>NC_141873.1:542331042-544831042 GCF_056163025.1 Triticum urartu
AGAAACCTATAGCAGCCATGTGAAAACTTGCAACAACATTTAGAGGACGTCTAACTTGTTTTTGCAGCATATGTCGTGTGATGTGATATGCCCAAAAGGATGTGATGAATGATATATGTGATGTATGAGATTGATCATGTTCTTGTAATAGGAATCACGACTTGCATGTCGATGAGTATGACAACCGGCAGGAGCCATAGGAGTTGTCTTAATTTATTTATGACCTGCGTGTCAACATAAACGTCATGTAATTACTTTACTTTATTGCTAACCGTTAGCCATAGTAGTAAAAGTAATAGTTGGCGAGACAACTTCATGGAGACACAATGATGGAGATCATGATGATGGAGATCATGGTGTCATGCCGGTGACGATGATGATCATGGCGCCCCGAAGATCGAGATCAAAAGGAGCAAAATGATATTAGCCATATCATGTCACTATTTGATTGCATGTGATGTTTATCATGTTTTACATCTTATTTGCTTATAACGACGGTAGCTTAAATAAGATGATCCCTCGCAATAATTTCAATAAAGTGTTCCCCCTGACTGTGCACCATTGCGAAGGTTCGTTGTTTCGAAGCACCACGTGATGATCGGGTGTGATAGATTCTAACGTTCGAATACAACGGGTGTAAGACAGATTTACACACGCAATACACTTAGGTTGACTTGACGAGCCTAGCATGTACAAACATGGCCTCGGAACACGGAAGACCAAAAGGTCGAACATGAGTCGTATAGAAGATACGATCAACATGAAGATGTTCACCGATGATGACTAGTCCGTCTCGCGTGATGATCAGACACGGCCTAGTTGACTCGGATCATGTATCACTTAGATGACTAGAGGGATGTCTATCTAAGTGGGAGTTCATTAAATTATCAGATGAACTTACATGAACATAGTCAAAAGGACTTTGCAAATTATGTAGTAGCTTACGCTTTAGTTCTAGTGTTTTAGATATGTTCCTAGAGAAAATTGAGTTGAAAGTTGATAGTAGCAATTATGCGGACTGGGTCCGTAAACTGAGGATTGTCCTCATTGCTGCGCAGAAGGACTTTGTCCTTAATACACCACTCAGTGAGCTGAACCTCGAGCGTCGGTTGTGGATGTTGCGAACATCTGACATACACGTTTTGATGACTACATGATAGTTCAGTGGGTAATGCTAAATGGTTTAGAATTGAGGCACCAAAGACGTTTTTTGAAACATCGCAGAACATATGAGATGTTCCAAGGACTGAAATTGGGATTTTAGGCTAGTGCCCGCGTCAAGAGGTATGAGACCTCTGACAAGTTTCCTAAGCCTGCAAACTAAGGAGAAAAGCTCAATCGTTGAGCATGTGCTCAGATTGTATGAGTACTGCAATTGCTTGAATCGAGTGGGAGTTGATCTTCCAGATGAGATAGTGATGGTTCTCCAAAGTCACTTCCACTAAGCTACTAGAGCTTCGTGATGAACTATAACATATCAGGGATAGATATGATGGTCCTTGATCTATTCGCGACACCGCAAAAGTAGAAATCATATAGGAGCATCAATTGTTGATGGTTAGTAAAACCACTAGTTTTAAGAAGGGCAAGGGCAAGGAAGGGATACTTCATGAGACGGCAAATCAGTTGTTGCTCTAGTGAAGAAACCCAAGGTTGAACCAAACTCGAGACTAAGTGCTTATGTAATGAGGGGAACGGTCACTAAAGCAGAACCACCCTAGATACTTGGTAGATGAGAAGGCTGGCAAGGTAGACAGAAGTATGTATTGGACATATATTAAATGTGTACTTTACTAGTACTCCTAGTAGCAGCAGGGTATTAGATACCGGTTCAGTTGCTAAGTGTTAGTAACTCGAAATAAAAGGCTACAGAATAAACGAAGACTAGCTAAAGGTGAGATGACGATATGTGTTGGAAGTGTTTCCAAGGTTGATATGATCAAGCATCGCATGCTCCCTCTACCATCGAGATTGGTGTTAAATCTAAATAATTGTTATTTGGTGTTTGCGTTGAGCATAGACATGATTGGATTATCTTCATCGCAATACGGTTATTCATTTAAGGAGAATAATGGGTACTCTGTTTATTTGAATAATACCTTCAATGGTCTTGCACCTAAAATGAATGGTTCATTGAATCTCGATCGTAGTGATACACATGTTCATGCCAAAAGATATAAGATAGTAATGATAGTACCACATACTTGTGGCACTGCCATTTGAGTCATATTGGTATAAAACGCATGAAGAAGCTCCATGTTGATGGATCTTTGGACTCACTTGTTTTGAAAAGATTGAGACATGCGAACCATGTCTATTGGTAGATATGCATGAAGAAACTCCATGCAGATGGATCGTTTGGACTCACTTGATTTTGAATCACTTGAGACATGCAAATCATACCACATGGGCAAGATGACTGAAAGGCCTCGTTTTCAGTAAGATGGAACAAGAAAGCAACTTGTTGGAAGTAATACATTTTGATGTGAGCAGTCCAATGAGTGCTGAGGCACGTAGTGGATAACGTTATGTTCTTACTTCACAGATGATTTGAGTAGATGTTGAGTATATTTACTTGATGAAACACAAGTCTGAATTATTGAAAGGTTTAAGTAATTTCAGAGTGAAGTTGAAGATTGTCGTGACAAGATGATAAAATGTCTATGATATGATCACAAAGATGAATATCTGAGTTACGAGTTTGGCACACAATTAAGACATTGTGGAAATAGTTTCACAACTAATACCGCCTGGACCACCATAGTGTGATGGTGTGTCCGAACATCATAACTGCACCCTATTGGATATGGTGCATACCATGATGTCTCTTATCGAATTACCATTATCGTTTATGGGTTAGGTATTAGAGACAACTGCATTCACTTTAAATAGGGCACCACAGAATTCTGTTGAGACGACACTGTATGAACTATGGTTTAGAGAAACCTAAGCTGTCGTTTCTTAAAAGTTTGGGGCTGCAATGCTTATGTGAAAAAGTTTCAGGCTGATAAGCTCCAACCCAAAGCGGATAAATGCATATTCATAGAATACCCAAAAAAATAGTTGGGTATACCTTCCATTTCAGATCCGGAATCAAAAGTGATTGTTTCTAGAAACGGGTCCTTTCTCGAGGAAAAGTTTCTCTCGAAAGAATTGAGTGGGAGGATGGTGGAGACTTGATGAGGTTATTTGAACCGCCACTTCAACTAGTGTGTAGCAGGGCACAGGAAGTTGTTCCTGTGGCACCTACACCAATTGAAGTGGAAGCTTATGATAGTGATCATGAAACTTCGGATCAAGTCACTACCAAACCTCATAGGTCGACAAGGATGCATACTACTTCAGAGTGGTACGTAATCCTGTCTTGGAAGTCATGTTGCTAGACAACAATGAACCTATGAGCTATGGAGAAGTGATGGTGGGCCCAGATTCCGAAGAATGGCTTGAGGCCATAAAATCCGAGAGGGGATCCATGTATAAAACAAAGTATAGACTTTGAAAGAACTACTTGATGGTCGTAAGGCTGTTGGGTGCAGATGGATTTTAAAAGGAAGACAGACAATGATGGTAACTGTCACCATTAAGAAAGCTCGACTTGTTGTTTCCCGACAAGTTCAAGGAGTTGACTACGATGAGACTTTCTCACTCGTAGCGATGCTAAGAGTCTGTTGGAATTATGTTAGCAGTTACTGCATTATTTACGAAATCTTGCATAAGGGATGTCAAAACATTGTTTCCTTGGCGTTTTTCTTGAGGAAAGGTTGTATGTGATACAACCAGAAGGTTTTGTCAATCCTGAAAGATGCTGACAAGTATGCAAAGCTCCAGCAATCCTTCTAAGGACTGGAGTAAGCATCTCGGAATTGGAATGTACGCTTTGATGAGATGATCAAAGATTTTGGGTTTATACAGTTTATGAGAAACTTGTATTTCCAAAGGAGTGAGTGGGAGCACTATAGAATTTTTGATGAGTATATGTTGTTAACATATTGTTGATCAGAAATGATGTAGAATTTTTGGAAAGCATGCAGGGTTATTTGAAAAGTGTTTTTCAATGGAAAACCTGGATTAAGCTACTTGAACATTGAGCATCAAGATCTATAAGGATAAGATCAAAAACGCTTAATGGTACTTTCAAATAAATACATACCGTGACAAGATTTTGAAGGAGTTCAAAATAGATCAACAAAGAAGGAGTTCTTGGCTGTGTTACAAGGTGTGAGTATTGGGTAAGACTCAAGACCTGACCACGGCAGAAGAGAGAGAAAGGACGAAGGTCGTCCCCTATGTTTTAGACGTAGGCTCGACAGTATGCTATGTTGTGTACCGCACCCGAAGTGTGCCAAGCCATGAGTCAGTCAAGGGGTACAAGTGTGATCTAGGAATGGATCACAGGACAACGGTCAAGGTTATCCTTAGTAACTAGTGGACTAAGGAATTTTCTCGATTATGGAGGTGGTAAAAGAGTTCGTCGTAAAGGGTTACGCCGATGCAATTTTCAACACTAATCTGGATGATACTGAGTAGTAGACCGGATTCGTATAGTAGAACAGTTATTTGGAATAGCTCCAAATATAGCGTGATAGCTGCATCTACAAAATGACATAGAGATTTGTAAAGCACACACGGATCTGAAAGGTTCAGACCCGCTGACTATAACATCTCTCACAAGCATAACATGATCAAACCCAGAACTCATTGAGTGTTAATCACATGGTAATGTGAACTAGATTATTGACTCTAGTAAACTCTTTGGGTGTTAGTCACATGGGGATGTGACCCTGAGTGTTAATCACATAGTGATGTGAACTGGATTATTGACTCTAGTGCAAGTGGGAGACTGTTGGAAATATGCCCTAGAGGCAATAATAAATTAGTTATTATTATATTTCCTTGTTCATGATAATCGTTTATTATCCATGCTAGAATTGTATTGATAGGAAACTCAGATACATGTGTGGATACATAGACAACACCATGTCCCTAGTAAGCCTCTAGTTGACTAGCTCGTTGATCAATAGATGGTTACGGTTTCCTGACCATGGACATTGGATGTCGTTGATAACGGGATCACATCATTAGGAGAATGATGTGATGGACAAGACCCAATCCTAAGCCTAGCACAAGATCGTGTAGTTCGTATGCTAAAGCTTTTCTAATGTCAAGTATCATTTCCTTAGACCATGAGATTGTGCAACTCCCGGATACCGTAGGAATGCTTTGGGTGTGCCAAACGCCACAACGTAACTGGGTGGCTATAAAGGTGCACTACGGGTATCTTCTAAAGTGTCTGTTGGGTTGGCATGAATCGAGACTGGGATTTGTCACTCCGTGTAAACGGAGAGGTATCTCTGGGCCCACTCGGTAGGACATCATCATAATGTGCACAATGTGACCAAGGAGTTGATCACGGGAGATGATGTGTTACGGAACGAGTAAAGATACTTGCCGGTAACGAGATTGAACAAGGTATCGGGATACCGACGATCGAATCTCGGGCAAGTATCGTACCGATAGACAAAGGGAATTGAATACGGGATTGATTGAATCCTTGACATCGTGGTTCATCCGATGAGATCATCGTGGAGCATGTGGGAGCCAACATGGGTATCCAGATCCCGATGTTGGTTATTGACCGGAGAGTTGTCTCGGTCATGTCTACATGTCTCCCGAACCCGTAGGGTCTACACACTTAAGGTTCGGTGACGCTAGAGTTCTAGAGATATTAGTATGCGGTTAACCGAAAGTTGTTCGGAGTCCCGGATGAGATCCCGGACGTCACGAGGAGTTCCGGAATGGTCCGGAGGTAAAGATTTATATATAGGAACTCCAGTTTCGGCCACCGGGAGAGTTTCGGGAGTCATCGGTATTGTACCGGGACCACCGAAAGGGTCCCAGGGGTCCACCGGGTGGGGCCACCTATCCCGGAGAGCCCCATGGGCTGAAGGAGCGTGGGAACCAGCCCCTGGTTGACTGGTGCACCCCCCCTTGGGCCTCCCATGCGCCTAGGGTTGGAAACCCTAAGGGGTGGGGGCGCCTCCACTTGGCTTGGAGGCCAAGCCACCCCTAGGGCTGCCGCCCCTTCCCTAGATGGGATCTACAAGGGGCCGGCGCCCCCCTAGGCCCCTATATATAGTGGAGGGGAGGGAGGGTAGCCGCACCTGAAGCCCTGGCGCCTCCCTCCCTCCCGTGACACCTCTTCCTCCCCGCTTGTGCTTGGCGAAGCCCTGTCGGGATCCCGCTACTTCCACCACCACGCCGTCGTGCTGCTGGATCTCCATAAACTTCTCCTCCCCCTTGCTGGATCAAGAAGGAGGAGACGTCTCTGCTCCGTACGTGTGTTGAACGCGGAGGTGCCATCCGTTCGGCGCTAGGATCATCGGTGATTTGGATCACGACGAGTACGACTCCATTAACCCCGTTCTCTTGAACGCTTCCGCTTAGTGATCTACAAGGGTATGTAGATGCACTCTCCTCTCTCTCGTTGCTAGTCTCTCCATAGATTGATCTTGGTGACACGTAGGAAAATTTTTGAATTTCTGCTACGATCCCCAACAGCCCCCCGGTAGGCAGCGCCTCTCAGTACCAGCCCGGTGGAGCCCAGTCCCGGACATGGCCCATCTGGTCAAGCAGGTGTCCTCCGCCGAGTCGATGGCGAGGATGCGGGATATGCATCGTCGACGTCGATGCGGGAATAATTGCTTTAACTAAAAAAATAACAACAAATGTGACATGTTCAACTAGTTCTTACTAAAAATAAACTTACTATAAATAAAAATAAACTAGTACCTAATTGGTACCTAGTTCTTACTAACTAATCAGTACCATGTCACAATTTGAATACTTCATGTCACATAGCTATTGACTAATACACTTAAGCAATATGTCGCTATTAATCTGTCCGTTCCAAATCAAGAAAACATCCTAGCCGCATTCGTATTCCTTTTGTAAATATGAAAACGGAAGTGGTAAGAGCACTATCCGATTCGTTTCCACCCCTAGATGAACCCAAACTAATTTGATGCAATTAAAATTTGAAGAACCCTAGGCAGAGGTAGGGGAGGGGGAGGAGCAGGCGTGCTCACCTCGGGTGTCTGCGGCGAGGGAGGGGCAGGCGGCGCCGAGGTCGGGGTCGGGGCTCGGGCGCACGGCGGAGGGCGGTGTCGAGGTCGGGGTCGGGGGCGGCGTTGAGGTCGGGATCAGGGGCGGCGTCGAATCCGGGGTCGGGGGCGGCGTCGCGGGTGTGCGGAGAGCGACCGGAGAGTGCGCGGCGGCGAAAGCGAAGGAGTTGGGATTTGGGGGAAGTGGCCGTGGGGAAGAACGAACCGCGCGGTTAAGTCAAAAGTAGCAGTAGCGCATTCCAGAAAGTGCGTTGCTGCTAAGTTAGCTATAGCACGTTCTCGGATATGCGCTACACCTATTCCTTTCTCTTTTTCCTCTTTTTCATTTATTTTTCTTTACATTTTATTTTTTTCCTTTTTCTTCTTTCTATTTCTTTCATTTTCATTTACTTTTCTATTTGCTTTCCATTTAATTTTATTTCCTTTAGCAGTAGCGCCTTTCTGCGTAAACACGCTAGTACAAAGCAAGTAGCGGTAGCGCTGTTTGCGGTAGATCGCTACTACTATGTGTAGCCTATCGGCTTAGCAGTGGGAATTTTAGTGGTAGCACTTTTATTTTCAGGCGCACTATTGCTACAATTGTATCTGTAGCGCGGTTTACGCTTACGCGCTACTGCTACTTGGCACTAGTGTGCTTTTTTAACACGAGCTACTGCTAAAGTTCTGTATATAAGGTTTTGCCTAGTAGTGCTAGTCCGTGTACAAGTGATGCACGCTAATATTAGTCAATATATTTTTGTGTTGCACTCTAATATTTGACAAGGGTTTATTTGTTAAAGATCATGTAATATATTAGTTGCATTGCACATTAATCATGTATGTACAATGCATGTTAATATTATGCTATATATTAATTGTATTGCATACTAATATTAGAGAAGATCTTAACTACATTTTGATATTAGGTAGGATATAATTAATTAGCTAGCTCTAGCATAGATACTGGGTATGCTATTAATTTGGAAAGGATTGTGTGAGGAAGGTAATGGCTATGTGAGTAGGACTTGTGTCGGCTATGGCCGAACATTGAATATAAACTCTTAGATTGGATGATAGACCACTGAATCAATATCAACTCTTATATTTAATTAAGTGGATTATATCGTACGATATGGATTGTTCTGGTACACTATTTTGGTGGCTTTAGAAGAATTACAACTCACGCTTTTATAAGTAAGTAGAGATATATATTTGAATTTCTCATGACAAGATATCCATAACAAGGAATATCTTGGGCACAATTTAATTTGAATTTAATTTTTCAATCATGTTTTGAACTAATTTAAGTAACTTTCAATATAGGCACAAAATCATTTTATGTTTCAACTAAAATGTCTTCAAAATAAATTTCAATGGCATATTCTGATCCAAATATGTTCAATGATTTTAATGGTTTTTGTTTGAATTATTTGAATGTGATATTATATTATAACTTAAAAATCATAAAAATATCAACTATTCCAGTAATATCATAATCCATTTAAAAAACACTTTGAAAATATTTTTACATAGATTTTAATTACGCTGCCATATCTAAATTAGATTAAATTGCTGTGGTATATTTCATAAAAGTTCTTTTCCTTCAAGTTTTCTGAAATATACAAAGATGTTTTATTTTTTTATGAAACAATAAAAATCTCATAATTACTTGTTCTTTCAAGCATACTTAAATAAGTTATAGAAATATTTTACAAAGATTTCATACTAATTTCAAATATTTCAGTGAGTCACATTTCAATTAATTTTAGAAATACCCACCACGATTTGATAAAATTATTCGAGTGTATTGAAATTTTATTTGAATAATATTTGTAAGAGAAACAATTTTTGGCAATTGTGAAACCAAAAAGATTTTGTGAAGTTTATTTGAAATGTACGATGAATGTTTAAAAACAAATGAAATGTGAATGATACAACTAAAATTCTTGTGAAAGCTCTATTGGATGTTTCTGAAATGAATTTAAATAGGTATAAAATACTTGAAACATGTTTGAATTTTAGAAAACCGATATGAACGGTCATTAAAATTTGTTTAGAACAAAATTGAAATTTCATTTGAATAATGTTTGAAATTGGAAATTGGAAATTAGGCAAACGGTCTTTGAAATTTAAGAAAACAACAAAGAAAATTATATTGCGGAATTTGAAGGTTTTTGAAATATTTGAAGTCTATGAATCATTGGACGTCTCTGATTTTTATTTAATTTAAAGTTTTGTAGTCTTTGAATTATTATGGATTTGTGCAAAGGGATATTTTGAATTAATAGATTTTCCATATTTGTAAAATTTTCAATATAATATCCAAAAAGGAGAAATGAAAATACTTAGTTTCAGTTTTTCCTGAAAGTAACCATAGAAACAGTTAACTTAAAAAGTATTAATACACCTTATATTTTGAGTGGAGGGAATACATACTAATCTTGTGTGTTAGGTGGGGGGGGGGGGGGTGTTGTACGTGAGTTGGTAGTAGTTTTTTGGCTGAAGACACTTCGGTACCAAGAGACTCTACTAAAGTTGCTTTTATACTCCGCTCCAATTCGCGTGTCAACTATCCAACATGTACAGATGATCGTTATGAAATTAATTTTACTTTTTTTAGGGAAAATTAATTTTACTTGTTGAGTGTCAGTTTTTGGTTGGACATCAGTTGGTAAAGTGGGGCCCACCTTGAAGTTGTGAGGTGTGGGGGGAGGTTTAGTATGTGGGAGGAGGTACATAAGATTTCGGTATGATTAACCCATAGGTTTAAGATATGGGCCGGCCATAAGTTTTGTACTGCGGTATAGTGGGCCCGCCCAGCATTTGCGCTCGTGTCCATATGCTAGGAAAAACAAAGCATCAAGAAAAAAAATGCAAGAACTGGGATTCAAACACAGGTGCCACCACGAGGGACTTGCGCACCTTGATGACTTTGCTGTGTTTATTCCGAAAACAGACTATATGACAATTGTTTCCGTCCCAGTACAAATCTTTTTTTTAAAGAAAACACAAATTTCGAAAATAATCCACATTTTTCCAAAGTTCATCAAATTTGTAAAACAATTCACGGATTTTCAAAGAAAATGTTCACAAATATCAAAAAATTACATCGAGTTTGAAAAAAAGTTCATCGATCTGAAAAAAGTTCATCAATTTTGGGAAAAGTTCATCAAATTTGAAAAAAAGTTCATCAATTTTGGAAAAGTTCAACGTATTTAAAAAAGTAGTCGAGTTTGGAAAAAAGTTCATCAAATGTGAAAAAAAGTTCATTGATTTTTTTAAAAAAATTCATCCTATTTGAAAAAAGTTTATCGATTTTGAAAGAAGTTCATCAAATTTGAAAAACTGTTCATCACTTTTGCAAAAAATTCGTCGTCTTTGAAAAAGTTCACACATTTAAGGAAAAGGAAAAAAATGAAAAAAGAAAGCGAACAAGAAAACAACATGTTTTTTTTCATTTTATAAAGAATACCAAAAAGTATTCTAGCACATCTGGTCATCTGATCCAATTGGTTGGTGCGCCTCCTACTTAAACGAGTCACGGTTCGAGTCTAGCGGACGCACTCTTTTTTGGTTTTGAAAAACAGGAAAGCACAATAGTATAAGGAAGTGGAATGGGTCGGCCCGCAGTGTACAGGGGTGTGTGCACCCTGTACGAAATGGCCTATATTCGGCGCTTAAGGTGTCGATTAGGATTTGGCCCATTGAGAGGTCCTCTTCGGCGCCCTCACCACCCCTTAGGGTAGAGGGCGCCCGAAGGTGCGCTATAGTGGCCCGGCCGAGCATTGCTCGTTTCCATATGCTAAAAAAACAAAGCATCAAAAAAATATGCAAGAAACTGGGATTCGAACCCACATGCCACCAGCCCACCACAAGGGACTTGTGCACAGTACAACTGCACCTAGATGACTTTGGTGTGCTTATTCTGAAAACAGACTATATGACAATTGTTTCTGTCCCAATACAAATCTTTTTTAAAAGAAGACGCAAATTTGGAAAATAATCCATATTTTTTAAAGTTCGTCAATTTTGTAAAACAATTCATGGATTTTAAAAGAAATGTTCACAAAAATCGAAAAAAAATCATCGAGTTTGAAAAAATATTCATCGATCTGAAAAAAAGTTCATCCATTTTGAAAAAGTTCATCGAACGTGAAAAAGTTCATCAGGTTTGAAAAGGTTCATCGAGTTTGAAAAAACTTTTATTGATTTGGAAAAAGTTCATCAATTTTAAAAAAAGTTAATGAAATTTGGAAAAAAACATTGATTTTGAAAAAAAATCACGCTATTTGAAAAAAGTTTATCGAATTTGAATAACTTTTCATTACTTTTGCGAAAACTTCGTCGTCTTTGAAAAAACTTCACACATTTAAGGAAAAAGGAAAAAGGAAAGCAAACAGGAAAACCACGCTTTTTTCCATTTTATAAATAATGCCAAAAAGTATTGTAGCACATCTGGTCATCTGATCCAATTGGTTGGTGCGCCTCCTACTTAAACGAAATGTTCATGGTTCTGAGTCTAGCGGACGCACTATTTTTTGGTTTTTAAAAACAGGAAAACACAATAGTAGAAGGAAATAGGATGGGCTGGCCCACAGTGTACAGTGGTTTTTAAACAAAACGATCACGATTCGAGTCTAGCGGCCACACGATGAGATTTGTACCGCTCAACAGAACCATCATCAGTCGTAACCTTGTAGATCCACTCACAAGCGATGGGACAAGCACGGGGAAGAAAGGAAATGAGATCCAACGTGCCAGTGCGCTCAAGAGCAACAATCTCCTATGCCATGGCATGTTCTTGATTTACTTGAAACACATCATAGATATCTTGTTTTGCATCCAAGAATAAGTATACATGCTGCATACTATGCTGCACTATGCCACTGGCCTCATCATCAACCAAAACAAGCATCTGCACAACATTTTCCATGGTGTGCCTTTTCCTACTATCTTCTACGCATGAAACAGACAACTCGACCATCATTCTTGCTTGCAAGTTATCGAATTGTCTGTTCAATCTGGAGTCGACCCTTCGAAGGACCATTTCCAGTTCCTCGTCAGCGTTGGGTGCCCCCTTGAGTAGTTCTAGGAGAACCACTCCTGTAGAAGTGCATGCTCTAGTCAATGCAACCAAAAAATCGATCTGATGGAAGAGACTAGGCAGCACATTAAACGTCAACACTCACCCTCTCGTGTGGCTCCCTCAGACTAAACATGGACCGGGAGTGGGCTGCAATTTAATTGCGCCGGCCGGGTCCTGAACTCAAGACCTCTTGGTTCTGATATCATATAGAAGTGCATGCTTTAGCCAATGCAACCAAAAGACCGATTGATGGAAGAGATTAGGCAGCACATTATACGTCAACAACTCCGAAGCTGTAGACATCAACCTTTGCTGTTATTAGGAGTCCAGAAACCCACTCATGAGCTATATAACCTCTAGTTACATGGATCCGCGTACATTTTTAAATGACCCACCTCTGTTCAGAAGTTTTGCAAGGCCAAAGCTGGTGATATTTGGCCCAATTTATGATCCAACAGTATGTTCTCAGGCTACAGGTTACAGTGGATAACCCACTCCAAGCATTCGTGATGAAGATAGGCCAATCCTTTTGCCACTCTAGAGCAGTCTTAAATCTTTCGTTCCATTCATGTAATATCTGTGAGTCTCTGCTAAACAGTGCTTTATCCAACGATCCATTCTCAACATACTCCAAAACCAGTATCCTGTGTGGTCCATCAGAACAGAATCCCCAAACCCTCACCAGATTCATATTAATCTTTCCAATCACACTCAGTTCATGCTGGAATTCTTCTTCACCTTAGTTTATCTCTGCCAACCTTTTCACAGCTACTGTCAGACTACTGTCTTGTCTTTTGAGATACCCTTGCATACGAGACCAGATGCTCCCCTCCCAGTCTGATGCTTGATCTTTCGAGTAGCTCTCTGCAACTCATTGTAAGTGTATCTGCGGAAATGGTTAGTTATCATTTCAGAGCCAACCTTGAGTGGTAACTTGTTTGTATTCAGTCAACAGTTCAACTATGCTGTGAAGTCTCTGTCGCTCAAGGTCCAGCGCTGTAGAATCGTCCCTTGTTTCAGGCTTTCATCTGGTTGATGTAAACTCCTGAAAGAATACATGAAAAATCTAAACGTGGAACATTCAGACATGAAAATAACAGTTTTTGGCTCATGCATTATGATATATATGTTTCAAACTGAACACACAGTTTTCTATCCATTTTATTTTCCGAGGAATAATTAGCATCAGACTTGACAGGGGAGACTTTGCGAATGCATCTCCAGTCGACGGCTAGTATGATTACTAGTGGTCTAAATTCTGAAACTGCAGAAACAAGCTTTCCAGTCACAATGCTACTCCTCTGGTACATGGAACAAGACGGGCTTTGCTAGCTCCTGATTTATTTCATGTATTCAAGTGTCACCAAAGGATAATAAGCTAAGTTCCAGTAGCTTATTCTTAAATTGTTCAAAACTTATCTTCAATAGTTACTGTAGAATATAAAAGCTTATGAGTTATAATGAACTAGTAAAATATACTTCAACCTGTATATCCAAAAAGAAACTGATATGGAACTGTCGGTCGATATAGCTCTACCATATCAGGTATTATCCGGAGGTATTGTAGGATACACGGTAGAAATTGAAAATAATATATTGTGAAGCACATGGTAGCACTGCCCTGGATCAATACATTAACTAGGATGGTAAGATATGACATCAGTTGCGAACTAGTGGGACTGAAAAAAAATCAGGCACTTGGTCCTCCCTCTAAACTGAAGTGACTCCTGAGTTAATCAAAGCATCCTGCAAGCTTGTTTCTAGTCTATGGCTGCAACATGTTTTATTGTCAATGTTAACTAACAAAATGGAGTAATTGTTAAGATGTATGCTTAGGATCGATCTCAACCCCTCTAGCTGGTTGCACATTGAAATGCATATACCGGCCTGCCAAGTTTTTTCTTTTGCACAAACTGGCATGTTTCACTGATAAGTTTTTTAGTCTGAGGACTTACATGGTTAGATTTTTAATTGCCAGTTTGCTTGGTCATCCACTAATCCGTTCATCCGTTCGCCGTGAGGAAGTACGAAGATAACGCGGCATATTTAGCAGTGCATGAGATCTGCCTTTAGCAGTGAGCTGTTCTTCTCAGAAGTCAAACGCCGGAGGCAGGGCCATCTGCAGCAACAATTCTTCATGTTTGCAAGTATCTTGAAGCTTATTACCAGGTGCTTCTCAAAACCTCGGTGTACGGTAGTACTTCGATTGTATAAACATTTAGTGTAAATTCCACTTTTTATTGTCCAGCTGTTGCAAAGTGTCAACAATTATATGATTTAAGATTTTGTTTTATCTTACCCTATATCTGTGTTTTACTCTACTGTTTACCCATTTAGCGTCCCTAGCCTGATAAGACGACCCCACATTGACATCCATGTGGTGGCTGACTCGGACACCACATAAATACCATGTCACAAAAGATAAGAAAATAACTTTATGAATTCTCGTAAATCTTTAAAATAATCATAGTCCACTCAGTTTACTCAGAGTTAACTGATACTTGTTCATAAACAGCTATCAGAATTATATTATAAATTATGATCCGAACATTTTTTCTTAAAGTTGAGTCCTGAATTTCAGTCTAAACAACTTCCAACTCAATTTGAAGAATTTTTTTTTCCTGTGTGGAACAAATGTCATTTAGTTGGAGTTAACACCGGTGAGATTATTTTTAGCAAGATCTAAGATTATTTCTATAATTATTGCCCAACATTTTTGTGAAGTGGCATCTGCACGGCGTCCCAGTCAGCAGCCGCATTTGTCGAAAAGGTATTTGTTGCAGTAAATTCCGTATATGCCACTGAAATTTTACCCGGATGCTCATATGCCACTTAACATTTTCCTCCCCCAAATCTGCCGCTGAAATTTTGCATCGCTTACACATATACCCCTACCGTCAGTTGACCCGTGGTTAAGCGGGCTTTCTTTTTTGACACCTAAAGTCCTTGAGCGAGTTTGATTCCCCGTGGAGTAGCTCTAGTTGTTTTGTTGACAAACTAGCATTCTTAATCCTCTTGAGCTCCGTGTACCCACATGTTTTAAGTTGAGGTTGGACCTTTTCGTCCTTGGAAATGGCCTTTCCAAATAATTTAAAAATAGGTATCCCCATCATCAAGGACCCACACCCCTAAAGGAGTCATGGCACAGTAATTCTTCAGTGCACCATCATGCCTCAACATAAAAAAAACATACAAAGATGGAAGACCAAGAGCTCTTCGTTTGAGGCCTTTTCCATTTCGCATAGAGCGAAAACACAACCGAGATGCCAACAACACTCCAGAACAGATCGATACATGTGCAATCCTCGCCATTGCAGGACTTGGGAGCACCACGCCACACTCTGAACGAACCTCGAAACCTAGAGTAACCGTCAGAAAAGAACTAGACTAACCACGCACCCTGCCTATGTATGTACACCAGAGAGTTAATCTGCCAAGCCTGTACACATCCTAACGAACAACAATGAACAATGGAAGAAAGGCGACGGAACAGACAATGAACAAGAACACCTAGGTAATGGCCAGACAGAAGAACAGAACAGATACATGAGGCAGAGTCGCAGGGGGTCGACCGATCGATGAACCGATCAGTCGTGGCGGCAGAGCAGCACGACGACGCATCGCCAGATGATGCTCAGCCTCCCTCCTCCTCTTCTCTTTCTTCCTCCTCCTCCTCCTCCTCCCTTTTCCTTGCCCTTCTTTTTCTCTTGGTTCCTCACATCGTTCATCCGGGCTGAAGATGGGGGCGGGAGCGCCAGGTGGGCGGGAAACGGAACCTCTCTGCTGCAATGGATCTGGCTGCGCTTTTGGCTGTGCTTTGTGTGGACCACAAGCCGGGTTTTTATACTAGGGAGATGAACAGGTGGCACAGAGGCATAGGCTCTCACATAGTAGTCCTCGCATAGTATATTTGCCTATTTGTGCATATATCATTCATAATACTTCGGTTCTGACTTCTGAGCACGCACAAAGCTTCATCAGTGTTCAGATAATTGTTCCCAGTCCTTTGGAATGAATTGCAAAAAACCACCACATTTTAAATTCACATTCGGATTTGCCATCACATTTCTTGGGCGCCCCGAAAATCTATCAGTTTTCTTGTCAATTTTTTTAATAAACACTAATGATCAATTTGGGACGATTTAATCAAATTTCTGACAGAAATGGCCCACCTGTAAGCACTGACATGGCACTAAAAATCAAAGAAAATTGTGTTGACTGTAAAATTAGACAGAGGGCCCACTCGTCAGGAACCCCTCCCTCCTCCCGATCCCACGAGCTCCACCTCTCTGGAGCCGCCCGTGCGTCCTCGACCAGATGGCCGGCGCCGCCCAGCCACCTCTCCTCCCGTGCCCCGCCCCTCCACCATCCACCATGGCTTCTCCCTCCCGGCGCCGGCCAGATCCACCGCCCCGCGTCCCATCCCGCACAACCACATAACGGATCCCGCGATGCAGCCCCTCCCCTACCCCGACGAGGTCTGTCCTCCTCCTCCCTGGCGTGCGGCGATCTGGTCCCTAGCTCCGAGCTCTTCGGCATGCGGCGGCGCTGCGTTTCCTGATCGGGGCTTGGGTGCCCGCCAAGGAGCAACCACCCATGCTGCGGCCGCCGAGCTCCTGGCCTGGGCCGCCGCGACCAGAGAAGCCATCTTGTGGCTGCCCTCTCGCCCGTGGCCGCTGGCGTGGCCACTGAAGTTGGCTTCCCGAGCCCCTCTATCCACGCCTATCTCCCCTCCGGCGGTGATAGTGCTCACGGGCACAACAACCTCCCTACAAGGGGTGCATTGTAATCTAATTTTGTTTCTATGGTGATTTTTGCAATTTTTCAGGGACCTTTTTGTTAGTTCAGCTGATGACTGGTGGGCCCCATGTCTAACTTGACGATCAACAAACGGTGTTGACTGTTTTACGCCACGTCAACGTTTACAGGCAGGCCCTTTCTGTTAGAAATTGGATTAAATCGTCGCAAATTGATTATTAGTGTTTATTGGGAAAATTGGCAAGAAAACTGGTAGATTTTTGGAGCGCCCAAGGAATATAATGGCAAATCTGGATGTGAACTAAAATGTGGTGGTTTTTTGCAATTCACTCGGTCCTTTGCGTGCTTGTAAATTTCCTAATGGTTCCGAGTCACTCCTGTGTTTGAAAATTTTGTTCACAAATATGATTTTGATTGCTGATCATTTCCCTCTCACAAAGTAGTATGTCTGAAATTCACAAATTTCATACTAGTATATTCTTCAAGTCCTTCGCGTGCTTACAATTTTTCAAAGATAAATAGCTTTGCGTAAAAAAATGCGTGGTGCTTGCAACTTCTTTTTTTGTGGTGCTTGCAACTTCGATTCTTTAGATTGTTCATGGTAAAAAATATGTTATTTTAGACGGAAGAGTGAGATAGAAACATGAACATTCTTACGTGCATTCTCTAGATTTTTTAATGCTGTCAGTACTATTTTTTATATTCTTTTGTTCAACCTAGCTAAAAACATTTGCTCCCGCATGGCATTTCGCCTCTCCGGAGGAATAGCTATTAGTATTATCAAATGGCCTTGATCTCACCCCATCTTTTCTGGTTTTTCTTTTGCGGGGTTGATATTACCCCGTTACCTCCTAATGGCGATCAAATGACCATATGATGTGGTAGTATAAAAGCATATTCAAAGCAGATCCTCAAATAACCTGCAATTGTTCGAACCGCGCGGTTCAGACGTGTTGTGCCATCCAACACGGGTCTGTATCGATCCGCCGAACGGTCCGGGCGCATTTTTTCTCGTAAACCGGAGACAAACTAAGAGGAGCTTTGTTGGTTTTTTTTAGAAAAGGAGGATGACCCCCGGCCTCTGCATCTGGGAGATGCATGCGGCCACTTTATTGATTATTCTCGTTGACCTTACAAAGTATTACAACAATATGCCTGAATCCGCCATCTTGGCAACATATGCCACTACTCCTATCCATATGATGAAGGGATGCTAGCTGGGCCAAATACCCAGACCACTCATCTAAACCTACCATCAAAAGCCGGGAGCCCCAGCCGAGCCACATACCGGGTCTGGGGCACAAACCGGTCTGACGCACTCACATGTGTCGTCACCGCCATCTTCCACAGGTCCGTCTTCAGAGCAGATATTGAGCCTTCTACCTTGTTAGGCCACTCTGCCATCGACGCCACCATGACGCCAGACAGACACCTCCTCCTACGCGAGTCCATCTACACGCATCGGGCGCCGAGTCTCCGCTGCGCCACGCCGCCGAGATCCGCCGTCTTCGACGCGGAGGAGGAAACACCGCTCCACCTCTGAGCGCATCGTCGGCCACCTGCCGCGATGTCGTGCAAGTCCAGCTCTGGGAAAGCACGCGGGGAATCACGATCTTCAAGACGACGCCCTCAGGAGGGGAAGCGATGCCATGCCATCGCCTGGTCCTGCACCGCAGGTCCTGGGCTTTCACCCGAAGAAAGTGACCGGAGAGCGGAGGAGGTCGGAGAACTCCACAACGGCCCCCAGGAGGAGAGCGACATCCGCAGACACCGCGCCGTCGGCTTTCGCCCGGAGCAACCCTACCTCCGCACCCTCACGCTGTCGGACGAGGATGGGGGAACCCCAACGCCGCCAGCATGCAAACCCACTTGCCCAAGCACCTCATGCGCGGCGGCGGCACCATCACCACGCACGACCACCAACCTCACCGCCGGCCGAAGCCAACGGGCCAGATCGGCCGAGCCCGCCACGGCCAGATCTAAAACCTCGGGACGCCGTCGCATCGAGGCAGCCACGAGCAGCCGGCAGCCGATCACCTGCGAGAGGTCGAGGACGCCGCGCCGAGCAGCCGCCACGCTGGCCGGAGACGCCGAGGATGAGACTCCCACAACCACGGGCTCACACCGGCGACCTAGGCCGCCGAGCGAGCGGAGATCCCCGCCGCCACCGTCCTCCGACGCGGGCTTCGCCCGGCGGACTCATCCGGCGGCGGCGGGAGGGGGCGTGATGTAGAGGGGGGCGGCGGCGGCGTTCCTAGGGTTCCCCCGAGCCGCCCTAGGGACGACGCGGGGGTGAGGCATCTTTTTCTCTAACCAGTAAGTCGTATCAGGTTAGTTCAGAGGAACTTTGTTGGTGCTCAGACAACAGCCACGTTCGCGTCTGACTAACCTTACCCACCAAAAAAAACCTTCGACGCCCGCGTGCGCCTCTTGAAATAGTCGGCGCCACTCAGAGCACCAGTGCCACATTCGTGTCCGGCTAGAGCAAACGGGACCTCTCACTGGTGCCAGTATTGAAACGGCGCGTCGGCCGCTAGAGCGCTGACTGCGTCGCTTCTCGGTGTAGGCGACTGCTCCACGTTTAAACGACACCCTGCCGGTCCGTCGCCCCTACATTAATGATATGGGGTTTCGAGGAACCTACTCCGGCGCCCCCCGTCCGTCCGTCTACGGCCCACCATCAAAAGCACCATGGCGGCCCATTGCCTTCCCACCTGCTATATAAACTCTAGCTCCGGCCATAGCCGCACTCATTCTCCTCTAGTCCCTTACTCCTCTCTGCACCATACCCGTCATGGCCTCCTCGCACTCCAAAGCCCTCTGGGACACCCTCTCCTTGGAGCAGAAGAAGGAGATGGCCGCCATTGCTGTCGGCTGGCAGGCTGGCTAGTAGATGGAGGCCGACGACGCCCCAATGGAGGACGAGGCGGCGCTACCCTCCTCGTCGGTGCATGCGAGCATTGAGACCCTTGTGCATTACAGGAAATGCCGCGGGAGGAGGAGGAGGCCAAGTTCTGGCAAGCATAGGCTGACCAGGCCTACAACCTCTGCCTCCTCGAGGAGCACCGGCGCGCGGAGGAGCTGCTAGTCGCGGCACGTCCATGATCCATCGTGTCAGACGTGGACATGCCCGAACAAGAGGCGTTGCTCGAGTCCTAACGCTCCGCCCGCAGATCCACCACAACCACTGGCGGTACCGCCGACGTCAAGCAGAGTTAGAAGCCGCCTACAGGGAGTTCGATGAGGTGGCGGGTGAGGTGTGGGGAAAGAGAGACGACAAGGAGGACATCGCCAGCTCCGCCCCGGTCGTGCCCCGCCACCATGAGTATGAAGTCGGCACGTCCGCGGGCGGCGGCGGCGGCGAGGAAGAGTATTGCATGGTAGGTCGACGCCGCTCGGGTCCCAAGAAGGCCACCGCTCCTCCCCTCCCATTGAAGCCAAGTTTGGTGGGCTGAACATCGTCGGCCGATTAGCCACTTGGCGGCGATGTGAAGGCGGACAACTTCACTTCTCGGGGCTCCAGAGGTGGAGGTTATGGAGGCGGAGCTGGAGAGCACTGAGGTGGAACTGGAGAAGACGAAGCTTCAGTTCTCGTGGCTCATGACCGGGCATGGGTCGGTGATCATTTAATTTAAGTTTAGAGTAGGGTTTAGTCCGTTTTATATGAAAATTGTAATGAATTTCTTATGGTTTATATGAAAATGTTCGAAATGTAATGAATTTCGTCCAATTTTAATGAAACCCGCCGTGTTTGTACGAATTTCGTCTGGTTAGTTCAAACAGTGATCGAAATATATGCAGGCAGCGTTGGATGGCCGCCTCCGGCATGAGTGTCCGCGGACTGTTCCCCCTGTCCGTGCACGGATGCCGGAGCAAATTTGCGGATCGACATTGGAGATGCCCTAATGTAGTAAGGGCTCCAACGTGAATCACCAAATATTCATGGACACATCTGGATGTGTTCACGGATATCCGGTCAAGCGGAGGCCATTCAACCAATGTCACCAATCGTTTGATAGATTTATCTACATCAATAGCATCCCAACCATATGTTTTAATAGTTGCAAACAAACGCAACTACCACCAAAAGCACCGGATCTTCAACAAGTTTTATACATTCATCAATCTCAAAAGACCCTAGTCCGGTTGTCTATGTCAAAGATCTCAATTGTGGCCTCCATTTCACCCTCTTTAAGCAAAAAGTGTTTGTACATAGTAGCACAAAAGTCTTGACAAACTTCACTATGTGGGGAGCCAACTTTGCTGCCTTCACGAGCAACAACTTTTGCTCCTCGGGAAGCGGCCTTGATAGCAATCTTCCTCTCCTCGAGCTTCAGATTCTTGTTTTGCATCTACATGAACATGTCAAACCTCTTTGTCTTCTTTTAGTCCGTCATCTCATTGCACTTTGCACATGCCTCCTTCTTCGCCATTATTTCCTCAAACTTATCCAACATCTCGGCCGCTGTCCCTTTCTCCTTGTCAGCCTCCCATCCACCCCCCCCGACATAGCCACATGGGTGGCCGGTGGAAGTCCTTTGACCGTTGGATCAACATCATCTTCCTCACCTGCTTGGCATTGACGGTTTTTCCGGAATCGGCAATGACTGCTCACTTGCTTTATCCAATCAATTTGAACCAACAATGCATCAATGTGAATGGCTTGCCCTTGGTCTTGTGGTACAAGGCAGAGGCCTGGTTTGGCTAGCAAAGCAAGAGAACGAATGATCAACAAGTTGCAATATAGAGCCAATCAATCCAATTACCAACACATAGAGCAACACACAACGAAACTTACAAGCTTGAGGTGTGGCGGGCCACTTAGCCACTAGTTTGTTTTTCATATGCGCTGCAATACTTATTGCCTTGTATTGAATGGTGTCCACAATGGCCTAGCAACTTCGCCACTCTGCCCAAAAGCTTTGTCCTTTTGCTCCGTACCTTGAAACAGATGAACACTCGTGACCAACCATACCTCACACAATAATTCATCTTCTTTGTTCGAGTACGATGAATCTCTTCTTCTTTGTGTCCGCATTGGGCAAGTCCGATTCCGGCTACCGGGCCATTGGTGTATCTTGTTACGGCAACGACGAGTAGTCCTATTCGACTTCTCGATCCTCATGGCCTCCGCCGTTGTGGATAATGTTCATCATCGCCTCGTTGGTGGCCTGCGTCGAGATTGAGGGAGGCATTCCACCGAACAGTGACCAGGCACCGCTGGACGAGGGCTCCTCAGACGAAAACCGTGACTTGACAAGCGTTGGCGACTCCATGAACATGTAACCAGTGTTGAGGTCTGCGGTGTATGGTGGAAGGTGGCCAGAGGCAGACGAGTGTTGCAACGATTGCGTCCTTAGTTGACCATTTAGATGTCCAGCGTAGTAGTACAACAGCTTGTACTTGGGGGAGGGTTGTGGTTGCCCAGGCGTCGCCGACACTGCGGTCGACTGTGAAGGAGGAGCTATGGCCTAAGTGGCTGCAGCCACGCCCGCGATCTTCTTGCTAGCCCTCTCCCTCAAGCGCCGCCCTTGCCATTCCGTGGACTGGACCAAAGGGGTGGGCTTGTCTGGGTCCGGCAGGATGATGAACATTGTGAAGGGCCATCGAATCCGCGGACAGCGGTGGCGGATGACGGAACGGACGGGGCAAAGGCAATCAGGGCGAAGAGGGGGTTTTGGTGCGGTCAGAGTGGTAGAACAATGAATATGTGCGGAGTCCAGGTGGGGTTTTGGGTGTATCGGGGGTGTCAGAGTCTGACATGGAGGATGACCGGACTCCCCAGAGCTCCCCCAAATTTGGGGCCAGCTTGTGGGATTTTGGATGTGTGGATCCATCTGGCCCAATTTGATGTCCATGTTGAAGGCCTAAAAATGACCGGATAGTCGGTCTGGACAATTTCGAGCGTTTTGATGATTCGTGTTGGAGATGCCCTAACAAGTTTTGCCCATTCTAACACCTCAGACCACGGACCAACTGTGGTATCCCCATCCTTGAATCCTGGTGCTCGCATTTTATACTGAGTTTATTTCAGGATTTTCGGTGATGCGCGTTCACTGAGAGGAGACGTTCCCGTCGACTACGAGGCGCCTATGGCGACTTCGTAAAATCTCAAGATGATATGCTGGCTCAGTCTCTCGAAGGTGGTCATAGTGGTAGGGTATGCGTGCGTGCATTCATAGGGTGAGTGTGTGCGCGTATATATGAACGCTTTGCGTCTATACTGTGTTAAAAAAATACATTAGACTGAATTTACTCCCACTATAAGGCTTAAACACACACCAAAACCAACACAGAGAGTCCCTTGTGGTATCTCTGCATCTGAATATACAGGCAGCCCTGTGCCTGCCCTCGTAGGAAGCTCTTCATGCCGCTCCACGGGCACCGCACATGCACATTGCACACGCACGATGCAGCGAAAACACCACCTCCCACCCTCACTCTCGTGTTGCGCGAGTTCCGACGACGCACCCTGCAAACCGGCTCCGGAGCCGGTAGAGAAGCCCGCCCAACACCGGGGCCCCTCCTGACACCGGATCAGCCAGCGAGCTCCGTGATCACCACGACTTAATGTCACGCAACCTCCTCCTCCTCCTGTTGAGATTCATCCAAGATAATCCCACATGCTACCTACGTGGACGTGTACGCATATGTGGTGGAGAATGGAGATGCATGCGCAGCTGCGGGCATGTGTGGTGGAGAATGAACGGAGATGGCATGTAAAAGCGCGGCTGCTGGTGGAAAAGCGCACGAAGCTGGAGGTAACACATCCGCACCGGCTCCAAGTTGGGTTCATTTTATAATGCACCATCATCCCATTCCCATGGCGATGATGTTAATTAAGGTGGGTATCCAGTGAAGCTGGCACGTACCTTTTGAGTTTAGTAACGGTACTTTTGAGGCCGTCCAGTGTGTGTGATCCATCATGGCATGATGATGCTGTTCTAGTTTTTATATCCAGGCATTGGGCTAAATTTCTTTAGATGCATTGGGCTGTTAGTAGTTGCGCAGACAATGTGCGGACAGGAAAAATAATTGATACTCGTAAGTTAGCTTCCAAAACAGTGGGAGCTTTGCATGTCGTAACAAAGTTGAAGGAATTCTTAAACGAACCTTTTGCTCGCGGACGAATGAACCATCTCTTTTCCGGCAAACAATTGCCCGCATCTGTCCGGACATATTCTTTTTGAGGGGCTTTTACCTATGTCTGGATTGTTGCCGCGCCCGCTTTCAACACCCTGAACCCCCCCCTCCCCCCCCCCCCCCTTTCTCTCCGGTGCCCTTTCCCATCCGAAGCGGTCAACAGAACATTCATGTCGGCCCAGAGCAGGCACGACCTCTCACTCGAGCGGGCATTGAAGCGATGCGCCGGCCGCTGCACGCACCTTCTCTCCGCATTAAAATGGCATCCATCCATCCGCCTACATCCATTAAATCGGTGCGTCTGCCGAGGAATCTACTCCGGCGCCCGCATGCGAGTGTCACACATCCGTTCACCTACCGATTGGCATCAAACACCCTATCGCTTGGCGACCGGCCCCGCCTGCTCTTTAAACGCGGTCAGGCGTCCGACAACAACCGCATCACACCTCCGCTCTTAATCTCCTCGTCCGTGCACCGCACACGCCATGTCTTCGAGCTCTAAAGCCCCGTGGGACAGCCACTCCGGCGAACAGGAGAAAGAGCTCGCTGGCATTGCAGACAGTTGGCAGGCCCGCCGAGCCAGCTGGATACATGTTGGCTGGCCGGCAAGCTCTCCAGAGGGCAGCGAAGCGGACAAGTCAGTGGACGACAAGTCGGCACCATCCCCCTTGCCGGTCTAGCCTGGCATTACCATGGGCAAGGCATGAGCGCATTCCACCAGCATAGTGATGGAAGAGCATGAGGAGGCGTTCCAGCAGGCGTAGGCCGACCAGAGATACAACCTCCGGCTCCACGACGGGCACCAGCTCTCGGAGGGGCAAGTTGCTGACCCGGGCATCGCAGCGGACATGGACGAGGGAAGGTGTTGCTCCTATCCTACTGTGCCACCCGCGACAGTGGCACCACGTCCTGCAGGGGGAGAAAGAATCTATTTTCATGGAGATTGACGCAATGACAAAGGAATTTGACAACGGCACCGACAGCGTCGCCAGATCCGCGTCGGCCATGCCCCGCCGCCACGTCCACACCGTCGATGATTGTGAGGAAGAGTAGAACCTGGGAGGCCACTGGCGCCTGGGTCCCAGGAAGGCCATCGTCACCGTCTTGTCGGGCCTCACAGCTAGTGAGCTTGCCTACTTTGTGGAGGTGGAGGCTACATTTCTTCCCCTCCCGCTAAAGCTAAACTTGATGGGCTCATCACAAGCCGGCAAGCTTGCCCGCTTCACAGAGGCAAAGGCCACAACCACCATCTTACCCCGCCCCAAAACCAATTCTAATCCGTTCCGGTGACTTCGGGAGGCGGAGGCTAATCTTCCCCTCCCGCTGAAGCAATTACCTCCGGGGCTCACAGGGTTCCGATGAGCTTGTTGCCGGACATAGGAATGGCATGTCGTGGGAAACGGGCGCCGCCGCGATGGGGATATATTATGTTAGAATAGCCTAGTCCGCTATAAGTTAGTTGAAATATGTCTGAAATGTAAATGTTTCATTTCGGTTTGCATGTAATTCATCCGGTTTTGCATGTAATTCATCCGGTTTGTGATTAATCAGAGACCTCTCACTCTTGATTATGCTTTGAGATTAATCAGCGCCCACCCCGCAAAAAAGAAGAGATTAATCAGCGCCCACATGCTTCTCACTCTTGATTTTCTTTGTCAGATTATTGTTTCACCACTCCCTCCCCAGAAGCCAGGCTCCATCGTGGAAAGCGCGTTGAGAGGGGCCACGTCGGATGCATGCGACGGGCGAGGGGTACTTTTCTCTATTCAAAGTGCACTTTATTACTCTGTGCAAAATGATATCCCGTCCAACCTCCGGATCGTTGGATACACGTACTTTGCTCCGGCAACTGGCCGACTATCAATCCAAGTTCCTTCTGCTCGAGGTCACGTGACAGCCACATGTAATTAACTTAAGCTGCGTTTTCGCCGCTCACGAACGGGAAAAAAGGGTGTGTTATGTGTAAGGTCAGCGACGATCTTGGGAAGATCACAGGGTCACGTGCGACCGCTAGGGCCTGCGTTTAACCAGAGTTTAGTTGCCGAAGCTACCAGCTCAAAAACACTACACCGACGGAGGACTTGCGGGCTAATTACAGACTGATGCGTACCCCGGAAAGTCAAATGTGAGCTCGGGGTGCACGTCATCCTCCGTGCAGTAAAACTGAAGGTAGTAAGCAAATTTGAAGTTTTGGCAATGCACATGAACATGTGTTCCAACTGCGTGTGAATTTCACCAAGAGAAACACACATGTGGTGGTCTACACTACACAAGAACAAAAAATAATTCATGTTTTGTTCAAGTTCATTGGTAAAAAAGGTAGACTTTTCAATTTTGTTTACTATTTTTTTTATTTTACTATTCACCCATGAGCAGGGTGCCAAATCTCCATGTCCCATGAGGGGCAATGCCCCCCCCCCCCCCCCCCCTCGCACTATTGCTACTTGTATCTTGAGATTGTTACGTAGAAACAAAACTTTAGTTTTTTTGTGTGTGCCGGCTAGAAAGAGCCGAGAGGCCCAACCCCAACTCTCGTGTTGTCCCCCGAGTGGTCGACCCGTGGTGACCCCAAACGCTGGTCGTCGGGGGTTCTCCACCGCACCTCCTTATCGTCGTCAGAACAAGAGGCAGAAACGATAGTCTTCCAAAGGAAGTGAGTAGCTTGCCGAGCTCTTGAGCGGAGGAGCTCACACTTTTTGGAGCGGGTGGCGACCCCGTAATCTGATGGGGTGCTTCATTCGTGGCCTCCAACAAATACCATGGGGTGCTTGTCGACGATTGGTGGACTTTGATCCCCCCCTACCCCCACACCGCTTGTGGCCTCAAACGAGTCGTCTGGCCCCCGGATTGGGTTGTGTTAAGTGCCCACATTCGGAGGAACAAGTTCCCCGAATGGCTACCCCATGCACCCTTGAAAAGCAAGGCGACTCATATCCACGAGGATGAAGGTGTCCAAGCCGCACAAGTCTAGGAGATGAAGACGGAGACCTTGAAGGGGGGGGGGGGACTTCTACTTAGAAACTATATTGAAGCCCTAGGTTGCCTATAATAGATTCGATATATGACACCCCTTCTAGTTCGACCACCTTGAAACCCACTACTCCATATCAATGCCGAATGGCTCACATAATCTACTTATTGATACATGACCTTGAGATAAATTATGTATGATCCTTGTTTGATATGGCTATCTTGCGTCCAATTCCCTGCACACAAAAGAAAAAAAATACAGAATAGCCACAATAATCACTAATAGAAACGACCAAATTTTGTATTATCTTTAAAGTGGTAGCTAGGAAGAAAAAGGGAAAAAGGAAGCGAGAAGCGCACACTAGATAACCACATACATTGCTATGGGTGGCATCGTGAACTCCATACAAACAGGATTAGGGTTATTACTTGCATCGCAAGGGCCCGAACCTGGGTAAAATCGCTTCCCCGTGCCCATCTGATAACTAAGGTAACACTCACTATCATACAAATCCACGTACATTAGTGTTCCGTTGTTCATGTACTTTGCAAAACACCACCAATGGTGTTATTAATTATGTCTTCGTGGAATAACGGCACATCTAATGGATTTGCAGTGACACTACGCATGGTAAACCTATCTCATTACTATACTAATCTTTTGAAGACTACGGAGAGCGCAGAAGCCCACCTGAAGCAGTGTTAAAATATTGAGTCGTGTGTAGCAGTTTGGAGCACAGGATTAGATTGTCAACTTGCTTGTGAGATCATTTAATTTGGTCATCATCAATCCGATCTCGCAAATGGGCATAACAAATCTTGTTCACGAGCCGTTCACACACATAGAGAAGGGGAAAACATCTACGCGCCACCTGCAAATTTGCATGCAGATTTGTTTCTTCATGGTGCCATGTCGTAATCCGTGGTTTGAGAGATCAATATGCCGTTAATACATTCAATGAAAATAGTACCGTGAAACAAATATACACTAGGCTTACACATCTACAATTTCTGTATTGGCACATATCACCTATGTTCTAAATTATAAGATGTTTAGGATATTTTAATATAGATTACACAGATTGAAAGTAATGAACAAACACGCTAAAACGCATTTATATACATTCAATTTATAAAAAAGATAAAACATCTTATAATTTGAAACGGAGGGAGTACATCACAATTTCTCTTCAGGACAAAAAAGGAAGGAATGAAAATAAAAAGATTAGCAATGCTCTAAGATTAAATAGTTTTCTAGTCTCCTACACATGATATCCCTAGCTAGGATGATCCACTTGGATTAGGTAGCATCATCACTAATCATATACAAGAACTAATCAAAGTTATAATCACGCATGCTAAGTAAGTAGTACAGTGCGAGGGAAGTTGGGAGTTGCCGCTGATCCACGCGTGCACATGCATGATGCAGCACGGCCGCTCCGGGGGACAAATCGCCTCCGGAGCCGGTAGAGCTCGCCCAACACCGGGGCCCTCTTGACACCGGATCAGCTATAGGCTATAGCCAGCTCCATGATCAGCATGCTTCGGCGTCTACCGCCACTAGCTGCTAGCCAGCTTAATTCTTCCTCTGGGAAAGCGCAGCCGGTGGCCAGGCACCTTCGTTGAGGAACACATGAAGTTGAGATCCTCCCTCCGGTCGGATCTTGGATGTGTGCTCATGGTTGGTTGTTTATGTCATCAACTTGACTTGAGGGATCGATCATTTTATATTGCATAATGTCATGGCGATAATGGTGTTCAGTTGGATACTTTTGGGGTTTTTAATTTTTGGGAGGAGTACTTTTGGTATCTTTAGGAGCGCTTTTTTATTATTACTTTTGCGTTTAATATCCAGCAGTTTAAGTATTGGGTTTGGCTATTATTAGTCGCATGCGGCAAACATTGCACACACAGGAAAGATGATTGATACTCGCTCAGTTAGCTTCCAATATAGTGGGAGCTCCGCAGGAAGAAACAAAATTGAAGGAACATTTTAAAACTGATTATTTACTGCTTGCGGATGAATGCAACTTTTCTTTTCGCACACATAACCTATGTATTCCTTTTTTTAAGTGTGGAACCTTTGTAGTATTCTTTATTTGTGTCAAATTGTTAAAGATTAGTTGATTTAAATTTTCTTTCTTCTTGTGCCCTCTAGTTCACTAGTAGAAAACGGAGCTTTATTACCGGTTCGTAAGGGTCTTTAGTGCCGGTTCTGCAACCGGCACTAAAGGGTGGAGACTAAACACCCCCCCCCCCCCCTTTAGTACCGGTTAGGCACGAACCGCCACTAAAGGCCCACCACGTGGCGTGAGCTCGCGCCATGGTATGGGGGACATTTAGTACTGGTTGGTGTTACCAACCGGTACTAAAGGTTTTTTTTGAAAATTTTGGGGGAAAAATTGATTTTCAATTTTCTGAATTATTTGATAATTTAGGTGGTGTTTGGTTCTCTAGTCCTAGGACTTTTTCTAGTCCCAACTAAAAAGTGTCTAGTCCCTAAAAAGTCCCTCCCTGTTCCAGAGAATAAAAGTCCCTAGTCCCTTCCTAGAGGTTGTTAAATGATCATGTTGCCCCTAGTATATAGAAAAATAACAATCAAACAACACCATGGGGTGGCGGGCCAATGGGTGCATGAAGGGGCATTGTTGAAAAAGTCCCAAAAAGACTCTCCTTGAGAGTCTTCTTCATTTAGTCCCAAATGACTAGTTTAGCCCTTAAAAAATCCCTCCGGTTTGGTAAAAAAGTCTCTAAGAGGGACTTTTTCTAGTCCCTACACAAAAAAGTCCCTGGAAACAAACACCCCCTTAGTCTCTAATCACCCCTCTTAACTGCTCAAGTGTGGATCACTCATTACAAATCGTCTAACTTCCTGACCGGTCACCCATCCTCTCACTCCCCCAGCCTGAGCACGCTTAACTTCGGAGTTCTATTCCCCCTACTTTCCAAGTCTGCACTTGTTGTTTTCCTCACTAATGTAAGTTGTAAATCCTATTAACCCTCAGCAGTTTAGCTTGAGCATTGGGTCACACGTTTCACCGTTTGAGCTTGAAACTATTATTCTAAAAAACAGTAATTATTTAGTAACACTAACATTTCTTGAATAAGTTTGATCATAGTTTGACCATATTTGACCAAAATTCAAAAAATTGAAATAATTATTTAGTAACACTAATATTCTTGAATAATTATGTATTAACATTAATACTTCTTGAATAAGTAGTTTGACCATACTTTGACCAGATTTAACCAAAATTAAAAAAAACTGAAATTTGAGCATAGTTTTTTTTCCTTTTGGAATTTGAGGATTCTAAAAAATTGCAAACAGGTCGTAGGCTATCAAAATCGGATGCGGATTTTTGTGCTGAATTTTTTGATATATTATACGTTTTTTTCCGACATCGTATGCAAAAGTTGTAGCCGTTTTACATTTTCCCTACACTTTTTACAAAACATGTCCAAATTTAAGTTTTCAAATTTTCCTAACTAGTAGATGTAGTAATATAACTACCTCTCGAAGTATTTTATTTTTTGAAGTTTTTATCATTTTCTTTTGATTTTTTTCAAAACTGAAATGGCGATACACGGGGGGTGGGGGGGTGGGGGGGGGGGGAGGGGTGGGTACAGTTTGAAAATTGCCCTATAGTCCCGGTTTGTGTCTCCAACCGAGACTATAGGTCAGACCCCTTTAGTCCCGGTTCATGGCACAAACCGGTAGTAAATGTTAGCCTTTTAGTACCGTTTTGTGCCACGAACCGGTACTGAAGGTGATCGTGGGGCCCCGGCCTGACGCCAGCCTGCCACCACCCATTTAGTACCGGTTCGTGGCATGAACCGGTACTAAAGGTTCAACACGAACCGGCATTAATGCATAGCCGTTCGAACCGGCACTAATGGTACCATTAGTACCGGGCCAAAATCAAACCGGGACTAATGTGTCTCACATTAGGTCCTTTTTCTACTAGTGGTTGTGCATAATTTACATCTTACCCCCATTTAACAAGGTGTGCCTGTTTTAACACCTCATGCTCACTTGGCACGCCCATGCGGCAGCTAAGATGGTTCCCACATCAACTCCACATCACAGCATGTTTAAAAAAACTTACAGTAACTCTGTTAAAGTAAAAATATCATATCTGTCCCATTTTAACTTGGTATGAAGTTGACATTTCTTCCATAGTGTTTATAGTCACCATTCGGCATGAATGGTGAGCTATCTCAAAAACAATGAAAAATATAGCATTGTTTTCAAAATTATGCTGCAATTTTAAATTTTTGTGCATCCTATTCAAATAAAAATCCTTTGAAGTCATTTAACTTATTTCCCCCTTAAAAACCTAAAAAAAAATCTGAATAATACATGCAAGATTTTTTGCCAATTTGCTAAGTATTTCTAAATTATCTCAAAATTCAGTTTAAATACAAACACATGATTCAAGAACTCGAAAGTTTCAACAACTATTAGTACCCTACATTTTAATTGTAGATTCTCACATGTGTTATTACCGAATTTTCAGACCCTTCCCAAACTGTTCTGCTGGACGAACTGGGTGGGATCACACACGCATAACTAGTCCAAACCCAACGAATTACTATTTGACAGTTTGCAGAAAAGAAACTGGAATTTACTGGTGCACCAAACACAACGAACACATTTCCTTTTCAATGACAGAGGAGATATCGCTCATATCAAATCCCATATCTCTGCTTCTGAAGATACAATCATGCATACAAGTAGCAAGGGTGGTGGCTGACTGTGCGCTCCGTCCGCTCGGGTCTCATGCGCCAGCACATGTGACTAAGCTGCCGCTTTTGCAGATGCTTTCTGACTAAGCTGCGCTTTTAGTGCCAACCTACCGTATTATAGCCCTTGTTAATTCACAGCCGGGTCAGCGGACGGCACGACGAAACCACGTGCATATGCAAGGGACAGAGCTAGCTATGCCCCTGCTCGCACTCCTATTAATCTAGCTAATTATGGGGACGGCTCCCGTTGTGTTCCACAGTTCTCATATGATCGGAACTAGTAGCAGCTAGCTATGTGTGATATGGTTGTATACAGTTCTACGATATGATATGATATGTGATTGTCCTAGGGACACGAAATCATATCTTACAGGCCAGAGCAAATACTTTATGTGGCACGCTAGCTAGTCTAGCAGTTTTCCTTTCCGGCGCGCGATTTAGGTTATGATTATAATAGCGAGAAGGGCGATAATATTTTGAAACTCCTGTCAAGTCATGTGTTACCATGGTCCCTGCATAGCTAAATATATACACGGGCGGAATTATTCAGGGGTTAGTATTTTGTGTTCTAGATATTATTCTATCTGCCGGATGAACCATACAATGCCGGAAAATCGAAAGACCACACATCAAGATCGCATTTTAACCCCTATGTAATTTTGGTGATGTGTAACAAAGAGCCTAATTTCAGTGATGTAAAAGATCTTATATTAGTTTACAGAGGGAGTAATTGTGAGTCTGTACTTTTTTAACATAATACAGACGCAAACGCTCATATATATGCATATACACTCATCACATGAATGCACACACACGCATCCTATTCCTATGAGCACCTCCAGGAGACTAAGCCGACACGCTACTCTCGTTAAACGCACATCGACGAAAGACCAAGAATAAATTCAGAAAAATGCAATCACCAATATCAAGTTTGGGACTTAAACTCTGATGGACAGGGGATACTACTATCATTTCTGTCCTTCTAACCATCCAACCACATGTTGGTTCACCTTGCGAATGTGTTCTGGCATGTTAACATTCCACGATGTGACAACCATGCAACAGGTTTTAGTTGACAGACATGCAAGCAGGTACGTAAAAAAATAGTTAAGCGTGAAGGCAAGAGGACAGTGGTGGTGGTAGCACTACCATTGGTCATGATGAAGAGTAACTTAGACTAATAATAACATGTGCTATATGTTATTAGTTTATCTTATTACTTTCATAATGGAATACTTGGGTACTCCACCCCTCCACATTCAAAACTAATTTAGTATTTCAAAAAAAGGAGAAAAATCCTGGAACTTTTCGGAATCAAATATGGCCAGGTATTGCATTTGTATAAAAGTTCGGCCAAGAAGTGATTCCCTTGACTTCAAGGAAAAAACATTATGATGACAATATAGCATGAATAGTACTTGTATCTAGCTTTTTTGGCAAATCTTTGACCCCTGACACAATGAAAGTCATTCCTTATTAATTTTTTTATACAACTGCAATACTTGGTCATGTTTGATTCCATAAAAAGTTCTGGGATTTTTAAACTTTTTTGAATTTATAAATTATTTTTGAATATAGGGGGGTGTGGCACCCGAATGCTCCTTTGTATTTGCGCGCGCGCGTGTGTGTACATACCTACATATATATATATATATATATATATATTTGAATATATAGTAATATCATTCATCACCCAGGGTGCAAAATGAGTTATTCTTCACCCCACGTAATCTTACAATCGTTTCAAAAATAAATTACATTTGGAATACAAGTGGTTACATTCATATTAACTCACTGCGTAAAATTTTGCATAAGAAAAAAATATAGGTCATAAGACCAGAAAAATGCATTTTATGTACATTTTACACTATGTTTTTACGTTTCTAATTTTACATAAGGCACATACTGAAGAACAATAATCTAATCCTGTACACCAGCACGCACAAAAAAGAAATCATCAAAACAAATATGCATGGTGAGCTCATGCTTCACAGGGTCGCGCACAATGGCAATAACACCTGTACTGTCAGACAAAAGTAGAGTATGTGTACTAGAAAAAACACCAAACTCCATATGTAACCACTGTAACTGAGTCACCTCTGGTTTCAAAACAGCCATAGCTCGCAACTCGGCCTCTACACATGAACGGGAAATTGTAGTCTGTTTCTTTCTCTTCTAGACAATGAGAGAACCACCAAGAAAAACACAATTAGCAAAAAGTGAATGATGACCTGAGGATCACTATCCCACATAGCACCAAATAGGCCTGAAGCTATAATGAACTAGAGGATCACTATCCCACATAGCACCAAATAGGCCTGGAGCTATAATGAACTAGAGCGGGGAAAGAACATGTTGTTAGAGATCATGCTGCGAAGATGTGGAAGAACACAATGGAGGCCTGAAGCTATTAGAGCAAAGACATCAATCCCAAGAAAATAGCGAAGATGGCCAAAATCGGACATAAAAAACTGCTCACTAATATGCCTTCATAATGGCAATATACTCAAGGTCATTGCCAGTGACGATCATGTCATCAACATATAGAAGAAGAAGAGTCCGACCTCGAGTAGAAAGGTGGAAAAATAGCCTAGGATCATGATCACTTGCCGAAAATAAAGTGTTTTCCATTAATTAATTAGGAAACACTAGGTTCCCTTCATCGTCCTCAAGAGGTGTGTTGGGGGCTGGGGGCAGATCCTTTAGTGCAGACAAATTCAGGAGTGATGACAATGTTTTTTTTTTGCGAGAAAACTTGCGATATATTTTACATGTCATGACAGTACAAAGAACGTCATGCTAAGGCCGCACGGGACCAGCACACCAAATCAGCAACCGTCACTGATGAAGAGAAGTATAGATCAAAAGAATCTAACATATAGACACATGAACAAAGACTGGATCCAAACAAGTCCACCGAAGACCAGCACCGACCGAATCCTTTAAGATCCGCCGGAGACACACCTCTTCAAACCCTCCGACGATGCTAGATGCATCACCGAGACGGGGGCTAGGTGTGGAGATCCATACCCCATCCCCAGGGAGCCGCCACCATCTCGTCTTCCTGAACAGGACGCAAACCCTAGACAAACTCATAAAAACAACTAAATCCGGAGCAAGACCCCTCCCGCCGGTGAGGGCTGCGGTTTACCGTGCCTCCATGGCCTTAGGGCCACCAGAGATGAGGCGGACTAGCGGAAGGCAGAGGAATCCTAAGCCTCTTTTCTTGGAAGAGGAGGTGGCGGCTGACAATGATGATAATATAAATTTTAGCAAGTATAAAAATTCAGTAAAAAAACTTAAATATATGTGTACTTGGACGCCAAAGTGCCAATTTATATCAAACTAATATAAAGTTAGGACTACAACTTTTAAATTTCATAGTACTCACAGATGTATACATGTGCAGTGGCGAATCTAGCACGGAAATGAAGGGTAGGCTCAAAGCAAGTTCCTAGGTCTAATTAGCAATGCATTGCAATTATTGGATGTAAAACACCTTGGTATAAATGGCAAGTATAGTATATTTAGTTGAAATATGATTTTTGGAGGGTAGGCTTCAGCCTATTGATGCCCCCCTGGTAGAATCGCCATTGTACATGTGCAACTATCAAATTTGTCTTTTGTAGATTTTTTTCTTACATAAACATTTATATGAAAGACTTAATGATTATAGTGATTACAAGGAAACTAGATGAAAAAAGGGGCAAGATTACCTCAAAGGGATTATGAGCACAGAAATGTGCAAAGGATTAGGGAAAGCACATTAGTAGAAAACATAGAGGTATGGTCTTACCCGTTGACCCCATGAGATGCCAGGAGTGACCCTGACAAAAATGGAAAGGGGTGGAAGAGGACATCTAAAAACAGTAGGAAACTCTATGGTTTTGTACGGACCACGGATCTCAATGCCATCAGCGTTCTCTTGTTGCAGAAAACAATCACTAGACAATCTAATGAACTTTATAGAAAGATTTGCACCAAAATGCAATCATTGTTTCTGAAGACATCATTTTAGTTACAATTCTTACATTATGAATGATATATCATTGCTAAAGTTGACCATGCCAAGTATATAAAACCATGTTTATTACATTTAGCCGCTCAAGTACACGGGCTATCCAGCTAGTTAAAGCTAGTCAATTCATAGGAAAAACAGGTTTTCCAATGCTGAAACAGTAGTCTCGGTGCCACAAGTATACATTTTAGTTGGTTAATTACTATACATCAAGACTTTTTTGGTTGTGTAGCCAACAACTAACTGAATGTGGACCAAATAATACACAGACTACTTTAGTACTCTTGTCGGTTCCATTTGGATCCTACCGTGCGCAAATTAAGCTCGTAAAAATGCTCACATTTGACATGGCCATATATGATCTTTGAAGGAACCAAGAACATTTGGTCACAATCACGCCTCTGCAGCAAAAATCACAAGATTGAAGACCAATAACATTTGACATGGCCTCCTTTTTTTAGGCCTTTTCGTTTGCCAGAGAGGAAAAACACAACCGAGATGCCAACAGAGTACCCAGAACAGATCGATACATGTGCATCCTCGCCATTGCAGGACTTGGGAGCACCACGGCACACTACCAACAAACCTCGAAACCCAGAGTAACCGTCAGAATTCAGAAAACAACTACCTACGTCCCTGCCTATATGTACACCAACGAGTTAATCTGTCGAGCCTGCACAAGAAAAACCAAGATCGAAACAACAATACCTAACCTAGATACATGGTGGCTGGACAGAGGAGCAAGCAGAGATGATGTAACAGGGGCAGGGTCGCAGGTAAACATCGATCGGCGGAGCGAGCATCAGTCATGGTGGCAGAGCAGCATGACGACGCATCGCCGGATGATGTAGAGCCTGGCCCTGTGCTCCCGCAGCATCCTCGCCAGCCTTCCTCCTCCACTCCCACCTCCGCCTCCTCTTCCCTTTTGCTTCTCTTGCTTCCTCACATCATCGTTCATCCGAGCTGAACTCGAGGGCAAGAGGGCCAGGTGGCCTGGTGGCCTGGAAAGGGCCGGTGCGCCTCTCTTCTCTACTGGATCTCCTTATGCTTTGGCTGTGGTTTGTGTGGACCACTTCGACGTGCTTTTATACTCCATGGATCTCTAGTCTCTCCTCGCATCCTCGCCTACCTGGGCAGAGTATGATAATCCATGATCAACCAGAGGTTCGTTTGTGTGTGCGAGTCTGAGAGAGAGAGAGAGAGAGAGAGAGAGAGATGGAGCAGGATGAGTGCCAGGCACATGCAGCAGCGCCCTCTCTCAACTTGCGCTAATTGCCGCGGCTGGAGCTGGCAATGGCAGCTTAACAATGCGTCCATCTTGACACCGAAGGAAGCAGCTCGTTAATTACACGTTCCAGGATTCCTAATTCCTGTGGGATTCATTCTATCAAGGATGGAAATGGATGGGACTATGGAAGTAGCTGTCCAGGGCATGGATCTCGGATGTAATTCTCATGTTAATTTGGCTGTTCATGCCATCAACTTGGAAGATTGATCATCGTTTAATAATGATGATAATGCATGCATGGTGCATCTCACGAATATAATGTTCCATTCTGGCACTTTGTTCATTCACGAGTTGATCATTTCGTATGGTAGCATGTGTGAGGCCGCGCAAGCAGGAAAATTAATACAAGACGTTTAATTAGTTGTCTTCCAGTGTAGTTGGGCGAACTTTATATGGATGTATAGTTATATATAAAGGTTAATCCAATGAAATAGTCATTTTGTAACTTAATATAAAACCTTTTTTTTTGAAATTAGTTACAGAGGGAGTAGTACTCATGGATCGACCGGCAGTTGTGTCACTAGCTAGATGTAGATGTTCATCGCTGGCATAACACCAGTAAGGCCACCGCTTTAATATCTCCACGTCGGACGCCTAAGCGCACTTTTGTACAATCAAAGTGCACTTTACTCTTAACAAAAGAATGATATCCCGTCCTCGCATCGCGGCAAGTTGACGTGCTCGCTCCCATCCCCGGGGTCACGTGATAGCCACATGCATGCAATTACTCTTTTGCTTAAGCTGAGTTCTCGTACAACGACCACACTGTCTGTATCTCTACTCCTAATGAAGCAGTCCGTAAGTCGTTCGTTCGTTCATTCACAACCCGTCCCATCGATCGATCAGAATCAACCCCCAACGATTTTATTCCTTACTTCGGTTGTCTCTTCTCTTTCCTTAGAAGACAGAAAAAATCGGCATGCAATCCCCACCTACCATAGTTCGAGTTAATTCAGGGCACATCTCTCATGTAAAAATTGGAACACAACCTTTTTCTTCCCTTGACGCCAAGGCCTGACAAAAGTAGATGCAAATCCCATACCATCAATCTTCTCATAGTGAAATCATATTTTCTGCCTGTACCTACTCGAACTAGAAATCGCTCTTTGTAATCCTGGAATGGGAAGGGCAACTTCCCTGTACGTACTCCTCCCAGATCGCTCATATTGTAGTCTTGGAATGGTTCGAATCATTCACGGCGGCGGTGCGATTCCCTGGCTGCATGGCCAGCAGCGACGACCCATGGGCATCAGCGGCGTGAGCACACCCACGGTGCCGAAGGCGGTGCAGTGGGCGTCGCGAGCGCAAGGGCACTGTGTACGGCGTCCGTGATTTGGGCGGACTAGGGAAGCGTGCGCCGCCGCAGCATCGGCGATTCGGCGGACAAACACAATGATCCACTGATACCAATGAATTTTGTCGGTTGCCGGGTTTGGTGCTCGATCCACTAATTTGGAGAATTTGATTCTGTCCCACAAACACATTGTGGCCATGGATATATTCACGAATGCAGAGATTTCATGCCAAGAAGTCTGATGTGAAGGATGGGCGGGACTGTCGGGCACACGACGATCCAGTTTGTGGTAGGGTGGTCCGAGGGGTGCATGTGTGCACTCGCCTGGTTAGGAGGATGTAGGCGACAAGAAGTGCACCATCGACGTTGTTGCGCGCGTCGTGGCGGGGACGCCCGTGTGGTGGATGTGCGTTTGCTGCTCGAGCTAGGCGCTGATGTGGAGGTTCCTGACGGAAATGGACGCCGCCGGAGCTGCTACTGGAGATACTAGCGGCACACTGTTGGAGCTGGGAGGAGACGCGGAGGCCCCGGAGCCGACTCCTCTGTGCAGCTTGCTTACATGGTTGTGCATGATGGGGAGGCGGAAGGAACGACACCTGGCGGCCAGGGCTGCTTCGTGTCACGGGCTCGGGCTCGATCTCTTCCTCAATCGTTTCCCCGGTGAGTTTTCATTGCTTTTTAGTTTTGGTTGTGCGTGGCTGAGATTTGTGGAACTCCAAACATATTAATTTCAAATTTATTGCGTTACTTGTAGCATGCCAAGGTTTGCATGGAACCCGACTAATATGAAATTTGAACATTTGCAGGTTGTTGTGATATATAGTTGCACGTTAATGATTTTTTGGTGGTTAGAAACTTGGAATCCAACCATCCTAAATGAGTAGATGCAGTTCGAATCATCACCCCGAGTTGAATATAGTGATTTAGGCTATGTTGCCTGATTTATGTGTTGGTGGCTTTGGGTAGGTTGGTTTGAATCTCAATTCAGTAGCTGATGAAGGTAAATCCTTGAACAAAAAGTGAAGAAGTTTATGAGACAGTATATATATTTCATTCAACACCCACTTCCAACATTCCAAGAGTAAAGCTAGCAATCCTGATAGGAATGTTTAGTCATTGACGTTTTCCCTGATATGTCAATGTCCGCATGCCTCTCTAAAAAATACTCTTCTCAGATTACTTGTTTGTGTTTTGTTCCCTCAGTACTGAGGAACGTGATGACACAACAACGACGGATGGGGTGAGGCAATAGAGGAAGAAGACACGAGGAGCTAAGCTGATAGAAAATAAATGAAGAACCATGCCTTTCATTTTATGATTGTGTTAACGTACCTTCTGTTTACGTATATTTATTCATGTTTATTTCATGATATATTATGGTATTTTTTAATAAGGATCACTATCTACTTCCTCCAGGTGATAGACGAAGAGGAAGACACAATTTGTAGGTGCATAATATTATGGCATGAATTGGTTCTTTGGCAAAATGTTCATGGATCAGAATTGGTGGGGGTTATTTAGTTCAGTTTAGAGAGCATTTTCCATTGCCATATTTTTTGTCACCTTTGGTTTTCTATATTAGGCCTCATCTATGAATATTTTCAATTATGTTGTTTCCCATGGTTTTCCTATATGTAACAGTATGTCAGGTTTTACAAGGTTGATCACTGAACTAGGTTCCTCCGATTAATAACAAATGGTTCAAGAGTTGTTTGTACTTTGAACCATTATTAGCGATGGATGTCCTAATAATTAATTAAGTTGGTTGTTTGCTTGCTTCTTGTGCATACAACAGGCTCGTTGACTTTATTTTTATCACAGTATGCAAGCTTCTAAGCGCTGGATCAAGGTCCTACTAATTAATTAAGGAGGTCTATCGCTTTCCTTTTTATCTCAGTAATGCAAGCTTTACATGGGATTGCCATATTGTGAATTAAAAGGAATCCAGTTCTTTTGGGCACGGTTTAGTTATTGATGAACAGAAGGCCATGTAAAGAGTAAATGGCAATGTAGCATAACAGAACAAATACATGGTGTTGTCTGCTGCAGAGTTGCAGCGTATTCCTGCATTTTGAAATATGGAATAGATATGATATGCTAGATATAAAGGTTCAGTTTGGAATCCTACTGTGTAGTTTGGTGTACTCTCAATATCATTTCAAGTATAAGGTTTTGTGATGAAGGGGGTCGAGCCATCAGGCGGCGGTGCCGTCAGGCGAGCTTGACTGGTTGCAGAGAGACGAGAGAAGAAGAGGAGTACTCGAGGAAGAGAGTGAGCAGTAAGTAGATTCTTATCTGGTCTAGCAATTGTCTTTTTTCCTCCGAAATAGGCAGCCAATCAGCCACGCCATTGCCACCTTACCACTTGGTGCTGCACAATCTGAGACATTGCGCCGCTACCGGACCCGTTGACGACCTAGGAGCACCGCCGCCAGGCGCCACCTCCCGAGCAGGGGCATCGCGTGCGGGGAATGTCAGGGCTGCCGCGCTAACACCAAGCGAGCAAGGCCCGATGGCGCACGCCGGCGGCGGAGAGAGGGGGTTAGGGGTAGGGGGAACTGGAGGGAGGGAGGGGAGCCTCACTCAGGGAGACGACGTGAGGGGGACCCCGCAGAGAGTATCCTGGGCAAAAGACATTAGATTAATAGAATAGCTTTCTGCTAAAGATTGAGATGAAGAGAAATTGGATTTTTGGTCAATTTTGGGAATTAGATGGTTGATACACGTCCATTTCAAAAAATAATAATAGAAATAGTACATGTCCATGGTTGAGTGTTATTTTCAATTAATCGATCCAAGGGGAAAATGTGAGCACTATATTGATGCATTAGTATGTCATACCATATCAAGAATCTCGGGAGTTTAGAATGAACTGTTGATGGAAAAGAATATGACTTTGGTGTTTGCATGCTAGGTTTTGCTCTTATCTGAAGTCCCGTGAGTACTTTCTTTTGATAAATTTGAACATGTAAATTTGCATTGCGATTTCTTAGCACATTCCTCACAAAAGGTGACATTAAGCAGTTTAAAGATGCTTGTGAGAGGCAGCACATCCTATACAACATCTTGTTGTTATTTTTTCCTTTTGCCTTAGGGTTGAAACTCCCTTGTAAATTCCTAATTTTTAATCTTTGAAAAATAGGATGGCCCTCTTATCTTCTGTATTGACATATATACTTATATTCTTCATATAAGACAAGAGGGCCATCCTATTTTTCTCGGCGAAGTTACATTCAACAAAGATGTTTATTTATGATATTGTTTCATGTAGTGTCATACGATACCACCCAAGATAGATATCGTGAATTTGTATTGTTTACACAAAGTATTTTTGTATTTTCTTAATTTGTAGCATAGAGATGTTAATCTAAGTGTATAGTCAAGGAAGTAAAGGGGGATATGCATGTACAATGCTCACAAGTCAGATGCATACTCCTTTAGGACTTCATATATATTTTTAAAAAAGTTCTTCTTTATGACCGTGTTTCATCGGATGTCTGCTACCTTCGCCGCCACCCTTGCACCGGACCTTCCCTCTATTGTCGGACTGCACACTGCACCTACGAAGCAAAAAGTGTCGGGCAGTCATCAATGCTCCTTTTTTGAGGGATATTGTCAACAATGACACGCAATAACCTTCAGCCATCAATGCTTATCACTTTTGGACGACATTGTTATTTAAGCCGATCGACTCGCTCCTCGCATGACAAGATGGGACTAAACCTCCTACGGCACGGACATTTTAACTTATAGTTATGTTTACATATGCTATCTATAGATTTTTTTTAAATGACCGTGGCAATCGCACGGGCTTTTTACTAGTTAACTTAGTGCGTCTCGTACTATCGCCGTTTTAATTCACGGGACAGCGACCGTACGACAATCTTGAGAAAATCTCAGGCGTCGTGTGCACTTGCGATGATGCCGCGTTTGAGCAGAGCCCTGTTACTGCCGGACCAAAAGAAAAAAAAAAGAAACCTTGCAGGAAGCGTGGAGTGGAGCCTTCATGCATGCCGCTCCACGGTGCACATGCACGACAGCACGATGCAGCACAGCACAGCGAGCATGCATGCTCTCCCACTATCTGTTGCGACTTGCGAGAGTTTCGATGACTAGGACATCTCCGATACCGATGCTCAAACCGTCTGCATATGTTCGAATCACGCTATTTGGACATGTTATGTCATCCAATATGAATCTATATCGGTCCGTTTATTGATTCGGACGTATTTTTTCTCATAAACCGAAGACAAATTAGAGGAGCTTTGTGGGCGTCCGGACTGCTGTCACGTCCGCTTCTGACGGCCATAACCCACAAAACCGATCTCCCTCACCCCTGTTTGCTTTCTATCCAAAACAGTCAAAGCCGTTCCAGAGCGTCAGTGCCTCATTCTTTCCCGGCAAGAGCGAACGCGACCTCTCACCGGCGCCTGCATTGAAGTGGTGCGTTAGCCGAGAGAGCTTCGCGGGTATGCGGTGCGCTAGCCGAGAGAGCGCCGCCCGCGCCGCTTCCCGGTGCATGCGATTGCTTCGCATTCAAAAGACACCGCGGCTGCCCGCCGTCCGTCTGGCGCCCACATATATGAAACAAGGTTGCCGAGGAACCTACTCCAACCCCACCCGTCCGTCCGTCCACCATTGCCATTCGTCCGCCAGATAATCTGCAGCCTTGCCCATTACCGCAGTCATCCGTCTCCGGTCCCTTTCTCCTCTCCACACCACTCCCATCATGCCTCCTCGCGGTCCAAAGCTCTTCTAGACGGACTGTCGCCAGAGCAGAAGAAGGAGATGGCTACCATTGCTACCGGCTGGCAGGCCAACAGGCAGCCGACAGGCCGGTGACGTCCAAATGGAGGACGTGGTAGAGGACGAGCCGGCACCACTCTCGCCGGTGCATTTGCAGCATGACCATCGGCGAGGCCTGTGCCCATTACATGGACATGGAGTGAGAGAAGCAATTCCGGGAGGCGCGGCCGACGCGGCCTACAACCTCCAGCTCCTCCAAGAACACCAGCAGGCGGAGAAGCGCAGCTCGCCGCCGGTAGGGCGATCGCGCCGGACACGGCCGTGGCGGAGCAGGCAACACTGCTCGAGTCCTATCGCTCCGCCCACGAGATCCGCCTCGCCCGCTGGAGGTACGGTCAATATGAGGCGAAACTGGAGGGTGACTACAAGGAGTTCGACGAGGCAGACGAGGTGTGGCGCAAGACCGACAATGAGGACATCGCCAATGCCAGACCCCGCCGCCACGACCACGAAGCCAGAACGTCCTCAGGCGTCGCCAACAGCGAGAAGAGTAGTGCATGGTAGGTCACCGCCGCCCGCGTCTCAGGAAGGCCACCGATCTTCCCCTCCCGCCGAAGCCAAGCTTGGCGGGCTGATAATCGTCGGCCTATTAGTCGCTCAAGCTGCGGTGGCGGAGGCTATGGAGGCAGAGATGGAGAGCGTTGAGGCGGAACTGGAGGAGGCGAAGGCAAGTGCCGGAGCTTCAGTTTTCGGGGCTCATGGCCAGACATGGGAAACGGGCACCGGTGATCAATTAGATTAGGTTTAGAATAGAAGTTTGTCCGAAATTATACCTTCAGAGTCAGACAGGCTCCGCTTTTAGTTCAAGTATGTCTGAAATATAATGAATTTTGTTCGGTTTATATGAAGTCCGCTATGTTTGCATGAATCTATTTCGGTTTATATGAAATTCATCGTGTTTGCATGAACTTTGTCCAGTTAGTTTGTATGAATTTTGTCTGATTAATTTGAATCGTTATTGAAATACATGCGGGCAGCATTGAATGGAAGCCTTCAGCATCATTATTCGCGGACTGATTCTCTGTGGGCAGACAAATGCCGAAATAAATTTGTGGATTAGTGTCGGATGCCCTCAAGCTGCAGGGGACAAGGCGCCTCTGTATAGCCGGTAAAGAGCACCGGGTCCCTCTCGACACACACCGGATCAGCTAGCTAGCCAGCTCCTTGATCATGATGTGCCTTTAATGTCACTACGTCCTCGGCTCCTCCTGCTGATTCACTCAAGATAATCTCACATGCATGCATGCCGCCATGGACATGGTTTCTCGGAAGGAAGGCGATGGGGTGGGTGGACGGAAAAGCGCAGGCAGCTGGTGGAGATATTTCCTGAAACGGATGGAAAAGCGCGGCTGTGCTGGCGGAGATATTTCTTCAGCGGGCTGGCTGGTGGCCAGGCAGGCAGTTGAGGGACACATGAATCATCCTTCGCCCGGCCGGATCTCGGATGTGTGTGCTCTGCCGCTGCTCCTCTTCTGTTTGCCCGCTCAATTATGTCACCAAAGTTGGGGGGATTTGCACGCATTATGTCAAGGTGACAATAATGTTAAGTGCAATATCCGAGCTGGTATTTCTTTAGGTTGATAACGACACTTTTTTTAGTTCTAGTGCTAGTACTATAATGCATGACGTCACCATGATAATGTTAAGTGAGACTAAGCTGGTACTTTTGGCTTTTGTATTTGGACACAGCAAAAAAAAAACAGCCGATGATTTGGAGTCCAATATAATGGGAGTACTCGCTTAGAAAAAAAACTTATGTATGCGATAAGCTACCCAAGTAGATTCCCGTTGTCTCTTTGGGGCGGTGAGGTTAGGGTTTCGCATCATATGGGGAAATTAGGTGTCAGATGTTTCAGATCTATGCAAGTGTTCAATGGCGATGCTTGTGGCTCCAGGGCGCTTATCCTTACGGGCGCGTGCACGAAGACTTACATCGACAAGGTCAAGCCGAGTTTGGTAAAGCAGCGGTGACAGCGGCGCGTCATCAGCTCATCTGGCGGCAACAGTGGTCTTGGAATCTTGGCGTAGTTTTTGTTATGCTTATACTTTTGGTGAACTTTTATAATAAATCTGATCATTTTTGCAAAAAAAATTAGGGAAGTAATCATTGATCAAAATCTTCTTTTATAGCATATACTATATAGTAATACACATTATTGTATTATGAAACAAAGGGAGTAGTAAATCAGTTTCGCTGGCTACCAATTTGTGCTGAAATGTCGAAGATTACCCCCATTTAAATTGTTTACGCTCCTCTTACGCCCATTTAAATTGCTATATAGTGATTTATATATATACACATCAAGCTCAAAAAACTTATATTTTTCAGATAAACAAAGATATCTCACCGCGTCGGGACTGTCGAGCTGACGGTACGTGCTCTCTGTCTGCTCGGGGCGGTCATGTGCCAGGCTCATGCGCAGTCCTATAGCGCGCTTAATTTCGTTTACTTCTACCATGCCATGCCATGTGCAAGGGGCCTCGTGCGTTCGAACAAAGCTAATTAAGCTTAGTTGCTATACTTAAGTCTTAATTTTTTTTTAAAAAAAGATGACCCCCGGCCTCTGTATCTGGGAGATGCATACGGCCACTTTATTGATTATTCACCAGAATCTTACAAAGTATTACAACAAAATGCCTGAATCCGCCATCTTGGCAACATATGCCACTACTCCTATCCATATGATGAAGGGGTGCTACCTGGGCCAAATACCCGGTCTACTCACCTAAGCCTATCATCAAAAGTCAGAAGCCCCAGCCGAGCCACATACCGGGTATGGGGCATAAACTAGTCTGACGCACTCACATGTGTCGTCGCCGCCATCTTCCACAGGTCCGTCTTCAGAGCAGATATTGAGGCTTCTACCTTGTCAGGCCACTCCGCCATCGACGCCACCTTGACGCCAGACAACTACCTCCACCTGCGCGAGTCCATCACCGCGCATCGGGCGCCGAGTCTCCACTGCATCACGCCGCCGAGATCCGCCGTCATCAATATGAAGGATGAAGTACCGCTCCACCAAAAAAGGCGCCCGCTGGTCCCTCAAACCCGCGTACGCCTCCAAGAATGACGTCCCCAGGGAGGAAACGACACCAACGCGCCGCCGTCATCCGATCAACTGATCTAGGGTTTACCCGGAGGTAGCGGATAGAGGTCTAGAGCTTCTCCACGGCGATGCCTTCAAGAAGGTAATGACACCACAGGGTGCCACCAACGCCGGTCTTGGCATCAAGCCGAGCACAAGGTTTTGACCCGGATCCGCTCGAAGAATCTTCATCACGTATTATGTGCACGGGTCGCCGCCGATCTGAGACGCCGCACATGGAGCAGGCCGCACCGGCCAAATCAGATCTGTCCGGAGGGCACAACCCGCATGGTGCCGACCCAACCACCAGGCCCTCCATGCCGCCACCGCCGATCCGAGGTCAGATGGTGTGTCGCCGCAGAACCGACCGCCGCCACCGAACGCCGCCACGCAGTCCCGAGGCAGGGCCGGCTGCCGCACCCCACCATCGCTGCCCTTGGCCGAGGCAGCCGCCGCCGGAAGGCAGGCCCGCCGCGCCGTCAGGCCAGATCGGCCGTGCCACCCACTCCGCGGAGCTCCACACCGCCCGCACGGCGCAGGCAAGAGGGAAGACCCCCGCCACCGCCATCAGCCCTGGGCTAAAGCCGGCGGCGTCCTTCGGCGGTGGCGGAGGGAGGGAAGGACGAATGGGGACCTCGACCATGCATGGCTTGGCTTCCAGCTCACGGGTGCTAATTGATCACAAATGAAGTTTAATTAGTCATCCATGACTCCGGCATGTAGTTCATACTGTATATTCAGGTGGCCGACAGGGCCAAGTAGAAGGAAGAAGGATCGTGTATAGATATTATTTCATTTTGGGCAATTAAGTGTCCGTGGACTTGGAGTATTTAACCAAAAACTACCACATTTCACGGAAACGTGACACAAAAGTACCACTTTACAATTTTGTACGAAAAACTACCACTTTTATCCTAATCCGTGGCAAAAAACTACCAAGTCTCGAAACCGGTCGCTTCGCCCGTGCTAAGCATCAAATTGGCCAGCCGGTCCCACGTTTCAGGTGCCACTGTGGCCAACCGACGCCCGCCGCGTGTTAACGGTGCGTCCGCGGTCGGAAATAGCGTTGTCGGTTTGCGTTCAATGCACCAAAACATGGGACCGGCCATTTGATGCTGATCCTCTGACGACGCCGTTTCCGACCGCGGACGTGCCGTTAACGTGCGGCGGGCATCGGTTGGCCACTGTGGCGTCTGAAATGTGGGACCGGCTGGTTAGTTTGGTGCTTAGCGCGGGTGAAGCGACCGGTTTTGAGACTTGGTAGTTTTTTGTCATGGATTAGAACAAAAATTGTAGTTTTCCGCACAAAATCGTAAAGTGGTAGTTTTTTGTCATGTTTCCGTGAAATGTGGTAGTTTTTGGTTAAATACTCGTGGACTTGCGATCTGGCTGTTGAAGTATACAGTGACAACGTAGTTAAAGAAGAGCAGCACCAAGATCTACACCAATTCACGTACACATTTCGAATTTTACAAAAGCTGCTCGGTTTTTACCACGTCAAAATAATAGGAGAATACAACCAAAATTTGCTCCAACAATCCACACCACTGGTTAGTAAAATGCGCAAATTACACTTCTTGGTGACACTGACAAAATGATATATACTCCGCCATTGTAGGTACCATTCTCGACCTTCCAGTCAGAATATAAGAGAGTTCTTGGACGTGTCGCATTGCCGCCCCTCTTCCACAGTAGATTGTCGTGTACCCCCACCCCACCCACCCCCAGCGGCGGCCCCAATCTACCGGATGGCAGCGCCAATCTGTCAAATAAGGTTTTCTCCCCATCTCAATGGTTTAGGTTGTGGCAGCGTCGACAACTCGTTGTCCAGATTCATGTGACAGCCCTCCAGATGACAAGGTTAGGGTTTGCATGGTTTGAGGCGTGGCGGCAGCGGCAGCCTCCCTTTGCAATTTGGTCCTTAGGCACCTTCTCGGTCACATTGGTATGGCCTCTGGTGCTCGCTTGAGGTCTGTGACCTTTTTTTGAAAGTTGGGATCTTGGATTTGTGGATCTTTTGGCGATGGTTTCACGGTTTTTCTCTCAAGACCGCTGGTCTGGTAGGTTAGTGGCATTGATTGCATTCCGTCCGCGATCAATAACGATTGGATGGCTCTGGCGATGGAGGGGCAACAATGGCAATGTCCCATCATCCCGTTCATGATGAAGAAGCCGATCGAGCTCTCAAGGTATATGTTCTTTTATTTTTATAAGTGTCTACATTGCTAGTTTCATCAATATCCGTCAAAACAAAGTGATTCTGAAAATATACCCGGAAAAACAATGAGGCTGTCACTTTCCATTTCAATTCCAAAATGTGGCATTTTAGGTTTTCTCTCGCTCTCTGGCTAATAAGTCACAAGTCTGGCCCCACAAGTCAGGCCCCATCATGGAAAGCGCGCCAAGAGGAGTTAGGTGGACCTCCACGTCGGATGCACATCACGAGCAAACGGCACTTTCCTCCAACAAAAGTGCAGCTTACCCTAATACAAAATGATATCAAGTACTCCCACCAACCTACCAATCGTGATTAAGGTAAACGTTACCAGCGGTGCTCCATCTGACCCGGCGGGGTCTCATGTACTCTGCGACGCCCACATGCAAATATTCGGAGTACTACAACTAAAGGGCCACACTGCAAGCCATAAACGAGGTCAGTGACGTACGGTACGACGATCTTTGGAAAATCGCGGGCGACACATGCTACGTACATTGCAAGAGGGCCGCGTCTGAACGGAGCCACCTGCTACTAAGCTCATTAGCAGGCTACTGTGCTTTGCTATTCTGGGGGCAGGGACAGCTCCCGTTTGGCTTCAGAGTTCTCTCGTGCATGCATCAGAGATGATATGTTTGTCTAAGGCTGGTCATAGTAAGGAGTAACTTAGACTAGTGTCATGCATATGATACTAGTCTAAGTTACTATCTTCATAATGCAAAGTAACATAATAGTAGTATCATAGATGACTTTATTTATTAATTTATAGACTCATCTTGTCTTAAAAAATGTTATGTTACAGTAACATATTATGTTACCACCTCTCATTAATTATTTGCCACATAAATAAAATTTTCTTGAAGTGCGCTATGTTACTAGCTAAGTTATTCCCACTATGACCAGCCTAATACCTCAACTAACTAGCTAGCTACTACTAGTAGATGATGGGTTTGAATAGCTCTAGGATATGTGTGATTGGTGATGGTGCTATCTAATCCAAGCTCATCATCCTAGTGACAGGAGATCATATTCAGGGGACCGGGGGAGCAATATTCAATTTCATCCCGCTTTTAGTTAGTGCACTTTTTTACGCCTACGTGTTTCAACGCTTTGTCACGTTGACTCCTTCGGTTGTTGAGACAACACCGCCCACTTGTAAAATGAGACCGACTATATACTTCAGACGCCTAAAACAAATGTAAGGGCATCTTCAACACCGATTCTCAAACTGCGCGCATATATTTGAAATACGTGGTCCAAACCATGAAAGACATTCAACGCAGTTCTTTATCAATCCGCCGAGCGGTCCGGATGACGTTTTCCCTGTAAACTGGAACCAAACATGAGAGCTTTGTGGGAGTCCGCACACGATACATGTCGGACTCTTAGACCCATGGCTCATCCAAAATGAACGCAGAGCCCGCCCTTTTGTAGCATCCCGCACTGTTTTTGCGCCAAAATCTCCACCCATTTCTTCCATCACGCCGCTCTCCACTCAATTCTTGCCCTTTTCTCCTACTTTCTTCTTCATTGTCGCCGCCGACGCATGGAACTAGAGTAGGCCCTGCTGGAGATGGAGGTGGTGGAGGTGCGGGAGGATACGAGCATCACCCTCGCCCGGAAGAAACTCGATGCAGCAAAATCATCGCGTCAAAGCGAAGGCCAGAAAGGAGGCAATGCTTGTGAAGCGGAAGGCCGGTGGAGGGCGTGCTGATGGCGTCCATGGCGGTGGGCGTGCTAGTTGCGGACGTGGTGGAGGTGGCACAGATGGTGTCGCCCACCATCCAGAGGTCACCATGGTCGGAGCATTACAAGCCTCTGTACTACTACGCCCCCAAGCAGCTTGCTAGCCAGTTCACGGCAACTGCCGCCGGGCATGTGCCTTACATCGTCGGCGTCAACGCGGGCTGTTGCTCTTCTCAGAGTCTGCTTAGCCACAGCTCGGCCATGCACGGACGGCGGGCGGGGAGCACATTGGTGCCAACACGTTGTTCACTACTATGCCTAAAGCCGGTGGGAAGGCGCACGGCGACGCGGACGCGGAGATGTTGGGCATCATCCACAAAGGCAACAGAGGAGGAGGCTATGAGGACGGACAGGTGAAAGACTCGGATCCCACACAGTCTAGCAACTACACCCACACGCGACAGGGCTAATCCCAGGTCGGCATGCAGTAGACCGGCATGGGCACACATCAACAGGAGAATTGGGCCGCGGGATAGGCGGATGAGGAGGAGGTGGAGGAGGATGAGGACAAAGAAGACGATGATCCGAATGGTTTTGGTGGCTATCCGGAGAAGAATGGTAGAGGAGAAAGCTTCAAAGTGCAGGAGGATGAGGCTGTTGTACGATGCATGGTTGACCACTAGCCTCCATCCGATCCATGTCATGGAGTAAAATGGCTTAAATTTTTGGGCCAACATTCACATATGGCTTCGTGAACACAAACATTTCACGCCCTACTCCGATGTGGTCATCCGCAATTGTGAACCAAAGCCCCTCAACCATCGATGGTACACCATCCAAGAGACCGTGTCGAAGTATTCCGGCCACTTGGCGCATCTCATCGCACGGTGCCCCAGTGGTGCCAAAACCACCGACCAAGTAAGTTGTTGTACATCACTTGCCGGATATGCATAGTTGTATTGATCATTTGTAGCGGATATGCTTTTGTGGATATGAACAGTTTTGGCGCCGGATATGCATAGTTTTGTTGATCATTGGTCGAATATGCATACTTTTGTTGATCACTAGCTGGATATGCATATTTTTGTTGATCACTGGCCGGATATGCATAGTTTTGTTGGTTGATCACTAGTCGAATATGAACAGTTTTGAAAGGATGCGGATGTATCCTAGAGGGGGGTGAATAGGCGGTTTAAAAACAGTTACGGTTTAGACTTGAACAAATGCGGAATAAAACCAACTTTTAATTTGTCAAGCACAAAACCTAAATATATTAGGCTCAACTATGTGCACCAACAACTTATGCTAAGCAAGATAAACAACTAAGTGATATCAAGATATATAAATTCAAGCGCAAAGGATATCACAAAGTAAGTGCAAGTAAAGGGCTCGGGCAAGAGATAGCCGAGGCACGCAGTGATGACCATGTATCTCAAAGTTCACACCCTTGTGGATGCTATTCTCTGTTAGAGCGGTGTGGAGGCACAATGCTTCCCAAAATGTCACTATGGACATCATATTCTCCTCACACCCTCGCATAATACAAGGTGCCATGTCTTCACTAAGGGACCCTTGAGGGTGGTCACCGAACATGTACAAACGACAACCCTTGGGGGGCGGTCATCGAACCCATACAAATTGATCGGGCAATCTCCACAACTTGTATAATCTCATAGTCAGAGGAACATGTATAAGTTATGAAGAAAGCAGTAGCAATAAAACTAAACGATCATTATGCTAAGCTAACGGATGGGTCTTGTTCATCACATCATTCTCTAATGATATGATCCCGCTCATCAAATGACAACACATGTCCATTGCTAGGAAACTTAACAATCTTTGATTAACGAGCTAGTCAAGTAGAGGCATACTAGGGACACTCTGTTTGTCTATGTATTCACATATGTACTAAGTTTCCGGTTAATAGAATTCTAGCATGAATAATAAACATTTATCATGATATAAGGAAATATAAATAACAACTTTATTATTGCCTCTAGGGTATATTTCCTTCAGTCTCCCACTTACACTAGAGTCAATAATCTAGTTCACATCGTCATGTGATTTCACACCAATAGTTCACATCTTTATGTGATTAGTTCACATCTCCATGTGACTAACACCCAAAGGGTTTACTAGAGTCAATAATCTAGTTCACATCGCTATGTGATTAACACCCAAAGAGTAATCATGTTTTGCTTGTGAGAGAAGTTTAGTCAACGGGTTTGCCACATTCAGAGCCGTATGCATTTTGCAAATTTTCTATGTCTACAATGCTTTGCATGGAGCTACTCTAGCTAATTGCTCCCACTTGCAATATGTATCTAGATCAAGACTTAGAGTCATCCAGATCGGTGTCAAAGCTTGCATCGATGTAACTCTTTACGACGAACTCTTTGTCACCTTCATAACAGAGAAACATTTCCTTATTCCACTAAGGATATTTTTAACCGCTGTCCAGTGATCCACTCCTAGATCACTATTCTACCCTCTTGCCAAACTTATGGTGAGGTACACAATAGGTTTGGTACACAACATATCATACTTTATAGAATCTATGACTGGGGCATAGGGAATGACTTTTCATTCTATTTCTATTTTCTGCCGTGGTCGGGTTTTGAGTCTTTACTCAACTTCACACCTTGCAACATAGGCAAGAACTCCTTCTTTGACTTTTCCATTTTGAACTACTTCAAAATCTTGTCAAGGTATGTACTCATTGAAAATATATCAAGCGTCTTGCTCTATCTATATAGATCTTGATGCTCAATATGTAAGTAGCTTCATCGAGGTATTTCTTTGAAAAACTCTTTTGAAACACTCCTTTATGCTTTACAGAAAATTCTACATTATTTCTGATCAACAATATGTCATTCACATATACTTATCAGAAATGATGTAGTGCTCCCACTCACTTTCTTGTAAATACAGACTTCACCGCAGGTCTGTATAAAACCATATACTTTGATCACTTTATCAAAGTATATATTCCAACTCCGAGATGCTTGAACCAGTCCATAGATGGATCGTTGTAGCTTGCACACTTTGTTAGCACCTTTAGGATTGAAAAAACCTTCTTGTTGCATCATATACAACTCTTCTTTAAGAAATCCATTAAGGAATGCAGTTTTGACATCCATTTGCCAGATTTCATAAAATGTGGCAATTGCTAACATGATTCGAACAGACTTAAGCATCGCTACATGTGAAAAAATCTCATCGTAGTCAACATCTTGAACTTGTCGAAAACCTTTTGCGACAATTCAAGCTTTGTAGATAGTTACACTACTATCAGTGTCCGTCTTCCTCTTGAAAATCCATTTATTCTTAATGACTCACTGATCAACGGGCAAGTCAATCAAAGTCCATACGTTGTTCTAATACATGGATCTCATCTCAGATTTCATAGCTTCATGCCATTTTGCGGAATCTGGGCTCATCATCGCTTCCTCATAGTTCGTAGGTTCGTCATGGTCAAGTAACATGACCTCCAGAACAGGATTATCGTACCACTCTGGTGCGGAACGTATTCTGGTTGACCTACGAGGTTCGGTAGTAACTTGATCCGAAGTTTCATGATCATCATCATTAACTTCCTCACTAATTGGTGTAGGAATCACTAGAACTGATTTCTGTGATGAACTACTTTCCAATTCGGGAGAAGGTACAATTACCTCATCAAGTTTTACATTCCTCCCAATCACTTCTTTCGAGAGAAACTCCTTCTCTAGAAAGGATCCATTCTTAGCAACGAATATCTTGCCTTCAGATATGTGATAGAAGGTGTACCCAACAGTTTTCTTTGGGTATCCTATGAAGACGCATTTCTCCGATTTGGGTTCGAGCTTATCAGGTTGAAACCTTTTCACATAAGTATCACAGCCCCAAACTTTAAGAAACAACAACTTAGATTTCTTGCTAAACCACAGTTCATATGGTGTCGTCTCATCGGATTTAGATGGTGCCCTATTTAACGTGAATGCAGCTGTCTCTAATGCATAACCCCAAAACGATAGTGATAAATCGGCAAGAGACATCATAGATTGCACCATATCTAATAAAGTACGGTTATGAAGTTCGGACACACCATTACGCTGTGGTGTTCCAGGTGGCGTGAGTTGCGAAACTATTCCGCATTGTTTCAAATGAAGACCAAACTCATAACTCAAATATTCTCTTCCACGATCAGATCGTAGAAACTTTATTTTCTCATTACGATGATTTCCACTTCACTCTAAAATTCTTTGAACTTTTCAAATGTTTCAGACTTATGTCTCATCAAGTAGATATACCCATATCTGCTCAAATCATCTGTGAAGATCAGAAAATAACGATACCCTCATCGGATTGCATACATCAGTATGTATTATTTCCAATAAGTCAGTTGATTGCTTCATTGTTCCGGAGAACGGAGTTTTAGTCATCTTGCCCACGAGGCATGGTTCGCAAGCATCAAATGATTCATAATCAAGTGATTCCAAAAGCCCATCAGCATGGAGTTTCTTAATGCGCTTTACACCAATATGACCTAAACGACAGTGCCACATATAAGTTGCACTATCATTATTAACTTTGCATCTTTTGGCTTCAATATTATGAATATGTGTATTACTATGATCGAGATTCAATAAACCATTCACCTTGGGTGTATGAGCTCAGAAGGTTTTATTCATGTAAACAGAATAACAATTATCATTGACTTAAATGAATAACCGTATTGCAATAAGCATGATCCAATCATATAATGCTCTACGCAAACACCAAATAACATTTATTTTAGGTTCAACACTAATCCTGAAGGTAAAGGGAGTGTGTGATGGTGATCTTATCAACCTTGGAATCACTTCCAACTCACATCATCACCTCGCCCTTAACTAGTCTCTGTTTATTTTGCAACTCCCGTTTTGAGTTCCTACTCTTAGTAACTGAACCAGTATTAAATTCTGAGGTGTTTTTATAAACATTAGTAAAGTACACATCAATAACATGTATATCAAATATATACTTTTGTTCACTTTGCCATCCTTCTTATCCGCCAAGTATCTAGGGCAGATCCACTTCCAGTGACCATTTCCTTTGCAGTAGAAGCACTCAGTTCCAGGCTTGGGTCTAGCTTTGAGCTTCTTCATGGGAGTAGCAACTTGCTTGCTATTCTTCTTTGAAGTTCCTCTTTATTTCCCTTTGCCCTTTTTCTTGAAACTAGTGGTCTTGTTAACCATCAACACTTGATGCTATTTCTTGATTTCTACCTTCGCCGATTTCAGCATCGCGAAGAGCTTGGGAATTACTTTCGTTATCCCTTGCATATTATAGTTCGTCACTGAGTTCTAGTAACTTGGTAATAGTGTCTAGAGAACTTTGTCAATTACTATCTTATCTGGAAGATTAACTCCCACTTGATTCAAGCAATTGTAGTACCCAGACAATCTGAGCACATGCTCACAAGTTGAGCTATTCTCCTCCATCTTGTAGGCAAAGTACTGTCAGAGGTCTTCTACCTCTCGACACGGGCATGAGTATGAAATACCAATTTCAACTCTTAGAACATCTTATATGCTCTATGGCGTTCAAAACGTTTTTGAAGTCCCGGTTCTAAGCCGTAAAGCATGGTGCACTAAACTATCAAGTAGTCATCATACCGAGCTTTACCAAACGTTCATAACGTCTGTATCTGCTCCTGCAATAGGTCCGTCACCTAGCGGTGCATCAAGGACATAATTCTTCTGTGCAACAATGGGGATAATCCTCAGATCACAGACCTAGTCCGCATCATTGCTACTATCATCTTTCAACATAGTCTTTCTTTAGGAACATATCAAAAATAAACGGGGAGCTACATCGCGAGCTATTGATCTACAACATAGTTATGCAAATACTATCAGGACTAAGTTCATGATAAATTAAAGTTCAATTAATCATATTACTTAAGAACTCCCACTTAGATAGACATCCCTCTAGTCATCGAAATGATCACGTGATCCAAATCAACTAAACCATGTCCGATCATCATGTGATATGGAGTAGTTTTCAATGGTGAACATCACTACGTTGATCATGTCTACTATATGATTCACACTCGACCTTTCGGTCTCCAGTGTTCCGACGCCATATCTGCATATGCTAGGCTCGTCAAGTTTAACCCGAGTATTCCGCGTGTGCAAAACTGGCTTGCACCCATTGTATGTGATCGTAGAGGTTATCACACCCGATCATCACGTGGTGTCTCGGCACGACGAACTGTCGCAACGGTGCATACTCAGGGAGAACACTTATACCTTGAAATTTAGTGAGAGATCATCTTATAATGCTACCTCTGAACTAAGCAAAATAAGATACATAAAGGATAAACATCATATGCAATCAAAATATGTGACATGATATGGCCATCATCATCTTGTGCCTTTCATCTCCATCTCCAAAACAGCGTCATGATCTCTATCATCACCGGCATGACACCATGATCTCCATCATCTTGATCTCTATCAACGTATCGTCACATGGTCGTCTCACCAACTATTGCTTTTGCAACTATTGCTATCGCATAGAGATAAAGTAAAGCAATTATATGGCGCTTGCATCTTATGCAATAAAGAGACAACCATAAGGCTCCTGCCAGTTGCCGATAACTTTAACAAAATATGATCATCTCATACAACGATTTATATCTCATCACGTCTTGACCATATCACATCACAACATGCCCTGCAAAAACAAGTTAGACGTCCTCTACTTTGTTGTTGTAAGTTTTACGTGGCTCCTACGGGCTGCGCAAGAACCGTTCTTACCTGCGCATCAAAAACCACAACGTAGTATAGTGATTGCTTTTTGATCTTCGGAAAGAACCGTGTTCATTGAAGCCGATTCAACTAAAGTTGGAGAAATAGACACCCACTAACCACCTATGTGTGAAGCACGGCGGTATAACCAGTCTCGCGTAAGTGTACGCGTAATGTCGGTCTGGGCCGCTTCATCCAACAATACCACCAAATCAAGAATCAACTAGTAACAACAAGCAATATGTATATACTCATGCCCACAACTCCTTTGTGCTCTAGTCGTGCATATAACATCTACGCATAGACCTAGCTCGGATGTCACTGTTGGGGAACACGTAGTAATTTCAAAAAAAATCCTATGCACACGCAAGATCATGGTGATGCATAGCAACGAGAGGGAAGAGTGTTGTCCACGTACCCTCATAGACCGTAAGCGGAAGCATTATGACAACGTGGTTGATGTAGTCATACGTCTTCACGATCGACCGATCCTAGCACCGAAGGTACGGCACCTCCGCGATCTGCACACGTTCGGCTCGATGACGTCCCATGAACTCATGATTCAATAGAGTGTCGAGGGAGAGCTTTGTCAGCATGACGGCGTGATGACGGTGATGATGATGCTACCGGAACAGGGCTTCGCCTAAGCACCGCTACGATATGACCGAGGTGGATAGTGATGGAGGGGGGCACCGCACATGGCTAAGAGATCAATGATAAACTTGTGTGTCTATGGGGTGCCCCCTGGCCACGTATATAAAGGATGGAGGGAGGAGGAGGCCAGCCCTCATAGGGTGCGTCCAAAGTGTGGAGTCCTACTAGGACTCCCTAGTCCTAGTAGGATTCCACCTCCCACATGGAATAGGAAAAAGGGAAGGGAGAAGGAGAAGGAAGGAAGGGGGCGCCCCCTTTCCCTAGTCCAATTCAGACCAGTCCATGGGGAAGGGGCACGGCCACCCTTGAGGCCTTTCTCTCCTTTCCTGTATGGCCCATTAAGGCCCAATACGAATTCCCGTAACTCTTCGGTACTCCAAAAAATACCCGAATCACTCAAAACCTTTCCGATGTCCGAATATAGCCTTCCAATATATCGATCTTTACGTCTCGACCATTTAGAGAGTCCTAGTCATGTCCCCAACCTCATCTGGGACTCCAAACAAACTTGGTACATCAAAACACATAAACTCATAATACCGATCGTCACCGAACGTTAAGCGTGCGGACCCTACGGGTTCGAGAACTATGTAGACATGAACGAGACACGTCTCCGGTCAATAACCAATAGCGGAACCTAGATGTTCATATTGGCTCCCAGATATTCTACGAAGATCTTTACCGGTCAAACCGCATAACGATATACGTTGTTCCCTTTGTCATCGGTATGTTACTTCCCCAAGATTCGATCGTGGGTATCCTCATACCTAGTTCAATCTCATTACCGGAAAGTCTCTTTACTCGTTCCGTATTGCATCATCCTGCAACTAACTCATTAGTCACAATGCCTGCAAGGCTTAGAGTGATGTGCATTACCGAGAGGGCCCAGAGATACCTCTCCGATACACGGAGTGACAAATCCTAATCTCGATCTATGCCAACTCAACAAACACCATCAGAGACACCTGTAGAGAATCTTTATAATCACCCAGTTACATTGTGATGTTTGATAGCACACAAGGTGTTCCTTCGGTATTCGAGAGTTGCATAATCTCATAGTCAGAGGAACATGTATAAGTTATGAAGAAATCAGTAGCAATAAAACTGAACGATCATTATGCTAAGCTAACAGATGGGTCTTGTCCATCACATCATTCTCTAATGATCTGATCCCGTTCATCAAATGACAACACATGTCCATGGCTAGGAAACTTAACCATCTTTGATTAACGAGCTAGTCAAGTAGAGGCATACTAGGGACACTCTGTTTGTCTATGTATTCACACATGTACTAAGTTTTCGGTTAATAGAATTCTAGCATGAATAATAAACATTTATCATGATATAAGGAAATATGAATAAATCCTTTATTATTGCCTCTAGGGCATATTTCCTTCAAAGGCCCCCTTTTATAGGACCGCACATATCTAACCGTTGCGGTGCAAATTTACACATGACCGGTATAGCTGCTCAAGGCGGAAATGCTAACTGCAGTGCCTAGTTCGGTACAACTGCCAGTGTCGCTGAATAAAGTTCAGTCGGGACAACCGGACGAGTACCGCAGTGTACCGCCCTGGTACCCAAACATCATCACCCATTTTCGATACAAAGAGCGGTACATGGTTCGAAACAACTGCTGTGTTCGGGCTTCAGCAATCGCTAAGTCCTGGGCGGTTCAACTGCCGAAGAACACTGGTTATACCGTTGTAAAGATTCCATCGGGAACTATTGGGCGACTACCACTGACTACCGCATAGCAACCCGAAAGGAATCACCCTTTTCTGGTGCATGGGACTGTACATACATCACCCGGAACAACCGCTCGGAAGTGCTAGAGTAGAGTGTCTAAGTCTCTGGTGGTACAACTGCTACCTCTTGAGCATGCATTGGTTTCCCTTGAAGAGGAAAGGGTGATGCACCAAAGTAGCGTAAGTATTTCCCTCAGTTTTTGAGAACCAAGGTACCAATCCAGTAGGAGACTACACGCAAGTCGCCTAGTACCTGCACAAACAAACAAGAACCTCGCAACCAACGCGATAAAAGGGTTGTCAATCCCTTCACGGTCACTTATGAAAGTGATATCTGATAGAGATAATAAGATAAATATTTTTGGTATTTTTGTTATATAGATTGAAAAGTAAAGATTGCAAAATAAATAGTAAACTAGAATTGTAGAGCAGAAACTTATATAATGTAAAGTAGACCCGGGGGCCATAGGTTTCACTAGTGGCTTCTCTCAAGATAGCATATATTACGGTGGGTGAACAAATTACTGTCGAGCAATTGATAGAAAAGCGCATAGTTATGATGATATCTAGGAATGATCATGAACATATGCATCACGTCCATGTCAAGTAGACCGAAACGATTCTGCATCTACTACTATTACTCTACACATCGACTGCTATCCATCATGCATCTAGAGTATTAAGTTCATAAGAACAGAGTAACGCATTAGGCAAGATGACATGATGTAGAGGGATAAAATCAAGCAATATGATATAAACCCCATCTTTTTATCCTCGATGGCAACAATACAATACGTGCCTTGCTGCCCCTGCTGTCACTGGGAAAGGACACCGCAAGATTGAACCCAAAGCTAAGCACTTCTCCCATTGCAAGAAAGATAAATCTAGTAGGCCAAACCAAACTTATAATTCGAAAGACTTGCAAAGATATCAAATCATGCATAAAAGAATTCAGAGAAGAATCAAATATTGTTCATAGATAATCTTAATCATAAACCCACAATTCATTGGATCTCGGCAAACACACCGCAAAAAGAATTACATCGAATAGATCTCCAAGAACATCAAGGAGAACTTTGTATTGAGATCCAAAGAGAGAGAAGAAGCCATCTAGCTAATAACTATGGACCCGAAGGTCTGTGGTAAACTACTCACACGTCATCGGAGAGGCTATGGTGTTGATATAGAAGCCCTCCGTGATCGAATCCCCCTCCAGCAGATTGCCGAAAAAGGTCCCTAGATGGGATCTCACGGGTATAGAAGGTTGCGGCGGTGTATAAGTGGTTTCGTGGCTCCCCTGGATGTTTTCAGGATATAAGAGTATATATAGGCGAAAGAAGTAGGTCGGTGGAGCTGCGAGGGGCCCACGAGGGTGGGGGTGCGCCTGGCCCCCTGGGCGCGCCGCCCTACCTCGTGGCCGCCTCGCTGCTTCCTTGACGTCCACTCCAAGTCTCCCGGATTGCGTTTGTTCCAAAAAATATCCTCGCGAAGGTTTCATTCCGTTTGGATTCCGTTTGATATTCCTTTTCTGCGAAACACTAAAATAGGCAAAAAAAATAACAATTTGCACTGGCCCTTCGGTTAATAGGTTAGTCCCAAAAATAATATAAAAGTGCATAATACATCCCATTAAACATCCAAATAGATAATATAATAGCATGGAACAATCAAAAATTATAGATACGTTGGAGACGTATCAAGCATCCCCAAGCTTAATTCCCGCTCGTCCTCGAGTAGGTAAATTATAAAAACATAATTTTTGATGTGGAATGCTACCTAACATAATTTTCAATATATTTCCCTTTATTGCGGCATGAATGTTTATATCCGAAAGATTCTAGATAGAAGTTCAATATGTTGACATAAAAATAATAATACTTCAAGCAATGCTAACCAAGCAATCATGTCTTATCAAAATAACATAGCCAAAGAAAGCTTATCCCTACAAAATCATATAGTTTGGCCATGCTTCATTTTCGTCACACAAAATGCTCCCATCATGCACAACCCCGATGACAAGCCAAGCAATTATTTCATACTTTATCCTTTTCAAACTTTTTCAACTTTCACACAATATATAGGCGCGAGCCTTGGACATAGCACTATGGGTGGAATTGAATATGATGATGGAGGTTGTGTGAGAAGACAAAAAAGGAGAAAGTCTCACATTGACGCGGCCAATCGACGGGCTATGGAGATGCTTGCTACCTCTTGAGCACTGCGTTGGTTTTCCCCGAAGAGGAAGGGATGATGCAGCAAAGTAGCGTAAATATTTCCCTCAGTTTTTGAGAACCAAGGTATCAATCCAGTAGGAGGCTACGCGCGAGTCCCTCGCACCTGCACAAAACAAATAAATCCTCGCAACCAGCACAAATAGGGATTGTCAGTCCCTATAAGGCCACTTACGAGAGTGAGATCTGATAGGTATGATAAGATAATATTTTTGGTATTTTTATGATAAAGATGCAAAGTAAAATAAAGGCAAAGTAAATAGCAAAGGAAATAACTAAGTAGTAGGAGATCAATATGATAAAGATAGACCCGGGGGCCATAGGTTTCACTAGTGGCTTCTCTCGAGAGCATAAGTACTCTACGGTGGGTGAACAAATTACTGTTGAGCAATTGAAAGAATTGAGCATAGTTATGAGAATATCTAGGTATGATCATGTATATAGGCATCACGTCCGAGACAAGTAGACCGACTCCTGCCTGCATCTACTACTATTACTCCACTCATCGACCGCTATCTAGCATGCATCTAGAGTATTAAGTTAAAAATAGAGTAACGCCTTAAGCAAGATGACATGATGTAGAGCGATAGACTCATGCAATATGAAGAAAACCCCATCTTGTTATCCTCGATGGCAACAATACAATACGTGCCTTGCTGCTCTTACTGTCACCGGGAAAGGACACCGCAAGATTGAACCCAAAGCTAAGCACTTCTCCCATTGCAAGAAAGATCAATCCAGTAGGCCAAACCAAACTGATAATTCGAAGAGACTTGCAAAGATAACCAATCATACATAAAAGAATTCAGAGAAGATTCAAATATTATTCATAGATAGACTTGATCATAAACCCACAATTCACCGGTCTCAACAAACACACCGCAAAAAGAAGATTACATCAAATGGTTCTCCACAAGAGAGGGGGAGAACATTGTATTGAGATCCAAAAAGAGAGAAGAAGCCATTTAGCTACTAACTATGGACCCGTAGGTCTGAGGTAAAATACTCACACTTCATCAGAGGGGCTATGGTGTTGATGTAGAAGCCCTCCGTGATCGATGCCCCCTCCGGCGGAGCTCCGGAACAGGCCCCAAGATGGGATCTCATGGATACAGAAAGTTGCGGCGGTGGAATTAGGTTTTTGGCTCCATATCTGATCCTTTGGGGGTACGTAGGTATATATAGGAGGAAGGAGTACGTCGGTGGAGTAACAGGGGGCCCACGAGGGTGGAGGGCGCGCCTGGGGGGGGGGGGGTAGGCGCGCCCCCCTACCTCATGGCCTCCTGTTTTATTTCTTGACATAGGGTCCAAGTCTCCCTGGTCTTATTCGTTGAGAAAATCATGTTCCCGAAGGTTTCATTCCGTTTGGACTTCGTTTGATATTCCTTTTCTTCGAAACCCTAAAACAGGCAAAAAAAACATCAATTCTGGGCTAGGCCGCCGGTTAATAGGTTAGTCCCAAAAATAATATAAAAGTGGATAATAAATCCTAATAATGTCCAAAACAGTAGATAATATAGCATGGAGCAATCAAAAATTATAGATACGTTGGAGACGTATCAAGCATCCCCAAGCTTAATTCCTGCTCGTCCTCGAGTAGGTAAATGATAAAAACAGAATTTTTGATGCGGAGTGCTACTTGGCATAATTTTAATGTAATTCTTCTTAATTGTGGTATGAATATTCAGATCCAAAATATTCAAGACAAAAGTTCATATTGACATAAAAATAATAATACTTCAAGCATACTAACAAAGCAATTATGTCTTCTCAAAATAACATGGCTAAAGAAAGTTATCCCTACAAAATCATATAGTCTGGCTATGCTCTATCTTCACCACACAAAATATTTAAATCATGCACAACCCCGATGACAAGCCAAGCAATTGTTTCATACTTTTGACATTCTCAAAACTTTTTCAATCTTCACGCAATACATGAGCGTGAGCCATGGATATAGCACTATAGGTGGAATAGAGTGGTGGTTATGGAGAAGACAAAATGGGAGAAGATAGTCTCACATCAACTAGGCATATCAACGGGCTATGGAGATGCCCATCAATAGATCTCAATGTGAGTGAGTAGGGATTGCCATGCAACAGATGCACTAGAGCTATAAGTATACGAAAGCTCAAAAAGAAACTAAGTGGGTGTGCATCTGCTACCTCTTGAGCACTGCGTTGGATTTCCCCGAAGAGGAAGGGATGATGCAGCAAAGTAGCGTAAGTATTTCCCTTAGTTTTTGAGAACCAAGGTATCAATCCATAGGAGGCTACGCTCGAGTCCCTCATACCTACACAAAAACAATAGCTCAACGCAACCAACACGCTTAGGGGTTGTCAATCCCTTCATGGTCACTTACGAAAGTGAGATCTGATAGAGATGATAAATAATATTTTTTGGTATTTTTGGTATAGAGATGCAAAGTAAATAAAGTAAAAGCAAAGTAAAAGCAAAGCAATAATAAAGTGATGGAGATCTATATGACGAGAAAGAGACCCGGGGGCCATAGGTTTCACTAATGGCTTCTCTCAAGAGCATAAGTATTCTACGGTGGGTGAACAAATTACTATTGAGCAATTGACAGAATTTAGCATAGTTAAGAGAATATCTAGGTATGATCATGTATATAGGCATCACGTCCGAGACAAGTAGACCGAAACGATTCTGTATCTACTACTATTACTCCACTCATCGACCGCTATCCATCATGCATCTAGAGTACTAAGTTAAAAACAGAGTAACGCCTTAAGCAAGATGACATGATGTAGAGGGATAGTTTCATGCAATATGATAAAAAAAACCATCTTGTTATCCTCGATGGCAACGATACAATACGTGCCATGCTGCCCCTTCTGTCACTGGGAAAGGACACCGCAAGATCGAACCCAAAGCTAAGCACTTCTCCCATGGTGAGAACAACCAATCTAGTAGGCCAAACCAAACTGATAATTCGAAGAGACTTGCAAAGATAACCAATCATACATAAAAGAATTCAGAGAAGATTCAAATATTATTCATAGATAGACTTGATCATAAACCCACAATTCATCGGTCTCAACAAACACACCGCAAAAAGAAGATTACATCGAATAGATCTCCACGAGAGAGGGGAAGAACATTGTATTGAGATCCAAAAAGAGAGAAGAAGCCATCTAGCTACTAGCTATGGACCCGTAGGTCTAAAGTAAACTACTCACACTTCATCGGAGGGGCTTGGATGATGATGTAGAAGCCCTCCGTGATCGATGCCCCCTCCGGCGGAGCTCCAGAACAGGCCCCAAGATGGGATCTCACGGATATAGAAAGTTGCGGCGGTGGAATTAGGTTTTTGGCTCCGTCCCCGATCGTTTGGGGGTACGTGGATATATATAGGAGGAAGAAGTACGTCGGTGGAGCTTCGAGGGGCCCACGAGGCAGGGGGAGCGCCCTAGGGGGGCGCCCCCTACCCTCATGACCACCTCGTGGCTTTCTTGACGGAGGGTCCAAGTCTCCGGGATCTTATCTGATGAGAAAATCACGTTTCTGAAGGTTTCATTCCGATTGGAGTCCGTTTGATATTCCTTTTTTTCGAAACCCTAAAACAGGCAAAAAACAGCAATTCTGGGTTGGGCCTCCGGTTAATAGGTTAGTCCCAAAAATAATATAAAAGTGGATAATAAAGCCCAATAATGTCTAAAACAGTAGATAATATAGCATGGAGCAATCAAAAATTATAGATACGTTGGAGACGTATCAAGCATCCCCAAGCTTAATTCCTGCTCGTCCTCGAGTAGGTAAATGATAAAAACAGAATTTTTGATGCGGAGTGCTACTTGGCATAATTTCAATGTAAGTCTTCTTAATTGTGGCATGAATATTCAGATTCGAAAGATTCAAGACAAAAGTTCATATTGATATAAAAATAATAATACTTCAAGCATACTAACAAAGCAATTTTGTCTTCTCAAAATATCATGGCCAAAGAAAGCTATCCCTACAAAATCATATAGTCTGGCTATGCTCTATCTTCACCACACAAAGTATTTAAATCATGCACAACCCCGATGACAAGCCAAGCAATTGTTTCATACTTTTGACATTCTCAAAACTTTTTCAATCTTCACGCAATACATGAGCGTGGGCCATGGATATAGCACTATAGGTGGAATAGAATGGTGGTTGTGGAGAAGACAAAAAGGGACAAGATATTCTCACATCGACTAGGCGTATTAACGGGCTATGGAGATGCCCATCAATAGATATCAATGTGAGTGAGTAGGGATTGCCATGCAACGGATGCACTGGAGCTATAAGTATATGAAAGCTCAAAAGAAACTAAGTGGGTGTGCATCCAACTCGCTTGCTCACGAAGACCTAGGGCATTTTGAGGAAGCCCATCATTGGAATATACAAGCCAAGTTCTATAATGAAAAATTCCCACTAGTATATGAAAGTGACATAATGAGAGACTCTCTATCATGAAGATCATGGTGCTACTTTGAAGCACAAGTGTGGTAAAAGGATAGTAACATTGTCCCTTCTCCCTTTTTCTCTCATATTTTTTTATTTGGGCCTTTCTCTTTTTATGGCCTCTTTTTTTATTTTTTTCGTCCGGAGTCTCATCCCGACTTGTGGGTGAATCATAGTCTCCATCATCCTTTCCTCACTGGGACAATGCTCCAATAATGATGACCATCACACTTTTATTTACTTACAACTCATGAATTAGAAATCGATTCTTAGAACAAAATATGACTCTATATGAATGCTTCCGGAGGTGTACCGGGATGTGCAATGACTCATGAGTGACATGTATGAAAGAATTATGAACGGTGGCTTTGCCATAAATACAATGTCAACTACATGATCATGCATAGCAATATGACAATGATGGAGCGTGTCATAATGAAAGGAATGTTGGAAAGTTGCATGGCAATATATCTCAGAATGGCTATGGAAATTCCATGATAGGTAGGTATGGTGGCTGTTTTGAGGAAGGTATTTGGTGGGTGTATGATACCGGCGAAAAGTGCGCGGTATTAGAGAGGCTAGAAATGGTGGAAGGAAGGAAAGTGCGTATAATCCATGGACTCAACATTAGTCGTAAAGAACTCATATACTTATTGCAAAAATCTAGAAGTTATCAAAGCAAAGTATTATGCGCATGCTCCTAGGGGGATAGATTGGTAGGAAAAGACCATCGCTCGTCCCCGACCGCCACTCATAAGGAAGACAATCAATAAATAAATCATGCTCTGACTTCATCACATGACAGTTCAGCATACGTGCATGCTACGGGAATCACAAACTTTAACACAAGCATTTCTCAAATTCACAACTACTCAACTAGCATGACTCTAATATCACCATCCTCATATCTCAAAACAATTATCAAGCATCAATTTCTTCTTAGTATTCAACACACTCATACGAAAGTTTATTATTAATCTTGCATACCAAGCATATTAAGACTCTCAAAATAATCTAAGTGAAGCATTAGATATCAATAGTTTCTATTAAACAAATCCACCACCGTGCTCTAAAAGATATAAGTGAAGCACTAGAGCAAAACTATAAAGCTCAAAAGATATAAGTGAAGTACATAGAGTATTCTATCAAATTCCAAATCATGTATGGCTCTCTCAAAAGGTGTGTACAGCAAGGATGATTGTGGTAAACTAATAAGCAAATACTCAAATCATAAAAGACGCTCCTAGCAAAACACATATCATGTGGTGAATAAAAATATAGCTCCAAGTAAAGTTACCGATAGAAGTAGACGAAAGAGGGGATGCCTTCCGGGGCATCCCCAAGCTTTGGCTTTTAGGTGTCCTTAGATTATCTTGGGGGTGCCATGGGCATCCCCAAGCTTAGGCTCTTGCCACTCCTTTTTCCATAATCCATCAAATCTTTACCCAAAACTTGAAAACTTCACAACACAAAACTTAAAGTAGAAAACTCGTGAGCTCCGTTAGCGAAAGAAAACAAAAGACCACTTCAATGTACTGTAATGAACTCATTCTTTATTTATATTGGTGTTAAACCTACTGTATTCCAACTTCTCTATTGATTATAAACTATTTTACTAGCCATAGATTCATCAAAATAAGCAAACAACACATGAAAAACAGAATCTGTCAAAAACAGAACAGTCTGTAGTAATCTGTAGCTAGCGCAAGATATGGAACCCCAAAAATTCTAAAATAAATTGCTGGACGTGAGGAATTTATCTATTAATCATCTGCAAAAATACTTAACTAAATATCTCTTTCCAAATAAAAATGACAGCAGTTCTCGTGAGCGCTAAAGTTTCTGTTTTTTACAGCAAGTTCAACAAGACTTTCCCCAAGTCTTCCCAACGGTTATACTTGGCACAAACACTAATTAAACACAAAAAACTCAACCAAAACAGAGGCTAGATAATTTATTTATTACTAAACAGGAGAAAAAGGCAAGGAATAAAAATAAAATTGGGTTGCCTCCCAACAAGCGCTATCGTTTAACGCCCCTAGCTAGGCATAACAAGCAAGAATAGATCTAGGTATTGCCATCTTTGGTAGGCAATCCATAAGTGGCTCTCATGATAGATTCATATGGTAATTTTATTTTATTTCTAGGGAAGTGTTCCATTCCCTTTTTTAATGGAAATTGAAATCTAATATTCCCTTCCTTCATATCAATATTTGCACCAACCGTTCTAAGGAAATGTCTACCGAGAATAATAGGGCAAGAAGGATTGCACTCTATATCAAGAACGATAAAATCTATGGGCACATAATTCCTATTAGCAACAATAAGAACATCATTAATTCTTCCCATAGGTTTATTAATAGTGGAATCCGCAAGATGCAAGTTTAGAGAGAAATCATCAAAATCACGGAAATCTAGGAAATCACACAAAGTTTTGGGAATAGTAGAGACACTAGCACCCAAATCACACAAAGCATAAAACTCATAATTTTTAATTTTAATTTTAATATTTGGTTCTACTCATCATAAAGTTTTCTAGGGATAGAAACTTCCAATTCAAGTTTTTCTTCATAAGATTGCATCAAGGCATCAACAATATGTTTAGTAAACGCTTTATTTTGACTATAAGCGTGAGGAGATTTTAGCACGGATTTCAACAAGGAAATACGATCAATCAAAGAGCAATTTTCATAGTTAAATTCCTTGAAATCCATAATAGTGGGTTTAGCAACATCTAGGGTTTTAATTTCTTCAATCCCACTTTTATCAAATTTAGCATCAAGATCAACAAATTCCGAATTCTTAGAACACCTTCTAGGTAAAGGTGGATCATATTCAGTCCCATTATTATCAAGATTCATATTGCAAAACAAAGATTTAATAGGGGACACATCAATAACTTTTAGATCTTCATCATTATTTTCATAGGAACTAGAAGAACACACTTTTATAAAGGCATCTTTCTTAGCACGCATCCTAGCGGTTCTTTCTTTGCACTCGTCAATGGAAATTCTCATGGCTTTGAGAGACTCATTGATATCATGATTAGATGGAATAGATCTAAGTTTCAAAGAATCAACATCAAGAGCAATTCTATCAACGTTCCTAGCCAAATCATCAATCTTAAGCAATTTTTCTTCAATCATAGCATTAAAATTCTTTTGCGAAGAAATGAATTATTTAATATTAGATTCAAAATCAGAGGGCATCTTCTTATAATTTCCATAAGAATTGTTGTAGGAATTACCATAATTATTAGAGGGATTAATAGGATAAGGCCTAGGATTGAAATTTCCTCTATACGCGTTGTTACCAAAATTGTTCCTACCAACAAAATTCACATCCATAGATTCATTATTATTCTCAATCAAAGTAGACAAGGGCATATCATTAGGACCAGAAGAAACACTCTTATTAGCAAATAATTTCATAAGTTCATCCATCTTTCCACTCAAAACATTAATTTCTTCTATCGCATGCACCTTTTTAGTAGATCTTTCAGTATGCCATTGAGAATAATTAACCATAATATTATCTAGGAGTTTAGTAGCTTCTCCTAAAGTGATTTCCATAAAAGTGCCTCCCGCGGCCGAATCTAAAAGATTTCTAGAAGCAAAATTCAATCCGGCATAAATTTTTTGTATAATCATCCACAAATTCAAACCATGAGTAGGGCAATTACGTATCATTAATTTCATTCTCTCCCAAGCTTGTGCAACATGTTCATGATCAAGTTGTTTAAAATTCATAATGTCGTTTCTAAGAGAGATGATCTTAGCGGGAGGAAAATACTTAAGAGATATAAAAGCATCTTTGCACTTGTTCCATGAATCAATACTATTTTTAGGCAAAGACAAAAACCAAGCTTTAGCACGATCTCTAAGCGAAAAAGGAAATAGCTTCAATTTAACAATATCATTATCGACATCTTTTTTCTTTCGCATGTCACACAAATCAACGAAGCTATTAAGATGTGTAGCGACATCTTCACTAGGAAGGCCGGAGAACGGATCTTTCATGACAAGATTCAACAAAGCAGTATTAATTTCACAAGATTTAGCATCGGTAAGAGGAGCAATCGGAGTGCTAAGGAAATCATTATTGTTGATATTGGTGAAGTCACACAATTTAGTATTATCTTGAGCCATCGCGACAAACAAGCAATCCAACACACGAGCAAACAAAGAGCAAATGGGTAAAAGAGGCAAATAGAGAGGGAGGATAGAGAGAGAGGGCAATAAAACGACCAGGGTGAAGTGGGGGAGAGGAAAACGAGAGGAAAATGGCAAATAATGTAATGCGGGAGATAGGGATTGTGATGGGTACTTGGTATGTTGACTTTTGCGCAGACTCCCCGGCAACGGCGCCAGAAATTCTTCTTGCTACCTCTTGAGCACTGTGTTGGATTTCCCCGAAGAGGAAGGGATGATGCCGCAAAGTAGCGTAAGTATTTCCCTCAGCTTTTGAGAACCAAGGTATCAATCCAGTAGGAGGCTACACTCGAGTCACTCGTACCTACACAAAAACAATAGCTCAACGCAACCAACGCGCTTAGGGGTTGTCAATCCCTTCACGGTCACTTACGAAAGTGAGATCTGATAGAGATGATAAATAATATATATTTTTGGTATTTTTGGCATAGAGATGCAAAGTAAATAAAGTAAAAGCAAAGTAAAAGCAAAGCAATAATAAAGTGATGGAGATTGATATGATGAGAAAGAGACCCGGGGGCCATAGGTTTCACTAGTGGCTTCTCTCAAGAGCGTAAGTATTCAATGGTGGGTGAACAAATTACTGTTGAGCAATTGACAGAATTTAGCATAGTTATGAGAATATCTAGGTATGATCATGTATATAGGCATCACGTCCGAGACAAGTAGACCGAAACGATTCTGTATCTACTACTATTACTCCACTCATCGACCGCTATCCAGCATGCATCTAGAGTACTAAGTTAAAAACAGAGTAACGCCTTAAGCAAGATGACATGATGTAGAGGGATAGTTTCATGCAATATGATAAAAAAAACTCATCTTGTTATCCTCGATGGCAACGATACAATACGTGCCTTCCTGCCCCTTCTTTCACTGGGAAAGGACACCGCAAGATCGAACCCAAAGCTAAGCACTTCTCCCATGGCAAGAACAACCAATCTAGTAGGCCAAACCAAACTGATAATTCGAAGATACTTGCAAAGATAACCAATCATACGTAAAAGAATTCAGAGAAGATTCAAATATTATTCAGAGATAGACTTGATCATAAACCCACAATTCATCGGTCTCAACAAACACACCGCAAAAAGAAGATTACATCGAATAGATCTCTACGAGAGAGGGGGAGAACATTGTATTGAGATCCAAAAAGAGAGAAGAAGCCATCTAGCTACTAGCTATGGACCCGTAGGTCTGAAGTAAACTACTCAAACTTCATCGGAGGGGCTTGGATGATGATGTAGAAGCCCTCCGTGATCGATGCCCCCTCCGACAGAGCTCCGGAACAGGCCCAAGATGGCATCTCGTGGATACAGAAAGTTGCGGTAGTGGAATTAGGTTTTTGGCTCCGTCCCCGATCGTTTGGGGTACGTGGATATATATAGGAAGAAGAAGTACGTCTGTGTAGCTTCGAGGGGCCCACGAGGCAGGGGGGCGCGCCCCGGGGGGGGGGCCTACCCTCGTGACCACCTCGTGGCTTTCTTGACGGAGGGTCCAAGTCTCCTGGATCTTATCTGATGAGAAAATCACGTTTCCGAAGGTTTCATTCCGTTTGGACTCCGTTTGATATTCCTTTTTTTCGAAACCCTAAAACAGGCAAAAAAACAGCAATTCTGGGTTGGGCCTCCGGTTAATATGTTAGTCCCAAAAATAATATAAAAGTGGATAATAAATCCCAATAATGTCTAAAATAGTAGATAATATAGCATGGAGCAATCAAAATTATAGATATGTTGGAGATGTATCAGCATCCAACTTGCTTACTCATGAAGACCTAGGGTAATTTTGAGGAAGCCCATCATTGGAATATACAAGGCAAGTTCTATAATGAATGATTCCCACTAGTATATGAAAGTGATAACATGAGAGACTCTCTACTATGAAGATCATGGTGCTACTTTGAAGCACAAGTGTGGTAAATGGATAGTAACATTGTCCCTTCTCTCTTTTTCTCTCTTTTTTATTTTTTTATTTTTTTATTTGGGCCTTTTCTCTTTTTTATGGCCTCTTTTTTTGGGCTTCTTTGGCCTCTTTTTATTTTTCGTCCGGAGTCTCATCCCGACTTGTGGGGGAATCATAGTCTCCATCATCCTTTCCTCACTGGGACAATGCTCTAATAATGATGATCATCACACTTTTATTTTTCTTACAACTCAACAATTACAACTTGATACTCAGAACAAAATATGACTCTATATGAATGCCTTCAGCGGTGTACCGGGATATGCAATATGACAATGATGGAGTGTGTCATAATAAACGGAACGGTGGAAAGTTGCATGGCAATATATCTCGGAATGACTATGGAAATGCCATAATAGGTAGGTATGGTGGCTGTTTTGAGGAAGGTATATGGTGGGTGTATGATACCGGCGAAAGGTGCGCGGTATTAGAGAGGCTAGCAAAGGTGGAAGGGTGAGAGTGCGTATAATCCATGGACTCAACATTAGTCATAAAGAACCCATATACTTATTGCAAAAATCTACAAGTTATCAAAGCAAAGTATTACGTGCATGCTCCTAGGGGGATAGATTGGTAGTAAAAGACCATCGCTCGTCCCCGACCGCCACTCATAAGGAAGGCAATCAAAAAATAAATCATGCTCCGACTTCATCACATAACGGTTCACCATACGTGCATGCTATGGGAATCACAATCTTCAACACAAGTATTTCTCAAATTCACAACTACTCAACTAGCATGACTTTAATATCACCATCTTCATATCTCAAAACAATTATCAAGTATCAAACTTATCATAGTATTCAACACACTCATATGAAAGTTTTATTATTAATCTTGTATACCAAGCATATTAGGATTTTAAGCAAATTACCATGCTATTAAGACTCTCAAAATAATCTAAGTGAAGCATGAGAGATCAATAGTTTCTATAAAACAAAGCCACCACCATGTTCTAAAAGATATAAGTGAAGTACTAGAGCAAAATCATATAACTCAAAAGATATAAGCTAAGCACATAGAGTATTCTAACAAATTCCAAATCATGTATGGCTCTCTCAAAAGGTGTGTACAGAAAGGATGATTATGGTAAACTAACAAGAAAAGACTCAAATCATACAATACGCTCCAAGCAAAACACATATCATGTGGTAAATAAAAATGTAGCTCCAAGTAAAGTTACCGATAGAAGTAGACGAAAGAGGGGATGCCTTCTGGGGCACCCCCAAGCTTTGGCTTTTAGGTGTCCTTAGATTATCCTAGGGGTGACATGGGCATCCCCAAGCTTAGGCTCTTGCCACTCCTTGTTCCATAATCCATCAAATCTTTACCCAAAACTTGAAAACTTCACAACACAAAATTTAAAGTAGAAAATCTCGTGAGCTCCGTTAGCGAAAGAAAATAAAAGACCACTTCAAGGTACTGTAATGAACTCATTCTTTATTTATATTGGTGTTATACCTACTGTATTCCAACTTCTCTATGGTTTATAAACTATTTTACTAGCCATAGATTCATCAAAATAAGCAAACAACACAAGAAAAACAGAATCTGTCAAAAAAAAAATAGTCTGTAGTAATCTGTAGCTAGCGCAAGATATGGAACCCAAAAAATTCTAAAATAAATTGCTGGACGTGAGTAATTTATCCATTTATCATCTGCAAAAATAATTAACTAAATATCACTTTACAAATAAAAATGACAACATTTCTCGTGAGCGCTAAAGTTTCTGTTTTTTACAGCAAGTTCAACAACGGTTCTACTTGGCACAAACACTAATTAAACACAAAAAAACAACCAAAACAGAGGCTAGATAAATTATTTATTACTAAACAGGGTTGGGTTGCCTCCCAACAAGAATAAAAATATGGATCTAAATTGGGTTGCCATCTTTGGTAGGTAATTCTTCGATGAGGCATCTACCATCTTTAGGAATTTCTTTATTTTTACTTATTATCAAACTTTTAGGCACAAGATCGAAAAATTCATTTGTAACAAATGGTCCCTTAATGATAGCAAAAAGATTGGGATGAATACTTATAGATTTGAGATCCGCATTTTCCTTACTAGAGGATTCACCCTTATTTTTAGGAACATACATAAGCTTGGCAATTTTAGTGGGAGGACTTGGAGTATTCTTTACGGAAGAAAAAGCGGTTCCCAAGTTGGTGATAATACCTTCAAGTTTATCGATCCTTGTGGAATCATGATTTATTTTCTCAATAACTATTGGTTCCTTTTCTTTAATATTTTTAAGGTAGCAACCTTATTTTCAATAATTTCATGCCTTTGCATTACATGCTCCAAAGTTAATATAGTTCCATTAACCAAGAGAGGGGGTGAGCCAAATAAATCTAACATAGCATTATAAGAATCAAAAGTATGGCTACCCAAAAAGTTCACTCCTGTAATAGTATCAAGAACATAACGGTGCCAAGGAGTAATGCCTACATAAAAATTGCGAAGGAGAATGGTATTAGATTGCTTCCTAGTAGATCTATTTTGAGCATTGCAAATTCTATACGAAGCATCTTTTAGATTTTCACCCTCCCTTTGCTTAAAATTTAGAATTTCATTATCGGGAGACAACGGAGAAGATAAGGGACTAGCCATAACGAGAAGCAAACAAACTAACACACAAGCAAACAGAAAGCAAGCTGGCAAAAAGAGGCAAATAGAGAGGGAGAGGGAGGATAGAGAGAGAGGGCGAATAAAACAGTAAGGGTGAAGTGGGGGAGAGGAAAACCAGAGGCAAATGGCAAATAATATAATGCGGGAGATAAGGGTATGTGATGCGTACTTGGTATGTTGACTTTTGCGTAGACCTCCCTGGCAACGGCGCCGAAAATCCTTCTTGCTACCTCTTGAGCACTGCGTTGGTTTTCCCCAAAGATGAAGGGATGATGCATCAAAGTAGCATAAGTATTTCCCTCAGTTTTTGAGAACCAAGGTATCAATCCAGTAGGAGGCTACGCGCGAGTCCCTCGCACCTGCACAAAACAAATAAATCCTCGCAACCAACGCAAATAGGGGTTGTCAGTCCCTATAAGGCCACTTACGAGAGTGAGACCTGATAGATATGATAAGATAATATTTTTGGTATTTTTATGATAAAGATGCAAAGTAAAATAAAGGCAAAGTAAATAGCAAAGGAAATAACTAAGTAGTAGGAGATCAATATGATAAAGATAGACCCAGGAGCCATAGGTTTCACTAGTGGCTTCTCTCGAGAGCATAAGTATTCTACGGTGGGTGAACAAATTACTGTTGAGAAATTGACAGAATTGAGCATAGTTATGAGAATATCTAGGTATGATCATGTATATAGGCATCACGTCCGAGACAAGTAGACCGACTCCTTCCTGCATCTACTACTATTACTCCACTCATCGACCACTATCCAGCATGCATCTAGAGTATTAAGTTAAAAACAGAGTAACGCATTAAGCAAGATGACATGATGTAGAGGGATAGACTCATGCAATATGAAGAAAACCCCATCTTGTTATCCTCGATGGCAACAATACAATACGTGCCTTGCTGCCCTTACTATCACCGGGAAAGGACACTGCAAGATTGAACCCAAAGCTAAGCACTTCTCCCATTGCAAGAAAGATCAATCCAGTAGGCCAAACCAAACTGATAATTCGAAGAGACTTGCAAAGATAACCAATCATACATAAAAGAATTCAGAGAAGATTCAAATATTATTCATAGATAGACTTGATCATAAACCCACAATTCATCGGTCTCAACAAACACACCGCAAAAAGAAGATTACATCGAATGGTTCTCCACAGGAGAGGGGGAGAACATTGTATTGAGATCCAAAAAGAGAGAAGAAGCCATCTAGCTACTAACTATGTGTTGAGGAACGTTGCAGAAAACAAAAATTTTCCTAAGGTTTCACCAAGATCCATCTATGAGTTCATCTAGCAACGACTGATCGGATTGCATCTACATACCTTTGTAGATCGCGAGCGGAAGCGTTCAAAGAACGGGGATGAGGGAGTCGTACTCGACGTGATCCAAATCACTGGAGATCCTAGCGCCGAACGGATGGCACCTCCGCGTTCAACACACGTACGGTCAGCGTGACATCTCCTCCTTCTTGATCCAGCAAGGGGGAAGGAGAGGTTGATGAAGATCCAGCAGCACGACGGCGTGGTGGTGGATGCAGCAGTCACCGCAGCAGGGCTTCGCCGTTCTCTACGGAGGAGGAGGAGGTCTTGGAGGGGAGAGGGAGGCACCAGAGGCATGGGGTGCGACTGCCCTCCCTTCCCCCCTCTATATATAGGGTCCCCAAGGGGGGGGCGCCGGCCCTGGAGATCCAATCTCCCAAGGGGGCGGCGGGCAAGGGGGGTGGAGTGCCCCCCAAGGCAAGTGGGGCGACCCCACCCTAGAGTTCCCAACCCTAGGCGCAGGGGGAAGGCCCAAGGGGGGTGCACCAGCCCACTAGGGGCTGGTTCCCCTCCCACTTCATCCCATGGGGCCCTCCGGGATAGGTGGCCCCACCCGGTGGACCCCCGGGACCCTTCCGGTGGTCCCGGTACAATACCGGTGACCCCGAAACTTGTCCCGATGGCCGAAATAGCTCTTCCTATATATAATTCTTTACCTCCGGACCATTCCGGAACTCCTTGTGACGTCCGGGATCTCATCCGGGACTCCGAACAACTTTCGGGTTACTGCATATAAATATCTCTACAACCCTAGCGTCACCGAACCTTAAGTGTGTAGACCCTACGGGTTCGGAAGACATGTAGACATGACCGAGATGGCTCTCCGGTCAATAACCAACAGCGGGATCTGGATACCCATGTTGGCTCCCACATACTCTTCGATGATCTCATCGGATGAACCACGATGTCGAGGATTCACGCAACCCCGTATACAATTCCCTTTGTCAATCGGTACGTTACTTGCCCGAGATTCGATCGTCGGTATCTCAATACCTCGTTCAATCTCGTTACCGGCAAGTCACTTTACTCGTACCGTAATGCATGATCCCGTGACCAGACACTTGGTCACTCTGAGCTCATTATGATGATGCATTACCGAGTGGGCCCAGAGATACCTCTCTGTCATACGGAGTGACAAATCCCAGTCTCGATCCGTGTCAACCCAACAGACACTTTCGGAGATACTCGTAGTATACCTTTATAGTCACCCAGTTACGTTGTGACGTTTGGTACACCCAAAGCACCCCTACGGTATCCGGGAGTTACACGATCTCATGGTCTAAGGAAAAGATACTTGACATTGGAAAAAGCTCTAGCAAAACGAACTACACGATCTTGTGCTATGCTTAGGATTGGGTCTTGTCCATCACATCATTCTCCCAATTACGTGATCTCGTTATCAACGACATCCAATGCCCATAGTCAGGAAACCATGACTATCAGTTAATCAATGAGCTAGTCAGCTAGAGGCTTACTAGGGACATATTGGTGTCTATGTATTCACACATGTATTATGATTTCCGGATAACACAATTATAGCATGAATAAAAGACAATTATCATGAACAAGGAAATATAATAATAATCCTTTTATTATTGCCTCTAGGGCATATTTCCAATAGTCTCCCACTTGCACTAGAGTCAATAATCTAGTTACATTGTGATGAATCGAACACCCATAGAGTTCTGGTGTTGATCATGTTTTGCTCGTGGAAGAGGTTTAGTCAATGGATCTGCGACATTCAGGTCCGTATGCACTTTACAAATTTCTATGTCTCCATCTTGAACATTTTCACGGATGGAGTTGAAGCGACTCTTGATGTGCCTGGTCTTCTTGTGAAACCTGGGCTCCTTGGCAAGTGCAATAGCTCCAGTGTTGTCACAGAAGAGTTTGATCGGCCCCGACGCATTGGGTATGACTCCTAGGTCGGTGATGAACTCCTTCACCCAAATTGCTTCATGTGCTGCTTCCGAGGCTGCCATGTACTCCGCTTCACATGTAGATCCCGCCACGACGCTCTGCTTGCAGCTGCACCAGCTCACTGCCCCACCATTCAACATATACATGTATCCGGTTTGTGACTTAGAGTCATCCAGATCTGTGTCGAAGCTAGCGTCGACGTAACCCTTTACGACGAGCTCTTCGTCACCTCCATAAACGAGAAACATGTCCTTAGTCCTTTTCAGGTACTTCAGGATATTCTTGACCGCTGTCCAGTGTTCCTTGCCGGGATTACTTTGGTATCTTCCTACCAAACTTACGGCAAGGTTTACATCAGGTCTGGTACACAGCATGGCATACATAATAGACCCTATGGCTGAGGCATAGGGGATGACACTCATCTCTTCTATATCTTCTGCCGTGGTCGGACATTGAGCTGAGCTCAATTTCATACCTTGCAACATAGGCAAGAACCCCTTCTTAGACTGATCCATATTGAACTTCTTCAATATCTTATCAAGGTATGTGCTTTGCGAAAGACCTATGAGGCGTCTTGATCTATCTCTATAGATCTTGATGCCTAATATATAAGCAGCTTCTCCAAGGTCCTTCATTGAAAAACTCTTATTCAAGTAGGCCTTAATGCTGTCCAAAAGTTCTATATCATTTCCCATCAAAAGTATGTCATCTACATATAATATGAGAAATGCTACAGAGCTCCCACTCACTTTCTTGTAAACGTAGGCTTCTCCATAGGTCTGCATAAACCCAAACGCTTTGATCATCTCATCAAAGTGAATGTTCCAACTCCGAGATGCTTGCACCAGCCCATAAATGGATCGCTGAAGTTTGCGTACCTTGTTAGCATTCTTAGGGTCGACAAAACCTTCCGGCTGCATCATATATAGTTCTTCCTTAAGATAACCGTTAAGGAATGCCGTTTTGACGTCCATTTGCCATATCTCATAATCATAGTATGCGGCAATTGCTAACATGATTCGGACGGACTTCAGCTTCGCTACGGGAGAGAAAGTCTCATCGTAGTCAACCCCTTGAACTTGTCGATAACCCTTAGCGACAAGTCGAGCTTCATAGATGGTAACATTACCATCCGCGTCCGTCTTCTTCTTAAAGATCCATTTATTTTCTATCGCTCGCCGATCATCGGGCAAGTCTATCAAAGTCCATACTTTGTTTTCATACATGGATCCTATCTCGGATTGCATGGCTTCAAGCCATTTGTTGGAATCTGGGCCCGCCATCGCTTCTTCATAGTTCGAAGGTTCACCGTTGTCTAACAACACGATTTCCAAGACAGGGTTGCCGTACCACTCTGGTGCGGAACGTGTCCTTGTGGACCTACGTAGTTCAGTAGCAACTTGATCTGAAGTTTCATGATCATCATCATTAACTTCCTCTCTAGTTGGTGCAGGCACCTTAGGAACATTTTCTTGAGTTGCACCACTTTCCGGTTCAAGAGGTAATACTTCATCAAGTTCTACTTTCCTCCCACTTACTTCTTTCGAGAGAAACTCTTTCTCTAGAAAGGATCCATTCTTGGCAACAAAGATCTTGCCTTCGGATCTGAGGTAGAAGGTATACCCAATAGTTTCTTTAGGGTATCCTGTGAAGACGCATTTTTCCGACTTGGGTTCGAGCTTTTCAGGTTGAAGTTTCTTGACATAAGCATCGCATCCCCAAACTTTTAGAAACGACATCTTAGGTTTCTTCCCAAACCATAATTCATACGGTGTCGTCTCAACGGATTTCGACGGAGCCCTATTTAAAGTGAATGTGGCAGTCTCTAAAGCATAGCCCCAAAATGACAGCGGTAAATCGGTAAGAGACATCATAGATCGCACCATATCCAATAGAGTACGATTACGACGTTCGGACACACCATTACGCTGAGGTGTTCAAGGCGGCGTGAGTTGCTAAACTATTCCACATTTTCTTAAGTGTGTACCAAATTCGTGACTCAAGTATTCTCCTCCATGATCTGATCGCAAAAACTTGATTTTTCTGTCACGTTGATTCTCAACCTCACTCTGAAATTCCTTGAACTTTTCAAAGGTTTCAGACTTGTGTTTCATTAAGTAGACATACCCATATCTACTCAAGTCATTAGTGAGGGTGAGAACATAACGATAGCCACCACGAGCCTCAACACTCATTGGACCGCACGTATCAGTATGTATGATTTCCAATAGGTTGGTTGCTCGCTCCATTGTTCCTGAGAACGGAGTCTTGGTCATCTTACCCATGAGGCATGGTTCGCACGTGTCAAATGATTCATAATCAAGAGACTCTAAAAGTTCATCTGCATGGAGCTTCTTCATGCGTTTGACACCTATGTGACCAAGGCGGCAGTGCCACAAGTATGTGGGACTATCATTATCAACGTTACATCTTTTGGTATTCACACTATGAATATGTGTAGCATTACGCTCGAGATTCATTAAGAATAAACCATTCACCATAGGAGCATGACCATAAAACATATCTCTCATATAAATAGAACAACCATTATTCTCGGATTTAAATGAGTAGCCATCTCGAATTAAACGAGATCCTGATACAATGTTCATGCTCAAAGCTGGTACTAAATAACAATTATTGAGGTTTAAAACTAATCCCGTGGGTAAATGTAGAGGTAGTGTGCCGACGGCGATCACATCGACCTTGGAATCATTCCCGACGCGCATCGTCACCTCGTCCTTAGCCAGTCTCCGTTTATTCTGCAGCTCCTACTTTGAGTTACAAATGTGAGCAACCGCACCGGTATCAAATACCCAGGAGCTACTACGAATACTGGTAAGGTACACATCAATTACATGTATATCACATATACCTTTTGTGTTGCCGGCCTTCTTGTCCGCTAAGTATTTGGGGCAGTTCCGCTTCCAGTGACCACTTCCCTTGCAATAAAAGCACTCAGTCTCGGGCTTGGGTCCATTCTTTGGCTTCTTCCCGGCAGCTTGCTTACCGGGCGCAGCAACTCCCTTGCCGTCCTTCTTGAAGTTCTTTTTACCCTTGCCTTTCTTGAACTTTGTGGTTTTATTGACCATCAACACTTGATGTTCCTTTTTGACTTCTACCTCTGCTGATTTCAACATTGAAAATACCTCAGGAATGGTCTTTTCCATCCCCTGCATATTGAAGTTCATCACAAAGCTCTTGTAGCTCGGTGGAAGCGACTGAAGGATTCTGTCAATGACCGCGTCATCCGGGAGATTAACTCCCAGCTGAGTTAAGCGGTTATGTAATCCAGACATAGTGAGTATGTGCTCACTGACAGAACTATTTTCCTCCATCTTACAGCTGAAGAACTTGTCGGAGACTTCATATCTCTCGACCCGGGCATGAGCTTGAAAAACCATTTTCAGCTCTTCGAACATCTCATATGCTCTGTGTCTCTCAAAACGCTTTTGGAGCCCTGGTTCTAAGCTGTAAAGCATGCTGCACTGAATGAGGGAGTAGTCATCAGCACGTGTCTGCCAAGCGTTCATAACGTCTTGGTTCTGTGGGATAGGTGCGTCACCTAGCGGTGCTTCTAGGACATAATCTTTCTTTGCAGCTATGAGGATGATCCTCAGGTTCCGGACCCAGTCCGTATAATTGTTGCCATCGTCTTTCAGCTTGGTTTTCTCTAGGAACGCGTTGAAGTTGAGGACAACGTTGGCCATTTGATCTACAATACATGTTGTAAATATTTTAGACTAAGTTCATGATAATTAAGTTCATCTAAATCAAATTATACAATGAACTCCCACTCAGATAGACATCCCTCCAGTCATCTAAGTATAACATGATCCGAGTTAACTAGGCCGTGTCCGTTCATCACGTGAGACGGACTAGCCAATATCGGTGAACATCTTCATGTTGATCGTATCTTCTATACGACTCATGCTCGACCTTTCGGTCTTCTATGTTCCGAGGCCATGTCTGTACATGCTAGGCTCATCAAGTCAACCTAAGTGTTTGCATGTGTAAATCTGTCTTACACCCGTTGTATGTGAACGTTGGAATCTATCACACCCGATCATCACGTGGTGCTTCAAAACAACGAACTGTCGCAATGGTGCACAGTTAGGGCGAACACTTTCTTGAAATTATTATGAGGGATCATCTTATTTACTACCGTCGTTCTAAGTAAACAAGATGCAAACACATGATAAACATCACATGCAATCAAATAATAATAGTGACATGATATGGCCAATATCACATAGCTCCTTTGATCTCCATCTTGGGGCTCCATGATTATCTTGTCACCGGCATGACACCATGATCTCCATCATCGTGTCTCCATGAAGTTGCTCGCCAACTATTACTTCTACTACTATGGCTAACATGTTTAGCAATAAAGTAAAGTAATTTACATGGCGTTTCTCAATGACACGCAGGTCATACAAAAAATAAAGACAACTCCTATGGCTCCTGCCAGTTGTCATACTCATCGTCATGCAAGTCGTGATTCCTATTACGATAGCATGAACATCTCATACATCACATATATATCATTCATCATTCATCACAACTTTGGCCATATCACATCACAAAACACTTGCTGCAAAAACAAGTTAGACGTCCTATAATTGTTGTTGCAAGTTTTACGTGGCTGCAATAGGGTTCTAGCAAGAACGTTTTCTTACCTACGTGAAAGCCACAACGTCATTTGTCAACTTCTATTTACCCTTCATAAGGACCCTTTTCATCGAATCCGCTCCAACTAAAGTGGGAGAGACAGACACCCGCCAGCCACCTTATGCAACTAGTGCATGTCAGTCGGTGGAACCGGTCTCACGTAAGCGTACGTGTAAGGTTGGTCCGGGCCGCTTCATCCCACAATACTGCTGAAGCAAAATAAGACTAGTAGCGGCAAGAAAGTTGACAACATCTACGCCCACAAAAAATTGTGTTCTACTCGTGCAAAGAGAACTACGCATAGACCTAGCTCATGATGCCACTGTTGGGGAACGTTGCAGAAAACAAAAATTTTCCTACGGTTTCACCAAGATCCATCTATGAGTTCATCTAGCAACGAGTGATCGGATTGCATCTACATACCTTTGTAGATCGCAAGCGGAAGCGTTCAAAGAACGGGGATGAGGGAGTCGTACTCGACGTGATCCAAATCACCGGAGATCCTAGCGCCGAACGGACGGCACCTCCGCGTTCAACACACGTACGGTCAGCGTGACGTCTCCTCCTTCTTGATCCAGCAAGGGGGAAGGAGAGGTTGATGAAGATCCAGCAGCACGACGGCGTGGTGGTGGATGCAGCAGTCACCATAGCAGGGCTTCGCCGTTGTACGGAGGAGGAGGTCTTGGAGGGGAGACGGAGGCGCCAGAGGCATGGGGTGCGGCTGCCCTCCCTTCCCCCTCTATATATAGGGTCCCCAAGGGGGGGGCGCCGGCCCTGGAGATCCAATCTCCCAAGGGGGCGGCGGCCAAGGGGGGTGGAGTGCCCCCCAAGGCAAGTGGGGCGCCCCCCACCCTAGAGTTCCCAACCCTAGGCGCTGGGGGAAGGCCCAAGGGAGGCGCACCAGCCCACTAGGGGCTGGTTCCCCTCCCACTTCAGCCCATGGGGCCCTCTGGGATAGGTGGCCCCACCCGGTGGACCCCCGGGACCCTTCCGGTGGTCCCGGTACAATACCGGTGACCCCGAAACTTGTCCCGATGGCCGAAATAGCACTTCCTATATATAATTCTTTACCTCCAGACCATTCCGGAACTCCTTGTGACGTCCGGGATCTCATCCGGGACTCCGAACAACTTTCAGGTTACTGCATATACATATCTCTACAACCCTAGCGTCACCGAACCTTAAGTGGGTAGACCCTACGGGTTCGGGAGACATGTAGACATGACCGAGATGGCTCTCCGGTCAATAACCAACAGCGGGATCTGGATACCCATGTTGGCTCCCACATGCTCTTCGATGATCTCATCGGATGAACCACGATGTCGAGGATTCACGCAACCCCGTATACAATTCCCTTTGTCAATCGGTACGTTACTTGCCCGAGATTCGATCGTCGGTATCTCAATACCTCGTTCAATCTCGTTACCGGCAAGTCACTTTACTCGTACCGTAATGCATGATCCCGTGACCAGACACTTGGTCACTTTGAGCTCATTATGATGATGCATTACCGAGTGGGCCTAGAGATACCTCTCCGTCATACGGAGTGAAAAATCCCAGTCTCGATCCGTGTCAACCCAACAGACACTTTCGGAGATACCCGTAGTATACATTTATAGTCACCCAGTTACGTTGTGACGTTTGGTACACCCAAAGCACCCCTACGGTATCCGGGAGTTACACGATCTCACGGTCTAAGGAAAAGATACTTGACATTGGAAAAAGCTCTAGCAAAACGAACTACACAATCTTGTGCTACGCTTAGGATTGGGTCTTGTCCATCACATCATTCTCCCAATGATGTGATCTCATTTTCAACGACATCCAATGCCCATAGTCAGGAAACCATGACTATCAGTTAATCAACGAGCTAGTCAACTAGAGGCTTACTAGGGACATATTGGTGTCTATGTCTTCACACATGTATTACGATTTCCGGATAGCACAATTATAGCATGAATAAAAGACAATTATCATGAACAAGGAAATATAATAATAATCCTTTTATTATTGCCTCTAGGGCATATTTCCAACACTATGGACCCGTAGGTCTGAGGCAAACTACTCACACTTCATCGGAGGGGCTATGGTGTTGATGTAGAAGCCCTCCGTGATCGATGCCCCCTCCGGCGGAGCTCCGAAACAGGCCCCAAGATGGGATCTCGTGGATACTGAAAGTTGCGGCGGTGGAATTAGGTTTTTGCCTCCGTATCTGATCGTTTGGGGGTACGTAGTTATATATAGGAGGAAGGAGTACGTCGGTGGAGCAACAGGGGGCCCACGAGGGTGGAGGGCACGCCTGGGGGGGGTAGGCGCGCCCTCCTCTTTTATTTCTTGACGTAGGTTCCAAGTCTCCCTGGTCTTATTCGTTGAGAAAATCACGTTCCCGAAGGTTTCATACTGTTTGGACTTCGTTTGATATTCCTTTTCTTCGAAACCTTAAAACAGGCAAAGAAACAGCAATTCTAGGTTGGGCCTCCGGTTAATAGGTTAGTCCCAAAAATAATATAAAAGTGGATAATAAAGCCCAATAATGTCCAAAACAGTAGATAATATAGCATGGAGCAATCAAAAATTACAGATACGTTGGAGACGTATCAAGCATCCCCAAGCTTAATTCCTCTCGTCCTCGAGTAGGTAAATGATAAAAACAGAATTTTTGATGCGGAGTGCTACTTGGCATAATTTTAATGTAATTCTTCTTAATTGTGGTATGAATATTCAGATCCGAAAGATTCAAGACAAAAGTTCATATTGACATAAAAATAATAATACTTCAAGCATACTAACAAAGCAATTATGTCTTCTCAAAATAACATGGCTAAAGGAAGTTATCCCTACAAAATCATATAGTCTGGCTATGCTCTATCTTCACCACACAAAATATTTAAATCATGCACAACCCCGATGACAAGCCAGGCAATTTTTTCATACTTTTGACATTCTCAAAACTTTTTCAATCTTCACGCAATACATGAGCGTGAGCCATGGATATAGCACTATAAGTGGAATAGAGTGGTGGTTGTGGAGAAGACTAAAAGGGAGAAGATAGTCTCACATCAACTAGGCATATCAACGGGCTATGGAGATGCCCATCAATAGATCTCAATGTGATTGAGTAGGGATTGCCACGCAACGGATGCATTAGAGGTATAAGTGTATGAAAGCTCAAAAAGAAACTAAGTGGGTGTACATCCAACTTGCTTGCTCATGAAGACCTAGGGAAATTTTGAGGAAGCCCATCATTGGAATATACAAGCCAAGTTCTATAATGAAAGATTCCCACTAGTATATGAAAGTGATAACATGAGAGACTCTCTACTATGAAGATCATGGTGCTACTTTGAAGCACAAGTGTGGTAAAAGGATAGTAACATTGTCCCTTCTCTCTTTTTCTCTCATTTTTTTTATTTATTTTATATATTTTTTATTTGGGCCTTTTCTCTTTTTTTGTGGCCTCTTTTTTTTTGGGGGGGGGTTCTTTGGCCTCTTTTTATTTTTCTTCCGGAGTCTCATCCCGACTTCTGGGGGAATCATAGTCTTCATCATCCTTTCCTCACTGGGAGAATGCTCTAATAATGATGATCATCACACTTTTATTTTTCTTACAACTCAACAATTACAACTCGATACTTAGAGCAAAATATGACTCTATATGAATGCCTCCGGCGGTGTACCGGGACATGCAATATGACAATGATGGAGTGTGTCATAATAAACGGAATGGTGGAAAGTTGAATGGCAATATATCTCAGAATGGCTATGGAAAATGCCATAATAGGTAGGTATGGTGGCTGTTTTGAGGAAGGTATATGGTTGGTGTATGATACTGGTGAAAGGTGCGCGGTATTAGAGAGGCTAGCAAAGGTGGAAGGGTGAGAGTGCGTATAATCCATGGACTCAACATTAGTCATAAAGAACTCATATACTTATTGCAAAAATCTTCAAGTTATCAAAGCAAAGTATTACGCGCATGCTCCTAGGGGGATAGATTGGTAGGAAAAGACCATCGCTCGTCCCCGACCGCCACTCATAAGGAAGGCAATCAAAAAATAAATAATGCTCCGACTTCATCACATAACGGTTCACAATACGTGCATGCTACGGGAATCACAAGCTTCAACACAAGTATTTCTCAAATTCACAACTACTCAACTAGCATGGCTTTAATATCACCATCTTCATATCTCAAAACAATTATCAAGTATCAAACTTATCATAGTATTCAACACACTCATAAGAAAGTTTTATTATTAATCTTGTATACCAAGCATATTAGGATTTTAAGCAAATTACCATGCTATTAAGACTCTCAAAATAATCTAAGTGAAGCATGAGATATCAATAGTTTCTATAAAACAAATCCACCACCGTGCTCTAAAAGATATAAGTGAAGTACTAGAGCAAAATTATATAACTCAAAAGATATAAGCGAAGCACATAGAGTATTCTAACAAATTCCAAATCATGTATGACTCTCTAAAAAGGTGTGTACAGCAAGGATGATTGTGGTAAACTAACAAGCAAATACTCAAATCATACAAGACGCTCCAAGCAAAACACAAATCATGTGGTAAATAAAAATATAGCTCCAAGTAAAGTTACCGATAGAAGTAGACGAAAGAGGGGATGCCTTCCGGGGCATCCCCAAGCTTTGGCTTTTAGTTGTCCTAAGATTATCTTGGGGGTGCCATGGACATCCCCAAGCTTAGGCTCTTTCCACTCCTTGTTCCATAATCCATCAAATCTTTACCCAAAACTTGAAAACTTCACAACACAAAACTTAAAGTAGAAAATCTCGTGAGCTCCGTTAGCGAAAGAAAATAAAAGACCACTTCAAGGTACTGTAATGAACTCATTCTTTATTTATATTGGTGTTATACCTACTGTATTCCAACTTCTCTATGGTTTATAAACTATTTTACTAGCCATAGATTCATCAAAATAAGCAAACAACACAAGAAAAACAGAATCTGTCAAAAACAGAACAGTCTGTAGTAATCTGTAGCTAGCGCAAGATCTGGAACCCCAAAAATTCTAAAATAAATTTCTGTACGTGAGTAATTCATATATTAATAATCTGCAAAAACAATTAAATAAATAGAACTTTCCAAATAAAAATTACAGCAATTCTCGTGAGCGCCAAAGTTTCTGTTTTTTACAGCAAGTTCAACAAGACTTTCCCCAAGTCTTCCCAACGGTTCTACTTGGCACAAACACTAATTAAACACAAAAAACAACCAAAACAGAGGCTAGATAAATTATTTATTACTAAACAGGAGCAAAAAGCGAGGAATAAAAATAAAATTGGGTTGCCTCCCAACAAGCGCTATCGTTTAACGCCCCTAGCTAGGCATAACAAGCAAGAATAGATCTAGGTATTGCCATCTTTGGTAGGTAATTCTTCGATGAGGCATCTACCATCTTTAGTAATTTCTTTCTTTTTACTAATTATCAAACTTTTAGGCACAAGATCGAAAAATTCATTTGTAACAAATGGTTCCTTAATGATAGCAAAAAGATTGGGATGAATACTTATAGATTTGAGATCCGCATTTTCCTTACTAGAGGATTCACCCTTATTTTTAGGAAAATACATAAGCTTGGCAATTTTAGTGGGAGGATTTGGAGTATTCTTTACGGAATAAAAAGCGGTTCCCAAGTTGGTGATAATACCTTCAAGTTTATCGATCCTAGTGGAATCGTGATTTATCTTCTCAATAACTATTGGTTCCTTTTCTTTAATATTTTTCAAAGTAACTCCTACTTTAGATCCATATTGAGAGATTCGGCTGTGGATCTTTTTATCCAAATTCTCAATTAACTCTACGGTAGCAACCTTATTTTCAATAATTTCAAGCCTTTGCATTACATGCTCCAAAGTTAATATAGTTCCATTAACCAAGAGAGGGGGTGAGCCAAATAAATCTAACATAGCATTATAAGAATCAAAAGTATGGCTACCCAAAAAGTTCCCTCCGGTAATAGTATCAAGAACATAACGGTGCCAAGGAGTAATGCCTACATAAAAATTGCGAATGAGAATGGTAGTAGATTGCTTCCTAGTAGATCTATTTTGAGCATTGCAAATTCTATACCAAGCATCTTTTAGATTTTCACCCTCCCTTTGCTTAAAATTCAGAATTTCATTCTCGGGAGACAACGGAGAAGATAAGGGACTATCCATAACGACAAGCAAACAAACTAACACACAAGCAAACAGAAAGCAAGCAGGCAAAAGGAGGCAAATAGAGAGGGAGAGGGAGGATAGAGAGAGAGGGCGAATAAAACGGCAAGGGTGAAGTGGGGGAGAGGAAAACGAGAGGCAAATGGCAAATAATATAATGCGGGAGATAAGGGTATGTGATGCATACTTGGTATGTTGACTTTTGCGTAGACCTCCCTGGCAACGGCGCCAGAAATCCTTCTTGCTACCTCTTGAGCACTGCGTTGGTTTTCCCCGAAGATGAAGGGATGATGCAGCAAAGTAGCATAAGTATTTCCCTCAGTTTTTGAGAACCAAGGTATCAATCCAGTAGGAGGCTACGCGCGAGTCCCTCGCACCTGCACAAAACAAATAAATCCTCGCAAGCAACGCAAATAGGGCTTGTTAGTCCCTATAAGGCCACTTACGAGAGTGAGATCTGATAGATATGATAAGATAATATTTTTGGTATTTTTATGATAAAGATGCAAAGTAAAATAAAGGCAAAGTAAATAGCAAAGAAAATAACTAAGTAGTAGGAGATCAATATGATAAAGATAGACCCGGGGGCCATATGTTTCACTAGTGGCTTCTCTCGAGAGCATAAGTATTCTACGGTGGGTGAACAAATTACTGTTGAGAAATTGACAGAATTGAGCATAGTTATGAGAATATCTAGGTATGATCATGTATATAGGCATCACGTCCAAGACAAGTAGACCGACTCCTGCCTGCATCTACTACTATTACTCCACTCATCGACCGCTATCCAGCATGCATCTAGAGTATTAAGTTAAAAACAGAGTAACGCCTTAAGCAAGATGACATGATGTAGAGGGATAGACTCATGCAATATGAAGAAAACCCCGTCTTGTTATCCTTGATGGCATCAAAACAATACGTGCCTTGCTGCCCTTACTATCACCGGGAAAGCACACCGCAAGATTGAACCCAAAGCTAAGCACTTCTCCCATTGCAAGAAAGATCAATCCAGTAGGCCAAACCAAACTGATAATTCGAAGAGACTTGCAAAGATAACCAATCATACATAAAAGAATTCAGAGAAGATTCAAATATTATTCATAGATAGACTTGATCATAAACCCACAATTCATCGGTCTCAACAAACACACCGCAAAAAGAAGATTACATCGAATGGTTCTCCACGAGAGAGGGGGAGAACATTGTATTGAGATCCAAAAAGAGAGAAGAAGCCTTCTAGCTACTAACTATGGACCCGTAGGTCTGAGGTAAACTACTCACACTTCATCGGAGGGGCTATGGTGTTGATGTAGAAGCCCTCCGTGATCGATGCCCCGTCCGGCGGAGCTCTGGAACAGGCCCCAAGATGGGATCTCGTGGATACTGAAAGTTGCGGTGGTGGAATTAGGTTTTTGGCTCCGTATCTGATCGTTTGGGGGTACGTAGGTATATATAGGAGGAAGGAGTATGTCGGTGGAGCAACAGGGGGCCCATGAGGGTGGAGGGCGCGCCTGGGGGTAGGCGCGCCCCCCGACCTCGTGGCCTCCTATTTTATTTCTTGACGTAGGGTCCAAGTCTCCCTGGTCTTATTCATTGAGAAAATCACGTTCCCGAAGGTTTCATTCCGTTTGGACTTCGTTTGATATTCCTTTTCTTCGAAACCCTAAAACAGGCAAAAAAACAGCAATTCTGGGCTGGGCCTCCGGTTAATAGGTTAGTCCCAAAAATAATATAAAAGTGGATAATAAAGCCCAATAATGTCCAAAACAGTAGATAATATAGGATGGAGCAATCAAAAATTATAGATACGTTGGAGACGTATCAATGCCCATCAATTGATGTCCATGCAAGGAATTGGGATTGCCATGCAACGGATGCACTAGAGCTATAAATATATGAAAGCTCAACAAAAGAAACTAAGTGGGTGTGCATCCAACTTGCTTGCTCACGAAGATCTAGGGCATTTTGAGGAAGCCCATTATTGGAATATACAAGCCAAGTTCTATAATGAAAAATTATCACTAGTATATGGAAGTGACAACATAAGAGACTCTCTATCATTAAGATCATGGTGCTACTTTGAAGCACAAGTGTGGAAAAAAGATAGTAACATTGCCCCTTCTCTCTTTTTCTCTCATTTTTTCTGTGGTCTCTTTTTTATGGCCTTTCTCTTTTTTTCGAAGAACTTTCCTCACGTGGGACAATGCTCTAATAATGAAAATCATCACACTTTTATTTACTTACAACTCAAGAATTACAACTCGATACTTAGAACAAAATATGACTCTATGTGAATGCCTCTGGTGGTGTACCGAGATATGCAATGAATCAAGAGTGACATGTATAAAAGAATTATGAAGGTGGCTTTGCCACAAATATGATGTCAACTACATGATCATGCAAGGCAATATGACAATGATGGAGCGTGTCATAATAAACGGAACGGTGGAAAATTGCGTGGCAATATATCTCGGAATGGCTATGGAAATGCCATAATAGTTGGTATGGAGGATATTTTGAGGAATATATAAGGAGGCTTATGTGTGATAGTGCGTATCATATCACAGGGTTTGGATGCACCGGAGAAGTTTGCACCAACTCTCGAGGTGAGAAATGGCAGTGCACGGTACCGAAGAGGCTAGCAATGATGGAAGGGCGAGAGTGCGTATAATCCATGGACTCAACATTAGTCATAAAGAACTCACATACTTATTGCAAAAATCTACAAGTCATCAAAACCAAGCACTACGTGCATGCTCCTAGGGGGATAGATTGGTAGGAAAAGACCATCGCTCGTCCCCGACCGCCACTGATAAGGAAAGCAATCAAAGAACACCCCATGCTTCAAATTTGTCACACAACTTTTACCATACGTGCATGCTACGGGACTTGCAAACTTGAACACAAGTATTTCTCAATTCCACAATTAATCAACTAGCACAACTCTAATATTACCATCTTTATATCTCAAAACAACTATCAAGTATCAAGCTTCTCATAACATTTAATGCACTCTATATGAACGTTTTTATTATACCCCTCTTGGATGCCTATCATAGTAGGACTAATTTCATAACCAAAGCAAATTACCATGCTGTTCTAAAAGACTCTAATAATATAAGTGAATCATGAGAGATCATTAATTTCTATCAAATAAAACCACCACCATGCTCTAAAAAGATATAAGTGAAGCACTAGAGCAAAATTATCTAGCTCAAAAGATATAAGTGAAGCACATAGAGTATTCTAATAAATTCCGATTCATGCGTGTCTCTCCCAAAAGGTGTGTACAGCAAGGATGATTGTGGTAAACTAAAAAGCAAAGACTCAAATCATACAAGACGCTCCAAGCAAAACACATATCATGTGGTGAATAAAAATATAGCCTCAAGTAAAGTTACCAATAGATGGAGACGAAAGAGGGGATGCCTTCCGGGGAATCCCCAAGCTTAGGCTTTTGGTTATCCTTGGATTTTACCTTGGGGTGCCTTGGGCATCCCCAAGCTTAGGCTCTTGCTACTCCTTGTTCCGAAATCCATCAAATCTGTACCCCAAAACTTGAAAACTTCACAACACAAAACTCAACAGAAAATCTCACGAGCTCCGTTAGTATAAGAAAACAAATCACCACCTTAAGGTACTGTAATAAACTCATTCCTTATTTATTTGGTGTTAAACCTACAGCATTCCAACTTCTCTATGGTTCATACCCCCCCCCCCCCCCGATAATACCCATAGATTCATCAAAATAAGCAAACAACACACGAAAAACAGAATCAGTCAAAAACAGAATTGTCTGTAGTAAAATGTAGTCTCGAATACTTATGTAACTCCAAAAATCCTGAGAAATTAGGACATCCTAAATAATTTGTATATTGATCTACTGTAGTTGGAATCAGTATTTTATCACTCTCTTGTTAAAAATGAAAATAATTCTCGTGTGTGCATACTTTCTGTTTTTTTTCAGCAAGATCAAATAACAATCATCCAAGAAGATCCTAAAGGATTTACTTGGCACAAACACTAATTAAAACATAAAAAACAAAATCATAATAGAGGATATATGATTTATTTATTACTAAATGGGAAAAAAAGCAAGGAACAAAAGTAAAATTGGGTTGCCTCCCAACAAGCGATATCGTTTAACGCCCCTAGCTAGGCATAAAGGCAAGAATAGATATAGGTATTGTCATCTTTGGTAGGCAATTATTCAATTGAAGACTTATAGCCCTTAGGAGGTTCTTTATTTTTGCAAATGATCAAACTCCTAGGTAGGAAATCAAGAAATTCACTTGTAGCAAAAGGTTCCTTAACGATATCTAAAAAGTTGGCGTGAACACTTATTGATTTGACATCTTCATTTTTCTTACTAGAAGATTCACCCTTATTCTTAGGAACATAGATAAATTTGGCAACTTTGGCAAGAGGAGGATTTGAGGTGTTTTTAACGGCAAAAAAAGCGGACCCCAAGTTGGTAATAATCTCTTCGAGTTTTTCAATTCGAGTGGAATCTTGATCTATCTTTTCATTAACTATGGGTTCCTTTTCCTTAAGATTTTTTAGAGTAACTCCTGTTGGGGAACGTAGTAATTTCAAAATTTTCCTACGCACACGCAAGATCATGGTGATGCATAGCAACGAGAGGGGAGAGTGTGATCTACGTACCCTTGTAGACCGACAGCGGAAGCGTTAGCACAACGCGGTTGATGTAGTCGTACGTCTTCACGGCCCGACCGATCAAGCACCGAAACTACGACACCTCCGAGTTTTAGCACACGTTCAGCTCGATGACGATCCCCGGACTCCGATCTAGCAAAGTGTCGGGGTAGAGTTCCGTCAGCACGACGGCGTGGTGACGATCTTGATGTACTACCGTCGCAGGGCTTCGCCTAAGCACCGCTACAATATTATCGAGGATTATGGTGGAAGGGGGCACCGCACACGGCTAAGAATATGATCACGTGGATCAACTTGTGTGTCTAGGGGTGCCCCCTGCCCCCGTATATAAAGGAGCAAGGGGAGGAGGCCGGGCGGCCCCTATTGGCGCGCCAGGAGGAGTCCTCCTCCTAGTAGGAGTAGGACTCCTACTAGGAGGGGGAAGGAAGTGGGGAGGGAGAAGGAAAGGGGGGCGCCGCCCCCCTCTCCTAGTCCAATTCGGACTAGGGGGGAGGAGGCGTGCGGCCCACCCTGGCTGCCCCTCTCTCTCTCCACTAAGGCCCATATGGCCTATTACTTCTCCCGGTAGGGTTCCGGTAACCCTCCGGCTCTCCGGTTTTCTCCGAAATCACCCAGAACACTTCCAGTGTCCAAATATAGCCGTCTAATATATCAATCTTTATGTCTCGACCATTTCGAGACTCCTCGTTATGTCCGTGATCACATCCGGGACTCCAAACTAACTTCGGTACATCAAAACTCATAAACTCATAATATAACTGTCATCGAAACCTTAAGCGTGCGGACCCTACGGGTTCGAGAACAATGTAGACATGACCGAGACACGTCTCTGGTCAATAACCAATAGCGGAACCTGGATGCGCATATTGGCTCCTACATATTCTACGAAGATCTTTATCGGTCAGACCGCATAACAACATACGTTGTTCCCTTTGTCATCGGTATTTTACTTGCCCGAGATTCGATCGTCGGTATCTCAATACCTAGTTCAATCTCGTTACTGGCAAGTCTCTTTACTCGTTTCGTAATACATCATCTCGCAACTAACTCATTAGTTGAAATGCTTGCAAGGCTTATGTGATGTGCATTACCGAGAGGGCCCAGAGATACCTCTCCGACAATCGGAGTGACAAATCCTAATCTCGAAATACGCCAACTCAACATGTACCTTTGGAGACACCTGTAGAGCTCCTTTATAGTCACCCAGTTACGTTGTGATGTTTGGTAGCACACAAAGTGTTCCTCCGGCAAACAGGAGTTGCATAATCTCATAGTCATAGGAACATGTATAAGTCATGAAGAAAGCAATAGCAACATACTAAACGATCGGGTGCTAAGCTAATGGAATGGGTCATGTAAATCACATCATTCTCCTAACACTAGTAGAAAACGGAGATTTAAAACCGGTTCGTAAGGGCCTTTAGTGCCGGTTCCATAACCGGCACTAATTGGTGGGCACTAAAGGCCCCCCTTTAGTACCGGTTCGGCATGAACCGGCGCTAAAGTGCCACCACGGGGCGTGAGCTCGCGCCCTGGTATGGGGGACCTTTAGTACCGGGTACATAAGTTTTTTTTAAAAAAATTTGGAAATTTTGGAAATTTTTTTTGATTTTTTTTCAATTTTTAATTTTTCTGAATTATTTGGTGATTTAGTCTCTAATCACCTCTCTTAACTGCTCAAGTGTGGATCACTCATTCCAAATCATCTATCTTCCCAACCGGTCACCCATCCCTCTCACTACTCCAGCCCAAGCACGCTTAACTTTCGGGTTCTATTCTCCTTCGTTTCCAAGTCTGCACTTGTTGTTTTCCTGACAATAGTAAGATGTCAATCCTATTAACCCTCAGGAGTTTAGCTTGAGCATGAAGTCACACATTTCACTGTTTGAGTTTGAAACTATTATTCTAAAAAACAGTAATTATTTAGTAACACTAATATTTCTTGAATAAGTTTGACCATAGTTTGACCACAGTTTGACCATAGTTTGACCACAGTTTGACCAGATTTGACCAAAATTCAAAAAATTGAAATAATTATTTAGTAACACTAATATTCTTGAATAATTATGTAGTAACATTAATACTTCTTGAATTAGTAGTTTGACCAGATTTAACAAAAAAATTTTAAAAAAACTTAAATTTGACCATATCTTTTTTTCCTTTTGGAATTTGAGGATTCTAAAAAATTGCAAATAGGCCATAGGCCGTCTTCATCGGATGCGGATTTTCGTGCTGAATTTTTTGATATATTATACGTTTTTTCCCGACATCGTATGCAAAAGTTATAGCCCTTTTACATTTTCCCTACACTTTTTGCAAAACATGTCCAAATTTAAGTTTTCAAATTTTCCTAACGTGTAGATGTAGTAATATAACTACCTCTCGAAGGATTTTATTTTTTGAAGTTTTTATCATTTTCTTTTGATTTTTTCAAAACTGAAATGGCGATACACGGGGGGGGGGGGGGGGGGGTAGCGTTTGAAAATTGCCCTATAGTGCCGGTTTGTGTCTTCAACCGGGACTATAGGTTAAGACTCTGTAGTGCCGGGGTTGGTGACACAAACCGGTACTATAGGTTAGACCTTGAGTACCGGTTTGTGTCACAAACCGTCACTAAAGGTGCTCGTGGGGCCCTGGCCTGACGCCTGCCTGCCACCACCCCTTTAGTACCGGTTCGTGGCACGAACCGGTACTAAAGGTTCATTACGAACCGGCACTAATGCATAGCCATTCGAACCGGCACTATTGATCACATTAGTGCCGGGTTTTTTACAAACCGGCACTAATGTGCTTCACGTTTGACCCTTTTTCTACTAGTGTAATAATGTGATCCTGTTAACCAAATGACAACACATGTCTATGGTTAGGAAACATAACCATCTTTGATTAATGAGCTAGTCAAGTAGAGGCATACTAGTGACGTTTGGTTTGTCTATGTATTCACACAAGTATTATGTTTCCGGATAATACAATTCTAGCATGAATAATAAACATTTATCATGATATAAGGAAATAAAATAATAACATTATTATTGCCTCTAGGGCATATTTCCTTCAGTCTCCCACTTGCACTAGAGTCAATAATCTAGATTACACAGTAATGATTCTAACACCCATGGAGCTTTGGTGCTGATCATGTTTTGCTCGTGGAAGAGGCTTAGTCAACGGGTCTGCTACATTCAGATCCGTATGTATCTTGCAAATCTCTATGTCTCCCACCTGGACTAGATCCCGGATGGAATTGAAGTGTCTCTTGATGTGCTTGGTTCTCTTGTGAAATCTGGATTCCTTTAGCAAGGCAATTGCACCAGTATTGTCACAAAAGATTTTCATTGGACCCGATGCACTAGGTATGACTCCTAGATCGGATATGAACTCCTTCATCCAGACTCCTTCGTTTGCTGCTTCCGAAGCAGCTATGTACTCCGCTTCACATGAAAATCCCGCCACAACGCTTTGTTTAGAACTGCACCAACTGACAGCTCCACCGTTTAATGTAAACACGTATCCGGTTTGCGATTTAGAATCGTCCGGATCAGTGTCAAAGCTTGCATCAACGTAACCATTTACGATGAGCTCTTTGTCACCTCCATATATGAGAAACATATCCTTAGTCCTTTTCAGGTATTTCAGGATGTTCTTGACCGCTGTCCAGTGATCCACTCCTGGATTACTTTGGTACCTGCCTACTAGACTTATAGCAAGACACACATCAGGTCTGGTACACAGCATTGCATACATGATAGAGCCTATGGCTGAAGCATAGGGAACATCTTTCATTTTCTCTCTATCTTCTGCATTGGTCGGGCATTGAGTCTTACTCAATTTCACACCTTGTAACACAGGCAAGAATCCTTTCGTTGCTTGATCCATTTTGAACTTTTTCAAAACTTTGTCAAGGTATGTGCTTTGTGAAAGTCCAATTAAGCATCTTGATCTGTCTCTATAGATCTTAATGCCCAATATGTAAGCAGCTTCACTGAGGTCTTTCATTGAAAAACTCTTATTCAAGTATCCCATTATGCTATCTAGAAATTCAATATCATTTTCGATTAGTAATATGTCATCTACATATAATATCAGAAATGCTACAGAGCTCCCACTCACTTTCTTGTAAATACAGGCTTCTCCAAAAGTCTGTACAAAACCAAATGCTTTGATCACACTATCAAAGCATTTATTCCAACTCCGAGAGGCTTGCACCAGTCCATAAATGGATCGCTGGAGCTTGCACACTTTGTTAGCTCCCTTTGGATCGACAAAACCTTCCGGTTGCATCATATACAACTCTTCTTGCAGAAATCCATTCAGGAATGCAGTTTTGACATCCATCTGCCAAATTTCATAATCATAAAATGCGGCAATTGCTAACATGATTCGGACAGACTTAAGCATCACTACGGGTGAGAAGGTCTCATCGTAGTCAATCCCTTGAACTTGTCGAAAACCTTTTGCGACAAGTCGAGCTTTGTAGACAGTAACATTACCGTTAGCGTCAGTCTTCTTCTTAAAGATCCATTTATTCTCAATTGCTTGCCGATCATTGGGCAAGTCAACCAAAGTCCATACTTTGTTCTCATACATGGATCCCATCTCAGATTTCATGGCTTCAAGCCATTTTGCGGAATCTGGGCTCACCATCGCTTCTCCATAGTTTGTAGGTTCATCATGATCTAGTAGCATGACTTCCAGAACAGGATTACCGTACCACTCTGGTGTGGATCTTACTCTGGTTGATCTACGAGGTTCAGTAGTATCTTGTTCTGAAGCTTCATGATCATCATCATTAGCTTCCTCACTAATTGGTGTAGGTGTCACAGAAACTGGTTTCTGTGATGTACTACTTTCCAATAATGGAGCAGGTACAGTTACCTCATCAAGTTCTACTTTCCTCCCACTCACTTCTTTCGAGAGAAACTCCTTCTCTAGAAAGTTTCCGAATCTAGCAACAAAAGTTTTGCCTTCGAATCTGTGATAGAAGGTGTATCCAATAGTTTCCTTTGGATATCCTATGAAGACACATTTCTCCGATTTGGGTTCGAGCTTATCAGGTTGAAGCTTTTTCACATAAGTATCGCAACCCCAAACTTTCAGAAACGACAACTTTGGTTTCTTACCAAACCATAGTTCATAAGGCGTCGTCTCAACGGATTTTGATGGTGCCCTATTTAACGTGAATGCGGCCGTCTCTAGAGCATAACCCCAAAACGATAGCGGTAAATCAGTAAGAGACATCATAGATCGCACCATATCTAGTAAAGTGCGATTACGACGTTCGTACACACCATTACGCTGTGGTGTTCCGGGTGGCGTGAGTTGCGAAACTATTCCGCATTGTTTCAAATGTACACCAAACTCGTAACTCAAATATTCTCCTCCACGATCAGATCGCATGAATTTTATTTTCTTGTTACGATGATTTTCAACTTCACTCTGAAATTCTTTGAACTTTTCAAATGTTTCAGACTTATGTTTCATTAAGTAGATATACCCATATCTGCTTAAGTCATCTGTGAAGGTGAGAAAATAACGATATCTACCACGAGCCTCAACATTCATCGGACCACATACATCTATATGTATGATTTCCAACAAATCTGTTGCTCTCTCCATAGTACCGGAGAACGGTGTTTTTGTCATCTTACCCATAAGGCACGGTTCGCAAGTACCATGTGATTCATAATCAAGTGGTTCCAAAAGCCCATCAGTATGGAGTTTCTTCATGTGCTTTACACCAATATGACCCAAACGGCAGTGCCACAAATAAGTTGCACTATCATTATCAACTCTGCATCTTTTGGTTTCAACATTATGAATATGTGTGTCACTACTATCGAGATTTAATAAGAAGAGACCACTCTTTAAGGGTGCATGACCATAAAAGATATTACTCATATAAATAGAACAACCATTATTCTCTGATTTAAATGAATAACCGTCTCGCATCAAACAAGATCCAGATATAATGTTCATGCTTAACGCTGGCACCAAATATAAATTATTTAGGTCTAATACTAATCTGGAAGGTAGATGTAGAGGTAGCGTGCCGACCGCGATCACATCGACTTTGGAACCATTTCCCACGCGCATCATCACCTCGTCCTTAGCCAATCTTCGCTTAATCTGTAGTCCTTGTTTCGAGTTGCAAATGTTAGCAACAGAACCAGTATAAAATACCCAGGTGCTACTGCGAGCATTAGTAAGGTACACATCAATAACATGTATATCACATATACCTTTGTTCACCTTGCCATCCTTCTTATCCGCCAAATACTTGGGGCAGTTCCGCTTCCAGTGACCAGTCTGCTTGCAGTAGAAGCACTCAGTTTCAGGCTTAGGTCCAGGTTTGGGTTTCTTCTCTTGAGTAGCAACTTGCTTGCTGTTCTTTTTGAAGTTCCCCTTCTTCTTCCCTTTGCCCTTTTTCTTGAAACTAGTGGTCTTATTGACCATCAACACTTAATGCTCCTTCTTGATTTCTACCTCCGCCGCTTTCAGCATTGCGAAGAGCTCGGGAATAGTCTTATTCATCCCTTGCATATTATAGTTCATCACGAAGCTCTTGTAGCTTGGTGGCAGTGATTGGAGAATTCTGTCAATGACGCAATCATCTGGAAGATTAACTCTCAATTGAATCAAGTGATTATTATATCCAGACATTTTGAGTATATGCTCACTGACAGAACTGTTCTCCTCCATCTTGTAGCTATAGAACTTATTGGAGACTTCATATCTCTCAATCCGGGCATTTGCTTGAAATATTAACTTCAACTCCTGGAACATCTCATATGCTCCGTGACGTTCAAAACGTCGTTGAAGTCCCGATTCTAAGCCGTAAAGCATGGCACACTGAACTATCAAGTAGTCATCAGCTTTGCTCTACCAGACGTTCATAACATCTGGTGTTGCTCCAGCAGCAGGCCTGGCACCCAGCGGTGCTTCCAGGACGTAATTCTTCTGTGCAGCAATGAGGATAATCCTTAAGTTACGGACCCAGTCCGTGTAATTGCTACCATCATCTTTCAACTTTGCTTTCTCAAGGAACGCATTAAAATTCAACGGAACAACAGCACGGGCCATCTATCTACAATCAAACATAAACAAGCAAGATACTATCAGGTACTAAGTTCATGATAAATTTAGGTTCAATTAATCGTATTACTAAAGAACTCCCACTTAGATAGACATTCCTCTAATCCTATAAGTGATTACGTGATCCAAATCAACTAAACCATGTCCGATCATCACGTGAGATGGAGTAGTTTCATTGGTGAACATCGCTATGTTGATCATATCTACTATATGATTCACGCTCGACCTTTCGGTCTCCGTGTTCCGAGGCCATATCTGTATATGCTTGGCTCGTCAAGTATAACTTGAGTATTCTGCGTGTGCAACTGTTTTGCACCCATTGTATTTGAACGTAGAGCCTATCACACCCGATCATCACGTGGTGTCTCAGCACGAAGAACTTTCGCAATGGTGCATACTCAGGGAGAACACTTCTTGATAATTAGTGAGAGATCATCTTAAAATGCTACCGTCAATCAAAGCAAGATAAGATGCATAAAAGATAAACATCACATGCAATCAATATAAGTGATATGATATGGCCATCATCATCTTGTGCTTGTGATCTCCATCTTCGAAGCACCGTTGTGATCACCATCATCACCGGCGCGACACCTTGATCACCATCGTAGCATCGTTGTCGTCTCACCAATCTTATGCTTCCACGACTATCGCTACCGCTTAGTGATAAAGTAAAGCATTACAGCGCAATTGCATTGCATACAATAAAGCGACAACCATATGGGTCCTGCCAGTTGCCGATAACTTGGTTACAAAACATGATCATCTCATACAATAAAATTTAGCATCATGTCTTGACCATATCACATCACAACATGCCCTGCAAAAACAAGTTAGACGTCCTCTACTTTGTTGTTGCAAGTTTTACGTGGCTGCTATGGGCTTAAGCAAGAACCAATCTTACCTACGCATCAAAACCACAATGATAGTTTGTCAAGTTGGTGCTGTTTTAACCTTCGCAAGGACCGGGCGTAGCCACACTCGGTTCAACTAAAGTTGGAGAAACTGTCACCCGCTAGCCACCTTTGTGCAAAGCACGTAGGGAGAACCGGTCTCGCGTAAGCGTACGCGTAATGTCGGTCCGGGCCGCTTCGTCCAACAATACCGCCGAACCAAAGTATGACATGCTGGTAAGCAGTATGACTTATATCGCCCACAACTCACTTGTGTTCTACTCGTGCATATAACATCAACACATAAAACCTAGGCTCTGATGCCACTGTTGGGGAACGTAGTAATTTCAAAATTTTCCTACGCACACGCAAGATCATGGTGATGCATAGCAACAAGAGGGGAGAGTGTGATCTACGTACCCTTGTAGACCGACAGCGGAAGCGTTAGCACAACGCGGTTGATGTAGTCGTACGTCTTCACGGCCCGACCGATCAAGCACCGAAACTACGGCACCTCCGAGTTTTAGCACACGTTCAGCTCGATGACGATCCCCGGACTCCGATCCAGCAAAGTGTCGGGGTAGAGTTCCGTCAGCACAACGGCGTGGTGACGATCTTGATATACTACCGTCGCAGGGCTTCGCCTAAGCACCGCTACAATATTATCGAGGATTATGGTGGAAGGGGGCACCACACACGGCTAGGAATATGATCACATGGGTCAACTTGTGTGTCTAGGGGTGCCCCCTGCCCCCGTATATAAAGGAGCAAGGGGAGGAGGCCGGGCGGCCCCTATTGGCGCGCCAGGAGGAGTCCTCCTCCTAGTAGGAGTAGGACTCCTACTAGGAGGGGGAAGGAAGTGGGGAGGGAGAAGGAAAGGGGGGCGCCGCCCCCCTCTCCTAGTCCAATTCGGACCAGGGGGGAGGAGGCGCGCGGCCACCCTGGCTGCCCCTCTCTCTCTCCACTAAGGCCCATATGGCCCATTACTTCTCCCGGTAGGGTTCCGGTAACCCTCCGGCTCTCCGGTTTTCTCCGAAATCACCCGGAACACTTCTGGTGTCCGAATATAGTCGTCTAATATATCAATCTTTATGTCTCGACCATTTCGAGACTCCTCGTTATGTCCGTGATCACATCCGGGACTCCGAACTAACTTCGGTACATCAAAACTCATAAACTCATAATATAACTGTCATCGAAACCTTAAGCGTGCGGACCCTACGGGCTCGAGAACTATGTAGACATGACCGAGACACGTCTCCGGTCAATAACCAATAGCGGAACCTGGATGCTCATATTGGCTCCTACATATTCTACGAAGATCTTTATTGGTCAGACCGCATAACAACATACGTTGTTCCCTTTGTCATCAGTATTTTACTTTCCCGAGATTCGATCATCGGTATCTCAATACCTAGTTCAATCTCGTTATCGGCAAGTCTCTTTACTCGTTTCATAATACATAATCTCGCAACTAACTCATTAGTTGAAATGCTTGCAAGGCTTATGTAATGTGCATTACTGAGAGGGCCCAGAGATACCTCTCCGACAATCGGAGTGACAAATCCTAATCTCGAAATACGCCAACCCAACATGTACCTTTGGAGACACCTGTAGAGCTCCTTTATAATCACCCAGTTACGTTGTGACGTTTGGTAGCACACAAAGTGTTCCTCCGGCAAACGGGAGTTGCATAATCTCATAGTCATAGGAACATGTATAAGTCATGAAGAAAGCAATAGCAACATACTAAATCATCGGGTGCTAAGCTAATGGAATGGGTCATGTCAATCACATCATTCTCCTAATAATGTGATCCTGTTAATCAAATGACAACACATGTCTATGGTTAGGAAATATAACCATCTTTGATTAATGAGCTAGTCAAGTAGAGGCATACTAGTGACGTTTGGTTTGTCTATGTATTCACACAAGTATTATGTTTCCGGATAATACAATTCTAGCATGAATAATAAACATTTATCATGATATAAGGAAATAAAATAATAACATTATTATTGCCTCTAGGGCATATTTCCTTCAACTCCTACCTTAGATCCATATTGAGTAATTTGATTGTGGAACTTTTTATCCAAATTTTCAATTAGCTCTACAGTGGCAATGTTATTTTGAATAATATCAAGCCTTTGCATCACATGTTCCAAAGTTAAAATAGTTCCATTGACCAAAAGAGGTGGTGGGCCTAACAAATCTATCATAGCATTATAAGAATCAAAAGTATGGCTTCCCAATAAATTCCCTCCGGTGATGGTGTCAAGAACATATCTATACCAAGGAGTGATGCCTACGTAAAAATTGCGAAGAAGAACAGAAGTAGATTGCTTTTTAATAGATATATTTTGAGCATTGCAAATTCTATACCAAACATCTTTTAAGTTTTCTCCCTCCCTTTGTTTAAAATTAAGAACTTCATTATCGGGAGTGTTAACAATGATAGGAGAACTAGCCATGAGGGCAAAATAAATGATCTAACACACGGACACACAAGAGGCAAGCGAAAAGAGACGAACAAAAGAAGGGTGAACAGAAAAGAGGCAAATAAAATGGCAAGGGTGAAGTGGGGGAGAGGAAAACGAGAGGCAAATGGCAAATAATGTAATGCGAGGTATAAGAGTTTGTGATGGGTGTTCTTGAGCATGCGTTGGTTTTCCCTTGAAGAGGAAAGGGTGATGCAGCAAAGTAGCGTAAGTATTTCCCTCAGTTTTTGAGAAGCAAGGTATCAATCCAGTAGGAGACTACATGCAAGTCGCCTAGTACCTGCACAAACAAACAAGAACCTCGCAACCAACACGATAAAGGGGTTGTCAATCCCTCGCAACCAACAAGAACCTCGCAACCAACACGATAAAGTGAGATCTGATAGAGATAATAAGATAAATAGTTTTGCTATTTTTTTTTGTATAGATTGAAAAGTAAAGATTGCAAAATAAATAGTAAACTAGAATTGTAGAGCAGAAACTCATATGATGTAAAGTAGACCCAGGGGCCATATGTTTCACTAGTGGCTTCTCTCAAGATAACATATATTACGGTGGGTGAACAAATTACTACCGAGCAATTGATAGAAAAGCGCAAAGTTATGATGATATCTAGGCATGATCATGAACATAGGCATCACGGCAATGTCAAGTAGACCGAAACGATTCTACATCTACTACTATTACTCCACACATCGACCGCTATCCAACATGCATATAGAGTATTATGTTCATAAGAACAGAGTAACGCATTAGGCAAGATGACATGATGTAGAGGAATAAACTCAAGCAATATGATATAAACCCCATATTTTTATCCTCGATGGCAACAATACAATACGTGCCTTGCTGCCCCTGCTGTCACTGGGAAAGGACACCGCAAGATTGAACCCAAAGCTAAGCACTTTTCCCATTGCAAGAAAGATCAATCTAGTAGGCCAAACCAAACTGATAATTCAAAGAGACTTGCAAAGATATCAAATCATGCATATAAGAATTCAGAGAAGAATCAAATATTGTTCATAGATAATCTTAATCATAAACCCACAATTCATCGGATCTCGGCAAACCCGCCGCAAAAAAATTACATCGAATAGATCTCCAAGAACATCGAGGAGAACTTTGTATTTAGATCCAAAGAGAGAGAAGAAGCCATCTAGCTAATAACTATGGACCCGAAGGTCTGTGGTAAACTACTCACACATCATTGGAGAGGCTATGGTGTTGATGTAGAAGCCCTCCGTGATCGAATCCCCCTCCGACAGATCACCGGAAAAGGTCCCCAGATGGGATCTCACGGGTACAGAAGATTACGGCGGTGGAAAAGTGGTTTCATGGCTCCCCTGGATGTTTTCAGGGTATAAAAGTATATATAGGCGAAAGAAGTAGGTCGGTGGAGCTGCAAGGGGCCCACGAGGGTGGGGGTGCGCCTGGCTAATGTCTACTACACAACCTTCTTCTTGTAGACGTTGTTGGGCCTCCAAGTGTAGAGGTCTGTAGGACAGTAGCAAATTTCCCTCAAGTGGATGACCTAAGGTTTATCAATCCATAGGAGGCGTAGGATGAAGATGGTCTCTCTCAAGCAACCTTGCAACCAAAATAACAAAGAGTCTCTTGTGTCCCCAACACACCCAATACAATGGTAAATTGTATAGGTGAACTAGTTCGGCGAAGAGATGGTGATACAAGTGGTATATGGATGGGAGATAATAGTTTTTGTAATCTGAAAATATAAAAACAGCAAGGTAACGAATGATAAAAGTGAGCGTAAACGGTATTGCAATGCGTTGAAACAAGGCCTAGGGTTCATACTTTCGCTAGTGCAAGTTCCCTCAACAATAATAACATAATTGGATCACATAACTATCCCTCAACATGCAACAAAGAGTCACTGCAAAGTCACTAATAGCGGAGAACAAACGAAGAGATTATGGTAGGGTACGAAACCACCTCAAAGTTATTCTTTCCAATCAATCCGTTGGGCTATTCCTATAAGTGTCACAAACAGCCCTAGAGTTCGTACTAGAATAACACCTTAAGACACAAATCAACCAAAACCCTAATGTCACCTAGATACTCCAATGTCACCTCAAGTATCCGTGGGTATGATTATATGATATGCATCACACAATCTCAGATTCATCTATTCAACCAACACATAGGACCTCAAAGAGTGCCCCAAAGTTTCTACCGGAGAATCACGACGAAAACATGTGCCAACCCCTATGCATAGGTTCATGGGCGGAACCCGCAAGTTGATCACCACAACATACATCAAGTGAATCACGTGATATCCCATTGTCACCACAGATACGCACGGCAAGACATACATCAAGTGTTCTCAAATCTTTAAAGACTCAATCCGATAAGATTACTTCAAGGGGAAAACTCAATCCATTACAAGAGAGTAGAGGGGGAGAAACATCATAAGATCCAACTATAATAGAAAAGCTCGCAATACATCAAGGTCATATCACCTCAAGAACACGAGAGAGAGAGAGAGAGAGGGAGAGAGAGAGAGATCAAACACATAGCTACTGGTACATACCCTCAGCCCCGAGGGAGAACTACTCCCTCCTCGTCATGGAGAGCACCGGGATGATGAAGATGGCCACCGGAGAGGGATTCCCCCTCTGGCAGGGTGCCAGAATGGGTCTATATTGGTTTTCGGTGGCTACGGAGGCTTCTGGTGGCGGAACTCCCGATCTATTGTGCTCCCCGATCGTTTTAGGGTATATGGATATATATATATATAGGCGGAAGAAGTACGTTAGGGGAGCCACGAGGGGCCCACGAGGGTGGAGGGCGCACCCAGGGGGGTGGGCGCGCCCCCTGCCTCGTGGCTTCCTCGTTGCTTCCCTTACGTGGACTCCAAGTCTCCCGGGTTGCTTTCCTTCCAAAAATAAGTTCCGGGAAGTTTCAGGTCAATTGGACTCTGTTTGATTTTCCTTTTCTGTGACACTCTAAAACAAGGAAAAAACAGAAACTGACACTGGGCTCTAGGTTAATAGGTTAGTCCCAAAAATCATATAAAATAGCATATAAATGCATATAAAACATCCAAGGTTGATAATATAATAGCATGGAACAATAAAAAATTATAGATACGTTGGAGACGTATCACTGCCCCCCTTGGGCGCGCCGCCCTACCTCGTGGCCGCCTCGCTGCTTCCTTGACGTCCACTCCAAGTCTCCTGGATTGCGTTTGTTCCAAAAAAGATCTTCGTGAAGGTTTTATTCCATTTGATATTCCTTTTCTGCGAAACACTGAAATAGGCAAAAAACAGCAATTTGCATTGGGCCTTCGGTTAATAGGTTAGTCCCAAAAATAATATAAAATTGCATAATAAAGCCCATTAAACATCCAAACAAATAATATAGTAGCATGGAACAATCAAAAATTATAGATACGTTGGAGACGTATGAAAAACCGCTAGAGCCAAAGGTACAACCGCACCACCCAGACCTGGAGCACTACTTAACCCGAGGGAATACCCCCTCAGGCAGTAGTTGTTCCTGAACAACCGAACAGCTGGTACAACCACGAGCTTGAGCGGTACAACCGAACCAAGAAAATAGGTAACACCAAAACTGCCATAACTCCTGCATATGAACTCTGATTTGACAAACTCAAGCTTGATGGAAAATTAACGACAAGAGCTTTCAAATCAGAATAACATATTCAGAAGTGGCAAGAGAAATATGCCAATGGTATAAAGTGTGAAACCTCCATTAGAGAATAACCGACAAAAACTGCAACATCAAAAACATAATAGATGATGCACACGAAATCCATTTTTGATGAACTTGAGCTTGTCATGATGATGACCAGAAGCTCTAAAACTCACTTAGATAAAATCCAAACAAGAACCAAGAAAGATGATGCCAAGGATGCAAAGGTATGAGCTCTCTACAAATGATACGATCAAGCTACTCAATAGAGAGCCCCCTTTGATAGTACGGCTATCGATCCTATAACCTAGAGTCCCAACTAACACCACGAGACCGGTAAGGTAGAAAACCTATCAAGGTTATACCTTTGCCTTCAAATAGTCCACTTGAGCTCGATGATGACGATCTTGACCTCCACAAGTTGGACGACCTTTCTTGATTGCATTGGCTCAGTGAAGACTAGTAAATTTCTCCCCCATACTCCACTATGAGTAAGCCTCTCTTAGGCACATCTTCACATGTCCATTATCATCAGAATGCATGGCAAGCTTCAAGCATATGACCTCTTCGTGATGCTCCTCTTGACTTTTCCACCGCAACATTGATGATGATCACCACTTGACGTCGTCCTCCATGGGTAATATGAGACCTTCCTTTTGCTGCAAACCCATGGAAACAAACCTAACCCCACAAAGAAACCTCACAAAGAACATGGGTTAATACACAAAGCGTAATGGACAATGCTTACCATACCATGAGATCACATGATCCCACTCGGTACATCTTTGACACTTTGTGTGTTGGTCAACTTGAATCCATTCTTAGCACTTAGTCTTGATCAACCTTGTATCTTATCTTCTCTCTTCATTAAGATGATGTCTTGAAGGTAAACATGAATGTCCATAATCTTCTTCTTCAAGGCATGCTTGCAAATAGCCTCGACTCTCACATGACCAATCTTGGGATAACTCCATGAATAACACCTTGGTCAACAAATAATCTTCTTCTTTCAACCTTGAAACCAACATATGGCCTTCAAGCATTGCCTATGGATAACTTTTCAAGTACAAGTCAAAGCAACCATTAGTCCAGAGGGATTGTCATCAATTACCAACACTAAACATGGGGGCACCATGCTCTTTCATAAACTCTTATCATGTGTTACCATGGTCCCTCCCTCCCTAGGAACTCCCTGCATACTTGAATAAAAAGGAAGTAATTAATATTTTGTGTCTAGATATTATTCTATCTTGCACATAAGAACTATTCGTGGTCCTGCTATCTGGGTTACACTACTAGGGAAAACCTTTTACACAGAATCTTACCAGTAGTGCAGGATAAAAACAAGCGCTACTACTACTTACCACTAGCGCGTGGCAAAGAAACGCGCTGCAGCTACGTTTATAGCAGTAGCGCGTCTCAGGGAAGAAGCGCTACAACTACAATTACCCTACTGTTCTCGCCAGGCTACCATTAGTAGTAGCGAGCTTAAGCAAAGCATGCTGCTGCTAAGCTTATTGTAGTAGCGTGTTTCGCACATAAAGCGCTACTGCTAATGAAAGGAAAATAAAATGTAAAACATATAGAAAAGTAAATGAAAATGAAAGAAATAGAAAAAGGGGAGGGAAAAAAGAAAATGTGAAGGAAAACAAATGAAAAAGGGAAATAAAGGAGAAAGGCGTAGCAACAACGTGTTTTCAGGATAAGCGCTATAGCTAACTTAGCAGTAGCGCGTTATGTCAGCCAGCGTTGTAGCTAAGTTAGCTATAGCTAATGTAGCAGTAGCACTTTTTGAACGCGCTACTGCTCCTTTTGACTTAACCGCACGCTCCTTCTTCCCCACGGCCACTTCCCCCAAACCAAACTCATCTGTTGTCGCCGCCGTAGTCGCCTTGCGTCGCCGTCGGCTGTCGCACGCCCTCGACGCCGCCCCGACCCCGACCTCGACGCCGCCCCTGACCCCGACCTTGATGCCGCCCCCGACCCTGACCTCAACGCCGCGCGCCCGAGCCCCGACCCCAACCTTGACGCCGCCTGCCCCTCCCTCGGCCGCTCCCTAACTCCGCCGGCACCCGAGGTGAGCACGCCTACACCTCCTCCTCCCCTACGTCTGCCTAGCTAGGGTTCATCAAATTTTAAAGTGCATCAAATTAGTTAGGGTTCATCAAATTAGATGCTAATTAGGGCAGTAGTTCCTAGGTAGGGTTCATCTAATTAGTTAGTACTTGTAGATGCTTAAGAACTAGGGAAGTACGTAGTGTTTAATAGAATTGGTAAGAAAAATAATAGAACTACTTGAACTAGTTTATTTTTAGTAAGAACTAGTTAAATTAATAGAACTAGTGTATTTTTACTAAGAAAATTAATAGAACTAGTTGAACTAGTTTATTTTTAGTAAGAACTAGTTTGTTTTTATTTATAGTAATTGTTTAGCTGAATTAATAGAACTAGTTTATTTTTAGTAAGAAAATTTATGTTTAGTTGTTATTTTTTTTTAAAGCAATTATTCCCGCATCGACGTCGACCATGCCTATCCCGCATCCTCGTCGTCGACTCGGCGAAGGACACCTGCTTGATCAAAGGGGCCATGTCCAGGACTGGGCTCCGTCGGGCTGGTACTGGGAGGTGCTACCTACCGAGGGCGCAGCTTGGTGAGGAGACAACCCGTCGTTGACCCGAACCTTCTTCGGTGGCGGTCGCGTGGGCTAGTGACGGTGCAGAGGCTTGAGGACCCCACGGAGGTGGTACGTCACCGTGTCAGCATGGAGGACACGCACGTCCGTCGCTACATGGTTGCGTTGGAGGACAGGTTCTCCAATACCTGGCAGGTTCTTCAGGGATCTCACTGGAGCTATGATCCTGTGATGGTTCCTTCTCTTTGGGTGTCCACCTCCCGCGCCGATACCCATCGTTTGCTAGGGTTTTAGTTGTATTAGTGATGTTATATGTATGATACAATTCGAGATGTATTAGTGATAATATTCGACGATGTACGGACGCAAAAGATGATTTACTTTTGCTTATTGAATGCATGCTAATTTGAATACTTATTTATTTTATGATTTGGTTTTTCTTATTGAATGCTCAAATTGGAGAAGTACTCCTATTTTGAATGCTCAAATTGGACCCCACTATGCAAGGTGTATGCATTTGATTAGTTGATACCTTATAAGGTTTTTGTTTTTGCAGAAATCAAGGGGCCCCTCCATCATCCCCGTCGTCATCCCTGTCACCGACCCCCTCCGACCTCAAGGTGAGACCAGCCAAATCTTCATGTCAATATGAGTCCTATAAGATAATTGGAAATGTTTTTGTTCATATTTTCAACCGTTGAAATGCAATGACCATCAAGTTTGAATGCTCATATGATGTAGATAAAAACATGTATATCTTGTGTTGCTCAAATAGGATATGTGCTTGCCTATGTTTTACCGGAGTGTTGATTAATTTCTGTTCCGGTAAATTTCAAGCGTTCGATATGTTCTTTTTTAGCAAAGGTCATACCGGATTTTTCTGTGAATTTTGGCATGACTTGTGCTAGAATATGTAGGAAATATCGAGTGGCCTGGAATTTCTAGAAAGATAATTAAACGATATTATGCCCGTGATGAATAATAATGATCTAATTTAGTTTTTGTAGTACATATATTTAATTATACAAGTTTAATCTTTGAATTATGAACATATGAAATGTCGTCATCGGACGACGAAATTCTTCCGGGGGAGTGCGACTGGTGCAAGGACAATCGAGGTTTGTGCGACAGGCCTCACCTGGACGAAGATTGGCGCTTCAGCATTAAGCTCCAGGAGACCTTCGATGTTGAAACGGTACGCAACGACGACAAATGTTTTTTCGTAATTAAGCACGACTTCAACTATTTCAACGTGTAATTTTTATCTTTTACAATTCGACTAGATTATCCCATGCCATGCAAGACGCTATGTCTTGGAGAGGATGGATTTTGAAGACCATGAAAGTTTCGAAACAAAGAAAATTCACCTAAGGACCCATCATGGTATGGATTTTGAAGTAAATTTGTACAATTCTGAGAGCGTAACCCATTTTGATTGCACAAATTGGGAAGCATTTTGCAAGATGTATGGTTTTTATGAGGGTATGCTTATCACCATGGATCTTGGTGATCCTGACATTGAGCAAGACAATATGGACATTTGGGTCCTTGTTGATACGCTTCCAATTCTACCGCTATGTGAGTTTCTCAAACATAGTTATTAACTAATTTATATTGTTTATTTCAAAATAGTTGACAGCTTATTTCCATTGACAGCTTACTTTCGTTCTCCAAACAATGCGCGGAAGATGGTAGACAGAACCTACAACACCGATGGCTCAGGATTAACTTATCAGGAGAAAAATCATCTGATCGCATTTCGTACTGATCTTAAGAAGTACAATATCTATTATCAAACTCCTCCACATTATGGTCAATATGTTCCACTAGTGCACGTTTTGAACCACGGTAACATCCATGGAGATGCCATTGTAAGATTTTTACTATTACGACATCCGTGCATCTTTTGCATACTTCTAAAACTGAACTACATTGCTAACTACGAAGTTATTACTAGATTTTCAATAGAAAATCCTGAGGGATTGTGTGCCTCATCTGATGTTTCAGAATGGTCGACTTGATGTTTTGAACATACAGCCAGGTCATCCTACGAATCACACCTGTCCATATTGGATTTCTAAAACCGGTGAAGACATGGTAATCAAAGAATGGAAAAAAATGTATGGACAGTCGTAAGGAGGTTCTTGGAAGCAACATTGTGCGAAAAACAAGAATTGGAGACAGGATAATCTCCATTCTCCATAATGGAGAGTCAGGGCCTATCTTGTTCTATGCTATTTTATCTAAGAGAATGTAGTAGGTCCTAAGAGAATGTAGTAGGTCCTATGAGGTACAATGTTTATTATGTTGTACAATGTGTTAGAGTTGATACGAGGAGTAGTTATGATTATAACTAGTGACCAACTTGCTATGTGATGTCTCATTGATGAAAACAATGATCATGAGGAGGTGTTATATGACAATGATGTATTATGATGATAAGTTGTTAATGATATGATGATGATGATGATGATGATGTGATGATGATGATGATATTTATTATATCATTCGGTGAAAGAACCGCGGATTAGTTTCAAGTGGATGTCCATCCACTTGAAACTAGTCCATAGTTCTTTCAACCAGTGATGTAGTAACTCATTATGATGTAAAAACAATATCTAAATTACTGATGTATGAAAACTTGTATAAAGGTGTATGAATACAACATGAAATAAAAAATAAATATAATACGGAATAATAGTAGTAGCGCGGGCTGCGAGAAGCGCTACTAGTAATTACCAGTAGCGCCCTTTCTAGGAAGCGCTACTACTAAGTGGGTATAGCAGCTGTAGCGTCGTACCAGTAGCGCTGCCACCCGCGCTACTGGTAGGCCTAAAACACGCACTACTGCTAGGCTTTTCCCTAGTAGTGTTACGAACTATATAGAATGCTTGAAAAAACTAAAGAAAACCACCATCAAGATCTCATTTCACATATGCATCGTGGATTTTACATAGCCTTATGTCCATTAATTTACTCCGTTTAAGCGAAAAGGAGAAAAAAAACAGGACCACCGCATTAGTATTAGAGCCTAAACATATGGTATACTCCGAAGTCCATGTCAATTGTTGCTAAGATACATTACAACAAATATTTGGTGAAACTTAGGAGAAATAGAAGGCGGATTGGGGGGGAGGGGGGCTCACACTAACTATACAACGATGGAAAATGTAAACAACACCACTATCAAATTCGTGTTTCACTTACACATCACAAACTTTACATAGTGTGATTTCTGTAAATTTCCCTATCATAGGAAAACAAAATATTATAACAAGGATCCACCACATTAGTGTGAGAGCCTAAAATTAGGGTATATGTTAGTATAAGTGCATAGCCCGCACTAAATTGTGCATACAATTATACACTAGCTATACTCCAACAATCCATGCTACTTGTTACTCAAATATGTCACATAAAATTGTATAAGGTAATTTGGTACAATATGAGGGGGTTACTGTGTTTTTCCCATAAAGAATCAAATAAAGACGAGACTAGGGTTCTTACTGAAAAGATTCAAACAATGACGTTAACTAGTAACCAAATGTTTTATGTTGGAAGCAAGCTTGTTACCTAAAATTATGAAGGACCTCCACACATGACAATAGTTGTGAATTATTCAGGACAAGTGTGCAATTTCTTTTAATTTCAGAGCATTTTGCAGAAACGCGGTGTCACATGTCTTTGAGGCGATTTTAGATCAATTTGTACCCGCAATGCAAGTTTATGGACCAGGTCATTGCGTTTGCAAGTTTTCCGACTATTGTAAACTCTATAGGTTCTCGAGATGAGATCCCAGGACTAGCCTACTGTATCACAAATTGCTAATGAGTGGAAGATCGAAGGCTTGAGATCAATGGTAAACTCTATGGGCTTGTACATTGGACCACAGATCTGAATGTGCCCATAGATATTCAGTTGTCACACGAGGGTTCTTTAACAATCTAATGAAACTTATAGAAGGACTTATTACTTCACAAGACAATATTTTGGCTACAAATGTTCCTCTATCAATGACATCGTTATTGACGTTGACCACATAAGCAATAACTAAAACATAAAATTTGTCAAAAACATCCTTTGTTTTGTAAATTTACCGGTGCAAGTATGCCAGCCATCCAGCTAGTTAAAGCTAGAGAACTCTTAGCAAAGGGGTTTAATCAATACTTAAACCAGTTGTCTCAGCAGCACAAGTACATTTTCTATACCGGGAGGACGAAAGTTAAGATACGGATTCCCATTATTTTTTGTGTATGGTTTTAGTTTCTAAAGTACGTACTGAACCCCCCCCCCCCCCCCCCCAAAGCACAAGTAACAATGCTCCCAGTTTTTCTGACCATCTTTTTTTCTCACAAATAATATAAGATAAGTGTGGACTTTTATTTGGTTGTGTGCACAACTATTTAAACTAGATGATGCCCCGCACGTTGTTGCGGGAATATTTTGCAGTATTTTAGTGAGATTTTGGTTATATGAAACATGAATATTTGAAATAATAGTTTTTAAAATTATATATGAATTAAATTTAATATCATAATAGAATGGAATTTTACATGCATGCATATTTGCATGTTGAAGTGGATTTTTAATATGCATAGTTGCATATTGGGATGGGCCTTTTCTATGCATGTTGAATGATGAGGTGGCATGCTTGCATGTTGAAAGAAATATGTTAGTGGGGGCTAGCTATTTAGATATAGAAGATTTTGACCAAAGAGACAGAGTACTCTCGTACTTTTGCGGTTTCATTTGGATATTACCGCCACAAATTAAGCTCGCAAAAATGCTCACTTGACATGGCTATATGTGTGTAGAATCGTCCAAACAAATGATCTTTGGAGGACGCAAGAACATTTTGATGGCAATCATGCCTCAGCTGCAAAAATCACACCATGGAAGACAACGAGCTAGACAGCCTGTTTCTTCTTTTTTTGGCCTTTTGTTTCGCACATAGCAAAAACGCAACCGAGATGCAACAGCGTACCCAGTACAGATTGATACATGTGCATCCTCGCCATTGCAGGACTTGGGAGCACCACGCCACACTCCGAACAAACCTCCAAACCCAGAGTAACAGTCAGCAAACAACTACTACCTACGTCCCCTGCCTATGTATGTACACGAAAGTGTTAATCTGCCAAGCCTGCACAGCGTATGAACAAACAGACAAAACTGTGATCCAACAAGGCAGCAACAACAATAACTGCTAACCTAGATACATGGTGGCTGGACAGACGACCAAGCAGAGATGTAGCAGGGGCAGGGTCGCAGGTAAACATCGATCGATGGAGGAGCGAGCATCAGTCATGGTGGCAGAGCAGCATGACGACGCATCGCCGGATGATGTATAGCCTGGCCCTGTGCTCCCGCAGAATCCTCGCCAGCCTCCCTCCTCCGCTTCCACCTCCGCCCCCTCTTCCCTTTTGCTTCTCTTGCTTCCTCACATCGTTCATCCGAGCTGAACTCGAGGGCAAGAGGGCCAGGTGGCCTGGAAAGGGCCGGTACGCCACTCTCTTCTCTATTGGATCTGCCTTATGCTTTGGCTGTGGTTTGTGTGGACCACTTCGACGTGCTTTTATACTAGGGGAATCGCCTCCTGGCACAGAGGCAGACTCCATGGATCTCTAGTCTCTCCTCACATCCTCGCCTACCTGTGCAGAGTATGATAATCCATAATCAAGTCAGAGAGAGAGAGAGAGAGAGAAAGCAGGATGAGTGACATGCACATGCAGCAGCGGACGCGGCTCGTCTGACGTACGGTTATATCCATCTAGGCACCGGAAGAATCACATCGGTTCCTTCGTTAATTACACGGTCCAGGAATGCTAATCCCACAAGCATCTTCTTCTGGGATTCATTTAGGCTAGTCCCATTTCCACCAGCTAATGAATGTCTTAATTCTATTTGACATGTTTTTGTTGGAAGAGAATATCTCTCTCTTGAGGTGAGATGTATCAAGCAGCTCTGCTGGCCAGGCTAGAAATCTCAGATTTAATTCTCCAGTTTGGCTGTTTATGTCATCAAGTTGGGGGATCGGCTTATTATAATAATAATGCACACATGATGTCATGAAATATAGTGTTCCATTCTGTTACTTAATTCATCCACGGGTTAATCATTTCATGTAAGTAGCTAGTGTGCAGCCAGACAGGCGAGGCAGCCAATGCACGATCGAACATGAAAAGAAACAGGAATACTGATAGTTTGACTGATTGGCTTCCAATATAATTGGGCAAATTTTATATGGTCCAATGGAAAAACTCTAAATAGTAAAAAAGAATATATTGCACTTTTGGAGTTGTGTCACTAATTGTACCTTAATTTCCCTAAAAATACTAAATGTACTTTAATTAATTCGTAAAACCGTCTATGTCGTTCAATCGTACATAACACCGGTGGCTGGTCGTCACAGGTAGTATTATGCATACCAATTAAGCAATGTTGATGAGGTGGCATATAATTAAATAAAGAAAGAGATGCTTGAGTATCATATCATGGTACCGTATCGTATTAAATGATGTGATACTTTGTGTCATGCATGACAATAAATGTAGTCCTATATGATACCAACATACGATACCATGCATTACGGATGTAGTATAATACGCATGATACTAGTATATACTACTCCCCGTTACAACCAGCCTAAGTATCGTCTAAACACACTTTTGTCCAATTAAAGTGCACTTTTCCCTAATCAAAGTGTACTTTACTCTGAACAAAAGAATGATATCCGGTCCAGGCATCGCGGCAAGTTGACGTGCTCGCATGCATGCTCGGGGTCACTTCACGTGATAGCCACATGCAACGTTAACTACTCTGCTTAAGCTGAGTTTTCGTACGACCCCTATATGTAGTAGTAGTATTAACCTACTGCGCGTCGTACTATTGCAGTTTTAATTCACGGGCCGGCGACCGTACGATAATCTTGGGAAAATCTCACGTCTCATGTGCACTCGCAGTGATGACGCCTTTGAGTTGAGCATAGCTTACTGCCGGATTAAAATCTCATCGCAGGCAGTTCAGACCCGTTTCGCCCATTCTAACCTAAAGCCCGAATTTTACCCCTCTAGACATCTCATGCGCGTCGAGGAAAGTCTCTCCGTCTCAAGATACAATTAGCAACGCACGGTGCCTCTTCGGGCCTCACTGGCCCTGCCTGGATACTTGTGCAGTGCATGCATCATAAATATTTTACCCCAGGAGATACATGCATTTCTCTCATAAAAAGGAAGAACCCCTTGTAGAAAATGTGGAGCTAGCTAGCTAGCTTCATGCCGCTGCACGGGCGCATGCACATGCACATGCACGATGCAGCACAGCGGAGCATGCAGCGGCGGCACCCTCTCCCTCTCTCTCTCTCTGATGACTCACGTCTGAGGGAACAAATCGCCTCTGTACAGCCGGTAGACACCGGATCAGCTAGCTAGCCAGCTCCATGATCACGATATGCCTGTAATGTCACTACCTCCTCCTGTTCCTGTTGAGATTCACTCAAGATAATCTCACATGCATGCATGCCGCCATGGACATGGTTTCTCGGAAGGAAGGCGATGGATGGGTGGGCGGAAAAGCGCAGGCAGCCGATGGAGAAATTTCCGGAGTCGGATGGAAAAGCGAGGCTGCGCTGGCTGAGATATTTCATTATTTCTTGACACGGATGGAAAAGCGCGGCTGGTGGCCAGGCAGGCAGCCGAGGGGCACATGATATGAACGATCCTTCGCCCGGCCGGATCTCTCATGTGTATACTACTATTTCTTTAGGTTCATAATGACACTTTTTTAGTTTTCAATTTAGTAGTAGTATAATGCATGACGTCACGATAATAATGTTAAGTGAGACTAAGCTGGTACTTTCGGCTTTTCATAATGATACCGATGCCCGTTTGGTTGGATTGGATTCCAATATATTGGGAGCCTTACATGCTCAGAGCTATACAATTTTGTGGTGGATAAACACTCGCTATGAATTATGAACTGAGCTCCTCCCCTCGTCTCTCCCATCCCCCTCGCGTCGCCTCCCCTCGGGTGGCGCCAGGTCGGGTGGTCGCGGTGGCAGATCTGGTGAGGCGGAGGCGGTGTCTCACGCGGGAAGGTCAGGGGCGGCAGTCAGGGCGGCGCCCTTGCTGCGCGGCGGCGATGGAAACCTACATGGGCGGCGGTGTGGCGGCCGCGGGCACATGGGTGGCTCCGATGGTTGCGGATCTGGCGTCCTGTTTAGATCTGTCTCGGTACGGCCTTGGCCGGCCGGTGGCGCGAGGAGGACCGATGAGGGGTGGCTGGAGGCTCCCTGCCGGCGTGCCGACGGCGGCCCTTGTCTCCACGACGAGGCTCCGTTCGGTTCCAACCAGCTGCGAGGTTGGGGGGACGCGACTTTCGATGAAAATCGCGCCAACTTCGATCATGACGGACGATGGCGGCGTCTATGACGTCGTTCCCTTCTCGAGGCATCGTTGTTGCAGGTCGTGGCGCCCCACTCGTGATGCTCCGAGGAAAATCCTAGATCTGGATCTACCGGATCGGACGATGATGGTACCTTTGATGCCGTTGTCCCTCCTAAGGGCATCGTTTTGGAGCAAGTGCTAGTTGGACGGGACAAGCGGAAGAGCGGTGTCTCATCCGCCGCAAGGCCGACGGCGGATCCCGGTGGCATGGTGCTGCGGAGGTTTGGCGACGGGCGCGTGTGGACGGATTCGTGCAGGATGGTGGAGTTGTCTGGCATCGTGGTGGTGTCGACGGCAGGCCAGTCAAGGTCGATGGGTCGGTTGCTGCTCTAGAGATGGACTGGTGGAAGATGGCGGCAGCAGCCTTTGAGAGTGCGTCGGTCCGGTATGGGACTCAATCCTGGTATGTGGCTGGCATGGGGCATCCGGCTTTAAATGTTAGGGTCTGGTGCGATGTCTGTTTGGTATTAAGTCCGGATATTCGGCACACCTTCATCAATGAGATAGGAATAGCAACATGTGTTGTCTAGATGGTGGCTTCAGACTCACTGATGTATTACTTTGTATGATCTCTTTGAATAATTAATAAGATGACCGCATGCATCATCCAGATACAGAGGCCGGGGGTTCATCCTTCTTTTTCAAAAAAAAAATCACATAAACTGCATATCCGTGGGGTAGTCGTCGATCCAAACCCTGGTCTTAGCAATATCATAATACACATTATGTTACGATGGACCAACGGGCTGGTAAATCATTTTCACTGCTGGCCATCAAATGGGTGCTCAAGTGTCGAAGATTACCCCATTTAAATTGTTCTAACTCCTTCGCCCATTTAAGCTGACGGTACGTGCTCTCCGTCTGCTCGGGTGGTCATGTGCCAGTGCCAGGCACATGAGCAAGTGCTAAGCACGCTTAATTTCGTACCACGATGGAATTAAAGGCCACCGTACGTATACTACCACTCCCATGCGTTTTTTGCAAGGGGCCTCGTGCGTTCGAACAAACCTAATTAAGCTTCCCCTGCAAAAAAAAAACTAATTAAGCTTAGCTGCTATACTAAGAACTAGCTCGATCGTGCATGGATTGGCGCTAACTGATTGCAGAGGGCAAGTTTAACTAGTCATCCATGACGCCTGCATGCAGTTTTACTTGCATACTTATATTACTTGAGTTAAGAGGATGTACACTATATGTATATTCAGGAAAAAAAATTATATGAGACCAGGTCTCACGGTTAGCAGGTGAGACCCGTCTTGATGGATGACACGTGGCATTCACAAATCACAAAGCATCTAATCTCCCCCCCCCCCCCCTCTCTTGATTTTAAGTGAGGGATAGGGGATGGTTTATGATTTGTGAATGACACGTGTCATCCATCAGGATGAGTCTTGTGTGAGACCTGGTCTTGTAGAATTCTTTTCCGTATATTCAGGTGGCCGACAGGGCCAAGTAGAAGGAAGAAGGATTGCGTACAGATAGTATTCTATTTTGCGCAATTAAGTGTCCGTGGACTTAAGGCCCGGTTGATGAACTATACAGTGACAACATAGTTGAAGAAGATCAGCAACAAGATCTACACCATTTCACGTACACATTTGGAATATTACAAAAGCTGTTCGGTTTTATCACGTCAAAATAACACAAGAGCACAACAAGAATTTGCTCCAACAATCCACGTCACTTGTTAGTCAAATGCGCAATTGCCAACCCTCCTCCACAAGTAGATTGTTGTGTAACCCCACCGCTCTCAATCTCCCCCGTGTTGGTTGTGGCGGCATCGATAACTCGATGGTGTAGATTCCTGTGCTAGCCCTCTGGCGAACGAGGTTAGGGTTTGAGGTGTGGCAGTAGCAGTAGCCTCCCTTTGCAGTTTGGTGCTTCGGTATCTTCTTGGTCACATTGTTATGGCCTGTCAGCCTTTTTGGAAGTTGGGATCTTGGAATTGTGAATCTTTTGGCGATGGTTTCACTATTTCTTCTCAAGAGCATTGGTCTGGTAGGTCGGTGACAATGATCGCATTCCATTCGCGATCAATAATGATTGGCTGGCTCGGGCGATGGAGGGGCAACGATGGTGATGTCCCAACATCCCGTTCATGAGGGAGAAGATGATCGACCTCTCAGGGTATATTTCCTTTATTTTTCATGAATGCCTATATTGCTGATTTGATCAATAAATCTGCGGAAACAAAGTGACACTGAAAATACACATAAAAATAATGATGCTTTCACTTTCCAATCCAATTCCAAAATTTGGCATTTTGGGTTCTCTCTCACTCTCTGACTAATAAGTCATCACTCCGGCCCCACAATTCAGGCCTCAGCGCGGAAAGCATGCAATGAGGAGTTAGGTGTAGGGACCTCCACGTCGGATGCACATCACGAGCACAGGGCACTTTCCTCCAACAAAAGTGCAGCTTACCCTAATACAAAATGATATCACATCCCTCCAACCTACTAACCGTGATTAAGATACACGTTACCAGCGGTGCTCCATCTGACCCGGGGTCTCATGTACTCTGCGACGCCCACATGCAAATATTCGGTGCTTAAGAGCATTCCTACACAGACGACGATTGCTAGCCGATACATGCACGACATGGCTCCTCGGACCATCTATTGGCAATTCTGAACAGCCCTACGCGCTTGGATTAGCAATCGTGCAAGTACCGTTCAGCCAAAAATCGTCCGTGAAATAGTTACGGGTGCGAGCATTGCTACACAGACGACGATTGCTAGCCGATACATGCACAACATGAATCCTCGCATCATCCATTGGCAATTCTGAACAGCCCTACACGCTTGGATTAGCTATCGTGCAGGTACCGTTCAGCCAAAAATCGTCCGTGAAATAGTTACGGGTGCTTAATTAGGCTGCTCTTTCATTGGACCATTCTGCATACGGTCATCTCATGTTGGAGATTAAGAAAACTCTGGACTCGCGTGGGTTTATTCCGTTGAAAATTGAGCGTCATCAAAATAGAGTTGCTCATAGTTTAGCTAGTATAGGAAGATCTGGTGGTAGCACCGCTTGTTGGTTGCGCCGTGTGCCAGACAGCGTTACTCATGATGTAATAACAGACTGTAATTCTGTTTCTGAGAAATAAAACCCACATTATCCTGCAAAAAAAAAATTAGGCTGCTCTTTCATACGACTGAAGGGCCACACTGGAAGTCATAAACCCACCGCGCGTGTATTACAGCCGTTGTTAATTCGCGCGGTCAGCGAGGGTACGACGATCTTTGGAAGATCAAGGGTGACACATGCGACATTGCAATAAGACCGCGTCTGAAGTCTGAACCGAGCCACTTGCTACTAAGTTCATTAGGAGGCTACTACTGTGCTTAGCTATTCTGGGCGCAGGGACAGCTCCCGTTCGGCTTCAGAGTTCTCTCGTGCATTGCATCACAGAGGATATGTTTGTCTATTACTAGCTTAACTAACTATCTAGCTTTTTAGAGAAAAAACTAACTATCTAGCTAGTAGTAGGAGATGATGGGTTTGAATAGCTCTAGGATATGTGTAATTGGTGAGGGTGCTATCTATCCTAGCCCATCATCCTAGTGACAGGAGATCATATCAAGGGGACCGGAAAGCAATATTCAACTTCATCACACTTTTAGTTAGAGCACTTTTCTACGCCTACGTGTTTCCACGCTTTGCTACATTGGCTCCTTCGGTTGTTGAGAGAACACTGCCCACTTGAAAAATGAGACCGCCGACATACTTCAGGCGCCTGAAATATATTGTAAGGGCATATTCAACACCGACTCTGAATCTGTCCGCATACATTCAAACCGCGTGCTCCGGACCACGGAAGCCATCCAACGTGGTTCTGTATCGATTCGCTGAGCTATCTAGATCACGTTTTTTTCGCAAACTGGAACCAAACGTGGGGGGCTTTACGGGAGTCTAGACATGATACATCTTGAACTCTTACACCCGCGGCCCACCCAAAATGAAGGCGGGGCCTGCCCTTTTGTAGCATCCCGCATTGTTTCTACGCCAAAATTCCCCACTTTCTTCTTCCATCCCGCAGATCTCTATCCAATTCCTGCCCTTTCCTCCCACTTTCTTCTTCACTGCCGTCGTCAACGCATGGAACTAGAGCAGGCCCTGCTGGAGATGGAGGTGAGGGAGGTGCGGGAGGATCTGATCATCACCCTCGCCCGGAAGATCAACTCGACGCAGCAAAATCACCGCGTCAAAGCGAAAGATGCAAAGGAGGCAACGCTCGCGAAGCGGAAGGCGGGTGAAGGGTGTGCTGATGGTTTTCGTGGCGGTAGGCGTGCTGGTCGCAGACGTGGTGGAGGTCGCAGCCAGGGTTGCAAAGCGCATATGGTGTCGCCTAGCATCCAGACGCCGCCATGGCCGGAGCATTACAATGCTCTGTACTACTACGCCACCAAGTAGCTTGGTAGGCAGTTCACGGCAACCGCCGCCGGGCATGTGCCTTACATCGTCGACGTCAACGCGACGCCGCGGCTCTTCTCGTAGTCTGCTTAGCCACAGCTCATCCAGGCACGGACAGTGGGCGGGGAGCACATTGGTGCCAGCATGTTCTTCGCTGCTATGCCTAAAGCCGGTGAGAAGGCGCACGGCGACGCAAATGCGAAGATGTTGGACATCATTCACAACGGCAGCGGAGAAGGAGGCTATGAGGACGGGCAGGTGAAAGATTCAGATCCCACCTAGTCCGGCAACTACACTCATACGAAGCAGGGCTACTCCCAGGTCGACACACAGCAGAAGGAGAATTGGGCTGCCGGATAGGCGGAGGAGGAGGTGGATGAGGATGAGGACGGTGAAGACGATGATCCGAATGGTTTTGGCGGCGATCCGAAGAAGAAGGGTAGAGGAGAAAGCTTCAAAATGCGGGAGGACAAGCTGTTGTGTGATGCATGGTAGTAGTAGATGATGGGTTTGAATAGCTCTAGGATATGTGTGATTGGTGAGGGTGCTATCTAATCCTAAGGACAAGAGATCATATCCAGGGGACCGGAGCGCCATATTCAATTTCATCGCGCTTTTAGTGGGCTTCTCTACGCTTACGTGTTTCCACGCTTTGCCACGTTGGCTGGCTCCTTCGGTTGTTGAGAGAACAGTGCCCACTTGAAAAATAAGACCGCCTATATACTTCTGGCGCTTGGAAAAAGGTGTAAGTGTGAGTCGAATATCATGAAAAATGGAAGGCTGGATGGCCGTATTAAACCTCCGAACTATTTTATGGATAGATCCACTCTCGACCATTCCTCTAAATCCCACTTGGCCTCGTTTTCCTCTGGCGCTGATAGCCCCCATCCCCTTCCCACCCAGCCAAATCAACCTTTGAAGCCCATACACTGGGGATGCCATGTCCTTGTTGGTGTCCATGTCCTCGTTGTCATTCCCACGATTGTTGTGTGCACAGGGTATTTGTAGGTGAGGATTTGGTATGTGAAGGAGAAAGAAGAATATAATGACATGTGGGATCCACCTCTTTTCTAGGCCCACATAATTAGAAAGCATATAAGTATTGTCTTGCATGTGGGCCCTGACGCGCCGAGGATTGGAAGAGGGAAAGCTAGAGATCAATAGTAAAAGGACCACAATATCTGGTCGATGATTGCCACGGAGAGAGGCTCAACGAACGATTTGTTTCTTGGTAGGTCGATCAACCAACAAACGTTTTCATGCGCTGGGGCGCGGGCGGTCTAGTGAAGAAAATTAACATTAGCCCTAGCTAGCTGGTTTCCACTTCATTATCTGACTGCTCCGTGTTAATGGGAAAAGGTAGGAAAAGTGCCTTTCTTTTTTCCTTGTTTCGGTTTAAGTGCACTTCTTCCATTCCAAGTAGATGGGCTTGATTTGATCCCTCACGTGATCAAAGGGAATTTCCATGCTCAGAAAAGGGCAGGAAACACTGGTTTTTCCAGAGTCCACATAGGCCACCCTTTAGCTTCGCCCTTGGGCCTCCAGGCTCAATTACCATTTTCTTTTGTATAGAAAAAATGGAAAAAAGATTTCCCATTATGTACGTAAAAAGAGGTGTATAAAAAATTGCCATATTAAGAAAAATAATTCTGTCCCTGATCTGAATTATGAAAAATGCCATGCTACTTCATAAAACTGCCATTACCCTAATTTGTAAATTTACAATGAGTGTGATAAAAAATGTCATGCGATCTACAAAATAATTTCCATGGTAAACTTTGAAACTGCCAGCTTGTAGAAAAAATGTTTTATTTGGATAATAAAATTTTAGAAAAATGACATCTCTTAATAATAAAAATACCATTTCTTAATAATAAAAAAATTCCATCTCTTACTAATAAAATTGACATCTCTTAATAATAAAAATGCCACCCTTTAATAAGAAAAATGCCATCTCTTAGTAGTAAAAAAATGTCATTTTTAATATTCAAAATGACATCTCTTAATAATAGAAAAATGTCATATCTTAATAATAAAATACCAGCCCTTAATAATAAAAAATTCCATCCCTTAATAATAAAAATGTGAATGGTGAATATTACATCTCTTAATAGTAAAAAATTCATGTACAAAACCAAACTTATCTTGGAAAAAACATATAATTCCATCATGGTGAAAAGAAAGAAAGGCTTTGAGGAGGGCTTGGGATTCAAACCGATGTCTCCCATGTGCAAGCTCACGTCGCTAGCCAATGTAGTGCGTTGGGGTGTTTTGAGAAGTAAAATTTTACCGGCTTTTATATTAGAGCGGATTAATTTCAATATTTGAAGTGGTGTCAGCTCTGCGCTGAGATCCATGTAACGGTGAGGAGGGCGTCCGCTAGCAGCTGCCATGCCAGATAACTTTTCCGATAGTAAAATCTATGAGTTTGTACATTAAGCTACAGATCTCAAGGCACCCATAGATATTCAATTGTTACTGAAGAGGGTTCTTACTTACAATCTAATGAATCTTATAGAAAGACTTCGACAAAAATTACAACTATTGTTTCCCAAGACAACATTTGGGCCCACAAATTTCCTTCATGTATGACATATCATTGCTGAATTGAACACGTAATAGTAACTAAAACATAAAATGTGCCAATTATATATTTTTTGTAAATTTGGCGGCGCAATTATGCTGTCATCCAGCTAGTTATAGCTGGATTTTTTTGCGAATGGGTTTATCAATTCTGTAATTAGTAGTCTCAATCAAGGTTTTTACTTTAAAAAACAAAATAATTTCGTACCTCACCGAAATTTTGCGTATTTAGGACATTATTTCGGATTTGGACATTTCAAATTTCATTCATTTTAATAAATTTTAACCTAATTTAAATTATTTTTAAATTAGGTTGAATCTGGCTCAAAATTTGGGATTAAAAATATTCGGACCCCACCAAAATTTGCAAAATTTTATTGGAAATTCGTTGAAATTTTTAACCCTGGTCTCGATGCCACAAGTAGATTTCTACACCGGGTGGACGAATGTGAAGTTACACATGTCCATTAATTTCTATGTATGATGTTAGTTTCTAAAGTACTGAACTAAGAGCAATGCAAGTAACTGAATAATTACCCCAAATGCACAAGTAACAATGCCCCAGTTTTCTGAGTATCTTGACAAATAATACTATGATAAGTGTGGACTTTTATTTGGTTGTGTGCACAACTATTTAATTTTGACCAAAGACACAGAGTACTATACGTAGTACTTTTGTTGGTGTCATCCTGATATTGCCGCCGCAAATTCTGCGCATTTGACATGGACATATGTGCGGAGAATCGTCCAAACAAATGATCTTAATTTGGAGGACGCAAGAACATCTAATCACAATCATGCCTCAACGGTAGAATCACACGATGGAAGACAAAGGGCTGGACAAGCCTTTTCTGTCTTTTCTTTTTATGGCTTTCCATTTCCCATAGAGCAAAAACACAGCCAAAGATACCAACAACGTGCCCAGAACAGATCGATACATGTGCAATCCTCGCCATTGCAGGACTTTAGGAGCACCACGGCACACTACCAACAAACCTCGAAACCCAGAGTAACCGTCAGAATTCAGAAAACAACTACCTACGCCCCCCTGCCTAATATGTACACCGAGAGCTAATCTGCCAAGCCTGCACAGCCTATGAACAAACGAACAAAACCAAGATCGAACAACAACTCCTAACCTAGATACATGGTGGCCGGACAGAGACGATGTAGCAGGGGGCAGGGTCGCAGGTACACATCGATCGACGGGGCGAGCATCAGTCATGGTGGCAGAGCAGCATGACGATGCAGCGCCGGATGATGTAGAGCCTGGCCTTGTGCTCCCGCAGCATCCTCGCTAGCCGCCCTCCTCCTCCACCTCCCCTTCCCTTTTGCTTCTCTTGCCTCCTCACATCGTTCATCCGAGCTGAACTCGAGGGCAAGAGGGCCAGGTGGCCTAGAAAGGGCCGGTGCGCCTCTCTTCTCTACTGGATCTCCTTATGCTTTGGTTGTGGTTTGCGTTAACCACTTTGACAAGGTTTTATACTAGGGGAATCGCTAGGTGGCACAGGGGCAGACTCTCTCTTAGCTCCCTCACATCTCTGCCTGCCTGTGCAGAGTAGGATAATCCATGATAAACCCGAGGCCTGTGGCAGGGTGAGTGCCAGGCACATGCAGCAGCACGGCTGAAGCTGCGCTAATTACGCCTCGGGTGGTGCTGGTAATGGCAGCTCGACAACGGGTTCATCTTGATGCAGGAACAATCACATTGGTTCGTTGCTTAATTACACCGTCCAGGATCGCTAATTCCACGAGCATCTTCCTCTGAGTATTGAGTATGCCAAGAAGGATGCATGGAAATGGACGGGGCTATGATGCGACTCTTCTGCTTGGCCGTTTATGCCACCTACTCAGGAGATCAATTTGTATTAATAATTGTGCATGCATATGATTTCAGGAATATTATGTTCCATGCTAATGTGGGTACTTCAGAGTTCAGATAATATTTATCCGTCCAAATCATTTCGTTTAATACTAGTGTGAGGCCGGACAGGGAAACATCGCACAAGCGGGGAAATTGGAAAAAGGCATAGGAGTGCCCACCCGGATTAATTGGTTGCCTTCCAATACTTTTGGGCGAATTTCATACGGATGGCCAATTCTATATGTGCAAAATCCAATGACAAACTTTTTAAAATAAATAATAAAATTGTACTTTGGACAAGCAGTTGTTTTACGCACAACACTAGCAAAGCCTCTCCTAAAACACACACACACACACACACACACACACACACACACACACCATTAAACACCATCAAACTGCACTTTAATTTACTCTTACAGAAAACGATATCCCCTGCGTACTGTCCATGTGACTGCAATGCACAATCAACCAACTAGATCACATAGTAAACTGTCCTAGATGCCTTGAGATAAACTTTTTTGTGCCGTACCTACGGGCAGGTCGGTCCAATAGAAATCAAACCCGTGGGTCATAAGGTCAAGGAAACATGCATGCCAGAAGTGAGTCGCCGATGGAAATGTTTATTTGTCATGGTCAAATGTAACAGAGTTGTTCGTGCAATCAGGCAGGAGCTAAACACAAAGACATAACCTGGCATGGCATCTATCCCCTGTGCTCTCTAACGTAAAAAAATAGTAATTTATACGTTAAACCAGATCTTTGATTTCCTTGGATATTTTCGGTATCCTATAGTCCATCAGCCAGATCGATCACTAGGCCACGATCTACAGAACAGGGTGATATCATACGCTATTTCCATTTAATTTGACTTCTATGGCACCTGAATAATTTCTCAGATCGAAATATGATGAAGAATATGAATTTAATGATAGAATGAACCGATGTCGAAATAAAAACTGTTTTTGTTGAAGATATGAATTCTCGCACAGATCCTCAGAATCAGCATGTTGAAGTAGTTCAGAATTACCCTGGGAATCGTTAGTTGGGTGACTAGGGAAGATGGTTTGTGCATGTATCTATCGGTAGCAAAACGACCGTTCTGACCTCTCCAATTTCAAGCTTGGTAAGAGCATCTACAGCCGGGTGTCCCAAACCCGTCTCAAACCTGGGCGGAAGGCCTAGTTACTATCCGGTCACAAAAAGGTGACCCAGACAGACGCCTCAAACGGACTTCCAACATCCGGGCTGACCGGTGTCCCTCGTATCTAGCCTAAATCTGAGGCGGATGTGCAGCCCTACCTCACCTTAAATTGCATCAAATCCACCCTCTCGACCTATCGGATCCATTTGCTCTCTCCTCTCTTCTTCCTCCTCCTCGACGTCTATCTCGCAGCTACGCCGCCGCATACGCTTTGTATCCGTTCCGAGCCTCTGCGCCGCCAACACCGGCACATCACTCCTCTCTCCCGTCCTCGCCGCCGAGGACGGCGGCGGCGGCCCGGACGCCACCGCGGTACGTCTGGCAATTCTCGGGCTCCCCCTTGCGCTCTATGTGTTCGACACATTGTCCGACCTAGTTTTTGTGGGTTTTTTTTCAAAAAAATGATAAATTCCGATACTTCGTCGGACGAGGAGTATGGACCAACGGAGCTTGATAAAATGATTCAAGATGAATTCTTTGATTTGTTGGATTCAGATGAAGAAGCGGACATGATCATGCCCATGAGCATGCAGGAGCAAATGGACCGGCAGGTGGAGCATATTCTCAACTTCAAGAGTTCAATCAAAGGGAGAAGAATGATCAATCGGGATAGAGCCTCCGGAGCACGGCTACTGCAGAAGGACTACTTTGCTCCGAACCCAACTTTCCCGGATGATCCATGGTTTCTTCGCCCTTTTTGCACACGGAAACCATTATTTTTGCGCATTGTGGAGGGAGTGCATGCACACGATGACTACTTCAAGCTCACAGCGGATTGTTGTGGCCAATTATCTTTGTGTGCTAAGCAAAAATGTACGGCTGCTCTGAGGATGCTTGTACTTGATACTGCCGCAGATGTTGTTGATAAGATGGCCAGGATGGGGGAGAGCACATGTCGGAAGACTACTGTCAAGTTTTCCCGTGTCGTGGTGCACGTGTTTGGAGCAGAGTATCCGAGAGAACCAAATGTGCAAGACACAGAGAAGTTGTTGGCTATTGGAGAGCCCAGAGGGTTTCCAGGAATGCTGGGATCAATTGATTGCATGCATTGGCAATGGAAGAACTGCTCCAAAGGTTTATGGGGAATGTATGAAGGTCACACGAAATAGACCACCATCATACTGGAAGCAGTGGCATCACATGACTTATGGATTTGGCTTGCTTTCTTTGGAATGTTGTGTTCTCACAATGACATCAACGTGATTCAACAATCTCCAGTGTTCAGGAGGCTTTGTAAGGGGGAATCACTGTCGTGCAACTACACCGTCAACGGTCATGACTACAACATGGGATACTATCTTGCCGATGACATCTATCCTCAGTAGGCGGCGTTTGTGAATACCATATCTGAACCACAAGGCAACAAACAAAGCTACTTTGCAACAATGAAAGAAGCAGCTAGGAAACAATGTGGAGAGGGCATTCGGGATGCTTCAAGCTCGTTGGGGAATTGTTTGTGGAGCTGCAATGACGTGGGAATCAGAAACTTTATGGCAGCTCATGACATATTGTGTTATTTCACAATATAATTGTCGAGGATGAGGGTGATGGTGTTGTCCAAACCAATGATTTTGAAGCGCCTGGAGAACAAGTTCAAATCCCGGAAGATCAAGATGCAAATCAACTTATGAACTTTCTGTAGATGCATCAGAACCCTCGAGATCATCAGGTGCACGCGTAGCTACTCAATGATCTTATGGAGCATATGTAATCCACAATGAAAACCAAAAAGCTAATGTTTGAGTTGTGCATCTAAAAGAAATTTTTATATATGAACATGTATTTTCAATAGCAACATTTGTTATTTACGTGCGACATTGACGTGTATGATGGACATGCATGAATTTGCATGAATTTAAGAGTCCGGATTTGAGATATATGAATGCCGGGCACGGGATATAAGGTGTCGTCCGTATATGTCCAAAAGAGTGCTTGGGCGCATCTATGGGCGTACAGGGAGGGGGGGGGGGGGATTTGCCAAGTCCGGCTGTAGATGCTCTAACCCTGGTGATCCATAGGTGTTGTACGCGTACAGCCATGTACAGACGGTCCCATTGTCTAAATTGTCAGGCTTTCGGCCATTGTAATTGTACAGTTGTTTTGTAATTTCTGAATGGTTGCTGACATTGTTAATTCAAATTCAGCTGTATATAGTTTGTTTGTAAAAAAAATTATCAGGGTTCTCTAGGTGCCAACGGGGCAAAGCGTGGAAACACGTAGGCATGTAAAAGGGCACTAAAAGTGTAATCAAATTAAATATTGCGCCCCGGTCCCCTGGATATGATTCCCTGTCCCAAGATGATAGTTAGCGTGATTTTCCAAAGATCGTCGTACCGTCGCTGACCCCGTGAAAATAACAAGGTACACGCGTAGTGTGGCCTGGACCCTTAAGTGTGGCCCTTCAGTCGTATCAAAGCGCAGCCTGAGTAAGCACCGAATATTTGCATGTGGGTGTCACAGAGTACATGAGACCCCGGGTCAGAAGGAGCACCGCTGGTACGTTTATCTTAATCACGATTAGGAGGTTGGTGGGAGTTTCTGATAGTACTATCATTTTGTGTCAGGGTAAGCTGCACTTTTGTTGGAGAAAAGTGGCCTTTGCTTCTGATATGCATCCGACGTGCAGGTCGACCTAGCGCTTCCAACGATGAGGCCTGACTTGTGGGGTCGGATGTCAGTGCCGATGACCTGGCTGGGTTCCTTCAAAGCAGTGCCCACCAGACCGGGAGGATGAAAGGCCTCTTCTGGCTGGTGTCTGTGGCGTTAGTGTGGACTTTGTGGACGACGCATAGTAAATGATGATTAAATAGGTCTTTTTTTGACAGGTTTCTGACTCAATCTTTAAATTCCTTATATTTTTTTGTAGCACTGGCATCCGCTATCTAGAGAGTGAACTCACGATCGCCTGGGCCTTATGATGGATGCTATGGCTGCTACCGCGCGTCGTCTTGCTTCACAAACAGGCCCACTTGGTTATCTTTTCCTCCTTTTTTTCTTTTATGCATATCTTGGGTGTGTTTGTGTTCTTGCCCCGGCAATCTATTTTACTCTACTTTACTTGAACCTTGTGTATTTACGGGATGGTGCTTTATTTATAAAACGGGACGAAAGTCTATTTCAAGATGTGTCTGGCCCATTACCACCCTGAGCAGACGGAGAACATGTACCGTCAGCTCGACAGTCGCCGATGCAACAAGATATCATGTTTACCTCAAATGTAATCTTGTTGGGTTGGATGCCTCGATGTGTGTGTATATGAATCACCATATAGCTATTTAAATAGGCGGGAGGAGTGAAAACAATCTAAAGATGGTAATCTTCGACGCTTCAACACGAATCGGTAGCTAGTGAAACTAATTTACTCCCTTTGTTTCATATTAATACTATAATGCGCAATATTATGCTTTTGATTAACGATTACTCCACTAGTTAAGCAATTTATGGGAAACATGAAGAAAAAATTATAATTCTAAGTGAGTATTTATGTGCAATACTTAGAGCACATCTAGATGTGCTTTAGCAAAACCGTATTTATTATACAGCATAAAATTGTAAGCCTCCCAATATATTGGAATTCAAATCATCGGCATTTTTCTTGGCCTTGTCCGGATACAAAGCCAAAAGTACCAGCTTAGCCTCACTTAACATTATCACCGTGACATCATGCATTATACTACTACTACTAAAACTAAAAAAAAGGGTCATTGTTATGAACCTAAAGAAATACCAGCTTGGATCTTACACTTGACATTATCATCACCTTGAAATGATGCAGGCATATCCCCCTACTTGGTGATATAATTGAGGATGCAAACACAACAGGAGCAGAGCATGCACATCCGAGATCGGACCGTGTCCCTCAACTGCCTGCCTGCCTGGCTGGCCACCAGCGGCGCTTTTCCATCCACGTCCGCCAATGCAGCAACTCTTTTCCATCCGTCTCTGAAGATATCTCCGCCAGCGCTAGCCGCGCTTTTCAATCCGTCTCTGACGATATCTCCGCCAGCTGCCTGCGCTTTTCCGTCCACCCATCCCATCGCCTTCCTTCCGAGAAACCATGTCCGTGGCGGCATGCATGCACGTGAGATTGAGTCAGCAGGAGGAACCGAGCAAGTAGTGACATTAAAGGCACATCATGATCAAGGTGCGTGTCAAGAGGGACCCGGTGCTGGGCGTGCTAGCTATACCCGGTACCGGCTGTACAGGCGATTTGTCCCCTCGCAGCGTGAGTCATCGGAACTCGCGCAACACGAGAGTGAGAGAGGGTGCCGCTGCCATGCTCTGCTGTGCTGCGTCGTGCATGTGCATGTGCATGTGTACGTGGAGCGGCATTGAAAGCTAGCTCCACATTTCCTACAAGGGGTTCTTTCGGTTTTCTTTTTCATGAGAGAAAATGCATATCTCTCTTGTGGTAAAATATGATACATATGCACAGCACAAGTGTTTAGGTAGGGTGAGGTCCGAAGGAGCATAGGTACCACTGCTACTTGTATCTTAAGATGAAGAGAGACTCAACAGATGAGATGTTTAGAGCAGTACAATTCGGGTCTAAGGTGTTAGAATAGAATGGGCAAAACTTGTTCTCTGTCACGGTTGGTTTGTCCTTCTGTAACAGATTACAAGCGTAAGGAAGTGAGCCTAGCTCACTTGGCTAGTGGAGTGGATGTACAACCCAGCCACCCATGTTTAACTCATCACGAGCGCGAATTTGGGTTCTTATTATTTAAAAAAACTCGCTGTGGGGGGCTTCCCCTACCGCTTTCCTTTCAAAAAAAAAAAACAGATTACAAGTGTATCGGACTGCCTGTGATGGGATTTTCGTCCGGCAGTAAGCTCTGTTCAAACGTGATATCCTTGCAGGCTTACAGCAAGTGCACATGACACCTGAGATTTTCCCAAGATTGTCGTACGAATCGCTGGCCCGTGAATTAAAATGGCAATAGTACGAGGCATGGTAGGTTAATACATACTCCCTCCATTCCTAAATATTTGTCTTTCTAGATATTTCAATAAATGACTATATACGGAGTAAAATGAATGAATCTACACTTTAAAATATGTTTATATACATCTGTATGTAGTAGTTCATTTGAAAATCTCTAAAAAGATAATATTTAGGAACGGAGGGAGTATATAGTGTGGTCGTCCTACCAGAACTCGGCTTAATCAAAAAAGTACTGCATGCATGTGGCTATCGCGTGACCGCGAGCATGGGAGCGAGCACGTCAACTTGCCGCGATGCCAGGATGGGATATCATTCTTTTGTTACGAGTAAAGTGCACTTTGATTAGAGAAAAGTAGGGACGAAGCTAGAAGAAATGTTTGATGGAGTCGTGTCTATGACAGTGGGGTCATCTTCTGCAAAAAGATAGTGATTAGTACTAAGTTAGTGAAGAATTTCTTAATTTCATTGGGGTCAATTGACCCCAATGCTTACAAGGGAGCTACATCCCTGGAGAAAAGCGCGCTTTGATTGGACAAAAGTGCGCTTTGATTGGACAAAAGTGCGCTTAGACGTCCGACGTGGAGATACTAAAGCGGGTTATATGTTTATTTTACATACACAACTATAAGGTGACAGTGACACAACTCAAAAAGTACAATTTATTCGCCCCAAGTGTTCTCTCTCATTTCCCTCAACAGTTAGGGCAAACTCTCCCCTTTAGGCTTTGTCGAAAAGCCCATTGATTCGCAGTGACGGGGAGGAGAATCCCGCTTCCTTTGTTGTGGCTACTAGTTTAGGTTAGAGTTATTTAGTCCTCACAGGTGCAGTGCTCGGGCGGATGGCGGTGCTTCTTCTTTGAGTTTGTCTTTCAGACTCCGATCCTCCTTGAGTTCTTTCATCTGTACGTAGTTGATGGAGCTTCGGTGTAGATTTTTGCCTCTCCTTGGGATGACGAGGTTAGGTTTTTCGTCGTGCGTGCATGACGGCAAGATTTGGTGGCAGTTGCTTTAGATCTATTCAAGGGTTCAATGGGGGAGTCTACGCCTCCGGAGCACTGGTCCTTGGGGCAGGTGCACAAAGACTTACGTTTGTCATTGACAAGGCCAGGTCGGCTACAGTAGGGGAGCGGCGATAGTGACGCGTCGGCGGCTTGTTTTGATGATGATAGTGGTCGTTCGGTGGTCTAGAGACTTCAATGTGTTTTTATTAGATTTGAAGTATCTTGTATATATCTCTGATGAACTTTGACAACAAGGCCACGTTCGGCAGCCCACCGCTCCTTCAAATCCTAAAATCTACGGAGCAACTGTTAGCTCGCTCCAGGGATTATAACTCCAGCTCCGTCCGCTTCGGGAGCGAAGCGGAGGGACACCGAACGCGCCCTAAATCTGAATCTTTTTCCAAAAAAAGAGTTTTTTCATTGGGCCATATAAAAGTTGCCCGGCTCTATCGGAAGCTAATAATCAAACTATCAGCATTCCTATCCCATTTCCTGCTTGTGCAATGTCTGACTGTCCGGCCGTACACTAGTACTAAACGAAATGATTAACCTGAAACATCTGATATCAAATCTCGCCATACGATGCGAAACCCTAACCTCACCATCCCAAGAGACAACATGAAACTACTTGGGTTGCTTATCGCATACACAATTTTTTCTAAGTGATTATTATCGGGAAAAAAAGGTGAGTATATTTATACAACATAAAAGTGTACCTCTGAGCATGTAAGGCTCCCAATATATTGGAATCCAAATCATCGGCTGTTTTTTCTTTTTTTGTGGCTGTGTCCAACTACAAAAGCCAAAAGTACCAGCTTAGTCTCACTTAACATTATCATCGTGACGTCATGCATTATATTACTAGTACTAAAACTTTTGAAAATGTCGTTATCAACCTACTGGCGGAACGTTCGGAAGCCGGCGAGCATAGACACAGACGGCTGGGCCCCACGCCCAGCCGGATTACCATTGTACCCCCGGGGGTAGGCCTATTTAAACCCCCCGGGACACCCATGCAAAGGGTTGATCCTTGCTAGTTTTAGACACCACGTAGGGAGGAGAAGAGAGCAAGCAGAGCCCTTCTTCCTCCTCTCGCCAAACAGTTCAAGGAGCATCGTGTAGCTACTTGTTCATCGAGTGATCATGTGGAGACCCCGCAGAGCAGCAGTAGGGGTGTTATCTCCACGGAGAGCCCCGAAGCTGGGTAAGATTCGCCGGCGTGCATGTCTTTGCCTTATCCCGTTTCCAGGCACCGGCGATGTTTTACTGGCTCCCACAATGATAAGCCACCCATTGGCATATGTCGCACCTATCACCCGACATTTGGGGGCCGAAGAACTCCCCCACATGACCCGACGCATCCAGCAGCTGATCGATGCAGCCGCGCAGCGGCACGAAGCCGACGCCCGCGCGGAAATCCCTCCCCCGCGCCGAGATCACGGCGTGACGTCCCGGACACCGATTGCGGGTAGAGACCGCGCGCGGCGCGAGAAAGAGCCGGCTGCCAACCGAAGCCAAACCCGGATCTCCATCGAGCGAGACGCAGAAGGCCACCCTCGGGCCGTGGAGTGGCGGGGCAACCCGCCTCCGCCCCGGCCCCGTGGAGAGAGATATCCCACCCCGCCGCCTGTTGCGCATCCGACTCTCAGCGGCCGGCTAGGTCGCCGCGAAGGAGTCGGCGAGAACGACGCCCGCCATCGGATCGACCGCTTGGCACGATCCCTGGCGCTGGAAGAAGAAGACGATGTCGGTCCGCCTTGTTTCGGCCCCCGCATCCGCGACGAGCCCTTCCCCAAAGGGCTCTCACTCCCAAGAGACACGCCCAAGTACAACGGCTCCGTGAAGCCGGAAGATTGGTTGATCGACTACTCCACGGCGGTTAGCATAGCCAGCGGCAGCAGGCGCGTTGCCGTGAAGTACGTGTCCCTCATGCTACAGGGCACGGCGCGGACCTGGCTCAACAGCCTCAAACCACACAGCATCAACAGATGGCTAGATTTCACAGAAGCTTTCGTCCGCAACTTCACCAGCACCTACAAGCGGGCTCCCAAGCCCAGACAACTCTCCTTGTGCGTACAAGGCCCCGCCGAGTCCACTCGCCACTACCTCACGCGTTGGGCCGAGCTCCGCAACTCTTGTGAAGGGGTGCACGAGGTACAAGCCATAGAATACTTCACTGCCAGGTGCCGAGAAGGCACCCTCCTCAAGCACAAGCTTCTCTGCGACGAGCCGACTACCCTCGACGAGCTTCTGGACATAGCGGACAAGTACGCCACCGCCGACTCCTCAATGAAGACCGAGCTCCGGGTAGACGCGTCCGGGAAAGTACTCAACCCGGCGCCCAAGACGCCGGCTGGGGATTCCGGCCGACGCCCACACTCGAACGACCACAAGCGCAAGGGCCCCGCGCCGCCTCCCGTCAGCCGGCAGGTGGCCACAGTCGAAGACGTGCCGCCCGAAGGGCGTCCCGCGCCCAAGAAACCCAAGGGCGGCAGGGTGGCTTGGCAGCCGGCCTTTTCCTACGAGCAAACTCTCGACGCCCCGTGCAAGTTCCACAGCGGCGCGAAGCCGTCCAACCACACAACCCGGAAGTGCCATTGGCTCACCCGAATCTCTAAAGGCGAAGGCCTCGCACCGCCTCCGCCTGCCGGTCCGCCGCCTCCGGCTCCGCAGCCGCCGGCCGCTCGGCCCGCAGTCGGAGCCGTGCACGACGAGTTCCCCGACGAGCATGCCGCCTATATCATCTTTACAAGTCAGCCCGAAGACCGGCGCAGCAAACGCCGAGAGCACCAAGAAGTCAACATGGTTGCTGCCAACCCCGCCGAGCACATGCACTGGTCAGAAAAACCTATCAGCTGGAGCCGGACCGACCACCCAGAGGTGATGCCGTCTCCCGGCTCCTATGCGTTGGTTTTGGATGCCACCCTTGCAACGGACAGACGCGCTACCCGATTCTCCCGCGTGCTGATAGACGGCGGGAGCAGCATCAACATCCTGTACCATGACACCATGGAGAAGCTGAATGTCAAGACGAAGCAACTCATGCCTACTCGGACTGTGTTCCACGGCATCGTACCCGGCCTGTCCTGCGCCCCCATTGGCAAGATCAAGATTGATGTACTTTTTGGGGACAAGGAGCATTTCCGCCGGGAAGCAATCTGATTTGAAGTGGTGGACCTGGAGAGCCCTTACCATGCATTGCTTGACCGACCTGCCTTGGCCAAGTTCATGGCAGTTCCCCACTATGCATACCTCAAGATGAAGATACCAAGCACCAAAGGCGTCATCACCGTAGCCGGCGATTACAAGAAGTCCTCCGAGTGCGCAGCAGCCAGCAGCCGGCTGGCCGAGTCCCTTATGATTGCCGAAGAGAAGAAGATGTTGGACCGGGTCGTGGCCATGGCCGGCAAGCAGTCGGCCCTGTCCCCCGATCCCAAGGAGTATGATGCCCAAGGATCTTTCCAGCCGGCCAAGGAGACGAAGAAGATACCTCTTGACCCCGAGCACCCAGAGAGGTTTGCCTTCATCGGGGCAAACCTAAACAGCAAATAGGAAGGCGAGCTCGCCGACTTCCTCCGTGAGAATCGGGACATCTTTGCATGGTCCTCCAAGGACATGCCGGGTGTTCCGAAGGAATTCGCCGAGCACAAGTTACACGTCCGAGAAGACGCCAAACCAGTCAAACAACCCCTCCGCCAACTGTCGGAGGAGAAACGCAGGATTATGGGAGAGGAGATAGCCCGGCTTCCGGCAGCCGGCTTCATTATGGAAGTTTTCTTTCCAGAGTGGCTCGCCAACCCGGTCCTCGTGCTAAAGAAGAACAACAAGTGGCGCATGTGTATAGACTACACGGGCCTCAACAAGGCCTGCCCCAAAGATCCCTTTGCCCTGCCAAGGATTGACCAAGTGATAGACTCCACGGCCGGATGCGAGCTGTTGAGTTTCTTGGATACTTACTCAGGATACCACCAGATAAAGTTAGATCCGGCTGACCGCCTGAAGACCGCCTTCATCATGCCATTCGGAGCCTACTGCTACCTGACTATGACATTCGGCTTGAGAAATGCCGGTGCCACTTTTCAGCGTTGCATGCAGAAGTGCCTCCTCAAACAGCTCGGCAGAAATGCTCACGTCTACGTAGATGACATTGTGGTGAAGACGGAGAAGCGCGGCACCTTGCTGGAAGACCTCAAGGAAACATTTGAGAACCTACGCCATTCATAAATCAAGCTCAACCCCGAGAAATGCGTGTTCGGAGTGCCAGCCGGCCAGCTCCTAGGCTTCCTGGTCTCCGAACGCGGCATCGAATGCAACCCGGTGAAGATCAAGACCATTGAGAGAATGACTATTCCCACCAAGCTTCGAGACATCCAGAAGTTCACCGGGTGCTTGGCCTCCCTAAACCGCTTCATCAGCTGGCTCGGAGAGAAAGCTCTCCCCCTCTACCGCCTCATGAAGAAGACCACTCACTTCGAGTGGAATGACCAAGCTGACCAAGCCTTCCACGAGCTGAAGAAGATGCTGGCCACACCGCCAGTCCTGGCAGCGCCGACTGAGAAAGAGCCCATGCTCCTCTACATTGCCGCAACCAGCCGGGTGGTCAGCACCGTCATCGTAGTCCAACGCCCAGAAGAGGGCCGAGCCCAGCCGGTCCAGAGGCCGGTGTACTATTTGAGCGAGGTACTGTCCGCCTCGAAGCAGAACTAACCGCACTACCAAAAGATGTGTTATGGCGTGTACTTCGCCGCCAAGAAGCTGAAGCCCTACTTCCAAGAGCATCCCATCACGGTCGTATGCACCGCCCCGCTGGCCGAGATCATAGGCAGCCGGGATGCATCCGGCCGGGTGGCGAAATGGGCCATCGAGCTGGCCCCTTACGCGATCTTCTACCAGCCTCGCACCGCCATCAAATCCCAAGCATTGGCCGACTTCCTCGTCGACTGGGCTGAGACCCAGTACCTGCCGCCGGCTCCCAACTCCACTTATTGGCGCATGCACTTCGATGGGTCCAAGATGCGCACCGGTTTGGGAGCCGACATCGTCCTCACCTCTCCCAAAGGCGACAAGCTCAGATACGCGCTGCAAATCCACTTTGCCGCCTCCAACAATGTAGCCGAGTACGAGGCGCTCATACACGGACTCCGGCTTGCCAAAGAGCTCGGCATTCACCGGATCCTATGTTATGGCGACTCGGACTTGGTGGTCCAGCAATCATCCGGCGACTGGGACGCCAAGGACGCAAATATGGCAAGCTACCGCTTCCTCGTTCAGCAGATCAGTGGGTATTTTGAAGGATGCGAGTTCCTCCACGTACCGCGAGCCGACAACGAGCCAGCCGATGCTCTGGCTCGAATAGGCTCCACCCGGCAAGCAATACCAAACGGCGTCTCTCTACAACGCCTCCTCAAGCCGTCTATCAAGCCGTCTTCAGAGTCCGATTCCATATTCGTGCCGCCTGACCCCTACGCGGCCGGGTCCGGCTCGAAGAGCCAAGCAGGTGACCCGGGGACTTCGATAGTCGGCCCAGGGACGCCAGCAGGCGGCTCGGGGACTTTCATAGTTACGCCCGACCCGGGGATTGCCTCACCCGGCTCGGGGACTGCGGTAGTCGGCCCGGAGACTACACCAACACAACAGGCGGCGGCCGATTCCAGCATTTCACCGCCCAGCCCGCCCGCCCTGGTCGCAGTAGCCGTTTTGGCAATAGAAGAAGTCGCAGCTCCGTCATGGGCTCAATCCATCCTCAACTTCCTAATAAACCAAGATCTGCTGGCTGACGAAGTAGAGGCAAGACAAGTCCAACGCCGAGCCGGAGCATACACAATCGTCAACAGAGAACTCGTCAAGCGCAGTGTCACTAGAGTCCTCCAGCGATGCATTGAGAAAGAGAAGGGCATTGCAATCCTCAGAGACATCCACCAAGGAGAATGCGGCCAACATGCGGCCTCAAGATCACTTGTCGCCAAAGCCTTCCGCCATGGTTTCTTTTGGCCGACTGCTTTGGATGACGCCAAGGAGTTAGTTAAACATTGCAAAGGGTGCCAACTCTTCAGCTCCAAGCAACACATGCCGGCTTCAGCACTCAAGACCATTCCCCTCACTTGGCCCTTCGCCGTTTGGGGACTGGACATGGCGGGCCCATTCAAGATGGCGCGCGGCGGCATGACACATCTGCTTGTCGCCGTGGACAAATTCACCAAATGAATTGAAGCAAAGCCGATCAAGAAGCTAAATGGGCCGACTGCCGTCACATTTATCGTAGATATAACAACTCGGTACGGCGTGCCACACAGCATCATCACCGACAATGGCACGAATTTCGCCAAGGGAGCCTTGACACGTTTCTGCGCGACGCAAGGCATCCGGTTGGATCTAGCATCCGTTGCCCACCCGCAGTCAAACGGCCAGGTCGAGCGAGCCAACGGCCTCTCCTTTCTGGCATCAAGCTCTGACTGATCGTACCACTGGAGCGTTCAGCCGGCTGTTGGCTCGATGAGCTGCCGGCTGTCCTTTGGAGTCTACGCACTACACCAAACAAGTCAACCGGCTTCACCCCTTTCTTCCTCATGTATGGTGCCGAGGCGGTCATCCCAACTGACATCGAGTTCGACTCGCCTCGGGTAACCATGTACACGGAAGCGGAGGCCAAGGAAGCACGAGAAGACGGCGTCGACCTGCTGGAAGAAGGCCGGTTGTTAGCCCTCAGCCGGTCCGCCATCTATCAGCAGGGCCTGCGCCTCTACCACAGCCGGAAGGTCAAGCCAAGATCCTTTCAAGAGGGCGATCTTGTGCTCCGGCTGATCCAGCGAACAGCCGGCCAGCACAAGCTCTCAGCCCCTTGGGAGGGCCCCTTCGTCATCAGCAGAGCCTTAGGCAACGACTCCTACTACCTGATCGACGCGCAGAAGCCGAAGGCACGAAAGAGAGACGACTCCGGCAAGGAGTCGGAACGACCATGGAACGCCAACCTCCTCCGAAGGTTTTACAGCTGAAATGCAGTATGTATCACGCTAACTTTTGTACTAAGTACGAGACAATAGGCCCCCCGAGGAGAGCTCGGGGACTGCCATCTTTTATCTATGAATGAAGAGTATCATGCTTATGACCTTGTCATTACATTTACTTGTTCCGTCCGGCACCGGGTTCGACTAGTCGGCCCGGGGACTGGCCGACTAGAGTTATATTAGAAGTCCTACCCGCGGTCAGACAAGTAGTGTGCCGGCGCCCAAGCCTTCTCTTGCCAAAAGTCGCAGTTCGAAGAACCGGCTGTCCGGCTGGCAAGAGTTAAAGGCAGGAAAGGACGCCCACACGAAAAACGGCTAGGGACTAACGGACTAATATAACAAAAGCCGGTTTCTCTCCCACCACCGACCGACTACCAGAGTAGCCGGCCGGCCGGCTTCCATTCACTTCACTTCAATCCAAGAAAGCTCGAGTACTTGCCTCCCTAAAAGGGGAAGGCGGCAAAGAAAACAGCCTAAGGATAAAAAGCATACGTGAAAGGAAACCAAACATGCACAAGTTAATATTTACATAAAAGACCTTCAAAAGGCCAGCATTCAACATAGTTTGGATACACCCCCAGTGGGTGGAACTGCGGAAGCTTAACAAAATTGTTCAGAAGGCAACAAGCAGGAAAAAACAAGGACGGCAGATTAAGCCGGCGGAGCGACTGACGAGCCGGGCAGGTCGGCGGAGACGGCAGTGCCGGCTGGAGGAGTGGCCGGCTAGCGAACCTCGGCATGATCACCTCCTCCCGCAAAAGGCGCGCTTGCGCGCGCCTCGTTGCTGGAGGCACGGTCAGGCTGAGGCTGGCTGGTTGTTCCACCGGCCGGCTCGACGTCTTCGTTTTCCTCTCCTTCGTCGTCTTCGCCTTCGTCGCTGGAGGCGATCTCTTCTGCCGAGTCTTCACCCGCCGCCGGGTCCAGCCCGAACCACTCCTCCGGCTGGGCAACGCCGTCATCATTAATCTCGGGAGCGAAGACGCTGATGTCAGTACACTCGGCGATTGTCGATGCGCACTGAGCGATAGCCGGCCGCACCTCCGCTAGCTCTTCGTCGGCCTCCAGCCGCCAGGTGCGCAGCTGGTCCAGGTTCAGCCCCGGATACCAAGCTCGGACGAACTCCAGCGCCCGTCCAGCTCCAAGCCGGGCCGCCGACGCCTTCCAGGCCTTGAAGCGGCCAACCGCAACCTCCAGCCAGTCGGCAGTCCGACTCAGGGTGCGGGGAATCGTCTCGCTTCGCCAGAGGGCGGCCAACACCTCCGCTCCGGCGCGCTGGAGGCGGCGGAGCATACGATGAGCCGGCTGCAGCCGCCCTTGGACCGCCAAGAGTTGCTCTTCGAGCGACCGACTCGCGTCCGGCGCGACTTCAGCCCCCGCCTGCCGGCGCACTTCGCGATGGGCCTCGATGGTTTGGGCGGCGAAGACGGAGTAGCCAGGAAAGTAGTCTGCACAGAGAATAAAAAGCAGCTCAAGTCAGAACACAAGTCAGGCGGCAAGGGGCAGGCAAGGAGCGAGGAAAGTAGCTTACCGTCGATCAAATCCTCAATACGGCCGAAGCCTTTATTCAGCGCTTGCCTGGTCTCAGCCCAGCCCGCCGCTTCAGTCTCGAACTCGCCCTTCAGGGCGGCTTCGTTATCCTGCGCCTTCTTCAGAGCCGCCTTGTGGCTCTCCTCCTGGTCAGCCAGCTTCTTGGCCAGGCGGTGACGCTCCAGGACCAAGGCGTCGTACTCGGTTTCCTTGGCGCGAAGGGCGGCCTGCGCCTCGCTGAGCTGCCCCCTTAAGTCGGCATTGGCTTCTGCGAGCACGAAAGACAAAAGAAAAACCAGTAAGGTGAAGTCGTCAGGAAAGATCCGACCCGACTGCGCAGCAGTCAGCCCGAATCTCGGGGACTACACCCAGTGGGTGCGCTGACGCGCCCCCACAGGAGATGAACAAAATCAAGTACGTACTCCGGCTGCTGATCAGGTCTTCGGTTCTCCGAACCAGCTCGTGAGCCTGGGAGTTGAAGGCGGCAGCGCGGAGGTTATGATACTCCTGGAAGGTTAGACAGGAGGCGAGAATAAGGTAGTCGTTAAGAAAGATCCGACCCGACTGCTCAGCAGTCGGCCCGAATCTCGGGGACTACACCCAGTGGGTGCGCTGACGCGCCCCCACGGAAGAAACCAAGAGAACAAAACAACCAAAGATAGAAGACTCACCCGGATGACGACCCGTGTCGCAAGGAACTCCTGGGTGTATTGCTACAGCGAGGCGGCTTGGGCCTAAAGCCGGTTCCGAACCTCTTGGACCGCCACATTCAGCTCGCCCGTCCCGCCGCTGGGAGTCCACTCGGACGTGCCAGTGCTGGCCGCCTCCAAGGCCTCCGCCGTCCGGCTGGCACCCGTAGCGCGGTGCGGCTCCGGCGCAGCGGTGCCTCCCCCTGCGCGCCGGCGCATTGCCGGCTGCACCTCGAGGCCGGCTCCTGCTTCCGGCTCACCCCCGGTCGGCTGCTCTAGCGCTGCAGCCGACTGGCCGCCTTGGCCCGCTCCGGTTGGCGCTGCCGGCGGCGCCCCCTCCACGAAGATCACGGAGTCCTTCCTCCGCTCCATCACCGGCGGTTCTTGGTTGACCTCCTCCAGCGGAGGCACAGGAATGATGGGGGCCACGGCGCGGAGGGGAATGGCTAGCATCGGAGGCTGGTTGTGCGAAGCCTCCGCTTCCGTCTCCGCAGCTGCCGCCTCCGCCCGGGCCTTGGCTGCTGCATCGGCCTGCTCCTTCGTCGCCTGGGCGGCCCTTCGCTCCGCCGCCTCCCGCACCTCTCGTGCGTTCCACTCCGTGGCCTCCCTGAGGTCGGCGCGGGGATCCACGCGGCAGGAGCCCGAAGACCCTCCAGTCGGCCCGACTACGGAGCCGCCCGGACCCCACTCAAGGGAAAGTGGCGCCCTGTCCGGCGAGCAAAGAAAGGTTTAGAAGAGTTTTCAATTGAAAAGAACAACAAAAAATATGTATCCAAGCATTCGACGACTTACGCTGAGATCGCCTGCGGCTGCTTCACCACCTTGCGAAAGCGGGCCGCCTTCGCGGCCGCCTCATCTCGCTTGGTCGCCGCTGTGGAAGCCTTGGACTTCTTCGGCCGGCTGCCGAAGAGGATCGACACGGCTCGGCGCTTCTAGGCACCACCACCAACAGCCGACGCGGTGGACGAGCTCGCGCCTTGATGATCAGACGCCGGCTGGCGGCGCGGGGCGACTTCGACCTCGGCATCATCTGGCCAGTCCTCGAAGCCGGCCGTGAGCCCCGCGCCTCCGGCCTCGTCGTTTTCCCCCATGATGGCATCTTCCATGGCGGCCGCTCCCAAGTCTGGTTCGTCGGCATCGTCCACCGTGCGGTCAGGGACGAGCTGGCGCTCTATCCCTGCGGCCCCGGTCGTCGGCGGAAGGAGAGGGTTCTGCTAGGGGCAAACCGACTGATCAGAGGCCGACTATCATGAGGCCGGCTACCAAAGGAATAAAAGAAGAAAGAACTTACGGCAGGCGGAGGGTTGGCGCGGGAATACGGCTCCTTGCCGTATCGCCAATCCTCGGCGAGCTTGCAGTTGGAGATATAGTTCACCATGTAGGAGACCTCCGCATGAGGCATCTCCCTGGTGCTCAGCCGGCTTGGGTCGAAGCGGCCGCTCATCTGACAAACCATGTGAGGCTGGCTTTGGAGGGGAAGAACCCGGCGCTCCACGAAGGCGGCCACCAAGTCGGCTCCGGTCAGGCCCTCCGACTGGATCATCACCCGAAGCCGGGAGACGGCTGCGTTCCCGGCCTGAGACAACGACCTGGCCCGATAGCTCCACGAAGGTCGCCTCCCAGCCGGCAGGTTGACGTAGTCGCCTTGCTGCGCGACATTCTTCACGTAAAAGTATGACTTCTGCCAGAGCTTCACCGACTGGATCAGCGGGATGGGCGGGAACGGGTTGTTCTCGCTCGCCCGCCTCATGGCAATAAAGGCTCCGCAAGGGGCGGGCACGCCCGCGACGACGGTGCCGAGCTTGCTTTGGAAGAATTCCACCCAGAGCTCAAGCGTGGGGAGGACCCCAAGGAAGCCTTCGCACAGCGTGACGAAGGCCGACAGCAGCATCACCGCGTTGGGCGTGAGGTGATGCGGCTGAGGTTGTAGAATTCGAGGAAGGCTCGGAGGAACCCGCTCGCCGGAAGGCCGAAGCCGCGCAGGCAGTGCGAGCGGAAGATCACCTGCTCGCCCTCCTCCGGTGCCGGTGAAACCTCCTTCTCCGGCGCTAGACGAACCCGAACGAAGTCCTCGCCGGGCAGGCGTCGCGTCTGGCGGAGGAACGCGACGTGGTCCTCATGGACGTTGGAGCCATCCCACGAGCTTGACAGCACCATGGGGCAGCGTGGCGAGAAGCAAGACGATGCGGCGGCGGAACGGTGCGGCAAAGAGTTACTGCGGCGGCGGGAAGGAGAAGAAGGAAGACGAGAGGGGGCGGAGCGAGGGAGAGCATGCGAGCCTCTGCCGCTCCCCCTCCTCCCCCTACTTATAGACCGTGCAGCGGAGCCGAGGGGGCGTGACGTGGGGGAACGTGGGGATCAACTGTGCCCGCTCCCCCACGTCCCGTGATTATTACACCCTAATGGCATAATAAAATCGCTGCGGGAAGGCGAGCGGTCCGCATGGGCCGCAGAAGATCCACGCTCGGGCCGAGGCCTAGTAGTGGCGGGCCCGGGCCTGCGGCGGCGTCCCGTCGCGCGCGTGCACTGGCAGGGCTTCCTTGCCACGTGGCCCGCGGGATGGCCTGCGGACGGCTCGCAGGTAGACCGCGTTCCCGCCTACGAGAAAACGGAGCCCTCCGAAGTCGGCGCGCACAAACAAAGCCGGCCCCTCAAGATAGAAAGCTGACCAAGCTTCTCGTCCCTTTATCAGCTTCGAAGCTCGCTCAGCTTCGGGGACTACTGTCGGAGTAAGTGACCACGGGTAGCCTAGCCGGCTCCCCCTGGCCTTTCTGAAAAAATTACGAGCCGATCCGGCTCTCAAGAATCCAAGACATGGGGCCGCCTTCCCTTGGCCGGCTGTCTCCCAGGCCGGCTATCGGAAGGCGGCCCGACTTCAGCCCTCATGAAGAAAGCCGCGGGAGGGCCGGCTCCGAGGAGCCGGCTGCGAGAAGGCCGACTCCAAGGAGTCGGCTCCCATAAAGCGGTCGAGATCGTACCCTCGAAGTCTGCACCCACATAACGGCGATGTGACGGGGCGTGGCTACAGTAAGGCTGGCCACCCCCGAATCCCGGAGCACGCCTGGCACAGTGCGCCGTACGGGTGGCCATGACCCGTCCGGCGCAGCACTGTTGCCACGTTGACCCTGATGTCATCCACGACGGGCTGCCAGTACGGCCCACGGGCGGTGGGCCCCTTCGGGCAGAGAGACACCCGAAGGCGGCCAGACCTCCCCCAGTCGGCCCAAGATAGAGCCGGCTCCCCGCAGCCGGCTTGCCACCTCCCTCGAAGAAGACGCCCCATTAAGGAGACAAGACGCGGAGGGGCTGCAGTGATCGCCCGCCGGACGGCAGCACTGTAGCCACGCTTACCTCGGCGAAGCCCTCGTCACCAAGATTGAGCAACAGTAACCAGCCACCGACAAGGCCCTGGACAGTGGGGCCCACCTGTCGACCCAGGAGCCGGCAGCCGGCAGGACCCACCAGTCGGCGGGCCCTAGCAGTCGGCGCGGAAGCCGGTAAGCATAGACACAGACGGCTGGGCCCCACGCCTAGCCGGATTACCATTGTACCCCCGGGGTAGGCCTATTTAAACCCCCCGGGACACCCATGCAAAGGGTTGATCCTTGCTAGTTTTAGACACCACGTAGGGAGGAGAAGAGAGCAAGCAGAGCCCTTCTTCCTCCTCTCGCCAAACAGCTCAAGGAGCATCGTGTAGCTACTTGTTCATCGGGTGATCATGCGGAGACCCCGCAGAGCAGCAATAGGGGTGTTATCTCCACGGAGAGCCCCGAAGCTAGGTAAGATTCACCGGCATGTATGTCTTCGCCTCATCCCGTTTCCAGGCACCGGCGATGTTTTACTGGCTCCCATAATGATAAGCCACCCGTTGGCATATGTCACACCTACCACTCGACAGTGGGAGAGGGTGCATGCATGCATGCTCGCTGTGCTGTGCTGCATCGTGCTGTCGTGCATGTGCACCGTGAAGCGGCATGCATCAAGGCTCCACTCCACGCTTCCTACAACTTTTTTTTTCTTTTGGTCTGGCAGTAACAGGGCTCTGCTCAGACGCAGCATCATCGCAAGTGCACACGACGCCTGGGACTTTTCCCAAGATTGTCGTACGGTCGTTGGCGATAGCACGAGGCGCAGTAGGTTAATACTCCATATATAGTGTGGTCGTCGTACGAGCACGTCAAGTTGCCGCGATGCGAGGACGGGATATCATTCTTTTGTCAAGAGTAAAGTGCAATTTGATTAGAGAAAAGCGCACTTAGGTGTCCGACGTGGAGATATTAAAGAGGTAGTCTAACTGGTGCTATGCCAACGATGAACATCTACAACTAGCTAGTGGCACAAGTGCTGGTCGATCCACTACTTCCTCTGTAACTAGTGTCAAAACAACGTCTTATATTAAGTTACAAAGTGTGTATTTCTTATCTTCACTATTTGGAAAAAAAGAGTTTTTTCATTGGATTAACCTTTATATATAACAATATATACATCCATGTAAAATTCGCCCAGCTATAGTGGAAGCCACTTAAGTAAACGATGGACATTCACCCTGCTTGGGCAATATTGTCTGCGTGTCCGGCCTCACACACTGCTACTACTATACGAAATGATCAGCTCTCGTGAATGAACAAAGTACCAGCATGGAACATTATATTCGTGACATCATGTATGCATTATTATCATTATTAAACGATGATCGATCTCCCTAGTTGTTGGCATAAACAGACAAACAGGAGAATTACATCCGAGAACCGTACCCGGCTTCCTCCATAGTCCCATCCATTGCTTCCTTCTCCGCAGAATCATTTCCTTGAAGAGATATTCTCTTCCAACAAAACAAGATGTCAAATCGAATGAAGCCATTCTTTCATTAGCTGGCGGGAAGGTACTTGTGGCATTCAGACTACTGGTTTCAGAATTGATTAAACCCATTTGCTAAGAATTATCTAGTTTTAACTAGCTGGATGGATGGCAGCGTACTCGCGTCAGTAAATGTAAAAAAAAGTACATAATTGACGCATTTTATTTTTTTTGTTATTGCTTATATGGTCAACTTCAACAATGATATGTCATCATGAAGGAAATTGTGAAGGCCAAAATGTTTTCTTGGGAAAAAATAATTGTATTTTCATAGAAGTCTTTCTATAAGTTCATTGGATTGAAAAAATAATTGTATTTTCATAGAATATCTATGAGCGTCTCAATATCTATGGTCTAATGTACAACAAACTTGTAGAGTTTACTATTAATCTCTAGCTTTCCCTCTTCCACTCCTCAGCACTTCCTTAGGTACAATAGGCCATCCCATCTTGGGGGCCCACGTTTATGTTTTCTACTCATGTTGGCCAAAAAATTGGGTGGATCCCACATGTCATTATCTTCTTCTTTCGCTGGCTCTTTCTCCTCCACATACCAAATCCCCACCTACGATGCTTCGTATGGGCACACAACTGAAGGAAATATGCCCTAGAGGCAATAATAAAGTTATTATTTATTTCCTTATATCATGATAAATGTTTATTATTCATGCTAGAATTGTATTAACCGGAAACATAATACATGTGTGAATACATAGACAAAATAAAGTGTCACTAGTATGCCTCTACTTGACTAGCTCGTTAATCAAAGATGGTTATGTTTCCTAACCATGGACAAAGAGTTGTTATTTGATTAACGGGATCACATCATTAGGTGAATGATCTGATTGACATGACCCATTCCATTAGCTTAGCACCCGATCGTTTAGTATGTTGCTATTGCTTTCTTCATGACTTATACATGTTCCTATGACTATGAGATTATGCAACTCCCGTTTGCCGGAGGAACACTTTGTGTGCTACCAAACGTCACAACGTAAATGGGTGATTATAAAGGTGCTCTACAGGTGTCTCCAAAGGTACATGTTGGGTTGGCTTATTTCGAGATTAGGATTTGTCACTCCGATTGTCGGAGAGGTATCTCTGGGCCCTCTCGGTAATGCACATCACATAAGCCTTGCAAGCATTGCAACTAATGAGTTAGTTGCGAGATGATGTATTACGGAAGGAGTAAAGAGACTTGCCGGTAACGAGATTGAACTAGGTATTGGATACCGACGATCGAATCTCGGGCAAGTAACATACCGATGACAAAGGGAACAACGTATGTTGTTATGCGGTCTGACCGATAAAGATCTTCGTAGAATATGTAGGAGCCAATATGGGCATCCAGGTCCCGCTATTGGTTATTGACCGGAGACGTGTCTCGGTCATGTCTACATTGTTCTCGAACCGTAGGGTCCGCACGCTTAACGTTACGATGACAGTTATTATGAGTTTATGCATTTTGATGTACCGAAGTTAGTTCGGAGTCCCGGATGTGATCACGGACATGACGAGGAGTCTCGAAATGGTCGAGACATAAAGATTGATATATTGGAAGCCTATATTTGGACATCGGAAGTGTTCCGGGTGACATCGGGATTTTACCGAAGTACCGGGAGGTTACCGGAACCCCCCGGGAGCCATATGGGCCTTTATGGGCTTTAGTGGAAAGGAGAAAGGGGCAGCCCAAGGTGGCCGCGCGCCTCCCCCCTCCCCTAGTCCTATTAGGACTAGGAGAGGTGGCCGGCCCCCCTCTCTCTCTTTCCCCCTAGGGGAATCCTAGTCCAACTAGGATTGGGGGGGGAGTCCTACTCCCGGAAGGAGTAGGACTCCTCCTGCGCCCACCTCCTGGCCGGCGGCCCCCTCCCCCTTGGCTCCTTTATATACGGAGGCAGGGGGCACCTCTAGACACACAAGTTGATCCTTGAGATCGTTCCTTAGCCATGTGCGGTGCCCCCTGCCACCATATTCCACCTCGATCATATTGTAGCGGTGCTTAGGCGAAGCCCTGCGACAGTAGAACATCAAGATCGTCACCACGCCGTCGTGCGGACGGAACTCCTCCCCAACGCTTTGCTGGATCGGAGCCCGGGGATCGTCATCGAGCTGTACGTGTGCTAAGAACTCGGAGGTGCCGGAGTAACGGTGCTTGGATCGGTCGGATCGGGAAGACGTACGACTACTTCCTCTACGTTGCGTCAACGCTTCCGCAGTCAGTCTGCGTGGGTACGTAGACAACACTCTCCCCTCTCGTTGCTATGCATCACCATGATCTTGCGTGTGCGTAGGAATTTTTTTGAAATTACTGCGTTCCCCAACAGTGGCATCCGAGCCTAGGTTTTATGGTTTGATGTTATATGCACGAGTAGAACACAAGTGAGTTGTGGGCGATATAAGTCATACTGCCTACCAGCATGTCATACTTTGGTTCGGCGGTATTGTTGGATGAAGCGGCCCGGACCGACATTACGCGTACGCTTACGCGAGACCGGTTCTCCCGACGTGCTTTGCACATAGGTGGCTTGCGGGTGACTGTTTCTTCAACTTTAGTTGAACTGAGTGTGGCTACGCCCGGTCCTTGCGAAGGTTAAAACGGCATCAACTTGACAAACTATCGTTGTGGTTGTGATGCATAGGTAAGATTGGTTCTTGCTTAAGCCCGTAGCAGTCACGTAAAACTTGCAATAACAAAGTAGAGGACGTCTAACTTGTTTTTGCAGGGCATGTTGTGATGTGATATGGTCAAAACGTGATGAGATATAAGTTGTTGTATGAGATGATCATGTTTTGTTAAAGTTATCGGCAACTGGCAAAAGCCTTATGGTTGTCTCTCTATTGCATAAGATGCAAGCGCCAAATAATTGCTTTACTTTATCGCTATGCGATAGCAATAGTTGCAAGAGCAATAGTTGGCGAGACGACCGTGTGACGACACATTGATATAGATCAAGATGATGGAGATCATGGTGTCATGCCGGTGATGATAGAGATCATGACAGTACTTTGGAGATGGAGATCAAAGGCGCGAGATGATGATGGCCATATCATGTCACATATTTTGATTGCATATGATGTTTATCTTTTATACATCTTATTTTGCTTAGTTTGACGGTAGCATTTTAAGATGATCTCTCACTAATTATCAAGAAGTGTTCTCCCTGAGTATGCACCGTTGCGAAAGTTCTTCGTGCTGAGACACCACATGATGATCGGGTGTGATAGGCTCTACGTTCAAATAGAACGGGTGCAAAACAGTTGCACACGCGGAATACTCAGGTTATACTTGACGAGCCAAGCATATACAGATATGGCCTCGGAACACGGAGATCGAAAGGTCGAGCGTGAATCATATAGTAGATATGATCAACATAGTGATGTTCACCAATGAAACTACTCCATCTCACGTGATGATCGAACATGGTTTAGTTGATTTGGATCACGTAATCACTTGGAGGATTAGAGGGATGTCTATCTAAGTAGGAGTTCTTTAAGCAATATGATTAATTGAACTTTAATTTATCATGAACTTAGTCCTGATAGTATTTTGCAAATTATGTTGTAGATCAATAGCTCGCGTTGTTGCTTCCCTGTGTTTATTTTGATATATTCCTAGAGAAAATTGTGTTGAAAGATGTTAGTAGCAATGATGCGGATTGGATCCGTGATCTGAGGTTTATCCTCATTGCTGCACAGAAGAATTATGTCCTTGATGCACCGCTGGGTGACAGACCTATTGCAGGAGCAGATGCAGACGTTATGAACGTTTGGCTAGCTCAATATGATGACTACTTGATAGTTTAGTGCACCATGCTTAATGGCTTAGAATCGGGACTTCAAAGACGTTTTGAACGTCATGGACCATATGAGATGTTCCAGGAGTTGAAGTTAATATCTCAAGCAAATACCTGAGTTGAGAGATATGAAGTCTCCAACAAGTTCTATAGCTAAAAGATGGAGGAGAACCGCTCAACTAGTGAGCATGTGCCCAGATTGTCTGAGTACTACAGTCGCTTGAATCAAGTGGGAGTTAATCTTTCAGATAAGATAGTGATTGACAGAATTCTCTAGTCACCATCACCAAGTTAGTAGAACTTTGTGATGAACTATGATTTGCAAGGGATAACGAAAACGATTCCCAAGCTCTTCGTAGTGCGGAAATTGATGAAGGTAGAAATCGAGAAAAACATCAAGTGTTGATGGTAGACAAGACCACTAGTTTCAAGAAAAGGGCAGAGGGAAGAAGGGGAACTTCAAAAAGAACAGCAAGCAAGTTGCTGCTCAAGTGAAGAAGCCCAAGTCTGATCCTAAGCCTGAGACTAAGTGCTTCTACTGCAAAGGGACTGGTCACTAGAAGCGGAACTACCCCAAGTGATTGGCAGATAAGAAGGATGGCAAAGTGAACATAAGTATATTTGATATACATGTTATTGATATGTACTTTACTAGTGTTTATAGCAACCCCTCAGTATTTGATACTAGTTCAGTTGCTAAGAGTAGTAACTCGAAACGGGAGTTGCAGAATGAACAGAGACTAGTTAAGGGTGAAGTGAAGATGTGTGTTGGAAGTGGTTCCAAGATTGATATGATCATCATCGCACACTCCCTATACTTTCGGGATTAGTGTTGAACCTGAATAAGTGTTATTTGGTGTTTGCGTTGAGCATGAATATGATTTGATCATGTTTATTGTAATACGATTATTCATTTAAGTAAGAGAATAAATTGTTGTTCTGTTTACATGAATAAAACCTTATATGATTACACACCCAATGAAAATAGTTCGTTGGATCTCGATCGTAGTGATACACATAATCATAATATTGAAACCAAAAGATGCAAAGTTAATAATGATAGTGCAACTTATTTGTGGCACTGCCGTTTAGGTCATATTGGTGTAAAGCGCATGAAGAAACTCCATGCTGATGGGATTTTGGAATCACTTGATTATGAATCACTTGATGATTGCGAACCATGCCTCATGGGCAAGATGACTAAGACTCCTTTCTCCGGAGCGAGCAACTGACTTATTGGAAATAATACATACTGATGTATGCGGTCCGATGAGTGTTAAGGCTCACGGCAAGTATCGTTATTTTCTGAACTTCACAGATGATTTGAGCAGATATGGGTATATCTATTTGATGAAACATAAGTCTGAAACATTTGAAAAGTTCAAAGAATTTCAGAGTGAAGTGGAAAATCATCGTGACAAGAAAATAAAGTTTCTACGATATGATCGCAGAGGTAAAATATTTGAGTTACGAGTTTGGCCTTCAATTAAAACAATGTGAAATAGTTTCACTACTCACGCCACCTGGAACACCATAGTGTAATGGTGTGTCCGAACATCATAACCGTACTTTATTAGATATAGTGCGATCTATGATGTCTCTTACCGATCTACCACTATCGTTTTGGGGTTATGCATTAGAGACAGCTGCATTCACGTTAAATAGGGCACCATCTAAATCCGTTGAGACGACACCGTGTGAACTATGGTTTGGCAAGAAACCTAAGCTGTCGTTTCTTAAAGTTTGGGGTTGTGATGCTTATATGAAAAAGTTTCATCCTAATAAGCTCAAACCCAAATCGGAGAAATATGTCTTCATAGGATACCCAAAGGAGACTGTTGGGTACATCTTCTATCACAAATCCGAAGGCAAGACTTTTGTTGCTAAATTCGGAGTTTTTCTAGAGAAGGAGTTTCTCTCGAAAGAAGTGAGTGGGAGGAAAGTAGAACTTGACGAGGTAACTGTACCTGCTCCCTTATTGGAAAGTAGTACATCACATAAAACTGTTTCTGCGACACCTATACCAATTAGTGAGGAAGCTAATGATGATGATCATGTAACTTCAGATCAAGTTACTACCAAATCTCGTAGGTAAACCAGAGTAAGATCCGCACCAGAGTGGTACGGTAATCCTGTTCTGGAAGTCATGTTACTAGACCATGACGAACTTGCGAACTATGAGGAAGCGATGATGAGCCCAGATTCCGCAAAATGGTTTGAGGCCATGAAATATGAGATGATTCATGTATGAGAACAAAGTATGGAATTTGGTTGACTTGCCCGATGATCGGCAAGCCATAGAAAATAAATGGATCTTTAAGAGGAAGACGGACGCTGATAGTAGTGTTACTATCTACAAAGCTAGAATTGTCGCAAAAGGTTTTCGACAAGTTCAAGGTGTTGACTACGATGAGATTTTCTCACTCGTATCTATGCTTAAGTCTGTCCGAATCATGTTAGCAATTGCCGCATTTTATGAAATCTGGCAAATGGATAAACAAAACTGCATTCCTTAATGGATTTACTAAAGAAGAGTTGTATACGATGCAACTAGAAGGTTTTGTCGATCCTAAAGGTGTTAACTAAATATGCAAGCTCCAGCGATCCATCTATGGACTGGTGCAAGAATCTCGGAGTTGGAATATACGCTTTGATAAGTTGATCAAAGCATATAGTTTTATACAGACTTGCGGTGAAGCCTATATTTACAAGAAAGTGAGTGGGAGCACTACAACATTTCTGATAAAGTATATGTGAAAGACATATTGTTGATCGGAGATAATGTAGAATTATTCTGCAAAGCATAAAGGAATGTTTGAAAGGAGTTTTTCATAGAAAGACCTCGGTGAAGCTGCTTACACATTGAGTATCAAGATCTATAGATACAGATCAAGATGCTTGATAAGTTTTTTCAATGAGTACATACCTTGACAAGATTTTGAAGTAGTTCAAAATGGAACAGTCAAAGAAAAAGTTTCTTGCCTGTGTTACAAGGTGTGAAGTTGAGTAAGACTCAAAGCCCGACCACGGCAGAAGATAGAAAGAGAATGAAAGTCATTCCCTATGCCTCAGTCATAGGTTCTATAAAGTATGCCATGCTGTGTACCAGAACTATTGTATACCATACACTGTGTTAAGAGAGGGAGTACAATAGTGATCTAGGAGTAGATCAATGGACAGCGGTCAAAATTATCCTTACTGAAATAAGGATATGTTTCTCGATTACGGAGGTGACAAAAGGTTCGTCGTAAAGGGTTACGTCGATGCAAGTTTTGACACTGATCCAGATGACTCTAAGTCTCAATCTGGATACATATTGAAAGTGGGAGCAATTAGCTAGAGTAGCTCCATGCAGAGCATTGTTGACATAGAAATTTGTAAAATACATGCGGATCTGAAGGTGGCAGACCCGTTGACTAAACTTCTCTCACAAGCAAAACATGATCACTTTTTGGGTCTTAATCACATAGCGATGTGAACTAGATTATTGAATCTAGTAAACCCTTTGGGTGTTAGTCACATGGAGATGTGAACCAATCACATAAAGATGTGAACTATTGATGTTAAATCACATGGCGATGTGTTCTAGATTATTGACTCTAGTGCAAGTGGGAGACTGAAGGAAATATGCTCTAGAGGCAATAATAAAGTTATTATTTATTTCCTTATATCATGATAAATGTTTATTATTCATGCTAGAATTGTATTAACCGGAAACATAATACATGTGTGAATACATAGACAAAACAAAGTGTCACTAGTATGCCTCTACTTGACTAGCTCGTTAATCAAAGATGGTTATGTTTCCTAACCATGGACAAAGAGTTGTTATTTGATTAATGGGATCACATCATTAGGTGAATGATCTGATTGACATGACCCATTCCATTAGCTTAGCACCCGATCGTTTAGTATGTTGCTATTGCTTTCTTCATGACTTATACATGTTCCTATGACTATGAGATTATGCAACTCCCGTTTGCCGGAGGAACACTTTGTGTGCTACCAAACGTCACAACGTAAATGGGTGATTATAAAGGTGCTCTACAGGTGTCTCCAAAGGTACATGTTGGGTTGGCGTATTTCGAGATTAGGATTTGTCACTCCGATTGTCGGAGAGGTATCTCTGGGCCCTCTCGGTAATGCACATCACATAAGCCTTGCAAGCATTGCAACTAATGAGTTAGTTGCGAGATGATGTATTATGGAACGAGTAAAGAGACTTGCCGGTAACGAGATTGAACTAGGTATTGGATACCGACGATCGAATCTCGGGCAAGTAACATACCGATGACAAAGGGAACAACGTATGTTGTTATGCGGTCTGACCGATAAAGATCTTCGTAGAATATGTAGGAGCCAATATGGGCATCCAGGTCCCGCTATTGGTTATTGACCGGAGACGTGTCTCGGTCATGTCTACATTGTTCTCGAACCGTAGGGTCCGCACGCTTAACGTTACGATGACAGTTATTATGAGTTTATGTATTTTGATGTACCGAAGTTAGTTCGGAGTCCCGAATGTGATCACGGACATGACGGGGAGTCTCGAAATGGTCGAGACATAAAGATTGATATATTGAAAGCCTATATTTGGACATCGAAAGTGTTCCGGGTGAAATCAGGATTTTACCGGAGTACCGGGAGGTTACCGGAACCCCCCGGGAGCCATATGGGCCTTTATGGGCTTTAGTGGAAAGGAGAAAGGGGCAGCCCAAGGTGGCCGCGCGCCTCCCCCCTCCCCTAGTCCTATTAGGACTAGGAGAGGTGGCCGGCCCCCCTCTCTCTCTTTCCCCCTAGGGGAATCCTAGTCCAACTAGGATTGGGGGGGAGTCCTACTCCCGGAAGGAGTAGGACTCCTCCTGCGCCCACCTCCTGGCCGGCGGCCCCCTCCCCCTTGGCTCCTTTATATACGGAGGCAGGGGGCACCTCTAGACACACAAGTTGATCCTTGAGATCGTTCCTTAGCCGTGTGCGGTGCCCCCTGCCATCATATTCCACCTCGATCATATTGTAGCGGTGCTTAGGCGAAGCTCTGCGACAGTAGAACATCAAGATCGTCACCATGCCGTCGTGCTGACGGAACTCCTCCCCGATGCTTTGCTGGATCGGAGCCTGGGGATCGTCATCGAGCTGTACGTGTGCTAAGAACTCGGAGGTGCCGGAGTAACGGTGCTTGGATCAGTCGGATCGGAAAGACGTACGACTACTTCCTCTACGTTGCGTCAACGCTTCCGCAGTCGGTCTGCGTGGGTACGTAGACAACACTCTCCCCTCTCGTTGCTATGCATCACCATGATCTTGCGTGTGCGTAGAATTTTTTTTAAAATTACTGCGTTCCCCAACAACAACAACCGTCGCCGCCTCACACAACCCCGCCGCGACTCGATAACAAGCAAAAGTTATCCCTTTTTGTCGGCATTGATGACCTCCTCAACGTCCCTATGGGCTCAAGCCCCTCCTCCAACGCATCCTTGGGGCTTCACCACCGTGTGTGTTCTTGAGATCCATGACCTGCATATGGTTGTTCGAATTATGGATATACGTGAATGTTTTGGTAAAAACTATTCTTTGATGAATTTATATTTGTATTGTGGAATATGGCTAAAAAGAAAGACAAAACCAAAACGAAACAAAAAGAACGCTAGATCGACCCCAACAAAAAGAAACACCACCAACTCAAACACAATTAAAGCCTGACACAGCAAAGACGAATCCAAAACGAAATAGCGGATCGTACTAGCCGAGGGCCCTCGTCTTGCACACTGTGTGCAGGATAGCAAGCAAACATGTATGCCCGCTCACCCCATGGGTCGGCCCGCATACCAGTTTGTCGGATTTCATTTAGTTTCGTCAAAGTACTGTAGCTGCAGATGCCGTTCCCTCAGTGTTTTTCCTAAACACAGGCTACGATGGGATTTTGTTTTTTCAGGAATTCTAAAATTAGGTTTGTGAATTTTAGAAAATGTTCCAAACAATTATAAATGTCACTGAGTTTTTTTAAATGTCAAAAAACTGAAATTCGAATTTTTTACAATTTTTTTGTAAAACTGTTCGTGAATTTTCAAAAATTCACGGATTATTCAAAAATATTAAATTTTTTATAGAAAAATTATAACCTTATAACTACATTTTTAATGATGTATAAGAATATTCAACAATTTTAAAAAGTGTTCATGATGTTGAGAAGGTGTTTTTAAATTTCAGAAACTGTGAACGAATTTCAAAAAAAGTATATCAAACTTATGTGTTCACGAATTTAAATATGTTCATGGATTTAAAAAGTAGATATGAATTTTGAAAATATTTGGAAATTATTAAAAAGTGTCCACCAATTAAAAAAACAAATGAAAATGGAAAAGAAAAACAAAAAAACAAAACAAGTCAGTAAAATTGGCAAAGTGTAACATTAAAATAAGAAAAAAAAATGGGGTTGAATGTTTTTTTCCATAAACGGACGGAAGCTTCCAACACGGGAATAACCTCGAGTACATAGGCAAGCCCATGTTTTGCGACACAATAGAAAAGTGTCGCCTCAACCAGTTGCCACATTTGGCCAGCCGAGCGAGGACCCAAGGCCTTGTATGCTCTTTTTCATCCGTTTTTCACATTTTTATAAATTTGGTTTTTACATTAATTTTATTTTTTCTAGTATTTCATAAAAATCACTTAATATATAAGTAGAAAAATGTTAATCATGCATTTGGAAAAACTATACGTGTAGAGAAAAATGTTTCTATGGTAATAAAAAAATGAACAATGTTTACGGAAAAAGTAGACATGAAAAAAATATAAGTTGTTAAAATGTTAATCATGTATTTGGAAAATGTTAAACGTTTATATAAAAAATGTTTGTGATGTATACTAAAAATGTCCAATGATTACGGGGGAAGTGCACATAAAAAATATATGTTTAAAATTTTTTAGTTAGTTATTTATAAAATATTAAACGTGTATATAGAAAATGTTCTTGATTTATAATTTTTTTGTAAAGTGTATTGGAAAAACTATACATAAATAATATAAGTTTTCAAAATAATTGATCATGTATTTGGAAAATGTTAGACGTCTAATTCTAAATACACAATGTTCCTGATGTATATAAAAATGTACATTGTTTATGGTAAAAGTAGACATCAAAATAAATAAGATTGACAAAATAGTAATCATGTATTTGAGAAATGTCATACAATTATATAAAAAATGTTCCTGATGTATATGAAAAATGTACAATGTGTAATGAAAAAAGCAGACATATAAAATAATCCCCCAAATGAAGATCAACGGGCAATGCGTACTACACTCAAGTAACTGGTCTAAGGTTCAATAGTTCCTTAGCACCCTTGTTGATTCATAGTGCAACGGCTACTCCAGGCCGAGGCACGGCGTGCCTGCCTTGAGAAGGTGAAGGCGCCGTCCAAATCTGATGAGGACTCAATTGTGTGCGCCGTCAAGCAGCTGTCCCTAACCTCCAACGATTTGGATGCGCTCCGTCGCGATTGGATCAACGCCAAGATCCTCACGGAGGGCATTGATGAGTGTTGCGGCCGCAAATCACGGATGAAGCTCGTGCCCGGATCCTCGCGAGGGAGCAAGTATGGACCGCTCATGCCCTAGCGAAGGAGCAAGCTCGGGTTGTTCGTTCCCTCACCAGCCAGCCTCTAAAACTGGACGAGAACATGTCTGACATCTATGCCACCTTGACCCCTACATCGCTTTCGATTGCTACTTCCGCGATATAAGATGACAAGGACAAAGGCATGGGCAAGGGACGATCGTCGGTGAACTTCCCCTATCTATAGTTTAGGCTTAGTTAAGTGTCGTCTGTCGTTGAACTTTTGTTGTCCTATATCTTCTGTTGTTTGAACTATGCCCTATATATGTTATCTACGTATGTGTTAACTCGCGTTGCATGACTTCATATGGATTTGGGGGTTTGCAAATGGGAAGCGTGGTTCGCTGGGTGGACAAATGGCTCCTATCTGCAGATGCGTCCAGGGACATATAAGGGGGCAAATTAGGCAAGCCCGACTGAATGTGCTCTAAAGGGCATCTCCAACACTTACCCTCAAACCACCCAAATCCGTCCGGACCGAGCGGTCTAGGCCCATTTTGCAATCCAACGCAGTACCCTGTCGATACGCAGATTGGTTCAGATGTCCGTTTTCCCGCAAGAGGGCTTTGCAGGAGTCCAGGCCACCGCCACGTAGGACTCCTACATGCCCGACCCACTCAAATCCCCCTCTCGGTCCACTTTTCTTCTACTCCGTCACTAACCCCCCCCCCCTTACTTTGCATCTGCACCCTCCTCGTTTGAAGCCATCGCTGTAACTCTTCGTCCGCCACCCACGAATCGTAGGACGTCCACAGCCCCACCAATGTGCCTGCCCTCTCCTTGGAGACAATGTGGTCATCGGGCTCATTAACCATGGAGATCATAAGTTTTGCTTTCGGATGCTCTACATATTGGTTAATTCATTCATTCACTCAATGTTGCTCTACATGTTGTATAGCATGCACGCGTTGTCGTGATGTACTACGGGCCAAGGCTAGGTCATTCACACACATACCATTGTTGGATGAAGCTCAAGGGGTAGTATGTGTGGGACGACATGTACCAGTTCTAACTCTAGTATCGTTGAATTTGAAATCAATGAATTCAAAAAACTTGTTGAATATCCGGTTATCTTGGATGTAATATTTACATTTGAACTATTGTTGTACTAGAGATATTTGCATGTTATTATAATTAATTGTGTTATTTTCTACAATTATTTTGAGTGTTCAGGTCTCAGAAAAAAACAAGGGCGGAAAATTAGGGAACAAAGTTGGATGACTGGCTCCCACACCAGTGCCTGCGGATTAGTCCAGACCGGTCCGAGGACGAATACAGGGTCCATATTGGGGATCAGCGTTGAAGATGCCCTAACAGAGTAAACTAAAGAGTAGCTTATGTAAAATTTGTGATATGTAGTCCCTTCGTTTCTTTTATTCCGCATATAAGATTTATGTGAAGTCAAACTTAGTGAAGTTTGACCATATTTACATTTAAAAATATCACCATCTACAATACTAAAGTTATATATAATATGAAAATTAATTTCATGATGCATCTAATACGCAGAGTAAAAAGCTGGTCAAAATTTATGAGGTTTGATTTTAGACAAAATTTATACACAGAGTAAACAGAAACAAAGAGAGTATATGTTAAATGAGATCTTGACGTCGGTGTTCTTTTGGTTCGCCGGCATTGTATAGTTCATCAGCTAGATAGCGGGGGACGCAGCTTCAGTGACTTCATGATGCCAAGTCTCACCGTAACTTAGCTCCCTCTATCAGCTGTCCAATGAAGATCCGACGTACCAGATTGACCCATATTCCGAACGTATTTTTTGGAAGTGTTCAGAAAAAATTGAAAAAAATCAATAAATCATAAATGTTTCGTTTTGTATTCTGGGAAAGTTTCAACCCATTTAGATGTATGATTTATGATTAAATAGCCTTTTGAGCTCAAATAAATAAAAATTGTTTATTCAGCGGCGCCCCCCTTGCGTACTGCATGTGATGAGATCGTAGACCCGTAAATTAACAAGAGCAATAATGCGGTAGGTTGGCAATAAAGCGCAGCTTAGTCAGCCAGGATCGCCTGCAAAAGCGCAGCTTACTCACAGCATCTGCTCTGCATCATGTGTTGCTCGCACGTCCTGCACGACCCCTAGCAGACGGAGCACGCAGTCAGCTCCACCTACAGTTGACGAGGCCGGCCGGCCGGCCGGAAGGAGCACCGTTGCTACCACCTGTATCTGAAGAACGGAAGCAGAGAGACGAGAGACGGAATGTGATATGGTATCTCTTCTGTGATTAACAAGGAAAAGTATCCGATCGTTGGGTTTGTGAACCTAGCAACTTCTGGGTTTTACCTAGGTAGAATTGTAACTTAATTTATATTGCTACTTCTTGATACTTTAAGTAATTGATTCAATCTTGAGTTTATGTTTATAACGAATTCAAGGTAATTTAAATATATGTCCTCAATAAAGTGGAAATTTTATGTTAAATCTTACATTTATATTTTAGAAATTATTTTTTGAGGCAAAATCATGTCAATGATTTTTTTTGCTTCAATTTGAATTTAGGGTGAACACAATTTTGAAATAAGGCTGTGTTTTAAACCAGTTTGCAGCATAGTTTAGACTACATTTCTATAGAAATTGAAATAGTTATCACTTGATACTGAACTAAATCAAAAGACATGTGATCTTTTTCAAAATTTAAAAGAATTGCTGTAATTTGTGTACGACATTTTGTGATGTGGCATCCATGTTAGATACCGCAAGGACATGTCAAGTAAGTAGGCAGGACGTGTCAGAACTGGCAAAACTTGTTGTAAATGGGGTAAAATGTAAATTACGTAAAACTAGAGCGCACAAGAGAAACAATTTAAATAAACCAGTAAGAATGGGGTAAAATGTAAATTATATACAACTAGAGGGCAAAAGAAGAAAAACAATTTAAATAAACAAATATTTGATACTTCTGCAAAAAAATTAAGAATATAAAAGTTCCACACTAAAAAAAGAATACAAATATTATTTTCCAATAAAGCAATGGCTCAGTGCCTCTCAAAGCAAAAATAATCGGTCTAAAAATTCGGACACCGATTTATGGAACATGGTTGTGTTTGTGTGTGTGTAAAATACATGGTTGACATGTATACTCACGTATGAAGTTTCACAAAGAAATGACATCCAATTATTCTTGGAAAAATGAAAAAATCAGGACTATATTCGAAAACACAGTTTGAAGGAATAGTAAGGTTAGATTATATTTTCTTCACCATGGAATACCCCGTGTGTCATTTCGTCATGAAACTTCATATGTGGATAGGTTGGCCGACCTAGTATGATGCTCCAAAATTTTAGAGTATTTTTTTCCTAATACTATTTTTGAATTTATTGTTCACGTGGGTGCGCTTCGGACCATCTTCACATGTGTATTTTTTGCTAAAGATTCCTTCTATTTTGTTTCTTCCTGCAGTGCCCCCACTACGTTGGAAGCTAACTGAACGAGTATCAAGTCTTTTTCCTGTATGTACAAATGTTTCCCTGTACAACCTCATCCGACAATAATAACCCAAACAAATTATTATTAAATCTCAAAAGCACTTCGGACGTGAACTTGATGCTCTCGAGCGCTTGCGCACCTGAGATGCGCCAAATAATTTAGAAAGTTTAAAAAGGTATTTAAAAACTAATTTAGAAACAGTTTTGGTATTTTTACTTCAATTTGAATTTAAGGTGGACACAATTTTAAAATAAGGCTGTTTTTTAAACCTGTTTGCAGCATAGTTTAGACTACATTTCTATAGAAAATTTGGGAGAGTTATCACTTGATAGTGAACTAACACGAAAGATATGTGATCATTTTCAAAATTTAAAAGAATTGTTGTAATTTGTGTACGACATTTTGTGATGTCGCACCCATGTTAGATACCGCAAGGACATGGCAAGTAGGCATGAGGTGTCAGAACCGGCAAAACTTGTTAAATGGGGTAAAATGTAAATTATGTACAACTAGACGTCACAAGAAGAAGAACAATTTAAGTATTTAACTAAAACCAATCATTGATACTTTGGCAAAAAAAAAAAGAATACAGAAGTTCCACATAGGAGACAGAACACAAAGGTTATTTGCCTATAAAGAAATGGCTCAGTCCTTCTCAAACCAATAAATAATCGGTCCAAAAATCCGAACACGGATTTATGGAATATGGTTCCATGTGAACCCCTTATGAATAGTAAAATTCGACAACAATACTAGAAAAAGGACTGTCTTTTCTTGTAAAATACATGGTTGACTGGTATACTCGCGTATGAAGTTTCACAAAAAATGACATCCGTGTTATTCTTGTCAAAAATGACAAAATCAAGTCTATATTCGAAAACACTGTTTGAAGGAATAGTAAGATTGGATTATATTTTCTTCACTATGGAATACCCCGTGTGTCATTTCTTCATGAAACTTAATAAGTGGGTAGGATGGTTTATCAAGTATGATACTCCAAATTTTTAGTATTATTTTGTTTTTTAATATTATTTTCAAATTCACTATTCACATGGGTACGCGTCAGACCATGACCATGTTCACATGTATCCAACTGAACACTGTCATTGCCATGACATCATGCCTTATAAAATGATGGATCGCTCAAGTTTCTCTACTCTTATAAAAAGTATAATCGGTAATGATGGTGTGTCTGCCATCTTGCAATATAGGCCGTCCAATCTATATTTAACGGATAGAAAGGAAACTATGACAATTTACCCGCATTTTCTTTACATTTACAGATAAGGCCGTTCCTCGTTCATCATTTTCTCCCACAAGATTTTGATGTTCCGTGCAACACATGGGCATCTTGCTAGTATGACATAAACAAGCAAACAGGAGCACACATCCAAGTTCCAAGATCCGACTGGAAGAGAAGGATCCCCCGTTCATGCGTTCCTCCACGAAGGCGCCTAGCGCTGCCTGGCCACCAGCTGCGCTGACTCATCTCCAGGACAATGAAGCTGGCTAGCTTTGAGGCGTTCTGACCATGCAGCCGATTCGTTGCCAAGAGGACAAGTGAGGCCTGGCCGTTGTCGGATGAGATTATCTCCGACGGCACACGCAACTGAATTTGAATCGCTTTGGACCGGGAGAATTTTAGTTAGCTAATGGGGTTAGGCATTCTGATCATGGAGCTGGCTAGCTGATCCGGTGTCAAGAGGGGCCCGGTGCTGGGCGGGCTTTATCTGCTACGGAGGCGATTTGTCCCCTGCAGCGGCCGGGTTGCTTCATGCATGTGCCGGCGTGGCCCGCGTGGGTCAGCGGCAGCTCCCCGCTGCACAACTAATTTAAGGGTTTGTTTGGGACTGCTCCACTTCACAAAATTCGGTTTCGCTTTACTAAATTCACTTTGGAGCAGTTTCATCTAGAAGCTGTAGTATTACCAAAGAGAATGTTTGGCTACCATCTAGGTCCAGCTTCAAGAATGAGGAATTTGGTGGAAATGATCTATTTGATTGGTTGAGGGGGAGAAATGAAGGGGTATCCACTTACTGGTGGCACTGGTGGGTAATTTCCACCCAACTTCAGCTTCTAGAGTTTTTTAGAGCACCCCCTGAAGAGCTTCATAAAAAACTGGGAGTTGTACCCCAGATTCTAGTTTTTTTTGCGGAGCGGCATATCGTGGAGCTACCCCGTTTGGCTTGTGTTTTCTGGAGCGGAGCTGAATTTTAAGGAGTAGAGCAGTCCCAAACAAGCTCTAAAGTTATAGCCATCTAGCTAAGGGCGGGATATCCGGCCCTTAGGGCAAGTCCAACGAGCGGATCCAAGTTTAGTCCGCTTGCTGTTTGTGTGAATGCATTTTCGATCCGAATTTGCGCCCGATTTGTGTCTGCGCGGACGTGGGACGGACGCGTCACGCATCTGATCGGTGTTCAGTCGGGCTCGCATGTCGGCTGTCCAACTAACATCTGCGTTCATAGTCAATGCATCCACTTAACTCAAGCTCGCATGGTAGCAGCTCGAAGTGTCCAGAGTTCACACTCTTTTTAAATGGCACGCGTGCGGGAGGGGTGGGGGGGGGGGGGGGGGAGGGGGGGGTCATCCACTTCTTCCCACTCCCGTCCAGCAGCAGCCGGATTGCATCATGCATGTGCCGGCGTGGGTCAGCGGCAGCTCCCCGCTGCACAAGTAACTAGATCGGAAGTGCGCCTTGGCGCACCGGTGCCTGGCTCAGCACAGTGATCAAATGTCTAAAACTCAAATATAACAAAGTATTTAGTGCATCCAGTGGAAATTAGAGTAATCAGTCAAGCTAAATGTATTTTGTACAAATCACAAACACTAAAGATACACCAAAAATACGGTATATAGCTGCTGCCAAGGATAACTGAGTTCAGCATAGAGCATACAGATTAAGGATATACCTAAAGCAAGGTATAGTTGTTCCCAAGATAACTGACCTACAACTTTACTACAAAGCATAAAGGCAAAAGGTGTACCAAAAGCAAGGGATGGTGCTTGCTCAGGACAACTGATTTGAACTCTATTGCATCAAGTTCAGTACAAAGTGTAAAGAAATATGGCCAAGTAGTTCATAAACATAATGAGATACGACAATTGGGAACAAAGCTCTAGAAATATAGACAATAGTAAGCCATTTGTCTTTGTTAATGAAAGAACATCTACGTTAGCTTATAGTTGACCATTACTGAGTACTCCTACTTCCTCCTTCCAAGTGAAAAGGGTATATTCTGAGGCGAATCTAATGCAAATAGTAGTGGCCAATACTTGAGCGACTTCATCTTGCTAATGATAATATGGAATATCTACAAAAATAACAGAATTAGCTGATGAACCTAGGCACTATGCAAGCTATACAAAATTCAGATAAATGGCATACTGAGATTGAACACAAATTAGTAACATTGTGCCAGTAGAGTAAAGTGCAGAAGATGGTACTTCACAATTGAGAGATCCAAATGAATATTGCAACAGAACAAAGACGGTGCCTGCAAGAAACAATGATGTAGGTAAGAGTAACATATCAGTAACTTGATACTTCGGCAGCAAAAACGGGTGATATAAATCGTGTCCATCCAAAGGAAATTACAATACTCTGACAGGACCAATGAGTTTAGTATAGATAACAAAGAGCATAGATATATTAAAAGCAAAGAATTAAAGTATATTCAATCAATGATATAATTAATTTGCAGGCTGATGACAAAATTTGTTACAAAATCCAAAGCGGCAGTGCCACATAAGAAAAACTGGTTCTCAACAAGTTCAATCAAAGCATAAATATTCAAGATACCAAAGTTGGAATGTTAATCTCCAAATTCCAGAACCATACATCATCGACAACATCATAGACCGGTAGTGTGTGCCTTGGTGCACCTGCTACGTCCATCCCATTGGTCTAGCACGTCAAACCCAATACGATGCCAAATACAAAACAACAAAGTTTGTATAGCATGGCCAGACGAAAGGAGAGTAGATGCCCTTTACATAATTTTTTTTGCATATTTAATCACTCAACATTGGAGGTCAAGGCGTATAAAATTAAGGGGATGCAAGATATGCAATAATCCACGCGCATTGGAGGTCAGCGAAAAATCTCTTCATCATATATCATGTAAGAAGGGGAGCCTTGGCGCAGTGGTAAAGCTGCTGCCTTGTGACCATGAGGTCATGGGTTCAAGTCTTGGAAACAGCCTCTTACAGAAATGTAGGGAAAGGCTGCGTACTATAGACCCAAAGTGGTCGGACCCTGCGCAAGCGGGAGCTACATGCACCGGGCTGCCCCCCCCCCCCCCCCCCCCCTCTATATATCATGTAAGCATCATAGCACTCCTAACCAAACCCACTCATATCTTCCATTTCCTCTTCTAAATCATGTTTGGTCAAAACAGATATACAGCTAGAAGCGAAGACCGGATAAGAGGGAACAAACCTTGAGCCTGAACCCACTTGAGTGGTCCGATAAGGAGCAAATAATCAAAAACATCTGAACTGGCATCAGAGAGGACTGGCCCAAACCCTCAGGCTCGGCGGTAGCATCCATATTGGTAAGGCATCACTAATCTAGCTCCAAAGCCAAGACCATGGCGGTGGCAGCATCCAAGATTCTTTGCAAAGTGCTCACAGAAACTCTATCCAGTGAGGTAAACAACCTAGATGCATGTCATACTGCTCACAATTATTTAATTCCATGAGATGCATTGCAAAAATCCCAAAACTTTAGGGCATGTTGAAGCTGCAAAAAACAAACAGAAATTTCCCAACACAGTAAGCTTAACTATACTATAGTCTTACAATATTAGCACTGAACTGATAATAAGCATATATTATATTGTTAATTTCTGTGCAAATGGTTTTCATACAGAGTAAAACCAAGGAATGACTACTTGAACCGAATAAAAAGAACAAAAAAACTATGGATGTTCAACATGTAAGCTAGTAACAGAAATGAATGAACCTCTGGACCATTCAGCTGAATCAGAATGAAGTACTAATCACCCTGAAAAGTTGTTTCCTATCACTTGATAATTGCCCTTGAACCCCTCCTGCTGCAAGATGGAACCTTAACCACATTAGTTCTGCAAATGTCACACACACAATCATTTAACGATAAAATCACCTACTGAAACCGGAATCTCACCAAAGCCTCACACTTTTAACCAGAATTAAACCAGCAAAACAAATTAGTCTAAGCATCAAGTTATATCATGACGAAATCAGTATGTAAATTAGCACTACGGATAGATAAGGCCAAATCGGTCCTCCTCGACAGAAAAAAACCAGGTACCCACAAGCTAAGGAAGGCAACAAAAACTACTGTGCAGATACCTAGGACACATCTAGTTCTACCCATCCCCTCAATTCTAACCTATTTGCACAATGCAAATTTACTTACAGGAGCACACAAATTTCATATTCTAATCTGCACAACAATCAATTTACTCAAATCTGTGCCACAGCTGCAGTCTACAACACAACCATGAAACAAATTGGAGTATGGCACCAAGATGTGGGTTACCTGAGGCGGAAATGCGTTGCGGTATGAGGAGACATCACAAACACGCCACCTCCACTACAGATGGGTGGCCCTCCTCATCGAACTAGGTATCATGCTGCTCAATGGACCAAACAAGTTCGAACCAACCACTGCGATTGCAGAAACCTTGATGATAATCAAACACTTTTTTTCTTTTTGCGACTGGTTGTTTCAGTCGGTGGAATCAGAAGAAGGAAACAACCAGTTTAACATTGCCGGAGTTAACATAATTGGATATCTTTTTATGGATAGTATGGAAGGAACGAGAATCAAAATCAGGGGCTGGTTCCGTCAGACTTACCATCTTCAAGGCAAGTACTTGGCGAGCCCGCTGATGGTGAGATCCCTCTCCTCATGCTCCTCCATCCATTCCCTCACCAAATCCAGGGATAGCTGCACAATCATCAGCACAAGCTACGTCAAGCTATTGATACCGATTTCCAGAACAGTGTGCTCGCCACCAATGAGTAATAAAGAGAGAAATATATTTTTCACCTAGGGCTTTAATCATCTATCTGGCCATGGTGATGCTTTCCTAGTGGGCTGTTTCTATGTACTATTTGAGGCTTGAAACATTCTGAAGTGCAATTCTGAATGTCCATATCACGAAGACCTAGAACTAAGCACTTCCTAAATTCTGAAAAATAGTCACCAATAAGCATCACCGATTCTACCAATAAAATTGTCAAATCTGGCCAACTCAAAAGGCTTTAAGCACTATAGTGTCTGAGTAAGTAAATAACTAACCATAAGACTATCCGGTCTATTTACTTATTAGATCAGCTAACCTTCCATCACGTATAACAATTAAAAACTGCACCCACATTAGAACATCTTGCGGATTCAGTACCTCACAACTGATGAAACGGTCACAATGTTTGGGTTATCCACTGCATATAGTGCCAAGCATATATAGCAAGGTATGACAGATGTATTAACAGACACACCACCACCAGTTGCAGCAACTTGACAGTTCACGTGCGGTAGAGCACCAGGTGCAGCTGTTGTTGCCCAGCCGCTGAGGCCACCGTCCGCCCACCACACCGCCGTCTGCCGCACCACGCGCTGCACATGCTCCTCTTGCTGAGCGAGGAAGAGGCAGAGCGCAGCATCCCATGCATCGCGCCTGAGCCCCAGCGTGCTCGCAGCTCCCGATGGAGGAGTGGATCGAGCTGCCGCCAACCGCCAGGTCTCGTTCGACCTCGCCGGCGCAGGCCGACACCGGCGATTGACCCTTCTCCCATCAGCCGCGATGGAGACGTGGGCGGAGGTGAGCCGGAGGCCGGGGATGAGCTGGGCGCCGGCGAGACGGGGTGGACGAGCCCGGCGGCGTCGATCTGCTGGCGGGGGAGCTCGGTGAAGCGGCCGGCGCCAGAGGACGTGGTCGAGGACGGCCGGGAGATGGCGGCGTGCGGGAGGCGAGGGCTGCGAGAAGGAGCCGACGAGGAGGAAGCGCCGGAGGAGGACGGCGGCGCCGCGGGCGGAGAGGGCGGGAGCGCGCGCAGGGAGAGGACGGCCGTGTCCTTTTTGCCCCGGCGTCTGTGGTGACGGCGCAGGGCGTCCCATGCGCAGAGGTGGCCCCGGCGTCGGTGGTGACGGCGCAGGGCGTCCCACGCGCAAAGGTGGCCGCCGGGCCCCTCGTACGGCAGCGCCCAGCCGCCAGCCTTCCTCCTCTCGCTGGCGCTCATGGTCGCCGTGTCCAGGTGAGGAGGCTGGGGGCGGCGCGAGGGAGAGCAGCAGCGACGGGAGAGGATGAGAGAGGCGGCGCGAGGGGGAGCAGCAGCGACGGGAGAGAATGGAGGAGGCGGCGCGAGGGGGAGAAGGGAGGGAGGGGATGGAGGCTAGCGTTCTCACCCAATCGGCACCTTCCTTGCCTCATCCGACCATGGGCCAATCAGCGCCCAACACGCACGAAGAGGCAAGACGTGAAAAGACAAGAATGCCCTTGGCGGGGCACGCGATTTACGTGCGGTGGCACGAGATCTTTACGGTGGGGGTAACTATTCATTGCTACAACTCCTTTTTTTGGATCCGATGGCCCAGCTCTTCCAGCGGCTTGATCCAACGTCCGAAAACGCATCAAGCAAACAGATCCGACGGCCCACAATCGCTGAGCTCTGAGGAGGCCCGGGAGTGACTGAATCTCTTATTTCTCGATTTAAAGTTATAGCTATCTAGCTAAGGGCGGCATATCCGAGCCTTAGAGGGGAGTGTGTACGTTCACGTGTGACTCGGCCGACCTCTCTCTCTCCCTCCCCTGACCTCTCTTCCCCGAGGCGGCGGCGCCGCCCCGCCCCCGGGGAGCCCTGTCCACATCGCCCTCAGCCCTCCCCCTCCATCGCCTTCCACTACCGCGCCGTCGCTGAGGACACCGCGGGGCGAAGCCCCTGTGGTGAGGCGGCGTCGGCGGCGCGGTCCTCGGCCGGCGGTAACGCGTGGGGGCAGCGGGCGTCCATCTCCCTCCTCCTCCAACGGCAGTGCGCAGCGGGTTGGCAGTGGCCAGGAAATCTCCGGTAGCCGTTTGACAGATGGGATTTTGGCTGCGATGAGATCTGATCTGGGCCCAAGGGGTTTAGATCGAGATCCACTGTGGTTGCGCCTCGTCTTGACAACGGTAAGAGGAGACCCCCCTGGGTAATCTTCCCGGCACGAAGATGTCCGGGTCTCTTGGCCCGGGCATGGTGGTGGTGGCTGCCTTCTCCATCGAAGGTGGTTGGCCAGGCTGGTAGTGACGGATCATCTTGGATCCCACTATTAGCACCGGCGGCGAGTTGGGGAGACATAGTCGCCAGTGAAATCCGAGACGACTCCGGTCATGGCGGGCGATGGCGGCGTCTATGTCGTTACCTTGATGAAGACATTGTCAAGCAACTATCGTCAACCTTCTCGTGCCGCTCCGGAAGAAATCCTAAGATCACCGAATCAGATGATGGTGGCGCTGCGGTGTCGTGTTCCCTATTGGGGGCATCGTTTGTGGAGCGGCGCCGGATGGAAGAGGCGTGAGGTGGTGTGGCGTGCCTTCTCTCGCATTGACGACGGCGGGTCTCAGCGGCATGGAGCAGCGGGGTCTCGCCGGTGGGCGTGTGATGATGGACGAGTGCAGGATGGTGGCGTTGTCTGGCATTGTGATGGCGTCGACGGCAGCTAGACCGGGTAAGGTAGATGCAACAGTACATCACTGAAGATGGATTGGTGGCAGCTGGTTGCGGCGACCTCATACCCGACAGGCGTCCTGGTTGAGGAGTGCGCCGGACTGGTGGGTGCCCCATACCCGGCGGGCGTCCTGGTTGGGACCTCGGGTCTTAGATGTTAGGTTTGGCTGCGAGGTCTGTTTGGTATTAGACCCGGACTATCAGCATCCCTACATCAAATGGATAGGAGTAGCGACAGATGTTGCCTAAAAGATGGCTTTAGTATTACTGTTGTATGACTTTGTAAGGTCTTTTGTGAATAATTAATAAAGTGGCTGCATGCATCGTCCAGATGCAGAGGGCGGGGGTCCTCCACCTTTTCTAAAAAATCCGACCTTTAGAGCATCTCCACTCGTTGGCGCCCCAGGAGGTCTTTTTTCGCCGCTTGGGGTCGCGCCGGCGGAATTTTTGGCTTGGGGAGGAAAAATTTCCCAGCCGTCCCCCCACCCAAGACGCATTCCGAGGACGCGTGGCGGCACCCCATAGCTCGACACCATCTCCAGCACTGTCGAGCATGCCCGCCACCGTCCGCCGCACGCTCCTTGGCGCGGGCCTCGCCGCCGCGCACCACCAGCCCTCCGTCCAGCTCCCTCCTCCACGCGAGCAGCTCTACGACGTGCTCGACCACCCAGATCAAGCGAGCGTGAGCCCTGCCCCGGCGATGCGCGCTCCGCTCCCGTCGACGGAGATGGCCTTGATAGAGACGACGGCCGCATCTCGGAGCGGCTGCAGCTCCCAGGCGAGGGAGGTGGCGTGTGCTGCTAGCACCGGACGCGCTCCATTCCAAGGTCGCCAACGGAGCGGCGGCACCTCCCAGGCGAGGGAGGCGTCGGGGCTTCATCCTAGACGGGAGCCATGCGGGCGCCGCGCCATGGGGAGCTCCTAGACGGGAGCCACTTAACTCGAGCCTGCATGGTAGCAGCTGGAAGTGTCCAGAGTCCACACTCTTTTTAACTGGCAAGCTTGGGGGGGGGGTCATCCACTTCTTCTTCCCACTCCCATCCACATCTGGCCATGCCTGCCCCCTCCAGCATACAGGAAACCTTAAACGCCATAGTCGGCTTGAGGCCAGCTCATCATGCGGTCCGACGAGGTGGACGTTGGTGCCACGAAGGGGGACGAGGGAAGGACTTGCTAGCCATGGGACCGGCTGTACATCCGGTGCATCGGGCGTAGTACACTAGGAGAACCGTGTCCCGCTCTCGTGGCACGGTGTCAACCTCCCCCACGGTTGGCACCTCGACCCCCACCGCATTCCGGTTCTGGCGGTGTCGCGGTCCGAGCGGGCACGTGCAAAGGAGATCCGCAAGCGGTGTGCTCTCGTCATGCCGGAGCAATGCCATGACCCGGTGTACGCGGCCAACTCCCCCAACTGGGATGTTTGGTTCGCCACGGAGCATGACGTCTGTCATTGTGCCACCGTCCAGCTCGAGGCCCGCCCTACACCGGCACCGCCAATGGTTAAGGAGGAGGAGGTGGAGATGGAGTAATAGGCTGCATTGCATGCGGCGTTCCAACGCGCGCTCGACGAATCGAAGCACGAGGAGGACACTCGCTGGCCTGGCCTCGGGAAGGCACTCCAGCTCTCGGCGGCCGATGACTGCATCTACCTGCCGCCAGCACCCCGCGCTGGCACCGCTGGCACCTGATAGTGTCCTTGAGACATATCAATGGACCCGCGTCATGCAGGTGTGGGTTAGCGCATAGGCCGTGTGGATGCACATGGCACCGGAGGAGGAGGCGCAACACCTCGAAGTCAGGAAGGCGCACTGGCTGGCGAGGGAACGGGCCAATGCCGGGTGCCAGATGCAGCAGCAGCGCGAGGAGGAGTGCCGTCAGTGTTGGGCGCCCGACGAGGAGAAGCAGTCGGAGCAGCAAGAGAAGGCGCACACTAAGGGAGTCCTGGATTAGGGGGTCTCCGGACAGCCGGACTATATCCTTTGGCCGGAGTGTTGGATCATGAAGATACAAGATTGAAGACTTCGTCCCGTGTCCGGATGGGACTCTCCTTGGCGTGGAAGGCAAGCTTGGCAATACGGATATGTAGATCTCCTCCCATTGTAACCGACTCTGTGTAACCCTAGCCCCCTCCGGTGTCTATATAAACCGGAGGGTTTAGTCCGTAGGACAACAACAATCATACCATATGCTAGCTTCTAGGGTTTAGCCTCTACGATCTCGTGGTAGATCAACTCTTGTAATACTCATATCATCAAGATCAATCAAGCAGGAAGTAGGGTATTACCTCCATCAAGAGGGCCCGAACCTGGGTAAACATCATGTCCCCCGCCTCCTGTTACCATCCGTCTTAGATGCACAGTTCGGGACCCCCTACCCGAGATCCGCTGGTTTTGACACCGACACACACGCTGAGTCAGGTAGCGGCGCCACTGCAGCAGACGCCTGAGGAGGAGGCATTGTCGGCCTACCAGCGGCCCTTCCATTGGGTTGAGGAGTCGGTGTACTTCGACCTCACCCGCTCGGACAATGAGGACGATGCCTAGGGTTGTGGGCTATGGGGCGTGATGTCTGTTTTCCTATTTTTTATTTATGTTTTATGTTTAATTATGTTAGAAGTGGACTTTGGCCGGCGGTTTTAATGTTTAGTTATATTTTATTAATTTGCATGTTTTAAATTTAAATATTTTGTATGCTGCTACCTCTTGAGCACTGCGTTGGTTTTCCCTTGAAGAGGAAAGGGTGATGCAGTAAAGCAGCGTAAGTATTTCCCTCAGTTTTTGAGAACCAAGGTATCAATCCAGTAGGAGGCCACGCACGAGTCCCTCGCACCTACAAAAACAAACAAGAACCTCGCAACCAACGCGATAAAGGGGTTGTCAAGCCCTTCTCGGTCACTTACGAGAGTGAGATCTAATAGAGATGATAGATAATATTTTTGGTATTTTTATGATAAAGATGCAAAGTAAATAAAGCAAAATAAACGGCAACGGAAATAGCAAAGTATATGCAAATTAATATGATGGAAAATAGACCCGGGGGCCATAGGTTTCACTAGTGGCTTCTCTCAAGATAGCATAAGTATTTGCGATGGGTGAACGAACTACTATCGAGCAATTGATAGAATTGAGTATAGTTATGAGAATATGTAGGTATGATCATGTATATAGGCATCACGTCCGAGACAAGTAGACCGAAACGATTCTGCATCTACTACTATTACTCCACACATCGACCGCTATCCAGCATGCATCTAGAGTATTAAGTTCATGAAGAACAGAGTAATGCATTAAGAAAGATGACATGATGTAGAGGGATAAACTCATGCAATATGATATAAACCCCATCTTTTTATCCTCGATGGCAACAATACAATACGTGCCTTCCTGCCCCTACTGTCACTGGGAAAGGACACCGCAAGATTGAACCCAAAGCTAAGCACTTCTCCCATTGCAAGAAAGATCAATCTAGTAGGCCAAACCAAACTGATAATTCGAAGAGACTTGCAAAGATAACCAATCATACATAAAAGAATTCAGATTTGCCTCAAATATTGTTCATAGATAATCTTGATCATAAACCCACAATTCATCATATCTCGACAAACACACCGCAAAAGAAGATTACATCGAATAGATCTCCACGAGAGAGGGGGAGAATATTGTATTGAGATCCAAAAGGAGAGAAGAAGCCATCAAGCTAATAACTATGGACCCGAAGGTCTGAGGTAAACTACTCACACTTCATCAGATAGGCCTTGGAGATGATGTAGAGGCCCTCCGTGATCGATGCCCCTTCCGGCGGAGCTCCGGAATAGGCCATGAGATGGGATCTCCCAAGTACAGAAAGTTGCAGTGGTGGAATTAGGTTTTTGGCTCCGTATATGGTAGTTTGGGGGTACGTAGGTATATATAGGAGGAAGAAGTACGTCGGTGGAGCAACGAGGGGCCCACAAGGGTGGAGGGCGCGCCTGGGGGGGGGGGGGTAGGCGCGCCCCCTACCTCGTGCCTTCCTCGTTCGTTGCTTTGCGTGGACTCCAAGTCCTCTGGATCACGTTCGTTCCGAAAATCACGTTCCCGAAGGTTTCATTCCTTTTGGACTCCGTTTGATATTCTTTTTCTGTGAAACTCTGAAATAGGCAAAAAACAGCAATTCTGGGCTGGGCCTCCGGTTAGTAGGTTAGTCCCGAAAGTAATATAAAAGTGTATAATAAAGCCCAATAATGTCCAAAACAGAATATAATATAGCATGAAGCAATCAAAAATTATAGATACGTTGGAGACGTATCAAGCATCCCCAAGCTTAATTCCTACTCGTCCTCGAGTAGGTAAATGATAAACATAATTTTTGATGCGGAATGCTACTTGGCATGGTTTTTTAATGTAATCCTCTTAATTGTGGTAAAATTTTAATATTGACACAAAAGTAATAATACTTTAAGCATACTAACTAAGCAATCATGTCTTCTCAAAATAACATGGCTAAAGAAAGTTATCCCTACAAAATCATATAGTCTGGCTATGCTCTATCTTCATCACACAAAATATTTAAATCATGCATAACCCCGGTTTCAGCCAAGCAATTGTTTCATACTTGAGAATTTTCAAACTTTTTTAACTTTCACGCAATACATGAGCGTGAGCCATGGACATAGCACTATATGTGGAATAGAATACAGTGGTTGTGGAGAAGACAAAAAGGAGAAGATAGTCTCACATCAACTAGGCGTATCAACGGGCTATGGAGATGCCCATCAATAGATATCAATGTGAGGAGTAGGGATTGCCATGCAACGGATGCACTAGAGCTATAAGTATATGAAAGTTCAAAAGAAACTAAGTGGGGGTGCATCCAACTTGCTTGCTCACGAAGACCTAGGGCAATTTGAAGCCCATCATTGGAATATACAAGCCAAGTTCTATAATGAAAAATTCCCACTAGTATATGAAAGTGACAAAACAAGAGACTCTCTATCATGAAGAACATGGTGCTACTTTGAAGCACAAGTGTGGTAAAAGGATAGTAACATTGTCCCTTCTCTCTTTTTCTCTCATTTTTTATTTGGGCCTTTTCTCTTTTTTTATGGCCTCTTTTTTTCTATTTAGTCTGGAGTCTCATCCCGACTTGTGGGGGAATCATAGTCTCCATCATCCTTTCCTCACATGGGACAATGCTCTAATAATGATTGTCGGTGTCAAAACTGGCAGATCTCGGGTAGGGGGTCCCGAACTGTGCGTCTAAGGCGGTGGTAACAGGAGGCAGGGGACACGATGTTTACCCAGGTTCGGACCCTCTCGACGGAGGTAATACCCTACTTCCTGCTTGATTGATCTTGATGATATGAGTAGTACAAGAGTTGATCTACCACGAGATCGTGGAGGCTAAACCCGAGAAGCTAGCCTATGGTATGATTGTTTTTGTCCTACGGACTAAACCCTCCGGTTTATATAGACACCGGAGGGGGCTAGGGTTACACAGAGTCAGTTACAAGGGAGGAGATCTACATATCCGTATCGCCAAGCTTGCCTTCCACGCCAAGGAGAGTCCCATCTGGACACGAGATGAAGTCTTCAATCTTGTATCTTCATAGTCCAACAGTCCGGCTGTCCGGATACCCCCTAATCCAAGACTCCCTTAGTAGCCCCTAAACCAGACTTCAATGACGATGAGTCGGGCGCGCAGATTGTCTTCGGCATTGCAAGGCGGGTTCCTCCTCCGAATACTCCATAGGAGATCTTTGAACACAAGGATAGTGTCCGGCTCTGCAAAACAAGTTCCACATAACACCGTAGAGAGAATAATATTTCCACAAATCCAATCTGCTGACACACTTGATATCATGACACCATACCACGGCCCGGTCATTGTTCGAACCGTTTTTCTCAACCAGCCTTGGCGCATATCGCGAGGCGGTTTCTTTGGCTCATCTTGTCGAAGCAGAGATCGTGTCTCCTTATCACGGGATTCTCATCAATACGGGCGTGGGTAACCCAACCGCGCCATCAATTACGGCGCTTGGGGAATAAGCGGGTTTACCAGGCTAGTGGGGGCGTACAGTTTCTTCCGCCTTTATAAAGGGATAAGAGTTCACCTTTTTTTACCCACGCCTTCTTCCTCCTTGCTTATCCATTCTCGTGCACTCGAGCTCCAACACCCAAGTTCGCACCTTTCTCCTCACACCACTCCAATCATGTCTGGAGCGGGAGGCAAGTGGATGAAATCCTCCGTCACGAAGGAGGACATCAAAAAGCTGCGGGGAGCCGGATACTTGGCCGCGCATATCGCGCACCGGCTGCCCGACGAGGGGCAGATCGTCCCTACCCCGGAACCTTACGAGAGGGTAGTTTTCCTCACCCACTTCGTCCGCGGACTGGGGTTCCCCCTTCATCCTTTTGTCCGCGGCCTCATGTTCTACTACGGGCTGGACTTCCATGATCTAGCCATGAACTTTATCCTCAACACCTCGGCGTTTATCGTCGTGTGCGAGGCCTTCCTCCGCATCTAGCCCCACTTCGGCCTGTGGCTGAAGACCTTCAATGTCAAGCCGAAGGTTGTAGGCGGCCAGCAAGCGGAATGCGGATGCGCCATGGTGGGCAAAATGCCCAATGTCACATGGCTCGAGGGCTCCTATGTCGATACCATAAAGGGGTGGCAATCGGGGTGGTTCTACATCACCGAGCCGCACGACACCAACTGGGTGGCGGCCCCCGAATTTCGATCAGGAATCCCCATGCGGCTTACCTCCTGGAAAGAGAAGGGCTTGTCCCGGGGTTCATCGATGGAGCTGGCCGGACTCCAGAAGTGTATCCGGAACATGATAAGCAAGAAACTCAAGCTTGTCAACGTGGTCCAGGTCATGCTCTTCCGCCGGATCCTCCCGTGTCAACAACGGGCGTTCAATTTATGGGAGTTTGACCCGGCCCAGCACCAGACCCTGCGCGAGCTCTTTGACACGACGCACAAGGATGTCTGGAGGGTGTTGTTCAAGGGCGCCGAGGTCCCCCTTCCCTTACTGAGGACCGCAGACTTAGCGCGAAGCGCCCTGCAAATCCGGTAAGTTCTCTACACTTTATAGGGTATTTACTTTCCCCAATTTAATCATGTGCGGGATCTGAGCTCCCATGCCTTTGACATGACTGGGTGGAGACATCGGAGCAGATCGACTGCCCGGCCCCCCTGCCCGAAGATCTAGCCAACGCTCTCCTGACAGAGATGCTGACTCCGGCACCTTATGAGGTGCCAGAGAAGAAGACCAAGAAGAAGAAGGCCGCGGCGACTCGAAAGAGTTCCCGGCGTCAGGTGATATCGGACTCATCGTCCGATAACTCCGAGACGCACTCCTCTCGTGAAGACGAGGAGGAGGAAGATGAAGGTTCTCCCCCTCCAGCCGAGGAGACAAGAAAAGGAAGGCCGCCCCAACCGGGGAGGCCGAAGGGTCCAAGAAGGGAAGGACTCTCCTTCCAGACTATTCCACAACCGCCGCTCATGGCGAAGATGAGTGGTTAACTAGGGACAAGCCCCTGGCGAAGTCGTAAGTATTTGGATATCAGAGTAATTCATGGTATGTTTTTATTGCACTGCTTCTCCTTACGCCGAATATGATTATGCAGTCCGCCTCGAGCCCGCATCGACGTATCTTCGTTGGACGGTTCTTTGGACCCGTCGGCTATGAGTAGTGGTTCACTTCCGACCGCCTCCTCCCCTCGCCCTACGGACAACGTCGAGGTGTTGTCTCAAAGGGAACCAAGCCGAGGGGAGGTAGTCCTGGAGGCGCCTCGAGGCGACCTTCCGGACCCTGGGCGTAAAGGGAGCAAAACTCCCACGGGCTCCAAGTTCGGCCCTTAGCCGAACACCGCACCGGAACCACCAGTGGTCCCGGACTCCGGCAGGAGGCCCCCTGTTAAGAGGGGCAAGCCGCCCGTGCTGGTGACCTCTGTCCATCCAGGGGCACCGGACAACTTGCTGGAAGTGCTTCGCAGTGCTTCCATCGATGAAGAGCACCGCACTATTATGCGTGCGGTGATCAAGAAGGTTCAGTCCGCCAAGAGCGGACTGACTAAAGCCTGTGCCAGCCTCCTAACAGGCTTTGAGGTGAGTAATCGAAATATAGGAAAATATTACCGCATAGACAGTAGCCCCTGATGCTCTATTTGGCGTTCGCGAAGAAAAGCCGAATAGAGGATCAAATAATAACTGCAGGAGTCTAATCCAAGTATGTCTATATGCGTATGCAGGCTTCAGTGCTGGCCGCTACCGCACGTACTGCGGAGGTTGCCGCACTGAAGGAGGACCTCGAGCGGTCCGAGGAAGAACTCGGCCTTGCCAAGAGGCAGCTCGAGGAGAACAAAGGTAAGCAATACCTTGTCTATATAAAAAAGTTTTGGTTGCAAGATAATAGGATCATCATGAATGTACCAGGGACCACGACCGAAGTGGCGACCCTGAAGCAGGCGCTGTCTGAGGCTGAAAACAAAGCGGCCAAGGAGCGCATCGAGCGAGAAAGACACGAATCCCGAGTAGGCGAGGTGCAACAAGATCTCCAGGCGCTCGTGAAGAAGCACGAGTCCTTGGAGCTTGACTCGAAGACGCGAGAGTCCGAGCTTGCCAAGGCCCCCGAAAGTGTAAAACATGCCAAGGCCAAAGCCCAAAAGGCCCTCCAGGAGATTGAGGCGGTGAAGAAGATAGCGGCGGGTAAGGCATTCATTATGCAAAGCAAGCATGTGAAAGAAAATTTCTATTTACTTACCCGAGTTCGGAGCTCTCCAGGGGCATTCACAGATCTGCCCCACAGTGTGTCTGATGCCGCGGAGTTCTACTGGGCTGAGGAGGGGAGCTCAACGGAGAAGGTGTTCTGGTCTCAGTATACCGGGACCGAACACCCGATGCCCTTGAGCGACCAGCTGAAGCAACTGGTCGAGCTCCACAAGGCGGCCGAACAGGCCATGAAGGGCCTTATAGTCCGGATGTGGCCTGGCGATGCCCTTCCCAACAACTACTTTGGCCTGGTGAGGCGGCTTCTGGATGCCTGCCCACGGCTAGAAGTCATAAAGCAGTCCGTCTGCATCGAAGGTGCACGGGGCCACCGCAGGGCAAGGAGCATCACCACCCTGAAATGTATTATGAGGGTGTCCTGAAGGGTGCCCGTCTTGTGTCGAACGAGTGTTCCAAAGATGTAATTTTTGAATGAACTCGCTCATGTGATCCTGTATTATGAAAACTAGTTCATGTGCGCTATGCAACGCTTTTGCATTTAAAATATTACCTTCTGTGCGGCCGTTTATAGAATCTGAGAGTTGGCTAGTCATCGGCTTCTACCCCCATGCAACTAGTGCTGGGGTGTTCGGGATAAATCTGAGCACTCTTTTTCTCATTTTTGGGTCCTTCGAGGGAGGTGCTCAGCGCAACGAACCAGGCAATCGGACTGTAATGCTTTATCACTCTCACTTAGCCATAGAAGTCTACAATTTTAAATGTTGGCGAAGCCCCTAGTATTCGGAAGGACAAATTTGGGGCGCTATACACGCCTAAGTCGGACAAGGCCGACTCCTCGCCCGAAGCGGAAAAAGTCTTTAGGGACTTGAGACCTCTCGAACAGCGACCAGCTCTCGCCTTATCATGACAGTCAGTTTTAGCTTTCTCTACTGAGGTGCTCAGCCGGAAGAACGAGGGCACAATCGCAGTAGTTCTCCCAGTGCTACCTTAGCCGATATAGCGGAACGTAAGGTACCAAAACATGGGAGCCGGGCAAACCCAACTATTGACCCAAGACATGATTCGGAGCTGATGCATATAATGTTATAAGTTCGGGGTGCTGCACTGTCGAAAGTGTTCGGACTTCTCACGCCGTATTATGGGGTATACGGAAGCCCCTGGCGTATTGACCATACCAGACTATACGGGTGCTGTCTGTTATAAATGAACATATATAAAAAAGAATATATAATGCAATAATAGACTAGTGCTATGCATTGTTTATTAAATAATGCGTCGAAGCGCACTGATACAAGTAGTGCGATAAGCAAAAAATAGGACTATTTGACATGTCCCATCCAAGGGCAGATTGCGGACTGGTATTTAAAGCAGGTATTACACTCGTTATCGGAGACCACCTGGGGATTCCATTGTGCCACGTAGCTTCCTGCCTCCTTGGTTGTTGTATCATGTGTCCGACAATCGTGCTGCCGGATAGTGTTTCCAGAGAGTAAAGTCCTGAAAGAGAAAGAATGATAAAGGCAACAAGCCCCTAGTGTGGTTGAGCCGCATTGTGGGACGTGCCATGGTCGTGCCCCCGCCTACACCCATGGTATTTTCAATGCGTAATTATGTACGCGCGGCCCGGATTTCGCCGTTTGACTGAGACCAGGGCGGGGGCCGAATTGCTAGGCGAGCTCTGAACGTGCCAGGCGATCCTGTTGCAGGTTATCCCAGACGCGCTTGACGGTGTCTGGGGGCTTTATCGCCGAACTGGTGGATTGCCTTAAAAGGCTGCTTTGTGCTTCTGCTGCGAGGGCCGCAGTGTGCTCCTCCGTACGAAGCGAGCGCTCTGTGTTTCCATTGACTGTGATGACCCCCCGAGGTCCTGGCATCTTGAGCTTGAGGTATGCATAATGCGGTACCACATTGAATCTTGCAAACGCGGTTCGCCCGAGCAGTGCGTGATAGCCGCTGCGAAATGGGACGACATCGAAGATTAAGTCCTCGCTTCGGAAGTTGTCCAGAGATCCAAAGACCACTTCCAGTGTGATTGAGCCCGTACAATGGGCCTCTGGGATGATGCCTTTAAAGGTCGTTTTTGTGGGTTTGATCCTCGAGGGGTCTATACCCATTTTGCACACTGTATCCTGATAGAGCAGGTTCAGGCTGCTGCCGCCGTCCATAAGGACTCGAGTGAGGTGAAATCCGTCAATGATAGGGGTCTAAGACCAATGCGGCAGATCCACCATGATGGATCACTGGTAGAAAAAGGGCCTATAGTCCCGGTTCGTAAGGGCCTTTAGTCCCGGTTCCGGAACCGGGACTAAAGTGTCGGTACTAATACCTCCCCCCTTTAGTCCCGGTTCAATCCAGAACCGGGACTAAAGGCCCTCCACGTGGGCAGTGCGCAGAGCCCAGTCAGGAGACCCTTTGGTCCCGGTTGGAGCCACCAACCGGGACCAAAGGGTCTCCTGACTGGGCTCTGCGCACTGCCCACGTGGAGACCCTTTGGTCCCGGTTGGTGGCACCAACCGGGACCAATAGGCATCCACGCGTCAGCACTTCTGTGGCTGGGGTTTTTGTTTTTTTTTTGAAAGGGGGGGGGGGGGTTGGGGGTTTTGGGGGGTTAATTTAGGTGTTTCATATATTGTGTTAGCTAGTCATAATTAATAGAGAGAAGTGTCCTCTGTTATGTCCGTGCTTGGTCGACGCTATGTACTATACATACGTATATAGAGAGGACTAGACATGCTAGCTAGCTAGTAAGCAAACGAAGGAAACAGAAGATCGTCATGAACATATATGCATATATACAGAGAGAAGTGATATCGACCACCTCTCCTTCTCCGAGAGATTGGTCGAACAACAAGTTCTTGTATATCTATCTGACACTACCGGCTACATATATACAATAATTATCTCTTACAAATATAATCATACGGACTCAGGGTCCACATATAATTCTCCATCTTCAGGGATCACGTGGTCAAGAAAGAATGCCGCCAATTCCTCTTGAATTGCTCGCATGCGAGCTGGTGCTAGGAGTTCATCCCGCTTCCGAAACATCTAATTTGAAGAAGGGGGTCAATACACATATATATATATAAATGAATGAAACTCAACACAAATGATGGTAATAAAATAAAATTGTGAATGTTGTTATTTACGTACTTCATATTGTTCGTTAGAGTACCCGCCCCGCTCACAGGTCGTGTGGCGGATGGACTCGCAGATGTAGTATCCACAGAAGTCATTCCCTTGTTCCTGCCACAACCACTTTACAAGAAATAGAGGTCAATCAAACTGATAAGCAAGAATGCTAAATGGTATTGATGAAACTAGCGCTTGAATCACTAGGAGATGCGCGGAACATGCTACTATAGTACTTACTTTCGGGTGTCTAAATTCCAGCTCCTTCGGCAGTCCCGGAACTGTTTTGGTGAATTTTCTCCAAACCCTGCCGGACAAAGAAAACAATTACTTGATATCAGGAAATGAAAAAAGTTGCTGATATGGTGGATAATGATCGATTTAACTTACTTCTTGAGGATTTCAGTCATGTTCGCATACTCCTTGGGATCTTTTCGTTTAGAGTCCAAGACGGTTACTACTCCCTGCTCAAGCTTAATCTCTAGGAGAATATAGTGGTAACTGCACACACATGCATAACTCATCAATTACATTACTATAACCTTGACTAATATATAAGGGAAACCGAATACGCACAAGACAGTAACACTCACCTGAAGTTGTAAGGAAAGAGTATTATATCTTTGTTTTGATTTATTACGAACGATCGTAGCAAGTTGGCCTCGGTAGCTGCGGCATGAAGTTTAACCTGAGTTGCATCTATGAGATATGTGTTAATGAACCCAATATCACCGACTTGTCTTTTCTTCAATTCGGCGATCTTCAATCTGCATAATATAGTGAGGATGATTATAAATACATGCAATGAAAGAGCTAAGCTATATAGAGAAACTTAATGACAGAAGTAGTACTACTTACAGACAGTAGCAGGCGACCGTTGTTTTATCAAGGGCCAATTGATTGAAAAACTGATAGAACTCCTCAAATGGAACAGGCAACAGATCAATTCCAACGAGGTCATGCTCCGGTTTAACTCTCGCATGCAAAGTACTCCTCCCCCCAGAGTCTCTGCAGATTTTCAAGTACCAATCATGCAATCTTCGCATCATCGTTGATAGAGATCTTTCATCTTTGACGAGAGGCTTCCCGTACTCGTATCTTTGTATCTGCACCTCCATGGGTTCATAATGTACTTCGTCGGGTAGGTAATCTGCAAGATTGCTATAACCGGGCACCATCCTCGGATCATTATCGACGTTGTGGCTAGGCACCTTGAGCGGGGGGCACGATTGCTTCGCTTGTTCGCCGAGCTGGGCAATTTGTTTCCCAGCTCGTCGTTCTTTCAGCCTTTGATCACTGACAGTACTTCTCGACCGCTCCGCTTCGGCAAATTCCTTTCCAATAATGCGGTCATAGTTTCCTTTCGGCGGATCAGACTTCGGTGGTTTTGTCAGGGCAGCCAGAGTGCGCTTCACTTTCACCCGATCTACCTTCTCCTCCGGAGGTGGATGTTTCTTTGCTTTCACCCCTTCAAAGAAGTTCCTCACTTCTTCTCGCGCGATCTCGGCGTTCTCCTCCAGGGTCCTCTCATATGGTAACTTCTCTGGAGTCTTCAGAGAAGGACCGAATCTGTATGTCCTCCCGCCTCTGATTGTACTGCTAGACGCCGACCGAGCAGACGGAGCGGTTGTCTTCTTTACTTGCTTAAGCGGCGGAGGAGAAGGACTACGACGCGCCGGAGCAGCTAGAGCGGCGGCAGGTCTCTTCCGCCCTTGCTGACGAGGCGGAGAAGGAGGAGGCTGGCTGCTCGGGCGCGTCGGCGCAGGCGGAGAAGGAGGCGGAGTGCCGCCACGCGCCGGAGAAGGAGCCGGCCGAGGGCCCTGATCGTCACTCGCTGGAGGAGGAGGCGGTGGAGGCGGAGTGCCCTGACTCGCCGGAGGAGGAGGAGGAGGCGGTGGCATCCAGTTCGGAAGGTTGATGAGCTCCTTCCGCCATAGGCATGGAGTCTTCAGAGCAGACCCCAGCCGAGTCTCCCCTTCACCGGTAGGGTGGTCAAGCTGGAGGTCCTCAAATCCCTCCGTTATCTCATCCACCATCACCCTAGCATATCCTTCTGGAATCGGCCGGCAGTGAAAAGTTGCGCCGGGTTCAGTAGGATAAACAGAGCCAACAGCCGCCTTGACCTTCAAATTCATCCATTGCGTCATAAGGTGGCAGTTTTGAGACTCCGTTATAGCATCCATGGGATAGCTGGCAGGAGCCGTCAAGGCATGCTCCAGCTGAAGCAGCTCGGTGGAAGCCACGCTGCTTCTGCGCTGAGATGGCGGGGTAGCTTCGGGGGAGGCTTCGGCAGTACGTTTGCTGCGATTTGCTTCTCGTTCCTCTATCGCGTCTACCCTTGCTTGCAGCGCCTGTATTTGGGTCTACTGCACTTTTTTCCTCCTCTCATGGGATTTGTAACCGCCTGCGTCCGGAAACCCAACCTTCCACGGAATGGAGCCTGGCGTGCCTCGTGTCCGTCCAGGGTGCTCAGGATTCCCGAGGGCCATTGTGAGCTCGTCGTTCTCTCTGTCTGGAAAGAACGTCCCTTCCTGCGCTGCTTCGATATACTGCTTAAGCTTACTGACTGGTATGTCCATTTGATCGTTCGTCCAAATGCACTTCCCTGTTACAGGGTCCAGTGTTCCGCCAGCCCCGAAGAACCAAGTCCGGCAACGGTCTGGCCAGTTAATTGTCTCTGGTTCGATCCCTTTATGAACCAGATCATTCTCAGTCTTGGACCACTTAGGCCGGGCTACGAGGTAGCCACCTGACCCCGTGCGATGGTGAAGCTTCTTCTTCGCAGCATTTTGCTTGTTTGTCGCCAACATCTTCTTACTCTTTTCTGATGTCTTGTGGGCCACAAATGCGGGCCAGTGATCTCTGATCTTCTCATATCTGCCCTTGAATTCTGGTGTCTCATTATTTTCGACAAACTTATTCAGCTCTTTCTTCCACCTCCTGAATAGTTCTGCCATCCTCTTCAGAGCAAAAGACTTGATTAATTTCTCTTTAACTGGGTTCTCTGGATTATCCTCAGGCGGTAGGGTGAAATTTGACTTCAGCTCAGTCCAAAGATCATTTTTCTGCATATCATTGACATAAGACACCTCAGGGTCTTCTGTAGCCGGCTTAAACCATTGGTGGATGCTTATCGGGATCTTGTCCCTAACCAGAACCCCGCACTGAGCAACAAATGCGCTCTTTGTCCGGAGGGGTTCAATAGGTTGGCCGTCGGGCGCGATTGCTATGATCTCAAACTTTTCATCCGAGCTCAACTTTTTCTTCGGGCCTCGTCTCTTTACCGAAGTTGTGCTCGATTCGGAGGGCTAGAAAAAAGAACAAAGACTTAATTAATATGTGTACATACCAAAACAATGAATGCATCAATCAGCTAGTCAGCATAGGCTTAACTAATATATATACCTGGCCGGACTCGGTTCGGTCACCGGAGCCGTCATCACGGTCTCCTTCTTGCACTGGCATTGGGTCACCAGAGCCGTCCTCATGTTCTTCTTCTTGCACCGGCATTAGGTCACCGTAGCCAGCTTGTTCACCCTCTCCTTCCAGACCATCGGTTTCGTTGAGAAACAACGAGAGGGCATCACTTCCTTCTGCGATTATGTCCCTCAACAACGCTTCTTTTGTTGCTTCGTCTAGGGCGGTGTCCATAGTTTCTACAAATATTTACAACATGGCAATTATTATTCAAACATGACAGATGGATATATTAGTGCCAAACATAGAACTAGCTACCTAATCATAGTAAGCTATCGGGAGGGGGTATATATCGACAACGACGACACTACATCTATGTCCCTCGACGACCCTCATTCCCGATAAAAAAAGAGGAAGAAGAAGGAAAATAAGAGGAGAAGAAAGAATAGAGGAGAAGAACCCTTGACCCCTAGACGACCCTCTTCTTCCTCTCATGTTCGAGAGGATCGCCGAGGGGTCGGGAGGTTTCCTAGTGTCAAAGGATTCAACAAAACCATGTCTTCATCATTAGGCGAAAGTAACATGTGCATGATGGTACGAAGCTCTTCAAAGTTGTTCTGGAACGGAGTCCCAGATAGGATAATTCACTTTTTGGTACAAAGTTCAGAAAGAGCCTTCTGAATATCGCTATTTGGAAGGCCTTTGCTGAATTCGTACCAAAAGGCGGATTATTCTATCCGGGACTCCATTCCAGAACAACTTTGCAGAACTTCGTACCAACATGCCCTGGTTACTTCCGGCTAATGATGAAGGCATGGATTTCTTCAATACTTTGACACTAGGAAACCTCTCTCGACCCCTCGGCGATCCTCGACCCCTCGAACCCTCGACGACCCTGGAACCCTCGACCCCTAGATGACCCTCTTCTTCCTCTCATGTTCGAGAGGATCGCCGAGGGGTCGGGAGGTTGCCTAGTGTCAAAGGATTCAACAAAACCATGTCTTCATCATTAGGCGAAAGTAACATGTGCATGATGGTACGAAGCTCTTCAAAGTTGTTCTGGAACGGAGTCCCAGATAGGATAATTCGCTTTTTGGTACAAAGTTCAGCAAGAGCCTTCCGAATATCGCTATTTGGAAGGCCTTTGCTGAATTCGTACCAAAAAGCGGATTATTCTATCCGGGACTCCATTCCAGAATAACTTTGCAGAACTTCGTACCAACATGCCCTGGTTACTTCCGGCTAATGATGAAGGCATGGATTTCTTCAATACTTTGACACTAGGAAACCTCTCTCTACTTCCGGCTAATAAGAAGAAGAAGAAGAAGAAGAAGAAGAAGAAGAAAAGAAGAAAAAAAAGAGGAGAAGAAGAAAGGAATAGTGGAGAAGAAGAGAAAATAGAATATTCTATTTTCTCTTCTTCTCCACTATTCCTTTCTTCTTCTCCTCTTCTTTTTCTTCTTTTTTCTTCTTCTTATTTATTTCTCCTCTTCTTTTCGGTAGAGGAAACCCTAAATAGCTAGCAAGTATCGTGGGTGTGTGATACATGTGGCCTTCGGTGTCGGACACTACATCCACGTCCCACAAGTGACGTGGGCGTCGAAGCCCGCGCCACTTGTGGGATGTGGGTGTAGTGTCCGACACCGACGGTACATGTATCTCACACCGACGATATTTTCTATTTAGGGTTTCTCCTCTACCGCTCCTCGACCTCTCGACGACCCTCGTGCCCGATAAAATAAAGAGGAAGAAGAAGAAGAAAAAAGAAGAAAAGAAAGAATAGAGGAGAAGACTTCCTCTTCTTCCTCTCCTCTTCTTCTCCCTCTTCTTCCCCTTCTTCCTCGCCTCTCTCATGAATGTCCGACGTTCTCGACCCCCCCACGTGTCGAAGAAAAAAAAGAAGAAAAAAAAGAGGAGAAGAAGAAAGGAATAGTGGAGAAGAAGAGAAAATAGAATATATTCTATTTTCTCTTCTTCTCCACTATTCCTTTCTTCTTCTCCTCTTCTTTTTCTTCTTTTTTCTTCTTCTTATTTATTTCTCCTCGTCTTCCTCTCCCCTCTCAGCGACCCTAGACCCCCTCTCGACCCTCGACCCCTAGGCGACCGTCGACCCCTCTCTTTTTTTTCTTCCTCTTCTATTTTATCCTCTTCTTCCTCTACCGCTCGGCGACCCTCGACGACCCTCGTTCCCGATAAAAAAAAGAGGAAGAAGAAGAAAAAAAGAGGAGAAGAAAGAATAGAGGAGAAGATCATCTCCTCTATTCTTTCTTCTCCTCTTTTTTCTTTTCTTATTCCTCTTCTTTTTTTATCCTCTTCCTCCTCTCATGTTCGACGACCCTCGACCCCTCGGCGACCCTAGACCCCCTCTCGACCCCCTCTTCTTCTCCCTCTTCTAATTCATTTGTTCATATGAATATACAAACATTTTCATATTTACAATAATTAATATCACCAAAAAAAATCTATGAACAGAAAAAAATCCTAATTTTTCTAAAAAACTATCTTTTGCATATATACATGAACATAGATATATACACAGAGATCATATGTATACATATATATATAAAACAAGCATATATATATATATATATGAAAAAAGCATATATATGAAAAAAATGCTAGCTAGGGCGCCGGCCGGACCAGAGGAGGACCGCGGAGTCGGCGGCGAGGATGGCGACGGGGCAGTGGGCGCGCGCCTGGGGTAGGAGACGCGGGCGACGGCGACGGTGGGCCGGGGCGGCGGGCGTCGGGCAAGGGCGGGCCGGCCGGCGCGGGCGACGGCGAGGGCGGGACGGGCCGGTGCGCGTCGGGGCAGGGACAAGGGCGACGGCGACGGGGGCGGGCCGGGGCGGCGCGCGTCGCGGGCGACGGCGACAATGGGCGCGGGCGACGACGACGATGGGGGCGGGCGGCGTCGGGGCAGCCTGGCGGCGTCGGCAACTGCAACTGCAAGATGAGAATGAAAAATTCCAAAGTGTGGCCTTATATAGTAGAGGCTTTAGTCTCGGTTCGTGGCAGCAACCGGGACTAAAGGTGGGCATTAGTCCCGGTTGCTTCCACGAACCGAGACCAATGGCCTCTTTTCGGCAGCCCAAAGGGCGGGAAGCGAAGCCCATTGGTCCCGGTTGGTGGCACCAACCGGGACTAAAGGGGGGCAATGGTCACGGTTGGTGCCGACCGTGACCATTGCCCCCCTTTAGTCCCGGTTGGTGCCACCAACCGGGACCAATGCCCTTGTGCGCCCCGCGCCCAAAAGTTTAGTCCCACATCGCTAGTTGACAGCGCCCAACACCAGTTTATAAGCTCTGCTGCCTCCTCCCTCTCGAACTCCTCTGAACTGCAGGCCTATGGGCCTAATTTGACACTGCTTTGCCTGTGGGCCTATTGGGCCTTCTGCGGGCCTGAATCCTGGCCCATGTAGGGTTTCTAGTCGTATTCAGGCCGTGGAGGCCCAGTAGGTTGCATTTTTTTTTGGTTTTTTCTTTTTTATTTCTACATTTTTTTGGTTTTTTATTTTTTTATTTCTACTTACAACTAAATACTTACAGTTTTTTAGTGATTTCTTTTTGCTTTTAGGTCACAAAAATTATAAACTTTCTGTTAGTGCCATTAGTTTTAAATTTTAAATAGTTTAAATTTGAATTTTTAAAAATTTGTGTGAATCACTAGTTTATGAATAACTTTACTATAAAATTAGAATTTTTTTTCTATTTATTTTTTATTTCTACTTACAACTAAATACTTACAGTTTTTTAGTGATTTCTTTTTGCTTTTACGTCACAAAAATTATAAACTTTCTGTTAGTGCCATTAGTTTTAAATTTTAAATAGTTTAAATTTGAATTTTTAAAAATTTGTGTGAATCACTAGTTTATGAATAACTTTACTATAAAATTAGAATTTTTTTCTATTTATTTTTTATTTCTACTTACAACTAAATACTTATAGTTTTTAGTGATTTCTTTTTGCTTTTAGGTCACAAAAATTATAAACTTTCTGTTAGTGCCATTAGTTTTAAATTTTAAATAGTTTAAATTTGAATTTTTAAAAATTTGTGTGAATCACTAGTTTATGAATAACTTTACTATAAAATTAGAATTTTTTTCTTCTTTGCTATTTATTTTTTATTTTAGGTCACACAAATTATAGTTTGATTTTAGGTCACACAAATTATATTCTTTTTGCTATTGAAGAATATTATAGTTTTATTTTAGTTGATCATAACATAATATTTTAATTGATTGTTTTTATTTTCATAAAAGTTTTGTAGTTCATTCTGTTTGCTATTAATTCATTCTTTGAGCTAAATGACTCTGAAATTGGAAAGCATTTCAAAATGAACTCTGAAAAGGTTGAAAGTTGGCATGGTCTCATCATTTCACCCACATAGCATGTTCCAAAAAGTAGAGAGGGTTACGACAAAAACTTGATGCACTTCGTGTACAAAATGGACAATCACTTTCGAAGTATCAAAGTTTCGAACCATAAGACATGAAAGCATTTCAAATGAACTCTGAAATAGTTGAAAGTTGGGATGGTATCATAATTTCACCCACATAGCATTTGCTTATTGCGGGAGAAAGTCTTCACTTTTTCTTCGCTTGTGTCATTTGCTTATTGCGCCGTAACCATGGATAATCTTCATTGTTTATCAGGATGCTTGGGTCAGCCTTGACATTGAAGGGAGGAATTTCATGAAACTTTTCATAATCTTCAGACATGTCTGTCTTGCCGTCCACTCCCAGGATGTCCCTTTTTCCTGAAAGAACTATGTGGCGCTTTGGCTCATCGTATGATGTATTCGCTTCCTTATCTTTTCTTTTTCTCGGTTTGGTAGACATGTCCTTCACATAGATAACCTGTGCCACATCATTGGCTAGGACGAACGGTTCGTCAGTGTACCCAAGATTTTTCAGATCCACTGTTGTCATTCCGTACTGTGGGTCTACATGTACCCCGCCGCCTAACAGATTGACCCATTTGCACTTAAACAAAGGGACCTTAAAATCAGGTCCGTAGTCAAGTTCCCATATGTCCACTATGTAACCATAATATGTGTCCTTTCCGCTCTCGGTTGCTGCATCAAAGCAGACACCGTGTTTTGGTTGGTGCTCTTTTGATCTTGGGCGATCGTGTAAAATCTATTCCCATTTATCTCGTATCCTTTGTAAGTCAATACAGTCAAAGATGGTCCCCTGGACAACAAGTACAACTCATCACAAACAGTGTTGTCACCTCTGAGACGTGTTTCCAACCAACTGCTGAAAGTCCTGATGTGTTCACATGTAATCCAGTCGTCGCACTGCTCCGGGTGTTTGGAGCGCAGACTGTTCTTGTGTTCATCGACATACGGGGTCACCAAGGTAGAGTTCTGTAGAACTGTGTAGTGTGCTTGAGACCAAGAATATCCGTCCCTGCATATTATTGAGTCTCTTCCAAGAGTGCCTTTTCCAGTCAGTCTCCCCTCATACCGCGATTTAGGGAGACCTATCTTGTTAAGGCCAGGAATGAAGTCAACACAAAACCCGATAACATCCTCTGTTTGATGGCCCATGGAGATGCTTCCTTCTGGCCTAGCGCGGTTACGGACATATTTCTTTAGGACTCCCATAAACCTCTCAAAGGGGAACATATTGTGTAGAAATACGGGCCCCAGGATGACAATCTCGTCGACTAGATGAACTAGGACGTGCGTCATGATATTGAAGAAGGATGGTGGGAACACCAGCTCGAAACTGACAAGACATTGCGCCACATCACTCCTTAGCCTTGGTACGATTTCTGGATCGATCACCTTCTGAGAGATTGCATTGAGGAATGCACATAGCTTCACAATGGCTAATCGGACGTTTTCCGGTAGAAGCCCCCTCAATGCAACCGGAAGCAGTTGCGTCATAATCACGTGGCAGTCATGAGACTTTAGGTTCTGAAACTTTTTCTCTGGCATATTTATTATTCCCTTTATATTCGACGAGAAGCCAGTCGTGACCTTCATACTGAGCAGGCATTCAAAGAAGATTTCTTTCTCTTCTTTTGTAAGAGCGTAGCTGGCAGGACCTTTATACTGCTTCGGAGGCATGCCGTCTTTTTCGTGCAAATGTTGCAGGTCCTCTCGTGCCTCAGGTGTATCTTTTGTCTTCCCATACACGCCCAAGAAGCCTAGCAGGTTCACGCAAAGGTTCTTCGTCACGTGCATCACGTCGATTGAGGAGCGGACCTCTAGGTCTTTCCAGTAGGGTAGGTCCCAAAATATAGATTTCTTCTTCCACATGGGTGCGTGTCCCTCAGCGTCATTCGGAACAGCTAGTCCACCGGGACCCTTTCCAAAGATTACGTAGTGTAAATCATTGACCATAGCAAGCACGTGATCACCGGTGCGCATGGCGGGCTTCTTTCGGTGATCTGCCTCGCCTTTGAAATGCTTGCCTTTCTTTCGACATTGATGGTTGGTCGGAAGAAATCGACGATGGCCCAGGTACACATTCTTCCTGCATTTGTCCAGGTATATACTTTCAGTGTCATCTAAACAGTGCGTGCATGCGTGGTATCCTTTGTTTGTCTGTCCTGAAAGGTTACTGAGAGCGGGCCAATCGTTGATGGTCACGAACAGCAACACCTTAAGGTTAAATTCCTCCTGTCTGTGCTCATCCCATGTACGTACACCGTTTCCATTCCACAGCTGTAAAAGTTCTTCAACTAATGGCCTTAGGTACACATCAATTTCGTTGCCGGGTTGCTTAGGGCCTTGGATGAGAACTGGCATCATAATGAACTTCCGCTTCATGCACATCCAAGGAGGAAGGTTATACATACATAGAGTCACGGGCCAGGTGCTGTGATTGCTGCTCTGCTCCCCGAAAGGATTAATGCCATCCGCGCTTAAAGCAAACCATACATTCCTTGGGTCCTTTGCAAACTCATCCCAGTACTTTCTCTCGATTTTTCTCCACTGTGACCCGTCAGCGGGTGCTCTCAACTTCCCATCTTTCTTTCGATTCTCACTTTGCCATCGCATCAACTTGGCATGCTCTTCGTTTCTGAACAGACGTTTCGACCGTGGTATTATAGGAGCATACCACATCACCTTCACAGGAACCCTCTTCCTGAGGGGCTCGCCGTCAACATCACCAGGGTCATCTCGTCTGATCTTATACCGCAACGCACCGCATACCGGGCATGCGTTTAGATACTTGTATGCACCGCGGTAGAGGATGCAGTCATTAGGGCATGCATGTATCTTCTCCACCTCCAATCCTAGAGGGCATATGACCTTCTTTGCTGCGTATGTACTGTCGGGCAATTCGTTATCCTTTGGAAGCTTCTTCTTCAATATTTTCAGTAGCTTCTCAAATCCTTTGTCAACCACAACATTCTCTACCTTCCACTGCAGCAATTCCAGTACGGTACCGAGCTTTGTGTTGCCATCTTCGCAATTGGGGTATAACTCTTTTTTGTGATCCTCTAACATGCGATCGAACTTCAGCTTCTCCTTTTGACTAATGCATTGCGTCCTTGCATCGACAATGACCCGGCGGAGATCATCATCATCGGGCACATCGTCTGGTTCCTCTTGATCTTCAGCAGCTTCACCCGTGGCAGCATCATTGGGCACATCATCTGGTTCCTCTTGATCTTCACCAGCTCCCCCCGTTGCAGCATCACCGTATTCAGGGGGCACATAGTTGTCATCGTACTCTTCTTCTTCGCCGTCTTCCATCATAACCCCTATTTCTCCGTGCCTCGTCCAAACATTATAGTGTGGCATGAAACCCTTGTAAAGCAGGTGGGAGTGAAGGATTTTCCGGTTAGAGTAAGACCTCGTATTCCCACATTCAAAGCATGGACAACACATAAAACCATTCTGCTTGTTTGCCTCAGCCGCATCGAGAAACTCATGCACGCCCTTAATGTACTCGCGGGTGTGTCTGTCACCGTACATCCATTGCCGGTTCATCTGTGCGTGCATTATATATAATTAAGTGTCCAAATTAATAGAAGTGTACAAATCTCGAGGAAAATGGAGCTTGAAGGTCGAGCTTCGAGAGGAGAAAGCTTAAGTAGTGTGGCTCGGGCATTCCATCGAACACCTCATGTGCATAGGAGGTGAGCTAGAGCACCACAAAGCCCTCTCCCCCTCGGCCAGAAAAAACAGAGCACTGTGCTCTGCTCTTGCACGAGGGGGTATATATAGGCACCTCATTGGTCCCGGTTGGTGCATGAACCGGGACTAAAGGGGAGCCTTTGGTCCTGGTTCAAGCCACCAACTGGGACCAATGGTGGTGGGCCAGGAGCGAGGCCCATTGGTCCCGGTTTGTCCCACCAACCGGGACCAAAAGGTCCAGACGAACCGGGACCAATGGCCCACGTGGCCCGGCCGGCCCCCTGGGCTCACGAACCGGGACCAATGCCCACATTGGTCCCGGTTCTACACTGAACCGGGACTAATGGGCTGAGCCGGCCTGGACCATAGCCCTGTTTTCTACTAGTGGATACTAGTGGGGTGGTCCCTGCGATCGAATGTGATCGAACAAGAGGACCATGGGTTGAACTTTGGGGCGACGGGCTCCATCGCATATACGTCCCTTAGTGCATGCTTCCGTTCCCTCTTGGGGATGTGGATTGCGTATATCATGTTCACCGTCCTCACTTGTGGGGGGGGGACCTCTTCTGTCCTCCTGTGTTCGGCGGTTGGGGCTCCTCCTCGTCATCACTGTGCAACCCCTTGTGCTTGTTTTCGGTGTTTATCCTGCTGGCCTGCTTCAACACCCAGCATTCTCTGTTGGTGTGATTGGCTGGCTTATCAAGGGTGACGTGTATTTGACACGAGCGATCGAGTATGCGGTCCTAACTGGACAGGCCTGGAGTGCTTCTTTTGAATGGCTTTTTCCGCTGACCGGGTTTAGAGCCTCTGAATCCGGCATTGACTGTCGTATCGTCGGTGTTATCGCCGTTGTTGCGGCGCTTGTGTTTGTTGCGACGTGGCCTGCCGTTACTGTAGTTGGTATCCGAAGTGCCAAGGTTCCTTGATATGTTGTTGCTGCGGGCCAGCCAGCTATCCTCTGCCGCGCAAAAGTGGGTCATGAGTGTCGTGAGGGCTGCTACCTCTTGAGCACTGCGTTGGATTTCCCCGAAGAGGAGAGGATGATGCAGCAAAGTAGCGTAAGTATTTCCCTCAGTTTTTGAGAACCAAGGTATCAATCCAGTAGGAGGCTACACGCAAGTCCCTCGTACCTACACAAAAACAATAGCTCCTCGCAACCAGCGCGATTAGGGGTTGTCAATCCCTTCACGGTCACTTAAGAGAGTGAGATCTGATAGAGATGATAGATAATATTTTTGGTATTTTTGATATAGAGATGCAAAGTGAAAAGTAAAAAGCAAAGTAAAAAAAGCAAAGCAATAATAAAGTGATGGAGATTGATATGATGAGAATAGACCCGGGGGCCATAGGTTTCACTAGTGGCTTCTCTCAAGAGCATAAGTATTCTACGGTGGGTGAACAAATTACTGTTGAGCAATTGATAGAATTGAGCATAGTTATGAGAATATCTAGGTATGATCATGTATATAGGCATCATGTCCGAGACAAGTAGACCGACTCCTGCCAGCATCTACTACTATTACTCCACTCATCGACCGCTATCCAGCATGCATCTAGAGTATTAAGTTAAAAACAGAGTAACGCCTTAAGCAAGATGACATGATGTAGAGGGATAGTTTCATGCAATATGATAAAAACCCCATCTTGTTATCCTCGATGGCAACAATACAATATGTGCCTTGCTGCCCCTTCTATCACTGGGAAAGGACACCGCAAGATTGAACCCAAAGCTAAGCACTTCTCCCATGGCAAGAAAAACCAATCTAGTAGGCCAAACCAAACTGATAATTCGAAGAGACTTGCAAAGATAACCAATCATACATAAAAGAATTCAGAGAAGATTCAAATATTATTCATAGATAGACTTGATCATAAACCCACAATTCATTGGTCTCAACAAACACACCGCAAAAAGAAGATTACATCGAATAGATCTCCACGAGAGAGGGGGGAACATTGTATGGAGATCCAAAAAGAGAGAAGAAGCCATCTAGCTAATAACTATGGACCCGAAGGTCGGAGGTAAACTACTCACACTTCATCGGAGAGGCTATGATGATGTAGAAGCCATCCATGATGACGGCCCTCTCCGGCGGAGCTCCGGAATAGGCCCCAAGATGGGATCTCGTGGATACAGAAAGTTGCAGCGGTGGAATTAGGTTTTTGGCTCCGTATCTGATCGTTTGGGGGTACGTAGGTATATATAGGAGGAAGGAGTACATCGGTGGAGCAACAGGGGGCCCACGAGGCAGGGGGCCACGCCCTAGGGGGGGCGCCCCCCACCCTCGTGACCGCCTCTTTTGTTCCTTGGAGCAGGGTCCAAGTCTCCTGGATCACGTTCGGTGAGAAAATCACGTTCCCGAAGGTTTCATTCTGTTTGGACTCCGTTTGATATTCTGTTTCTCCGAAACACTGAAATAGGCAAAAAAACAGCAATTCTGGGCTGGGCCTCCGGTTAATAGGTTAGTCCAAAAAAATATAAAAGTGGAAAATAAAGCCCAATATAGTCCAAAACAGTAGATAATATAGCATGGAGCAATAAAAAATTATAGATACGTTAGAGACATATCAGGCATCCCCAAGCTTAATTCCTGCTCGTCCTCGAGTAGGTAAATGATAAAAAGAGAATTTTTGATGCGGAATGCTACTTGGCATAATTTTAATGCAAATCTTCTTAATTGTGGTATGAATATTCAGATCGAAAGATTCAAGACAAAAGCTCATGTTGACATAAAGATAATAATACTTCAAGCATACTAACAAAGCAATTACGTCTTCTCAAAATAACATGGCCAAAGAAAGTTATCCCTACAAAATCATATAGTCTGGCTATGCTCTGTCTTCACCACACAAAGTATTTAAATCATGCACAACCCTGATGACAAGCCAAGCAATTGTTTCATACTTCAACATTTTCAAAACTTTTTCGATCTTCACGCAATACATGAGCGTGAGCCATGGATATAGCACTATATGTGGAATAGAATGGTGGTTGTGGAGAAGACAAAAGGAAGGGGAAGATAGTCTCACATCAACTAGGCGTATCAACGGGCTATGGAGATGCCCATCAATAGATATCAATGTGAGTGAGTAGGGATTGCCATGCAACGGATGCACTAGACCTATAAGTATATGAAAGCTCAACAAAGGAAACTAAGTGGGTGTGCATCCAACTCGCTTGCTCACGAAGACCTAGGGCAATTTGAGGAAGCCCATCATTGGAATATACAAGCCAAGTTCTATAATGTAAAATTCCCACTAGTATAAGAAAGTGACAAAATGAGAGACTCTCTATCATGAAGATCATGGTGCTACTTTGAAGCACAAGTGTGGTAAAACGATAGTAACATTGTCCCTTCTCTCTTTTTCTCTCATTTTTTTATTTGGGCCTTTTCTCTCTTTTTTATGGCCTCTTTTTTTTTTTTCGTCCGGAGTCTCATCCCGACTTGTGGGGGAATCATAGTCTCCATCATCCTTTCCTCACTCGGGACAATGCTCTAAAAATGATGATCATCACACTTTTATTTTTCTTACAACTCAATACTTAGAACAAGATATGACTCTATATGAATGCCTCCGGCGGTGTACCGGGATATTCAATGAATCAAGAGTGACATGTATGAAAGAATTATGAACGGTGGCTTTGCCACAAATACGATGTCAACTACATGATCATGCTAGCAATATGACAATGATGGAGCGTGTCATAATAAACAGAATGGTGGAAAGTTGCATGGCAATATATCTCGGAATGGCTATGGAAATGCCATGATAGGTAGGTATGGTGGCTGTTTTGTGGAAGGTATATTGTGGGTGTATGATACGGGCGAAAGGTGCGCGGTATTAGAGAGGCTAGCAATGGTGGAAGGATGGGAAAAAGTGCGTATAATCCATGGACTCAACATTAGTCATAAAGAACTCATATACTTATTGCAAAAATCTAGAAGTTATCAAAGCAAAGTATTACGCGCATGATCCTAGGGGGATAGATTGGTAGGAAAAGACCATCGCTCGTCCCCGACCGCCACTCATAAGGAAGACAATCGATAAATAAATCATGCTCCGACTTCATCACATAACGGTTCACCATACGTGCATGCTACGGGAATCACAAACTTCAACACAAGTATTTCTCAAATTCACAACTACTCAACTAGCATGACTCTAATATCACCATCTTCATATCTCAAAACAATTATCAAGCATCAATCTTTTCTTAGTATTCAACACACTCAAAAGAAAGTTTCACAAATCTTGAATACCAAGCATATTATTATTAAGCAAATTACCATGCTATTAAAGACTCTCAAAATAATCTAAGTGAAGCATGAGAGATCAATAGTTTCTTTAAAACAAATCCACCACCGTGCTCTAAAAGATCTAAGTGAAGCACATAGAGCAAAATTATATCGCTCAAAAGATATAAGTGAAGCACTAGAGCAAAACTACATAGCTCAAAAGATATAAGTGAAGCACGTAGAGTATTCTATCAAATTCCAAATCATGTATGGATCTCTCAAAAGGTGTGTACAGCAAGGATGATTGTTGCACACTAATAAACAAAGATACAAATAATACAAGACGCTCCAAGCAAAACACATATCATGTGGTGAATAAAAATATAGCTCGAAGTAAAATTACCAATGGAAGTAGACGGAAGAGGGGATGCCTTCCGGGGCATCCCCAAGATTTGACTTTTTGGTGTCCTTGGATTATCTTGGGGGTGCCATGGGCATCCCCAAGCTTAGGCTCTTGCCACTCCTTGTTCCATAATCCACCAAAAGATTTCACCCAAAACTTGAGAACTTCACAACACAAAACTCAATAGAAATCTTGTGAGCTCCGTTAGAGAAAGAAAACAAAAGACCACTTCAAGGTACTGTAATGAACTCATTCTTTATTTATATTCGTGTTAAACCTACTGTATTCCAACTTCTCTATGGATTATAAACTATTTTACTAGCCATAGATTCATCAAAATAAGCAAACAACACACGAAAAACAGAATTTGTCAAAAACAGAACAGTCTGTAGTAATCTGTAACTAACGCAAAATTCTGTAACTCCAAAAACATCTACCAAAATGGGACGACCTAGACAATTTTTTTATTGATCAGAAGCAGTTGGAATCAGTATTTTATAACGTTCTGGTGATTTTTAACAATTCGGGCACTGAGCGCAAAGTTTCTGGAAATTACAGCAAGATCAAATAACTATCATCCAAGAAGATCCCATAGGTCTAACTTGGCACAAACACTAACTAAAACACAAATCCACATATAAACAGAAGGTAGATGGATTGTTTATTCCTAAACAGAAATAAAAACAAAAAACCAAAAATAAAATTGGGTTGCCTCCCAATAAGCGCTATTGTTTAATGCCCCTAGCTAGGCATAAAAGCGAGGATAGATCTAGGTATTGCCATCTTTGGTAAGCAATCCATAAGTGGCTCTCATGATAGTTTCATATGGCAATTTTATTTTCTTTCTAGGGAAGTGTTCCATGCCCTTTTTTTAATGGAAATTGAAATCTAATATTCCCTTCCTTCATATCAATAATCGCACCAATCATTCTAAGGAAAGGTCTACCAAGAATAATAGGGCAAGAAAGATTGCAATCTATATCAAGAACGATAAAATCTACGGGCACATAATTCCTATTTGCAACAATAAGAACATCATTAATTCTTCCCATAGGTTTCTTAATAGTGGAATCCGCAAGATGCAAGTTTAGAGAGCAATCATCAAAATCACGGAAATCTAGCAAATCACACAAAGTTTTGGGGATAGTGGAGACACTAGCACCCAAATCACACAAAGCATAAAACTCATAATCTTTGATTTTAATTTTAATAGTTGTTTCCCACTCATCATAGAGTTTTCTAGGGATAGAAACTTTCAACTCAAGTTTTTCTTCATAAGATTGCATCAAGGCATCAACGATATGTTCGGTAAAGGCTTTATTTTGACTATAACCATGAGGAGAATTTAGTACGGATTGCAACAAGGAAATACAATCAATTAAAGAGCAACTTTCATAATTAAATTCCTTGAAATCCAATATAGTGGGTTTAGCAACATCTAGGGTTTTATTTCTTCCAATCCCACTTTTATCAATTTTATCATCAAGATCTAAATACTCTGAATTTTTGGAACGCCTTCTAGGTAAAGGAAGATCATATTCAGTTTCATCAAGATTCATATTGCAAAACAAAGATTTAATAGGGGACACATCAATAACTTTTAGATCTTCATCTTGATTTTCATAGGAATTGGAAGAACACGCTTTAATAAAGGCATCTTTGGAAGCACGCATCCTAGCGGTTCTTTCCTTGCACTCATCAATAGAAATTCTCATGGCTTTGAGAGACTCATTGATATCATGCTTAGGAGGAATAGATCTAAGCTTTAAAGAATCAATCTCAAGAGAAATTCTATCAACGTTCCTAGCCAAATCATCAACTTTAAGAAATTTCTCTTCAAGCAAGGCATTAAAATTCTTTTGTAAATTCATAAACTCTTTAACACTATTCTCAAATTTAGAGGGCATCTTATTAAAATTTCCATAAGAGTTATTGTAGGAATTTCCATAATTATTAGAAGGATTACTAGGATAAGGCCTAGGATTAAAATTCCCTCTATACGCGTTGTTACCAAAATTATTCCTACCAACAAAATTCACATCCATAGATTCATTATCATTCTCAATCAAAGTAGACAAAGGCATATCATTAGGATCAGAAGAAACACTTTTAGTAGAAAATAATTTCATAAGTTCATCCATCTTTCCACTCAAAACATTGATTTCTTCTATCGCACGCACTTCTTTATTAGTAGATCTTTCAGTATGCCATTGATAATAATTAACCATAAAATTATCTAGGAGTTTAGTAGCATCTCCTAAAGTGATTTCCATAAAAGTGTCTCCCGCGGCCGAATCTAAAAGATTTCTAGAAGCAAAATTCAATCCGGCATAAATTTTTTGTATAATCGTCCACAAATTCAAACCATGAGTAGGGCAATTACGTATCATTAATTTAATTCTCTCCCAAGCTTGTGCAACATGTTCATGATCAAGTTGCTTAAAATTCATAATGTCGTTTCTAAGAGAGATGATCTTAGCGGGAGGAAAATACTTAGAGATAAAAGCATCTTTGCAGTTGTTCCAAGAATCAATACTATTTTTACGCAAAGACGAAAACCAAGCTTTAGCACAATCTCTAAGAGAAAAAGGAAATAGCTTCAATTTAACAACATCATTATCAACATCTTTCTTCTTTTGCATATCACATAAATCAACGAAGCTATTAAGATGAGTAGCGGCATCTTCACTAGGAAGGCCGGCGAATTGATCTTTCATAACAAGATTCAACAAAGCAGTATTGATTTCACAAGATTCACTATTGGCAAGAGGAGCAATCGGAGTGCTAAGGAAATCATTATTATTGGTATTGGTGAAGTCACACAATTTGGTAGTATCTTGAGCCATCGCGACAAACAAGCAATCCAACACACGAGCAAACAAAAGGCAAGCGAGAAAAAAGGCAAACGGAAAAAGAGAAGGAGATTGGGAAAGAGAGGGCAAATAAAATGGCAAGGGTGAAGTGGGGCAGAGGAAAACGAGAGGCAAATGGCAACTAATGTAATACGGGAGATAGGGATTGTGATGGGTACTTGATATGTTGACTTTTGTGCAGAGTCCCCGGCAACGGCGCCCGAAATTCTTCTTGCTACCTCTTGAGCACTGCGTTGGATTTCCCCGAAGAGGAGAGGATGATGCAGCAAAGTAGCGCAAGTATTTCCCTCAGTTTTTGAGAACCAAGGTATCAATCCAGTAGGAGGCTACACGCAAGTCCCTCATACCTACACAAAAACAATAGCTCCTCGCAACCAACGCGATTAGGGGTTGTCAATCCCTTCACGGTCACTTACGAGAGTGAGATCTGATAGAGATGATAGATAATATTTTTGGTATTTTTTATGTAGGGATGCAAAGTGAAAAGTAAAAAGCAAAGTAAAAAAAGCAAAGAAATAATAAAGTGATGGAGATTGATATGATGAGAATAGACCCGGGGGCCATAGGTTTCACTAGTGGCTTCTCTCAAGAGCATAAGTATTCTACGGTGGATGAACAAATTACTGTTGAGCAATTGACAGAATTGAGCATAGTTACGAGAATATCTAGGTATGATCATGTATATAGGCATCACGTCCGAGACAAGTAGACCGACTCCTGCCTGCATCTACTACTCACTACAAAAAAAGACACATCCGTGACATTTTGGGCCGAACAATTTTTTTTCTGTCATACATATGACACTTCTATGACGATAATTGTGACAAAACCCGGTATCATCATAGATGTGGTGGGCTCCTACTTCTATGACAAAAAATCATGACAGAAAATGGGCTTTTCGTCTTGGGCAGGCCGGAGACGCAGCTGCATGACATTCTTTGGGCTGTCCATGACGGAAAAAACCGTGGTAGAAGCGAGGGGGAGGAAAATTTCGGGGAGTTCCTGGTTACGGTGGGAGGTCGGGGGCCGAGCGATGCGCGTTTCTCTCGTACACGTACGCACGTGTGTGCGAGGCGTTGGCTCTAACTGAACCCGAGCGAGGCGTTGGGCTCTAACTGAACCCGAGCGATTGCACTGCAGGCTATGCGTTACTGAACCCGAGCGATCGATCGATGGCTGTTAACTGAACCCGATCGAGTGATTCCTTGGCTACTGCTGCTCACTGAAGCCGATCGATGCTGCCTCTGGATGAACAGTGAGCGTTGCGGGAGGGGGGGAGTTGGATGAACAGTTCTCAGTGGGGGTGGATGAACAGGACCCCGTGGTGTTTCCTCTGGATGAACAGGACCCCATGGTGTTTCCACTGGATGAACAGGACCCCGTGGTGTGGTGGAGGGCTGGATGAACAGTAGACGGTGGAGGGGTGCCCGTGGAGAGGTGGATGAACAGGACCCCATGGTGTGGAGGGCAGGATGAACAGTAGACGGTGGAGGGGTGCCCGTGGAGGGGTGGTTGAACAGGACCCCGTGGTGTGGAGGGCTGGATGAACAGTAGACAGTGGACGGGTGGTTGAACAGTAGCCGGTGGAGTAGCGCGCGGTGGAGGCTGGATGAACAGGAGCCCGTGGAGGCTGGAGGAGGTCGACGGTGGATGAACAGTAGCTCGTGGAGGCTGGAGGGGGTCGACGGTGGAGATGAACAGTATTCCGTGGAGTCCCGTTTTGCGGTACGCCATACCCCTCCCGATGAACAGGACCCCCGTTTCTACCGTAGCGCTCCAACACAAGTCCGTTTCCTCCATTTTGCGATACGCCACACCCCTCCCGATCAACAGGACCCCCGTTTTGACCGTAGGAGGTCTGTTTCCTCCGTTTTGCGGTACGCCAGGCCTCGTTTCCATCGCCTCTTCCATCCAAGCCCTCCCGATGAACACGACCACGCATTCCGTTCCGACCCAGCCACGTTGCCTCCCGATGAACACCACGCATTCCGTTGCCTCCCCATGAACATGACGCATTCCGTTGCCTCCCCATGAACACGGCGATGACGCTGTTTCTCCGTTCCGACCCAGCCATGTACACGAGCCCTCGCCGTACGTATGCGCGAGTAGGCGTTCAAGACCCCGCCCGTACGTACACATACGTGGCCGTATTTTCTTTCTTGCACCCTGGCTGCTGTACGTACGTGTACATGCTACGTGCGCGCCTCTACTACGACACGTGCGCGCCTCTACATCGACCAGTATATATGTACGTACACGTTCGCGACCAGAATGACAACGCTACGTACGCTTCGATTAGGTGGGTCCCGACTGTCAGGCACTTCCTTGCCTGCGAAGATGTAGCTGGTGGGTCCCAGCAGTCAGGGGGACGAAATACGGTGGCCCGTCCGGTGGGTCTCCCCTGTCAGGTGGAGGAATAATTATTTTGCACGTAATCAGGAGGCACTTCCTTGCTGCGGCCGTGGACCCAGCTGTCAGCCTCTCCACGTACAGTCCATGTCCGATGGAAGTCGTTCCTTGACCACGTTGACCATGCCGCACCGAGAGCACCAGGGTGGTGGACGACGACGAGGCCTAGGAAGGGGACGACGGGGAGCCGGGGAAGACGCGGTAGTGGAAGCCCGCGCGCGCGGAGAGGAGTACGAGGGTTCACTGGTTCGGCTGCCGTCGCCGCAGGGCCTGGCCAGCGGTGGGAATAGTAGGGGCGGTGAGGCCTCCACGGCAGCACAGCCGGCCATGGGAGGCAGGAGCATGCGGCACGACCGGCGCTGCTTTGGGCGGCTGGAGGAAGAAGACCAGAGGTTGAAGAAGCACTACGGCCGTTGGATGGACATCGTACGGTCAATGGAGCTAGAATCGTCCATATTGACTAAGTTGACAAAGCCCTTCGTCCCTGTCAACTTATAGGCCCACAAGTCAGCCTCCCACCAAGGTGGGTCCCAGCTAGCCGGGGGAGTATTCATTTTTTTGTGCGTAATAAGGAGGCACTTCCGGTGGGTCTGAGCTGACAGCGGGGGGAACGTTTTTTTCGCGAAATACGGTGGCCCGTCCGGTGGGTCCCAGCAGTCAGGGGCAAACGATTTTTTCAAAAAATACTGGTGGCCCGTCCGGTGGGTCCCTGCTGTCAGGTGGAGGAATAATTATTTTGCACGTAATAAGGAGGCACTTCCTTGCCGTGGCCATGGACCCAGCTATTAGCCTCTCCATGTACAGTCCACGTCCAATGGAAGCCGTTCCTTGACCACGTTGACCACGCCGCGCCAAGCGCACCAGGGCGGTGGACGACGGCGAGGCCTAGGAAGGGGACGAAGCGGAGCCGGGGAAGACGCGACAGTGGATGCCCACGTGTAGAGGAGTACGAGGGCACTGGTTCGCTGTGGTGTGAGGCTGCCGTCGCCGCAGAGTAACAGGGGTGTGGGTGAGTAGAGGGATGGCCTGGCCAGCGGTGGGAGTAGTAGGGGGCGGTGAGGCCTCCGCCGCATCGCAGCCGGCCACGGGAGGCAGGAGCACGAGGCACGACCGGCGCTGGTTTGGGCGGCTGGAGCAAGAAGACCAGAGGTTGAAGAAGCACTACGGCCGTTGGATGGACATCGTACTGTCACTGGAGCTAGAATCGTGCATTATTGACTAAGTTGACAAAGCCCTCCGTCCCCGTCAACTTAGTAGGCCCCACATGTCAGCCTGCCACTATACTGGGTCCCAGCTAACAGGGGGAGTATTCATTTTTTTGTGCGTAATAAGGAGGCACTTCCTTGCGTGCGAAGATATAGCTGGTGGGTCCGAGCTGTCAGCGGTGGTAACGTTTTTTTCGCGAAATACAGAGGCCCTTTCGGTGGGTCCCTGATGTCAGGTGGAGGAATCATTATTTTGCGCGTAATAAGGAGGCATTTCCTTGCGTGCGGTCGTGGACCCAGCTGTCGGCCTCTCCACGTACAGTCCACTTCAAATGCATGTCGGTCGTTGACCATGTTGACCAGGCCGCGCCAAGAGCACCAGGGCGGTGGACGACGGCGAGGCCTAGGAAGGGAGTGACACGGAGGCAGGGAAGACTCGGCAGTTGTTTCCCACGCGGAGGGAAGTACGACTGTACGAGGGTTTACTGGTTCGTCTGCCGTCGCCGGAGAATAACAGCAGGTGTGGGTGAGTAGAGGGATGGCTAGGCCAGTGATGGGAGTACGGTGGGGCGGTGAGGCCTGCGCGGCAGCAGAGCCGGCCGCGGGGAGGAGGGAGCAGGCAGTCCCGCCGGCGCCTGTTTGAGCGGCTGGAGCAGGAAGAGCAGAGATTGAAGAAGCACGACGGCCGTTGGATGGACATCCAATAGTCACTGCTTGTGCGTCAACCTTTTTTTAGGAAAGCCTCAAATCTGTGGAAAACAGCATACATCCCATCTGCCATTATTTCTAATAATTTTCAGCCCATTATCTAATTCTTAAGGTTTTTTTGGAGCCCATATTCTTTTTGTTAGCATTACAGCCCAAATTGTGGCCACGGTTAAAAAATTATATGAATTTTTGCATATTTTGGTGCGGTCCGAACTGTTTTTAATCCCGAAATTTCGACTCACATTCAAACCGATTTTAAAAATAAATGTATATCTAATAAAACCCAACAAATTCTCCACGCATAAAAATTAATGTAATTTAAAATCTTGAAATGAAAAGAAAGATATTTGAAACTAATTGCCGGTTTGATGTGTTTTAAAAATGTACAGCCCATTTCTCATTACTGATGGGCCATTTTCTCGGCCAGCCAAATGAAAGCTCTCCTCGTCTTGAAAGATTTGCAGCCCAACAGGCCTGACAAAGCGACTTACTTGGCAAATCACAAAAAAACTGGGCTGTGGCCGTGGACCCAACTGTCAGCCTCTCCACGTACAGTACTCTTCCGATGGAAGTCGTTCCTTGACCACGTTGACCACGCCGCGTGGAGAGCACCACGGCGGTGGACGACGGCGAGGCCTAGCAAGGGGACGACACGGAGCCGGGGAAGACGCGGCAGTGGAAGCCCGCGTGGAGAGGAGTATGAGGGTTCACTGGTTCGGCTGCAGTGTCAGGCTGGCGTCGTCGCAGGGCCTGGCCAGCGGTGGGAATAGTAGGGGGCGGTGAGGCCTCCGCGGCAGCACAGCCGGCCACGGGAGGCAGGAGCATGCGGCACGACCAGCGCTACTTTGGGCGGCTGGAGCAAGAAGACCAGAGGTTGAAGAAGCACTACGCTCGTTGGATGGACATCGTACGATCACTGGAGCTAGAATCGTTCATATTGACTAAGTTGACAAAGCCCTCCGTCCCCGTCAACTTTGTTGGCCCACAAGTCATCCTCCCACTATGGTGGGTCCCAGCTAGCAGGGGGTATTCATTTTTTTGTGCGTAATAAGGAGGCACTTCCTTGCGTGCGAAGATATAGCTGGTGGGTCCGACATGTCAGCGGGGGGAACGTTTTTTTTTCGTGAAATACAGAGGCCCTTCCGGTGGGTCCCAGCTGTCAGGTCCTCGCAAAAAAAGGGAAAGAAAATCAAAGAGTTGGGAAGGCGTACAGAACAAGCTAGTGTACCAGTAAAGAGACGTTGCCGAAAAAAGAAAGACGTGCTCCTGTAGCTGGTTCGAATCCAAACCTAGGCTATGACTATATATGGTGCTATGCTACTCTGCAAGTAATGAAACTGACATATCCAACGTTCGCTTCTCCTCTTCTCTACTTACTCTGCCTAGCATCAGAAGCTCTGGCCGCAGCAACCATGTCCGCTGGCTGCTCGTCCACCTGCTCTTCAGCAGGCAATAACCAGATATGCGCCAAGTCGCAACCCGTACCATCGCCTGTGGGTCTCATCACACCCTCGCCAGCAGGCGCACCGCAGCCGATTGCTCATCGCAACCCGCTGCCGTTGGTGTGGTGCCACTGCTGCAAATCACGCAGAGTCATCCTTCGCGTCTCAACCACAATCCGCAACCCTGGCCGAGTCTTCTACAAATGCCCGAATCATGGGGTAATAATATGTTTAAGTGTTGTTCTGCTGCTTTCAGTTGCTGATTTTTTTAATAGTTTGGTTGATGATCTACCAATTTGATTCGTGCAGAAAAGGGAAGATTCGTGTGATTTGTATTTCTGGGAAGTTGCTGATGTGGGGGAATGCAACTACGCTGATTATTTGGTTAGGCGAGGAATCCCAATACCAGCAGGTTGGGGTGTTGGACAAGTAACTGAAGGAACGATAGAAGAGGAAGATGCAGAGCAAAAGGTTAAAGATGCAGTTCCTCTGATCATGGCCAAGCAACAGCTGCTGAACGACCTTGACAGCAATGAGGAGATGAAAGAGCTTATGAAGATAATGGGCAAAATCGATGTGCTCTGTAGGATGATTGTATCTTTATTTGCAGTGTATGTAGCACTCGTAATGTATTCAGTGGCTACGACATGAGCACTTTGCTGAAACTAGTAATGAATGAAACCTATGTAGCAGGCTGGGCGTAGTGTTTTGAACATCTAATGATTTCTATTAACGTAAATCAGGGGGTATCCCCTTTTGCTCATATAAATAAATAAATAGCAGAGGCCCTGTTGGGTCAGCTTTGTTCTCATTCGAAGAGGTCGAGCAAATTGCAGTCCAACAGCAAACTATGCCATCAAATTCAAGTTTCACAGCCAAATATGAGTACAACTAAACAACAATGTCATCATGTTTTAGTTGTCATACAATCACCAAACACAAATCAGCATACATAACAAGTGATGTTCTCACAGCAAAATACTAAACAACATGTTCATCGGGTTCAGTTGTCATAGCAAACACAATTTCACATAGTAGATAAAAAACGTCTTCTGACAGGCAAATACGACAAAAGCAATGTAATCATCATCCGCAGCAGCAGCGTCAACATCTTCGCCATGTGTATCAGTCTGAATCGTAATTCCCCACGGTGTCATCTTCTTCTTCGTCCTCAACGTCCTAGAACGTTGGCTTCTTCTTGATTAACTCTTGTATGTCCACAGCACGATAGGCAATCTTTTCGCTGGCGTCATTGACGTGATGGTTCTCAAAGATATTAGGAACATCTGTGTTATCTTGTACATCAGGAGCAGTGTAAGCATCATCTTGTTGTACAACTTCATTAAACGAATTCCTCTGCTCAAACCTTTGCAATACTCTCCAGTCATCACTACGTGCAAATGTGTCTTCCAAGAAAAATATCTGTGTTGCTTGATTTGCCTAAATAAAAGGCTCGTAGGTCTGGTATGCCGCCTTGACATTGATGGATTTGAAATAATCATCAGCTCTGGGTTTTGCGATCCTGCAAAACAGGTTATACCAACGACAGCACAACAGAACCACACACCGATGATCCTCGAAACTGGAGATATACTGCAACTGAACAATGTCTGTTATGTTAGCATACATTTTAGTTGTCTCTTTGTCATACGTATCCGTGCTCATGATGGCACTGTTTTGTGTCTTCCTGCCTTCATCTCGTGCAAGGGTGTTGTAGCGCACATCTCCAACAACGCAAGATTCATAATGTCTTACCCGAGTATCAGGACCCATTGCTAGTGAGTAAAGGGCATCATCAACTGCCTGCCCATCCTCCCGCATCTTCTTAACCTATGGTTAGAAAATAGACAAGCTGATCATCTTATGTACTCAATATATTAAAAAAACTGACAGTGCACTTCAAAAGCTTACATGGTTCTTGAACCATTTCGCAAATCCTGCCATAACCAGTTTGTCAATGTTTCTTGGATTTTGCGGCAGTAACTCCTCTTTGTAGATGCTGCACAACATAGTGATCGCGTCAAACATCTAAATATATAAGAATGTGCTGCAAGTTTGGTAGATTATGATGTATAAGCTGCAGTACTGCACTTACTTGATATAAGGTAGTATCTCAGGACAGTTATTCAACACAAACCAAACCATTTTGTCCAAATCTTTAGGTTTGTCCTCTTGTCGACTCTTCCCTGTAACTCGAACAGAATAATCGAAAACATTGAGCCCGGGATTGTCTTCACCCACCTCTTTGCTAAGCTGATCAGGTGTTTCAATGTATTTTGAGCAGAATGTCAACGCTTCTGTAGCAATGTAGGCCTTTGCAATGGAACCCTCGGGTCTAGCTCTGTTCCTAACATAGCCCTTGAAAGTGCCTAGCCGCCTTTCAATAGGGTACATCCAGCCATACTGTACTGGACCTCTAAGTAGTGCCTCATCAGGTAGATGAACAGCCAAATGCACCATCACATCAAAGAAGGCTGGAGGATATATCTTCTCAAGGTCGCATAGGATAGTTGGTATCTTGTCTCTAAGATGCTCCAAAGCATCTATCCTGATATTCCTACTGCAGAGTTCCCTGAAGAATTGTCCCAACTCTGCAACTGCTCTGTATAAGTCAGGGCGGCCCAATCCTCTAAGGATAACAGGTAAAACCCTTTGAAGTAGGACGTGGCAGTCATGAGTTTTCAACCCTTGTACCTTGTTTCCATCTGCACTGACTCTCCTTTCAGGGTTGGAAGCAAATCCATGTGGGAATCTCACACGTGACAGGACCTCACAGAATTCTTTTCTTTTTTACCTTGTCCAAGACGTACACAGCTGGTGCCATATCCCATGGTTTACCTTCATCTTACACCTGCAAATCCCGTCTGATACCCAGGTGTGTCAAATCAATCCTAGATTTAAGGTATCTTTCGTCTTGCCTTCAATATTAAGAAGTGTGCCAATAATGCTGTCACATATATTTTTCTCGATGTGCATCACATCAAGATTATGCCGCAGATCCAAATCTTTCCAATACTCCAAGTCCCACAAAGTGGACCTGCGGGTAAACAATAATCTCTCTTCTGCCCTGCCACGCTTCCTTTTCCCGCTACCATTATCAGGATGGTTTCCTGGTGTAATATGCCTGACCTTCTCTAATTCCACTTGCAACTCATCGGCGGTGAGCCTCTTTGGTGCATCACGGTTTTCATGCTTTGCATTGAACACATGTCTTCGGTATTTTCTAGGAAGCGGCTTGTCCTTGGCAAGGAAATGGCGGTGTCCAATGTAACAGATCTTGCTAAGTATTGCGTATGACAGCGGATTCCTGTCACAGCGAACACATGCATCGTAACCATGTGTCGTTCGCCCTGACATAGTGCCCAAAGCCGGATAATCATGGATGCACCAAATTATAACATCACGCAGAAAGAAATCAGCTGGTGGGCTGCTATATAGGTCTCGAGTGAGAACGCCCTTCCATAGCTGTTGAAGTTCCTCCACAAGAGGCTCCATGAACAAATCAAAATCCTTTCCAGGACTTTTTGGACCTGGGATGAGCAAGGCCATCATGTAGTTTGATTCTTTGGTGCAGACATTTGGAGGCATGTTGTAAGGGATAACAAGCACTGACCACATGCTATATGTGGCGCTCTGGTGGCCAAATGGGTTAAATCCATCTGAAGCTAAGCCAAGTCTAATGTTTCTCGGGTCAGCAGCAAACTCTTTGTGTTTATCATTGAAGCTTTTCCACTCACTACCATGAGATGGATGGCTCATTACATTCTGATCTCTGTACTCCTGGTTCCTAGAATGCCACAGTACATCCTCTCTTGTTTCAGCATCATGAAACAACCTCTGCAATCTTGGTGTAATTGGAAAATGCCTCAGAAAATTATGAGGAATCCTCTTCACAGCATCGCCATCTTTCCATCTTGATGATTTGCATTTTGGGCATTCACTTAAGTTGGCATAATCCTTCTGGAACAGAACACAATTATTCTTACAAACATGGATCATATCATATCCAATTCCAACTGCACGAAGGAAATTCTTCATTTTACTGTAGGTGTGTGGCAGCTCAAACGCATCTGGGAAAGATTCGCGGAAAGTAGCCAACATCGCATCGAATGATTTGTTGGTCATCCGCTCAGATGTCTTCACCTGAAGAAAGGTGACCATAGCTGAGAATACTGACAGCTTATTTCCTGGGGTGACAACAACGTTGCATTGTTCCAACATGCGGGCCCACCGTTTTTCTTCTGCAGGTGAAAGTTCACGGAATGCACGAGCATTTCATAGAATTGTTTCAATGTTGGTCAAACTCACTGGCTCCGCCACCACCACCTCCTCTTCCTCTTCCACCCGAGCATCAGGCAGATCAAGATGGTGATCTTCTGCTTCCACGTAGTCAATAACATTGACGTTCACAGCTTCACCATGATGAACCCACCTAGTACATGTGACCAACATTCCATACAAGTGTAGATGATTTTGCACAGTTGACTGGGGTCTTGTAACTGAATTCATACAACTGCTACACGGGCAGAGCACATCTGATTTCGGACCACCGTACTCAGCTCTGATAAAGTTCATGAAGTTTTCAACCCCCTCGACATATGCAGTGGGGAATCTTCGAGCAGAAGTTATCCAAGTCCTGTCCATCTGTTAGACATACAAATTAGTTCTTCTACTAGATATTACAGGAAAAACATATATGCTTTTTTATGAAGTCCAGAAAAAAAATACCTAGGTCGATGTCTAAAGCTATGGCAAGATATTTGGACGACAAGATCTAAGTAACGAAATATATGTAAAGCTAATTCAGCAAACAGATTTGAGTGCCAAATTATGGCAGGCTGTTTCAGCAGTTAATGAGGCCGAGCACACAGCCATCGAACTATCGAAGGCCATTGCAGCAACAAAGATCGAGTATAAAACGGTGTAGAGCTATTTCACCTAACAGATTGGCTACTAGACCATGGCAATCTATGTCACAATAAATATATGGCAGGATATTTTAGCAACTAATCGGCCTTGGCATGCCATCTCAGCTAAGCAGATTGAGTGCAGAACAGGGCAATGAAGCTTCTTAAGCAGAGCATATTGACAGTAAACTACTTCGGCAAATAGTGAGATTAACAACGTCTATCAGCTAACATTCAGCGCTACACAGACATGAACGGGGCCTCAGTCTAGAATGTGCGTACCGTGGGAGAAGCTGACCGCCGTGCGTCTCCACACGAACGTCGCCAGCGGTGGCGGCGCTGACTGCCGTGCGCCTCCACAAGAACGTAGCCAGAGGTGGCGGCGCGGCTAGAGGACGGCAGTCTACGAGAGCGTACTGTGGGAGCGAGAGGATCGCCGAACCGCGGCGCCGATGTATCGGCGTGGCGGGGAGGGCAGCTTTGGTGGAGCGAATGGAGTGGAGGGGGACAGGGAAGAGGGGGGTTTGGGGAATATTATTGGCTAGTTGGCCGAAGGGCGGTTGAATCGGATTTGGGGGAATTTTTGGGTGTGGGGGGTGTGGGAGGATTTTCGCGCAGTGGGCGGGGGGAGTTTGGTGCATGGTCGCTTTCTCCAAGTGCAGTCCCACGTGTCAGTGAAGGGGCAAGCTGAAGCGCGTTCCGTTTGCGTGAGCCGTGTGCAGGACCGAACGTGTGTGGGGTGCAATGCGACCGCGACAGGAGTGCTGTGAGTGTACCGCATTTTTTCCTTTTAAACTAGGTGCTTCGCCCCCACAAAAAAAAATATGTTGCTTCGCGTGATCCATCGATACTACTACTAGTAATCCGGTAATCCCGACTAAAACGGCGCGACCGGGTCTTTTCCCGCGCGATATGCTGGGAGGTTGGCTTAGTTGGGTTTTTTAGGACGAGTAATGCTACACCTACGTAATCCTAGTTACGCAATTAACGTAATGTGAAACATGTGAGCTGTTGATTGTAGATTGGGGGGAGGGAGGGGCCCACCACCATGAAAATCAGGGGAGGTTCCCGTAGATGTAGGAAGATGTGTCCGATCATGCAATATAGGCCGTCCGATCTATATCTAACAGATAGGAAGGAAACTATGACAATTTACCCGCACTCCTCTCCACATTTGCAGATAAGGCTTTCCCTCGTTCATCCTTTTCTCCCACAAGATCTTGATCTTCCGTGCAACGCACGGGCATCTTGCTAGTACTCCTACAATATGTATATTATTTTGAAAGTTCAGATACACCGGCCGAGATTAATGCAAACACGCAGATTTTCATTACATTCCGAACTTTTATAGGACAAAAAAATAAAAGAAACCCGACCCTAAACCTATTCTACGGCGGCGACCGACGTCCTCCATCTGTTATCTCCATGTATGGGGGCGGGGTTCAAGACCCGTGAAGTGAAGGTGCGGTCTCCTGCGAGGAAAAGTAGAACACGGGAGACGGACTGGCCAGTTGGCACACCATGCCCTGCCGCCTCCCATGCCCTACTCATCCTCGGAGGAGTCCCCGACCTCGGCGGTGCCGGGCGTTGGACGGCGGCAAGTAGGATGCGTGGCTGACGGTGCTCCCGTCGTCGGCCGCCAGCGTGGCCACCGCTTGTGCGGCGACTTCAGTGAGGGCGGCGACCTCGAGCTCCATCCCCGAAGACAAGCTCTCCCGTAGAGCGTTCGCACTTGCGGTCATGGCGGATGTGGTTCCAGGTACGAGGACGATGCACTATGGTGTGGAGGTTAGCTGGGCGTTGCCGCTTTAAGTAGCGCATTCCGGTGAGGCCAAGCGTCCGGGTGCGTCATTAAGTCGTCGGAGTTGTTCCTCGGGCACCGAGCCTCTTAATGACGACATACGAACGGACGACATGAATGCGGGCAGCTGGCGCCGGCTGGGAACGCACCGTGCGACGGCGCGAGGGACGAGGGTTTTGGTGTGCTAGGGTAGTCAGCTGCGGTCGTGGCAACGTTAGAGATGCCCTTTGCTCACATGTGATCCCCGCATGTCATTGAAAAAGCAAGACGACCCAGCATGGTCTCAGGTCCAGAGGATGCAGTTGGCCGCGCTACACCACTCCGCGGACGCGTCACGGCGCCCCGTGCATCCTCGACGAGCCGGGTGTGGGGGTGTGTTTGGATTGTGGCCAAAGTGCACCTTGCCAAAATTTAGGTCATGACCAAAAGATTGGTCTTTGTTTGGATGGTTGCCATTTTTTGGCATGCCAATGAACTCTAGCCAACTCTAGTTCACTTTTCTTGCCAATGTCGGCCAAATCATGGGCAACCAATACCTCAACCAAAATTTTGGTCATGACCCAAAGATTGGTCTTTGTTTGGATGGTTGCCATTTCTTTGGCATGCCAATGAACTCTAGCCAACTCAAGTTCATTTTTCTTGCCAATGTCGGCCAAATCATGGGCAACCAATACCTCAACCAAAATTTTGGCTACCCAATGCTTTGATGGGGCAACCTTGGGCACAAACCAAACATACCGTCGGTCGTGCCACAACACTAACGCCACCCTTGGCAAACTGAAACCGACCGTGTCTAGCGACGATATGAGCGTGTCGCTCACCGCGGTCACCGTGTCCAGAGGCGGTGCTGGAGCTGCGCCCCGTTGTTGGCCCCAACGACCCACATGAACGGTTGTTGGTGGCGAGGAGGTCATGGGCCAGCTCCTCCATTGGACTAGTCTGCGCTACGTCGTCCTGACGGGTGTGCCCCACATGTTTGTTTCCCTGTTTTCCCGGCCATATTCGAGCGTCAGTGGTCCACGTTGCGCATTAGGCCTTTCACTATGTAGGCCAAGCGAGACAACTTATTGTTTATTTGAGCCGTTCAAGTATAATCATGTGGCGTTTGCTTATTTCTCATTCCTCTCCAACCCTCTTCTCCATCGATCATGTCACCCTCTAGTCGAGTCCATCCTCCCGCATGCCTCGTTTGAACATTCCGCCGAGTATCATTCACATGTACCCACCCTAGTCGTCTTTTAATAGATCTCCAGACCCCGAGATGAAATCGAGAGGGAACGAGTGGGGGCACATGATACCTAAGGCGGATTCAAAATTTTGAACCGGTGATCATAGCATCCGCAAATCATATATAAAGGGTATTCAATGTTCGTTTCATTTTTGAACATACAATATACTCCCTCCTATCCTTTCTACTCCCTCCTTCCATCTATATTGGGCCTAATGCATTTTTCAAGACCGCCTTTGACTATTGACAAGATTAATAGTACATGACATGTATAATGCGAAAATCATATCATTGGAAGCTCCTTTCACATACGAATTTGATGGTATGCTTTATTTAAGTTGCATGTCATATATTATTGCTCTACCTTTTGGTCAAAGTTAGCCTCGAAAACGCATTAGGCCCTATATAGATGGAAGGAGGGAGTAGTTTACATATAAGTTTTATGTGTAGTCAAAGTATATCTACTTTGATAAAAAAGGTATCAACATTCAACAACGCCCAATCAATATTGTTAGATTCATACGTACTCCTAGATTTGTACTCGAGATGGTTTCCAATTTGACTATTGACAAGATTAATAGTACATGAGATGTATATTGTGAAAATTATATCATTGGAAACTCCTTTCACATACGAATTTGACCGTATGCTTTGTGTAAGTTGCATGTCATATATTATTACTCTAACATTTGGTCAAAGTTAGCCTCGAAAAACGCATTAGACCCTGTATGCTTTGTGTAAGTTGAATGTCATATATTATTACTCTAACATTTGTGTAAGTTGCATGTCATATATTATTACTCTAACATTTGGTCAAAGTAGTATAGTGGAAGTGGATCCTCTGACGTAGGTATCCCTGCCTTACCCTCCCTTTCAGTCACTTACTGGCGGACCCCATGCTTGCTAGGCCCCGCATGTTAGTTACTCAATGGGTTCAGCCACGTCAGGGGATCCTCATCCATAGTAATATTTTTTTGGTGGTGGTTTGGTGAAGTGCGTTCGACGGAGAACACCATTTGCATCCAGGAAGTCCTTTACTAGTACTACTAGGAGTAACTAATGTGGTGAGATGGCTTCTCGAAGAAGACGATGGAGAAGCGGAGTCAGCGAAGAGTGAAATGATGGTTGCTTCGTCCGTGCTTTTGTGATTTGACGCCTCACTGCTTTGTGATTTGTGATAGAAGGGATAGGGGAGTAGACTCTGTGCTCTATACTGTAGTACTACATGCGTCCAAGCATGGGAGAAAGAGGAGAGACATTGCATTTTTCTATTCCTTCAATCAATCAATCATGGAGCTTCGGTTCCATCTTTTTCGCTTTGGCAACACCGTCCACAATGGTTCCCACGATGCCAAAAGCTATTTTCACATTTGGCTACACATTGTGGATGCCCTTAACCGTACCACTTGGTTTTGCTCCTGTGTGCTATCTATACAAATCTCAATTATATTGATCTAAAAAATTATAGAATCGAGATTACTAAAAAGGAGGTGATTTTGCCGCGTGGATGGCGGGGGAGGTTTCTTATTTGAGCAATGCTACATCCATGTAATGGTTTACGTAAAGTTACAAACTGATGTGATGTGGGACTATTTGATTGGATTAAAGGAGAGGATTAGGCCCACCTCACCTGAAAATTAGGGGGGCATATATAGATTAGATGGAAAGTATACGTAGCAGCTACGTAGCCCTTTGTAAGTCTAGGATTAGGCTTCTTATTTTTGGAGGACGTTGTCCTGGCGGTTTGCTAACATGCGGTCCCACGTGTCAGTGCTTTACCAAGCCGATCCGCGTCCCACATGAGGCAGAACAACGACAGAAGCAACACATGGTTAAGTTGAAGAAGCTGAGGGAGAAGCGAATTCAGCAACGAGTGAAATGATGGTTGCTTCGTCCCTCCAACTTAACTGCGGGAAAGGTGCAGCTTTGTGATTTGACGCCTCATTGCTCATTACTACGCCGGTGCCATGACTGGGGTGCTTCACCCCAGCTGCTCTGCACTGTATTCCGGTATGGCACGTGGACCCGGTAGCTTGATGTCTCACATGTCGGCGAAAGGGACTAGAAGATTTATGAAAGCGAGCGCTCCACTCTTACGACGGAGGAGTAGACGACACGACGGCCCAGTGAACTGTCACTTGTACTGTATAGTACTAGTATAGTTTTGCTATTTCGCACGATCCATCGATACAAACCCGATTAAACAGGAAAGGGCGGGATTTTTCCCGCGCGGTAGATGATACTGACCATAAATATGCAAACTGAATAATTATAAGTAACAATATGATATCTAGTAAAACTAAAAACACATATGATTTATTGTGGTAGAGTGTAGTAGTAGTGATGTATTGCATAGTTGTTAGATGTAACACGCGAGAACGTGTAGAGATGTAGTTTTGGAGGGCATACAGAGAGAAAAGCATAATACGGTCACCGAACTTCAGAATAAGCTTATTACGGTCACTATATACGTTTTGCGGTGATTATACAGTCACTTGCTCATAGCTCAACATCGGATTGCACTCTGTTGACTGGCCAAATAGTCTGCGTGGCGCCATGTTGACTAGTTAAATTGACCATGTTCCTTGTGGGTCCCACCTGTCAGTTTGCATAGGCAAAAGGTCAGATAAACACAAATTTACGCAGGCACGACAAGGCTCCAACCCGTGCGCGGGAATCACTTGGTTGTGTATGTGTCTGTCAGGGCCTGATGTGTGCGCATGCACGTGTAGGTTGAGCACTTGAGCGTGAGAGTGTGTGTTGGTTGTGTGGTGTAGTGGTGTGTGTATGCATGCGTGCGTGTGTGCGTGTGAGTTTTGCGTGCGTGCGTGGCTGCGTGTGTACGTGTGAGTGTTGCGTGCGTGCGTGGGTGCATGTGTTTGTGTGAGTGTTGCGTGGATGCAGTTCGTGTGCATGCGTGCGTGTGTGTATAATCACCACACCAGCTCCTGTGTGTTAAAACAGACGGCTCAGCATACCAATACAAGGCCACCTTGTCCGTTGTGCCCGCGGTCATGACTTCGAACCACCGTCCAAATATTTTTTTGTCGTTTGTTTTCATTCTTACTAGCAAGATGCCCGTGCGTTGCACGTAACATCAAGATGCATTTGTATGACTTGTTTATCTTGTGAGAGAAAAGGATGAACGAGGGAAGGCCTTATTTGCAAATGTGGAGAGGTGTGTGGGTACCTTTTTGCAAAATTGCCATAGTTTCTTTCCTATCCGTCAGATATAAATCGGACGGCCTATATTGCAGGATGGCAGGCACACCATCATCACCAACTCTGTTTTTTATAAGAGTGTATTTTATGTATTTTATAAGAGTGTAGATGTAGAGTAGATACAAGTCGACAGGTGGGCACGATGGTAGTGAGATAATGTGATGCAACACTAGAGGTGCCACGTGGAGCGTTTAACTGGTCAACTAGTCATGTCATGAGCAAATACAGAGTTGTACGGTGAGCCCATGACTGCATAATAACCACTAAACATAAATGGTGACCGTAATGAGTGGATTCTGAAGTCCAATGTACGTATCATGCTTTCGCTTCAAATACAATGATCGTCATTGCATATATCGCGAGAGAAAGATGAAACATGCCTGAATTTTCTAGGGGGGCTTACTTTTAGAGGACCTGGAGATAGTTTTGTATGCATTCGTGAAAGGGCGTACAGGGGGGTATGCGATGGAGAGAGAGATGCTCTTCGTTTCTCTTTATTATGACTAACTTTGTATATAGTATAAAAATATACAAATTCACAGTGTGGAATAAATATCATTGTGGGCACCATGCAATGCAAATTAGCGTTCCTACTCCTCCATATAACTTTGTAATGTTGTATATATGTAGAAACTCAAAAATATTTTTTGGCCACACTTTATTCAAAAGGAATGTTGTATGCGAAATAAACGTGAAGAGAGGGCTTTTTAGATCAATGGGGTACGTGATGTAACACGTGTGAATGTGTAGTTGATGCATTTGGCGGGGCCTAGAGAGGTATGTGTGTGTATTACGTATTCGAGAGAGGCATGGATAGAGGGGCCGACAGGGGGGTGGGCGTGGGGGAGATAGCACGAGAAATGAGAGTGGTCTAGAGAGAGAGAGACGAATATGACGTCACGACAAGAGATTCCATTCCGTTGAGTGTGTATATGCAAGGGGGAGGGAATAGAGGCACCAGGAGAAATTTTCTGTGTGTGTGGTGTTTCTGTTGGTATGTGTGGGTGTGAGAAGATAATGAGACGTGGGGGCAGAGGGTGTGTCACCGCGTGAGGTCCGGTGGGTCGAGGTGAGGCCCTTCGTTCTGTTCCGTCCTGCGCCACATTGGTCGGCCCGTGACGCATTTAGGAAGACCCATGGATGACTAGTCGTACAAGACAAAGATAGCAGAATTGTGAAGGACTTTGTGTCCACTGACAAAGCCGGCTAGGATTTGTAACCCTAGGTTCTCGGACTAAGGTAACCCCTTTATCTCTGATATTACTATTCATCCAACCTAACTTTAAGGGGCATCCTACAGAATGCTCTGCTAGAATCATACTCGTCGATTAGGAAGAGAGGTGTGAGACAATGCGTGAGAGACAGGCGTAAAGATAATGTGTGTACATGAGACACGTAGGCAGGTCCATGTATATAGAAAGGGTCGATGAGGATTGTGCGTGTGTATGTTTGCGAGAGGAAGAGTGCTTGTGATAAAGGTTAGTGAAAACAATTGTAAATGGTTACGAGAGAGAGGGAGGGTTATATCTAGAGCATGTGTGCGAGAAAGACACCTCGGGAGAGAGTGTGTGAGCATGTGTGAGAGACCACCGATGGAGAGTGAAACTACACGTAAAAGACTGCTCTACACATTTATTAAAGATATAAATTGTATCCAAATATTAGGATGGGATCATGATATTTGCAATTCGCGTAAGGAACGGTCATTGATCCATCAGACATCTAGATTCTATCGAATTTGAGCATGTCTATGTTATTATTCGACACAATTGATCCACATAGTTAGTATTTTGAACTCCAGACAATGCATCGCTTTAGCAATCGAATATAAACGTGAGTATAGTTCATGTTGTGTGTGTAAAGCACATTATACATACGAAAGTTACACAATGGACATTATAAATAGCTACTACCTATGAACTAGCATACATTTGAATTCAACTTAAGGTGGTTTAAAAAAATCGAATTCAACATGAAGTCCATTCAATTATTTGAATTTGATATCATGGCATTTGTAAACCATACCTAAATTATGGGGGCACCAATCTTTGCTCTGATTTTGTACATAATAGCATATGTAGTCGTGTACAAAATAGATTCAAATTTAGCTCCTCCATTCCAAATTAATCGTAGTTATAGGATTTTCAAGTGTCAAATTTTCAAAAAGAAGCGGATAATTTAATGAGGTTTTCAAACATACAAGGTCAAATATAACGTTGTATATTTATGTCAATCCTCATAGTTCAAGAGTACTCTAAACGTGAATGCTTGTGTTTCAAAATTTCGAACGAAGCGCCAAAAGAGCCTCTACTCGCCCGAAACCGCGTGAGACCAATGTTTGGTAGTACAAGGAAATTACTTTTCTAATAACTCCGACCCGTGAAACCTACCGGCCTGACGTCCAAAGGTCTAAACCGGGGGTAGGTTTGTAGCTTCATCTAGACGCCACGCAACCGCATCCGAAAAACATTCATACACAATGGCACCTAAGCACACATGCGCGCGGCCGAAATCGCTCCCGCCCACTATTTGGGACACCTGGGATTACCATCCTACCCCCGACCCGCAGTAGGTCCCAAATTTAAGAGGGGGGCAAAGTTTGTACTTCCCCAAATTTCAAACAAGCGCGTCCCATCTTCTGTTCAAAAAAGCCAAAAACAAGCGCGCCCCAGACCGAAACATGGTTCCCCCCACCCGTCCGATTCCCCATTCGTACTCCATGGGCGCCAAAACTACCTCTCCACCAGCCGCGAAACCCCGGCGTCCTCCGTCCGCCACCCCATCCCACCCATCAACCGCCGCCCTCCATCACGCCGGAGCCGATACCCCGACGTCGTCGTCCACCGCAACCTCAACCGCAACGCCCTCCATGGCTAGTAGTTGAAGCCGAGGCCGAGCCGTCCGTACCCGAGCCAGTTCAACCACGCCGTCCTGCGCCTCACCGCTGCCGCTCCAACTTCACCACCCTCCACCGCACCGGAGCTGTTCCTGCTACGCCGTCCTTCGCCGCCTCGGATCTGCTTCCCCTCCGCCGACATACGGCCACGGCAACACAGTCAACAATTTGGCCATGGGTTCGTCCAAGCATGCACCCTCCAGAACATCGGTTTCCCCGATAAAAACAAGAAGATCGGCGCGACATGTGGGGGTGACCACACCGGCAACCGAAAAAGGTACTCCTCTTCCCTTATTCGTGCAAATCTTACGTCTCTGCTTGCACGGTATTCATCCCACAGAAGACACTAGTCGACCGCTTCTTCTTGATACTAGATGTTCCTAGTAACTCGCGATGCACAAGGTTTCTCCTCATATACTATTTCACCTTAGCTAGAGGTCCATCGCCCCCCTGAATTTCAATTTCTGGCAGTTGATTCCCAATTAACGGAAGCATTCCCCGGCGTAACAGGCGCTAGTACGCCTATTACGCTGGGGAAGCAGTGCCTTGGTGTTTATCTTAGGGGCGTCTGCGGCCTAGAGCTACCGGTGCCCGATCTGGAGGTCGGCCGGGATTAAAGGGATGGCCTGGGGGCGCTGCCAAGCACGGCGGTGGTGTGAGGTCGATGGGAGGGCGGGGCGGCGGAGGCAGGGGTCTGGGTCGGTGGTCGCTGGCGGTTCGAGAAAGATCGTCAACAGTGACTGGCGGGAGGTAGACGAAGGCCATCTGCTTGTTCCTTATAGATCGGATGGTTCATTAAAAAAATCGACTGACCTATTTATTTTGAGTCTACTGTTATCTTAGATATGACCACATGTGGTGGTGTGCTGGAGGAGTACCTGCATTTCCTGTGCTCATATATTACAAAATCATACGGAGTAGAATCTAATTTTGTTTGCCATGCAATGTTGTAGAGCTATCATATGTCTCCTGTCATTTATTTTTCAGCCACCTGCTATCTGCTACTTTTACAGTGCACTAGTTCTGCACACACTTAACCCTTACTCTCACTGTTGTGTTTTTATGCAAGGGTATTTCAGACCCTGCCTTGACAGAAGCAGAAAAGAATAGAGAAAAGTCGCTCCAGCTTGGTATGCGGCTAGGCCAAAAACGTTTCAAGGCTTTACAGGGTGCAGTGTCAGCAGATGGAGACGGTAAACGTAGCTCTGGAGTTGATGACCTCGCTCTCAATGAACCACCATCCCAGGTGCTTGCTTTAACTCCACGGTGTCATATGTGGTTGCATGTTCCATATGGTGTCTAGCTTGTATTCAAAAGGCCGAAGTCGGTAAGATAAGGAAAGATATTTTTTTACATGAACCACCATCCCGTGAGCACCAGAAGACAAATAGCTAGTCAGGGCACTGGCCGAGCCAGTGACAAGCCCAGCAAAGATAGGCATCACCTGGAAGCCAACTAAAAAGCTGCGATGGTAGCGAAGCAGCCCGCCTCCCACCAGGCTCTCAGGTCCTGGATGATCATGCTCACCACTCCAGCCGGATGTCTAGCTTGTATTGCTTCCAATTTGGTTAAATTGCATCTGCTTAGCTTACACATTATACCTTTGAATATGACATGCCTTTCTGTTTTTGGTACATACTAGTACATCTGTGTATTAACCATGTTCTTACATCAAACTAATGTTCTTGTGTATCCCTCATCAATCACTTATGACGAGGCAGGAAGGCAAGGGGACTACTCCTCATTTAAAGAATGCAGCGTCAGCCTCCCGACATGATTCTCAAGAAACAGAAATGCTACATGAAGATAGTGGACGTAGCTCTGTAGTTGATTACATCATTTCCCCTACACTAGCATCGCAGGTTCTTGCTCTAACTTGGCAGTGTGATATGTGGTTGCATGTTGCATATGGTGTCTAGATTGTAATTCTTCCAATCTGGTTAAACTGCATGTGCTAGTCTGCTTACCTTATACATTATACTTGTTAGTGTGACATGCCTTCCTGTATTTAGTACATAGTACATCTGTCTATTAAGCATGTCCTTACATAAAACTATTGTTTTTTTTGTATCCCACATCAATCAACATGACGAGACACCTTTAATATATGCAGTGCAATATTAGTTGCATCTTTCATATGATTTATAGCATGAGCTGCTTCTAATTTGTTGAAATTCCATTTATGATGGGACGCTTTTAACTTGGCAGAGTCATATTGGTTGCATCTTTCATGTGGTGTCTAGCTTGCATTGCTTCTTATTTGCTAGAATGGTTTCTCCTTAGTTTACACAAACAGTTGTGAACATGCCATGCCGTCCTGTTTTTCGTACATATTCCATCCTGGTATCATGTGTTTGCCTTACATCAAAGTAGTGATTGTCAGTATCATGCATGAATGAGTTCTGAAGAGACAATTTTATTGCTTTTTCTTGTCGGTTTTACTTGACAATTCAAAATCAATAAAGCGGAAGGAAGTTAGCAAGGCAGCGGATAAAGGTGCTCCTTCCGAACGGAGGGCCTCTACAGTTTCTACTCCTCCACACCCCCAAGATGATTTCCAAGACAACACATGCATAGACACTCAACAAAGCTGTGTTTATGATGAGCACGTCTCCCCTAGTGCAGCATCACCGGTGCTCCCTCTAACTTGGCACTGTTATATGTGGTTGCATGTTATGTGTGATGTCTAGCTTGTATTGCTTCTAATTTTGTTGAATTCCATCTTCTTACTTTACACATTATACTTGAGTAAGACACGTGTTCCTGTTTCTAGAACATACAATATCTGTCTATCACACCATGTTCTTACATCATATTACTACTGTTGTGTAACCTACAACAATCACTTATCATAAGACACGTTTGACTTCGGAGTGTGATATAGGTTACATCTCACATTCTTTTCTAGCTTGTACTACTAATTTGTTGAAATGGCACTTACGACGAGACAGTTTTAACTTGGTAGAGTGATATTCGTTGCATCTTTCATATGGTGTCTAGCTTTCATTGCTTCTAATTTGTTGAAATGCCTTCTCCTTAGTTTACACATCATAAGCTGTGAATATGCAATGACACTAATGACGAGAGACCAACATGGTAGTGTCATGTTGTTTGCATCTTGCATATGATTTATTTCTTGTACTGCTTCACATTTGTTTAAACGCCATTTATGATGAGACACTGTTAACTTGGCAGAGCGATATTTGTAGCATCTTTCATATGGTGTCTACCTTCCATTGCATTGCTTCTAATTTGGTGAAATGTCTTCTTCTTAGTTTACACATCATAGTTCTGGTTATCTCTTCCGTCCTGTTTTTCATACATATTACATCCTCCTATCATGTGGTTGTCTAACATCAAAGTTCAGTTCGTCTGCATCACGCATCAATTTGTTCTAAAGAACTAAATTGTTATTCGTTTTTCTTGTCGGCTTGACTTAACATGGCATAGAGAAAGAGGAAGAAACACAGAATGGCAGGGAATGAGAAGCGGATGAATCATGCAGATTATGCTGGTACTGATGGTGCAATAGAAGGTCAAAGTCCAGCAGAAAATTCTACAAACACGACATCCCATGCTACACGAGTTGCAAAAAAAGACAAACAAAAACAAATAGCTACCACCAAACAAGCAGAGACAACCCTAGTTCTTGCAACACCTACCACAGTACTACCAGCTGCACGACATACTCGTGCGTCAACTGAGCTAGCAGCACGTTCCCAATCTCCCCTGCCACCTGACACTACTTTCCAAGCACTCTTGACACAAGATGAGTTGGCAATATCAGATGAACCTTGTGAGCTTCAACAGCAAGAAGGTAGTTGCTGGAGTCAAGTCACAGTTGCATGCTTCTTTATATGTAGTCTCACAGTTTGATGTACACTAACACTTCCTATGTTTGTTGTTGGACTAGCACCTAGGCACAAGAGGAAACAAACATCAGGGATAATGCTCTATAGGTTAACTAAATCTAGAGGAGGAAGAATGGAGATCCGTTTTGAGGCAGATTTAAAATGGCCACGTGATGCTACAGAGTCAGCCAAGTTAGTATCAGAGGCAGCGGTTCCTGTTAGGTGTCATGTACTTATCCTCCCAACATGGATTCAGTACAGGAATGACAAAGACGAAACCCAGTTCAACACCTTCCTCGACCATTTATCTGTAAGTATGGTTATGTATGGAAACTAGTAATATCGTTTTGCTCTGTCCAATACTTTCTAGGTTGCTGATAATGAGACTCCCATAATTTTCAACAGATGAGGGTCAAGTTGGATAGCCAAGATGATGCAACCAGACAAGCTTGCACCCATGTTTTCAAGTCTGCTCTTGGACAGTATCGGTGTAACTTGAGGAAAACTCACTTTGAAGGCAAGGCTAACAGTGAACTTGCCCAAACATCTCCAGTGGAAAATATATCTGATGAAGACTGGAGAGGCCTCGTTAAACACTGGTCCGATCCGAAGTATCAGGTACATTATATATATGTCATCAGACTGAAGGAAATATGCCCTAGAGGCAATAATAAAGTTATTATTTATTTCCTTATATCATGATAAATGTTTATTATTCATGCTAAAATTGTATTAACCGGAAACATAATACTTGTGTGAATACATAGACAAACTAAACGTCACTAGTATGCCTCTACTTGACTAGCTCGTTAATCAAAGATGGTTATGTTTCCTAACCATGGACAAAGAGTTGTTATTTGATTAACGGGATCACATCATTAGGAGAATGATGTGATTGACATGACCCATTCCATTAGCTTAGCACCCGATCGTTTAGTATGTTGCTATTGCTTTCTTCATGACTTATACATGTTCCTATGACTTTGAGATTATGTAACCCCCGTTTGCCGGAGGAACACTTTGTGTGCTACCAAACGTCACAACATAACTGGGTGATTATAAAGGAGCTCTACAAGTGTCTCCAAAGGTACATGTTGGGTTGGCGTATTTCGAGATTAGGATTTGTCACTCCGATTGTCGGAGAGGTATCTCTGGGCCCTCTCGGTAATGCACATCACATAAGCCTTGCAAGCATTGCAACTAATGAGTTAGTTGCGAGATGATGTATTATGGAACGAGTAAAGAGACTTGCCGGTAACGAGTTTGAACTAGGTATTGGATACCGACGATCGAATCTCGGGCAAGTAACATACCGATGACAAAGGGAACAACGTATGTTGTTATGCGGTCTGACCGATAAAGATCTTCGTAGAATATGTAGGAGCCAATATGGGCATCCAGGTCCCGCTATTGGTTATTGACCGGAGACGTGTCTCGGTCATGTCTACATTGTTCTCGAACCGTAGGGTCCGCACGCTTAACGTTACGATGACAGTTATTATGAGTTTATGCATTTTGATGTACCCAAGTTAGTTGGGAGTCCCGAATGTGATCACGGACATGACGGGGAGTCTCGAAATGGTCGAGACATAAAGATTGATACATTGGACGGCTATATTCGGACACGGAAGTGTTCCGAAGAAGTTTCAGATAAAACCGGAGTACCGGGGGGTTACCGGAACCCCCCGGGGGTTAATGGGCCTCATGGGCGCAAAGTGGAGAAGAGGAGGGGCGGCCAGGGTAGGCCGCGTGCCCCCTCCCCCTCTAGTCCGAATTGGACAAGGAGGGGGGGCGGCGCCCCCCCTTTCCTTCCTCTCCTTTCTCCCTTCCTTCCCCCTCTCCTAGTTGGACAAGGAAAAGGAGGGAGTCCTACTCCCGGTAGGAGTAGGACTCCTCCCTGGCGAGCCTCCTCCTGGCCGGCTGCCCCTCCCCCTTGCTCCTTTATATACGGGGGCAGGGGGGCACCTCTAGACACACAAGTTGATCTTCGTGATCGTTCTCTTAGCCGTGTGCGGTGCCCCCCTCCACCATAATCCTCGATAATATTGTAGTGGTGCTTAGGCGAAGCCCTGCGATGGTAGAACATCAAGATCGTCACCACGCTGTCATGCTGACGGAACTCTTCCCCGACACTTTGCTGGATCGGAGTCCGGGGATCGTCATCGAGTTGAACGTGTGCTAGAACTCGGAGGTGCCGTAGTTTCGGTGCTTGATCGGTCGGGGCGTGAAGACGTACGACTACATCAACCGCGTTGTCATAACGCTTCCGCTGTCGGTCTATGAGGGTACGTAGACAACACTCTCCCCTCTCGTTGCTATGCATCACCATGATCTTGTGTGTGCGTAGGAATTTTTTTGAAATTACTACGTTCCCCAACAGTGGCATCCGAGCCTAGGTTTTATGTGTTGATGTTATTTGCACGAGTAGAACACAAGTGAGTCGTGGGCGATATAAGTCATACTGCTTACCAGCATGTCATACTTTGGTTCGGCGGTATTGTTGGATGAAGCGGCCCGGACCGACATTACGCGTACGCTTACGCGAGAGTAGTTCTACCGACGTGCTTTGCACACAGGTGGCTGGCGGGTGTCAGTTTCTCCAACTTTAGTTGAACCGAGTGTGGCTACGTCCGGTCCTTGCGAAGGTTAAAACAGCACCAACTTGACAAACTATCGTTGTGGTTTTTGATGCGTAGGTAAGATTGGTTCTTGCTTAAGCCCGTAGCAGCCACGTAAAACTTGCAACAGACAAAGTAGAGGACGTCTAACTTGTTTTTGCAAGGCATGTTGTGATGTGATATGGTCAAGACATGATGCTAAATTTTATTTTATGAGATGATCATGTTTTGTAACCGAGTTATCGGCAACTGGCTGGAGCCATATGGTTGTTGCTTTATTGTATGCAATGCAATCGCCCTGTAATGCTTTACTTTATCACTAAGCGGTAGCGATAGTCGTAGAAGCATAAGATTAGCGAGACGACAACGATGCTACGATGGAGATCAAGGTGTCGCGCCGGTGACGATGGTGATCATGACAGTGCTTCAAAGATGGAGATCACAAGCACAAGATGATGATGGCCATATGATATCACTTATATTGATTGCATGAGATGTTTATCTTTTATGCATCTTATCTTGCTTTGATTGACGGTAGCATTATAAGATGACCCCTCACTAAATTATCATAGTAAAAGTGTTCTCCCTGAGTATGCACCGTTGCGAAAGTTCGTCGTGCTGAGACACCACGTGATGATCGGGTGTGATAAGCTCTACGTTCACATACAACGGGTGCAAGCCAGTTTTGCACACGCAGAATACTCGGGTTAAACTTGACGAGCCTAGCATATAACAGATATGGCCTCAGAATACGGAGACCGAAAGGTCGAGCGTGAATCATATAGTATATATGATCAACATAGTGATGTTCACCAATGAAACTACTCCATCTCACGTGATGACCGGACATGGTTTAGTTGATTTGGATCATGTGATCACTTAGAGGATTAGAGGGATGTCTATCTAAGTGGGAGTTCTTTAGTAATATGATTAATTGAACTTAAATTTATCATGAACTTAGTACCTGATAGTATCTTGCTTGTTTATGTTTAATTGTAGATAGATGGCCCGTGCTGTTGTTCCGTTGAATTTTAATGCGTTCCTTGAGAAAGCAAAGTTGAAAGATGATGGTAGCAATTACACGGACTGGGTCCGTAACTTGAGGATTATCCTCATTGCTTCACAGAAGAGTTACGTCCTGGAAGCACCGTTGAGTGCCAGGCCTGCTGCTGATGTAACTGACGACGTTAAGAACGTCTGGCAGAGCAAAGCTGATGACTACTCGATAGTTCAATGTGCCATGCTTTACGGCTTAGAATTGGGTCTTCAATGATGTTTTGAACGTCATGGAGCATATGAGATGTTCCAAGAGTTGAAGTTAATATTTCAAGCAAATGCCCGGATTGAGAGATATGAAGTCTCCAATAAGTTCTATAGCTGCAAGATGGAGGAGAATAGTTCTGTCAGTGAGAATATACTCAAAATGTCTGGGTATAATAATCACTTGATTCAATTGGGAGTTAATCTTCCAGATGATTGCGTCATTGACAGAATTCTCCAATCACTTCCACCTAGCTACAAGAGCTTCGTGATGAACTATAATATGCAAGGGATGGATAAGACAATTCCCGAGCTCTTCGCAATGCTGAAAGCTGTGGAGGTAGAAATCAAGAAGGAGCATCAAGTGTTGATGGTCAACAAGACCACTAGTTTCAAGAAAAAGGGCAAAGGGAAGAAGAAGGGGAACTTCAAGAAGAACAGCAAGCAAGTTGCTATTTAGGAGAAGAAACCCAAATCTGGACCTAAGCCTGAAACTGAGTGCTTCTATTGCAAGCAGACTGGTCACTGGAAGCGGAACTGCCCCAAGTATTTGGCGGATAAGAAGGATGGCAAGGTGAACAAAGGTATATTTGATATACATGTTATTGATGTGTACCTTACTAATGCTCGCAGTAGCACCTGGGTATTTGATACTGGTTCTGTTGCTAATATTTGCAACTCGAAACAGGGACTACGGATTAAGCGAAGATTGGCTAAGGACGAGGTGACGATGCGCGTGGGAAATGGTTCCAAAGTCGATGTGATCGTGGTCAGCACGCTACCTCTACATCTACCTTCGGGATTAGTATTAGACCTAAATAATTGTTATTTGGTGCCAGCGTTGAGCATGAACATTATATATGGATCTTGTTTGATGCGAGACGGTTATTCACTTAAATCAGAGAATAATGGTTGTTCTATTTATATGAGTAATATCTTTTATGGTCATGCACCCTTGAAGAGTGGTCTATTCTTATTAAATCTCGATAGTAGTGACACACATATTCATAATGTTGAAGCCAAGAGATGCAGAGTTGATAATGATAGTGCAACTTATTTGTGGCACTGCCGTTTGGGTCATATCGGTGTAAAGCGCATGAAGAAACTCCATACTGATGGACTTTCGGAACCACTTGATTATGAATCACTTGGTACTTGCGAACCGTGCCTTATGGGCAAGATGACCAAAACACCGTTCTCCGGTACTATGGAGAGAGCAACAGATTTGTTGGAAATCATACATACAAATGTATGTGGTCCAATGAATGTTGAGGCTCGTGGCGGATATCGTTATTTTCTCACCTTCACAGATGACTTAAGCAGATATGGGTATATCTACTTAATGAAACATAAGTCTGAAACATTTGAAAAGTTCAAAGAATTTCAGAGTGAAGTTGAAAATCATCGTAACAAGAAAATAAAGTTTCTACGATCTGATCGTGGAGGAGAATATTTGAGTTACGAGTTTGGTGTACATTTGAAACAATGCGGAATAGTTTCGCAACTCACACCACCCGGAACACCATAGTGTAATGGTGTGTCCGAACATCGTAATCGTACTTTACTAGATATGGTGCGATCTATGATGTCTCTTACTGATTTACCACTATCGTTTTGGGGTTATGCTTTAGAGACGGCCGCATTCACGTTAAATAGGGCACCATCGAAATCCGTTGATACGACGCCTTATGAACTATGGTTTGGCAAGAAACCAAAGTTGTCGTTTCTTAAAGTTTGGGGCTGCGATGTTTATGTGAAAAAGCTTCAACCTGATAAGCTCGAACCCAAATCGGAGAAATATGTCTTCATAGGATATCCAAAGGAAACTATTGGATACACCTTCTATCACAGATCCGAAGGCAAGACCTTTGTTGCTAAATTTGGAAACTTTCTAGAGAAGGAGTTTCTCTCGAAAGAAGTGTGTGGGAGGAAAGTAGAACTTGATGAGGTAACTGTACCTGCTCCCTTATTGGAAAGTAGTACATCACAGAAACCGGTTCCTGTGACACCTACACCAATTAGTGAGGAAGCTAATGACGATGATCATGAAACTTCAGAACAAGTATCTACTGAACCTCGTAGATCAACCAGAGTAAGATCCGCACCAGAGTGGTACGGTAATCCTGTTGTGGAAGTCATGCTACTAGATCATGATGAACCTACGAACTATGAAGAAGCGATGGTGAGCCCAGATTCCGCAAAATGCCTTGAAGCCATGAAATCTGAGATGGGATCCATGTATGAGAACAAAGTGTGGACTTTGGTTGACTTGCCCAATGATCGGCAAGCAATTGAGAATAAATGGATCTTCAAGAAGAAGATTGACGCTGACGGTAATGTTACTGTCTACAAAGCTCGACTTGTCGCAAAAGATTTTTGACAAGTTCAAGGGATTGACTACGATGATTCCTTCTCACTCGTAGCGATGCTTAAGTCTGTCCGAATCATGTTAGCAATTGCCGCATTTTATGATTGTGATGGATGTCAAAACTGCATTCCTGAATGGATTTCTGGAAGAAGAGTTGTATATGATGCAGCCGGAAGGTTTTGTCGATCCAAAAGGAGCTAACAAAGTGTGCAAGCTCCAGCGATCCATTTATGGACTGGTGCAAGCCGCTCAGAGTTGGAATAAACGCTTTGATAGTGTAATCAGAGCATTTGGGTTTGTACAGACTTTTGGAGAAGCCTGTATTTACAAGAAAGTGAGTGGGAGCTCTGTAGCATTTCTGATATTATATGTGGATGACATATTACTAATCGGAAATGATATAGAATTTCTGGATAGCATAAAGGCATACTTGAATAAGAGTTTTTCAATGAAAGACCTCGGTGAAGCTGCTTACATATTAGGCATAAAGATCTATAGAGATAGATCAAGACGCTTAATTGGACTTTCACAAACAACATACCTTGACAAAATTTTGAAGAAGTTCAAAATGGATCAAGCAAAGAAAGGATTCTTGCCTGTGTTACAAGGTGTGAAATTGAGTAGGACTCAATGCCCGACCACTGCAGAAGATAGAGAGAATATGAAAGATGTTCCCTATGCATCAGCGATAGGATCTATCATGTATGCAATGCTGTGTACCAGACCTGATGTGTGCCTTGCTATAAGTCTAGCAGGGAGGTACCAAAGTAATCCAGGAGTGGATCACTGGACAGCGGTCAAGAACATCCTGAAATACCTGAAAAGGACTAAGGATATGCTTCTCGTATATGGAGGTGACAAAGAGCTCATCGTAAAAGGTTACATTGATGCAAGCTTTGACACTGATCCGGACGATTCTAAATCGCAAACCGGATACGTGTTTACATTAAACGGTGGAGCTGTCAGTTGGTGCAGTTCTAAACAAAGCGTTGTGGCGGGATCTACATGTGAAGCGGAGTACATAGCTGCTTCGGAAGCAGCAAACGAAGGAGTCTGGATGAAGGACTTCATATCCGATCTAGGTTTCATACCTAGTGCATCGGGTCCAATGAAAATCTTTTGTGACAATACTGCTGCAATTGCCTTGGCAAAGGAATCCAGATTTCACAAGAGAACCAAGCACATCAAGAGAGGCTTCAATTCCATCTGGGATCTAGTCCAGGTGGGAGACATAGAGATTTGCAAGATACATACGGATCTGAATGTAGCAGACCCGTTGACTAAGCCTCTTCCACAAGCAAAACATGATCAGCACCAAAGCTCCATGGTTGTTAGAATCATTACTGTGTAATCTAGATTATTGACTCTAGTGCAAGTGGGAGACTGAAGGAAATATGCCCTAGAGGCAATAATAAAGTTATTATTTTATTTCCTTATATCATGATAAATGTTTATTATTCATGCTAAAATTGTATTAACCGGAAACATAATACTTGTGTGAATACATAGACAAACTAAACGTCACTAGTATGCCTCTACTTGACTAGCTTGTTAATCGAAGATGGTTATGTTTCCTAACCATAGACATGTGTTGTCATTTGATTAACGGGATCACATCATTAGGAGAATGATGTGATTGACATGACCCATTCCATTAGCTTAGCACCCGATCGTTTAGTATGTTGCTATTGCTTTCTTCATGACTTATACATGTTCCTATGACTTTGAGATTATGTAACCCCCGTTTGCCGGAGGAACACTTTGTGTGCTACCAAACGTCACAACATAACTGGGTGATTATAAAGGAGCTCTACAAGTGTCTCCAAAGGTACATGTTGGGTTGGCGTATTTCGAGATTAGGATTTGTCACTCTGATTGTCGGAGAGGTATCTCTGGGCCCTCTCGGTAATGCACATCACATAAGCCTTGCAAGCATTGCAACTAATGAGTTAGTTGCGCGATGATGTATTACGAAACGAGTAAAGAGACTTGCCTGTAACGAGATTGAACAAGGTATTGAGATACCGACGATCGAATCTCGGGCAAGTAACATACCGATGACAAAGGGAACAACGTATGTTGTTATGCGGTCTGACCAATAAAGATCTTCGTAGAATATGTAGGAGCCAATATGAGAATCCAGGTTCTGCTATTGGTTATTGACTGGAGACGTGTCTCGGTCATGTCTACATTGTTCTCGAACCCGTAGGGTCCGCACGCTTAACGTTATGATGACAGTTTCATTATGAGTTTATATATTTTGATGTACCGAAGATTGTTTGGAGTCCCGGATATGATCACGGACATGACGATGAGTCTCGAAATGGTCGAGACATAAAGATTGATATATTGGACGGCTATATTCGGACACCAGAAGTGTTCTGGAGAAGTTTCGGATAAAACCGGAGTACCGGGGGGTTACCGGAACCCCCCCGGGGGTTAATGGGCCTCATGGGCCCAAAGTGGAGAAGAGGAGGGGCGGCCAGGGCAGGCCGCGCGCCCCCTCCCCCTCTAGTCCGAATTGGACAAGGGGGGGGGGGCGGCGCCCCCCTTTCCTTCCTCTCCTCTCTCCCTTCCTTCCCCCTCTCCTAGTTGGACAAGGAAAAGGAGGGAGTCCTACTCCCGGTAGGAGTAGGACTCCTCCCTGGCGCGCCTCCTCCTGGCCGGCCACCCCTCCCCCTTGCTCCTTTATATACGGGGGCAGGGGGGCACCTCTAGACACACAAGTTGATCTTCGTGATCGTTCTCTTAGCCGTGTGCGGTGCCCCCCTCCACTATAATCCTCGATAATATTGTAGCGGTGCCTAGGCGAAGCCCTGTGACGGTAGAACATCAAGATCATCACCACGCCGTCGTGCTGACGGAACTCTTCCCCGACACTTTGCTGGGTCGGAGTCCGTGGATCGTCGTCGAGCTGAACGTGTGCTAGAACTCGGAGGTGCCGTAGTTTCGGTGCTTGATCGGTCGGGCCATGAAGACGTACGACTACATCAACCGCGTTGTCATAACGCTTCCGCTGTCGGTCTACGAGGGTACGTAGACAACACTCTCCCCTCTCGTTGCTATGCATCACCATGATCTTGTGTGTGTGTAGGAATTTTTTTGAAATTACTACGTTCCCCAACACAGATCACATGTTGAAGTCCTATTTACGCATGTGCCATACAAATCTATCTTCTTGTAGGTGAACTGTTCAAAGAACAAGGCCAACCATACGAAAGTGAAATTCCAACAGACAACAGGATCTCGTTGCTATATTGCACACTGCGAGGCTCTTGTAATTAGCTGCTGTTTCACTCTTTTCGCGCTACCATATTATCAGATCTATATTGACTTGCTCCAAATGCAGAGGAAAGCCCGCAAGGACCAAAAAGTACCTGAACCAAATGTTGTGGAAATCTTCAAGGACTGTCACACCAGCAAGAAGAAGGGCATGACTACACCAGTCAAAGCCGCTGTTGTAAGTCCTTAATCCTCATGCCTTTTAACTACTACTTACTCTGACTTGTGCCTTGAACTGCATGGTTTGCAGCCAATGTCTATTACTCTTTTCAATTTTATACACAATTGTCTTTGCGTATCATTGCACCTTACAAGGTTTAAAAGAGAGGAGTGATGTTCCTTTGATCTTGACCCGTAATCTAGTTCCGTGCTAGACTTGCTCACACAATGTTACAATTGCCTGTTTGTCTGTTCTCAGTTGTTTTGTGATATGAATGACGTCATACTATGCTTACCGTATTATAAACTTCGTCTCTTCATCCTTAGCCTTCAATACAATGTGAAGAAATAGACAATACATTAGCGATGGTACATGGTCATATGTTTGGAACCTGGTTTTATTATGTACTTTGCAATAAAATACAACTAATATTTTACATGGGTTCACCAGAATAAGTTTTGTATATAGACCAAAGCTATTTTGTTTGGTTTTGCTGCCTCCTTAATATCTTCTGTTCTGGTACTACTAATGTAAAACCTCAACTTTTCAGCGAGCTATGGAAAAATGGTGGAACCGCCACCTGAAGGTGGCGAGGAAACTATAACCGCAATGTCAGCTCTTGCTGCAGTGGGTCAGTACCTGTCCACTAACAGTGGCAAAAGCACGTTCCTGCATAATACTGGGTTGGTTGTTAAGGCAATATCGTCCAAACTGTCTCATGATCAAGATATGCAAGCTCAAAGCAATGTTGTATCTGCGCTCCAGACACAAGTCCATTCCCTAACCGAGACCCTTTGTGAAACAAGGAGAAACATTGCTCAATGTTGTCAAGATATGCATGGTTTTGAAACCAGACTATCAGACATTTGCTATGTTGTTCAGGAGCCTAGGGGAAATGAAGGCGAGGGTTATGGTGCTCCATCAGACAATACAACATGAAAACGTAACAGTCAGGTCAAATGAACTGAGCTTCTGAACTTCTGGGTGGTGCATTTATCTGCTAGACTGTTAAGTTTTATGCCAACCTTCCTTTTGTTATGTAGTTGTAATTTGTTTTGGTGCGATACAAAATGTATTCTTAATGTGCAGCCACCGCCTGAAGAAAACAGCAAGCCATTTTTGTATAGTGTAGGGTGTTCCCTATATTTGCACTGGTGGCGATCTTTGATGCCGAGTGGATGTAGTATGTGCAATCGCCTTAATAGCCTAGCGTTAGTTTTGGCCTTATTTATTTCCTAGTCTTCTTTTTCCCTGGTTTGCTAGTGGCCGCAACTACATGGGCCATATACGGGCCGTAGGATCCATGGGTCTCCTACAAGCCGTCGATAAATGGGCCTGTAATCGGTGGGCCTCGGGCCGTCGGATAAATGTGTCTACATGGGCCATAATCGGGCGTAATTGGTATCGGCCCAACATGGTAACAGGCCGTTAATAGGCCGTAGGACAGCAAAGGCTTAATTCTGTCACAGGCATAACGGGTCGTTAATGGGCCAGAATATAGGACGGGCTGGAAACTGGGCAATGGGTTAGCAGGTCAGAAACAGGCCGACTCTTGCCATGGGCCGATTTTGGCCCATTAGCGTAACAGGCCAGTAATGGGGACTCTTGCCATGGGCCGAATTTGGCCCATTAGTGTAACAGGCCAGTAACAGGCCGACTCTTGCCATGGGCCGAATTTGGCCCATTAGGGGAACATGCCAGTAACGGGCCGGAAGTAATCGAGGGTCGAAAAGGAGCCCAAGAAAGTATGGGCCGTCAATAGGCCAAAAGCTAACACGGGCTGGAAACGACCCGTGTAAATCACGGGCCGTTAACAGGTATAAAGAAAATTACTGTTCATTATGGGCTAGACTCACCATGGGCCTGTAATGGGCCAAAAGATACGAAGGCTCATATGGGCCGAAAGACGTCGTGGGCCATACATGGGCCGAAAGTGAAATGGGCTGGTATTATATTCGACGGCCCACATGACGTTGTTGGGCCGATTTCCTTTAGGGCCTAACGGTCTGTAAAATCGGCTATTTGCGAAGAGATCGTTAACAGGCTTTTCATGGGCCAGCCCGTTAACTTTTGACCAACTCAAACAGGCCGGCTTTGTAAGCTAAATGGGCCACTATTGGGCCGTGCCACGTGTCGACATATCATAGGCGCCTATCTGACCCACTGACGAGCTGACACATGTTTTGTCCGGCCTATAAGAATTTTACACGTGGAAATTTCCCATTGGTCGGGGCTGTTAACAGGTTATCGGATCCAAAACCCGACCCGATAGCTTAACGGCGTGCCGTTACGGTGGATGCCACATGTCGGTCACCCTTGACGAAAGCACTTCTGTGACGCGTGATTTATCGTCATGGAAGTGGATACTTCCGTGATGATAATTTTGGTAATGTCATGGAACACTTCTACGACAGCACAGGTATGACTATCTTGATTCTGTCATAAATTTGTCATGGATGTACATGCATGACAAAAAAGCGACCTACTGTGACAAACACGTATCATCACGGAAGTGTATTTTTTTTGTAGTGACTATTACTCCACTCATCGACCGCTATCCAGCATGCATCTAGAGTATTAAGTTAAAAACATAGTAACGCCTTAAGCAAGATGACATGATGTAGAGGGATAGTTTCATGCAATATGATAAAAACCCCATCTTGTTATCCTCGATGGCAACAATATAATACGTGCCTTGCTGCCCCTTCTGTCACTGGGAAAGGACAATGCAAGATTGAACCCAAAGCTAAGCACTTCTCCCATGGCAAGAAAAACCAATCTAGTAGGCCAAACCAAACTGATAATTTGAAGAGACTTGCAAAGATAACCAATCATACATAAAAGTATTCAGAGAAGATTCAAATATTATTCATAGCTAGACTTGATCATAAACCCACAATTCATCGATCTCAACAAACACACCGCAAAAGAAGATTACATCGAATAGATCTCCACGAGAGAGGGGGAGAACATTGTATCGAGATCCAAAAAGAGAGAAGAAGCCATCTAGCTAATATCTATGGACCCGAAGGTCAGAGGTAAACTACTCACACTTCATCGGAGAGGTTATGATGATGTAGAAGTCCTCCGTGATAATGGCCCTCTCCGGCGGAGCTCCGGAACAGGCCCCAAGATGGGATCTCGTGGATACAGAAAGTTGCGGCGGTGGAATTAGGTTTTTGGCTCTGTATCTGATCGTTTGGGGGTACGTAGGTATATATAGGAGGAAGGAGTACGTCGGTGGAGCAACAGGGGGCCCATGAGGCAGGGGGCGCGCCCTAGGGGGGGCGCCTGTAACACCCTCGATGCGACTATAGCTCCCACGTGTCGAGGCTCGACTTAAAGACATAATCGCATTGAAGGCATATGTCGCAAGTTAGGCAATCTTCACAACATCCCATGTAATGTAAATAATAAAGGGGAGATAACATAGTTGGCTTACACTCGCCACGTCAATCAAGTACATAAATAACATTACATCATCCAAACACTCATGGCCCGACTACGGCGCCAAAATAAAAGAGAACCCAACATGCGACACGGTCCCAATCACCCCCAACTGGGCACCACTACTGATCATCGGGAAAGGAAACATAGTAACGTTGAGAGTCTTCGTCGAACTCCCACTTGAGCTCAAACGCGTCTCCTAGAGCGGAATCATCAGGCCCTGCATCTGGTGTAATAGTAATCTGTGAGCCACGGGGACTCAGCAATCTCGCACCCTCGCGATCAAGACTATTTAAGCTTATAGGTAAGGCAAGGTAAATATATGTGGAGCTGCAGCAAGCGACTAGCATATATGGTGGCTAACTTATTCGCAAAAGAGAGCGAGAAGAGGAGGCAAAGCGCGAGCGAGAAACTAGAGAGCAACCTGCGCAAACATTACTCCAACACCGTGTCCACTTCCCGGACTCCGCCGAGAAGAGGCCATCATGGTAACACACTCAGTTGATTCATTTTAATTAAGTTAAGGTTCAAGTTATCTACAACCGGACATTAACAAAGTCCCATCTGCCCATAACCGCGGGCACGGCTTTCGAAAGTTCAAATCCCTGCAGGGGAGTCCCAACTTAGCCCATGACAAGCTCTCATGGTCAACGAAGGAATAGACCTCCTCCCAAGACGTTCCGATCAAACTCGGTATCTCGGTAACTCAAGACACTTAGACAGGTTAAAACAAGACCAGCAACACCGCCCGAATGTGCCGACAAATCCCGATAGGAGCTGCGCATATCTCTTTCTCAGGGCACACTCAGATGAGCAAGACGTCGGGTAGGCAGCCCAGAGTTGCCCCTGGTAGCCCCGGACATCGCTCAATGGGGCCAACACTCAGAGGAGCACTGGCCCGGGGGGGGGTAGGGGGTAAAATAAAGATGACCCTTGAGTCTGCAGAACCCAAGGAAAAGAAAAGGCTAGGTGGCGAATGGTAAAAACCAAGGTTGGGCATTGCTAGAAAAGCTTTAATCAAGGCGAACTATCAAGGGGTTCCCATTATAACCCAACCGCGTAAGGAACGCAAAATCCGGGAACATAACACCGATATGACGGAAACTAGGGCGGCAAGAGTGGAACAAAACACTAGGCGAGAGGCCGAGCCTTCCACCCTTTACCAAGTATATAGATGCATTAAGATAACATAGCAATATAATGATATCCCAACAAGTAAATAAAAGATGTTCCAACAAGGAACGGCCTCCAATCTTCACCTGCAACTAGCAACGCTATAAGAGGGGCTGAGCAAAGCGGTAACATAGCCAATCAACGGTTTGCTAGGACATTGGTGGGTTAGAGGTTTGACATGGCAATTTGGGAGGCTTGCAAGCAAGTGGTAGGCATCGTAGCAATGGCACAGCAAAAGAGCGAGCAATCTAGCATAGCAAAGATAGTAGTGATTTCGAGGGTATGATCATCTTGCCTGCACAGTTGTCAGAGTTGACTGGATCCTCGAAAGCAAACTCAACAGGCTCCTCGTTAGCGAACTCGTCTCCCGTCTCTACCCAAACAAGACAAACAAGCAACAAGGATACAATCAACCACGTGCAAGGATCAAGCGATATGATGCAATGATGATATGCTATGCGGGATGCGATGCTGGATGCAAAATGCAAGATATGACAGGAAGTGCATGAACCTGGCCTCAACTTGGAATTCCAAGTGTGCCACTGGAAATATGAGACGAAATCGCTTGAAAACGATATAAAGAACGCCAGAATCGGAGTTACGGTTTGGAAATGGCAAGCGATTCAAAAATGACACCGGTCTGCGATTTACAGCAAGTAGGCATCTAAATGCAACGAAATGAACATGCTACAGCACCCAAACATGACAACAAAATACATGGCAGGGATGCACACAAGATGCTTAACAAAAGTCTAGCACTGAGCTATGGCCAAAACATCCATTAACAGGTTCAAACAAGCATGGCAAAATGCATATGACAAACAGATCTCAGACTTAGTGTAATCAACATTTGTCTAGAATTTCAGATCAGGTAGCCCTCTTCGGAGCAACAAAACTACATGCTACAGGATCTGAACATGGCAAAGTAAAGCATGGCATGGAGCTACTCAAAGAGCTTAACAAAAGTCCCTTAGTGACCTTGAGCCAAAAGGGATCAGAAAATACAATTGCAAGCATGTGAACATAGCAAAAACATAATCAGTTTTCATACATAGTGAAAACTGGAGCAAGCTGAAATATAACTCAAGTAGGCATGTTTACGAGCTCGATGCACTCACTACGGTGCAAGTCATGGCAAGAAAAGCATACAACCATCAAGAAGGCACAAAATGCAAACTAGACATGGTAAGAACAATAGCATAGCATGCACGGATCAACTACAACATCACCGGCAAAATTGCAAACAAGTTGACAATCTGCCCAGATTCACAAAGTAGCAAAAGTAGAGCTCGATTGACTCAAGCTAGGGTGCTCCATAATTGCAAACAGAGGCATGGATGGATAGAGCACTACAATATTAACAAAACACCCTTACTGATCATCCTCAAAAGTGGCACGGATCACTAGGAAACAACAAGAACATATGGCATCATGAGATAAACAGCTCCAGGACTTAGTGAAATTACTAAGTCCCTGAAAACAGCATTACTAAGTGCACCACTTTGCAAGCTTGCACAAGTCACCACACACATCCTAAAAATACATGGGTTGCACCTCTGGAAAGATGACAAAACCCTTAACAAAACACATGTAGAACTCACGGGCATATCATGCACACAATAATCATGGCAAAAAAGACAGAAGTGCTAAACGGAGTAACAGATCTGACAAATATCTCAAGTAGCCCTCTTCTAACAGCATTTCGGGCATCAAGATGAACTCAAATGAAAATGATGCATTGGAATGAAATGATGTACTCTCTGAGTTGAATATTTTGATATGCTATATGCATGAATCGGAGCTATGGATGCAAAGTTACGGCAGGTCAAAGTATGCAACATGGGCTAGGGTTTCGGAAAAAAAATCAACCGGATCTGGATCTCGCCGGGCACTGTTCACCGGGGCGCGCCGTTCGAGGTTTAACGGAGGAGGCGGCCGGACTTGGCGGGCTCGCCGGCCGGTGAGGGAGGAGGCGGCGCGGCGGCGGGCGGCGCGCGCGCCGGCTGGGAGGCGGCGGCGAGGCTTGGCGGCGGCCGGACGGGGCGGCGGCGGCTCGGGCGGTGATGGCGCGCGGCGGGGCGGCGTTGACGGCGCGGCGGAGCGGCGGGCTTCGGCGCCGGCGTCGGGAGCGAGGAGGCGCGGGGCTTCGGGCGGCGGCGCGGTCGCTCCGGGCTTCGGGGGCCGGCTGCGGGCCTCCCGGGCCGGCGCGGTGGGCGGCGGCGCAGGGCCACGTGGCGGCGCGCGATAGGGCGCGGGCGGCGGTGGCGGTTTTGTCCGGCCCGGACGGACAATGTCCGGTGCGGCGCGGTGGATTTCTAGGGTTTCGGGGGAGAAGAAGACCCGGATCTCGGGGGGTGTTTAAATAGGCATAGAGGGAGCTAGGAGAGTCCAAATGAGGTGCGGTTTTCGGCCACGCGATCGTGATAGAACGCTCTAGATGATGGAGCAGAGTTTGGTGGGTTTTGGGCCAAAATGGAGGGTTGTTGGGCTGCAACACACACGAGGCCTTTTCGGTCCCTCGGTTAATCGTTGTAGTATCAAACGAAGTCCAAACGATACGAAACTTGACAGGCGGTCTACCGGTAGTAAACTAAGGCCGCTTGGCAAGTCTCGGTCCAATCTGGAAATGTTTAATTCCCACACATGAAAGAAAGCTAGAAATGACCACCGGAGGAGAACGAAGCGCCGGAATGCAAAACGGACAACGGGGAAAATGCTCGAATGCATGAGACGAACACGTATGCAAATGCAATGCACATGATGACATGATATGAGATGCATGACAATGACAACAACACATGGAGGCAAAGACCCGAACCCGAGGAAATAAAATAACTTAACACCGGAAACGGCAAGAGTTGGAGTACAAATTGGGAAAGTTATATCCGGGGTGTTACAACACTCCACCACTACGAAAGGATCTCGCCCCGAGATGTAGGACTGAAAAAACGCCGGGTACTCAGAACGGAGGTGATCCTCGCGTTCCCAGGTAGCTTCATGGTCGGAATGGTGTGACCACTTGACTTTGAGAAATTTGATTGACTTGTTGCGAGTCTTGCGTTCAGTCTCTTCAAGAATAGCAACTGGGTGCTCACGATAAGAGAGATCTTCTTGGAGCTCAATGTCCTCGAAGTTTACGGTGCGGTCAGGAGTCTTGAAGCACTTTCGAAGCTGAGAGACATGGAACACGTCATGAACATTTGCAAAGTTTGAAGGAAACTCGAGTTGATAGGCGAGGTCGCCTCTCTTGCTGACAATCTTGAAAGGTCCCATGTATCTGGGGGCAAGCTTCCCTTTGATACCGAAGCGACGAGTACCTTTCATAGGAGAGACACGGAGGTAAACATGATCTCCGATCTCGAAAGCCAAATCACGGTGCTTACTATCATAGTAGCTCTTCTGACGGGATTGGGCTGCTTTGAGGTTATCACGAATGACTTTGCACATTTCTTCTGCCTCTGTGATTAAGTCATTACCCAAAAGCTGACGTTCACCGGTTTCAGACCAGTTGAGAGGGGTATGGCACTTCCTGCCATACAGAATTTCAAATGGGGCCTTGCCCGAACTTGCTTGAAAACTGTTGTTGTAGGAGAATTCAGCATAAGGAAGACAATCTTCCCACTTCATGCCGAAGGAGATCACACAAGCCCTGAGCATATCTTCAAGAATCTGGTTGACACGCTCGACTTGACCGCTGGTTTGAGGATGGAAAGCTGTGCTGAAGCGGATGTTCGTGCCCATGGCCTTCTGAAAAGAATCCCAAAACTTCGAGGTAAAGATGCTGCCACGGTCTAAAGAAATCACTTGAGGAATACCGTGCAGAGAGACAATACGAGAGGTATAGAGTTCCGCCAATAGAGCTGCAGTGATCTACTCTTTGATAGGCAAAAAGTGAGCCACTTTGGTGAGTTTGTCGATGACAACGAATATAGCATCATTGCCACGCTTGGACTTTGGAAACCCAGTCACGAAGTCCATTTCAATGTGATCAAACTTCCATTCTGGAATGGCAAGAGGTTGGAGGAGACCAGCTGGCCTTTGGTGTTCTGCCTTCACTCTTCTGCAAACATCACATTCATTCACGAATTGAGCAATCTCGCGCTTCATTCGAGTCCACCAATAAGCCTGCTTAAGGTCCTGATACATCTTCGTGCTCCTAGGGTGGATGGAGAGGAGATAATTGTGAGCCTCGTTCATGATCACTTTACGAAGTTCACCTTTGGGTACAACAATACGATCCTCGAAGAAGAGAGTGTCCTTGTCATCAAGGCGGTAACACTTGTACTTGGACTGACTCTTGGCAATCCCAATCTTCACCTTTTTCACCATAGCATCAAGAAGCTGGGCTTGGCGAATCTGGTCTTCCAAGGTAGGAGAGACTAGCAGGTTGCGAGGAAACCTTGAGGAACAACTTGCAGATTAAGTTTGAGGAAAGCTTCACAAAGCTCGGGTTGATAAGGCTTGAGAATCAGACTGTTGCAGTAAGCTTTTCTGCTCAATGCGTCAGCAATCACATTGGCCTTGCCTGGAGTATACTCAATACTCGGATTATACTCTTGAATCATTTCGACCCATCGAGTTTGCCTGAGGTTGAGATTAGGCTGAGTGAAGATGTACTTGAGACTCATATGATCAGTGAAAATGTCCACTTTTCTTCCCAATAGAAGATGTCTCCAAGTCAAAAGAGCATGCACAACTGCCGCCAACTCGAGATCATGAGTGGGGTAGTTCTTCTCATTAGGCTTCAACTGGCGAGATGTACAAGCAACAACTCTCTTCTCTTGCATCAAAACTGCGCCAAGACCTTGGAGAGAGGCATCACAAAAGACCTCGTACGGCTTGGATTCATCAGGCGGAGTCAGAACTGGAGCAGTGATCAATTTCTCTTTCAATGTGTTGAAAGCAATATCACACTCCGGAGACCAAACGTACTTGACGTGCTTCTGAAGAAGATTAGAGAGAGGCTTCGCGATCTTAGAAAAGTTTTCAACGAATCTTCGGCAATAGCTTGCGAGACCGAGAAAACTCCGGAGTTGCTTCACGTTCTGAGGAGGTTCCCAATTCACAATTGCAAACACCTTCTCAGGATTCACGGCAATGCCCTTGGCAGAGATGATATGACCAAGATAAAGAACCTCATCGAGCCAAAATTCACACTTGGAGAACTTGGCGTAGAACTGATGTTCTCTGAGCTTATCAAGAACCAAACGCAAGTGCTTGGCATGATCTTCCTTGTTCTTCGAGAAAACCAGAATGTCATCGAGATAGACCAAAACGAAGTCATTGGTGTAGGCGTTGAAGATGAAGTTCATCATGCGAGAGAAAGTCGGAGGAGCGTTGACGAGGCCGAAAGACATGACAGTGTATTCATATGAACCAAAGCTTGTCCTGAAAGCCGTCTTGGGAATATCTTGCTCACGGATTCGAATCTGATGATAACCCATACGGAGATCAAGCTTGGAGAACACTTGGGCACCTTTGAGTTGTTCGAACAGCTCATTGATGTTGGGAAGTGGGTATTTGTTCTTGATGGTCTTATTGTTCACTGGACGGTAATCAACACAAAGTCGGTCCATTCCATCCTTCTTCTTCACAAAAAGAACACCACAACCCCACGGAGAAGAACTAGGCCGGATGAGACCCATTTTCTCTTGAATATCGAGTTGCTTCTTCAGCTCCTTCAACTCTTCAGGTCCGAGCTTGTAAGGACGTTTGCACACAGGTTCCGTGCCAGGCTCAAGATCAATAACGAATTCAACTGGCCGGTGCGGAGGCATTCCTGGGAGCTCTTCTGGAAAGACGTCTTGATATTCGCAAACGACTGGAATTTGCGAGATAGCATCCAATTCACCCTTCTCATTGAGAGAAAACAGACGAATGGTATCATCACGAGCGGCAAAGACAATTACATCCTCAGACGAATGAGTCAATTGAATCTGCCTGGCTGCACAATCAAGCTGAGCCTTGTGCTTCAATCCATTCCGAGAATAAGATCAATATCTGAGTTACCAAGCACCATAGGAGAAGAAAGAAACTTGTAATCGCCCAACGTGATAGTAACATCCGGAGCCATCATTTTGGTGTTCATGAACAAACCCGGAGAAGAAACAGCTATCGGCTTAGGCAAATCAATAGTATGCACATCATGCATGGATGCAAAAGGCTTCGATAAAAATGATAAAGATGCACCAGTGTCAAAAAGAACTCTTGCGGGAATGTCATTAACAGGAAGGTTACCCATGATCACATCTGGTGAGTCCTCTGCCTGAGCTGCATTCAGCAAGTTGACCTTGGCGGACTTGGGGTTATGCTTGACCACAACTGTACTTGCCGATCTGATAGGAGGAGGAGGAGGAAGACGCCTCTGGTTGAAACACTTGTTGGCATAGTGACCCTTCTGTTGGCACTTGTTGCACGTGACCTCTGAAAGCGGATGGTGATACGGAGCACTCGATCTTGGAGCTTGAGATGAAGTCTTGTTCTGAAAGCCAGGGTTGGGTGGGTGGGAAGAACCACTGCCACCTTTGCTCTTCTGCTGATACGGCTAACGGAATGGAGGAGGAGGAAGCCAATACTTCTGCTGCTTGGCCACTTGAGTAGAGGAAGAAGGAGTAACATCTCTGACTCGCTTCTTGGAAGCATCACACCTTAACTAAGCAGCCTCTTGCTTCAGTGCCATGTTGTAGAACTCATCGTACCTCAAGGGCTCGAAGAGAACAAGAGCTAGCTGAATTTCTTCTCTGAGACCACCCCTGAACTGATATATCATGCTCTTCTCATCAGGGACGTCCTGCTTGGCAAAGCGGGCGAGCTTCTGGAACAACTTGTTGTAGTCATAGACAGACAAAGAGCCTTGCTTCAGATTACGGAATTCCTCACGCTTGCTTTCAACCACGCTCTGAGGAATATGATGAGCTCGGAAATCTCGACGGAAATCATCCCAAGTGATAACACGTCCACCTCTGGAATCCTTGTACTGCTGGAACCATTCTGCAGCTTGATCTTTGAGTTGGAAGGAAGCGAACTTGACAAAGTCCTCAGGCCTGACGTTACTGCACTCGAAATGCTTGCACAGATCCACAAGCCAATCGTCAGCATCGGTTGCCTCAACACAATTGCTGAAAGTCTTTGGCCCGTACGCAAGGAACTGGTTGAGTGAAGCAAAGTGATTCTGATTGCTGCCTTGATTCCCTTGGTTGCCTTGATTGCGCTCTTGAAGAATTTGCATGATCAACTGTGTGTTTGCATTGGTTGCGGCCATCACAGCTTGCCATGCCTCTAGAGGAGGTGCAGGTGGTGGCGGATCAGGATTCGGAGTCATGCGCGTTGGAGGAGCCATCCTGAAGAGGTTGACCACCATTAGCACATTGACAGAAAAAATATTGAAGCTGAATCCAACGGAATGAAAATTGCAACATATAGTCTTCACATCCGAACAAAATGAACGAATGCATTCCTCTTGAAATGGTCACATATCCATAAATTGAGAAGCCACGTAGAATTAAGGTAGAGAAATAAATCAACAAGGTACGAATCAAGAACGAATAATCGGTAAGAAACCCCAATCTCAAACCAAATATCCGTGGAAGAAGAACTAGAGCTACAAGAATTCCCACATATGAAACTCCCGAACCTTTCCGTTTATGCAATCAGGTGTTGGGGATACAAGGGAAGCATAATATCTCACCCAAACTAGCAAATCCTACATCCAGCTGTATCCATCCTTCAACACATAACCAAGAAACCTTCGGAAACCATCTACCTCAACCTTCGAAAAGCATCCGTTATACAAGTTATGGCGATACTCCCAAACTCCCGCCCCAGTACTGGGTGGCGTCGAGGTTATCTCACCAACGAACTGCATAAAAGAGATTTTCGATGTCGGCGTACTAAACTCAGGTATTCCAGAATTGCAACGATAAAATTATGATGACAACACCTCAGAGCTCAACTCCCAGGGACACTTCCACTAAACCCCTGACAGGAGGCACCAAGACAATGTTCTCATCATAAAACCATCGGAACGATTCCAAGATACCCGCGTGATCCTAATTTTTTTTTTGTGAAATTTGAGACGAGAAGAGTCAAAACTCTACGTCAGGATGCCTTACCAGAGCGATGAGGAGACTGGGAAGTAAAAAGAATTCCTAAACTCTCCGATATATAATTCCTAAATGACTCAAAACATTTTTCTAGACACAACTCGGCCGCTAAAAACGATCAAGCAATGGGGCTCCTAAGGTCGGGGAAGGCCCTGATTACCAACTTGTAACACGCTCGATGCGACTATAGCTCCCACGTGTCGAGGCACGACTTAGAGACATAATCGCATTGAAGGCATATGTCGCAAGTTAGGAAATCTTCACAACATCCCATGTAATGTAAATAATGAAGGGGAGATAACATAGTTGGCTTACACTCGCCACGTCAATCAAGTACATAAATAGCATTACATCATCCAAACACTCATGGCCCGACTATGGCGCCAAAATAAAAGAGAACCCAACATGCGACACGGTCCCAATCACCCCCAACTGGGCACCACTACTGATCATCGGGAAAGGAAACATAGTAACATTGAGAGTCTTCGTCGAACTCCCACTTGAGCTCAAACGCGTCTCCTGGAGCGGAATCATCAGGCCCTGCATCTGGTGTAATAGTAATCTGTGAGCCACAGGGACTCAGCAATCTCGCACCCTCGTGATCAAGACTATTTAAGCTTATAGGTAAGGCAAGGTAAATATATGTGGAGCTGCAGCAAGCGACTAGCATATATGGTGGCTAACTTATTCGCAAAAGAGAGCGAGAAGAGGAGGCAAAGCGCGAGCGAGAAACTAGAGAGCAACCTGCGCAAACATTACTCCAACACCGTGTCCACTTCCCGGACTCCGCCGAGAAGAGGCCATCACGGTAACACACTCAGTTGATTCATTTTAATTAAGTTAAGGTTCAAGTTATCTACAACCAGACATTAACAAAGTCCCATCTTCCCATAACCGCGGGCACGGCTTTCGAAAGTTCAAATCCCTGCAGGGGAGTCCCAACTTAGCCCATGACAAGCTCTCACGGTCAACGAAGGAATAGACCTCCTCCCAAGACGTTCCGATCAGACTCGGTATCTCGGTAACTCAAGACACTTAGACAGGTTAAAACAAGACCAGCAACACCGCCCGAATGTGCCGACAAATCCCGATAGGAGCTGCGCATATCTCTTTCTCAGGGCACACTCAGATGAGCAAGACGTCGGGTAGGCCAGCCCAGAGTTGCCCCTGGTAGCCCCGGACATCGCTCAGTGGGGCCAACACTCAGAGGAGCACTGGCCCGGGGGGTAGGGGGTAAAATAAAGATGACCCTTGAGTCTGCAGAACCCAAGGAAAAGAAAAGGCTAGGTGGCGAATGGTAAAAACCAAGGTTGGGCATTGCTGGAAAAGCTTTAATCAAGGCGAACTATCAAGGGGTTCCCATTATAACCCAACCGCGTAAGGAACGCAAAATCCGGGAACATAACACCGATATGACGGAAACTAGGGCGGCAAGAGTGGAACAAAACACTAGGCGAGAGGCCGAGCCTTCCACCCTTTACCAAGTATATAGATGCATTAAGATAACATAGCAATATAATGATATCCCAACAAGTAAATAAAAGATGTTCCAACAAGGAACGGCCTCCAATCTTCACCTGCAACTAGCAACGCTATAAGAGGGGCTGAGCAAAGCGGTAACATAGCCAATCAACGTTGCTAGGACATTGGTGGGTTAGAGGTTTGACATGGCAATTTGGGAGGCTTGCAAGCAAGTGGTAGGCATCGTAGCAATGGCATAGCAAAAGAGCGAGCAATCTAGCATAGCAAAGATAGTAGTGATTTCGAGGGTATGATCATCTTGCCTGCACAGTTGTCAGAGTTGACTGGATCCTCGAAAGCAAACTCAACAGGCTCCTCGTTAGCAAACTCGTCTCCCGTCTCTACCCAAACAAGACAAACAAGCAACAAGGATACAATCAACCACGTGCAAGGATCAAGCGATATGATGCAATGATGATATGCTATGCGGGATGCGATGCGGGATGCAAAATGCAAGATATGACAGGAAATGCATGAACCTGGCCTCAACTTGGAATTCCAAGTGTGCCACTGGAAAGAGGAGACGAAATCACTTGAAAACGATATAAAGAACGCCGGAATCGGAGTTACGGTTTGGAAATGGCAAGCGATTCAAAAATGACACCGGTCTGCGATTTACAGCAAGTAGGCATCTAAATGCAACGAAATGAACATGCTACAGCACCCAAACATGACAACAAAATACATGGCAGGGATGCACACAAGATGCTTAACAAAAGTCTAGCACTGAGCTACGGCCAAAACATCCATTAACAGGTTCAAACAAGCATGGCAAAATGCATATGACAAACAGATCTCAGACTTAGTGTAATCAACATTTGTCTAGAATTTCAGATCAGGTAGCCCTCTTCGGAGCAACAAAACTACATGCTACAGGATCTGAACATGGCAAAGTAAAGCATGGCATGGAGCTACTCAAAGAGCTTAACAAAAGTCCCTTAGTGACCTTGAGCCAAAAGGGATCAGAAAATACAATTGCAAGCATGTGAACATAGCAAAAACATAATCAGTTTTCATACATAGTGAAAACTGGAGCAAGCTGAAATATAACTCAGGTAGGCATGTTTACGAGCTCGATGCACTCACTATGGTGCAAGTCATGGCAAGACAAGCATACAACCATCAAGAAGGCACAAAATTCAAGCTAGACATGGTAAGAACAATAGCATAGCATGCACGGATCAACTACAACATCACCGGCAAAATTGCAAACAAGTTGACAATCTGCCCAGATTCACAAAGTAGCAAAAGTAGCAAAATATATAAGAGGCACCAAGACAATGTTCTCATCATAAAACCATCGGAACGATTCCAAGATACCCGCGTGATCCTAATTTTTTTTTGTGAAATTTGAGACGAGAAGAGTCAAAACTCTACGTCAGGATGCCTTACCAGAGCGATGAGGAGACTGGGAAGTAAAAAGAATTCCTAAACTCTCCGATATATAATTCCTAAATGACTCAAAACATTTTTCTAGACACAACTCGGCCGCTAAAAACGATCAAGCAATGGGGCTCCTAAGGTCGGGGAAGGCCCTGATTACCAACTTGTAACACGCTCGATGCGACTATAGCTCCCACGTGTCGAGGCACGACTTAGAGACATAATCGCATTGAAGGCATATGTCGCAAGTTAGGAAATCTTCACAACATCCCATGTAATGTAAATAATAAAGGGGAGATAACATAGTTGGCTTACACTCGCCACGTCAATCAAGTACATAAATAACATTACATCATCCAAACACTCATGGCCCGACTACGGCGCCAAAATAAAAGAGAACCCAACATGCAACACGGTCCCAATCACCCCCAACTGGGCACCACTACTGATCATCGGGAAAGGAAACATAGTAACATTGAGAGTCTTCGTCGAACTCCCACTTGAGCTCAAACGCGTCTCCTGGAGCGGAATCATCAGGCCCTGCATCTGGTGTAATAGTAATCTGTGAGCCACAGGGACTCAACAATCTCGCACCCTCGTGATCAAGACTATTTAAGCTTATAGGTAAGGCAAGGTAAATATATGTGGAGCTGCAGCAAGCGACTAGCATATATGGTGGCTAACTTATTCGCAAAAGAGAGCGAGAAGAGGAGGCAAAGCGCGAGCGAGAAACTAGAGAGCAACCTGCGCAAACATTACTCCAACGCCGTGTCCACTTCCCGGACTCCGCCGAGAAGAGGCCATCACGGTAACACACTCAGTTGATTCATTTTAATTAAGTTAAGGTTCAAGTTATCTACAACCAGACATTAACAAAGTCCCATCTGCCCATAACCGCGGGCACGGCTTTCGAAAGTTCAAATCCCTGCAGGGGAGTCCCAACTTAGCCCATGACAAGCTCTCACGGTCAACGAAGGAATAGACCTCCTCCCAAGACGTTCCGATCAGACTCGGCATCTCGGTAACTCAAGACACTTAGACAGGTTAAAACAAGACCAGCAACACCGCCCGAATGTGCCGACAAATCCCGATAGGAGCTGCGCATATCTCTTTCTCAGGGCACACTCAGATGAGCAAGACGTCGGGTAGGCCAGCCCAGAGTTGCCCCTGGTAGCCCCGGACATCGCTCAGTGGGGCCAACACTCAGAGGAGCACTGGCCCGGGGGGGTAGGGGGTAAAATAAAGATGACCCTTGAGTCTGCAGAACCCAAGGAAAAGAAAAGGCTAGGTGGCGAATGGTAAAAACCAAGGTTGGGCATTGCTGGAAAAGCTTTAATCAAGGCGAACTATCAAGGGGTTCCCATTATAACCCAACCGCGTAAGGAACGCAAAATCCGGGAACATAACACCGATATGACGGAAACTAGGGCGGCAAGAGTGGAACAAAACACTAGGCGAGAGGCGGAGCCTTCCACCCTTTACCAAGTATATAGATGCATTAAGATAACATAGCAATATAATGATATCCCAACAAGTAAATAAAAGATGTTCCAACAAGGAACGGCCTCCAATCTTCACCTGCAACTAGCAACGCTATAAGAGGGGCTGAGCAAAGCGGTAACATAGCCAATCAACGGTTTGCTAGGACATTGGTGGGTTAGAGGTTTGACATGGCAATTTGGGAGGCTTGCAAGCAAGTGGTAGGCATCGTAGCAATGGCACAGCAAAAGAGCGAGCAATCTAGCATAGCAAAGATAGTAGTGATTTCGAGGGTATGATCATCTTGCCTGCACAGTTGTCAGAGTTGACTGGATCCTCGAAAGCAAACTCAACAGGCTCCTCGTTAGCGAACTCGTCTCCCGTCTCTACCCAAACAAGACAAACAAGCAACAAGGATACAATCAACCACGTGCAAGGATCAAGCGATATGATGCAATGATGATATGCTATGCGGGATGCAAAATGCAAGATATGACAGGAAATGCATGAACCTGGCCTCAACTTGGAATTCCAAGTGTGCCACTGGAAAGAGGAGACGAAATCACTTGAAAACTATATAAAGAACGCCGGAATCGGAGTTACGGTTTGGAAATGGCAAGCGATTCAAAAATGACACCGGTCTGCGATTTACAGCAAGTAGGCATCTAAATGCAACGAAATGAACATGCTACAGCACCCAAACATGACAACAAAATACATGGCAGGGATGCACACAAGATGCTTAACAAAAGTCTAGCACTGAGCTACGGCCAAAACATCCATTAATAGGTTCAAACAAGCATGGAAAAATGCATATGACAAACAGATCTCAGACTTAGTGTAATCAACATTTGTCTAGAATTTCAGATCAGGTAGCCCTCTTCGGAGCAACAAAACTACATGCTACAGGATCTGAACATGGCAAAGTAAAGCATGGCATGGAGCTACTCAAAGAGCTTAACAAAAGTCCCTTAGTGACCTTGAGCCAAAAGGGATCAGAAAATACAATTGCAAGCATGTGAACATAGCAAAAACATAATCAGTTTTCATACATAGTGAAAACTGGAGCAAGCTGAAATATAACTCAGGTAGGCATGTTTACGAGCTCGATGCACTCACTATGGTGCAAGTCATGGCAAGACAAGCATACAACCATCAAGAAGGCACAAAATTCAAGCTAGACATGGTAAGAACAATAGCATAGCATGCACGGATCAACTACAACATCACCGGCAAAATTGCAAACAAGTTGACAATCTGCCCAGATTCACAAAGTAGCAAAAGTAGAGCTCGATTGACTCAAGCTAGGGTACTCCATAATTGCAAAAAAGGCATGGATGGATAGAGCACTACAATATTAACAAAACTCCCTTACTGATCATCCTCAAAAGAGGCACGGATCACTAGGAAACAACAAGAACATATGGCATCATGAGATAAACAGCTCCAGGACTTGGTGAAATTACTAAGTCCCTGAAAACAGCATTACTAAGTGCACCACTTTGCAAGCTTGCACAAGTCACCACACACATCCTAAAAATACATGGGTTGCACCACTGGAAAGATGACAAAACCCTTAACAAAACAGATGTAGAACCCACGGGCATATCATGCACACAATAATCATGGCAAAAAAGACAAAAGTGCTAAACGGAGTAACAGATCTGACAAATATCTCAAGTAGCCCTCTTCTAATAGCATTTCGGGAATCAAGATGAACTCAAATGAAAATGATGCAATGGAATGATATGATGTACTCTCTAAGATGAACATTTTGATATGCTATATGCATGAATTGGAGCTACGGATGCAAAGTTACGGCAGGTCAAAGTATGCAACATGGGCTAGGGTTTCGGAAAAAAAAACCAACCGGATCCGGATCTGGATCTCGCCGGGCACTGTTCACCGGGGCGTGCCGTTCGAGGTTCGACGGAGGAGGCGGCCGGACTTGGCGGGCTCGCCGGCCGGTGAGGGAGGAGGCGGCGCGGCGGCGGGCGGCGCGCGCGCGCTGCGGGGAGGCGGCGGTGAGGCTTGGCGGTGGCCGGACGGGGCGGCGGCGGCTCGGGCGGCGATGGCGCGCGGCGGGGCGGCGTTGACGGTGCGGCGGCGGCACGGCGGAGCGGCGGGCTTCGGCGCCGGCGTCGGGAGCGAGGAGGCGCGGGGCTTCGGGCGGCGGCGTGGTGGCTGCGGGCCTCGGGGGCCGGCTGCGGGCCTCCCAGGCCGGCGCGGTGGGCGGCGGCGCAGGGCCACATGGCGGCGCGCGATAGGGCGCGGGTGGCGGCAGCGGTTTTGTCCGGCCCGGACGGACAATGTCCGGTGCGGCGCCGTGGATTTCTAGGGTTTCGGGGGAGAAGAAGACCCGGATCTCGGGGGGTGTTTAAATAGGCATAAAGGGAGCTAGGAGAGTCCAAATGAGGTGCGGTTTTCGGCCACGCGGTCGTGATCGAATGCTCTAGATGATGGAGCAGAGTTTGGTGGGTTTTGGGCCAAAATGGAGGGGTGTTGGGCTACAACACACACGAGGCCTTTTCGGTCCCTCGGTTAACCGTTGGAGTATCAAACGAAGTCCAAACGATACAAAACTTGACAGGCGGTCTACCGGTAGTAAACCAAGGTGGCTTGGCAAGTCTCGGTCCAATCCGGAAATGTTTAATCCCCACACATGAAAGAAAGCTAGAAATGACTACTGGAGGAGAACGAAGCGCCGGAATGCAAAACGGACAACGGGGAAAATGCTCGAATGCATGAGACGAACACGTATGCAAATGCAATGCACATGATGACATGATATGAGATGCATGACAACGACAACAACACACGGAGGCAAAGACCCGAACCCGAGGAAATAAAATAACTTAACGCCGGAAACGGCAAGAGTTGGAGTACAAATTGGGAAAGTTATATCCGGGGTGTTACAGCGCCCCTACCCTCGTGAGTGCCTATTTTGTTCCTTGGAGTAGGGTCCAAGTCTCCTGGATCACGTTCGGTGAGAAAATCACGTTCCCGAAGGTTTCATTCCGTTTGGACTCCGTTTGATATTTTGTTTCTCCGAAACACTGAAATAGGCAAAAAAACAGCAATTCTGGGCTGGGCCTCCGGTTAATAGGTTAGTCCCAAAAATAATATAAAAGTGGAAAATAAAGCCCAATATAGTCCAAAACAGTAGATAATATAGCATGGAGCAATCAAAAATCATAGATACGTTGGAGACGTATCAAGGGCTGCCATAGACTTCCGCTTTTCCTGGCCGAGGAGCCGGGCGAGCCACTCGTCACGGATGTTGTGCTTAAATGCCGCTAAGGCCTCTGCATCCGGACAGTCAATAATTTGATTTTTCTTGGTTAGGAACCGTGTCCAGAATTGCCTGGCTGATTCCCCTGGCTGCTGAATTATGTGGCTCAAGTCATCGGCATCTGGTGGTCGCACATAAGTGCCCTGGAAGTTGTTGAGGAATGCGTCTTCCAGATCCTCCCAACAGCCAACGGAATCTGCTGGCAAGCTATTCAGCCAATGCTGAGCTGGTCCTTTAAGTTTTAACGGGAGGTACTTGATGGCATGTAGATCATCACCTCGGGCCATGTGTATGTGGAGGAGGAAGTCCTCGATCCATACCGCGGGATCTGTTGTACCATCGTATGATTCGATATTTACGGGTTTAAAACCCTCTGGGAATTCATGATCCATTACTTCGTTAGTGAAGCATAGGGGGTGTGCCGCGCCTCTGTGCTGGGCTATATCGCGACGTAGCTCGTATGAATCTTGCCTGCTGTATTCAGCTCGGCCGGATTTGCTTTTACTGTATCTGGCGTGACGATCACTGTCCCGCGTAGGGGCGTGCCCTCGTGATCCATAGATCGATCTTGCGTGTTTTGCCCTATCTTCCAATACGTCTCGCAGGTCTCGCGTGTTTCCCGGTGCCTTGGTATTTTTATTTGAGTGGCGGCGGGGTGCGGGCTGAACTTCTGGCTGAAATGCCTCTCTGTCTCGGCCACGAGGTGGCCAATCAGCCGCGTCATACGCTAGTGATGTAGGTTTCAATGCTTCCTCCTCAAGTCGGGGTAGCAACCTGCGCTTTGGGTGACCCTTGGAGGGGCGTTCGAGTTCGTATTCCTCAGCCGCAAGGACTTCAGTCCATCTATCTGCTAGCAAATCCTAATAAGCTCGAAGTTGTTGCTGTTTTTTCTTCAGGCTATTTGCTGTGGCTTTAAGCTGGCTCTTAAAGCGCTCCTGCTCGACGGGATCCTCAGGTACGACAAATTCTTTGTCGTCGGGGCTCACTTCGTCTTCGGAGAGAGGCATGTAATTGTCATCCTCCGCTTCTCCCTCTGCCGCTCGCTCAGGAGGGCTGGCTTGTTCATCCTCCGGCTCTAAATCTTGCTGGAGGGGATTGTCATTATCTTCGGCACTATCCGGAGTACTGTTATCTCCTGTGTCGGTATCACCGATTTTGCTGTGGCGAGACTTAGAGCGGCGCCACTGACGTCGGCGCTTGGGTTGCTTCTTGGAGGGGTCATCCTCCGCTGTCTTGTCGCCATTGCCTTCTTTGGGTGTATCCACCATGTATATATCATATGATGAGGTGGCGGTCCAGTGCCCCGTGGGCAGTGGTTCCTATTCGTCTCCTTCATCGTTGTTCATACCGTCAATGTCTTCGGAGTCGAAGTCGAGCATGTCGGTTAAATCATCGACAGTGGCTACTAAGTGGGTGGTGGGTGGGGAGTGAATTTCTTCGCCATCTGCATACCATTCTAGCCGGACATAGTTCGGCCAAGGTTCTCCTCACTACAAGAAATATGTCAACTTATGACCTTCTGTCAGTGACCCTCGAAGAATTGGTCATAAATTTATGACCATTTTAGACCAATTGGTCAAAAGCTATTCAGGGGGCTCCAAACCCTAAACCATTGCGACCATTTTGGTCAGAAAGGTCGTAATTTCCTTACACGAAATGGTCACAAAGCAAACAGTGCTAGTCCGCTGCCTTATTTCTAGTTGTTAATGACCAATATAGATGGTCATAGCCTTGTAGATTGTGGTGGGTTGTGATGACTAGGCGCCATCTCATCAGTTTTGCCTATGTGTCATGTCCATGTGGCAGTTTTTGCCCTGGGTTGTGAAGCAACCTATATTTCTATCATTCCCAAAATTCCCAAAAAAATCTCATAAATTCTTTGGGGCATATCTTCATCAAATATGTAAAAATCCTTCCTTGCGTAGTTCAAAACTAATTCAACAATATTCATTTTCCTATTTTATTCACAACAACACTTTATGAAGGAAGTGCTATTTATATATTCTTGATTGCCCTCGAAATTTTTGGGCACTCTTTCCTATCCAAATCATTACCGCGTGACAAAATTTAGCTCCATTTTCCTAGAAAATCATCCTCAACAAATTTCCAAAGTTTTTGTCCACCTAGAAGCATTGTGAAGGAAGTACCTTTTTTATATCTCCAAATGACATGAAATTTATACAGTTCCTTCATATGCCCAAATTATCACCCTCCTCCAAATTGCAGCTCAGTCAAATCATCTATGTGAGCCCAGGTTCAATTTATATTTTATGGCCAAATTGGCATGTTGCAAAGCAAGTGTTATATAGACCCCTCCTATTACCCTCAAACTTTTCGGGCACTCATCCATACCCAAGTCATTGCCACATGGTAATATTCAGCTCAATTTTCCTAGTAAATATTTCTCGGGAAATTTCCAAAGTTTCTACCTCGAGAGAAGCTTTGTGAAGTAAGTACTAGCTAGGCTTACCCAAATGATCTGAAAATTTACCAGCGCATGACCATACCTAAGTAACTTACCTACACCAATTTTGAGCTCATTTCATTCATCCAATCTCTCTCACTAGTTTTCCCAAGTTTCTGTCCATAGAAGAGCATTGTGAAGGAAGAACTACTTTGGCACGTCCAAATGGTATCAATTTTCTACAATGCTTTCCTATGCCCAAATAACCATCCTCCACAAAATTTCAGCTCACTCCATTCATTATTTTGAGCCCAGCTTCAACATTCATATTTTTGTCCAGCGTGGTACTTTGCAAAGCAAGTACCACCTAGGATCCTCCTTTTGAGCTAAAAATTTGTGAAGACATTCTCCTTAGTAGATGATCATCCTCAGCCAAAACTCACGCCCATTGGCCATGTGCGTTTCTCGTACCGCTAATCAAACACTTGGCTGCTAATTCATGTTTGAGCATCGATCGGTCTCCTCGTGAGAATCTTATGTTGTAATTTTCTTCCTAGCACCAACCTGGGGAGTGCCCAACCCACTAGACATGCCTAGGCCGCTCAGAACACATGGCAACATTACGGTCACGCGGTGACCACGTGACGGGCATGCGAGTTTACGCGCTCTAGAGTTGGGGCCCTCGGCCACCGCCCAAACCTCGACGTATCGCCACCAAACCATGTATTTATGATTAAATAGGTCCTTATGTAACTAGAAATGATTTTTGGAGAAAATAAATAGCAAACTATGAGGCAGCTGCAGTTCAAATTTGACCCGCTTCCAACTGAATCGGCGAAAATTTGTCTTTTTCACGAGAGGTGGATCAAAAAATTTTACACCCAACCATTTTGTAAATTGTGCATTAAATATGTCCTAGTATTTTATAAAAATGATTTGGTCCAATTTTGCAACAATTATTTGGTAGTTCCTTCATAAAAAACCCTCCTTTCGGGCACTCGAAAAATGGAAAATGGTTTTTTCGTCCAACGAAAATGAAAACTTCCTTAGAAAACATTGTTTGCCATTCCAATATTCACTCTTGTGCACAATATGAGATCATTTGAACAAACTATGCCATGAATGTGGCCATAAGATTGATCATTTGGCTTGAAAGCCATTGATCTCCACACATAATAGCTCGTTTCTGAGAACACTTTTTTTATAATAATTGCCGTATTACAAGTTTTTTATTTTTCCTAGGAACTTGGCCACATATGATGACACAATGCGAAGGTTTCCCAATTTTTTGATTTTTTTTAAAAAATTTATGCCCGTTTCAAAATGCGGTCAAAATGGCGGGAATGACCGTTCCTAGCTAGTGGTTGAATCTTGGAATTTTTTTGGTGTTTCTCTGATTAAAAAGATACTTATGTACCTAGAAATGATTTTTGAAAAAAATAAATAGCAAACTATGAGGCAGCTGCAGTTCAAATTTGACCCGCTTCCAACTGAATCGGCAGAAATTTGTCTTTTTCACGAGAGGTGGATCAAAACTTTTTGCACCCAAAATTTTTCTCAATTGTGCATTAAATATGTCCTAGTATTTTATAAAATTGATTTGGTCCAATTTTGCAACAATTATTTGGGAGGTCCTTCACAAGAAAACCTCCTTGTGGGCACTCGAAAAATGGAAAATGGTTTTTTCGTCCAACAAAAATGAAAACTTCCTTAGGCAACATTGTTTGCCATTCAAATATGCACCCTTGTGCACAATATGAGATCATCTAAACAAACTATGCCATGAATGTGGCCATAAGATTGATCATTTGGCTTGAAAGCCATTGATCTCCACACGTGATAGCTCGTTTCTGAGAACACTTTTTTAAAATAATTGCCGTATTACAAGTTTGTTATTTTTCCTAGGAACTTGGCCACATATTATGACACAATGTGAAGGTTTCCCAATTTTTTGATTTGTTTTGAATTTTTTATGCCTGTTTCAAAATGCGGTCAAAACGGTGGGAACGACCGTTCCTAGCTAGTGGTTGAATCTTGGAATTTTTCTGGTGTTTCTCTAATTAAATAGATACTTATGTACCTAGAAATGATTTTTGGAAAAAATAAATAGCAAACTATGAGGCAGCTGCAGTTCAAATTTGACCCGCTTCCAACTGAATCGGCGAAAATTTGTCTTTTTCACGAGAGGTGGATCAAATCTTTTTACACCCAACCATTTGATCAATTATGCATTAAATATGGCCTAGTATTTTAGAAAAATGATTTGGTCCAATTTTGCAATAATTATTTGGGAGGTCCTTCACAAAAAAACCTCCTTTTGGGCACTCGAAAAATGGAAAATGGTTTTTTCGACCAAAGAAAATGAAAAGTTCCTTAGGCAACATTGTTTGCCATTACAATATGCACCCTTGTGCACAATATGAGATCATTTGAACAAACTATGCCATGAATGTGGCCATAAGATTGATCATTTGGCTTGAAAGCCATTGATCTCCACATGTGATAGCTTGTTTCTCAGAACACTTTTTAAAAATAATTGTCGTATTACAAGTTTGTTATTTTTCCTGGAAACTTGGCCAAATATAATGACACAATGCGAAGGTTTCCCAATTTTTTGATTTTTTTTGAATTTTTTCAACCTGTTTCAAAATGCGGTCAAAACGGCGGGAATGACCGTTCCTAGCTAGTGGTTGAATCTTGGAATTTTTTTGGTGTTTCTCTGATTAAATAGATACTTATGTACCTAGAAATGATTTTTGGAAAAAATAAAGAGCAAACTATGAGGCAGCTGCAGTTCAAATTTGACCCGCTTCCAGCTGAATCGGTGGAAATTTGTCTTTTTCACGAGAGGTGGATCAAATCTTTTTACACCCAACCATTTGGTCAATTGTGCATTAGATATGGCCTAGTATTTTAGAAAAATGATTTGGTCCGATTTTGCAATAATTATTTGGGAGGTCCTTCACAAAAAAAACTCATTTCGGGCACTCAAAAAATGGAAAATGAATTTTTCGTGCAAAGAAAATGAAAACTCCCTTAGTAAATGAAAACTCCTCTCTGCTGCGGCCGAAACACAGGCTACCTCCCCTTTTAGTGTTGAATGTTATCCGGAATAAGAGGTTAAAAAAATAAGAGAAACAAAAGGATAAAACAATACTACATAAGCTTAATTCTGATTGGTGCAACCAATCATGGCATGGATTGATGACATGGCAAACATCTGTCCATCAATACATCATCCATCCGTCCGTCGGTCCATCCAACCAACCGCAGCAACCCCCCCTCTCTCTCGTGAACCCCACCCAACCCGTCGTGCCTTCCTCTCTCTCTCTCTCTCGAACCGAACCCTAGTGCTCCACCACTCCCTTGCTGCCGCCACCTCCGGCGAGATCCGGCGCGCGCGTGGCGACGACATGGCATGGATCCCCACGACTCCTCTCTGGATCGATCCCCTCCAACCCACCTTTTCCCCTTCTCTAGATCGATCCCCTCCAACCCACCTCTTCCCCCTCTCTAGATCGATCCCCTCCAACCCAGCCGCCACCGCAGACCTCCCCCAACCCTGGCCTCCTCCACCGCCGGCGACCCCTTCTCTTCCTCCCTCCCTCCACCTCCAGCAGCAGATCCATGCAGGACAGATCTGAGCTCCACTGCCTCCGTTGCTCCCTTTCCCCCGACCAGATCTGCCTCTTGCGTTCTGGCACCTCACCGGCGTGGCTCCAGCGTTGCTCCGGTGACTCAGGTGAGTCCCTCCATTTGTCCTCGTCACATCCCTCCCTCTCTTCCTCACCTCATATTGTCTCCCTTGCAGATCCAACACGCAGTCGTTGCTTGAGCACCGGGACGCCATCGACGGGACGTCTTCCTCCTCCCCTATCCCGAAGGCATAAACGATGCAGCTTCACTGCTACCCTGACGCCATCAAGGTCAGACCCCCAATCATCTCCTCCCCTTTTCATTTTCTTCTTCCAAATCCCTAAGCAACTGTTGGCAGGCCGGAGACGATGGCGGCGGTTTGATGCGCGGCGAGGAGGCTCGGTGGCTCCCTGCTCCAGCGAGCGCAGGCGGCGGAGCGACGCCGGCTCGTGCCAAGGAGGCTCATGCGCTCCCGCCACCTCTCCACCGAGGTATCTTAACCAAAATCAGGACGACATTTCACAAATCATCTCACGAATTTAGCCAGCGATGATCGAATTCTGTGTAATCAAAACAACAGCATGCATGTGTCTCTATCTTCTTGTATTAGCTACTGTACTAAGTAGTAGAAGAAATAAGAGCAAAATCACTCGCTTATCATCCTCATACTTGTTTATCCTGACCTCAATCGGGTGGGCGACATATTTATTCAGTATATTCTCTGAAATTGCAAGTTCCGAAGTGTATCATTTTTTTGTTCAGTCAGAGAGCTGAACGGGGCAAGGCTGGAGGCGTCGGTGAGGGCGTACGGCGGCGCCGGCCAGAAGAAGGTGTCCAACAAATGGGTTAAGTCGAATTAGCATTTTGTACTAGCCATCCCTATTTCCTGCTTTTATATGTACACAAACTTGAACCTAAGTTAGGCCTTTGCATTGTCATGGTGGTCTCTGTGTGTGATTCCGCATGGTAATACTGATGCATAAAACTTGGTTTGGTATGGAATTGGCAACCTGTTTAAGTTGTTAGTTTACTTGTGGATTTTGACATAGTGATCCCTTAATCCTTGTAGAGCATTTTGTTTGTTCTGAACCTGACTGTTATGTCAGTTTTCATGTGACAACCTTGCTGTGCTAGTTTATTTTATTGCAAAGCTTGCCGTGCTAGGTGCAGAGCATAAGGTGCCCTGCTTGGATCGTGCTGAATCTAGTTAGGCAGAGGAATCCTTGCTAATTCTGGCAAGTTTTTTGCTTTCACATCCGAGTTAAAGAAAACTGGAATTGATCTTACAAGTGGATCAAAACGTGAGACTGCCTGATTCCATTTTAAGGTTGTCACTAACCTGGTAGTTTTACTTGGTGATGCAGTTTGTAAGTTAAAATGATGCCCAGGGTTCAGGACATGTGTGATTTCTATTAACAGAGGTGTTCCTCCCATGCTATGTCTCTCTATTGAATAGATATGTTCAATTTTCCTTTGTTCTATTTCTAGTTTAAGCATAAGCGGGTTCTAGTAAGTGTCTATGCATGTGGCTCATGAGTTGGAATATCTAATCTAATTAGGGACTGCAGACCTGCTGTGTCATGTGCAAATTTTCTTGCATTCAGTTCAGAAATTTCTGAATTCTTTGATGTTTTCCATCTCCACCTTCAGTTCAGTTCTGTTCTGCTGGGTGTGAAAATCATTCTGTACCTGCATTTTCGCCTGACTGTTTAATACATGATGCATTCGACTGCTAGGACTTGAGCACCCATCAACATGTTAGTTCGACGAATGTGGGCGTCCGATAATCTGATCGAAACCCCGGTCGATAATTAGTTAAGCATCTCGTGATTAAAATGCCTGCTCGTCATTTAGCAGCTTATATGCATCCAGCTTTGTTTCAAGCTAATATGTTCTATGATGTGCTATTAAACTGATTGATACTGCTTTGCACCTGCATTTTTGCCTCGCTGTTCAGTACATGGTGTATCTAATTGAGCACCCATCAACATGTCGATTCGACAAATATGGACGTCCGATAATCTGTTTGAAATCATGGTGTAACCATCATGTAGTACTCTAGCCACTGGGATCATAAAGCATCTCGCGGATATAGTGGTTGGTCCTTATTAACTTGTGCTATGCAGCCAGCTTTCTCTCAAGCATATAACTGTGTTCAGCTAATGTTATGCACGATACGCAACTCCATTCGTCCATGCCTTTTCCTTATATCCAGTGCCTGCATTGGCATGACATATTTATTTGCTGATGGTTTTGCAGGATTTCCCCAAGAACATAGACCACCTTGCCGCATTCTGGGACAAAGTAAGAAGATATGCTCTGCTCTGCCGCCACTTCTTTATTCTCTGTTGTAATATAAATAATTTAGCAGAAAGAGTGATTTGCTGACAGACTATGGATTACTGACCTTATATAACCTATTTAAACGAAGCAACATGTTGTTTCCCTCTCCTTGCTAGTAGTTTGTTCATGGGATTATTAACTTGTCCTGCTCTTCCTTCAGCTCACGGTGGACCAGTCCCAAGCGATACTGTCCTTGGAGGGCGTGGCTATAGAGGTAATGACCATAGACCCGTACCTTCAGAGTGTACGACTTTGTCTTTCTGTCTCGGTTTGTGTTTGGAAACATCTAATGTTAATGCACAACAAATACATCTCCAGGAGACCAGCACTTTATTCATTTTGACATCATTGTCGTCATGGATGTAGCCAGGGTACGCTTCATTGCCGCTGCCATATGCCAGAGCCGGCAATGAACTCCTGGTAAGGCTTTGTTGACCCAACTTGTTACTGTATGCATTTGGTGTCGTGTAGTATCATATGTAAGCTTCTTTTCTCCCCTCTAGGACCTTATTGAGACAGCAGCCTCAAGGCTACCTATCTCATCAAATGAACTATTTATCATGCTTGACGAAGCAAGCGAGAACACATTTCTTTGTACCAACGCAGCTCGTCTCACTATTGTTTCTTACTTTGTTAGCTACGACATATATTTCCCCCAGTTTTTCTAATTCTTCTCTGATTCATGTAACAGGATGACAGTGGAAGCCATGTTGTTGTTTTGTTTGTTCCCAGCCCTGACTATGGTCTTCGAGCGAGTCCGGCATGTTGTTCATCTGACTATGTTCATCCAGCGAGTCCAGTATGTTCATGACAGGAGCAGGTAATTTGTGATCACATGGAAGGAGCTTGTAAAGTAGTACTGTATTACATGTAGAGCTTGCTACACTTGTAGAGCTTGTAAAGCAGTATGGTCCTCTGTATTGGAACGGATAGAGCTTGTATTATGTGATCTAGTTGCTCTTATTTAAGTATCATGTGTGTTTTTGTCTCTGCCAATCAAAATAATGCTTGAAATATGAAGAATATGAGCCTGATAGATGGGACCCACTTACCAAAACATGACAAATGGGACCCAGTTACTAGAACCTGACAACTGGGACCCATCTGAATAGTGGACCCTTCTTTTGGAAAAAAAAACCTAAATCGTTTAGACAAAAAGGCCACAACCCAACAATAAAAAAGGTTGCAATGTTGGGCTTGGCCCATGAAGTTGATCAAAAATTGATAGAAAAAATATATAAAAAGGCCGAATTGTTGGGCTAGGCCCATGTAGAAAATCGAATTGGACCGGGCTGAATCTTGTGCCACGTCAGATTGCCACGCTGGATGCCTACGTGGCCTGGGGAGGTTGCTAGTGACCAAAACGCCACATTAGACGTATTTTGCTCATAAACGTCTACGACCATTCCAGAAGAAAGGTCGCTATAGTCAGTTTATGACGGCCAGCTTTTGACCTTATGTTTTTGGTCACAAAAAGGTCACAAATGGAAATTTGTGACCATTCAGTGACCAATAGTGGTGGTCACAAGTTGACATATTTCTTGTAGTGCCTGACAGGGAGAGAGACTTTAACGAGTTTAGTACATCGCCGAAGGGCGAGTGCTGAAAGATATCCGCGGAGGTGAACTCCATGATCGGCGCCCAATCGGATTCGATAGGCATGGGCGCAGGCGGTTCGGAGTCCGTGGCCGGAGACGAGTCCAGCGGTTCGGCGTCACGGCTCTCGTGATGGGTAAGGTCAGTATTCGGCTCTATCGCCACTCAGGGTGCGACCTCCAAGGCGGGGTCTATCCGCCCGTCCTCGGATGGCACAATCTGTTCCGGATCAAAGGCTGGAGGGGTTGCTGGCGTGATATCCCGAACATTGTCCGACGGCAGAGCTACATCATGCTCGTCGTGATCGTGCGGCATGCCTGGCATGGGCTCGAATCCGTCGAAGATCAAGTCTCCGCGGATATTGGAAGTGTAATTCAAGTTTCCAAATCTAACCTGGTGGCCAGGGGCGTAGCTCTCGATCTGCTCCAGATGGCCAAGCGAGTTGGCCCGCAGTGCGAAGCCGCCGAATACAAAGATCTGTCCGAGGAGGAAAACCTCACCCTGGACCGCACCGTTATTGATGATCGGAGGAGCCATCAAGCCTTACGGTGACGGCATAGTGGAACTCTCAATGAAAGCACCAATGTCGGTGTCAAAACCGGAGGATCTCGGGTAGGGGGTCCCGAAATGTGGTCTAAGGCGGATGGTAACAGGAGGCAGGGGACACGATGTTTACCCAGGTTCGGGCCCTCTCGACGGAGGTAATACCCTACTTCCTGCTTGATTGATCTTGATGATATGAGTAGTACAAGAGTTGATATACCACGAGATCGTGGAGGCTAAACCCTAGAATCTAACCTATGGTATGATTGTTGTTGTCCTATGGACTAAACCCTCTGGTTTATATAGACACCAGAGGGGGCTAGGGTTACACACAGTCGGTTACAAGGGAGGAGATCTACATATCCGTATCGCCAAGCTTGCCTTCCATGCCAAGGAGAGTCCCATGCGGACACGAGACGAAGTCTTCAATCTTGTATCTTCATAGTGCAACAGTCCGGCCAAAGGATATAGTCCGGCTGTCCGGATACCCCCTAATCCAGGACTCCCTCAATGATGATCATCACACTTCTATTTACTTTACAACTCAAGAATTACAACTCGATACTTAGAACAAAATATGACTCTATGTGTATTACTCTGGCGGTGTATCGGGATATGCAATGAATCATGAGTGACATGTATGAAAGAATTATGAACGGTGGCTTTGCCATAAATACAATGTCAACTACATGATCATGTTAAGCAATATGACAATGATGGAGCGTGTCATAATAAACGGAACGGTGGAAAGTTGCATGGCAATATATCTCGGAATGGCTATTGAAATGCCATAATAGGTAGGTATGGTGGCTGTTTTGAGGAAGGTATATGGTGGGTGTATTGCACCGGCAAAAGTTGCGCGGTACTAGAGAGGCTAGCAATGGTGGAAAGGTGAGAGTGCGTATAATCCATGGACTCAACACTAGTCATAAAGAACTCACATACTTATTGCAAAAATCTACAAGTTATCAAAACAAAGTACTACATGCATGCTCCTAGGGGAAGGGTTGGTAGGAGTTAACCATCGTGCGATCCCGACCTCCACACATAAGGAAGACAATCAATGAATATATCGTGCTCCAACTTCATCACATAACGGTTCACTATACGTGCATGCTACGGGAATCACAAACTTCAACACAAGTATTTTTCAAATTCATAATTTCTCAACTAGCATGACTCTAATATTACTACCTCCATATCTCAAAAACAATCATCAAGCATCAAACTTTTCTTAGTATTCAACGCACTCATAAGAGAAATTTTATTAGAGTTGAATACTTTGCCTAATAGGATTAATTTTGTTATCAAGGCAAATTACCTTGCTGTTTTGTGGGACTCTCAAAATAATATAAGTGAAGCATGAGAGAACAATAGTTTCTACAAAACAAATCCACCACCGTGCTCTAAAAGATATAAGTGAAGCACTAGGGCAAAAACTATATAGCTCAAAAGATATAAGCGAAGCACATAGAGTATTCTAATAAATTCTTAATCATGTATGGCTCTCTCAAAAGGTGTGTACATCAAGGATGATTGTGGTAAACTAAAAAAGCAAAGAATCAAATAATACAAGACGCTCCAAGAAAAACACATATCATGTGGTGAATAAAAATATAGCTCCAAGTAAAGTTACCGATGGAAGTAGACGAAAGAGGGGATGCCTTCCGGGGCATCCCCAAGCTTTGGCTTTTAGGTGTCCTTAGATTATCTTGGGGTGCCATGGGTATCCCCAAGCTTTGGCTCTTGCCACTCCTTGTTCCATAATCCATCAAATCTTTCACTCAAAACTTGAAAACTTCACAACACAAAACTCAACAGAAAATCTCATAAGCTCCGTTAGTGAAAGAAAACAAAACACCACTTCAAGGTACTGTAATAAAATCATTCTTTATTTATATTGGTGTTAAACTTACTGTATTCCAACTTCCCTATGGTTCATAAACTATTTTAGTAGCCACAAAATCATCAAAATAAGCAAACAACACACGAAAAACAGAATCTGTCAAAAACAGAACAGTCTGTAGTAATCTGTAACTAACGCAAACTTCTGGAACGTGAAAAATTCAGCCAAATTAGGAATTTCTAGATAATTTGTTTATTGATCTACAGCAAAAAGAATCAACTAAAAAGCACGTTTCTGTGATTTATGAAAACTAATCTCGTGCACGCAAAGTTTCTGTTTTCTGCAGCAGAATCAAAATAACTATTGCCGTTGGTTATCCTAACGGTTTTACTTGGCACAAACACTAATTAAAACACAAAAACGAATCTAACCAGAGGCTAGACAAATTATTTATTCCTAAACAGAAGCAAAAAGCAAAAAAACTAAAATAAAATTGGGTTGCCTCCCAACAAGCGCTATCGTTTAACGCCCCTAGCTAGGCATAATAGCAATGATAGATCTAGGTATTGCCATCTTTGGTGGGCAAACCATAAGTGGCTCTCATGATAGATTCATATGGTAATTTTATTTTCTTTCTAGGGAAGTGTTCCATGTCTTTCCTCAATGGAAATTGGAATCTAATATTCCCTTCCTTCATATCAATAATTGCACCAGTCGTTCTAAGAAAACGTCTACCAAGAATAATAGGACATGAAGGATTGCAATCTATATCGAGAATGATAAAATCTACGGGCACATAGTTCCTATTTGCAACAATAAGAACATCATTGATTCTTCCCATAGGTTTTTTAATAGTGGAATCCGCAAGGTGCAAATTTAAACAGCAATCATCAAGTTCATGGAAACCTAGCAAATCGCACAAAGTTTTCGAAATCGTGGAAACACTAGCACCCAAATCACACAAATCATAACACTCATGATCTTTAATTTTAATATAAATAGTACTTTCCCACTCATCATAAAGTTTTCTATGGATAGAAACTTCCAACTCAAGTTTTTCTTCATAATATTGCATCAAAGCGTCAACGATATGTTTAGTAAAAGCCTCATTTTGACTATAAGCATGCGAAGAATTTAGCACAGATTGAAACAAGGAAATACAATCTATTAAAGAGCAATTCTCATAATTAAATTCCTTGAAATCCAAAATAGTAGGTTCATTGATATCTAAAGTTTTAACTTCTTCAATCCCACTTCTACCAATTTTTGCATCAAGATCTAAAAACTCTGAATTTTTGGAACGTCTTCTAGGTAAAGGTAAATCATGTTCAGTCCCATCATTATCAAGATTCATATTGCAAAACAAAGATTTAATAGGGGACACATCAATAACTTTTAGATCTTCATCTTTATTCTCATAAAAATTAGAAGAACACACTTTCATAAAGCAATCTTTCTTAGCATGCATCCTAGCGGTTCTTTCTTTGCACTCATCAATGGAAATTCTCATGGCTTTGAGAGACTCATTGATATCATGCTTAGGAGGAATAGATCTAAGTTTCAAAGAATCAACATCAGGAGAAATTCTATCAACGTTCCTAGCCGATTCATCAACTTTAAGAAATTTTTCTTCAAGCAAAGCATTGAAATTCTTTTGCGAATTCATAAACTCTTTAACACTATTCTCAAATTCAGAGGGCATCTTGTTGAAATTTCCATAACAATTGTTGTAGGAATTACCATAATTATTAGAGGAATTACTAGGAAACGGCCTAGGATTAAAATTTCCTCTATACGCGTTGCTGCCAAAATTATTCCTACCAACAAAATTCACATCCATAGATTCATTATTATTCTCAATCAAAGTAGACAAAGGCATATCATTAGGATCCGAAGAAACACTTTTAGTAGCAAATAATTTCATAAGTTCATCCATCTTTCCACTCAAAACATTAATTTCTTCTATCGCATGCACTTTTTTATAGTAGATCTTTCGGTGTGCCATTGAGAATAATTAACCATAATATTATCTAGGAGTTTAGTAGCTTCTCCTAAAGTGATTTCCATAAAAGTGCCTCCCGCGGCCGAATCTAAAAGGTTTCTAGAACCAAATTCAATCCGGCATAAATTTTTTGTATGATCATCCACAAATTCAAACCATGAGTGGGGCAATTGCGTATCATTAATTTCATCCTCTCCCAAGCTTGTGCAACATGTTCATGATCAAGTTGCTTAAAATTCATAATATTGTTTCTAAGAGAGATGATTTTAGTGGGAGGAAAATACTTAGAGATAAAAGCATCTTTGCACTTATTCCATGAATCAATACTATTTTTAGGCAAAGACGAAAACCACACTTTAGCACGATCTCTAAGCGAAAAAGGAAATAGCTTCAGTTTAACAATATCATTATCAACATCCCTCTTCTTCTGCAAGTCACACAAATCAATAAAGCTATTTAGATGGGTAGCGGCATCTTCACTAGGAAGGCCGGCGAATTGATCTTTCATAACAAGATTCAACAAAGCAGCATTAATCTCACAAGATTCAGCATCATTAAGAGGAGCAATCGGAGTGCTAAGAAAATCATTATTTTTGGTATTGGTAAAGTCACACAATTGGTATTATCCTGAGCCATTGTGACAAGCAAGCAAACAAGCAAAGAGCAAAAAGAGGCGAACGGAAAAGCGAGGGCAAATAAAATGGCAAGGGTGAAGTGGGGGAGAGGAAAACGAGAGGCAAATGGCAAATAATGTAGTGCGAGGGAGATGAGTTTGTGATGGGTACTTGGTATGGCTTGACTTGAGCGTAGACTCCCCGACAACGGCGCCAGAAATCCTTCTTGCTACCTCTTGAGCACTGCGTTGGTTTTCCCTTGAAGAGGAAAGGGTGATGCAGTAAAGTGATGTCTACTACACAACCTTCTTCTTGTAGACGTTGTTGGGCCTCCAAGTGTAGAGGTTTGTAGGACAATAGCAAATTTCCCTCAAGTGGATGACCTAAGGGTTATCAATCCGTGAGAGGCGTAGGATGAAGATTCTCTCTCTCAAACAACCCTGCAACCAAATAACAAAGAGTCTCTTGTGTCCTCAACACACCCAATACAATGGTAAATTGTATAGGTGCACTAGTTCGGCGAAGAGATGGTGATACAAGTGCAGTATGGATGGTAGATATAGGTTTTTGTAATCTGAAAATATAAAAACAGCAAGGTAACAAGTGGTAAAAGTGAGCACAAACGGTATTGCAATGCTTTGAAACAAGGCCTAGGGTTCATACTTTCACTAGTGCAAGTTCTCTCAACAATAATAACATAATTGGATCATATAACTATCCCTCAACATGCAACAAAGAGTCATTCCAAAGTCACTAATAGCGGAGAACAAACGAAGAGATTATGGTAGGGTACGAAACCACCTCAAAGTTATTCTTTCCAATCAATCCGTTGGGCTATTCCTATAAGTGTCACAAACATCCCTAGAGTTCGTACTAGAATAACACCTTAAGACACAAATCAACCAAAACCCTAATGTCACCTAGATACTCCAATGCCACCTCAAGTATCCGTGGGTATGATTATACGATATGCATCACACAATCTCAGATTCATCTATGCAACCAACACATAGAACCTCAAAGAGTTCCCCAAAGTTTCTACCGGAGAATCAAGACGAAAACGTGTGCCAATCCCTATGCATAGGTTCATGGGCGGAACCCACAAGTTGATCACCAAAACATACATCAAGTGAATCACGTGATATCCCATTGTCACCACAGATACGCACGGCAAGACATACATCAAGTGTTCTCAAGTCATTGAAGACTCAATCCGATAAGATTACTTCAAAGGGAAAACTCAATCCATTACAAGAGAGTAGAGGGGGAGAAACATCATAAGATTCAACTATAATAGCAAAGCTCGCGATACATCAAGATCGTGCCAAATCAAGAACACGAGAGAGAGAGAGATCAAACACATAGCTACTGGTACATACCCTCAGCCCCGAGGGTGAACTACTCCCTCCTCGTCATGGAGAGCGTCGGGATGATGAAGATGGCCACTGGTGAGGGTTCTCCCCTCCGGCAGGGTGCCGGAACAGGGCCCCGATTGGTTTTGGTGGCTACAGAGGCTTGCGGCGGCGGAACTCCCGATCTATTCTGTTCCCCGATGGTTTTAGGGTATATTGGTATATATAGGAGGAAGAAATACGTCAGGGGCCCACGAGGGTGGAGAGCGCGCCCCCTACCTCGTGGATCCATCGTTTCTTTCCTGACGTGCACTCCAAGTCTATCGGGTAGCTTTCCTTCCCAAAATAACTTCTCCAGAAGGTTTTATTCAATTTTGACTCCGTTTGATATTCCTTTTCTTCGAAACACTGAAACAAGGGAAAAACAGGAACTGGCACTGGGCTATGGGTCAATAGGTTAGTCCCAGAAATAATATAAAAGTGTTTAATAAAGCCCATAAACATCCAAAACAGATAATATAATAGCATGGAACAATCAAAAATTATAGATACGTTGGAGACGTATCATAAAGCAGCGTAAGTATTTCCCTCAGTTTTTGAGAACCAAGGTATCAATCCAGTAGGAGGCCACGCACGAGTCCCTCGCACCTACACAAAAAAACAAGAACCTCGCAACCAACGCGATAAAGGGGTTGTCAAGCCCTTCTCGGTCACTTACGAGAGTGAGATCTGATAGAGATGGTAGATAATATTTTGGTATTTTTGTGATAAAGATGCAAAGTAAATAAAGCAAAATAAACGGCAACGGAAATAGCAAAGTATATGAAGATTAATATGATGGAAAATAGACCCGGGGGACATAGATTTCACTAGTGGCTTCTCTCAAGATAGCATAAGTATTTGCGATGGGTGAACGAATTATTGTCGAGCAATTGATAGAATTGAGCATAGTTATGAGAATATCTAGGTATGATCATGTATATAGGCATCACGTCTGAGACAAGTAGACCGAAACGATTCTGCATGTACTACTATTACTCCACACATCGACCGCTATCCAGCATGCATCTAGAGTATTAAGTTCATGAAGAATAGAGTAATGCATTAAGAAAGATGACATGATGTAGAGGGATAAACTCATGCAATATGATATAAACCCCATCTTTTTATCCTCAATGGCAACAATACAATACGTGCTTTGCTGTCCCTATTGTCACTGGGAAAGGACACCGCAAGATTGAACCCAAAGCTAAGCACTTCTCCCATTGCAAGAAAGATCAATCTAGTAGGCCAAACCAAACTGATAATTCAAAGAGACTTGCAAAGACAACCAATCATACATAAAAGAATTCAGATTTGACTCAAATATTGTTCATAGATAATCTTGATCATAAACCCACAATTCATCGGATCTCGACAAACACACCGCAAAAGAAGATTACATCGAATAGATCTCCACGAGAGAGGGGGAGAACATTGTATTGAGATCCAAAAAGAGAGAAGAAGCCATCAAGCTAATAACTATGGACCCGAAGGTCTGAGGTAAACTACTCACACTTCATCGGAGAGGCCTTGGAGATGATGTAGAGGCCCTCCGTGCTTGATGCCCCTTCCGGCGGAGCTCCGGAACAGGCCACGAGATGGGATCTCCCAAGTACAGAAAGTTGCGGCGGAGGAATTAGGTTTTTGGCTCCGTATGTGGTAGTTTGGGGGTATGTAGGTATATATAGGAGGAAGAAGTAAGTCGGTGGAGCAACGAGGGGCCCACGAGGGTGGAGGGCACGCCTGGGGGGGTAGGCACGCCCCCCTACCTCGTGCCTTCCTCGTTCGTTGCTTTGCGTGGACTCCAAGTCCTCTGGATCACGTTCGTTCCGAAAATCACGTTCCCGAAGGTTTCATTCCGTTTGGACTCTGTTTGATATTCTTTTTCTGTGAAACTCTAAAATAGGCAAAAAAACAGCAATTCTAGGCTGGGCCTCTGGTTAGTAGGTTAGTCCCAAAAGTAATATAAAAGTGTATAATAAAGCCCAATAATGTCCAAAACAGAATATAATATAGCATGAAGCAATCAAAAATTATAGATAAGTTGGAGACGTATCATATGCATCTTAGCTTTTTACGACCACATGGACTAATGCGTCGGTCGTATTGGGCGCACCGCTGACCCAAGTCCAAAACCGTACACGTGCGTCTGCTCGGCCGACCCAAACGGACTAAAAGGGACAAAAACCGCGTCCATGTGCATCGGCCGGTTGGAGTTGCCCTTAAACCACCCGCAACCATCGGACCGTGCGGTCGGAACGTGTTTTGTCATCCAACATGGTATTGCATCGGTCAGCGGTCCAGACCTATATTTTCCTACAAATGGGAAACAAAGTGGGAGGGGTTTTGCGGGCGTCCAGACCGCTATCACACCCGTGGCCCAGCAACACCATCCCACCCTCCCCCCACCCGTGTGCTTTCCCGCCCGAATCCAGCTGCCCGGCTCCACGCCACATCCATGTCAGCCGAGATCACAGAGTGGATGTGACCTCTCACTGGAGCTAACATTGAAGCGACGTGGCCCAGAGAGTGCCGCCCGCTGCACACGCGTCCTTGTCGCATTGAAACGGCTTCCGACTGCCCGCCTACCTCCATTAAACTTGCTTGTGTGCCGAGAAACCTACCCTAGTCACACATCCGTCCGCGATCCAGTTGGCATTAAGCACAATGCCAGTTGGCTCTTCGCGTCCACCTGCTATTTAAACAAGGCCAGAAACCATTCAAGGACCACATCACACCTTCTCTCTCCATCTCCTCCTTGCACCACACTCTCCATGGCATCCGGTGACCAGGAAGGGGAGTTCTCCAGCTGGGTGGCCCGCCGAGCCCGCTGGATATGCTCCAGCAACTCGTTTCTCCACCTCCCTTGCCACTATCATAATGGGCGAGTCTCTAGGCCGGTGCAAGAAAGATCAACTCACTACTCCAAGCTGGCATGTGGTACACCAAATCGCCTCTCCAAGCCAGCGCGCCTAGGAGTGACGAGTGGCTCCATGGGCTGGCATGCGAAGGAAAATGGCGGCACGGGCATCCTGGCGGACATGGACGAGGTCGTGTCCTACCACTCCTCGCGCGCATACGACCACGCCATCCACTACGAACATTGGCGGAACCGCGCCCTACCCGTGAGAAAGAAGTCGCCTACGAAGAGATCAATGAGGAGCCAACACGTCCACGGCCTCTGCCAACAGCGAGGAAAAATAGACCATGGGAGGCCGCCGTTGCTTGGGTCCCATGAAGACCACCGCGTCGCCAGGTTACACAACCAGTGACTTTCCCGCTTCGCGGGGGAGGGGGGTGCTCACGGTGAACGTCTTCCCCTGCCCCCCAAAACTAAATCTCATATGTACTTCACGGAAGCGGAGGAAACTCTTCACCTCCTGCTGAAGCATATCCCGCTAGGTCTCACGACACTCTGATGAGCCGTGTTGCGGGAAGCCATGTCATGGGAATGGGGCTCCGCCACTGCCGGCAATAGACTATCTTAGAATAGAATAGCTTAGTCCACTATAATTAGTTGAAATGTGTCCGAAATGTAAATGTTTTTGCTCGGTTTGTATGAAAACCGGTCGGGTTGCATGAATTTCATCCGGTATGTGGAAATACGGTTTGAAATGCATGCGGATAGCTTTGGATGGCCACCTCTTGCATCCGTGTCCGCGGACTGGTCCTCTAGTCCATGTATAGATGATGTGTCCATTTTGCGATTAGTGTTGAAAATGCCCTAATAACTCTGTAATGCAACTTGACATATACACTTACCTATCTAGCTAATGGCTCCCTATAGGATGACCGGCTTGGCTTAGTATCTTCATAACTAATCACACTACAACTAATGAAAGGTATTCTCTTACCATTAGTAAGTACTAACTTCTACCTCAAAATATAAGACATTTTTATACTAGCTTAGCCTAAAAGGTTGGCTTACATTTTTAGACGACGGTAGTACTTTTTTAGGAAGTTGTCAGCTAGATAGTTATTTCTTTCAATACATAATATATGTTTTGACACTATCCGTCACACCCTGATTTTCATGCCACAACACTTAAGTCAATAAATCATGCTAAAATGTGTTTTGACAAAAACTTTTGAGTGTTCTGGACTTTACTTGATTTGCTTTTTGTGTGTTGTTTGCAAGTGCTCTAAAAATCAAATAAATCCTTCAACTCTTATACTCCATCTCCTTGATCCAAACCTTTCCCCAATGATCATGCCATGTGTATAGGACATAATAGTATTTTCTTACAAAAATATTTTAGCCAAAAAGAATTTTCTAAAATTAGCCTTCCCAAAACCCCTAAATTGAGGTTAGCACTGCAAGTACTTGATTTGGGATGTGAAAAATCTTTCAAAAATTATATTTGAATCATATTAGGTATAGGACTCCCATAAACAACAAAAGTTTAATTTTAAAAGTTATTTTCCTATTTTATTTAAATGCTTTTTCTTAAGGCCAGACATGGACTTTAATAGGTTAAAATTATTTTATTGTTTCAAAAATATTTGAGAAAATTTAGGGAAACTCATAGGATATATATTGTCAATATATAAGAGTTTCAACACATGGTCATGTTCAAAATATTGGTCAAATCCCTCAAAAACCCTTTATGGATATTTCAAGCTTTTGAAATATTTACAAAGGATATTGTATTCATTAATTCCAAGAAAATTCTAGCATATCACATATGACATATTTACTGGTCTTGCAAAGCCTCATGCCTTGAAGATCAAGAAAACATCATCAAACCCCCTCAAAACCATTTATGTCCATTTTAAAGTTTGAGCAACTCTACATAGACAAACTTGTCCAAATGCTATCAAACTTGCTGCACATGCTCAAATGGTGTAATTATGCATCTAGACCAAATAGCACAAGTTGGAGAGAAGGATATATGCATCAAAGTGCCCCAAAACCCTTTCGGCCAGATCCAAATTTGAACAACTCTACATTGCCAACTTTTACTTGTGACCTCAAATTTTGTGGACATTCTCACAACCCCAAATGATGACACTACACCAAGTGGTGAATCAAGGAGGAATGATTTGCATGACTAAATCTTGGAAAAGCCAATTCTGTTGATTTCTAGGGTTTGCCAAAGTTACATTGGAAACTTTCTTCAAATGAGCTCAAAATAGGTGACCAACCTCATTGCTATATGCCATTTGATCCTGTTAATTCTCATGTCAAGTGGAATTAATTTTCTTGACCAAAACAACATCAAACATCTTCAGTCATTTTGCCAAAACCATCATTTTGACCCCTTCCACTATCCTCCCTTGTCTCAAATTTTTACCAGAGGTATGCCTAGTCATCACCTACCTCCGGTAACTCCCCTTTCCCAAGTCTCAATGATTGAGGGGTGAGACCCTAGTTTTCCCCCACTGGACAGCCCTATTCATCTCTCTCTCTCCACCTCTTCTCTCATTTCTAAAGCTCTCCAGGGCATCCAAAGCTTGACACACATTGTTTACACTCCCCTAGTGCTGCTAGACAAAAGTGGACGCGGCCATGGCATATATTTATGCCATGGCATGCAGAGCTCGTGCCCTGGAGCACGCTACAGTGCTCTCCCGCACTGTAGCTCACCCATGCCAAGGGTATATGACAGCCTTGGTCGGCGGGGTGGTGTTCCCCGAGGTCGCCTCGGCATCCGCGACACATCAAGATGCCGGGCCCCTCTTGGACCTCTCTCCTCTCCCCTCTACGAGCTCACCCAAGCGCGTCCGTGGAAGCTGCACATGGTGCACCGCGGCCTCGTCCATATAAAGCTACCCCGAGCTCTCTATCGCCTCAGTTGGGTCCCCCTCTCTCCCACACACCTCCTAGACATCCTCCCTCTCCTTCTCGTGCCCTCCAGCACCCTCCATGGCCAGAATGCCGCCGCCGGCCTCCACTCCGATTCGGGCAAGGGCGGGCTTCTCCCCTCCTCCTCTCCCCACCAGAAGAGCCGCCAAGGTCTGGCGACCCTTTTCCCCCCATCAACCTGTCCGCCGGGACACTGTGCCCCCTGCCCATCATCGCCTGGGCGTCCGCCCGCCTTGGCCAGTGCCCGCCGCGCCTCGACCACCCCCTGCCGTCCCTGGGACGCCCCCGATGTGCCGCTCCTCGGCGACCCCTCCGGTGGCCGCGGATTGGCTAGAGGTGGCCTGTGTTTCCGGGGGAAAGCGCCGGCTGGCATGCAGTCGGGGCTCGACCCCCTCCTATCGCGAGCGCAGGAGGAGGAAGAAGACCCTGCGGGTGGGCCCCGTGGGTCAGTGACCCTGCCGGCCGGCCACGTCATTTAAGTAGAGACGGGCCAGCCGGTCTACGCCTCTCTACGGCGAAAACATCATCCCGGAATACGCCTTCGGTGTGGCCTCCCAGCAGGTGTGCGCGAGGAGCTGGGCCAGGCCCAGTGCGCTTCCCGGCTAAATTACGCTCAGTGCGTGAGATTAGGTATGAAACCCCTTTTCTCATTTTCTTTTTTCAGATGACTTCAAAAATCCATAAATAATTCATTTGAGATCCAAATTTGATGATTCAAAATCCTAGTGTCTTCTAAATTCCTGATCTACCTCATGGTGCAGCATGCACATTTTTCCAGAAAAGTTTCCTTCACTCATATTTAAATAAACCTATATTTCCTTTTCTGAGCCAAATTTTGGTAAATCACAGTGAGCCAATATTTGATCCAAATTCCATGTTTAAAATTCCTAGATGCTTCTGAGTTCATAACTTAGTTCATGAGCATTTTTCCCAATACATTCTGTGCCACATAATATATTGATCCATTTCTTCGTATATTGCCAGCTTTCCAAATCCATAGGAAAATCATTTGAACTCCAAATCCAGTGAAACCAACTCCTAGAAGCTTATAAAATCATGCATTGTCAAATGGGTGCCTCTGCTCATTTCTGAAAATAATGTTTTTGTACACTTCTTGCAAATCCATTAATCCCCAGATTCCATCATATTGAAATGTTCGACAATATCTACTGATCCAACCCCAATTAAAACACCTTGGTCATTCCTTATATGACCAAAGGTATCCTAGAAAAGTCCAACTCACATTTTTTGAGCACTTTTATTTTTGCCTTGCTGTGCTGCTTATTGTGATTGTTTTCGACGTTAGTTGACGAAGTACACGGAGTACTTGGAGAAGGACCAGAAGACCTGAAGACTCTGATGAACCAGGCAAGCAGCCCTTTGACCATGTTTGAGAAACCCTTTTTGTGCATGTCATATAGCACCTTATTATCAATGCATTAGGATCATGATGAGGTGGTGACCACTTTGGTTGTTGCCTTTGTTACTTTCCTATTGAGACTTGCATCAAGCATGACCCTACCTTCCTATGAGGGTTATGCGGGTGGAAGTAGATAGGATGCTATAGTAGTGGCTAAGCAAATGGGACGGGAATATGCATGGTGAAGGAGGCAGAGTACTTTCAAAAGACCTTTCGAAAACCCCGTCCGGTGCCAGTTATGCCCGAGGAAGATAATGAGTTGGGTAACCAGTTGATGACGAAGTGGTGTACCGAGGCAAGTGTGTGTGTTGTTTTCAAAATGGATAGGTTTAAGTTGCGACCGTTATTCCTACCTTACATGCGCAACCACTCTACCCTTATATGGGAAAGGGCATTATTGATTACCTAGGCCGATACTAGCATGGTGCCCGCATTACTAGTGACGGGGGTGACACGAGGTCACTCTCGGGACGGGGTCGTGCTTGGATAGGCGGCCATGACTGTTTTCACAGGGCACCGGACACACTGTTGGTACCCCGTGCCAGTGGTATGTGATGAATATGGGAGCGAGGCTCCACAATTTTAAGATGTGAAATGTTGGGCACGGGGGTTACTACCAATCGAGTGGACTCTATGTTAGTGTCGTCTAGGGAAAGATAGTGATCGGGTGCTTACCCCAGGGTACTTGAGGTACCTCGGGTCGTGGATGACACGGAAGTTCCCCGGATCTTGTGAGTAAAGTGTGCAACCTCTGCAGAGTGTAAAACTATTCGAATAGCCGTGTCCACGGTCAAGGACAGTTGGGTAAACGCTCTTGGGCTACGTCCAATGTTTGCGAAACCTGGTGTGTGTCTAAGGAAAACAACACAGTTCGGTGGTATTGATTTTGTGATTCTTGAGAAAGTCACGATGAGCTTGAGCATGAGTTATTTATAACTCTTTCTTGATATTGATGTCTGCAACCTCCTGATACTTGTTGCAGACGCATGCATATCCTTGATAAATGGTGATCATACTTGAATATAAAAAATAGCCTTACGCAAAAATGCCAATTTAGTAGTAGAGCCTTGCATACTTATTCTTTCATCACACTTGGGTTGCTTTCGAGTACATTCAAAGTACTCATTGGCTTGCCACTGGTTATTTTATTGGCCAGGCTTGAAAGAACAGGTGTATGAAGAAGAGTTCTTTGGTGACGATCGTGCGAGCTAGGACACTTCCCAGTCAGAATGCCTGTAGGGTTAAGGCAGATGGCATGGGTACAAGATGTCAACGAAGATTTCTGCTGCGATGATATACTCAAGACTTGGCCATAATGGTCCTACTTATGTAATACGGTATGTATGGATGTAAGACTCTTGTTGTTCAGCTTTTGTGTGTTCAGTGAGCATTGATCTCTGGGATCACTGTACACGTTCATTCGGCGATCATGACCTATGAGTCGGGGTCCCCACAAAGCTGGTATCAGAGCCATCCTGAGTGTAGGAAGCCTTAGTTAGCATGGATGTTAGTTAGGGTAAAATTATTATCAAAACTATCTCTACTACTCTTTCCTTCTTAGTTTTTCGAAACTTATTGATCTCTTCCCCTTCAAAAGTTTTGCAAATGATCTCTAGTACCCTTATGCCCCTGATCACTGGATTCCTTGAAATCCTCATGAATAGCCTGGAAGGAAACCACCTTGCCAGACATTCACCCACATCTTCTGAGCACAAAATTGGCGACACCACGACAAGATGATACCAACAAAAGATACCTCGAGGAATGAGGACATCAAGACCCAGAAGATGGTGACACCCTTGACACTACCACAAGATGGTGCAACCTTGTCTTGCGATGAACAGGGCATGAGATATGCAAGATCATGATATACATCGCTAATAGAGTAATCATGTCACTACCGTTGTTGTATCGGCAACCACCGGGGGATGAGAGCCCCGCCTCACTATAGTGAGCAGGAAAACGGTTCTCTTCATCCCGGCTCTTGGTGTCGATGTTGTCATCAACGAAACCGATGTGTTGGACCACTACTATGCCTTGTTATTGTCATTGCATAAAGGAATGTCTACCTGGAACCGCCAACGCCTTAGAATGCAAAAGGGATCGTCATGAATAAGAAGACAACAGAAGACCGAGTCAATGCCAGCCACGAGGAGACACCTTCGCCCCATCACCTCATCCGCGCGAGAAGTTGTTGAAGATTCTTCAGGCTCAACCCAGATCGTTTCATCGAACAACTACAAGAGACATAGCGACACCTGAGGGAAACCCAGGAGACTACACGAGGCACGGAGCAAAGCACGACTACTTAGTCCGAGAACCCCTAGGGTAGGATGAGTCGTGCACCCCCTATGCGCAGTCGAGTCCGTATGATGGTTCGAATAGAACCATGATTGTGCGTTGCTTGTTTTTATTGTTTGTGTTTTGGTACAAGTCACACTTTTGCCCTAGGCAACAGGTACGCGACTATGTCACCTTCCTTACCTTGTTTCTTTTGTTAGGCCCTTTTTGCACCTGTTTGTTTGCACTTGCACTATAGAAGCCACCTTGAGGCATCCCACCTCCTCTATGGTACTTTTACCTATCATCTCTCTCCTCAATTGAAAACCGGCAAGACAAGCTACACCAAGGATTCTGCCTCGGCAACCAACTAGCAATGAAGACTTATGCTACAAGCTCCACGACCAAGTGCAACCCCGTAGAATTATGTTTAACCCACCAGACTAGAAACCCATTCCTAGACCCTTCGAGACTTCACGAGATACTCCAGCATGAATCCTTAATCATGTGCTTAACCCCCGGGATTGCAAGAAAACCAGTTAAGCCTCTGTAACCTTGATTATCACTGGGTTCATTATGGAACTAGTGGACATAGTGAACAAGCACATTGTCATCCTAATATAGCACAAGAACTGACGATGCCATAGGGAAGACCAATTTGTGGATGTAGGAATAGAGGAAAAATGGCTTGACAAGTTTACATCAGTAACCTTGAGGAATTATCTGAGCCTTTGGTGGATTATGAGGCTTTCATGTTGGTAGATGAACTTGGTGGGATCATGTTAATGGAGTAGCATAACTTTCATTACCCCTGAGTAAATTGGATTAGTAGGACAAATTATGATCACAAGCTAAAATTTTGGAGGTATAAGGATTTAACCTAGCCCGGGATATTGATAGAAGATAGTTGACATTACAAAAATGACTTGGGGGAAACATGTAGGAATTCTCGTTGGACCTGAGATTTGGATTTAAGTAGGTAATTCTAGTTGAGTATAGATGTTGAGTATGTCTACATGGTTATGAGTAAATCGGATTTAGACTGATGATCTCGATCATGATACCATGTTTCTCGGTGGACAATAAACTAGGAGATTGGATTATTTGTCGGGGTTGATTTAGGGATCTATATAAGCTTGACCTTGGAGTTTAATAGATCATAATAACGAGGATTGGTGGGCTGACTATAGCAAGGTAGCCCTCTCAAGTATCCGGGGATTATAGGACATTAGGAGATCATGTGGAACACCATAAACATTGGATTTGTAGAATTAATGGATTGTGTAATGATTGATGGGAGATAATGGGCTATTGGAGTTGATTCATAGGAAGCAAACAATATCTTGGAGTGGCATACAACGTGTTTCCTTAGGATAGAGATGCACTATCTTGAACCTTGGAAGGATAGGCGGAGCACTTGGATTGTGACGTTTAATTCAAGCTTAGTAGCTTGTACGCTCTACCCATGGATTCTTAGGGGTAGCCATACACACGATTTTGGGGATCGTAGACATGTATGATTCTGTTAAACCTCCTCTTGGAACTCCTGAGAATAATAATAGCATGAGTGATGATTGGAGCCGACCTACACGAGTTGATGCTTTCGGTGGTATAAGGTTATTTGTTTAAAGGACTAGATACAAATATTGGCATCTCAGAAATCGTTCTTAAGGATAAGATGGTAAAAGTTCACTCGCACACTAGAATCCTTGAAATCCTTAAGCCCTACCAAGCCACAACATGGTCGGATCATGACCACAGGCTTTGGCTCTAGATCAAGAAGGCCTTGGCCAACACACAACCACGACCACCACCTGTACCCTAACCCACTTTATGAACCCTGTGGGCAAGTCTTCATGGAGTACTTGGACAAGTTGGTTGTCGTCTTTAGCGACATACTTATCTACCCGGAAATGGAAGAAGAGTCGTTCAGCTGGTTAGAAGACATTGGAAGACCCCCATGTCAAGAAGGAAGAACTACACCAACCGCCATCATCAAGAAGTAAACTTCCGTGTCGAAGACCAGATGTATCTGCAAGCCACCCCTCTTGAAGGAACCAAGCATCTCCGAGTCAAAGAGAAGCCCACACCAAGACTTATCGCCCCCCCCCCCTCCTCCAAGATCACTACAAGACGAAGAGTAGACGGCTACCAGATCGATTTACCACCTGAGTTACCCACCCTGCACCACATTTCCACGAGTCACAACTCTGGAAGTGCTTCTAACTAACTCGATCTCTACAAGGACATCAATCACCAAGCCGTTGACATCTAGCCTAACCCGACTTATGCAAGAGACCCTTAGCAACCGGGATCAAGCAGAATGTCATACACGAAGCCACGCCATCAAGCACTCCAAGGATTCAATGGAGCACTACTCAGAAGCAGAAGCAATATGAAGAAGTGAAGACTACCCCAGATCCAAGTTTTCGTATTCCTTTCCACGCCTAGTTTGGGAATCTCGGGGACGAGATTCTTGTAAGGGGGGTAGGTCTCTCACACCATGATTTTCATGCCACAACACTTAAGTCAATAAATCATGCTAAAATGTGGTTTGACAAAAACTTTTGAGTGTTCTGGACTTTGCTTGCTTTGCTTTTTGTTTGTTGTTTGCAAGTGCTCTAAAAAACAAATAAATCCTCCAACTCTTATACTCCTTCTCCTTGATCCAAACCTTTCCCCAGTGATCATGCCATGTGTATAGGACATAAAAGTATTTTCTTACAAAAATATTTTGGCAAAAAAGAATTTTCTAAAATTAGCCTTCCCAAAACCCCTGAATTGAGGTTTGCACTGCAAGTACTTGATTTGGGGTGTGAAAAATCTTTCAAAAATTATATTTGAATCCTATTAGGTATAGGACTCCTACAAACCACAAAATTTTAATTTTAAAAGTTATTTTCCTATTTTATTTAAATGCTTTTTTCTTAAGGCCAGAAATGGACTTTAATAGGTTAAAATTATTTTATTGTTTCAAAAATATTTGATAAAATTTAGGGAAACTCATAGGACATATATTGTCCATATATAAGAGTTTCCACACATGGTCATGTTCAAAATATTGGTCAAATCCCTCAAAAACCCTTTCTAGATATTTCAAGCTTTTTAAATATTTACAAAGGAAATTGTCTTCATTAATTCCAAGAAAATTCTAGCTTATCAAATATGACATATTTGATGATCTTGCAAAGCCTCATGCCTTGAAGATCAAGAAAACATCATCAAACCCCCTCAAAACCATTTCTGTCCATTTTAAAGTTTTAGCAACTCTACATTGACAAACTTGTCCAAATGCTCTCAAACTTGGTGCACATGCTCAAATGGTGTAATTATGCATCTAGACCAAATAGAAAAAGTTGGAGAGAAGGATATCTTCATCAAAGTGCCCCAAAACCCTTTCTGACCAGATCCAAATTTGAACAACTCTACATTGCCAACTTTTTACTTGTGACCTCAAATTTTGTGGACATGATCACAACCCCAAATGATTACACTACACCAAGTGGTGAATCAAGGAGGAATGATTTGCATGACTAAATCTTGGAAAAGCCAATTCTGTTGAATTCTAGGGTTTGCCAAAAGTTACATTGGAAACTTTCTTAAAATGAGCTCAAAATTGGTGACCAACCTCATTGCTATATGCCATTTGATCCTGTTAATTCTCATGTCAAGTGGACGCGCCCATGGCATATATTTTATGCCATGGCGTGCAGAGCTCATGCTCTCGAGCATGCTACAGTGCTCTCCCGCACTGTAGCTCACCCATGCCAAGGGCATATGACAGCCTTGGTCGGCGGGGTGGTGTCCCCCGAGGTCGCCTCGGTGTCCGCGACACGGCAAGATGTCGGGCCCCTCTTGGACCTCTCTCCTCTCCCCTCTACGAGCTCACCCGGGCGCGTCCGTAGATGCTTCCCGCGGTGCACCGCGGCCTCGTCCATATAAAGCTACCCCGAGCTCTCTATCGCCTCAGTTGGGTCCCCCTCTCTCCCGCACACCTCCCAGACATCCTCCCTCTCCTTCTCGTGCCCTCCAGCACCCTCCATGGCCAAAATGCCGCCGCCGGCCTCCACTCTGATTCGGGCAAGGGCGGGCTTCTCCCCTCCTCCTCTCCCCACCAGAAGAGCCGCCAGGGTCCGGCGACCCTTTTCCCCCCATCTCCCTGTCCGTCGGGGCACTGTGCCCCCTGCCCATCATCGCCTGGGTGTCCGCCCGCCTTGGCCAGTGCCCGCCGCGCCTCGGCCACCCCCTGCCGTCCCTGCGGTGCCCCCGATGTGCCGCTCCTCGGCGACCCCTCCGGTGGCCGCGGCTTGGCTAGAGGTGGCCTGTGTCGCCGGGGGAAAGCGTCGGCCGGCGTGCAGTCGGGGCTCGATCCCCTCCTATCGCGAGCGCGGGAGGAGGAGGAAGACCCTGCGGGTGGGCCCCACGGGTCAGTGACCCCACCGGATGGCCACGTCATTTAAGTGGAGACGGGCCAGCCGGTCTGCGTCTCCCTACGGCGAAAACGTCACCCTCGAATACACCTTCGGCGTGGCCTCCCAGCGGGTGTGCGCGAGGAGCTGGGCCAGAGCCAGTGCGCTGCCTGGCTAAATTACACTCGGTGCGTGAGATTAGGTATGAAACCCCTTTTTCTCATTTTCTTTTTTTCCAGATGACTTCAAAAATCCATAAATAATTCATTTGAGATCCAAATTTGATGATTCAAAATCCTAGTGTCTTCTAAATTCCTGATCTACCTCATGGTGCAGCATGCACATTTTTCCAGAAAAGTTTCCTTCACTCATATTTAAATAAACCTATATTTCCTTTTCTGAGCCAAATTTTGGTAAATCACAGTGAGCCAATATTTGATACAAATTCCATGGTTCAAATTCCTTTATGCTTCTAAGTTCATAACTTAGTTCATGAGCATTTTTCCCAATACATTCTGTGCCACATAAAATATTGATCCATTTCTTCATATATTGCCAGCTTTGCAAATCCATAGGAAAATCATTTGAACTCCAAATCCAGTGAAACCAACTCCTAGAAGCTTATAAAATATGGTGAGTACTGATCCACTTGTGATCCAATGGCTAGTCTCATCCATTGGGATTTTGCCCCGGGACTTAATGTGCAGCAGAAGGTACGCGACAAGTTTAGATCTACGATGCATTTTGAAAGTTCTTCCGGAACCAAGGAATTCTTCTTGGTTATCTCTTTCTCTTCGGCCTCCTTCCCTCTTTCTGTAGAGGCTGTTGGAGTGGTTTTACAATGTTGTATTGGAGGTTTGGCCAAAGGTTTCAACGTCAAACAATTGGGTGATCGATCCTTTAGGTTCTCTGTGGCTTCTAATCGTGTTGGACATTTCATCTATGGTTTGAAGGATCGTGTATGGCCAAATTTTGTGTGTCATTTCCGTTTGTTTAAAGCAACAGTGGATTATGCTTGGAATGGATCTGAGTGGCATCTTGACGAGGTAATTCCGGAGGTTTTTTCCCGATCGCCTAGGGCTATCAGAAGTCCTTTAGGGTTTTTACATAAAAATGCGCAAGGAGATACTTCATCTAGAACAGAATTGGCCAAATTCAATCTTGTGCCTCCGGATTTCAGCAAGGCATCTATATGTGATCAGGATTTGGATACCCATAATTTGTGACGATCTCAATCTTCTAATGAAGCACTCATTCCGGGAGGCTCCTCGGATAAACTGGTTTTTGGGAAACTCCATGTATGTTTCAATCGGGACAATCTTCAGATTATTGGTAAACGTTTCTCTGGACGCCATTTTATGACTTTATCTTGGGATCTAATCGCAACTGAAAAGCTTGAGGAAATTCTTGATTTAAGGCAAGCTGGTTATTCCAATGATACTATTCAATCGGTACTTGACATCTCTTCTCTACCTACTAAGGAATTTATATTCAACAAGCTTCATATTTGTTTGATATGTGGGAAACATGGTCATTTAGCCAAGCATTGTGATGATGTGAATTTACCCAATAAGCAGCCCCCTATAGAAAAAGTTGAGACACCACACATGCGAAATTTAGCTTGGTGCACAAAATGCAGGACCATGGGTCATGTTTCTCACACGTGCTCTATTGATAATCGATGTTGCAAAATTTGTGGTGTGAGAGGGCATGTCCATTGGAATTGCTTGTCACGTGCAAGTTCATTCAAATGTGTTGCTTGGAGAAGGAAAGACCGGATTGTGGGGAAGTACAGTAGCTCTCCGATATTTGTTAAGGAAAAAAAGATTTGGCGCAGAAAATCAGGGAATCCGGCCCAACAAAAAAGGGATAAGAGGCAAATTTGGGTTGTCAAGAGAAAGGGGAGGGAGAGGGCAGATTCTTCGGTTAGTCTTACCGAAAATACCTCGTACGTTTCACCTCCTTACCAACCTATCAACAACTTCCAGACTCCCAAGGCCACGGTTTCTGCTCTGTTTCGCCCGTCGCCTTGCGCCCCTGTGTCCTCCTCCTCCCCTCTCCTCGAAATCTCCTCCACCAAAAACCTTGAATCTCCTATGGCGAACCTGCCAGTGCTGCCCTACCAGTTTGTGCCGGGGGAGATGGACATCCAGCATGGTCCGGAAGGAAGACTGCAGCGCAACATGGTCATTGTGGACGATCCGCCGCTGGATCACTCGCAGCATGCGCTTGTGATGGTGGTGCCGCCTCCTGGAGATCTGCAGCGAGAAGCTGTTCTTGCTGAGGTTCGTCGAGTTCTTCGAGATGATCATGGCGCGCCTACTGTTGAGGGTGAGATCTATCCTTTCTGCGTGGGTTTAATCCTTTTCAATGACAGTCTTGTTAGAGATACGATGATTAGTAGAGGGGAGCAGCCTCTAGATGAGCATTCAAACTTTTATCTGTTGCGCCACGATGAGGGGCCAAATATGCGTACACATGTCATTGAAAGAGATGCGTGGGTCATGTTGCTCGGCTTTCCCCTGAACTATCAAACAGAGCACTACATCATTAAGGCAGTGTCATGTTTTGGGAGGTGTATGTATTGGCACAGACCTGGACACCGTAAGTCGCGTGTGTTAGTTCGTGTTCTGATTAATGAGCTTGCTCAAGTGCCTTTCAGCCTTGTGGTTAAGAGATTTACGGACATCAGTGGGCTAGGCACATCTTGGACGGTCCCTGTGTATGTGCTCAATGGCAGGAATCCTAGCCAGGGGCTTGTGGGGAATGAGGAAGCACCGCCGCCTTTGGGTGCTTCACCCCATCCTGAACATCTCCCGTTTTTAACTGCTATGCAACAGCAGCAGCATGAAGCACAAGTCTGGCAGCTCCAGAATACGGCCAATGCATGGGTGGCTGCTCCACAACCCCCTCCGCCGCAACAGGGCTGGGGTGAATGGCCAGTGCTTCCACCAGTTCCACCTGTGTATCAAGGATTTAGCTACAGAAACTACACTGGTTATGAGGGGCCCTCTATGATGGATGGGATTCAAACTGCTGATTCTGGTTTTGATGATGGGTTGCGCCTTTGGAATGAACATGTTGCAATGATTGAAGATGTGGCAGACCATTTTGTTCAAGGTAGCCCTACTGATGCTCTTTCTTTTTAGCAGGTGAATGCTCATCAAGTGGTTGTAGAAGTTCCTGGTGAAGAGGAGAACTGGCTTTCTTTCATGATCTGCTTTTACAGTACTGTGTTCACCCCTCGACTTTGCTGGGTCCTTGAGGAAGAAAATGAGATTAAGGTTTGGTTTAAATTTGCTGAGGGTTTACATAATACTCTGGTGGATCTTGTGGGTACGGCATGCTTCTCTTACTTCCCATTTTCACCTTTTGCGCCGGGCACAAATGTTATATGTTTTCCTCAAGAGGCTTGGTCCATCTGCTGTGACTTTGTTGCTGATCAAATGCATAGAGCTTGTCAACTGATTGGTGCTGACCCCATGGCTGTGGAAGAAAAATGTGAAGAGTTTAGCTACCCTCTCGTTGAGTCACAAACTGAGATGATGGATATGGATGGGACCACGAACAAGAGAAAGCGCATAATGACTACACCTCTCGACATTTCTGAAGTCAGACGCAGTGTACGCGCTACTAGATACCAAGGCTTTAAGCCGCCCTCTCTGGCAGACAATAAACGCAAACCCTCCCACGTCAAACCGAGGAGGAATCCGGATATGTTGGAGATGCAGCATGGCAAGAACACTGATGAAACTTCGGCCTCTACTCAGGTCCCTCGCCCCACTACCATTGAAACTCTGCAATATTTGGGGACAACTCAATGTGCCATTCCACAGGCAGAGCTCACCAAGGAGAAGCTTCTGGAGCCTCTCAAAGGATTGGAGAAGGACGAGGCCTAAGCCTTTTTATTTCACTATCTGTTCTCCTAAGTTGTGCAATTTCTTAGAAGTCTCCTGAACTTATTTATCTGCTTTCCCTAGCGTGTGCAAAACCTAAATGGCTCCTGTTATGTGGAATATTTTGTGCTGGAATATTCGTGGTCTAAATGCTAGTTCCAAATGCGATGCACTTCGTAATAAGATTGATGAGTCCAACAGCTCGATTGTATGCCTACAGGAAACTAAGAAGCCGGACTTTGATCATTCTTTTATTAGGAAGTGCTACCCGAGACGTTTTCATAAGTTTGAGTTTATCCCGTCTGATGGCGCCTCAGGTGGCTTAGTTATTATATGGTGTAGCAGCCAATTTTTGGGCCAAATAATTCATCAATTTTCATTTGCAATAACTATCAAAATGACCTCGGTTTAAACAAATGAAAGATGGTTCCTCTCTAACATCTATGGGCCGTGCGATGGTCCTGAGAGGGTTCTGTTCACTGATTGGATGGACAGTTTAAATATTGAACCGGAAGATCTCTGGCTTTTCATGGGTGATTTCAACTTCATGCGCTCTCTGGAAAACAGAAACCTACCAGGTGGAAATGTGGATGATGTGATTAAGTTTAATGAGATTATCAGACATCTTGGTTTGCTGGAAATTCCAATTAAGGGAAGGAGGTACACTTGGAGTAACATGCAAGAAACTCCATTACTCGAGCAATTAGACTGGTTTGTTTCCTCTCCTGAATGGATTTTGAAATTCCCCAATACAAATGCAAAACCTCTTGCCCGTCCAATCTCAGATCATGTGCCTTGTATTCTATCTGTTGAAACTTCGATCCCAAGATCTAAACTTTTCAGATTTGAGAATTTTTGGCCCTCTCACCCTGGTTTCTTGGAGGTGGTGAAATCCTCATGGAATGCTCCCATAAAGGCTTCCTCTAGTGCCACAAGAATATCTACAAAATTAAAGAGGTTGAGGTATGCCTTAAAAAAATGGAGCAAATCGATCTCGAAGCTAAAATTGTTAATTGAAAACTGTAATAGAATTTTGCTCCAAATAGACAGCCTTGAGGATCTGAGACAGCTATAAATCCCTGAAGCTAATTTTAGAAAAATTCTAAAAGCACATCTTCTACGGTTGCTTAAATATCAAAGTGCATACTGGAAAAAACGCTGCACGTTTTGGTGGGTTGTCCAAGGTGAAGAAAATACTAAATATTTTCAAGCGCGTGCAACAGAAAGACTACAGAGAAATGCCATCACCAATCTGGTATTGCCTGATGGACGCTTGATAGAAAATCATGATGAAAAAGCAGCACGTTTTACGATTGCTTCAAGAAGAGAATGGGAGTGTCATCTCAGCCTGTCTATGATTTTGAGCTTCTAGACTTAATCCAAAAGTGTCAGGGTTTGGAAGAACTTTCAATACCATTTGCGAAAGAAGAAATTGACAATGTGATCAAAATCATTCCGACTGATCGTGCACCAGGGCCGGACAGTTTCAATGGGCTATTTCTTAAAGTATGTTGGGATATAATAAAAGAAGATTTCTACACTCTTTGTGAGGACTTTTGGCAAGGGACAATAAATTTTCAATGTTTGAACACGTCATTAATCACACTAATACCGAAGAAGCTATCGCCTGAGTCTGTCAATGATTACAGACCAATCTCCTTGTTAAATTGTGTGCTCAAAGTTATAACAAAGATTCTCTCCGAAAGACTTCAACGCTGGATTTTAAAGGTAGTTCACCGCAACCAGTATGGTTTCATTAAAACTAGGACAATTCAAGATTGCCTCGGTTGGGCCTTCGAATATTTGCACCAATGCAAACAGTCAGGCAAGGAAATTGTAATTCTAAAACTGGATTTCGAGAAGGCATTTGACACGATGGAACATTCTTTCATTCTGAAAATGTTGGAATGCAAGGGTTTTGATGACAGGTGGTGTATGTGGATTAAGATGTTGCAGCAGTCTGGAACCTCATCAATTCTTATGAATGGTATACCTGGTACAGAATTCCAGTGTAAGCGGGGGCTAAGACAGGGGGACCCAATTTCCCCCCTGCTATTTGTGCTAGCGGCAGATTTAGCAGTCTTTAATTAACAAAGCCTCGATGGATGGTCTGATTTCATTACCAATTAACCAACCTGCTTCGGAAGACTATCCAGTCATACAATATGCCGACGATACACTAATCATTCTTCCAGCAAGTCAACAAGAGCTGCAGACAATTAAAGGCATTCTAGATTCTTATGCCCGGGCAACTGGTCTTAAAATTAATTACGCTAAGTCTCAATTAATGCCAATCAATGTAAATGCTCAAAAAACTCTGGATCTGGCCAATACTGTTGGATGTCAAGTTGGGGCGATGCCGTTCACCTACCTAGGTTTGCCTCTGGGCACAACAAGCCCACTGTTAGAGAGTTAATGCCTTTGGTCGACAGAATTGAGAGAAGGTTGACTGGAACAGCTATTTGGTTATCCTACGGGGAGAGAGTACAACTGATTAATTCCGTGCTTTTGTCGCTATTGTCCTTTGCTATGTGTGTTCTCAAACTACCACTCAAGTTGATTGAAATCTTCGACAGATCAATGAGACACTGTCTATGGAGAAAAGAAGTGGATAGGGATGCTAAAACCCACTCCTTGGCTGCCTGGGAAATGGTTTGTCGCCCAAAGAAAAAAGGGGGTCTTGGAATCTTAAACCTACAAATCCAAAATAATGCCCTACTGCTCAAGTACTTACATAAATTCATTCATAAGCAGGATGTCCCTTGGGTAATGTTAGTTTGGAATGCTCACTATGACGATACGCCCCCCCCCCCCCACGCGAAGCCACCCTGTGGCTCCTTTTGGTGGCATGATGTTTTCTCTTTGATGGATATTTACCGTGGTATTACCTCATGTATACCGGCCGCGGGGGACACGATTCTTCTTTGGAAAGATGTTTGGATAAACGAAAGACCCCTGATGGACTCCCATGATCACCTTTTTTCTTTTGCTAATGATGAATACATCTTGTTGGCACAGTACTACAACAACAATGATCACGTGGACAACTTTATGCTCCCTCTGTCAATGGAAGCCAGAACCGAACTGGATAATCTGCAAGAGATCATGGAGGGAATAAACCTGGAAGCTATGGGGACTGATGAGTGGATTCTTTGCTGGGGTGATGCTGATTTTAAACCGGAAAAGTTTTACAAGTACATGTTCAGGAATATATTGGCTCCCCAATGCATCACCTCCATTTGGAAGACGAAATGTATCATGAGACATAAAGTGTTTGCATGGTTGATGTTAAATGACAGGGTCAATACAAGAGATCTGCTGCTGAGAAGACACTTTAATATTGGAGAAGATCATAAATGCCCAATGTGCAACATGGGAGTTGTAGAAACAAATGCACATCTATTTTATGAGTGTTCTTTTGCAACCAAGTGCTGGGATGTCGTGGGCATTGAGTGGGAAAACGATCCAGACATACAACACAGGTATGAGAGAGCTAGAGAGAGGTGGCGAGGACCTTTGTTCAAAGAGATAACTATATTAACCTCCTGGAATATTTGGAAGCAACACAATAGAGAGATCTTTGATGGAGAGGTAGCCAGGCATGCTGAGTGGCTGAGGAAGCTCAAGGAAGATTTTGTGATCCTGGGCTATAGGATCAACCCTCAAAGTTTAACTTTTTTGGAAATATTTGCAAGCTCTTTGTCTCTGTGACACCTGGTTTTCATAGGCTAGTTTCACACCTTCTGAATTCTTGTTAAAGCCATGTAAATCAAGAACTATCTGTAATGTTAACCAATGGTTAACATCTTAAAGTAATAAAGAAAAATACAACAGTAGGAGGCTCTCCTGCTGTTTTCACTGGTCAAAAAAAAGAAGCTTATAAAATCATGCCTTGTCAAATGGGTTCCTCTGCTCATTTCCGGAAATAATGTTTCTGTACACTTCTTGCAAATCCATTAATCCCCTGATTCCATCATATTGAAATGTTCAACAATATCTACTAATACAACCCCAATTAAAACACCTTGGTCATTCCTTATATAACCAAAGGTATCCTAGAAAAGTTCAACTCACATTTTTAGAGCAATTTTATTTTTGCCTCGTTGTGCTGCTTATTGTGATTTTTTTCGACGTTAATTGACGAAGTAGACGGAGTACTTGGAGAAGGACCAGAAGACTTGAAGACTCTGATGAACCAGGCAAGCAACCCTTTGACCATGTTTGAGAAACCTTTTTTGTGCATGTCATATAGCACCTTATTATCAATGCATTAGGATCATGATGAGGTGGTGACCACTTTGGTTGTTGCCTTTGTTACTTTCCTATTGAGAATTGCATCAAGCATGACCCTACCTTCCTATGAGGGTTATGTGGGTGGAAGTAGATAGGATGCTATAGTAGTGGCTACGCAAATGGGATGGGAATATGCATGGTGAAGGAGGCAGAGTACTTTCAAAAGACCTTTCAAAAACCCCGTCGGGTGCCACTTATGCCCGAGGGAGATAATGAGTTGGGTAACTAGTTGATGACGAAGTGGTGTACTGAGGCAAGTGTGTGTGTGTGTGTGTTGTTTTCAAAACGGATTGGTTTAAGTTGCGACCGTTATTCCAACCTTACATGTGAAACCACTCTACCCTTATATGGGAAAGGGCATTATTGATTATCTAGGCCGATACTAGCATGGTGCCCACATTACTAGTGACGGGGGTGACACGAGGTCACTCTCGGGATGGGGTCGTGCTTGGATAGGCGGCCATGACTATTTTCACAAGGCACCGGACACACCGTTGGTACCCCGTGCCAGTGGTATGTGATGAATATGGGAGTGAGGCTCCACAATTTGGGCACGGGGGTTACTACTAATCGAGTGGACTCTATGTTAGTGTCGTCTAGGGAAATATAGTGATTGGGTGCTTACCCCGGGTACTTGAGGTACCGCGGGTCGTGGATGACACGGAAGTTCCCCAGATCTTGTGGGTAAAGTGTACAACCTCTGTAGAGTGTAAAACTATTCGAATAGCCGTGTCCACGGTCAAGGACAGTTCGGTAACCGCTCTTGGGCTACGTCCAATGTTTGTGAAACCTGGTGTGTCTGAGGAAAATAACACGGTTCGGTGATATTGATTATGTGATTCTTGAGAAATTCACGATGAGCTTGAGCATGAGTTGTTTATAACTCTTTCTTGATATTGATGTCTGCAACCTCATGATACTTGTTGCAGACGCATGCATGTCCTTGATAAATGGTGATCATACTTGAATATGAAAAACTAGCCATACGCAAAAATGCCAATTTAGTAGTAGAGCCTTGCATACTTATTCTGTCATCACACGTGGGTTGCTTGCGAGTACATTCAAAGTACTCATTGGCTTGCCACTGGTTATTTTATTGGCCAGGCTTGAAAGAACAGGTGTATGAAGAAGAGTTCTTTGGTGACGATCGTGCGAGCTAGGACACTTCCCAGTCAGAATGCCTGTAGGGTTAAGGCAGATGGCATGGGTCCAAGATGTCAACGAAGATTTTCGCTGCGATGATATACTCAAGACTTGGCCATAATGGTCCTACTTGTGTAATACAGTATGTATGGATATAAGAATCTTGTTATTCAGCTTCTGTCTGTTTAGTGAGCATTGATCTCTGAGATCACTGTACACATGCATTCGGCGATCACGACCTATGAGTCGGGGTCCCCACACTATCCTAGTGTAGAAAACGCTCTTATATTATGAGACGGAGGAATTAATTAATTTTGGGAGCCAGATGAGCTAGTACTAGTAACCGCGGAAGCTAGTAGTCTAAGTCATGTGATAGAGTCCATCCATCTGGAACACATTAAAGAAGTACATACATACAGAAAAAATGAAACTCATGTTTCCATCCATGAGTACCAAACTAGCATGTATGCTGCATTGCAATGGGAGAAAAAAATAATTTATATTTAATTTAGTAAGAATTATATGTACAAGCAAAACCTTGTGTGGACGCCGAGAAGGAACATCTAGGTTCTAGGTTTTGTCGCGTGGTGAAGTATTCAATCCGCTATATATGTTCACTGATCGAGGGGATTTAAGGGTTTTGTTGTGTCATCGCATGCCAGGGAAGGTCTGTGAATTATTTAATCTATGTTTTCATTCATTTTAGGAGATTTTAAAGTATGAAGTTTCCTAATATGGAAGCGAGGCATGTCTTCTCTTTTTCATGTACAAGCCACCAATATAGTAAAACCAGAATTAATTCTACTTTACTTTTTTCTGTTCATTGAACGTGGAGATTTAAGGTGTGAAGTTCCATAATATGGGAGTGAGCCAGGTCTTCTCTTTTCCATGCATCCATCTAGCTCACGTACCACTCCATCCATCCTTCGTCCAGCTTAATTCATCCAACTTACTATATGTAGTTTCATACACATACATAAATTAGTACGATTGTTTTAAAGGAGTAATATGGGACTATTTTCAAAAATTCTCTTATTTCCCAGCTAGTTGGGCCGGGTAAGTTTCGTGGGCTCTGAAAGGCTTTGTAAGGCGGGTGGGAAAATCCAAAAAAAGATGAGTTGAAGGATGGAACTCACAACAACTCAAAGATCCGACAAAATGTTGCCAGCCACTCGAACTAACACGTCTTGCTAACCAATGGTCAACGTTAATATTTAAGAAAATACATCAACGCCAGATAAAAAATATTTTTTTGATATTTTTTGAACTTTTCAAAAAAAAATGAACTCCCAAATATTCTTGAAAACATGAACAATCTTGAAATACCAGACAGTTTTAACAATTGCGAATAGTTTTTTTAGAAATTCCATACAATACTGCAAGAAACATGATTTTTTTTAATTTTTGAAAACGAAAACATGTTTTGAACATTCAGAACAATTTTAGAAATGTGTATTTTTCAAACGCAGATATTATTTTAAATTTGTGAATATTTCACTAAAACAAGATTATCTTCGAGTTTGGAGCATTTGAAAATGCAGAGTTTCTATTGAAAATCCCGGTCAGCTTTGGAAAACACAATTTTTTTTAAATGGGAAATGTTTTATAAGAAATTCAGGGTCCTTTTCCAGCTAGCTCACGTACCAATCTATTCATTCTTAATCCAGAATATTACTACATATAGTTTTGCACACATATATAAATAGATACAACTGTATGTAAATGAGCAATGCGAGACTATTTACAATATTTTCCCTTGAATTTGTCAATATTTCACTAAAACATGAATAATTTTCAAATATGGAATATTTTTGAAAATGCAATTTTTTTTGAAAATGTCAAACATTTTTAAAATCTGAACAAATTTCGGAATGATAAAAAAAATTAAAGCTCCAAAGATTTATAAAAAAATGGAACAAAAGATTTCCCTAGAATTTGAACAAAAATGGAAATTCTGAAAGTTTCTAAATTTTGAATTTGCAAAAAAAAATTAATAAATTGTAAAGGAAAAAAGAAAAAAACTGGAAATAAAAATAAAAAGGAACAGAAAAATAAAAATAGAAACAAAACGTAGAAAAATAGGAAACCGGGCCGGGCCAGTCTTGGGTGTCTTGTGTGAAGCGCGGATTGTTTGCCACAACGCGTGGCAGATAGGGTTTCCCCGAAATCACTATTTAAGGAGTACTCATTGCAAAGAACACTCCAACTTCCCAGGTCGCGACAAGTGGCGCATATGCAGCGTGCCACTTGTCGCAACCTGGGAGTTTTCCCTTTTTTCGTAGATCCGTTTATTCAAAATGTTTTATCTCTTAAACCGCGCGTCCAAATCTCGAACCGTTTTCACAATTGGATTCCTCGCGTCGAGATCTTCAAAATTAGATCCCATGTTGATAGGTTTTGACGAAAAAAAATTTCACAAAAAAACTTGACGAAAAAACCGAACCGGAAGCACGGTTTTTCCCTTTCCGAAAGAGGCACGCCCGTGTCTCTCGTGGAAGCGAAATCGTGACTCTCGTGGAAGAGAAAAAATAGAAAACGTGTTTTTTTGGTTTCCGAGAGGCACGGCCTTGACTCCACGAAAGCACAACCGTGCCTCTCGCGAAAGCAAAATCGTGACTCTCGCGAAAGAAAAAAAACAGAAAACGCATATTTTTTTTCCTTTCCGAGAGGCACGACCGTCACTCTTGCGAAAGCACAACCGTGTCTTTCACGGAAGCAAAAGCGTGACTCTCATGAAAGAAAAAAAAACAGAAAACGCGTTTTGTTTTTCCCTTCCCGAGAGGCACGGCCGTGACTCCCGCGAAAGCACAACCGTGCCTCTCGCGGAAGCAAAACCGTGACTCTCATGAAAGAAAAAAAACAGAAAACACGTTTTTTTTTCGTTTCCGAAAGGCATGGCCGTGACTCTCGCTAAAGCACAACCGTGCCTCTTGCGGAAGAAAATTCGTGACTTTCGTGAAAGGAAAAAAAGAAAACATGTTCTTTTATGGAAAAAAATTCAAAAAAAATTTGATCAAAAAGCTAAGAAAGACCAGGGGAAACCAAAACGTCGAAAAAACCCGAAAAAAGCCGTTTAAAAAGCCAAAAATGCGTGCGGAAAAATAAAAAAAATCCGAAGAAAACGTTCAGAGCGCGACACATGGCGAATGGCTGAGAGGGCGCCAAGTGGCGCTGATCGTTGCCAGGCTCCCGAAGGAGCGCTCGTTAACTAGTTGCTCCCGGTTTTCCCCGCTGCATGGTCAGAAAAATAACTGAGCTGGCTTCACTGGGCAGAGCTTGCACGGCCCTCATACGAAATTTGGATTCTATTTTTTCTTTTCTGGCAGCCAGATGTATAAAAATTGGACGCCGATAACGCACGTGCGTCCGGCCTAGGAAGTAGGAACCCCCGGATCGAACGAATCGTTCGGTACGAGGGATCACCCCCAACGAACAATTTCGTTCGATGGGAGAATCCCCATCACCACGTACATGTATTTTTCTTGTAGAAAACAAAAAAGGAAATTAAAGCCCAGTAACAAAACAAAAGAAAAGCCCAGATTTGGATTTTCTGCTGTGAGGAAACTGGGCTGTGAAAAAAATGTATAATTAGTCACACCAACTTTTATGAGAAATAGAGCCATGGGAAATAAAATTAAATTTTGCCATGGTTCAAACAAGCAATAAAACATTGTCATGGCCCAAAAAAAACGTGAAATTGCCATGTTGTATAAACTACATTGGCCATTGTCCATAGAAATTTGTCATGACCAGAAAAAGAAAGTAAAAAATTTCCATGAGCGTTTCAAATTAAATTTTCCGTGTATCTTGTAGTAAAATTTCCATGGCAATATAGGATGATTACAAATCCCAAAAATATAGGTAAATTTGTCATGAAAGAAAAAGATAATTTTTGACATGGTTAAGAAACAAATGAAAATTGCCATGGTCCAGAAAATCAAAAATTGGCGTGTTCTATAAACTACGTTTCCCGAGTCCATAAAACATAATTGTCATACACACATAGAAAGTATGTCGCAAGCTAGTTTGCAGTTGTAGCTCTCAGATTTATTACACTATAAACATGACCATTCAAATTATGCACAAATTAACGACAGCTAACCAAACCAAATAGAAACCAACTTCATTTAGTGGTCTAACCTGAAACGAAAGCTAGGCAGCACCAAGCTAAGCTAGCGTCTGTTTATTCTTCAGATCAAAACACACAAGCACAATCTTTTTTTTTTTGCGGGAAAAACTTCCAACCTATTCATCTTCAATCATGGTAGTACAACGAACAATAAAAATAATAAAAATTACATCCAGATCCGCAGACCACCTAGCGTCGACTACAAGCACTGAAGCGAGCCGAAGGCGCGCCACTGTCATCGCCCCTCCCTCGCCGGAGCCGGGCAAACCTTGTTGTAGTAGACAGTCGGGAAGTCGTCGTGCTAAGGCCCCGTAGAACCAATGCTCCAAAACAGCAACCGCCGCGGATGAAGAGTGTAGATCAAAAGAATCCAACCTGAAAACACACGAAGGAAGACGAACGGCGAATAGATCTGAGCTAATCCACCAAAAAACAAATCCGCCGGAGACACAACTCCACACGCCCACCGACGATGCAAGACACATCACCGGAACGGGGGCTAGGCGGGGAGACATTTATTCCATCTTCAGGGAGCCGCCACTGTTTCGCCTTCCTGAGCAGGACACAAACCCTAACAAAGTTCGAAAAAAGATCTAAAAACGGAGCCCTCCCACCGGTAAGGGCCAAGATCCACTCCGCCTCCATGGCCATAGGGCCACCGGAGACGGGATGGACCGGCGCCGGCGCCGGTGGGAGGCAGAAAGCTAGGGTTCTTGGAGGCGGCGGCTAGGTGGGTGCCTTTGTTTACTCTCGGCTAGTTTTAACTATACACAAGCACAATCTTGGGACTTAAACCGTTGGTGGCAATGGCAGCAGTCGAAAAGCAGCAAGACGACGTCGTCATCTTGCACGGTCGCACCACCAAACCTACAAAGCACAACACCACCATAGCTAATGGCCAAAATTCAAAGTATTTGGAACTAAATTGTAGTACATCAGACTATGCTAATGTCGACTGCTGGGTATAGTATGGTTCCCATTTATCTGTCGGTTGATATGTGACGGAGGAGTTAAATAAGTGCTTAGGTTGATAATATTTGACATTTATTTACAGCTCACAATAAAAGAAAAAATGTTGCCGCATGAAAGAACTCACAGACTAAAACAGATATGTTCTAATTGAGATGCCGAAACAATAAAATTCCCAAATAAAATAAAATATGTTGAGTCTACAGAAAAACTACAACATTAGTTTCAGAAGACTAACCTCGACATACTATTCTATGCCATCACTCTAGAGAAAATAAAAAATGAAGGTAAATTTTGCCATGGAAAATAGTATGAACATTGCAAACATAAAGTTATGAACAAAAAATGCCATGTCAGATCCATATTGGAATTTGCTATGTTATTCCCCCTTAGAAATGACAAAATAAATTTGAAATGGTCATAAAAGTGAATTTGCCATGGTTTAGGGAAAAAGAAGTTTGCCATTGTCCAAAATAATAAAAAGAAAATTGCCGTGGTCTGTTAAGTGAATTTGCGTGGTCTATAAAATGAATTTGCTACACTGGTATCGCCGAAAGCTGGTTGCTACACTGGTTACGACATCTAGTGTTGCCATTGTGAAATTATGCTTTGTTGCTTACAATGTATCAAGGGGCACAAAAAGTTTATCTTTTTATTTCCTTCTCGCAAGGCGATCAGGGCAAAGCATTCCTCTCCCCGATCTTCCCCGGCGAGCCAATTGATTCGCCTCCCTTCCACATGCCGATCCAGCGGTCGTTGACAAGGGGATCCTAGTGCTTCGACTCCATCTAATAGACATGTTAGGATTTTAGTCCTTGCAGGGGCAACAACCAGGTGGATGGGGGCACTTCATCTTCGTACCGGTCTTTCGGGCTTCGATCCTCCTCGAGTTTGTCCGTTAGGACGGATTTGACGAAGCTCCGGCATGGATTCCTACCAGATCCTTGGGGTGGTGAGCTTAAGGTTTCTCGCCATGCTTACGCGATCACGAGATTTGATGTCAGATTCTTCATACGATTCAAGGGTTCAACGGGATGACAAAGGCGGCGCCGTTCCTTAAGGGCACATGCAAGAGACCTCCCAGTTGTTATCGAGAAGTTCAGGCCACCTCCGTGATGGTGCATCGACGACTTGTTCTGGCAGTGATAGTGGTCGGTCAGTGGTTTAGGGACCTCGATTTAATTTCTATTATCTTTGCGGTTTGTACTTCTCATGAACCTTTATTGTACACCTGGATTCTTTTCACACAAAAAAGAATCAGTGGGTCATTTTGGCTTTAAAATAATAAAAACATAGCACACAACTCAGATTTCTAACGGTTCTGCTATTTAGAAACTATTGGCACGAACGCCCATTCAGATATGCTTTAAGATTGGTGACTTATTTTAGTAATACCAATACAATTCATATGTGCCAAATGTATTTGGTATTGATAGACCAAAGCCACCCGTTAAAAAATGAATAATATTACCTCAGTGATTTTCGAATTAATTTTAATCAACAATAAAAATCAGAGACCCCAAATTTTGTTTCAAAAAGTTGAAATACAAGTTCCACAAAATTTTATAATATGATTGAATTTTTGAAATATATATATATATATATATATATATATATATATATATATATATATGAAAATAGTTGTGTACTCCTGGGAGTACGTACTTCCGCTCCTCATATACCACATAGATGAATCTTTTATATCTTTTTATTATTTTTAACATACTTCATTAGTAATTATTAGATACCCAACATACTTCATTAGTAATTATTAGATAACCCAAAATGAGTTTCATGAAAAAATTCAAGTGAGTCTATATATTTTTAAATGTTTACGTATAATGATGTGTTTGTACGTGAAAAAAGTATATTACAAAAAATACGTCGCAAATGCTATTTTTTCAACAAAACTCGTATTAGGGTATTTTAGAATATTTAATGAAGTATATTGAGAATAATAAAGTGGTATAATTAATACGTATATGAGGTATATTGAGGATGAGAGTACATACTCCCAAAAATATAGAAGAGGAATCCTACTACAAAAGAACAAGAACTCCCAATGCATGCATAGATTTACAGCAGGCAGCAGAATGAGATTGGTCGGGAGCAGTGGATGAACTTTGAATCGTTCCAGGCTTCCAGCTAGCGGCTACTAGTTCAAGTCGGTGCATGACTAGGCCAGGTAATGAATAATTGAGTGATGGGCAGGCTGCATACACAATTTCGGCAAAGCCTTTTGTGGACTGCGAATACGAGAAGAGCCAGCGATGTGTTGTCGTGGGCCTCACCGGCCTGAGACTATTGTCTGCAGTGGCAGAGGGTGCTCTGCGTACACAATTTCGGCAAAGCCTTTTGTGGGCTGGGAATACGAGAAGAGCCAGCGGTGTGTTCGTGGGTCTCATCGGTCTGAGACTATCGTCTGCAGTGGCAGAGGGTGCTAATAAATCCAGGTAAGCTCTCCTAAAATCCTTCCCAACTTATCTAAGGTGGGGGCCAATGCCCCCCCCCCCCGACCAACATAAGGCGAGAGCCAAGAGTACTTCCGCCGTGCACTTATCTACGTCTGCATCTTCCTCCCCTCCCCTCTTCCTCTCATTCCTTCTTTCTCACTCTCCTTGCTCCCGTCTCGCTCTCCGTCCTCCCCTGTCGCTCTCGCCACACAGCTCGCCATGGTGGACGGGTGGGAAGCCGCAACGCTCGGTGGCCTCGGCCTCCTAGCCGTCGGCGGGGCTGGCTAAGGCGTTGTGCAGTGCCTGCGCCGCTGCCTCGTGCTGCGACGGCAGCGCCGTGAAGAGGAGCGGCGGCGGCGTCACGAGGAGCGGCGGCGGCAAGAAATCGAGGCCAACTTGCCCCGCCACGCCCTCGGCCAGCCGAGTTGGCGTGAGCGGCACAACGCCCTTCGTCCGGCGCGCTCTGTTGTTGTGGATTCAGACCGAAGCCGTGAAAGAACTCAAGAGGCGAGGAAGGTTTTGCACTGCGAACTGTTGGAGCTTTTCTGCTTCTCTTTCCTTTTATTCAGAGAATGATCAATCGTGCAGCGAGACTTTCTCAACTACTAAATCGTGCCATCCCACGACCTTGAGCATGCTCCTGTCACTCCTACAACTACGCCAAGATCACACAGGCCGCGTCTTCTACTGCTAACAGAAACTTAGCTGAAAACTAGCTGCAAAATAGCAGGTGTCTAACTGAACCTATACTACGTTATTTCTGAAACTGAAACTTGCGACGGGTGCGGCAGGTTTAGACGAGCTATCAATTCAGCCCCTTAAGCCTGCTGCACCGCGACGACACCAAGCTTCTCCCGCATCTCCATGAACCTGACTCTTCCCAATGCCTTGGTCAGAATGTTAGCGAGCTGGTTGTCAGTGCCAATGTGATCAACTTCTACCTTTCCTTCCTCAATGCACTGGCGGATGTAGTGATACTTGATGTCGATGTGCTTGCTCCGGACGTGATGAACCGGGTTCTTGCTCAGGGCGATCGCAGACTTGTTGTCGATAAGCAGCTGAAACTTCTCCACCGATCGCCCCGTCAGGTCAGCAAGGAGGCGGCTGAGCCACACCCCCTGGCACGTCGCCGCCGCAACAGCAACGTACTCGGCCTCGCACGACGAAATCACCAGACCTTCTGCTTTTGTGAGGTCCAGGTGACGACGCTGCCGCTGAGGAAGTAGGCCACGCCGGAGGTGCTCTTGTGGTCTTTCGTGTCGCCAGCGTGGTCGCTGTCGCTGTAGCCAACCAGGGAGGGTCCGTCCGACCCCCTCTTGTAGCAGCATCCGTAGTGAAGAGTGCCGCGTGAAAGATTTGGAAGCGTTCCTGCTCCTCGACGAGGAGCCGCGTTGATTTATATTGCGAGAGACAGAACAGCCTTGTCGTGGCTTACAAGAAGAGGAAACCAAGTCGGGAGAGGAGTTGGCTGTTTACAGGAATCCTAGCAGGCTACGGGAGAGAGATAGAATAAGGTTGAGATTACATCAAGGAGATAAATACAAATTCTAACACCCTCCCTTAATCTCAACTATCCTACGTTTAGATTCCTCTTGAACTCTTCAAATGGTTTTGCTGGTAGTGCCTTAGTAAATCCATCCGCCACTTGATCTTTGGAAGGAATGAACCGTATCTCAAGTTTCTTTGCTGCAACCCTTTCACGTACAAAGTGAAAGTCAATCTCTATATGCTTGGTTCTTGCATGAAACACTGGATTTGCTAACAAATATGTTGCTCCCAAATTATCACACCATAAGCATGAGATGCGATTCTGCTTAATTCCCAATTCTTCTAGTAGTGACTCAATCCAAATAATTTCTGCAGTTGCATTAGCCAAAGATTTACACTCAGCCTCTGTACTTGACCTTGACACAGTGGCCTGTTTCCTGGCACTCCAAGAAATAAGATTAGGACCAAAAAATACTGCAAAGCCTCCAGTTGATTTTCTGTCATCATTGCAACCTGCCGAATCAGCATCGGAGAATGCACTCACAAGAGTGGAATTGGAGCATCTGAAATGCAGTCCTATTCCCATAGTATGTTTAACATACCTTACAATTCTCTTGACAGATGTCCAATGTGTAGTAGTAGGTGCATGCAGATATTGACAAACCTTATTAACAGCAAAAGAGATATCTGGACGAGTAAGAGTCAAGTACTGCAATGCTCCAACAGTGCTTCTATACCTTGTGCTATCTCCCTCCTGAAGTGGCTCTCCTTCATATGTTGAAAGTTTCTCTGAGGAGGACAAAGGTGTAGGCGCAGGCTTGCAGTTTTTCATCCCCATGCGAGATAGAAGCTCAGTAACATATTTCTCTTGATTTAGTACTATGCCATGTTGAGTCTTCTTAACTTCAATGCCTAGGAAAAAGTGCAAATCACCCTGATCTTTCAAAGCAAATTCTGAGCTCAAATCATGTAGAAGAGCATTAGTAGCACTTTGTGATGAACTTGCAACTATGATATCATCCACATATATGAGCACAAAGATGACTACTTTTCCCTTGTTATAAATGAACAGAGATGTGTCAGCTTTGGAAGCAATAAAACCAAGATACTTCAGCTGTGAGCTCAACCTGGAGTACCATGCTCTAGGTGCTTGTTTCAAACCATAGAGTGCTTTGTCAAGCTTGCAGACATACTGTGGTATTTTCTTATTCTCATATCCTGGTGGCTGCCTCATGAACACCTCCTCTTACAGAACACCATGTAAAAAACGCGTTCTGTACATCTAGCTATCTTAGACTCCATCCCCTGGATACAGCAATGGCTAACACAACTCTTATAGTTGTAGCTTTTACAACGGGACTGAAGGTATCCTCATAGTCTAAACCATAACGTTGTTTAAAGCCCTTTGCAACTAGACGTGCCTTATACCTGTCAATGGAGTCATCTGCTTTCTTTTTGATTTTGTACACCCACTTGCAATCAATAATATTTTTACCTCTTTGGTCAGGCACAAGACGTCAAGTTTTGTTCCTCATAAGTGCAGAATACTCCTCATCCATTGCTGTCTTCCACTTAGGGTCACCAAGTGCATCAGTTAATGTTGTTGGTTCCCCTGAAATACATAGCATGCCATACGGTATAGTACCATCAGTACGTATTTTTGTATTACATATACCTTTTTGTAATCTGGTCATAACTCACAAGGGAGCTTCTTCTTGTTGCATGTGTACAGGGAGTATTGGCGCAGAAGCTCCACTTGCTGCTGCTAAATCTACTGGTGCAGGAGATCCATCTGACGTGTGCGCAGAAGATCCAGTAGATCTCGGTGTGGCCCCCCTGCCACTGGACGCCCGGGAAGCTGCAGGACTTGCGGGCGCAGAGGATCCGCCAGCATGCATGCGCGCGGGGCGCGAGGAGGAAACAACCGCGCGGCTGGTCCCGCTGTCGGGGGACGCGTCGGTGCGGGGTTGGCCCACCCAAGAGGCTGGGCCGCCTGGGACGCGATCCAAAAAGGATGTGCGCGCCTGATCCGAGGCCTGCCAGCGGGCAGGAGTACCAGGCGCCACCAAATCATCACCGGGATCAGCGCTAGGTTCGTCTTCTTCTGGAGCATGAAATAACACATCATCTTGAGCGAAATTTTCATGGTTTTGACCGTTTTGAACGCCGTTTTCTTCAGGAATCTGCACAGGCATAAGAGTAGAGGGACTGGCAGGATTATCATCATATTGGTCAGTACAATTGTCTCCCCCGTGATCAAAATTTTGAAGATGTGATGGAAGAAGGAGAATTTCCTTTCGAAGAAGAGCACCGGCATTTGGATGAAGAGATGCAAAGGGAAACATGGATTCATCGAAGACAACGTCTCTAGATATATAAACCCTACCAGTGGGAACATCTAGACATTTAACCCCCTTGTGCATAGGGCTATAGCCTAAGAAAACACATTTTTTTGAACGGAAAGCAAGTTTGCGTGTGTTATAGGGTCGAAGATTTGGCCAACATGTGCAACCAAAGATACAGAGAGATGTGTAATCAGGTGTGACACCAAGAAGCCGTGTAATGGGTGTTTCAAGTTTGATAACTTTGCTTGGGAGCAAGTTGATAAGATATGTAGCAGTTAAAAAAGCTTCATCCCAGAATTTGAGTGGCATGGATGCATTTGCTAGTAATGCGAGTCCTACATCAACAATATGACGGTGCTTTCTTTTAGCCGATCCATTTTGTTGGTGAGCATGAGGACAAGAGACATGATGCGAAATACCAAGTTTTTGAAAAAAGGAATTTAACTTCTCATACTCACCACCCCAGTCATTCTGCATAGCAATGATCTTAGAGTTTAGTTTGCGTTCAACAAGATTTTGAAAGTTGATGAAAACTTGAAAGACATCAGATCGCTTCTTCAACAAGTAAATCCAAGTAAATTTACTATAATCATCAATGAAGCTTACATAATAGGAAAATCTACCAACCGAAGTAGGGGCTGGCCCCCATACATCTGAAAAAATAAGTTGCAATGGAGCGGTAGATACACTAGTAGAAATAGGATAAGGTAGCTGATGACTTTTGGCCTGTTGACACGGATCACAAACTGACTCAATACTAGACTCATATGAGAGTTTATTTTTGCTAAGAACATATCTAACAATAACTGAAGATGGATGACCCAAACGACTGTGCCACTTGGCTGAAGACGGCTTAGTGACGACATAAGCTTGTTTATTTGACCATGATGACGATGATGATGATGATATGAGTGGATAGAGACCTCCCACGCACCGTCCTCTAAGAATGATTCTCCTCGTGGCTAGGTCCTTTACCAAGAAAAAATAAGGATAAAACTCTATAAGAACATTGTTGTCAAGAGTGAATCGATGAACGGAAACAAGGTTTTTGAATGTTTCAGGAACATGTAAGATATTTTTCAAGTGCAAAGTTTTTACGGGGTTTTTAACAATTGAACTACCAATATGTAAAATTTCCATACCAGAACCACTCGCCGTGTGAATTTGGTCTCCACCATTGTACCTCTCTCGCATCGTCAATTTGTCAAGTTCCCCAGTGATGTAGTTTGTAGCTCCGCTGTCGGCATACCAATTGGTATCCACACCATAGGAGACAGCATGTGCCCCCTTTTCCTCCTAATTATTTTCTTCATAGCGCCACCAACATGTGTGTGCACTCCCTGGATGATGCTTAAAGCAAATCTAACACTCAGGGTAGTCATGTTGTTGTTACTGATCACGCCCTTGCTGCTGTTGTGGTTGCTGTCGAGGACGTCCTCTGTAGGCACCGCCTCCACCAGCAGGAGGGGGCTGGCGGTCGCCACGGTCGCGCCCCCTTCCTCCTCGCCCGCGATAGAATCTTCCACGAGCTTGGCCACGGCCTCTGTAAGCCGCGTTTGCAGATGTATGGAAAGTGCCTGAAGATGAATCGCCCAACATCTCCATCCTCTGATCAAAAGCGGAGATTTGGGTGAAGAGGTCGTCCGCCGTGATCAAGTTCTTGACAGCACCAACCGCCGCAACCACAGGATCATAGTCACGGTCTAGCCTGCAAGAATATAATCAACCATCTCCGGATCTGACACCGGACGGCCAGCAGCAGCTAGTTCATCTGCAAGGTTTTTCATCTTCGCCATGAAGGCAGAACTTGACATGGAGCCCTTCTTGGTTGTGGTGATCGCAATTCTCAGGTTTGTGATCCTGGATTGCGACTGAGAGGCAAAGAGATTTGTCACCGTCGTCCATAGCTCGAAGGTAGAGTCCTTCCCGACGACCTGTCCAAGAATTTCTGGAGTCATAGAATTGAGTAAGTATGAGAGGACCTGCTGATCTTTGGCAATCCATGGCCCGTACAGCGGGTTCGGCTCCATGGCCGAAGTTTTGTCCGCCTTGGTGATCTCCACCATCTTGGGGGGAGCAGCATCGGAGTTGTCCAAAAGCCCCGTCACCTGTGCACCTCGCAGGGCTGGGAGCACTTGCGTTTTCCAGAGGATAAAGTTGCCTCTCGCAAGCTTTTCAGACGGGGGCGCGCCGAGGTTGAGGGCGACACCTGTTGACGACGACATGGGGGCAATGCTGATGTGCTTGGTGTTTGATTTTTGTGGCTAGATGTGTAAGGAAGAGGATGCTCTGATTACCATGAAAGATTTGGAAGCGTTCCTGCTCCTCGATGAGGAGCCGCGTTGATTTATATTGCGAGAGACAGAACAGCCCTGTCGTGGCTTACAAGAAGAGGAAACCAAGTCGGGAGAGGAGTTGGCTGTTTACAGGAATCCTAGCAGGCTACGGGAGAGAGATAGAATAAGGTTGAGATTACATCAAGGAGATAAACACAAATTCTAACACCGCGGATGTACCTGAGGATCTGCTTCACCGCCGTCCAATGGCGCCTGCTCGGCGCCTCCATGTACCGGCTGGTCACGCCCACAGCCAGAGCAATGTCCAGCCTCATGTTCACGAGGTAGCGCAGACAGCCGATGACGCCGCGGTACTCAGTGGGGTCCGCCGGCGGTGCGCCGTCCTCCTTGCTCAGCTTCAGACACACCTCCATAGGTGTGCTGCATGGGTTGCAGCCGCTCATCCCAACGCGCTCGAGCACCTTCTCCGCGTATCCTCTCTGGCAGAGCGTGATCTTGTCCCGCTCCTGCTTCACCTCGATGCCAAGGTAATAGGACAGCAACCCAAGGTCGCTCATCTTGAATAGGTGATGCATCTCGACCTTGAACGCCGTGATCTCATCACCGTCAGCTCCAGTGATGACCAGATCGTCGGCGTAGACCCCCACGAGGAGGAGTGAACTGCCTGCGCCGCGTCTGTACACGGCGTGCTCCAGAGGACTGCACGCAAAGCCAAGTTCATGAAGAGAGGCATCGAGTTTGGCGTACCATGCACGCGGCGCCTATCGCAGGCCATACAGAGCTTTGCTCAGCTTGAGGACGGCGCGAGGATCATCGGGATTGATGAAACCCTCCGGCTGTTGGACGTACACCTCCTCCGCCAGGTCGCCGTTCAAGAACGCTGACTTGACATCCATATGATGGACTTGCCAGCCAGCGTGCGTGGCGAGCGCGATCAGTACGCGCACCGATCTCCATCCGCGCCACCGGCGCGAATACCTCGTCGAAGTCCACCCCCTGTAGATGGGCGTACCCCTTTAGGACGAGCCTGGCCTTGTGCAAATGCATATGGAACTACCATGGAGTATCGTTGCAGTTTTCCTTCTTAAAAAATTGGAACTACTACAATGGGATGGTAGAAATTTGAGATGTATATGCAAATGCATATGAAAGTGAAACTACCGTGGAGTAACCTTGCAGTTCCATCTTAAAAAGTTGAAACTACTATTCATATATATGAATGAGATGGTTGCAGCCTTGCAGCTGGCTCCGATAAACATATAAGAAAACACTTTCATTAGTCTGTTTCTTCTTAATGGACCAATGTGTAACAATAAGATGGAGTACTACAGTCCATTTTGAGTAGAACGCACGTAGGAAAAAGTTAAAAATGAATTATCATAAGCTGCAAAATGAAATCCACCTCTGTATATATGACCATCTGATTGACCAATATCCAGTATATACATGGAGATGCAATCATGCATTCAAGTGAATGGCGGGGGACATGCCAACATGGCAGTATAGAATTGTCTGCTAGCAGAAGAGATGAAGTCGATCTAGGCCAGAGGTTAAGTAGTGAAGGCATCCCAAGTTGATACTTAGATTAGAAGTTTTCCAATGGCCACCCGTTGACCAAGTAGGAGGGGAAACCCGTTGATCAATTGGTAGCATCTTAAATTATGCAATCATATAACGGATAAGAAGAGAGGGGTAACTAAGCAAACCCTCTTACTATGCATGGGATTTTTCTTCAGAAACTACAGTCCACTGCCGTGAGGTCTTGTTTGCCACATTGCCAAGATTCAGATTTCAGAGTGAGGTCACATTGAAGAATATGCTAGTTATACATGGGAGATAAGGAAAGCTGCATAAAAAAAACAGATGGACAACAAAAAACTTTAAAAATTTAAGAATGAAATTTCAGAGCATGTTAATCCAACCTTCACGGTCTAGCTGGGATTGGGAGTATCATGTCGCTCTTGTGCTCTGGATGCTTGCTCTTGTAGAAGAGCACATCATTGACTTCGTTGTAGTTCTCTTCACCAAATTACCTGAATAAAAATGCTACAGTTTAGACACCTAAAATGAGGTCGCCAACACCAACAACTTCTTTGGATGTAGGGGTAATAACATCCCCAGCTGGATCACTTTGTCCGGTTTCAACAGAAGCCTTAGACATATTCTCAGCTGATCCATTTTCCATGTTCTTGGAAGGTGAAGTAAAGAGCTTACGACGGGCGTTCCTAGGGCAGGGGTCCTTGCTGCACATAAACATGAAAGTGTATCAACTGATAGCAGTTAGACAGAACAGATAAAGACATGGCAATGCATAAGGTTTATGGGAGTACCCAGGTGGGTTAATCACAAGAGCCTGTCCTTTTCCTTTGCTTGCAGATATTGGTGTATTCATCTGTTTACCACGTAACAATCAGCTAATGCAAAGGAGGAAGCATATGGAGAGGTAACAGTGTATTTACCTCATCGAGAAGTGACTGGGCAAGCGAGGGAGAAGCATGTGAACCATGTACATCTTCAATGAAGGTGTGCATGATGGAATCAGCGCCATGGGTGTAAGAGCAGGTATTCCCTCGACCGAACTATCACCAGAATACGATGATCCAGAAGCATGAGAGGCACCACCAAATCCCAATGGACCAAGCTCAGGTTTGGAAGTATGATCAATTCTGCTAACTTGGAAGGATAGCTGTTGGCTTGTAGCTGCAAAGCTCCTGATGGAAAGACACCACAAGCCTATACTTTTGGGTGACAAGGCGATTAACTTCAATAGGAAGATCGACGCCTCCTATCTGGGCAATGTCATGGATCTCTGAAAACCCTGGGTACTTGTATTGAAGTAAGTTAATGAGCGGCTTGCCAACGGCTGCACTTGCAGGTTTTTCAAAGAACATGAATTCAGCCTCGGCCGTATCACCATCTGCAGAAGTGCAAATACAGTACCGAAACACGACAAAGCTGTTGACGCTCAAAAGTGGCACGATCATAAAGCAGCATGCCGGGGCGAAAACCTTGCCGGGGTAAAATCTTGCCGGTGTGAAAGCTTGCCGGGTAGAAACATTGCCGGTGTGGAAAGCTTACTCGGATGGAAAACTTGTCGGGTTGGAGGCCGTGATAGTCAATCGAACGAGAAGTTAAAGATGGGCTCAAAAGGTTATTCAGATGATCTCGGATGGAAAAATGATCTACATGGGTTGTCTTCGTCTCGTCGAAACGATCGATTTTTATATAAAAATCATTCAAATCCGAGTTCGTATGCAAAAGTTAGAGCAATCGGAGTGCAGCCCTGTCACAAGGCGAGATGTGGCGCGCCCCACCAGACACATGTCTGACGGGTAGCGTGAGGAAATAGCCTGTGTTGCGAGACCGATCTGACCCTCAAGATGATCTCGGATCATATCACGACTGTATAATATGGTGTCTCTAAAATTGGTATAAGAACTTGGCAGTAAACAAAGTAACATTAAAGCAGTATCTTCCTCTTCATACTTAACCTCCATTGCAGCTAGATCAGATATGATCTCTTTAAATTCTGAAATATGATTCAAAATATTACCTTCCTCGGGTAACCTGTGCAGGAATAATTTTTGCTTCAAATGCATCTTGCTGGTGAGATCTTTAGTCATGCAAATCCCTTCCAGCTTTAACCATAGAGCGGCGGCAGTTTTCTCGCTCCAAACTTCCTGCAAAATATTATTATGCAAATGGAGTTGAATTTTTGAAAAAGCCTTATGATCAATTCTTTTCTCCTCATCAGTCCAGTCCTGAATTCGGTTCTTTCCAAAACTATCCAGTGCTTCATCATAGACGGTCTGTGCCAATAACGCCCGCATCTTGACTTGCCATAGAGTAAACCTTGTGTCATGGTCCAGCGGCGGAAGATCGTACTTCATGGAAGCCATGAGTATATAAATCTGTATACACAAAGTAGTACAAGCCCATAGAAAAATTCTTGACAGAATTTAATATGCGGATCAAACAACTAGAAAGATGGCACCTAGAACAGTCTTCGGTGGCTGTAGCAATTGACGATGAAGGATAAACCAAACTAGTAATCTAGTGGTACTAGCCAATTCACGTGGTGATGGATCGCTGGTTCAACTTTGTCTTGACTTGAAAAGTAGCAAGCAGTAGCACCTGTGTGGATGTCCTTGGGACTTGAGTGTGTCCAATCAGCGGACAGGCTGCAGCGGAAATTCACGATTTCGGCGACTTGAAGCCCAACTGCCTCACATACAATCCATTGTCATACGATTTGTACGACAAGAGACAGGCCCGTTTCCTGAGGTCTGGGCCCACCACACCAAATGAGTCTTGTCATACAAAGATTGTATTAATTTGATCGTACATATAGCACCGCTCCTTGAAGCCTGTACGCACAGCAGCGGCAACTCGCCAGGTCGCGTTGGGAATTGGAGCCTCGGCTGCAGCATGCAACGAGACCAACCTTTGACTGGACAGATCGCTTGAAGCGGTGCACAACACCCCTGCCAGAAAAACTCTTGAACCCTGTCTGTCTCGGCTTCATACAGCGGCGTAGCAGAAATCGACCCGGATGGATCGCCTGGTCGCGTCGGCGGTGGTGCACAGATGGAACCCTAATTCTCTCGTCTCTGATCTCGTATATTCAACTTGGCTCTGATACCACTTGTTAGATAATAACGAGAAAAAACGAGACAGAGAGACACGAATTTTTACGTGGAAACCTTTGCAGGAGAAAATCACGGACGCACGAAGGCGCAATCACTATAAGGAGGACTATTACAAGCACGAGACGACATACCGTCTTAGGTGCGACTAAATGGGGTATATATGAGGGGCGACACATAGGAGTCCTTGTTGGACAAGTAAACGAGTTGTACTCATATGCATCGATACCAACGCAAAGGCCCACACCGTTTGTACCACATCTAGTCCAATACGGAAGAATTTGGATCACAATTTAACAGACCTACCAACCTACCACGCACAATTTTAAACCATCTACCAGAATTACAAGAAACAGAACAGGAATCACCCGCAATACTCACACAGCGCAACACAAACTTGTTTTCATTGCACGATTATTATTACCACAAGTACCACTACCAGCACGAAGAAGATGACTAGATGAGACTACCAAATTAACAAGGAGTACCTCGATCGACTGATCACCGCATCATTGAGCAACAAGGACTACTAACAAGGACTAACTCGACTGATCACCACATCATTGAGCAACAAGCATGTAATTCCTCGCGGTATAGAACCACTCTTCGTCTACGCCGGCGGCCGAGGAGATCGTGCGGATCGGGCCGGGGTGGGGGGGGGGGGGGGGGGGGCTTTGCCCCCATCCCCCCGATGCTCTATCCTTGCAGCCAGCTCACTACTATCTTTCAAAAGTATTGTTCCTCTTTTTTTTGGCGGGCCAAAAGTATTGTTCCTCCATGTAAACAATTAAGGTACCTGCCAATTGTGCATGACAGCCATATAATAGCTTGTATGTAACAGGTCGTCCTGAGCCCGAGAGCACCTACGAAGATGGCCATGCCAACTATGGTGGTCTCATCATTAGATAAGGGCAAAATTACCTTGAAATGGTGTCTTGCAAGGGATTGTAAGACGAAAGGCGAACCATCAATATTTCACCCTCAATGCTTTTGCTGCCTCAGTGCACAGGGAACACCTTGTTTTCATACCATAGGGGGTTGCCAAAAAAACTGCCCACTCGGAAAATAAGGGTGTGCATTACTAGATTAAAATACTCCCTTTGATCGAAGTTGTACCAATGCTGCGTCAATTAATTTGGATCCCACGGAGTATAATATTTCATAGTTGGATAAAATAATATGATGATAATTGCATACGGTACATTTTCACTAGTGCATGTCAATGCAAATTGATTCATGGGCCAGTATTGAATATTAAATTATGTTGAGAAAAATAACATTTGTTTGATGATTACGAGAGTGGTTATACCTTAGGAGCATCATGTGGCTTATTGAAAGTGAAATATTCTCCTGCCAGCTGGAAATAGTTGTATGATGCATATATATGTTCTTGTTTGTTATATTTTGTGCATCTAATAGAAGTTTATGTGAACCAAATTTGGTCGTTGTGAAACACTTTTATGAGAAAATAAAATGTGACATTCGAGCAACCTACCCGCAGTCTATTCCAGCTCAAGCGGGCAGACCAACTTCATGTACTCAGGAGCTGGCTGCTGGATGGATATTTGGGTGAATCAGCGCGAGAACACATACACACAGATAATCGCTTATTAGGCTGCTGTCCACTTCATGGAAGAGAGACAAGGAATTAATGTCAAAAAAAAACATGGACCAGATTGAGGGCATGCATGTATTTAAAGTGGACTCTTGGAACCGCCTCTACACAGGCTGCATGTTGCAGAACAACGTAGCGTGAGTTTGTTCATGTCGCAGCGTCCGCCTTCTTTGCAATTTGCATTGGTAGCTTAGGCACGATGCATGCGAGCCCGTGGCCGCGGGCCTTCACTCGCGTCTTGGCAGGAAATCTACCGGCCATCTCCTTCCTTCTGTCAAGTGTCAACTGAACCTAATTCGATTTTCAGTCGACTGGTTTCTAGCCATTACCCTTCGTGAATCATGATTAAGCTCTACAATTCGCATCAGAGTCGTCTTGCGATCCCGGCGACCATGTCGGACCCCGGAGAGTACATGCCCACGGCGACCCGCAAAGCAGTCCGGGTGCGTCTGCCCGCTCCCACACCTTGCCGCGAACACGACAGCACTGCCATGGGCGGAGTTGCATGCGTCGGGACAACCAGGTAGTTGTCCACGAGATGGTGGTCCGCGCATCGATAGTGCCTGCCTGCGTGGCTCCGGCACCTCGTTCGACATTCCGACGCTCATATCGGACAATTACTCCTTCCGTCCAAAAATACTTGTCATTAAAAAAAAATATCTAAAACTAAAATACGTCTAGATATATCCCTTCATTTTTATGACAAGTATTTTCGGATGGTGGGAGTACATCGAATGGCTGCTGGTGATGTAGGTCAACTGGAGTCACGGGGCTCTGGGACGCTGTTGAGGGAACCAGCTGAAGGTGCGTGACGACAAGGTGGCCCACTGTATGATCCTGCGCGCTGTCCCTCCGGAGATGCTGAGCGCTCTCGTTGTAAGAAGACAAACAAGGAAGCGCGGGAGACCTTGGAGGTCATGTGCCCTAAGGCTGCTGTCAATGCATGGGTGATTAGATGAGGTGCTAAGCAGTGGCGGAGTTAGGATTTGAAATCAGGGTGGTGCTTCTAAAAAAATTGATAACGAATGTGACATGTGAACATTTCTAGTAATTAGCAATATCATATACAAATAGATCAGAAATGTAGTCCTAAAAACATCGACAAGGTTATTTGTTGAACCGTAAATAAAATTGAACATATTAAAGTCCCTGGCTACCTGACTTCGGTCTCTGGATAAACTGAAATCAGGGGCTGCTGCACGCCTCTGGTCTTCAGACTAGTGAATCCAAGGAGCGCGAAGGCTAGATGAGCTGCTGGGTCTGGACAAATTCATACATGTACCAAAAATCTTGTCAAATTCGATGCAAATATGTCTAAATCAGAGATCAAGTGAGCAACCATGGGGGATGGGTGGATCAGGGAATGGGTACCATTCTAGAAAGGAGACGGGCACAACACCTGAGCGGATTGGGCGGCTCCGGCAGTTCTGTTAACAGGGAGGCTCAGCGTGCTACTGCGCACCTGCGCAGACAGCAGTCGCCGGGCGGTGGGAGGGCAGGCAGGCCGCGGGCGTCATGGCGGTCCGGCGGTGGCTTCGGGCGGCCGGGCGGGCTGACGGCGGATCAAAGTCTGAGCAATCGCCCTGGACTGGGTTGACCCCTGTGCGTCGCTACGCTCGGGACAAGCAGACGACCAGCATAGGCTGCTTGTTGGGCTTCTTTTTTCCCAGGCCCATCTCCTAATAAGCTATACTATATAGGCCAGCCAAAAATCCCAGGGTGGGCCGCGGCCCATCTTGTCTACCCTGTAGCTCCGCCCCTAGTGCTAAGCATATTAAGGTGGTGTTTGGTTCAAGGACTTTTTAGTCCCAGAGAGTAGAAAAAGTCCCTAGAAACCAAACAGAAAGGACTTTTTCTACAGGGACTAGAAAAATACTCTACTAGAGAGTCTTTTTTGATTAGTCACTGGGATTAGAAAAGGTCCTAGGACTTCTGAACCAAACACCACCTAAATAGCTTAACAACTATACTTCCCAATGTATAGGTGCTTAGCTTATGGTTGCTAAGCTTGCTTCATTTAATGATTTAGCAACTAAAGCTCTTCATGTATTGGTGGGCTTCTTTCCTTTAAATATTTTGCCTTGGTTCACGCGCTTAGCATTATTTCTTTCTGAGGTCATCACACTCATCTCTATCCTCTTAAATAACTTGCCACATCAGATTTTTTTACCAACGTGGAAGGCTTAGCACATATACAAGGTGGAGCATTGGGAAAGGCCTAAGACAACATCTACGCACGGAGTTCGAACAGAACGCCTTTCACGACGGAAAGACGCTCTAAGCGTTCAGCATGCACATCACAAGTCTGGTGAACCAGGTGCATGCGCTCGGGGTCACCATTTAGGAGGTACGTGTGGTACTGAAAGTTCTGCGAGTCGTTCCTTCCCATTAGGCTAGTCATAGTGGAGGCAACTTAGATAGTAACTTAACACATCCTAAGACAATTTTGTTTATGTGACAAGTATTTAATGAGAAAAGAGGTGTTTGTGGTAATATAATATGTTACTATAACATAGCGCTTTCCGAGACAAAATGAGTCTATGAGCTAATAAATGAAGCCATCTATGACACTATTAATATGTTACTTTGCACTATAAAAATAATAATTTAAACTAGTGTCATATGCATGACACTAGTCTAAATTACTCCCCACTATAACCAGCCTTATGCACAAATCGCAGAGGCAGTTGAGACCCTCCTGGACCTAAGCACGGTGTGCGTGGAGGAGCTGATTGGTCGCCCACGGACGCCGGAGGAGCGTTGTGGGGCTGCCATGCCTCATCCCAATGGCGGACAGCTTCTCATCACATAGCAACAGTGGGACCCACACTGTTGGGAGTGCGAGCAGGGACAAAACTCGGACAGCAACGGAAATGGCTAGAACCGTTGGCGCTGGAAGCCGCAAAAAACAGAGGCACGACAACGACTTTCGTGCGCCGGGCAACAGATGGAACTGTGATGGCATCTTCGGCGCGCGTGACGGCACGGACAACATCAAGCGCGACATCTCCAAAGTAAAGTACTACAGCTGCAACAGCCCTCTTCACGCACATTCATGTCAGTCACATCCGCTCTAGATCGTCTTAAGAATGCGCCACCAACCATCCTACTCGTCGTCATCGTCGACGAGGCCAAGCGTTGGGTGACCGCCGGTGCAAAGAAATTAGGGTATATTTTTGCGGGCAAGTAATTGTTATGCCGTATCTATGCGTGTGTTGTAAAACTCTAAACTATATTCTCTCCTTATTTAATAGATGAGGCAAATCTTTTACCTCCGTTTCAAAAAAAAAAAAACAGTCGCTCTAGAGCGGAGGTGACTCCACGACGCTAATGTCGGCTAGAGCTGACACAACCAAAGCATCCCTTGACTTGCTTTGACCCTTTCAAGGGAGGGGCGGACTGACTGACCTCATCTGCTGTCCAGACCCCATCATTTTCGAATGAAACTCTATCTTGTTAATTGGAAAGCTATATATTTCGCACGAATGTTAGGCTGTTATAAGGTTCTTTAACTTTTTCGATAGAAATATTAAGTCTCTGGTTTACAGAGTTAATTTCCTTTTGTATATCTTTCCCTAATTCTTGAACTACTCTTTTTTTGTTTAATAAATTTGACAATCCAATATGGATTGTGAGGTGGATTGTATCGATTTCTTTTCGGATTCACTCCCTGATAATAACTTCACTAACGTCATTACCGGCGTCACTGTCACCCGACCGATCCGTCACGCCCACAGGCTGCCGCCGTGGTTGTCCCGTCCCGGGAGGAATACCGGGATAAACAAACAAACAAACAAACCCGAGGCTGAGGCCCCCGAACGCGCACGTTCCTTCTTATTAAACAGCTCTTGATGAGCCAGCCAGCCCCCATCCAAAACAAGTGCACAAGAGCATGTCGGTGACCTCTGGTCTGCATGCGCCGCGCCCCATCCGTCGTCAACCTCGCATATATATTTCTCCTCCGCCTCACTTGTTCCCCATCAGTCCATCACTTCAAACAACACCCACGGCCATCACCCAGCTCAACACAGAGACGAGGAGCTCAGCAGCGCTCTCACTTCGGACCACGCCCACGCTCAGCTCTCAGCGGCAGCGGGCACACACTCACGCGCGCGCGCAGATGACCTTCAGCTTATCGGCGACGATGGATGCGAGCCAGGAGTGCATGATTCGCTTCGACGGCCACTTCGAGTTTGAGGACTCATCGACCGCCGAGCCGCCGCAGCAGCCATTCGTCGTTCGGGCCATCTCGCCCGAGCAGGAGCACAGCCGAGCGCCATGGTCAATACAATGGCAACATATTCCACAACAGCTTTATAGGAAGGATCCACACTTTGAGCTTTTTGATATGCCTGTTCAAGATTGCCTTTTCTCAATTAGAACATTAGGCCCCGTTCCGTTCAAAGGATATTTGTACGAGTCTCATAGGAAAGTCAGTCCTCTGGAAAGTTTCCCTTTCATGGTGTTCGGAACCAATAAAAGATGAACAATGTTTTGAAGGAAACTAGCAAAACCGCCCGTGCGTTGCAACGGGAGAAAAAAAATTATAATCTTCAATGACCATGACCGCAATTGCCGCATCACCGAGAAACACTATTACTCTCATTTTCATGAACCGTGACCAATTTTTGAAAATCATGACATTTTTTTAAACTCGTGAGCATATCTGAAATCATGAATATTTTTCAAATTCGTCAACATTTTTACAGATTTTCGAACATTTTCTAAAAATCATGAAACATTATATTCATGAACATTTGATATTATTTTCAAAACATTTTAAAACAAATTGTAAACATTTTTAAAATATTTTTCTTGAATAGGTGAACATTTCTAGAATCGACAAACATTTTTTTGGAAATTGCTGGCACAATTTTTGAAATCCAAACATTTTTTATTTAACATTTTTTTTAAATGCATGATCATTTTTTTTGAATTCGTGAATATTTTATGAATAAATAAACTATTTTGTATGTCACGGAAAATTTTTAAATTTTAGGATATTTTTCAGTTCATGAACATTTTTTTGATTGGCGAAATTTTATTCAATTTCATTAACATTTTATAATAAATGAACTTTTATAAAATCATGAACATTTTTTGATTTCACGAACATTTTCTTTCAAAATTACGATCATTTTTTAATATTCGAACTTTTTAGAAACAGCATGCACACTTTCTGAATCCAAAAATATTTATGAATTATTAAATAGTTTGTTTTAAAATTCGTATTTTTTATTCTTGGAACTTTTTTGAAGTCCCAAAATTATTTACAGTAGAAAAATAAAAAAGAAAATAAAAACAAAATTAGGCCGCCCTGACATGGGTTGGCCCAAATAGGGGCGCCTTGTCTTCTCCAAGCGCGCAGAGTGTAGTATAAAACAGTCCTACTGTACGGGCCGGCATAGGTGGCATAGATGGATAATATTTTGCAAACTTTTGGAGAAATTTCGGTGTCGTAATATCCCTTTATTATTCGTTAAAGATTTCATTTTTTTGTGAGGGAGGTAGAGATTTCCTTGGCCATACAGATTTCGGGTGATTCCATAGGATTGAAAAAAAATCAGCCACGAGCCAATGTTATTCAGCAAGAGAAGACGCTTGAGGTTGTAGACGAAAGAAGATCACCGCTTAGCCAAATAAAAAATAGATATTTTTTCTTTTCATGTGTGTTTTCGCATTGATGTGAACGCTCCGTCCTCCAGTTTCTTCTATGGTTTCCTGTGTAATCTCATTCATACTGTATGTTTTATTGCTACTCCCGTATTTCTTTGTATATCTTCGTTCCGAATAGGCCCTTAAGAGTAACTTCAATGAGACGATTCATTTCGTTCGCCGCCATCCGTTTGGGTCAGTATGGATAGAAAAATCGGCCTAACGCGCCGACCTAAATGGACGCGCGTCCGTTTTTCGTCCGTGGATGACCCTTTTCCGGCCCAATTTTGTGCCGGATTTGCGTCGGCGCAGACATGAGACGGACGCGCGCGCGCCTACTCCTCTTCCTGGGCCCGCCGGTCGGTGGGAGCCACCACCATTTCCCCTCATTTTCTTCCAAAAACACTCCCGCTCGCGTGCGCTCCCGCCCCCAACCAGCCATGGACAACGCCATCGACCTCGACGCCGCCGGCGGCCTGGCCTCCCTCGCCTCGTCCGGTGCCGCCGCCCCCATCGGGAAAGGCAAGCCTAGTGCCCAGTGCAAGACCGCCGCCGCGACCAACCCAAAGAAGGCGCTGACGCCCGAACAACAGGTAAGGGAGTCGGTCAAGAGGAAGGGCCGGAGGCATGCCGCAGACGCGAGGGATGAGACCGCCGCGCAGGCCGCCATCATCGCCGCCGCGCAGCAGGAGGTCACCAACGCCCGCGTCGCGGCGGCAATGAGGGAGGCGCTCTACATGCTAGGGTTAAACCCTAGCCAGCACGGCCTCGTCCAAGCCGTCGTTGCCGCGGCCAACACCGGCTCGTCGGCGTTTCCTCGGATGGCGCTGCCCGACTGGCCCCGCGCATCGGCTTGCAACCCGATCCCCGCCTTCCACGTCTACCCGCAGGGCTCCCGCCTCTCCGGGAAGTGCTCGCCCGACGTGAGCGTGGCCGCGCCTTCCACGCCCGCGCCCGCGCCCGTCGGCCTCAACGCCCCCCCGGTGGTCGGTGGCTCGTCATCCGGCGGCACGAGGAAACGCGCGCGGCAGACGCCGGCCGGCGGGCTCCCGGACGCCCGCAACCTGTTCGAGGAAATGTCGTCCGCCGTCGGCGAGGACTACATGCAGAACCTCATCTTCGAGGGCGGTGCGCCGGCCGCTGGCTACGATCCCGACAAGACACAAAGCCAGGACGGCCGTGGGGCGTTCACGCCGGCCGTTGGCTATGATCCCGATCAGGCGGCCTTCATGCGTGATCAGGTCGGCATCGACCTAGACGGCTTCCCCCTCGACCATGAGTTCCCGAACGACTACGGGCTAGAGGAAGAGGACGAGTGCGACATCAAAGTGGAGCCTTTGTTCGAGGACGAGCTCGCCAACCAAGCCGCCGGTCCTAAGCCGAAGCGCAAGAGCAAGCGCACGAAGGCGTACAAGGCGGCCGAAGACAATCTTCTTTGCGAGTGTTGGCGAGACATTGGACAAGACCCCAAGACGGGCGCCGAGCAAAAGCATTCAACCTTTTGGATTCGTGTCCACCGAGAATTTCATAAGCGCAAGAAGTTTCCACCTTACCAATTTGTGAGCACGCGCGGGTGGGTCACCATTTTCAAGCAGTGGAGGGTGATCCAACAAGAGTGAAACAAGTTTTGCGCCACTCTTGAGAGCGTCAAGGCCCGCCCCGTGAGCGGCATCGGCATGCAAGACATGGTATGCTAGCAAGCAAGCCGCCCTCTTTTGTGTCATCAAGTTCATCCTTTGCGTGTTCATTTGCATATCACTTGCCCATATGCTTGCATGAAAACATTTTGTAGGCATTCCAAGCTTTGGAGGCGTTCAAGGTTCAACACAATGGCAAGTGCTTCAACCTCTCCCGTTGCTATCGGGTCATCAAGGACGAGGAGAAGTTCAAGACGCAATATGCCGCACTCAAGGCACGTGGGGGGAAGAAAGCCGTGGAGGATGTTGGGGAGGGCGAGCCGGCACGGCTGCGGGGGAAGACCAACTCCAAGAAGGAGGACAAGCGAGATGCGGCCACCAACGCCTTGATCGCAAGCATGGATGGCATAATGAATAAGAAGGACTCAAGGGAGGAGGAGCACCGGCGTTTCAAGGCGGAGCAAATGGATGCTTTCATGGAGATCCAAAGGAGGAGGCTTGATCTGGACGCCGAGAAGTAAGCCAAGATGTTCGAGCTAGAGGCGGAGAAGCAAGCCAAGATGCTAGAGATCGAGGCCGCCAACGCCAAGACCAAGGCGAAAGAAGTGGCTCTCACGAGCATGATGACCGGGGTGGAGATCATTAAGGTGGATCTCAACACCGTGTCGGCAAGGAAGAGGCCGTGGTTCGAGAAGATGCAGGCCGACATGCTCAAGTTCGACGACGAGTGATCTATGGCGGCAAGCGCCATCTTTTCTGTATGCCGGCAGGTGTGCCGGCATGACCATGGGAGCCGTGATGGCGTGGTCGAACTGAAGTCCCACCCTTTTTTGTGTGCTGGCATGTGTGCCGGCCGGCTGGCGAGTGCGCCAACATGAACTGTGGTGATATTTTCTAAAGCTGACATTGTATGCCGGCGCTGACATGGTGCCGGCATGAGACATGGCCGCTGGCATGATCGGCCGTGAGCCTTTTTTATTGAAAAATTGATTGCAGACATGAAATGAGTCGGCGGGTTGGGCGCACTGCCGACCCAAATGCAAAATTGGGTGGACGCCGGGCAGGCGGCAGACCCAAACAAATAAAAAATGGATAAATGCGCCGTCCGTTTGAGTCGGTCCATTGGAGTTGCTCTAATGAACTAGATGATACCCCACACGTTGTTGCGGGAATATTTTGCAACATATTTCAATGTGACTCGTTGTATGAAACATGAATATTTGAAGTAATAATATAAAAAGCTAACAATAAAAATACATAGTATAATTTATTGTGCTTGATTATTATATAGTTATAAAATGTTTATTAAATGTATATAGCATAATAGAATGAAAACGGTCATGTATGTTACATGTTGAGATAAGTCTTTTTTTCATGCATGTCATGATGAAGTGGCATCCTTGCATGTTGAGAGACATATGATAGTGGGGGTGGGCCTTTTCTCATGCATGTTGTGCAATAATGTAGCATGCTTGCATGTTGAGAAAAATAGTTAATGAGAGCTAACTATTTAGATATAGAAGATTGGTCGTCGATCGAAAAATAAGAAAACCATCTAGAAGAACCACACTTCCAACAAAACCAGCTAGCCGACCTCTCACGGCCAACCCCCTGAGAACCAAGCGTCCCTTGACCCGCTTTGACCCTTTCAACCAACGGACGGACCGACGTCATCTGCTGTACAGATCCCATCCCTTCCAAATCCCACTCTCATTTTCCACTAACGTCATTACCGGCGTCACCCTCACCCGACCGATCCGTCATGTCCCGTCCCTGGAGGACATGATAACCGGGATAAACAAACAAACAAACCCGAGGCCCCTGGACGCGCACGTTTCGCACGCCATCCCCGTTGGCCTTAAAAGGCTCTGGATGAGCCAGCTAGCCCCCATCCAAAAGAAGGTCGGTGAGCTCTCTTCTGCATGCGCCGCGTCCCCTCCGACGTCGACCAGAGCGTATATATTTCTCCCCCGCCTCACTTGTTCCCCATCATCGCTTGAAACGACAAACACCAAGCCATCACCCAGCTCGAGAGGAGCTCTCACTGCAGAGTTCAGACAGCACCCACAGACCACAGTCAGTCAGCTCTCAGCCCCGGCCTCAGCTCAATCAGCAGGAGTAGGAACGCCCACGAGCAATGGATGCGAGACAGCGGTACATGATTCGGTTCGACGGCCACTTCGAGTTCGAGGACCCGTCGACCGCCGAGCTGCCGCCGCCGCCGTTCGCGGCCAGGGCGATCTCGTCCGAGCAGGAGCATACCGCCATGGTCGCCGCGCTGCTGCACGTCATCTCAGGGTACACCACGCCGGTGCCGGACTTCTTCTTCCCGGCGAGCAAGGAGGTGTGCACGGCGTGCGGGATGGATGGGTGCCTCGGGTGCGAGTTCTTCGGCGCGGGGGCCAGGCCGGCGATCGCACCGAAGGCGACGGTGGGCGGGCCGCAGAGGAGGCGGAGAAACAAAAAGACCCAGTACCGCGGCATCAGGCAGCGACCGTGGGGCAAGTGGGCGGCGGAGATCCGCGACCCGCGCCGCGCCGTGCGGGTGTGGCTCGGGACCTTCGACACCGCCGAGGACGCCGCCAGGGCCTACGACCGCGCCGCCGTCGAGTTCCGCGGCCCGCGCGCCAAGCTCAACTTCCCCTTCCCCGAGCAGCAGCAGCAGCAGCAGCAGCAGCAGCTGGGCGGCAGCGGCAATGCCGCGGCCAAGTCAGACACGCGCTCGCCCTCGCCGTCGCCCAGCAGCGCGGACGGGGAGGAAACAGAGGAACGGCTCTGGGATGGCTTGCATGACTTGATGAAGCTAGACAAGAGCGAGCTCTGCTTACTTTTTCCGGTGGGGGTCAACAACACCCTGGAAATGTTTCCCGCGCCGGGAAAGAAACGACCCGTGGCCGATCTAGGGGGTGTCATGGCAAATGTTTGCTAGCAGTTACGTAGATTAGTGTCAGCGTGCGTTTGTCTCCTCTCAATCAACACACATGCACATTAAGGACAGTAGATCCTGCTCACTTCGTGGTTAGCACGTGTCCTACCTTCGGTTGTAAGTAATTCTGTATAGATAGGCACCCGATCAATGGAAAAGTTGTGTTGAATCATACTCCTCTTTCATGTAGTATGTGCTTAACACGAATGCTATTTTGGGATTATTTGTTGGAACTATTTATACCACGTACTCTACGTAGTGCTGTACGTATGTGCTTAGCGTCTGCAAATACAAATCTTAGCTCCTTGGTGCGGCGACAGAGTACTACCATGCCAGCTGTTACTTCAACGGGAAGAGGTTTTGATATTGTTGACGTTGACTACAGTCTAAAGGATAAACAAAACTAGTCCGATCTGTTTTCTTTTTTGGAATGTTGAAACTAGTCCGATCTGTCGTGGACGCCCCGCGCTCTGGGCGGGCTGTCTCCGGTCTGTCACCGTCGCTTTCACCCCGGGCGTCTCGTCAGCGAGAGCGAGTCGCCTTCACTCGGAGGGAGAAATCACATATTTAACATGAGGTCCAAATCAAATCACAAACTGACCTTATTCCGAAAAAATTTCACTCTGCTGACCCTTTCGTATGGTGCCCGACAGCTGGGCGTCACACACTACTATGCAGCGCCTTTTTTTTGGGCGTCGCACCTCCTGCCAGCGTGGCAGCCCTGGTCCAGTTGCGGCCCTACAGACAGCACTGCAGCGCCTCAGACTTAGGAGCCACATTTGTAATGTGCAGCGCCTAGCTCTTGGGCGCTGCACAGTGAGTTAAAGCGCATTGGCCCAGCCCGGCCAGGCAGTTCTTCTCCCTCTCCGCTCTCTGGACAGAGAGCAGCGGCGGCGCCCCCATCGAATCCCCCCCACATCCCTCTCAGATATGAAGATTTGATCCGTGGATTCGATCTCCAATCCATCCTACTAGGTAAACTCATCCGTTCCCTTTCTTTTCCTCCATAAATTTGTTGCCATTTTAGAGATTTGTCGAAGATTTGATGGAACCCTTGATTTGCTTGATTTGCTTGATTTAGGATGTGTAGTCATAGTGGTAGTACCATAGTGTTGTTGCTTAGTTCACAATATATAGTTCTTGTTAGTGAAACCCTAGATTTATATAGATACCAATGAGATGTTGAGTTTTGTAGAGATATATGATCTGTTTTTTTAGATATATATTAGATGTTGATTTTATTTGAAATATTAGATGTTGAGTTTATTTGAACACATATGACATATTCATTGTGTGAGAAGGAGATGTTGAGATTCTTGTAATTGAACACATATTAGTGTAGGGGAACGTTGCAGAAAACAAAAAATTTCCTACGGTTTCACCAAGATCCATCTATGAGTTCATCTAGCAACGAGTGATTGGATTGCATCTATATACCTTTGTAGATCACGCGCGGAAGCGTTCAAAGAATGGGGATGAGGAAGTCGTACTCGACGTGATCCAAATCACCGGAGATCCTAGCGCCGAACGGACGGCACCTCCGTGTTCAACACACGTACGGTCAGCGTGACGTCTCATTCTTCTTGATCCAGCAAGGGGGGAGGAGAGGTTGATGAAGATCCAGCAGCACGACGTGGTGGTGGATGCAGGGCGTCACCGCAGCAGGGCTTCGCCGTTATACTGCGAGAGGGAGAGGTGTAGCAGGGGAGAGGGAGGCGCCAAGACTCAAGGGTGCGGCTGCCCCCTCCCTCCCCCCCTTTATATAGGCCCCCTAGGGGGTGCGCCGGCCCTGGGAGATGGGATCTCCTAGGGGGGGCGGCGGCCAAGGGGTGGAGTGCCCCCCAAGCCAGGTGGGGCGCCCCTCCACCCTAGGGTTCCCAACCCTAGGCGCATGGGGTGGGCCAAGGGGGGCGCACCAGCCCACTATGGGCTGGTTCCCCTCCCCACTTTGGCCCATGGGGCCCTCCGGGATGGGTGGCCCCCCCGGTGGACCCCCGGGACCCTTCCGGTGGTCCCGGTCCAATACCGGTGACCCCCGAAACTCTCCCGATGGCCGAAATTGCACTTCCTATATATAATTCTTCACCGCCGGACCATTCGGGAACTCCTCGTGACGTCCAGGATCTTATCCGGGACTCCGAACAACTTTCGGGTTACTGCATATTCATATCTCTACAACCCTAGCGTCACCGAACCTTAAGTGTGTAGACCCTACGGGTTCGGGAGACATGTAGACATGACCGAGACGGCTCTCCGGTCAATAACCAACAGTGGGATCTGGATACCCATGTTGGCTCCCACATGCTCCTCGATGATCTCATCGGATGAACCATGATGTCGAGGATTCAAGCAACCCCGTATACAATTCCCTTTGTCAATCGGTACGTTACTTGCCCGAGATTCGATCGTCGGTATCCCAATACCTCGTTCAATCTCGTTACCGGCAAGTCACTTTACTCGTACCGTAATGCATGATCCCGTGACCAGACACTTGGTCACTTTGAGCTCATTACGATGATGCATTACCGAGTGGGCCCAGAGATACCTCTCCGTCATACGGAGTGACAAATCCCAGTCTTGATCCGTGTCAACCCAACAGACACTTACGGAGATACCCGTAGTATACCTTTATAGTCACCCAGTTACGTTGTGACGTTTGGTACACCCAGAGCACTCCTACGGTATCCGGGAGTTACACGATCTCATGGTCTAAGGAAAAGATACTTGACATTGGAAAAACTCTAGCAAACGAACTATACGATCTTGTGCTATGTTTAGGATTGGGTCTTGTCCATCACATCATTCACCTAATGATGTGATCCCGTTATCAATGACATCCCCATGTCCATAGCCAGGAAACCATGACTATCTGTTGATCAACGAGCTAGTCAACTAGAGGCTCACTAGGGACACATTGTGGTCTATGTATTCACACATGTATTACGATTTCCGGATAATACAATTAAAGCATGAACAATAGACGATTATCATGAACAAGGAAATATAATAATCATTTTATTATTGCCTCTAGGGCATATTTCCAACAGTCTCCCACTTGCACTAGAGTCAATCATCTAGTTACATTGTGATGAATCGAACACCCATGGAATTCTGGTGTTGATCATGTTTTGCTCTAGGGAGAGGTTTAGTCAAAGGATCTGCTACATTCAGGTTCGTATGTACTTTACAAATCTCTATGTCTCCATTTTGAACACTTTCACGAATGGAGTTGAAGTGACGCTTGATATGCCTGGTCTTCCTGTGAAACCTGGGCTCCTTGGTAAGGGCAATAGCTCCAGTGTTGTCACAGAAGAGAGTCATCGGGCCCGACGCATTGGGTATGACTCCTAGGTCGGTAATGAACTCCTTCACCCAGACTGCTTCGTGTGCTGCCTCCGGGGCTGCCATGTACTCTGCTTCACATGTAGATCCCGCCACAACGCTTTGCTTGCAACTGCACCAGCTTACTGCCCCACCATTCAAAATATACACGTATCCGGTTTGTGACTTAGAGTCATCCAGATCTGTGTCGAAGCTAGCGTCGACGTAACCCTTTACGACGAGCTCTTCGTCACCTCCATAAACGAGAAACATTTCCTTAGTCCTTTTCAGGTACTTCAGGATATTCTTGACCGCTGTCCAGTGTTCCTTGCCGGGATTACTTTGGTACCTTCCTACCAAACTTACGGCAAGGTTTACATCAGGTCTGGTACACAGCATGGCATACATAATAGAACCTATGGCTGAGGCATAGGGGATGACACTCATCTCTTCTATATCTTCTGCCATGGTCGGACATTGAGCTGAGCTCAATTCACACCTTGCAACACAGGCAAGAACCCCTTCTTAGACTGATCCATATTGAACTTCTTCAATATCTTATCAAGGTATGTGCTTTGTGAAAGACCTATGAGGCGTCTTGATCTATCTCTATAGATCTTGATGCCTAATATATAAGCAGCTTCTCCAAGGTCCTTCATTGAAAAACTCTTATTCAAGTAGGCCTTAATGCTGTCCAAAAGCTCTATATCATTTCCCATCAAAAGTATGTCATCTACATATAATATGAGAAATGCTACAGAGCTCCCACTCACTTTCTTGTAAACGCAGGCTTCTCCATAAGTCTGCATAAACCCAAACGCTTTGATCATCTCATCAAAGCGAATGTTCCAACTCCGAGATGCTTGCACCAGCCCATAAATCGAGCGTTGGAGCTTGCACACCTTGTCAGCATTCTTAGGATCGACAAAACCTTCCGGCTGCATCATATACAGTTCTTCCTTAAGATAACCGTTAAGGAATGCCGTTTTGACGTCCATTTGCCATATCTCATAATCATAGTATGCGGCAATTGCTAACATGATTTGGACGGACTTCAGCTTTGCTACGGGAGAGAATGTCTCATCGTAGTCAACCCCTTGAACTTGTCGATAACCCTTAGCGACAAGCCTAGCTTTATAGATGGTCACATTACCATCCGCGTCTGTCTTCTTCTTAAAGATCCATTTATTTTCTATGGCTCGCCGATCATTGGGCAAGTCAGTCAAAGTCCATACTTCGTTTTCATACATGGATCCTATCTCGGATTTCATGGCTTCCAGCCATTTGTCGGAATCCGGGCCCGCCATCGCTTCTTCATAGTTCGAAGGTTCACCATTGTCTAACAACATGGTTTCCAAGACAGGGTTGCCGTACCACTCTGGTGCGGAACGTGTCCTTGTGGACCTTCGAAGTTCAGTAGGAGCTTGATCAGAAGTATCTTCATCATCATCATTAACTTCCTCTCTAATTGGTGCAGGCACCACAGGAACATTTTCCTGTGTTGCGCCACTTTCCGGTTCAAGAGGTAATACTTCATCAAGTTCCACTTTCCTCCCACTTACTTCTTTCGAGAGAAACTCCTTCTCTAGAAAGGATCCATTCTTGGCAACAAAGATCTTGCCTTCGGATCTGAGGTAGAAGGTATACCCAATAGTTTCTTTAGGGTATCCTATGAAGACGCATTTTTCTGACTTGGGTTCGAGCTTTTCAGGTTGAAGTCTCTTGACATAAGCATCGCATCCCCAAACTTTTAGAAACGACAACTTAGGCTTCTTCCCAAACCATAATTCATACGGTGTCGTCTCAACGGATTTCGACGGAGCCCTATTTAAAGTGAATGCGGCAGTCTCTAAAGCATAGCCCCAAAATGACAGCGGTAAATCGGTAAGAGACATCATAGATCGCACCATATCCAATAGAGTGCGATTACGATGTTCGGACATACCATTTCGCTGAGGTGTTCCAGGCGGCGTGAGTTGTGAAACTATTCCACATTTTCTTAAGTGTGTACCAAATTCGTGACTCAAGTATTCTCCTCCACGATCTGATCGCAAAAACTTGATTTTTCTGTCACGTTGATTCTCAACCTCACTCTGAAATTCCTTGAACTTTTCAAAGGTTTCAGACTTGTGTTTCATTAAGTAGATATACCCATATCTACTCAAGTCATCAGTGAGGGTGAGAACATAACGATAGCCACCACGAGCCTCAACACTCATTGGACTGCACACATCAGTATGTATGATTTCCAATAGGTTGGTTGCTCGCTCCATTGTTCCTGAGAACGGAGTCTTGTTCATCTTACCCATGAGGCATGGTTCGCACGTGTCAAATGATTCGTAATCAAGAGACTTTAAAAGTCCATCCGCATGGAGCTTCTTCATGCGTTTGACACCTATGTGACCAAGGCGGCAGTGCCACAAGTATGTGGGACTATCATTATTAACCTTACATCTTTTGGTATTTACACTATGAATATGTGTAGCATTACGCTCGAGATTCATTATGAATAAACCATTCACCATAGGAGCATGACCATAAAACATATCTCTTATATAAATAGAACAACCATTATTCTCGGATTTAAATGAGTAGCCATCTCGTATTAAACGAGATCCTGATACAATGTTCATGCTCAAAATTGGCACTAAATAACAATTATTGAGGTTCAAAACTAATCCCGTAGGTAAATGTAGAGGTAGCGTGCCGACGGCGATCACATCGACCTTGGAACCATTCCCGACGCGCATCGTCACCTCGTCCTTCGCCAGTCTCCGTTTATTCCGCAGCTCCTGCTTTGAGTTACAAATGTGAGCAACTGCACCGGTATCAAATACCCAGGAGCTACTACGAGTACTGGTAAGGTACACATCAATTACATGTATATCACATATACCTTTCGTTTTGCCGGCCTTCTTGTCCGCTAAGTATTTGGGACAGTTCCGCTTCCAGTGACCACTTCCCTTGCAATAAAAACACTCAGTCTCGGGCTTGGGTCCATTCTTTGGCTTCTTCCCGGCAGCTTTCTTACCGGGCGCGGCAACTCCCTTGCCGTCCTTCTTGAAGTTCTTCTTACCCTTGCCTTTCTTGAACTTAGTGGTTTTATTCACCATCAACACTTGATGTTCCTTTTTGACTTCTACCTCTGCTGATTTCAGCATTGCAAATACTTCAGGAATGGTCTTTTCCATCCCCTGCATATTGAAGTTCATCACAAAGCTCTTGTAGCTCGGTGGAAGCGACTGAAGGATTCTGTCAATGACCGTGTCATCCGGGAGATTAACTCCCAGTTGAGTTAAGCGGTTATGTAATCCAGACATAGTGAGTATGTGCTCACTGACAGAACTATTTTCCTCCATCTTACAGCTGAAGAACTTGTCGGAGACTTCATATCTCTCGACCCGGGCATGAGTTTGGAAAACCATTTTCAGCTCTTCGAACATCTCATATGCTCTGTGTCGCTCAAAACGCTTTTGGAGCCCCGGTTCTAAGCTGTAAAGCATGCCGCACTGAACGAGGGAGTAATCATCAGCACATGTCTGCCAAGCATTCATAACGTCTTGGTTCTGTGGGACGGGTGCGTCACCTAGCGGTGCTTGTAGGACATATTCTTTCTTGGCAGCTATGAGGATGATCCTCAGGTTCCGGACCCAGTCCGTATAGTTGCTGCCATCGTCTTTCAGCTTGGTTTTCTCTAGGAACGCGTTGAAGTTGAGGACAATGTTGGCCATTTGATCTACAATACATGTTGTAAAGATTTTAGACTAAGTTCATGATAATTAAGTTCATCTAAATCAAATTATTCAATGAACTCCCACTCAGATAGACATCCCTCCAGTCATCTAAGTATAACATGATCCGAGTTAACTAGGCCGTGTCCGATCATCACGTGAGACGGACTAGTCAACATCGGTGAACATCTTCATGGTGATCGTATCTTCTATACGACTCATGCTCGACCTTTCGGTCTTCTGTGTTCCGAGGCCATGTCTGTACATGCTAGGCTCGTCAAGTCAACCTAAGTGTTTGCACGTGTAAATCTGTCTTACACCCGTTGTATGTGAACGTTGGAATCTATCACACCCGATCATCACGTGGTGCTTCGAAACAACGAACTGTCGCAACGGTGCACAGTTAGGGGGAACACTTTCTTGAAATTATTATGAGGGATCATCTTATTTACTACCGCCGTTCTAAGTAAACAAGATGCAAAAACATGATAAACATCACATGCAATCAAATAATAATAGTGACATGATATGGCCAATATCACATAGCTCCTTTGATCTCCATCTTGGGGCTCCATGATCATCTTGTCACCGGCATGACACCATGATCTCCATCATCGTGTCTCCATGAAGTTGCTCGCCAACTATTACTTCTACTACTATGTCTAACACGTTTAGCAATAAAGTAAAGTAATTTACATGGCGTTTCTCAATGACATGCAGGTCATACAAAAAATAAAGACAACTCCTATGGCTCCTGCTGGTTGTCATACTCATCGACATGCAAGTCGTGATTCCTATTACAAGAACATGATCTCATACATCACATATATATCATTCATCATTCATCACAACTTTGGCCATATCGCATCACAAAGCACTTGCTGCAAAAACAAGTTAGATGTCCTCTAATTGTTGTTGTAAGTTTTACGTGGCTGCAAAAGGGTTCTAGCAAGAACGTTTTCTTACCTACGTAAAAGCCACAACGTGATTTGTCAACTTCTATTTACCCTTCATAAGGACCCTTTTCATCGAATCCGCTCCAACTAAAGTGGGAGAGACAGACACCCGCTAGCCACCTTATGCAACTAGTGCATGTCAGTCGGTGGAACCAGTCTCACGTAAGCGTACATGTAAGGTCGGTCCGGGCCGCTTCATCCCACAATACCGCTGAAGCAAGATAAGACTAGTAGCGGCAAGAAAGTTGACAACATCTACGCCCACAACAAATTGTGTTCTACTCGTGCAAGGAGAACTACGCATAGACCTAGCTCATGATTCCACTGTAGGGGAACGTTGCAGAAAACAAAAAATTTCCTACGGTTTCACCAAGATCCATCTATGAGTTCAACTAGCAACGATTGATTGGATTGCATCTACATACCTTTGTAGATCACGCGCGGAAGCGTCCAAAGAATGGGGGTGAGGAAGTCGTACTCGACGTGATCCAAATCACCGGAGATCCTAGCGCCGAACGGACGACACCTCCATGTTCAACACATGTACGGTCAGCGTGACGTCTCATTCTTCTTGATCCAGCAAGGGGGGAGGAGAGGTTGATGAAGATCCAGCAGCACGACGTGGTGGTGGATGCAGGGCGTCACCGCAGCAGGGCTTCGCCGTTATACTGCGAGAGGGAGAGGTGTAGCAGGGGAGAGGGAGGCGCCAAGACTCAAGGGTGCGGCTGCCCCCTCCCTCCCCCCCTTTATATAGGCCCCCTAGGGGGGTGCGCCGGCCCTGGGAGATGGGATCTCCTAGGGGGGGCGGCGGCCAAGGGGTGGAGTGCCCCCCAAGCCAGGTGGGGCGCCCCTCCACCCTAGGGTTCCCAACCCTAGGCGCATGGGGTGGGCCAAGGGGGGCGCACCAGCCCACTATGGGCTGGTTCCCCTCCCCACTTTGGCCCATGGGGCCCTCCGGGATGGGTGGCCCCACCCGGTGGACCCCCGGGACCCTTCCGGTGGTCCCGGTACAATACCGGTGACCCCCGAAACTCTCCCGATGGCCGAAACTGCACTTCCTATATATAATTCTTCACCGCCGGACCATTCGGGAACTCCTCGTGACGTCCAGGATCTTATCCGGGACTCCGAACAACTTTCGGGTTACTGCATATTCATATCTCTACAACCCTAGCGTCACCGAACCTTAAGTGTGTAGACCCTACGGGTTCGGGAGACATGTAGACATGACCGAGACGGCTCTCCGGTCAATAACCAACAGTGGGATCTGGATACCCATGTTGGCTCCCACATGCTCCTCGATGATCTCATCGGATGAACCATGATGTCGAGGATTCAAGCAACCCCGTATACAATTCCCTTTGTCAATCGGTACGTTACTTGCCCGAGATTCGATCGTCGGTATCCCAATACCTCGTTCAATCTCGTTACCGGCAAGTCACTTTACTCGTACCGTAATGCATGATCCCGTGACCAGACACTTGGTCACTTTGAGCTCATTACGATGATGCATTACCGAGTGGGCCCAGAGATACCTCTCCGTCATACGGAGTGACAAATCCCAGTCTTGATCCGTGTCAACCCAACAGACACTTACGGAGATACCCGTAGTATACCTTTATAGTCACCCAGTTACGTTGTGACGTTTGGTACACCCAGAGCACTCCTACGGTATCCGGGAGTTACACGATCTCATGGTCTAAGGAAAAGATACTTGACATTGGAAAAACTCTAGCAAACGAACTATACGATCTTGTGCTATGTTTAGGATTGGGTCTTGTCCATCACATCATTCACCTAATGATGTGATCCCGTTATCAATGACATCCCCATGTCCATAGCCAGGAAACCATGACTATCTGTTGATCAACGAGCTAGTCAACTAGAGGCTCACTAGGGACACATTGTGGTCTATGTATTCACACATGTATTACGATTTCCGGATAATACAATTAAAGCATGAACAATAGACGATTATCATGAACAAGGAAATATAATAATCATTTTATTATTGCCTCTAGGGCATATTTCCAACAATTAGATGTTTAGTGTATACCGATATTTGAGATGAAGATGAACTCATATATGTTTATTGTTTGAACTTTGTAAGGATGGTTTGGCTTTTCGACGATGTCTACGACACGAAACACCAGGCCTACATGATGCGCGAGAAGAGATGGTAATAACGAGTAATCTAAATATTTTGCCTTAAGTTGAAATTTACATGCCCTAAGATTTGTCATTACTTGTTTTTTGCAGAATCTTGAACCTTTGAAGATTCGGTATCACGGGGTCTCTGGTCCTGCCATGCCTTACGATGAGCGGTACACACCGTACATCAAGCAGGCAGGACTACTCCCGTGGATTCAGTTGGTCAGCCGGTCCACGCCGAATCTGAACGCTCCACTGGTGTCCACTCTTGCTGATCGGTGGAGGCCGGAGACGCATAGTTTCCATCTTCGGACTGGGGAGATGACCGTGATGCTCGAGGATGTCTCGTTGATCACCGGTCTTGCTATCGACGGGATGCCTCTCTGTATGAGCACCGATTTTGATGGGTGGCGCGAGCAGATGATTGCTCTTATCGGTATGGCTCCTACCGAGGCTGAGGCTGATGTAGAGGAGGGAGAAGAGAAGAAGAAGAAGGAAAGGAAAGCAGCCGGAGCTGCTTTCACGTGGATTCAAACTCACTTTGCGACGTGCCCTCCGGATGCCACTGATGACGTGATCCAGACACATGCTCATGTCTACATGTGGTATGTTGTGTCGAGGACTTTGTTTCCTGACTCCACTGGCAAGAACGCTCCATGGATGTGGCTGAAGGCGTTGACCGTCTTCAATAGCAAATGGAGCTGGAGTTCAGCGACTCTTGCCTACTTGTACCGACAGGTAGTTGGTCTGTTTTGTGATCAACTCATTTCTTCATTAGCAATGCAAGCTTGCTGTCAAGTTAACATTGTTTTACTTTCATATCCAGCTGGACGATGCGTGTTGCAGGATCACAGATAGTGCAGGCATTGGTGGTAATATGCTTCTACTTTCTGTATGGAGCTGGGAGCGTCTGCCTGTTGGACGCCCGAAGAGCGTCAGGTTTAATCCTTGGTATGAAGATGAAGATGACGAATTACGGCGCCCCACTTGGGCTTACAAGTGGGATGTGGTTTCCGAGATGACGAACGGTGTCAATCTCATGTACCAGAAGTACGTTGCCGAGTTGGACATGATTACGCCTGAGCAGGTAACGAGGTCATTACTTCAGTCATTTCTCATGTTTGCCTGAAAAAATTCACCAATTTTGCATTGTTGCCCTATTTCATAGGTGGAATGGCAGCCATATGGCGCCGATGACAGACTTGGGTACACCCCGGAGTTTACCATCAACCCGATGTGCTTGCGGGATAGGGATCTCTGGCGTATGCGGTGCCCACTGATATGCAATTGGGCTGTTGAGTTTCATTTGCCACATCGCGTGTGTCGTTAGTTTGGTCTGTTCCAGCCTCACCCGTCGGAATGGGTGGATACGAACAAAGCACTTCATAGGTAAGACAGCATGAACCGTATTGACTAAGCATCGTCATTCCTTGATTTTGCTAATGTTTGGTTTTGTACCATGCAGGTAGGACAGGAGAAGGAAGCGGAAGATAAAGGACTGGGACAGGCATCATGCTTTGTATGTTACCCACTTCTAGCTTTGTGTGGAGGAAGCTCGTAGCAGTGCACGCGCCAAGCTTTGTGAGCATGGTCCACTTGCTTTTGATAACTACATACGATGGCTTCTTGAAAATACTCGAGTTGAGATATGCCCGCCGGCATATAATGAGGATATTCTTGAAGAACCCGTAAACTTTGAGGATCTATCAAAGGGGAAGTACAACAGAGATGTCAGGGTAGGGCACTGTCGGATTTCGGGTTCCGACAGACCCTTGAGGTTTGAACACTGGGGTGCGCGCGGAGATTTCTCCTTCTACCTACTTGCACCCCTCCGCCTCGCTAAGATCTAAGCTATGGAAAGAACAACACAAGAGACACAGGGTTTATACTGGTTCGGGCCACCGTTGTGGTGTAATACCCTACTCCAGTGTGTGGTGTGGTGGATTGCCTCTTGGGCTGATGATGATGAGCAATACAAGGAAGAACAGCCTCGCGAGGGTCTGTTCTTGGCTGGGGGGATGAACTGCTAGGAGGAGTTCAGTCACCCTTCTCTCTCTCTCTCTCTTCTCGATTCTCTCTCTGATTTCGATCCAATCTTCGATCTCCCATCTCCCCTACCCTGTGGGTGGCTAGTCCTATTTATAGGCAAAGGCCCTGGGCCTCCTCCCAAATATTGAGCGGGAAGGGCGCCAACAATTGGCCATTTTGAAGGGGAACATCTGGTACACTTATCCTGACTAAAGTTGGTCCTTGCCTGCCAAAGGCTCTGGTGGTGACGCTGGCTTGGGCTCCACAATGACTTCCTCCCTGCCGTTGGACTGGTCTTGGTCTCGTTGCACTGAAGCGGGTGCCTTTGCTTGATGCTCTCGCCTGCGCTTGCTCCCTTTACACCAAAGAGGAAAGGAGGACACTGCGCGGCTGGCGCCCGCCTGGCGCCTTTGGTCGCCATGGCTTGCGTGACGGGCACCTCGTGAGGTACCCCGCCTTGATCTCTCCGCATCCTCGCGAGCCAGCCTGATGAGGCCGTGCTTGAGGAAGCTCCGTGTCGTCCGCCCCGCGAGGCTTGGCCCCTCGCGAGGGTCTTGGGTCTGTGTTGATGAAGATGGGCCGCGCTGGGTCCCCTTTTGAGCCACGCCGCGGGCCGCGGGCAGGCAAGTCTGGGGACCCCCGTTCCCAGAACGCCGACAGGCACGGAGTCCCTGCTGTTCCGGTGATTAATGTTGGGGAACGCAGTAATTTCAAAAAATTTCCTACGCACACGCAAGATCATGGTGATGCATAGCAACGAGAGGGGAGAGTGTTGTCTACGTACCCACGCAGACCGACTGCGGAAGCGTTGGCGCAACGTAGAGGAAGTAGTCGTACGTCTTCCCGATCCGACCGATCCAAGCACCGTTACTCCGGCACCTCCGAGTTCTTAGCACACGTACAGCTCGATAACGATCCCCGGGCTCCGATCCAGCAAAGCTTCGGGGAGGAGTTCCGTCAGCACGACGGCGTGGTGACGATCTTGATGTTCTACCGTCACAGGGCTTCGCCTAAGCACTGCTACAATATAATCGAGGTGGAATATGGTGGCAGGGGGCACCGCACACGGCTAAGGAACGATCTCAATGATCAACTTGTGTGTCTAGAGGTGCCCCCCTGCCCCCGTATATAAAGGATCCAAGGGGGAGGGGGCGGCCGGCCAGGAGAAGGGCGCAGGAGGAGTCCTACTCCTACCGGGAGTAGGACTCCCCCCCCAATCCTAGTTGGAATAGGATTCCCCGAGGGGGAAAGAGAGAGAGGGGGGCCGGCCACCTCTCCTTGTCCTAATAGGACTAGGGGAGGGGGGAGGCGCGCGGCCCACCTTGGGCTGCCCCTTTCTCCTTTCCACTAAGGCCCACTAAGGCCCATATAGTTCCCGGGGGGTTCCGGTAACCTCCCGGTACTCCGGTAAAATCTCGATTTCACCCGGAACACTTCCGATATCCAAACATAGGCTTCCAATATATCAATCTTTATGTCTCGACCATTTCGAGACTCCTCGTCATGTCCGTGATCACATCCGGGACTCCGAACTAACTTCGGTACATCAAAATGCATAAACTCATAATAACTGTCATCGTAACGTTAAGCGTGCGGACCCTACGGTTCGAGAACAATGCAGACATGACTGAGACACATCTCCGGTCAATAACCAATAGCGGGACCTGGATGCCCATATTGGCTCCTACATATTCTACGAAGATCTTTATCGGTCAGACCGCATAACAACATACGTTGTTCCCTTTGTCATCGGTATGTTACTTGCCCGAGATTCGATCGTCGGTATCCAATACCTAGTTCAATCTCGTTACCGGCAAGTCTCTTTACTCATTCCGTAATACATCATCTCGCAACTAACTCATTGGCTGCAATGCTTGCAAGGCTTATCTGATGTGCATTACCGAGAGGGCCCAGAGATACCTCTTCGACAATCGGAGTGACAAATCCTAATCTCAAAATACGCCAACCCAACATCTACCTTTGGAGACACCTGTAGAGCTCCTTTATAATCACGCAGTTACGTTGTGACATTTGGTAGCACACAAAGTGTTCCTCCGGTAAACGGGAGTTGCATAATCTCATAGTCATAGGAACATGTATAAGTCATGAAGAAAGCAATAGCAACATACTAAACGATCGGGTGCTAAGCTAATGAAATGGGTCATGTCAATCAGATCATTCAACTAATGATGTGATCTCGTTAATCAAATAACAACACCTTGTTCATGGTTAGGAAACATAACCATCTTTGATTAACGAGCTAGTCAAGTAGAGGCATACTAGTGACACTAAGTTTGTCTATGTATTCACACATGTATTATGTTTCCGGTTAATACAATTCTAGCATGAATAATAAACATTTATCATGATATAAGGAAATAAATAATAACTTTATTATTGCCTCTAGGGCATATTTCCTTCAGTCTCCCACTTGCACTAGAGTCAATAATCTAGATTACACAGTAATGATTCTAACACCCATGGAGCCTTGGTGCTGATCATGTTTTGCTCGTGGAAGAGGCTTAGTCAACGGGTCTGCAACATTCAGATCCATATGTATCTTGCAAATCTCTATGTCTCCCACCTGGACTAGATCCCGGATGGAATTGAAGCGTCTCTTGATGTGCTTGGTCCTCTTGTGAAATCTGGATTCCTTTGCCAAGGCAATTGCACCAGTATTGTCACAAAAGATTTTCATTGGACCCGATGCACTAGGTATGACACCTAGATCGGATATGAACTCCTTCATCCAGACTCCTTCGTTCGCTGCTTCCGAAGCATCTATGTACTCCGCTTCACATGTAGATCCCGCTACGACGCTTTGTTTGGAACTGCACCAACTGACAGCTCCACCGTTTAATGTAAATACGTATCTGGTTTGCGATTTAGAATCGTCCGGATCAGTGTCAAAGCTTGCATCAACGTAACCTTTTACGATGAGCTCTTTGTCACCTCCATATACGAGAAACATATCCTTAGTCCTTTTCAGGTATTTCAGGATGTTCTTGACCGCTGTCCAGTGATCCACTCCTGGATTACTTTGGTACCTCCCTGCTAAACTTATAGCAAGGCACACATCAGGTCTGGTACACAGCATTGCATACATGATAGAGCCTATGGCTGAAGCATAGGGAACATCTTTCATTTTCTCTCTATCTTCTGCAGTGGTCGGGCATTGAGTCTTACTCAACTTCACACCTTGTAACACAGGCAAGAACCCTTTCTTTGCTTGATCCATTTTGAACTTCTTCAAAACTTTGTCAAGGTATGTGCTTTGTGAAAGTCCAATTAAGCGTCTTGATCTATCTCTATAGATCTTTATGCCTAATATGTAAGCAGCTTCACCAAGGTCTTTCATTGAAAAACTCTTATTCAAGTATCCCTTTATGCTATCCAGAAATTCTATATCATTTCCAATCAGTAATATGCCATCCACATATAATATCAGAAATGCTACAGAGCTCCCACTCACTTTCTTGTAAATACAGGCTTCTCCAAAAGTCTGTATAAAACCAAATGCTTTGATCACACTATCAAAGCGTTTATTCCAACTCCGAGAGGCTTGCACCAGTCCATAAATGGATCGCTGGAGCTTGCACACTTTGTTAGCTCCCTTTGGATTGACAAAACCTTCTGGTTGCATCATATACAACTCTTCTTCCAGAAATCCATTCAGGAATGCAGTTTTGACATCCATCTGCCAAATTTCATAATCATAAAATGCGGCAATTGCTAACATGATTCGGACAGACTTAAGCATCACTACGGGTGAGAAGGTCTCATCGTAGTCAACCCCTTGAACTTGTCGAAAACCTTTTGCGACAAGTCGAGCTTTGTAGACAGTAACATTACCATCAGCATCAGTCTTCTTCTTGAAGATCCATTTATTCTCAATTGCTTGCCGATCATCGGGCAAGTCAACCAAAGTCCATACTTTGTTCTCATACATGGATCCCATCTCAGATTTCATGGCTTCAAGCCACTTTGCGGAATCTGGGCTCACCATCGCTTCTTCATAGTTCGTAGGTTCATCATGATCTAGCAGCATGATTTCCAGAACAGGATTACCGTACCACTCTGGTGCGGATCTCGCTCTGGTTGATCTACGAGGTTCAGTAGTATCTTGTCCTAAAGTTTCATGATCATCATCATTAGCTTCCTCACTAATTGGTATAGGTGTCGCAGAAACAGTTTTCTGTGATGTACTACTTTCCAATAAGGGAGCAGGTACAGTTACCTCGTCAAGTTCTACTTTCCTCCCACTCACTTCTTTCGAGAGAAACTCCTTCTCTAGAAAGGATCCATTCTTAGCAACGAATGTCTTGCCTTCGGATCTGTGATAGAAGGTGTACCCAACAGTCTCCTTTGGGTATCCTATGAAGACACATTTCTTCGATTTGGGTTCGAGCTTATCAGGTTGAAGCTTTTTCACATAAGCATCGCAGCCCCAAACTTTCAGAAACGACAACTTTGGTTTCTTGCCAAACCACAGTTCATAAGGCGTCGTCTCAATGGATTTTGATGGTGCCCTATTTAACGTGAATGCGGCCGTCTCTAGAGCGTATCCCCAAAACGATAGCGGTAAATCAGTAAGAGACATCATAGATCGCACCATATCTAGTAAATCAGTAAGAGCAAGGCGCTGCACTTTACAGTGTGACGCCCGCCCGTTCGGCGCTGCATAGAACAGTGCAGCGCCTTTATTCTGGACGCTGCACGGTTGTTTACTGCAAAAACAGAGTTGACAGCACATTCATTTCACCGGAACATCATAATACTTACAATGAATGCATCATCACAACAATTTGAACAAACAAAAATTTTATGCCGACGAGTTCATAACTTAAGACAATTCAAACATTACTACGACATGGTTCACGACACATTCATTACAAATGACAAATGGCAGCTTGCCCTAGAAGATAGTTCACCAACATCTCACATGCCCTCACAAGTTCACGACGAGTGCACCGAAGCGAAGTCCCTACTGAGTAGAGCAAGGCCATTTCCCCTTCTTGTCACGGGCCGAGTCCTCCTCTTGTGCCTCGCGAGCCTTTGCAAGCTTTCTTGCCCTCTCCTCCTCACGAGCAAGTTTCGCTTGGCGTGACCTCTCCTCCTCTCGTTTCTTCCGCTCCATCCTCTCCTTCTGACGACGCTCTTCCTCCAAGCCTCTTCGAAACGATTCTTCGAACCACCGTTGCCGCCTAAGACAATCTTGGTATTGGTCCTTTTTGACATCTTCTAGCACTTCAAGATCTATCCACGTGAAGTACTTGCATAGAGGAGGCGGTGACTGCATACAAAATTTTTGTTAGTGTTGACACACATTTGATAGTAACATTTTACTTCTCGAGCTTACCGGTGGTTGGTCATAGGCGTTAGTTGGAAGTGCACGATCATAAGCATAGTTCGGGCATACAAAATATCTCCGCCCTTCCGTCCATGATTTATTTCGGTCGGTGGATACCTTCACCTTGCAAACATCTCCACACCAACATGGCGGGATGTTGGCATCTTTCTCCTTCACCTTGTCCAAAGATGCGTCCTCCCACTTGTTCGGCATGTCTTCTTGGTTAGCACACGGTGGCCTCATCATGGAACCGGACGAAGCCATGCCTACAAAACCGATAATTCTTGGTTAACCCTAACCCCCACTTAACAATAACCACAATCCTAACCATAGCATAACCCTAACACTAACATCAAACACACATACCCCTAACCCTAGCATACTATGAAAGCCTAACCAACCCAAATTAGCAAAGAAACTTAACATCATTCAACAAATATTTGCAAATCCAAGCCAAAACTAGGGTTTTCCCAAAGTAGCAAGATTTGAGCAAATGTGACAATTCCTATGGATGAAAACAAGGGGAACAGAGGAGATTACCTTAAGGGAGGGTTTGGCTTCGAAATCCACGGTCAAATACTCCGGATCTGAGGAGGATTTGAGAGGGGGAGAGAGGAGGGCAGAGGGGAGGCACTGAGCTTCGGGTTTGCGTGGGGGTGGGGGTGTGTGGGGTGGGGATGGGTGGGAGGAGGGTGAGTGCAGCAAATAGATGTCCAACCGTGCAGCGCCTAAGGGAGAGGCGCCCCACACCACAGTGCAGCGCCTACCCTTTAGACGCTGCACTACTAGACATCCCAGTCCAGAGAGCAATAGAAGCTTCTAGTATGTTTTCTGCCCCAAAAATGCTAAGTGAGTGTGCAACGCCCAAGGGATAGGCGCTGCTCTGTACTGTGCAGCGCCCAGGAGTGAGGCGCTGCACATTACAGTGCAGCGCCCCTCCCTTAGGCGCTGCATACTTACTTAACAAATTTTTGGGTGCAAAAGCTACTGGAACGCTTCTGTTGCTCTCTAGACTGGGATGTCCAGCAGTGCAGCGCCTAAGGGAGAGGCGCTGCACTATGGTGTGTGGCGCCTCTCCCTTAGGCGCTGTACGGCTAGACATCCCAGTCCAGAGAGCAACAGAAGTGTTCCAGGAGCTTTTGCATCCAAAAATTTGCTAAATCAGTCTGCGGCGCCTAAGGGAGGGGCGCTGCACTGTAATGTGCAGCGCCTCGGCCTTAGGCGCTGCACTATCTGCTATTTTCATATACAAAGTGATTTTTATGTTTTGTGATTCACATAGATTGCACATAATCATATCCAAATCACATGTAGTAGTCCAAATCACATACTCATACACACATAGCAATAGAGTTGTCCAATCACATAGTCATACACAAACATTTAGCCAAAAAGACATAGTCATTTACGTCTCATATCACATAGTAGCACACATTTTGGTTCATAGAAAAGGTCATGGTCCTTGTCCCTTCTTCTTCTTCTTCTTCTTCTTCTTCTTCTTCTTCTCCCTCCTCCGACCACCAAGGGAGCTCACCTTTCGCCTCTGTGTCCTCCACCCCCTTCATTGTTTCCATACCTATAAAAATGTCAATATAATAGTTAGTCACACAATGCAAAATGACAACACAAGCATTGAGCCAAAAGAATAAGATCATAGTAAGTCACATACGGCAATGGTCCATTGAGCCAAGTGAACATTCCTCCACCACGGCCGCCGCCAAGGCCAAGATCACCACCACGGCCTCTACCACCACCACGGCCTAGACCACCACCACGGCCTCTACCGCCACCACGCCCTAGACCACCACCATGGCCTCTGCCACCACCACGGCCAAGACCATCACCACGTCCTAGGCCTTCACCACGGCCAAGACCATCACCACGGCCTCTACCACCACCACCACGGCCTAGACCATCACCACGGCCTAGGCCTTCACCACGGCCAAGACCATCCCCATGGCCTAGGCCATCACCACGGCCTCTAACACCACCACGGCCTCTACCACCACCACGACCTCTTTGTTGCCTAGTGCCCCGTTGGCTTGTTTGACTTGGTTGGCTACTCCTTCGTTGACTTGGTTGGCTATCATTTGCTTGGCTTGTGCTTGCATCATTTTTCTTTGATCTTTTTCTTGATTTGGGACAAGTTCTTGTGTTGTGTCCCCCATGACTGCAGTCCCCACAACGGGATTGCTCACGAGGCTCTTGGAATTGGCCGGTGCCGTATTCTCCACCGCCACCACGGCCCCATCCGTCCATGTCACCTCTAAGACGCTTTGTCTTACGTCTTCCCCGTCTAACGACCTTCAATTCCGGGTCCGGACATAGTTGAACTCCATGATACTCCGGCCATTATGATTGGTCCCAGTATGGCTGAAACCAGGGAGCCCATGTATTCTTTACCGTCATGATTGAGAACTCGGACTCCCTCACGGTAAGAGGGTGATTGACGTCCACATTCCTAACACGGGCTGCATTTAACAAGTGCGAGCATGGGAGATGAAGCAACGATGGCCTCATGCAGCTGCAATCACACTGTGTTAGGGAGACCTTGAAAGCGCGGCCTCCGTGTTGGTGGCCATCGTTTGTGGTTCCTCCAGGCTCTTTCACCTCATACTTCCACTCGTTGTCGTCATATAGTACAGCTTCTTGAGAGTCTGCCTTTCGTGATTGAAAGTCCAACCATTCTTCAACCTTTGGTGGGAAATAGTACTTGTGCTTATCCTTGTTCTCACCAGCAATCTGCTTATCCGTCTCCATTGAATACTTCAAAAAGTATCCATTCATCTTGTCAAATGTGTATTGAACTATTGCCGTCATGGGTAATGCACGTACACCCTTGAGCACCTTATTGAAGCATTCTGCCATATTGCTTGTCATTTGACTGTACCTCCGGCCATCTTCATCGAAAGCACGTGCCCACATATTCCTTTCGACAATGTTCTTACTGAGAAATTCATGACCACCGGGGTCAAGTTTCTTGTGTCTGAGCAATGCATTGAACAATGTGGCAAACCGCTTGTTGGTGAAAGCGAGACAACAATCTTGAAGATCATCGGCCAACTCCTTGATACCACATGCCCTATAGAAGTTTGCACAAAAGTGCCTCATGCACCATCGATGGTGCAACTTTCTATGTCCGGGAATGTCAACCACCACCGCATTTAGAATTCCTGGATGGCGATCCGATATGACACAAATTTCCCTTTCAGCCGGTAATACCCTTGTTCTCAATTGACGCAAGAACCACTCCCAGTTATCATTGTTCTCCACCTCAACCAAAGCGAAAGCCAAAGGCAACACCCGGTTATTGGCATCACTTGATATTGCAATCAATAAAGTGTCCCTGTATTGTCCGGTCAAGAACGTGCCATCAATGGCGATGACGGGCCGACAATGCTCAAAAGCCCTCATGCATTGCTCAAAGGCCCAAAATGCATGGCCAAATACTCGGACGATCCTCCCATTTTGAATCAATGTTTGGTGCCCATGAGGCTCAACCACGTGAACCATGCCTGGGTTTGTGGTGGCCATAGCTAACAACAACCTAGGGAGTCGGTTGTATGCTTCCTCCCAATTTCCATACAACATCTTGAATGCGGCTTGCTTTGCCTTCCATGCCTTTCCGTACTTCACCTTGTAATGAAAGATGGCTTTCACAAGGTCAATGACACTCTTGATGCTCATTGTTGGAAGTGTGGATATTTGGTTGGAAAGCCTATAAGCGATGAACTCGGACGTGAGTTGTCCGTGTTGTTGGTACACAAGCTTGCCATCCGCATTCTTGTGCCGGCACATGTGATTTGGTAGACAACTCACTATGCTCCAAGTGGGACCTCCTTTCCATGGCCTTGCACGCACAATCCATGGACAACTTGGCACTTCACATTTGACCGTGTAACGCACATTGACATCCGAGTTGGCCAATTTATGTGGACGATAATGCATAACCGAGTAGTTGTCAAGCCACATCTTCAATTCCAAGAAGGATTTAAACTCACAACCGGGATATATCTCGTTCTTGCCGTCTTCCAAATCACGATGAGAACTTGGCCTAGCTCCAAGAGATATGCATTTGCCACCATCCACAATGGCTTCATCCGCGAGACTAAGATCCTTGAACAATGGTGTCTTGTGATCCCGCCCGAATACCTTCTTGAATGCTTGGGCCTCCTTCGGTGTGAACCCCTCCTCATCAACCTCTTCATCGGGACCATCGTCATCCGAGTCCGATGCATATGCGCGGGAAAAAGGGATGGATTGGTCCATTGTCTCTTGCACATGATATTGGTCGAGATCACCCACATTGTTGTCATGGAGATCAACTTCGTTGTCATCCTCCTCGTACTCATCATTCTCCTCTTCAAAACCTTCATTTTGGTTGTTTGGAGTCGGGCTCAATGTTGGCCAATCTTGTTGCGTGAAATGAGGTTCACTCATTTGATCTTGGTTCATGGGTGGTGGAGTGCTAGCAACCAACGGGGAGGGGTTCCGGTTCAAGTCCAAATTCAAAGTAGACTCAACCTTCTTGGAGGCAAATAACTCAAGAGCCTTGTCTAGAGATTCAGCAACCGTCTCCTTGTATGCAACCCAACGTCGCTCGGAGTTCACACGCATTGTCTTCCAACGGATGTGCATTCCAAAACCAACATTATGCCTTCCCTCGAACTCAACAACGTCACTTGGGTCCATCCAATTCAAATCCTTCCTCACTTGGTCCAAGAGCTCCGCATAGCTTTGGACTACTCTCAAACACCATGTCAAGCTCATCCGGGTCCGGCTCAACATTGCCTTTCAAAAAGGCCTCTTTATCCACATGATGAACATAAACACATGTTCTCCCCATCCCTACAATAATAAAAAACACACATATATCAAGTAAGTACTTAACAAAAATATTTGCACAAAATACATATGCCATAACATATATATGAATTAATAACCCTAACCCCCACTTAACAATAACCACAATCCTAACCATAGCATAACCCTAACACCAACATCAAACACACATAACCCTAACCCTAGCATACTATGAAAGCCTAACCAACCCAAATTAGCAAAGAAACATAACATGATTCAATACAAATTTGCAAATCCAAGCCAAAACTAGGGTTTCCCCAAAGTAGCAAGATCTGAGCAAATATGACAATTTCTATGGATGAAAACGAGGGGATCGAAGGAGATTACCTTAAGGGAGGGGTTGGCTTCGAAATCCACGGTCAAATACTTCGGATTTGCAAGATTTGAGAAGGATTTGAGAGGGGGAAGGGGAAGAGAGGAGGGGCGCACGGCTAAGGGTTTGTGTGGGGTGGGGTGTGTGGGGTGGGGGTGGGATGGGAGAGAGGGTGGGGCCAGCTTAGGAACACAGCCTGTGCAGCGCCCAAGAGCTAGGCGCTGCACATTACAAGTGTGGCACCTAAGTCTGAGGCGCTGCAGTGCTGTCTGTGGGGCCGCAACTGAACCAGGCCTGCCACGCTGGCAGGAGGTGCGACGCCCAAGAGAGAGGCGCTGCATAGTAGTGTGTGGCGCCCAGCTATCGGGCGCCACACGAAAGGGTCAGCAGAGTAAAAATTTTTTGGAACGAGATCAGTTTGTGATTTGGTTTGCCCCTCAGATCAAATATGTGATTTCTGCCCCACTCCGACGCCCCGTGCGCGCCAGCCTTTTTAGTTCCAGAATGGGATCGTTGGATTCATTTATAGGATGGGACACCATGATGGCAATGTTCCGTGCACTTGAAAGCGATTTCCTTTCGCAACATGATTCTCATTCTTTTGGTGCCTCGCTAACAAACGCATAGTATTTGGTAGGGTGCTTAGCAGCCGGGATAGACATGTGAGTTGTTTACCGATGTTCAACCCATCTTGTTTTTACCGTAACATGTTTACCCATTTTACTGCCTTATCATTGGCTCTGTTTGGATTCATAAGTTAGAGTTAGTTTTAGTTAGTTGGGGCTCAAATAACCCAAAAGTATCCAAACATGATGGGTTAGTTCAGGTTAGTTGGATCTAATCCACGCCAAAAAACTAGCCCACAGTAGAGGAGCTTATTTGGGTTAGTTCTTCTGAGCCCACTAAAAAATAGTAAAAAAAGTTATCTCTCCCATCCAAATAGGGTCCAAAATAGTCAAATGATTAAGAAAGAATATTTATTGTCAATCTAACCCTACCATCCAAACATCTCTTTGGTTAGAGTTAGTTTAGGGTTAATTTAGGGTTAAAATATAACTCTAACATCTAACTTAGTTAGAGTATCCAAACAGGGCCATTGTGCATTTTTTTTTTGCTAGCACCGAAAGTTGCTCTTTTTTGTTTCTAAATTTTTTGAAGTAACCTGGTTTTTAATGTTACACATTTACCGTTAGTTGTAATATAAAATGTACCACTCCCTCATCTGCTCGCACCGGGGATGGTGCTGTCGGATTGCGCCTATGTTGTCACCGGTTTACACCTGAAAGAACATGCATGATTGCTCTCGCTTCGGTCACTTGTTCTGAGTTGCTATCTTGAGGCTCATCCATGAGTTCAATGTGCCATTCGAAGAAGGTTGCTCTTGGGTAAAGTAGTTTAGCTTTGTCACAACGTCCATTTGGCAGTGTGGCAATTGGAGTTTGTGACCTCTCCCACCCTCGAATCATGTGCTTCGCTTAAAAGCCTATCTGTCTGGGTTAGGCAATGACGTCGGCCTGACATCGCCTCCCTCTATGGGGAGTAGCTTTGAAGGCTCTCTTTTTTTTATCCTGTTCGCACCTCTTGGGGCTGGACGCATATGACATTGTGGTTGACATGTGGCCAACCAAGTCGACAGCGTCGAGTGGTGGTTCGGTTATGTCGAGGTTGTTTTACTTGGCTTGCTGACATGTCTACTCATTGGGTTTCACATGATATAATGTGATGCGCACTTTTGCATATTTTTTCCATTGTTGCTCGCCTACGAAAACGAAGATGTCTGGTCGCTGGCGTGTGTGCCTGGCTATTTGGCATAGGTCGGTGTGGACTTTGTGCAGGGGCTACGATAAGGTCATCGTTAGCGGTCAGCCGTGGAGAAGTCGTAGACGTTGTCTTGAGGAGGAATGATGACTATAACATTTGCGTGAAGCATGTGTTGGTAATTAGGCTGGCCAGTCATGCAATGTCATGTTCCATGATACTGCTTTGGCTATCGTTATAGTTTTTGACTGATTTTTGTTAATTGATTCGAATGATTATTAGTATTTTTTTTATAAACGGATTGACACGGCACAAGAAACCGGGAGTGTCGTAGCGAGAGGCGATTTTCTAAGAACTCCCGGTCAACCCACCTCACTCGTCGGCGATCTACGGTTTCCTCCGCCTCCGGCGGTCGCTCCGGTTGCGGGAGGTTGGGGAAACCATGGATCTAGGCTTGTACATAGCGTAGGGCTTGGTAGGGCCGCGGCCGGCGTCGCCATGGAGGTGAAGATGGCCTCGGTGTGGTGTTTGTCGTCGGCTCGCTTCCCCTCTCGCGGCGGCGCTCCCTGGAGTTCCATCGCGCGGCGGCTGACTTCCCCAAGCCCACCAATCTACGGATCTGGTGCGCTTGTCGTGCCCCGGCCGGATCTTGGGTGGTGGAGGATCCGGAGGTTGAAGACGAAGGTGAAGATGACGTTGGCATCCATCGCGACGAAGACGGCGTTCCTGCGAGTAGGATATGTGGATCCGGCGATCGGTGACCTCCCGGCTGCCACGAGGCTGGCTCCAATCCAAGGCCTGAGGCGGAGCAGTGGCAGCGGCGCGCCATCGACGGCTCCAGTTCGTCGGCCTAGTCGGGATCTAGAAGAAGGGGTTATGTGTAATTTTCTTTTACTTTTGGGTCTTTCTGTAAAAACGATGGATTAATATTATCTTCACTTTCCGTAAAAAAGAAAAGAAACCAGGAGTGTCACGTTTACACCATACAAGTCACAACGTGCAACGCAGGCCACACACGCGTCATGCACGACGCTAAACACCAACGATCGTAAGCATAGCGCTCTGCTCAGGGAAGCTTAACGTCACACAGGCACTTGTGACTTGTCTCTGTTGTTTGTCAGCAGAAAGAGATATTGACGCTTTCGACGTTGACCGAAGAACAAAAAATATCCATCCGTGGACGCCCCGTGGCTCGGGAGGAGCTGTCTCCGATCTGTCACCATTGCTTGCACCACGGACGGGCTGCCAGCGAGAGCGAAGAGTCGTCTCCGTGGCTCAGTGCGCACCCATGTACACCAACAGCCAGCATTTTGTTGATTTGTTCCAAACAGGGACGGGGCACGTCGCCTGGTACATACACATTTTTAGATGTTTCTTATGACAACGACGTCCCGAGCATTTGAAAAGAGGATTCTTTCAGGCATTGAGATTGAGGGACATGGTTCTCATTCTCTTGGTGCCAGAGTAAAAAAATGTTGATGTGATGGGGCATATGTTTAGACGCCAGCCCGGGTAGACAGTAACACATGAGTTACTTATGCATGCGGATCATTAATTCATCATGTGTTTTTTTACATTAACCCTTTTACCCTTTTTACTCCATTGCCCTTGTCATTTTCTTGTTGCTAGCACTGAAAGTTACTCCTCTCGTTTTAAGTATCTTGGTTCTGAATATTCGGAATTTGCAGTCATGTGTATGCACCTTATTCATCGGAATGGCAAGAGTAAATAGAATAATAATCTTACTCCCTGCTACGCCAAAACACTACATCTATTGTTTGTCTTTGTCGACCGCTGTTTCTACGAGTTTCTGAATTTAAATAAGATTGCTCTGCTGAGACGGTGGTGTTAAGGCTTCTCTGGATTTATATAACTCGGCTACGGGCCAAAGCCTTACCTATGACAAGTGCTCTAAGTTCTTTGGTGAAGCGTGCCCGGTCTCGGTTCAAGATCAAGTTAGGGATGCTCTACATGTCACGAGTTTGGTCTTTGAGGAGAAGTATTTGGATCTTCCCACACCTGAGGCACGCATATCTAAAGGAAAGTTTCAAAACCTTCAAACAAGCCTCACCAAAAGGCTCGTTCAGTGGGGGGATGGGTACCTAGCTCAGCCGGGAAGAGAGGTACTTATAAAGTCAGTCGCACAAGCTTTGCCCACATACATAATGGGAGTTTTTAAGCTGCCGTTCTCAGTTTGTGATGACCTCACTAGAATGGTGAGGAATTTCTATTGGGGTTCGGAGAAGGGAAAGAGGAAGGTACATTGGAAGGGATGGGACCATCTTATGCAACCGAAAGATAGGGGTGGTGTTGGCTTCCGGGATTTTCGTCTATTTAATTCTAGCTCGTCAGGCGTGGAGGCTTATCACGAGACTGGATAGCCTTTGTGCGCGTTTGCTCAAATCCAAGTACTACCCAGAGGGCAAGCTCGAAGATACGGTGTTCATCGAAAATGCTTCGTCCTCCTGGCAGGCCATTAGTCACGGCTTGGATTTATTGAAGAAAGGCTTAATTTGGAGAGTGGCACTGGGAGTAGCATTAGGGTGGGGTGGGATAGTTGGATCCCACGTCCTTTCTGCTATAAACCTATTTCTAGACAAGGCCCTATGTCGCATTCAGTATGTTTCGGATCTACTAAATGATAATGGCTCCTGGAAGATTCAAACTCTGAATCAGTATTTCGTTCAAGCAGATGTGGTGGAGAACTTAAAGATCAGAGCATCCCTAAGGCGAGGGGATGACGTTATTGCATGGGGGCCTGAAAAATTGGGTGTTTTTCCGTGAAGAGTGCCTACCAGTTGGCTTTCGACGAGACACATAGGTCTAATGCGGCATCATCTAGCTCGTCGCCGCTGGGAGCGAGGAGTTGCTGGAAGTTCATATGGAATTGTGGAGCACCGCCGACAGTTTCAAACTTTGCATGGAGAATTGCGACTAATGGATTGCCGACATGGAAGAACAAACATAAGATTGGGCTTGAAACTACTAGCATATGCCCAGTATGTGGTTTGGATACAGAGGACAATTTTCATCTGTTTTTAAGATGCCAATTTGGACGGGATTTATATATGGAAATGGCAAAAGTCTGGAGACTCCCTCATCTACAATCGATAGTCAATTGTGGGAAGGAGTGGTTATTGCAAGTACTAAGCACCAAGGAGTGAGTTGGAGAGATGTATGCTGCTACTGATTTTCTGGAGAAGCTAGTATGTACGCAATGAACTGGTGCATCATAAACCTGCCCCGCCAATGGACGTGTCTGTCAGATTCCTGCGGAGCTACTTGGAGTCACTGATGGCCATCAAACATGATAATGGCGCTGATCCGGTGAAAGGTAAAGCGTATATCACCATGGACCCGGGGGTAAAGCCGGTTGTACAAGTGCCCAAGTCGCGTAGCTGGGCTAAACCGAGCCAGGGTTGGACTAAACTGAATACTGACGGTGCATTTGTCTCGTGTGATGATGCTGGTGCGGGTATGATTTTGAGAGATTCTTCAGGGAAGATTATCTTTTCTCAGCTTGCAGAGCTTTGTATTCCTGCAGGGATGTGCTGGAGGCGGAGCTTTGTGCCTGTATGGAGGGGTTGTCCTCGTTGATTCAACGCACGGAACTGCCGATAGAAATTGAGATGGATTCTTCAGTTGCAGTGTCCATGATCACATGTGGGGGCACTGATCGATCGGCGTACTCTTCGCTAGTGAATGAGATTAGATTGTTATTGAGTCTTCATCAAACTTGTATTACTCATGTCGCGCGCTCACAAAATAAAGCGAGCGACAGGTTAGCTGCTTTTGATCGCGTTAATAATAGGACTATGACTTGGTTAGGGTCAGGTCCTCCTGAGGTTTTAAAGATAGTTGTTGAAGATTGTAATGATACTTTGATTGAATAATACAAGTATTGAGCCTGAAGAAAAAAAAATGGCCGTTTTTTTTTAAAACACACAAAAAAATGGCCGTTTGTCTTTTTCTGATAAAGAAAGGAAAACACAACAAGCAATCCAGCTACTCTCTCCGTCACGGTTTAGAAGGCACAGTTAAATGTGCATGCGTTTCCACAATAGACAAGGTTTAGGGCGCATTGCATTTATTTTTAGTAGCTAATTAGTATTCCGATATACTATTTCTATATGCATGCATAGTGTGAATGTTATTTTTTAGTTCATCTCATAATTAATAGATAATCACTTAGGTCCCAGAGAATTTCCAAACACGCCTTCTGAACCGTCACAAAGGTAGTACTACTAGTAGGGTGCATGAGGCATTAGCTGACTTCGACGCCACGTGAGGCGAGCAAAACCACATGACAATCATCCATTTGACCCTTTCGACGGACGGACTGACGGAGCGACCTTATCCGTAACGATTCCAGGCCCTGATGGGCCATGGGTCCATCACATCCCGATCCCACTCTCTCCTCCTTCCACTAGCGTCACTGCTGGCGATCCCATCGCGTCCACACGCTGAGGCTGTCGGCTCGGCTCGGCTGTCCCTCGTCTGGAGGGCAATACCGGAATAAACAAATAAACAAAACCAACAAACAAACCCAAGGCCCCCCAACGCGCACGTTTCGCGCACGTATCGCACGCGTTGATGAGCTTTCCCCCATCCAAAGAAATGGTCGGTGCCCTCTGTTTTGCATGCGCCTGCGCCGCGTCCCCTGCGACGTCGACCGGAGCATATATATACCTCTCCCCCCGGACTCCCACTTCAAACAACCATCACCTTCAAGCTTAGCTCCAGCCTCCAGCCATCACTCAGCTCAAGGCACAATCAGGCACTCATCGGCAGCAAGAACACACAGACCTTCAGCGTCTCGGCGTCAATGGAGGCGAGCCGGCAGTACATGATCCGCTTCGACGGCCACTTCGAGGAGGGCCCGAGCTCCGCGGCCGCCGAGCCACCGCAGCCGTTCGCCGGCAGGGCTTTCTCGCCGGAGCAGGAGCAGAGCGTCATGGTCGCCGCGCTGCTGCACGTCGTCTCCGGGTACGCCACGCCGGCGCCGGACCTCTTCTTCCCGGCGGGCAAGGAGGCGTGCACGGCGTGCGGGGTGGACGGGTGCCTCGGCTGCGAGTTCTTCGGCGCCGAGGCCGGGCGCGCGGTCGCGGCATCGGACGCGCCGAGAGCGGCGACCGCTGGCGGGCCGCAGAGGAGGCGGAGGAACAAGAAGAGCCAGTACCGCGGCGTCAGGCAGCGGCCGTGGGGCAAGTGGGCGGCGGAGATCCGCGACCCGCGCCGCGCCGTGCGGGTGTGGCTCGGGACCTTCGACACCGCCGAGGACGCCGCCAGGGCCTACGACCGCGCCGCCGTCGAGTTCCGCGGCCCGCGCGCCAAGCTAAACTTCTCCTTCCCCGAGCAGCATCTCCGCGACGACAGCGGCAATGCCGCGGCCAAGTCAGACGCGTGCTCTCCGTCGCCTTCGCCCCGCAGCGCGGAGGAGGAGGAAACAGGGGACCTGCTCTGGGACGGCCTGGTGGACTTGATGAAGCTGGACGAGAGCGACCTCTGCTTACTGCTCCCGGTCGACAACACTTTGGATAAATTTCACGCACCGGGACAGAGACGATCGGGATCAGGGGTACCCCTCTGCTACTAGTGTTAGACTATTAGCGAGGACAGTACCAGATAGACTGGTGTCAGTGCGCTTGTACGCCACTCCTAATCCTGCTCACTGCTTGGTTAGCACACGTCCTAGCTTCGGTTGTAATTCTGCATAAATAGGCACCCGATCAATGGAAAAGTTGTGTTCAACCATACTCCCCTGTCATGTTGTATGTAGACAAATCCTATTTTGGGCTTATTTGTTGGAACTACAATGACGGTTAACCAGGGGAAACCCCCTTTGCTCAATTTTTTTGTTGGAACTCTAATGGTGTTTAGACCAAATTAACTATTTATAGTGTAAATTTTCATAAATTTTAAATCATGGCACCCTAGTGTTGAGATCCTAGGCTCGCCACTGAAGACGATCACAATCGGAGCCACTCTCCACTCTCACCGACTAGGCGAACCCACATGGCATAAATGTTCATTGGCAAGCAATGTTAGCATGAGCTCTTTCCCCTTTCTCGTTTAATATATGATACGTACACTCGTGCGGATTCGAGAAGAAAAAAAAGCAATGTTAACATAAGCTCAATGCTGCATGGTTTAAATGACCATATGACAATCCGTTGCCGAATATCTTGGAGGCTATGAGCTTAAACAACGCCAACATAGTGCGGCACCTCTAACAATTATGCAAGATAGATCCAATGGTGACTGCACCGTAATTTCGAACAGAAATGGCCGGGTGGACATAATGCGGCCGACGCATCAGTTTCAATGGAAAACCTTGATGGCACTTGAGATAGATTCGATGGACAATAATCTTAGATTTACAGGTGTTGCCTAACGGAAGGTACGGACGGATGGGGTGTGCTCCTCTAAGGCCTTGTTTGGTTGCAGCGTGAGCATTCCCAGGGCAGCAAAACCCCAACGGGGGGATTTCCCTGGTAGGTGAGATTCCTCCTACCACCACGGGGGATATTTCCTTTGCCATTTGGTAACAGGTGGATGGGGAAAAACTGAGGCCTTCTTTGGTTCATAGGATAGGAATTTTATAGGAATAGGAAAATCATAGGAAGTGAGATGACATGCATGTCAATTTCTATAGAGAAAGAGATGTCATTTGATACATAGGATAGGATTTTTTCCATTGAGTCTAGGCTAATGTTTTTTTCTTCCAAAACATGAAGGATTGATTCCTATCCTACATAGGAATAGGAATCCATTCCTGCAAACCAAAGTGCTTCAAAGGAATTTTTCCTTTGCAAATCCTATCCTATAGAATTCCTACAAAAATCCTACAAACCAAAGGAGGCATGAATCGTTCTAGCGTCTGAATCACATAGTAGATAATTTGTTTATTAATAAACATTAGAAAACAGACCAATTCCACATGTAATTCCCAAAAAAGTCTAAACAAAAACCACAAAATAATTCTGCAAAATGCATAGGAATGTCCAGGACATTACGAATAATTCCAGAATTTGAAAATAATCAGAGGAAATCAATGAACTTGCAAATTGATAAATAATAATATATTGAGAATATCATCTCGACACACTTTTGAGAAAATCATCTAGAGGTGCATTTCTTAGGAAGTTAATACAGAAATCTTCCTCCTCTCATGTTATCATTACAAATAAGAACATCATTATTCAACAGTTTCTGAGTTTTAGAACAATGAGGCCAACGCCAATATGAACAAATAGATTTCAGGTACTAGAAACACGATAGTTGCGTGCTTGTCCTGGACCTTTATCCCAGTACCAAAAGTGCTAAATTATCAAAAACCATGTCCAGGACAACCACACTTCTGAAGATGCAAGTTGTAAGGGAATGTTGAGGATATCTCGTCTTCCTCTACTCCACGTCAGCTGAGAACCGCAGCTCCACGCCAACTAAATTATAAGTATTTTTTTTGGAAGTCAGCAACTGTTTTAGAATACAACAGTTTAGTAAATCATTCAATACTAGAACACAGTTTCATTGCACTGTTTTCAAGCATAAATAGATCAACAAGAGATGGCAAGACTAGTGAAAAGGCTCACCATTCTGACTAGTACTCGACCAATACGGTGATTCTATGTTGCATTTGAGAACATTACATGACCATGGTTTATCCTATCTGAGCCCTTCTCTACTGGATGGAAAGAAAGGCACACATACAACTGTAGAAGGTTAATCGAGCATAGAAAAATGCAATTGGTTTATCCTATCACTGATCCACCTACCAGCTCGCTTATCCTTTTTAGATAAGAACTGTGAATAGATTGATGTAAGTTAACAAATAAAGCATTATTGGGCAGACATTTTCAGACTATAGGCAAGGTAGTTTTTCTTCATTGCAGAAGTAAAAGGTATATACTGTATAAAAATAAAGACAAAGAAAAAAGTATGTGTAATACGTGCAGCAATAACATTGGCTGCAACAGCCTTAAAAACACATGGGCTAGAAAATGAGCCTTGGAAGATTAAATCATGAAGGCTCACTTGTGCTAATTTTAGTTAGGGAAAAACCCTTCACTCCACCAAACAGGATTACATAGTTTAGAAGCAGTTCGTTTCTTTGCAAAGATAAGACTATCTCGCAACACGAAGAATGACATAGTGTCACTTATCAGATTCAGACAAACCACAAATCATTATCAAGCAATGTTATTTTTAATCTGGACAGTCATTCCATATTCGCCAACAAAAAATAAATTATGTGCATCATGTATATTTTGAGCTTAAACTATAATTTCAGTGCAACAAATTCCATATGTATATACTAAAGCAAGAGACAGTAATGATTACTATTTTGAGCTTAGACAATCATTGCAACAGATTCAGTAACAAATTGTCCTCCTCTGGTATTAACGCAGAGCAACATTAAAACAATCACTCATAGTTTGGGTCATAAGAATTTGGATTTTATACTCTACTAGCTAAACACAGATGCAAGATCCAGTAGTAGCTAAGGAATCAAGAGTTGAAAGAACAAACCAAACACCGTCCATCTGCATATACCAAAATAAGAATCACTTAGCAGATTATTCACATCTAGTCTTAACATAAAGTAACATTACAATAGCATAAGAATTGGATGAGGAATTTCTAGTGTACTAGCAAATATCAATTCACAGGGATTTAAACCGAACAAGGTATGAAGGTATTTCCCCTGGATGGCACATATGTGTCTTGGATGGAGCTGCTGCACACGCATCCTGTTTTTTTTGTACAAAGTTGACTCAGGCCAAGAACCCGCCATCCGTAGATACTGATGCCCATACTTCAGATTTAATTGCTGAAATCAATTGCTACAGGAAACATTGATGATACCCATTACTACAAATTGATCCCCTTCAATGCACCAATCTACATCAATCAGTTGTAGTCCAAGTTAAATTACGACCCATATCCAAATGCTAGAATACTCACAATAGGACCAAGCCTCAGAGCACAAACAAAGCAGGAGGATTTTTCAGTAATCCATCAGAAACAACGGCTTAAACTAAATAAATAGCAGCTATAAAAAAAGAGGTAAAGCTTGATTTTGAAGCAGTAGTATACATATCTACTACCAATTAAAAGGAGGCGGTTTGTGCTCACTCGAGATTGCTGATGGTGGGCTTTAAGATGGCCGATGCTCATGTTCTTGGATCTGGAACCCAACAAGTTCAAGCATCAGTTCATGCACCCTGAGTGCACAGATTGGAGAACAAAATATGAGGTGGAAGAGGAGGGGGTAACCTTGGTCGAAGTAGGTGTCTGCCGCTGCCGCCGCCGCCGTCGCCATTGCTAGATGGGTCAGCAGCTTCGAGGCGGAGGGTGATCCGAGGAAGGAGGAGGGTGACGGCCGTGGCCCATCGCCGCCGCTGACACTGGAGGAGTGGAGTGTGGATGCTGAGCACCGGGCGGAGGAGGTCGAGGGACGTCACTTCGGTCGCCGGCGGAAAATCTCGGATGCGGAGGAGGATCTTGGTCGACGACGCTTGTCGGTCGCGAGAGAGCGAGCTGAGTCAAGGGTTTTCTCCCTGACCTATCGACACCGGGCGATCTATACCCGGGATGGGCCGCGGAAAGGCCAGGGGTCTTTCCCCTCCGCGTGTCACCAAATGGCGTCGTTCACCCCCCCGGGCCAACTCAGCCCATGGTTCTCCCACCCAGGGAAATAACGGGGATCCCCCCGGGATCCCGCGGAACCAAACGAGGCCTAATTATAACCCCCCCCCCCGGTTCAAATTTCATTGGTGGGCCCGCCCCCTAAATTTAATCCCAGCCATTCATTCCTAATAAGGCCGTAAACCATCAGTATGTGTAGAATTACTCATCCATATCTATTGGCGGGACAAGGCATGTTGAAGCAAATGTTGAATTAGCTTAGATAATAACCTTGTAAAGATTCTATCTCATGTCGACAGGCACGAGGTATTTTCTTAGTTACATGGACCATCTCTACTCTCTTTGAATGTAAATGTAGATAACATCACTACCGAAATCAGGGGCTATGCCTACGGCCCAAGGCCGTCGGCATATGCCACAATGCCGTCGGCATAGGCCTATGCCTACGGCTGCCGTCGGCATACCCCCGTCGGCATAGAATACGTCAGCGTATTCTGTCAGGCCGTCGGCATAGTTTCACCGTCGGTAAAAAAAGAACAAGACGGCAGCTGACGGCGCCGTAGCTAAATAAAACCAACCAGGAGCTGCCACACGGCAAAATTATGCCTACGGATTTGCCACGTGGCAGCTCATGGTTGCTCCTGGCTGAGTACTATGCCTACGGCAAAGTCGTAGGAATAGATGATCTATGCCAACGGCTTTGCCATAGGCATAGTCCTCGGCCAGGAGCTACCAAGTGATATTGCAAAAACTGAATAAAAGAAACTATATTCATAATAACTGAAGCATTGCAATTATTTGGCCTGAATAATAAACAATAGACTTTATTAATATGAATGTCAACTACAAGCATTCAGGAATTACACTTAGAGGAAAAGGAAATAAAAGAAGAAAGGAAAAGTCCTAAACTAAACCTATACTAAACTATCTACTTCATCTTCTGCTTCTTTCTTCTAGTTCATCAACCTGCAAAACAAGAAACAACAAATAGGAAAAACTTGATTAAGGTTAAAATGTAGCATTCCCCTTAGGGAAATGCCTTTGCTGTAGGAGCTAGCACTTAGGAGTTTGGAAACATTAGTCAAACCCCAATCAGATTAAGTTGATAAAAGAAACATTAGAAGAGAGCCAACACTGCATAAATGGAGGCAATAAAATAGTAACCAGCAAGGCCAAAAGGAACAGGTTCAATTGGCAGTAAGGAATAACCCAATAGAGAAGTAAAGCCAGCAAAGTATAGATCAAAGCTAGACCCAAAGATCAACTCAAATTAGCACTAACTCCATGATTAGGGGATCCCTCGATTAAGCTTGGGTTAGTTTTCAGATGAAATCCAACTAACCCACTACTAACCAACTAACCCAGAGGTAGGGTTTGAAGTAGGGATTGTCCTCAGGCAACCTAGTAGTGCTAGGACTATTGCATCATTGGATCAAGTAGTGCAGCATCTGCTGTTAAGTAACGGTGAGAGCCTCAGGACACCATCATTGGCATGGCAAGATTAAGGAGCACCTGTTCTTATCAGTGAGAGTGTGTGAGAGAGAAAGAAAGTGAAGACACCAGTGTAGCATCTTTTCAAATCAGATTTAAGAGAGAGGGAATTGGCAAGGAAAGATACAGTCCATAACCTGCAAGAATAAATAGGCCATTGATAGCACATTTACTAAACATCTGCCGTAAGCAGAAGTGCAGAAAACATACACACACTTACCCATGGGTACTATTTTGTATATAGGTACACAAGCACAACACATGGACCTGGTATAGATAGGAGTATAAGCATGCATCTAAATCATCTGAAACATCTGAAATAGCTAAAGCAAAGAAAGAGTTAACACTACATGCAACCATGAGGACTATATCCTGTACAATATACAAGTAAACCACCAGTAGATGATGTACTAAACCATACAAGAAATACCAATACATGGTATTTAGATAAAGACTAGTATATATCAAACACACATACCAGCTTGAAAGAGAAACTATAATTTTATACTACTACAGGAGCAAATCATGAACTACACAGAGTAATTGCAGTAAAGAGATGAATCAATATATGTTGATCAACAAGAATGTTACAGCTATATAAAAATGAAGGACTATATCCTTTATAAGATAACAAAGAAACAGTAGCACTTGTACATATGAATAAATAGAACCAGCAGCCAACTAATAAAGAAACTAGCATGTGCTATATGACAGGAACAATAACATCTATAAGACCAAGATAACTACAGTGATAGACCAATAGTAGCATAGAATTTCTTGTAATCAGTCCATAGACATGAACTAGAACTAGAATATGAACATGTAAAGCAGCAGGAGCATAAGTAGACCAAAGTCCACATTGCCAAATCTATAAAGATAGCACAGTAATCAATTGAGCTAATAATAGGTGAGCCAACCTTCACCAAGCACTAACAGGACACGCGGGGCAGCATCAAATCGACCATGACATGCCCGAAGAGAGTAGTACGAGCAGGGAGCAGAGGAGCAGAGGGATTGAGGAGCTTACCATAAGCAACGCCACCACCATGGTTGCGGTGTGGCCAAATCACCGCCGTCGCACGGTGGCAGGCGATAAGGTAGTCGAGGCTGACGGATCTGGGGCAGTAGCACCACAGGCAAAACCCAGGAGGCGCTGGTGCACAAGGAGGCACGGGAGGTGGCGCAGGCGACTAGATCCACGAGCAAGAGCACGCCGACGACAAACCTCTCCCCACCACCGAAACCCTAGAGAGGGAGAACTGATGGGGGCGACCACGGGCGGCAGGGAGAAGCGAATCGAATGAGTGGAGGAGGTAGAGCGGCTCAACGGGGAGCCCTGGGTAGCTAGCTCAGCGACAGAGCTCGCCGGAGTAGGCTGGAATCGGCCGGCGACCAAGGCGGCGATGTGAGGCGACGAAAGAGAGAAGGGGATCGAGAGATAGGGGCTCGGGATCGAGAGAGAGAGAGAGAGAGAGAGGCTCGGGAGCTCGCCGGTGCCTGACCCGCCGCCCGCTGGCCTCGCCGTCGCCGGAGGTGAGGTGGCGGCCGAAACCCTAGCTAGCACGGGTGACGATGGAGGGCGGGAGCGCCGATTCTGGACGGAGGGGAAGGAGGCGTGGAGCTTGGGGAGCTCGGGGGGAGTGCTTCCCGTCGCCGGAGCTCACCGGAATAGGCCGGCGTGGGTGGTGGCGGCGGCGAGGGAGAGGGGTTCGTGGGGGAGAGAGGAGCGAGGTCGCGAGACAAAGAGGGAGGAGGCGTTCGGTGGAGTTGGGTGGGCTCAATCTCATGGGCTCTTTTTTTCTCCTTTTCTCTAGATGGATGGATGGATGGCTGGATGGATGTGGGGTGGAGAGCTAGATGGATGGATATGCGCCAGGTCATCGATTCGTGGCACAAACGTTTCCACCAATAGGAATCAAGCTCATGCAATTGTGTTCTCCCTTTTGTTTTTCTTCTAATTTTTTTTACTCTCTTGGACCGCTGAAGGAGAGCAAGTGCTAACCGCGTCCACGCCGGTGAAGGGGCTAGCGTCCTCTGGCCTCGCCGCCATCGAAGCAGCGCTAGAGGTGGAGGCCACCGAAACCATAGCCACGAGGTAGGGTTGTGGGTGGACGGAAGGAGCGGATCCTGACGCATGGATGGACGCGGCAGGACGAGGTCCGGCGGACCCGGCTGCCGGTGATCTATGAGGGGAGAGGAGGATCACAGCGGCATGCGTCCAGCCACTTGTAAACTGCACCATCTTCGAGTTAGTATCTGGCTATCGAGAGGGAACGTGTCCGGTTTATGAAGGAAGTGTGTTGCCCGTTGCTCCATTGACCTCGAAACTTCTCGTGCTCTTAAAGGGGGGGCATTTCATGACACGTTCCCGGACATGGCATTTTTTGGGACCGCCTGAAATATTTGAGACATTTACTGCATCTGTAGGGCTTTAATGTGGAAAATTGCAGATCTGCACGGCGGCCACCTGAAATGATGTCAATAAGTGGTTTGTAAATCATATATGATGTCTTTGCAGTATGCGTAGGCCTAATGCAACCAAAGGAGGAGGAGCCATACCACTGGGGGGGGGGGGATGTACCTCGGTGGCATGTCGGATCTAGCCATAAAAATCCACGGAAAATCATACGATGCCGGAAATCCTCGGGACCTGGCACGGTGTCGTCATATGGCCCTTGTAAGGTGTGGTAAAAATTTGTGCGCGTTTCGCAGAAGTCTGACCGGCGGCCACTTGTAAACCGCACCATCTTTGAGTTAGTATCTTGCTATAAAGAGATAATGTTTTAGTTTGTGAAGGAACTGCGCTGCCCGTTGCTCCGTTGACCTTGAAAATTTTCATGCTCTCAAAGGGGGCCATTTCATGACACGTGCCAGGACATGGCATTTTTCGGGCACGCCTGGAATATTTGAGACATTTACTGCATCCGTAGGGTTTCAATGCGGGAAATCACATATCTGCACAGCGGCCACCTGAAATGATGTCCATAAGTGGTTTGTAAAATCATATATGATGTCTTTGCAGTATGCATCGGCCTAGTGCAACCAAAGGAGGAGCAACCCCACCACGGGGAGGGGCGAATGTACCTCGACGAGATGTCAGATCTAGCCGTAAAAATCCACAAAAAATCATACGATGCCGGAAATCCTCGGGACCTGGCACGATGTCGTCATATGGCCCTTGTAAGGTGTGGCAAAAATTTGAGTGCGTTGCGCAGAAGTCTGACCGGCGACCACTTGTAAACTGCGCCATCTTCGAGTTAGTATCTTGCTATAGAGAGGGAATGTTTCAGTTTGTGAAGGAACTGCGCTGCCTGTTGCTCCGCTGACCTCAAAAATTCTCATGCTCTCAAAGGGGACCATTTCATGGCACGTGCCAGGACATGGCATTTTTCGGGCCTGCCTGGATTATTTGAGACATTTACTACATCCGTAGGGTTTCAATACGGGGAATTGCAGATCTGCACGACGGCCACCTGAAATGATGTCCAGAAGTGGTTTTTAAAATCATATATGATGTCTTGCAGCATGCATAGGCCTAGTAAAACCAAAGAAGGAGGAGCCCCACAACCGGGGGGGGGGGGGATGTACCCTGGTGGCATGCCAGATCAAGCCATAAAAATCTGTGGAAAATCATACGATGCCGGAAATCCTCGGGACCCGGCACAGTGTCTTCATATGCCCCTTGTAGGGTGTGGTAAAAGTTTGAGCGCGTTTCGCAGAAGCCTGACCGGAGGCCGCTTGTAAACTGCAGCATCTCCGAGTTAGTATCTAGCTATCGAGAGAGAACGTGTCTGGTTTGTGAATGAAATGTGTTACCCGTTCCTCCATTGGCTATTTCAACCCTCCATCGCACTTGTATACATATATTAAGACACAATGCAAGTTTGGGTACCATTGATACCCCCAAGGCCCCCGACCGACCTAATCCTAGCCCGGTTGACCCGAAGATCTAGGCCTTTGACTTTCACCGGACGGCCTTTGACCAACGTACTTTTCCACCTGGTTGTGATAGGTCAGCCCATAGGAACATTTCAAAACAAGGTCTGGGCCCAACACACCAGTGGACCCCCCTCGTGTCGACCCGATGCGGCCATTCCCCCCTGCAAGTGCCGGCGGCAGCGCCTTTCGTGAAGGGGGTCACACTCCGGAGCCGCATGTCATTTGTTTGCACCTGGCAGCACACTTCCAGACATGTAAGAGGACCTGGCGCAAGATTTGATGGCATAGCTAGCCCCCAAAAGGCCCCCGACCACACTCGTAGACATGCGAAGAACAATCCATGGTGGGGGATTTTTTCACATACTCCTACATCTTACAAAAATATAAGAAATTGCCACACATATTATATCATATGTGTCTACACTGTGTAAAAATCTCATGAATTGATTACGCTCCAAGTGTTCAGGAATATTCATGCAACACCAAAACCGCAGAAGGAGTATCAATGGTACCCAAGGGCGAATGTACCTTGGTGGCATGCCAGATCAAGCCATAAAAATCTGTGGAAAGTCATACGATGCCGGAAATCCTCGGGACCCGGCACAGTGTCTTCATATGCCCCTTGTAGGGTGTGGTAAAAGTTTGAGCGCGTTTCACAGAAGCCTGACCGGAGGCCGCTTGTAAACTGCAGCATCTCCGAGTTAGTATCTAGCTATCGAGAGAGAACGTGTCTGGTTTGTGAATGAAATGTGTTACCCGTTCCTCCATTGGCTATTTCAACCCTCCATCGCACTTGTATACATATATTAAGACACAATGCAAGTTTGGGTACCATTGATACCCCCAAGGCCCCCGACCGACCTAATCCTAGCCTGGTTTGACCCGAAGATCTAGGCCTTTGACTTTCACCGGACGGCCTTTGACCAACGTACTTTTTCACCTGGTTGTGATAGGTCAGCCCATAGGAACATTTCAAAACAAGGTCTGGGCCCAACACACCAGCGGACCCCCCTCGTGTCGACCCGATGCGGCCATTCCCCCCCCTGCAAGTGCCGGCGGCAGCGCCTTTCGTGAAGGGGGTCACACTCCGGAGCCGCATGTCGTTTGTTTGCACCTGGCAGCACACTTCCAGACATGTAAGAGGACCTGGCGCAAGATTTGATGGCATAGCTAGCCCCCAAAGGCCCCCGACCACACTCGTAGACATGCGAAGAACAATCCATGGTGGGGGATTTTTTCACATACTCCTACATCTTACAAAAATATAAGAAATTGCCACACATATTATATCATATGTGTCTGCACTGTGTAAAAATCTCATGAATTGATTACGCTCCAAGTGTTCAGGAATATTCATGCAACACCAAAACCGCAGAAGGATTACATCGATTGCATCACCGTTCATGAGGGCGAACCTCACACCGGAGCCGCATATTGCCTCTTTAGACATGGCACCACATCTTTCGGCATGTATGGGGACTCGGTCAGCCGAACCGGTCCCCGGTCAGTCGAACCCTGGACAAGTTGACCCGGAAATCTACGCCTTTGACTTTCACCGGACGAGCTTTGACCAATGGACGTTTTCACCTGGTTGTGATAGGTCGGCCCATAGGAACACTTGAGAACAAGGTCTGGGACAAACCCACCATAAGATTCCCTTCGTGTCAACCCGACATGGCCGTTTCCTCCCTCCAAGTGACAGCGGCATCGGCGTCCATGAAGGGTCACACTCCTGAGCCAGTTGCCTTTGCACCCGCCACCACAGTCCTTGAAACAATCTGATGAAGCAAACATGATTTAAGTTTGTTCAAATTTGAAACATAGTATAACACATAATCCTTTCAAGATTCTGATAAAAAACCATATAAATTTTGTCAAAATCAATCCAAGTATCAATTACTTATGATTTTAATAAAGCAGAAGGACCTACATGCAAAAGTACAGGAGGCCACATTTCTAACATACTCAAAAACAAAAACAAACAGGATATTCATAATCTATGGAAAATTCTACCTAAATCGATGTATAATTTGTGTATGTTTAAGTTTAGATAAGTTAGATTTAAATTAAACAAAATTTAACTTAAAAATAAAAATAATTTAAAATAAAAACAAATAATATCTATGCCTACGGCCATGCCGTAGGCATAGTTCTCGGCCAGGGGCTGCCAGGAGGCGCCACGTGGCGGGGCTATGCCTACGGCAAGGCCGTAGGCATAGATGGAAAACTATGCCTACGGCTTTGCCGTCGGCATAGCTCTGCCACGTGGCAGCTACTAGTAAAAATATATAGATAATATCTATGCCGACGGCCGCCGTCAGGGCCGTCGACATAGATTTGACGGCGTTAGCCTGCCGTTTGCCCCTGGGCCACCAGGGCCACATCTATGTCGACGGCCTAACTATGCCTACGGCCACCGTAGGCATAGATCGATATATGCCGACAGCCTAACTATGCCTACGACTGCCGTAGGCATAGATGAAGGTATGCCGACGGCTTTTCCCAGGCCGTCTACGTAGCTCGAGTTATGCCGACGGCCCCGACAAAAAGCCGTCGGCGTAGATAAGGCCGTAGGCATATAGGGTTATTTCGATAGTGCATCTAGTTGATTTGGACATGCGGAATGGATAAGTGCCCCCCGCAAGCATCAGGTCCACCATCACTTCTCGAGTAGGTTAGCTGATGCCAGCCCTAGAGACCTATTCGGAGGATATGAAGAAGTATGATTACCGCGTTCATGTCTACCCGACTAATCTTTGGTATGGAGCAATCATGTGTTCAAAAAGGCGCCTTTTGTTGTTATGTGAAAAATTGTCTTTCATTGTACCTTCGCAAAAGGATTTTCGTAACCAACATTCGCTGGGAGGGTATGGCAAATAGAATGATTTTCATGGCAATTGTGTGCTGTTCACGGATGGAAATTTTCGTTAGTGAGGATGGCAAATCCGCCTAGTTCAGTTTTTCCCAGGATCTGTCGTGCTTCCTAAGGAAATTTGTCTTCCTCGTGACGACATAAATTGCCATAAAACGTTCGTTTTGCCATGCCCACCCAGGGAACTTCATGACAATAACATTTCCCTCACAAATCATCCTCGTGCCAGTTGTATAGTATGTTTTGTCGTGTTGCCAAAATTAAGAAGATTTGGCAATGATAACAGTCAGCTAGATCAAAGTTTGCCCATCTCTTTGACAATGTAACTATGTAGCTGAGCCGCACATTACTATGTGCGACAGAATACAGAGTATACCTTGCTTAACCAATCTTTCTTTCCTCCTCGTTTCCTTTGGTATTTGGCAGTTTCGCGTCTTCTCTAAGCGTCATTGCTTTTATCTAGTGTTTCTTATGTACAACCGCCATCTCTTGTTTCATGCGTAGAAGTTGGATCTCTTATTCAACTGCCCTCTTTTCATGCTTCTCCATCGTCATTTGCCTGTTGATGTTTTGCTTCTTATTGTAGACCTTCTAAAACTCTTCCAGTGTCTGACCTCTGCAGAGGGCATCAAATGCATTATATCATATCTTAGCGATGCCCGCGCCAAACATGATCCAGAGCCTTAGGAATCATCTCCTCAAGTGCCCATAAATGAGGAGGTGAAGGAGGTGGCCTTATTCAAAGCATTTTGATGCTTTGTTCTTTATTACAGATTGTCGCCAACGCCGATCCATCGAAAAAATAAGCAGCTCCAGTAATCCTTCAACAATCATATTTATTATCAGGTTGTGCTTATGTAAGAGAGGTCATACAGTTTCATGACAATAGGACCACATTGCAAAATTAGGCCAAAATCATTGTTTGACCCTTTGAGGCAACTTAAGCACAAAATGAGCCTCACTAGAAATTTTAGCACGATCAGATCCTTCTTTAGAGAACCCAAAGTACTCGGCGTTGTTGGTCACTAAGAAACACTGAAGTTCATGGTGTTTCATCTTTTGGCAACATCATAGTATCTGGCGTTTCTCCCCGTACAGTGGTTGCCGATGGTGGCTCCCCGGTGTTGCATAGTGTAGCAGAAATGTCAAAATGTTGGTCGTTTCTACAAAAGGGTCAGGTCGTCCTAAAGTTTTCAACGAGATTTATTTCGGGCTAAATTTATCAAAAGATCAAAACAGTGATTTTGGCCGTAAAACAACAATGTCCGATAAAGTTGGTGAAAAAATTGGTGCGTATACAGAGTCCAAGTATGTACAAAAGTGTGTTTGTTGCGTCATTCTTTTTTTAGGGATTGTTGCATCATTCTAGTACTACTTGCCTACAACTGTAGAGGGAGAGAAGAGGGATCTCGAATTCTTCGATAGAGACAGAGGCTTTGCAAACAGAGAATAAAAATACGCCAAAAAAAAGGAGGAGGACGACGAGAGGCAATGTGAAAGGCAAGTGTGTGGTTAGTGCAGAGCATCGTCCGTTGGTGTAGTCTGTAGCGTGCTGAGCGAGTGACAGTCCACGTCGGTTTGGGTGGTCCACGACGGGTCGACGTGGGTTTGCCGCGACGTCAAGGCAGCGTCTTTCTCCTCGGCCGTTCCGTTGGGACCGGACTCCGACATGGCTCCAGTTTTAGGGCCTCTTTGATTCACAGGATTGTTAAAATGAAGGAATAGGAAAAATGCAGGAATAGGATGGCATGTCCCATAATATTTTACAGGATTTGAAAGAATATTTGATAGCGCGAGAAAAACAAAGAAATTCTAGAAAGAGGTTTGAGTGGATGGAATTTCTTTTCCAAAATATAGTACAAATGGATTCTATGGAAAAATTCCTAAGAATGCCAATCCTACGAATCAAACGAGCATCACAGGAAAAATTCTTAAAGGTTTAAATCCTTTAAAAATCCTACGCAATTCCTTTGAATCAAAGGAGCCCTTAGCGTCTTCAAATACTTCAACGGAAAGAGTTTCTGACATTTTGACGTGGACCGCGGAATAAAATTAAAACTATCCATACGTCGGGGAGAGCTGTCTCCGATCTGTCAGCGTCGCTTTCACCGGCGAGAGCGAGTCACCTACAGCCCGAAGCACATCGGCTAGTAGTAGTACGCACCGTTGGATTCGTTTCTAAGATGGACCCAATGATGGGAACACTTCAAATCGAATTCTTTTTCCGGTGTTCTTTTTCCGACAACATGATTCTCATTCTTTTGGTGGCCTAGTAGAAAAACGTGTATGTGATAGCGCCTATGCTTGGCAGCCGGGGTAGACAGCTTGCATGATCTTACCAAGGTTTTCGTTTTGCTGTGACAGTGAGATGCTAGCGAGGTTTATGATTCCCATTCTTTTTGTGTCCTAGTAACTATCCATGCGGATCATTTTCTTACTTTTACCTCTTTATCCTTCCAATAATACTACACTTACGGACTGAATTGCACGGAAGAATGCTACAGGCTGATATGTAGGGCAGAGGTTCCCTGATTTTTCTCTGTGGGCCCTCCATGATTTCCGTCTGGGCTAAGCAAACACTGCCACATCTGTCCGTAAGCGCTGGACTGTCACCAAGTGTCTGTAAGTGTAGCATTATTGCTATCCTTTTTACACCCCTGCACTTATACGATTTTTTTTCTTACCACTATAAGTTTTTTTTTTGCGAGGAAAAATCAACCTACCACCTACCACTATAAGTTACCCTCTTTGTACAGGATATTTGAAGTTTCATGTTTTTAGGGTTCTTCTTTTTCATATTCAACATCTTCCAAGCTACCTTTCTATGTAAACATGTGTGTTCAAGGTTCCAAAAAATATTGGTACCATAAACCTTATTCCTATGGAACTATACAATGTAACATGCCGCTTTACACTTCAAAGAAGATGATTGCTCTTGGTTCAGTCACTTTTTCCGAGTTGCTATCCTGATGCTCATGACTGAGCTTAATGTGTTCAAGTGTCGAGAGAGCATAAGTTTTCTTTAGACAAAGAGTAGAGAGTACAAGTTGGTTGCTCATGAGTTAGCTACTTTAGCTGTGCGGATCGTCTCTATGGTGTGGCAATTGGCGGCTCGGGTCTACATTGTTGAGCTTCGAAAAGAGGATTTGCAAACACATTGTATTTAAGCAATAAAGCTCCATTGTTCTCCACAAAGATAAAACCTAACTATTTTCTATTTTCCAGATATAATACAAGTAGTAGAATATGTTCAGCTCGCCACTCGGTCCACAATAGTTCATTTAAAGAAGCCAATCGGCAAAGGAGGCTGCTAGCCCGCTACATCGTTTTTTTATTAAAAAGAACTCAAATTCGCATCCATGAGGACTTGGGTGGTTGGGTAGTACATCTTATTCCCTAATCAAGTGAGCTAGGATCACTTCCTTCCATGGTAGTTCCTTAGGTAGCATCTCCCGCTAGTCGGATTATTTACCTCTTTCTCTATGCAAAATACGAAATGGGTCGAGTTGCTCAAAATGGAGATACTATATAATACTATTGATTTATTGAACATCCACACAAATGATCTTATAATCTCATTGCGTAAATATATCGGTCAGACAAACAACTGATATTTGTTCATAATTCCATACAAATACTCTCTTTGTTCTTAAATATAAGTCTTTCTACATATTTCATTATAGACTACATACAGATGTATATAGACGCAATTTAGAGTGTAGATTCACTCATTTTGCTCTGTAACATATTAAAATCTCTAGAAAGACTTATATTTAAAAACGGATGGAGTACCATTTTTGTGTTTTCGTGCCCAATGTACTACCATATACCATTGCTAAAAATCTGAGTAAAAAGCTTTACTTTCATTAAATAAGGTGAGATCGCCCTCTCAAGGAAAACGATGTGGATGTCGTCGTTGCCTGCCTCGAAACCCGGAGATTGGGTTTTCACCCAAGAAACCAGGCTATTCACAGAGTTCCCAGGATTACCTGGAAGGAAACAATGCCCAAAGACTTTGCCACCACCGGCCTCGACCCAAGGTTGGGTTAACACTTTTCGCCCAGAACCCCTGCTCTTGAAGAAAAGGGCCCAGAAATCTAGAAGACCTAATCAGAGCATTGAGTTTGTCGGAGTTGAGCAAGTTGGGCACCTTCGTGATCGACCACTGATCACGATGACATGGCATCCCTTAGCCGCAACTCATGTTGTGAAGAGCACACCATCTTGCTTGTTGAACCTAATCTACGTGCGAGTCACCAGATACACCGTGCCCATTGGCCACGACAACACGTGCTGGGGGATTACAAATTTACTCAAAGTCAATCATGTTTGTCTTGACAACCCCACTCAAGATAATTGTTTGGACCGAAGCCCTAATGGCCGCAGACTTCATTACATATCAAATCTACTTCCATCATTCTACTTATAGAGGGTGGCCCTAGAATGGTGTCAACGGTACACGGGTGCGGATATGAGGCACAAATAATATCATTAAGATGGAGGGCGAAAAAGAAATACTTTCAAGTTTTCAATGATAGCACCATGTTGCTATGGATGAGGGGGATTTGAGGGCATCCTAGAAAGGGAATAGATATTTACCCACGCGCCTTCCTTTTTTGAAGGGCATTAACCATGTGCCTTTTGGTGTGCATGGCTAGGGTGCTACCCTGTACTTGTCTTCCTATATCAACGCAATGATAGACTCTAAAGCGTGGTGTACGTGGCTAGGGTGTTACCCTGTACTTGCCCTCCTCTATGAATGCCAATGATAGACTCTCAAGCGTATTTAAAAAATTAGATATTTGACCATCCTTTTCCTTGAATATTGACACTTTGCCCCTCACTAACATTATCATTTGCCCCTATTTTCTTTACACTTTGACAATCTGCTCTCTGTACCTTCAATAAAAAAGACAATATGCTCTCTGACAGCTGGGCCCTGTGAAAGTCGATCCTACCCCTGTCTCATTTCATCTCGCCTTCCTCCCCGATCCCCTCTCTCCGCTGGATTCCCCTCCGTCCATCCCAGCGGCGCTCGCCACGTGCCGGGACACGCGTGGAGGGGCCTCCCCTTCTCCCTCCCTCCTGCTGCCCTCAGATCACGGCCGCAGCAGAAGCGATGGCCGCCGCCGTCTTCCGGCCTCCTCCGCGCGAGGCGAGGAGGTGGAGGAGAATACCGCACGAACAACCGGAGCGGCCGGTGCCACCGCGACCCCGGCGACGGATATCGACACGGAGGGACGTCCCCCGCGACCCCGCCGCAGCCTAGACTCCGGGTTCTTGCCCCCGGCCACCTCCATGTCCCTCGCCGGCTTCAGATCGGCCCCGAAGAAGCAACGGGCCTGCGATTCATTCCCATCGTCCCAGCCCCCATGCTCCGCCGTGGGCTGTGGCCAGCGAGGCGGCGAGATCCTCCTCCTCCGCTCGCCTGTCAGGCTGCCACGGCCCATCCCGTTTGCCGCTGTGCGCAGGTATTCTCCCCCTGCACGCGCTCGCGGCTTGATGAGTGATTGAAGGCCGAAGCAGCACCAAATTCTGTTTTTCTTATACTCTGTTTCAGCGTGTACATCTTGTTTGGTCTGTTTGTTTACAATGAAATAATCTGTCGGAATAGCAGCTTAACATCCTTTTGAGCTTAACCATGTTCTACTCAAGATGTATGCTTGAACAGAGTAAGATATTTTTGTTGGTTCACATACTGCCTGTCACACCATCTGATCCCATGCCAGTTTTTTTAGTGTAATGCATTCCTCTACCCTGGCTGATGGTGATGACTAGGATATGGGGATCCAATTAATACCTCTTGGCAATGCAGCAATGTTTCACCAGTACTTATTGGTGTAATTCGTTGGTTGTTCTCTCACCAAATGTTAGCTTGCAATCTATTGATCCTTTATTTGAGGTAGTAATACATACCAGTAGTAATTGGATTCCTGAATGGTTAATAGGTAAGTACTCCTAGATATTATGGTGATCCAGAGGAGGCGCAGTGATGTGCCTATCAAATGTTACGGTGAAGTCTGAACTCCAGGGTAGCAACTCTTTATTGAATACAAACTTGGCCAAATTTTCGATCCATTTTTATCGAATCCTTGCAATCTACAGTTGTGCTTATTGTTATGGGAGCTGGAGGGGTTCAATTGCCACTGGTTGCTACAAATATGGTTCTTGGAGGGCTTGCTTGTCTATAGTTTCTGCTTAGTAGTTAGTAGTATACGTTTAGTACACTGCTCTGGTAGTGTCAATGTGTCCTTGTTGCATTATACTAACAGTGAGGAAGTAATTGTTTTCGATCTATTCCTGTCCAGATAATACATTTAGTTTTCATGTCTTGTATTTGTTTTTTTAAGCCACGTTTGTTTTCAGGCATAGAGACGATACAAATTTTGAGTAGTAATACACTTCTGTCTAATGCGAGTATGTTATTTTTTTAGACCATCAGGAAGAAGATTGCCATGTGGCACGACATAGCAGTGCTGAGCAGGGTAGGGAGACAGCGGATGGAGCCAAGGGTAGCGCAGAGAAAGGACCGAGAGGGGGTCGGGAACACTTTGTTTCCCCGCATGAACGTAGATGTAAAAGACACACCTAATGGACGAAGGAAATCAAAGGGTATGGTTGCGGAGAGGAGGAAAGCAAGCGGAGTATATTTGCTTCTGTTATGAACTTGTGGTATCGTGCTCGGCATATACAATGGAATAGAACAACACTTCGACCAACGTCTCTACACATATCGCTTTGTTGATCCATATCAACGGCTACGGGGGGCTTACTAGTAAATGACCAATGTAGCTTTTCATTTGCCAGATACTTGTAAACTATTGATCCAGCTATGCAATCTGTTATCCAGCAAGACAAAAAGTGTTAGCCAAGTGATAGGGAGTGATGTACCACAGGAGAAAATCCCGTGAATTATGTTATCAATGTTTGTACATGGTGGAACTTTCCATTTTGATGTACATGATTTGCATTTTGCGACAATGTAAGCTGAACCCCCTACTTTGTGAAATCAGTTCATAAATGTACATGATTTGATTTTGTTTCATATAGTTGGTTTATATATCTTCTATAATAAAGGAACAAAGAAAAAAAACGAAGATGGTTTGTTGGTCCATCTCTGAATTCAAAAAGTGAAGCACAAACCCAAAACTGCCTTGTTAATATGTATACTCTTCAATCTTCATACAATCCTATTTATGATTCACAGACTCTGTTTTGTCCAAATAATGCAACAGAGGTAAAAAGGAAGAGAAAAAAAGTGAAATGGTCTTGTCCACTCACTCCAACGGCTAGGATCTAATCAAGCAGGTTCAGTTCAGTCCCAAGAATTTCCAGATGGCGGGAACCAGAGCTCGCTCTCGTCTAGCTTCATCAGGTCCTGCAGGCCGTCCCAGAGCTGATCCCCTGTTTCCTGCCCGCCGTTCCGCGGGACCCGGACATCGACTTCCGCGCTGCTGGGCGAGGGCGAGCACGTGTCGGACTTGGCCGGGGCGGCATTGCCATCGCCCAGCTGCTGCTGCTGCTGCTCGGGGAAGGGGAAGTTGAGCTTGGCGCGCGGGCCGCGGAACTCGATGGCGGCGCGGTCGTAGGCCCTGGCGGCGTCCTCGGCGGTGTCGAAGGTCCCGAGCCACACCCGCACGGCGCGGCGCGGGTCGCGGATCTCCGCCGCCCACTTGCCCCACGGCCGCTGCCTGACGCCCCGGTACTTGTTCTTCTTATTCCTCCGCCTCCGCTGCGGCCCGCCCGCGGTCACCGCCGCCGGTGCCGACTTCGGCGCGTCCAATGCCGCTGCGGCCGCCCCGGTGGCCTCCGCCGCGCCGAAGAACTCGCAGCCGAGGCAGCCGTCGACCCTGCACACCGGGCAGACCTCCTTGCTCGCGGCGGCCGGGAAGAAGAAGTCCGGCGGCGGCGTGGTGTACCCGGAGATGACGTGCAGCAGCGCGGCGACCATGGCGCCGTGCTCCTGCTCCGGCGAGATCGCCCTTCCGGCAAACGGCGGCGGCTCGGCGGTGGCGGTGCTCGGCGACGGGTCGTCGAAGTGGCCGTCGAAGCGGATCATGTACTCGTGCCCCTGCCCTCCCTCCATCGCCGGCGAGACGCTGAAGGTCATGTGTGTTCTCGTGGTGTTCTTGGTGGTGGCGCTGACTTGAGGTTGAGAGGTGCTGGAGTGTGGTGGGTTCAGGTGGTTTGAAGTGAGCGGGAACAGGGGAGCCGGGGGCGAGGGTTATAAACGAGGCTGACGTCGCAGGGCACGCGGCGCGTGCAGAGCAGCCAGAGCGCTCGTCCGTGCGCTCTTCCCCTTTCTGCCTGTGGAAAATTCGCTTCCCTTTTTGTTGGATCGCACCGGTCGGGGACAGCTTGCCAGCTAAACAAATCCGCTGGTTAAGGCTAACGGGGTTCGCGTGCGAAACGTGCGCGTTTCGGGGCCTCACCCTCGGGTTTGGGTTGGTTGTGTTGGTTTATTTCCGGTGTTGCCCTCCCGCCCGGTACGGGACAGCCGACGGCGTCAGCGTGTGGGCGTGACGGGCCGGTGGGGTGAGGGTGACGCCGGTGGTGACGCGAGTGGAATCCTGGGAGACTGGGAGTGGGGTGCTGCCTGGACAGCAGACGACGGTGGGTCCGTCGGTCTTTCCGTTGAAAGGGTCAGAACGGGGTCAAGCGGACGGCTGGCTGGCTGGTTGGTTCAGGTGGTTTTGCTCCTCTGATGTGGCCGCACGAGGTCGGCAGCTGCACAGTAGCTGGTTTTGTTGGCGTTTGTCCGGAAGTGTGGTACTCTCTTCGTTTTCGAAAGTGTGTACTTTTAATTTTGTTGCAAAGTCAAACTTTTTATGTTAGATCGTATTTATACAACAATAGATCAACATTTATGCCTTCAAATTAGTAGCATTAGATTTATGATAAAATATATTTTCGTCATATAACCAAACGGTTTCACAAGCATTGATTTGTTTTTGCACAAACTTGGTCAAACTCTACTCCATCGCTCAAAATGAGTTGACTTCTAGCATTTCAGCGGACATTTAGTTCTGACCGGAGGTAATAGTATATGTTGGAAATATGAGCAATTTACATATAATTTTATTAACAGAAATACTAGATAAAACATTGGAAGTACCTTTATGCTCCCGAGCTCAAATGAGCTCGGTGAACAGTAAAAAAATTCATTTTTTTGGGAGAAACATTGACAAAAGTTCTAAGTGCTTGCAATTTTTTTTTCATGAAATCACATTCCTGTAAGGCGTGGCAAAAAAAAATTTCAGTGCTCCCAAATGCTTTTGAAAGTAGCATTTTCAGAATACCGTTTTTCCCACGCTTTCTAGGAATGTGATTTCAAGACGAATTTTTGCAAGCACTTAAAACTTTTTTCAATGTTTCACCCCAAAAAATTGGAGTTTTTTGAATTTTTTTGATTTTGTTTCGATTTTACTGAGCTCGGGTGCAGAAACTCTGCATCCATAAAACATGACTATTATAGTAGAGATGAAACAAGTCATGTAATCTAGCCTCTTGCCTTGCACGAATGGGCTAAGTGGGCCTCTAGGATTTATTAGGAATTTCTAAAAATGTTATTGGGTTGGCCCGAAACTAGACTAAATTCCAGCAATATATACTAATATAGTAAAAAACATGGGTTATGTTTCGCACAATTATTCTATGCCATCTAACTTTTTTTCATCCTATATGGTTCAAAGTTGGACCACATGATCATCCACATATTGATTACGCTTTTAATTACCACCAGCATAAAAAGACTTGAGGATTGTTTTTCTTTATTTCTTCTTGGCACAAGGTGCTTGAGGAGTAGTTTATCGTGACTTTGATGGCAATTATGTGCCCACTAGTGCAATGGGGTTGTCGACTTGGTCGACGCATCTCGAGAGGGTTTGTGTTTGACGTAATACTGGGGCAAGGATATCTGCTGGCATGGAGACCATTTCATGCAAGCAGTTGCTCAGTGCAGCTTGGGTTATTGCAGGTTGGGCAGTGCCACATTATTTGTTTGGAATTGTGAATAACTCTCGGATGTATGTGCCCGAATTTATACATTGAGAACAATGGTGTGAATGTGATTAATGGATGATGGCAATGCTATCTCATGGGAGAGGCAAGACTAGAGAGACTTGCACTCTGAGATAATAGCGTAAGTTCCCACCAGCCTTCCTCTCTAATTTGACCAGAAACATTCTTCTTTCTTCATATTCATTACCAAATCTGATTGCTTACGAAATCCTAGATTAGTCCATTGTGCATAGTTGTGTAGTGCAACCTTTGTTTATTTGGTGAAAGAAATGGAGTGAGATTTTGACAAAAAAATATGGGTTCGTCCTATTAAATCTTGTAGAGAAACGAAGATATATTTCCCTTCCGTTTTCGTTGTCATTTGAGGGAAATTAGTCTCCCATGATGAAAGTACCAGTTTGTTACTGCAACCATACCATTTAACACTCAAAATGTGTGTATTCAGTTGACTAAGATGTGCTAATTATCTGGCATCTACACTTTCTGTACTAAAGATATTAGTACAATTGATTGACATATGAGATTCCTTGGCCGCTTGTTGAAACTCAATTCTTTTGCTTTGCTCGATAATAATTTAATATAAACCAAGAGTTGTATAAATTTCGAAAGGGAAACACATCGACGGTATAAGAAATTGTTCCAAGTAAAAAGCATCGGAATGATGGTTCTTTTTCTTTATGCTGGGAGTATGGGAGATTTATTAATTAAGCAATAATAGGGTTAAAAATGATAGTTTATTTTTTTGTGAATAAGAATGATGGTTGATGATAGCAACATTTTTTAGGATAATCATTTGCTTGGATGACCTCCATTCATGAATATATATTACCTTCAAGCTCCAGTAGTCAAATTCCTACACTTCTTTCTTCCAATACATAAATAATATTTTTGTTGCTTCTTAACATTTGGATTTTAAAAAGGGAGAGTGTATGCGCTTTACATCTTAAGGGAGAATTGATTCCTTAATAAGATCCAAGCCAAACTCCTATTTTTTGAAGTTTTTCTTTCAGGAAATGTCGTATCCTGATGACGCTTAGTTACTACTTTTAATATTGTCAGTTGGAAAATTTATGCATCTTCGCTTGGTAAGTATACAATGAAAGAAGATGAAATATTCATTTCCTAAAGATGAATTCTAGCACACAATTCATTATCACTTAGAGTCTATTTTTGATGTTTCCTATGAATATTTGCAAAACAACAAGTATTGGTAACCAAGAAAAATAACTATTTCTTTCTTGTGTCTGTATCCATTGCTTCATAGTACATCTGTTCATAAGAATATTTCTCAAAAGATCCAGTTCTCCGAGCTAAACGTCATTGTGTTTTGACTCAATAACACCAGTCAACATGGTGGAATCTGATTGTTGTAATAGCAGTCAAACTGCAACAACATATAGATAGGAGCAGGAAATTTAGTTTAACCATAGAAGGTCTACAGATAAAAGATCATTTGGATAGTTCTGGAGAGCTAGCTCTTGCCACATATCATCTATCTCTATAGTTTTCAAGCACTAATAATTGTATCTTGATGCGTAAAACACTATTGATCTTCTTTGTTTCTTCTAATCTCTGACTTAGAAAATAAATTGAAGAAGGCAACACGTACTATGCTCTTTTTCCCATTCTAGTCGGTCACACTCAATATGTATTTGTGGCATTTATGTGTTGTTATTAAGAAACCTACCTTTTCAAATATTGTCATTTTTTATAGGCTTAACAATGAAACCCGTATAGTTTACTAGCACTACAATAATAGGTTACAGTAAGTGCCACTTATGCTGATTTCTCAAATTATGATACATTTTAGCTACATGACAATACAATTCTCCTTTCATGCATGTCTACATGGTTAGTTACATCATTTTCACTAGCTAAAGATAACTTTCTACTCATAGGAAACATTTTTAAAGCAAAAAAATATTTTCTTGAAGTCTGTATTCATTTTAATCCATCATAACTAAAACAGAACAATGATTGTCAATATCATATCAAATGTAGCTTTTGTTCTTTCTTACTTGAGGCTTTTCCAGCGCCCTCGGGCCTCAAGTACCATCACCCTGGCACCGTCGGCGTCGGACTCGGTGCTCCGGTCACGCCTCCATCTTACTTCACAAACGAAATCAACTAACCCAATTGAAATTCATGCAACTTACTTGCAACTAAATCTTTGAACTTGCGTCAGATCACTGAAAGAGCGATATGCAAGCGAGACGACCGGCAAAAATTAAGAGACCGCTAGTAGACAACCTTTATATATAGTTTTAAGTTATTGGTGGTGCCAGGTCAAAACCGCATGCCACTGGTAATTTGCCAAAAAAACCTCTTATGAGTGACATGCCGGCTAACGGGCACGGCAAGTTATGTGCAAATGGTACATTGTAATTTTTTTATGGAAAAAGGTTTTATCTTACTCCCTCTGACCCATATTAGTTGTCGCTGACTTGGTACAATTTTGTAATAAAGTTGCACTAAGTCAATGACAATTAATATGAATAGGAGGGAGTACAATATTTCACAAACCTTCCAGATACATGTTTATATTAAACATAGCGAAAAATACTGAATTTCAAAACCGGTATACTTCAAATATACCGTGACAAGAAGAGTAACCTTGCTAGTAAAAAGAAAAAAAAATTGTGTACTACCTCTGTCCTGGTTTATTGGTTTTCTTTGTATTTCGTGTAAAATTTGACCATGAATTTAACTAACAAAATTTTAATGCATATCATAAAGAATACATCATTGGACTAATATTTGAGCATAGTTTTTAATGATACTGTTTTTTGTGACATGCATTAACAAAATTTTGCACACAATATAAGAGGACCAGTAAATCAGGACGGAGTTGGTGACAGTTTGGCGGCAAGGGGGTAAAACGTTTCATCGACAGGTAAAAGTAAAAAAAGAAAACACATGTTCCGCATGCATCAACGGTCTACCCGGCTGCTAAGCATATGCCCTATAAGCTACTCTATATAACATACTGTATACTAGTACGTTTTTCACTCTCCCCGCAGAGAATATACGTTTTTTTACTCTAGCACCAAAAGAATGAGAATCATGTTGCTTAATACTAGGTGAAAAAGAAATCGATCCAGTTGCTCGGGACGTCGCCGTCCAGCCGATGCGCCCCGTCCCAGTTTTGGACAAAAAGAGATGCTGCTGGCTGCTCGCAAACATACATGGGTGGGTGCGCAGCCACGGAGACGACTCTTCGCTCGCTTTCACCCGTGGTGAAAACGACGGTGACAGATTGGAGACAGCTCCTCCCCGCTCCTGAGCCGCGGGGCGCCCACGACGACGGATGCTTAATTTTGTTCCATGGTCAGCGTCGAACACGTCAAAATCTCTATGCGTTGAAGTAAACTGGTGGTGGTAGTATGACGAAGGTGTACTAGTGGCGTGACGAGTAATGCTACACCTACGGGCTGGTTGTTACGTATCCTACGTAATAGGTGATGACTTGGCAGTTTTTAATTGGGTATTAGTGAGGGGGCAGGGCCCACCCGGAAAAATCAGGGAGGACGTTTGGTTTAGGCAAAGCAAGTTTACGTAGGATACATATATAAGACTCTTTCGTAGGTGTAGCAATTTCGGCGTGACGCGAGTACGATCCCTTCGACTGCTCGTTGGCGCTCACCGTCATGCATGACGCGTACGTGTGTGACCTACAGTGACTAAGGTGTGGTGTAAACCTTTTTTTTTAGCATTTTTAGGAAATGCAACACGAGGATTTCCCAGGTGTGGTGTAAACTTGGTGACGCAAGTGCTAGGCATTGGATCGTCAGCGAGTTTTGATCCAGATTTTGTGATGTCGAACTCTAAAGTACACGACTTCTCATTTTATACGAAAAAAAACTGAGTACATAGATTTATATAAAAAGTAAAATAACACACCACTTTGGGTCAAGCTTTTTTGTAAAACAAACTTGTTGACGAACGCTCTTTGTGACCATTTGAAAGGGTCAGAACGGGGTCAAGGGGACGGCTGCTTGGCTGGCTGGCTGGCTGGCTCAGGTGGTTTTGCTCCTCCGACGTGGCCGCGAGGGAGGTCGGCACACCGCACACGCACAGTAGCTGGTTTTGTTGGCGTTTGTCTGCAACTGTGGTACGGTTCTGGTTATTTAGACGTTTTTTTTTCTCGGGGGAGTTATTCTAATAGATGGCTTTGACTTCCATTTGCTACCGTTTGACTTCTTGGGGGAGTTGATTAAATTTCACATATTTAGGGACAGAGCGAGTATTATCTACTTCCTATGTTCAAAGTGAGTAGACTTCTGGACACACCCACTTAATTCGAACAGAGGTAATAGTATATACCAATATAAAATAACAGGGTTATGTTTCGTCCAATTATTCTATGTCATCTAACTTTTTTTCATCCTTGATGGTTCAAATTTGGACCGTATGATCATCCACACACTAGTTACACTTCTAATCCCCTAAAAAAATTACACTTTTAACTACCACCGGCATAAAAAGACTTGAGAAATGGTTATTTTTCTTCTTCTTGCCACAACATGCTTGAGGAGTAGTTCATCGTGACTTGGGTGGCAATTATGTGTCCGCTGGTGCAGTGGGGTTGTCGGCTCGGTCGACGCGTCCCCAGACGGTTTATCTTTTGACTTAATACTGGGGCAACGATATCAAATGTATTGGCATGGAGACCATGTCCTGGGAGCAGTTGCTCAGTGCAGCTTGGGCTGTTGGAGGTTTGGCGTGCGGCATTATTTGTTTGGGATTGTGAATATCCACATGCACGTTGCGCTAGATCCAGTCGACCAGTTTGACACAGATTCCACCCTGCCGGTGTCGAGTTCTCTTCTTGCCGTTGACGCTAGGTCTCTAGTTATGTGGTACAGTAGTTGGAAATGATTGGCACCGAATGCGATTAATGGAAGATGGCAATGCTATCTCATGGGATAGGCAAGAGTAGAGACACCCGCGCTCTGAGATAATAGCGTAAGTCCTCACCATCCTTCCTCTCCAATATAGCCAGATAACGTCCTTCTTTCTTCCTCTTCATTGCCAAATCTGACTACCTACAAAATACTCGATTAGTCCATTGTGCATAGTTGTGTGGTTCAACATTTGTTTATTTGGTGGAAGAATGGACTACGATTTTGAAAAAATAATATGGTTTGGTCCTATTCAATCTTGCAGAGAAAAAGATATATTTCCCTTCCGTTGTCGTTGCGATTGGAGGGAAATTAGTCTCATATGATGAAAGTGCCAGTTTGTTATGGTGACCGTAAGATTTAACACTCAAGATGAGTGTATTCAGTTCACTAAGATGTGCTAATTATCTGGCATCGACACTTTTGTACTGAAGATATTAGTATGATTGATTGACATATGAGATTCCTTGGCCGCCTACTAAAACTCATTTTTTTGCTTTGCTTTGAGTTGTATACATTTTCAAAGGGAAACAAATGGGCAGTATAAGAAATTGTTCCAAGTAAAGAGCAATGGAATGATGGTTGTTTTTCTTTATGCTGGGAATATGGGACATTTGTTAAGCAATAATAGGGTTAAGAATGCTAGTGGATTTTTTTGTGAATACGAATGGTGGTTTATAATAGCTACATTTTGTTGGATAATCATTTTCTTGGATGACCTCCATGCATGAATGGTAGATTACCTTCAAGCTCCAATAGTCAAATTCTTACACTTCTTTCTTCCAGTGCATAAATGACATTTTATTTGCTGCTTCTTAATATTTGGATTTCAAAAGGGAGAGTTTATGTGCTTTACATCGTAAGGAAAAATTGATTCCTCAATAAGTTCCAAGTTAGACTCCTAATTTTCTTGAAGTTTTTTTTTATTTCAGGTAATGGGATATCATAGTCACCTATTTACAGTTGCCACGTATACCGACGATGCTTAGTTACTACATCTATTTTTTTGGTTGACAAAATTATGCATCTTCGCTTGATAAGTATACAATGAAAGAAGATGAAATATTCATTTCGTAAAGATAAATTTCTGCACAGAAGTCATTATCACAGAGAGGCTATTTTTTGATGTTTCCTATGAATATTTGGAAAACAACATGTATCGTTCACCAAGAAAATTAACTATTTCTTTCTTGAGCCAATATCCATTGCTTCATAGTACATCTGTTCATAAGAATGTTTCTTAAAAGATTCAGTTTTTCGAGCTAAATTTCATTCTGTTTTGACTCAATAACACCAGTCAACATAGTGAAATCTAATTGTTGTAATAGCAGTCAAACTGCAACAACATATAGATAGGAGCAGGAAATTCAGTTTAATTATAAAAGGTCTACAGATAAAAGAGCATTTGAATAGTTGTGGAGTGCTAGCTCTTGCCGCACACAATCTATCTCTATAGCTTCCAAGCAATAATACTTGTATCCTAATTGGTAAAACAATATTGATCTTCTTTGTTTCTTCTAATCTCTGACTTAGAAAATGAACTGGAGAAGGCAACATGTACTACGTTCCATTTTAGTCTGTAACGCTTAATAAGTATCTGTGGCATTTATGTGTTGTTATTAAGAAGCTTGCCTTTTCAGCTATTGCCATTTTTTTTAGATTTGGCTAAAAAATGAAACCCATATAGTTTAGTAGCACTACAATAATGGATTACAATAAGTGCCATTTATTGCGAGTTCTCAAATTATGATACATTTTAGCCACATGATAAATAATTCTCCTTTCATGCATGTCTACGTGGTTAGTTGCATCACTTTCACCAGCTAAAGATAACTTTCTGCTCATAGGAAACATTTTTAAAGCAAAAAAATATTTTCTTTCACTCCATGTTCATTTTAGTCCATCATAACTAAAACTGAACAATAATTGTCAATATCATATCAATATAGCTTTTGTTCTTTCTTAGTTGAGGCCTTGTCGGCGTCCCCGGGCCTCGAGTACACTCGCCCCTGCGCTATCGGCGTCGGACTCGGTGCTCCGGCCGTGCCTCCATCTTTCTTCACAAACGAAATTGACTGATCCAAAATTCAAATTCATGAAACTTACCTGCAACTAAAATCTCCAAACTTGCGTCAGATCACTGAAAGAGCAATATCCAAGTGAGACGGCCGACAAAAATTGAGAGACCATTATAGTAGAGATAGAGAAACTCTTATAGGTTTAAGTTATTAGTGGCGCGAGGTCAAAAGTGCCCGCCAGTGGTAATTTCCCAAAATACCTCTTATTAGTGACGGGCAGGCTAACGGGCATGACACTAGTTATGTGCAAATGATACATTGTTTTTTTGTATATGGAAAAAGGTTTTATCTTACTCCCTCTGAGTACAAAATTACACTAAGTCAACGATAATTAATATGGAGTGGTGGGAGTATGATATTTTGAGAACCTTCCAGTTACATGTTTATATTAAAAATAACAAAAAAATGCTGAATTTCAAACTGAGACACTTCAAATATTCGGTGACAAAAAGAGTAACCTTACTTGCTAGTAAAGAAACAAACTGTGTAATAGTGTGAGGGTAAGGGAGTAAAAAGTTTCATCAAGAGGTAAAAGTAAAAAAGACACATGTTCCGCATACATCAACGGTCCGGCTGCGAAGAGCATCTACAGCCGGCGCCTTAAACCCGTCTCATACGTTCGGGCGGCGCGCCCAATAACTGGCCCGTCACGTTTTTTCGATTCAGACGTACGCCTCAAACGCTCGGGCTGACCGGTAACCCTCATATCCGCCCCGAATATGGGAGCGGACGGACACGCCCGTCACGTCGGACCCGGCCCATGATGGCCCATCCGACCCCACATATATTCGTCCCCATCTGCTCGCCGGAGTAAACCCTAGCCTCTTCACTCTACTCCCCTTCGCCAGCCGATCTCACCTCCGGCGGTTGCCGGCCTTCTCTGCCATGACTCCGACCAGTCTGGATCTGTTGACTGGGTTGTCATCCTGTGTGGGTTGGAGGAGGCAATGGCAGTCTGCATTGCACTCCGCCGCTCCCGGGAGGACAGCTTTCGGCTGACGGACGGATCCGTCCGCCGCGACGCCATAGCGTCGGCTCACCAGGCGCTCGGGTCCTCTGATGCTAGATCCTCGCGGTCCCGGCAGCCGGAACACCTTTCCTTCCCCGTCACGGGTCGAGCAGAATATGAGTCCAACCAGGAACGGGCGGCCCGTCTTGGGAAGGACGGGATAAGAGCCGCCGAGGCCCGTATCATGGCGGAAATTGCGGCGACGGCGCGCTGCAGAGGAGGAACACGCGCGCCCTGGCCCGAGAGCAGAATCGGGCGGTCCGTGTCACGGCCGGACTACCACCGAAGAAGGAGAAGGAGGACAGGGACGGCGAGGACAACTCCGGCGATGAGCAGATCCGGCTCGATCCGTAGTGCGTCTTCGACCGGTACTTCCGCGAGAAGGACGGCAAGGGCGCTGGGAAGGACAAGGGCAGCCGTGGATGAATTCCACCATAGCCAAACATGCCAAATTTTGGTAATCCGATGGCATGTTTAATTACTAGTGATGGAGTAGCCGGACGACGTCTGTGCATCGATGTAGTTGCATGAGTTTGTATGGTAATCGAGGTGTCCAGATGTGGATTACATTATTTGAGGGGTGCCCGGTCAGTGTCCGCGAACGCGCCCCGGCGTTTAAGGAGTCAGATTTGTCATGTCCGGTTGTAGATTCTCTAAGCATATCATGCCCTATTAATATAGAGTACGATTTTCATTCTCCCTGCAGAAAATATACGTTTTTTACTCTAGCACCAAAAGAATGTGAATCATGTTGCTTAATACTACTAGCTGAAAAAGAAAACGATTCAGTTGCTCGGGAGTCGGGACGTCGCCGTCCAGGGGTCCATGCTAGAAATGTGTATGTACCAGTACCTGCCGATGTGCCCCGTCCCAGTTTTGAACAAAAAGAGAGGCTGGCTGGCTGCTGGCGGAGCCACGGAGATGACTCTTCGCTCGCAGTCGCCCGTGGTGAAAGCGACGGTGACAGATTGGAGACAGCTCCTCCCGGCTCCCGAGCCGCGGGGCGTCCACGACGACGCATACTTTGTTTTGATCTGCGGCCAGCGTCGAACACGTCAAAATCTCTATGCGTTGAAGTAAACTGGTGGGCTTTGCTACGCGAGTACGATCGCTTCGACTGCTGCTGGCTGGCGCTGATTCCTGTCGTGCATGACGCGTACGTGTGGTGATCTACAGTGACTTGGTGATGCAACTGCTAAGTATTGAATCGTCAGCGGGTTTTGATCCAGATTTTCTGGTGTCAACTTTAAAGTACACGACTTCTCAAAAACAAACTTGTCGCCGAACTCTTTGAGTCAAACTTGTTGGCTAAGTATTGAAACTTGTTAGTATAATATATATATATATATATATATATATATATATATATAGATTTTATAACACACCACTTTGGGTCAAGCCTTTCTCAAAAACAAACTTGTTGACGAACTCTTTGAGACCAAATGGACGAAAAAAGACACACAGATGGGCCGGCCCAGTTAGCTGCTACAAGATTCCTGTTTTCTCCGTTTTAGGTTCCGGTCCAGTTTTTCTCTGGTTTTTATTTTTTATTCTTTTCTCTACCGGTATTTACTTTTTAATTTTATTTTAGTAGATCTCCCAGTTTTTACAAGAACTCTTATTTTTATTTTAAAAACATCTTTGAAATTCCAGAATATTTTAAAATTTTGAGCTTTTCAGAGATCACAAATATTCTTAAAATTCAAGAATATTGCTGAATTTGATAAAAATATATATTATTTTTTGACTTTGAGAAAATTATTTCAAAATATAGACATTTTTTAAAACACAAGTATTTTTTCGTATTTTGTTTATTTAACATTTCTACTGTACTTAGTTTTTTTGAGACAACCGGGTTAAAAAAACCATGCAGACATTTTTAGAGGGAAACCATATGTACTTATATATGTGAACCCTACAATAGCATCTACATGGGCTGATCCGGTCACAATGCTCTGTCCGTTGCCTGGCATTTTGATGTACAAACATGCAGTGCCTCTTCAGCACCAGTTATCACAAATATTCTTAAAATTCAAGAATATTGCTGAATTTGATAAAAATATATGTTATTTTTTGAATTTGAGAAAAATATTTCAAAATATAGACATTTTTCGAAACACAAATAAATTTTAGTATTTTGTTTATTGAAGATTTTTACTGTACTTAGTTTTTTTGAGACAACCGGGCTAAAAAAACCATGCAGACATTTTTTAGGGGGAAACCATACTTTACTTATATATGCGAACCCTACGATAGCATCTATATGGGCTGATCCGGTCACAATGCTCTGTCCGTTGCCCGGCATTTTGATGTACAAATAGACAGTGCCTCTTCAGCACTAGTTATCAAAGCTGACCTGGTCGCAAAGCTCTGTCTTTGCCCAGCATTTTGACGCACAAACGGAAGTGCCTCTTCAGCGCCAGTTATCAAAACTGACCCGATCGCAATGCTCTATCCGTTGCCCAACATTTTGATGCACAAACGGGAGCGCCTCTTCAACGCTAGTTATCAAAACTGACCCGGTCTCAATGCTCTGTCGGTTGCCCAGCATTTTGCGCACAAAAGGAGAGCGATCAAAACTGACCCGACCGCAATGCTCTGACCATTGCCCAACAATTTGACGTGGAAATGAGGAGGGCCTCTTTAGCGTCAGTTATCAAAGATGACTTGATCACAATGCTCTGTCTGTTGCCAAGCATTTAGATGCGCAAAACAGGGAGCGCCTTTTCAAGGCCTATTATCAAAGTTGACCCAATCACAATGCTCTTTCTGTTTCCCAGCATTTTGCGCACAAGCGGGGAGCGCCTCTTATCAAAGCTGACCCTGTGACAATGCTTTGTCTGTTGCCCAACATTTTGACGCACAAACAGGAAACGCCTCTTCAGCGCCGGTTATCAAAAGCTAACCCGGTTGCAATGCTCTGTCCGTTGCCCAGCATTTTGATGCTCTAATGAGGAGCACCTCTTCAGCGCTAGTTGTCAAAGCTGACCCGATCGAAGTGTCCTGTCCGTTGCCCAGAATTTTGACGCCCAAACAAGGAGTGCCTCTTGAGCATCAGTTATCAAAGCTGACCTGGTCACAATGCTTTGTTCGTTGCCCAGCATTTTGATGCACAAATGGGAGCGCACCTTTAGTGTTAGTTATCAAAGTTGATCTGGTCGCAATGCTTTGTCGGTTGCCTAGCATTTTGCGCATAAATGAGGAGCTCCTCTTCAGTGCCAGTTATCAAAGCTGACTGGTCGCAATGCATTGTCCATTTCCCAACATGTTGACGCACAAACGATGAGCGCCACTTCATCACCAATTATCAAAGCTGAACCGATCGCAATGCTCTTTTAGTTGCCCATCATTTTGATGCTCTAACAAGGAGTGCCTCTTCAGCACCAGTTATCAAAGCTGGCCCGGTCACAATGCTTTGTCCGTTTCTGGCATTTTGATGCACAAACAGGGCGCGCCTCTTCAGCGCTAGATATAAAAGCTGACCCAATTATAATGCTCTTTCTGCTGTCTAGTATTTTGATGTACAAACAGGAAGCATCTTTTCAACGCCAGTTATCAAAGCTGACTCGTCACAATGCTCAATTAGTTGCCCATCATTTTGGCGCACAAATGAGGAGCGCCATTTCAGCGCCAGTTATCAAAGCTGACCTGGTCATAATGCTTTGTATGTGGCCCAGCATTTTGACGCACAAACGGGAAGCGCCTCTTAACCGCTAGTTATCAAATAGGCCCCGGCATAGCTTGCGCGCATGCCAATAGGCCTCGGCCCAAAATAGCACTTCGACACGCTTGCCTCACTAGGCCACTGCGGGCAGATCCTATTTGACGCTCGTGAGAGCGAAAGCTTTATCTCGCTTCACGTAAGATGGAACAAGAGAAAGAGGTAATAAAAAGGGAGAATCAGGATCGAACCCACGTCTCCTCCATGTTGAGGACCGCTGCTAGCCAGTGAGTCACTTGTGTTGGTGGAAAACTAGAACGCGCAACCTACTTGAGGGATTAAGAGCCGTTTTTTTCAGGATTAATTCCTTTTTTATTTTTTCACGGGTTTTATTTGTTTCTTTCTTTGTTTATAGGTTTTTTCTTTTATTTATTTTTCTTTGGTTTCCTTTGTTTGTTTCTCGGTTTTCATTAGTTTTGTTTTTTTTTTCCTTTTTTCGGTTTTGTTTGTTTCTTTCTCATTTTCATCGATTTTCTTTGTTTTTCTATATTTCTTTATCGGTTTTCATTGTTTCCATTCTGTTTTGCATCGGTTGATTTGGTTTGGTTTCTCATATTTTTATTGCATTTCTTCGTCCTTTTTGTTTTTTGGTCGATTTTTATCGGTTACTTTGTGGTTCAACACATGTTAACTGTATTTTCATTACACATTTATTTTTCTGTAAGCACTAGAAATATTTTATACACACATTTAATCATTTTGACAAGATGATTAATATTTTTTAATTATATACTTTCTATCTTATTTTTCCACACATAATGTGCACTTTTGGTATATATATCTAATACATTTTTTTTGCATGTGTAGCATTTTTTAATACAAGATTAACATTTTAATGCACAAACGGGGAGTACCTCTTCAACGCTAGTTATCAAAGCTGACCCAGTCGCAATGCATTGTATGTGGCGCAGCATTTTGGCGCACAAACGGGGAACGCCTCTTGAGAGCTAGTTATCAAATTGGCGCTGGCATAAGAGCGCTTGCGCGCATGCCAATAGGCCTCGACCCAAAATAGCACTTCGACCTGCTTGCCTCGCTCGACCATTGTGGGCAGATCCTATTTGATGCTCGTGAGAGTGAAAGCTATATCTCACTTCACGCGAGATGGAACAAGCTCTTGCCTGAAGTGCCAGCGGCAACGAGCCATCCTATTAGCTCTTGTGCGAAACAACTAAAAGAGGTAATAAAAAGATAGAATCAGGGATCGAACCCACGTCTCCTCCAGGTGCTAGCCAGCGAGGCAATATTGTGTTTTGTGAAAATTAGAAGGCGTCGACTTTTAATTCCCTTTTTTTATTTTTATTTTGTTTTTTCATGAGTTTTCTTTGTTTCTTTCTCTATTACTTTCTCTGCTTTATAGGTTTTTTCTTTTATTCTTTCTTTGTTTTTCTTTGTTTATTTCTCGATTTTCATTAGTTTCGTTTCTTTTTTTTCTTCGGTTTTGTTTGTTTCTGTCTCATTTCATCGGTTTTCTATGTTTTTCTATATTTCATTATCGGTTCTCACTGTTTTTATTCTTTTTTGCATTTTGTTTATTTAGTTTTTCATTTTCTTTTGGTTTGGTTTCTTATGTTTTTATTGCATTTCTTTTTTCTTTTTTATCAGTTACTTTTTTGTTCAACACATGTTAACTGTGTTTTCATTACACAATTACTTTTTTGTAAGCCTTAGAAATATTTTTATATACACATTTAATCTTTTTGAAATACGTGATTAACATTTTCTAAATTTTAAATTTTTTATCTTATTTTTCCACACATAATATACATTTTTGGTATTTATCTAATACATTTTTTTGCACGTTTAGCATTTTCTGAATAAAATATTAACTTTTTTGAATACATGGTCAACATTTTTTTTGCATATTTAAGTATTTTTAAATGCTTGATTGACATTTCTTAAATACATGGTCAACATATTTTTTATACACAATTAACATTTCTCCATTGGATGCTTCCCCTCCTTGGAAGAGGGGGGGCTGCGGCCCAGCCCTTCTACACCCCTATATGTAGTGGGGAGGGGGCACAAGGGCTGGAGACACCAAACCAAAGCCTCCTCCTTCTCCCGTTAAGCCTCCACTTCGATCCGTCGGCGCTTGGCGAAGCCCTGTCGGTGTTCCGCTGCCATTACCACCACCATGTCGTCGTGTTGGTTCAGATCTCATCTACCTCCTCTCTTTCTCGCTTGCGGGATCAAGAAGGAGAGGACACCGCCGAGCCATACGTGTGCTAAACTCAGATGTGCCGTCCGTTTGGCACTAGATCGGATTTGATCATGATTGGATCGCTACGGATGCGACTACATCAACCGTGTTATGATGCTAACACTTTCACTCTACAAGGGTACGTAGACACACTCCCTCTCATCGCTTTGCATCTCCTAGATTAGATCTTGGGTGTTCGTAGATTTTTTTTTTGATTTTCATGCAATGTTCCCCATCACTTTGGCCGCGCCTCCTTCTTTCCTCACAAACGAAATCGTCTGACCCAAAATTGAAATCATGCAACTTACTTGCAACTAAAATCTTCGAACTTCCGATCACTGAAAGATCGATATCCAAGTGAGACGACCAACAAGAATAAAGAGACCACTAGTAGAGAAACCCTTATAGGTTTAAGTTATTAGTGTGGGGGTGGTGGCAAGGGATTGTGTTGGGAAAGTGTTGGTATCCTCGTGGGACTATATTGCGAGTTGTAAAAGTGTGGAGGAAGCGGAACTCCGAGCCAGCATTGCTGGTCTCTATATATGTATTACTCTTCACTCTCCTATTATTATTGAGACTGATTGTGCTAGTGTTGCTGCGAGTTTTGCAGAGGAAGGAGTTGATAGATCACCCTTACATGACCTGAAGAAAGAAGCCTGGAGTATCTCTAAGCTTTTCACTTCGCTCAAAGTTGCTAAGATTAGGAGGTCGGCCAATATGGTGGCCCATTTATTAGCTAAATTTAGTTTTGATAATAGAGTGGATGGGACTCTGGTAAATGATGTACTGCCCTGTGTGGTGAATTCTGTAATGAATGATTGTAACATCTCAGTTTGATTAATATATGAGATGTTGGTTTAAAAAAAAGTTGTTAGTGGCGCCAGCTCAAAACCGCACGCCACTGTTAATTGGCCAAAACACCTCTATTACTGACGTGCGGGCTAATATTCATAACACTAGCTATGTGCAAATGGTACTCCCTCCGTAAAGTGTAAACTTTTATGAGATCGTTTAGAGCACTAAACAGAGGGAGTACATTGTATTTTTTATGGAAAAAGGTTTTATCTGGCAATATTTCGGGACCTTCCGTTACATGTTTATATTAGAAATAACGGAAAATGCTGAATTTCAAAACCGAGATACTTCAAATATTTGTTGACAAAAAAGAGTAACGTTGCTAACAAAAAAACTGTGTAACAGTGTGAGGGTAAGGGAGTAAAACGTTTCATCAGAGGTAAAAGTAAAAAAAAACACATGTTCTACATGCATCAACGGTCTACCCGGCTGCTAAGCATATGCCCTACGTTTTTCACCCTCCCCGCAGGGAATATACGTTTTTTACTCTAGCATCAAAAGAATACTACTACCTGAAAAACAAATCGATCCAGTTGCTCGGGACGTCGCCGTCCCAGTTTTTGTACAAAAAGAGATGCTGGCTGGCTGCTGGCAAACATACATGGGTGAGTGGGGTGCGCACGGCCGCAGCCACGGAGACGACTCTTTGCTCGCTCTCGCCCGATCCTCCTTCTACGCATCGCTGCCGCATCCCAATCCTCCTTTCTACGCATCGCCGCCGCATCCCAATCCTCCTTCTTACGCATCGCTGCCTACAACTCTGCGTAGCCGCCGTTTCCACTAGTGCTACGACGGACGATGGCAACGTCGAGGAGCCACACCACGGAGAAGTGGGCCAAGGTTGCTGACCACATCGTTCGCGTGTGCCAAGGTCGCCGATCACATCGTTCGCGTCCTCGCCATCGACCTCGGCGGCAGGCGACGTGAAGTTCGTCAGCATGTCCGGTTGGTCTAGGAGCGCGAAGGAGGTGGCCTGAGGGGGCGTGGGGGCGGCGGAAGAAGCACCGGTGTCATACGCTGAGCGCTTCTTTGTTCACCCGTTTCCATCTCAACCCGTTTGATCCACCTAGGTATGTTCTCATCTCTCATGGGTAGTATACAGCCAACTGAGCCAAGAGATCTATAGTACAAAATAACATTATATGTGCATATGTACTGCCTGACCCAGCAGATCCGTTCCAAGTTTCCAACGAGGAAACTGCATGGTGCTTGCTGAGACTGAGAGGAGACGTTGATGAACCCATGGTTACCCAACGATGGAGGCAAGTGTTGTATGCTGGCAGCTCCACGATTTTCTTTGTTCTACATGTACGTCCTTGCTACATCTTGTGCCTCCAACGAAGGTCTGCAGGTTTGCTTTACTTACGTATTTATGTACTCCCTCTGTTCCTAAATATAAGTCTTTTTAGAGATTTTAACACGGACTACACGCAGATGTATATAAACGTATTTTAGAGTGTAGATTTACTCATTTTATTCCGTATGTAGTCTGTGTTGGAATATCTAAAAGACTTATACTTAGGAACAGAGGGAGTACTTGAGTAGTGCAAATTAAAACAAACGCGTGGCATGAGGTACAAGTGCGGCATGGGGTTAGATGCTCTTGCCGATGTGTGTAGGGTGTTCAAAGCCAGATATTGCCATGTGGAATTCTTTGAAGAACATGTCGCCAATGGGTTGGGAACATGAAACATGCTTTGAGATCCATGGAGTTCAGAAATAAGAGATCAATGTACCTAGACCTGAAGATATGTCATTATCATCATCCATAGATTGGGGAAGCAAGGGAAGTGGGACACGATAAAGAAGTTGTTTCATAAAATGAGGAATCGAGTGCTCAAAGAAATATGTGCAGTTTTGGTTGACATCTTTTTTTGGTATTATGGCTATTTTTGTGATGCTGCTTTCTAAAAGTATATAAGCTAGGGCATATTCATTTATTAACTGAGGAAGTTCTTTTTTACCTTTGCGGATGTTCTTGAGCTTTCATCATTATTGAGTGTGAGCAATGTCTTCATGATTAAGTCAGTTATTTGTCTGATCAATCATATTATGTCAGAAACTTTGTGTGGTTTACTCTAAGAAATGCTATCTCTTGGCAAAAAATCAACAATACCCGTAGACTTTTCCTTTAATTTTTGTTCCCTTCAAGCAATTGATATTGGTATTAGGGAGGAAGAGGGATGGAGATGATGGGTGGAGGAGGAGGAAAACAAGAGTGATATAACATTAAACGATATTGATCAACAATTAGATATAGATATGCCCCCGTTACAACATTGGGGGAGTGTAACCATGAAACATCATGTGTAGCAGATAGTGCTGCACCTGCACTGGGCAGTGGAGTGTGGGGCCACAACCGTGGCCGATGTGCTACTAGAGAACATCATGAGCTTGGAGGTGGCCGACGTGAATAGCCATCGGGTATGTAATTGTTTCTATTCTTTTCGCCTGAACTTGTACTCTCTTTTTGGGTCTTCTGTAATGTTGTTGAATTTGTATTCTTTTACCTCAAGGTGATGAATCAGCGAATTGAGAGACTTAATTTTTTTGGTCTTTTCATTATAATGGTGTATCTGTAGTTCTGCAAAAACGCCTTTTTGCTGAATTACATCAACATAACCTATTACACTAGAATTAACAAAGCTCTTACACAACATTTACTTATGAGATAATTTTGCACATTTTTTTACTCGATCAGTTGCTTAATCCGATCACTAAACTGCACATCGCTTAATTACATTTATATCTATTGTGGAACTTTTACTTGGTGTACGTTAAATATCAGTTTGTTATAATGATACTTGGTTGTTCAAGGGTAGTAGCATTACTAGGTATGAGAACTATTAAAACAACAACAAGGAAACTAATTCTCTTTTAGCTGTTCAGGATTTCTATTCAATCTATTGAAAATGACATTTCCAGGCACCACCGAGAGATCTGCGAGTGCCACGAATACTTATTCCTTTGTTCACATGGATCCATTAAGAACATTAAATAAACCACGATGGTGCATTTAGAATCTCAGCCAATGCCTGAAAATATGCCATGTTGTATACATGCAAATGATTTTATAACCATATTCTAGAGAAGATCGCTGGCTGATGTCTCCGGCAATATTGTGTTCACTATGCTCTCCAGTCTCCACTAGCATATCTGCATTACTTTATCTTTCGAAGTTCCCAGGAATTAGAATTTAGACAGTGGAACTACTTCGAAGGTTTGAATTTTTGAAGATCTCCATATGTGTCTTTCTGCAACTTACAAGATGTTGTGCACCTTGCAATATTACCTCAGAAGGGCTGAACACATCAAGAAAGATATACTATTCTTTATTCGAGGAATATCTTCTATTAAAATTTAGTACAAATGAAGTTGTGACCCATACTTTATGGTATGATATATATGAGAAGACAAACATGCATATCACATATTTCATTGTCAAATATGCTTCTTTGTTTTCCCCATTATTGTAAATAGAAATAGATCAGCAAGTTGGGCAGAATGTGTATAGAATATGTATGCCACTTACTCTCTTATTGATAATCCAATTCATGAAGGAAAATGTGTCCTATTGAGATGATATCCAGTATTTCTAGCATTTTTTACACAACATTTATTTCCATTTCTCTAAAGCTGCTACATAAGAGAATTATGTTCAATACAAATATATTTTCAGAGAAAGCCGTGCAGTCGCACGGGTTGATGACTAGAGCTGCATTTTGAATATTGTATTGTATAATTGAACTACCATCACATTTCAGTGTGTGAAATGTGCCCGTGTAACAATCTTGATAGAAGCTACAAAGAGTTTATCTTGAAAAATGATTCCAAGCATCAACTATAGCCATTAATTTTCATCTCCCGCCAGACATTTGGTTGTCCTTTTCATCATCTTTATTAGGGATGGCCAACCGGAATTGGACAAGACACTTACTATTGTGCAAGGTGCAACCGAGGAAGATATAACAGAGGATAAAGGATCGTGGAAGGAAGTAGAGTGTCGCGTCGAGAAGAGGGAGGTGAGAGGATGACGATAAGATGCATTTATCTACCACTTCAAGTTCATGATATATCATCCCATGTGAATAGTCAATGCCTCATGTCACCTGACATTATTCTTTGTACACATATTTTGCTAGTCCGTGGCAACGCACGGGCGTTCTACTAGTGCTAGTGGCGTGTGACTGTGGGCTTTGCTACGCGAGTACGATCGATGTTGGGGAACGTAGCAGAATTTTAAGATTTTCTACTCATCACCAAGATCAATCTATGGAGTCATCTAGCAACGAGGGAGAAAGGAGTGCATCTACATACCCTTGTAGATCGCGCGCGGAAGCGTTCAAGAGAACGGGGTTGATGGAGTCGTACTCGTCGTGATCCAATCACCGATAACCTAGCGCCGAACGGACGGCACCTCCGCGTTCAACACACGTACGGTTGGGAAGACGTCTCCTCCAACTTGATCCAGCAAGGGGGAAGGAGAGGTTGATGAAGATCCAGCAGCACGACGGCGTGGTGGTGGAAGCAACGGTGATCTCGGCAGGGCTTCGCCAAGCACAGGGAGAGGGAGGAGTGTCACGGGAGGGAGAGGGAGAGGTCAGGGGCTAGGGTGCGGCTGCCCTCCCCCCCACTATATATAGGGTCCCTAGGGGGGCGCCGGCCCTAGGAGATCCAATCTCCAAGGGGGGACGGCGGCCAAGGGGGTGGCTTGCCCCCCAAGCCAAGTGGGGCGCCCCCACCCCTAGGGTTTCCAACCCTAGGCGCAGGGGGAGGCCCAAGGGGGGCGCACCAGCCCACTAGGGGCTGGTTCCCCTCCCACTTCAGCCCATGGGGCCCTCCAGGATAGGCGGCCCCACCCGGTGGACCCCCGGGACCCTTCCGGTGGTCCCGGTACAATACCGATTACCCCCGAAACTTTCCCGATGGCCGAAACTTGACTTTCTATATATAAATCTTCACCTCCGGACCATTCCGGAACTCCTCGTGACGTCCGGGATCTCATCCGCTACTCCGAACAACTTTCGGGTTACCGTATACTAATATCTCAACAACCCTAGCGTCACCGAACCTTAAGTGTGTAGACCCTACGGGTTCGGGAGACATGCAGACATGACCGAGACTACTCTCCGGTCAATAACCAACAGCGGGATCTGGATACCCATGTTGGCTCCCACATGCTCCTCGATGATCTCATCGTATGAACCACGATGTCGAGGATTCAATCAATCCGTATACAATTCTCTTTGTTAATCGGTACGTTACTTGCCCGAGACTCGATCGTCGGTATCCCAATACCTCGTTCAATCTCGTTACCGGCAAGTCACTTTACTCGTACCGTAATGCATGATCCCGTGATCAACCACTTGGTCACATTGAGCTCATTATGATGATGCATTACCGAGTGGGCCCAGAGATACCTCTCCGTCATACGGAGTGACAAATCCCAGTCTCGATTCATGCCAACCCAACAGACACTTTCGGAGATACCTGTAGTGTACCTTTATAGTCACCCAGTTATGTTGTGACGTTTGGCACACCCAAAGCACTCCTACGGTATCCGGGAGTTGCACAATCTCATGGTCTAAGGAAATGATACTTGACATTCGGAAAAGCTATAGCAAACGAACTACACGATCTTTGAGCTATGCTTAGGATTGGGTCTTGTCCATCATATCATTCTCCTAATGATGTGATCCCGTTATCAATGACATCCAATGTCCATAGTCAGGAAACCATGACTATCTTTTGATCAACGAGCTAGTCAACTAGAGGCTCACTAGGGACGTGTTGTGGTCTATGTATTCATACATGTATTACGATTTCCGGATAACACAATTATAGCATGAACAATAGACAATTATCATGAACAAAGAAATATAATAATAACCATTTTATTATTGCCTCCAGGGCATATTTCCAACAGTCTCCCACTTGCACTAGAGCCAATAGTCTAGTTACATTGTGATGAATCAAACACCCATGCAGTTCTGGTGTTGATCATGTTTTGCTCTAGGGAGAGGTTTAGTCAAAGGATCTGCCACATTCAGGTCTGTATGTACTTTACAAATATCTATGTCTCCATTTTGAACACTTTCACGAATGGAGTTGAAGCGACGCTTGATATGCCTGGTCTTCCTGTGAAACCTGGGCTCCTTGGCAAGGGCAATAGCTCCAGTGTTGTCACATAAGAGAGTCATCGGGCCCGACGCATTGGGTAGGACTCCTAGGTCGGTAATGAACTCCTTCACCCAGATTGCCTCTTGTGCTGCCTCCGAGGCTGCCATGTACTCCGCTTCACATGTAGATCTCGCCACAACGCTTTGCTTGCAACTGCACCAGCTTACTGCCCCACCATTCAAAATATACACGTATCCGGTTTGTGACTTAGAGTCATCCAGATCTGTGTCGAAGCTAGCATCGACGTAACTGTAACGCCCCGAGACCGATGTGCCAGGTGTCGTCCAATTATTCGTTGTTGTTGCGTTGTCTTTGCTTGCGTGTCATGCATTGCATATCATGTCATCATGTGCATTTCATTTGCATACGTGTTCGTCTCATGCATCCGAGCATTTTCCCCGTTGTCCGTTTTGCAATCCGGCGCTTCGTTCTCCTCCGGTGGTCATTTCTAGCTTTCTTTTGTGTGTGGGGATTAAACATTTCCGGATTGGACCGAGACTTGTCAAGTGGCCTTGGTTTACTACCGGTAGACCGCCTGTCAAGTTTCGTACCATTTGGACTTCGTTTGATACTCCAACGGTTAACCGAGGGACCAAAAAGGCCTCGTGTGTGTTGCAGCCCAACACCCCTCCAATTTGGCCCAAAACCCACCTAAACCTACTCCATCATCTAGAGCGTTCGATCACGATCGCGTGGCCGAAAACCGCACCTCATTTGGACTCTCCTAGCTCCCTCTACCTATAAATATGTGTCCCTCCCGGAATTTTCGCGCAGATGAACCCTAACCTCCTCCCCCGCGCGCCGCCGGACAATTTCCCACCGCGCTCGGACATGTCCGCTCGCCCTCCACCTCACCCCGCCCAATGGGCAGCCGCCACATCAGCCGCGCCACCGCTCCGGGCCAACCGCGGCGCGCCACCTCAGCCCAGCCGCTCCCTCTCTCTCCTCAGCCCCGCCGCCGGCCCGCGCGGCCCGGATCGGGCCCGCGGGGCCCATCTCCTCGCGCCGCCGCCCGATCGGATCTGCCGCCGCCGCCCGGGGCTCGCCTCCCCGTGCCTGCGCCGCTTCGCCGCCTGCCGCCTCGCCGCCATGTGCCGCCACGCCGCCCCGCCGCCACGTGCCGCCACGTGCCGCCACGCCTCCTCGCCGCCGGCCGCCTCAGTCGACGTGCGCCGCCACCTCGCTCGCCGGCGTCCTCCGCCGCTGCCTCGCCGGCGTCGTCCTCCGGCCTCTGCGTCGCCTTCTTCCTCCTCTCCGGCCGTCTCCCCCGTCTCCGGCGAACTTCTCCGGCGAGATCCACGAAGCGGGATCAGATCCACCACTCCCCCGATCCAAACGCCCCGTCCAGATCCGGATCCCTCCGTCCCGTACCACTTCGTCCCGGTTTGACTTTTCCGGAGGTATAATTTTCACTAAGTCCCCGAAATTCCAGATCCAAGTGCTCATGTTCTTGGCCTCGTAACTTTGCATCCGTAGCTCCGATTCATGCATATAGCATATCAAAATGTTCATCTCAGAGAGTAGATCATTTCATTCCATTGCATCATTTTCATTTGAGTTCATCTTGATGCGCGAAATGCTGTTAGAAGAGGGCTACTTGAGTTATTTGTCAGATCTGCTACTCCGTTTAGCTTTTTGTCATTTTTGCCATGATTATTGTGTGCATGATATGCCCTGATGCTCTACATATGTTTTGTTAAGGTTTTTGTCATCTTTCCAGAGGTGCAACCCATGTAGTTTTGCGATGTGTGTGGTGTCTAGTGCAAGCTTGCAAAGTGGTGCACTTGCTAATTCTGTTTTCAGGGACTTAGCAATTCCACTAAGTCCTTGAGCTGTTTATCTCATGATGCATATGTTCATGTTGTTTCCTAGTGATCCGTACCTCTTTTGAGGATGATCAGTAAGGATGTTTTGTTAATATTGTAGTGTTCTATCCATCCATGTCTTTGTTTGCAATTATGGAGCACCCTAGCTTGAGTCAATCGAGCTCTACTTTTGCTACTTTGTGAATCTGGGCAGATTGTCAACTTGTTTGCAATTTTGCCGATGATGTTGTGGTTGATCCGTGTATGCTATGCTATTGTTCTTGCCATGTCTAGATTGCATTTTGTGCCTTCTTGATGGATGTATGCTTGTCTTGCCATGACTTGCACCGTAGTGAGTGCAACGAGCTCGTAAACATGCCTACTTGAGTTATGTTTCAGCATGTGTCAGTTTTCACTAAGACTGTGATCTGATTATGTTTTTGCCATGTTCACATGCTTGCAATTGTATCTTCTGATCTCTTTTGGCTCAAGGTCACTAAGGGACTTTTGTTAAGCTCTTTGAGTAGCTCCGTGCCATGCTTTACTTTGCCATGTTCAGATCCTGTAGCATGTAGTTTTGTTGCTCCGAAGAGTGCTACCTGATCTGAAATTCCAGACAAGTGTTAATTTCACTAAGTCTGAGATCTGTTTGTCATATGCATTTTTGCCATGCTTGTTTGAACCTGGTAATGGATGATTTGGCCGTAGCTCAGTGCTAGACTTTTGTTAAGCATATTGAATGCATCCCTCCCATGTATTTTTGTTGTCATGTTTGGGTGCTGTAGCATGTTCATCTCATTGCATTTAGATGGCTACTTGCTGTAAATCGCAGACCGGTGCCATATTTGAATCGCTTGCCATTTCCAAACCGTAACTCCGATTCCGGCGTTCTTTATATCGTTTTCAAGCGATTTCATCTCATCTTTCCAGTGGCACACTTGGATTCCCAAGTTGAGGCCAGGTTCATGCATTCCTTGTCCAATCATGCATATGCATCGCATACCGCATCCCGCATTTCATACCATGTTCATGTGTTGATTGTTTACTATGTTGTGTGCTTCTTTCCGGTGTTGCTTCTTCGGGTCGGTTCCGATAACATGGCGTTTGTGAGGAACCGTTCGACTACGTCCGTTTGTCTTCTTCATGGACTCGTTCTTCTTCCTTGCGGGATCTCAGGCAAGATGATCATACCCTTGAAATCACTACTATCTTTGCTTGCTTAGTTGCTCGCTCTTTTGCTATGCCTATGCTGCGATACCTACCACTTGCTTATCATGCCTCCCATATTGTTGAACCAAGCCTCTAACCCACCTTGTCCTAGCAAACCGTTGTTTGGCTATGTTACCGCTTTGCTTAGCCCCTCTTATAGCGTTGTTAGTTGCAGGTGAAGATTGAAGTTTGTTCCTTGTTGGAACATGGAGATGTTGTTCCTTGTGGGAACATGTTTACTTGTTGGGTTATCACAATATATCTTATTTAATTAATGCATCTATATACTTGGTAAAGGGTGGAAGGCTCGGCCTTATGCCTGGTGTTTTGTTCCACTCTTGCCGCCCTAGTTTCCGTCATATCGGTGTTATGTTCCCGGTTTTTGCGTTCCTTACACGTTGGGCTATAATGGGAACCCCTTGACAGTTCGCCTTAAGTAAAGCTCTTCCAGCAATGCCCAACATTGGTTTTACCATTCGCCACCTAGCCTTTTTTTCCCTTGGGTTTCGCGGACTCAAGGGTCATCATTATTTTAACCCCCCCGGGCCAGTGCTCCTCTGAGTGTTGGTCCAACCTGTCAGCTGCCGGTGACCACCAGGGGCAACTCTGGGCTGGCCTACCCGTACCTAGGACAATCTGAGTGTGCCCTGAGAAAGAGATATGTGCAGCTCCTATCGGGATTTGTCGGCACATTCGGGCGGTGTTGCTGGTTTAGTTTTACCCTGTCGAAATGTCTTGTTGTACCGGGATACCGAGTCTGATCGGAATGTCTCGGGAGGAGGTCTATTCCTTCGTTGACCGTGAGAGCTTGTGATGGGCTAAGTTGGGACTCCCCTGCAGGGATTTGAACTTTTGAAAGCCGTGCCCGCGGTTATGGGCAGATGGGAATTTGTTAATGTCCGGTTGTAGATAACTTGAACCTTAATTTAATTAAAATGAGTCAACTGCGTGTGTAACCGTGATGGTCTCTTTCCGGCGGTGTCCGGGAAGTGAACACGGTGTTGGAGTTATGTTTGACGTAGGTTGTTCTAGGATCACTTCTTGATCATAGTTTATCGATCGTGCTTTGCCTTCTCTTCTCGCTCTCTTTTGCGTATGTTAGCCACCATATATGCTAGTCGCTTGCTGCAGCTTCACCTCATACCTTTGACCTTACCCATAAGCTTAAATAGTCTTGATCGCGAGGGTGCGAGATTGCTGAGTCCCCGTGGCTCACAGATACTTCCAAAACCAGCTTGCAGGTGCCGATGAGACCGTGCAGATGACGCAACCAAACTCAGGAGGAGCTCGTTGAAGATCTTGTCCTTTGTGTCGTTTCGTTCTAGTTGATCAGTAGTGGAGCCCAGTTGGGGTCGATTGGGGACCTTTGTCGCATTTGGGGTTCTTCTTTTATTTTGGTTCCGTAGTCGGACCTTGAGTGTATTTGGATGATGTAATGCTTTATTCATGTAATTGTGTGAAGTGGCGATTGTAAGCCAACTATGTATCTTTTTCCCTTATACATTACATGGGTTGTGTGAAGATTACCTCTCTTGCGACATTGCTTTCAATGCAGTTATGCCTCTAAGTCGTGCTTCGACACGTGGGAGATATAGCCGCATCGAGGGCGTTACAGTAACCCTTTACGACGAGCTCTTCGTCACCTCCATAAACGAGAAACATATCCTTAGTCCTCTTCAGGTACTTCAGGATATTCTTGACCGCTGTCTAGTGTTCCATGCCGGGATTACTTTGGTACCTTCCTACCAAACTTACGGCAAGGTTTACATCAGGTCTGGTACACAGCATAGCATACATGATAGACCCTATGGCCGAGGCATAGAGGACGACACTCATCTTTTCTCTATCTTCTGCCGTGGTCGGGCATTGAGCCGTGCTCAATCTCGTACCTTGCAATACAGGCAAGAACCCCTTCTTTGACTGATCCATTTTGAACTTCTTCAATATCTTGTCAAGGTACGTACTCTATGAAACACCAATGAGGCGTCTCGATCTATCTCTATAGATCTTGATGCCTAATATATAAGCAGCTTCTCCAAGATCCTTCATTGAAAAACACTTGTTCAAGTAGGCCTTTATGCTTTCCAAGAATTCTATATCATTTCCCATCAACAGTATGTCATCCACATACAATATGAGAAATGCTACAGAGCTCCCACTCACTTTTTTGTAAATGCAGGCTTCTCCATAAGTCTGCGTAAACCCAAACGCTTTGATCATCTCATCAAAACGAATGTTCCAACTCCGAGATGCTTGCACCAGCCCATAAATCGAGCGTTGGAGCTTGCACACCTTGTCGGCATTCTTAAGATCGACAAAACCTTCCGGCTGCATCATATACAATTCTTCCTTAAGGAAACCATTAAGGAATGCCGTTTTTACGTCCATTTGCCATATCTCATAATCATAGAATGCGGCAATTGCTAACATGATTCGGACGGACTTCAGCTTCGCTACGGGTGAGAAAGTCTCATCATAGTCAACCCCTTGAACTTGTCGATAACCCTTAGCGACAAGCCGAGCTTTATAGATGGTTACGTTACCATCCGCGTCTGTCTTCTTCTTAAAGATCCATTTATTTTCCATGGCTCGCCGATCATCGGGCAAGTCAGTCAAAGTCCATACTTCGTTTTCATACATGGATCCTATCTCGGATTTCATGGCTTCCAGCCATTTGTCGGAATCTGGGCCCGCCATAGCTTCTTCATAGTTCGAAGGTTCACCGTTGTCTAACAACATGATTTCCAAGACAGGGTTGCCGTACCACTCTGGTGCGGAACGTGTTCTTGTGGACCTATGAAGTTCAGTAGCAACTTGATCTGAAGTTTCATGATCGTCATCATTAACTTCCTCTCTAGTCGGTGCAGGCACCTCAGGAACAATTTCCTGAGCTGCGCCACTCTCCGGTTCAAGAGGTAATACTTCATCAAGTTCTACTTTCCTCCCACTTATTTCTTTTGAGAGAAACTCTTTCTCTAGAAAGGATCCATTCTTGGCAACAAAGATCTTGCCTTCGGATCTGAGGTAGAAGGTATACCCAATAGTTTCTTTAGGGTATCCTATGAAGACACATTTTTCCGATTTGGGTTCGAGCTTTTCAGGTTGAAGTTTCTTGACATAAGCATCACATCCCCAAACTTTTAGAAACGACAGCTTAGGTTTCTTCGCAAACCATAATTCATACGGTGTCGTCTCAACGGATTTCGATGGAGCCCTATTTAAAGTGAATGCGGCAGTCTCTAAAGCATAGCCCCAAAATGACAACGGTAAATCGGTAAGAGACATCATAGATCGCACCATATCCAATAGAGTGCGATTACGACATTCGGACACACCATTACGCTGAGGTGTTCCAGGCGGCGTGAGTTGTGAAACTATTCCACATTTCCTTAAGTGTGTGCCAAATTCATGACTCAAGTATTCTCCCCCACGATCTGATCGCAAGAACTTGATTTTCTTATCACGTTGATTCTCAACCTCACTCTGAAATTCCTTGAACTTTTCAAAGGTCTCAGACTTGTGTTTCATTAAGTAGACATACTGTAGGATCGAAAGTATGTCTAGAGGGGGGGGTGATTAGACTACTTGACCAAATAAAAACTTAACCTTTTCCCAATTTTAGTTCTTGGTAGATTTTAGCTATTGTAGGACAAGTCAAGCAATCATCACACAATTCAAGCAAGCATGCAAAGAGTATATTGGCAGCGGAAAGTAAAGCATGCAACTTGCAAGAATGTAAAGGGAAGGGTTTGGAGAATTCAGACGCAATTGGAGACACAGATGTTTTTCCCGTGGTTCGGATAGGTGGTGCTATCCTACATCCACGTTGATGGAGACTTCAACCCACGAAGGGTAACGGTTGCGCGAGTCCACGGAGGGCTCCACCCACAAAGGGTAAAGGTTGCGCGAGTCCACGGAGGGCTCCACCCACGAAGGGTCCACGAAGAAGCAACCACCCACAAAGGGTCCACGAAGAAGCAACCTTGTCTATCCCACCATGGCCATCGCCCACGAAGGACTTGCCTCACTAGCGGTAGATCTTCATGAAGTAGGTGATCTCCTTGCCCTTACAAACTCCTTGGTTCAACTCCACAATCTTGCCGGAGGCTCCCAAGTGACACCTAGCCAATCTAGGAGACACCACTCTCCAAGAAGTAACAAATGGTGTGTAGGTAATGAACTCCTTGCTCTTGTGCTTCAAATGATAGTCTCCCCAACACTCAACTCTCTCTCATAGGATTTGGATTTTGTGGAAAGAAGATTTGAGTGGAAAGCAACTTGGGGAAGGCTAGAGATCAAGATTCATATGGTAGGAATGGAATATCTTGGTCTCAACACATGAGTAGGTGGTTCTCTCTCAGAACATATGAGTTGGAATTGTGTATGTGTTCTGATGGCTCTCTCCACGAATGAAGAGGAGGTGGAGGGGTATATATAGCCTCCACACAAAATCCAACCGTTACACACAGTTTTGTGGAATGAAGAGTCTTGAGCTTTTGAGCTTGAGCCAATCCTTTGTCCTTAGCATTTTGAGGGTTCCACTTTCACATCCATGCCATGCCAATCATTGAGCTTTTCTGAAATAGTCATCTTGGAATAGCATTAGCTCAATGAGCTATATGTTGTTATGAATTACCAAAACCACCTAGGGATAGTTGCACTTTCAATCTCCCCCTTTTTGGTAATTGATGACAACATATAGATCAAAGCTTCGACAAATGATAATAAGCATGAAATATATCGTCGCTTTGAGAAGTATGTGACAAGTAAGAGCTCCCCCTAAATTTGTGCATATTTAAAATTTGCTTTGGACTGCAAATGCACAAGGAGTTAGAGTCATGGGTTACTCTTCCATGTCACATACATCTTGGTGGAGCGCTTAAAATGATAAGAATGAAATACATGCACTCATCACCAAGAATAGTGAATGATCACATAAGATAGATAAGATAATAGCATTAAGCAAACATTAAGTGTAGCTTATGATCAAACACATGATCATCAATGTCTCACAGATAATGACGTAGTATCTCAAGCACTCAAAAGCAAACAAAGTTCGAAAAACCACCAAATAAAGCAAGAGAGAAAAAAGCAACACTCTCTCTCTCTCGAAGCCTATGATCTATACATTTTTCTCCCCCTTTGGCAACAAGTTACCAAAAAGTTCCTAGAAAATGCATAGTGCTAGATCGACGCTCAGGCTTGATCTTCTGGTGGTGGTGGAGTCCGGATCACTCCAAGGACGAAGGCTTCTGTAGACGCTGAAGTAGACGCTGGAGTTGGAGCTGAAGTAGACGCTGGAGCAGGTTGGGCTGGTGCTACGGCTGGAGCTGAGGCAGTTGCTCTTGTGTCAGGAACTGGCATTGTAGACGACCTCGAACCTCGTGGCACTCTGGCAAAGGCATCAGTGGTTGTCTTCCCTTTCCTCTCCTGCATATCATCTTGGAGCTGCTCCACTGCAGTCTGAATCTCTGTCACCTTGACATCCAAGTCATAGAACTTTTGTTCCATGATTCTCTCTAGGCTTGCCTGGTTCTGAGTTAGGGTGGCTAGTCCTTTCTCAATCCACAGGGTGGATGCAATTAGGTAACCAAGCTGCTCTTGTTTGGTTTTCAAGAAGTACTCAGATGCCTCCTCTTGAGTTGGCATCTTGGCAGCTTTCTCCTTCCTTGCCTTCTCCTTCTTTGCTTGTGCTTGTGCAGACGATGGTTCATTTTCAGTCATCACAACTTGATTGTCCTCAAAATCTGGATGGATGGGCAGGTGTTCCTTGTCCAATAAGTATATGCCCGTGCCCATTTTTGAGTTAATGAGCTCCTGAATTTGAGGGGCATATCCACAGCTCCTCTTCTGATCAGCTGCAGTCCTCTTGATAGTCTCTACTATGAGGCTCATGACTTTGAATTTCTGAGGCACATCAAAGATATGTAGCAAGTTGATTGCATGGCCTCTGATCATCTTGTGATCACCTGACTTGGGCAACAAGGTGTGCCTCAAAATCCAATTGATGGTTGGCAGCCCTGACAGAAGATAATGCACTGAGCCAAATTTGAAAGTGTCAAGTGCTTCATTTGGAATCTCCTTGTACATGTTGGACATAGAGTTGTGGTCCATCTTCTTCTTAGCATAGATATCCAAGTCATCCTCATGCTCCTCTGGGGCATTTATGAGCTGTGCCCACTCAGCAACTGTAGATTGGTACCTCGTACCTTCAGACATCCATGTTATCCTACCATCTGGATAAAAATGTGCTGTGGAGTAGAACTGCATGATAAGCTCCTCGTTCCACTTTGTGAGCTTCTGCCCAACAAAGTCCTCTACTGCACAAGCATTGAAGCTGTCATACACTCCAGGAAAATGCTCTTCGTTGTCCTTGATATATTCCCAGTCGACCCATCTCATATCACAAACAATTGGCTTCTTGTCTAGCAGCACTGTCTCATAAAAATCTTGCTGCTCCTTGGTGTGAAACCTGTAATCCACAGCAGTTCTTCTCCTTGAAGCATACGGATCTGCTTCTCTCCACTTCCTCAGCCCTGAGTCTCTCCTGAGCTTCATGTCCTCAGCCACAGGATGAGCATCATTGTGATCTGGGATCTTGGGCTTGAGCTTTCTGAGTACTTGCTCTTCATCATCTTCTTCTACAGCTTCAGGCACTGGGGCCTTGTTCTTCTCAGCAGCAGGTATGCTCCTTGTATTTCTCTTTGGTGCGGACTTGGGCTTGGAGGCAGCTTTGGGTGCTTCTTTGGGCTTAGATGTGGCAGCCCCTGTCCTGATAGCATCACCCATAAGCCTAGGTGCCTTAGGTGCTGGTGCAGCAACCTCTTCTTCATCCTCTTCTTCCATGATGGAAGCCTTTCCAAGCACTCTGGCTACGGTCTTCTTGACCCTTTCCTTCCTCTTCTTGCCTTCAGCAGCAACTGGCTCTATGGGAGTGGGCTTCTCAGAAATCTTGGTTGAAGCTCTGGCCTTTGGCATAGGCTGCCTACCTGCCGGCCTTTTGATTTTTAACCCTGGCTTTGTGCCCTGTGCTGGCTCAATTCTCTTGGAAGTTGCTTCCTCTTCTGCCACATAATCCTCATCTTCAGAATCTGAAGTTCTCTTCTTCCTCTGTCTGGTGGCAGTTTTTGGCAGATTGCTTGGGGTACTCCTGCTGCCATCATCTGAAGAGCTGGAGGGACTAGTGCCCTCACTCATGTGCACTTGCTGTTCTGACACATTCTGGCTGTCACTCTGATCAGACATGATGCAAACTCTGACTGCTGACCCTGTGAATAGTTTATAGATGAGGTAGAATGGATGAGCATCACAAAATGCAGAGATTTTTTGCAAAAGAATAATTCAAAAACTTAGTTTTAGTTTCCCACTGAAAGCATTTCGGATCTACCGATTTTCAAACTCAGTGATACCGAAGCAGTTTTGGAACCTAAACTAGTGAACTCGGTTGGACTGAGTCACAGTTCGGTGGCACCGAGACTGCTAGGGTTTCACAGAGTTCCAAAATCGGTCACACCGATAAGTAATTCTCGGTCAGACCAAGTCTCACTTGTGCAATGGCATAAGCCAAATCGGTGGGACCGAGTTTTTCAACTCGGTGGGTCCGAGATGGTTTCGGCGGAAACCTAACCCTAAAATTTTCGAATCAAAACTAATCTACAAACGCATTGACTGGATAGGAGTGTTTCAATCGTGGCAAGAATCATGATGATCACAATGTGCTAAGAATCAGATTTGGGAATAGCACAAAGATCGAGTCCATACCCTAGTTCGGCGGAGACTCGCTACGGCAGCAACGGCGGGGTTGAATTCCGTTGACGGCGACGGAGACCAGCGACTGGAGGCGGCTGGCGGCGAGGAGACGATCCGGAGACCACGTTGGCAGAGCAGGCTATCACGCGGGCGAAGGGGTTCGGAGAAATTTCCATTCTTTGGCTTCTTCCCGGCAGCTTGCTTACCGGGCGCGGCAACTCCCTTGCCGTACTTCTTGAAGTTCTTCTTACCCTTGCCTTTCTTGAACTTAGTGGTTTTATTCACCATCAACACTTGATGTTCCTTTTTGATTTCCACCTCTGCTGATTTCAGCATTGAATATACCTCAGGAATGGTCTTTTCCATCCCCTGCATATTGAAGTTCATCACAAAGCTCTTGTAGCTCGGTGGAAGCGACTGAAGGATTCTGTCAATGACCGCGTCATCCGGGAGATTAACTCCCAGCTGAGTCAAGCGGTTATGCAACCCAGACATTTTGAGTATGTGCTCACTAACAGAACTATTTTCCTCCATCTTACAGCTGAAGAACTTGTCGGAGACTTCATATCTCTCGACCCGGGCATGAGCTTGGAAAACTATTTTCAGCTCTTCGAACATCTCATATGCTCCGTGTCTCTCAAAACGCTTTTGGAGCCCTGATTCTAAGCTGTAAAGCATGCCGCATTGAACGAGGGAGTAATCATCAGCACGTGACTGCCAAGCGTTCATAACGTCTTGGTTCTCTGGGATGGGTGCGTCACCTAGCGGTGCTTCTAGGACATAATCTTTCTTGGCAGCTATGAGGATGATCCTCAGGTTTCGGACCCAGTCCGCATAGTTGCTGCCATCATCTTTCAGCTTGGTTTTCTTTAGGAACGCCTTGTAAAGATTTTAGACTAAGTTCATGATAATTAAGTTCATCTAATCATATTATTCAATGAACTCCCACTTAGATAGACATCCCTCTAGTCATCTAAGTGAAACATGATCCGAGTCAACTAGGCCGTGTCCGATCATCACGTGAGACGGACTAGTCAACATCGGTGAACATCTTCATGTTGATCGTATCTTCTATACGACTCATTCTCGACCTTTCGGTCTTCTGTGTTCCGAGGCCATGTCTGTACATGCTAGGCTCGTCAAGTCAACCTAAGTGTATTGCGTGTGTAAATCTGGCTTACACCCGTTGTATTCGAACGTTAGAATCTATCACACCCGATCATCACGTGGTGCTTCGAAACAACGAACCTTCGCAACGGTGCACAGTTAGGGGGAACACTTTCTTGAAATTATTACGAGGGATCATCTTATTTAAGCTACCATCGTTCTAAGCAAATAAGATGTAAAACATGATAAACATCACATGCAATCAAATAGTGACATGATATGGCCAATATCATTTGCTCCTTTTGATCTCCATCTTCGGGGCTCCATGATCATCGTTGTCACCGGCATGACACCATGATCTCCATCATCGTGTCTTCTTGAAGTTGTATCGTCATCTATTACTTCTACTACTATGGCTAACGCTTTAGCAATAAAGTAAAGTAATTACATGATGTTTATGTTGATACGCAGGTCATAAATAAATAAAGACAACTCCTATGGCTCCTGTCGGTTGTCATACTCATCGACATGCAAGTCGTGATTCCTATTACAAGAACATGATCAATCTCATACATCACATATATCATTCATCACATCCTTTTGGCCATATCACATCACACGGCACATGCTGCAAAAACAAGTTAGACGTCCTCTAATTGTTGTTGCAAGTTTTTACGTGGCTGCTATAGGTTTCTAGCAAGAACGTTTCTGACCTACGCTAAAACCACAACGTGATATGCCAATTTCTATTTACCCTTCATAAGGACCCTTTTCATCGAATCCGATCCGACTAAAGTGGGAGAGACAGACACCCGCCAGCCACCTTATGCAACTAGTGCATGTCAATCGGTGGAACCAGTCTCACGTAAGCGTACGTGTAAGGTCGGTCCGGGCCGCTTCATCCCACGATGCCGCCGAATCAAGATAAGACTAGTAACGGCAAGCAAATTGACAATATCGACGCCCACAACTGCTTTGTGTTCTACTCGTGCATAGAAACTACGCATAGACCTAGCTCTGATACCACTGTTGGGGAACGTAGCAGAATTTTAAAATTTTCTACGCATCACCAAGATCAATCTATGGAGTCATCTAGCAACGAGGGAGAAAGGAGTGCATGTACATACCCTTGTAGATCACGCGCGGAAGCGTTCAAGAGAACGGGGTTGATGGAGTCGTACTCGTCGTGATCCAAATCACTGATGACCTAGCGCCGAACGGACGGCACCTCCGCGTTCAACACACGTACGGTTGGGAAGACGTATCCTCCAACTTGATCCAGCAAGGGGGAAGGATAGGTTGATGAAGATCCAGCAGCACGACGGCGTGGTGGTGGAAGCAACAGTGATCTCGGCAGGGCTTCGCCAAGCACAGGGAGAGAGAGGAGTGTCACGGGAGGGAGAGGGAGAGGCCAGGGGATAGGGTGCGGCTGCCCTCCCTCCCCCCACTATATATAGGGTCCCTAGGGGGGGCGCCGGCCCTAGGAGATCCAATCTCCAAGGGGGGGCGGCGGCCAAGGGGGTGGCTTGCCCCCCAAGCCAAGTGGGGCGCCCCCACCCCTAGGGTTTCCAACCCTAGGCGCAGGGGGAGGCCCAAGGGGGATGCACCAGCCCACTAGGGGCTGGTTCCCCTCCCACTTCAACCCATGGGGCCCTCCGGGATAGGTGGCCCCACCCAGTGGACCCCCGGGACCCTTCCGGTGGTCCCGGTACAATACCAATTACCCCCGAAACTTTCCCGATGGCCGAAACTTGACTTCCTATATATAAATCTTCACCTCCGGACCATTCCGGAACTCCTCGTGACGTCCGGGATCTCATCCGGGACTCCGAACAACTTTTGGGTTACCGTATACTAATATCTCAACAACCCTAGCGTCACCGAACCTTAAGTGTGTAGACCCTACGGGTTCGGGAGACACATAGACATGACCGAGACGACTCTCCGGTAAATAACCAACAGCGGGATCTGGATACCCATGTTGGCTCCCACATGCTCCTCGATGATCTCATCGGATGAACCACGATGTCGAGGATTCAATCAATCCGTATACAATTCCCTTTGTCAATCGGTACGTTACTTGCCCGAGACTCGATCGTCGGTATCCCAATACCTCGTTCAATCTCGTTACCGGCAAGTCACTTTACTCGTACCGTAATGCATGATCCCGTGATCAACCACTTGGTCACATTGAGCTCATTATGATGATGCATTACCAAGTGGGCCCAGAGATACCTCTCCGTCATACGGAGTGACAAATCCCAGTCTCGATTCGTGCCAACCCAACAGACACTTTTGGAGATACCTGTAGTGTACCTTTATAGTCACCCAGTTATGTTGTGACGTTTGGCACACCCAAAGCACTCCTACGGTGTCCGGGAGTTGCACAATCTCATGGTCTAAGGAAATGATACTTGACATTCGGAAAAGCTATAGCAAACGAACTACACGATCTTTGAGCTATGCTTAGGATTGGGTCTTGTCCATCATATCATTCTCCTAATGATGTGATCCCATTATCAATGACATCCAATGTCCATAGTCAGGAAACCATGACTATCTTTTGATCAACGAGCTAGTCAACTAGAGGCTCACTAGGGACGTGTTGTGGTCTATGTATTCACACATGTATTACGATTTTCGGATAACACAATTATAGCATGAACAATAGACAATTATCATGAACAAAGAAATATAATAATAACCATTTTATTATTGCCTCTAGGGCATATTTCCAACAATCGCTTCCACTGCTCGCTGGCGCTCACCTCGTGCATGACGCGTACGTGTGTGACCTACAGTGACTAAGGTGCGGTGTAAACTTGGTGACACAAGTGCTAGGCATTGGATCGTCAGCGAGTTTTGATCCAGATTTTGTGATGTCGAACTCTAAAGTACATGATTTCTCATTTTGCACGAAATAAATTGATGGAGGTGTATTTATATTTTTAAAAAGTAAAATAACACACCGCTGACATGTAGACATTCAGTGTTTAAGTCAAACGCTTCCTTACACGGATCGTGCAGCCGCCTCCTCCCCTACAAAATTAGGGTTTCTATGCCTCCGGTGTCGTCGCCGATCCGCCTCGTCTCCGATGGCCTTAGGGCCATGGGGGTGTGATGGATCCTGGCCCTTGCCAGTGGGAGGGCTCTGTTTTTAGATGTGTTTATGAGTTTTGTTAGGGTTTTTGTCCAGCTCAAAAGGCAAGACGACGACAGTTCCTTGAAGGTAGAATAAGGCTCTTCCCCGTCTATCCCTCGTTCTGATGGTGCATCTAGCATCGTCGGTGGGCGTGTGGAGGTGTGTCTCTCACGGATATGTTTTTGGTGGATTTGCTCGGATATGTTCGCCGTTTATCTATGTTCGTGTGTCTTCAGGTTTGATCATTCCGTTATACGCTACTCTTCATTGGGGTGGTTGCTGTTCTGGTGCACTGGTACTATGGGACCTTAGCACGACGGCTTCCCAGCTGTCTACTACAACAAGTTTTGCCCGCTCCGGTGAGGGAGGGGCGATGACAGGGGTGCGCCTTCGGCTCACTCCAGTGCTTGTAGTCGTCGCTAGGTGGTCTATGAATCTGGATGTTCGTTATACTGTCATGATTGAAAATAAATAAATCAGATGTTTTCATGTAATATTTTTCCCCGTAAAACAAAAATTGTTGACCGACACCCGTTGTGTTCATTTGTTGTTTTTTCTTCTAAGCAACCTGACTTTGTTTATTAAAATAAACAAATTACATCATATCGAAGAAACTGAATCGCAAATGACAAAAAGATCCCTGACACAACTAAAAGTTACATCAAAGTTTTTCGAATTTGTTGTCTCTAGCTCCATCTTTCCCGCTTCTACTTTTTCTCGAGCCTCCGGAGAAAAAGCTATAGAAGACCAAACCTACACAAGCTAGACTAAGAGTATCTACAGCCGGACCTCCTATTTGCTCTCTAAATGTCTGCAACGTCTGCTCGGTCAAAAAAATTTGACCCAACTGGACGCCTCATTTAGTCCCTATACACCCGGATTGACCGGCACCCCTCAAATCGGTACAAAATGCAAGGACGATATGAGGGCACCCAAACGCGACCAGACACCCCGCTCCAAGTCATAGAGGTCCCACCCACAGCCGCACGAAGCTCCTTCCTCTCTCATTTGTGCACCCAAATTTTTAGTCCCACATCGCCGCGCGAGGCGGACGCCGACTGGCTTAAATAGTCACGCCAACGGATGGTGGCAAGCTTCTGTGTTGTTGCATAAGTCGATCAATTCTCGCCGTGTGAACGAGATAGCTTGACACTAGATTGCATTTCATCAACTCATGATTGTTCATTGAGTGTCAAGTTCATCTCGTTCATATACGTTGATAGCCCTATTACAATGACACTAGATTTTTATTTTGTTCATCGAATTTTATTGACACATTATGATTCAAAAAGAGCCGTGCAAACATCAATGTTCCGTTTGTGAAGGAGATAGACCATGACTATGAATCTTCTCTGTGATAAGCAAAGAAGATTCATGGTGATAATCTATTTCCTTAGCAAATGATGCAATGATGTCTGAAGCTTATCACTTCTGGACGACCCGGCTACTTAAGCCGGTCGACTAGCTCCTCACATGACAAGGGCGAACTAAACATCCGAAACCCGGCAAACCAACACGGATGTAAACAAAATCTTAAGTATGAGCAATTTTCGGTGTTTTTTGATAGCCCTGCCGGCCCAACACGGATGTGGTGATCGACGTGCATGGCTCTGCATGTATTAGGTGTTTTTTAAATAGGGTATGTGGTTGCAATTGGTAAAATTTGGGAACTTCCCGGTCACAGTCCGTGAGCGCATCCAGGCACGTCCGCGGAAGTTTGAGGGCCCAAATTTACAGGTTGCGGCTGTAGATGCTCTAACCTCATAGGTTTCGAAAAGCCGCATGAGTCTCACACCCCAACAAATGAGAATATAAGACCGTTTAATACACCATGTCCAGGGGCACACCCCTTCCATGGTAGGCTATTGAACCACTGCTTCGTTGGTGTGGTCAGGAAGAAGATCGAGGACACAGAAAGGTTAAACATGAGAAGCACTGAACAGATGAAACTCAAACTCAGACATACTGCTGCCAATGCCTTGAGAAGCCAATTTGTTGAAACCATCTGTGCGACGACAACATCACAGACCCCCCCCCCCAAAGGTGTCCTATTGGCCACGATGACCACACCAGGACAAGAACCGAGTTATGAGACTTTTATTCTGTGCGACGTTGCCTCCATTGTCGAGCCGCTGCCACCATGGACACACAAAACTAACATGGAAATAACTTAGACTACACTTCAATTCAATTATGTGGTTCCTCGGCTCCTCATGGAGATGTGGCCATAGGAGACGAGGGCCCCCGGTGGGATCGGAAAGACGTGAGAAGAAACGTAGCTTCACTTCCTCGCAGCTAGGGTTCGAGCAAACACATAAAGGAACACACCCAGACTCGGATCTGGACCTAGGCGGAAGGGGCGACCACCGAGGGGACAACCTTGGAGGGGCGTAAGATTATGTAACTTCTTCCCGATGAATCACCCCCGGGCTTGGTCTCGCTCTTTGCGAGAAAAAAGCTCATCTTGCCTCTGGCTTGAGCAGAAGTGACCGGTCTATATACTTGTCCTGTAGAGGGCTATATCTCGCTTTATTAAAGGCCTGTTCGGTTCCTCTCCGCTCCCTGGACTGCGCTCCCGGAGTGGAGGAAACTGCAGCTTATTTCCACAGAGCAGCTCAAACCGAGCTCTTGGAGCTCCGCGGAGTGGAGCGGACGGGAGAGATTCCGAATAGCCCTTAAGAGGTATATGCACCTGTGCCTGCAACATGCAGTGAATGGGCCGGCACATTAATAGTTACTATATCTTTGGTTTGTTTCTTTAGCTTTCGACTATGTCTTCATTTTCTTCTATTTGTTTCTTTGGTTTCTTCTTTACCGGTTTTATTTGATTTCTTTGGTTTTTCTTTTTCAACACATTTCTACTTTTTAAACATAGACTTTGCATTTTTGTATGCACATGGAATATTTTTTGATATACGATGAACTTTTTAAAAAACACATGATGAACCTTTCTTTAAATATATGTTTTGAACATTTATTCTAAAACATGTTAAACATTGTTCAGATACACGTTCAACATTTTTGCAATGGTATATAAATTTCCTAAATTACATGAAACTTTTCATACAGTACATTAATATTTTTATTAAATGTCAAGAAAATATATTTGAAAAATGTGAACATTTTAAAAAATGCCACGAACATTTTTTGAGTATTTTCAAAAAGTTACGTGAAAAATTTGCATTATCCAGATATAGTTTAAAAATTTCACAGACATATTTCATAACTTCATGAATTTTTTAAATATCAAGAACATTTTTTCCAATTGCACAAACAATTTTTAAATTGCAGGAACATTGTTTACATTAGATATAATTTTTTGAAAAATGTAATAAACATATTTTTGGAAAGACCTAACATTTCTAAATGTCACGACCAAAATTTCAGATGCTATTAATATTTTTTTAAAGTTACATGAACAGTGCATAAGCATTACAAAAAAAAGTGCATAGACACTTATAAAATTTAGTTAAATTAATTTTTGGAATATATTTACTTGGCATATATGTCGTGGTGCAAAGAAAATGACAAAACAACCAAACATGGACTAAATATTTGGGCTGACCCCCTTCACGTAGGGTCATGCACTAAGTTAGACAAAGCCGCAACCCATACTCAGATGCCAGGACTATATCTCGCTCAACGCGAGTCAGAACATAGTCTCCCCTGAGCCTTTTTGTTCCCCGCTTATTACTGGGCGAACCCTTTTCCAACGATCGACGTTCCCTCTAACTCGAGTTTTGTTTGATTTTTCGATCTTTTCGTATTTCTTTCAGGGTTTGTTGTTTCTTCGTGTGTTTCTTCGGTGTTTTTGTTTTTTCAACGTATTCTTTCTTTTATTCTGTTTTTGCTGATTTTTTCTTTGGCTTTGTTTGCTCCTTTCTCCATTTTTCTTGATTTTTCCTTTTCATCCTTATTATCTTTTTTCTTGTTTTTTCGTTTTTATTAGTTTAAATAAATTATCTCCCTTTTTTGTTTGTTTTTTATTCATGGTTGTTCTTCCTTTCCTCATGGATTTTGACAATTTTCTTCGGGTTTTCAGTTTTTTCTTAGATTATGGGTGTTTCTTATTTTTTCCTTCTATTTGGTCGTTTTTTTTTGTTTTTAACTTTTTTCTCCAACACATGTCTAAATGTTTCAGACACATGTGTTATATTTACGTATACACCAGAAACATTTTTACACATGTTTATCATTTGTTCATATACATGATTAACATTTTAAAAATATTGGTTTGATGACTACTTTGTCACAAATATTGACAATTTCTGTATATGTCTAGAAGATTTTTATTGCATTTTTAACATTTAGAAAAATATATGTGATTAACATTTTATTTTACACGGTCAATATTTTTTAAATTTTACGTTTACATGTTAAAAATATTCAATACACTATGATAACCATTTGACATGAGGAAAATTTTCAATACACTATGATGGTAATATACTCACATACATACCATCATGTTTGTTTAGGGCTGCAGTGCATAAACTATCATGTCATTTACACAATAGTTATCGGAGTTATGTTTTCCAAAGAGAAAATTTTCAAAGTCAAAGTTATCAGCTCTGTTGTGCGTACATTATCATGTTATTATTTGCACAGGAGTTATCAGGGTGTGATTTACAACAACTTTTATTCTGGGGTCAAAATGTTACCATGGTGTTCGTACGTGGGTTATCAGCTTTGTTGTGTGCATACTAACATCCTATTTACACCGAATTTACCAGGGGTTGTTTTTCAATAATTTTACCTCGGGTCAAATGGTTATCATAGTGTTTGTACATGAGTTATCAACTTTGTTGTGTCTATATTACGCATTGGTCACCGACGCAACAAATTGCGAACTCTCCGGTGCTTCGGTCGGCGGAGGCGCGGCCGGATGCCCTGCAAGTTTCTTCTTCGGCCGCCTAGTAGAGCCATCCCCTTTGTTCTTCTTCTCGTACACCTTCCCCGCCGTTGCCGCTGCCGCATTCGGTCACTTGTAGACGGGAGGTCGTGGCTTCACGGCAGGCGACGGTGCGACGCCCGTGGCGCCATGAAAAGGCCGCGCGCGAGACCGGTGGTTGGAGGAGGAGGGGCGCCGGCGGCGAAGCCGAAGCTCAACCCCACGCTAGGGTTTCCGATGGCGGCGGTAGCGGTGGAGGGGTCACGGGTGTAGGGAGGGTTTGGGGGATGTCGGCGCAGCCTTTCATCGCTGGCGGCGGCGCGGGGCGGGGCGAAGGCGGGGCGACAGTTGGTGAAGTCGCGCACGAATCGTCGTTGTCCAGCGTGCGGGAGTGGACGCAACAAATACACCACGCGCGATACCCTTTTTCTCCGTGTGCTGAACCAATTTTACCGCTTGCGCGATTTTATTGCGCGTCTGCTGGAGCGCTCATTTCGGCCTTGCGCGCGCAATAATGCCGATTTTATTGCGCCGTCATCATCGTCGTCTCATCCGTGTAGTCCTACTCGTCGGACGAGCTGTCGGACGACTCAACATAGTGCTCGTATATGTACTCCAAATCGAAATTCATTACTTGAAAGAAGAAGGGAAAACTTTTTTAGCTCCTAAAATTTATCGAACAGTTGTCGGGCATGGTGAGTACAGCAGCAACGGATGGTCCTGGCGAGGAGGTCAGAGTAAAGGGGTTAAACGACGACGGAGGAGAAGCGGGGTGGAGCCCAACTGGAACGTTGGAGGTGACGAAGACGTAGAGTTCCGATAGGGGTGTGACATGGCAACCGGTGTGGTGGAGTGGCGGCGAAGGCAAGAGAAAAAGAAGGAAGGAGAGAAAATGGGAAGGATGGACGAGTAGGGTCCGGGAATGGTTTTGGGTGGGCTAGAGGTGTCGAGTCCTACGTGGCCGTTGTCTGGACTCCCACAAAGTCTCTTCATGTTTGTCTTTGATTTGTTAAAAAAATATGTCCGGTCCACTTGACGGACTGATACAAATCCATTTTAAACGCCAAACCGTGTCTAGGCCACGTGATCCAGACGGTTACGAGTGGTACGAGGGTCCGTCTTAAAGATGCCCTTAAGGCTTTGTTTGCTCAAGCTGGAGCTTGACGGCAAGCAGCTGCAACACACGCTACCAAATGCATATTAATGCACCGAACTGAGTTGTTCCCATATGCGTCTGAAAACACTCACTCCCCTGTGTAACAAAATGTGGGACGTTTTTATGTAGCTAACTACATAAAAAAAGGTCTTATATTTCCTTACGAGTTACGAAGGAAGTATTACAATGAAGATCCGCAGTTGCCATCCTGACACGTATTCCAGTTCCTCCCAAACAAAGAGACAACACAGTGTAGCAATGATAATATACTCTCCTGTCTCTACGTAACCAGGATTACAGCATCACTAATCATACACACATATCCTAGCTAGAACTACCTCTCCAGATTGATCAGGTTGTTCGTTCAGGGAGCATCAGACAGAAATATCTACTTCTCTGAAAACCAACACCGGAGCTGTCAGCCCGCCCGCCTGCCAGTCCAGCCATGGCAGGAGCCAGAGGAGCAAGCGACCAGCTGGGTTTTAGAGACAGACACACGCTTGCCCCCTCGCGTTCCATGTGATCTCCATCCTCCCCGACCCCGAGGTCGTCGTCGTGCCGCCACCGACCAGCAAGTAAATAAACTGCCCAACGACGGCAGTGATACGGTAGGTTTTGGCGGCCTTTCCGTCGCTCCAAAGCGTAGCTTGCTTCATCAGGGACACAAACTGAGCATGTGGCTGTTGAATATGAGCGCATGACCCCGATCGGGCAGCATCGATCGGCAACACATGAATGAAAAATTACCCGCGCCGCGGTTTTGTGAGAGGGGCTGGTTGTTTAATTGGCAGTTCAGTTCATCATCAGAAGAAAAAAAAACATAACCTTTTCCCAGATGCTAGAAAGAGTAGACCACTGGTTGGAGAAGAAGAAGAGGGCTTGATTGTCTAAATGAAATCATGTTTAATTACTAACGATAAAACGATAGAAAAATGCCCTTTTTTGTTTAGGTTATCTGCTTGCAGGCCCCCCAGCATTATCGAAAGCTAATCATCAAACGGAGTGTTCATCCTTTTCTCATGCATACACCTAATAATGATCATGGTAGCCGAACAAAATGATTAAGGCGTGGATACAAAAACTGAAATGGAAGCATTATCATCATGCATTATTATAGTACAACGATTCCTCCAATTAATTTGAGGACGACATAGGCAGGCCTGAGCATATATATATTACACTCCGAGATCCGACCGGACAGTTCCTCAACGAAAGGCGCCTAGCCTGGCCACCCCACTCCTGCCCAGTACCATCCACTCCTAAATGAGGAAGAAGCTAGTGGAAATGGGGAATTAGGCATCCCTGATCGTGGGTGTAACCCATGGATTAGGTGTCAAGAGCGACCCTTTTCGCGCTGTCCACAAGGCGGTCGTTGGAATCCGCTGCAACTTGAGACAGATTGCCGCTGCATGTGGCTGTGGAGGTAGCGGCAGCCCCCCCACTTCCTTCAAGGGGTATATGCCCCAGTCCCCATCTCTCTTCCCAATGTCGTCACGTCAGTTTTTTATACGTGCAAGTAGGCAAAGGTGAGAGGATCATGTGGCCATTTCTCTGCTATATAAGCGCTTGACACTTACTTGGCCACAACCACAGCAGAGACAGATCAAATAAACATCCAGTAGAAGCAGAGCAAGAGCCGAGACTAGCTAGCAAAACCACCCTCCTGTTGAGGCGCCCTATCTTGCTCAGGATGGACAAGGTGAAGAACCATGGCAGCAAGCACAAGGGATCGGGAGGGCTGAGCAGGATGCTGAGGCAACACAAGGCCAGGCTCTATATCATCCGCCGATGCGTCGTCATGCTCCTCTCCTCTTGATCCCATTCTTCTTCTTTCTAGCTTAGGCTTGACAAATTCTTTGGTGCGTGAGTACATAACATAGGGTAGTTTAGAAGGTCCCGATGGATGTTGCTGCAAGTTTTGGTGTGGTATGGTGCTCCTAAGTCCTGCAATGGCAAGGTTGTACATGTACTCATACGTCTGCTCTATCAGCAGAAGTGAACGATCTCAAGAGAAAAAGAGGTTACCCCTGGCATTCCATTTTATCTAGGATATGTGGTTGATGCTGCCTTTTTTGTATTTCTCATCAAAAGCGATATCCAGTTCCTGGTTTCGGTAATGTCACTGGGCTGGGCACAAATTGCAGCAAAAGTCATGTTGCGCCCATTCAATGCGACTCCATCGGCCTTAATGACATCCTGCAAGCCTTCCCAGCGGTCCGTACCTCCTTCCTGATGCAATATCTTGGGTTCCGGCCGTCGGTTAGAAGATTGAGGCACATCCATTTCCAAGACCTTGAGGATAAATCAGCTGGCAAGCTCGTGACCACTCCCGGTCGGGTTGTTCTTTTCAAGGCTGTGGTGACTGCCATTGCGATTTACCATCTTATGTCGCTGGACATACCAGTTGAGGTTTTAAAAAGATTGACAGCTTGAGCCGCGCATACCTTTGGGCGGGCTGTGATCAGATGACTGGAGGCAAGTGCAAAGTTAACCGGGAGCTAGCTTGGAAGCCAAAATCTTATGGTGGGTTGTGTATTCCAAGCCCACCACCCCCAAAGAGTTGATCGGGTCTTGAATCTCCTTGTGATGATAATGACTGTGACATCTTCGCAGTGACCAACAAATTTACTATTGGAGACGGAAACAAAGCTAAATTTTGGGGTTCCCCTTGGCTTGAGGGTTTGCCCGAAAGACATCGCCCACAAGATTTTTGAACTCTCACACAAGAAGAGTTGCATGGTTAGTAACTCGTTGGCTCGTCAAATTGATACCTGCCTTGGCATTTCAGTGGAACACATTAGGAGTTCGTTGCGCTTTGTGAAATGCTTGAGCATATTCACCTTGCACATGGAATTCAGGACTCCATTTCCTGGAAGTTCACTTTCAATGGGGAATACTCCACGACTTCGGCATACAAGGCACAATTTCCTGGGTAAACTTCCATGGCCTGGTCCCCATGCTTTGGGGAGATTGGGCTCCCCCAAATGTAAGTTCTTTGCCTGACTTGTCATCCAAGATATAGTTTGGACGCGAAAATGTTATATGGAACCATGGTTCAGCCGAACCTACGCTCGACACCATTGATCTCTGGACACTTTTTATAAGGATCCGTGCATGATTGATTAAAAAATGCATGATGGGAGTTGTTTGCATGTTAAACAATGCATGACGTATATCCACATGTAGCAGGATGTTGAATTGTACGGCGTCGACCATAGGTTCGGCTGAACCATGGTCCAGAATCACGCCTCTCGTTTGGACGGCTCACAGATTGATCCGTCGTGGTTGGCCAAATTGTGGGTTGTGTCCTCTTTGCAATCACACGAGGGTTCATTGTTCACCTCATCTGTCACTACCGATACACACACCGGGTATAGACAGATATCACCATTTGGCTTGGACTACATCGCATCTTGGATTCAGATTGGTGCCTCGCAACCTCGGTGAAGGAGTGGTGGATCAAGATGGCTAGCATGAGGGACCAAAATAGAAATGACATCTCCTCCTTGATGATGCTTGTGACGTGGGGAATTTGGAAAGAGTGGAATATCAGCGTCTTCTAAAGCCTTAGCGCCTCGTCGATGGTGATTGTGATGAAGATTAAGTAGGAGGCCCATCTTTGGGCTTCGTCAGCAGAAATTGGCAATGGCTCCTAGGTGCATATGCACCCATTGTCTAAATACACATTTTGAAAATCTAAAAAATTCGGAACAAAAATCCTGCGTGTATATCTGGACATTCTAGGTGTGTGCACAAAGTTTTCGGTGAAAAATGAGGTTTTTTGTGGCTTGTGTAAAAAAGATAATTTCTGATGCTTCATTACAACTATTCATGTTGCTTTTCTTTATCTTTTTTACACAAGCCACAAAAGTCATCGTTTTTCACCAAAACTTTGTGCATATACATAGAATGTCTGGATATACTCGTGGGATTTTTGTTTTGAATTTTTTAAATTTTCAAAATGTGTATTTAGACAATGGGTGCATATGCACCTAGGAGCCAAAACACCGCGTCCCTTCGTCAGGGGCTACACACTTGAGTATTGTAATGTCGGTGAGTAGGGAAAATACGCATGAGCTCCTAGGTGCTCCACACCCCTATATAAATATTAATTACAAAAAATACCAGGATTAAAAAAATGAATTTGTGGAATACAAACATGGGTGCTCAATTTACTCCAGTGTGAAGTTTCATGGAAAAACACCTGAAAATGTATCAGTAGCAAAGAAGACTTACGATCCTTCCAAACAGTTTTTTTCTATGCATAGGAATTTTTTTGTCTTTTTATCGAGAATACTTTTTCTGGTATATTTCCATGAAACTTCACACGGACATAGATTGAACACCCAGGTTTGATATCCCAAAATCCTTTTTAATTGTTTTTTAATTTAATACTCATATAGAGGTGTTGAGCACCCGAGTGTTCCAAATCCCCTTCCGGGCGAGTAGTTGTTTTATTAATCCACTTGGCATGTCTCTGTTAAACGTTCTTCCTTAATCAATGAAAATGCCAAATCTTTTGCCCTGCTTCAATAAAGAAATATCTACGATATCGGCTGCTTTACCAAGGAAGTTTTCAGTAGTGTCACATTTTTTTTGAAGTACTTGCTTGTGGACAATGGAGTTTTTCCACTGGAGCTCAAATGCACCCTCATAAACAGTAAAATAAAAACAATGCGTAAAAAAACTATTTTTTCCAACAAACAGTGTTGAATTTTCTGCCTATGTGCAAATTTTTGTGATGAAATAACATTCATGAAGGTTTGGGCAAAATAACAAAATTGATGCTCTAATGTTTTTGAAAGCATTTTGAAGTGTTGATTTGTTATTTTTGTCCAGACCTCCATGAATGTGATTTCATCACGAAAATTTTCATGCATGCAGGAAACTAAGCAATGTTTGTTTAAAAAATAGGTTTTTTAATTATTATTTTTCTATTTTTCCAGATTTTACTGTTCATAGCGAGAGCATTTGAGGTTATGATTAGAAGAACACTTTTGGTTGCCTTCTAGTTAGTTGGAAACTAACCTCGTACCTACAAATTTAAATGGTTAATCTCATCATGTGTCCATTTTTCAGTCACATCGCGTATGAAATCAATCACATATATGCGTATCAGAATTGTCAGAATTGTATGCTTACTCTTCTTATTTTGAGAAGGGTTAACAGAATTACAATTTCGTTGGTCATTAGAGCATCTTCAATAGCTTCCCTGTTTTAGGGCAGTAGGCGTTTGTAGGCAAACAAACAGCCTCCAACAGCTGTCTTATATCATAAAAAAATTGTAATTTTTTGGGGCAGCCTTAAAATGCAGCACCAAGTGTTGCATATATACAACACTTGGATGGCTGCCACAAAATAGCGCGACTGCCCCATGATGCCAAACCGAAGCCGTTTCGCTCCCACGCGCGGCTGGACCTCCACCCTGCCGAATGTCACCGCCGCCCGCCCCCGACTCCGCCCCGAACCCGCCCTCCACCTCGCCCCCTCGCACGGGTCGCCGCTCTGCTTCGCATCTGCCGCACCTCCAATTTCGACCGATTTCTGCCAACCACCGGAGTGCCGCCGCCCATATGGCTGTCACAGCCCGGTCGTGTCCCTCCGAGGTTGACTAGCGGCCGCCGGTACACCGTTGCTTGCCGCCCAACCGGCCGCCACCGAGCGGATCCACAACAAGCTTGGTGCGGTGTCGACGGTGCGTCATCGGTGATTTTAGGCTGCGTCAAACAATATGATCAATGAGAGCGAGCATGGACAAGATTTGATTACAGTGTGTATGACCTCATGGGACGACCGGTGTGGCCAAGTCGGAAACAAGAATGATCCATCGCTTTCTTGAGGTCTACCATGAGGAGTGGTGGGCATGGCATGGGCGACAACAGACCTAGTCTTATCTCTATGTTTGTTGCATTTGTGTGATGAATTCTGTTGTATTGTGTGCTAAACTATGTTGTTGAGCTTGATGAACAATTTATATTGTGGGTTTGATGACGGAGTAGGATTTTCTACAAGTGCTTGTCACAGAACTAGTTAAGGGTTTCAACGGTGTAAAAGTTCTCAAAAATTCTGAAAAAAATACTGAACCAACACACCTATAATATAACATGATCTCAAATAGTTCAGTATATATTTATGTCGCAGTGAGCTGAAATGCTTATTATTTTTGCCGATGACACATAGTTGCATATTTTGACAATCCCTCCGTTGAATCATCTTATTACGGCAAATTTTAACATGGTCCCTCTTACCTCCTTTTTTTACATGTGAGGTAAGAAGGTAAGAGTCAATCAAGCCATTCATTGATGAGATCAACGGCTAAGATCTATTTTATACTCTTACCTCTCATGTGAAAAGAGGGGGTAAGAGGGACCATGTTAAAACTGCTCTATTACATTAGAGAGATGCTTCCATATTTGTTTCATATTTTTGTATAACTTTTAAACCGTTAAAAGTTTAGCGACCCTTAACTAGTTCTGTGGCAAGCTATGGTAGACATAGTTTTACCGTTTGATGACTATGTAATAATTTGTAATTTGTTTCAGATTCATTTGAAATGCATTTGGTATTTTGTATGTGTGCAAGATGTATAAATAGAGATGAAAAATATACATGTGGAGTTTTAGTGCCCTAAATTTTACTCCCAAGTCCAAAACAGACGGCCTAAAATACATAGATGCAGCTCGTCACCCGGAAGAGTTGCACGGTGTATTTCAGATTTAAGGTCTTGTTTGTTTGAGCCGGAGCTTGACGGCAAGCAGCTGCAATACACCACCAAATGCATATAAGGGTCGGTTTGGTTGCAAAGTCTATACCATGAAATATATAGTAAGCATACAACAAATCCGTATTTGCCATCTCAATGCGCACCACAATTTCTCCACAAAAAAGAATCACAACTGTACCATGTTAAAATATTTTCCTGGTCTCCTAGAGAAATGATCTCCTATCCCTAGCATGCCCAGGATTGCATCATCATTCATGATAGACACACATATATCCTAGCTAGAACTAGCTAAGGATATCAGGTAGTTCGTTAGGGAGCATCAGACAGAAATATCTACTGCACTTCTCTGAAAACAAACACCGGAGCTGTCAGTCCAGCGAGCCAGAGGAGCAAGCGGCCAGCTGGGTTCAGGGAGAGACACGGTTGCCTCCTCGCGTTCCATGAGGTCTCCCCGACCCCGAGGTCGTCGTCGTGCCGCCACCGACCAGTAATAAGTAAATAAATTACCCAACGACGGCAATGATACGGTAGGTTTTGGCAGCCTTTCCGTTGCTCGAAAGCGTAGCTTGCTTCATCAGGGACAGAAACTGCGCAAGTGGCTGTTGAATATGGGTGTATGATCCCGATCGGGCGGCATCGATCGGCAACACATGAATGAAAAATTATCCCGTCGGCGTCGCGGTTTTCTGAGAGGGGTTGGTTGTTTGGCAGTTCAGTTCATCGTCATCAGGAGAAAAGAAAGCATAACTTTTTCTCAGAAGCTAGAAAAAGTAGACCACTGATTGAAGACGTGAGCTTATAATTATCTAAATGGAAACCTGTTTAATCACTACTGATAGACGGGGCCGTGCTGGCTTTCCGCATACAAATGCCTTTTTTTTGTTTAGGTTATCTGATTGCTTGCAGTTGCAGGGCCCCCACTATTATCAGAAGCTAATCATTCAAACAGAGTGTTCATCAATCATCATTTTCTCGGCCTGCAGAATTTGCATGTACGGACTCATTTTCCAGCCAGGAATTCTGCCAGAAACATTATCGTCAGGTCCGAGTCATCATCAGGCATTATATAACGATCCCTCCAATTTGAGGACGGCGTGAGCATATTTTACTCCCAAGATCCGACAGGCGCCTAGGCAGCTAGGCTGGCCACTCACTCCCATCCATTTTTTATCACGAAAAAGAACCCACTTCCATCCAAATTAGGCGTCCTGATCGTGGATGCAACCGACGGATTCGGTGTCAACAGCGACCCTTTCTCGTTGTCTAACAGTCGATTGTCCCCTGCAGCGTCATCGGAATCCGCTGCAACTTGCGAGAGACTGACGATGCGGTAGCGGCAGCCTCCCACTTCTTACAAGGGGTATATGACCCCGTCCCTGTCCTCCCTGTCCCATTAGGGTTTCTATACGCGCAAGTGGGCAGAGATGTGGGAGTGTGGTGGTCTCTCCCGTTTGGCTATTTCCCAGCTATATAAGCGCTGCACACTTGCTTGACTTGACCAGAGATCACAGATCCATCCTTCCAGTAGTGGCAGTCTAGCAGTGCAAGAAGAGAGAGCCTTCCTGCTCACCTAGCTCAATCAGCCTCCTCCTGTTGTTCAGGAGCAACCGAGAAAGCAAGCTCAAGATGGAGTACAAGGTGAAGAGCCATGACAGCAAGCACAAGGGGTCAGGGTCAGGAGGGCTGAGCAGGATGCTGAGGCAGCACAAGGCCAGACTCTACATCATCCGCCGATGCGTCGTCATGCTCCTCTGCTCTTGATCCCATTCTTCTTTCTAGCTTAGGCTTGACAAATTCTTTGGTGCGTGAGTACATAACATAGGGTAGTTTAGAAGGTCCCAATAGATGTTGCTGACGGTCTGGATGCAAGTTTTTGGTGTGGTATGGTGCTCCTAAGTCCTGCAATGGCAAGGTTGTACATGTACTCATGTGTCAGGTGTTGGAATGTTACTTTCTGTGTTTGCTCTATCAGCAAAAGTGAATGATCTCAAGAATAAAAAAGGGTTCCCCTCGCATTCCATTTTATCTACACATCTCAGTCTGGTTTACTCGGAAAATTGGCAGCATTGTCACATGTGTTTTCTTAGTACTTGCTTCTTGTTAGTTGGTAACTAAGAGCATGTCTAGCCGATGCCTTAGACACGGTTTTTGAAGAGCTAACCACACCTAGCTGAGCCCCTATTCAGCTAATTTTGAGTAGTTATCCCAAAAAACTGCCCCCAACCCTTATTTTTGAACGGTCGATCGCACTTCTCAGGAAAAATTTCCCCCTTCCAACTCCTGTCCACCGCACCTCTTCTTTCTAGTGTCGCTGCTGCTGCCATCGGAGGTCCTGATTTCTGCGGGAATGGAGCCGTAGGACTCTCCGCAACATCGTCGGCCACTTCCACCGGAGTCGACCCACGCGCCTGCGCTTATGCCAAGGGAGCAACTCAGGAAAAAAGTCCAATTCGAATCTACCATATGTTTTCAACCAAAAATCCAAAATCCAATTTTAATTTTGTTTGCATATTTGCGTTCCTTGCAACGAGAACTTTGAAACAAGATCGCTCTTGAACATTTTGACAACTTCTAAAATTTAATAAGTTCTAAATATTAAAACTTGATAGTTGTAATATTATTTTTTTACAAAGTTTCATTTTCTTTTGCGGTTTAGGATTTAGGGCTTAGTGTTTAGGGTTTTGGGGTTAAGGCTTAGGACTTAGGGCTTAGGGTTTAAGTTTCAGTTTTTGAAACTTTATGAATTTATCATTCGTTCCTATCATGTTTTTGTAGTTGAAACTTGGTGAAGTTTTTAAAACTTGTCAACACGTATTCAAAAGTGGACTTGTTTCAAACCTTGTCACTAGGAACACGAATATGGGAATGAAATATAAACTAGAATTTTGATTCAAAAGATATAATATGGGAATGCATATAGTGCATTGAACCGAATTGTTTCCATATTCATCGGGAAATATGTATATATCCTGAAACATATAGTAGACGTATAACAGATCCGCAATTGCCATCTTGATACGTATCCCAATTTCTCCCAAAGAGTGTTAAATTTTTTTTCCAAAGAAAGAGACAGCACTATGTAGCAATGATAAAATACTCTCCTGTCCCCAAGTGAGCATGATTACATCATCCTAATCGCACTCACACACACACACACATATCCTAGCTAGAAGTAGAACCAATGCATACTGTATCAGGTAGTAGTTCGTTAGGGGAGCAACGGACATATATATCTTCTTCTCTGAACTGTAAACAAACACCGTCAGCTTGTCAGTCCAGCCATGGCACGAGCCAAGCCAGAGGAGCAAGCGGCTAGCTGGGTTCAGAGAGAGGCACACGCTTGCCCCCTCGCGTTCCATGTGATCTCCCCGACCCCGAGGTCGTCGCCGTCCTGCCACCGACCAGTAAGTAAATAAATTAACCAACGACGGCAATGATACGGTAGGTTTTGGCGGCCTTTCCGTCGGCCGAAAGCGTAGCTTGCTTCATCAGGGACAGAAACCGCGCAAGTGGCTGCTGAATATGGGTGTATGACCCCGATCGGGCAGCATCGACCGGCAACAGATGAATGAAAATTTACCCCCCGCCGCGGTTTCCTCCAAGAGGTTGTTTGGCAGTTCATCACCAGAAGAAAAGAAGACATCTTCTTCCCAGAAGCTCGAAAGGGTAGACCACTGATTAAAGAAGACAGCTTGATTATCTAAATGAAAACTGTATAAACCCTTTTTTTGTTTAGGTTATTATTGTCTGCTTGCTTGCAGGGCCCGGAGTATTATCGGCTAACAGAGTGTTCGTCCTTTTCTCCGGTTGCACACAATTTGCATGTACGGGCTCATGCACCTAACAACGATCATGGTAGCCGAACGAAATGATTAACGCGTGGATACAAAAGCTGGAATCTCCCAGCTTGGAATTCTGCCGGAAACATTATCAGCACTTCATCATCATGCCGTATAAAACGATTCCTCCAGTTTAAGTACGACATATGAAGACCTGAGCATGTATTATACTCCGAGATCCGACCGGACAGTTGCTCAACGAAAGGCGCCTAGCCTGGCCACCCACTCCCGGCCCCATCCGTCCTCACTAATCTGGAATTAGGCGTGCTGATCGCTGATGGAGCCGACGGATCCGCTGTCAGGAGCTACCCTTTTTGGCTGTCCACAAGGCGTTTGTCCCCTGGTGCTGCTGCGTCATCGGAATCCGTTGCAACTTGGGGCGAGGCTGCCGCTGCATGTGCATGTGGAGGAGGTGGCGGCCGCCCCCCAATTCCTGCAAGGGGTATATGACCCCGTCCCCGTCAGTTTTTTATAAGCGCCAGTAGGCAGAGATGTGAGGGTCATGTGGGAGTGTGGTGGTCTCTTAGGTTTGTCCATTTCCCTGCTATATAAGAGCTGCACACTTATACCTGGCCGCAACCACAGCAGAGGCAGATTCAATATCCATCCAGTAGAGGCAGAGCAAGAGCAAGAGCAGAGCACAGCTTTCTTCCTTCACAACCACCTTCCTGTTGAGGCGTCCGGTTCTAGATCAGGATGGAGTACAAGGTGAAGAGCCATGGCAGCAAGCGCCGGGGAGGATCGGGATCAGGGTCAGGAGGGCTGAGCAGGATGCTGAGGCAACACAAGGCCAGGCTCTATATCATCCGCCGATGCGTCGTCATGCTCCTCTGCTCTTGATCCCATTCCTCTTCTTCCTAGCTTAGGCTTGACAAATTCTTTGGTGCGTGAGTACATAACATAGGGTAGTTTAGAAGGTCCCGATGGATGTTGCTGCAAGTTTTGGTGTGGTATGGTGCTCCTAAGTCCTGCAATGGCAAGGTTGTACATGTGTCAGGTGTTGGAATGTTATTTTGTGTGTTTGCTCTATCAGCACAAGCGAATGATCTCAAGAATAAAAAGGTGTTACCCCTGGCATTCCATTTTTATCTGCATCTCAGTTTTAGTCTGCGATGCCGACTGCTTTACCCACAAAATTGGCAGCACTGTCACATTTTTTTTAACGGCTTGCATTCTTGTCAGTCCAATATTTTGGAAGCTAACCACATACCTACAATTTTTTAAGTGGTTCATCTCATCCTATGTCCAATTTACAGTGATACAGAGCAATTGCCACACATCGTATTAAATCTTCAGGGATTTCGCTTATTTCGTAATATACACTCGGTTGCTCATACATACTTTGTATATTCTACATACAAATATCCGTGAATGTTCTACCACCGACACTATGAATTCATGTAAGTAATGTGTTGGTAAAACATATGCATACCCGTCATTGTATAATGCATTTTATCAGTCCAGTCTTCTTAGTTTTTTAGTCCACATTGAATTTTTGAGTTGGCTATATAAATAAAATTGCTAATTTTCATCAATGTTATTTCAAAGCATAGCTATTCTAATTCCGGATTTATGTGCATAAAAAATTATTGTTAGTTTTATTAGAGTAAAATTTGCCTGCAAAAAAAGAGTAAAGTGCATTCTTGTCCCTCAACTGAACCGGAAGTGTGACTTGCATCCCTAATTATTTTGGGGGGCAATTGTCCCCCAACTCTTAATACCAAGTAGATTTAGTCCCTTATAGCGGTATTCCTCGGCCAAAACCGGTTTAGCAAATGGTTACAACTTACAAATGACCATACCATGTAGATTCTTGACTTTTGCTCCAACGAAGATTTGTAGCAAATGGCAGTGTCATATTGGTTGCCGAGCATATGCTCGTGCTCAGGAAGCCTTGTGGACCCTGTAGACCATACCTTGGTCACCGACAACCTCTATTTTTGCCGGTGGCATGGTTCCTGCCATTAATGACCTCCATCGTATCTTGGTCCTCTAGGCTGAGTGCAACCCTAAAGAAGAGGACATAAAAATACCCATGGAGAGGACCAAAAGAAGTGAGATGGGATAGGAGCAACAAGGGAGGAGTTGTTCGCGTGCCTTTCTAATGTACGTGTACCAGAGATGACCGTGGTGGTTGCCGGATATGCGATGGTCGAAATCTTTGGGCAAGTAGAAAAATAGAATTAGGGTGATGAGAGGGTGTCGGTAGTGTAATCAGGAGGACCGGGAAGTTGTGTGACGTCATGCCCGCTAGACGCGAGGAAGACGGCGTTGGTGTCGTGATGCTCGAGAAGTCACGCCGTTGTTCCCTTTGGCCATGGCGTAGCGAGCCAGCGACATGCACCTCCTTACGAAGGGGCGACGATGCCATGTGGAAGAACACTGGTGCGGCAGCGCTGGACTGTGTATGTGTCCCCAATATTGGGTTTGATGGTGGAGTACCACTCTCGGGAACTAAATCTAACTGGTAATAAGAGCTAAGGGACGACGACCATACCAAAATAAGTCCAGGACTAAAGCCACTTCCCAATAAGTTGAGGGATGAAAATGCACTTTACTATTAGAATAGAGCAATGAAATTTTCCGCTAAAATGAATTAATGCCAAATTAGAAATCAACATCATGTATGACTCGCTGAGGTGGCAGGAACTCGAATGTGGTTTATCCTTGCCAGTGTCCATCTAGAAGAAACGGATTGAAAACATTGCATGGCGCATTACAAATCTTAGGCTTTGTTTGTTTGAATTGGAGCACGACAAGCAGCAGCAGTATGCTATCAAAAGGCATGTAATGCACTTCCCGCACAAAAAGCCATATAAGGCACTCGACTGAATAATTTTCTGTATTGGCAAAAAAATAGAGCAAACAACGCAAAACCACAACTTTAGGGGGGCATAATTTCATTTTACCACAACTTTTAGGGTTTGCAACGAGGAACCGCATTTTTTGAGGTAGTGATTCACAAATAACTCACATTTGCATTTAAGCCATTTTAATAGTAAGACTGACTCTCGGGGCCCACCCATCAAACGTGGCAAACAACACAACACAAACGATGTACAGCTAGGTTGAGTTGGATTAGTTAGATATCCTTGAGCTTCGACAACCTTCTCACAATGGCACCAACAACTCCAACTTGGCAACTTGGTAGTGAAGTGAGGCGACGATGCCGGTAGCCAACCATGACGAATTCTTTGAGCTCTTACCCAGGCTCTCACCAACTGCGACAAATCCTTTGAGCTCCCGCCCAGGCCCTCACCAACTATGGCTAGGGCGTCTGTCGCGCCCCTCCACCATTGCCTCGATGCTAACAACAAGGACATGCAACTTCACGATGGCAATAACCAATTACGATGGTGATTGTAGGCCCCCGCCCCACCTTGCCACTTGTCCATGATTGCGATGACAACTGGGCCCTCCGAGACGCCCCCTCCATGTTTCTTCGATGTAGTGGACACAGCTTGGCGTGTTTCAAGCGGCCACTATGATAGCCATGGCTTGATGTGTCGTCATCGTGATTACAAATGACCATGCCTTGGGTGTCAACTCGATGCTACGATGACCACTACTGAGAGCTGACTGCCGCGTTCATAGCTAGGAGCTGGAGGCTGGAAGTTTTTTTTGTTTGAGAAAAGACACCCAATGGGCATCGGGTGGCTGAAAGTTGTAGAGCTAAGACAAGAATGAAACAATTGAACCTGTTCGTTCTGAGCACACCATAAGAATAGGAGAATTATGTGTATGTGAATCAACCTCGTTCCAATGCATTGTCGTCGCAGTCACCTCTGAGGCATGGCCAACGACACTTCAATTCGGTGGCAAATTTTAGTCGTCATTGCCATTGCCTAAAGAGGGAGGAGAGGGGCATGTCACGTCGTGTCCCATCCGCAAGTCTCAAACAATCGCCATTAGAGTTGGCAGCCGATGTAGCCTTTCTTTGTCTCCAAGTTTTCGTCGACAATTTCGTTGTGCGCCGACTCTTGGGGCAGAGAGAGAGAGAGAGAGAGAGAAGTGATTCAGATCACAAGGGCGGCAGGGAAGTGGTTTGGCTCAACATATGCGAGGAAATTGGGATGTCACACTGTCTACATGGCACATTCACATGGGCCTTGGAGGCCAGTTTTGCTACTAACAAAGCTTATTTGTGAACCACTTCCTCAAAAACAGGGGTTTCTTACTACAAACCATAAAATCTGTGGTAGAGTGAAATTACGAATTTACGACCTCTGAATTTGAGCTTATCTGTGAACCACTTCCTCAAAAACAGGGGTTTCTTTTAATAATTTAAGGATATACATATTTTCATTTAAAATTCCAAAGCTAATCATTTCGTGGATTTCTAGGCTTTTGGACCAGGCTTCAGGCAGAAAACTAAAACCTAAGGCCTATTTGGACGTTGGTATTGGGCCATGAGTACACCACTAGTCATTTTTTTATTGAAAAGGGCGAACCCTAGCCTTTGCATCATCGTGATGCACAGAACCAAAACTACTGCTAGACATATAACATCCCTTCTTATGGATGGTGTGCCACGAAGCGCTCATGTTAGTGACAAACCTTAACAGCTGGAGGCAGATCATCGAGTGATTGCCTCTGGGTGATTAATACTTTACACACGAGCCTCGTGTTGCAAGATCGAGATGCAAAGATGAAGAGCCATGGCAACAAGCACAAGGGATCAGAATCGGGAGGGCTGAGCAAGATGCCGAGGGAGCACAAGGCCAGGATCTACATCATCCCCCAATGCGCCAGCATGCTCCTCTCCTCATGATATGATTCTTCTCTCTTGCGTAGGCTTGATAGATTCTTTGGGGCGTGCTCACATACCATTGCATTACAAAATAATAAAACTGAGCCACCTAGGGGCCTTCCAAAGTGATTTGATCTCACAAATCGGTTAATCTATCTGCCCAACGCTCCAGATCTCCCTTTCACGGCGCCACCCAACGTGCACAAAAATGGGCCACTACTTCACAAATCGATTATTTTGTCTTCTCATTAACCGGTCCGGCGCTTGATGCTCAGTCTGCAAACTCGACCCATCAAGTTTCATCTTCTTGCTTTGGGTGTTCCCCTTCGGTTACTTTTAGGACTGCCCCTAACTAGAGGCGCCTTGCGTTGAGTAAGGATTCAGCGCTCACGTGCCCCGGTCCGTGGGCCGGCCCAACAACAAGGCGAACAGCTTGCTCACAACGCGTCGGTTCTTGGTCGGTCGGTTTGCAGTTAATCGATCGACTGTTGACTTGTTGATGAAAATGCAAAATTTTGAAAGTAATAATAATCAGGAATAAAAAATGTTTAAGAATTTGAAAAAGTTTCTGTATTTAAAAAATCATGGGTTCAAAAAAAGGTCTGTAGATTTGATAAAAGTTCGCTAACTCCAAAAAGTTCAACAGTTTAAAGAAAAGTTCACGGGATTTGACATTTTTCAGAGATTCAAAAGATATGATTTATAAAAATTGTGCATTTTAAATTTTTTATGGATTTGAAAAAGTTCATGAATTTGAAAGAGAAAGAAAACGGAGCAGGCAAGCCCATCCAAAAAGCGAAGGCCTATCTAAAAACACTTCCTTCTAGAAACCCGAACTAATGGTCGGCACTCTGCACTCTGCAGCGAGGTTTGACGAGCGGAAGAGGGGAAAACCAAGAACTCTGGCGCGATGGCGAGGACGGGGCGGTCCGTGCTGCTCCTCCTCCTGATCCCCACGGTGCTCTCCCCGCTACTGCTCTCCGAGCGCCGCCTCACCGTCGCGATTAACCCCAACGGTAAGCACCCCCCCTCCCGTCCTCGGTCTAATTCAATCGAGATCTGAGGCATTTTCTTGGCACTGCGGTTCTTACGGTATTTACGTCGGATTTCTTGCAGAAAGGAAGGATTTTCCTGCCGAGATTGCGAGTCAGGTTAGTGTTTTTGTAGGATTTTGGGTTTTGGTACAGGGGCCGGAGATGTTCATGGCTTTAATGGTTTCTTTATGTTTTGGCAGGGCCATAGCGTCAAGGATAGGAAGCTAAATGCGTTTCCTCTGGTAAAATTTTCTGTTATGTTTCTTGTGTCTTGGCCAACGAGTAATTATGGATTTCGACGCAGGAAACTCTGAGTTCTCTGAAGGAATCTGTCGGTGCCGTATTAGTGGAGGAACCGCCCCATTTAGCCAACGATTCGATTGAATCCGCGGACCAAGGTGTGCTCGATTTTTATCTTGGTTTTGGTAAATGTTACACTGTACTCTTAAGATATAGGTCTTGTGATATTTTGTCCTTAGATGGTTTGCACATGAACTGTTTGTAGAATTGCTACCGGGGAAGAGAGCTAACAGGGTGCTTTCTGAGACCACTTCTGGTGATGGTGCTGTATTGAAGGGTGGAGACCTGATCGACCAAGTCACAAGGCGGACGGCAGAAGATGGTGGTTTGGCGACGGGCTCAATGGATAAGCAGGAGAAGCACACAGGATCCCAGCAGCAGTCTTCTTCTGAGGTTGATACATGTTACTTCTCAGGCTTTAGGTGCATACTGGCAAATTTAGTTGAGTTGTCACCTGTGGATTTTTAATCTCTTTGTAGCGCCCCGGGACCGCTACTATGCTGATCTAGTACATCCACTAGCATCCGCATAATATCGATCCTAAGACGCCACCTTCACACAGTGTAGACGTGCCAACGTGCACGCCATGTCAGTGGAAAGCAAGTATCACAGCACAATTGCAATACAGATCCACAAGAACATACAATACAACAACTTCAAAGAGTCAAATTTAACAAATGGATACAATACAAGGGTCATTCCAGAACACGTTGGGCCCACCGTTTGTCTTCCGTGGCCAACTACCTCAGAGTGATGCTGGATCCATTGAGCCCGTTGAGGGCTTGAGCTTGCGCGGCTTCGGTCTTCAGAGAGTTGCTCCTAGCGCCGCACAGTCCGGGGTGTCATCCAGGTGGCGTCCTGGGTCACATGGGTTGGGCCCCAGACGATCTGGAGATTTGGCTCGGGTGGTCCAAGCGGCTTTTTCCGTGGGCAACAGTCCCTGCACCGGACGGTCTTACATGAGGGCCTGGTGTGTGTTCGGGTCACTCGTTTGATGATACCACCAAAGCATCCCTTCAGTTTTTATAAGGATTACCACATTGTAGGCAAGGCATACTTTCCTAGGAAATGAACCAATAAACTCATGTGTTCACAGACACTTGGAACACTTTGCTGCACTGGCGACTAGTGCATTAGTTTGGTCAGTGTGTTCTACTTTTCGTACATTACTTAACTTAGAAATGTTCATCCATATGCTGGAATCATCCTGGCTGCACTCTCTGCGGAATTTGGGCATTTCCATTTTGTTATGAAGAAAATTCACATAATTGTTTTTTGTTACATCTCAATGCGATAGGTTGCAATCATGATTTCTTGCCACATAACTTCATCTAAATTGTGTGGGCTTGTATTTGCAGGGAAGATCATTGGAGGCTATAACACAGATACCTCAGGGATATCAAGGTGCAGGGAAGAACCCTCAAAAAGAAAACACAGATGGCAGGAGTAAAAATATGGCTTCGTCGGATACTAGAGTCCGGGATATCAAGGATCATTTAATCAAGGCAAAGGTCTACCTTGGTCTTGGAGCCATTCGAGCAAATCCTCAATACCTCAGGGAATTGCGACAGCGGATACGGGAAGTTCAAAAGGTGCTTGGTGAAGCATCCAAGGACTCTGATCTACCAAAGAAGTATGGGTCTCCCAAATGTTCATGAATTTTAAAGTGTTAGCATATTGTGGGCATTTTGCAGCCCCATGCAGTTATTCAGTAATCTTTAATTTATGTTGACTTATTCAGTGCCAATGAGAAGGTGAAAGCACTTGAGCAGACATTGGTCAAGGGCGAACAGACACAGGATGATTGCTCTGTTGTTGTCAAAAAGCTCCGGGCTATGCTTCATTCGGCAGAGGAGCAGCTGTATGCACAAAAAAAGCAAACTGTTTTTCTAACTCAACTTGCAGCCAAAACCCTTCCCAAAGGTCTTCACTGCCTCCCCTTGAGGCTAGCTAATGAATACTTTTCATTGGATCCTAGTCAGCAGCAATTCCCAAACCAGGAGAAACTTGATGATCCCAAACAGTACCACTATGCCTTGTTCTCAGATAATATATTGGCAACAGCAGTTGTTGTTAATTCGACAGTGTTAAATGCCAAGGTATGTATTCTTGATACTTCCTACTTGAGTTATGCTGATAGATAACATGCAACGTACCGAGTGGAATTTTTTGTCTGCAGCATCCTTCTCGTCAGGTTTTCCACATAGTAACTGACAGACTAAATTATGCTCCAATGAGAATGTGGTTCCTCTCTAATCCTCCTGGAAAAGCAACAATTGAAGTACAAAATATTGACGAATTCACATGGCTAAATGACAGCTCGAGCCTGTTGCTGAAACAACTGGGATCTCAATCTATGATCGATTATTACTTTAGGGCACAAAGTGCAAATTCAGATTCATATTTGAAGTACAGAAACCCAAAGTATCTTTCAATGCTTAATCATCTGCGATTCTACTTGCCTGAGATTTATCCAAAGCTCGACAAGATGGTTTTTCTTGATGATGATGTAGTAGTAAGAAAGGACATAACTGGCCTCTGGTCAATCGATATGAAGGGGAAGGTTAATGGTGCTGTAGAGACTTGTGGAGAGAGCTTCCATCGCTTCGATCGTTACTTGAATTTCTCAAGTCCTGTTGTTGCAAAGAATTTTGATCCCAATGCATGTGTCTGGGCTTTTGGAATGAATTTGTTTGATCTGGCTGAATGGAGGCGGCAGAACATAACTGAAATCTACCACTTTTGGCAGAAGCTTGTAAGTTTCACATACTTGTGATTACTTTCATACATGATAAATTACACGAGATGTCTAGAACTAGCTTAGGGACAATATGGCTTCTATGCCTAAGTAGGCTGATAAAGTTTTGAACTAAAGATCATGTGCAATGCTGAGTTTATTCGTATCCCTCTATAAGGTTCTCCATGTTATGTCGCAGATTGTCCATGTAATTAACACATCTAATATTCAGCTTACATGGGTAGCAAGATTTAGAGAAATCTCTCAACACTCGTATTGTACAGAGTTTCAAAATTTGTGGGGACATGACTACTGTGCAAAAGATGAGAGAATCAGAGAACTATATAATCCTTCTGAATTGTCAATGACTTGGAAGCTTTTAACTCCATCCTTTGTTTTATTTCGGAAGACCTGTCATTTGTTGTTTTCTTTTGCATTCCATTTGATAAATATTTGTCGACTTTTGATTGCAGAATGAAGACGGATTGCTATGGAAACTTGGCACTCTCCCTCTAGGTCTGGTTACATTCTGGAACAAGACATTCCCCCTCGATCGATCATGGCATATTCTCGGTCTAGGTTACAACCCACATGTAAGCAGTAGTGGCCTGGAGCGTGCCGCGGTCATACATTACAATGGCAACATGAAGCCCTGGCTTGAGATTGGCCTGCCCAAGTTCCGAAGCTACTGGTCAGAGTATCTTGACTACGATCAGCCTTTTCTGCGGGAATGCAACATCAATCCGTGAAGCAAGACCAGTACCTCCCAAGCCATTCTGACATCTCTAGCCTAGTTTGTTCAGTGTTTGATTTATTTGCCGGCATCCCATGTTGGGTATGGTTTGTGGAGAAGGTTGTAGCGGTTGAGATTACATGCCAGTAGGGAAAAAGAATAATTCTGCAGTGTAAATGCTTTTTGGCATACCATCGTTGTGTACGAAATGTTAGATTGCTGCCGTCGAGTATCTGTAACAGGGAAGTTAGAAATACTCTAGAAAGACCAAATGACCCTGGGTCTTATTAGTTAGGCAGGGCTCAAGCCTCACTTCTATCTATTAAAATTGGTGCCTAGTTGACAGCATTGTCACATGTGTTTTTTTTCTAAGTACTTGGCTTCTTGTTAGCTGGAAACTAACCTCACCTACCAATTTAAATGGTTCATCTCATCTTATGTCCAATTTGCAGTGATATAGAGCAATTGCCACATCTCATATAAAATCTTGAGATTTTTTTTCTTATTTCAATATGTTCAATCGCTCATAACATGCTGAAAACAACCTACTAAATTTTCTTGTTTGCTGTTGATATCATGCATACTTAGTACTCTTAGTACTCCCTCACTTCCTAAATATAAGTCTTCTTACAGATTTCGATATGGACTACATACGGAGCAAAACGAGTGAATCTATACTCTAAAATATGTTTATATACATCCATATATAGTTTATATTGAAATATCTAAAAAGACATATATTTAGAAACGGAGGAAGTACAATTCTTATACTCCATCCAATCATAAAGTTGTACTAAGTGTGCGTTAATTAATATGGATTGAAGGGAGTACATTTTTCTATTTGAAAAGGAGGTTAAACCCTGCATCATGTGATGCACACACGCCTAGTATTATTAATTTACCCCCTCCGCAAAGAAATATAATAGCGTTTAGATCATTGCATTAGTGATCTAAATGCTCTTATATTTCTTTATGGAGGGAGTACTATTCATCAAAGTACAATACAAAGACAAACACGGCTGAATAATTACAAAGAGATGAATAAACAATTATGACTAAGTCGATTTCTTTTGTAGCAATGCCTTTTGCAAGGGGTACACGACCTCGCGCCATCGTCACCATGTCTGACTGAAGAAGGCTAGGAAAAGTATTTTCATCCCAGTTGTGGAGACCAACTACTGAAGGTCAATACGTCAGCAATGGGGCAATGCCTTCAACATGGTAATGAGACAAAAAATCATCATTGTTGAGCATAACCAATAAAGGTCGGAACAAGGGTTTTCACCATGGACATGAAATAGTGTCACATCCACCGCCTTAAAAATGTTGAAAATCTATACTACTATATAGTGTATGAGTTTGGGAGCATCAATCCTAGCCACTGGTCTCATAAATCTAACGGCTGAGATTAGAGGGATTCACAGTGAACAATAGCCCGCAGCTGAATCTACTGGGTTCTGAAACCATCGCATCGTACCTCATAGAAAAGAAGACCTATGCCTCTTCTGCCATGTTGCAATTGTCACGTTGTGATGAGTAAAAAAATAAGGGTAGGCTATGAGCCCATGCGAGATGGTCCGAGAGGAGAAATAAAAGCTGAAGTAAACAATTTGTGGGTCCCGCCACATACATCTTTCTTTATATTCTTAAAAAAAGGGGTGACAGCAGGCAGTGCTCGTCCCCCCTGGCTCCGCCCCTATTAATATTGCAAAGATTTTGTTTTCCTGATCATGAGCATTAAGATGCCGGCAATAATGAGAACACCTTGTTGGTTGAAAAGATGCCTCTCGGGGGCTCTCGGCGCCATCCAATATGCGAGCCCATGGTCCAAGTCGCCGGGGTCATTCATGCGAGGGGTAGTCCAGGCCCGGCTGTGAGCGGCTACTTTGGTCGCGCAAGCCAACCTATTTTGCTTGGGCTAGACAGGTGCGCGTGGTCACCCCTGCCGGTCTGTGCTGCTCATGCCAGCCACGCACTGGGTGGTTGGAGAGGGTCGTCCGGCTAGGGTCGCAATGGCGTGCAATTGTTGAGACTAGGTCCACTTGTTAGCACTCGTGGCCTCTTGTCGGGCTGCCTCGCTCTCACCAGCCACGAGTCCGGTGGTCAAAGAGGGCCATCCAAACATGGGTGCGGCCGCGACCTAGCTGGTTGGCCAGGCCCCAGCCATATCTGAATGCTATCGCAAGGGTAGCTCGGTCTTTTCCTTAAGGCGGTTATGTCTTGCTATAAGTTCGTTGTTTTATGCTGCATATAGGATGGCGCGCAAGTGGCCACCCTCTTCCTTTTCCCTTGTACTCGTTGCTCCCTTGTGCTCTTTGCCCATAGCCCCCGCAACGGCTGAACACATCTCCGGTCTCATCCTTCTTACATGAATGTGCAGCCTGTCGTGTTCTTCGGCCTCTTTAAGCGTGCAATTCGCCGTCGGCCAGCTCCTCGTCTCTGTTTTGGGTGGGTGTCTCCTTTGCTCTATTGTCCGTGTTCATCTTTTTTTCTGCTTGGCGTCTTTTTTGCTTTGATCGTGCCGCCGCAGGACACACTGTTTCTTATCACGTTGAGATGGTTTTCTTTGGGGGTTCTCTTGGGTTTCATGGGTTTAACCGGGTTATTTCCCTGTGATTTTTGTTTCAATTTTTCTTGGTTTTTTTGACTTTTTTGTTGTTGTCTGTCAAAAGTGTGAAAGCACGATAGTGCTTCATATGAACTAATATCCCTTCTTTGCTTAGGTTATCTGGTTGCTGGTTCCTAACTACTTCCTTTGTGAAGACCCTTAAAAAAAACTTAGAACTTCCTCTGTGAAGACCCTTAAAAAAAACTTTCTCTATGAAGAAATATAAGAGCGCTTAGATCACTGTACAGAGGAAGTACATCACACACTAGTCAAAAAACAAAGTCTCAGCTTGGATTTCTGACAGGAACATTATCATGAGACATGAGCATATATTACATTTCAAGATCCGACCGGACAGTTCCTCAACGAAAGGCGCCACCCCACTCCCAGTCCCATCCATCCTTACTAATGTGGAAATAGCCATCCTGATCGTGGATGGAACCGACGGATTCGGTGTCAAAACTGGCCCTTTTTGGCTTTCCAGGGGCGATCGTTGCCCCCTGGAGCGTCATCGGAGTCCGCTGCAAGTTGAGAGAGGTTGCCGCTGCATGTGGCTGTGGAGGTAGAGGCAGCTCCCCACTTCCTACAAGGGGTATATGCCCCCGTCACCATCCTCTCTGTCCAATGTCTCTCCCTGTCCCGTCAGGTTTTTTATAAGCGCAAGTTGGCAGCGCTGTGACTGAGGATCATGTGGGAGTGTGGTCTCTCCCGTTTTGGCCATTTCCCTGCTATATATGAGAGCTTCACATTCACTTGGTCACAACCACATCACCACACAGATCCATCCATCCAGATATCACGCTCCTGTTATACAGTGGAAGAGCAGAGCAGAGCCTTCCTGCAGAATCCCCCTCCTGTTCAGGCGCCCTGTCTTATCTTGCTGAGGATGGACAAGGTGAAGAGCCATGGCAGCAAGCACAAGGGATCAGGAGGAGTAGGAGGAGGGCTGAGCAGGATGCTGAGGCAGCACAAGGCCAGGCTCTACATCATCCGCCGATGCGTCGTCATGCTCCTCCGTTCTTGAGCTGATTCTTGTTTCTAGCTTAGGTTTAACAGATTCTTTGGTGCGTGTGTATATACTACATAACATAGGGTAGTTCAGAGGTTCAGATAGATGTTGCTGACGGTTAGTTTGGATGGAAGTTTTTGTGTGGTATGGTGCTCCTAAGTCCTGCAATGGAAGGATGTTCAAGTACCGATGTGTCATGTGTTGGAGTGTTCTGTGTTTGCTCTATCAGCACAAGTGAATGAGGTCTCAAGAAAAAAAGGAGGTTACCCCCTGGCATTTCATTTTATCCACACTTCTAAGTAATAATTCTGCGATGTTGGATTGCTTTACTTAGAAAATTGTTAACATTGTCACATGTGTATTTTTTTCAAGTACTTGCATTCTTGTTTGTTGGAAACTAACGTCACACCTACAAATTTAAATGGTTCATTTCATCCTATGTTCAAAAAAAAGGGAATTATATGTATGTGATCAACCTTGTACCAATGCATTTTCGTCGCCTTTGAGGCCTGGCCAACGATGCCTCGGTTTGGCGCCAAGTTGTAGCCACCACCATCATTGCCTAATGGGGAGGAGAGGGGCATGCCATGTCTAGTTCCCTCCATACCAGTGGTGGACAGCCGTTGCAGTAGCCTTCAGAATCGGCGATCACTACGCTTCACCACCAAGTTTTCGTTGACACCGTTATCGTGGTTTGGCTCACGGATAGAAAAAAGTGGTTTGGGTCACAAGAGAGAGAAGCGGTTTGACTCAACCCACATGAGAGAAGTGGTGTGTTGCACTGCCTGAATGTCAAATTTAGGTTGCTTTTGCTATCCACATCGCTTATTTGTGAATCACTACCTCAAAAACGGGTTCCGTGTTACAAATCACAAAAGTTGTGTTAAAGTGAAACTATGATCCCTGAATTTGCGGTTCTATGTTATACTTTTTAGAATGTAATACTTTTACCCATTTTCTTTCAAAATGTCAAAAAACAATCTTTTTTTTTGCTTCTTCTAGGCGTTTGGGCTATGCTTCGGTAGGAAAACTAAGTTTTGAGCCCTATTTGGACTTAAAAATATATTGACTCCACGCCAGTCATAAATATCCCTTGCTTGTTATGTTAAGGAAGCAAAGTGTATGAGAATTAGGGTTTGTGACTTTCGGTCCCCTTGCCTCTAGTTACCATTTTGGCGTTGTGAGGTGGGGGTATATCAGATTCCTCATATTTTTAAGAGTTTTGCGTTCTTTAAAGTGTCATAGAGCTAAGGAGGCATGTGTCCTCGCAGATTTGATTATTCGGGTCTAATGGGTTAATGTTATTGTGCCATGTTGGTTTTGTTGGTTTCATTCTTTATGGAGTTGGAATCTTTTCTCAACATAGCATATATCTTGTCGTTTGATGACCTGCATTTCTAGGGAATCATACCGACATCCCCACTCCAAGTCCGTTCAATGCTCATAGCTTCCCATCTTTTTGGATGGGTGACTATAGGAGCTTTCATAAACCTTTATTGGTACTCAAGCTCGTGCAAGTGAAAGAGTGGCAGTATTGATGTTTTGGCCCAATTACAGTCTCTTTGTTGATGTCTTCGGAGTATTCTGTCTTACGAAAATTGATACCACTAAGAAGATGCCTCCAAGAGATTTTACTGTAATTCTTAATTGTAGAAATTATTTTTGTGAGGTGCGCTTTCATACAACACCCCCCCCCCCCCCCGCCCCCTCCTACCCTAAAAATGTTTGAAAAGGTTTTTTTTTTCTGCCTACCCATATAACACAAAAAATGAAATCTCTTAACTTGTTTGGCAATTAATAAGTTGGCATGTCCCTTGAATCCCGCAATTGGAGGATGAGACAGCGAGACTCCATCTAGCTTTGATGGAAGATGAAGACATGAGAAGTAGGATGGACTGGATTCTAGCACTTACTTGAGGGACGGCACTTTTCTTCCATGAGGGGTACGAGGAGAGCGACGATCGCAGAGGAACAGGTGTCGAACGCTTCTCGAGGTTGACCATCCCCTCCCCCCCCCCTCCCCTCTCTACGGGCTGTTTTCAACATCTATAATATCCCTTGTAAGAAACGCTGGCAAAGTCTCAACAATGCATATGAAGTGTGCGACATATGTAAAGTCGTCATATCTCAGCCTCCAGAATTCGGGACCCACCCGTCCATGAGATATCTTTTCCCCCAATCTCCTTCCATCCCTAGTGAGATGAGATGGGGGACCACGTGAAGTTTCCTTCACTCTATACGATTTTGTTGGATGGGGTGTGCTCCATATGGCGACTCTGCTAGAATGCCTTCTGCTCCTTAATCTCCCTATTGACAGTTATTATGGAGTTCTGGACCATACAGAGACTCTGCTTGAGTTGCTCTTAGTAAAGGTTAACTTTCAATCTACACCAATAATTTTCTTAAAATATTATAACCCTTTTTTAGAGGGTGTACTGAAGCAAACTTCTTACTTGCCACACATTTCTTTTTTTAGATCTTGAATCCAAAACAATGAACTTGTAATGGTTGGATGAATGAATAAAACTACATATGTTTTCTTAAACAATCTTTGTTTTAGTTATGTGCTTGCCGGTCCCCAACTACATTGGAAGCTAGTCAGAACATTGTCATCATGCATTATAAAATGATCCTCAAATTTGAGGACGACATGAGCATATATTACATTCCAAGATCCGACCGGACAGTTCCTCAACGAAAGGCGTCTAGCCTGGCCGCCCACTGATCACTGAAGAAGCAAGTGGAAATGTGGAATATTAGGCATCCCTGACCGTGGACGGAACCGACGGATTCGCTGTCAAGAGCGACCCTTCTCCATTGTCCAGAGGCGATTTACCCCCTCGAGCCTCATCGGAATCCGTTGCAACTTGAGCGTGGCTGTCGCTGCATGTGGCTGTGGAGGTAGCGGCAGCCCCCCACTTCCTACAAGGGGTATATGCATATGCCCCCGTCCCCATCTCTCTGTCCAATGTCATCCCATCAGTTTTTTATACGCGCAAGTAGGCAAAGACGTGAGGATCATGTGGGAGTGTGTCCTTTCCCATCTGGCCACTTCCCTGCTATATAAACGCTTCACACTTACTTGGCCACAACCACAGCAGACAGATCCAATATACTACTACTAGCAGAGCCTTCATCCTGCAAAGCAGTGGAAGAACACTAGAGCAGAGCAGAGCAGAGCTTTCTTCCTGCACAAGCACAACCACCCTCCTGTTGAGCCCTATCTAGCTCAGGATGGACAAGGTGAAGAGCAATGGCAGCAAGCTCAAGGGATCAGGAGGAGGAGGGCTGAGCAGGATGCTGAGGCAACACAAGGCCAGGCTCTACATCATCCGCCGATGCGTCGTCATGCTCCTCTCCTCTTGATCTGATTCTTCTCTCTAGCTTAGGCTTGACTCATTCTTTGGTGCGTGTATACATACTACATAGCATAGGACATAACATAGGGTAGTTTAGAAGGTCCCGATAGATGTTGCTGCAAGTTTTGGTGTGGTATGGTGCTCCTAAGTCCTAAGTCCTGCAATGGCAAGGTTGTACATGTACTCATGTGTCAGGTGTTGGAATGTCACTTTGTGTGTTTGTTCTATCAGCACAAGCGAATGGTCTCAAGAAAATAAGAGGTTACCCCTGGCATTTTCTTCGGAAAAAAAAAGTTACCCCTGGCATTCAACTTTTTCTACACATCTCAGTAAATATTTCTGTGATGCCGACTGCTTTACTCGGAAAATTGGCAGCATTGACACGTGTTTTTTTCAAGTACTTGCATTCTTGTGATTCCAATATTTTGGTAACTAACCTCATACCTACATTCATCTCATTTTATGTCCAATTTGCAGTGATAGAGAGCAATTGCCACATTACACATAAAATCTTCAAGGATTTTGATTATTTCGTACGGTATGCTTGATCACTCATGGCGCGATAAAAAGCGATCCACTGATTTTTCTTAGTTGATGTCGATGTCATGCATATATTTTATAATTCTTGTACATACAAATATTCTTGGAGTTTAGACCGTATCAAATAGCACAAAAGCACAACTACAGGGGTCATAGTTTCATTTTATCACAACTTTTAGGATCTGCAACAAGAAGCCTCATATTTGAGGTAGTGATACACAATGACCCTTATCTCCAGCTAAGACAGCTAAAGCATGCAAATAGCAAAATTGACTCTCAGGGCCCACCCATCAGTTCGGACTTGGCAAACAACATAGCACAAAGGATGCTTAACCAGGTTTATTCAGACTCGCCCGCTCTCCCTGAGCTTATGTTGCCTCCACAATGGCGTTGACGACTACAACTTGGAAGTGAAGCGAGGCGATGATGGCTACACCGAGCTCCCACCCCATCCCTCACCAACTGCGATTGGGCCATCTGTGACGCCTGTTCACGCTCCCTCATTGTCAGCAACAAGGGCATGGAACTCTGCGGCGGTGACCGCAATGGCGATTGGGCCCTCCGGGACGCTCCCTCAATGCAGTGGACACGGCTCAACATGTCTCGAGCAGCAACTATGACAACCATGCCTCAATGTGTCTTCGACAGTGACTAGGACGACCACGACTTATATGTTGAAACGTTGCAGTGACTGCCACTAATTGGAGGTGACAGCAGCGACCAGGCTCGGAGGTGGCGACTCAAAGTTTGTGGAGCTAATACATGAACAAAAAAAAATATAATTTGGTTGGGCTTTGAATAGAGGATAAGAATAGGAAAAAAATATGTGTATCTGATCATCCCCGTTCCAATGCATTGCCATCACCTTGAGGCCTGGCCAGCGACACCTCGACCCGGCGTCAAGTTGTAGTCGCCTAAAGGGGAGGAGAGGGGCATGCCACCTCGAGTCCCCTCCATAACAGTTGCACACAGTCACCATCAAAGTCGGTGGTTGCCACGCTTTGCTACCAAGTTGTCATCGACAGTGTCGTCGTGTGTTGGTTCATAAGATAGAAAGTAGTGGTTCGGGTCACGGTCTCACGGGAGAGAGAAGTGATGTGTCGCGGTGCCTGCTTGGCAATTTTGCGTGGGCCTCGATGGTCGGTTTTGCTATTAACATATTTGCAATGTGAGGTGAGGGGCCTTAGATACTTCATACTTTAAGAGGTTTGTGTCTTCCGTCGTTGCCTAGTGGCGGTCGTGGTGGCGAGAGACGGTGGGGGAAGAGGGGAGGCGGGGCTACTGTTCATCTCCCTACTATCCTGAGAAGTGGCTTCTCTAGACTAAAAATAGGCAATTGAGGAAACTTTTAGGGGATAGAAAGTCAAAATTTAGAGAAAGTGATGGTTCGAGGGATCTGCTAGATAGCACTTAATCCCTCAAAACTAAAATTTCTCCCTCTAATATAACTTTTGAGGGATCTACTAGAGATGCCCTAACATTCATCCACCCTCCATTTATCTCCAGGTTTTGTACCGTCATATGGTGAGAATGTGGTTTAATATTATTCTCATATATTTAAATTTCATTTTCAACAATTTCAATGCTATAAATTTTCACTACCAAGGTTTCCAAAAAAAAAAAACTTCTTTGTTGTGGTTATCTGCTTGCCGGTCCCCGACTACTGCTACTCCAGTGGAAGCTAGTCAGAGCATTGTCATCATGCATTATAAAACGATCCTCCAATTTGAGGACGACATGAGCATATCATATACTCCGACCGGACAGTTCCTCAACGAAAGGCGCCTAGCCTGGCCACCCACTCCCATGATCCACTCCCAAACGAGAAAGAAGCTAACGGAAATGGGGAATTAGGCACCCCTAATCGTGGGTGCAACCGATGGATTAGGTGTCAAGAGCGACCCTTTTTGGCTGTCCACAAGGCGATTTGCCCCCTGGAGCGTCATCGGAATCCGCTGCAACTTGGGCGAGGCTGCCGCTGCAGCATGTGCCCGTGGAGGTAGAGGCGGCTCCTCGATTCCTACAAGGGGCATCCCCATCTCCCTGCCCAATGTCTCATCAGGTTTTTTATACTTGCAAGTGGAGAGATGATGTGGGAGTGTGGTCTCTCTCTCCCGTTCGGCCATTTCCCTGCTATATAAGCGCTTGACACTCGCTTGACTTGGCCACAGATCACAGATCCATCCATTACATCCAGTACTAGCAGTGCAAGAACAGAGAGCCTTCCTGCTCACCTAGCTCAACCAGCCTCCTCCTCCTCTTCAGCAGCGATCGAGCAAGCAAGCTCGAGATGGAGCACAAGGTGAAGAGCCATGGCAGCAAGCACCGGGGAGGATCAGGATCAGGGTCAGGAGGGCTGAGCAGGATGCTGAGGGAGCACAAGGCCAGGCTCTACATCATCCGCCGATGCGTCGTCATGCTCCTCTGCTCTTGATCCCATTCCTCTTCTTTATAGCTTAGGCTTGACAAATTCTTTGATGTGCAAGTACATACTAGTACATGACATAGGGTAGTTCAGAGGTTCAGATAGATGTTGCTGACGGTTGGTTCAGATGGAAGTTTCTGTGTGGTATGGTGCTCCTAAGTCCTGCAATGGCAAGGTTGTACATGTGCTGACGTGCCAGGTGTTGGAATATTACTACTTGTGTATTTGCTCTATCACAACAAGTGAATGATCTCAAGAAAAGAAGGTTGCCCCTGGCATTTCGTTTTATCTACATATGCCGATGAAGCGTGAATATGAGTCTCTGACTACCAATCTAATTGCTTAATTTGGGGCATCTTGCTCTTGCTTCATTCGATTTGATCAGTTATCTGAGTGGTTTCGCACACAAGGCCATCTCAAGGGTGTGCATTTTTTAAATTTGCACACTGAAATATCCCGGTGAGACCTAGAGGTGTGTATGTGTCTCTGTTAAAATTTCAAATGGCTATGTGCGCACAACCAAATAAAAGTCTACATGTAGTACCAATTGTGACTCCTGAATTACATCAGTAATCTTTACTCAGAAAATTGGCAGCATTGTCACGAGTGTTTTGGGGGTAATTTTGTACTTGCATTATTTTTCGTGCAATATTTTGGAAACTATCCTCGTACCTAGAAATTTAACCAATCAGTTTTGCAAACTGCACTTGCATTCTTGTTAATGATACATAGCGATTGCACACAAAATAATGATCCTTGCTCCTGGAACTAATGCTTTCTGGCAGACCTTGGTAAGTCAGTTTGCCTAAGATATATCCAGCTATAATAAAATCCTCATGCCACATAAGTGTTCCCTATACCCAGGAGCACTGGACCACAAAACTGAGAAGCTTCAGGGAAGTTGCCTACCTGCAAGCATTGTTGCTGCAAATGATCTGTCTCTGGGTCTTGATTTTTCGGGCAAAAGAGAGATCCCGAAGATCTCATCAGGCACCAATACGCGACAACAATCTTCGGCATTGATCACACAGACTGTATTATTGGACGACCAAGCAGGCTGACAATTGAAAACTTACCAACCAAACATGCTGCTCTGTTCATTGAAGTCTGCAAGTAGAGGTTAGGATATCATGCCCAAACAATCTTCTAAGAAATTATTTGGTTCAATGCTGCTCCTGGAAATGGCTACATGCCATCCATGCTACGATCTTCGATCGCCTTCCTTGCCAAGAATTTATTTTTGTTGCTGCAACCACTGTTCAGAAACCCCTCTTGCATTTCTTTGATGCCTGAACCTGAAAAAAAGCTGTGCAGTGTACTCTGTTCTTAAGCTCAGAAGCTACTTTAATTTAGTCCCAAATTGCCTCGATTCCAAACACGCTGCTCTTTTGTTTAGTCGAGAGGTCGGTGAACCATGTGTCTAACCTGCCATTGTTGCCGTTAAACGCTTACCCTGCAACCACTTGCTGTACTCTCCTCCCCCTCTTCTATTGCAGAGTTAACGAGCATTCCATTCACACTAAGCATCTTTCCGTATTAGCGCAAATTATAAACTATCAACTAATACAACATACAAAATTCCATATTTCAAAACAAGCAAACTACACCAACAAACATGTTCATTTTTTTTTTGAGAAAAAGGCCATAAAATACGCTATGTAGCCTGGTCGCACTGGTACCTTGTTTTTTTAACTGAAGAACTAGTACCTTTACACAAAGTTAGTTGTTTTTCTTTAAAGGCTCCTTTGATTCAAAAGATTCTTATAGGAAATTTAGAGGATTAGAATCCTAAGGAATTTTCCCTATGTTGGTTGTTTGATACATATGGTTGAATTCCTACATGAATTTTCCCGAAGGATTTCTTTGTACTACTTCACATAGGATTTCTAGTATCCACTCAAACCTCTTTGAAAGAATCCTTTGTTTTTTATATGATTGCAATCAAACAACCCAAAATTCTATAGGATTGAAATGAGTATGACATTTCAATCCTATGTTTTTCCTATTCCCGCATTTTAGAATCCTACGAATCGAAGAGGCCCTAAGTATATTCAAGTGGAGTTTACTAAGTTCGATCCATCAGGCTGACTCAGCCGTTGATCATGGATCAGACGTCTCCCAGACTGACATGCGTCGTTGTTCAACATCCGACAACGACACTTTCTTTTTCAGTTTACTTTTCACCATTTCATTTCTCTTTCAAGTAGAATTGCTCTGAAAAAACTCTGAATTTCTAGCACAAAGTTCAGCTTAAACTAGCCAGGTCATGACAGGCGATCTTCACCGACGTGGCTATTCACGGAAGCCTTGTTATATGATTCCTTCATATGCCCCTCCCTGGTCACCTTGGGCACATGACATCTCCATGCTCTCCGATAGCCACATCAAGGCCACCACCATTGCTCCTCACCTCCCGCCTCCTTTCTCTCACATGAACATTTGATGACTCAATAACCACAATGTGTCAAAAGAAAGAAAGAAAGAAGAAGAAAGAAAAGTCTGACTTTTACATGTGATGTGTAGAACAGAGGTAAAACAATTGTAGGAAAAAAACATCCCATTTCAATGAAATTGCAATACATTAGGGCAGCTTAAAGATGAATTGATACCACAAAACGAGCTCATTAGGACAGCTAGTAAGCTAACACACTAGCATATACTACTTACTTGACAAGACAAGAAACGCTGCCATCATTGAAGTTAACTACCCAATTACCCATATTTGCATCCTTCTAAAGAGTAAAGAGTACTGAAGACAAGGACAGCAAGTTGATTTGTAGTACAACTCCTAAGACTGAATAACCAAGTTGATGTTTTCGCATCCAAATTCCATGTTCAGTAATAATGGACCTGATATTGTTTACTTCTAAATTATTATCCTTAAAAATAAAAAGGGGCACTCTCATTTCTAATTTCTCCTTCGAGAGTATATAATCACAAGCATAATTTGGACACCGACATATGCTCCACAAGCTAGCACATATCTAATAGGCACTACTACAAAGAGAAAATAGGAACTAGATTAAGCTAACATGCCAAGCAAGCTACTCCATAGCAAGAAGGTTTGTCTACTACTGAAGATCCGCTCGTTATGAAGGCACCAACCTCAATTTTTATGTCATGCGTGCAGAGTTTGTAACTCAGAGTACAATGGCACATATGGCAGATATCGCAGATTGTCGTCTCCTCCAAGATCACAGATCTCTTGAATTTTGTGATGATCCATATCATAAGAGACCAATGTATTATCCCACCCCACAGTTAAGAAGATGATGTTACAGTCTGGATGCATTGCAGCCCACTGAAAACCCTGTATAAGATCAATCTCTCTCTCCCCAAATATATATGAAGCGTCGGTGCTATGCTTCAATATCCATTCTTGACTGAGGTAGTTCTCAAGAACATAAACCACCAGTTCAACCATACGTTCATCAGTTTCCAGAAAACTGACAAAATGCAAAGAACCCTGAGATTTCTGAATGAGACCAACAGTGCAAAGTTCAGGGATAGGTATCTTCCTCCATGTTTTCCCCTCGGTGTCCACCACGGCTATATCATCATCCATGGTGAGAAAATGCAGACAGCCGTTAAGAAACACATCTCCCGAGTGATGACCAACAAGGGAAACAAATGCTTCATCATCTTCTGTATCAATCCATCCGTTCTCCTTGTGAACCCATTCCCCTGTTTCAGAGGAATACACCTCCATTCCGGGCTGGCTGATGTCGTGATCCTCGGAGAACTCAAACACATGGAAGTGATCCGACACGGCTGGGTCAAAACCCAGACGTGCCATGCACTCGGTGCCGGCATTGATCGAGTCGGGCAACCGGACCCACTCCTCCGTGGCTGGATTGCACACGACGTAATGGAAGTCGTCCTGGCCTTCCCAGCAGCGGCAGAGGAGGAGGCCGTTGCAGCAGGACAGCAGGAAGATGCTCTGGTGCTGCGGCAGGAAATCAAAGAGAGGAGAGACCAGAGGGCGGCCTGTCCCGGTGACGTTGGTGAAACTGGGAGCTGGCGCCGGCTCGCTGCGGGGCATGTAGAAGAAACCCTCGAGGGTCTGCGGCAGCTGCCTTTGGTTGTGCGGGTGCGAGATGATGCCCCGCCAGGTCCTGGAGACGCACATGCAGCGGCGGAGCGACTTGACGGGGAGACGGGAGAGGATTTCGACGAGGAGGTCGTCGGTCAGGCTAGCCACCGTCCGCATCTCGAGCAGAAGAACGACACCTGAGGCACGCGGATTCAATGGAGAAATGGTCAAGAGATGCAGGAAGAAGATGAAGGAAGGTAGGGATGGTGGATTATGTCTGCTTCACTCTGCGTACCTGATACGAGGAGGAAGCGTCGGCGGTGACCTTCCGCCGTGGCAGATCGGTACGGCACGGCGGCGGCGACCTTCCGACGCGGCAGCTAGTCAAGATACGCCGGCGGTGCCGTGCCGCGGACGAGATGAAGTGGGAACGGCGATCTGCCAGCAGGATCTGCCGCGCCGGCGACGGAGATAGCGAGCGGTGGCCGGTGGCAGCGCCGCCGACCTAGCAACCTCTGCCGACGGAGGAATGGGATTCTGGGGTTAGGATTCAAGCGCCCAGATGGTGGGCTGATTCTGGGGTTACCCACCCACTTGCAGACCTATAGCATTTAGGCCTAAAAACTCCGTCTCGGCCCAAGCAAACTGATACGAGTATATGTTTATTTATTTCACCCCTGAAAAATAAAAATTAGTTTATAGAAAATGTTCTTGATGAAAATTAGTATGGTTTTTTTATTTCACCCCTAAAAAAATAAAGAAACAGATAGAAAAATAAAAATTCCTAATAGTTTTGAAACTCTCAAACATATCCTATATACATTCATCCCCACTAGTGACTATCTTAAGTGCGGCTTGCCGCACCCGGCAGCGGTGTTGCCAGGTATAGTCATATCCAATCCAGTAAACTCTAGATAGGATAAATACTAAATCAACCGGCTAGAGACGTGACACTTTATATTATGCATGCATCTGTTTTATCTTTCCTGAGAAGTTGAACGAGATATCCATGTATCTACCTCATATCTCTCTTCGTATACCAAATCACTTCTAAAATAACACAGACATGACTTGTCAAATGTTTCTATTTGTCTGCACTTCTAAAATCCATCAACATTTTTTAATTCATGAATATTTCTAAAGTTCATGAACATCTTTTTATATTTGCATTTTTTTAAAATTCGTGAACATAGTTTATAATTCATGAGTATTTATAATATTTATGTCATTTAATATGGTTTTTTAACGCGCAAAATTTTCGAAAATACATTTAAATAAAATTGTAAACACTTTTTATTTAACAAAAAATTCAAATAAAAATAAGAGAGCCGGTTTTGTCTAAGCTAGCAATAGTGAGCAGGAAAAAAAAGCTAAGCGAGCAGAGAAGAAGCCGAACTGAGTGAGCAAGAGTTTCATTGGCCGGGCCATATGAGTGTTATGGCAGCAAATTCCATGGTCTCAACGTGGAATAAGGGCTCTCAGGGGGATCGCACAAGCACCACTAGCTGACACTGACGATGAAATGTGAAAAACACCACAACCACGCATTAATCAACTCCACTCTCCTCTTAAAATAGATACAATATTAAACAATAGCCGAACACGATATACAAATGAAAAGAAAGTATGGTCAAAACATAATTAAAATCCTAGCCAACATAGATAGAATCAAAATGACAAAATCAACTGCAATGACATGCTAAGGAAAAAGAGAGTTAATACCATGAGCAGAGAACGGCGCGGCGAAGCACGCGGCAACCTCTAGTAATATATCAAGTTTAACATTCAGTACATAGCAACTGGTCCAGGAAATAACAAAATGCTTCAGTCCAAAACTGGTTTTGAAAGGATTCCACACAATCGTATAGCACTGATAACCAAAACTGCTCAACTTTGAGTTGCCTTTGGCATTTCTTGCGCTTCGCCGAGTTGGCATCATCTATTGTAATTATGCCCATGGTCAGTAGATAGGCTAAAGAGAACATGTTGATTCAATAGCATTTTTGGCAAGCTGAGTTGGTTCTTCATGAAATTCATGTTGAGTTGGCAATATGCTTTTGTTGTGGGGTCGGAGATCGGTTTTCATGGATGCCATTACTGTGGTGTCATCGTCAGCAGCAAGTTTGAATGCTTGTGATTATCAACTTTGGGAAGGAGAAATTGGCAATGATATTGCCCTTATTTATTTCTAAGGATAATAGTTTAGACTTTTGGGTCCATTATTACTGAGAGATGCAATTTGAGTCCAAGATAACTTGGTTTGGTCCGGTTTGTAGGTTTTCTGGCAGTGCTTGGTGAGGCTACTGAGACACGGGCAACCATTGTGCCCATAAGCAATTGGAACCTTTGATGATGTCGAGCCACCAATTAAAATGGCACCGAAGAAACGCAAAATCGAGGAGAAGCGCTTCCGGCCTATTACCCCGGAGGCGACTACCACCGGAGTGCTGATTAGTGGAAGGTGTTCTTGTTTCTACCTGGTGATGTGTTACTCAAACTGATGGACGAGTCGATGTATTGTGATGTTCCGTCTTTTTTCTTCTGTTTCTGAAGTTCTTTCGTGTGCCCATTTAAGGGTTGTATGAGCTGAATGATACTCTGTGGTTTGGTTATTAATGGAAGATGCAATTTGCTAAAAAAGAAGAAGATGCAATTTGGATGCCAAAGCACCAACTTGGTTGATTTAGCAAGATTCTGGTTGTCTTTCTTTTGAGCTAAATGGTTTTCAATTTGGGAAAGACATGATACAGTACATTTTACTCAAGTTGTGAAAAACTCTGCTTTTATACTAAAACATGGTGGGGTCAGAGTTACCAGAAATAGTACATGCATCCTGTGATCGGATGATTTGCCAGGGAAAACCATGGGAGAGGCTAGAGGCAGGTATTGAGGAAAGTGATTTTGTTCATTAGGAGGTGGAGACCCTTGTCCATGGAATAGATGATACCTAAGATGGAAGAGTTGGATTCAAGGTGGCAACCAGTAACTCGATTGGGTGCCTTATGTATCTTGTGTGGATCAATCCAGATAAGACGATAAGATCGAAGATCCTCTGATGGCAGTTTGGGGAAATGAAACTTGGGTCTCGTGGCGGTTGTCAATTTTTGCAGGTAAATGGATTTAAAGTGTGTCTGAATGCTTGGAGTCTCTTCTTTTATGTTGTACAATACTTGTACTAGAATTTGGTTTACTGCCATTGCAAATTTAGACCAGGGCAACGTCTAAAGTTTTCTTTTGAAAGAAATCTTACTTCAAGTGATCTATGCATCAGCGATAGAAACTGCATGGATTCTAATCAGGATTGGAGGGTGTGCAGCATCCATCCTACTAGCAGTAAGGTGCTATGAGTTTTCATAGTGCGAGATAAAAGACAAGGAGACGGGATGAGTGGCGGCGGCAGGGAGCGGAGACTCGAGGAGTGGCTGCGCGCGATGAGATGCAATTGGGCTAGGTTTTCACCGCAGTAACGATTTTACATCACGCAGCCCCGCAAGCAACCTACCGCCTGGTCTACGGCCCCCACAGGTGAACGAGCCCACCTGTCATCCTGTCCTAGCCCAAGGCGCTCGTGCAAAAGGAATGGACGGTCCACCAGCGGACACAGAGGTAAAAACATGCATAGTAATTTCATCGGGTGGCGGAACATCACTGCGCAAGCGCAATGCCATCCTATGGCCCGGTAGCCCACCTCCTTTTACTAGTTAGATGTGTTGGTCACTTTGTAGCAGCATGAGACACTAATTACTTATATGTAAAGTTTAGATGTAATTTTTATAATTTTTTATGTTCATTGTACTGCCATGATTGTAGATTAATACTAGATCAGAAGTTTTTCTAGAAAAACGTAAGAGAGTTGTATACTAATTGTGTGGAAGATTATTTACATGTCTTTGAATGAAAAAAATCTCACCACATGGCGATTAGCTACTGACGTTTTACCCACTTGGAGAAACAAGAACAGAATCGGTTTGGAGACCACGAGCAGATGTACATGTACTGTATGTGCTATGGAGGAGGAGGAAAATTACCATCCTTTCCTACGCTGTCAATTTGGGATTGTTAGAGATATACTATTTAAAAGTTAGAGATAAATATATATTAGAGATAAAATAGGTTTAGACAACCTAGCCTTGTACTTCAAGCCTATCCCTCCCTCCAATGGATTGTCAGTTTCTTGGTTTGGTCCTCTCTTCAATGGAGAGCATGATTTGGAAGGTTTGGGCGCCGCCAAAGGCAAAGTTCTTTGCTTGGTTGGCTATCCAAGATAGACTCTGGACGGCCGACAGGCTTGCCAAGCAGGGATGGCCAAATTATGGTCTTTGCCCTCTTTGCAAAAGGGAGCAAGAGAGTGGGCCACATCTCTTCTTCAAGTGCCGCTATTCCATACGGCTTTGGAAGATGGTCACTGAGAAATTCCGTCTAGAACAATTGGACACCTCCTTGTGGCATCTGGATGGTTCTGTCAAGAATTGATGGACAAATCGAACCGGCGCAGGAGTCCCCAACAGAAAAGCGATGGCCTCACTGACCATGCTCGTGTCATGGACCATATGGAATGAAAGAAATGTTCAGGTCTTCTGGCATAAGAGCGCACCACCGCCAGTCTTGCTCACTACGATCACTAACAAGGCAAATCTTTGGGTCACCGCCGGAGCAAAGAAATTGGGTCTATTATTGTGTGTGAGTAATCTTTCATGCCGTGTAAGAGTGACTGTTGTAACAAACTCTCCTCTCTGCTTAATTAATATATGAGGCAAACCTTTTGCCTCAGTTAAAAAAAAAGTCTATCCCTCCCTCATATCTTCTTTTTTTTCTTTTTTCGAAAAGGGGGGCTCTCCGGCCTCTGCATCAGAGTGATGCATACGACCATCATATCTTCTCTTCTACTTAAAAAGAATGTAAGGTTCCCGTTTCACCTTTCTTCTCATCACCTCTTCGTGCAACCTTTCATATATATGATAATCAATGACCTTAATTTACTTACTTTCTGAACCAAATCCACTTTAATTTACTAACCAAACTTCTAATCAAAATATAAGGTAATTCACAGGCATAATTTGACGAACATTTATTTACACAATCACATTATTATTGACAGGTGAATCATAATCTAACGTACTAGAATACTTATATCCTGTTGCAACGCATAAGCATTGTTCCAGTATTCTATATAATCTCTCACGAGGGTCAGATCAACACAACATAATATTCATCCATCCTACAATTTCTACATGGTATGAGAGCGGTTAGTTTGACGACGTCGATCCTAAAACCTTCCACCACCTCCGCAGCGCGCCGCGCCGGAAAGATTAATCTTCTCTCCCCGGAAGCGCGGCACCCGAACATCAAAGATAAGATCAGCCCCGTAGATTAGAATAGATAAATTATTCAAAGTTAGAAATTCCTTTTTTTTCACGAATACGCAAATATTTGCGTATCATTGCATTGATAGGAGCAAAGTTAGAAATTTAATTAGATTAGTTTTCTCATTAGCCACCAAATTAATTGGACAACCCTTAGATTCGGGAGAGACGCGCAATACGATCTTCTTCATCATGCAAATCAACAAAACTACGGTGTTGAGTGCAGCGTGGTGCCGCGCGCGACCATGTACGGGCGCATGGACACTGATCCGACCGGTCCACATGACGAGGATGACCCGTGGCGAGCAGGTGCGAAGGACACGCACGTCCGATCATGGGAGGGCGTGGTGTCGCTCCCGCGGCGATTTCCATCGCGTACGAGGGACAATGCTACACGCACGGGCAGTTTTTTTACGAGTTAAATACATCACCGGTGCCTTAACTTGTCCGTCACGGTTAGTTTGGTATCTAAACTTGTAAAATACATAAAAGTGGTGTTATAACTTGTCCTCCCATGCATATACGGTGCCTCTGGCTGTATGCGACCGTATGGGCTGCCCACGTGGAATGCGAGCTGGCGGCTGGCCCACTTGTCAGTGGGCGAGCGATTTTCTTTTGCAGAAAATACCTCATGTTTTATTCAAATTAGAAATATAGATTTCATATGTCAACATGACAGAGAGAGAAATCGCTCAAATAAATTACAGGTAGACCTACTGCTTAGTGCGGGCATGAGCAGACCATCCGGCAGAACATGATGCGTTCTAGTATTAGCTAGTACTCATATACATAGACCTAGTCCGCGAATCTCTCTGCACTTCCTTCACATGTTTTATTTTTGTTTATTTTTTAGTTCCTGTTTAGTTTTTATATGTAAATTTTACCATCAAAAATACAAAAAATATAAGTAGGCAATTATTGTGCATTTTAATTCTTTAATCTATTTTCATTATTGTTACTTTGAAGAGGTAAACATGAACTTTTTCCAAATTTTATGTGGATTTAGACAGGTCAACATATATTAAAAATTATTGTGTAAATTTATGCATCCTGATGCAGGACCACAAGCACGGACAATTATTGCCTATATTCATTGATTTAAAATACTACACAATTGCAAAAAATCGACAACGTAACTGTTCAACGTGTACTCCCTCCGTCACGGTTTAGAAGGCACAATTAAATTTGCGTGCGTTTCCACAATAGACAAGGTTTAGGGCGCATTGCATTTATTTCTAGTAGCTAATTAGTACTCCGATATACTATTTCTATATGCATGCGTAGTGTGAATGCTATTTTTTAGCCCATCTCATAACCAATAGATAACCACCTAGGTCCCAGAGAATTTTCAAGCGCGCCTTCTAAACCGTGAGGGAGGTAGTATTAAAAGTTATTGTCTAATAATAGTAATTCTAGAATGTATTAAAACATGTTAAAGGTGTTTGTAGAAATATAAGAATAATTTTACACAATAAATTTTCTCAATACACGTTGAACATGTTTTTAAAATACATGTTGTCAAGTTTTTGAATGCACGGCAAACCTAAGGTAACCACGAGGCAGGACACCACGTGATGACTAGAAGGAAGAAATGCTGTTTACATCGACAAATAAATCAGCAGGAAAATTCCAACTAGATGCTCTAATGGGATAAATATAGTTTAGACCGTAATGAGATTGTTACGTATGGTAACAAGTGAATAATTTAGGTGCGTCAAACAAATAAATTGTCACTGACGTGTGCACGTATGCATACCACGCACACGAGGTCAAGTATTAAGAAAAATAATACTACAAATGATTAGATACAACACCAAAAATAAATATGATAATTTTATATTTTACATAAGATGGTGTTCCTCTAAATTTAGCGTAAAATCTTGCTTGGTTTACTAGCTAGCTTACAAGGCTGGCACGACTGAGCTCCTGAGTTCGAACTTTGAATCCCCCTTTTCTTTCTTATTATTTTTCTTTATTGTTCACACGGTATCATTGTTATAAAAGCCGCTGTATCTGCCATTTACACATACTGGTGTGTTTGACGTAGTGGTTAACATGTATGTCTTGTGCATGCGAGGCACATTTATTTTTCTTTTTATTTACTATTTCATTCATCCGCTCGCCTGAGCTGATATGCGGGACCGCATTAAAATTAAATCTGAGGGGGCTGGCTGTAAAAAATGTGGGACCATATTAAAAATAAATCTGAGGGAGTTGGTTGTAAAAAATGCCCCCACACTTACATGCGGGCCACCTCCATGCGGGCGTGCCATGTGGTCAGGGCGGTACACCCGGATATTGTAAAAGGCACCGTATTTGCACGGCCGGACAAGTTCGAGCACCACATTCATGTATTTTACAACTTTAGGTACCAAAATGACCGCGCAGGACAAGTTTAGGCACCCACAGTGTATTTAACTCTTTCTTTTTTCCTCTGCTTGTGCAGAGTTAACGAGGAGCAGCTTGTCTAGATTTTGCAATATACACGTCAAAAGAGATGAACAGAGTTTTCACTATAAAGCTAGCGGTGAACAGTTATACTACAGAAAATTAAGGTTTGCAGTCCTTGCAGATTGTGATACTGTTCTGCTCTTGCCACATGTTCTATCCCTGGCATCATCTTTGTCCACAGATTGGCATCTTTGGCTGTCTTTCTACCTCTGGAGTAGACCGGCAAAACTTTGAGGAGTCATTCTTCCAACAGAACAAAGTTCACATAGAAGTAAGCTGCTCGGTCAATCCGAAGGAAGAATATAGGGGCAACACGTATGTGTTTCATGTATTGAAGTTACTTGAACATCAGAATGGCTAACCTCTGCCTTTCAATCTCCTGCTTTTATCATGTATATCCTTGAGCTGTTTTCTCACATTAAACTATGGTTGTAACTAGTCCTTCGGAGTTTCTGAAGATGGTTGTATACAAGTAGAAAAGTATGCGATAGCACAACAATGATGACCAAAATTCAGTGCTGAAATCTCACAAAATACTTGTGTCGTTATCTTTTCTTTCGAATTGAGGAGCATCTCGTCCCCGAATTCATTACATGGAAACGAAATCGATAAACAACCATTCCCCAAACTGGGGTAAACTATCAAGATTGGCCAGAAAAACGAGAAGACAAACACTTTTGCATGTATCTACTACTACTAGAGCTTGCTCTTGTCGTCGTACTTGACATTGCTTCTCTAACTGGGGAACCTCTTGATAATGTTTTCGGCCTGACCCATGAAGTAGGTCAGTCTTTACCAGTTTTCTTCAGTTCCCCTTTTCACGCTAGCAGCCTAGCACAGTGAAGTTTTTTCCGCTCGTCCCTCTATAGGCTACATAATATGTACGGATTATTACTAAGGCAAATGACATAGGAGTCTCACTGGGGTCTAATGGTAAAGAAATTGCTAAATCGGTTAATGACATTTTAGACTTAAAGGCTGAGAGAGCTTCAGTTAATCCGAGCGTTAGCGGCTGTCAAACCTATGTTTGATACTGAAATTAATAGCATGGGCATTTCTTCGCTAGAGAAATTCTCTGACGGAATGCTGCCTACTTCGGATGCCGAAGGAGAGGCGGGAGATGAGGGGTCCGAGGGACCTGTTGGCTTCTCGCCTCTAGTGGCGGAGGTACAACCGACCAAAAATAGCGGTGACGAGGAGTTGATACTGGATAAACCTAAACGTTCCTGAAAGAGGAAGATATATCCAGTGTCGGCGGTCCGCAGAAGTGCGAGAGTGAAGCTTAAGAAAAAATTTCACGATGAAGTACGAAATGGATCTTTTGGAATAGCAGAGGTCTAGTAGACTAGGCTAAGAAACGATTCCTGGTTGAAACAACCATAGAAGATAAACTCGATTTTATTGCACTACTAGAAACTGGTAGAGATAACTTTACTTCACAATTCCTTGGTTCGCTTACTGGTGGAATTGATTTCGACTGGCATTGCCTACCACCCAGAGGATGGTCGGGTGGGATTCTATTAGGGGTGAAGTGTGAAACACTCGAAGTTCTTAACGTAGTAAGAGGAGACTATACGGTTAAATTCTGGGTAAGGTCTAAATTGGATGGATTTCGATGGGCCTTAGTGGCGGTATATGACACTGCCCAACCCGAATTTAAACCTGATTTTCTAGCAAATCTGGTTAGGATTTGCGGGGATGAGGAGTTACCAACACTAGTGGGAGGTGACTTCAACATCATTAGGAGGAAAGAAGAAAAGAATAATGATCATTTTGACGGGCGGTGATCCTTTATGTTCAATATGATTATTGAAAGTCTCAATCTCAAAGAGATAGAGCTCACGGGTAGACAGTTTACTTGGGCAAATTCTTTTCTGACTCCTACGTATGAGAAGCTTGACAGGGTTCTCATAAGTGTGGAATGGGAACAGAAATACCCTCTGGTATCGTTGCATGCGATGCAGAGAGGAATCTCCGACCACACGCCCCTGTTAGTTCACTCAGGTGAAGCAACACATATTGGCAATAAGAATAACTTCTCTTTTGAACTAAGTTGGTTCAAAAAAGCAGATTTTTTAGAAAATGGCCACGAGAGAATGGGCGAGGCCCGTCGCGGGTAGATCCAGTATGGAGCGCTGGCAGAACAAGATTCGGCACCTGAGACAATTTTTGAGGGGTTGGGCCAGAAATGAGAGTGAGATTTATAACAAGAGAAGGATAGAGTCGTCCATTTGATTCAGACGCTGGATTTGAAAGCGGAAACAAATTTGCTGGATGCGACAGAGCAAGCTGTTAAATCCGAAGCTGAGTTGAAACTGCTGGTTTTGCTTAGGGAAGAGGAGATGAAATGGGCCTTACGCGCTAAGGTTCTTAAAGTCGTCCAAGGGGATGATAACACTCAATTCTTTCATATGATTGCAAAATGGCAAACATAGGAGAAAGAAAATTATCCAACTTGAGCAAGATGAGGGAACCGTGGTGGGTCATGAGAATCTCAAGTTATATATATCCAACTATTACAAACAACTTTTCGGGCCTTTGGTGGACAATGCGGTGGCCCTAGACGAGCATGTAATCGAGGATATTCCTCAGTTAAGGTCAGATGAAAATGAGATTCTATCTGCATTTTTATCGAGAAGGAGGTTTTTGAGGCGATCGCTCAAATGAAACCCAATAAAGCTCCGGGACCAGATGGGTTTCCAGCAAAATTTTATAAGAAATGTTGGAATATTGTGAAAGATGATCTTATGCCTATATTTCATGACTTCTTTAGTGGGCATCTGCAACTGTTCCACTTGAATTTTGGCACCATAACGCTACTGCCAAAGAAAGAGGAAGCAATTCGCATCGAGCAATTCAGACCCATCTGTCTCTTAAATGTTAGTTTCAAGATATTTACAAAAATGGCCACTAATAGACTGACACGGATTACCCATTCGGTAGTGCAACCAAGTCAGACTACCTTTATGCCTGGAAGACATATCCTAGAAGGGGTTGTTGTCTTACACGAAACTCTACATGAAATCCATTCGAAGGAACTCGATGGGGTGATATTCAAAGTAGATTTTGAGAAGGCACATGACAAGGTCAAATGGCCATTTCTGCAACAAGCCATGCGCATGAAGGGCTTTAATGGGGCATGGAGGAATCAGGTGGATTCTTTTGTCCAGAAAGGTAGTGTAGGCATAAAGGTGAATAATGACATTGGTCATTATTTTCAAACGCATAAAGGCCTAAGACAAGGAGACCCAATATCTCCGATTATGTTCAACATTGTGGCAGACATGTTGGCAGTTCTCATAGGCCGGGCCAAGGAGAGAGGCTTGGTAGGTGGTCTTGTTCCCCATCTGGTGGATGGGGGCGTGTCTACCTTACAATATGCGGACGACACTATCATCTTCATGGAGCATGACCTTGCAAAGGCGAGGAACATGAAACTAGTGTTATGTCTATTTGAAAAACTGTCTGGTTTTAAGATCAACTTCCACAAGAGTGAGTTGTTCTGCTTTGGTAGGGCCAAATATGATCAAGACAGCTACAAGCAACTGTTCGGCTGTGAACTAGGATCATTACCGTTCAGCTATCTGGGCATTCCAATCCATCATAGGAAACAAATTAATAATGAGTGGAAGTGTATCGAGGATCGTTTCGAGAAGAAACTGAGCTGCTGGAAGGGTAAGCTTATGTCATATGGAGGAAGGCTGGTATTGATCAACTCGGTGCCTACGAGTATGCCAATGTTCCTTCTATCTTTCTTTGAGGTGCCTAAAGGGGTACATAAGAGACTAGACTTCTATTGATCCCGTTTTTTCTGGCAGTCCGATCAGGTTAAGACAAAGTATCATTTGGTAAGATGGGATATTATTTGTCGACCAAAAGACCAGGGGGGTCTTGGGATCGAGAACCTCAAGACTAAAAACAAGTGCCTACCGAGCAAATGGCTCTATAGGTGATCACATGAACCCGAGGGTATGTGGGCACAAATCCTAAGAAATAAATACTTGCACTCTAAAACTCTTGCTTAGGTGACCGTAAGACCTAATGATTCACCATTTTGGAAGGGTCTCATGAGAGTGAAAGAAACCTTCTTCCATAGGGTGAAATTCATTGTTGGGGACGGAACAACAACAAGGTTTTGGGAGGATACTTGGTTAGGCGACACACCGCTAGCTCTCCAATATCCTTCCCTGTATCATATTGCTCAACGTAAAGACAATTACGTAGCAACGATTTTGTAGACAGTACTTTTGAATATTCGGTTTAGGAGGTCACTGGTAGGGGAACGATGGGCTTCCTGGTTACACCTAGTGAGGAGGTTGATGGATGTTCAGCTCTCTGATCAAGGAGATACATCGAACTGAAAGTTAACGAGTAATGGAGTGTTTACGGTTAAATTGATATACTTAGATCTCATTAACTCGGGCCTAATCCCAAGATCGTTACACATTTGGAAAGTTAAGGTTCTCTTGCGTATTAAATTTTTTTATGTGGTTTGTTCACAAGCAAGTGATCCTCACCAAGATAACTTAATAAAGCGGTGATGGGTGGGTAGTTCACGATGTTGCTTTTGTGTTCACGGTGAAACAATTCAACACCTATTTCTTGATTGCCCTCTCGCGAAGTTACTTTGTAGGTCTGTCCATATAGCCTTTAATATTACGCCTCCGGTTAGCATTGACGCGTTGTTTGGGACGTGGCTAAATGGATTGCTTCCTCATGTTGCGTCAAGTATTCGGATTGAAATATGCGCACTTATTTTGGCTATATGGAACTGCAGGAATGATATGATTTTTAACAGATTATCTATTGTTAACTTCTTGCAGGTTATCTTCAGGGTTACGACATGGATCCGTACGTGGTCGTTACTCCTATGGGCTCCAGGGAGCAGCTGGCTACTGGGTGCAACCGGTGAGAGATGGTAGCACGGGCTATATTCAACCGGTTTGGATGGCGGTCACATAATAGGATATGTCCTTAGTATCTTTTCGTCCGGCCGGTTGTGGCTTTGAGTTGCTCTTCTTTTATCTTTTTAGCTCCTTCTGTGAGCCGTACTTTGCAGACCAGACTATTTGTTTTGTTGAACTTGATTTAATAAAGTGACCGTATGCATCTCTTCATGCAGAGGCCAGGGGATGACCTCCTTTTCTAAAAAAAAATCTGTTTTCTCTTTTTATCCTTTTTTCTATTTATAAAGGTTTTTAATATATATTTTTGAAAAATAATTTTATTATCTTATTTTGTAAATATGTTCACCATGTGTTAAAATTTGGACAGTGGGTGTTTAAAAAATGTGTCATCGGTTATTCGAAAATATTCATCACATGTTTTAAAAAAGGCTCATTTTGCGACTAGTTTCCATGTATTTGTAAATCATGTATTAACACATGTTCATCATGTATTTAAAAATATTCGTCAAGTATTTAGAAAATGTTCAACATGTTTAAAGATAATCATTGTGTATTTAAAAAGAGTTTGGCATGTATTTGAAAATGTTCAACTTGTGTTTAAAAATGACCATGTGTGCAAAAAATATTCAACGTGCACTAAGAAAATAATCAGTGTGTATCTGACAAATGCTCGATGTGTATTCGAACAATGTTTAATGCACATTTGAAAAATGTCAACACATGTTTTAAAATGGAAAAAATAAAAATAAAAATAAAAAGAGAAGAACAAAGGAAAAGGAAAAAAGAGAAAAAACAGGGGAAAAAAGAAAACAAAAGAAAAGGAAATGACAAAACCGAAAGAAAACCAGTACAAAAAATACAGAAATAAAAAAATAAAAATGGACTAAACCTTCCGAAAACCAGGCGGAAGGTTTCTAAAACCAGTGCTAGAACAAAGAGCCTTCCTGCTCACTAGCTCAATCAGCCTCGTCCTGTTCAGGAGAAACCGAGCAAAGCTCGAGATGGAACAAGGTAAAGAGCCTGGCAGCAAGCACAAGGGGTCAGGATTAGGAGGGCTTAGCAGGATGCTGAGTTAGCACAAGGCCAGGCTTTACCTCGTCCGCCGATGCGTCGTCACGCTCCTTTGCTCTTGATCCGATTCTTCTTCTTTCTAGCTTAGGCTTGACAGATTATTTGGTGTGTAAGTACTTCGCCCCATATTAATTGTCGTTGAAACGGATGTATCTAGACGTATTTTAGTGTTAAATGCATCCGTTTGAGCGACAAATAATATGTGACGGAGGGAGTACATAACATAGGGTAAGTCATGTTGCTGACAGTTAGTTTGGATGGTGTGTGGTATGGTGCTCCTAAGTCCAAGTCCTGCAATGGCAAGGTTGTGCATGTACTGATGTGCCAGGTGCTGGAATATTACTACTTTTTTTTGAACAAATGGAATATTACTACTTGTGTATTTGCTTTATCAACACAAGTGAATTATCTCAAGAAAAAAAGAGGTTACCCTGACATTTGAGGAATTTGTTCCTCCTTCATTCGAATTGATCAGTTGTCTAAACGGTTTTGCACACACGGCCACGTCAATGGTGTGCATTTTTCGAATTTGGGCACTGAAATATCCTGGTGAAATCGAGAAGAGTAGTGTATGTCTTTGTTAAAAATTCAAATGGCTATGTGCGCACAACCAAATAAAAGTCTACATGTAGTAACAATTGTGACTCCTGAATATATCACTAATCCTTACTCAGAAATTTGGCAGCATTATCACATGTGTTTTGGGGGGAATTTTTGTACTTTTGTCCAATATTTTGGAAACTATCCTCTATGTAGAAATTTAACCAATCAGTCCCGTAAATCGTACTTGCGTTCTTATTATTGATACATAGTGATTGCACACAAGATACTGATCCTTGCTTCTGGAAGTAACACTTTCTAGCATAACTCAATAAATCAGTTTGTTTAACATATATCCAGCTGTAGTAAATTTCTTATGCCGCAAAAATGTTTCTATACCCAGCGGCACTGGACCACAAAACTGAGAAGCTTCAGGGAACTTGCCTACCTGCAGCATTGTTGCTGCAAATGACCTGTCTCTGGGTCTTGATTTTTCGGGCAAATGAGAGATCCGGAAGATCTTATCAGGCGCTAACATGCGACACAATCTTCAGCATTGATCACACAGGCTAGATTATTGGACGACCAAGCAGACTGACAATTGAAAACTTACCAACCAAACATGCTGCTCTGTTCATTGGAGTGCAAGCAGAGGTTAAGATATCATGCCCAAATAATCTTCTCAGAGATTATTTGGTTCAACGTTCTTCCTGAAAATTGAGACATGCCATCCATGCTACGATCTTCGATGGACTTCCCTGCCAAGAATTTATTTCTAGTGCTGCAACCACTGTTCAGAAATCCCTCTTGTATTTCTTTGATGCCTGAACCTGAAAAAAGCTATGCATTGTACTTTGTTCTTGATTTCAGAAGCCACTTGAGTTCAGTGTAAATTGTCTCTCCAAACAAGCTGCTCTTTTATTTAGTCGAGAGGTCGGTGAACCACTTGTCCAAACCCTCCATTATTGCCGTTAAACCCTTATCCTGCAACCACCTGCTGTATTTTCATTCCCCTCTTCTTTTGCAGAGTTAATGAGGAGCAGCTTCCGTTCACACTAAGCATCTTCCCATATTAGACACTATAAACAGATAACTGATACAATATACATAATTTCATACTTCAAAACCACAAAATGACACCAACAAATATGTTCAATTTTTTCTCTCGAGAAAAGGTCGAATCCTGGCTCTCAGGCATTTCCAACGCGAAACATCGAATAGACATCACCAAATGTCCATGGACAGATTCGGGCATATCAGCGGACAGGCGGGCAGGCAAATGTCGTCCAATCAGAGTGGTCAAATGTAAGTGGACAACGATTTAATTGATTTGCGGATTAATTTTTACATAGCAAAATATCCCTAAAAACTACTAAACGAACTAAAAAGCATATCTACTGCCTTTTTTTCTTACATATGAGACATTTTTAATACATGCTTACATTCTCAAATACGTTATTAACAATTTTTCAAATATATGTTTGGATGTCTAACTTGAAACATTTTTTATACACCTTTAATATTCTCAAAATACATGATTAACATTTTTTCAAGCACATGTTGAAACATTTATAATTCATATGATTTTTTTGAACTACACGACATTTTTTTATAAGCATATTTTCACGAACATATATTTTGAAACACGCGATTATTTTATGAATGTTTTCATTTTCCTAAAAATAATAATTTTTTAACTTGTCTAGGTTTTCGAAATATATGTATTTTATAAATTTTAAAGAAATATTAACGAAAGAATAACAAGAATGAATAAAAACAAAACGGAGAAGAAAACAAACTAACCTGGGCCGGCCCATAATAATGGGAGCTTGGCTTGAGGCGATACCTCCTTCCACGTCGCTATAAGGGAAGATCGTGGGAGCAACTAGTTGGTGAGCGCTCCTTTGGGAGCCTCTCAAAGATCACTTGAGGGCGGGATGAGAGCGCGCCACATGTCTCGTGCTTTGGGCGCTCCCTCAGGATTTTATTCTTTTTATTTTTTCGCATGCATTTATAATTTTTTAAACATTTTTTTGACCTTTTGATTTTTCACCGGTCTTCCTTAGCTTTTGGAGAAAAATAAAAAATACGTGAAAAAGACATTTTTTTCCACGGAAGGCACGGTTTTGCTTTCGTGAGAGGCATGGCCATGCCTCTCAGAAATGAAAAAAAATGTATTTTCTGTTTTTTTTGGCAGAGGCACGGTTTTGCTCTCACGAGAGGCACGGTTGTGCTTTCGTGGGAGGCACCGCGTGAGGCACGGTTTTGCTTCCGCGAAAGAAACGGTTATGCTTTCGCGAGAGGCACGGCCGCCCCTCTCGGAAAAGGAAAAAAATGTTTTTTTCGCGAGAGGCACGTTTTTGCTTTCATGAGAGGCACAGTTCTGCTTTTGTGAGAGGCACGGCCGTGCCTCTCGGAAACGGAAAAAAAAAGTAATTTCTGTTTTTTCCTTCCGCGCGAGACACAATTTTGTTTCCGCGAGAGGCAAGGTCGTGCCTCTTTTGGAAAGAAAAAAGTAAAACGTGCCGTCGGTTCGGTTTTTTCCATTTGTTTTTTTGACGGGTTCTTTTAGTGGAAACTTTTTTTTTATAAAAACCTATCAACATCGGATCTAGTTTTAAAGATCTCGAAGCAAGGAATCCAATGATTAAAACGGTTCGAGATTTGGACGCACATTTGACGAACATTTTGCAAAATTAGGGAACTTTTTTTTTCAAATTCATCAACTTTTTTGAAGTTTGTGAACTTTTTCAAATTCTGTGAAACATTTTGAAATCCATTTATTCATTTATTTCATAATTTTCAAAAGTCTGCAATTGACCGGTCAACTGGTCAACCACGACCAGTCAATTCGATGGAGCGAACCAGGCGCGATTCCTATACGGTGCCCTAAGCACCGATTATAGGCCAACTACCTGACCAGACACATACCCCCTCCGCCATGGGGCGGCCCATTTAAACCTTCTTTCTCTCTTTTGTTAAAATTCTAAAACTGCTCGCTGGTTGTGATTCGAACCGAGACCCCTATGAAAAGGGCAAACAGAGGCAACCATGGCAACATCCTAGCGGTAATAACTACTTCCTTTTACTTCTTCAATATAAGATACAAAATGCTATGGTTTCCCTGTTTTACTTTTATTTTTTCCAGTTTTTCTTCTGGTCTTTTCTTTTCTCTTCCATTTTACATTTTATTTTACTTTGAAAATTAGTGAAAATTTTCCTTTAAAATCGTGAACTTTTCTTATGTTCATGAACTTTCTCCAAATTCATCAAAGTTTTTTTTTCAAATTTGATGTATTTATTTTAAATTTGACGAACTTTTTCTAAAAATCAATTATTTTTTTCCATTTCGATGATTTGGTTTTCAAATTAGTTGTTTTTTTCAGATTGCGAAGTTTTTTTCCAAAATTGATGAACTTTTTTAATATCGATGAAGTTTTCATAATTTTTTTCAGAAAGTTAAATGGTCAAGGGTTAACACTTTAATGAATTCCCGAGCCTGCAATAGAATCTAGACGCATGCTACCGATAGTCCCACTGGACCTGCTAGTAGCAGCACGACTGCCGCCATGCATGTATGTGGGTGGTCATACGGGGATGGCCATGGAAAAATATGACAATCAAAGCGAGTGTACGAGCCGATGAAGAAAACTATGGAAACCGCGGGAGCGACTGAGATCTATATTTGCCGGCCCGGACAGATGCCTTCAGGTGGCAGCTTCCAGTTCGAGCGACATAAGCGCCGGTTAGGAGGTCGCCGAACGAGGGTGCAATCGAGCGCTTACATTTCTACATGGGTGGGGTCAGTTGATCTTGTGCGTGGACGCTAAAAAGGTCAACCGACGCCTAAGGCGTCCAATAGGAGGTTCCCAAATCGTATTCCCCACTACAACGTGGGATAGAGTTCAAATGCTCACCCCTAGGGAGGTGACACACGAGCGCCTTTGCTACAGGCCGGCCCATTCAGCTTTTCTCCACACTCGTTTTGGGAAGGTTCTACAACCTTCTGAGAACCGGTTTCAGTTTTTCCTATCGGTTTTTAATTTTTAAATTTTTCTTTGTTTTTTCCCTTTAAATTTTTGATTTGTTAACTTATTTAAAAATTTTGAACTTTTTTATAAATCATGAATATTTTTTATTCATAAAAAAATGTCCATCAAATTTAAAAAAATTTCATGAAATCGAAAAAATTATTTTTCGTTTAAAAACTAATAAACTCCATGTTCGTGGATGACTCTTGCCACATAGATATTTGAAATTTCTTTTTATTTCTTGTATATGGCATAGAAATATATGGATGATCCTAAATATGAATTTTCAAATCATTTTTGTACAATCTTTCATGTACTCGTAGTTCAAATTTAAATTATAGCCAGTAAAGCGTGCAAATGCACTAAATGACTTAAATATAACAAATGAGCTATGAAAAGCGCCAGATTTTAACATGGAGGATTCTATGATGTATGTTAAGTGTAGAAAAAAATTCAAGGTCAAACGATGAAGGAATTTTTAATTTGCCATCAAACTTGTTCAATTCATTCACGAAATCATGATTCTTCCTCCGAGATGGTTCGATTTCTAAAGAGTGTACATTAAAACTTTTGTGTAAGCTTCTCAACTTTTATTGTGACATACTAAGGTCATGTCATGACATCATGCTGAGTTTCATGTTTTTCAGACTTAATTTATATTTTCTCAAATTAAAAAACCAATAAATACCCTGTTCATGGTTGTCTCTTGCCACATAGATATTTGAAATTTCTTTTATTTTCTTGTATAAGGCATACAAATATGCTCGAGACCCTAGATATGTTTTGTCAAACCATTTTTCCGCACTCTTTCACATACTCGTAGTTCAAATTTGAATTATATCCATTAAATACGTAGAAATGCACCAAATGACTTAAATAGACAAAATGAGCTCCGAAAAGCACCAAGTTTAACATGGAGGAATATTCTATGGTGTATGTTCATCGTAGAAAAAAAACGAGGCCAAACAATGAAGGAAATGTGAATTCGCCTTCAAACTTGGTGCATTCATCCTCGAAGCTACAAGTCTTTCTCGGACATGGTTCAATATCTAAAGAGTGTATACCAAAACTTTGATGAAATTTTCTGAATCCTTTACCACGGCACACCGATGTCATATGGTGACAACACGCCAAGGTTTGTGTTTTTCAAATCTATATTTTCTACATTTGAAAACCAATAGACCATTGAAATTTATTTTCATTGCTTGTATAAGGCATACAAATATAGTCCAGACCCTACATATTATTTTTCAAACCATTCTTGTGCACTGTTTGATGTACTCGTAGTTTAAATTTGAATTATATCCATTAAATGCATTAAATTTCTTAAATATAACAAATGAGCTATGAGAAGTTTCAAATTTTAACATGGATAAATATGAGGTGTATGTTGAGCATAGAAAAAAAGGTACCTAGCATGTAGAGACGACGGTGAAGTCACGCCTACTTGATCCTGGGAAAATTTCCGATCTATTCATTTTCAATCATGACAGTACAACGAATATAAAAAATAATAAAAATACATCCAGATCCATAGACCATCTAGTGTAGACTACAAACACTGCAGCGAACCAAAGGTGTGCTGCCGTTATTGCCCCTCCCTCGTTGTAGCTGAGCAAACTTGTAGTAGACAGTTGAGAAGTGGTTGGGCTAAGGCCTCATAGGATCATCACACCAAAATAACAACCGCCACCGATGAAGAGTAGCGGGGATCATAAGGATCCAATATGAATATACACCAACGACAATCAGATCCGAGCAGATCCACCAAAGACACATCCACCGAGGAGACACCTCCACGCACCCACTGATGATGCTAGACACATCGCCGGGACGAGGGCTAGGCGAGAAAAAAAAATCTTATTCCATCTTCAGGAAGCCGCCGCCATCTCACTTTCCTGAATAGAACACAAATCCTAACAAAACTAAAAGATACATCTAAAAAAGGAGCCCTCCCGCCAAAAAGGACTAGGATCCACTGCGTCTCATGGCCCTAAGGCCACCGACCACACTACTGCAGACGGGAGGTAGAGGAACCCTAACCTTTTTTTAGAGAGGAGGCGTGAAAGTGTAACTTTGTTCACTCATCACTACCTTCATGCACGCACGTTCGGCATTAGCAGGCCGAATCTCACGCAACGGCCACACGACTCGGCCAGTTTATTCCATGCATGTAGCCTGCCACTAGCAAACACTTGACCCCTGTGCACGTAGACCACATCTTCACTGCATGCACTGGTTGCCTGCTCACTAAACACATGACTAATCCTGGTAACTGCACACTATAATGGGAAGTAAGATATGTGTGATGTCATGCAACGAGTGAGGGCTTTTGGAGGCCGAGCTCCACGGAGCTCGTTTTCAAAATACAAATTTCCACAAGGTGAAAAAATTTGAAATTGTTTGTATACACTTTCACACATGTGTATTGCGTCTGTTCAAAAATTCAAAACCAAATACTTTCACACGTGGCGTACAGAAAAAAAGACAAAAACGTATTTCTAAAATGGGCCAGTATTTTTTGTTGTTGGGCCGGATTTTTATTTTTTTGTACAGCCTACAAATCACAACAAATTCAAATAATTTTCTTACACGTTCGTGCGGAAATCTATTAAGTTACCGTGGAATTTTGTTTTGAATTTTTCTGAAACTTTGAAATATAAATTTTGATTTTTTCAAAATACCGAGCTCCCTGGAGCTCGGCCTCCGTTGGCATTTTCCGGTCATGCAACATTTTATTTATTAGATTGTAGACTCATCTTGTCTTGATATGTGTGATGTTACTCATACTATGAGTAACTAGCTATATTACCACATGTATGTTTTTCTTTATTAATTACTTTCTACATCATTTATTTGTCTATATATATACAATATTACTCCCATTATGAGTAGTCTAATGGCTGTCAATTAAACCGCCTGCGGCTTTGCACCCTCGATCTTTATCATTGCGTGTTGTGCTCTCTGCCGATCTCTGGCCGATGTGCCGTGTATATGAATAAAGTTTGCTAGTACTTAGTCTGACTAGTACTACAAGTAACATCATGCAAATCTAAAACAATAAGGTGTGCATCAAAAACGTCCGCTCACGCGTGCCATGCCAAATATTTTTACTGTCGCTAGTATATACCCCGGATAACACCTCCCCAGCGATTGCTCGCCTATGCCACATCGTAGATTTACTGCTGCTGCCCCTCAGTTGACACCTCCCCAAGGTAACATTACGATGGCAGCAAACGCACACAAGACAAGCGCCTTCTCGTCTCCCTCGTACCACCGTTCCTTTCCTTCGTCTAGAAGGAAGAAAGAGAGGAGCCTGCCTCGAGCCCCACGCACCTTCTTCTTTCCTCTCCAAAAAGTTAGTTTGTTTCGGCGATGCGCCGCGCCGCTGCCTTGTATTCCTTTTCACTCCTCCCCTTCGAGCAGATCGGCTGATAAGGCGTAGTGGCCGGAGGTTGTGGACCGGTGGAGGCGAGGTATGTGTGTGGCATGGCGTATTAGGCGGCGGTGTAGCACGGTTTCCTTCCGCTAGATCCGGCGACCTACGAGATGGCAGCGGTGGTAGGATGCTGGCGGCAGAGACGCGGATCAACATCTACCTCGACGCCGGCAAGTCAGCGGGCGGCGACCGCCCCTCCGTTCTCCTCCGCGAGCGTAGCACCGCACGCCCGTCGCCCACGCCCCTCCTCCTCAACTCGTTCCTGTCTCCGTCAGGCTGGTCGCTTCCCTCCTCGATCTATTATGTCAACCTCGTTGAGATTTTCTTCTTTGCAAAATTGTCCGTCAGGCAGAGATTCTCTTCTTTGTCCATCATTCCATTTGATAATCTATACTTGCAGTTGGACTTGTTATGGATGTCTTCTTGCTGTGGCACTTGTCCGAATGACTTCGTTGAATCAGGACCATCTCCAAATATTGGAACATTGCTACCAAGATCTATTCTTTTCTGTTCTGTGTAATGTTCGTCTGGCCATTAATTGTAGCATCCATTCTTCTTGAGGTATATGAAATAGGTCATAGTTGCTCAAGAATCTTCAGTCTGGTTGGTTCACTTCAGCTAAATTTTCCGGCTGCTTCAGTTTCTGTACATTGGCACAAAAGGTTGTTAACTTCTGTTTAGACGAATTTAACTCTTAAATTTTTTGACTGTGTTCCAAAATTGAAGCTATACCTGGAACTGGAATAGATTGTTCATTAAAATGTTATTGTCTCCCCTCTGATTTTGGATGACCTCTCTGGGTCTTGTCCTGCTGATTCTCATGAGTTGTCAAAGTTCAGCTGTGCCGACATTGAGGTGGATTTTATTATGATGCCTTTGACACATTGAACTGCTTTTGGAAATTGAGCGCTTGGTTACCCTTTTGATCCCCAACTCCAAGCCTATCAACTTGAACCTGCAGCCAAAGAGCTAATGAATACAAATGCAAAGCAGATGCGAAGAAATCAATCAGCTGAATTTCTTGATGTTGCAGAAAAGTGATATGAATAAGGGTTTCAAGTTGGACTTCCTCAAGTTCAAAAAACACATACAGAATTTTGTGTCTTTTATTGAGAGGAATAAAGCTCACAATGCAAAGATGAATTTTGTCCCGATGGAAGCTCTCCTATTGGCCTTGTGCAGTTGATGTGGTGAACTAGCCAAGACGATTGGTTGTGCAGGTATCAACTGTTTAAATGTTCATCAAGTTCTGCATCCTTCTCTAGATGCTATGTAATACTAGGTCTCTCTTTTTATCCACCTGTGAGAGCATGCAGCCATGCACCAGATTATTCTTTTGGCAACGCCCCTAGCATAGAGTAAGGCTTAGCTAATTATCTAGAGCAAGTTTCTGTATTATTACTTCTGTATGTTCTCTAATCACAATCTACCTCATTGTGTATATATATATATATATATAAAACTCCCCATGCTAAATTCATAGCAAATTAAATCCTAACAATATGGGTCTGATATTTTTTCTTTATTAGGGAGAAATAGCTCCTAAAAGATAAGCTTGCACTTTATCAGCCATGTAGGTTTATCCAGATGCCCTTTTGATGCCTAGCCGTTTGTGACAGGGTTGCCATGTGGCGGTGCCCAAAAGTGTGTAATAGGAGGTTACATCGTGCAAAATTATGTATCTTAACTACTTGTGAGAATCCAACATTGAAATACATTCTGCTGAAAACTAATTCATGTAGTTCGATAGTGATTTCTGGCATCCTATTATAGAGAAGTCAGTTGATAGAACTAGATATGTACTGCTTAGAGGATGATACCTGAATGAAATTTGAGTGCTTTGATCTACTAATTTTCTTATGTTCCAAATTTTCTTTTCTGTTCTTAGACTACATGTGTAGATCCCTATGTTTTCAAGATCACTTCCGTTTTCAACCCATCTCAGTATGTTACAGATGGTTGCATCAAGAGTAGGATTTACAATAAGATTTGAGGTAAACCTGGTATGATCTAAGTTTCTCTCCTTGCACTGATTTTCTTTATATGAATTCTACATTAACCTTTTGGGTTTAATGGATTTCACGCCCTATATACTCTGCTTATGCCATACACGTTTTAATAGGGCATGGCCATGATCAAATTTCTCACATTAGAGAAATGATGTGTTATCCTCTTCTGAGAAAATATAGGTGCCATGTTATGACCCTGCCTGAAGTAATCAATCTTAGTGGCAATGCATCCCCAATACCTTGTTTTGGGGCTTGTCTTGTTGTGCCCCCAGCGTGACTTTATGACTTGATTGTACTTTGTACTGGTAAGTTGGATGCTTGGTTCGTTGCTTTATAATATAAAGCGGGGGGAAACCCTTTTTCTTAGTAATAAGTGGTGGTAAACGGTAAGTAAAAGTGATAGTTTGGAGAAATCTGGAGATATTATGATCAACTCTTTTTTTATGCAATTCTATGTATTTCTTTTGAAATGTCAAAACAAAATGCTAAGAAATATTGGATTGCTCAAGCTGTCAACAGAATATGTCATCCTTCATTACATGAATTTTATTTTTCTTTAACATTTTGTGGTAACCGTGACAGAATATTTGCTACCATCCCAATTTGATCATTATTAGCTGTATTTGGTAGGCCAGGTGTTGGTTAACATGTGAACTTTATTAGGGCAAAGTATTTAACAAGCGAGGCTAGAGGTAGGACGACAAAACGTACTTCAAATTTTGCATTTTTATTGGGCTCGTCTTAATTAACATGTGGATGAACTTTCTGCCAACTCATCTCTATGTGTGGTATACACCAGGCTTCTGGGTAAAGCAAGGGATGTACGCTCAGGCAAGTTGCATCCCTCAGCCGTGGTAGGGCTGCAAGCTAGCTATGAATTATCCTACACATCTGATTTCCTTATGATAATTGCCAACATAGTTCAGGTTTCCCTTACAATATCTTTTCTATCAGAATTTGTGGTTTTAGTTCATATGTCATCTGTTATAGCAAAAAAGATGAGGTTTCCTGACGTTATTCAGGTCGAGTCCCACTCAAGTTGCTTGATTTTAGGCTTTATTGTGGGACTGGAGAAGTTCAAAACAGATAGCTTGCTTAGAGGAATACCACATGGACGATGTAACACAAGTATGCGCATTTTATAGAGTCTGACATGTGCATGTGAATATCCCTTTTTATAGTGGAAGTTGGAGCTATCACACACTTCTGTTTTGTTAACTTTTTGCTGGCATTACTATCTAAAATATTTATACTTTTGTATTGACTTCATTTCAACGCATGATATTTATCCACTACAGTTTATAGATTTGGTTGTTACCATTGTGCTAATTTATCATTCTTTGCTGGACAGGTTTGATTTGCACCAAACCAACAGAGTAAACTCGTTTCTGTGGCAGTGGAGGAATAATGTGACGGCCACTGCCACGGCGGGCAGCATGCAGATCAACACTGACCATCACCAAGGTGGGCGAGAAGAAAAGCTACACCATGAGCTTCCCGGCGGACGGAAGGCCGTCATGCATGGACGGATTCGGTCGGCTCGTCTCGTCCAGCAACACCATGTGGTAGCCAGCCCGATCCTGACGACGTGGACCTGACTGTTGCTTTTGAACCAGTATAATGTATGCTATCGCTCCTGTAACCTAAGTCCCTGTCGGTTGATACACACCTGTTTTATTGTTCCAGTTAGAAACTTGCAGTACTTTCAGTCTCATGCAAAGTAGAAATAGGAAAGTGAAAGGGGCGTGTACACCTGGCACCGCTGCTTGTGGTTACGTATAACATTTTTACTTTATGTGAAAAAATGAGAAGTACTCCCCCAACTGTCCTCGTGGATGTCCAACGGGCGCCATGTAACCAATGATACTGCCGCCATGACAACACCCATCTCCATGCTAATCGAGCTTTTCGACCTGCCTAAGGTCACTCAGGCATCTGCTTTTGATGTGCTATTCTCTCTTGATAAGAAGTCAAGTGTAGCCAACATGATTAATTTTGTGTTTTATGCTACCAATTGTCCGGGCATACACTTCTGATGTACTACTTGTTCTCTTTTTGTAAGATCAATTCCGCGTTATAGAAACTATGCTACCACTTGTTTATGGTTGTGCACTGCATAGATGTTCCTCTACTTGTAATAAATATCATTTGCTTTGTTTCTGCATTACTGAATCTGATATAATTTGCAGTCCAATTGTCATTTTAGTCATATCTGAATTACTGTCACTGACTATAATCAATCAGCCATACTAAAATATGCTAATGTTCACCTACATGTAAGGAGCAGCAGAAGCAATGAAAATGACACCTACAAGCTGCTAATGGCCAAACTTCCTTTCACGAGGCGCGCCCCAACTGCTAGTTGAACATATAAACTCTCCTAGACTGCTAGGCAGAACCGCGCCCTCCACGTCGCCTTTAAATCGCTCGTGCCACCGCTTGTAGATGTCGTGCCCCGCCGAGGGTATTATTGTATAAAAGTCAGCCGCTCCGCCTGTAGAAACCTAGCCCCCAAACCTTCCTCCCATGCATCCGCAGCCGCCTCCCCGAGCGCCCTCCTCGTCCACGCGCGCTCGCCTCCGCCGCGAGCCCTCCTCTATCTCCCTCTCCTCCCTCCACTCTTCTCTTCCCCGCCTCCTCCTGCTGTCGCCGCCTCCCATCCCCTCGGCGACGCGCCGCAGGACCCGCACGGCCACGCAGCCACTCCTCCGTCTCCTTCTCTCCCTTCCGCCGCCGCTCGTCGCAGCTCCGCCTCCCCGCCTGGCAGCGGCCAGAGAAGGGCTGCTCCGCCTCCCCCTCCTCTTCCTCTCTTCCCGAGCATGGTCTCGATCTGGGCCTCGATCTGGAGCAGGAGAGGCCAGGAGTGCAGCCTCGATCTGGAGAAGGGCAGCAGCCGCCGGCCGATTCCGGCCCGCTCCGGCGACCCCAGCGGCCATCCAGCACCTTCCCGTGCTCTCCTATCGTTCCCCTACCATCTCCATTGGTCCTCCAACATCATCCGCGGCTAACCCTGGAGCACCCCACTGCTGAACAGAGTGCTAGCAATGTTCTGGAAGCTCGAGAAATCGAAGGCGGCGCTAGAGGTGCTTGACAAGTTCAGTGAGTTTGGCTGTACCTCGGACGGTGACAGCTATTATCTGGCGATTCAAGCGGCTGGAAAGAAGTCCATGGTTGGTGCTGCATGGGGAGTTTGCGAGAAGATGATTAGCTCTGGGTGCTTTGCTGATGGGAAGAAGGCCGGTGAGATTGTGACCTTCTTTTGCAAGGGGAAGAAGGTGACGGAGGCACATTCAGTATACCTAGCAGCGAAGGAGAAGAAGGTTCAGATTCCTACGTGGCCAAGTCATCCTTGGATTTCCTTGTTGGTGCTTTGGCGAAGAATGACGAGACCATCAGTATGGCTCTGGAGCTGTTGGAGGAATACAAAGGAGAGTCTCTTAAGCATGCAGGCAAGTCCTTTGCTGCCGTTATACATAGTTTGTGCAGGATGAAGAATGTGAAGGATGCAAAGAAGCTGTTGATGAGGATGGTGAATCTTGGCCCAGCTCCTGGTAGTGCAGTGTTCAACTTTGTCATCACAGGATTGTCTAAAGAGGGAGAAATGGAGGAACGCAAAGGATATGATTAGGGTGATGGAGAGGCGAGGGCTGCGCCCTGATGTTTATACATACAGCATGATCATGAGTGGCTACGCAAAGGGAGGCATGATTGATGAAGCCCATTATCACATACTGATCTGTGGTTACTGCAAGATGGAGGAGTTTGAGAAGGCCCTGGAGTGCCTAAAGGAGATGAAGGAGGACGGGGTGCAGCCAAATGTGGATGAGTATAACAAACTCATCCAGTCGTTATGTCTGAAGGCTATGGACTGGAGAACAGCTGAGAAGCTCCTGGAGGAAATGGAGGGCAGTGGACTATACCTTAAGGGCATTACCCGCAGCCTCATAGCAGCAGTCAAGGAATTGGAAATGGAAGAGATGTCAAAAGACAGCCAAGAAGCATAGTTTCTCTAGGATACGCTTGAAGTGACACATTCGTTAATCAGTTTTGGGGAATTTGCCCTCTTTTTGCTCTCCGCATCTCTGGTGAGGTTATGAAAAACACCATCTTTTGTACTTGTCTGCTTGTTATTAGATGCTAAAATAATATTGCATTTGTATTATAAATGCTGGACCGGCAGGGATGCATTTTTTATTTTGGTCTAGAGTTTTCACGCAATTTTTGATCCAATCTTCATGACCTGTCAAATGAGGATACATGGTTGTGTATTCCCAGAGCAAGAGGCCTTGCAAACCAAAAAATCGATTTTTTTTGGACGGTGCAAAAGGGAAAGTAGTACAAAGAAAAACATGTTGATGCAGCAGCAGATACCTGTTATTTCTTTGGTGCATGATATACAAGAACATGACTATATGCTGTTTTCGTGTAAAAGATGGGAATGACAGCGCTATATTGTTAATGTGTAACCCATAGACTTTTGTTGGCTTTGGTGTCTGATCCAGGGAAGATATTCTTCATTGTTCGCGTCTTACTAATTTGGTCTGCTATATAACGGAGTGATTTTCAGGGAATGCACTTGATGATTTGTTACTGATGCGTATCCACATACAAGTCTCGTGTGCAGTAATCTGTTGGTCTTGTGTGCACCAATTCAGAGCATAGTTTAGCTGCATTACTAGGACATATGGTCTATATGATGAATTTAGTGCCCGACGATTCAGTGTTTGATTTGGTTCCTATTTTCTGCGTGGTCTGTTTAAAACACAGAACAACGCGTGCCCAGTTTTGTGTTGTATCATGCCATTACTGCATTGGCTTAGGTTACTGCGGTCATTGCATGAATCCCCCAGCAGCTAGCGGTTGGTGGTGCTCGAAATCTCTGCTAAACTGAATTTTGAATAATTGTCTGGTTCAGGCCTAACCAGGAGTAGACTAATTGAGAGTAATTTCGGTGGTGGCAAATGAGGGACTCTTTGGCGACGGAGAGCTCGGGGTTCATCACCCCCAACTGAATGCACCCTGCTATCACAGGTTCCCTCCTCCTGGTCTTGTATTGCCATGAAATTTCCCATTGTGCAGTTTGTTTGATCCGTTGATTTTGCTATCCTACAGTCCTGAGTGGGTCCCGAGCCCCAGGCAAACCAATCTCAGTGGAATCATGGAGATCAAAAGATTTTCCATGTCGATATAATTCTATGAATTATATATTTTCTTCCTGGAGAGTAACCTGTGTAATCTTTGAAAGCAGCCTCTGCATGTTTATGGCCTCTCAGCTTCGTGCTTATGGCGCGGCTACGTGGAAGCCGGTGACAAGTACGGCCGCTCTCTACTCGCCTCTAATATGTATGGCTTAACTCCCTCGAGAAAAGGAGTCTTTTTGCAAGGTCAGCCACTACTCCACTTCACATTGAGTTATATGCAGAAATATATGCCATGTTTTTAAATAGTCTGCTCGCCTCTTCTACATAAAAAGGTGTTTTGGTCTAATTTTCTTTCACTGTTTATGTTGATGGACGACAGAGCAAATTCTGTGATTTAAATAATCATAAAGCACATGTCAATCATTTCAAATAAACATTCTTTGTTTTTTGTACTGAAGATGTGAAATAGCTGTTTGGTGGAGGTGCCAGGATTTATGAATTAAGCTATCTGATGCTGACGGTGGTTTCACGTCGTTGGAAGTTTGTGGGCCTCGTGGAGTCAAGTCGTGGTAGTACCTGGTCTGGTAGATTTTATACGATGTGTGTATCGACCCAAGTTGGTTCATCGTAAGGTCAGTTCCCAAACAAAGAATTGATCTATGTCGTCGGCACCCTGACGATTTAGCCTTTTCTGCTGATCACAATTGCTTGCATCTGCCATCTCATTGAGGAAATGCCCCTGCTCCTCTTAATTAAAATTAATGTGAAATATGTTTCTACCGAAATTAATGTGAAATATGTTTCTACCAAAATTAATGTGAATTTCAACTGTTTATGTTGAGACAACGAATTTCAACTATGTTATGAGCCAAACCATATTAAGTATGTGCATCCTCGCTGGAATGCTTTCTGTTCATGAGCTGGTCTCCCAACACGTATTGTCGAGAAAAGAAAAGAAAGGACCTTTTAAGTTCTTAAGAGGAGCAAGAGAGCTTCTAAGTACTAACTGTCACTCCTATCCTATCCTAATTGAAACGCATTAGCCAACTTGCCTCAGCGATGTTCTATTTCAAAGCTCGCTCCTTCACATATATGGTGGTTCTTTTCCTGTATTATTACTTAAATGGTTGATGGCCTTGCTTGATGCTTGCCACGTGTTTGATCGTTAACCTCTGATGCCATGTTTTCTCCATGCAGGTGTCTGGTAGAATTACTAGAAGTAGCGGATCTACTTTTATTTGCTGTCCTAGCTTGCCATCAACTTATGCCAACGACACAAGGTATGATGTTTGATTAATAGCTATTCTTAGAGGATGGATCCAAATATTGTTTAATTTGCCGGTTCTATACTTGGTTGCAATTTTCTACTGAATGAATAGCTCACGTTTTTTTTGGAAAAGGAGGTTAAAACCCCCGGCCTCTGCATTAATTGATGCATACAACCATCACATTGTTATGTCGCCTAACATATATGTACATTTTCTTCAAGCCTTAAAGTGTAGTTAGCACAACATACAGACACACTTTGGTCATGGGATTAGCTTTCTCATTAAATTATTTAAATTGGTAGCTCAGAAACTAACTCTGTAGGTCTATTAAATCTTCTGTAGACCCACATTTTTGATATTACCTGAAAAATAAGGAGGTTACCTTTTCCTTTTAATACCTGGAACCAAATTGTTTGATACCAATTGTATCTGGGCGCAGTTTCATACAAGATACAGCTTAGTAGAAAAAAAATTTGGCCTCTGTCTTATTTCTCCATACATTGGATTCATATTTGTTCCAAATTTACATCAAGAAGCCTCTAGGCATTTGTACTTTCAGAATCATTCTGAAACTGTGGTTCAGAGCAGAGAGCATTTAATAAGGATGCTTCTATTTCTGAATCTTGCTCTAATCCCTAAAAGGTGAAATTAGGCATGATTTTGATATTTGTTTTACAAGATATTACATCGATTTTCTGGTTTGGGCATACTTATAATTGTTTTCTTCAGACTACATCTTAGCATGCACTTTTGTAGACTATTCTTGATTAGAAGATGTATATGAATGTGAGCAACAGAGTTCTTTACTCCTAGAAATTGCACACGCCAATGAAATTCAGGTATCCCTTGATAAGTCTCTCAGCATTTTGCTTTCTTTCGTAGAATTAAAATTTGCCATCAAACAAACAAATAGTTGTGTTACTAAGTTTATTCTGTAATTTGCATTACAGTTTTGCATAGGCTTGGTTTGTTCTGACAAAAGGTTGTTTCACACAACATTAGAATTGAAGTTTCTTCATAGCTTTGGTTCAGTGGTAGCTTTAGCCTTTTTACATGTGTGAGTAGGTGTTTCTTTCCATTGACATGAGAACAAAATAGGTCATGACATGTTAAATTATTAATAATGGTCCAGATTCACAAAGAGTCTATGATGTAGAGATTAATATGCTTATAAAATTCCCTCCTTTCTCATTATAAGTTCCCTTTTTATTCTGAGCTGGGTTCTAAGTGTAAAGCTAATTGGTTTGCTGAAAACACTCCATCTATAGTATATATCTACACCAGATAGATTGTCATTTGTTTCTTAGAAAAGAGTTATTTTAGCTAATCTTTGGTACCGATGGAATATGCAGTGATTACTCCCATAACCTATGATAAAGTAATATAATTACCATTTTCGGTCAACTTTCCAACACATTGTGTCCATGCAGTAACTAACATTGTGTATTTTTACACAGATTTGTTCATCGCATGAAGCAAGGAATTGAGACGGCCATCCACTTCATATTGTTAACTGGATGGTGTCGCACTATGCTTTATGAAAGCAACCTAAATAAATTGTTGTAAATAACCCTAAGGATTTTCTTTACCTTCAACTATCTTTAAACCTTTCTTCTTGCTTCACTTGATGCTTTTGGACTTCATGCTGCCATTGACCAGAATGTAAACCGTTATATTTCTGAATGCGCTATGTATGAGATCTCTGATGCTACTAATTATTGGACTGCTTCGGGTCATCTATTTCCTTGTGCAGCAAGGATTCTGGATCGGGCGCAGGTCGTCGCCATAAGAGAGCCTGGCTGGTGTGGTCTTCATGCTTGGTGTGGAGAAGCAGGGGAGGATGAGTAGGACGGGCATGGGGAAGGAGCAGCCAGGCCGGAGCTCCGGCGTTGCTCACGTCATGGTCGAATGGAGCCGGCCATCACTATGGGCTGCTGCTCGCCGGTCGTCGTTCCCCAATCTCAGTTGCTCATCTTTGGCTTCACCATCTTCCTCCCCTGATCATGCATCTATTTTAGATCATATAATTATGCTATATCATATATGTTGTTTAGTTCAGACTTGTGCATGTGCATGCATTGGCATTGATTTAGACAGAGATATTGCATGATTTGTACATAAAAGGAGTACGGATGATCTAAGAATAAATGTTTGAATAAAGTTAGTAGTGAGATTCAGGCAGAGGTTACCTGCACTGTTCTGTTTTATGTAGATTCTAAGCTGCAAAATCATACATGGTCCTGTTAGTAGTTTGTTTGAGTTGTGAGTTTACGCATTTTCCCTTGGAATGTTTGTATGTGTGATGACTTGCTTTTAGGTTCCCAGCGGTATATCATGAGAAGTTTTTTTACTTTGCACCAGGTGATCAACTACATATTTAGACGAATACACTATTCAGGACCAGGAACATTAAGATTTCTAATGTTGTTTTTCCTCTTTCAAGGTTGCAGTTTTCATAAGCCTTAGATAGCTAAGGTACATAGTTTTCATTTAACAATGTTTTTACTGTTCTCTCATCTCCTATATGGTGTCTAAGAAATACTAATGTAGACAATTGAAAATTTTATGGCCAATTATGTGGGGAAGGTGCAGCAAGCCGGCCCTCGCGTCGCAGTAGAGTGGAGCCGGCAATTTTACGATCGGTCTCTAAATATTTCAACTTGCACAGTTTGAATTAGTTTCACATGCTAAAGTATATAGTTTGAACATAGGTATTCCTTAATTTTTTATATAAAAGGTTTAGAATTATTACCCTCGGTGCTTGCTAAAACTCGAAGTTACTAACAAATGCAAAGGTTTCTGTTACAAAAGGTTTAGAATCATTACTCTTGATGCTTGAATTTGGACCTTGCACCTTACTTGGGTAACATAGAGCCAAATGGCACGTTGTCCAAATACACGTTCAAAACACTTCGGGTTTGACATGGTCTCTATCCTTGATCAAACATAAAGTTACTAAAAAAGGCAAATATTTCTCAACACGAACATGGTTTCAAATGGGTCTCTGCGCCATTTGGCGCACCGGGTCATCTAGTATGAATAAAACATGAACTACTACAAGTACAACAAGGTTGATTCCAACAGACTCTACATGTAGCAGAAAAAAGAAACTCTAAGAGCAACTCTAGCACACCCCGCAAAACATGCAGACCTGCAAAATGGCGCACCGGGTCATCTAGTATGAATAAAACATGAACTACTACAAGTACAACAAGGTTGATTCCAACAGACTCTACATGTAGCAGAAAAAAGAAACTCTAAGAGCAACTCTAGCACACCCCGCAAAACATGCAGACCTGCAAAATTCCGACGAGTATGCGGGCTCGACTCAATTTTCTGGCCAGAATAGAGCCCGCATACTCGCCCGGCCTGCAATTTTTTTGCCGCGGCCCGCAAACCGCACACCCGACCGCTATATCTACGGTTCCGCGGCTCGTTTGCGGGTGGAAACCCTATCGCCCGCCGCCGCCGAGCCACGCGATTCCCAACCCCCTTCTCCACATTTCTCGCCGCCGGCGACCACCTCCCTGCCTCCAGCCGCCATGTAGGGCCGCATGTGGAGCTCCAGACGCGGCTCCGGCAGTAGATCCGACTGCGGAAGCGACCCAGAGCGTGAGCGGCGCGTCCGGTCGGACGTCGCGAGGAAGCGCGGGGCCCGGAAGTGGACCAACTGCGGCCTGTCGCCGCCGGCGAGCTTCTGGCGGAGCGAGACGGAGGAGTACGACCGCCGGCGCGTGTCCTTCTCCTCCGGAGATCTTCGTACGCGGGAGCTTCTCCTCCTCCAGCGCGGGCCTTCTCCCCGTGAAGAGGGAGTGGTCGGAGGACGAGGAGGAGCTGGAGGAGCCGGACGAGTTCGACTTCGTCCCCGTCAAAGAGGAGCCCGAAGAGCCCGCTCGCTCGGCCGCCGTGGAGTCGCCGGACCGGAAGACTACGTCGCCGACGTCGACACCGTTGCGGCCGCCATCGCCAAACGAAGTGTGTGCGAGGAGGCGGAGTGCTGGCGCCACGCCAAGAAGCTCGAAGACCTCCAGTGGCGGCAGTCGGTCGCCGCCAACCTCGTCGCCAAGGAGAAGGATGAGGAGTGGTGCCGCATCCGTGAGGAGCAGAGGGCGAAGTATGTCGACCTTTGCAGCTCCGGCGAGGAGGATTGAGCGTCCTTCTCCTCCACGGCGTCGTCCATTGCCGCGACCTGGCCGCCGTCAGATCCGACCCCCTCTAGTACTAGCATTAACGTAATATGTAGTATGAACTATGTTTGTAGTGTGTTGATTATGTAAAATCTATGTAGTATGTGATGAACTACTCGCGTCAACGAGGTGCAATTTCTCCCGCGAAAGTGTTTTTTCAAATTATGCAGTTTTAAATACGGTTTCTGTTCAGCCGCGCTAGTTTTTGACCTGCAAACGCGATCTTCATGAAACCGCAAACGCGTTTTGCGGGTCAAGTTTTTGCGGGATCTGCTAGAGTTGCTCTAATACTAGCTTAGGAAAGAAGCATGCATATTCCAGCAAACAGCCAGACGCAATGTGCTCGGCGCCTCATATATTGAGTTCGTCAACTTGGTGCATAGCATTAACTCTAGCTAGCTAGGTTCATCTGGTGTAGTAGTAGCTAGGAATGTGAAACTAGATGGTAAAAGTTAGCTCTGATGAAGGTGGAAGCAGGCACCACCGTGCGTGCTGGCGCGTGGGAGAAGCATAAGAGCTTATAAATGCAGCTGCTGGCTAGCTAGTTGTTCAACATCGAAAAACCGGAGAGCAATTCGTTGGAAGCCACAATCTTAATCTTAAGGGTATCCACCATCCCACCACTTAACTAGGCGCCTCGGCCCACAATAAAAAGAAAACAGTCTAAGGGGAAGTATCAGGTGATACCAACTCGCAAATGCTCCCATGCTACCAATTTAAATTTTTCAAATTTAAACATTTCAAAAAAAATCTGAAAAAAATCATGAATGTTCACGACACGTGTTAAGATAACCCCTAAAAAATTCAAATCAAAATTCGAGCGAGAAACAAAAAAGAAAATCTGTCATGAATAGTGTCAAGAGAAGACAAAAGCAAAACTGACACTATTCACATCTGAATTTGTCTTCTTTTGTTTCTCCATGTGCATGTCAAGTTTTGATATGCATTTTTTAGGGTTGTCGACATATGTATTGTTAACATCCATGATTTTTTCAGAATTTTTTGAGATGTTTAGATTCGAACTTCTCAAGTTGGTAGCATGGGAGCATGTGTGTGTTGGTATCAATGGATATTTTCCCCACGGTCCAGTACTCCTACCCTAGCCCATGACTTCTTCTCTTCGTTTCTACTCCTTTCTTCCTCAACGAGAGGATCCAGCCGCCACCACGCATGAAATTGACATGCCAGTTGAATATGCATATGGTTGACTGCACTTGACGCTCGCATATGCGACGCTCGTGTCGCCCTCCCTGCGGGTGACCCGGGCAGAAACCTAGCCGCTAGACAACTTCTCCTCTCCGGTCCTCCCTCCCCTTTCCACCATCGGGCAAAGCCCTCCCGGTGTCGGCGACAGCAGGGCCCTCCTTTTTCTCTTGCGGGGTCCAGATGGCGGCAAGGCATTCGGCCTACGGTGGGAGTGCGGCGTCGCGGAGGCTTGGCAAAGGCGGGTGTCACATGGGCGTAGCCGGAGCTAGCTGCAATGGCGCCTCGGGCGCGCGTGTGCATGGTGCACATGCATTGTCCCAGATCAGATCTACAGCGGCCTGAAGCGGCAGCAGATGCCAGGGCGGTTGTACTGGTGGTTGCCTTCTCATCGGCGTGCCGAGAGGTCGAGCGCAGCTGACCATGGGTCGGCACACAAGGGATTCTGGCCCTAGTACCCGGATCTGACAGCCAAGGCGGAGGTTGTCGTTGTATGGGCGACGACGGCGGCTGGCGTGGCAGTGGCTGCTCTTTGTAGCGCCCTAAATCAGGGCGGCGACCCATCTTCTTCGACGGTAGCGAACTCCATGGTCGTGTGGGCAACTTGCAGACTAGATCTTGAGGTGGTGACAGCCTTTCTGAGGCTGGCGGCGGTATGGGACGTCCCCTCCGTCAATAGACCGGGTTCGATGCGGCTCTGCAGGTGACACATGCGTTTATTCCGGAGACGTCGAGCAATGCTCGTTGCTGGTATGTGAAGCCGCATGCGGAGGCGCCGCTAGCAGATGCTATGAACGACATCTCATGCGGAGGTGTCCAATCATGCCTGCTATCGGTAGGTGCAACATGATCCTTGGGCAGAGGTGTCATGTTTAGCATGTTGCTACTAGGTCGACGGTGGTGCGACAATGGTGGGAGAGGCGGTATGAGACATCTTTGTCTTCCGATGTCTTCTCCAAAGGTTATCGAGGAGTTGGTACAGACGGCTTCACTGACGAGTTTATGCACTCCGGTGAAAACACAAAATCTCTGATCAGGCTATGTCGATGCGCACCTGTGTCATCTCCTGGCTGAAGGTGGTGGATTGAAGGTGGTGATTTCTTGTTGAAGGCGTAGCCTAGGAGTTGTGTATTTTTGTTTTGATTTTGTCCAATGGCGGAGACAGGCCTAGGGTAGTTGGGGCGGCTATAGCCCTAGGCCTAGAAATAGTAGCCTTTGATGTTCCTTCTTATAAAATATACAAAATCACTGGAGTGCATCATTCAAGCTAGCTTAGTCCTGGGGGAATTTGATGCTAGCTCTGCCACTGATTTTGTCTTGTATCATAGTTTAATGTCTATCTAATGGAGTTACTGTCGCGATGTATACGGCCTGAGGTTTTCTTTTTGCTTTATTTCTGGGTTGAAATTGCCCAACGGCTGGATTTTACATTCTTAATAATATACGGCTATGTGCATCGTTTAATGTTGAGACCCAGACTTATCCTCCTTTTCAGAAAAAAATGTAAATATATTTTTGTCATAATTTAAGGTAGAGCGGCCACTCTACCTTACCCTACAAGGTCCATTGCCATTGATTGGCAGCATTGCAGATAGCGCACACCGAAGTGGGCACAATCTACGCGCGTGCTCGCTTGGCGCTGGTCGGCATGGACGATCGCACCAAATACCATGCAATTAACAGTTTATAGGCAGACCGAACCGTGAAAACACCATTTTTCTCATAGTGTCATACCCAGCAATCCGATTGATTCACGTGTCCAACGGAATTTGACACACTGTTTCAGTGTCCATGGGGAGGAAGTGTGCGGCCAGTGCACTAGTATCCCATGCTCCCGTCGCTCTAACAATAAAGTTTGCAACCATCTGAGGAGGGTCAATAGAATCGCACATACAAGGCGGAGCATGTGATCTCGTGGCAGCCAATTATCATTCCAAGCATTCGGGATTCTGCCATCCCCTATCCTCCGCACCAAGCCGAGTTTCATGACATCTTGACCCCCCGCAAATTGATCTCCAAACCTGCGACGGACAGATGCCCATGATGGTGGAGAGAAGATCAAACTCAGGGTAATACATAGCCTTAACCACACACGCACTTACGAGTCTGGCTACTGGAGCAGCCTCCATGCTTGGCGCGCAAGAAGTGCGAAGTTGAAAATTTCCAAATCCCAAAAGCCTAGACCCCTTTATATTTTGACATGGTCATATTGTCCCATGATACCAAGGAAAATAATAGCACGCAATGCAAAATAATGCGGCCCCTTAAATACGATAGCGCCCTATTAATGAGAAATTGCAACCTGATTTATTTAGCGAGACAATTCTCTACACGCTATCGCATGCTATTAGCGACGCTATAGATCGCTATTTTTTAGTGCATGATACCCACACCATCTTCCTTTCCCTTCTTGCTGCCCCAGTAAAACTTGCGGACCATGAAATTTATGTGCCATTTTTCTCGTAGTGTCATACCCAGCAATCCGATTGATTCACGTGTCCAACGGAATTTGACACATGGTTTCAGTGTCCATGGGGAGGAAGTGTGCGGCCAGTGCACTAGTATCTCATGCTCCCGTCGCTCTAACAATAAAGTTTGCAACCATCTGAGGAGGTTCATTAGAAATCGCACATACCAGTCGGAGCATGTGATCTCTTGGCAGCCAATTATTATTCCAAGCATTCGAGATTCTACCATCCCCCTCCACTGCACCAAGCCGAGTTTCATGACATCTTGACCCTCGCAAATTGATCTCCAAACGTGCGACGGACAGATGCCCATGATGGCGGAGAGAATATCAAACTCAGGGTAATATATAGCCTTGAGCATGCACACACTTATGAGTCTGGCCTCCATGCTTGGCATGCAAGAAGTGCCAAGTTGAAAATTTCCAAATCCCAAAAGCCTAGACCCCCTTTATATTTTGACATGGTCATATTGTCCCATGATACCAAGGAAAATAATAGCACGTAATACAAAATAGTGCGGCCCCTTAAATACGATAGCGCCCTATTAATGAGACATTGTAACCTGATTTATTTAGCGAGACAATTCTCTACACGCTATCGCATGCTATTAGCGACGCTATAGAGCGCTGGTTTTTAGTGCATGATACCCACACCATCTTCCTTTCCCTTCTTGCTGCCCCAGTAAATCTTGTGGACCATGAAATTTATGTGCCATTTTTCTCGTACTGTCATACCCAACAATCCGATTGATTCACGTGTCCAACGGAATTTGACACACTGTTTCGGTGTTCATGGGGAGTAAGTGTGCGGCCAGTGCACTAGTATCCCATGCTCTCGTCGCTCTAACAATAAAGTTTGCAACCATCTGAGGAGGTTCATTAGAAATCGCACATACCAGTCGGAGCATGTGATCTCTTGGCAGCCAATTATTATTCCAAGCATTCGAGATTCTACCATCCCCCATCCACCGCACCAAGCCGAGTTTCATGACATCTTGGCCCCCGCAAATTGATCTCCAAACCTGCGACGGACAGATGTCCATGATGGCGGAGAGAATATCAAATTCATGGTAATATATAGCCTTGACCATGCACGCACTTACGAGTCCGGCCTCCATGCTTCGCGTGCAAGAAGTGCCAAGTTGAAAATTTCCAAATCCCAAAAGCCTAGACCCCCTTTATATTTTGACATGGTCATATTGTCCCATGATAGCAAGGAAAATAATAGCACGCAATACAAAATAGTGCGGCCCCTTAAATTACGATAGCGCGCTATTAATGAGATATTGTACACTGATTTATTTAGCGAGACAATTCTCTACACGGTATAGCATGCTATTAGCGATGCTATAGAGCGCTATTTTTTTTAGTGCATGATACCCACGCCGTCTTCCTTTCCCTTGTTGCTGCCCAGTAAAACTTGCGGACCATGAAAGTTATGTGCCGACACAAGTACCTAGTAAGCTTGATAACCGACATAGAAGATGTGGGTATTGCTTGAGTAACAGATTTTATCAGAATTTCCTTCCCACTGCTTGCAAGCAATTTTTCCATCCACCCATGCACCCTCTCACAACATCTATCTTTTAAACGACCAAAAACTTTGCTCTTCTCACACCCCACGTCCGATGGCAGCGCAAGATACTTCTCATTGAGTATCTTTCACAAGTGGCAACCTAAACTAAGCTATGGACTTGCAATTTTGAAATTTGACATTCATGGATAAAAGAAGCACCGGGTAAAATCCATGTCTGTGCTTGCGGACCTGGCTATGGTGACACTTCTGCATCATAACCCTCTTGAGGGCGTCGTTGGTGTGTGCAGGTCTCCTCTATTCATGTCGCGTGCTCGAGCTGGCTTGGATCATATCTTGGAACGACCTCAGTTCTGGCGGTTGACGCTCTGGTGTGTCTCCCCTTTTACACATGACTGCACCGACAGGTTACCTACCCCCTTCTGATTTTCTGGCTGGGTCGACGCTCCTCTGTCTGGAGCGAGAGGTAGGGGGTCGTCTGCTGTCTGTATCAGTTCTGCTACAACTCTGTGGCAAAGTCCGGCGGTTTTATTAATTTAAAGTCGGACGCAAATTATGTCTTTTATCTAAACATTAGTTTTAACTGAGCACGCTTCTGGTGGCAGCCAACCCTTGGGATTGCTTGACCACAGTGCTCTGCTGCTCGTGCCTGACTTTGACATAACTAACTCTAGTTTCGTTATGTACCTACTATTAAAGGCGAAAGTAGATATTGGATTCTGGAATTCCCAATCATGAATTGCCTGACGGTGAGGGCAACAAATACTTGCTTCACATGTGATAATGATTCCTTCATTGCGAAAAGCCAGAGCTTTGGATCATCCGATTCGTTCATAACCATATGCTCGATTAGATTCTCATCCACTTGTCCCCAAGTACAGCGAGCGATGGGGCGTTCTAGTGAACAATCCCTCCAGCTATCTACTGCAGTTTGAATGATAGAACAGACTGACATCGGAGCCATGCTTCTCTTAGCCACGGCAGTTTTGAATCTTCACAAGTTTAATTTGGCCACTTGTACTCCTATTTTACGCTTCTGATTCCAGTTGATCTCTTGACCTTGGGCGCTGTGTGGCGAGCGGTGACATGTCTATAGAGCAAATATGTACTACGTACCCCCCCCCCCCCCCCCCCCCTGCTCTTTGTACATAGTTGACCACTTGACCTCGGGCACTGTGCCATGGTGCAAAGTCTATACATGAAATCTCGCAAAAAAAAGTCTATACATGAAGCGAAAATATCAGTGTGGCAAGACCGTTTCAAGTTTCAACTCTCCATCCGGCAGGCAAGGTGCTGTTGATTCACGCGATCGTGCAACGTGCATACAATGTAAGAATATATACAAGTGGCGGTGTCACATGGATCGAAGAGGTTCGGTGTGAACATACATAACCATGCAGTAGGGTTGCATGGCGCCACCCGATCCGCCCTGCTTCCAGATCAAAACGAGAAAATTCTGTTTTAGCTGGATAAGAGTGCGTTTGAGTATTTTGTACTAGCTGGGCACTTTTGCGTGACTTCACGGGACGCCGCTCTGCACCCCTACCATGCAGGCACGACCAGGTCCAGGTCGTGGATTGATCACATGCATGGATGCTCGCGTCGCAGGTCCATCTTGGAGGGATGGAATAGTATGAACGCATGGCGAGGAATCGGTAGCTCATTCTTCATGCAATAACTTCGCTCAGTCTCTGGTCAGTTCATGCAAGTAAATCATAAGTCAATTCACTGCACTATGTTTTGTGATCTCATGGACGTGCTATATGTGTTGGGCACTTAGAGCATACCTATATAATTGATTCTTCACCTTTTTTAAATGATATTCTTTTAGCTGAATCTATATATTTGATGTTTTATATGCTTCATATCTTTGAAGAGTTTCAAAGAGTAAATCGAGAATACGCTTCATTTTATTTCATTAGTTTTAGCGACTGATGTGGTGAGAGGCCCCCTAGTCGGAACCCGTCAATGGCCGCGATGTCCGGCGGTGCAGCGCCTGCTGTAGCCGGCCCTGTGGGCCCCCATTAGCTGTTTGCCAAGTGTTTTTTCTGAAGATGCTAGAGATAGACTTGACCCCTGGAATTCCGTATGAAAAAACATAAAGGCAAAAAGATTGTCGAGTTTACGGTAGTAGAAACCAAACTTTTACCGCTGTCATGTTTCCATCGCCTGGTCGTTGGTGGGGTCCGCCTGTCAGTCACTGGCGAGTTTATTTCAAGCGGAACTCGGCCAATGTGCTACACTGCCGAGTTTCTTTCTTTCACCGAGTCCCTTTTTCCTGGCACTAGGCAAACGTCGAAGTTTGGCGAGTTGCGCGTCACTGTCAAGTCCAATTATCAAGAAACTCGGCAGACACATTACTCCGCCGAAGTCCTGATGAATTGAACTCAGCGAAACCATAGAACTAGGCGAAATCCCAGATTCCAATAGTGTGATCTCATTTCATAGGATGACCTCAGCGCTTACATCAAGTCCTAGGATGACATCATATCTGACCTCACTGTTTTAGACAAAGTTTAATCCTACGGACTCCAACACACTCTACATGTAATAGAAAAAAAAACTCTAATATCTACTCGCTCCGTCCACGAACAAGTGTACATCTAGCTTTGACCTAAATCAAAGTTTTAAATCTTCGATCAACTTTATAGGGAAAAGTAGCAGCATGTATGACACTAAATTAGTATAACTAGATCCTTTTTGAAATGTACTTTCGTAATATACAAACTTGATGTCATGTATGCTACTACTATTTTTTATAAAGTTGGTCAAAATTTAAGACTTTGATTTAGAACAAAACGTAGAAGTGCACTTATTCAGGGACGGAGGCAGTATAGGAAAGAAGCAAATTCGAGCAATCACCCCATCACAATGTGCTCGGCGCTTCGTACTGAGCTTGTCAACTTGGTGCATAGGATTAACACTAGCTAGCTAGCTAGCTAGGTTCATGTGGTGTAGTAATGGCTAGGAACGTGATAGATGGTAAAAGTCAGCTCGGGGCGTGTAGGAGAAGCATAATCGCACGGTGACCTCCCTGGCCAAGAGCTCTATATAAATGCAGCTACCTAGCTGCTCAACATGCATCGAAAGCGGGAGAGCAAGCGCAAGTAACTAGCAACTCATCTATCCATCCATCTATAGACTACACCGTATTCATATTCATATCGGAGGTAAGCTAGCTAGCCACCGCGGCCATGGCCGCAGCGAAACTCGCCCTTGTCATCCTAGTCGCCGCCGCGGTCGCCTGCACCGGCAACAGCCAGAGCCCGGTGCAACTGTGTGACTACGAGTTTGTTGTGTCGACGTTCAATGAAAATTGGGCGGGCACGGACTCAGATCTCACCTTCACTGTGTTCAGCACGGAGGTCGTGGGCGGCGTCGCCCTGAAAACTATACAAAGTGCCGCTGGTTCCAGGTTCGACGTGGGCAGTAAGACCAAGTTCACCATCCAGGGCGGGCCGTGCGTGAAACCATGCGGCCTCCGCCTAGAGGTTCACAAGACCTGGTGGCTGGAGATCGGGAGCGACTGGAAGTGCCGTTCCGTCGACCTTTTGGTAAAGAGGAACGGGGCGGTGCAGTGGCATTTCTATCTCATTTTCAATCAGTGGGTGAAAGACGGCTCCCCCGTCGAATACAAGCCGGCGCAGTGCCCGATCCTCTAGCACGGCGACGCCATGCATGATCAGGACGCGACGGCCGGCCGGGGTCGCGAGTGCGTGCGTGTTGAGGTACGGTACTCGTTTGTGGCCGCGTGTGACTGTTTTGTTTAGTTTGCTTTTCTTCCGGCAGCTCCCATGCATAAACTGTATCTTGTCATCAGCAGCTCCCATGCATAAACTGTATCTTGTCATCAGCAGCTCCCATGCATAAGCTGTGTCTTGTCATGTGTGTCCGGTGTATGCGCGGCTCTCTAGCTATAGGCAGCCGGGCTCGTCGTTTGTGTTTTCATCAGTGTTGTGTTTGTTTCCTTTCCTCACATTATTAATAAAATAAGACCCTGCCTTCCTGTTTAATTTATTTGTTTTCGGCTCATTGTTTGCGGTCCATCCATGCATGATGACTCGTGTATTTCCCGCCGTGCATCCTTCGCCATGCATGCACATAGCCAATTTTCTGTTTGGTGTTTTGGCAAGCCACCTCCGTGAATTAGCAAGGTATCATGTATGGTCTAGAACTGTTAAAACAAGGGGTTATATAGAGAGTGGTCGATGGTAAAAAAATTAACATATGGAGATATAACTGGCTTCCAAGAATTTCAGGACAAAAAATTACAGCTAAAAAGCATCGAACTAGACTGAAGTGGGTGTTGGAATTATTCATGAGTGGGAGATGGGATGAAAATTTGATTAGGCATTAGTTCTTTCATCATGATGCCGAAGAGATCCTAAACTTACGCATTCAGTCTGTGGGAGACGGTGATCTAGTTGCTTGGCACTATAAGAAAAGTGGTATGTTCTCTGTGAAAAGTGCGTACAGACTGGCTTTAAATCTCAAGGACAACCGGGGTGAGATAGGAATATCCAGTGCTGCTATTAATGAGGAAAGAAGACCGTGGGACGTTATTTGGAAGGCTAAGGTTCCGCAAAAAATTAGAATTTTTGCTTGGAGAGCTGCGACCAACAGTTTGGCGATTCAGGTGAATAGAGTAACTCACCATCAAACGGTCTCCGGTATGTGTACTATATGCGCAGTTCACGACGAAAATATCTTCCATGCTCTGGTGACCTGCCCTAAGGTGCGTGCTTTGCGTATCGCCTTGGGGGATGTATGGAATATTCCAAGGAAGGAGTTGTTCAAATTTACAGGGCCAGACTGGCTTCTCATCCTGCTTGACCAATTGGAGTCTCCGGTACGCGAGCAAGTGTTATTTATGTTTTGGAGAGCTTGGCATCTGAGGAACGATTTGATTTTTGGAAGAGGGAAAGAATAGGTGAATGCGTCTATTATCTTCGTGGAAAATTATTGGAAGACTTTCTCCACTTCCAACGCTCGTGTGCAAGTGGACCAAAGCACCAAAGGGAAGGGGGTGATGGGGAGCACCAAAAAGAAAATGATCGTGCTGGTTGGAAGCCTCCGGAGCGGGAGTATATTAAGATAAACGTTGATGCTAGTTTTATGGTGAGCTTGAGATTTGCTAGCGTTGGGGTTGTCGCTAGGAATTATCTGGGGGATGTCCTGGTGTATTCTTGGGATTTTATTCGAATGTGCTCCGGAGCGGAGGAGGCGGAACTCCGTACATGCCTCGCCGGGCTGTACATTGGTATTTCTCTTCATAAACCAATTATCTTGGAAACTAACTGCTCCTTTGCTGCATCTTTCCTAGCGAAAGAAACTGTTGACAGGTCTCCTTATGTGGATCTGAAAATGGAAGCGATCAGCGCCTCCAAGTTTATTGTTGATCTCAAGATTGTTAAGATTGATAGGCAGGCTAACAAGGCGGCGCATGAGATAGCAAAAATTAGTTTTGATACCATGTCCGATGGTATATTGTGTAATTCTGTTTCGCCCTGCGTGGCTAATTATGTAATGAACGATTGTAAGACTATTGCTATTTGATCAATATATGGGTGGAGTTTTAAAAAAAATGTTTAGTGTTTGGTCCTTGAGGATCTTGATGTCCTGGAAAAAGTCCTGGAAATACAAACCTCATGGAGATTGAGAGCCAAAGAAAGGACCACCCTCCAGGCCAACACTTCATGAATCTGTGGTGGGCAAATTTGGTGTTTTGACCCATTTGCGGAAGTTCAGCCGGATCTAACATTGGTTTGATTTTTTTTTCGAGATTTGACCCCGGTGACAGTAGAGTATATCTGCCTACCACCAAGACCCTTGGCGGTAGGGTCGCACGTCCTATCATAAAAAAAATTGAAGTATCAAATACGGCAGTTGTACCCGCGACAGGCACCACGGCGGGGTAGGGTTGCATAGGCTACCACCGACCTGTTTGACGGTAGAGCCGCATTGCGCTAACGTGGATAAGTTGCCTACCGCCAAGGGTCTTGCGGTAGACTGGTATACCCTACCGCCTTGGATCGCATCCCGAATTTTTTTTAAACCAAGGTCAGATCTGGTTTAACTTTCGCAAAAGGGTAAAACACCAAATTAGGCCACCTCTGGCATCACCAAACTATCGATCAGGACTGCAGAAACGCCTAAAAAGTTCCAATTAAGATCCCTACACACAACGCTTACTGCCAAAGAAAGTACCCAGATTTTTTGTCATTGCCCCTTCAACGCCTGCCCCAACCTTACCTTCCTGCGCACTCTCAAAGCTTCAGGCAGATTCTTGGTGAAATCGACTTATGCTAAATTATTCACTTCTCCGTGAATCAGTTCACCAAAAGCTCTTTGGGCCAGGTTAGTCCCCCTTAGAACATCTACAGCCGGGCGCCTCAAATCAGCATCAAACACTCAGATGGGCGGACCGGTCACTGACTAACAAAAAAAATCGACCCATCCATACGCCTCAAATCGGCCTCAAATGTCTGGGCTGTCCGTCGGCACTCATATCCAACACAAACGTAGGGTGGATATGGGGCAGCCCACAGCCGACCGCACTCCGTTTCCCACAAAAAACACACAATCCGCACAGCCGACCGCACTCCGCTCTGGCTCCGTCTCTTAATCTCCCCTCTGATTTCTCCCATTTCGATCCAACTCGACGACTCCGGTGAACATGTCGGGCTCTGTCAGCCGCTACGACTCCGAGCTCAATGTCGAAGAGGAGCTGGCCCTCCGTATTGCGCTGGAGCGATCAACGTTGGACACAGGGGGCAGCACCGGATTTGCACCATCGTCGCTCCCCTGCTGGCGCAGCACAACGCCGGAGTTGGCCCCTTCAGGCCCGCGCACAGCTTCATGAGGGCTGCTCAGTCCATGCCGCCGGCCCATCAGCCACCTCCCCCGTCGTCCGCTCCTCCACAAGGGCGGGGGTGGGTGCTAGTGCCCACTCTACCGGCCCTGTAGACGTGCACGCCGGAATTGGAGGCATGTGCCGCCCGCCAAAAGATGTAGCGGGCAAGTCAGTGGGACGCGGCAAAGCAATCTGTTCGCTGCCGCCGTGGGTTGCGGCGGTTCCGGACGAGGAGGAGCGGCTCCTTGATTGGGTCTACCATCATTCGCTTACGACGACGGAGACAGACGCTCGCCGGCTCCGCACGAAGAACGCCAAGGTGCTTCGGCTAGCCGTTGAGCAGTCAGAGCACGAGGCGGTAGAGGCATCGAGGGTGGCAAAGCAAAGCGACAGCATGAACAATCAATATTGCGGATGAAGGGGCTAATCGTCATCTTCAATTCCGCCTTGGACGACAATGACTACCACGGCTTCGACTCCGATGATCCACCACCTGCCTCAGACTCCTACAACTGCGCCACCGACCGGAAGGGCAAAGGGCCGGCGAGGAAGTGGTGAAGACACTCCTCCTCTATTAAATATTATCGTTTTTAGTTGTTTTAGTTTATAACTTGTCCGGCGATGAACCGGGGTGATCTTTTGGATGATGTAAAGTGGATTTATGTGCATTTTGTTGTTCGTTTGATGCCAATTTCTCTGTATGTTATTTTATCTACATAGACTAGTTCATCATGTTACATGCATAGGATTATGAATATAGGGTGTTGGATATGAGGTATGTGCTTGTGCCGGCGAGAATTTGAGAACTGACTAGTCACTATCTACGGACACGCCCGAATGCGTCTGCTGACGTATAAGGCGCCGGATATGGTAATGATGGCTGTAGATGCTCTTAAAATTCTCATCTTCCTGTGGCAAGCATCCATGGACCGCCTCCCCTCGGCCCCATGCAAAAACACCATGGACTGGGAAATGGTTCATGTACGATGGGTGGGCACCCGCCTCCCCTCAACATTGAAAAAAATGTGCCCCAACTTTTTTTCTTGTGGAGCTGCGTTAGAGAGATCTTCGTGTGTAACTGGGATCCTCTCTCATTCAACGACATACTTACGCTACTAGCGAGTACTCGAGGGCAATCTCGAAGCTTCGGGTAGCTTCCTGCGCAATCTCGAGCTTCGGGTAGCTTCTTGGTGAAATCGACTTATTATGCTAAATTATTCACTTGTCCGTCAATCAGTTTCACCTACAGCTACGAATGATAGTACAAAGATTGACTTTACGGGAGTACGTGTCTTCCCCTTATTAATCTCTCCTTGATGAATATCAGGGGGCGCCCCCTCCCTTGTATTATCAGATTCTTGGGCAGTGTCACGGTAATCAAGTGGATCATTTCTTCTACATGTGTCTCCTACGCCTGGAGGGACTCGTCTAGGGTTTCCATATTGAATCCACACATATTAACTGATACTCCATCCATATATACATAGGGCCTAATGCGTTTTTTGAAAAAAAATTGATTATTGATAAGATTAATAGTATATGAGATGTATAATGTGGAAATTATATCATTGAAAACTCTTTTTACATACGAATTTGACGGTGTGATTTGTATAATTTGCATGTTATATATTACTGCTCTAACATGTGGTCAAAGTTAGCATAAAAAAACTCACTAGGCCCTATATAGATAGATAGAGCCTTTTCAAAAAGAAAAATATATAGATAGATAGATTCTAAAAAAATAGATAGATAGAGGGAGTAACACCAACCCAAACTTTGACTTTGTATTACTTTAGTGCTTAATCAATAAATCGCCGACATTCTAAAAAACCCGCTGGTACATAGTTTAAGACTTCCAATGGATACTGGAGTTGTTGCTTGACCATCTTTTGAGGGTCTACATCATGATGGTTATGAAGATTCAGCAATGATCTCACTGCTACAGGTCTGACTGAAATACCATGACTGCAGTCCGTCGTTGATTTGCCTTTGAAGAAGTGCACACACCCGATCGATTCAGCAGCAACTGCATTATGATTCCAAAAATACGTGATGCACTACTGGACTATCATGTTGATGATGCCTCTTATTGGAAAGAGTGACGTCTTTTATCTGAACTTATGGGTGTTAAATTTCAGCATTTTCTATTGCTCTTCAATGCAATAAAGAATAGTGAAATCGTGGCTACCTTCGGTTCATTTTCTAGGTTACGTGTGCAAGTTAGTGGAAATGCGCATCTCAGTCTGTCTGTAACTATGAGAAACTTTTATTTATGACAGTGCAATCAGGGATGTGTTCGTTGATAAATTTACCGGTATTTGGTAGTGTAACATACACTTGAAAATAGTAGCTTGGTCTTTGTATATATGGTTATTTCAAATCAGCAACATTGCATTAGGGTCTTCGTTGGTTGTGCACATAGTGATGCTTAACTACTGCTATGAATTATTTGGATAGCCTCAGTTGTCGGGCATGCATTGCACAATTTTTGTAAGTACTGAACTAGAGTTTTGTCTCATCGGATTAGTTATTTGATTGGTCTTTTCTTTGTCTCTGAAATTTATAGTTTTCCATCTCTGTATTTTGCTAGATACTATACTATTGAAGACGATGCAATATGTGTGGAGCAATGCGCCAATTATATGTGCAGGAATGTGGTGGATCAACTCTTCTTCGCCTTGGGATTGATCATATTCAGATGTATTATGATCAGATGGACACCGTTTGTAGCGACATGGATGGAGCAACGTACTGAAACAGAAGACGTGAACATGTGAGGGGTTGTTAGACATGCTTATCGGGCTAAAGGTGTAATGTTTGTCCCGTTGCAACCCACTAGCATGTTTGATAGTGCTACTCATTATCTCTACTCTTAAAGAATGAAGCCCCTGCCCCCACACCGATTACGATCACCTCACCTTCACCGATCTTTTTCAATCGAACCCAACCGTCTCAGTTCTCCCGGTCCAATGACCAATCCACAACCACGCGCGTCCCGGTCGTCACGCTGGTGCATGCAGCACCTTGCACAAGTGAGGCCATGCCGCGAGCGAGCACCACGCCGACGTATGTGTGCCCGGACTAAAGGGAATAAGAAATATCCCCCTTGTAAACTGGTTTTGGCCTCCTCCCATAAGTAAGGTGAGACTAAACCCGTGCCAGCCTCACTGGCCTACAGCAGCCCTAACATACATGCATCTTGAAGCTGGCGCAGAGGTAGAAAGACACAGGTTGGTCTGGCTCGTCAGCCTCGCAAACGAATTGGTCTGTCCTGGTAAATGTTTTCGCTCCTTTTCTTCTCTCCTTCCGTGTCTTATTCTCATAAAGGTCACATGCCTAACTTCGTGCTAGACCTTGCAAACTCAGCCACTTGATGTTCAACTCTGTATGCTGTGGCGGAACTACATAGAACTAGCCGGTGTCACACGACAACCGGTGTTACAACCGACGTATACTTCAGATGTTGGGCTTCGACACGGGTAAATTTTCGAGCTGGACACCGGGCGGCCGGCAGCCAGTAGCAGTCTGGCTTTGGATCAATTTGAAAGGTCCTCTCCTTTGCGTTGCTCTCTATGTATACGTGCTCTGTTCGGCTGCTCGGCGCTGTCCCTGCCCTCGGTCGCTACTGCAGCTGGCAGACCGATGTATAATCCCGGTTCGATCGTGTACGTATCTTAATTGTGTAATCCTTTTTTGCGAATATTAATTGTGTAATTCACATTCTGTAAATTGTACAGCCAGGGTGTCCAAATCTAAGGGTATCAAAGTCGGGATCTAATTCTTGTTCTCTAAATTGTATGGTTAGGGTTTTTCAATTCAAGGATATTACAATTGGGAAATGGATTGTTGTGATTTGTCAATTTTTTTGAATAATTCCTATCGATTTAGATTATTTCTTGGCCGCGCATGATAACAATAAGAACCAATGTTGAACAAGTTTAACTTCGGAACCATGCAATTCAATCAATATGCTTTATTTATTATTTCTATTTCCTTCAAATGATATAATTCATTGTGCACTTCGCCAACATAATAGCCAATAAACTCCAGGGAAATTTATGGAAATGTCTCTTAAGAAGATTAAGACCTCAGCACAAGATGACAATGCTGGCCCATCACATGATCAAATGACGTTCCATCAACTAGTCCTTTACTCTTCTTCATTTTGATAAGCAATTTTAGTTTTGGACATTTTAAATTATTCTTGTGTTATACTTTGTGTATAGTATTGCTTGATATGCTCCCGTGTATGGTGTACATGTGGGATACCCGGTCATTTTTTGTTCTAGGTCCTCCCCTGGCCGTGTACACTCCCATCTTCATCATCAGACAAGATGACACATCACCATTATTGCCAGTGTCATCTTCAGTGGTAGTAGTAGTAGTAGTACAAAACAAGTGATGGAATAGAGATGAAGAGGTCCATCTTACGGCGGGGGAGGACTAGCTTCCCCAAGAGAGCGCGAAGGTGACCAGTGGCTCAGGCCTCTCTAGCCTGAAGGCGTCATCACCATACATTGCACGAGCTTCAATGTTCACCTGCTTGGTCAAGGGTCATCATACGTTTACAATTGATTCTGCTTGGGAGTGGGAGTGCTAGATACCGACACAAAGCGGTTCACTATCAATGGTGACAAGTACATAGTTGCCGCGTAGGATGAAATTGAAGTGCTCATACAACCGCGTCCAATGGCGAAGTTCATGGGGCCAAAGGGGGCCATTGCCCCCTACTCTAAGAAAATTCTTAAGTGTAGCCACCATGGTAAATATTAGTAGCATGCAAATACCCAAGCCTCTATATCCGGGGATGATTTTGCTTTGAGGTTTCACCACTTGGGTGAAAGCAACTTCTGGGCGTATGCAGCACGTACACGTGTATTAAATTGGTACGCTGGAGGGTAGAAAAGGCCTGTGACTCTAGGCTTGCATTCAAAATTTTGTTAACATGCGTGCAGTTAGCAATTTTCAGTACACGTGGGCCACCATGGCCCGTTGACCTGGTTGTTAAGGTTTCTTTGGTGGTTGCCTACACGCGCGGCCCTATAGTGGCCTACTCCCTCCGTCCGTGAATAAGTGTACATCTAACTTTTGTCTTAAGTCAAAGTTTTAAAACTTTGACCAACTTTCTAGAGAAAAGTATAAGCATTTATGGCACCAAATTAGTATCACTAGACCCATTTTGAAATGTATTTTGATAATATATCAATTTGATGTCATATATGTTACTACTATTTTCTACTCCCTCCGTTTCTAAATATTTGTCTTTCTAGACATTTTAGAAAAACAAATATTTAGAAACGAAGGGAGTATAAGCTTGGTTAAAATTTAAAACTTTCACTTAGAAAAAAAGCTAGATGTACACTTATTCCCGGATGGAGGGAGTATACGTTAGCGTCTTCGGTGCCGCTTGAGCGCGAAAAAAGGTGCCGCTTCCATCGTGTGGTCTGGAGGCTGTTGGTGTTTTTATCTGTTTTCATTGGAGTGCATGCGATGCACTGCATGCGACGGTTCGGTGTATTTCCGTTGAAGTGCATGCGATGCACTGCATGCGGCGGGCGTGTTTTCATTCAAGTACATGCAGCGCTGCATCATTTGATTAGGTAATCTCGGTATTTTCTGGTCGTATGTCTCGCCTATGTCTTGACCACCGCTGGGTTTCGTTGATATTTTTTCTCTTCACGTTGTTCTCTGGGCACGTGCATGTGGGCGTGTCATGCGGTGAGGCTGCACGCTGGTGTCTTCTTCTTTGTCTGGTTTGTTGTTGTACTAGGAGGCTGTCACGTATGTGTTTCCTTAAGAGTTGGATTCGTACGATGCCACCCGTCGTTGATGCGATGGAGAGTCGGTCGCCGCTTGCGTCGCATGTTCTCGATATTTGATCGCCTGAATCGATCGGGGTTGTTCTACGGATGTTTTTATTATTTCTTCGGAGGTGCTATAAATATGAGGCTTTCCGTTGTCATTCCTTGCCTTGTGGTCTCTGGTGCCACTTTAGCTATACATCAGGCGACAGAATTTTTAATTTTCGGTCAATCGATTCTGTGACCGTTGATTGAAGTGTTTTGTGATACGGTGTGAGAGCTCACAGTGAAGTTAGACTGACCCTATACTTTCTTCAGTCGATTTCCCGTTCCATTGCTGAGTGCACGCGGTAGCCAGTAGCCTTCATGCATGCATGTCTCCGGTTGACGACTCTTGCAGCGCACATGCATGGATCGAATGCATGCCACTTTTACAGTGTGTGTAGTGTGTGTGTCCGTGCATGTGCATGAAAAAAGAAGAAAAAACAAGGAAAAAACTAGTACATAATCGACTGAAACAAGTTTTGCGTCAGTCGACTGACTCAAATATTGTTTTCAGTTGACTGTCCTGTAGCCAATCCCCTCTGGTGCCTGTCCATCTACGTTCACATGTATTGATGGTTCGTCCCGGCCCTGTCCGCATTGGTCGGCGTCGTCCGGGCCGGGTCGTCCCGCCGGGGTTTGGGCAGGAAGCCGTCCCGCCGGTCTAGGTTCTGGTCACCCAGCCGCTACGTACGCCATCCCGACCACCCCGACCAGTCGCCATCATCTTCGTCGCTAGCGTGCTCGGGAATTGCTCCGCATCCTCAACGTCCGCCGGGCATCGAGGAGATGGTCGGGGCAGAGCGGATCCTAGACGAGCTCAGCTGGCTTGAGCTATTGTGCCCGCGCCGCGCCACGTTCAACATCTAACCCGTCACGGCAGGCGCCGGGGCCGCGCTCTCCACGTAGGTCGTCAAGCGCAACATCGAGAACCTCGGCTGGCGCGAGTGCCCCGTCGGGTCTGTCTTCTCCATCGACATCGAGGTGGCCGCCTCCTCCCCCTACCCCTCGCCATCATCCAACCGGGCTCCGCCGTCCTGCAGCGCGTCTCCCCTCCGAGCACACTCAGCACCTCCACTAGCCGGCTTGCCGCGGCGGCGGCTGACGTTACGGGGAAGAGGAAGCAGGTTGCTGGCCGCCGATGTTAGTAGTAATCTTGATTAGTTAGTTGCATGCATGTAGTTAGCTGGTTAGTGGCCGGCCGTTGAAGAAAGCTAGCGCGCCGTAGATAGGGATGCATGCAGGTCGTTGGCTTGTTAGCTGGCATAGTGGCCATGGTAGGTAGGCTAGGTCGTTGGTGATCTGTTGGAGCGGCTGCGGTGTGCGCCTTGGTTGCGTTATGAGCACGCACGAGCATGCAGATCGTAGACGCGGCTGTGTAGGGAGGGTGGGCAAGGCCCCGTGCGTGAGTGCCTGGGTTTTAAACTCGTGTACTGCTGCCTAGTGTGTGGGTTGAGCCAGAAAGAGAGATGTAGCCTCTCGGAGTGTATGTTGCTCGCCGTGGGATGGTGTGTGTGGGGTAGAGTTCGAGCTCGCTGGAAATACAAGGGGCTGTTCGTGCGGCCGGAGGCGTTTGTGCGTCGGGAAACCTCGTGTCCTCTCTCTTGTTTCTTCCTTGTCTCCGGTGATCGCCGTGGTTCAGTGAATAGGCTAGACACCAACAGCCGGCGCCGGAATGCCACGCTGGACGAGATCCTCCGCTTAGCTCTCTGCATAACCGAGACTATGGCGCATGCAGTAGAGTCGAAGTCGTGACCGTCGTGTTCGTGCAGGATGCGGAGCTCCGGCCGCGGCGGCGCGCCGTCGCCGTCATCGTGAGACCATGAGGTGGTGTTCTCCACCTAAGCTCACCCAGCTCGCAGCCGTCGCGTCGACCTTGCGCCTATCTTCGGCACCCTGCCGTTTCCGGCCTGTGCCGTCGCCGTAGGGATCTGTCGCCTCCGGTAGATCAGCGCCGAAGCCCTCGCAAGGAATGCTCCAGCTTCCTGTCCATTCGCCTCCACTAGAACTGCACGACGATTGTCTTCTCCTCGCTCTCCTGCCGTGCGCCCTGCTGCCGCGTTCGCTGTGTCGCGTGCGTGCTTCCTGCTTGCACGGGCTGCTGCGTCGCGGGCGTGTGCAGGGCTTACGTGCTGCTGCTGCTGCTACATGTGTGATGTGTTGGTTTCATGCATGTGTGTACGTACTAGCTAGGTGATGGTCTTACACTGGATCCGTATCCGGATGGCGTAGATATTTCTTAGTAGCTTTAGTACATGGCTCTACGTTTCTTATCAGAAACAAACTCACGACAATGATGCATAGCTCCTGAAAATCAGGGGACATATTGCATTTTTATACAAGTCACCGGATGTTGCTTTATTTATTTATTATTTCACTGTTGATCGCACTATTATATTATTCTTTTCAGAGAAAGATCAAATGAAGGGAAAGGCTATTGGATTGTATTATCCAATCTAAACCAGTTCTGATAATCTCTAATTTATATTCTATTGCCTGGTTGTATGAGTCATTAAATTCTTTATCGAAAAAATGAGTCATTAAATTTCCTATCTTGGAATAGCAGTTCTAGGTTAGGGAGGCTGTAAAAAAATATGAGCTGATAAAAAGCATCATCTTAATGTTATGTCATTCTCTTTTGTATTGAATGATCATTTAGAAGATGCGGAGCTTGCACGGGCTCTGCAAGAAAGTCTGAAAAATGAACATCCTCTTTGTGAGAATGCTCTGTTGGGAGTGGTGAGGATATGGCATTTCATCAGTTCAATGCCAATTGGTTGCAGCTATTTTCCTTTTTTTAACAAATAACTTAAAAGTAGAAAAAGTCAGATGACTACATTGTTTGCTTAATATAATTAAATCAAAGACATAGAATAGAACCAAAGAGGTCATTATGTGTATATTTAGTGGTAATAACAATGTGATAATTATGGAGAATTATGAATAAATAACGGTTCATAGGAGCTCCATTTACCAAATTGAGTGAACAATAAACAAGCATAGCTTCAGGGAGATAATTAATCTTGAATGTATTCTGATATATTTGTCCACTTTTGGATTTTGCCTAACCTTTTAGGCATGATTGTCAATATAGTTTTATTTCGATGTAAGATTTTATAAATGATGTCATTGTCACTCCTAAAACATTTATGGATGTTCATCACCCCGCTTCAGCATTATTATTTTGTGTCTCTTTCGAAACAAGGCAAACTTCTACTCATTCACCCAATTATTGACGCTTGACACTGTTGGGGAACGTTGCAGAAAACAAAAATTTTCCTACGGTTTCATCAAGATCCATCTATGAGTTCATCTAGCAACGAGTGATTGGATTGCATCTACATACCTTTGTAGATCACGCGCGGAAGCGTTCAAAGAATGGGGATGAGGAAGTCGTACTCAACGTGATCCAAATCACCGGAGATCCTAGCGCCGAACGGACGGCACCTCCGTGTTCAACACACGTACGGTCAGCGTGACGTCTCCTCCTTCTTGATCCAGCAAGGGGGCAGGAGAGGTTGATGAAGATCCAGCAGCACGACGGCGTGGTGGTGGATGCAGGGCGTCATCGCAGCAGGGCTTCGCCGTTATACTGCGAGAGGGAGAGGTGTAGCAGGGGAGAGGGAGGCGCCAAGACTCAAGGGTGCCGCTGCCCCCTCCCTCCCCCCCTTTATATAGGCCCCCTAGGGGGGTGCGCCGGCCCTAGGAGATGGGATCTTCTAGGGGGGCGGCGGCCAAGGGGTGGAGTGCCCCCCAAGCCAGGTGGGGCGCCCCCCACCCTAGGGTTCCCAACCCTAGGCGCATGGGGTGGGCCAAGGGGGGCGCACCAGCCCACTATGGGCTGGTTCCCCTCCCCACTTTGGCCCATGGGGCCCTCCGGGATGGGTGGCCCCACCCGGTGGACCCCCGGGACCCTTCCGGTGGTCCCGGTACAATACCGGTGACCCCCGAAACTCTCTCGATGGCCGAAACTGCACTTCCTATATATAATTCTTCACCTCCGGACCATTCCGGAACTCCTCGTGACGTCCAGGATCTCATCCAGGACTCCGAACAACTTTCGGGTTACTGCATATTCATATCTCTACAACCCTAGCGTCACCAAACCTTAAGTGTGTAGACCCTACATGTTCGGGAGACATGTAGACATGACCGAGACGGCTCTCCGGTCAATAACCAACAGCGAGATCTGGATACCCATGTTGGCTCCCACATGCTCCTCGATGATCTCATCGGATGAACCACGATGTCGAGGATTCAAGCAACCCCGTATACAATTCCCTTTGTCAATCGGTACGTTACTTGCCCGAGATTCGATCGTCGGTATCCCAATACCTCGTTCAATCTCGTTACCGGCAAGTCACTTTACTCGTACTGTAATGCATGATCCCGTGACCAGACATTTGGTCACTTTGAGCTCATTACGATGATGCATTACCGAGTGGGCCCAGAGATACCTCTCCGTCATACGGAGTGACAAATCCCAGTCTTGATCTGTGTCAACCCAACAGACACTTTCGGAGATACCCGTAGTATACCCAGTTACATTGTGACGTTTGGTACACCCAGAGCACTCCTACGGTATCCGGGAGTTACACGATCTCATGGTCTAAGGAAAAGATACTTGACATTGGAAAAACTCTAGCAAACGAACTATACGATCTTGTGCTATGTTTAGGATTGGATCTTGTCCATCACATCATTCACCTAATGATGTGATCCCGTTATCAATGACATCCCCATGTCCATAGCCAGGAAACCATGACTATCTGTTGATCAACGAGCTAGTCAACTAGAGGCTCACTAGGGACACATTGTGGTCTATGTATTCACACATGTATTACGATTTCCGGATAATACAATTAAAGCATGAACAATAGACAATTATCATGAACAAGGAAATATAATAATCATTTTATATTGCCTCTAGGGCATATTTCCAACAGTCTCCCACTTGCACTAGAGTCAATCATCTAGTTACATTGTGATGAATCGAACACCCATGGAATTCTGGTGTTGATCATGTTTTGATCTAGGGAGAGGTTTAGTCAACGGATCTGCTACATTCAGGTCCGTATGTACTTTACAAATCTCTATGTCTCCATTTTGAACACTTTCACGAATGGAGTTGAAGCGACGCTTGATATGCCTGGTCTTCCTGTGAAACCTGGGCTCCTTGGCAAGGGCAATAGCTCCAATGTTGTCACAGAAGAGAGTCATCGGGCCCGACGCATTGGGTATGACTCCTAGGTCGGTAATGAACTCCTTCACCCAGACTGCTTCGTGTGCTGCCTCCGAGGCTGCCATGTACTCCGCTTCACATGTAGATCCCGCCACAACGCTTTGCTTGCAACTGCACCAGCTTACTGCCCCACCATTCAAAATATACACGTATCCGGTTTGTGACTTAGAGTCATCCAGATCTGTGTCGAAGCTAGCGTCGACGTAACCCTTTACGACGAGCTCTTCGTCACCTCCATAAACGAGAAACATTTCCTTAGCCTTTTCAGGTACTTCAGGATATTCTTGACTGATGTCCAGTGTTTCTTGCCGGGATTACTTTGGTACCTTCCTACCAAACTTACGGCAAGGTTTACACCAGGTCTGGTACACAGCATGGCATACATAATAGAACCTATGGCTGAGGCATAGGAGATGACACTCATCTCTTCTATATCTTCTGCCGTGGTCGGACATTGAGCTGAGCTCAATTTCACACCTTGCAACACAGGCAAGAACCCCTTCTTAGACTGATCCATATTGAACTTCTTCAATATCTTATCAAGGTATGTGCTTTGTGAAAGACCTATGAGGCATCTTGATCTATCTCTATAGATCTTGATGCCTAATATATAAGCAGCTTCTCCAAGGTCCTTCATTGAAAAACTCTTATTCAAGTAGGCCTTAATGCTGTCCAAAAGCTCTATATCATTTCCCATCAAAAGTATGTCATCTACATATAATATGAGAAATGCTACAGAGCTCCCACTCACTTTCTTGTAAACGCAGGCTTCTCCATAAGTCTGCATAACCCCAAACGCTTTGATCATCTCATCAAAGCGAATGTTCCAACTCCGAGATTCTTGCACCAGCCCATAAATCGAGCATTGGAGCTTGCACACCTTGTCAGCATTCTTAGGATCGACAAAACCTTCCGGCTGCATCATATACAGTTCTTCCTTAAGATAACCGTTAAGGAATGCCGTTTTGACGTCCATTTGCCATATCTCATAATCATAGTATGCGGCAATTGCTAACATGATTCGGACGGACTTCAGCTTTGCTATGGGAGAGAATGTCTCATCGTAGCCAACCCCTTGAACTTGTCGATAACCCTTAGCGACAAGCCTATCTTTATAGATGGTCACATTACCATCCGCGTCTGTCTTCTTCTTAAAGATCCATTTATTTTCTATGGCTCGCCGATCATCGGGCAAGTCAGTCAAAGTCCATACTTCGTTTTCATACATGGATCCTATCTCGGATTTCATGGCTTCCAGCCATTTGTCGGAATCCGGGCCCGCCATCGCTTCTTCATAGTTCGAAGGTTCACTGTTGTCTAACAACATGATTTCCAAGACAGGGTTGCCGTACCACTCTGGTGCGGAACGTGTCCTTGTGGACCTTCGAAGTTCAGTAGGATCTTGATCAGAAGTATCTTGATCATCATCATTAACTTCCTCTCTAATTGGTGCAGGCACCACAAGAACATTTTCCTGTGTTGCGCCACTTTCCGGTTCAAGAGGTAATACTTCATCAAGTTCCACTTTCCTCCCACTTACTTCTTTTGAGAGAAACTCCTTCTCTAGAAAGGATCCATTCTTGGCAACAAAGATCTTGCCTTCGGATCTGAGGTAGAAGGTGTTGGAAATATGCCCTAGAGGCAATAATAAATTGATTATTATTATATTTCCTTGTTCATGATAATCGTTTATTATCCATGCTAGAATTGTATTGATAGGAAACTCAGATACGTGTGTGGATACATAGACAACACCATGTCCCTAGTAAGCCTCTAGTTGACTAGCTCGTTGATCAATAGATGGTTACGGTTTCCTGACCATGGACATTGGATGTCATTGATAACGGGATCACATCATTAGGAGAATGATGTGATGGACAAGACCCAATCCTAAGCATAGCACTAGATCGTGTAGTTCGTATGCTAAAGCTTTTCTAATGTCAAGTATCATTTCCTTAGACCATGAGATTGTGCAACTCCCGGATACCGTAGGAATGCTTTGGGTGTGCCAAACGTCACAACGTAACTGGGTGGCTATAAAGGTACACTACAGGTATCTCCGAAAGTGTCTGTTGGGTTGGCACGAATCGAGACTGGGATTTGTCACTCCGTGTGACGGAGAGGTATCTCTGGGCCCACTCGGTAGGACATCATCATAATGTGCACAATGTGATCAAGGAGTTGATCACGGGATGATGTGTTATGGAACGAGTAAAGAGACTTGCCGGTAACGAGATTGAACAAGGTATCGGGATACCGACGATCGAATCTCGGGCAAGTATCGTACCGATAGACAAAGGGAATTGTATACGGGATTGATTAAGTCCTTGACATCGTGGTTCATCCGATGAGATCATCGTGGAACATGTGGGAGCCAACATGGGTATCCAGATCCCGCTGTTGGTTATTGACCGGAGAACGTCTCGGTCATGTCTGCATGTCTCCCGAACCCGTAGGGTCTACACACTTAAGGTTCGATGACGCTAGGGTTATAAAGGAAGTTTGTATGTGGTTACCGAATGTTGTTCGGAGTCCCGGATGAGATCCCAGACGTCACGATGAGTTCCGGAATGGTCCGGAGGTAAAGATTTATATATGGGAAGTCCTGTTTTGGTCACCGAACAAGTTTCGGGGTCACCGGTATTGTACCGGGACCACCGGAAGGGTCCCAGGGGTCCACCGGGTGGGGCCACCTGCCCCAGGGGGCCACATGGGCTGTAGGGGTGTGCGCCTTGGCCTATATGGGCCAAGGGCACCAGCCCCAAGAGGCCCATGCGCCAAGAGATAAGGAAAGGAAGAGTCCTAAAGGGGGAAGGCACCTCCGAGGTGCCTTGGGGAGGAGGGACTCCTCCCTGGCCGCACCCTTCCTTGGAGGAAGGGCCAAGGCTGCGCCCCCCTCTCTCCCTTGCCCCTATATATATGTGGGGGGTGGGAGGGCAGCCATACCAATGTTCTGGTGCAGCCCTCCCCTTCTCCCAAGTACTTCTCCTCTCCCGTGGTGCTTGGCGAAGCCCTGCAGGATTGCCACGCTCCTCCACCACCACCACGCCGTTGTGCTGCTGCTGGATGGAGTCTTCCTCAACCTCTCCCTCTCTCCTTGCTGGATCAAGGCGTGGGAGACATCGTCGGGCTGTACGTGTGTTGAACGCGAAGGTGCCGTCCGTTCGGCACTAGGATCTCCGGTGATTTGGATCACGACGATTATGACTCCATCAACCCCGTTCTCTTGAACGCTTCCGCTTAGCGATCTACAAGGGTATGTAGATGCACTATCCTTCCCCTCGTTGCTGGTCTCTCCATAGATAGATCTTGGTGACACGTAGGAAAATTTTTGATTTTCTGCTACGTTCCCCAACAGTGGCATCATGAGCTAGGTCTATGCGTAGTTTCTATGCACGAGTAGAACACAAAGTAGTTGTGGGCGTTGATTTTGTTCAATATGCTTGCCGTTACTAGTCTTATCTTGATTCGGCGGCATCGTGGGATGAAGCGGCCCGGACCAACCTTACACGTATGTTTACGTGAGACCGGTTCCACCGACTGACATGCACTAGTTGCATAAGGTGGCTAGCGGGTGTCTGTCTCTCCCACTTTAGTCGGATCGGATTCGATGAAAAGGGTCCTTATGAAGGGTAAATAGCAATTGGCATATCACGTTGTGGTCTTTGCATAGGTAAGAAACGTTCTTGCTAGAAACCCATAGCAGCCACATAAAACATGCAAACAACAATTAGAGGACGTCTAACTTGTTTTTGCAGGGTATGCTATGTGATGTGATATGGCCAAAAGGATGTGATGAATGATATATGTGATGTATGAGATTGATCATGTTCTTGTAATAGGAATCATGACTTGCATGTCGATGAGTATGACAACCGGCAGGAGCCATAGGAGTTGTCTTAATTTATTTATGACCTGCGTGTCAACATAAACGTCATGTAATTACTTTACTTTATTGCTAACCGTTAGCTGTAGTAGTAGAAGTAATAGATGACGTGACAACTTCATGGAGACACGATGATGGAGATCATGATGATGGAGATCATGGTGTCATGCCGGTGACAAGATGATCATGGAGCCCCAAGATGGAGATCAAAGGAGCTATATGATATTGGCCATATCATGTCACTACTATTTGATTGCATGTGATGTTTATCATGTTTTTGCATCTTGTTTACTTAGAACGACGGTAGTAAATAAGATGATCCCTCATAATAATTTCAAGAAAGTGTTCCCCCTAACTGTGCACCGTTGCGACAGTTCGTTGTTTCGAAGCACCACATGATGATCGGGTGTTAGATTCTAACGTTCACATACAATGGGTGTAAGACAGATTTACACACGCGAAACACTTAGTTTGACTTGACGAGCCTAGCATGTGTACAGACATGGCCTCGGAACACAGAAGACCGAAAGGTCGAGCATGAGTCGTATGGTAGATACGATCAACATGAAGATGTTCACCGATGTTGACTAGTCCGTCTCACGTGATGATCGGACACGGCCTAGTTGACTCGGATCATGTAATCACTTAGATGACTAGAGGGATGTCTATCTGAGTGGGAGTTCATAAGATGAACTTAATTATCCTGAACATAGTCAAAAGGTCTTCGCAAATTATGTCGTAGCTCGCGCTTCAGTTCTACTGTTTAGATATGTTCCTGGAGAAAATTTAGTTGAAAGTTGATAGTAGCAATTATGCGGACTAGGTCCGTAAACTGAGGATTGTCCTCATTGCTTCATAGAAGGCTTATGTCCTTAATGCACCGCTCAGTGTGCTGAACCTCGAACGTTGTCTGTGGATGTTGCGAACATCTGACATACACATTTTGATAACTACGTGATAGTTCAGTTAAACGGTTTAGAATTGAGGCACCGAAGACGTTTTTGAAACTCGCGAAACATATGAGATGTTTTGAGGGCTGAAATTGGGATTTCAGGCTCGTGCCCACGTCAAGAGGTATAAGACCTCCGACGATTTTCTTAGCCTGCAAACTAAGGAGAAAAGCTCAATTGTTGTGCTTGTGCTCAGATTGTCTGAGTACAACGATCGCTTGAATCGAGTGGGAGTTGATCTTCCAGATGAAATAGTGATGGTTCTCCGAAGTCATTGCCACCAAGCTGCTAGAGCTTCGTGATGAACTATGATATATCAGGGACATATATGATGATCCTTGAGATATTCGCGATGTTTGACACCGCGAAAGTAGAAATCAAGAAGGGGCATCAATTGTTGATGGTTGGTGAAACCACTAGTTTCAAGAAGGGCAAGGGAACAAAGGGATACTTCATGAAACGGCAATTCAGCTGCTGCTCTAGTGAAGAAACCCAAGGTTGAACCCAAACCCAAGACTGAGTGCTTCTGTAATAGGGGAACAGCCACTGGAGCAGAATTACCCTAGATACTTGGTAGATGAGAAGGCTGGCAAGGTCGATAGAAGTATATTGGATATACATTATGTTAATGTGTACTTTACTAGTACTCCTAGTAGCACCAGGGTATTAGATACCGATTCAGTTGCTAACTGTTAGTAACTCGAAATAAAAGCTACGGAATAAACGGAGACTAGCTAAAGGTGAGATGACGATATGTGTTGGAAGTATTTCCAAGGTTGATCAAATATCGTACGCTCCCTCTACCATCGAGATTGGTATTAAAACCTAAATAATTTTTATTTGGTGTTTGCGTTGAGCATAGACATGACTGGATTATGTCTATCGCAATACGGTTATTCATTTAAGGAGAATAATGGTTACTCTGTTTATTTGAATAATACCTTCAATGGTCTTGCACCTAAAATGAATGGTTCATTGAATCTCGATCATAGTGATACACATGTTCATGCCAAAAGATATAAGATAGTAATGATAGTACCACCTACTTGTGGCACTGCCACGTAAGTCATATCGGTATAAAACACATGAAGAAGCTCCATGTTGATGGATCTTTGGGCTCACTCGTTTTTGAAAAGTTTGAGGCATGCGAACCATGTCTATTGGTGTATATGCATGAAGAAACTCCATGCAAATGGAGCGTTTGGACTCACTTGATTTTGAATCACTTGAGACATGCAAATCATACCACATGGGCAAGATGACTGAAAGCCTTGTTTTCAGTAAAATGGAACTAGAAAGCAACTTGTTGGAAGTAATACATTTTGATGTGTGCAGTCCAATGAGTGCTGAGGCATGTAGTGGATATCGTTATGTTCTTACTTCATAGATGATTTGAGTAGATGTTGAGTATATTTACTTGATGAATCACGAGTCTGAATTATTGAAAGGTTCAAGTAATTTCAGGGTGAAGTTGAAAGATCGTCGTGACAAGAGGATAAAATATCTATGATATGATCATAGAGATGAATATCTGAATTACGAGTTTGGCACAGAATTAAGACATTGTGGAAATTGTTTCACAACTAATACATCCTGGAACACCATAGTATGATGGTGTGTCCGAACATCATAACTGCACCCTATTGTATATGATGCATACCATGATGTCTCTTATCGAATTACCACGATAGTTTATGGGTTAGGCATTAGAGACAACCATATTCACTTTAAATAGGGCACCACGTAATTCCGATGAGATGACACCGTATGAACTATGGTTTGGAGAAACCTAAGCTGTCATTTCTTAAAAGTTTGGGGCTGCGACGCTTATGTGAAAAAGTTTCAGGCTGATAAGCTCGAACCCAAAGCGGATAAATGCATCTTCATAGGACACCCAAAACAGTTGGGTATACCTCCTGTCTCAGATTCGAAAGCAATAAGGGATTGTTTCTAGAATCGGGTCCTTTCACGAGGAAAAGTTTCTCTCGAAAGAATTGAGTGGGAGGATGGTGGAGACTTAATGAGGTTATTGAACCGTCTCTTCAACTAGTGTGTGGCAGAGCACAGGGAGTTGTTCCTGTGGCACCTACACCAATTGAAGTGGAAGCTTATGATAGTGATCATGAAACTTCAGATCAAGTCACTACCAAACCTCGTGGGATGACAAGGATGCGTACTACTTCAGAGTGGTACGTAATCCTGTCTTGGAAGTCATGTTGCTAGACAACAATGAACCTACGAGCTATGGAGAAGCGATGGTGGGCCCGGATTCCGATAAATGGCTCGAGGCCATAAAATCCGAGAGAGGATCCATGTATGAAAACAAAGTGTAGACTTTGGAAGAACTACTCAATGGTCGTAAGGCTGTTGAGTACAGATGGATTTTTAAAAGGAAGACGGACAATGATGGTAAGTATTACCATTAAGAAAGCTCGACTTGTCGTTAAGATGTTTCCGACAAGTTCAAGGAGTTGACTACGATGAGACTTTCTCACTCGTAGCGATGCTAAGAGTCTGTTGGAATTATATCAGCGATTACTGCATTATTTATGAAATCTTGCAGATAGGATGTCAAACATTGTTTCCTCGATGATTTTCTTGAGGAAAGGTTGTATGTGATACAACCGGAAGGTTTTGTCAATCCTGAAAGATGCTAATAAGTATGCAAAGCTCCAGCAATCCTTCTGAGGACAGGAGTAAGCATCTCGGAGTTGGAATGTATGCTTTGATGATGATCAAAGATTTTGGGTTTATACAAAGTTTATGAGAAACTTGTATTTCCAAAGAAGTGAGTGGGAGCACTATAGAATTTCTGATAAGTATATGTTGACATATTGTTGATCAGAAATGACGTAGAATTTCTGGAAAGCATATAGGGTTATTTGGAAAGTGTTTTTCAATGGAAAGCCTGGATTAAGCTACTTGAACATTGAGCATCAAGATCTATAAGGATAGATCAAAACGCTTAATAGTACTTTCAAATGAGCACATACCTTGACATGATCTTGAAGGTGTTCAAGATGGATCAGTCAAAGAAGGAGTTCTTGCCTGAGTTGTAAGGTATGAAGTTAAGACTTAAAGCTCGACCACGGCAAAATAGAGAGAAAGGACGAAGGTCGTCCCCTATGCTTAAGACGTAGGCTCTACAATATGCTATGCTGTGTACCGCACCTGAAGTGTGCCTTGCCATGAGTCAGTCAAGGGGTACAAGAGTGATCCAAGAATGGATCACAGGACAGCGGTCAAAGTTATCCTTAGTAACTAGTGGACTAAGGAATTTTTCTCGATTATGGAGGTGGTAAAAGAGTTCGTCGTAAAGGGTTACGTTGATGCAAGCTTAACACCTATCCGGATAGCTCTGAATAGAGATACCGGATACGTATAATGGAGCAACAATTTAGAATAGCTCCAAGTAGAACAGTTATTTGGAATGGCTCCAAATGTAGCGTAGTAGTTGCATCTACAAGATGACATAGAAATTTGCGAAGTACATACGGATCTGAATGTTGCAGACCCGTTTACTAGAACCTCTCTCACAAGCAACATGATCAAACCTAGAACTCATTGAGTGTTAATCACATAGTGATGTGAACTAGACTACTGACTCTAGTAAACTCTTGGGTGTTAGTCACATGGCGATGTGACCTGTGAGTGTTAATCACATGGCGATGTGAACTGGATTATTGACTCTAGTGCAAGTGGGAGACTGTTGGAAATATGCCCTAGAGGCAATAATAAATTGATTATTATTATATTTCCTTGTTCATGATAATCGTTTATTATCCATGCTAGAATTGTATTGATAGGAAACTCAGATACATGTGTGGATACATAGACAACACCATGTCCCTAGTAAGCCTCTAGTTGACTAGCTCGTTGATCAATAGATGGTTACGGTTTCCTGACCATGGATGTCGTTGATAACGGGATCACATCATTAGGAGAATGATGTGATGAACAAGACCCAATCCTAAGCATAGCACTAGATCGTGTAGTTCGTATGCTAAAGCTTTTCTAATGTCAAGTATCATTTCCTTAGACCATGAGATTGTGCAACTCCCGGATACCGTAGGAATGCTTTGGGTGTGCCAAACGTCACAACGTAACTGGGTGGCTATAAAGGTACACTACAGGTATCTCCGAAAGTGTCTGTTGGGTTGGCACGAATCGAGACTGGGATTTGTCACTCCGTGTGACGAAGAGGTATCTCTGGGCCCACTCGGTAGGACATCATCATAATGTGCACAATGTGATCAAGGAGTTGATCACGGGATGATGTGTTATGGAACGAGTAAAGAGACTTGCCGGTAACGAGATTGAACAAGGTATCGGGATACCGACGATCGAATCTCGGGCAAGTATCGTACCGATAGACAAAGGGAATTGTATACGGGATTGATTAAGTCCTTGACATCGTGGTTCATCCGATGAGATCATCGTGGAACATGTGGGAGCCAACATGGGTATCCAGATCCCGCTGTTGGTTATTGACCGGAGAACGTCTCGGTCATGTCTGCATGTCTACCGAACCCGTAGGGTCTACACACTTAAGGTTCGATGACGCTAGGGTTATAAAGGAAGTTTGTATGTGGTTACCGAATGTTGTTCGGAGTCCCGGATGAGATCCCGGACGTCACGAGGAGTTCCAGAATGGTCCGGAGGTAAAGATTTATATATGGGAAGTCCTGTTTTGGTCACCGGACAAGTTTCGGGGTCACCGGTATTGTACCGGGACCACCGGAAGGGTCCCGGGGGTCCACCGGGTGGGGCCACCTGCCCCGGGGGCCACATGGGCTGTAGGGGTGTGCGCCTTGGCCTATATGGGCCAAGGGAACCAACCCCAAGAGGCCCATGCGCCAAGAGATAAGGAAAGGAAGAGTCCTAAAGGGGGAAGGCACCTCCGAGGTGCCTTGGGGAGGAGGGACTCCTCCCTGGCCGCACCCTTCCTTGGAGGAAGGGCCAAGGCTGCCCCCCCTCTCTCCCTTGCCCCTATATATATGTGGGGGGTGGGAGGGCAGCCATACCAATGTTCTGGTGCAGCCCTCCCCTTCTCCCAAGTACTTCTCCTCTCCCGTGGTGCTTGGCGAAGCCCTGCAGAATTGCCACGCTCCTCCACCACCACCACGCCATTGTGCTGCTGCTGGATGGAGTCTTCCTCAACCTCTCCCTCTCTCCTTGCTGGATCAAGGCGTGGGAGACATCGTCGGGCTGTACGTGTGTTGAACGCGGAGGTGCCGTCCGTTCGGCACTAGGATCTCCGGTGATTTGGATCACGACGAGTACGACTCCATCAACCCCGTTCTCTTAAACGCTTCCGCTTAGCGATCTAGAAGGGTATGTAGATGCACTCTCCTTCCCCTCGTTGCTGGTCTCTCCATAGATAGATCTTGGTGACACGTAGGAAAATTTTTGATTTTCTGCTACGTTCCCCAACAGAAGGTATACCCAATAGTTTTTTTAGGGTATCCTATGAAGACGCATTTTTCCGACTCGGGTTCGAGCTTTTCAGGTTGAAGTTTCTTGACATAAGCATCGCATCCCCAAACTTTTAAAAACGACAGCTTAGGCTTCTTCCCAAACCATAATTCATACGGTGTCGTCCCAACGGATTTCGACGGAGCCCTATTTAAAGTGAATGCGGCAGTCTCTAAAGCATAGCCCCAAAATGACAGCGGTAAATCGGTAAGAGACATCATAGATCGCACCATATCCAATAGAGTGCGATTACGACGTTCGGACACACCATTTCGCTGAGGTGTTCCAGGCGGCGTGAGTTATGAAACTATTCCATATTTTCTTAAGTGTGTATCAAATTCGTGACTCAAGTATTCTCCTCTACGATCTGATCGCAAAAACTTGATTTTTCTGTCACGTTGATTCTCAACCTCACTCTGAAATTCCTGGAACTTTTCAAAGGTTTCAGACTTGTGTTTCATTAAGTAGATATACCCATATCTACTCAAGTCATCAGTGAGGGTGAGAACATAACGATAGCCACCACGAGCCTCAACACTCATTGGACCGCACACATCAGTATGTATGATTTCCAATAGGTTGGTTGCTCGCTCCATTGTTCCTGAGAACGGAGTCTTGGTCATCTTACCCATGAGGCATGGTTCGCACGTGTCAAATGATTCGTAATCAAGAGACTCTAAAAGTCCATCTGCATGGAGCTTCTTCATGCGTTTGACACCTATGTGACCAAGGCGGGGCGGCAGTGCCACAAGTATGTGGGACTATCATTATCAACCTTACATCTATTGGTATTCACACTATGAATATGTGTAGCATTACGCTCGAGATTCATTATGAATAAACCATTCACCATAGGAGCATGACCATAAAACATATCTCTCATATAAATAGAACAACCATTATTCTCGGATTTAAATGAGTAGCCATCTCGTATTAAACGAGATCCTGATACAATGTTCATGCTCAAACTTGGCACTAAATAACAATTATTGAGGTTCAAAACTAATCTCGTAGGTAAATGTAGAGGTAGCGTGCCGACGGCGATCACATCGACCTTGGAACCATTCCCGACGCGCATCGTCACCTCGTCCTTCGCCAGTCTCCGTTTATTCCGCAGCTCCTGCTTTGAGTTACAAATGTGAGCAACTGCACCGGTATCAAATACCCAGGAGCTACTACGAGTACTGGTAAGGTACACATCAATTACATGTATATCACATACACCTTTCGTTTTGCCGGCCTTCTTGTCCGCTAAGTATTTGGGGTAGTTCCGCTTCCAGTGACCACTTCCCTTGCAATAAAAACACTCAGTCTCGGGCTTGGGTCCATTCTTTGGCTTCTTCCCGGCAGCTTGCTTACCGGACGCGGCAACTCCCTTGCCGTCCTTCTTGAAGTTCTTCTTACCCTTGCCTTTCTTGAACTTAGTGGTTTTATTCACCATCAACACTTGATGTTCCTTTTTGACTTCTACCTCTGCTGATTTCAGCATTGCAAATACTTCAGGAATGGTCTTTTCCATCCCCTGCATATTGAAGTTCATCACAAAGCTCTTGTAGCTCGGTGGAAGCGACTGAAGGATTCTGTCAATGACCGCGTCATCCGGGAGATTAACTCCCAGTTGAGTTAAGCGGTTATGTAATCCAGACATAGTGAGTATGTGCTCACTGACAGAACTATTTTCCTCCATCTTACAGCTGAAGAACTTGTCGGAGACTTCATATCTCTCGACCCGGGCATGAGCTTGGAAAACCATTTTCAGCTCTTCGAACATCTCATATGCTCCGTGTCGCTCAAAACGCTTTTGAAGCCCCGGTTCTAAGCTGTAAAGCATGCCGCACTGAATGAGGGAGTAATCATCAGCACGTGTCTGCCAAGCGTTCATAACGTCTTGGTTCTGTGGGACGGGTGCGTCACCTAGCGGTGCTTGTAGGACATATTCTTTCTTGGCAGCTATGAGGATGATCCTCAGGTTCCGGACCCAGTCCGTATAGTTGCTGCCATCGTCTTTCAGCTTGGTTTTCTCTAGGAACGCGTTGAAGTTGAGGACAACGTTGGCCATTTGATCTACAAGACATATTGTAAAGATTTTAGACTAAGTTCATGATAATTAAGTTCATCTAATCAAATTATATAATGAACTCCCACTTAGATAGACATCCCTCGAGTCATCTAAGTATAACATGATCCGAGTTAACTAGGCCGTGTCCGATCATCACGTGAGACGGACTAGTCAAAATCGGTGAACATCTTCATGTTGATCGTATCTTCTATACGACTCATGCTTGACCTTTCGGTCTTCTGTGTTTCGAGGCCATGTCTGTACATGCTAGGCTCGTCAAGTCAACCTAAGTGTGTTTGCATGTGTAAATCTATCTTACACCCGTTGTATGTGAATGTTGGAATCTATCACACCCGATCATCACGTGGTGCTTCGAAACAACGAACTGTCGCAACGGTGCACAGTTAGGGGGAACACTTTCTTGAAATTATTATGAGGGATCATCTTATTTACTACCGCCGTTCTAAGTAAACAAGATGCAAAAACATGATAAATATCACATGCAATCAAATAATAATAGTGACATGATATGGCCAATATCACATAGCTCCTTTGATCTCCATCTTGGGGCTCCATGATCATCTTGTCACCGGCATGACACCATGATCTCCATCATCGTGTCTCCATGAAGTTGCTCGCCAACTATTACTTCTACTACTATGGCTAACACGTTTAGCAATAAAGTAAAGTAATTTACATGGTGTTTCTCAATGACACGCAGGTCATACAAAAAATAAAGACAACTCCTATGGCTCCTGCAGGTTGTCATACACATCGACATGCAAGTCGTGATTCCTATTACAAGAACATGATCTCATACATCACATATATATCATTCATCACAACTTTGGCCATATCACATCACAAAGCACTTGCTGCAAAAACAAGTTAGACGTCCTCTAATTGTTGTTGCAAGTTTTACGTGGCTGCAAAAGGGTTCTAGCAAGAACATTTTCTTACCTACGTAAAAGCCACAACGTGATTTGTCAACTTCTATTTACCCTTCATAAGGACCCTTTTCATCGAATCCGCTCCAACTAAAGTGGGAGAGACAGACACCCGCTAGCCACCTTATGCAACTAGTGCATGTCAGTCGGTGGAACCAGTCTCACGTAAGCGTACGTGTAAGGTCGGTCCGGGCTGCTTCATCCCACAATACCGCTGAAGCAAGATAAGACTAGTAGCGGCAAGAAAGTTGACAACATCTACGCCCACAACAAATTGTGTTCTACTCGTGCAAGGAGAACTACGCATAGACCTAGCTCATGATGCCACTGTTGGGGAACGTTGCAGAAAACAAAAATTTTCCTACGGTTTCACCAAGATCCATCTATGAGTTCATCTAGCAACGAGTGATTGGATTGCATCTACATACCTTTGTAGATCACGCGCGGAAGTGTTCAAAGAATGGGGGTGAGGAAGTCGTACTCGACGTGATCCAAATCACCGGAGATCCTAGCGCCGAACGGACGGCACCTCCGTGTTCAACACACGTACGGTCGGCGTGACGTCTCCTCCTTCTTGATCCAGCAAGGGGGGAGGAGAGGTTGATGAAGATCCAGCAGCACGACGGCGTGGTGGTGGATGCAGGGCGTCACCGCAGCAGGGCTTAGTCGTTATACTGCGAGAGGGAGAGGTGTAGCAGGGGAGAGGGAGGCGCCAAGACTCAAGGGTGCCGCTGCCCCCTCCCTCCCCCCCCCCTTTATATAGGCTCCCTAGGGGGGTGCGCCGGCCCTAGGAGATGGGATCTCCTAGGGGGGGCGACGGCCAAGGGGTGGAGTGCCCCCCAAGCCAGGTGGGGCGCCCCCCCCCCACCCTAGGGTTCCCAACCCTAGGCGCATGGGGTGGGCCAAGGGGGGCGCACCAGCCCACTATGGGCTGGTTCCCCTTCCCACTTTGGCCCATGGGGCCCTCCGGGATGGGTGGCCCCACCCGGTGGACCCCCCGGACCCTTCCGGTGGTCCCGGTACAATACCGGTGACCCCCGAAACTCTCCCGATGGTCGAAACTGCACTTCCTATATATAATTCTTCACCTCCGGACCATTTCGGAACTCCTCGTGACGTCCAGGATATGATCCGGGACTCCGAACAACTTTCAGGTTACTGCATATTCATATCTCTACAACCCTAGCGTCACCGAACCTTAAGTGTGTAGACCCTACGGGTTCGGGAGACATGTAGACATGACCGAGACAGCTCTCCGGTCAATAACCAACAGCGAGATCTGGATACCCTTGTTGGCTCCGACATGCTCCTCGATGATCTCATCGGATGAACCATGATGTCGAGGATTCAAGCAACCCCGTATACAATTCCCTTTGTCAATCGGTACGTTACTTGCCCGAGATTCGATCGTCGGTATCCCAATATCTCGTTCAATCTCGTTACCGGCAAGTCACTTTACTCGTACCGTAATGCATGATCCCGTGACCAGACACTTGGTCACTTTGAGCTCATTACGATGATGCATTGCCGAGTGGGCCCAGAGATACCTCTCCGTCATACGGAGTGACAAATCCTAGTCTTGATCGTGTCAACCCAACAGACACTTTCGGAGATACCCGTAGTATACCCAGTTACGTTGTGACGTTTGGTACACCTAGAGCACTCCTACGGTATCCGGGAGTTACACGATCTCATGGTCTAAGGAAAAGATACTTGACATTGGAAAAACTCTAGCAAACGAACTATACGATCTTGTGCTATGTTTAGAATTGGGTCTTGTCCATCACATCATTCACCTAATGATGTGATCCCGTTATCAATGACATCCCCATGTCCATAGCCAGGAAACCATGACTATCTGTTGATCAACGAGCTAGTCAACTAGAGGCTCACTAGGGACACATTGTGGTCTATGTATTCACACATGTATTACGATTTCCGGATAATACAATTAAAGCATGAACAATAGACAATTATCATGAACAAGAAAATATAATAATCATTTTATTATTGCCTCTAGGGCATATTTCCAACAGACACATGTTTCTTAACTAGGCATTGATGGTCATCTATTGTTTTATTTCCATGTGTGCATTTGAGGAATCATTCAACGCATTTGCAATATTGTATGGTTTGCTGCTACCATCTTTGTTTCCACAAATGTTGCACTATGTCCATGCACGAGGCTGTCAAAAGAAGTGAGTCCACATTCCATGGCATTATTTTCGTCAATTTTGACCTGAATGTACATAAGAAAACATTTGTACAACGATAATTTCAAACCTATCCAGTAAAGGATCCAATATCTCCAGTGTTTGCGTATTTGAATCTCCAGTTTTTTTCATGTATATAGATCTTTGTAACCGTAGGATTTGTAGCAAATTTCCCAAATTCTATATTTTCAAGAATGCCTTTTTCTCACAGCCCTTTGAAGAGGATATTTCTCTGGAGAATCATAAGGTATAAAAGGTGACTATAATTTGTGTAGTTAACCGCCTAATGGAACTATTAGTATTGTGTTATCCTTCTTACCATGTTCTGTGCTGAAATGAGTTCCTAATATGCAAATTTCTTATTTTCTGATGGATGTCCACATTCCAAGGAACACATAATATGCTCTTTGTGTACATGATATGTTTAGAAACTTCTGCACAATCTGGGAATGATCATTCATGTTGTAGTACTGAATGTATTGTTAGCCGGTCAGTTTGTTAAGGTTTCATCATCTGGGACTCCCGCGATTGTTATCAATCCATGTTTCGACAAAAGATACTGCACACTTCACAAGCAGCGTGTAGCTAACCTTATTTAAACTCATCTTCCTCCTACTACATGCACAAAGGCTCTCAATGGCATCAATAAATAAACTTGACATATTCACGAATTCCTGACTTATATACTGCCCAAGGTGATGCATGCAACCCAATAAAGATTTGACTGTATCACTTGTACCCAAAAGAAATATTTGATTGTATCATATGTACCCACAACACCCAGCTACCAAAGATCCAACAATTCGTATACTGGCCCAACACCAGCACACAACAGTTCAAGAATTCTGTCAAGTCATTTACTACTTTATCACAGGTACCAACTCTGCGGGAGGGCAAACCAGAACATTGTAGAACGTCTACTCTATGGCCATAAGAAATAAAATCTTCTTTTTTCCTTCATGTATTGCACTCTATTTTCTCAAGCCCACATAGCATCCGTATTGTTCCAAGGCTATGATTATTTTAGCCCACATAAAAAACAATATACACAAAGAATGCAGTGCCGCAGACACAAAATGAATACCGAACTAAATGTGTCAATCTATTTTTCAACAAAAACCATCAACATAAGGATATTTACCTACTATAAAACAAAAATCAACAACAAGGCGCGGCGTGCCGCCGCGCGGGCTTTGCTAGTTGACACTAAATTCAGGGAATAAAACTGGAGATTTCAGTTTTCATGATTAATTTAAACAAACCATTTAACTGATTAATTTAGACAAACCATTTAACTGAAATCAAGACTATTTCATTCACAGACAGAAAACCTTTGGGCACTGTACTACGTGGACTTTCACTCAAAATTGGGAAAACTATATTTTTCGTCCCTAAACTCTCTCGAAAGTATAGAAATGGTCCCACCTCTTCAGACTTACCTTCCCCGCGCAGCCGGCACACCCTCCATGACTAATAAGGGAAAAAGACGGAATGGAAAATGGATGAAAACCATGGTACGTGTGGATGGGAGTCCCGAACTAACGTGAAGCCTCCTGGTCGTTGGTTGGTTGTAACTTGGACGGTGCGATACAAGATTGAACTCTACGCTCGATCGGCTGGCGGATTAGAAGAGTTCCCTAATACTTCCTTCATTCCATAATGTAGTGCCTATAGATTTTTTTATAAAAGTCAGACATTACAAATTTTGACCATATTTATAGAGAAAAGTAGGTACATCTAGTATACCAAATGCACATCACTCGATACATCATGAGTTATATTTTCAGAATGTACATGTTTGGTATTATAGATATAGACTGTTTTCTCTATACACTTGATCAAAGTTGGTAAAGTTTGACTTTCACGAAAATCTATAGGCACTACATTGTCAAAGGAGGGAGTATGTACTATGCATTGGAAAGGTGGTATCATAGACTAGTATCATGTATATAGTTAAAAACATTCTTATATTATGAGACAAAAGAAGTACTTGTTTTGAAAGGTTTAAGTAAGTCATCTCATTTAAATGCACATGACGGGCTGGTCAAGACAAGATCAAAACGGATTGTGTCAGTCCAAATCTGGGATAAGTTTGTTAGGCATTCTAACAGACTCCTTAAAAACGCATAAACTATAAAAAAAAATCCGATGATTATATGGGTTTGGTTCCTTTTTTGGACCAGACCAGAGCCCGTATAGTCGTCCGGCGTGTTAATGTTTTTACAGTGGCCCGGACCCCCCCCCCCCCCCTGCACGGTATAACTACAGGTTCGCGACGAGCATACGGGGTCAAACTCTATCCCCGCGCCGCCGCAATACCCCCTCTCCCCTCTTGATTTCTCGCCGCCGGTGACTTGAATCCGCCGCCGCACTCCACCGTGTGGCACGAGATGTGGAGATCGGGCCGTTGCTCTGGCGGTAACAATGACCCCAAGCGGCAGCGGTGCGTCAAAGCCGACGCCGCGAGGAAGCGAGCCACGCGGAAGTACACGAACCGCGGCCTAGAGCTGCAGTTGTTGCTCGACCGCAGGCAAGCGCGGCTGCCCTCCGGCGTGGGCAGCTCCTCCGCCGCGGGTAGCTCTGCCGGGGGCTCGAGCTCCCGTACGCGGCTCACTCCACTCCGCGCTGTGAAGATGGAGTCGGAGGTCCCCCCCCCCCCCCCCCCCCCACAGCGGAGGCAGACGTCTTCGAGGCCGCCATCGTCGCGTGCAGTGCGCGGGAGGAGGAGGCAGAGCAGCGCCGTCGACGGGAAGCCAAACTCGATGCAGTCCTCCTCACGTAGGGGCTCGCGAGGGCGCAAGAGTTCAACGACAACCTCAAGGCATGGCGCCGTGAAGCCAAGGCACAGGACGACTTCTACGTCGACCTCGTCTCCTCCTTCAACGGTGACGACTGAGCTCCTCCGCCGGCGCAGCGTCGCTGCCGCACCCGGATGGCTCCGGTTAGCCAAATTTTGGCAGTAGGGTTTACGGTGGCGGCCGCTCCTCCGATCTATTTTGTACAAATAGGCTATGTATGAAATGTGTATGATGATCAAGAACTATGAATGCTACTAGTTCTATTGAAGTCGTTCGATTTCTCCCGTGAATTTCTGATTTCAAAATTTACAAGTTCATTTTCAGCTTCTGTTCTGCCGCGACTGTTTTCGACCTGTATCCGAGGCATTTCATGAACTGTAAACCCACTTTACAAGTTCGCGATATAAGAAGTGTGTTAGAGATGCCGTTAATATAGTGCACGCGGCCCTCGACAGGGGCAAGATGCTTCCTGAAAGTCATACACGTAGTACATGGCAGCAGCTGGCCAAAGACCCTATAAATGCAGCACAAGGGCTGAAAGCTGGAGAGCACAACACATACACTATCCTCCTTTTGGCAACCTGATCCATCCATGATCCATCATCGTAACGCTCGCAGTAAACGCATGCAAGTAGCCACCACCAGCATGGCCATGGCCAAGCTCGCCCATGTCATTCTGGTCGCAGCCTTCCCCGCTCTCGCTGGCACCGGCAACGGGGATTGCGAATACCAGCTCAAGGTCAAGACGGAGGACTCTTCTTCAGGCGGCACGGAAGGAGTTGTCCACTTTGAGTTGGTCGAGCCTGACGACTCGGTCGAGATCGAGGAGTGCACGGACGCGGCGGCTTGAGTCGTCGTGATTGCGGTTGCATTAGGTTACGTACGTGTCCCCGCGCTTCCCTTTCACTGTGTTGTTCTTGCCTTGCCACCGCCACACGTTTAGGTTTGTTAGCTTGTTTCCCTCATCAGTTGAATAATTAATAAGCGGGAAGAGTTTTCATTCATCAACTGTTTCTTCCGCCACGTACATGTTCGGTTGAGGTTTTTCTTTCGACGTGACATATTCGATTGAGTTGTGTCGTCGTTCCTCAGGCATGAGTTCTTTTTTCAAATATTGTCAATTACTTTCTTTTGAGAAGAAAATATTGTCATTTACTAGGTGGTTAGAGCACCATACCTGCCCCAAACGATCAGACGGGCTGCCCGGTTAGTGTCTAAACGAAAAAATGTCACACAACCAGGCGCCCTAAATCCTGCCAAAACGTCCGGACTGACAGACACTCCCCATACCCGGCCCATATTAGGGACGGATATGTGGACACCTGGTCGCGTCCACCACGTCGGACTGACCGCTAGGGCCCGCGCAGTTTCACTCATATCCGCATCCTTCCTCCTTGCCCGAGCAGCCCTCTCCTCTTCTTTGTTGGCCCTCCTCCGCACAGCTGCCACTAGACTTCCTTCGATATCGGTGCTCCGCCGCTATCCCCAACCCAGAGCTAGCTTTGCCACCGGATGCCCAACGCACACCGCCGGCAACCAGGCAGCCAATGGACAAGGTTGCCGCCATCAGACAATGTCCCGGTACGTCAAACTCCCTCATATTTTCACCTCGCACTCTACGTGTTACATGCAATGTCTGAGTCGGTATTTTATTCTTTCTGTCATTACTTCTAGGTCACCAATGGATTCATCGGGAATGATGGCTATGAAAATGATGATCTTGACGAATTCATATTCAATGAGCTCATAGCATCGTCGGATTCAGACGATGAGGATGTTGAAATGATGATGATGATGATGATGATGATGATGAGCAGCATCCAAGAGGAGATAGAGAAGGCAGAGGAGCACGTTCTAAACTTCAAGGGTTCCATCAAGGGCTGGAGAGTTATTCTCTATGATAGGATCGTCGGTGCATGGCTTCTGTACAATAGTCCCAACATTCCACAAAACTTTCTTCGTCGTCATTACCGGATGAGCAAAAACTTGTTCTTACGGGGTAGCGGAAAGGTGTGGAGAAGGCTGATTACAACTTCAAGCCGAGGAAGGATTGTTCTCAAGATACTTGTTTGTGGTAAAGCAACAGATGCAAAAATCCGGATGGGTAAGACCACACTCATGAACACCGCGGTGCAATTTGCACATATTGTGGTAAAGGTGTTCGGCCCAGAGTACGTGACAGAGCCAACAGTGGAGGACATAGCAAAATTATTGGCAATTGGAGCAGCAAGAGGATTCCCAAGTATTTTAGGTTTAATTAATTGCATACACTAGCAATGGAAGAACTACCCAAAGGGTTTGCTTGGGCAATACCGAGGTCATGTGAAAGAATCCACAATCATACTTGAAGCTGTGACATAACATGACTTGTGGATTTGGCATATTTTCTTTGGCACGTCAGGTTCATGCAATGGCATCAATGTGCTCTAATGATCTCTTTTGTTCAAGAGACTCTGTGACAGGGAAGATCCACTGTGCAGCTACCCGTCAACGGACACAACTACATCATGGGGTACTACTCTGCCGATGGTATCTATACTCAGTGGTGAAATCCTTGAGGAGAGAACAGAGGACGGCCTGCCTCGGTGACATTGGTAAAACTGGGAGTTGGCGCCGGCTTGCTCTCGGGCATGTTGAAGAAATCCTCGAGGGTCTGGGGCAGCTGCCCACGGTTGTGCAGCGGCGGATCGACTTGACAGGGAGACGTGAGAGGATTTTGACAAGGAGATCGTCGGTCTGCAGGCTAGCCACCGTCCACATCTCGAGCAGAAGAGTGAGAACCGAGGCACACAGATTTAATGGAGAAACGAGCAAGAGATGTGGGAATAAGATGAAGGAAGCCTGCAATGGTGGATTATGATTACTTCTGCTTTGCGTACCCGGTACGAGGAAGAAGCAGCGGCGGTGACCTTCCGCCGCGGCAGGCCGGTACGGCGCGGAGTGGCGATCTTCCGACACAGGAGCTAGTGAAGTTATGCCAGCATTGTCCTGCCGAGCACGAGATGAAGTGGGAACAACGATCTGCCACCGGGATCTGCCGCGCCTGCAAGGGAGGTAGCGAGCCGACGCGAAAAAAGAAACACAATAGCGCAGGGATTCGAACCTGTGGCTTCACGGAGTTGCGCGCGCGGTGCTAGCTGATGTGGCCAACTAGCTCTTGTGCTAAATGTGCAGCGCAAAACTAAAAGAAATAAACAATAGCGGTAAAAATTAACGTTTACTAAAAAATCCCAAAAACTAAATTTTCACCGAGGGATCAAAACGAGCACCTCGTGCTTCATTTTGGGGGAGCACATCCTGCTAGCGAACCAGGTCGCTAGCCAGTATAAATCCTGGGAATTTGTGTATAAAATTGCAGCTCGGTGTATATGTACTATAAGCAACAACCGATTTAAGCATTTTAAAAAATTTGAACATGATTTCCTTTTGAAAAAGTAAATATTTTGTGAAACGAGAACATTTTCAAAATTGTGAAGAAAATTTTAAACCCTCAAACATTTCATGAAAACAAGGACATTATTTGGGATTCTCAAACATTTTCTTGCAAATAAAGGAAAGAAATTGCAAACAAGACATTTTTCAAAATTATGATTTTTTTGTAAAAAAAAACAAACATTAAAAAAAACAGGAACAAACATTGAAAACGAGAACATTTGCCAAAATTACGAACAATTATTCCAAAACTTGAACATTTTTTGAATTTGCGAACAACATTTCAAAACCTGAACATTTTTTGAATTTCTGAAAATTTTGGAAAGCTAGAACACTATTTGAAATTTGTGAAAAAATAAGAATGCAAACATTTTTAAATTCCCAGAATGTTTTTTGAATTTCAGAACAAATTTTCAAAATATGAATAATTTTTAGATTCATATAAAAAATTATAAATTGTGAAAATTTTCTGACGTTGCAGAACATTTTTTATATTTGCAAGTAAATTTTCAAAACATTGACATTTTTAAAATTTGTGAACAAAATTTTGAAAATGGGAAAATTATTAAAATCCAAAAAATTGTTGGAATTTGCGAACAAAAAATTAAAATGCAAACACTTTTAAATTTTTTGAAAATAAAAATAAACTTGAAAAATAAAATGGGAAAAGAAAGAAAAGAAAAAGAGAAACAAAAAAGGAGAAAGGAAAAAACGAAAAAGAAAATAAAAATGAAAAACAAAAGAAACCATCTGCACATTCCAGAAGGTTCCCAAAACCAGGATAGGTGGAACGCACGCCAAGCTTCTAAACGGGCGGCCCGTCTTGTTCGATCTATTCGATCGCGTGTGCGGCGCCCCGAGATTTTGACGCAGAATGCGTCAAATAGAGAAAACCGGCTGATGTTGCTTTACCCACCTGCAGACCAATACACTGCTAGCATTGACGCCCAAATACTCCGTGCTGGCCCAAACGAACTAGATACATATTTTTCCTATTAAGAATTTTTCTAGTGTGGTTATTTTTATTTCACCTCTAAAAAAGAATGAAACAGATAGATGTTTATAGAAAATAAAAATGCCATATTTTGAAACTCTCAAACATATTATTAGGCACAAATCGAAACTCCACCTGAATATACCAATTCTTCGATGGAAAAGGCTAAATTTGTGCAAAGGTACCAATTCTTCGACAAGCATGTGGTTGAAAGCCGGGATTCAGCCTTTTATTGAGAGGAAAGTTGAACATATTTGTTGGTGTAATTTGCGGGTTTGAAGTATGGAATTTTGTATATAGTATTAGTTGACTCTTATAATTTGCGCTAATATGGAAGATGCTTAGTGTGAACGGAAGCCCTCCTCGTTACCTCTGCGAAGTGAGGGGGACGAGAGTACATCAAGAAAAACCAAGAAACTTCAGGGAAGTTGCCTACCTACAAGCATTGTTGCTGCAAATGACCTGTCTCTGGGTCTTGCTTTTTGGAAAGCACATATCGCTGAAATATGCGACATAATCTTCACCATTGATCACACAAACTAGATTATTGGACGACCAAGCAGGCTGACAATTGAAAACTTACCAACCAAACATGCTGCTCTGTTCATTGGAGTCTACAAGCAAAGAGGTTCAGATGTCTTGCCCAAAAACCTTCTCAGCAATTATTTGGTCAAATGCTGCTCCTGGAAATGGGTACATGCCATCCATGCTACAATCTTCAATCGCCTTCCTTGCCAAGATTTTATTTTTATTGCCGCAACCGCTGTTCGGAAAATCCCTCTTGCATTTCTTTGAGAAAAGCTTTAGTTTAGAAACCTGAAAAAAAGCTTTGTATTGTACGTACTTTGTTCTTGACTTTAGAAACCACTTTAGTTTAGTCCAAATTGTCTCGGTTCCAAACACGCTGCTCACTTGGCCGAGAAAATAAGAAAATAAGAACCACTTGCTGTACCACTTGATGTACTCTCTTTCATCTATGTGTTTCCTTCTTTTTAAGGGGAAAATAAGAAAATTGAGGGAGGGGAAATAAATAAAGCAAGCTATTATTTTCTCTTAACGGAATATATTAATCTAGTTTGTTTGGGCCAACATGGCGTTTTTGGGCCTAAATGCTGCTATTGGTCTGCAAGTGGGTAACGCAACAGCAGCCCACTGTCCAGCGGTAGCCCGCTTGAAGCCTAGCCTAACCCCAGAATCCCATTCCTCCAGTCCAGTCGGCAGAGGTTGCTAGGCCGGCGGCGCCGCCACCGGCCACCGGCCACTGCTCGCTACCTCCCTCGCGGGCGCGGCAGATCCTGCTGCCAGATCGCCGTTCCCGCTTCATCTCTTACGCGGTGAGGCACCGCCGGCGTACCTTGACCATCTGGCGCGTCGCAAGGTTACCGCCGCCGTGCCGTGCCGTACCGATCTGCCGCGGCGGAAGGTCACCGCCGCCTCCTCCTCCTCGTAACCTTCCTTCATCTTCTTCCCGCATCTCTTGACCATTTCTCCATTAATAAATCCGCGTGCCTCAGGTCTCACTCTTCTGCTCGAGATGCGGACGGTGGCTAGCCTGACCGACGACCTCCTCGTGGAGATCCTCTTCCGTCTCCCCGTAAAGTCGCTCCGCCGCTGCATGTGCGTGTCCAGGACCTGGCGGGGCATCATCTCGCACCCGCACAACCGCAGGCAGCTGCCGCAGACCCTAGAGGGCTTCTTCTACGTGCCCGAGAGCAAGCCGGCGCCAGCTCCCAGTTTCACCAACGTCACCGGGACAGGCCGCCCTCTGGTCTCTCCTCTCTTCGGTTTCCTGCCCCAGCACCAGAGCATCTTCCTGCTGTCCTGCTGCAACGGCCTCCTCCTCTGCCGCTGCTGGGAAGGCCAGGACGACTTCCATTACGTTGTGTGCAATCCGGCGACGGAGGAGTGGGTCCGGTTGCCCGACTCCGTCAATGCCGGCACCGAGTGCATGGCACGTCTGGGTTTCGACCCTGCCGTGTCGGATCACTTCCATGTGTTTGAGTTCTCCGAGGATCACGACATCAGCCAGCCTGGAATGGAGGTGTATTCCTCTAAAACAGGGGGATGGGTTCACAAGGAGAACGGATGGATTGATGCGGAAGATGATGAAGCATTTGTTTCCCTTGTTGGTCATCACTCGGGAGATGTGTTTCTTAACGGCTGTCTGCATTTTCTCACCATGGATGATGATATAGCCGTGGTGGACACCGAGGGGAAAACATGGAGGAAGATACCTGTCCCTGAACTTGGCACTGTTGGTCTCATTCAGAAGTCTCAGGGTTATTTGCATTTTGTCAATTTTCTGGAAACTGATGATGGTATGGTTCAACTGGTGGTTTATGTTCTTGAGAACTACCGCAGTCAAGAATGGATATTGAAGCGTAGCACTGACGCTTCATATATATTTGGAGAGAGAGATATTGATCTTATACAAGGCTTTCAGTGGGTTGCAATGCATCCACACTGTAACATGATCTTCTTAACTGTGGGGTGGGATAATACTTTGGTATCTTATGATATGGATCATCACCAAGTTCAAGAGATCTGCGATCTTGGAGGAGACAACGACCCGCGATATCTCCCATATGTGCCATTGTACTCAGAGTTACAAACTCTACACATGCGACATAAAAATTGAGGTTGGTGCCTTCATAACTAGTGGATCTTCACTAGTAGCCACATCTTCTTTGTATGGAGTAATCCTGGCATGTTAGCTTAATCCGGTTCCTTTTTTTCTGTTTGTAGAAGTGCTTATCAGATATGTTCTAGCTTGTGGAGCATATGGCTGTGATCATCATATTATGCTTGTGATTATCAACTCTGGGAAGGAGAGATTAGCAATGAGAGTGCCCCTTCTTGTTTCTAAGGATAATAGTTTAGAACTAAGCAAAATTGGGTCCATTATTACTGAAGATGCAATTTGGATGCTGAAGCATGAACTTGTTTATTCATCAGTCTTAGGAGTTGTACTACCAATTAACTTGCTGGCCTTGGCTTCAGTAATCTTTACTTTTTATAGCTGTTTGGAAGGATACAAAATAACTTCAAAGATGCTAGTGGTTCTTGTCAAGTCAGTAGCATAAGCGCACAGTTATAATTCTCTCTTGCATGTATCTTGGCTGAGGCGTATTCCGTATAAGAGACCTTCAGTTGTGTTGCTGAGGCTGGGTAACTGAGAAAACAAAGTACTAATTTAAGTTGTTATAGCGTTTCTTCATTTCATTTACCTTTCCTGCAGTTTACCCTGTTTTAGTGCAAGTTATCTTCTGAGTTCAGAAGTCCAATTTCACCCTGATTTCTTTCAGTAAATCACCTGGGACCTGATTGTTCTCTGCCATTTTGCAGCCACGTTGGAATTCACTGGAATGGTACAATCCAAATTTACAGGGAAAACCATGTGAGAGGCAGGTCTTGAGGAAGTGCTTTTGTTCATTAGGTGGTGGACGCCTGCGTGGTTACTGTTGGTATGCTCCTTGGGACAAACCCATTTGCATGTGAAAATAGTCGCTTGTTGGCAGATAAATGAGTAGTATGCCATCCTTTTTTTAGAAGAACTAGTATGCTATTTGATGGTGCAATGCTGTGAAATATCTATTCAGTACATGAGCTGTCCACATATGTGAGTATGGTGAAATAAGTCGAGCGCAACGGGTCCTCTGCCCTACGGTGGGTGCGTGGATAAGGAATGAAGGAAAATACCCTGCGATCATAACGGCTAGACTCATTGTGTTAATTACTAGCTAGCGTGTAGCCCGCGGCGGCACGCCATGCTATACAGCCTATATTGATTGATATGTGGTGTTTTTTTTTCAAGTTTTAGAAGTTCATTCTAGGATTTGATTGGCAGCATAGTGGTTCATACACAGACAGCATACATTGAGTCAACACAGGCATTGGCCCACCTGAATTATTATATATTATACCAACGGGGCAGACCCCAAGTGTTTACAGATGTGAGTAAAAAGGCTTGAGGGAAGAGCCTTGAGGGGAGAAAAACATTCTTAGCGGGGAGAAGCCAGGGCGTGCAGCCGGACGTCGATGTGCTCCTGCCGGTCACTTTTGAACTGCCCACGCCAGAGCACCGCGACATCCCGGCATGCTTTCAGTGTAGCAGCCAGGGTGGGCGAACCAAGACAGTTTGTAAGCAGCAGCAGAGCTCCGCCCACCGGTCGTCGTGGCAGGCGTCGTCCTCGTTGCACCCAACGAGGGGCAGCAGCGCCAGGCATTCCCGAGCGGCCGCCGTGGCGAGCCGTTGTGCTGAGTTGAGCTAACTGTAACCATTTAGAAAGAAAACACCCAGCCTCATCTGAATATCTTTAGTCTGAACTCCGAAGATGAGCTGCAGCAGTTCCTTTCTCTCTGGGAAGCTATTCATAACGTGTAATTATCCTCTGAAGTTGATTCCGACTGCTGACGGAGGGTACTTGGCAAAATCTGTTTATGATGCGCAGTTCATTGGTAGGATTGAGGAGCCGGATCTGAACAGAGTTTGGAAGATGAAAACTGAGGGAAAGTTGCGATTCTATTACTGGCTTCTTCTCCAAACAAAAATTTGACTATAGACAGGCTTCTGAGAAGGGGCTGGCCACATGGCCCAAATTGCAAGCTTTGCGATCAGCAACTGGAATCTGCGGTGCATCTTCTGCTCCATTGCCCCTTCGCAGGGCAAATCTTGGCTGATTTTTTTCAGTTTCTGATCCTGAAGTGTCTCTGATTGGTTCGTCCTCGACCTCGGTGGCCCAAGCTCAACAGCATCTCTCCAAAGCGGCGCAGGCTGGAATGCCTTTCAGTTGCATGCTATATGGAAGGAGAGGAACAGAAGGGTGTTTCAGAATTCGTGTCTCTCTGCTAGAGAAGTAAGCCAACCACAAGGGGTATATGGCCCAACTCTCTCTACCCAAAGTCTCATCAGGTTTTTATACGTGCAACTAGGCAAATATGTGAGGATCATGTGAGTGAGAGGGCCTGTCTTAGAGCCATCTGGTCATTTCCATGCTATATAAGCACGGCAAATGCTGCACACTTGGCCACAACCACAGCGGAGGCACATCCATCCGGTAGCAGTGAGTGGCCTTCCTGCTCAACGAGTTCAGCCAGGATGAATAAGGTGGAGAGCCATGACACGCAGAGTGGAGGATCAGGAGGAGGGCTGAGCATGATGCTGAGGGAGCACAAGGCCAGGCTCTACGTCATCGGCCGATGTGTCGTCACGCTCCTCTGCTACCACTGCTAACAGATGCAACTCTGCTCTTCTCCTCTCTGACCCTACCATAGTTGTTCTGTTCTTCATCTAGTTTGACCTCGTTTCTGGCTTCCCGCGAAAAAAAAGGACATCATTTCTAGCTAAGTGAATGTATGGTAACATTCCACGACGCTGACTGCATGCTTTACTCAGAAAAATGTGTGCATTGTCACATGTGTTTTTTGGGGGAAGATTGGCACTTGCATTCTTGTTAGTCCAACATTTTGGAAATTAACCCGATGCCGAGAATTATAGAAGGTACATATCCTTTGTACAATTGGTAGTCGCACAACAGGAGTGTACACGCAAGTCCTAAAGAAATATCAAGCTATAAGTTTCACCGGAAAATATCATGCTATAAGCACTGACCACAACAATGAGAAGCTTCGAGGTACCTGCATACCTGCAGCATTGTTGCTGCAAATGACCTGCCTCTGGCTCTTGATCTTGGACTTGATTTTTCTAGAAGCACGGCTCACTGTAAGGACAGGCCTGGAAGATCTCATCAGGTGATATGCGCCACTATCTTCAGACATCTGACCCCAATATCTTCTCAGCAAATATTCGATTAAATGTTGCTCCTGAGAACGGATCCATGCCATCCATCCAATGATCTTTGACGGACTTCCGTCGCAAGACAATTATATGTAGCAGCTAGCCACAGTTCACAAATCCGTCTTGCACGAGATGCTTTGCTTAACTCAGGGGTCGTATTATTCAAGTACAAATTGGCTGGGTCGTGCTGTAAGCGTGCTGTTCTATAATTTGTTTGGTCCAGTGTAGGCCGTGTTAGAGATGCTTATCCTGCAATGCAACCACTTGCTGTACTTTCTTCGCCCCTCTTCTTTTGCAGAGTTAAAGAGGAGCAGCTTATCTAAAATTCACAATCCATACCCTGTTGTTTTTTTTCCCGCCATTTCTCACCGGCACAATGTATATCCTGCAGCAACCGGCTTACAGAGAGCGGGTCCCACCGGTCGGAACGGCGTCAAAACGAGCGGTTAGTGGTTTTGTGTTGCCAAAACTTAATGTCTCCTAGATATGATTCCTTGTCCCAAGAATCAGTCAGATGACTAGGATTAGGTAGCATCACGGCTCATCACACATATGATATCATAGGACTGTTGAAAGATGCTATCACAGTAGTTAGCTAGACAGGAGCATCTTCTGCGATGAAAATCCGCAACAAGAATGGAGCTGTCCTTCGCCCATCATTAGCTACTCCATAGTACGGCAAATGCATGTGGCACTTGGGATTTCATTCCCCAGGATCGCCGTACCTTCACACCGCGACAATACACCGGATGTTTAATGGCCTTTCCGTACTGCGTTTCGTTGTACGAAACGCAGCTCAAGCACCGAATATAGTCTGCGCATGTGTGGCCGGTTTTATGTTTTCCATCGTGCACTGTTGTTTTGCGATTACGGTTATGCTTGCTGAAGTTACAAGACTTGTTATGATCAGCTCAGAGATAATTCCCATCCCCAGCCCTCGGCATTGTGATGCACACCATCGACCTGCATAGAGTAAATTCCGGTTTTTACCCTCTATTTTGACATTTTTGACACTAATTATCCCATTTAGCGAGATTTCATCTATTTTACCCAATTTAACAAAAGTTCTGCCACAATTTACCCTGTTTAAAATTTTGTGAGCGTTTTGACCGACAGGTCCCAATTGTCAGGTCCAGCTAGCATGCCACATCGACGGTTTTTTCCTGCCTACTTTCTTCCTGCTGGATCGGTCCTCCCAGCTTCTTCTTGACCGGGACCGGGACCAGCCCGATGGAGGTCGCTCGAGTCGCATCCAACGCACAATGCCCGAGTCGGCCGTGAGCCACGCTTGCCTCTAGTCTGTTCTCGCTTGCGTTGCCTACCCCCTATCGATTGCATCGCACGTCCAGGCTTCCAACCCACACACACGTCAGGCTCCCTTGAACCTAGGGTCTGGGATTGTCAGGCAGTGGTGACGATGACGGTGGCGGCGGCGACGAGTGCTGAGCAGCCGGCCATGCGATTTCATACCTCCTCGAGCAGAGGGTTGTATGGCCGCGGCATCCAAGCAAGAAATGACCCCATGGAATCCGATGGCTCTGTCAAGCTCGCCGACGTTGGCATAGGCGCGTCCATATACATGATCCCATGAGGCTGTGCCCAGTTCTTCTTACTACTTTGGCGACATAACAGGGATCCCATGAGCACTCGTGGAGCTATGGCCAAGCAAAACTGTGACATGACCCGCCCAGCTCAGTGGTAATTCCCTAGGATATGAGATGACAATGGGTTATCAATGTAAACTAGTTAGATTTCCCTTCAGTTTGGCCCGCCCAGCTTTTCAAGTGTAGCTCCGCCCATGAGGTTGTGCTCAGTTGATGGCAGGGCTATGGCGATGGCTGGTCCAACAAGCTAGTGAGGTTGGTGAACAAACAAGCCCTCTCAGTCGTACCCCATTCCACAAGATTTTGACCATCTCTATCATAGCAATTTGTGTATCTGAAATTTTTCCCGACTCATGCACTAGCCGGCGAGGCGTTTCATTCGGACAGAATTAAGATGCTTATTAAAGATCATGTGTATACATGTCACCCTTCTGCAGCGTGTAGGAGCTAAGAAAGGTGAAGACCGACAAGGTGTTTGTGCCGCTGCTTGTGTAGCTTGTCATTGCCACTGCCACTGTTTGGTGTATTCTGTAGCTTGTATAGTTGTGAACTAGTGAAGCTATCTATATATGTGGTATTATTCGGCTGTACTGTAAGATCCTAGTGCTATCTATAAATGGGAAGCATTATTCAATCCTGTTTTGAATATGTGAATCCAGAGCGGTCTGTAGCCTATATTAATCAGTTTTGACAGTGGTGTGAAGCATAAATACGATCTGTTTGACAAACGAGAGATAATTTAACAGCATGATCCATGAATCAGGAGATGAATTGACATCATGACCCAGGGAACAAATAGGCAAAAATAGTTGTCATAACTCAATTTTTTCGCATTTTATTTCCATGATCTGTTGCAAATAATAAAGAATGATCTATTTTATAAATAATAGGAGAATACCATCAACTCCAAAAAAATATTAGACAGGGTAAATTGGCACAACACAATTGGACCTGCTGGTTAGAATGCTCACAAAATATTAAACAGGGTAAATTGTGGCAACACTAATACTAAATGGGGTAAAATGGATGAAATCCTGCTAAATGGGGTAATTAGTGTCAAAATTGTCAAAATAGGGGGTAAAAACCGGAATTTACTCACCTGCATATGCACCTCACCTCACCGGAAGAAAACTGATGGTGAATTAGTGATAGCAAAGTTGCTCAAGATAACAAGGAAACAAAGAGCTCCTAAATCTGATGCAAGCTCATGTGTGTACTACTTACAGGCATCAGCCTATATTTCTCATGGAATGAAACACACTGTACAATGCTGATCCACCAGCTTAACACGAGCACATACATATATAACTGCGAGATCCGACCGGACTGCTCCACAGCGAAAGGCTACTAATTCTATGCACGCACGCACGCACACGGATGAACCCCAGCTGGGAAGAAGAAGCCAGAAGTGGAATTGACAGGCCGTGCATCTGTATCACGCGGCCGACGATTCGGTGTCCGGAGGGCTATGCACTGGCTCCCCGGAGGCAGTGTCCCCTGGAGCGCCATCGGAGTTCGCGCACGCAACCTGGAGGAAGATGCCGGCAGCTGCTGCAGCATGTGGCCGTGGCCTCCGGGAGCAGCGAGGGGTGGGTAACTGGGTATCTGCCACTGCCATGCCAGCCTCCCTCTCTCTCTCAAATCTCGATCACCGGGTTATTATGAGCTTATGATATGCGCAAGTAGGCAAAGCTTGCCCCTCTCTCCCAGCTGGCCATTTCCATGCTATATAAGCACCGCAAGCGCTGCGCATTTGGCCACAAGCCCACAACCACACAGCAGATGAGCAGAGGCAGATCCACATCTTGTAGCAGTGCAAGTGCAGAGCCTAGCAAGCTCAACCACCCTCCTGTCCAGGCGCCCGTTCTAGCTCGAGATGGAGTACAAGGTGAAGAGCCATGGCGGCAAGCACCGGGGAGGATCAGGATCCGGAGGGCTGAGCAGGATGCTGAGGGAGCACAAGGCCAGGCTCTACATCATCCGCCGATGCGTCGTCGCGCTCCTCTGCTACCACGACTAAGCAGATCCACCTCTGCTTTCCTGCTCCCCATCTAATTCTTGATTCTAGCTAGGCGTGTGTGTACATAGGTAGGGTAGTTCAAGAAGTTCATGCTGCTGACAGCTGATTTGGATGTCCAAGTTTTGGTGTGATGTGGTTTGGTGCTCCATCCTAAGTCCTGCAATGGCAAGGATGTGCATGTATGGGTCCGTTGGGTGTTGGCATCCTCGTTGTGTATTCGACATTTGCTCGATTGGAAATGAAAGATCTCGGAAAATGAAAGAAAGAATTGTGGAAGTTCTCAAGAATACAAGTTTTATCTCTTGGCATTCCATTTCATGATATGTACTGCTGGAGCATGATCGTTGGTCTCTGAATATGCATCCTTCATTACGGAGTGTTCGTACTTCATTCGATTGGATCAGCTCAGCGCCAACAATTTCACACACATGCATGGCCGTCTCAAATGCGTGCATTCACAAATTCGTGTTACCGGCAAGAGTAGGTTGCAAATTTGCTCAAAATTCAAAATAGCTGTAACACGAGCACATTAAGCTTTTCTTAAGAAAGAACGACCAGATCAAGCTATACATGAAAAGAAAAATTCTGGCCCTTTTGCTCTAAAAAAGATTATTATTCCTGAAGATGGCAGTAACGTTTCCACGATGCTGAATGGTTCACTCAGAAAAAAAGAGAGTGGTTTTTCAGCTCCCGGGTGCCTAGGCACCCTCTATGAACAGTAAATTCAAAAAAATAGAAAAAAAATCCAAAAAACATGAAACTTTGCAACATCAAATATGATTAAACTTTGTAAGTACTTGCAAGTTTTCATGCCAAAAAAACCATTCGAGGAGCTCACACGAAAAATTTCAGTGCTTGAAGTTTCAAGCACTTTTAGCACTAAAATCTGAAACTCGTTTGTACACCTTTCTCTACATGTTGGCATGAAAACTTGCAATAACCTACAAAACTTAACCATCTTTGATGTTGCAAAGTTTCAAATTTTTTTGAATTTGTTTTCTATTTATTTGAATTTACTGTTCATATAGGGTGCCTAGGCACCCGGGAGCTGTTACACCTTTCTGAAACGTATTATAACAAGTTACAAAGGAGTAGCTCAACATACAGGGGCAAATTTACTGGCATTGGAATACGCTGTCGCCTCGAGAGAGGGTGCTGCATGTGCATGTGGAGCAGCTTCACACTTGTACAAGGGGTATATGCCCCCATCCCTAGCTCTCTGCCCAATGTCTCTCTCTCTCTCTCTCTCTCTCACACACACACACACACACTCACACACCAGGTTTCTATACGTGCAAGTAGGCAAAGACGTGAGGATCATGTGAGAGAGTCTGTCATTATGTCATTTAGCCTTGACCGTCCTATATAAGCACGGCAAATCCACACTTGGCCACAACCAGAATAGTGGGAGAGCAGAGCAGGGAGCCCTCCAGGCTCCAGCTCACCTAGCTCAGCCACCCTCATGCTCTGTTCAGCCAGGATGGACAGCCATGGCAGCAAGCCCAAGGGGTCAGGAAGAGGAGGAAGGATCAGAAGGATGCTGAGGCAACACAAGACCAGGCTCTACATCATCCAGCGATGCGTCGTCATGCTCCTCTGCTACCATGACTGACCATAGTCCATAGGCGTTCGGTTCTTCGTTCGGTTCTCGTTTGTACCTAGGCTAGACTTGACAGATTATTTGGTGTTTGTGTGTGTGTAGTTCATAAGTTACAGGTTGATTTTTCTGACGGTTAGTTTAGGTGCTGAAGTTCCGCGTGGTGTAATGTGGTGCTCCTAAGGCCTGGAACGGCAAGGATGTGCGTGTATTGATGTGTTAGGTCTTGGCATCTTTGTTGTGAGTTTTCTCGGTAAGAAATGAAAGATCTCAGAAAAAGAAAGAAATAAATAGTGTGAAAGTTCTCAGAAAGGTTATCTCTTGGCATCCCATTGTTGTGAGTCTCTGCCTACTTACGTAATTGCTAAGCACATATGCATCCTTTGGGTGTATTGGATCGGTTTTTTGAACGATTTTGCACACGGCGCCATCAGTCTGTACATATCTCAAAGGTGTGCATTCTCGGATTTCTTAGCGATATCGAGGCGAAATTGGCAAGATCAGTCTGTACATATCTTTGTTCAAAATTTAAATAGTTGTACACACGACCAATAGAAAATACAAATAAGCAATAATTATGATTTCTGAAGATACATTGCTCATGTGATCCCCTAAAAGAACTCCTTGCTCGTGGGATGGGAGGACTAGTGGCTTTCCAACAGTACTATACAGAATCAGTTTATCTAGCACACTCCATGCTCATGGTTCATTCTGTATCAGCTTTTGAATTTTTAATGCAACAAAAATGTTTTGGTAAAACCGAACAACACTGGACGACAGAAATGAGAAGCTTCAAGGAACTTGCATGCATGCTGCTCCAAATCTCTTGGTCTTGATTTTCTGAGACGCACAGCTCACTGCGAGCAGATCTCATCCGGAGCTATTATGGGTCGTTATTTTCATGGTGACTAGATTATCGGACGATCAGGCAAGCTGACAATTAAATATTTATCCATGAAATCATCCAGGTTTGTGCATTGCACTACAGTGAACTGTTATTGGATGAAATGTTGCTCCCAAGGAGGTATCCATGCAGTGAACAGCCTTGATGGATGCCTCATCCTGAACACAAGCCACTTTAGTTTAGTTTAGTTAGTGCAAATTGGCTGGGTTCCGAACATGATGTTCTTTAAATAGTGCAGAGGTCGGTGAATACTCCGTTTATCCCGCCATTGGAGGCCGCGTAAGAAAAGGTTTATCCTGCAACCACTGGCTGTACTTTCTTCAGGATTCACGTCCAAGTTCAGGCCATCCATGTAAACTATGGCGGGATAGCTAAACTAGTGCTAATCATGGTGCTACTTGATGTACTTCGACCAGTAGCTCTGAAGTTTTCTTCAAACAAGAGATGTGAAACTGCGGTAATCCACCTTCGCAGCTCCCGCATCGGCGGGCATCGCGCGCTGGCGCTGCCTTCGGAAACCGAATGAAAATTCAGTTTACAAATTTGACCAGACAGAAATGTGCAGTGAGGTGTCTGCATACACTGTGCAGACCTTGTCATTGTGGCTACTACTGGCTACTACTATGACTTTCTGGTCTCCAGACCATTAACCAGTAGCACAAGATGAACATGGTGTTATGCCAGACAGAAAATGTGAACGTGGTTAGTTAGCTGTAACGACGTCTGGGAGACTTGCACAAAGTGCTGTAGAATCCGGATGAAATGACTTGTCTGCAAAGATATTATAAGGATTTGATGCTGTAGATGATGTGCAGAGCTAACATTTCACAGTATAAAAAGCTCACATTTAGCACCTCTCCTGCAGTACTGCAGTTCATACAATGTTAAGTCAAATAGTTTTGAAGTATCATCACTATAAGCTAAGTTCAGAGATTAAAAAAAGGGTCAAAGTCACTGTTTAAGAGCCAAGTCAGAAGCCACTGTTTGGATGAAGGAATATCAAAGTGTTTGATCGGTCGGGGTATGCGGCTCCTAAGCTGGAGCTGGTCGAGTCAAACTAGTTCAACCAATAACCACAGCTCTGTCTGTAACCAGCACTCTTTGTTTCAAGAAACCACAGTTCAGAAATCTCTCTTGTTGTCTTGGATACAAATGGCCTTGATGGATGCCTAGACCTAGAACGAGCTTTCAGGATAGTTTGGTTAATTCACTGGTAACATTAACTTAGTGCAAATTAGCTTGGTCCCAAGCATGCTGTTCTTTTTATTAGTCCGATGGTCGGCGAATCTCGCGTTTAACCTGCCATTGGAGGCCGTATATATATCTTCGTCCAAAATTCAAATAGTTATACACACAACCAATAGAAAATACAAATAAGCAATATTTATGATTCTGAAGATACATTGCGCATGGGATCCCCTAAAAGAACTCCTTGCTCATGGGAGCGAGGACTAGTGGCTTTCCAGCAGTACTATACAGAATCAGTTTATCTTGCTCATGGTTCATTCTATATGTATCAGCTTTTGAATTTTTAATGCAACAAAAATGTTTGGTTAAGCCGAACAGCACTGGACGACAGAAATGAGAAGCTTCAAGGAACTTGCGTGCATGCTGCATTGCTGCTCCAAATCTCTTGGTCTTGATTTTTTGAGACGCGCAGCTGATTGCGAGAAGATCTCGTCCGGAGCTATTATGGGTCGTTATTTTCATCATGACTAGATTATCAGGCGATCAGGCAAGCTGACAATTAAATATTTATCCATGAAAACATCCAGGCTTGTGCATTGCAACAACATGACATCATCCATGCACTGTCACTGAACAACCTTGATGGATGCCTCAACCTGAGCACAAGTGCACATGATGCTTTGTTTAATCAAGGTGTCACTTTAGTTTAGTTTAGTGCAAGTTGGCAGGGTTCCGAACACGATGTTCTTTTATTAGCAGAGGTCGGTGAAGCTCCCGTTTAACCCGCAATTGGAGGCCGCGTAAGAAACCGTTATCCTGCAACAAGTTGCTGTACTTTCTCCAGGATTCACGTCCAAGTTCAGGCCATCCGTGTAAACTATGGCTTGGGACAGCTTCACTAGTGCTAATCATGGTGCTACTTGCTGTACTTCGACCAGTAGCTCTGAAGTTTGCTCCAAACCAGAGATTCGAAACCACGGCACTCCACCTTTGCGGCTCCCGCGTCGGCGGGCATCGCGCGCTGGCGCTGCCTTTGGAAACCGAATGGAAGTTCAGTTTACAAGTTTGACCGGACAGAAATGTGCAATGAGGCGTCTGCGTGGACTTTGCAGACATGTCAGTCTACTACTGTGGCTTTCTGGTCTCCAGACCATTAACCAGTAGCACAAGATGAACATGGTTTTATGCCAAAAGGAAAAAAAGATTAACATGATTAGTTTGCTGTAGCAACGTCTGACAGACTTGCAATAAATGCTGTAGAATCCGAATGAAATGATTTGTCTGCAAAGTATTATAAGGATTTGATGCTGTAGATGATGAACATAATGTGCAGAGATAACATTTCACAGTATCAAAATCTTTGACTAAAGCTCACATGTAGCACCTCCCCTGCAGTAGTGCAGTTCATATGCAATGTGAAGTCAAATAGTATAAAAGTATCATCACTACCAGACGAGTTCAGAGATAGGAGAAAAAGGTTCAAAGTGCCACAGTTCAGAAATATCAAAGCGTTCGGTCTCGGTCAGGTTATGCGGCTCCTGAGCTGGATCTGGTTGACTTAAGCTCATGAGTCAAACTAGTTCAACCAATAACGACCACAACTTTGTCTGCAACTAGCTCCTCTGCACTCTTTGTGGCAAGTAACCACAGTTCAGAAACTCCCCTTGCTGTCTTGCATACAAATGGCCTTGATGGATGCCTCGACCTGGAACAAGCTTGCAGATACATGGGTTAATTCATTGGTCACCTTATAATTTAGTGCAAATTAGCTTGGTCCCAAGCATGTTGTTTTTCTTTTTATTAGCCCGCCGGTGGGCGAATCTCGCACTTAACCCGCCATTGGAGGCCGTGTAAGAATCTCTTATCCTGCAACTACTTGTTGCATTCATCTATGATTCATGTCCATGTTCAGGCCATTGTTGTAACTTGTAACGCATACCACTGAATCTCTTATGCCACAATGTACACCAATGTGGTGGTCTCTTGGATATGATTCCTTGTCCCATGGTCAGAATTATTTTTATGGTAGCATCACCAACCACCACACATGTCCAAGAACCGTTTCGAAGATATCACAGTGGGTAGCTAGACAAGAATATCTTCTCCGATCGAAAATCTGCAACGAAAATGGAGCCCGGCATTAGCTAGGTGGTTAGCACGGCGATCGATCGGGAGATCGGGACGCACCTGCGATATCTCCAGGATCATCGTACTGTCACACTGCAATAATACACATACACGTACGTTTAGTGTCCTTTCCGTACTGGCCAGTACGGGGCGCAGCTTCAGCACCGAATCTGCTCATGTGGTGTGGTGGCCTTTTTTGCTAGCTACTCCTCCACCTTCCCGGGTTTCATGATTTCCAGAGTATACATGGTTGTTCCCTAAGAAAAAGACTGCATTGCCATTACAGTTATGCTCGGTAATGATAGCAGCGATTTAACGATAACAACGAAATAAAAAGCTCATAAAGCTAATCCAGGCTCAAGCTGCTGGGATGCCAGGACTAGGTCGTAAAGACCGCCCATGGGAGGAAGTTTGTGTACAGAGAGAAGAATTGTTAGTGTTCTATTAGTAACTGGTTGCTGGGCCTAATGGGCCAAAACAACTGCACGTCGAGTTGACTCACCACGAAACCGTCTCAGATTCTTTTTGTGAAGCCGGCCCATCTAGAGAGAGGATTTCTAGCAAACCCGGTTTCTACCGGTGTCCTGCTAGCCAACTAAAGTGTGCCATGTGTTTGCGTACACATATCACATACGAAGTATTCTATTCATTTCCTTTATCATACATTGTTTCTTCTTCTTCTTTTTTTGCTGGGACCTATCCACTATTTAGGAGCAGGACTTTATTGCACTCAACATATTTTATTCTTTCACCCTCACAATCCACCCACCCATACTTTTAGTTTGATCCTAAAATTTATAACATGAAACCTTTTGAGCCAATGATCCAGTTTATAATCTGTGAGAAGATTTGTTTTCATGACATTCAAATCGTTAAAACAAGATCAATCTTGGACATGTTTTGAACAAGCTTAAATTCAAATTATGATACCATAATGAAACTTATATGAAATACGAGATGATACATTAATGAAATTAGAATGAACCAATAACGAAAACATGCAAAAAAAGGTGTAATAAACCAAAATTAAACTTAAATCTAATCTGAGATGAAGCATTAATGAATTGTGCAATGAAACAATAACGAAAACATGCAAAGGAAATGTATGAAAAAAAATAAAACATGTAAAATAGTGATGAGATGGAAATGAAATCGTATGGAAAATATGTGAAAAGAATACTTTAAGAGCCCAACCCAACCATGAAAGATAATTTAACAAAATGATAAGAAAACTTATTTGAAAACTCTAAAAATAGAAATGAACCATGAATGAAATAGTACTGAAATCCGGAATGAAAAAGCAATGAAAACTTGTAATGAAAAATAATAATAATACATGTAAAAGTATGATGAAACACACATGAAAACTTTCATATAAGATTCAATGTAGTTTCATAATTTGATTTTTTTTTCAAACATGTTCAAAATTGATCTTGTTTTGAAGATTTAAATATCATGAATATTAATATCCAAACATTTGCGATTGGATATTTGGCTCAAAAGATATAATTGCTACAAACTATATAATCCAACTAAAAAGCGTCCGTGGGTGGAATGTAATACCACCTTTAACTCCAAACATACCCACTAGTCACTCAACTGTGGGGCCTCCTAACTAACTGTCCCACACATCATGGAGCTGGATAAGAAAGTTAGATGGATTGAAGGAGAGAAAAGGTACTATGATACTATGGTATATATGTGATACGAGCACACTCCCAAGCAATGATGGACGGCAATAATCTATCCGGTTGAAACCTGTTCCGCTAGAAAATCTTTTCACCATCTTTCTGATTGTGTATCATATTTTTATTGGCTTTTGGAGAACAACCGCCTTGAATAAGGTTTATCTTGACGGTTTTTTGTACCGTTTCAGATGAGGTGTCTTGGATAGGCGTAGTTTCTACACGGGTGAGAAGGACTCGAAGGCACGATATAAATGATAAAAATATTTGTGTAGTTTGTATATGATCGTAGTATGCTCATGAACTCTTTATTTTGGAAATTTTCAAAAATACCCTTGCAAGTTTCAAAATAGAATCATGAAAAAACATGTCAACAAAGTTTCATGAAAAAATATTTTAATTATGAGCTACATAGGAAAAAAAATGATGATCTATAGTTGTGAATAGTCTTACCACCCGTGCATACGTGAATACTTACAGCCATAAGTTTATTAGGAAACATGATAACAAAAACACCTTTCTTCCAAAGAAATGTCTTCCGTATAGAGATACACACTCGCACCCATGTTTTCGCATCCAACTGATTAACACTTAGACAAGGACTTTCATCTTAGAGAGGCCAGGCCCCACTAATCAAGTCAGTACATCCGCCTAACAGCATGCCTTCAACAAGGAGGTGAGCAAGTACTTCATTTCTAGATCCAAAAGTGATGGCCGGGCCATATGTTTTCTTTGTGGAATTGATGTTCTCGTCACCATTTCAACCTTCCATGAGTTGCGCAGCCCATGACTGTGTTTTTGGAGCTAGTCACCCATGAAAGGCCACAATCAAAACTTCTCTCAAATGTGAATTGGCCTGACAAAGATCACTTAGACTAGACCAAGTCAGTGTTTATCTACCGAGGCCACCCCTATTAAGGAGCCGGTGGTCTAACCATCTCCATCGGATGAATGACTAGAAGTGCAAAGCGAGTGGGTGGTTCTAGCGTGAGTTGGACAAGACCTAGCCTTGCCATGGTGCACACTGAAACATCTGATACTGTTAGCTAATGGCAAGCCAATAGATTCATTTTTTTCTCGCCCAATAACCATAATGGTTTTTGTTGCACCCCTAGATCCATGCACACACGGTCGATGATGTTGCCGATCGACACACGCTGTTTGTCGCTAGTTACTAGGGGTCACGCTCAACCACCCACATTGTGTATGCTATGGCCCAGAACCACCCTCACACGAGACAACAAGCCGCCACTGCAACCCACCGTTGGCCCCCCAAAACGATACACAAGGGGGTGCCGGCTTCCAGATAAACAAGGACGGATACCAGGACCTGCCGAACACGGGTAACGTCTGCTTGATCCTAGGGATACCTCCCAATTGTAAGGGCTACGATGCACAACTTCCATATTCGTGATCGTTACCACCATTTTGCTAACTTATTTTTTCTCAAAAAGGGATAACTTAGTCTTCTACATACACGCAACCTTAATTTATAATAAAATAATTATTTGTGCAAAATGGTATAGCAGAGGAGCCCACATGTCAATGACATAGCAACCGAGATTGTATGGCACATCACACACCGTCACAGAGATTGGCTGAACGAAGCCCGCATTACCGTCTCCAAGTGGCTACACCCACAGTCAAGAGTATTCCGTCTCCAATTTGCTAACTCTTATCTGCTTGGTAATATAATGTCTTAATGAGCGGTCGATGCCGGGAACCGTTGATCCAAGGTTGAGATCCATGGGAAGAAATTATTACACCAGATGAACAAACTACTAAAATATGGTGATTATTTTACCCTAATTATTACACCAAGAATTACCCTAATTGTTTTATCTATTTGTGCAATGTTTGTCTGTACGGTCTCATGTACATTTTTTCTTGTTGGTAGCCTACCAAGCTAGTTACTTGGTCTGTACGGTTTCATTTTTTGATAAAGGGCGCTTATTGACTCATAATGTAGCATCGAGGGATATAATCATAATGAGTAGACACCCCGCCTCTGCATAATTAGGATGCATTACAGCCAACACAAATACACACACAAAGATCACGCTAGCAAAAAGCAAAGTCATAGAAGACCAAAGCTTTGCATAGGCAGATGAAAAAAAAAACAAATTCCCAAAATGATAAGGTGATTTGATGATATACAATGGTGACCATCGGCACAAACATTTCTCGACAACACCAGGACTCCAAGAAAGGATCTTCAAAAGCAACACCTCTAAAAAAGGAATATCGTGTAAGTGATGCCGTCGCCGGATCCAACCATCAAAGGTTGGATCAAGGGTTTTCACCCTGAAAAACAAAGTCCAAGCAATGCCTTCATGAAGGTAACGGCGCAAAGAACACCACCATTGCTAGGTATAGCAAACTAGGGCCAGACCTAGGGTTTTCACGCCAGAGCTTGAGACTGGGTACTCAAGAAGCACCATCCAATCAAAGTCATCGATGTTGTCTCCTCCACTTTTCATGATCTCAACCGCTGTAGACACACACGGTTCGGAGAACGAGAGATCGCCAAGCCCGCACGAGCCGGCTGATGAGTCCCAACAAGAGCCGGTTACCACAACATGATGAAGTCTTTGACGGGAGGAAGAACACCGGTAGTACTTAATTAATTAATAGCTAAATGAGATGCTTATTCCGTCAACGGAAAAATCAAGAGTACCAGCTTGGATTTCTCATAGAACCATAAGAGAAACAAGAGCACACAACACAACCGCAAGATCCGACTGAACTCTTTTTTTTTTGAGAAATAACGGCATTTTTATTGATTAAGCAACAAAGTTACATAGAGTCTCCTGCATACAATCCGGAGCAGAATGAAAACACAAAAACTACTAATAATCCGCGGAATGGATTTTGCATCAAAATATATTACCTTCCACGACACACACGCGCACGAATGAATCCCACGGAGGAAGAAGCCAGTAGTGGAAACGGCCGTGTCGTTTGGCGTTTGCTTTGGCCACGCATGTACTGGCTCCCGAGGCGGTGTCCCCTGGAGCGGCATCGGAGTTCGCGCATGCAACTTGGGAGGAAGATGCCCGTAGCTGCTGCAGCATGTGGCCGTGGCCGTGGCCTCCGGGAGCAGCGAGGGTGGGTGGGTATAGCTGATGCCATGCCATTGCCAGCCTCCCTCTCTCGATCGATGGACCAGCAGGTTATGATATGCGCAAGTAGCCTGCCCCTCTGTCTCTCTTCCCCAGTTGGCCATTTACACGCTATATAAGCATCGCACGCGCTGCGCACTTGGCCACAACCACACAGCAGATGAGCAGAGTCACCTCCGTTTCTGGTAGCAGTGCGAGTGCAGAGCCTAGCAAGCTCAACCACCCTCTTGTTCAGGCGCCCCTTTTAGCTCGAGATGGAGTACAGGGTGAAGAGCCATGGCGGCAAGCACAAGGGGTCAGGAGGATCACGAGGGCTGAGCAGGATGCTGAGGGAGCACAAGGCCAGGCTCTACATCATCCGCCGATGCGTCGTCGCGCTCCTCTGCTACCACGACTAGCACTAGCAGATCCACCTCTGCTCTTCTGCTCCTGATCTGATCCTTGATTCTAGCTAGGCTTGACAGAGTAGTTCTCTGGAGCGTGCGTCTGTGTGTGTACATAGGTAGGATAGTTCAAGAAGTTCATGCTGCTGACAGCTAGAGTAATTTGGATGTCCAAGTTTTGGTGTGATGTGGTTTGGTGCTTGATCCTAAGTCCTGCAATGGCAAGGATGTGCATGTATGGGTCTGTTGGGTGTTGGCATCCTCATTGTGTATTTCACATTTGCTCCATTGGAAATGAAAGGTCTCGAAAAATGAAAGATCTATGAAAAGGTTTCTCTCTTTCCCCTCCACCGCTTTTGGCAGTATTAATTAAATATCCTTCACTATTTGACTAAAAATGGAACGAAATGAGATTGGATTGTTCCTCAGTTGAAAAGACATGTCTTGAGCAATCAGAGAAGCACTTTGATAAACATACTTTATCTTTACTGACTCAATTAAGGCATTAGTGTTTGTTCTATTACACCAAAAAGATCGCATTTTTGCACTTCGTTCAAATAAGAGTTGTACCGGACGGAATTATCCTCTTTCTCAGTATGATCTCTGTTCCATTTTTATTATCTGTACGGTCGGAGGCTCGGAGCATGATTCCTGGTCTCTACCTAATTGTGAATGAGAATATGCATCCTTGGGGAGTGTTCTTACTTCATTCAAGGTGTGAACTATTACAAACACATTGCCATCTCGAAGGCGTGCATTTCGTGAATCCGCATTACTTTTTTTTTGAAAAGGAGGATTACCCCCGGCCACTGCATCTGGACGATGCATGCAACCATTTTATTAATTATTCACAAAGACCTTACAAAGTAGCAAGAGTAGGTTGCAAATTTGCTCAAAATTCAAAGTAGCTGTAACACGAGCAGATTAAGCTTTGTTTAGAAGAACGAACAGGTTAAGTTGCAGTACATGGCTCATGGAAAAATTATTATTTGCTCTAGAAAAGATTATTGTTCCTGAAGTTGACAGTAAAATTTCCTGATGCTAAATGGTATAATCGGAAAACTGGCAGCAGCATCACATATATGTTAGTTCAGTATACAGGGGCAAATTTACTCGCATTCGAAGCAGCTGTCACCTTGAGAGAGGGTGCCTGCGTAGCAGCTCCACACTTCTACAAGGGGTATATGCCCCCATTCCCATCTCTCTGCCCAATGCCTCGCTGTCTCTCTAATCTCTATCACCAGATTTTTATACGCGCAAGTAGGCAAAGAGGTGAGGATCATGTGAGCGAGCCTGTCATTGTGCCATTTGGCCTTGACCCTCCTATATAAGCACGCCAAATGCTGCACACTTGGCCACAACCACAGCAGAGACAGATCCACCCAGCAGTAGCAGTGGGAGAGCAGAGCAGGGAGCCCTCCAGCTCACCTAGTTCAGCCACCCTCCTGCTCTGTTCAGCCAGTATGGACAAGGTGAAGAGCCATGGCAGCAAGCAGAGGCGGTCAGGAAGAGGAAGGATCAGCAGGATGTTGAGGCAACAAAAGGCCAGGCTCTACATCATCCAGCGATGCGTCGTCATGCTCCTCTGCTACCATGACTGACCATAGTCCATAGGCGTTCGGTTCTCGTTTGTAGCTAGGCTAGGCTTGACAGATTCTTTGGTGTGTGTGTGTGTGTGTGTGTTCATAGGGTGTAAGTTGTTCAGAAGTTTCAGGTTGATTTTGCTGACGGTTAGTTTGGATGTTGAAGTTTTGTGTGGTGTTATGTGGTGCTCCTAAGTCCTGCAACGGCAAGGATGTGCGTGTATCGATGTGTTAGGTCTTGGCATCTTTGTTGTGAATTTGCTCGATCAGAAAAAGAAGATCTCTGAAAAAGCAAGAATAGCATGAAAGTTCTCAGAACGGTTATCTCTTGGCATCCCATCATTGTATGATCAGTACTGTTAAATCATGGTTGCGAGTCTATGCCTAGTTACCACATTGCTAATGCATATATGCATCCTTTGGAAATGTTTTTATTCGATTGGATTGGGTATGTTGTTCGACTGATTTAGCACACAAGGGTATCTCAAAGGTGTGCATTTTGGGAATTTGTGGCAATATCGAGGTGAAACTGGCAAGAGCAGTCTGCATATTTGATCAAAATTCAAATACTTTTATACACAACCAAAAGAAAATTCAAATATGTAAAATTATGATTTCTGAAGATACATTTCCCTGATGCTGACAGTTTTCTTTGAGTTCAGTATTTCTGATAGTAACCTCAACTTAGAACTTAGAACTGTAGTGCTCATGGGATTTCCTAAAAAAGAACTCCTTGCTCATGGGACTACTGGCTTTCTAGCAATACTATACAGAATCAGTTTATCTAGCAACCTCCTTGCTCATGGTTCATTCTATATCAGCTTTTGAATTTTTAATGCCTCAAAAATGTTTGGTAAAACCGAACAGCGCTGGACGACAGAAATGGGAAGCTTCAAGGAACTTGCATACATGCTGCCTTGTTTGCTGCAAATCTCTTGGTCTTAATTTTTTCAGACGCACAGCTCACTGCGAGCAGATCTCGTCTGGTGCTACTGTGCGTTGTTATTTTCATGGCGACTAGATTATCAGACGATCAGGCAAGCTGACAGTTAAACATTTATCCATGAAAACATCCAGGTTCGTGCATTGAAACGAAGGTGGGTTTTGGACATCTCACCACAATATCTTCCCAACAATTATTTGGTGAAATGTTGCCCCCAAGGAGGCATACATGACATCATTCATGCACTGAACAGCCTTGATGGGTGCCTCAACCTGAACACAAGCTCACATGCTTGCTTTGTCTAATCATGGATTAACTTTAGTTTAGTGCAGATTGGCTGGGTTCCAAACACGATGTTCTTTTATTAGTCCAGAGGTCGGTGAAGGCCCCGTTTAACCCGCCATTGGATGCCGCGTAAGAAAAGCTTATCCTGCAACAACTTGCTGTACTTTCTTCAGGATTAACGTCCAAGTTCAGGGCATCCATGTAAAGTATGGCTTGGGACAGCTTAACTAGTGCTAATCATGGTGCTACTTGCTGTACTTCGACCAGTAGCTCTGAAGTTTGCTCCAAACCAGAGATTCGAAACCACGGCACTCCACCTTCGCAGCTCCAGCATCGTCGGGCATCCCGCGCTGGCGCTGCCTTTGAAAACCGAATGAAAATTCAGTTTACAAATTTGGCCAGACATAAATGTGCAGTGAGGTGTCTGTATGGACTGTGCAGACCTGTCACTGTGGCTACTACTATGTCTCTCTGGTCCCAAACCATTAACCAGTAGCACAAGATGAACATGGTTTTATGCCAGAAAGAAAATGTGAACGTGGTTACTTAGCTGTAACGACGTCTAAGAGACTTGCAATAAGTGAAGTAGAATCTGGATGAAATGACTTGCCTGCAAAGATACTATAACGATTTGATGCTGTAGATGATGAACATAATGTGCAGAGATAACATTTCACAGTATCAAAATCTTTGACTAAAGCTCACATTTAGCACCTCTCCTGCAGTACTGCAGTTCATGCAATGTAAAGTCAAATAGTTTTAAAGTATCATCGCTATGAGACAAGTTCAGAGATAAGACCAAAAAAAGGTCAAAGAGCCTGGTAGCATTGTTTAAAGAGGCAAGTCAGAAGCCATTATTTGGATGAAAGGAATATCAATGCGTTTGGTCGGTCGGGGCACGCAGCTCCTGAGCTGGAGCTGGTTGACTATACCTCATGAGTCAAACTGGTTCAGCCAATAACCACAGCTCTGTAACAGGCTCCTCCGCGGTATTTTTTGCAAACTTTCTATCATTTTCCATGCATTAGCTACTCTGTCAAATATAATCCTCCGCAGATCCTCGATGATTCTCTATGCCTGATTATAAGCAGGGAAGTAATATACAGTGATACATTAGTCGTGTGTCAAAGCTTCAGCTATAAATTATGCAGAACTGAAGGACACTGTCCATGCTGAAATATTCAAGTATGTCTGCATTTCCAAAAAAGAAAGGCACTACAGACTACAAGATAATTTCTCAGAGAAATTGTTAAAAATTTGTTCTTGGTGGATGGCTCGACCTGGAACAAGCTTGCAGGATGCCTTGGTTAATTCACTGGTCGCCTTACTTTAGTGCAAATTTGCTTTGTCCCAAACATTATGTTCTTCTTTTATTAGCCTGACGGTCGGCGAAACCCGCGTCTAACCCACCATTGGAGGCCGTATAAGAAATCTCTTATCCTGCAACGACTTGTTGCTTTTCATCCTTGATCATGTCCAAGTTTAGGCCATTGTTGTAATGCACAACTTGACAGACAGGCTCCGGTGGTAATCTTTGTGCTAGTTCTCCACAGTTGCCATAAACCACAGAACTGAAAATTGTCACTCTTTCCTCACAGCATTGGCTTCAGACACCAGCTTCAAATATACAATAAGTATCTCCTTTGATTTGTGTCCACATGGAGAGTGCAGAGCTGTCAATTTAGGAGCAGAAGATGGAAAAGAAGTGCCATATGTTCGATCCGGGTGAAACGGCCTGTTTGCAAGATATGGTGAGGATTTGATGCTGTAAGATGATGAACATGCTTGTTCATGATTCTCAAAAAAAATTAACTTGATTCTCAAAAGAACATGGTTGTTCATTGATAGCATTTCACAGCAGAAAAATCTTTGTCGAAAGATCATATGTATCAACTCACCTGCATTTCTGTCCATGCAATCAAAGTCAAATAGTTTAAAACTGTGATCACCAACAAAAAAGTTCAGTTCAGTCTTCTCTACAATAAATAAATGTTCAACGATGATGAAAAAAAGTCAAATAGCCGAGTAGTTTTGTTTGGTCAGGTAAGTCAGAAGGCATTGTTTATTTATTTGGACGAATGAGAATCAAATCGTCTGGTTGGTCGGGAGCTAGAGCTGGTTGACATGTTGCTCACTGGTCAAAATGATTCAGCCAGTAATCTTAGTTCAAAACAGGGCTTGGAACAGCTTGCCTACTGCTAAGCATTTTTTTTCTTTTTCGAAAAGGGGGACACCCCGGCCTCTGCATCAGAACGATGCATACGGCCACATATAAAAATAAAAATGAGGTTCAACAAGGTCTTAATGTCTCAAAGCAAAAAAGAAAACGGCAAGCTCACACAGAGCCACAACGCCAAGAACAAAACTCCCAAAAGCCACAACCGGCTGGCATATGATGCTACTTGTTGTACTTCGACCACTAGCTCTAAAGTATGGGCAGTTTGAAACCGGCACACCGCAGCACACAGCTCCCGCATCGGGGGGCATCACGCTGGCGCTGCTCCCTTCGAAAACCGAATGAATATTTAGTTTACAAAATTGGCCAAACAAAGATATGAAATGAGGTCTCTGCATGAACTGTGCAGACCTGTCAGTGTACTACTGCGTCTTTCTGGTCTCCAGAGTCCAGACTATTAACCAGTAGCACAAGATGAACATGGAAATTTCTCAAAAAAATAAAATTGAACATAGTTAGTTAGCTGTAACGATGTCCCAGAGACTTGCAATAAATGCTGTAGAATCCGAGATGGTTGACTTTTTGCTCACGGGTCAAACTGACCCAACCTGTAAGCACAACTCTGTAACCGGCTCCTCTGTACTCTTTGTTGCAAACTTTTCTATTACGTTTTCATCCGGATTATAAGTTGCAGCAATGGCTTGTGTGACAAGAATTCAGCTGCAATTGAAGGGCATTTTCAGAAACGATGAGCACTACAGTCACCCTGTTATGTTGCAAGTAACAACAGTTCAGAGACCCCTCTTGCATAAAATGGCCTTGATGGATGCCTCGACCTGGAACAAGCTTGCGGGATGCTTTGGTTAATCCACTGATCACCTTAAATTTAGTGCAAATTAGTATGGTCCCAAGTATGCTGTTCTTTTCTTACTCAAAGGTCGGCGAAACCTGCGTTTAAACTGCCATTGGAGGCCGCATAAGAAACTTTATCCTGCAATCAGTTGCTGAATTTCGCCCATGATTCATGTCCAGGTTAAGCCCATTGTTGCTGTACTTGTGCTAGTTAATTGGCGGACGAAGTTGGCGCAAACCACAGATCTGAAACCGTGTAGCTGTACCTCGCAGCATTGGCTTCAGACACCAGCTACAACCTGCAAGTATGCAGTCTGGTTATCTGAACCACATTTTTTTGGCTCGTTTTTGTCAATTGCTCAACGATGATTTGTGTCCACATAACCATTAACCAGCAGCAGAAGATGGAAAAACTAAGAGATTTGCAAGAAGTGTCGTGTGATCCGGGAGAAATGACTTGTTTGCAAGATATGGTGAGGATTTGAGATGTTGTAGATGATGAATATGGCTGTGCGCTGGTAACATTTCACAACATCAAAATCTTCGACCAAAGATCATATGTAGCAACTCACCCGCACTTCAGTCCATGCAATGAAAAGTCAACTAGTTTAAAAGTGTGATCACCAACAGAAGTTTTGTACAGTCCCCTCAAAAAATAAACAAATGTTCAATGATGATGAAAAAAGTCCGGTCCCTTGCGCGACAGATGTGCACCAAGGCAGTAGCCGATCCGCCGGTCCGGGAGTCTGAAGACCTGGACCCCAGACCGTCAAAACCTTATGCCAAACTGATCGTGGGAACGGGCACGCCACTATCAAATGCTCCATATATAGTTTCTTGTCCAATGCGCACGTAGTGCCAAACTGATCGCGAGAATATCTCTACTATTAAAAGGCAATCGAACTTCGTGATGGTTCGACCTCATTCAACCTGCCCGCGCTAAAAGGGATTCAAGGGTACAACGCATCGTTCGAGGACAGGAAAAAAACGAAACAACTCGCACGATCTCCAACTCCTTCCCCGACCTTCCGGTTTGTCTCTCCAGATATCTCTCCCCCAAACACGACCCATCCACATCCACACCCCATCTCCCACGACCACCCAGCCCCTCCATGTCCATCGATCGCGGCACTCTCCGGCGACCGCTCGACACCTCCTCTTCCGTGAACATGCCTCTCTTTACGCTCATCTATTAGGTGCGCCCGGCCCATTGACCTTTCGCCATGGCCGCCTCCGCGCGCACGAGCGCTGCCGCAGTGGGCGTTCTCCATGTCGTGTCGTGAGCTCTGAAGAGTCCGGCGGCGCCGTCACGTCGGCCTCTCTCGCCGCGATCCACGAGGTCATGGCACTTAGCATGCCCTCACCCCTCGGCTCCGCCTGCGGGTGGTCGTCGACGCCATCGCCAGCTGCTGCTTTGAGGCCGGAGTTGTGGCTGCCACCAAGGAGGCCATCTCGATGCGGATGCTGCAGGACGTGCCTGCACTACCCTGCCACCCCTACGTTTCCGGACCAGTACATCTGCTCCGTCGTGAACACATGCTTCGTGTCATACAGGCCGCCGCACAGGGTGAGCTCCTTCAGCGGTTTAGGTATATATGTGCATCGCACAAGGGCAACTACAGTTTCTTGCAAGTTAAAGTAAAATGGATGGGCTAATCTTCAGTTTCTCCACCAAGATATATTTTACTTCAACAAGAAAAAGTGCAGAAAAACCATATAAAGTGTTATTTTCTTGATGCGTTAAACACGCACAATCAATTTGGTCTGATGAGAGGAGAGATCCCCCAGCCCCCGCGTCGCTCCGCTTGGGGCGACTCGGGTGGCGACCAACCCTAGCCGCCGAACCTTCCCTCCCCCCTCCCCCTCGCCGCCGCCCGAGGAGACGTCCGGCGCCGTCTGCGGGGTCGTCAAGGACGGCGGCGGCGAGGATCTACTGCTCCCGCCTGGAGGGCTCCGGACGCCGAGGCGGCGGCCTCGGGTGGCGAGGCGGCGCTGTCTCTTCTGCAAGCGGCGTCGCAGGTGGTGCCCCTCCGTTTCCTCGGCCGCGAGGGTGGCGAGGGACGGCGGGAGCTGTCGCCGGCCGCAGCGGGTGTTGCGCCCCCTCGCTCGCGGCTGGATCTGAAGGCAGTCTCCCTCCCCCACGCAGCACTTTGCCCCGCCGGATCTGGTCGTCGGTGACCTCTGGCCGCCGGATCCGTTGTCGGGCTGCCTGGAGGTGCGGACCGAACCGGGAGAAATCCTTGGCTGGTGTGCTCTAGCCACGACGGCGGCGACACCGGCCGGTGCCGTTCCCCTCCTCGGAGGCGCCGTCGAGGTTCGTGCCCTCTCCCTCCCGCTCCATGCCCAGGAGAAATCCCATGTCTTGCTGAGACAGGTCGACAACGGCGCGGCGTGCTCCGCCTCCTTCTTGAAGGTGCCGGCTTGGGCAAGGTGGGAGAGTGTTGTGGTGCTGGGCGGTGGTGGCTGGGTTGCTGCGTCTTCGGCAAGGGATTTGGAGCATGGTGCTTTTGTCTCTGAATTAGTGTTGGTGTGTTGTCCTCTCGATGGTCGTTGGCCGATCTGTGCTTACTTGCTCAACGTCTTTGCCTAGGGCAGGGAGGGGATAGGGATCCTCTCCTTTGTGTTGGCAGCAACCAGATGCGGTTGCAAGGCCACGGAGCTGATTCTGCGGGTTGTTCTGATTCCAGTTATGGATGCTCCATTTTCTCCTTGCTGTTTGTTTGTTCAGTGACAGCTCCCTTGTGCAGTTTTTCCTCTTCGTGCTTATATCAGTGGGCTGCGGTGTGGACTTTCATCTGGTACCCTTCGTGCAGCGGCGTGTCGAGCTGAGTATCTCCCTTGGTGCCCAGAATCATGCCCTTTCCTTGCTCTAGGGAGGGCAATTTCATCTTCCGGCGGTCCGGCGCCTTTCGAGCCAAGGCGAGGGGCAGGGGTCCCCTCCGGATTTGGAGAGGAGTGGCATGGTTTCGATGTGCACCTTCCAGGGTAGATGAGGGCTCGGTTCATCGACGTTGGGCAATGGCTCCGCCCGAAGTTCCCCTCTGTTTGTCCTACTGATTATAGTTCACTTGGAGGACTCCGTCGACTACAAGCTAGTGCTTATTCTGTTTACTTCTATAGGGCGTGTAGTCTTTGGTGCTTGTAAACTGCTTCGGCATCATCGTGTACCTGCAGTTTGTTTTCTTTTCTGTTTCCAGTTGGTTGTATTGGTGGCCTTGTGTAATCCCTGGCCGGTTGATGGCTTTGTTAATTCAAAGTCGGGCTCTTCTTGAGCCTTCGTTCTAAAAAAAAATTGGTCTGATGAGTCTATGTCAATTGAACTACCACTCGAATTATAGCAATTCCAAGCTTTTTTCTACAGCTGCAATTTGCTGACACAGTTGAGTTCTCTGAAAGTTTTGCGGCACACATAATTGATTTTGCCAATGTTAATCCCATTGTGCCTGTGATAACAAAGGTGAATTGTGTTTTCAAGTTCGTAGTACTGTTACTACTGTCAGACAACTAAAGTAGCTGTTATGCATACTGACTGGGGTGTGGACTCTATTTTTTAAAGACAAAACTCAAGTGAGATTTTGCTTCCATGGGTCTTCCTTCCTTTTACAATTATTTCATCAAATTTTTACTGACAATTTATTATTTCTCTTTGTGTGCGCATTGCCCTTAGCATCCATTTGACAAGTTAAAATTAACTGGTTGGCCTCATTAGGGTTATATCAGAGATTCTGCGGAAAAAGAAGTCAGCTTGTCATCTATTTACTGTCTCTACCTATGCTGATTGGGTGTTGACTTCTCACACATATCCCAACTACTTCTTCATTTTTTCCCATTACTCATCAGACCCGAGATGTATATACACTGGTAAGCATTATTTACATGTACGACTAAGACATAAATATCACATCCTATTGTGTTGGTTAACAGCTTGTTTTTCAAAATGCAATTTCCAGCATGTCATTAGCCAAATTAGAAGTATATAAGGAGACTGTAAAAATGGTAATCTGATACGTTCATCACACTTTAAAATCAACAGAAAATGGAACAAATGCATTTGCATTTATAATCTGTTACCAAACAATGAGGTTCTCATATTGATGTGTTTTAATTTTATTTACGTCCAACTCAGGCTTCAACCGATCAGACATAAATGCATTTGCATTTGCATTTACTCTAGCATTTTAGGAAATATGTAAACATACCTTCATTGTGTGCTCTATCGACATGTGAGCGAGTCAAATATAACTATAAGAGATTACGTGCCTTGTAACTATAGTGAACGGTTAAAAAAATTCTAGAAGGAATGAGGATTTTTTTTACGTAAGGTTGTCGTGCATTGCACTTGCAAGCTTACTAGATGAGAAGTTGAGATTGTTGATTTTGCTGCTTGAAAGAGCTGAGTTCCAATAATGGATGGATTTGTTTCATGGTAAGAGTTATTTGTTTTAATGCGGATGGGGTGTTCTTTATCACCAAATTCCATGCTATTTGTTGCAGGCGTTCCACTTGCTTTCCAATCATGTTTGCACCACAACAATGTCACACTTATCATGCAACATAGTGCTAGGCCTTGATTCAGTTGTTTTTATTTCAGATTTTAGTATGGAGCAACTAGGCCTTGATTCAGTTATTTTTGTTTCATATTTTAATAGCTGAGCGATGGTGTGATTTTTTTAAAAAAATGAGGATAACCCCGCACCTCTACATCAGGACGATGCATGCAACCATATATTATTAAAAGTGCATAATCCAGCAGCCGAATACCGTCGACCTTGAAATAAATCGAAAAACAAACCCTGAGGCCGTATACCTCGCGACAGTACCTCCCCCAGATAGCTACTAATCCCTATGATACAAGACACAATATAAACAAAAATACACAACTCCTAGGCTACGCCTTCAAAAAGGAATCACTGCACGTGCGCCGATGATGGTGAGTCCACCACAAGGTTGAACTACGGATTCTCATCCCCAAATCCAAGCTTCAATCCACCGCCCCCAGCAAGGACACGACATAGCACGCGACGACATATTCCGATCAAAGATCTTGTGTTCCACCGGAGTGCATAAACATGTTGCTAAAGCTGTCTATGCCATCCGCCCTTATCCGTCTACCGACACCTCGATAGACGGATACCTCTCGAGGAGACAACGAAAGACAAAGACGTCCCATACCGCCTGTCTGGCGCTGTCCCTCGACGGCGGCGGAGGGGAAGGAGGGATGTGAACGAGGTGGCTGGGGTCCCCCCCCCCCCCCCATCGCCTTGGAGGGGCGAGCGACGAGGGGGTACGAGGTGGCTTCTTTTACCTAACTTGCATCGTACGTGTAGATCTCCCCGCTCACAAAGTAGTGATGATGTGATGGAAATGGAGCTAGAGGCACAACCTAGAATTAAGCAGAAGAGTATAAGGAACAGATGGAGACGAGGCCATTTTCTTTATGTTTGCCTAGGATCTAAAGATCAATGATCATGTGTTAATATCCTTTGATTATTGATCAATTTCTATTTGTTTCTTTGTTTGTTCCGTGGCAACACACGTGTATTATGCTAGTATATGTACTAGAGGTTGGGGCGTCACCGGTGGCGCCGCCTAAGCGGTGACTCTGCGGTGCCAGGTATGCCTTCGCCCATTCAGCTACTTTGTTCACCTCTTGTTAGCACATATACACGACAATGGTGAGCTCTTTGATCCAAAGAGAAAAGCATTACAAGCAATGCAAATGAATCTCGTCTCTTTCCATATAAGTGAAACTGTAGCACATCACTAACAAACTGCAGCTTAGCTGCTTTTCGGGTGTGGATAAGTAAAACTCTTGCAAGAGCGTTTACGGACTGACAGCTCCACAATTTTTTACTCCCTGCTCCGCGTCCAACACCCTCACCTAAGGCCTTGTTCGGTTGAGGTGGTTTTTGAAGGGGAATGGCAGGGTTTGAGGGGGATTAGATCCCCTACAAGGCAAAATCCTCTCCAATCCACTCCAATCCCCTTGGGAGGAGGATTAAACGAACAAGGCCTTAGGAGAGAGATAGAGAGAGCGGCGGTCTGCAGAGAGACGAGGGGAAAATAGGAGAGAGAGATAGAGGGGAGGGGGAGGGAGTGCGAAATTCCTTCCCTGCCCTCCAGCCCTATCTTCTCTAATCTCTAATTATTACTAGTACTAGTTTCTTGCTGGGCCGCCCCGCGTATACCGAGGGTTACGAGACAAGTATGGTCGCCCGGGTTTTGTCACCAAAAAGAAAAGAAATCGCATGTGAGTTCGTGTGACCAACGTGTCCGGCTCGTGTACCGTTATACGTGCGTAAGCCCGACTATGATTAGTATTTCCTTCTGGTATAAGGGAATCTTCGGTGTTTACCTAGAGTACCGTGTAGCTTAGATCTTTAAATAAAACATCTCCAATGCCAATGCAAATAAATAAATAAAACATCTCCAATGCCAATCCTCAAATTTGCTCCAGCATATGTTCGTAGACTCGTCCAAGGCCATCATCCAACATTGTTCCCATATATTTCAAACAACCTTTTAACTAACAGGGCGAAATTCATGCAAATACGACGGATTTTCATATAAACCAAACGAGTTTCGTGCAAATACGCTGGATTTTATTACATTTCCAACATTTAGAAGATTAAATAAAATCCAACCCCAAACCTATCCTATGGTTGCGACCAGCCGTCGTCCACTTCCTTTATATTCCATATCCGCGACCACCTCCTTCATCATGCCGTCTTCATGAACGGCGGCGGTAAGACCCGTAAAGTGAAGGTGCAGTCTCCAACAAGGAAGAGTAGAATATGGGAGACGAACTAGCCCACTTGGGACACAATGCCCTGCTCATCCTCAGAGGAGTCTAGGACCTATCCATCGCTGGCACCCTTGACGTCGATGATGGACATGGACGGTCCGTCACTGTCCACTTGCCACGTGCACCCCCGAATGTTGGACGGCAGCGCGTAGGACGGGCAGCTGGCAGCCGCGTGCGCGTCTGATTGCGGCGGAACTTCATTGCGAGCGGCACGCACGGCCTCGTAGATCGTGCTCTGCTCCGCAACGAAGTTCGGGTTCGCCGTAGATTTGGCCCTCCGCCAGCCTGTGCTGCTCGAGGAGGAACATGTTGTACCTCTGCGCCTCCTAAGCATGCTGGAACGCCAACATAGGAGCCGGCTCAGGCTGCTCCTCCTCCGCCATGACAGCGTCATAGTGCACCTGTGTCTGCTCCATGGTCAAGCCGGCATGCACCGTGTCGCGGTCCAGTGTCGTGTCATCATCGGAGACCTCAGGTGAGCTAGCCGGTGTGCCTTGCTCGATCTGCCTAGCACGGCGGGACTACCATGCGGCTACAAGAGCGACCACCTCATGTTTCATCTCCGGAGATAGACAATCCCGCAGAGTGTTCCTGCTCGCGGTCATGGCAAATGTGGAGCAAAGGGAGGAGGGCGTGTTCTGGTGTGGAGTTAGTTGGGCGTGGCCGTCTTTAAATAGCGGATATGTGTGAGGCCAGGCGTCTGGGTGCATCAATGCACGACGTTGGATTTGTTTCATCGGGGCGGCGAGCATGCCATGGCGGCATATAGACAGACGGGCATTGGTCGGGCGTGTTAGATATTTGTCCCGTCTCATACAGGAAACGCCGCTCCAGCATTGAATAGGTGCGGGCACCCGGGACGCGGCCGGGGCGGCTCCCTCGGCCTGCACGGCGCTTCAATGTCGGCGGCAGTGAGAGGCCGCGTTCGCTTTGGGCCGGCATCATTGCGGAGCGGCCGCTCTACAGCGGCATGAATACGGGCAGCTGACGCCGAGTGGGACGCACGGGGGCGAGGGAAGAGGGTCTTGGGTGGGTTAGGACGGTCAGGAGTGAGCGTGATAGCGGTCTGAAAGCCTGCAAAGGTCCCTTAGTTTGTCTCCGATTTAAGGAAAAAAGCACGTCCAGACCGCCGAGCATATCGATACAGCCCATGTTGGATGGCACAACATGTCCGGACAATGCAGTTCCGACATATACAGGCAGTTAGAGGGTCTACGGTGGACATGCCTAAAAAAGAAAAATATAGTAGAGAAATTGATCTACTTTGTGATTGGGCAGGAGCTCATATGATCTTAAATCTTGAGTCACCTATGGAGTGACATCTAACTATCTAAGTGTCTAATCTTTAGACATCAGACATGACGCCCATTTCCTAGTGATTCGCCGTCAGACACAAATAGGGAGAAGCTACAATTTTGAAACAGCCGAGGTTTTCCATTGAACCGCAAGTCATTTGCTAGCGGTTCTGCGCATGGCATAGTAGGAAGCCAAATTGTGAAACAATTGAGGCTATTCAATGGATCGCAACACACTTTTTTCAAAAATGAGCGTTTTTTCTTTACTTAAAATATTTAAACATTATACCCGGTTTTTGCATAAGCAATATGCACTCGATCAAATAAAGGCCTCTCACACAAACGAAAATTAAAAATGCGAAATACAAAGAGATATGTAAAGTCCGTATAATGTCTAAAGCAGCGGATAAATACTTCCGATGGTGGTGGTAACTGGCACCCATTGACATACTTGGATTTTCACTGATGCGTCGCATTGCTCAACAACCGCTCTCTTCACATACTAGCAAGACCCGACTCTACAAACACATACCATGCACACTATATTATACACGCACAGTACATGGTATGCTTAAACAAATTGAATACCACAACACAAACTTTAAAGTGGGGATTAAGAATACATAACACATCTCTTATACATGAGTAGGTAGATAGTTACAAACAAAACATCTCAAAGCATAAAACACATGGGATGGCAGCCCCACCATCCCACCCAAGAGTGCTCCTCGAACGAGCTAGCCAACCGAGTGACCTAACAACTAGGCTCGCCCAAATGACCGGAGTCAAAGTAATCGCCTATGCTAGACTCACCTGCAAAAAAATAGGATTGAAATTTCCAATGAGTACTTTCGTACTTGCAAGACTTATACAATTATCTAAAATGAACTAACAACAAGTCCATGGATGTAGAACTTGACATAACACCTAGACCAAACACATGGCACAAGAGGTGCCCATTCAACATATCATGTGGTTTTGTACTCTTGGAAATTAAATTATAAGATTGTTATACATCAAGTCACTGTGATACACCTCGCTACAACTGAAAACAAAGGATACACCTCCATTTCACCATTTTTTGTCAAACAAAAAATGTAGAAGTGATTTGTTCAGTTCACATTTCAATGGTATCTAAGTGCCTCCTCCAAACCACGGGTAGTGAGCCCGTTGGAAGACGACCAACATAGACACCATTGATACGCTTTACGTGATCCTTTTACCCGGCTCATCGAGGGTACTCTGTTTGGTTCACGATAGCAGCCTCCAAACACATGGTTACCCACCATCAACAATTGCGACCACCGCCGACCTGTAATAAACTACCGTTGCTCGCGACTCACTTTGCTAGTTCCATAGTTGAGTTAGTCAAAATTAATTTCATGACCCACTGATCATGAACAACAAGCAACTCCTAGACAAGACACGCAACTCTAGCAGGGATATCACAAAAGGAAATTACCACATGATCACTAGCTAGGAGGGTCACCATGACAAGATATAATCGTTATTTGCAACATGAATAAAGGTATGAGATAAGTTCAACAAGCGGATGTTTGCCTTGTTGATCAAAGTTATGGTATTGTTGCTGGTCAATCTCGTAGTACCCCTCGTTTTCAAACTCTATCAAAACGATGAAGAAAAATCCCCAGAAAAGGGTCAGACAAAGCAAAATCAATATCCATGAAGCCCAACATGTTAGCAATGAAAGGAATGCAAGTAATGACATGAAGAAAGATGAAATGAAGCTACTGAAAATTCGAACCTATATTTTTGGGAGCTCCAGAAAGTAAGTTATGCATTTTTTTTAGGGAAACGTATATTTCTTATCCCTAAACTTTCTCAAAAGTATAGAAATTGTTCTTGAACTCCCAAACCGGCAAAAGTTAGTCCCTCAACTTCTCAAAACGAATTAGCTTAGTCCCTTAACTTTGACAAAAGCGGGATTCGTGCTGACTTGGCATGGTTTTGACCGGTTATCGCCCACGTGGCAGTCTTCTTCTTCCTTTCCATCCTTACCTCGGCTGGGCATTTTGTCAAGCAGTGGCGCGCACCGAGCAACAAAAGGAGTAGACGGAGTTCGTGTGGCTTGTGACGGCACACACAGAGGGTGCGGGCGACCAGGGAGCTGCGGCACGGCGAGTCTCGCAAGACCAGCAGGGCCGAGGCGGGGCTGTTCTAGCGGCACGGAGGCAAGCGGCGGCTTGGTCTCCGAGAGGCAAACTCGTAACACAACTGCTGTTCCTTGCTGTCTCATTCTCATGGTCCGCCTCGGCCATTGTAAATGACGGCGCCGTCGATGTCTCCCCGTGATCCAGTTCTCATCCACATCCATCACTTCGCGCTCTTAGTTAGATATATTCGCACTTATTCCTGTCATCTGGCCAGATGTGTATATCCAAAAATCGGATTAGTATCACGCTGTTTTCCGCAAGAAAATCAACGCAAGTCTTACTATGAATTGGACTCAATGTCCCGTGATATGTGACCGATTGCGGCGAAGCGGGAGGCTGATGAGGATACAGAGAAGGGCCATGGTGAAGCTGTCTGGGAGATAGGTCGGGGCAAAGAGCATGTGCTCCAAGTCCGGGGATGCGGACGTGGCCGCCGTCATGGAACACGACGTGGACAGGAGCACGTCGGAGGGACGCACACTTGTCTGTGGGCACCGTTGGATGTTGAGTTTGCTCTTTCGACGTCGCCAAGATTCGTCATTCCCACATCAGGCATGTCATGAGCGCCGTGAGCTGGTCGCGTGGATGCGAGCTCCGGAGCGCGGCACACAGAGAGGATGGGTCGACGCAGAGCGCTAACGCGTGGAGCTCCGGCATCCTGGACGCGCCCAGATGTATGCCGCCCCACGACCTCGTCGAGCTCGACGCCATAGAGCACGCGGCTGCGTTGCTGCCGGCGTTGAGCCATCTATGCCACACGCGCAGATGCCGACGGCCTGCACCGTTGCGCCATGGACGGCTACCCGCGAGCACAATCCCGCCTCGGCCCTTCTTGTCTTGTGAGCCTAGCTGTGTCGTAGTCCCCTGGCCGCCTGCACCCCTGCGCGCGCCAACCGTTCGACAAAATGCCCAGCCTTGGTCAAAATGAGAAGGAAGAAGAAGAGCTCCAAATTTTATTTTTTTGAATTAGTCCTTTTTGCAGCGCGCTACTTCGAATGTCATTTTTGCCGCGCGCTACTTGATTGGAATATTTGAATTTGTTATTTTGCCGCGCACTACTTGAATGTCATTTTTTCCGCGCCCTACTTGAATATTTGGAATTTTTGAATTTGTCTTTTTTGCCGCGCGCTACTCGAATGTCCAAACATCACCAAATTTTACACGAACATCACGCACTTGCAAAAAAAATAATTTTTTAAACTTTTTTATTTATTTTAAATCACGTTACTGTTCAGTGGGCTTAGACGAGCCCTGGCACCGAGTTGGATTTTTGAAATAAACCCCTCTCTCTCGACTATTCTCAGCCTACGGCTAGCAGCAGCAAGCAGCAACAACTAGCAGCATGAAGGAGGCAAAGGCGACTCTCACCCTGTTCATGGCGAGGTCGGACGGAGCAGGGCAGCAAGAGGACAGACGACAATGAGCTTCAAACGGTGGCAATGGCGGTCAGCGTCGAGGAAGGAGATGGAGCAGCGCGGCTCTAGGTCTTGTTTGAGAAGATGAAGCGGTCAACGAGGAGCTCATCGTGGGCATCCGCTTGCTTGGGGAAGGAGGCGACAAGCGCGGCACACTATCGGAGGTGAGCACGACGACCTAGCCGCGCCGATTTTCCTGCACGCATGCAATCGACGCGACCACCGGTCAGTAGGGAACAAGGGGGCGCGTCCTAGGAACGAAAAAACTAGGAGCAAACTCATCGAAGGAAGAAAAAGGAGGTCACCCAGGAGGGGCCCACTGGTCAGTGGAATAGGGATAAAAGGAGAAAATTTAATTACATATATAGGAGCTAACATAACATCCAGGTTAACAATGTTGATGACTAAACACGCGCACAATCATTTAGGACCAGATTTGAGTAGAAGAGCAAAATTTTAACTTGGAGAGATTTTGACCATGCAACTAAGTGATTTAAGTGATACCAGGAAATGCATTTGTATTTGTTTAATATGATGACATGATGATGAGCAAGGTCATTATAGTCCTTAAACAACGGGCTAACAAAATGGGTCATTACACCTCACATGGTTAATGTGTTCATGTCACCTGTATTCAGCGCGACGGTGTCAAAAATGATATGATGGTAATGATTAGCTTCCACCCTCCTTGGTCTCCACATCGAGGCCCCATTTGTTTATAAAAAAAGAGGCCCCATTTGATAGCAAAGTATTTTTAAAGTATTCTGACAATACTATAGTTCAATTTATTGTGAGGTGTTTGGCTACCCATAAAAACTACAGCATTGATACTATGGTATTCCCAAAACCAGAGTATTTTCTCTGTCTAATAAAAAGAACCTCACACCTCTTTTTTTAAAACAGAGCACGCAAAAGAAATGAGTGTCTTCAACTTCTTCCTCGCTCCAAGCCTGAGCACTACATCTACTCTATATTGGGCGCCACATCCGTCAAGGTTAATGGAGCCTTTGTCAACATCTTCCGAAGAGCGCCTACATACCCACGAGACCCGATATAATGGCCCGCATCACCTCGCCTTCTCAGTGCAGTTGCGACAGTTGTGGCAGGGGCCTCCTCGGGCTTGACGGTGGATGTGCTTATGGAGGCCACATTGAGGAATCCTCCTGCTCTGGAGGCAGTCGGGACGCCCACGAGAAGGAGCCATCCACCTCGGGCGATGCTAGCCAACGCACTGCCAGTCATGCCCTCACCCTCATTGGATCGTTGAACTCGAACTCCTACGCGACCGATTCTTTGAGGTGGAGAAAAGTAGTACAGTGACGCCGATGCAAGAGGAAGCAGGGGATAACGACAATGAGATGGATTGGCACATAACCGATAACTCACATGTGAGGCTATTCGTGGGGGAATCTACCTACAATACAACCATGCTAGAGGTGTTTTTTCAACTATAATCACCTCCAATAGTGTGTCAGTTCATTAGATGCGGGTTCACTTTTCTAAATAGCCTAAGCGTGCGCATTTGAGGCGGTTAGGGATTTTTATGCTCTTAACCGCCTGTGTGGATCACCTCTAATGCTCGTTTTTTGTACATTGTTAGGGTTAGTTTTTTTATGAGAGAAGTTCACTTTACAACCTTGAACAATTCTCTTTGTCCAATAATCAATTTTAAACACTAAGAACGATTAAGAATCAACACAAACTCTCCAGATATGTTTGGAAAAATGTCTGAAATTTTCCAGGAACGAAATTAGTCTTGTTTTTATATAATTATATTAAAAATTTCTAGTATCATTTTTTGGAAATTTTTTGGCCAAGAAAGGCATTAGGTTGACGTGGCTGCTGACTAGGCTAATTGACTAGACGGTCGACGGGTCAAACCTAGCCTACTTAGTGAAAACCAGTTTCAGGGGAAGGAATAGTCGAGTCCTAGCTGATTCTATAGTTCGAATTGAATCTTATATGATTTTAAAGTTCGGGGTTGAATGTTGGACAAACCAAATAGTTCAGGGTTGTAATGTGGACTTTTCTCTTCTTTTTTTGAGGAATTTTTTCATTTAGGGTTAGGGTTAGATTTCTGGTTTAGGGTTGGAGTTTGCAAATTAGGGTTCATTGTTTTGGATTAGATTTAAGATAAGTAATGTTAACAAAATTGACATCCAACATTAAGTGCTAAATGGCATACAACCGGAAGTGGTAAATTGATTTAGTTTTTTTTGGGGGGGGGGGGGGGGGTGCTAGACCTCTTTTTCCTGCGCCTAGCCCCACAAAAAAAATATGATGGTCATGTTTAAATATTGTGCCAAAGATGCTCCGCCAAATGTGAGATTTGTTGCTCGACCCGAACATTGAATTTTTAGTAAGAACCCAACACAAAGCTTGAAAACCCAGCCCATAGCCCGATCCAAAAGTTTGAAATCAGAAGTCCGATCCCAACCCCAACTATATTATAGGCCGGGCTAGGGTTTATTTCAAGGCAAAATTTAACATGCTCTTTCTTACCCCTTATTTTCACATTAGAGGTAAGAAGGTAAGAGTTACTCAGACGAATTACTTAATAAAATTAACGGCTCAGATCTATTATATACTCTTACCTCTTATGTGAAAATATGAGGTAAGAGGAAGCATGTCAAATGGTGCCGTCTAGCCTTCCACGGTTCTATCTAGTGCCTTTGTCATAACTGGCATGGCGACGGTTGAAGCACCTGCATGTATGGAAGGCCTAACTCTGACCGAGGACCTTATGTTGTAGAATTTTGTCATCGCCTCTGATTCTAAGCAAGTTATCAATGCTATAGAGAAGGCCAACTGATTAAGTCTAGAACACTTTCTTTTAATTGTAAGTTTACCTTTGAAGGTAGAGCAGCAAATAATGATGCTGATAGATTAGCCAAGCTCTCGTATTCTTTGGATCAGGGAAAACATATATGGATATCGGTACCCCACTACCCTTTTTATCCCACAACTCGTGGAATTTTTTTTGAGTAACAAGACTTGGTTTAAACCCCTAAAAAAACAGTGCCTTTGTTACCGCTCAAAATAAAAATCCTACTGTGCCGAAAATGAAATTATGAAAGCACGGCCCCGTCTGTCCTGCTAGCCGCCATTACAGTCTTTGTTTTGGTTCAAGCAATGGAAAGCTAATCTCCGCCTCACACTTGAGTTCAACACCAATCTCTCTCCCTCTCTCTCTCTCTCCAGCGCGGGGTGAGCTGAGCCATGGCGGAGCTGCCGCTCGCGGGGGGCTTGCTGGACCTGCGCCCGGGCAAGCTCTCCCCGAAGCTCCCGCCCCCGCCGCTGCCCATGCCCTGCCGCCGGAGCCCGCCGCGCTCCCAGGTCGCCGCGGCCGTGGCATCTCCGTGCCGCGCCGTCCCCGAGCTCCACTCCACCACCGGTAAGCAGTAACGGCGCCCCCTCACTCCTCGTCCCCTTTCCCCGCCTGATTCGATTCGCTCCGGCGTAAGTCCTTTGCCGTGGCCGCAGAGCTGGCGGACGGGAGCGTCGTGTTCCACTTCGCGCACCCGCCTGTCAAAGACCACCCGGAGCCCAAGGCGTCCGGCCCCGACCCTGGGCACGCGGATGCCTCGGCCTCGCCGCGCCCGGAGCTGCGCGTCGAGGAGCCGAATCCACACACGGCAGCTGACGCCGGTGAGATTTCGCTGGCCTCGTCGGAGGCGCCCGAACAGGCCGTCAGCTCCGGTGTCGGTGTTGAAGCGGAGGCCGGGTTGGCTAGTGGAAGGGCAGTTCTCCCGGCCGACTGCCAGCTCGATACTGACGGCAGTGGAGGTGAGCTTGGTGCCTCGGAGGAGAGTGAGGCTGTGGAGGCGGACACGACGGCGCCTGCTGGTTTGGAGGAGGTGGATGCGGATGCGGGAGCTTCGTCGGAAGGCTCTGTCACTCAGGATTCCCACACTGGCGTGGATGCAGAGTCTAGCAGCGACGACCAAGAGGCCACGGAATCCGGAATTACCATCCCACCAGCAGCGGTATGTGTTCCTCCGTGTGCTCAATTAGGCAATTTCTCTCTGATTTCTTGACTTGCTGTGTACAGATAGTGTTCTCAACATTTCTCAGTCTTGCTTTGTCCGAAGTGGATGCACCATTCTTGTAGCTTGAGTACTTTGTGATGTGTCTGCGAGTTTCACTAGCAGTAAAAAGGACAGTAAATTTGTTACAGGACATTGTTAATTAGCTCATCTAGGTTTGTAGTTCACATTCACGGTCGTTGTTCCAGACCTGCTATGGTTGTTGAGCTTGTGAACACACCCCGAACAGAACAGAGGCGTTCGACACTTGTTGAATATACTCCTGGTTTTCTGTTTCGAGTGATCACGGACCATAACCTTTTATCTTTTCTCTAACAAACCATACCCTTTAATGTTTATTTTTGTGGGAATCAGTTGTTGGGCCATCGCTTTCCCCATCTGTTGATGTTCTGGATCATGCTTGATTTCGTGTGTTGCTGTCATGATATTTTTGTTTCGCTCTCTCCTCGTCTAATTGACCATATATTTTTAGGGACCACATCTTATACTACTGCCTCAGGGCTCAGGGTCCGGTATTTAAGGCCCATCGCATTATTGGTCAAACTTTGACCATTATAATCTAACAAACAAAATATGGGTTATACATAACAAAAAGTATACCATTGGAAACTTATTTCAAATACGAATCCAATATTATACTGTTTTGTAGCCAGTTATGCTTTGCTAGTTATTAACTCATAGCCAAAGTTTGATCCAGAATACGAGGGGGGCTTATGTACCCAAAAAGAGGGGATAATAAAGACTGTCTTTCTATGAATCAACATATGAGATAGGTATACCAGATGAAGTGACGCACGCATACTCCATGAAACTTTGGTCTGGAAATTTAAGTGCAAAATGGACATGTCCTTGACCATGTCTGCTTAGGGACCACATCTTATACTATGTGAGAGATTAACACATGAAATGCATGCATACCAGTACCAGTTGAATGAAAATAATCTGGAAACTTAAGTGTAAAGTGGAAATAACCTTTTGAGCAAGACATGTACTTCTGGCTTGTGGGCATAGAACTTATGCTATGAATTAGATGTCTCTTTGTGGTATTCAGTTGGATACATGCAGGTTAGCGGCTAACCATTGCTCCTTTTTCCACAATAGGGAGAAGTTCACAACAAGGTGGATCGGGAAAAGAACACTTCAGAAGTGAAGAGTTCTGATAGGCATGACTTTCTTCATCTCACTTCTATTTCAAATATTTCAATTTTCAAACCATAGGTGGTCAATATCATCTTTTCCATATAATCCGTCTGTGCTGCTATTTCTTGCAAAGATGAATATGGCATACATATATATTGTCTTCATATAGTTATGCATCTCTGTAACCAAATGTTATGGCTTTTACTGTATTTAAACATTTAACACAATCTTGACGAAATGATCTGATCATTCTTTCTTGTTCAATATTCATATATAGGACGGTTCCAGTAGCCTCATCGACGCTTTTGTTGACATCGGGTGCTGCAATCTTGCCTCATCCTTCGAAGGTAATAACTGTCCTGCGCCTGCATTTTCTAAATGGCAGAAGCAATTTCACTTATTCTTTTGAGAAACACAATTTCACCTATTTATAATGTCAGTTGCTCACCCGTCTTTTCAGTACTTCATCTGATCCCAAAAGATGGTTGTTTTCTACTCTTCAGGATACCCAAATCTGGGCAGTAACTTTTATAGTAGCACATAAAAAACTGTGAAGTAATATTAGGGAAACATATTGATCTGCCTACACGATTATTTTCGCCAGTCTAGATATATATAATGAAAATTCCAGGTTTTCAGGTATCACAGCCATTTCTAAAAAAAAAGTCTAGATATATATAATGAAAATTCCAGGTTGAAAATGGAGATGTGTTGTGTTGTGTTATGTATCCTACTTCGATAAAATTGTGTTTGGAGAAAATAACTGGCTTAATACTTTGATCTTTGCAGTTCTCACAGAACGTACAAAAATTTCATCATAGTACATTTTATTTATCCATGGCAATATATGCAGTACACTGGCAATCCAGTGGCAGAGCCAGGAATTATGTACAGGGTGTGCACACCAAAATTTTCCTGGGTTGCCTTCTGATCGGCTGTAGTCTGCACTCTGTAGACCTGGTCCTAAACTTTTCTCAAAATTTCTGGGTGTGCCTGGGCTCACCTGGCCCACCCTCTAGAACTGCCTATGTGGCAGTCAATGCTACCAGTAACATATATTTTATTATCTCTCTCATGGGCCATCATAAGGCTAATCCAAGCTCCCGCTGACACTTTGGCTGTGATATCTGTATAATTTTCCCAGGCAGCGACAGGCGGAGAAGATGCTTATTTTATTGAACACAATGGTTGGTTTGGTGTGGCAGATGGAGTTGGTCAGTGGTCATTTGAAGGTTAGTAGGTTAATTTTCTTTGGTTTTGATTCTGTAGTTTAACCTCATGTATCATGCCTGGCCTTCTAGACACCATTCAGTTGGTGATGCTAGTCTTAAATCTTAATGTTAGATTGCTTTACAAAGGCAGTTTGTTACCCCCTTTGTCCAGAAATATCAGGCACTCTTGACCTTGTACAGTCTCCATTGCATAATTTTGACTATAATTTAGATTACAAATTGCCTAAAATTAGTAACAATGTAACTTTTGCAACAAAAATACAATAATAGTATTCTTGCATGCTCAATCCATATAATTCTGCACCTTATATTTCTGGACAAAGAGAGTATAAGATAACTGGTCATAAGTCTTAACTCACTGTTGGTGGTCGTCCATTAACTTTAGCAACATTCCTTCTCAAAGCCCTGAAAAATGGGGCCATAAAAACGTACACGTACAACAGCAAGCGATCCCCGCCAGAATCCTCATGCCTCCTGCCGGATGCCATCTCCCCTAACCCCTCACCCAATTCCTTCACCCATTTTCATGTCAACAAGCTTCTTTCTTTAGCTTTTAACTTATAATGCTTCATATCAGCAGGCAAGTTTGTGGTCTAATTTTTTTTGGACATATTAATTTAGTAAACCATGTTCCATCTCTTCTTTTTATGGTACCGTAGCACGGGCACCTTGCTTAGCCAGTAGAATGTGTATTCTTTGTGAAAGACGACTACCGATATGTGGGGAAAACGTTATTCACTGATCGCTACTTCTACCTTCTGTGGATGTTCAGCAGAAGTAACTAACATATACCAATATAAGACAGGGATGCTATTTTGTAGTAAGAAACACCTTTTGCATAATTTAGTTTTAAAACATAAATCTTCTTTTTCTGGACCCTGGAAGCTTAATAAGAGTTGAAATTATCTGGAAATAATGCTGCAAGCAGGTACTTACGACAATTTAGTGAGAAATCAAGAACCGATTTAGTCTGGTCTGCATCCAATCCTATAATAAGGTACTGTACATAGATCAAGTACCACCAGTGCCGGGATGATGACAAGAACTAAGTTGTAAGGGTTAGACAATGACCATTGAGCTGCAAAATGACAATTCAATTCCTTGGAAAAGCAAAGCATGACACGTGCACCAACTATAGACTTAAGAGATGCGTCAAGCCTCGAGTGCTCTTACCTCTTATTATTTTGTATGTGTAATAATTAATTCACAATATGTGGTTGATTACAATTCCATATGTTTATTTGTAAGAGAAAAATATTTTGTATCTTTATACCTCAGAAATATGCGGATAAATATGTAGATTGACAAGTTGAAACAGAAAAGTAGAAAACGGCAGGATCTGAGAGATGAGTATTGGTTTAAGATGTGCACTACCAAACGCATTATATCAGTTCAATTTGGCTCTGGGTACAAGAAGTAGGATCATTACTCTTTAGGGGATTAATGTGCCAGCCTTTGTTCACAGCCTCTATAGACATGCGCAGACAATTTTCTTCTTGAGACGTGGTCTTCAAGACTTCAAGTTAGGGAGCATTACTGTCAATATAGGTTTGTACTGTTGGCAACATTAAGAAGAACTGCATCATAGATCTCAAGATAAATATAAACACCATGACTTTAGCTCATGTTTTCTTTACCTGACGTCTAGCAAATGTGTATTTGGAACTTCATGCACATGGTTATTCATAGGCATGCCACAGTGCTAATTTTTTGTTGTAATATTTGTACTTAGGAATCAACGCAGGACTTTATGCAAGAGAGCTTATGGATGGCTGTAAAAAAGTAATAGCGGAAAGTGAAGGAGGCTCTGAGCTTTCACCCGAGCAAGTTCTCTCCAAGGCTGCAGCAGAAGCAAGGTTTCCTGGTTCTTCGACTGTCTTAGTTGCTCACTTTGATGGCCAGGTCTGTTATTTTATCAAGACCATCACAGTTCTTATTTCTCCTCGTGTCATACTTATTGGACCTATCATTGTCACAGCTTCTTCATGTATCAAATATTGGAGACTCGGGGTTTCTGGTGATAAGGAATGGAGAAGTACACGCGAAATCAAAACCAATGGTTTATGGCTTCAATTTTCCACATCAAATCGAGAAAGGGGTTGATCCCTTAACCCTTGTAGAGGTAAAAAAAAATTTTGGTACCAAGTCTAGTCCCGCACCATATGAATAATTGAAAACCAACACTCTTGTTTCCACTGCGTTTTTCAGAATTATACCATTGACATAGAGGAAGGTGATGTCATTATAGCAGCCACCGATGGCCTCTTCGACAACGTCTACGAACAAGAATCGGCAGCCATGATCTCGAAATCTTTGCAGGCAGATCTAAAACCAGCGGTAGAATCATCAACTTGCTTTCTAAGTAAAAAAAAAAAACCCTGAATCTCGGTCTCAAGATTGAATCATGGCACGCCTGACTATTCTACTCGCAGGAGATGGCCGAGCACCTTGCTGCCAGGGCACATGAGGTAGGGAGGTCTGGAGCACGGAGAAGCCCATTTTCAGACTCTGCCGTCGCGGCGGGTTACCTAGGTTTCAGCAGGGGGAAACTGGACGACACAGCCGTCGTTGTGTCGATCGTCCGGAGATCCGAAGCTTAAGCTGTAGAAGGCCCCCGAGGTGACAAGCTATTATTTTGGTCGCAGGCAGCTGCACGCACTGTCTGGGAAAGTGTTGCATCAGTAGTTCAGAAATTGCGCGACAAGAAGTGCAGTGGTGTGCATAGCGAAGTTCGCCTATGTAAGTAGTCTAATCCAAGAAGCACATGGTACAGCACACACCTGGTCTGGTTTGGTCTGGTCTGATGAGCAAGGCGCAATTCGCGCATGTAAGTAAGTGATCTAAATTTATGTTTGGTGTTGGTGTTCTTGTGTAAATTTTGGGCTGTAGAAATATGATGCATGATGCATTTGAACTGTAATATTCACGATCAAAACATGATCAGAAATTCATGGCGTCAAGTTGTTACTGGTACATCAACACACTGTCAATTGTAGCCCTAGGGAATTGGCCAGACACTCGCCAACTCCTCTAGGCACTTGCCGATGGAGAAGCAGCCCTAGGGAATTGGTCGGGCTATGGAGGTGTTCGACATCGGTCAAGACCTTGTCAGGTAAAGTGAGCCCTTGTCGCTGTGGTCATAGTGGGTGTGGTGGCTAATCTCCTAAATCGGTGTAAACCGAAGGTTGTCGTATCCTTCTATTAGTGACGATACACCTTCTCCGCGATGAATCTAGTTTTAAAAAGAAAGAAAAAACTCTCTCCATCCAAATATACAAGGTCTCTTTGAATTTTGAGGCTAATTTTTAGCCCTAATTTGACTAACAAAGTATAAATTATATGCAACAACATTTATACCATCGAATTTGTATTTGAAAGAGGTTTTCTGTGGTATAACTTCTATGGCATATACCTCATGTTTTATTAGTTAAATTTATTTTCAAAATTAGAATCAAATATCGTACTCAAAAGAAAAAGGCAAATGGAAGTTTTTCGACAAGTATTACACTCCTTCCTCAAAATTAAACTCGTTGGCCTCCTACAGAAACATATAAAGACCAGAGTGCCCATAGCATGTTATTTGTAATCGAAACGGTGAAAATGACAGATGATACAAGGAATTCTGGCTCAACACGAGCCATATATATGTAGTATTTCAGAGGGAAAACCTGATGTTAGGTACATTGCGGTTACCACCAGAGACAATACACATCAGTAAAAAAGGGAATTGTCAGATCTTACAAATTCTGGTTGTGCGCGAAAATTGAATATAGTTATGATGATCCAGTGTAACCTGGAGCCACAAGATTGTTGATCTACGCTAATCTACCAACCAATAAACATGTTTTGGCCAACCAGAAAAATGGATATGCGTACAATTATTTTCCTAGGTTTGAAACTTGCAACTTTGAAAAATGAAATTCAAACAAAACTTTAGCCTCAGGATTAGGTTACTTTATGAGTTGTTTTTACTCTATAGTTGACAGAGCGGATATACACCAACCTGGAGCAAAGCTCCCACAATTTTCGGCAAATGGATCAACGTAGCCATGACTTCTAAGTGCTAACTGATCTCCCTCAAAAAGAAAAGGTGCTAACTGTTCTCCCTCAAAAAGAAAAGGTGCTACCGGATCTAGCCCTTTGCCTGCTCCACAGACTGCAAATTGAACAGATGGCTACAACACATTTCAAAGGATCACTACAAGCACCCCAAAACAGCATGTCAACTATTTGACTCACCATTTGTCTTGCCTCTGTCAGGTTTAGTGTCCTGCTGTGTCGCATCTGGCGGAGCATTAGTAGCATCCTTGATGTCCTTAATCTTGACTGACGCTAGCTGACTATCACTTCCATCGCTTTTTGAAGCAGAGGCCTTATCAGGAGATGATGTCTCACCTTTCTTCAGAGATTCCTCTTTCGTATGGGCAGGACTTCTCATTTTGTCCTCTGCAATTTCCTTAACGACACCCTCTAATGTATCTAACCTGACTAAAACCGTTGCCAGCTTCGAATCGGCATCCTCCTTAACAGAGTCGGCTTCAAGTTGTTTCTGTTTCTCTACTTCCTCGATTTTTTTCCTTTTTACTTCTGCTTCCTGAGACAAGCAACATAAAACTCCATTAGTAAATGTTTACTGAATATACCTTTCATATCGTGACAAGAATCTATCAAGTGCCAGAATAACATGTGGAATGTCTGGAGTTATGCTAATTTTAGTTTTACTTGAACACCGGATGGTTTCCACATAAAAGTATAGTTTCCTATTGAAATATATGGAATTCGGAGCAAACGTCCAACCTTCAGATTAGCAACTGTTTGTACAACTTGATATTTAAAGTATACTTTCAGAACAGAAACTATGACATTCTTTAGAAACCTGTAACTGCTTAAGGTGTATATATCCGCTGTATCACACATAATATTTCCTGTGAACAAACCAATTGATGGCGATGGTCTGTTTGCATTGAGATATTTCCAACAGCCAGATTTGCTACCAACAGTTGAGATTGAAAAGGGACTGCTCACCAATCACTTAATACTTTTTTGTGGAAATACCAAAATCTATCATGAAATTGCAGATATGTAAACATGTAGCATAACATTTTTAGCCCGTAGGGAACAAACATGTTTCTAGTAAGTAACTGATAGCATTAATAGTAGAGTGCAATTTTTTTTAGTGAAAAGTAACAAGGTTGGTGTGTTCATACTTCACAATGTAGAAAGAGAACTCCAAAATAGAGTATCTACCTGCAGGATCTCCTAATAAAATGGCTCAGTAACCAATGTAACTGAAAAAAAAGTGCTACATGTGCCTCGGCACATAAATAACATATCTGGCAGAGTGATCACTATAACATCGATGGTTTGAAAAGTCCACAGCACATGAACTAACAATTTCAACTGCCCTAACAGGTTCCATTGTACGTGCATTTAGGTTAAAACTTTATCACAGAGCTTTAACCAAGGGCGCATTTAGAATGCTGAATGATCATGACTAAGAGTACTTGGCTTAAGAGCCAATGTCATACAAGTCAAACTCTTTCACTTAGTAGCTCCAAAGGATCAGTCATGTAGCATTGATATATGAAAACAAGTTGCAGCATAATGTTCGCTAAATAATAAAGATATCAATAGGTCATATTTATGCCCACTGTTGTACAAGATTCAAAATTTTCAGAGATCCTTTATTCCAAAGGAAACTGCACAGTATGAGGGAATCACAGCATATTACCGCTTCCATCCTTTTGATCTCACTTCGCGCATACTGGGCTACCAAATAGACAGCTGCACACCAAAACAAAAGCCGCAATGTAAACATAGAAAACTGAAAAAGAACTTCACATTTGACACCCCAAAGATTACATATCAGAAAGGAATGGAGTTTATCATGAAACAAACCTAGTGAGGGCATGCAAACAAAGAAGAGCTGTACAAGGTGGAAGTCGAGCCTGAAATACAAAAGAATTATAGAAATCAAAAAGACTGCCATTAGGAATATGTTTGTAACAGAAATCATCTCCAAAACCAGCATTCCAAGAAAATGTTACAGATTGAATGCTCCTCAATTTTGTAAAGGCATTCTAGATTTCACACATGTTTTTTTATTAGCACCATGGGAAGAACTGGAGATAGAAACTATGACCTCCCGTACTAATATTGATCTTAGTCTCGCCTTCTCATTCTGAGGAAATATGCAACTTCTATTTCCATGACCTCATTATTAGAACACATGGAGAACTTTCCTAGCTTCAGTTCAGGCATGATTTGTTGAACGTTAACAGAATAGGAGTCACATAGCTAAGGTTTAAATCAACTGCCAGCTCAGTATGAGAAAAGAAAATCTTCGCAGGGCTTGGATTTAGCGAAGTAGGATTCTCACAAAAGAAAATCTTCTTTGTGGTTAATTCCTGGCAGAAGGGTATGATTTATATGCAAACAAAGTAGAACAAAATGCATCATGATTTTCCATGATCCGTGCTCCACAAACAAGGTTCCATGGTGACAACCTTGCAACGAGACAAGTTACTATGGTTATTGCCTAATGCTCACCCGAACTCCTTGCGCTTGGGGGGCACCGTGAAGAGGATGTTGGCGGCCGTCTTCCAATCAGCGCCGCTGGACCAGTCGAACTCCTGCACTTTCTTGTACGCCTCCATCCGCGCCGCATGCGCCTCCCGCGCCTTCGCCGCGGCGTCCGTGGGGGCGACGGGGGGAGCTCCCTCGCCGGAAGCGGACGAGGACGAGGAGAGGAGGCGGCAGAGGTGGGCGAGGGGGAGGCGGAGGCGAGGTCTCAGCGCCGGAAGCATCGCGTGGTGGGTGCAGGGCGCCTCGGGGACGGCGGCGGCCTTCAGGGGCTTTGGGGCAGGGCCGCCGGCCGTGGTGCTCGCGTGCCACAGCCAGCCGCCGCCAGCTTCGGGGGGGATCGGGACGTGTGGGCTTGTGGCCTGTGGGGTGGTGGACTTGATATTGGACGAGTATCGGTGGTGGGCTGGGCTGGTGAAGTGCAGAACATGGGAAGGCGAAAGTGCTGTTCTCATCCCAACCTGAGCTTGGGCGAACAGTAAAATTAAAAAGAATCATCTAAAAAAGTAAAATTAAAAAGAATTGAAAAGAAATTTCAAGGTTATGAAATTTATTATGTGCTAAAAATTGATTATTTTTTTACTTGTGTGAAAAGTTTCATCAGCAGATGACATTCGTGAAAGACGTGACAAACAATCCCGATGCTTTCGAAAATAACATTTTGGAGGCCACGTTTTCCACGAATGTCATCCGGTGATGAATTTTGTAACCAATAATATATTTTTTCAATGTGAGGCACAATTTTTTTTCTAGATTTTTAAAATTTCTGAATTTTTATTTTATTTTTTGTTCATCCAAACTCACCTCGGGATCAGAACAACCGCGTCCGTAGGAAGGCCTCCTCTTTGCCTAAAACAGAAGGCCTCCTCTAATCGGTAATTTTGGTTTTATATTGAAAAGGCGACCTCTATATATATGGCTCTGAATTCTTTTCTTTTTGATTAAAAAATAATAAGAATCCATAGCCATATACATGGCCCTGGATTCTACTACCTCTCTAACTTAATGTAAGACTTCTTCTTATCGAAGGAGTATAATTTATACTAATAAAAACCTTGAAAGACATAAGATTATATTTGATTAGTGGTATGGTTTTTGGTTTTAAAGATTTATAGAGACCATGGCGACACGTCTTTTATCCAACTCAACCCGTCGATGCACCACATTTAAGTTTCTATCTAATTTGTACCGTCATCATTTTTTTTGCAAATGGTCTATTGTACTTTCTCAAACTTAACATGTAGTCCACTATATCCATGTTAACGAAACTAAAACTTAACCGAGGTGGACTGTGAGTTGACTTTAGGCTTTGTTTGTTTGGACTTCTACTACTGCTTTTTGCAGCTTTTCTGCATTGGCAAAAAGCGGCAAAAGCTCCTAAATAGGGGTTTTTTGCTTATGAATCAATATTGTTATATGATGATATAAGCCAAAAGCTGAAGCAAAAAACACTTTTTTAGGTGCTTTTTTGGCATTTTTGTCAAAGTGAAAAGGCTGCAAAAGCAGAAGCAAAAGCCCAAACAAACAGGGCCTAAATATGTGGTCAATATTGCAAATATGAAAATATTATGGAAATAGGCCACATATTTAGATCTCTGTGTAGTAGGCTTCGTCAATTTAGGTATGTCAGGTCTCAATTCACATTTGCATTTATGCTTCTGCATTTTTGTGACTGAAATTTGCGTATATGCTTAGTTTGTATGTATCAAGCAATAACCCTTCGTGGGTTGAAGTCTCAATCAACGTGGATGTACGATAGCGTCACCTATTAGAACAATGCCAAAAATCTCCGTGCCTTCATTGTGTTTGATATCTCTGATCCCCTTCTTTACGTTCATATGCAAAGTCTTTAATTTTCGCTGCATACTCTTTAAGCTTGCGTGTGTAGGGTGCTACTTCACTTGTGATAATTGCTAAAAAATTCCTACAACTATAATTGGGAAAATATTAAATTTTTATCCCCTCTAGCCTACTTATGATCCTACAGTGACTCTCTCCCAATTTCCTAGACAAGAAAATTGGATGGTGTAGAGATTTTCCTCCAATGGCTGAACTTTGCCTCTGAGCAAGGTCCCAAGGTGATCTCAAATTCCAATAGAACCAAAATTGACTATAGGGTTTGCTGGAGTGTACCCTTGCAAGAGCAATCCATCGGGCTGCCGGCCGCGGCGCTTCCTTCTCGTCAAACACCACATCATCCATGTCCTCTTCTGACAGCCCTAGTTCCTTCATAAGCTGCTCAACATCATCGGTCTCTGTTGGTCCTAAGGCCGCAAAACCGGAAGCCGCGCTCGAAGGCATCTCGAACCCTAATCCGATTGAAACAACGATCGGGCCTTCTTGAGGAACTCTAAGCCTTCCGCTCTCCACAGCCTAGCCGAGACCAGGAGGCATCATAGAGAACGCCCCCGGATCAAGCGCGAGGACGACGGGATGAAGCCGAGGAAGGGAAGAGCAGATCTCGACGGCGGTGAAAGATCGCCCCGGGAGGACCAAAACCCTAGTGAGAGGGGAAAAACTATCAACACTAGTACACGTAATCTGATCTGGCCAACCCGTTGAAAACGAGTCCAGTCCCGCTGAGACCAACTGACCAAACCAGCTGAAAAGGTTTTGTATTAATGACTGGGGTTTTAACAGAATTCTGGGTTCTTAGAGACTAAGTGCTAGAATTATGAAAGGTGTGTATTATCCGGATGGAGAGTTTTCGACAGCCGACCTAGGTGGGCACCCCTCTCAGATATGGAGGGGAATATTAGAGGGTCATGAAATTTTGAAGCTCGGACTGATCCGGAGGATAGGTAATGGAAACGCAATGAGTATTTGGGACATGAACTGGCTACCCCGGAAGGAAAACATGAGGCCCATTGTTGCATTAACTGTTGATCCTCACCTCGTGTCAGAGTTTATTGACCATGAGAATGCATGTTGGAACACTACACTGATTGAGCAGGTATTCTTGGCATATGATGCAGCAGCCATCTTGAGGATCCTGGTTTGTACCAGGAATATGGAGGACTTTTGGTCATGTGGATTTTGAAAGAATGGAATTTATTCTATCCGGTCTGCTTACAGAATGATCGTCGCAACAAAAAGTAGGCGTGAGGACTGGCTGGAGGAAAGAGCGGGGCCCTCAAATAATGCAGATAATGAGCGTTGTTGGGAAACTTTATGGAAAGTGCATGTGCCGGCGAAGCTAAACAAATTTCTTTGGCGGTTGGCTAGAACTCCTTACCAACTGAAGATGTGAGAAAGAAGAGAAAGATGTCACACCATGAAGAATGCTTTGTGTGTGGAGCTCAAGATTGTTGGAGACATAGCCTTCTCGAGTGCAACATGGCTCGTTGTGTTTGGTCTCTTGTAGACCATGACCTACTTGATCACATGATTGCTACATAAGAACCATCAACACGAGCTTGGCTGTTTTCCATGATGGAAAGTCTGAACCATGGGGAGGTGACAAGGTTGACAGTTACTTTGTGGGCAATATGGTACGCGAGGAGGCAATTGATCCATGAAGGAATACACCAAAGTCCCTATGACACGCACATGTTTGTTCTCAATTTCATAGCTGAGCTAGACCAATTGAATCCGGCGTCACAACCACAATTGAGGACAGCCCCACAACAACCTCGTCAAGATTTCATGTGGATGCCACTAGTGGAAGGATTAGTGAAAATCAATGTAGATGCCGGAGTATCTTCAGACCGGAACGTGGGTACGATAGCTGCTGTGTGTCGAGCTCGTGATGGAACTTTGCTGGGCTCATCTTTGCTAGTCATTCATGGAATGATAGACCCTACGACGCTTGAGGCGATTGCATGCAGGGAGGGGATGTCCCTAGCGCAGGATCTTGGAATGGATCGCCTTCAAATCTCTTCAGATTGTAAGCAGGTGGTGCATCATATTCATCAAAGAGCCGGAGGAGACTACGGTACTATTATTAGAGAGATCTTACGGACATCTATGTTATTTTCGTTGTGTAATTTTTTTTTTGAACCCCGAGAGTCGAACTATGAGGCTCATAGGCTTGCTAGGTTTGGTGTTTTTCTCCCTGTAGGGAGGCATCTGTGATTGGGTTCTTCGCATGATCCAATTGTAATTCCTATGAATATTTTAGCTAATAAATAAAGGCCTAGCAAGATTTTCTCCAAAAAAGATGCATGGGTTAATTTGGGGAATTATATATAGAAAAATTAAACTGAAAAAGAAGAGACTTGCTAGTAGTATATATACACCCAACAAACGGTAAAAATTAAACTGAAAGCGAATCAACCTGTGGTTGAGTTGGTTAGGTGGACAGTGGTATCCCCAACCTATCAGGGCTCAAATCCTGGTGCCCGCATTATTCCTGAATTTATTTCAGGATTTCCGGCGATGCGCTTTCAGTGGGAGGAGACGTTCCTATTGACGACGAGGCATCTACGGTGACTTCGTAAATCTCAAGATGATATGCCGGCTCAGTCTCTCGGAGGTGCTCATAGGGGTAGGGTGTGCATGTGTGTGTTTATAAGGATGAGTGTATGCGCGTGTATATGAGCGCTTGTGTTTGTACTGATGCTAAAAAAAAGGTAAAAATTGGCCCCAATGGAGGCAGCAAAAATGGAGGGAGTACGGTTGATCTCAGCTAGGGCCGACCATGCGTATGCATCGGGTGAATTGTTCGGCCCGTTGCTTATGCCATGCCGTAGTTCTTCCATCGCGGAAACAGTTTTGCATCAGTCCACGCATGGAAATAAGCGGCATCCTTTGCTTTGACCATTTAAATCAGTGCAACGTCAGTCACTCAGACACTGTAATAATACTCCTTGGTGACCGTGCTGGGTCACAAACAGATTAACATGGGCGTGAGCGTTGATTTTGGCAGTCGAGCTAGTAGTAGTGTAGCTTCAAAGCAAAAAAAGCTAGTAGTAGTGTTGGACCTTGGTTCTTGGGTGGTGCGAATTCGTTGCACGTTCCTTTCATCCAAGTGTTTCAGTACTACTGCATGCTACAGGCACACGTGTTCGAGGCGCACACAGTGCACGCGTAGCCTGCAGCGCATGCAAGGTCCCGACCGGTCTATGGACACCGTGCGTAGCGCGAACCGTTGCTGATGCGCGGGCGGGCGCGTCGGACTTTGGGCTCGGCATGCATGCATGCATGCATGCATGGAGACATGATACTTAGCCACGGCAAAGAGCAATGCAGTGAATATTCAGGGCGCTAATAATTTTGGCGCCTCTGTACAATATTTTGTCACCAAAAGTGTGTTGCACTTGCGGAGGTATGGATTGGACAGATTTTTCTTTTTCTTCCCAAAGATGATGGACTCATGGTACTGCCTTGAGCAAGTAGTTCATGGTGTAGTCCTTGGTGCAGAGAGAGATGCACTAATTGGCAACATGATACCAAAGAGAAATGCAGTAGTACGGGGTCTCTACGAATTTCAGGATTTGTCTGCCCAATGCACATCCATTCTGTATCAAAATTAGGGATCGCTTACACATCAGGCACCTAATTTTTTTTAGCTTGCATCAGTCACTTTCATTTAGGACCATCAGATCTCATCCTGCAGTCCAAACAGATCGCACACTCACACAATTTGTCTCCCCCCCCCCCCCCACTAATTGGCAATACCAAAGAGAAATGCAGTAGTACTGGGTCTCTACGAATTTCAGGGTTTGTCTGCCCAATGCACATCCATTCTGTATTAAAATTAGGGATCGCTTACATGTCAGGCACCTAATTTTTTTTAGCTTGCATCAGTCACTTTCATTTAGGACCATCAGATCTCATCCTGCAGTCCAAACAGATCGCACACTCACACAGTTTGTCTCCCCCCCCCCACTAATTGGCAACATGATACCAAAGAGAAATGCAGTAGTACTGGGTCTCTACGAATTTCAGGGTTTGTCTGCCCAATGCACATCCATTCTGTATCAAAATTAGGGATCGCTTACACGTCAGGCACCTAATTTTTTTAGCTTGCATCAGTCACTTTCATTTAGGACCATCAGATCTCATCCTACAGTCCAAACAGATCGCACACTCACACAGTTTGTCTCTCCCCCCTCCCCCTCATTCTTGCTCATCCTCCCCACCCCTCTACAGGCCATCGCGCTTAGGGTTTGCTCGGAGTGGCTCCGGAGGGGACGGAACCGACTAGGCCATGGCAGGGCATACCCATGGCAGAGGACAAAGATGCCAAGCTAATCTTCAATAGTCTCATCAATATCACACTAGGAGATGGTGAGATGGTCTTGTTTTGGAAGGATAGATGGATTCATGGTTTCACAAATTGGAGAAATAGCACCCTCCATCCTAGAGATGGTTAGGGAAACTCCAACGCACGATCCCAAACGGACGTCCGTTTTGTCCGGATTTCGTCTTTTTGGGGTGGCAATGGCACGACGTCCGCCTGTATTTTTGAACGCGCCGGTGGGCGCGCGGCCGCATCTCATCCGCATACATTTTTTCGCTGCATTATTATTATTATTTTCATCAGCGAATTTTTTGATACATTGAAGTGCATTCACCAAATCTTGACTAGAATAGTAAGACAAAAAAAAACAGGAACCACAAAAAAACATTTTAAAAAATATCCAACTTTCATCCTGCAAAAAAAAAGATATCCAACTTCCATAATTGCTTCCGCAAGCTAGATTAGTATCTTCTCAATGCCTTTATTGTTGATCTGCGGATTTTTGATCTTGCATGCTTCTTTTTTCTTCGAGTCTAAAGAAGTAGACGTTGCTTCTTCGCATCTAGTCTCATCTCTAGCCTCTATTCTAGCAACAAGTGCATGGACATCTATCAAATTTTGTTCTATCAATAAATTGATGTATTTTCTTCCCAATACCAAAAGTTGCATCCTTCCTACACAAATTTTTTTTTGAGTATATGCAAAATGCACCGAATCCGGGAGCACAACCGAAGCTAAACTAGCACATACCCCATCGTTTTTGCACTTGACGAACATGCATATGGGATGTCCCGGCATTATAGACACGCGACGCACGACCCTTCGTGGAAAGTCATCACACTTTACGAGCGGCAATGGTGCGCAGACGAGCCTTTGGGCCAGCACCGAGCCCGGACGACGGTCGTTGATGTATTTGCTGGCAGACCGGCGACGGGTAGATCCAAGCGACTAGAGGCAGGGTCAATACCTGCATGTGGCCTGGGGGCGTTGCCGGGGCTGTGTGGTCCGGTACCCGGCTAGTCCATGGCACGGCGCAGCCTCCGACAGCTGGGTGAGCTCGATTCCGGCTGGATCTGCTCCAAATTCGGCCGCCAGATGTGCTGAAATCAGGCGGCCGGGGTTGGACAGCTCGGGGTGTCGAAAAAACGGGGGCTGCGACAAGGGTAGGGGGGCAAGCAAGCGGCCGTGCTGGACAACGATATGGCTGGCGGCGGTGGCGGCTAGGGACGAGAGGGAAGTGGGACGGGGTGCGGCTGGAGTGGGGGGGGGGTGATAGAAAAAGGGGCGCATGTGTCCCCTACAGGCAAGCTGGGGGAAGGACAAGGGCACGCGTCGTACCCATCCGCGCGTGTTAGTTTGGCCGCAAACGCGGCCTAAAATTAGACCGGGAATGGATCAAAAGCAAACAAAAACATTAATCCGTTTACTCCAGCGTGTTGGGCCGTTTGTTATGTCTGTTTACCCTTAAACGGACGCGGCCGGACGATTTGGAGTCCTGCATTGAAGTTGCCCTGAGCAAGCGAGCCCCAATTACATAACCGTGCGACATGCGCCGATCGATAAAGCATGGACGACGGACGTGCAGGAAGATATCTCCTTCCTGTCGCATATGCAGATAGCTCACTTGTGCCTTGCGATTGCCATGGTGCCGCGCAATGAGCAGCTACCCGATCAGTTTAGTTGGCCGGCGGACAAGTCTGGTAGCTACATAGCTAAGTCTGACTTATCAAAGGATGTGCATGGGACTTGTGCGACCGCCGACTGCCCATGCCATATGGAGGAGTTGGGCTCCTTTACGCTGCAAGATTTTTGCTTGGTTTACGGTGCAGTACCGGTTGTGAACTTCGAACAGACGCGCTAGGCATGAGCTTCAGGATGAGCCATCCTCTTGTTTCACTTGCTTACAGGAACATGATAATGTGGATCACATCCTTGTGCAATGCGTTTACGCAAGGGAGGTTTGGCACCGATGCTTCGACACCTTGCAGTTGGATATCCAGACGCCTTCCCAGATCATTACTTTCACTGAATGGTGGCTGCAGCAAAGAAGGAGGTTCACTGGGAGAACACGTTGAGGGCTTGATTATTTTGTGTTGGGGACGGCTTGGGTGTTGTGAAAGCAAAGAAACGCGAGGGTGTTTAACAGAGCCCATGATCAACATACGCCGGACCAACTTGTGAGGCAAGTGCTCTTGGATATCAAGAATTGGTCGCTCATAGGTTTTGGTGCAGGAGGTCTAAATCCATTTGTGAGAGAGTGAGCTTTGTATTTTTGGCGGTGTAGGTGTTGGTGGTTGCCAAATAGGATGTGTGCATCCCGCTTGGTTTCTTATAATTAACTTCTCTGTGTTCAATGAAAATATAGTACGCCATTGACATACTCTCAAAAAAATATACCTCTCCACTCCCAATCCTTCCCCCCTCATTCTTCTTCATGTACCTCCCCACTCCCTAGTCCTAACCGCCTGCCTCCACCCCTCGCTCGGAGCGGCGAGTATCGCCGCCTTGCCTTCCCGCCCCGACCATCCCTAGAAGCCTCGCCTTGATGTACAGCTCTGGCATCCCCCCTCCCCCCTCCCTTGCAACCCGACCCCCATTAAGTTCCGAACTCACTCCCGCCGGCTCCCGCTCATACGAGGCTCGGCCTTGTTGTCGCCGGCGTTCGTCATTAGAGCTTCTCAGGCCTCGCGCTGCACGAAAAAAAATGACCAACCCTAGACTTTTCAACTTGTGCATGTAATTTAGTAAACGTGCAAAAAATATAAGTGGTTAGAAGTTGGAACGAGATAACCCCGCAAAAAAAAAAGTTAGAACGAGATGCACACAGCATGCAACGCGTGTGCATGCACACCAAACTTATCCATTGGTTGTTAGTACTGTACAAAATATACTCGTGCATGGTGGTGAGGCTGGTCACAATGGGAAGGAACTTAGGAGTAACATCACACACTCCAATACAACTTTGCTTATGTGTCACATATTTAATGAAGAGAGAGGTGCTTGTGATAACTAGCTAAGTTACCGGAACATCACACACTCCAAGAAACAATGAGTCTATAACCTAATAAATACATTGTTGCATGATACTACATAGATGTTCCTACCCATTGTGGAGGTAGTAACATAGTCTAGGGAAGTGTGTAAGTTACTAGACTATGTTCTTGCCCATTGTGACCAGCCTGAGCCCTTTCTTCTCGGTACGTAATTCCCGATAAAAATTGGTACAATCTTGTGGTTTCACCACTTTGCCCGTAATGTGAACACGAACAGGTTAAATGAATGTGAAAGCACGCGCGTCCACACCAGCACAAATTGTTGAAACCCGAAAAAATCTCCTCACCGCCGTAATAAACTCAACTCCCTCTTTTCCCAGGCGTCCATCTACTCTGCTATATGAACAGCCTGCGCGCGCCGACGGATTCCATCTGTGCAATCAATCTGGCGCCATGGGCCGCACCGCCGGTTCCTCGTCGGGGCAGAAGAGGAAGAGCGCGGGAGGAGGTGACGAAGAGGGCGAGCTCGTCGCCGATGAGCCACTCTGGCGCTTGTCCCTCGGCTCCATCTACGGCAGCAGCGCCGGCTTGGCGGCTCCGCCGATGAATGCGCCGCCCTGCCTCCATGTGACGCAGGCACCGCCGGTGCCGCGGCGTACCTCGCCTGTGTCGCCGCCAGCCGCCGTCAGTCTAGTGGCGCATGTCCAGATGCACGCGGACGGTGCGGCTTTCATCGCCGCCGGAGCCGGCCAGGTCCTTTCTTCACCAACGCTGTTTGATGATGGCAACAGTGCCTCTTCAGTTCGTCCGAGGGCATCTTATTCAGGCGTTGTGGTTGCATCGGCCGCCATTCCCCTGGCGGCGAAACAAGCGGCGGCTCCTCCTCTCGTGCCGCCGATAAAACAGGACGCGGTTGCACCGCGGGCTTCACCTCCTGCACACCACCAATCACCCCGGCGGCGCGTCACCAACAGCGCTCTACCCCAGCCGGCCGCCGTCGACGGTGCCACCGCGGCCAACAATGCCATCACCGTCGGGGCTTCGAGCGCCACTGCTTCACCGCCTTCCATCAACGGTGCCACACCCGCTTCCCCACTGTTTCCGTGGGCGACCAACCGTGCCTCCATACATCACCCAGTCTCCTATCTCTTCGAGCGGGGCATCACCACCGTGGAGGGTGAGGTGAAGTGCAAACGCTGCGACCTCCTGAAGACGGTCTCCTACAACATCGCCGTCAAGTTCAAGGAGGTCCGCGACTTCGTGTCCCACAACATCCACGACATGGATGACCGTGCACCTAAAGCGTGGATGAGCCCCGTCGTGCCAGACTGCGACGGGTGCGGGCAGAGGAACAGCCTGCGGCCGGTGATACCGAAGGAGAAGGAGAGGGTAAATTGGGTGTTTCTGCTGCTGGGGCAGACGCTTGGGCTATGCTCGCTGGAACACCTCAAGTATTTCTGTGCGTGTACAGGTCAACACCGCACCGGCGCCAAGGACAGGGTGCTCTACTCCACCTACATGGAGCTTTGCAGCCAGCTCTGCCCTGACAGGCTCTTCAACCTGACCGCGGAGAGGCAGAAGAGGGGTCAGCAGTATTCCTGAGTACCTAATCCATGCATGTCACTGTCCATATGGCGTTTGTAAGCCAATTGATTATGTCATTCTTATGTCTTTTAATCTATCTATTGATCATATCGAATATTGGACTGTTGCAATCTATAGATTACTACTTCCTGGCTTCGAACAGTTTGGTTTAAACTTGCAATATATACGTGGAGGATCTCTTGTGGATCCTAGATGTTATGTCGTTTGGAAGAAGAAAAAGGGAAATTTATAAACTTTGTAATCACATATTTTTGCTACCGCTTTGCTTTTTCATGTACCCCAACTTTATTTTACTATGAAACTTTAGTATACCAAGGTTTCAAAAAACGAAACAGAAGGAAACGCGCACCTACAAAAAGAATACGTACGACTTCTCTTTCCCGTCTCGCAAGGCAACTAGGTTCCCTCGATCTCTGCCGACGAACCTGTGGATTCGCTTCCCCTCTGCTTGCTACATCGACAGCCGGTGGCGGGGAGGGGAAACCTGGTGCCTTGGCTCCGGCTAGGTAGATACTAGGTAGGGTTTTAGTCCTCGCAGGGGCGCCGCTTCTTCTTTGAGCCAGTCTTTCAGGCTATGATCCTCCTCGAGTTGACGGATTAGAGGGAGCTACGACGTAGATTCCTGCCAGCTCCTAGGTTAGAGTTTCTCGTCGTGCGTGCACAACAGTGAGATTTGGTGTCAGGTTCTTCGATTCAAGGATTCAACGGTGACGGCTGCGGCTCCGGGGCGCTTATCCTTAGGGGCATGTACATGAAGACTTCCAGGCTGTCATCGACAAGGTCAGACGGGCTTCGGTATGGGAGCGGCGACAGTGGCGCATCATGGCTCATTCCGGGGGTGTCAATGGTCGTTCGGTGTTTCATGTATTTCGATGAAAATTTTATTATATTTGATATAGTTTGTACTTCCGGTGAATTTTTATAATTGATTTGATCTTTTTTGAAAAAAAAAGTGAAACAACAAATATCTAGGAGATCAGGGCATGGGTACACCAAGCTTAATAAACAACTTTCGTACCATCATATTTTCCCCTTTGTTTTCTTGTCTAACACCATACGATGATGGACTACTCATGGCTTATAAAAGATACTTGTAACAATTGACAAAACCATGTCAAAAGTTTTTTTCAACATCAAAAGGGTTTTATTCCATCATGGTAGAGCTATAATCCTTGGGCAGGAGATCCTCAATACATGGGGGTCCTCCACCGAGCCACATAGTCGTAGCTCGCTCAGAGCGACTGTACCTTACCAGGCAATCTGCAACACTATTCTGTGACCTGTGAAGTTGTTGGAAATATGCCCTAGAGGCAATAATAAAAGCATTATTATTATATTTCCTTGTTCATGATAATTGTCTTTATTCATGCTATAATTGTGTTATCCGGAAATCGTAATACATGTGTGAATAATAGACACCAACATGTCCCTAGTAAGCCTCTAGTTGACTAGCTCGTTGATCAACAGATAGTCATGGTTTCCTGACTATGGACATTGGATGTCATTGATAACGAGATCACATCATTAGGAGAATGATGTGATGGACAAGACCCAATCCTAAACATAGCATAAGATTGTATAGTTCGTTTGCTAGAGTTTTTCAATGTCAAGTATCTTTTCCTTAGACCATGAGATCATGTAACTCCCGGATACCGTAGGAGTGCTTTGGGTGTGCCAAACGTCACAACGTAACTGGGTGACTATAAAGGTATACTACGGGTATCTCCGAAAGTGTCTGTTGGGTTGACACAGATCAAGACTGGGATTTGTCACTCCGTATGACGGAGAGGTATCACTGGGCCCACTCGGTAATGCATCATCATAATGAGCTCAAAGTGACCAAGTGTTTGGTCACGGGATCATGCATTACGGTACGAGTAAAGTGACTTGCCGGTAACGAGATTGAACGAGGTATTGGGATACCGACGATCGAATCTCGGGCAAGTAACATACCGATTGACAAAGGGAATTGTATACGGGGTTGCTTGAATCCTCGACATCGTGGTTCATCCGATGAGATCATCGAGGAGCATGTGGGAGCCAACATGGGTATCCAGATCCCGCTGTTGGTTATTGACCGTAGAGCGATCTCGGTCATGTCAACATGTCTCCCGAACCCGTAGGGTCTACACACTTAAGGTTCGGTGACGCTAGGGTTGTAGGGATATGTATATGCAGTAACCCAAATGTTGTTCAGAGTCCCGGATGAGATCCCGGACGTCACGAGGAGTTCCGGAATGGTCCGGAGGTAAAGAATTACATATAGGAAGTGCTATTTCGGGCATCGGGACAAGTTTCGGGGTCACCGGTATTGTACCGGGACCACCGGAAGGGTCCCGGGGGTCCACCGTGTGGGGCCACCTGCCCCGGGGGGCCACATGGGCTGTAGGGGGTGCGCCTTGGCCTATATGGGCCAAGGGAACCAGCCCCAAGAGGCCCATGCGCCTAGGGTTCAAGGAAGGGAAGAGTCCCAAAGGGGGAAGGCACCTCCTAGGTGCCTTGGGGAGGAGGGATTCCTCCCTTGGCCGCACCCCCCTAGGAGATTGGATCTCCTAGGGCCGCCCCCCCCTTGGACTCCCTATATATAGTGGGGAAGGAGGGCCTCTCAATCCACGCCTTTGGTGCCTCCCTCTCCCTCTCCAACACCTCCTCCTCCTCCATAGAGCTTGGCGAAGCCCTGCCGGAGTACTGCAGCTCCATCACCACCACGTCGTCGTGCTGCTGTTGGAGCCATCTTCCTCAACCTCTCCCTCCCCCTTGCTGGATCAAGAAGAAGGAGACGTTACGCTTACCGTACGTGTGTTGGACGCGGAGGTGCCGTCCGTTCGGCGCTAGGATCTACGGTGATTTGGATCACGTCGAGTACGCCTTCCTCATCCCCATTCTTTGAACGCTTCCGCTCGTGATCTACAAAGGTATGTAGATGCAATCCGATCACTCGTTGCTAGATGAACTCCTAGATGGATCTTGGTGAAACCGTAGGAAAACTTTTGTTTTCTGCAACGTTCCCCAACAGTGGCATCATGAGCTAGGTCTATGCGTAGTTCTCTTGCACGAGTAGAACACAATTTGTTGTGGGCGTTGATGTTGTCAACTTTCTTGCCGCTACTAGTCTTATCTTGCTTCAACGGTATTGTGGGATGAAGCGGCCCGGACCAACCTTACACGTACGCTTACGTGAGACCGGTTCCACCGACTAACATGCACAAGTTGCATAAGGTGGCTGGCGGGTGTCTGTCTCTCCCACTTTAGTTGGAGCGGATTCGATGAAAAGGGTCCTTATGAAGGGTAAATAGAAGTTGACAAATCACATTGTGGCTTTCACGTAGGTAAGAAAACGTTCTTGCTAGAACCCTACTTCAGCCACGTAAAACTTGCAACAACAATTAGAGGACGTCTAACTTGTTTTTGCAGCAAGTGCTTTGTGATATGATATGGCCAAAGTTGTGATGAATGATGAATGATATATATGTGATGTATGAGATGTTCATGCTATTGTAATAGGAATCACGACTTGCATGTCGATGAGTATGACAACCGGCAGGAGCCATAGGAATTGTCTTTATTTTTTGTATGACCTACGTGTCATTGAGAAACACCATGTAAATTACTTTACTTTATTGCTAAACGCGTTAGCCATAGTAGTAGAAGTAATAGTTGACGAGCAACTTCATGGAGACACGATGATGGAGATCATGATGATGGAGATCATGGTGTCATGCCGGTGACAAGATGATCATGGAGCCCCAAGATGGAGATCAAAGGAGCTATGTGATATTGGCCATATCATGTCACTATTATTATTTGATTGCATGTGATGTTTATCATGTTTTTGCATCTTGTTTTCTTAGAACGACGGTAGTAAATAAGATGATCCCTCATAATAATTTCAAGAAAGTGTTCCCCCTAACTGTGCACCGTTGCGACAGTTCGTTGTTTCGAAGCACCACGTGATGATCGGGTGTTAGATTCTAACGTTCACATACAACGGGTGTAAGACAGATTTACACGTGCAAACACTTAGGTTGACTTGACGAGCCTAGCATGTACAGACATGGCCTCGGAACACAGAAGACCGAAAGGTCGAGCATGAGTCGTATAGAAGATACGATCAACATGAAGATGTTCACCGATGTTGACTAGTCCGTCTCACGTGATGATCGGACACGGCCTAGTTAACTCGGATCATGTTATACTTAGATTACAGGGATGTCTATCTAAGTGGGAGTTCATTGAATAATTTGATTAGATGAACTTAATTATCATGAACTTAGTCTAAATTTTTTTACAATATGTCTTGTAGATCAAATGGCCAACGTAGTCCTCAACTTCAACGCGTTCCTAGAGAAAACCAAGCTGAAAGACGATGGCAGCAACTACACGGACTGGGTCCGGAACCTGAGGATCATCCTCATAGCTGCCAAGAAAGATTATGTCCTACAAGCACCGCTAGGTGACACACCTATTCTCCCTGCAGAACAAGACGTTATGAACGCTTGGCAGGCACGTACCGATGACTACTCCCTCGTTCAGTGCGGCATGCTTTATAGTTTAGAGCCGGGGCTCCAAAAGCATTTTGAGAGACACGGAGCATATGAGATGTTCGAAGAGCTGAAAATGGTTTTCCAAGCTCATGCCCGGGTCGAGAGATATCAAGTCTCCGATAAGTTCTTCAGCTGTAAGATGGAGGAGAACAGTTCTGTCAGTGAGCACATACTCACTATGTCTGGGTTGCATAACCGCTTGACTCAGCTGGGAGTTAATCTCCCGGATGACGTGGTCATTGACAGAATCCTTCAGTCGCTTCCACCGAGCTACAAGAGCTTTGTGATGAACTTCAATATGCAGGGGATGGAAAAGACCATTCCTGAAGTATTTGCAATGCTGAAATCAGCAGAGGTAGAAGTCAAAAAGGAACATCAAGTGTTGATGGTGAATAAAACCACTAAGTTCAAGAAGGGCAAGGGTAAGAAAGCCTTCAAGAAGGACGGCAAGGGAGTTGCCGCGCCCGGCAAGCAAGCTGCCGGGAAGAAGCCAAAGAATGGACCCAAGCCGGAGACTGAGTGCTTTTATTGCAAGGAAAGTGGTCACTGGAAGCAGAACTGCCCCAAATACTTAGCAGACAAGAAGGCCGGCAAAACGAAAGGTATATGTGATATACATGTAATTGATGTGTACCTTACCAGTGCTCGTAGTAGCTCCTGGGTATTTGATACCGGTGCAGTTGCTCACATTTGTAACTCAAAGCAGGAGCTGCGGAATAAGCGGAGACTGGCGAAGGACGAGGTGATGATGCGCGTCGGGAATGGTTCCAAGGTCAATGTGATCGCCGTCGGCACGCTACCTCTGCATTTACCTTCGGGATTAGTTTTAAACCTTAATAATTGTTATTTAGTGCCAGCTTTGAGCATGAACATTGTATCAGGATCTCGTTTAATTCGAGATGGCTACTCATTTAAATCCGAGAATAATGGTTGTTCTATTTATATGAGAGATATGTTTTATGGTCATGCTCCGATGGTGAATGGTTTATTCTTAATGAATCTCGAGCGTAATGCTACACATGTTCATAGTGTGAGTACCAAAAGATGTAAGATTGATAATGATAGTCCCACATACTTGTGGCACTGCCGCCTTGGTCACATAGGTGTCAAATGCATGAAGAAGCACCATGCTGATGGACTTTTAGAGTCTCTTGATTACGAATCATTTGACACGTGCGAACCGTGCCTCATGGGTAAAATGACCAAGACTCCGTTCTCAGGAACAATGGAGCGAGCAACCAACTTATTGGAAATCATACATACTAATGTGTGCGGTCCAATGAGTGTTGAGGCTCGCGGTGGCTATCGTTATGTTCTCACCCTCACTGATGACCTGAGTAGATATGGGTATGTCTACTTAATGAAACACAAGTCTGAGACCTTTGAAAAGTTCAAGGAATTTCAGAGTGAGGTTGAGAATCAACGTGACAGGAAAATCAAGTTCCTGCGATCAGATCGTGGAGGAGAATACTTGAGTCATGAGTTTGGCACACACTTAAGAAAATGTGGAATAGTTTCACAGCTCACGCCGCCTGGAACACCTCAGCGTAATGGTGTGTCCGAACGTCGTAATCGCACTCTATTAGATATGGTGCGATCTATGATGTCTCTTGCCGATTTACCGCTATCTTTTTGGGGGTATGCGTTAGAGACTGCCGCATTCACTTTAAATAGGGCTCCGTCGAAATCCGTTGAGACGACACCGTATGAATTATGGTTTGGGGAGAAACCTAAGCTGTCGTTTCTGAAAGTTTGGGGATGCGATGCTTATGTCAAGAAACTTCAACCTGAAAAGCTCGAACCCAAGTCGGAAAAATGCGTCTTCATAGGATACCCTAAAGAAACTATTGGGTATACCTTCTACCTCAGATCCGAAGGCAAGATTTTTGTTGCCAATAATGGATCCTTTCTAGAGAAGGAGTTTCTCTCGAAAGAAGTAAGTGGGAGGAAAGTAGAACTTGATGAAGTATTACCTCTTGAACCGACAAATGGCGCAGCTCAAGAAAATGTTCCTGAGGTGCCTGCACCGACTAGAGAGGAAGTTAGTGATGATGATCAAGATACTTCTGATCAAGCTCCTACTGAAATTCGAAGGTCCACAAGGACACGTTCCGCACCAGAGTGGTACGGCAACCCTGTCTTGGAAATCATGTTGTTAGACAAGGTGAACCTTCGAACTATGAAGAAGCGATGGCGGGCCCGGATTCCGACAAATGGCTAGAAGCCATGAAATCCGAGATAGGATCCATGTATGAAAACGAAGTATGGACTTTGACTGACTTGCCCGTAGAGCGGCGAGCCATAGAGAATAAATGGATCTTTAAGAAGAAGACAGACGCGGATGGTAATGTGACCATCTATAAAGCTCGGCTTGTCGCTAAGGGTTATCGACAAGTTCAAGGGATTGACTACGATGAGACTTTCTCACCGGTAGCGAAGCCGAAGTCCGTCCGAATCATGTTAGCAATTGCCACATTCTATGATTATGAAATATGGCAAATGGACATCAAAATGACATTCCTTAATGGTTTCCTTAAGGAAGAATTGTATATGATGCAGCCGGAAGGTTTTGTCGATCCTAAGAATGCCGACAAGGTATGCAAGCTCCAACGCTCGATTTATGGGCTGGTGCAAGCATCTCGGAGTTGGAACATTCGCTTTGATGAGATGATCAAAGCGTTTGGGTTTACGCAGACTTATGGAGAAGCCTGTGTTTACAAGAAAGTGAGTGGGAGCTCTGTAGCATTTCTCATATTATATGTAGATGACATACTTTTGATGGGAAATGATATAGAACTCTTGGACAACATTAAGGCCTACTTGAATAAGAGTTTTTCAATGAAGGACCTTGGAGAAGCTGCTTATATATTAGGCATCAAGATCTACAGAGATAGATCAAGACGCCTCATAGGTCTTTTACAAAGCACATACCTTGATAAGATATTGAAGAAGTTCAATATGGATCAGTCTAAGAAGGGGTTCTTGCCTGTGTTGCAAGGTGTGAAATTGAGCTCAGCTCAATGTCCGACCACGGCAGAAGATATAGAAGAGATGAGTGTCATCCCCTATGCCTCAGCCATAGGTTCTATTATGTATGCCATGCTGTGTACCAGACCTGATGTAAACCTTGCCGTAAGTTTGGTAGGAAGATACCAAAGTAATCCCGGCAAGGAACACTGGACAGCGGCCAAGAATATCCTGAAGTACCTGAAAAGGACTAAGGAAATGTTTCTCGTTTATGGAGGTGACGAAGAGCTCGTCGTAAAGGGTTACGTCGATGCTAGCTTTGACACAGATCTGGATGACTCAAAGTCACAAACCGGATACGTGTATATTTTGAATGGTGGGGCAGTAAGCTGGTGAAGTTGCAAGCAGAGCGTCGTGGCGGGATCTACATGTGAAGCGGAGTACATGGCAGCCTCGGAGGCAGTGCATGAAGCAATTTGGGTGAAGGAGTTCATCACTGACCTAGGAGTCATACCCAATGCGTCGGGGCCGATCAAGCTCTTCTGTGACAACACTGGAGCTATTGCACTTGCCAAGGAGCCCAGGTTTCACAAGAAGACAAGGCACATCAAGCGTCGCTTCAACTCCATTCGTGAAAATGTTCAAGATGGAGACATAGATATTTGTAAAGTACATACGGACCTGAATGTAGCGGATCCGTTGACTAAACCTCTCCCTAGAGCAAAACATGATCAACACCAGAATTCCATGGGTGTTCGATTCATCACAATGTAACTAGATTATTGACTCTAGTGCAAGTGGGAGACTGTTGGAAATATGCCCTAGAGGCAATAATAAAAGCATTATTATTATATTTCCTTGTTCATGATAATTGTCTTTATTCATGCTATAATTGTGTTATCCGGAAATCGTAATACATGTGTGAATAATAGACACCAACATGTCCCTAGTAAGCCTCTAGTTGACTAGCTCGTTGATCAAAAGATAGTCATGGTTTCCTGACTATGGACATTGGATGTCATTGATAACGAGATCACATCATTAGGAGAATGATGTGATGGACAAGACCCAATCCTAAACATAGCATAAGATCATATAGTTCATTTGCTAGAGTTTTCCAATATCAAGTATCTTTTCCTTAGACCATGAGATCGTGTAACTCCCGGATACCGTAGGAGTGCTTTGGGTGTGCCAAACGTCACAACGTAACTGGGTGACTATAAAGGTATACTACGGGTATCTCCGAAAGTGTCTGTTGGGTTGACACAGATCAAGACTGGGATTTGTCACTCCGTATGACGGAGAGGTATCACTGGGCCCACTCGGTAATGCATCATCATAATGAGCTCAAAGTGACCAAGTGTCTGGTCACGGGATCATGCATTACGGTACGAGTAAAGTGACTTGCCGGTAACGAGATTGAACGAGGTATTGGGATACCGACGATCGAATCTCGGGCAAGTAACATACCAATTGACAAAGGGAATTGTATACGGGGTTGCTTGAATCCTCGACATCATGGTTCATCCGATGAGATCATCGAGGAGCATGTGGGAGCCAACATGGGTATCCAGATCCCGCTGTTGGTTATTGACCAGAGAGCGATCTCGGTCATGTCTACATGTCTCCCGAACCCGTAGGGTCTACACACTTAAGGTTCGGTGACGCTAGGGTTGTAGGGATATGTATATGCAGTAACCCGAATGTTGTTCGGAGTCCCGGATGAGATCCCGGACGTCACGAGGAGTTCCGAAATGGTCCGGAGGTAAAGAATTATATATAGGAAGTGCTATTTCGGGCATCGGGACAAGTTTCGGGGTCACCGGTATTGTACCGGGACCACCAGAAGGGTCCCGGGGGTCCACCAGGTGGGGCCACCTGCCCCGGGGGGCCACATGGGCTGTAGGGGGTGCGCCTTGGCCTATATGGGCCAAGGGCACCAGCCCCAAGAGGCCCATGCGCCTAGGGTTCAAGGAAGGGAAGAGTCCCAAAGGGGGAAGGCACCTCCTAGGTGCCTTGGGGAGGAGGGATTCCTCCCTTGGCCGCACTCCCCTAGGAGATTGGATCTCCTAGGGCCGCCCCCCCTTGGACTCCCTATATATAGTGGGGAAGGAGGGCCTCTCAATCCACGCCTTTGGTGCCTCCCTCTCCCTCTCCAACACCTCCTCCTCCTTCATAGAGCTCGGCGAAGCCCTGCCGGAGTACTGCAGCTCCATCACCACCACGCCGTCGTGTTGTTGTTGGATCCATCTTCCTCAACCTCTCCCTCCCCCTTGCTGGATCAAGAAGGAGACGTTACTCTTACCGTACGTGTGTTGAACGCGGAGGTGCCGTCCGTTCGGCGCTAGGATCTCCGGTGATTTGGATCACGTCGAGTACGCCTTCCTCATCCCCGTTGTTTGAACGCTTCCGCTCGTGATCTACAAAGGTATGTAGATGCAATCCGATCACTCGTTGCTAGATGAACTCCTAGATGGATCTTGGTGAAACCGTAGGAATTTTTTTGTTTTCTGCAACGTTCCCCAACAGAAGTTTCCGCGGAACAAAAACCCTATCAATTATTAGAGCCTTAATTTCAGCCACTAACTGACCATACACCGAACGATCTAAACTAGAATTTAAAAGACAAGATAAGGCAGTCGAAGAATCTGACTGAACCAACACTGGAAGCTCTGTATGGTGTCTAGCAAGCGCCATACCAATCATCAGCGCATGTATCTCAGTCTCTAGAGCGTCACTACAATTAAATATATATCGATAAGCTGCAAAGATGACTGAGCCATCATATCTCCGGAGGATCATCCCCACTACCACAGTGCCATCCTCCTCCAGAAAGGAACCATCTCCGGACAAGGCCAACATATTATTCGGATGTACCGATCACTGTAGCACTTGGGGAGAACAATGATGCTTTGGTCTTTCCCATACATCTTGGACTACCATTTTTCCCTTCAACATTTCTTCTGTTGTGAACTCCTGAGCATCTAAGATTGTCCTCATGTAGCTTTCTAGAAATTCCGCTGAGACTTGGACTGGGGCGGCCTCCTTTCCATGTGTGATGTCAACTCGAACCTGCCATATGCGCCACACCAGCGTCACAATCATGCTACATGCAATGTCCGAGCAACTTGACAAGAGCAACAGAAGCCAATCCTTGCTGGTATCAAGCACCTGTTCTTTGCGAGGAATAGGCCAAACATCACTCATCACATCCCAAAGGCCCTGTGCATGGGCACACCCAACTAGGACATGGAATGACCCTTCAACTCCCCAATCGCAAATAGGACATGATGCCCGAGTCGACAAGTGCATGTATTGTTTATTTTCTGAGGTGGCCAACGCACCTGACACCACTTTCAAGGCTAAAGATTTTCATCATCAGGGGCACTATAGTATGCCAAATATTATTGTCATGGTAGGCTCACGGCAGATGCCATGGATGGCTAAAGAGAGGGATAGGCAAGAGGCAGCCGGTGAGCTCCAGAGGCGAGGTTGGTACGAGCGAGCATGAGACACAAGACATACCCAGGTTCGGGGCTCTCTGGAGAGATAACACCCCTAGTCCTGCCGAGTGTGGTTTATATGAGGTGGATACAAGTTTGCTCCTTGAGCTATTTCGAGGAGGAAGGAAGACAAGCCAATGCATAGGCTGCTCCTTCTCCGTGTGTGTGTGTGAGTGAGTGTTCTGCTAGATTCCAGCGTTGCATGGAGCGGCTCCGGGGGGATCTTATAGGCTGCCCCCGGGGGTTACAATGGTAAAGTTACATGTGCGTGGGGCCGGGATGTCAGTGTCTAGGAGCCGGTAGTGGGGGCCGCCGGGCCTGCCAGGTCCGCCAGGTGCGGGTCTCGCCGGGTCCGTCGGGTGCGGTCTGTACCGAGCCCACCGAGCGCGGGTAAAGACGGCTGCTGGGTACTGTAGGCACGCCGTGTCAGACATCATGGGACAGCCGCGCCGGCTTGCTACAGGGTTGCACCTCCAAGACGCCGCCCGCCCCAAATGGTGGCTTGGTCGGCACAGCAGCTGCGCCCGTCGGGGCTGGCGTAAAGGGGGCGCACTATAGCCATGCTCGTTTGTCGATGGAGGTTTGTCTTGTGGGAACCGGTCGGCGTGCGCCAACTAGCTTGACTGGGTTGCGACACATGGCCGGGTTGCGCTGGGAAGCCGGCCAGGGGCGAGCCGGATTGAGGGGCATTGCCAGCCCTGATGTTTTTAAAAGGATCCGGGTTCCATTGCCTGCCCGGGGTCCAACCCCCCGACAGTAGTTCTCGAAGCTGTGAAGGCTCGCCGGCTTCAAGTAGGGGGCCCTTTGCAGTTTCACCCCCTTGAGAAGGCGGCTGGGTTGATGAAGCTTGGGGCCACCGGGTCTGGCAACACCCACTGTGTGCAGGCTTCCGAAAGTAGGATCGCGGCACCACGGTATGGGCAGGAAACCAAGGCACCCGCCGAGTCTTGGATGGGAAGGGACGCGCCTCTTGCGGCCCAACACAAGCGCCACATGGTGAACAGTGGCCGGAGAGGCCCTGCCAGGCCATGTGCGCGATGGGACGTGACAGCGGGCTGGACCCCGCCACGCCGGAATGTGATTTCCATAAAAGTACCACCCGCGGCGGAATCTAAAAGATTTCTATATGCAAAAATCAATACAGCATAAAAAATTGTATGATCATCCATAAACTTAAACCATGAGTAGGGCAATTTTTTATCATTAACTTCATCCTCTCCCATCATTGTGCAACATGTTCATGATCGAGTTGCTTAAAATTCATTATATCGTTCCTAAGAGAGATGATTTTAGCGGGAGGAAAATAATTGGAAATAAAAGCATCCTTACACTTATTTCATGAATTGATACTATTTTTAGGCAAGGATAAAAACCAAGTTTTAGCACGATCTCGTAGAGAGAATGGAAATAACTTCAATTTGACAATATTATTGTCCACATCTTTTTTATTTTGCATATCACACTCAATGAAAGTATTAAGATGGGAAGCAGCATCTTCATTAGGATTACCAGAAATTTTTTCTTTCATAACAAGATTCAACAAAACAGCATTAATTTCATAAGATTCTGTACTAGTGGCCGGAGCAATCAGAGTACTAATAAAATAATTATTATTAGTGTTGGAAAATCACACAACTTAGTATTTTCTTGAGACATCGTGGCAAAGCCAGCAATCTAGCACACAAGCAAAAACGAATAAAAAGAAGGCGAAAAAAGGCAAATATTTTTGTATTTTTCTGAAAACTTTTTAGAAGTGGGGGAGAGAAAAACGAGAGGCAAATGGCGAATAATATGTAAGAGATGAGAATTTATGATGGGTACTTGGTAGGCTTGATGTATATCCGATCCTTCCCGGCAACGTCGACAATTTTTTTTCCTGCTACTTCTTGGGTTTGCGTTGGTTTTTCCCTTGAAGAGGAAAGGATGATGCAACAAATTAGAGATAAGTATTTTTCCTCAGTTGAGAACCAAGGTATCAATCCAGTAGGAGGAACACACAAGTCATCAATGTGTGCACCTACATAAACAAACAAATACTTGCATTCAACGCGATAAACGGGTTGTCAATCCCTTCACGGTTACTTGCAAGGATGAGGGATAGATATAAATGATAAGTAAAAATGCAAAAATAAAATAAAAGTAAATAAATTGCAGCAAGTTATTTTTGTGTTTTTGATTTTATAGATCTAAAAATAATATGATAAAAATAGACCTGGGGGGCCATAGTTTTCACTAGAGGCTTCTCTCTTGAAAGAAAAGCATACGGTGGGTAAACAAATTAATGTTGAGCAATTGATAGAAGAGCACATAGTTATGATGACATCTAAGGTAATGATCATATATATAGGCATCACGTCCGTGACAAGTAGGTCGACTCCTACCTGCATCTACTACTATTACTCCACACAACGACCGTTATCTAGCATGCATCTAGTGTATTAAGTTATCAAGAACGGAGTAACGCCTTAAGCAAGATGACATGATGTAGAGCGATAGATCCAAGCAATATGAACAAACACCATATTTTTATTCTTAATGGCAACAATACAAATACGTGGCATGTCCCTTTCTATCACTTGGGATAAGCACCGCAAGATTGAACCCATTACAAAGCACCTCTCCCATTGCAAGAAAAATCAATCTAGTTGGGCAAACTGTTGACATCAGATTTTGGCATGGTCGAATACATAATTAAGAAGGCCTCATATGGATAAGATCTTATAGCGAGAATGTTCCGTATCATGAAAAGGAGAAACTTTAAACATGAAAGTTGTCTATCTCATCAAAACGAGTAAATATGCTTTTGGGCACATTTTCATCCGAGGTCATTTACTGCCACAAAAAAGACCCGCAAGGTGCAGCCAGTTTAAACCGAACAGTTTTGGAAAGTTCAGACAAAACCAATCCAAATTTGACTAGGCGTTTGGGCGTGAATCCAAGCCTTTTCCTTGCATGGGAAGTCCAGCCGCCTCTTATATACCTAAGGGGTGACGGCCGATTGAACAACACACCATCAATCAAATCTTCTACCACTTTTTATCTTTTATATTTTCTCCTTAACCCTAGTTCTTCTTCTTCCTTGTTCTTCGTTCGTTCTTCTTGTTGCAGGGCGACGATCCACGAGGCACTAGGGGCGATCAGGTTGACCTAGGGCAGCCCATAGCCGTCGCACGCCCTGGCGGGGTCCCTCCCTGGCGGGTGGGGTTTCGGATCCTCAAAAGCGCCCGCCGGATTGCTTGTGTACCGCGCTTCCAGCGGGTCTCCTTTGACGTGAGCTGCGGTGCATCACCCCAGGCGTCGAGGGTACACGGTGACGTGTTCGTGTGCGAACACACTTCTTGGAGACTCTGCTGGGGACGAAGCATTGAACGGTCTCCGGACCGTTCTTGCTATGAAGAGATCGTCATCTTGGGTTTGCAATCTACAAAGATAATATGAATACCCAATTCACATATGTAGATGCAAATAATGCATATGTTGTTGCTAGATCATCTAATGAGCATAATGTATCGGCTAGCCCTAGCTTTATAAATCATGCATCTAATTATGTGCAAGGGCCGATGCAACAAAATCTCCATGCTTCTACTTCATATAATTTTAGCAACATGCAACATATGTATCCCAACTCCCATGCATCGGCTGAGGGAGTCCTAGACTAACGGGTTCTCGGGCGTCCGACCTATTAGACATGGGACGGACTTATGGGTTGTGAAGATACAAAGACCGAAGACTCTACCCGTGTCTGGATGGGGCTCTCCTTGGCATGGAAGGCAATCTTGGCGACCAAATATGAAGATTTCTTTCTCTGTAACCGACCTTATGTAACCCGAGATCCCTCCGGTGTCTATATAAACCGGAGGACTAGGTCCGTAGACAGACAGCCTCATAATCATAGTCAGACAGGCTAGACTTTATGGTTTAGCCATTACGATCTCGTGGTAGATCAACTCTTGTAACACTCATATTCATCAAGATCAATCAAGAAGGAAGTAGGGTATTACCTCCATAGAGAAGGCCCAAACCTGGGTAAACATTGTGTCCCCTGTCTCCTGTTACCATCGACCTTAGACGCACAGTTCGGGACCCCCTACCCGAGATCCGCCGGTTTTGACACCGACATTGGTGCTTTCATTGAGAGTTCCACTGTGACGTCGAAAGATAGGATCGATGGCTCGCCTTATTCTCAAGGACAATGTCACCTCCAGAGGAGCACTAGCCCCAAGACAAACCCTCCGGCTGGGCAGCTTTACCATGACCGCCTGTTCGGCCGTTAATAGCCGACGATGACTTCTCGGGTCATCGAAAACCCCCTCCATGTTGACTCCAAATACTCCAAGTAGATGGATCCGGTGGAGCTGTCATCTTTAAACGAACTCCTAGATCGCATCGCCGCCTTGGGGGTCGCCACGGACTATGATCGGATTGGGCTTAAACCCGACAAGAGAGAAATTAAAACTCCACCGATCACCCATCAAATAGCGTAGTAGAGGAGCAAGACGACAACTCTTCCTCTATATTAAGGACGAACTATGTTCAGATCTCCGAGCTTGAAGAGCCGGACACCCACCTGCAGAAAGACATGCCTTGTCCCCCGAACATAGAATTGGACGACAAGCCCAAAAAATCAGTTGACATCCCGGAGCCCGGACCATTAAGTTAGGAAGTTCTTCAAACTCTGGATCCTAAATTGGGCCAGGGTTCGGATTTCAAACCACCCACCCAGATATAAGCGCTCTCATGGGCATACGACAGCAGTCTGAGGAAACGGTCCACCATTTCTGGGCCAGATTCCTCCTTGTCAAAGATAAGATTAAAGATTGCTGTGACAGAGGCACGATCTTAGCGTTCCGCAACAATTGCACGGATAAAGGAATCCTCAACGCCATCAACCATCGTCGCATATCACGCTTCACAGACTTGGAAACCATAGTACACAAGTACTGCGCAATGGAAAGCGCCTGGAAAACTCAGGCAGCTCACTGGGAACCACCGGTTTCCACCCAACCCCTTGTTCAGGAGAAAAGGACGCACCCTCATGGCACGCCTGGCCCAATGGTAAAGAAACATAAGCTCGTTACGGGACACGAAACCGTTCGGGAGGGATGGCTTGATGGACCATGCAAATTACACGCAACACCGGATACTATATCAACCCACAGCCTTAGAGCATGTTTGATACCCCGACAGGTGGCCAAGAGCGGCGAGGATATCCTCACCAAAAACAACCCAGAGCAATATCCCCCAGAAGACGACGACCTCAGAGTATTGACGGTCTTCGAGACTTTTGCTTCAAACAGTAAGCGCAAAAGGGCACTCCGCGACCTCGTCAAAGTCTGCCAAATCGCAGCAACAAACCCTTGGAACGACACGGCCATAACTTTCAATGCCGATGATGAACCAAAATTCAGGACAGTCCAGGCACCAGCCGCCCTGGTCCTCAGTCCGATCGTGGACATCTTTCGGCTCACCAAGGTTCTCATGGACGGCGGCAGCGGATTAAACCTCATTTACGAGGATACACTCAATAAAATGGAAATAGACAAGAGCCACATCGAGCAAAGTAGCATGACCTTCCGAGGAATTATTCCCAGTCGGGAGGCGCGATGCACGAGAAAAATCACGCTCGACGTGGTATTCGACACACCGGAGAACTATCGGACCGAAGAACTAACCTTCCAAGTGGCCCCTTTCAACAGTGGATATCACGCCCTATTGGGGCGAGATGCATTTACACGCTTCCAAGCTATACCTCACTATGGGTATATGAAGCTCAAGATGCCCGGGCCCAATGGCATAATCACTCACGCCAGTGATCTGGACATAGCACTCCGCGCCGAAAATAAAACTGCATCCTTGGCCCTTGAGGTATTATCTGAAGCCCTCGCGGCCGAAGAATTAACCGCATTACGCTCCACGGTGGATAGGGATGATGTAATCCCGGACAAATGACCCAAATCCACCTCCTTCAAACCAGCAGAAGAAATAGTCAAATTCCAAGTCCATCCAACGGACCCCAAGAAGACAACATCTATCGGGGCACAACTAGACCCAACGGTCGACACCGCGCTATGAGAGTTTCTGCGCGAGAACTGGGATATATTCGCCTGGCACCCTTCGGATATGCCAGGAATCCCATGCGGATTGGCCGAACACAACCTCAATATATTGAAGGGATATAAATAGGTCAAGCAAACACTATGACACTTTTCCGAACCCAAACGTCAAGCTATGGGGAGGAGCTAGCCAAGCTAATCGAGGCCGGATTCATTAGAGATATAAAACACCCGGACTGGCTAAGCAAACTTGGTGATGGTGCCAAAGAAGGATAAATCCTGGCGCATGTGCGTTGATTTCAAAGACCTCAATAAGGCCTGCCCTAAGGATCCCTTCCCCCTCCCCCGCATCGACCAAATCATCGATGCCACCGCAGGACACGACTCACTGTGCTTCCTTGACGCATATTCCAGATACTATCAAATCAAAATGAAGGAGTCTGATCAAGCCGCAACGGCATTCATTACCCCATATGGGCCATTCTGCTTCAACACCATGCCCTTCGGGCTCAAAAAGGCCGGGGCCACCTACCAACGCATGATTCAAACATGCCCGGAGAAACAAATCGGCAAGACAGTTGAAGCATATGTGGATGACGTCGTCATTAAAACAAGGCACGTTGATTCACTAATAGACGATTTACGTCTCACATTCGAAAACCTCCGTGCATATGACATCAAGCTCAACCCAGAAAAGTGTGTTTTCGGAGTCCCTGTTGGAAAGCTGTTGGGCTTCATTGTTTCCAACAGAGGAATTGAAGCAAATCCAGCCAAAATCTGAGCTTTCTCACAATTGGCTACGCCAACGGACCTTAAACAGGTCCAAAAACTCGCTGGGTGCGTGGCAGCTTTAAGCCGCTTTATCTCCAGATTGGGAGAAAAGGCATTGCCACTGTATCGCCTCCTCCGACACACCGATCACTTTGAGTGGACGGATGCGGCAACGGCCAGACTGAAAGAAATAAAAGCCCTTCTTGCGAGCAACCCAATCCTGGCCGCGCCGAATGTCGGCGAACCCCTGTTATTATACATATCGGCAACACACCAGGTGGTGAGCGCCATGCTCATCGTTGAGCGAGAGAAGGACAGACACAAATTCCCGCTTCAGAAGCCGGTATACTACGTATCCACTGTCCTCACACCATGCAAATCCCGGTACCCTCATTACCAAAAGATAGCATACGCGGTCTTCATGGCATCCCGGAAGCTACGACACTACTTCCAAGAATGTTCGATCATGGTGGCTTCTGAAGTACTACTCAATGACATAATAAACAACCGCGATGCTATGGGCCGGATTTCCAAATGGGCCATTGAGCTCCTTCCATTCGACATAACATAAAAACCGCGTCGAACCATTAAATCCCAAGTATCGGCGAACTTCATCGCCGAATGGACAGAGGCCAAACTCCCTAAAGAGTACGGCACATATTCCAACTGGGTCATGTATTTTGATGGTTCCAAAATGCTGGCAGGATTGGGAGCGGGCGTTGTTTTAACGTCCCCCACTGGAGACATAGTCCAGTACGTACTCCAAATATTATACACAGACTCCAATAACGCAGCCGAATATGAGGCCTTATTGCATGGTCTCCGGATGGCTGTCTCCATGGGCATACAACGCCTGGGAGTGCGCGGGGACTCAAACCTCGCAATATCTCAAATAAATGGAGATTTTGATGCCAAAGATCCGAAGATTGCGGCTTATCTTAACGCCGTCCTAAAAATGTCGGCTCGGCTCGAGGGGCTCGAGTTTCATCACGTGGCTCGAGAAAGTAATCAAGCGGTGGACGTCCTTGCTCGCATCGGTGCCAAGCGCGACCCTGTCCCACCTAACATCTTTCTGGAAAGGCTTTTTAAGCCGTCCATGGTGTAGCAAGGGGAGAGCGGCAACACCAGTACGAATCCAAACACAACCCCAGATTCCGAACACAATGATATCATCGGGGGCTCAGCCACCGAAATAACACCGTCAGCCCATCTCATCGTGGCAGTCATTACCCCATGGACTGAACCCTTCTTGGCCTACCTTAATAGGAGAGAACTCTTGGAGGATCAGAATGAGGCTCGCCACATTGTCCGGCGTTCGAAGGCCTACAAGGTCCACGACGGAGAGCTCTAAAAGAAAAGCGCTACCGGAGTTCTTCAAAGATGTATCTCCGAGGAAGAGGGGCGGCAGCTCCTGGCTGAAATTCATGCCGGTCTCGGTGGTCACCACGCTGCAGCTCGGGCCCTTGTTAGCAAGGCCTTCCGTACATGTTTTTATTGGCCGACGGCCCGAGCAGATGCACATGGCCTTGTCCAGCGTTGCGTCGGATGCCAGCTCTTCGCCAACCAAAGCCATATGCCCCCACCGCTCTACAAACGATCCCCATCACTTGGCCTTTCGCGGTCTAGGGGCTCGATATGGTCGGACCCCTTAAAGGAGGAAGCCATAAGAGAAAGTATCTGCTGGTCATGGTGGATAAATTCACTAAGTGGATAGAGGCCAAACCAGTTAAAACGATCGAGGTGGGGCCAGTGATAGAATTCATATCCGGCGTGGTGCACCGTTATGGTGTTCCACATAGCATCATCACCGATAATGGCTCCAATTTCACAGCCGATGAGGTGAAAACTTGGTGTGCTAATCTGGGCATTAAGCTCGATTACGCCTCTGTCTATAACCCGCAAACAAACTGTCAAGTCGAACGGGCCAACGGTCTTATTATGAGCGGCATTAAACCCAGACTAGTGCAGTCTTTGAAAGAATTAGACAAGAACTAGGTTGAGGAGCTCGACTCCGTACTCTGGGGGCTGCGGACCACACCCAATCACACTACTGGATATACACCTTTCTTCATGGTGTATGGCGCAGAGGTTGTGTTGCCCTGCGATATTATTCATGAATCACCTCGAGTGCGCATGTACGAAGAGAGAGAGGCTGAGCTTGATCGGCAGGACAGCCTAGATGCCCTGGAGGAGGAGCGCGATGTTGCAAAAGCCCGTTCTGCATTTTATCAACAACATGCCCGCAGATATCAAAGCAGAGAAGTACGGGCCAAGACTTGTAATGTTGGCGAACTCGTTCTACGCTTGCCGGAGAAGAAAAAGGACAAACTCAAGCCCAAGTGGGAGGGTCCCTTCATCATTGACGAAGTTCTCACAGGAGGAGTGTACCGCCTGCGTGCTGCATCAGACAGTCGCCTAGAGCCGAACCCCTGGAACGCGGCTAGACTCCGAAGATTTTATGCCTAGCGCTGAACTATTTGTTCGTCTCCTTCTCCCTGTTGTTTACATTATTTTTTTCCTCTCTTTTCGTTCTTCCTTTTTTTTCTAAGCCTTAAAGCTTTCGCACGGCTAAACCGTGCACCTCTGACGTACACATCCTCAAACATGTATGTCCATTATACCTGGGGGCTTCCCGGACAGAAGCTTATTCTTATTTTTCGAGCATCAAGCTCATCACATATCCGTTTTTCCCATATGTACCTTTTCTTCGCCATTATATGCATCGATATGACTTAAGTTTTGGCCAAGCTGGGTTGCCTGCCTCCTGTGCTTATGCCCTACATTCCCGTTAGCTCGGTTAGGTCATAATGGGAGCACCTCTACGATTGTTATTGCCGGGTCATCCTAATGTGTACCTCAGACTGGGTGAAGCCGAAAGCTAACGTTCTTAAGGGAATATTCGGTCGGTGGATTAAAGATGTTTTTGCATTCACCCCATGGTGAACCCCCGGATGTTACATATACTGCGATTTTTCCAATCACAGTTCGGACATGCATTCTAACGCATGCGCATCCAGGGAAAGGAACCCGTAATGGAACTATTCTCTCTGGAAGATGTTTCTTACAATCATAATGTAATATAACATAACTAGCCGGATACAACTTGTCTGTTCAAGAAACTATGACCCCTACGCCTGGTTTCCACGCATACCCCGGTCTATTTTACCGCTCAGGTATTCGAAAACACTCCGCACCTTCGGGTCCAGAGGTCGAAGCGAAAAGGTCTGCCATGACAATCGTTTTATAGTTCAGCTAGAGTTACATATGTCAAAGGAAAGTACATAGTCACTTGGACTCAAAAATTTCCTCCTCTACAGCGTCCAGTAGGCTATCTAACTTATAATCCTGCTGGGAATACTTGGCGGCTACTTCTACTTGGTCATATACCAAGTTAACAAGAACTTCTTTTCCATCTGACCCTAGAGGTCCAACCCAAGCCATATGATTCGGATCAAGCTTGGTATACCGTGTTTTCACCATGGCCCAGGCTTCTCGTGTACCTTCCCGGCAGGGCGATATCTTCCACAATCGAAAGCGCCGCCGCGCTCCCTTGAATAGCTGTATAAGCTCCTCCATCTTTCTTGGAGGGGAGGAGGATGGCCACAAGGCCTTGGCAACACTTCGCATCGCCTGCCGAGCTTGCTCGAGCATTTGCGACAGCTCTTGTAGCAGATCGCCTGAGAATCCGGACATCTCCTCTTCGGGACGACCAGTCAGCATACCTACAGACATAACTCTGTCAGTCCCCTTTTATCTCCGAATTATTCGAAGGTAAGTTCGACCACATACTGAATATGCCGCCTCGCAACCTTTATTCTCCTTTACGGTGTCAGCCAGCTGGGCCCGCACATCTTTCAGTTCCTCGCCCAGTTGGGTATTGGAATCCTGGAGCTTGTTTTTCTTCTCCATGACTCATGTCAGCACACGCTCGCCCACGGCTAATAGTTTTTTGGCTTCTTGTTCTCCCCCTTGAGCGGCTTTCAGTTGCTCCTGCAGTTGATCTGCTGATCCTATTAAGAGGTGAGCAACCTTGTTAGCATTATTGGTATACCATTATGTTTTCTTGATGGAGGGAAACCTTACCAGTTGACACCTTCTTGGATTTCTCCAGTTCGGTGTTAATAGCAGTTAGCTGTGTCCGACATTTTTCTAGCTCTTGAGACAACAGGTTGTTCTTCTTCTTAAGCACCTGGTTATACAATGATCCTTAAATCAGTTGTATCATCTGCTTTAAGTCTTGGGGGCTACTAGTGTACGATCATTAAATCTACACTTACACGCATATCCTTCAGATGCTGGTCCGTGGCTCTGGCAACCCATCCCAAGCAGCTCGGGTGTACGTGATACGTCTCCAACGTATCTATAATTTTTGATTGTTCCATGCTATATTATATTCTATTTTGGACATTATTGGGCTTTATTATACACTTTTATATTATTTTTGGGACTAACCTATTAACTGCAGGCCCAACCCAGAATTGTTGTTTTTTGCCTATTTTAGGGTTTTGCGGAAAAAGAATATCAAACGGAGTCCAAACGGAATGAAACCTTCGGGAACGTGATTTTCGGAACGAACATGGTCCAGAGGACTTGGACCCTACGTCAAGCAATCAACGAGGAAGGCACGAGGTAGGGGGCGCGCCTACCCCACCACCCAGGCGCGCCCTCCACCCTCGTGGGCCCCCTGTTGCTCCACCGACGTACTCCTTCCTCCTATATGTACCTACATATCCCCAAACTACCAGATACGGAGCCAAAACCCTAATTCCACCGCCGTAACTTTCTGTATCCATGAGATCCCATCTTGGGGCCTTTTCCGGAGCTCCGTCGGAGGGGGCATCGATCACGGAGGGCTTCTACATCAACACCATAGCCCCTCCAATGAAGTGTGAGTAGTTTACTTCAGACATACGGGTCCATAGTTATTAGCTAGATGGCTTCTTCTCTCTTTTTGGATCTCAATACAAAGTTCTCCCCCTCTCTTGTGGAGATCTATTCGATGTAATCTTCTTTTGCGGTGTGTTTGTTGAGACCACTGAATTGTGGGTTTATGATCAAGTTTATCTATGAACAATATTTGAATCTTCTCTGAATTCTTTTATGTATGATTGGTTATCTTTGCAAGTCTCTTTGACTTATCAGTTTGGTTTGGCCTACTAGATTGATCTTGCTTGCAATGGGAGAAGTGCTTAGCTTTGGGTTCAATCTTGTGGTGTCCTTTCCCAGTGACAGTAGGGGCAGCAAGGCACGTATTGCATTGTTTCCATCGAGGATAACAAGATGGGGTTTATATCATATTGCATGAGTTTATCCCTCTACATCATGTCATCTTGCTTAAAGCGTTACTCTGTTCTCTTGAACTTAATACTCTAGATGCATGCTGGATAGCGGTCGATGTGTGGAGTAATAGTAGTAGATGCAGGCAGGAGTCGGTCTACTTGTCTCGGACGTGATGCCTATATACATGATCATACCTAGATATTCTCATAACTATGCTCAATTCTGTCAATTGCTCAACAATAATTTGTTCACCCACCGTAAATACTTATGCTCTTGAGAGAAGCCACTAGGGAAACCTATGGCCCCGGGTCTATCTTCCATCATATTAATCTTCCAATACTTAGTTATTTCCTTTGCCATTTATTTTACTTGCATCTTTTATTTCTCTTTATCATAAAATACCAAAAATATTATCCTATCATATCTATCAGATCTCACTCTCGTAAGTGACCTTGTAGGGATTGACAACCCCTTATCGCGTTGGTTGCGAGGATTTATTTGTTTGTGTAGGTGCAAGGGACTCGTGCGCGGCCTCCTACTGGATTGATACCTTGGTTCTCAAAAACCGAGGGAAATACTTATGCTACTTTGTTGCATCACCCTTTCCTCTTCAAGGGAAAACCAACGCAGTGCTCAAGAGGTAGCAAGAAGGATTTCTGGCGCCGTTGCCGGGGAGGTTCGCGCAAGACAAGTCAAGATTTGACTCCCGACAACGAGTCACTTGTGGCGCCGTTGCAAGTCAAGACATACCAAGTACCCATCACAAACCCTTATCTCCCGCATTACATTATTTGCCATTTGCCTCTCGTTTTCCTCTCCCCCACTTCACCGTTGTCGTTTTATTCGCCATCTCTCTCTCTGTCCTCCCTCTCTTTCTCTATTTGCCTCTTTTTGCCCGTTTCTTGTTTGCTTGTGTGTTGGATTGCTTGCTTGTCACGATGGCTCAAGATAATACTAAATTGTGTGACTTCACCAATAACAACAACAATGACTTCCTTAGCACTCCAATTGCTCCTCTTACTGATACTGAATCTTGTGAAATCAATGCTGCTTTGTTGAATCTTGTCATGAAAGATCAATTCGCCGGCCTTCCTAGTGAAGATGCCACTACCCATCTGAATAGCTTCGTTGATTTATGTGATATGCAAAAGAAGAAAGATGTGGATAATGATATTATTAAATTGAAGCTATTTCCTTTTTCGCTTAGAGATCGTGCTAAAGCTTGGTTTTCGTCTTTACCTAAAAATAGTATTGATTCATGGAATAAGTGCAAATATGCTTTTATCTTTAAGTATTTTCCTCCCGCTAAGATCATCTCTCTTAGAAATGATATTATGAATTTTAAGCAAATTGATCATGAACATGTTGCACAAGCATGGGAGAGGATGAAATTAATGATACGTAATTGCCCTACACATGGCTTGAATTTGTGGATGATTATACAAATTTTTTATGTTGGATTGAATTTTGCTTCTAGAAATCTTTTAGATTCGGCCGCGGGAGGCACTTTTATGGAAATCACTTTAGGAGAAGCTACTAAACTCCTATATAATATTATGGTTAATTATTCTCAATGGCACACTGAAAGATCTACTAATAAGAAAGTGCATGCGATAGAAGAAATGAATGTTTTGAGTGGAAAGATGGATGAACTTATGAAATTATTTGCTAATAAAAGTGTTTCTTCTAATCCTAATGATATCCCTTTATCTACTTTGATTGAGAATAATAATGAATCTATGGATGCGAATTTTGTTGGTAGGAATAATTTTGGTAACAACGCGTATAGAGGAAACTTTAATCCTAGGCCGTATCCTAGTAATTCCTCTAATAATTATGGTAATTCCTACAACAATTCTTATGGAAATTATAATAAGATGCCCTCTGATTTTGAATCTAATATTAAAGAATTTATTACTTCGCAAAAGAATTTCAATGCTTTGATTGAAGAAAAATTGCTTAAGATTGATGAGTTGGCTAGGAACGTTGATAGAATTTCTCTTGATGTTGATTCTTTGAAACTTAGATCTATTCCACCTAAGAATGATATCAATGAATCTCTCAAAGCCATGATAATTTCCATTGATGAGTGCAAAGAAAGAACCGCTAGGATGCGTGCTAAGAAAGATTGCTTTATAAAAGTGTGTTCTTCTAGTTTCCATGATAATAAAGATGAAGATATAAAAGTTATTGATGTTTCCCCTATTAAATCTTTGTTTTGCAATATGAATCTTGATAATGATGGCACTGAATATGATCCACCTTTAACTAGACGGCATTCCAAGAATTCAGATTCTTTAGATCTTGATGCTAAAATTGTTAAAATTGGGATTGAAGAAGTCAAAACTTTAAATATTAATGAACCCACTATTTTGGATTTTAAGGAATTTAATTATGATAATTGCTATTTGATAGATTGTATTTCCTTGTTGCAATCCGTGCTAAATTCTCCTCATGCTTATAGTCAAAATAAAGCTTTTACTAAACATATCGTTGATGCTTTGATGCAATCTTATGAAGAAAAACTTGAGTTGGAAGTTTCTATCCCTAGAAAACTTTATGATGAGTGGGAACCTACTATTAAAATTAAAATTAAAGATCATGAATGCTATGCTTTGTGTGATTTGGGAGCTAGTGTTTCCACGATTCCAAAGACTTTGTGTGATTTGCTAGGTTTCCGTGATTTTGATGATTGCTCTTTAAACTTGCACCTTGCGGATTCCACTATTAAGAAACCTATGGGAAGAATTAATGATGCTCTTATTGTTGCAAATAGGAATTATGTGCCCGTAGATTTTATTGTTCTTGACATAGATTGTAATCCTTCATGTCCTATTATTCTTGGTATACCTTTCCTTAGAACGATTGGTGCAATTATTGATATGAAGGAAGGGAATATTAGATTCCAATTTCCGTTAAGGAAAGGCATGGAACACTTCCCTAGAAAGAAAATAAAATTACCTTATGAATATATTATGAGATCCACTTATGGATTGCCTACCAAAGATGGCAATACCTAGATCTATCCTTGCTTTTATGCCTAGCTAGGGGCGTTAAACGATAGCGCTTGTCGGGAGGCAACCCAATTTTATTGTCATTCCTTACATTTTGCTCCTGTTTAGTAATAAATAATTTATCTAGCCTCTGTTTTGGTTGTGTTTTTGGTGTTTAATTAGTGTTTGTGCCAAGTAGAACCGTTGGGAAGACTTGGGGAAAGTCTTTTTAATCTTGCTGTAAAAAACAGAAACTTTAGCGCTCACGAGAATTGCTGAAATTTTTATTTGGAAAGTGCTATTTAGTTAATTATTTTTTGAAGATTATTAATAGATAAATTCCTCACGTCCAGTAATTTATTTTATAATTTTTGGGGTTCCAGATCTTGCGTTAGCTACAGATTACTACAGACTGTTCTGTTTTTGACAGATTCTGTTTTTCGTGTGTTGTTTGCTTATTTTGATGAATCTATGGCTAGTAAAATAGTTTATAAACCATAGAGAAGTTGGAATACAGTAGGTTTAACACCAATATAAATAAATAATGATTTCATTACAGTACCTTGAAGTGGTGTTTTGTTTTCTTTCGCTAACGGAGCTCACGAGATTTTCTACTTTAAGTTTTGTGTTGTGAAGTTTTCAAGTTTTGGGTAAAAGATTTGATGGATTACAGAACAAGGAGTGGAAAGATCCTAAGCTTGGGGATGCCCATGGCACCCCAAGATAATCTAAGGACACCTAAAAGCCAAAGCTTGGGGATGCCCCGGAAGGCATCCCCTCTTTCGTCTACTTCCATCGGTAACTTTGCTTGGAGCTATATTTTTATTTAACACATGATATGTGTTTTGCTTGGAGTGTCTTGTATTATTTGAGTATTTATTTGTTAGTTTTCTACAATCATCCTTGCTGTACACACCTTTTTAGAGAGACACACATGGTTCGGAAATTGTTAGAATACTCTATGTGCTTCACTTATATCTTTTGAGTTATATAGTTTTTGCTCCAGTGCTTCACTTATATCTTTTAGAGCACGTCGGTGGATTTGTTTTATAGAAACAATTGTTCTCTCATGCTTCACTTAGATTATTTTGAGAGTCCTACAAAACAGCATGGTAATTTTCTTTAATTATGTTAGGCATTCAAGATTAATAAAAATTTTCTTATGAGTGTGTTGAATACTATGAGAAGTTTGATACTTGATAATTGTTTGAGATATGGAGATGGTAATATTAGAGTCATGCTAGTCGAGTAGTTGTGAATTTGAGAAATACTTGTGTTAAAGTTTGTGATTCCCGTAGCATGCACGTATGGTGAACCATTATGTGATGAAGTCGGAGCATGATTTATTTATTGATTGTCTTCCTTATGAGTGGCGGTCGGGGATGAGCGATGGTATTCTCCTACCAATCTATCCCCCTAGGAGCATGCGCGTAATACTTTGCTTTGATAACTTGTAGATTTTTGCAATAATTATATGAGTTCTCTATGACTAAGGTTGAGTCCATGGATCATACACACTTTTCTTCCTTCCACCATTGCTAGCCTCTCTAACCGCACACCTTTCGCCGGTATCATACACCCACCATATACCTTCCTCAAAACAGCCACCATACCTACCTATCATGGCATTTCCATAGCCATTCCGAGATATATTGCCATGCAACTTTCCACCGTTCCGTTTACTATGACACGCTCCATCATTGTCATATTGCTTTGCATGATCATGTAGTTGACATTATATTTGTGGCAAAGCCACCGTTCATAATTCTTTCATACATGTCACTCTTGATTCATTGCATATCCCGCTACACCGCCGGAGGCATTCACATAGAGTCATAGTTTGTTCTAAGTATCGAGTTGTAATTGTTGAGTTGTAAGTAAATAAAAGTGTGATGATCATCATTTTTTAGAGCATTGTCCCAAGTAAGGAAAGGATGATGGAGACTATGATTCCCCCACAAGTCGGGATGAGACTCCGGACGGAAAAAAAGAGGCCATAAAAAAGGGAAAACTTTGTTTTTGCCACTCTAGCTTTTGACCATCTTGCTTATGCCACTCTAGAATTTGACATTTCACTTCTACCACTCTTAGTTTTTGACAATACATTACAATTGCCATTCCGTGGCAAAAGCAATAATTTTATAGTGGCAATTGTGATACTTGTCAAAATCTAAGAGTGGCAAAAGTGAAATGAAAAGTTATTGCTTTTGCCACGGAATGGCATTTGTGATGTATTGTCAAAAACTAAGAGTGGCAAAAGTGATATGTCAAATTCTAGAGTGGCATAAGCAAAGTAGGCAAAAACTAGAGTGGCAAAAACAAAGTTTCCCCATAAAAAAGGCCCAAATAAAAAAATATGAGAGAACAAGAGAGAAGGGACAATGCTACTATCCTTTTACCACACGCGTGCTTCAAAGTAGCACCATGATCTTCATAATAGAGAGTCTCCTATGTTATCACTTTCATATACTAGTGGGAATTTTTCATTATAGAACTTGGCTTGTATATTCCAATGATGGGCTTCCTCAAAATGCCCTAGGTCTTCGTGAGCGAGCGAGTTGGATGCACACCCACTTAGTACCTTTTGTTGAGCTTTCATATACTTATAGCTCTAGTGCATCTGTTGCATGACAATCCCTACTCACTCACATTGATATCTATTGATGGGCATCTCCATAGCCCGTTGATACGCCTAGTTGATGTGAGACTATCTCCCCCTTTTTTGTCTCCTCCACAACCACCATTCTATTCCACCTAAAGTGCTATGTCCATGGCTCACGCTCATGTATTGCGTGAAGATTGAAAAAGTTTGAGAACACCAAAAGTATGAAACAATTGCTTGGCTTGTCATCGGGGTTGTGCATGATTTAAATACTTTTTGTGGTGAAGATAGAGCATAGCCAGACTATATGATTTTGTAGGGATAACTTTCTTTGGTCATGTTATTTTGAAGAGACATAATTGCTTAGTTAGTATGCTTGAAGTATTATTATTTCTATGTCAATATTGAACTTTTGTCTTAAATCTTTCGGATCTGAATATTCATACCACAATTAAGAAGAATTACATTGAAATTATGCCAACTAGCATTCCACATCAAAAATTTTGTTTTAATCATTTACCTACTCGAGGACGAGCAGTAATTAAGCTTGGGGATGCTTGATACGTCTCCAATGTATCTATAATTTTTTATTGTTCCATGCTATATTATATTCTGTTTTGGACATTATTGGGCTTTATTATACACTTTTATATTATTTTTGGGACTAACCTATTAACCGTAGGCCCAGCCCAGAATTGCTGTTTTTTTGCCTATTTTAGGGTTTCGCAGAAAAAGAATATCAAACGGAGTCCAAACGGAATGAAACCTTTGGGAACGTGATTTTCTGAACGAACATGATCCAGAGGACTTGGACCCTACGTCAAGCAATCAACGAGGAAGGCACGAGGTAGGGGGGCGCGCCTACTCCCCTAGGCGCGCCCTCCACCCTCGTAGGCCCCCTGTTGCTCCACCGACGTACTCCTTCCTCCTATATATACCTACGTACCCCCAAACTACCAGATACGGAGCCAAAACCCTAATTCCACCGCCGTAACTTTCTGTATCCATGAGATCCCATCTTGGGGCTTTTTCCGGAGCTCCGCCAGAGGGGGCATCGATCACGGAGGGCTTCTACATCAACACCATAGCCCCTCCAATGAAGTGTGAGTAGTTTACTTCAGACCTATGGGTCCATAGTTATTAGCTAGATGGCTTCTTCTCACTTCTTGGATCTCAATACAAAGTTCTCCCCCTCTCTTGTGGAGATCTATTCGATGTAATCTTCTTTTGCGGTGTGTTTGTTGAGGCCACTGAATTGTGGGTTTATGATCAAGTTTATCTATGAACAATATTTGAATCTTCTCTGAATTCTTTTATGTATGATTGGTTATCTTTGCAAGTCTCTTCGAATTATCAGTTTGGTTTGTCCTACTAGATTGATCTTTCTTGCAATGGGAGAAGTGCTTAGCGTTGGGTTCAATCTTGTGGTGTCCTTTCCCAGTGACAGTAGGGGCAGCAAGGCACGTATTGTATTGTTGCCATCGAGGATAACAAGATGGGGTTTATATCATATTGCATGAGTTTATCCATCTACATCATGTCATCTTGCTTAAAGCGTCACTCTGTTCTCTTGAACTTAATACTCTAGATGCATGCTGGATAGCGGTCGATGTGTGGAGTAATAGTAGTAGATGCAGGCAGGAGTCGGTCTACTTGTCTCGGACGTGATGCCTATATACATGATCATACCTAGATATTCTCATAACTACGATCAATTCTGTCAATTGCTCAACAGTAATTTGTTCACCCACCGTAAATACTTATGCTCTTGAGAGAAGCCACTAGTGAAACCTATGGCCCCCGGGTCTATCTTCCATCATATTAATCTTCCAATACTTAGTTATTTCCTTTGCCATTTATTTTACTTGCATCTTTTATTTCTCTTTATGATAAAAATACCAAAAATATTATCCTATGATGTCTATCAGATCTCACTCTCGTAAGTGACCGTGTAGGGATTGACAACCCCTTATCGCGTTGGTTGCGAGGATTTATTTGTTTGTGTAGGTGCGAGGGACTCGTGCGCGGCCTCCTACTAGATTGATACCTTGGTTCTCAAAAATTGAGGGAAATACTTATGCTACTTTGCTGCATCACCCTTTCCTCTTGAAGGGAAAACCAATGCAGTGCTCAAGAGGTAGCAGTACGCATCGGCCGAGCTGAAGGCATCAAATGCCTCCTTTGAAAAGCCGAGGTCATGAAGAGCCGCCCTCCGACGATGATGATTCATGGCGCTCTCCACTTCAGAGTTCGTTACAGACACATCGTCTGAATCCTCTGTGGAAGGACAGTTCGGCGCCACTCCCGTGTCAGCCCCGGTCCTTATGGCAGGGTCCCCGAATATAGTCCGGTGGACACTTTTCCTGATAGAATGCGGCGAATGGCATCACGATTTGATGTGGCGATCAGAAGATGTATTCTTGAAAAGAAAGCCTTACCACTTTGAAGAGGGTTTTGTCGTATTATCATTTGCCTTCCTGTTTGAAGATGTGCTTAGCGCGGGCGCAACTCTCCTCGGAGACACTTCTGGTGCACGTTGTGGAGTTGAGTGCCTCCCCTTTGGAACACGAAATAGTGTGGTGGGTGAGGCATAGTAAGGAAACTCTTTCGAAGAAGGTGTCTTTTTACTTACATGCGAAGCAGGGAGGAGGCCGTGGTAATCAGCGATGATGGGTACTTCAGTACCATCGTAACACGTCTGATAAAATACTCCATCCTCATGCTCCACAAATATGTCCGGATCTTCTTCGTATCCGGGGTCAAGGTCCCGGTTGTGACCCTCTGGCTGGGGAGCAGGGCTATGGATCCCCTCAATAGCCTTCCGCCATTCCTGTAACGAGTGGATAGGTTACTGTCCATCAAAAATGATCCAGGGAGAGGAGTAAAATGGTGGGATTGGAGCTTACCCAGCTAGGAGGATTATACATGGAAAATCCATCTCGACATTGGAGACGAGTGAACTCCTCCTTCTCCCCCTTATACAGTTCGGCCAATATTTTGACCAAAGCGGCGGGGTTTTTCGGACCCTTCCGGCCGCAGCGTGAGGCGTCATCTTCCCCATTATAGTGCCACATGGTAAGCCCTCTGTATTGGAGTGGTTGGACCCCCCGCACTATGGAGATCGCCATTACCTCGATTATTGACAATCCGGACTAGGCGAGCATCTTAATCTTGCCCATGAACTGATTGACTTCTGTGCTATCCGCCTCTTCGAGGCTCCGAGGACGCCAGCTGTGGCGTTTCTTCAATGGAGAGCTTGAAAATTCGGGGAGGCCCATTTGGACTGGGTCAGGAAGAGCGATGCCGTCAATATAGAACCATTCGGAAGGCTACTCTTCGGAAGCCTTCTTCGGCGTGCCGGACAGGTATCCTGTCCCGGCTATATGCCACACTTTGGATCCTCCCACTTCGAAAATTGACCCCCCTTGATTACGAGGGACGAGGCAGAACAGTTTTCTCCATAAATCAAAATGGGCCTCGCAGCCTAGGAATAGCTTGCATAGAGCAACATACCCCGCGATATGCAGGATGGAGGCGGGAGTGAAACTATGTAGTTGGAGGCCATAATACTCCAGAAGCCCTCGGAGGAAGGGATGGATTGGAAACCTGACGCCTCTTAGCAAAAAGGGGATGAAGCATACTCGTTCCCCCTGGACGGGTTGGGGAAGTTCTCCGCTTGAACCCCGCCATTGAAGGACATCAGCCCTGCTCGGACGGGGACTAGATCCGCAGGGGGGAAGCCTTGTTTTTACAACTTCGACAGCTGACTGTGAGATACGGAGCATCTCTCCCAATTGCCCTTTTCAGAGCCGTGGGGATGAGAGGAAGAGCTGGGAACGTTAGCCATGTTGGGGTGGTTCCGCCAACAAGCTCTGAGGATTTTTCCATGGGGTGTGGAATGGATCTGAGATCTATTCTTGTTAAATAGGCACCTCTCTTGTATGGTCAGGGTGGTATGTGCAAGAATACCCCAACCTCTTGTACTCACTCGACACGTGGAAGCTGAAGACGGGAAGGCGTGGAAGCCGAGGGGTACGGCATTAAATGGAAAAGCCGAATACATCACTTTGAAGTCATCGGAGGAGGAACCCGCGCGAAGACTATCTGCGCACCGGACACCTCGTCATTGAAGTCTGGTTCGGGGGCTACTGAGGGAGTCCTGGACTAAGGGGTCCTCGGGCATCTGACCTATTAGACATGGGCCGGACTGATGGGCTGTGAAGATACAAAGACCGAAGACTCTACCCATGTCTGGATGGGGCTCTCCTTGGCGTGGAAGGCAAGCTTGGTGACCAAATATGAAGATTCCTTTCTCTGTAACCGACCTTATGTAACCCTAGATCCCTCCGGTGTCTATATAAACCGGAGGACTAGGTCCGTAGACAGACAACCTCATAATCATAGTCAGACAAGCTAGACTTTAGGGTTTAGCCATTACGATCTCGTGGTAGATAAACTCTTGTAACACTCATATTCATCAAGATCAATCAAGCAGGAAGTAGGGTATTACCTCCATAGAGAGGGCCTGAACCTGGGTAAACATTGTGTCCCCTGTCTCCTGTTACCATTGACCTTAGACGCACAGTTCGGGACCCCCTACCTGAGATCCGCCGGTTTTGACACCGACATCGGCAACCCCACAAATCTATATGCCGATGAATATCATGATGAGTTCGGTTAATCAAGTTGGGACACCCTATGTAGGAACTTCCAATGGTATGCAACAAAGTGTTTCAAGTTTTTATTCATCGGCAAATAACTTACGGTATGTTAATCCAAACGTGTCGGTGGATAGGGGAATTGGCCATGTTACTACTAGTTATTCGGCCAATTACCCTCAAACATCATATGCTACACCTAATGCTACTAATTTTTTTGGCACCATACGCAACTGTTGATGTCCATAATTCGGCTCCGCACCTTCATGGTCATGGCCGAATAAGTGAAACTTTGATACGTCTCCAACATATCTATAATTTTTCATTGCTCCATGCTATATTATCTACTGTTTTGGACTATATTGGGCTTTATTTTCCACTTTTATATTATTTTTGGGACTAACCTATTAACCGGAGGCCCAACCCAGAATTGCTGTTTTTTTGCCTATTTCAGTGTTTCGGATAAACCAAATATCAAACGGAGTCCAAACGGAATAAAATCTTCGGAAACGTGATTTTCTCACCGAACGTGATCCAGGAGACTTGGACCCTACTGCAAGGGATCAAAGAGGTGGTCACGAGGGTGGGGGGCGCCCCCCCTAGGGCGCGCCCCCTTGCCTCGTGGGCCCCTCGGTGCTCCACCGACGTACTCCTTCCTCCTATATATACACACGTACCCCCAAATGATCAGAACAGGAGCCAAAAACCTAATTCCACCGCCGCAACTTTCTGTATCCACGAGATCCCATCTTGGGGCTGTTGGGGAACATAGCGGAAATTCAAAATTTTCTACGCATCACCAAGATCAATCTATGGAGAAGTCTACCAACGAGGGAAGGAGAGTGCATCTACATACCCTTGTAGATCGCTACGCGGAAGCGTTCAAGTGAACGGGGTTGATGGAGTCGTACTCGTCGTGATCCAAATCACTGATGATCCTAGTGCCAAACGGACGGCACCTCCGTGTTCAACACACGTACAGCCCGGTGACGTCTCCTACGCCTTGATCCAGCAAGGGGAGAAGGAGAGGTTGGGAAGACTCCATCCAGCAGCAGCACGACGGCGTGGTGGTGGTGGAGGAGCGTGGTACTCCAGCAGGGCTTCGCCAAGCACCGCAAGAGACGAGGAGGGAGAGGGGTAGGGCTGCGCCAAGAAGGAGAGGAACTCATCTGTTGGTAGCCCCAAGTCCTCAAGTATATATAGGGGAGAGGGAGGGGTGCGCCCCACCTAGGGTTCCACCATAGGGGCGGCGGCCAGCCCCAATCCCATCTAGGGTGGCGGCCAAGTGGAGGGGGAGAGGGAGGCGCACCAGGCATGGGCCTTAAGGCCCATCTGCCCTTAGGGTTTGCCCCCTCTTCCCCTTAGGCGCATGGGCCTTGGTGGGGAGGTGCCCCAGCCCACTTAGGGGCTGGTCCCTTCCCACTATTGGCCCATGTAGGCCTCCGGGGCTAGTGGCCCTACCTGGTGGACCCCCGGACCCCTCCGGTAGTCCCGGTACACTACCGGTGATGCCCAGAACACTTCCGGTGGCCAAAACCATACTTCCTATATATTAATATTTACCTACGGACCATTCCGGAACTCCTCGTGACGTCCGGGATCTCATCCGGGACTCTGAACAACATTCAGTAACCACGTATATCTATTCCCTATAACCCTAGTGTCATCGAACCTTAAGTGTGTAGACCCTACGGGTTCGGGAGTCATGCAGACATGGCCGAGGTAACTCTTCGGCCAATAACCAACAGCGGGATCTGGATACCCATGTTGGCTCCCACATGTTCCACGATGATCTCATCGGATGAACCACGATGTCGAGGATTCAATCAATCCCGTATACAATTCCCTTTGTCTAGTGGTACGATACTTGCCCGAGATTCGATCGTCGGTATCCCGATACCTTGTTCAATCTCATTACCGGCAAGTCTCTTTACTCGTTCCGTAACACATCATCCCGTGATCAACTCCTTGGTCACATTGTGCACATTATGATGATGTCCTACCGAGTGGGCCCAGAGATACCTTTCCGTTTACATGGAGTGACAAATCCCAGTCTCGATTCGTGCCAACCCAATAGACACTTTCGGAGATACCTGTAGTGTACCTTTATAGCCACCCAGTTACGTTGTGACGTTTGGCACACCCAAAGTATTCCTACGGTATCCGGGAGTTGCACAATCTCATGGTCTAAGGAAATGATACTTGACATTAGAAAAGCTTTAGCATACGAACTACATGATCTTTGTGCTAGGCTTAGGATTGGGTCTTGTCCATCACATCATTCTCCTAATGATGTGATCCCGTTATCAATGACATCCAATGTCCATGGTCAGGAAACCGTAACCATCTATTGATCAATGAGCTAGTCAACTAGAGGCTTACTAGGGACATGGTGTTGTCTATGTATCCACACATGTATCTGAGTTTCCTATCAATACAATTCTAGCATGGATAATAAACGATTATCATGAACAAGAAAATATAATAATAATCAATTTATTATTGCCTCTAGGGCATATTTCCAACAGTCTCCCACTTGCACTAGAGTCAATAATCTAGTTCACATTGCCATGTGATCACAGGTCACATCGCCATGTGACTAACATCCAAAGAGTTTACTAGAGTCAATAATCTAGTTCACATCACTATGTGATTAACACTCAATGAGTTCTGGGTTTGATCATGTTATGCTTGTGAGAGAGGTTGTTGTAGTCAACGGGTCTACAACATTCAGATCCCTATGTATTTCGCAAAACTTTATGTCACATCATAGATGCTGCTACCACGTTCCACTTGGAGCTATTCCAAATGGTTGCTCCACTATACGTATCCAGTTTGCTATTCAGAGTCATTCGGATAGGTGTTAAGGCTTGCATCGACGTAACCCTTTACGCCGAACTCTTTATCACCTCCATAATCGAGAAACATGTCCTTATTTTCTCCAAGGACAATTTTGACCGCTGTCTGGTGATCCACTCCTTGATCACCTTTGTACCCTCTTGCAAGACATGTGGCAAGGCACACATCAGGTGCGGTACACAGCATAGCATACTATGGAGCCTATGTCTAAGCATAGGGGACGACCTTCGTCCTTTCTCTCTATTCTTCCGTGGTCGAGCTTTAAGTCTTAACTTCATACCTTACAACTCAGGCAAGAACTCCTTCTTTGACTGATCCATCTTGAACACCTTCAAGATCATGTCAAGGTATGTGCTCATTTGAAAGTACCATTAAGCGTTTTGATCTATCCTTATAGATCTTGATGCTCAATGTTCAAGTGGCTTAATCCAGATTTTCCATTGAAAAACACTTTTCAAATAACCCTATATGCTTTCCAGAAATTCTACATCATTTCTGATCAACAATATGTCAACAACATATACTCATCAGAAATTTTATAGTGCTCCCACTCACTTCTTTGGAAATACAAGTTTCTCATAAACTATGTATAAACCCAAAATCTTTGATCATCTCATCAAAGCGTACATTCCAACTCCGAGATTCTTACTCCAGTCCTTAGAAGGATTGCTGGAGCTTTGCATACTTTTTAGCATTTTTCCAGGATTGACAAAACCTTCTGGTTGTATCTCATACAACCTTTCCTCAAGAAAATCGTTGAGGAAACAATGTTTTGACATCCTATCTGCATGATTTCATAAATAATGCTGTAACTGCTAACATAATTCCAACAGACTTTTAGCATCGCTACGTGTGAGAAAGTCTCATCGTAGTCAACTCCTTGAACTTGTCGGGAAACATCTTAACGACAAGTCGAGCTTTCTCAATGGTGACACTTACCATCATTGTCTGTCTTCCTTTTAAAATCCATCTGCACCCAACAGCCTTACGACTATCAAGTAGTTCTTCCAAAGTCTACACTTTGTTTTCATACATGGATCCTCTCTCGGATTTTATGGCCTCGAGCCATTTTTTTTGGAATCCGGGCCCACCATCGCTTCTCCATAGCTCATAGGTTCATTGTTGTTTAGCAACATGACTTCCAAGACAGGACTACGTACCACTCTGAAGTAGTACGTATCCTTGTCATCCTACGAGGTTTGGTAGTGACTTGATCCGAAGTTTCATGATCACTATCATAAGCTTCCACTTTAATTGGTGTAGGTGCCACAGGAACAACTCCCTGTGCCCTGCTACACACTAGTTGAAGTGACGGTTCAATAACCTCATCAAGTCTCCACCATCCTCCCACTCAATTCTTTCGAGAGAAACCTTTTTCTTGAGAAAGGACCCGATTTCAGAAACAATCCCTACTGCTTTCGGATCTGAGACAGGAGGTATACCCAACTATTTTGGGTGTCCTATGAAGATACATTTATCTGCTTTGGGTTCGAGCTTATCAGCCTGAAACTTTTTCACATAAGCGTTGCAGCCCCAAACTTTTAAGAAATGACAGCTTAGGTTTCTCTAAACCATAATTCATACGGTGTCATCTCATCGGAATTACGTGGTGCCCTATTTAAAGTGAATGTGGTTGTCTCTAATGCCTAACCCATAAACTATCGTGGTAATTCGATAAGAGACATCATGGTATGCATCATATCCAATAGGGTGCAGTTATGATGTTCGGACACACCATCACACTATGGTGTTCCAGGCTGTATTAGTTGTGAAACAATTTCCACAATGTCTTGTTTTTGTGCCAAACTCGTAATTCAGATATTCATCTCTACGATCATATCATAGACATTTTATCCTCTTGTCACGATGATGTTCAACTTCACTCTGAAATTACTTGAACCTTTCAATAATTCAGACTTATGTTTCATCAAGTAAATATACTCAGTATCTACTCAAATCATCTGTGAAGTAAGAACATAACGATATCCACTACATGCCTCAGCACTCATTGGACTGCGCGCATCAAGATGTATTACTTCCAACAAGTTGCTTTCTTGTTCCATCTTACTGAAAACAAGGCTTTTTAGTCATCTTGCCCATGTGGTATGATTTGCATGTCTCAAGTGATTCAAAATCAAGTGAGTCCAAACGATCCATCTGTATAGAGTTTCTTCATGCATATCTACCAACAAACATGGTTCGCATGTCTCAATCCTTTCAAAAATGAGTGAGTCCAAAGATCCATCAACATGGAGCTTCTTCATGCGTTTTATACCAATATGACTCAAATTGCAGTGCCACATTTGTGTGGTACTATCATTACTATCTTATACCTTTGGCATGAAAATGTGTATCACTACGATCGGGATGGTATTATTCAAATAAACAGAGTAACCATTATTCTCCTTAAATGAATAACCGTATCGTGATAGACATAATCCAATCATGTCTATGCTCAACGCAAACACCAAATAACAATTATTTAGGTTTTAATACCAATCTCGATGGTAGAGGGAGCGTACGATATTTGATCAACCTTGGAAATACTTCCAACACATATCGTCATCTCACCTTTTAGATAGTCTCCGTTTATTCCGTAGCCTTTTGTTTCGAGTTACTAACACTTAGCAACCGAACCGGTATCTAATACCCTGGTGCTACTAGGAGTACTAGTAAAGTACACATTATAATGCATATCCAATATACTTCTGTCGACCTTGCCAGCCTTCTCATCTACCAAGTATCTAGGGTGGTTCTGCTTCAGTGACTGTTCCCCTTATTACAGAAGCACTTAGTCTCGGGCTTGGGTTCAACTTTGGTTTCTTCACTAGAACAACAATTGATTTGTTGTTCCATGAAGTATCCCTTTCTTACCCTTGCCCTTCTTGAAACTAGTGGTTTTACTAACCATCAATGATTGATGCTCCCTTTTGATTTCTACTTTCGCGGTGTCGCGAATAGCTCAAGGATCATATCTATCCCTGATATGTTATAGTTCATCACGAAGCTCTAGTAGCTTGGTGGCAGTGACTTTGGAGAACCATCACTATTTCATCTGGAAGATCAACTCCCACTCGATTCAAGCGATTGTTGTACTCAGACAATCTGAGCACAAGCTCAAGATTGAGCTTTTCTCCCTTATTATGCAGGCTAAGAAAATCGTCGGAGGTCTTATACCTCTTGACGTGGGAACGAGCCTGAAATCCCAATTTCAGTCCTTGGAACATCTCATATGTTCTGCGATGTTTCAAAAACGTCTTTGGTGCCTCAATTCTAAACCATTTAGCATTACGCACTGAACTATCATGTAGTCATCAAAACGTGTATGTCAGATGTTCGCAACATCCACAGACAACGTTCGAGGTTCAGCACACTGAGCGGTGCATTAAGGACATAAGCCTTCTACTGTCCGCATAATTGCTACTATCAACTTTCAACTAATTTTTCTCTAGGAACATATCTAAACAGTAGAACTGAAGCGCGAGCTACGACATAATTTGCGAAGACCTTTTGACTATGTTCAGGATAATTAAGTTCATCTTATGAACTCCCACTCAGATAGACATCCCTCTAGTCATCTAAGTGATACATGATCCGAATCAACTAGGCCGTGTCCGATCATCACGTGAGACGGACTAGTCATCATCGGTGAACATCTCATGTTGATCGCATCTTCTATACGACTCATGTTCGACCTTTCGGTCCTCCGTGTTCCGAGGCCATGTCTGTACATGCTAGGCTCGTCAAGTTAACCTAAGTGTTTCGCATGTGTTCCGAGGCCATGTCTGTACATGCTAGGCTCGTCAACACCCGTTGTATTCGAACATAAGAATCTATCACACCCGATCATCACGTGGTGCTTCGAAACGACGAACTTTCGCAATGGTGCACAGTTAGGGAGAACACTTCTCTTGAAATTTTAGTGAGGGATCATCTTATTTAAGCTACCGTCGTTCTAAGCAAATAAGATGTATAAACATGATAAACATCACATGCAATCAAATAGTGACATGATATGGCCAATATCATATTGCTCCTTTTGATCTCCATCTTCGGGGCTCCATGATCATCATCGTCACCGGCATGACACCATGATCTCCATCATTGTCTCTCCATGAAGTTGTCTCGCCAACTTATTACTTCTACTACTATGGCTACCGATTAGCAATAAAGTAAAGTAATTACATGGCGTTGTTCAATGACACGCAGGTCATACAATAAATAAAGACAACTCCTATGGCTCCTGCCGGTTGTCATACTCATCGACATGCAAGTCGTGATTCCTATTACAAGAACATGATCAATCTCATACATCACATATCATTCATCACATTCTTCTTGGCCATATCACATCACATAGCATACCCTGCAAAAACAAGTTAGACGTCCTCTAATTGTTGTTTGCATGTTTTACGTGGCTGCTATGGGTTTTTAGCAAGAACGTTTCTTACCTACACAAAAACCACAACGTGATATGCCAATTGCTATTTACCCTTCGTAAGGACCCTTTTCATCGAATCCGATCCGACTAAAGTGGGAGAGACAGACACCCGCTAGCCACCTTATGCAACTAGTGCATGTCAGTCGGTGGAACCAGTCTCACGTAAGAGTACGTGTAAGGTTGGTCCGGGCCGCTTCATCCCACAATGCCGCCGAATCAAGATTGGACTAGTAACGATAAGCATATTGAACAAAATCAATGCCCACAACTACTTTGTGTTATACTCGTGCATAGAAACTACGCATAAACCTGGCTCTGATACCATTGTTGGGGAACGTAGCGGAAATTCAAAATTTTCTACGCATCACCAAGATCAATCTATGGAGAAGTCTACCAACGAGGGAAGGAGAGTGCATCTACGTACCCTTGTAGATCGCTACGCGGAAGCGTTCAAGTGAACTGGGTTGATGGAGTCGTACTCGTCGTGATCCAAATCACCGATGATCCTAGTGCCGAACGGACGGCACCTCCGTGTTCAACACACGTACAGCCCGGTGACGTCTCCTACGCCTTGATCCAGCAAGGGGAGAAGGAGAGGTTGGGAGGACTCCATCCAGCAGCAGCACGACGGCGTGGTGGTGGTGGAGGAGCGTGGTACTCCAGCAGGGCTTCGCCAAGCACCGTAAGAGACGAGGAGGGAGAGGGGTAGGGCTGCGCCAAGAAGGAGAGGAACTCATCTGTTGGCAGCCCCAAGTCCTCAAGTATATATAGGGGAGAGGGAGGGGTGCGCCCCACCTAGGGTTCCACCCTAGGGGCGGCGGCCAGCCCCAATCCCATCTAGGGTGGCGGCCAAGTGGAGGGGGAGAGGGAGGCGCACCAGGCATGGGCCTTAAGGCCCATCTGCCCTTAGGGTTTGCCCCCTCTTCCCCTTAGGCGCATGGGCCTTGGTGGGGAGGTGTCCCAGCCCACTTAGGGGCTGGTCCCTTCCCACTATTGGCCCATGTAGGCCTTCGGGGCTGGTGGCCCCACCTGGTGGACCCCCGGACCTCTCCGGTGGTCCCGGTACACTACCGGTGATGCCCGGAACACTTCCGGTGGCCAAAACCATACTTCCTATATATTAATCTTTACCTCCGGACCATTCCGGAACTCCTCGTGACGTCCAGGATCTCATCCGGGACTCCGAACAACATTCGGTAACCACGTATATCTATTCCCTATGACCCTAGCATCATCGAACCTTAAGTGTGTAGACCCTACGGGTTCGGGAGTCATGCAGACATGGCCGAGATAACTCTCCGGCCAATAACCAACAGCGGGATCTGGATACCCATGTTGGCTCCCACATGTTCCACGATGATCTCATCGGATGAACCACGATGTCGAGGATTCAATCAATCCCGTATACAATTCCCTTTGTCTAGTGGTACGATACTTGCCCGAGATTTGATCGTCGGTATCCCGATACCTTGTTCAATCTCGTTACCGGCAAGTCTCTCTACTCGTTCCGTAACACATCATCCCATGATCAAATCCTTGGCCACATTGTGCACATTATGATGATGTCCTACCGAGTGGGCCCAGAGATACCTCTCCGTTTACACGGAGTGACAAATCCCAGTCTCGATTCGTGCCAACCCAATAGACACTTTCGGAGATACCTGTAGTGTACCTTTATAGCCACCCAGTTATGTTGTGACGTTTGGCACACCCAAAGTATTCCTACGGTATCCGGGAGTTGCACAATCTCATGGTCTAAGGAAATGATACTTGACATTAGAAAAGCTTTAGCATATGAACTACACGATCTTTGTGCTAGGCTTAGGATTAGGTCTTGTCCATCACATCATTCTCCTAATGATGTGATCCCGTTATGAACGACATCCAATGTCCATGGTTAGGAAACCGTAACCATCTATTGATCAACGAGCTAGTCAACTAGAGGCTTACTAGGGACATGATGTTGTCTATGTATCCACACATGTATCTGAGTTTCCTATCAATACAATTCTAGCATGGATAATAAACGATTATCATGAACAAGGAAATATAATAATAATCAATTTATTATTGCCTCTAGGGCATATTTCCAACAGGGGCCTGTTCCGGAGCTCCGCCGGAAGAGGGCTGTCGGTGTCAAAACCGGCGGATCTCGGGTAGGGGGTCCCGAACTGTGCGTCAAGGCCGGATGGTAACAGGAGACAAGGGACACGATGTTTTTTACCCAGGTTCGGGCCCTCTCGATGTAGGTAATACCCTACTCCTGCTTGATTAATATTGATGATATGGGTAGTACAAGAGTAGATCTACCACGAGATCAAGGAGGCTAAACCCTAGAAGCTAGCCTATGGTATGATTGTTGTGTATGGAGTTGATTGCCTACGGACTACAACCCTTCGGTTTATATAGACACCGAATAGGGTTAGGGTTACATAGAGTCGGTTACAATGGTAGGAGATCTTGAATATCCGCATCGCCAAGCTTGCCTTCCACGCCAATGAAAGTCCCATCCGGACACGGGACGAAGTCTTCAATCTTGTATCTTCATAGTCCAGGAGTCCGGCTGAAGGTATAGTCCGGCTACCCGAACACCCCCTAATCCAGGACTCCCTCAGTAGCCCCTGAACCAGGCTTCAATGACGATGAGTCCGGCGCGCAAATTGTCTTCGGCATTGCAAGGCGGGTTCCTCCTCCAAGTCCTTCATAGAAGATTGTAAACACCAAGAGTAGTGTCCGGCTCTGCAAAATAAGCTTCCACATATTGCCATAGAGAGAATAATATTAACACAAATCAAATCTGCTGACATATTCCGCAGTGCGTCATCACACTATAGCCAAGTCCTTCACTCGAATCGTTTTTACTTTTCCACCTCAGCATGTTTTGCGAGGCGGTTTCCTTGGCACGTCTTGTCAAAGCAGAGATCGTGTACCCCCTTTACGGGATTCTCATCAATACGGACGTGGGTAATCCAACCGCGCCACTTATCACAGCGCTTGGGAGGCAAGCGGGTTTTACTAGGCAGGTGGGGACGCACAATCGCATCCTCCCATATAAGGGGTCAAGGATCCACCTTTTTACCTACGCCTTCTTCCTCCTTTGCCTATCTATCTTCTGCGCACCCGAGCTCCAGCGCCCAAGCCCGCACTTCCCACCTCAACCTTCTCCAGCAATGTCCAGAGCGGGAGGCAAGTGGATGGTCTCCTCCGTCACGGAGGGCCATGTCAAAAAGCTAAGGAAGGACGGATACTTGTCCAAAGACATCGCGCACCGGCTTCCCGAGGAGGGGCAGCTTCTCCCCACCCCAAGGCCCCATGAGAGGGTAGTATTCCTTCCCCACTTCCTTCGTGGACTGGTTTTTCTACTCCACCCATTTGTTCGGGGGCTCATGTTTTACTATGGCCTGGATTTCCATGATCTGGCCCCGAACTTCATCCTCAACATCTCGGCGTTTATCGCCGTGTGCGAGGCTTTCCTCCGCATCCGCCCCCATTTCGGCCTCTGGCTCAAGACCTTCAACATCAAGCCCAAGGTGGTGCGCGGCAGCCAGGCGGAGTGCGGAGGCGCCATGGCGGGCAAGATGGCCAACGTCCTATGGCTCGAGGGCTCCTTCGTGGAGACCCTGAAGGGGTGGCAATCGTGGTGGTTTTACATCACCGAGCGCGCGATCCGAAATGGATCGCAACCCCTGAATTCCGATCCGGAACCCCCACGCGGCTTATGTCCTGGAAAGAGACGAGCCTGTCGTGGGGTGACGAAAAAGAGGTGACCGGATTGCAAACATGCATCCAGTCCCTGGTGAACAAACCGATGAAGCTTGTCAATGTAGTCCAGGTTATGCTCGTCCGCCGGATCCTCCCGTGTCAACAACGGGGCTTTAATCTGTGGGAGTTCAACCCGTCGCAGCACCAAACCCTTAACCGGCTCTTCGACACGACGTATGAAGACGTCTGGAAGGTGCTAACCAAAGGCGCCGAGGCTCCCACATCCGCTTCCGAGGACCGCGGATACAGCTCGCAGCGCACGCTAGCGAGGTAAGCTATTTTCACCTTTTACAGGATGTTAAGTTTTTTCATAGTTTGACTCTATGCGGGATCTAAACTCCCTTACCTTTGACAGGCTTGGCGGGCGAAGTCCGGATCGATTAACTGTCCGGCTCCCTTGCCCGAAGACCCAGCCCCAGCTCTACTAGTGAAGCTGCTGGCTCCGGCGCCTTATGTGGTGCCGGAGAATAAGGCCAAGAAGAAGAAGACCACGGGGACTCGAAAGAGTGCCCGCAACGTGGTGGTGTCGGACTCGTCATCCGATGAGTCCGAGACGCCCTCTTCCCGTGAAAACGAGGAGGAGGAAGAAGAAAACTCTCCCCCCCAGCGGAGGGAGGAGAGAAGAGGAAGGCCGCCCCAACGGGGGAGGCCGAGGGGTCTAGGAAAAGGAAGACCCCTCCGCCGGACTACGCCCCCAACGCCGAAGAGGGCAAAGAGGAGTGGCCAAACAGGGCCAAGCGTCCGGCGAAATCGTAAGTTCGGATATCAGAATAACTCATGATGTTCCTTTGCTGCACAGCTTTCCCTAATGTCGAATGTAATTATGCAGTCCGCCCCGGGCCGAATTCGACGAATCGTCGGGCGGCTCCCTGGACTCATCGGACGTGAACTCAGTTCCGCCCGCTGTCTCCCCCCGCACTGCAGACGACACCAAAGTGGCGTCGCGACAAGCTCTGGGGCAGGAGGAGGTGGTCCCGGAGGAGCCGCAAGGCAACCTCCCGGACTCCAGGAGTGAAGGGGATAAGGCCCCCAGGGCTCCAAGTCCGGCTTTGTGCCGGACACCGCGCCGGAGTCTTCCACAGTTCCGGACCGTGGTAGGCGAACTCCTTCCAAGAGGAGCAAGCCTTCTAAGCCGGCGGCCTCCGTCCAACCGGAGGTGCCGGACAATCTGCTGGAGGTGCTTGACGGCATCTCCATCGACGAGGGGAACCGTACTATTATGAGTACGGTGATCCAGAAGGTTCCGTCCGCCAAGAGCGGACTAACTGAAGCTTGCGCTAGCCTTCTAACAGGCTTCGAGTTAAGTAAAAATATATATAAATAGTACCGCATAGACAGTAGTCCCTGATGCTCTGTTTGGCGTTCGGAAAGAAAAGCCGAATAGAGGATCTAGTAAATTTCGCAGGAGTCTAACAATAAAGAGTCAATATGTGTGTGCAGGCTTCGCTGCTAGCCACCGCCGCACTGACTGCGGAGGTGGGTGCCCTGAAACAGGGACTCGAGCAGACCGAGCAAGAGCTCGGCCTTGCCAAGCGGTAGCTCGAGGAAAAAGAAGGTAGGAAATACCTTACAGAAAAAGTGCCTATAGAGAGGCGTGATTGCAAAAAATAATAGGATTGCACAACTTATTATAGGGGCCACGACTGAGGTGGCGACCCTCAAGCAGGCGCTGTCCGAGGCCGAAAAGATAACGGCCGCGGAGCGCACCGAGCGAGAGAAACTTGGGGCTCAGGTCGGCGAGGTGCAGCAAGAGCTTTAGGCTCTCATGAAAAAACATGAGAGTTTGGAGCTTGAGTCAAAGACCCAAGCGTCCGAGCTCGCGGCGGCCCTTGAGACTGCCAAGTCTGCCAAGGCCGAAGCCCAAAAGGCCCTCCAAGAGTTGGAGGAGATGAAGAAGATAGCAGTGGGTAAGGCATTCTTTATGCAAAGCAGAAATATAAAAGTAAACTACTTGTTACTTACCCGAATCCGGAGTTCTCTAGGGGCATTCACAGATCTTCCCCGCAGCGTATCCGATGCCGCCGCATTCTACCGAGCTGAAGAGGGCAGCTCGACGGAGAAGGTGTTCTGGTCTCAGTATGCTGAGGCCGGACACCCTGTGCCCTTGAGCGACCAGCTGAAACAGCTGGTCGAGCTCCACAAGGCGGCCGAACAGGCCATGAAGGGCTTCATAGTTCGGCTGTGGCCCGGAGAGGCCCTGCCTAGGAGCTACTTTGGGCTGGTGCGGCGGCTGGTGGAGGCCTGTCCAAGGCTCAAGGTCATCAAGCGCTCCGTCTGCATCGAAGGTGCCCGTAGGGCCCTTGCGCGTGCAAAGGTGCACTGGGGTAAGCTAGACGGTGAAAAGCTTGTGAGGGATGGGCCGCCGCCGGGGAAGGAGCATCGCAAGCCCGAGAACTACTGTAAGGATGTTCTTGTGGGTGCCCGCCTTGTGGCGGATGAATGTACCAAGGATGTAATTTTTGAATGAACTCGCTCGTGTTTATCCTGTGCGCTGAAAACTTGCTCATATGCTCTAAGCAATGCTTGTTGAATTTAAAATATTACTTTCTGTGCGACCATTTATCAAAAATTGAGAGATGGCCAGTCGTCGGCTTCTGCCCCCGTGCCACTAGTGCTGGGGTGTTCGGGATAAACTTGAGCGCTCTTTTTCCCATAGTTGGGTCCTTCGAGGGAGGCGCTCAGCACAACGAACCAGGCAATCGGACTATAAATTAGACAGCCTGTTAGATGGTATAGAAGAGGAATACAATCAGTCAGAATGACTATGTAATTTTGAATTGACATGTGTAATGCCTTCTAGCCGGATTGTAGATCGTTTGTTGTTGCCGACCTTTTTGCTTCAACCTCGGGACCTGACGGTCCGGAGTGTGTCCGAATACCATAGCGGTTATATAAGAACCGTGGTATGCGTGGAGACCAGGCGTAGGGGTCATTAGTGCTTTATTAGACAAGTGCCCAACTAGTTATGTTATATAACATGGTTAGTAAGAAACATCTTCCAGAGAAAATAGTTCCGTTAGGGGTTCCTTTCGCTGGGAGGCATGCCCTAAAGTGCATGTCCGGACTGCGTAAAAAGACGCAGAAAAAAGCATCTGGGGGCGCATAAAATGAGTAAAAAGATCATCTTTTATCTCACCGACCGAATATTCCCTTAAGAACGCAAGCTTTCGGCTTCACCCAGTCTGAGGTACACATCCGGCTGACCCGGCAGTAACAATCACAGAGGTGCTCCCTTTACCTCCTAGCCGAACAATCGGGAACGTAGGGGTAAGCATAGGAGCCAGGCAACCCAGCTTGGCCAAAACTTAAGTCATGTCGATGCATATAATGGTGAAGAAAAAGGTACATGCGGAAGTTTGACGCATGTGTTGGGCGTGAAGCCCGTATAAATAAGCTTCTGTTAAAGAAGCCCCCAGGTTTAATGAGCGCGAGTGGCACGTCACTAGATGAGCCTTTAAGGGCTATAAAAGAAAAGAGGGGAAGGAGAGAAATGTAAGACAGAAAAATGCAAAAATGGACAGAGGAAGGAGATGAACACAGTCTGGCGATAGGGGGAATACCAGAGAGGCTATTTATCAAAGCCGAACGATACAAATAGTGCTGTAAGCAAAAGATGTTGGACTATTCAGTATGTCCTGACCAGGGGCAGGCCGCGGAATTGTATTTAAAACAGGTATACCGCTCGTAACAGAGACCACCTGGGAGTTCCACAATGCGGCATGGCTTGTCTGCCTCCCTGGATCTTGCATCGTTTGTGCGGCAGTCGAATTGCCGAACAGGTCGTCCGAAGTATGGAGTCCTGAAAGTAAGAAAAAATTAAAAAAAGGAATCCGGCAGCCCCTAGTACGTTTTAAGCCGTATTTTAGGCGTGCCGTTATTGTGCCCCTTCCCCTGTGCCCATGGTATTTCAAGGGCGTAGTTATGTACGTGAGGTACTGGTTTCGCTATGTTGCGAAAGCTGGGGTTGGGGCTGCATTGCTACACTTGCTCAGAGTGTGCCAGGCGGTCCTGCTGTGGGTTACTCCGGGCGCGCTTGGCAGTGTCTGGCTTTTTAATGGCCGGACTGGAGAATTGCCTAAGAAGGCTACTTTGTACCTCCGCTGCGAGAGCCGCCGTATGCTCCTCCGTACGGAGGGAGCATTCGGTGTTTCCGTTGACCGTAATTACTCCTCGAGGGCCTGGCATCTTGAGCTTGAGATATGCGTAGTGCGGCACCGCATTCAACTTTGCGAATGCGGTTCGTCCGAGCAGGGCGTGATAGCCACTGCGAAACGGGACTATATCGAAGATTAACTCTTCGCTTTGGAAGTTGTCCGGGGATCCGAAGACCACGTCAAGTGTTACTGAGCCTGTACAGTTGGCTTCTACACCTGGTATAACGCCTTTAAAGGTCGTTCTTGTGGGCTTAATCCTTGAGGGATCTATACCCATTTTCCGCACTGTATCCTGATAAAGCAGGTTCAGGCTACTGCCGCCGTCCATGAGGACTCTTGTGAGATGAAATCCGTCGATGATTGGGTCGAGAACCAATGCGGCGAAGCCGCCATGACGGATGCTAGTGGGATGGTCCCTTCGATCAAAAGTGATCGGGCAGGAGGACCATGGGTTGAACTTTGGGGCGACTGGCTCCATCGCGTATACGTCCCGTAGCGCACGCTTCCGCTCCCGCTCGGGAATGTGGGTTGCGTATATCATGTTCACCGTCCGCACTTGTGGGGGAAAGCCCTTCTATCCATTGTTGTTTGGCGGCTTGGGCTCCTCGTCGTCGCTGTGCAGCCCCTTGTCTCTGTTTTCGGCCCTTAACTTGCCTGCCTGCTTGAACACCCAACAATCCCTGTTAGTGTGATTGGCTGGCCTTTCGGGGGTGCCATGTATCTGGCACAAGCGATCGAGTATTCGGTCCAAACTGGATGGGCCCTGAGTATTCTTTTTGAATGGCTTTTTCCGCTGACCGGATTTATAGCCTTTGAATCCGGCATTAACTGCCGTGTCTTCATTGTTGTCACTGTTAACGCGGCGTTTTTGCTTATTCCGACATGTCCTGCCACTTTTGTCCTTGGTATCTGAATTACCAGGGTTCTTTGATAAGTTGTTACTGCGAGCTAGCCAGCTATCTTCTCCCGCGCAAAAGCGGGTCATGAGTGTCGTGAGGGCTGCCATGGATTTTGGCCTTTCCTGTCCCAGGTGCCGGGCAAGCCACTCGTCGCGGATGTTATGCTTGAAGGCTGCTAGGGCCTCTGCGTCCGGACAGTCGACTATCTGGTTTTTCTTTGTTAGGAACCGCGTCCAGAATTGTCTGGCCGATTCTTCTGGCTGCTGAATTATGTGGCTGAAGTCGTCGGCATCCGGCGGTCGCACGTAAGTGCCCTGGAAGTTGTCGAGGAATGCGGCTTCCAGGTCCTCCCAAGAACCGATTGAGTCTGCTGGCAAGCTGTTAAGCTAATGCCGGGCCGGTCCTTTAAGTTTGAGCGGGAGGTATCTGATGGCGTGTAGATCATCGCCGCTTGCCATGTGGATGTGAAGGAGATAATCCTCGATCCATATCGCCGGATCTGTTGTGCCATCGTATGATTCGATGTTTATGGGTTTGAAACCCTCTGGGATTTTATGATCCATTACTTCATTCGTGAAGCATAGCGGGTGTGTGGCGCCTCTGTAATTGGCTATATCACGACGTAGCTCGGAAGAGCTATGTCTGTTGTGTTCGGCCCGACCGGATTTGTTGTATCCGGAGTGAAGATCATTGTCACATGTCGTAGGGCGCCAGCGTGATCCGTAGATCGATCTTGTTTGTCTTCCCTTATCCTCCAGTATGTCTCGCAGGTCGGGCACATTTTCCCGTGCCTTAGTTGAGCGGCGTCGGGGCATGGCTTGGGTGGAGGGCCGAGAGGCCTCTCTGTCGCGGTCGCGAGGTGGCCGGTCTGCCATGTCATGCGCTGGTGATGTAGGTGCTTCCTCCTCTGATCGGGGTAGCGGCCTGCGCTTCGGGTAACTCTTGGAGGGGCGTTCGAGTTCATACTCTTCGGCCGTAAGGACTTCAGTCCATCTGTCAGCTAGCAAATCTTGGGCAGCTTTAAGCTGTTGCTGCTTTTTCTTGAGGCTGCTTGCCGTGGCTAAAAGCCTGCGTTTAAAATGCTCTTGTTCGGTGGGGTCTGATGGTATGACGAATTCATCGTCATCGAGGCTTGCCTCGTCTTCGGAGGGAGGCGTATAGTTATCATCCTCGACCTCTCGGTCTGCCACTCTCTCATGAGGGCTGGCTTCTCCATCTTCCTGTGCCGAATCTTGCTGAGGTGGGTGTTCTTCGGCGCTATCCGGGGTAGTATTATCTCCCGTGCCGGAATCACCGTTTTTGCTTTGGCAGGATTTAGAGCGGCGCCGCTGACGCCGGCGCTTTGGCTGTTTCTTGGGGGCGTCATCCCCCACTGTTCCATCGCCATCTCCATCTTTTGGAGTATCCACCATATATATGTCATATGACGAGGTGGCCTTCCAGCGCCCTACAGGTGCTGGTTCCTGTTCGTCTCCTACATCGTCGTCCATGCCGTCGATGTCTTCGGAGCTGAAGTCAAGCATGTCGGTTAGATCGTCGACAGTGGCTACAAACTGGGTGGTGGGTGGGTTTTGAATTTCTTCATCGTCCGTATCCCAACCTTGCTGACCGTAGTCCGGCCAGGGCTCTCCTGATAAAGAGAGAGACTTAAGAGAATTCAGGATGTCGCCAAAAGGCGAATGCTGAAAGATGTCTGCGGCGGTGAACTCCATTATCGGCGCCCAATCGGATTCGATTGGCAGGGGAGCGGGGGGTTCGGAGTCCGGAGAGGAATCCGGCTCCTCGGAGTCATGGGTCGTGCAGAGTGCGGGGCTAGCGTTCGGCTCGATCGCTTTCGGGATTGCAGCCCCTGAGGTGACGTCCAACCGTTCATCCTCAATTGGTGCAATAGGCTCCGAGTTAGGGGTCGGAACCGATGCGTGTGCGGCCTCCAGGACACTGTCCGGGGGCAGAGCTAGATCATGCCCCTCGAGATAGTGCGGCGCGCTTGGCCGTGGCTCGAGCTCATCGAAGGTTAAGTCTCCGCGGATGTCAGCCGTGTAGTTTAAGCTTCCAAACCTGACTTGATGGCCAGGGGCGTAGCTTTCGGTCTGCTCCAGGTGGCCGAGCGAATTGGCCCGCAGAGCGAAGCCGCCGAAGATGAAGATCTGTCCGGGGAGAAAAGTCTCACCCTGGACCGTATCGTTGTTGATGATCAAAGGAGCCATCGGGCCTAAAGGCGACGACACAGAGGAACTCTCAATGAAAGCACCAATGTCGGTGTCAAAACCGGCGGATCTCGGGTAGGGGGTCCCGAACTGTGCGTCAAGGCCGGATGGTAACAGGAGACAAGGGACATGATGTTTTTTACCCAGGTTCGGGCCCTCTCGATGGAGGTAATACCCTACTCCTGCTTGATTAATATTGATGATATGGGTAGTACAAGATTAGATCTACCACGAGATCAAGGAGGCTAAACCCTAGAAGCTAGCCTATGGTATGATTGTTGTGTATTGAGTTGATTGCCTACAGACTACAACCCTTCGGTTTATATAGACACCGGATAGGGTTAGGGTTACATAGAGTCGGTTACAATGGTAGGAGATCTTGAATATCCGCATCGCCAAGCTTGCCTTCCACGCCAAGGAAAGTCCCATCCGGACACGGGACGAAGTCTTCAATCTTGTATCTTCATAGTCCAGGAGTCCGGCTGAAGGTATAGTCCGGCTACCCGAACACCCCCTAATCCAGGACTCCCACAAGGGCCGTCATCACGGAGGGCTTCTACATCATCCTAGCCCCTCCGATGAAGTGTGAGTAGTTTACCTTAGACCTTCGGGTCCATAGTTAGTAGCTAGATGGCTTCTTCTCTCTCTTTGAATCTCAATACAAAGTTCTACCCCTCTCTTGTGGAGATCTATTCGATGTAATCTTCTTTTTCCGGTGTGTTTGTTGAGACTGATGAATTGTGGGTTTATGATCAAGTCTATCTATGAATAATATTTGAATCTTCTCTGAATTCTTTTATGCATGATTGGTTATCTTTGCAAGTCTCTTTGAATTATCCGTTTGGTTTGGCCAACTAGATTGGTAGTTCTTGCCATGGGAGAAGTGCTTAGCTTTGGGTTCGATCTTGCGGTGTCCTTACCCAGTGACAGAAGGGGCAGCAAGGCATGTATTGTATCGTTGCCATCGAGGATAACAAGATGGGGTTTATTTCATATTGCATGAATGTATCTCTCTACATCATGTCATCGTGCTTAAGGCGTTACTCTGTTTTTAACTTAATACTCTAGATGCATGCTGGATAGCGGTCGATGAGTGGAGTAATAGTAGTAGATGCAGAATCGTTTCGATCTACTTGTCACGGACGTGATGCCTATATACATGATCATGCCTAGATATTCTCATAATTATGCACAATTCTATAAATTGCTCAACAGTAATTTGTTCACCCATCGTAGAATACTTATGCTCTTGAGAGAAGCCACTAGTGAAACATATGGCCCCGGGATCTATTCTCATCATATCAATCTCCATTACTTTTATATTGTTTTTCTATTTACTTTGCCTTTACTTTTTTACTTTGCATCTTTATATCAAAAATACGAAAAATATTCTATCTATCAGATCTCACTCTCGTAAGTGACTGTGAAGGGCTTGACAACCCCTAATCGCGTTGGTTGCGAGTAGCTATCGCTTTGTGCAGGTACGAGGGACTTGAGCGTGGGCTCCTACTGGATTGATACCTTGGTTCTCAAAAACTGAGGGAAATACTTATGCTACTCAGCTGCATCATCCCTTCCTCTTCGGGTAAAACCAACGCGAGCTCAAGACGTAGCAAGAAGGATTTCTGGCGCCGTTGCCGGGGAGTCTATGCAAAAAGTCAATATACCAAGTACCCATCACAATCCCTATCTCTCGCATTACATTATTTTCCATTTGCTTCTCGTTTTCTTCTCCCCCCAATTCACCCTTGCCGTTTTATTCGCCCTCTCTCTCTATCCTCCCTCTCTGTTTGCCTCTTTTTGTCCGCTTGCTATTTGTGTGCCCGTGTGTTAGATTGCTTATTTGTCGCGATGGCTCAACCAAGATTTGGTGATCTTCACCTTAAAAGGTTAGAGGAGATAGAAAACAACGTTAGGAAGTCTATGGTTTTGCAATTTGAGCATAATAATTTCTTTAGAAACGAGCTTAAGGAACAAAAAATCTTTATGAGTTATATGAATAAAGAGCTTGATGATATGTCTAAAGAATTTGAGGGTATAAGATCCCAGATTGCTCGTCTAGAGAAGATGACTACTGAAATTTCAGATATGCAAGACACCTTAGTCAATAAGATGGCCGCTAAACCGAATACCTATGAAAATCAAGATGAAGATCTAAAATTTATTGATGTGTCTCCAATTAAATCTTTATTTGCAATATGAATCTTTATGAAACTGAATATGATCTTCCTTTACCTAGAAGGCGTTCTAAAAATTCAGAGTGTTTAGATCTTAATGATGAAAGTGGGATTGAAAGAAATAAAAATCTAGATGTTGCTAAACCCACTATATTGGATTTCAAGGAATTTAATTATGAAAATTGCTCTTTGCTTGATTGTATTTCTTGTTGCAATCCGTTCTAAATTCTCCACATGCTTATAGTCAAAATAAAGCCTTCACCGAACATATTGTTGATGCCTTGATGCAATCTTATGAAGAAAAACTTGATTTGAAAGTTTCTATCCCTAGAAAACTCTTTGATGAGTGGGAACCAACTATTAAAATTAAAATTAAAGATCATGAGTTTTATGCTTTGTGTGATTTGGGTGCTAGTGTCTCTACTATTCCCAAGACTTTGTGTGATTTACTAGATTTCCATAATTTTGATGATTGCTCTCTAAACTTGCATCTTGAGGATTCGACTATTAAGAAACCTATGGGAAGAATGAATGATGTTATTATTGTTGCAAATAGGAATTATGTGCCCGTAGATTTCATTGTTCTTGATATAGATTGCAACCCTTCTTGCCCTATTATTCTTGGTAGACCTTTCCTTAGAACGGTTGGTGCGATTATTGATATGAAGGAAGGGAATATTAGATTTCAATTTCCATTAAAAAAGGGCATGGAACACTTTCCAAGAAAGAAAATAAAATTACCATATGAAACTATCATGAGAGCCACTTATGGATTGCCTACCAAAGATGGCAATACCTAGATCTATTCTTGCTCGTTATGCCTAGCTAGGGGCGTTAAACGAAAGCGCTTGTTGGGAGTCAACCCAATATTTATCCTTGCTGTTATTCAATAAATAAATTATTTAGCCTCTGTTTTGGTTGTGTTTTTTGTGTTTAATTAGTGTTTGTTCCAAGTAGAACCGTTGGGAAGACTTGGGGAAAGTCTTGTTGAACTTGCTGTAAAAAACAGAAACTTTAGCGCTCACGAGAACTGCTGTCATTTTTATTTGAAGAGTGATATTTAGTTAATTCTTTTTGAAGATGATTAATAGATAAATTACTCACGTCCAGCAATTTATGTTAGAATTTTTGGGGTTCCAGATCTTGCGCTAGCTACAGATTACTACAGACTGTTCTATTTTTGACAGATTCTGTTTTTCGTGTGTTGTTTGCTTATTTTGATGAATCTATGGCTAGTAAAATAGTTTATAATCCATAGATAAGTTGGAATACATTAGGTTTAACACCAATATAAATAAAGAATGAGTTCATTACAGTTCCTTGAAGTGGTCTTTTGTTTTCTTTCGCTAACGGAGCGCATGAGTTTTCTATTTTGAGTTTTGTGTTGTGAAGTTTTCAAGTTTTGGGTGAATTATTTTGATGGATCATGGAACAAGGAGTGGCAAGATCCTAAGATTGGGGATTCCCATGGCACCCCCAATATAATCCAAGGACACCAAAAAGTCAAAGCTTGGGGATGCCCCCGGAAGGCATCCCCTCTTTCGTCCACTTCCATCGGTAATTTACTTGGAGCTATATTTTTATTCACCAACATGATATGTGTTTTGCTTGGAGCATCTTGTATTATTTGTGTCTTTGTTTGTTAGTATTCCACAATCATCTTTGCTGTACACACCTTTTGGGAGAGCCATACATGAATTAAAATTTGATAGAATACTCTATGTGCTTCACTTATATCCTTTGAGTTAGATAATTTTGCTCTATGTGCTTCACTTATATCTTTTGAGCTAGATAATTTTGCTCTATGTGCTTCACTTATATCTTTTGAGCTAGATAATTTTTCTCTATGTGCTTCACTTAGATCTTTTTAGAGCACGATGGTGGATTCGTTTTAAAGAAACTATTGATCTCTCATGGTTCACTTAAATTATTTTGAGAGTCTCTTAATAGCATGGTAATTTGCCTAATAATAATATGCTTGGTATTCAAGATTTGTGAAACTTTCTTTTGAGTGTGTTGAATACTAAGAAAACATTGAAGCATGATAATTGTTTTGAGATATGGAGGTGATAATATTAAAGTCATGCTAGTTGAGTAGTTGTGAATTTAAAGAATACTTGTGTTGAAGTTTGTGATTCCCGTAGCATGCACGTATGGTGAACCGTTATGTGATGAAGTCGGAGCATGATTTATTTATTGATTGTCTTCCTTATGAGTGGCGGTCGGGGACGAGCGATGGTCATGCGCGTAATACTTTGCTTTGATAACTTCTAAATTTTTGCAATAAGTATATGAGTTCTTTATGACTAATGTTGAGTCCATGGATTATACGCACTCCCACCCTTCCACCCTTGCTAGCCTCTCTAATACCACGCCACTTTCGCCGGTATCATACACCTACCATATACATTCCTCAAAACAGCCACCATACCTACCTATTATGGCATTTCCATAGCCATTCCGAGATATATTGCCATGCAACTTTCCACCATGTAGTTCATCATGACATATCCATCATTGTCATATTGCTTAGCATGATCATGTAGTTGACATAGTATCTGTGGCAAAGCCACCGTTCATAATTCTTTCATACTTCTCACTCGTGATTCATTGCATATCCCGGTACACCGCCGGAGGCATTCATATAAAGTCATACTTTGTTTTAGTATCGAGTTGTAATCATTGAGTTGTAAATAAATAGAAGTGTGATGATCATCATTCAATAGAGCATTGTCCCAAAAAAAGGGAAATGCCAAAGAAAAAGAGAAGGCCCAAAAAAATAAATAGATAAAAAAGGGGCAATGCTACTATCCTTTTTTCCACACTTGTGCTTCGAAGTAGCACCGTGATGTAGCAAGTCTCATATATTGTGCTTCAAAGTAGCACCATGTTCTTCATATAGAGAGTCTCATATGTTGTCACTATCATATACTAGTGGGAATTTTACGTTATAGAACTTGGCTTGTATATTCCAATGATGGGCTTCCTCAAATTGCCCTAGGTCTTCGTGAGCAAGCAAGTTGGATGCACACCCACTAGTTTCTTTTGTTGAGCTTTCATACATTTATAGCTCTAGTGCATCCGTTGCATGGCAATCCCTACTCACTCACATTGATATCTATTGATGGGCATCTCCATAGCCCGTTGATACGCCTAGTTGATGTGAGACTATCTTCTCCTTTTTGTCTTCTCCACAACCACCATTCTATTCCACCTATAGTGCTATATCCATGGCTCACGCTCATGTATTGCGTGAAGATTGAAAAAGTTTTGAAAAAGTTAGAGTATGAAACAATTGCTTGGCTTGTCATCGGGGTTGTGCATGATTTAAATACTTTGTGTGGGGAAGATAGAGCATAGTCAGACTATATGATTTTGTAGGGATAACTTTCTTTGGCCATGTTATTTTGAGAAGACATAATTGCTTTGTTAGTATGCTTGAAGTATTATTATTTTTTATGTCAATATAAACTTTTGTCTTGAATCTTTCTAATCTGAATATTCATACCACAATTAAGAAGGTTTGCATTGAAATTATGCCAAGTAGCACTCCGCATCAAAAATTCTCTTTTTATCATTTACCTACTCGAGGACGAGCAGGAATTAAGCTTGGGGATGCCTGATACGTCTCCAACGTATCTATAATTTTTTATTGCTCCATGCTATATTATCTACTGTTTTGGACTATATTGGGCTTTATTTCCCACTTTTATATTATTTTTGGGACTAACCTATTAACCGGAGGCCCAGCCCAGAATTGCTGTTTTTTTGCCTATTTTAGTGTTTCGGATAAACAGAATATCAAATGGAGTCCAAACGGAATAAAATCTTCGGAAACATGATTTTCTCACCGAACGTGATCCAGGAGACTTGGACCCTACTGCCAGGGATCAAAGAGGTGGTCATGAGGGTGGGGGCGCCCCCCCTAGGGCGCGCCCCCTGCCTCATGGGCCCCTCGGTGCTCCACCGACGTACTCCTTCCTCCTATATATACACACGTGCCCCCAAACGATCAGAATAGGAGCCAAAAACCTAATTCCACCGCGGCAACTTTCTGTATCCATGAGATCCCATCTTGGGGCCTGTTCCGGAGCTCCGCCGGAAGAGGGCCATCATCACGGAGGGCTTCTACATCATCCTAGCCCCTACGATGAAATGTGAGTAGTTTACCTCAGACCTTCGGGTCCATAGTTAGTAGCTAGATGGCTTCTTCTCTCTCTTTGAATCTCAATACAAAGTTCTCCCCCTCTCTTGTGGAGATCTATTCGATGTAATTTTCTTTTTGCGGTGTGTTTGTTGAGACTGATGAATTGTGGGTTTATGATCAAGTCTATCTATGAATAATATTTGAATCTTCTCTGAATTCTTTTATGCATGATTGGTTATCTTTGCAAGTCTCTTCGAATTATCCATTTGGTTTGGCCAACTAGATTGGTAGTTCTTGCCATGGGAGAAGTGCTTAGCTTTGGGTTCGATCTTGCGGTGTCCTTACCCAGTGACAGAAGGGGCAGCAAGGCACGTATTGTATCGTTGCCATCGAGGATAACAAGATGGGGTCTATTTCATATTGAATGAATTTATATTTCTACATCATGTCATCTTGCTTAAGGCATTACTCTGTTTTTAACTTAATACTCTAGATGCATGCTGGATAGCGGTCGATGAGTGGAGTAATAGTAGTAGATGCAGAATTGTTTTGATCTACTTGTCACGGATGTGATGCCTATATACATGATCATGCCTAGATATTCTCATAATTATGCACAATTCTATCAATTGCTCAACAGTAATTTTTTCACCCACCGTAGAATACTTATGCTCTTGAGAGAAGCCACTAGTGAAACCTATGGCCCCCGGGTCTATTCTCATCATATCAATCTCCATTACTTTTATATTGTTTTGCTATTTACTTTGCATTTACTTTTTACTTTGCATCTTTATATCAAAAATACCAAAAATATTCTATCTATCAGATCTCACTCTCATAAGTGACCGTGAAGGTCTTGACAACCCCTAATCGCGTTGGTTGCGAGTAGCTATCGCTTTGTGCAGGTACGAGGGACTTGAGCGTGGGCTCCTACTGGATTGATACCTTGGTTCTCAAAAACTAAGGGAAATACTTACGCTACTCTGCTGCATCATCCCTTCCTCTTCGGGGAAAACCAACGCGAGCTCAAGACGTAGCAAACTTCTGCAGGAGCACGAATGCCTTCACCTACTACCGTGGCATATCATGTCCCCCCTACACAATTACAGAATTCCGGTAACATCTTATTGCTGAAAGAGTCTAAAAGCATCGGGGGGCAACCATATCTTGACTGGTAGTTGAGAACAAGCTTACATTCTCTTGGGATTTGTGCAACTCCATTCGAGAGGAACTAATAGAAGGCGGGAAGCCTCACGATTTTGCTGCAGTAAAAGCTAGAGTTGTGCAAATGATGCATTCGTCTAGTGTTGTACCATCCAGTGCACCCCCTAAACAATTGCAAAGTTTCGGCACCTCATTACCGAAAAAGTCTAAAAGTATTAGGGGGCAATCTCATGAGGAGTGGGTGGAAATTGAGATGAAAAAGTTTAAAGCTCGCCAAGCTGAGATGTGGGCTAAAATTAGACAAGAGCGGGAAGCCTTGCAAATACAAAAAGATAAAAGTATTGATTCAGGTAACAATGAAAATTTGGTTATTGATAAAGCCGAATCAAATATTATGTGTGCCGAATCTATTGAACAAAAAGAGGATGCCAAGGCATTGGGGAGCCAACTGAAAACGAAACAAAGTATTATTGAAATTACACCACCATCATGCTCTCCCAACATATTTGAACAGTTATGTTTAGCAAGTAATTTACCTATTTTCAGATTTGGTCAGGACTTTATTGTTGATGCATCTATTAGAAAAATCCTCATAAGTAATTTTGAAGGACAAATGATGAAGGGTAATTTACTTGTTAGCAATAAAATTGTTACTAAGCATATCGGTCAATATATTGTACTCCCTCTGTAAACTAATATCAGAGCGTTTAGGTCACTACTTTAGTATTCTAAATGCTCTTATATTAGTTTACGGAGGGAGTACCATTCAAAGAGACCGATAGTGACTTATTATTGCAGCCAAAGCTTCTCCCATTGCTTTATTTAAAGTTCATATCTAATTGGTTAGTTTTGCTTGCTTCATACTTGGCTTACGCATGGTCTCAATTTTTGTTTCAGAAACATAAAGCCAAGGTTAAATTCTTTTGAGAAATCCGATGCTAATATTATATCTTATCCAAAGACATCGGAGATAGACTGCAAAACACAATGCATAGCCGAATGGGGGGATTCTAAATCTGAACCATTCGTTTGCTTACCTCCAAAGCCGTTCGCACAACAAGATCGGCTAGAAAACAAAACGTATACCTTCGATTCAAACATGTGTGATCAAATCTTTGATTTGTTGTTGAAAAATAATTACATTAGAATTCTTGATCACCATGTCAAGCCATCTATCCAAGGACGAATTTATTGTAAGTTGCATGATTCAGTCAAGCATATTATTGAGAATTGCAACATGTTTCGTCAAATAGTTAAATCGGCCATTGATAAAGGACGATTGAAATTTGTTGAGACACCAAGAGATGACGAGTCTATTCCAATTGGTCCCGATGGTAAAAGGTTTTTGCATCGGCTGCTTCAAGCCGATCCATTTAAAGAGAAGGTAAAAATTGCAGGTGATGGGATCAAGCTTTCAAGTAAAGAAGTTGTTGAAGAGCATAATGAACGTAATCTTGAGGGAGAGAATTCCATCTAAGCTACAATGGAGACACCAAGTACTGGGGGCAACAAGAAAATCCAAAGATCGGTGCAAGCACAACCAAAGAAAACAAAGGCCGATGTAAGCACAAAGGTAAAAAGCCAAAAGTCACTTTCGTGCAACTATTGGAAAAATATCAGAAGATAAGTGAGAAGAACAGTGCTTATAGGCCAACTAATGTAAAAGCATCAAGATCACCCCCTAGGCGCAAATCCAAGGATCGATATTGGCAAGAAGAGAATTTGAATGCAACTTGTTCATATCCTTATTTTGGGCCGTCAATGCCAATGTCGTGGATGCCTCCCTATGCTCACATAAATCCATATCCATCACGGGACAAGTATGATACAAGGGCACATTCTCCATATTATTATAAACCATCTCGCCAATATTATGCAGCTTCAAGAAGACCAATGTCCAATGAGCAGTCATATGTTCAAGACCGTTTCAATAAAAAAGAATCGGTCCGGAGCACAAGGAAGGATAAGGAGGTGGTTGAGCAAGTCTACCGCGTCAAAAGAGATGGTCGTAAGAGTGCCACTTCAGATATGATCTCAAATGAAAAAGAGCCAATTAAAGTGTTGACATTGGCTACAAAAGGTAGTGAGGCAAGTCAATCAAGTGTCAAATCTGAAGGGAAGAAGTTGAGAGTGCACAAGGTAAAACAAGAATTGCCATTACTTCAAACAAAATCGCAGTCGAGGTGCCCACTCGGCTTATCGTATTGGAAAAAGAAGAAGTTGCAAAATCTTGGTGCACAAGAACTTGAAAAGAGAAACATGGCATGGGTTCCCAAAGGAAGTATTCAAAATAAGAATTATGCGCGAGCTTCCTTTACAAGGAGTGCGGCAAAGGTGAAGAAGGAAAAGAGTGAAAACTATGAAGGACCAAGCCGAAGGTTTTAACATCTTCAGTCCACACATTATCCATTTTCTTCAACAATGTCGTTGATGCATATGCCATGGAATTCGTCATCAGGTATGATTGGTTACCCTCAATGGGCTTATTTTAATCCATGGATGCAACATAATTTCTTACATCATGAAAGGGTATTACCAAATCATCATATGTTTTGATTAGCTTCACTTTTGTTGCTAATCTAAATGGCCGATATATACTTATCGTCCTAAGCACGTACAAATGGCCGATGAAGTGTTGACATCGTCCTTAGAAAGAGCATTGTGCAAGTTATTTTTCGGCATGCAAGTTTTGCCGAAAAACAGGAGGGCATGTGTTGACATCATATTTTGGCATGGTCGAATTCATAATTAAGAATGCCTCAAATGGAAAAGATCTTATAGCGAGAATGTTCCATATCGTCAAAAGGAGAAACTTTGATATTTGGGCCATAGCAATTCGGTCTCATCTCTAAGGCCGAAGTTGTGTTCGAAGTATTGAGATTTTGTATTCAGAACACTATTCGGCTAATTACTCCCCCAAGATGGCCTCAGATGAGAAAACTTTCTACACGAATTGTCTTCGTCTCATTGAAATGGATGATTTTGATATAAAACCCATATCAATCTGAGATCGTATGCAAAAGTTAGAGCCATTTGAATACGGCTCTGTCACGAGGCAAAACTGGCTCGCCCCATCAGACACCTTGTCTGATGGATAGCGCGAGTGACAGTCCGTTTTGCACGAGGGATTCGACCCTGAAGATGGCCTCGAATCGAAAAACTTTTAACATTAAAGTTGTTCTTCTCGTCGAAATGAGTAAATATGCTTTTGAGCACATTTTCATCAGAGGTCGTTTACTGCCACAAAAAAGACCCAGAAGATGCATCCAGTTTAAACCGTTCGGTTTTGAAAAGTTCAGACAAAACCAATTCAAATTTGACTAGGGTTTTGGGCGTGAATCCAAGAATTTTCCTTGCACGGGAAGTTCAGCCGCCTCTTATATACCTAAGAGGTGACGGCCGATTGAACAACACACAATCGATCAAATCATCTACCACCTTTTACCTTTTATCTTTTCTCCTTAACCCTAGTTCTTCTTCTTCCTCGTTCTTCATCTGTTCTTTTTGTTGCAGGGCGGCGAACCTCGAGGCCCTAGGGGCGATCAGGTCAACCTAGGGCAGCCCATAGCCGCCGCGCGCCCTCACGGGGTCCCTCCCGGGTGCGTGGGGTTTCGGGTCTTCAAAAGCACCCGCCGGATTGCTTGCGTACCGCGCTTCCAGCGGGTCTCCTTCGACGTGAGCTGCGGTGCATCACCCCCGGCGTCTAGGATACACGGTGACGTGTTCGTGTGCAAACACAAACCAAATTCATAGATCAGAGAGAAATACAAAGCTATCTTAATCATGCATAAAAGAGTTTAGAGAAGACTAAAATAATATTCATAGATAATCTGGTCATAATCCCACAATTCATCGGATCTCAACAAACGCACTGCAAAAGAAGATTACATCAAATAGATCTCCAAGAACATCGAGGAGAACATTGGATTGAATATCAAAGAGAGGGAAGAAGCCATCGAGGTACTAGCTATGGACCCGTAGGTCTATGGTAAATTATTCACACATCATCAGAAGGGCGGCAAGGATGATGTAGAAGCCCTCCGTGATCAAATCCCCCTCCGACAGAGTACCGAAAAAGGCCTCCAGATGGGATCTCATGAAGACAGAAACTTGCGGTGGTGGAGAAGTATTTTTGGTGTGCCCTCTGGTCTACGGGGAATATTTGGGTATTTATAGAAGAATTAGGGTTGGAAGTGCCACGGAGGGGCCCTGGTAACCCACAAGTATAGGGGATCGCAACAGTTTTCGAGGGTAGAGTATTCAACCCAAATTTATTGATTCGACACAAGGGGGGCCAAAGAATATTCTCAAGTATTAGTAGCTGAGTTGTCAATTCAACCACACCTGGAAACTTAGTATCTGCAGCAAAGTGTTTAGTAGCAAAGTAATATGATAGTAGTGGTAACGGTAGCAAAAAGGTAACAGTAGTAAAATTAATGTTTTGGTGTTTTGTACTGATGATAGCAATAGCAACGGAAAAGTAAATAAGCGGAGAACAATATATGGAAAGCTCGTAGGCAATGGATCAGTGATGGAGAATTATGCTGGATGCGGTTCATCATGTAACATTCATAACCTAGGGTGACACAGAACTAGCTCCAGTGCATCAATGTAATGTAGGTATGTATTCCGAATATAGTCATACGTGCTTATGGAAAAGAACTTGCATGACATCTTTTGTCCTACCCTCCCATGGCAGCGGGGTCCTTACGAAAACTAAGGGATATTAAGGCCTCCTTTTAATAGAGTACCGGAACAAAGCATTAACACATAGTGAATACATGAACTCCTCAAACTACGGTCATCACCGGTAAGTATCCCGATTATTGTCACTTCGGGGTTAACGGATCATAACACATAATAGGTGACTATAGACTTGCAAGATAGGATATAGAACTCTCATATATTGATGAAAACATAATAGGTTCAGATCTGAAATCATGGCACTCGGGCCCTAGTGACAAGCATTAAGCATAGCAAAGTCATAGCAATATCAATCTCAGAACATAGTGGATACTAGGGATCAAACCCTAACAAAACTAACTCGATTACATGATAGATCCCATCCAACCCATCACCGTCCAGCAAGCCTACAATGGAATTACTCACGCTCGGCGGTGAGCATCATGAAATTGGTGATGGAGGATGGTTGATGATGATGATGGCGACGGATTCCCCTCTCCGGAGCCCCGAACGGACTCCAGATGAGCCCTCCCGGGAGGTTTTAGGGCTTGGCGGCGGCTCCGTATCGTAAAACGCGATGATTTCTTCTCTCTGATTTTTTTTCTCCCCGAAACACAATATATAGAGTTGGAGTTGGAGTCGGAGGAGCTCCAGGGGGCCCACGAGGTGGGGGGCGCGCCCCCACCCTCGTGGACAAGTGGTGGCCCCCCTGGCCTTCATCTTTTGCAAGGATTTTTTATATTTTCCGAAAAGTTGTTCCATGAAGTTTCAGGTCATTCCGAGAACTTTTGTTTCTGCACATAAATAACACCATGGTAATTGTGCTGAAAACAGCGTCAGTCCAGGTTAGTTCCATTCAAATCATGCAAGTTAGAGTCCAAAACAAGGGCAAAAGTGTTTGGAAAAGTAGATACGACAGAGACGTATCAACTCCCCCAAGCTTAAACATTTGCTTGTCCTCAAGCAATTCAGTTGACAAACTGAAAGTGATAAAGAAAAACTTTTACAAACTCTGTTTGCTCTTGTTGTTGTAAATATGTAAAGCCAGCATTCAAGTTTTCAGCAAAGATTATAACTAACCACATTCACAATAACGCTTAGGTCTCAAGTTTACTCATATCAATGGCATAATCAACTAGCGAGCAATAATAATAAATCTCGGATGACAACACTTTCTCAAAACAATCATAATATGATATAACAAGATGGTATCTCGCTAGCCCTTTCTGAGACCGCAAAACATAAATGCAGAGCACCTTTGAAGACCAAGGACTGACTAGACATTGTAATTCATGGTAAAAGAGATCCAGTCAAGTCATACCCAATGTAAACTAACAATAATGAATGCAAATGACTGCAGTGCTCTCCAACTGGTGCTTTTTAATAAGAGGATGATGACTCAGCATAAAAGTAAATAGATAGGCCCTTCGCAGAGGGAAGCAAGGATTTGTAGATGTGCTAGCGCTCGGTTTTGAAACAGAGATGAATAATATTTTGAGCAGTATACTTTCATTGTCAACATAACAACCAAGAGATGGCGATATCTTCCATGCTACACACATTATAGGCGGTTCCCAAACAGAATGGTAAAATTTATACTCCCCCTTCCACCAACAAGCATCAATCCATGGCTTGCTCGAAACAACGAGTGCCTCCAACTAACAAGAGTCCCAAGGGGAGTTTTGTTTGCAATTATTTTGATTTAGTTTGCATAAAGCATGGGACTGGGCATCCCGGTGACCAGCCCTTTATCTCGTGAGTGAGGAGCGGAGTCCACTCCTCTTGAGAATAACCCACCTAACATGGAAGATATAGACAGCCCTAGTTGATACATGAGCTAATCGAGCATACAAAACATGATGATTATTTGAAGGTTTAGAGTTTGGCACATACAAATTTACTTGGAACGGCATGTAGATACCGCATATAGGAAGTGTTGGGGAACGTAGCAGAATTTTAAAATTTTCTACACATCACCAAGATCAATCTATGGAGTCATCTAGAAACGAGGGAGAGAGGAGTGCATCTACATACCCTTGTAGATCATGAGCGGAAGCGTTCAAGAGAACGGGGTTGATGGAGTCGTACTCGTCGTGATCCAAATCACCGAAGATCCTAGCGCCGAATGGACGGCACCTCCGCGTTCAACACACGTACGGAGCGAGGACGTCTCCCGCGCCTTGATCCAGCAAGGAGGAGGGAGAGGTTGAGGAAGAGGGCTCCAACAGCAGCACGACGGTGTGGTGGTGGTGAAGCTGCAGTACTCCAGCAGGGCTTCGCCAAGCTCTAACGGAGGAGGAGAGGTGTAGGGGAGGGGAGGGGTTGCGCCTTGGATGTTGTATGCAGCCCTCCCCTCACCCCTCTATTTATAGGGGAAGGGGAAAGGGGGCCGGCCCCCTCTAGATGAGATCTAGAGGGGGGGCGGCAGCCAAGGGGAGGGGGGGCTTGCCCCCCAAGCAAGGGGACGCCCCCTTTAGGGTTTCCCCCCAACCCTAGGCGCATGGGCCCTAGGGGGGTGTGGCGGCCCAGCCCACTTGGGCTGGTTCCCTTCTCCATACAGCCCATAAGGACCTCCGGAAGAGGTGGCCCCTCCCGGTGGACCCCCGGAACCCCTCCGGTGGCCCCGGTACAATACCGATATGCCCCTGAACCTTTCCGGCGACCGTATGACAACTAACCATATATAAATCTTTACCTCCGTACCATTCCGGAACTCCTCGTGACATTCGGGATCTCATCCGGGACTCCTAACAACATTCGGTAATCACATACAAGTCTTCCTAACAACCCTAGCGTCACCGAACCTTAAGTGTGTAGACCCTACGGGTTTGGGAGACATGCAGACATGACCGAGACGACTCTCCGGTCAATAACCAACAGCAGGATCTGGATACCTATGTTGGCTCCCACATGCTCCACGATGATCTCATCGGATGAACCACAATGTCGAGGATTCAATCAATCCGTATACAATTCCCTTTGTCAATCGGTACGTTACTTGCACGAGACTCGATCGTCGGTATCCCAATACCTTGTTCAGTCTCGTTACCGGAAAGTCACTTTACTTGTGCCGTAATGCATGATCCCGTGATCAACCACTTGGTCACATTGAGCTCATTATGATGATGCATTACCGAGTGGGCCCAGAGATACCTCTCCGTCATACGGAGTGACAAATCCCAGTCTTGATTCGTGCCAACCCAACAGACACTTTCGGAGATACCTGTAATGTACCTTTATAGTCACCCAGTTACGTTGTGACGTTTGGCACACCCAAGGCACTCCTACGGTATCCGGGAGTTGCACAATCTCATGGTCTAAGGAAATGATACTTGACATTTAGAAAAGCTACAACAAACGAACTACACGATCTTTGAGCTAAGCTTAGGATTGGGTCTTGTCCGTCACATCATTCTCCTAATGATGTGATCCCGTTATCAGTGACATCCAATGTCCATAGTCAGGAAACCATGACTATCTTTTGATCAACGAGACAGTCAACTAGAGGCTCACTAGGGACGTGTTGTGGTCTATGTATTCACACATGTATTACGATTTCCGGATAACACAATTATAGCATGAACAATAGACAATTATCATGAACAAAGAAATATAATAATAACCATTTTATTATTGCCTCTAGGGCATATTTCCAACAGTCTCCCACTTGCACTAGAGTCAATATTCTAGTTACATTGTGATGAATCGAACACCCATGCAGTTCTGGTGTTATCATGTTTTGCTCTAGGGAAAGGTTTAGTCAACGGATCTGCTACATTCAGGTCCGTATGTACTTTACAAATCTCTATGTCTCCATTTTGAACACTTTCACGAATGGAGTTGAAGCGACGCTTGATATGCCTGGTCTTCCTGTGAAACCTGGGCTCCTTGGCAAGGGTAATAGCTCCAGTGTTGTCATAGAAGAGAGTCATCGGGCCCGACACATTGGGTATGAATCCTAGGTCGGTAATGAACTCCTTCACCCAGACTGCTTCTTGTGCTGCCTCCGAGGCTGCCATGTACTCCGCTTCACATGTAGATCCCGCCACAACGCTTTGCTTGCAACTGCACCAGCTTACTGCCCCACCATGCAAAATATACATGTATCCGGTTTGTGACTTAGAGTCATCCAGATCTGTGTCGAAGCTAGCATCGACGTAACCCTTTACGACGAGCTCTTCGTCACCTCCATAAACGAGAAACATTTCCTTAGTCCTTTGCAGGTACTTCAGGATATTCTTGACCGCTGTCCAGTGTTCCATGCCAGGATTACTTTGGTACCTTCCTACCAAACTTATGGCAATGTTTACATCAGGTCTGGTACACAGCATAGCATACATGATAGACCCTATGGCCGAGGCATAGGGGACGACACTCATCTTTTCTCTATCTTCTGCCGTGGTCGGGCATTGAGCCGTGCTCAATCTCGTACCTTGCAATACAGGCAAGAACCCCTTCTTTGACTGATCCATTTTGAACTTCTTCAATATCTTGTCAAGGTACGTACTCTGTGAAAGACCAATGAGGCGTCTCGATCTATCTCTATAGATCTTGATGCCTAATATATAAGCAGCTTCTCCAAGGTCCTTCATTGAAAAACACTTGTTCAAGTAGGCCTTTATGCTTTCCAAGAATTATATATCATTTCCCATCAACAGTATGTCATCCACATACAATATGAGAAATGCTACAGAGCTCCCACTCACTTTCTTGTAAATGCAGGCTTCTCCATAAGTCTGCATAAACCCAAACGCTTTGATCATCTCATCAAAATGAATGTTCCAACTCCGAGATGCTTGCACCAGCCCATAAATCGAGCGTTGGATCTTGCACACCTTGTCAGCATTCTTAGGATCGACAAAACCTTCCGGCTGCATCATATACAATTCTTCCTTAAGGAAACCATTAAGGAATGCCATTTTGACGTCCATTTGCCATATCTCATAATCATAGAATGCGGCAATTGCTAACATGATTCGGACGGACTTCAGCTTCGCTACGGGTGAGAAAGTCTCATCGTAGTCAACCCCTTGAACTTGTCAATAACCCTTAGCGACAAGCCGAGCTTTATAGATGGTCACATTACCATCCGCGTTTCTCTTCTTCTTAAAGATCCATTTATTTTCTATGGCTCGCCGATCATCGGGCAAGTCAGTCAAAGTCCATACTTCGTTTTCATACATGGATCCTATCTCGGATTTCATGGCTTCCAGCCATTTGTCGGAATCCGGGCCCGCCATCGCTTCTTCATAGTTCGAAGGTTCACCGTTGTCTAACAACATGATTTCCAAGACAGGGTTGCTGTACCACTCTGGTGCGGAACGTGTCCTCATGGACCTACGAAGTTCAGTAGTAACTTGATCTGAAGCTTCATGATCATCATCATTAACTTCCTCTCAAGTCGGTGCAGGCACCTCAGGAACATTTTCTTGAGCTGCGCCACTTACCGGTTCAAGAGGTAATACTTCATCAAGTTCTACTTTCCTCTCACTTATTTCTTTCGAGAGAAACTCTTTCTCTAGAAAGGACCCATTCTTGGCAACAAAGATCTTGCCTTCGGATCTGAGGTAGAAGGTATACCCAACAATTTCTTTAGGGTATCCTATGAAGACGCATTTTTCCGACTTGGGTTCGAGCTTTTCAGGTTGAAGTTTCTTGACATAAGCATCGCATCCCCAAACTTTTAGAAACAATAGCTTAGGTTTCTTCCCAAACCATAATTCATACGGTGTCGTCTCAACGGATTTCGACGGAGCCCTATTTAAAGTGAATGCGGCAGTCTCTAAAGCATAGCCCCAAAATGACAGCGGTAAATCGGTAAGAGACATCATAGATCGCACCATATCTAATAGAGTGCGATTACGACGTTCAGACACACCATTACGCTGAGGTGTTCCATGCGGCGTGAGTTGTGAAACTATTCCACATTTTCTTAAGTGTGTGCCAAATTCGTGACTCAAGTATTCTCCCCCACGATCTGATCGCAAGAACTTGATTTTCCTATCACGTTGATTCTCAACCTCACTCTGAAATTCCTTGAACTTTTCAAAGGTCTCAGACTTGTGTTTCATTAAGTAGACATAGCCATTGTCGGTGTCAAAACCAGCGGATCTCGGGTAGTGGGTCCCGAACTGTGCGTCTAGGCCGGATGGTAACAGGAGGCAGGGAACACGATGTTTTACCCAGGTTCAGGCCCTCTTGATGGAGGTAAAACCCTACGTCCTGCTTGATTAATATTGATGATATGGGTAGTACAAGAGTAGATCTACCACGAGATCAAGGAGGCTAAACCCTAGAAGCTAGCCTATGGTATAATTGTTGTATATGGAGTTGATTGCCTACAGACTACAACCCTCTGGTTTATATAGACACCGGATAGGGTTAGGGTTACATAGAGTCGGTTACAATGGTAGGAGATCATGAATATCCGCATCGCCAAGCTTGCCTTCCATGCCAAGGAAAGTCCCATCCGGACACGGGACGAAGTCTTCAATCTTGTATCTTCATAGTCCAGGAGTCCGGCTGAAGGTATAGTCCGGCTACCCGAACACCCCCTAATCCAGGACTCCTTCAGTAGCCCCTGAACCAGGCTTCAATGATGACGAGTCCGGCGCGCAAATTACCTTCGGCATTGCAAGGCGGGTTCCTCCTCCAAGTCCTTCATAGAAGATTGTAAACACCAAGAGTAGTGTCTGGCTCTGCAAAATAAGTTTCCACATATTGCCATAGAGAGAATGATATAAACACAAATCAAATCTGCTGACGTATTCCGCAGTGCGTCATCACACTACGGCCAAGTCCTTTACTCGAATCGTTTTTACTTTTCCACCTCAGCGTGTTTTGCGAGGCGGTTTCCTTGGCACGTCTTGTCAAAGCAGAGATCGTGTACCCCCCTTTTACGGGATTCTCATCAATACAGACGTGGGTAACCCAACTGCGCCACTTATCACGGCGCTTGGGAGGCAAGCGAGTTTTACTAGGCAGGTGGGGACGCACAACCGCATCCGCCCATATAAGGGGATAAGGATCCACCTTTTTACCTACGCCTTCTTCCTCCTTTGCCTATCCATCTCCTGCGCACTCGAGCTCCAGCGCCCAAGCCCGCACTTCCTACCTCAACCTTCTCCAGCAATGTCCGGAGTGGGAGGCAAGTGGATGGTCTCCTCCGCTACGGAGGGCCAAGTCAAGAAGCTAAGGAAGGCCGGATACCTGTCTAAGGACATCGCGCACCGGCTTCCCGAAAAGGGGCAGCTTCTCCCCACCCCAAGGCCCCATGAGAGGGTGGTATTTCTTCCCCACTTCCTCCGCGGACTGGGTTTTCCACTCCACCCATTTGTCCGGGGGCTCATGTTCTACTATGGCCTGGATTTCCACGATCTGGCCCCGAACTTCATCCTCAACATCTCGGCGTTTATCGTCGTGTGCGAGGCTTTCCTCCGCGTCCGCCCTCATTTCGGCCTCTGGCTCAAGACCTTCAACGTCAAGCCCAAGGTGGTGCGCGGCAGCCAGGCGGAGTGCGGAGGCGCCATGGCAGGCAAGATGGCCAACGTCCTATGGTTCGAGGGCTCTTTTGTGGAGACCCTAAAGGGGTGGCAATCCGGATGGTTTTACATCACCGAGCCACACGATTCGAACTGGATCGCAGCCCCCGAGTTCCGATCCGGACCCCCCACGCGGCTTATGTCCTGGAAAGAGACGGGCCTGTCGTGGGGTGACGAAAAAGAGGTGACCGGATTGCAAACAAGCATCCAGTCCCTGGTGAACAAGCCAATCCGGCTTGTTAATGTAATCCAGGTTATGCTCGTCTGCTGGATCCTCCCGTGCCAACAACGGGATTTTAATCTGTGGGAGTTCGACCCGGCGCAGCACCAAACCCTTAGCAGGCTCTTCGACACGACGTACGAAGATGCCTGGAAGGTGCTATTCAAGGGCGCCGAGGCTCCCGCATCCGCTTCCAAGGACCGCGGATACAGCTCGCAGCGTCACGCTAGCGAGGTAAGCTATCTTCACCTTTTACAGGATGTTAAGATTTTTTTCATAGTTTGACTCTATGCGGGATCTAAACTCCCTTACCTTTGACAGGCTTGGCAAGCGATATCCGGACCGATTAACTGTCCGGCTCTGCTGCCCGAAGACCCAGCCCCAGCTCTACTAGTGAAGCTGCTGGTTCCGGCGCCTTATGTGGTGCCGAAGAAGAAGGCCAAGAAGAAGAAGACCACGGGGACTCGAAAGAGTGCCTGCAACGTGGTGGTGTTGGACTCATCATCTGACGAGTCCGAGACGCCCTCCTCCCGCGGAAACGAGGAGGAGGAAGAAGAAAACTCTCCCCCCCCCAGCGGAGGGAGGAGAGAAGAGGAAGGCCGCCCCAACGGGGGAGGCCGAGGGGTCTAGGAAAAGGAAGACCCCTCCGCCGGACTACGCCCCCAACGCCGAAGAGGGCAAAGAGGAGTGGCCAAACAGGGCCAAGCGTCCAGCGAAATCGTAAGTTCGGATATCAGAATAACTCATGATGTTCCTTTGTTGCACAGCTTTCCCTAATGTCGAATGTAATTATGCAGTCCGCCCGGGCCGAATTCGACGAATCGTCGGGCGGCTCCCTGGACTCATCGGACGTGAACTCAGTTCCGCCCGCTGTCTCCCCCCGCACTGCAGACGACGCCGAAGTGGCGTCGCGACAAGCTCTAGGGTAGGAGGAGGTGGTCCCGGAGGAGCCGCAAGGCAACCTCCCGGACTCCAGGGGTGAAGGGCATAAGGCTCCCCAGGGCTCTCGGTCCGGCTTTGTGCCGGACACCGCGCCGGAATCTTCTACAGTTCCGGACCGCGATAGGCGAACTCCTTCCAAGAGGAGCAAGCCTTCTGAGCCGGCGGCCTCCGTCCAACCGGAGGTGCCGGACAATCTGCTGGAGGTGCTTGACGATGCCTCCATCGGCGAGGGGCACCGTACTATTATGAGTACGGTGATCCAGAAGGTTCAGTCCGCCAAGAGCGGACTGACTGAAGCTTGCGCTAGCCTTCTAACAGGCTTCGAGGTAAGTAAAAATGTTACCGCATAGACAGTAGCCCCTGATGCTCTGTTTGGCGTTCGGAAAGAAAAGTCGAATAGAGGATCTATTAAATATCACAGGAGTCTAACAAAAAAGAGTCAATATACGTATGCAGGCTTCGCTGCTATCCACCGCCGCACTGACTGCGGAGGTGGGTGTCCTGAGGCAGGACCTCGAGCGGACCAAGCAAGAGCTCGGCCTTGCCAGGCGGCGGCTCGAGGAGGAAGAAGGTAAGAAATACCTTACAGAAAAAGTGCCTATAAAAAGGCTTGATTGCAAAAAAGAGTAACAGGATTGTACTGCTTATTGTAGGGGCCACGACTGAGGTGGCGACCCTTAAGCAGGCGCTGTCTGAGGCCGAAAAGAAAATGGCCGCGGAGCGCACCGAGTGAGACAGACTTGGGGCTCAGGTCGGCGAGGTGCAGCAAGAGCTTCAGGCTCTCATGAAAAAACATGAGAGTTTGGAGCTGGAGTCGAAGGCGCAAGCATCCGAGCTTGCAATGGCCCTAGAGGCTGCCAGGTCTGCCAAGGCCGAAGCCCAAAAGGCCCTCCAAGAGTTGGAGGAGATGAGGAAGATAGCAGCGGGTAAGGCATTCTTTATGCAAAGCAGAAATATAAAAGTGAACTACCTGTTACTTACCCGAATCCGGAGCTCTAGGGGCAGTGTATCCGACGCTGCCGCATTCTACCGAGCTGAAGAGGGTAGCTCGACGGAGAAGGTGTTCTGGTCTCAGTATTCTGAGGCCAGACACCCTGTGCCCTTGAGCGACCAGCTGAAACAGCTGGTTGAGCTCCACAAGGCGGCCGAGCAGGCCATGAAGGGCTTCATAGTTCGACTGTGGTCCGGAGAGGCCCTGCCTGGGAGCTATTTCGGGCTGGTGCGGCGGCTGGTGGAGTCCTGTCCGAGGCTTGAGGTCATCAAGCGCTCCGTCTGCATCGAAGGTGCCCGTCGGGCCCTTGCCCGTGCAAAGGTGCACTGGGGTAAGCTGGACGGTGAGAAGCTTGTGAAGGACGGGCCGCCGCCGGGGAAAGAGCATCGCAAGCCCGAGAACTACTACAAGGATGTTCTTGCAGGTGCCCGCCTTGTGGCGGATGAATGTACCAAGGATGTGATATTTGAATGAACTTGCCCGTGTTTATCCTGTGCGCTGAAAACTTGTTCATATGCGCTAAGCAATGCTTATTGAATTTAAAATATTACTTTCTGTGCGGCCGTTTATCAAAAATTGAGAGATGGCCAGTCGTCGGCTTCTGCCTCCGTGCCACTAGTGCTGGGGTGTTCGGGATAAACCTGAGCGCTCTTTTTCCCATAGTTGGGTCCTTCGAGGGAGGCGCTCAGCACAACGAACCAGGCAATCGGACTATAATGCTTGAACACTCTCACTTAGCCATAGAACTCTATAATTTTAAATTTCGGCGAAGCCCCTAGTTCGTAAGACCGAGTTCGGGGCGCTATCCACGCCTTGGCCGGACAAAGCCAGCTCCTCGCTCGAAGCGGCATAAGCCTTTAGGGACTCGAAAAACCTCTTGAACAGCGACCGGTCTCTCGCCACATCATGACAGTCAGTTTTAGCTTTCTCCACTGAGGTGCTTAACCCAGCTGAACCGGGGCACAATCGCAGTGGTTCTCCTAGTGCTACCTTAGCCGATAGAGCGAAACGTAAGGCACCAAAACATAGGAGCCGGGCAAACCCAACTATTGACCCAAATCATGATTCGGAGCCGATGCATATAGTGCTATAAGTTCAGGTGCCACACTTGTGAAAGTGTACGGACTTCTCACACCATTATGAGGGGTAATGAAGCCCCTGGCGTGTTTGCCGTACCATGGTGTACGGGTGCAATCACGTCATTTAATAAACATAAATGTGAAAAGAAGATAATGCAAAAAATAGACAAGAAGCTAAGCATTGTTTATAGAGAGGCTATTTATCAAAGCCGAACGATACAAATAGTGCGGTAAGCAAAAGATATTGGACTATTCAGTATGTCCTGACCAGGGGCAGGCCGCGGAATTGTATTTAAAACAGGTATACCGCTTGTAACAGAGACCACCTGGGAGTTCCATAATGCGGCATGGCTTGTCTGCCTCCTTGGATCTTGCATCGTTTGTGCGGCAGTCGAATTGCCGAACAGGTCGTCCGAAGTATGGAGTCCTGAAAGTAAGAAAAAATTAAAAAAAGAATCCGGCAGCCCCTAGTACGTTTTAAGCTGTATTTTGGGCGTGCCGTTATTGTGCCCCTTCCCCTGTGCCCATGGTATTTCAAGGGCGTAGTTATGTACGCGAGGTACTGGTTTCGCTATGTCGCAAAAGCTGGGGTTGGGGCCGCATTGCTACGCTTGCTCAGAGTGTGCCAGGCGGTCCTGCTGTGGGTTACTCCGGGCGCGCTTGGCAGTGTCTGGCTTTTTAATGGCCGGACTGGAGAATTGCCTGAGAAGGCTACTTTGTACCTCCGCTGCGAGAGCCGCCATATGCTCCTCCGTACGGAGGGAGCGTTCGGTGTTTCCGTTGACCGTAATTACTCCTCGAGGACCTGGCATCTTGAGCTTGAGATATGCGTAGTGTGGCACCGCATTGAACTTTGCGAATGCGGTTCGTCCGAGAAGGGCGTGATAGCCACTGCGAAACGGGACTATATCGAAGATTAACTCTTCGCTTCGGAAATTGTCAGGGGATCCAAAGACCACGTCAAGTGTTACTGATCCTGTACAGTTGGCTTCTACACCTGGTATAACGCCTTTAAAGGTCGTTCTTGTGGGCTTAATCCTTGAGGGATCTATGCCCATTTTCCGCACTGTATCCTGATAAAGCAGGTTCAGGCTACTGCCGCCGTCCATGAGGACTCTTGTGAGATGAAATCCGTCGATGATTGGGTCGAGAACCAATGCGGCGAAGCCGCCATGACGGATGCTAGTGGGATGGTCCCTTCGATCAAAAGTGATCGGGCAGGAGGACCATGGGTTGAACTTTGGGGCGACTGGCTCCATCGCGTATACGTCCCATAGCGCACGCTTCCGCTCCCGCTTGGGAATGTGGGTTGCGTATATCATGTTCACCGTCCGCACTTGTGGGGGAAAGCCCTTCTGTCCATTGTTGTTCGGCGGCTTGGGCTCCTCGTCGTCGCTGTGCAGCCCCTTGTCTCTGTTTTCGGCCCTTAACTTGCCTGCCTGCTTGAACACCCAACAATCCCTGTTAGTGTGATTGGCTGGCCTTTCGGGGGTGCCATGTATCTGGCACAAGTGATCGAGTATTCGTTCCAAACTGGACGGGCCCTGAGTATTCTTTTTGAATGGCTTTTTCCGCTGACCGGATTTATAGCCTTTGAATCCGGCATTGACTGCCGTGTCTTCATTGCTGTCGCTGTTAACGCGGCGTTTTTGCTTATTCTGACGTGTCCTGCCACTTTTGTCCTTGGTATCTGAATTACCAGGGTTCTTTGATAAGTTGTTACTGCAAGCTAGCCAGCTATCTTCTCCCGCGCAAAAGCGGGTCATGAGTGTCGTGAGGGCTGCCATGGATTTCGGCTTTTCCTGTCCCAGGTGCCGGGCAAGCCACTCATCGCGGATGTTATGCTTGAAGGCTGCTAGGGCCTCTGCGTCCGGACAGTCGACTATCTGGTTTTTCTTTGTTAGGAACCGTGTCCAGAATTGTCTGGCCGATTCCTCTGGCTGCTGAATTATGTGGCTTAAGTCGTCGGCATCCGGCGGTCGCACGTAAGTGCCCTGTAAGTTGTCGAGGAATGCGGCTTCCAGGTCCTCCCAAGAACCGATTGAGTCTGCTGGCAAGCTGTTAAGCCAATGCCGGGCCGGTCCTTTAAGTTTGAGCGGGAGGTATTTGATGGCGTGTAGATCATCACCGCGTGCCATGTGGATGTGAAGGAGATAATCCTCGATCCATACCGCCGGATCTGTTGTGCCATCGTATGATTCGATGTTTACAGGTTTGAAACCCTCTGGGATTTTATGATCCATTACTTCATTCGTGAAGCATAGCGGGTGTGCGGCGCCTCTGTACTGGGCTATATCACGACACAGCTCGGAAGAGCTATGTCTGTTGTGTTCGGCCCGGCCGGATTTGTTGTATCCGGCGTGAAGATCATTGTCACATGCCGTAGGGCGCCTGCGCGATCCGTAGATCGATCTCGTTTGTCTTGCCTTATCCTCTAGTATGTCTCGCAGGTCGGGTGCATTTTCCCGTGCCTTAGTTGAGCGGCGTCGGGGCATGGCTTGGGTGGAGGGCCGAGAGGCCTCTCTGTCGCGGCCGCGAGGTGGCCGGTCTGCCATGTCATGCGCTGGTGATGTAGGTGCTTCCTCCTCTAATCGGGGTAGCGGCCTGCACTTCGGGTAACTCTTGGAGGGGCGTTCGAGTTCATACTCTTCGGCCGCAAGGACTTCAGTCCATCTGTCAGCTAGCAAATCTTGGGCAGCTCTAAGCTATTGCTGCTTTTTCTTGAGGCTGTTTGCCGTGGCTAAAAGCTTGCGTTTAAAACGCTCTTGTTCGACGGGGTCTGATGGTATGACGAATTCGTCGTCATCGAGGCTTGCCTCGTCTTCGGAGGGAGGCATATAGTTATCATCCTCGACCTCTCGGTCTGCCGCTCTCTCATGAGGGCTGGCTTCTCCATCTTCCTGTGCCGAATCTTGCTGAGGTGGGTGTTCTTCGGCGCTATCCGGGGTAGTATTATCTCCCGTGCCGGAATCACCATTTTTGCTTTGGCGGGATTTAGAGCGGCGCCGCTTACGCCGGCGCTTTGGCTGTTTCTTGGGGGCGTCATCCCCCACTGTTCCATCGCCATCTCCATCTTTTGGAGTATCCACCATATATATGTCATATGACGAGGTGGCCTTCCAGCGCCCTACAGGTGCTGGTTCCTGTTCGTCTCCTACATCGTCGTCCATGCCGTCGATGTCTTCGGAGCTGAAGTCAAGCATGTCGGTTAGATCGTCGACAGTGGCTACAAAGTGGGTGGTGGGTGGGCTTTGAATTTCCTCATCGTCCGTATCCCACCCTCGCTAACCGTAGTCCGGCCAGGGCTCTCCTGATAAAGAGAGAGACTTAAGAGAATTCAGGATGTCGCCAAAAGGCGAATGCTGAAAGATGTCTGCGGCGGTGAACTCCATTATCGGCGCCCAATCGGATTCGATTGGCAGGGGCGTGGGGGGTTCGGAGTCCGGGGAGGAGTCCGGATCCTCAGAGTCACGGGTCGTGCAGAGTGCGGGGCTAGCGTTCGGCTCGATAGCTTTCGGGATCGCAGCCCCTGAGGTGACGTCCAACCGTTCATCCTCGATTGGCGCAATAGGCTCCGAGTTAGGGGTCGGAACCGATGCGTGTGCGGCCTCCAGGACACTGTCCGGGGGCAGAGCTAGATAATGCCCCTCGAGATAGTGCGGCGCGCTTGGCCGTGGCTCGAGCCCGTCGAAGATCAAGTCTCCGCGGATGTCAGATGTGTAGTTTAAGCTTCCAAACCTGACTTGATGGTCAGGGGCGTAACTTTCGATCTGCTCCAGGTGGCCGAGCGAATTGGCCCGCAGAGCGAAGATCTGTCTGGGGAGCAAAGTCTCACCCTGGACCGCATCGTTGTTGATGATCAAAGGAGCCATCGGGCCTAAAGGCGACGACACAGAGGAACTCTCAATGAAAGCACCAATGTCGGTGTCAAAACCGCCGGATCTCGGGTAGTGGATCCCGAACTGTGCGTCTAGGCCGGATGGTAACAGGAGGCAGGGAACACGATGTTTTACCCAGGTTCGGGCCCTCTTGATGGAGGTAAAACCCTACGTCCTGCTTGATTAATATTGATGATATGGGTAGTACAAGAGTAGATCTACCACGAGATTAAGGAGGCTAAACCCTAGAAGCTAGCCTATGGTATGATTGTTGTATATGGAGTTGATTGCCTACGGACTACAACCCTCCGATTTATATAGACACTGGATAGGGTTAGGGTTACATAGAGTCGGTTACAATGGTCCAAGGAAAGTCCCATCCGGACACGGGACGAAGTCTTCAATCTTGTATCTTCATAGTCCAGGAGTCCGGCTGAAGGTATAGTCCGTCTACCCGAACACCCCCTAATCCAGGACTCCCTCACCCATATCTACTCAAGTCATCAGTGAGGGTGAGAACATAATGATAGCCACTGCGAGCCTCAACACTCATTGGACCGCACACATCAGTATGTATGATTTCCAATAAGTTGGTTGCTCGCTCCATTGTTCCTGAGAACGGAGTCTTGGTCATTTTACCCATGAGGCATGGTTCGCACGTGTCAAATGATTCGTAATCAAGAGACTCTAAAAGTCCATCTGCATGGAGCTTCTTCATGCGTTTGACACCTATGTGACCAAGGCGGCAGTGCCACAAGTATGTGGGACTATCATTATCAACCTTACATCTTTTGGTATTCACACTATGAATATGTGTAGCATTACGCTCGAGATTCATTAAGAATAAACCATTCACCATCGGAGCATGACCATAAAACATATCTCTCATATAAATAGAACAACCATTTATTCTCGGATTTAAATGAGTAGCCATCTCAAATTAAACGAGATCCTGATACAATGTTCATGCTCAAAGCTGGCACTAAATAACAATTATTGAGGTTTAAAACTAATCCTGTAGGTAAATGTAGAGGTAGCATGCCGACGGCGATCACATCGACCTTGGAACCATTCCTGACGTGCATCGTCACCTCGTCCTTCGCCAGTCTCCGCTTATTCCGCAGCTCCTGCTTTGAGTTACAAATGTGAGCAACAGCACCGGTATCAAATACCCAGGAGCTACTACGAGTACTGGTAAGGTACACATCAATTACATGTATATCACATATACCTTTAGTGTTGCCGGCCTTCTTGTCCGCTAAGTATTTGGGGCAGTTCCGCTTCCAATGACCATTTCCCTTACAATAAAAGCACTCAGTCTCGGGCTTGGGTCCATTCTTTGGCTTCTTCCCGGCAGCTTGCTTACCGGGCACGGCAACTCCCTTGTCGTCCTTCTTGAAGTTCTTCTTACTTGCCTTTCTTAAACTTAGTGGTTTTATTCACCATCAACACTTGATGTTCCTTTTTGATTTCCACCTCTGCTGATTTCAGCATTGAATACACCTCAGGAATGGTCTTTTCCATCCCCTGCATATTGAAGTTCATCACAAAGCTCTTGTAGCTTGGTGGAAGCGACTGAAGGATTATGTCAATGACCGCGTCATCCGGGAGATTAACTCCCAGCTGAGACAAGCGGTTATGCAACCCAGACATTTTGAGTATGTGCTCACTGACAGAACTATTTTCCTCCATCTTACAGCTGAAGAACTTGTCGGAGACTTCATATCTCTCGACCCGGGCATGAGCTTGAAAAACCATTTTCAGCTCTTCGAACATCTCATATGCTCCGTGTCTCTCAAAACGCTTTTGGAGCCCCGGTTCTAAGCTGTAAAGCATGCCGCACTGAACGAGGGAGTAATCATCAGCACGTGACTGCCAAGCATTCATAACGTCTTGGTTCTCTGGGACAGGTGCGTCACCTAGCGGTGCTTCTAGGACATAATCTTTCTTGGCAGCTATGAGGATGATCCTCAGGTTCCGGACCCAGTCCGTATAGTTGCTGCCATCGTCTTTTAGCTTGGTTTTCTCTAGGAACGCGTTGAAGTTGAGGACAACGTGGGCCATTTGATCTACAAGACATATTGTAAAGATTTTAGACTAAGTTCATGATAATTAAGTTCATCTAATCAAATTATTCAATGAACTCCCACTCAGATAGACATCCCTCCAGTCATCTAAGTATAACATGATCCGAGTTAACTAGGCCGTGTCCGATCATCACGTGAGACGGACTAGTCAACATCGGTGAACATCTTCATGTTGATCGTATCTTCTATACGACTCATGCTCGACCTTTCGGTCTTCTGTGTTCCGAGGCCATGTCTGTACATGCTAGGCTCGTCAAGTCAACCTAAGTGTATTGCGTGTGTAAATCTGGCTTACACCCGTTGTATTCGAACGTTAGAATCTATCTATCACACCCGATCATCATGTGGTGCTTCGAAACAACGAACCTTCGCAACGGTGCACAGTTAGGGGGAACACTTTCTTGAAATTATTTCGAGGGATCATCTTATTTAAGCTACCGTCGTTCTAAGCAAATAAGATGCAAAACATGGTAAACATCACATGCAATCAAATAGTGACATGATATGGCCAATATCATTTGCTCCTTTTGATCTCCATCTTCGGGGCTCCATGATCATTGTTGTCACCGGCATGACACCATGATCTCCATCATCATGATCTCCATCATCGTGTCTTCTTGAAGTTGTCTCGTCATCTATTACTTCTACTACTATGGCTAACGCTTTAGCAATAAAGTAAAGTAATTACATGACGTTTATGTTGACACGAAGGTCATAAATAAATAAAGACAACTCCTATGGCTCCTGCCGGTTGTCATACTCATCGACATGCAAGTCGTGATTCCTATTACAAGAACATGATCATCTCATACATCACATCCTTTGGCCATATCACATCACAAAACACTTGCTGCAAAAACAAGTTAGACGTCCTCTAATTGTTGTTGCAAGTTTTTACGTGGCTGCTATAGGTTTCTAGCAAGAACGTTCCTTACCTACACCAAAACCACAACGTGAATTGCCAATTTCTATTTACCCTTCATAAGGACCCTGTTCATCGAATCTGATCCGACTAAAGTGGAAGATACAGACACCCGCCAGCCACCTTATGCAACTAGTGCATGTCAGTCGGTGGAACCGGTCTCACGTAAGCGTACGTGTAAGGTTCATCCGGGCCGCTTCATCCCACAATGTCCCCGAATCAAGATAAGACTAGTAACGGCAAGATAATTGACAATATCGACGCCCACAACTGCTTTGTGTTCTACTCGTGCATAGTAACTACGCATAGACCTAGCTCATGATGCCACTGATGGGGAACGTAACAGAATTTTAAAATTTTCTACGCATCACCAAGATCAATCTATGGAGTCATCTAGCAACGAGGGAGAGAGGAGTGCATCTACATACCCTTGTAGATCACGAGCGGAAGCGTTCAAGAGAACGGGGTTGATGGAGTCGTACTCGTCGTGATCCAAATCACTGAAGATCCTAGCGCCGAACGGACGGCACCTCCGCGTTCAACACACGTGCGGAGCGAGGACGTCTCCCGCGCCTTGATCTAGCAAGGAGGAGGGAGAGGTTGAGGAAGAGGGCTCCAACAGCAGCACGACGGCGTGGTGGTGGTGAAGCTGCAGTACTCCGGCAGGGCTTCGCCAAGCTCTAACGGAGGAGGAGAGGTGTAGGGGAGGGGAGGGGCTGCGCCTTGGACGTTGTATGCAGCCCTCCCCTCACCCCTCTATTTATAGGGGAAGGGGGGCGGCCCCCTCTAGATGAGATCTAGAGGGGGGCGGCCAAGGGGAGGGGGGCTTGCCCCCCAAGCAAGGAGGCGCCCCCTTTAGGGTTTCCCCCCAACCCTAGGCGCATGGGCCCTAGGAGGGTGTGGCGCCCCAGCCCACTTGGGCTGGTTCCCTTCTCCATACAGCCCATAAGGCCCTCCGGAAGAGGTGGCCCCTCCCAGTGGACCCCCGGAACCCCTCCGGTGGCCCCGGTACAATACCGATATGCCTCCGAACCTTTCCAGCGACCGTATGACAACTTCCCATATATAAATCTTTACCTCCGGCCCATTCCGGAACTCCTCATGACGTCCGGGATCTCATCTGGGACTCCGAACAACATTCAGTAATCACATACAAGTCTTCCTAACAACCCAAGCGTCACCGAACCTTAAGTGTGTAGACCCTATGGGCTCGGGAGACATGCAGACATGACCGAGACGACTCTCCGGTCAATAGCCAACAGCGGGATCTGGATACCCATGTTGGCTCCCACATGCTCCACAATGATCTCATCGGATGAACCACGATGTCGAGGATTCAATCAATCCGTATACAATTCCCTTTGTCAATCGGTACATTACTTGCCCGAGACTCGATCGTCGGTATCTCAATACCTTGTTCAGTCTTGTCACCGGCAAGTCACTTTACTCGTGCCGTAATGCATGATCCCGTGATCAACCACTTGGTCACATTGAGCTCATTATGATGATGCATTACCGAGTGGGCCCAGAGATACCTCTCCGTCATACGGAGTGACAAATCCCAGTCTCGATTCGTGCCAACCCAACAGACACTTTCGGAGATACCTGTAATGTACCTTTATAGTCACCCAGTTATGTTGTGACGTTTGGCACACCCAAGGCACTCCTACGGTATCCGGGAGTTGCACAATCTCATGGTCTAAGGAAATGATACTTGACATTCAAAAAAGCTACAACAAACGAACTACACGATCTTTGAGCTAAGCTTAGGATTGGGTCTTGTCCATCACATCATTCTCCTAATGATGTGATCCCGTTATCAATGACATCCAATGTCCATAGTCAGGAAACCATGACTATCTTTTGATCAACGAGCCAGTCAACTAGAGGCTCACTAGGGACGTGTTGTGGTCTATGTATTCACACATGTATTACGATTTCCGGATAACACAATTATAGCATGAACAATAGACAATTATCATGAACAAATAAATATAATAATAACCATTTTATTATTGCCTCTAGGGCATATTTCCAACAGGAAGGTATAGTGGACTCATGTGGAATAACTTTGGGGTTTAAGGGATTGGATGCACAAGCAATATTCTCTCTTAGTACAAGTGAAGGCTAGTAAAAGACTGGGAAGCGACCAGCTAGAGAGCGACAACAGTCATGAAGATGCATTAAAATTAATCAACACTGAATGCAAGCATGAGTAGGATATAATCCACCATGAACATAAATATCGTGAAGGCTATGTTGATTTTGTTTCAACTACATGCGTGAACATGCGCCAAGTCAAGTCACTTAAATCATTCAGAGGAGGATACCACCCTATCATACCACATCATAACCATTTCAATAGCATGTTGGCACTCAAGGTAAACCGTTATAACTTATAGCTAATCAAGCATGGCACAAGAACTATGATCTCTAGTTGTCATTGCAAACATGTTTATTCATAATAGGCCGAATCAGGAACGATGAACTAATCATATTTACAAAAACAAAAGAGGTCGAGTTCATACCAACCTTTCTCATCTCAGTCAGTCCATCATATATCGTCATAATTGCCTTTCACTTGCATGACCGAATGATGTGAATAATAATAATTGTGCATGTGCATTGGACTAAGCTGGAATCTCCTCACAAAGGAACTAGTGAGATTGTGATACTGGCTGCACTTCTCTTCCTCGAAGCTCACAAGATCAGTGTTACGCAAATATGCATTAAATTCTTCCTTAATTCCCGCTCGATCCATAAAGTTCTCAGAAGGCCATTCACAAGGATGCACTTGAGCATCTCTTGGTGGCTCATCATTAGCATCACGCATTGCAAGCCTGGGTCCTTGCTTCCTTGAAGAACCACCCTGGAACATTTTCCTAAGCATATTTCTTCCTCTGAAAAATTCTGAAATTTTTTAGTAACTTCAAAATAAAAGTAAACCAAATTCAATAATATTGATAGCAACTACTCCTACAAGTGCCTAGAGCCTATATCATGCATCAAAACTACTTGGAACCATATAAATTTGACATGCAAGCTCAAGAACAGGGTCACCTAAGTAGCAAAAATTTGCAATGAATAAAGCACTAGAACAAAAACTAATTGGACCAATGGAGGAGTCACATACCAAGGAACAATCTCCCCAAGCAGTTTTGTGAGAGGTGCTTTGAGCAAGGAGATCAAAAATGGTAGCAAAATGAGCTTGGACTCGGGTTTGAGCTGGTTGTTCGTGTTTGTGGGAGGAAGGAGTGTGTGGGTGAAAGGATAAGTGGATTAGGGCCACCATGGGCCCACGAGGTAGGGGGTGCACCTAGGGGCGTAGGGCGCGCCCTCCACCCTCGTGGGCAGGTGGGTGACCCCCTATTTGAAGAACTTTTATTTTCGGGGTATTTTTATAGTGCACGGATAATTCAGATAACAGACAGAAAAATACTATTTTTATTTTATTTAATATAAATAACAGAAAGTAAAAGTGGGGTACAGAAGGTTGTGCCTTCTAGTTTCATCCATCTCATGATCATCAAAAGGAATCCACTAACAAGGTTGATCAAGTCTTGTTAACGAACTCATTCCGAATAACATGGAACCGGAGAAATTTCGAATAACACTATGTTACCTCAACGGGGATATGCACATCCCCAATAATAAGAATATCATATTTCTTCTTGACAGTAGGAAGAGGAAATTCAGAACCTCCAAATATAATCGATGGAATTTTTCCAATAGAGTTGATACTATGAACTTGAGGTTGTTTCCTCGGAAAGTGTACCATGTGCTCATTACCATTAACATGAAAAATGACATTGCCTTTAGTGCAATCAATAACAGCCCCTGCAGTATTCAAAAAGGGTCTTCCAAGAATAATAGACATACTATCGTCCTCGGGAATATCAAGAATAACAAAGTCCGTTAAAATAGTAACGTTTGCAACTACAACATGCACATCCTCACAAATACCAACAGGTATAGCAGTTGATTTATCAGCCATTTGCAAAGATATTTCAGTAGGTGTCAACTTATTCAAATCAAGTCTATGATATAAAGAGAGAGGCATAACACTAACACCGGCTCCAAGATCACATAAAGCAGTTTTAACATAGTTTCTTTTAATGGAGCATGGTATAGTTGGTACACCGGGATCTCCAAGTTTCTTTGGTATTCCACCCTTAAAAGTATAATTAGCAAGCATGGTGGAAATTTCAGCTTCCGGTATCTTTCTCTTATTTGTAACAATATCTTTCATATACTTAGCATAAGGATTCATTTTGAGAATATCAGTTAATCGCATACGCAAAAAGATAGGTCTAATCATTTCAGCAAAGCGCTCAAAATCCTCATCATCCTTTTTCTTGGATGGTTTGGGAGGAAAAGGCATGGGTTTCTGAACCCATGGTTCTCTTTCTTTACTGTGTTTCCTAGCAAAAAAATCTTTCTTATCATAACGTTGATTCTTTGATTGTGGGTTATCAAGATCAACAGCAGGTTCAATTTCTACATCATCATCATTGCTAGGCTGAGCATCATCATGAACATTATCATTAACATTATCACTAGTTTTAGGTTCATTACCAGCTTGTGTTTCAGCATCAGAAATAGAAATGTCATTTGGATTCTTAGGTGTTTCAGTAATAGGTTCACTAGGAGCATGCAAAGTCCTATCATTTTTCTTTTTCTTCCTTTTAGAAGGACTCGGTGCATCTATATTATTTCTCTAAGAATCTTGCTCAATTCTCTTAGGGTGGCCTTTAGGATACAAAGGTTCCTGAGTCATTTTACCACCTCTAGTCATAACTCTAACAACATTATCATTATTCTTACTATTCAATTCATTGAGCAAATCATTTTGAGCTTTAAGTACTTGTTCTACTTGAGTGGTAACCATAGAAGCATGTTTACTAATAAGTTTAAGTTCACCTTTGACATTAGCCATATAATCACCCAAAGTGTTCAAGCATATTTGAATTGTATTTCAATTGTCTACCAAAATAAGCATTAAAATCTTCTTGCTTAACCATAAATTTATCAAACTCATCTAAGCATGGGCTAGCAAACTTAGTAAATGGGATTTCAGCTTTATCATATCTATAGAGAGAATTTACCTTTACTACCTGTGTCGGGTTATCAAGACCATGAGTTTCTTCAATAGGTAATGGATTAAGATCATATGTTTCTTCAACAGGCGGTAAATTAAGACCATGTATTTCTTCAATAGGAGGTAAATTCTTAACATCTTCAGCTTTAATACCTTTTTCTTTCATAGATTTCTTTGCCTCTTGCATATCTTTAGGACTGAGAAATAGAATACCCCTCTTCTTCGGAGTTGGTTTGGGAATAGGCTCAGGAATTGGCTCCGGAGGTGTTCAATTATTTTCATTTGTCAACATATTATTCAATAGAATTTCAGCTTCATCCGGTGTTCTTTCCCTGAAAACAGAACCAGCACAACTATCCAGGTAATCTTTGGAGGCATCGGCTAGTCCATTATAAAAGATATCAAGTATTTCATTTTTCTTAAGAGGATGATCAGGCAAAGCATTAAGTAATTGGAGAAGCCTCCTCCAAGCTTGTGGGAGACTCTCTTCTTCAATTTGCGCAAAATTATATATATTCCTTAAAGCAGCTTGTTTCTTATGAGCAGGGAAATATTTAGCTGAGAAGTAATAAATCATATCCTGGGGACTACGCACACAACCAGGATCAAGAGAATTAAACCATATCTTAGCATCACCCTTTAATGAGGACGCAAATATTTTAAGGATATAAAAGTAGCGAGTTCTCTCATCATTAGTGAACAGGGTAGCTATATCATTTAATTTAGTAAGATGTTCCACAACAGTTTCAAATTCATAGCCATGAAAAGGATCAGATTCAACCAAAGTAATTATATCAGGATCAACAGAGAATTCATAATCCTTATCGATAACACAGATAAGTGAAGTAGCAAAAGCAGGGTCAGGTTTCATTCTAGCATTTAGAGATTGCTGATTCCATTTAGCTAATAACGTCTTGAGTTCGTATCTATCTTTACAAGCTAAAATAGCTAAAGAAGCTTCTTTATCAAAAACATAACCCTCAGGAATAACAGGCAAGTTTTCATCATCAATTTCATCAGTATTATCAGATTCAATATTTCCAATCTCTCTAGCCCTGGCAAGTTGTTCGTCAAGAAATTCACTAAGTGGCACAGTAGTATCAAGCATATGAGTAGTTTCATCATAAGTATCATGTATAGCAGAAGTGGCATCATCAATAACATGCGACATATCAGAACGAATAACAGAAGTAGGTTTAGGTGTCGCAAGCTTACTCAAAACAGAAGGTGAATCAAGTGCAGAGCTAGATGGCAGTTCCTTACCTCCCCTCGTAGTTGAGGGATAAATCTTGGTTTTTGGATCTCTCAAGTTCTTCATAATGATAAGCAGATATAGATCCCAAGTGACTCAAAGAATAGAGCTATGCTCCTCGGCAACGGCGCCAGCAAATAGTCTTGATAACCCACAAGTATAGGGGATCGCAACAGTTTTTGAGGGTAGAGTATTCAACCCAAATTTATTGACTCGACACAAGGGGAGCCAAAGAATATTCTCAAGTATTAGCAGCTGAGTTGTCAATTCAACCACACCTGGAAACTTAGTATCTGCAGCAAAGTGTTTAGTAGCAAAGTAATGTGATAGTGGTGGTAACGGTAGCAAAAAGGTAACCATAGTAAAAGTAATGTTTTTGGTATTTTGTAGTGATGATAGCAATAGCAACGGAAAAGTAAATAAGCGGAGAACAATATATGGAAAGCTCGTAGGCAATGGATCAGTGATGGAGAATTATGCCGGATGCGGTTCATCATGTAACAGTCATAACCTAGGGTGACACAGAATTAGCTCCAGTTCATCAATGTAATGTAGGTATGTATTCCGAATATAGTCATACGTGCTTATGGAAAAGAACTTGCATGACATCTTTTGTCCTACCCTCCCGTGGCAGCGGGGTCCTTACGGAAACTAAGGGATATTAAGGCCTCCTTTTAATAGAGTACCGGAACAAAGCATTAACACATGGTGAATACATGAACTCCTCAAACTACGGTCATCACCGGTAAGTATCCTGATTATTGTCACTTCGGGGTTAACGGATCATAACACATAATAGGTGACTATAGACTTGCAAGATAGGATCTAGAACTCTCATATATTGATGAAAACATAATAGGTTCAGATATGTAATCATGGCACTCGGGCCCTAGTGACAAGCATTAAGCATAGCAAAGTCATAGCAACATCAATCTCAGAACATAGTGGATACTAGGGATCAAACTCTAACAAAACTAACTCAATTACATGATAGATCACATCCAACCCATCACCGTCCAGCAAGCTTACGATGAAATTACTCACGCACGGCGGTGAGCATCATGAAATTGGTGATGGAGGATGGTTGATGATGACGATGGCGACGGATTCCCCTCTCCGGCGCCCCGAACGAACTCCAGATCAGCCCTCCCGAGAGGTTTTAGGGCTTGGCGGCGGCTCCGTATCGTAAAACGTGATGATTTCTTCTCTCTGATTTTTTTCTCCCCGAAACACAATATATAGAGTTGGAGTTGGAGTCGGAGGAGCTCCAAGGGGCACGAGGTAGGGGGCGCGCCCGCCACCCTCGTGGACAGGTGGTGGCCCCCCTGGCCTTCATCTTTTGCAAAGATTTTTTATATTTTCCGGAAAGTTGTTCCGTGAAGTTTCAGGTCATTCCGAGAACTTTTGTTTCTGCACATAAATAACACCATGGTAATTGTGCTAAAAACAGCGTCAGTTCGGGTTAGTTCCATTCAAATCATGTAAGTTAGAGTCCAAAACAAGGGCAAAAATGTTTGGAAAAGTAGATATGACGGAGACGTATCAGGCCCACAAGTGGGGGGGGGCTAGGGCGCGCCTTGTGAGCTTGTGTCCACCTCGTGACTTTTCTGGCCTCCTCCCGAAGCTTCCAGGGTGTCTTGTAGTCCAAGAAAAATCGTCAAAAAGTTTCGTTCCGTTTGGTATTGATTTTTCTGTGAAGACAAAAACAAGGAAAAAATAGCAACTGACACTTGGCACTAGGTTAATAGGCTATCCCAAAAATGATATAAAATAGCATAATAATTCATATAAAACATCCAAGATTGATAATATAATAGCATTGGAACAATCAAAAATTATAGATAGTTCTCAAAAAAATCAAAAATTATAGATACGTTGGAGACGTATCAGCTGCTATGTTGAATTGTAATCGTAATCAACATGCACATCTCAATATGTACATTAACACATTTAAAACCTAAAAATGACAATTAACCCAAAATAATTGTGTATTTTTTTCAATGATCAAGATCAACAAGATCTATCTAAACAACATCATCTTCACACATTCACGCATTCAAATATGTCAAATGTAATAATCCAAAATGCAGATACTAATAGCGACAAGATCTTTCAAGGACCATTGAAGGCTAAAATTTTGGTTGGTCGAAAACCAAGATCTTCGAAGGTTCGTGGCTTGTATTAAGCACGGTATGGAAGATAAAAGAGAACTTGCCATTCCAAATATATTAAGACCATAAAAATAAAAAAATTACATTGAATGAAGAGGCTTGAACTTGCATGCAGATATTGGTTTAAACTTGTGGCTTCTTTGTTTCCCTGCAAACACCATGGGAAGCATGTAAGCAAACTTACTATAGTAGTTATCAGATTTTAAGCTTCTAAAACTGACATTACATAGCAAGGCATAAGACTTCCTGAGTGCTCACACACACACCAACATGGTTTGGATATATACATGTATTTCTCCTTATTTCTAGCAGTAACTGATGGTTTCCCAAGTACTAGGCAAGAACCGAGCTGAACGGTGTCAAAATTGTGCAAAGAATAGTAACATTACTCTCCCAAGACTGAACCCAATGCTTCCCAGCAATGTCTTCACGTATTTGGAAAAAGAGAGAAGATCAACATAACACTTGACATAGCAATACCATGTGAGTGGCATGAATAAATACAGTTGTAAGACATGCAATTTGCTAAACCTTTTTTTTTTGCAAAAATACCATATCTATTATAAAAATTCACTGGAAGTACAAAGCATCCCAAACATAATAAAAATTACATCGAGATCCATAGAGAACCTAACGACCATTGTTGCCGCGAACGAGTCGCTGACGCGCCGCTGTCGCCGCTCCCATACCGGAGTCGGCCTGACCTTGTCGATACCAGCTGGGAAGTCTTCGTGCATGTGCCCCTAAGGACCAGCGTTCAGGAGCCGCAGTCGTTGCCGTTGAATCTTTGAATCGATCTGAAGAATCTGACATCAAATCTCGTCGTTGCATGCAACGAGAAGCCCTAACCTCGCCGCTCCCAGGAGCTGGCAGGAATCTACGCTGGAGCTCCTCTAATCCGCCCCGACAAACGAACTTGAGGAGGATCGGAGCCCAAGAGACTGACTCGAAGAAGAAACGTCATCATCTGTCCGAGAGCCGTCCTTGCGAGAACGAAAACCCTACCTATCTAAGCCGAGGCACCAGGAGTACCCTCCGCCACCAGCCGTCGGAGCTGCAAGCGAAGGGGAGGCAAATCGACAGGCTCGCCGATGAAGATCGAAGGGAAGAAGGCTTTCCCTAGTCGTCTTGCGAGAGGGGAAAGAAAAGGCTAATTTTAAATAGAATTATGTTTAATTGCAATTTGCTAAACCACTTGGGCTAAGAGTAAAAATTTGAAGATCAACATCGTATTATTGAGGGTTGTTTGGTTTGTAGCCACACTTTGCCACATGTTAAGTTAGGCAAGTTTTGTCAAATTAGGTGTTTGTTTGGTTTTAGCCACACCTAAAGCAAAATTCCTTTTGTGAAAAATAAGCCACATATGTCATACGCATAAAAAATGTAGCAAGACTCCCCTAGACAAGTCAAATTGTGGCTAACTATTTGAGGACCTAAGATTTTTTTTTAGAAACACCTGCAACTTTATTGATACTCATAACAATTACAGGTACACTGATTTGGACCTAAGATTCAAGAAAATACAAAGTAACTCCTATGACTAAGAATTACAATGAAAATACAAAGTAATTTCTTAGAGGAAAACGTTTGTTTTAAGTCGGATGAAAAGAACGAAACGCAAGCCGCTCCCGTTGATCGACACGTGTCCTCTCGCCCTTCACCGCTTCGCTCGGCCGGCCTTATCTCTTCACCCCGTCTCTCCTCCACACGTTTTCATCCCCGCTCACTTTTTTCTCTTTCCCATCTCTGCTCGCGAGAAGAGGAGAGCCCCCATGGCGTACTTCGGCCACGGTGCTGCGAAAAAGGGAGCGACGGCTCCACCACGCTCCTGCATCCCACCACAAATGGAGAGACGGTGAAGTCCGCACGCCACCGCCGCAGTGTTGCATCCTCGAGGGTGCGACGCAACGCGTATGGGGGAGGCACTCGCTCGTCGGTACCGCCGGCGATGCGTCGCGCTCGTCGACGACCATCTGTGCTCCAATGCAGAGCAATGCATCCATGGCCACAGCACTGCGATACAACCTGCTGATGCTGCAAGTCGCCGGCGGCGGAGCTGCATTGGAGAGCTCTTGGGGCCATTGGAGCTCCACCGCGGCTGCAGTGAAGCGTCGCCGGAGGGTCGGGGTTGCAATATAGCGTCACCGGAGCTGCAGTGAAGCACGTCGGAGGGTCCTCGGGGTTGCAATGGAGCGTCGCCAGGAGCTGCAGTGAGGCAGGCCGGAGGGTCGTCGGGGTTGCAATGGAGCGTCGTCGGAGCTGCAGTGAAGCACGCCGGAAGATCGTCGGGGTTGCAATGGAGCGTTGCAGGAGCTGCAGTGAAGCACGCCGGAGGTTGCAATGGAGCGTCGGCGGCGCCACCGGTGCTGCCATGGAAGCTGCTGCGCTTGGTACAGGGAAGAAAGACGAGGTTTGTGCTGCGATCCAACTGATGCGCTACGTATAGGGAAGGAAGACGAGGCTGTGCTACGATCCAACGGCAACCCCCGTCAGATCGGACGGTTGGTTAGGCGGATAATTTCCCGAGGAAATCATCCGACTTATTCGTAGCAGTCGCCTTTCTTAGATGACGGGGGCGACGACGGCACGAGAAACCCTTGCTAGCCAATCTCTTGGTTGGTCGCGACTATTTGAGCACTTAAGATAAAAGCAAGTGCGACAAACACATTGTGATAAACTGTGGCAAAATCAGTCACAAACCAAACAAGCCCTGAGTTTTTTTTTTTGTTCCTTTCAGCCAAACGGGCTGTAAGAGTTATATTGGGCTGGTCCACAAGTCCAGCCCAATACCCAATAGGCTGAGCGGTCAGCTTGTCAAAGGGGAATCCCGTGTACGATTGGGACCCGGGTCAACCCGGACCCGTTTTATAGGGGAAGCCACAACGGCGGCGATGCGGCTACTCTCCGGCGTCCCCGCCTCCCGCCTCACCTCCCCGCGCATCTCCTTCGCCCGCTCGAGCCGTAGAAGCATGGGGGCGAACGGCCCCGCAAGCAGCACCGCCGCCTCGTCATCCTCTTCCTCGGCCACTGCCGGCGCCGGCGCCGGCGCGGCCCAGAAGCCGTGGCTGTTCGTCGGGCTCGGGAACCCCGGCAGGATGTACAAGGGGACCCGCCACAACGTAAGATTCCGGCGATCCAGCTATCTGGATCCCGCTTTGCTTATCTTGAAAGGAACTGTGCGTTTTCAGCTGGTAGCCCTGTCGACTGTCCAAGTTAATCATGATGCAATTCATAAATCCTAGTAGTATTTGCTAGAAATCACAATTTTCTGAAGCCATTTATACTATGTCTACAAACGTTGATGTTGCGTGGTTGGAAAGGCTAAATTAGGCTTTGATGCTAAGCTCTTCGCCAGGGTAAAGGTGTTATCTTTTTGGTTGCTTGATACTACAAACTCTTGGCTTTCAGTTAACTGCGCACTGTCCCGATTAATGTGATTAGTTGAACTATATTCTGGATTACAGTATATCACTATTATATCCTGTTGGTAACCATTCTGTTGTTGCATACAGGTTGGGTTTGAGATGATTGATGCTATTGCAGAAGCTGAGGGGATATCTGTCAGCACTAAGCAGTTCAAATCGATGGTTGGGAAAGGTAATTTCCACATAAAGCTTGTTGATCTACAAAAAGTGCAGCTGTGCGTAGCTATACATTTGAGATATACTCTTATTTTGCGACGGAGGGAGTAATTTATAACTGACCACTGCAACAAGCTAAATGTTGGCCTGCTCAAATTATGTCTAGCTCTGTTTTTGATTTATGTTTTCCGGCAGCTTATTTTTACTTCGCTAGTTGTTCACATAGAGAGCAACCAAATAAGGCTTGTTGGTTAAGACTTGGTATCCATCATTCTGTTCCTGACACACATTCCTGTAAGAAAGCACAATAAAATGTTCTTGCTTTTTCTATTGAGTACTCCCTCCGTCCGGAAATACTTGTCATCAAAATGAACAAAAAGGGATGTATCTAGAACTAAAATACGTCTAGATACATCTTCCTTTATCCATTTTGATGATAAGTATTTCCGGACGGAGGGAGTATTATCCAACTCCAGGACGTTGTAATAGTCTAATACTCCCTCTGTTCCTAAATATAAGTCTTTTTAGACATTTCAAATAGACTACCACATACGGATGTATATAGACATATTTTAGAGTGTAGATTCACTCATTTTGCTCCAACGTTTACGAGTCGAAGAGTCGACGAGCCGTTCCAAGGTTGAGACTCATAGACTAGTCTAGACTAGTGCAAGACTAGTCGACATGGTACTGTAGCACTGAACTTACAGTACATAACTAATAATACCTAGTAGTAGTATGTAGTATTACACTATATAAGTATACAAGTACAGTATACAATTGAAACAAGCAAAGTGGAGTCACTGAGGCAGAGCAGCACCAGCAACTAGCAGCAAGCACAGCAGCACCAGCAGTCTATCTGCGAGCAGAGCAGCACCAACAGCAAGCAGAGCAGCACCAGCAGTCCAGCAGCGAAGCAGAGCAACAGCAGCGGCAAGCCAAGAAGAAAGAGGAGGAGAAAGGAGGGGCAAGGCAGAGCAGCACCAGCAGTCCAGCAGCGAGGCAGAGCAGCACTGAGGCTCACCTGCCTGAAGAGGAGAAGAGCACGAGGGGCCGGCGGCGCGAGGAGGGGCGCGAGACGAAGGCGACGGTGGAGCTTCAGATCCGCGACGTGGGGCCGGCGACGGTGGAGCTTCAGATCCGCGGCGGCAGGCATCCAGCGGCCGGCGGCGCGAGGAGGGCTCGACGGGCGCGTCCAGCAGCCGGCGGCGCGTCCAGGTGAGGAGGGGAAAGAAAGGATTAGGTCTCCCGCGGGATGAGGCATCGTAGTCGATGACTGGCTCGACTCATACAAGTAGTCTACATGAGAAACCGAGTCACAGCCAGTTTGCGACTCATAGACTAGTCGAGCGACTAGTCTAGACTAGTCGTTCGACTCGTAATCGTTGTTTTGCTCCCTATGTAGTCACTTGTTGAAATCTCTAGAAAGACCTATATTTAGGAACGGAGGGAGTAGATGGGTGTGAACTGTTAACCCATCATTTGTAGTTGCACTCTGTTTTTGAGAAAAACGATTCCTGCATGACCTTTATGCACTAGGCTTATATCTTTGGTTAATGTACTGTAAGAAGTATCTACATGCCAATCTTTGTGTAATCAAGAATTATGTCCTTAGAACGCAAGTTCTTAGTTTTTTTCCATATGCTTGAATTTTTGTTCGCAATGGACATGGATAAGTATTTAAATTCCTGAAACGGCATTGTTGATCTTATTGCCTTGTATTTATAGGCCTCATTGGTGATGTCCCTGTAATGCTTGCCAAGCCGCAGACTTTTATGAATGCAAGTGGTGAGTCTGTAAGTACAGCAACTCTAATAATGCAGCTTCAGATCACTATTTTCAGCAGGCCCTGTTTACTGAATAGGACTGCCTTATGCAGGTCGGCCAGCTGGTTTCATATTTCAAGATACCACTTAATCAAGTCGTTCTGGTAAATATTGTCCACTAGCTCATAATACATGTTTTGATGCTCCTAGTTATTCACAAACTGTTGTTTGATTCTTCTAGATCTACGATGATCTAGACTTACCCTTTGCAAAACTACGTCTACTGCCAAAGGGGGGACATGGTGGGCACAATGGGTATTTATTTAACCTGTTCCCATCCTGCTTTGTTCTGTGGTTCTTTGTTATTTCTTCTTAATCGTTTGCCTTTGTTCTACCTTAACATATGATTAATGTTTCAGGATGAGAAGTGTCATTCACCATCTGAAACAAAGCCGTGATTTCCCGCGGCTAAGAGTTGGTATGTTAAACGATCGCTTCTTTAACGCCTTTGTCACTGAGGTGACGAATCTGAAAATACAAATCCCCCAAATGTTGTGCAGGCATTGGACGGCCAACTGGAATGATGGGAGCCATCGGTTTTGTTCTACGTGCATTCAGCAAGGAAGAACAAGAAGAGGTACTTTTACCTGCATATTGCATTGTACATATTTTTGACAAAAATATAACAAACTGAACAATATGCGTGGAAATTTGCTTCTGCGCTGATCATGTGCTTTTTCTTCTTGTAAGCAAGCACTCAGTGACTAGCTGAAGCACTATATCGATGTGTACAAACAACCACAGCATCAGCTAACTTTTGTCTCCACCCCAATCTTTTGCAGCTTGATTCCACGTTTCTGAGGGGCTTGCAAGCGGTGCGGATAATGTTGCTGGAAGGGTTCAACAAGAGTGCGACCTTTGTGAACACTCCAGCTCCACAGCCACGTGAAAACGTTGAAGAGATGAAAATAACCTGACCTTAAACAACGCTGAGATGCACACTGTGAAGTGTAAATTAGTTTGTTCAGGTTAAGAGTCACTCAGGTAGCTGCAGAAACTAGAAAGCACAGAGGACCATTGTCCTTTGAGCATACGTATCCTGAATTCCAGATTCATTTTGAGCATATGTATCCTGAATTCCAGATTCATTTGTAGAGGCGTCCAATGGAGCGCACACCAGAGCTTGTAAAATTGCAGTTGTACGACGTTTTCGGTCTCCAGCGTGAAGCATTTATTTGTTCTAGTGTTTATATCAGCAGATTTTGTTCCAAGCAGATCTCCTTACCTAACAGTTGAGTTTCTCTATTTTACATGGCTTGATTGCCGCCTTTTTGGCATTTTTAACCACTCTGTAATGAAACTTAGGTTATGTGAATCTGTTGATGCATAGTAGATATTATTGTACTTTCTAGAAATGTACTCCCTCCGTTCAGAATTACTTATCTCAGATATGGATGTATTTAGAACTAAAATACGTCTAGATACATCCATTTCTGCGACAAGTAATTCGGAACGGAGCGAGTACTTGTGTGGTATGTTTAGCCGGTTGATTTCAAAACCTGGGATGTTTTTGTCGATAAAAATTGAACATTGTGTTTCTGCATCTGATCATGAGAATGGACAGCTTTGTCTGAATGACCATCAGTTGGATGTGATCTGATGGAACAGACGGTGCTCGTCAGATGTCGGCCAAATCAGGACCGTCCATCAGACTTTCTACCGCTTTCCAGTCTCCACTTTCCACCAACCCCGTGCTACAGTCTAAAACCCTCCTCCACCCCCACAGTCCACATCCCACCCACTGCTCCCAATCCCCGCCGCCGCCGCCGCCAGCTCCACCATGGCGACCACCACCCACGCCCCTTCCCCGTCGCCATCCCTCTCCTTCCTCCTCTCCCGCCCCCGCTCTGCCGCGCCGCAGCTCCGCCTCCGCCCCGCCGCCCACCGCCGCGTCCGCTGCGCCACCGACGCCGCCGCCCCCGCCGCCACCAACAAGCCCCGGCGCGCGGCGGACGAGGACATCCGCGAGGAGGCGGCGCGGCACCGCGCCCCGGCCAACGGCTTCTCCGCCTGGTACGAGCCCTTCCCCCCAGGCCCCGGCGGGGCCGGCACGGACGAGCGCTACTCCCTGGATGAGATCGTGTACCGCTCCAGCTCCGGCGGCCTGCTCGACGTGCGCCACGACATGGACGCCCTCGCGCGCCACCCGGGGTCCTACTGGCGGGACCTCTTCGACTCCCGCGTCGGCCGCACCGTCTGGCCCTACGGCTCCGGCGTCTGGTCCAAGAAGGAGTTCGTGCTCCCCGGGATCGACCCGGACCATATCGTCTCCCTCTTCGAGGGCAACTCCAACCTCTTCTGGGCCGAGCGCCTCGGCCGCGACCACCTCGCCGGGATGAAGGACCTCTGGGTCAAGCACTGCGGCATCTCCCACACCGGCTCCTTCAAGGACCTCGGCATGACCGTGCTCGTCAGCCAGGTCAACCGCCTCCGCCGCGCCCCGCTCTCCCGCCCCATCGCCGGCGTCGGCTGCGCCTCCACGGGGGACACCTCCGCCGCGCTCTCCGCATACTGCGCGGCCGCCGGGATCCCCGCCATCGTCTTCCTCCCGGCCAACCGCATCTCGCTCGAGCAGCTCATCCAGCCCATCGCCAACGGCGCCACCGTGCTCTCCCTCGACACCGACTTCGACGGCTGTATGAGGCTCATCAGGGAGGTGACCGCCGAACTGCCCATTTACCTTGCCAATTCGCTCAACTCCCTCCGGCTCGAGGGGCAGAAGACGGCAGCCATTGAGATACTGCAGCAGTTCGATTGGGAGGTGCCCGATTGGGTCATCGTTCCAGGAGGCAACCTTGGAAACATATATGCATTCTACAAGGGATTCGAGATGTGCCGCGTTCTTGGCCTTGTTGATCGGCTGCCACGGCTTGTCTGTGCACAGGCCGCCAATGCCAACCCGCTGTACCGCTACTACAAATCCGGGTGGACGCAGTTCCAGCCACAAGTGGCCGAGCCTACATTTGCGTCGGCGATTCAGATCGGTGACCCTGTATCAGTCGACCGTGCGGTGGTCGCACTCAAGGCAACAAATGGCATCGTCGCAGAGGCCACGGAGGAGGAGCTCATGAACGCAATGTCCCTCGCCGACCGCACCGGCATGTTTGCCTGCCCGCACACTGGGGTCGCTCTCGCAGCGCTCTTCAAGCTCCGGGAAGAGGGCACCATCGGGGCAAACGACCGCACGGTGGTCGTCAGCACGGCGCACGGCCTCAAGTTCTCCCAGTCCAAGATAGACTACCATGATCAGAAGATCGAGGACATGGCCTGCAAGTACGCCAACCCGCCGGTCAGCGTGAAGGCTGACTTCGGCGCTGTCATGGACGTCCTCAAGAAGAGGCTCAAGGGTAAGCTTTGAGTATGATGCCCTCCTGCTACTGCTGCTGACCCCTCCGATTGGCTACTGTGATTCGATTGTCTTGTGCATCTGATTCAAATGTGATTGGTTTGCTGTGTGGAGCATTCGAACCCTTGATTTGATATCTTGTAGGTGAGTGAGACTCTTGTAGGCGTGTCCGCGGGGAATGGTTAGGGGGTGTGGTTGATTATCTCTTGTACCGTGTTGTGTTCTATGGATAATAAATGATTGTGTTGTGTTGCTGTTCATTGAATAATCAATCATTGTCTGTTTGCTCCATGTTGCACTAGTATATGGAGTCTGCGACTACTGAAACCTGAAGTTGGATTCGGGTGCTATATATGCCTATGCCCGCATTCCAGTTTACACTGAGTCTTGTCGAAACTTTTCAATTCTTCATTGTAGTTTTCTACTTTTATTTAGACAGTAGGCAGCACCCATCTTTTCATTCATAATCTTTTCATTACAAGCATTGGTCCTCATAGCTTCAGGTTCCTCTTTGTACCAGCAGCATTGATCATATTCTGCAGATTTTGAAAGAACATGAGCTGGACCATTGCTACAACATTTTACATGAATAAAAATTATTACTAGATAAAAACATCGAGGCTCTATTCTTGGTACTATCTTGGACATTGGCGCCTGTAGATGATCTGTCAAACTCACTTTGCACCTTATTTATCAGAGATAGGCGGGTGGTCTGAACTACCTACCTCTGAAAACTCTTAACTACAACATTTATCTTATGAAAACCTGAACTCATGCTAAAAGACCTGGCGCGATGCAAGGGCTTCAGCCACTTCTGGGATCCCAACATGGTGAATGGCAGCCTGATTCGCTGCCTGCACTGATCCATGAACAAGGGCGCCTAGACCAGCTTGTTCAGACTTCAGAGTGGGCAAAAGTCGCCGCATCAACATTTATCTGCGACACATCTTCCTGTGGCGGAGACCATTTTCTTTTTGATGATGAGGTATTGAGGTCATGCCAGGCTTTGATTTTACCCACAATACAGCTCGCTATTACTGGAGCTGTTCCTGTTTCCCCAAATACCGCGTTGTATAGTTGTTGCCAGTGCCATATATATCATGGAAATCTGAAGCTTCGCCAGTTCAGAATTTCAGCCCAATATCCATGGCCTGATATCAACAAAGCTTGTTAGCTTTAGGCAAATACCATATCCATATTTATTTATTTCCACCCATAGCTCTTGGACATATTGTCAATGTAAAAAAGAAAAGCAACGATCCACATCTTCCTTACAATTACAATAACAGCCGTACCTTGTGGGAACTGATCTCAGTTGGAGTTGAGAACCTTGCGGGCAGACAATTATGGGCCAGCCTCCAAAGCACCACCTTCATCTTGTTAGGAACTGAATTTTCACCCATGGCTTCTCCATAGTCTTCAGGTGGGACGAGATACCCTTCCCTGAGGAACAACGTTCAGACCAGAAAAAAAGTGTCTTCAGCCCAGGTTGTAAGCCTGATAAAATCCCAAGCTTTCCTGTAAGTTTAGATGGTAGCAGTCGCCTCCCCTCTTGGCCTCTTTCTTCTTTGTAGTTTAGAAGCTGGCGTCTAGAGGTCCGTGACCTAGTTTTTATTTTTATTTTGATATGAGGCAAAAGATTTGCCATTTTCATCGATTAAGAGAGAAGTTTTAGAGGTTAAGGTCCAAGGCCGAACTACAACAACCACTCATGTGGCATTACGTTACTCAAGTGCCTTGCTCCTACAATGCTCCAAAGATAGGTCTCCTCTTTAATCCTAGCAACGATGACTCCCACCGAAACGGCATTATTACGGAAGATCCGTCCATTCCTCTCTTTCCACAACCCCCCAAGAGATAAGCAACATCAAGGAAGCAAGTAGCCCTCGCGATTGGGTCTTCTTGGTAGCATTGTGGCTCCACCTCTCTTTAGCGGAAGCCGCGTCACCCCGGTCGAAGGATGCACTTCATGGTGACCAAGACAATCTTTGATCATGTGCCAAAGTCTGAATGGGTGGACCTGCTTGCACGGGGAACAAAGGTTATAGTTTGGCCACCCATGAGGCCACGATGATGAAGCTTGCCTGCTGTCCAATCCTATTTGTTGATTGCCATCCATGCGAAGAACTTGTATTTAGAAGGTGCCCAAATCTTCCAAACAGTCGGGATCATGGCCCTGTCAGCCTGGCCAAAGAATTGCACCTTGTATGTCGAGCCGAGTAGTGTCCGCCAGTAGTGAACTTCCAAGTGATAGTGTCAGGCTTGTCAATATTAAGGTGGACATGGGAGAGCCTCTCCCAAAGGTTGACAAACTCAAAGATGTGTTCGACGGGGATGCCTTGAAGAATGTCCACCTAGGAAGTCCAGTAGTTGTCGTGTAAAGCCATTTGAACCAAGCAATTTTCTTCTTCGACAAATCATAGATTTTTGGAGCCACATCTTTGGGCCTAATCCCATTGAGCAAAGGTGACTCCCGGTACTTGGCACACATGCCATACCCAACTTGGACCTTGGTAGCCGCGACAAAGATATCTCGCCCATTGGCATCACAAGGAGTTCCCAAACCAAACCATGGCTTGTACGGGTGAAGCCACTCAGCCCACAAGCACCAGAGGCGAAGGGGAATGGAAAACTTGTCAAGATTTAGGATTCGAAGGCCTCCATGCAGGTTGGACTTGCACACTTGCTTCCAATTTAGCTTGCATTTTCCACCTATGACCTTATCACAACCTGCCCAAAGGAAAGCACGTCTGAGCGCATGGATCTTCTTCTTGACCTCCACCGGTAAATCTAACACCGTCATGTAGTAGATAGTAATCGCCATGAGGATCGACTTGACCAAGACCGCATGACCAGTTGAGGCAATATGCCTTCCCACCCAAGGAGTGAACTGACTATTGTCCTCAAGGGGCTTGTAGTGAATTCTCTTCAATCTCTTGACAAAGGCAAACCAAGGTATATTCGTCGGAAAGGAGGAATACTTGGCAAGTCAGGACTAGAGGATGTCCGGAAGATCAACATTTTCGGAACGGATTGGGGCGACAAAACTTTTGAACAATTTGTGAAAAGGCCAGCGACACCCCCAAAGTGCTTGAGAGTGCTCGTGAAGAACTGGACGTCCTCCTTAATGGGTGCAAGAAAAACAACAGCGTCGTCCGTGTAAAGCGAAGTATGGATACACATAGCATTTCCACCAAGGGGATGAAGGTTTCTCTAAGCCGTGGCCTTCACATGAATGTGAGGATGAATAGCAGGAGGTAGATGCTCCCATGCCTCAACCCACAACCAAGCTTGGTGGAATCGTCAGATACGCCATTGAGCGGAATGCGCGACGAAGCCGAGGGCAGCAGTGTCAAAACCCAACCTATGAAGTGAAGTGGGAAACCAAGGTGTCAAGGTAGTTCGAGGAGAAAGGACCACCGAACCGAGTCGAAGGCTTTTTTTAATGTCAAGTTTGAAGAGACGCTAGGGTTTCCCAATGGTAGAAGCGTCTCGCGAGATTGCGCACATACATGAAGTTGTCGTGGATGCATCTTTTTTTTAATGAATGCACGTTTGGCGTGTGAGAAGAGCTCATTCATGTGCGAGGTAAGTCGGTTGGACATCATTTTAGCAATTAGCTTAGCGACGACATGGATAAGATGAAAGAAATATGCCCTAGAGGCAATAATAAAGTTTTTATTTATATTTCCTTATATCATGATAAATGTTTATTATTCATGCTAGAATTGTATTAACCGGAAACTCAGTACATGTGTGAATACATAGACAAACAAGAGTGTCACTAGTATGCCTCTACTTGACTGGCCCTTTAATCAAAGATGATGAAGTTTCCTAGCCATAGACATGAGTTGTCATTTGATGAACGGGATCACATCATTAAAGAATGATGTGATTGACAAGACCCATCCATTAGCTTAGCACTATGATCGTTTAATTTGTTGCTATTGCTTTCTTCATGACTTATACATGTTCCTATGACTATGAGATTATGCAACTCCCGAATACCGGAGGAACACTTAGTGTGCTATCAAACGTCACAACGTAACTGGGTGATTATAAAGATGCTCTACAGGTGTCTCCGATGGTGTTTGTTGAGTTGGCATAGATCGAGAATAGGATTTGTCACTCCGATTGTCGGAGAGGTATCTCTGGGCCCTCTCGGTAATGCACATCACGATAAGCCTTGCAAGCAATGTAACTAATGAGTTAGTTGTGGGATGATGCACTATGGAACGAGTAAAGAGACTTGTCGGTAACGAGATTGAACTAGGTGTGATGATACCGACGATCGAATCTTAGGCAAGTAACATACCGATGACAAAGGGAACAACGTATGTTGTTGTGCGGTTTGACCGATAAAGATCTTCGTAGAATATGTAGTAACCAATATTAGCATCCAGGTTCTGCTATTGGTTATTGACCGGAGATGAGTCTCGGTCATGTCTACATAGTTCTTGAACCCGTAGGGTCCGCACGCTTAACATTCGATGACGATATGTATTATGAGTTTTGTGATTTGATGTACCGACGGTTGTTCGCAGTCCCGGATGTGATCACGGGCATGACAAGGAGTCTCGAAATGGTCGAGACATGAAGGTTGATATCTTGGAAGGTTATGTTTGGACACCGGAATGGTTTTGGATGAGTTCGGGCATTTTTCGGAGTACCGGGGGGTTACCGGAACCCCCCGGGGATTTAATGGGCCTTAATGGGCCATAGTGGAAGAGAGGAGGAGGCGGCCAAGTGGTGGGCGCCCCCCCAAGCCCAATCCGAATTGGGGAAGGGGGTCGGCCCCCCTTTCCTTCTCTCCCTCTTCCCTTCCTTCCCCCTCCTAGTTGGACTAGGAAAGGGGGGAAACCTACTCCTAGTAGGAGTAGGAATCCCCCCTTGGGGCGCGCCATAGGAGGCCGCCCCCCCTCCTCCACTCCTTTATATAGGGGGAGGGGGGCACCCCATAGACACACAAGTTGATTTTAGCCGTGTGCGGTGCCCCCCTCCACAGATTTCCACCTCGGTCATATTTTGTCGTAGTGCTTAGGCGAAGCCCTGCGTCGGTAACTTCATCATCACCGTCACCACGCCGTCGTGCTGACGAAACTCTCCCTCAGCCTCAGCTGGATCTAGAGTTTGTGGGACGTCACCGAGCTGAACGTGTGCAGATCGCGGAGGTGCCGTACGTTCGGTACTTGATCAGTTGGATCGCGAAGACGTTCAACTACATCAACCGCGTTTAACGCTTCCGCTTTCGGTCTACGAGGGTACGTGGACACACTCTCCCCGCTCGTTGCTATGCATCTCCTAGATAGATCTTGTGTGATTGTAGGAAATTTTTTTGAAATACTGCATTCCCCAACAGTGGTATCCGAGCTAGGTCTATGCGTAGATGTTATATGCACGAGTAGAACACAAAGAGTTGTGTGCGATAATAGTCATACTGCTTACTAGCATGTCATAATTTGATTCGGCGGTATTGTTGGATGAAGCGGCCCAGACCGACATTGCATGACTGCGTTCATGAGACTAGTTCTACCTCCGTGCTTCGCACACAGGTGGCTAGTGGGTGTCTATTTCTCCAACTTTAGTTGAATCGAGTGTGACTACGCCCGGTCTTTGTTGAAGGTTAAAACAACACACTTGATGAAAAATCATTGTGGTTTTGATGCGTAGGTAAGAATGGTTATTGCTAAGCCTGTAGCAGCCACGTAAAACTTGCAACAACAAAGTAGAGGACGTCTAACTTGTTTTTGCAGGGCTTGCTATGATGTGATATGGTCAAGACGTGATGATATATAATTTGTTGTATGAGATGATGATGTTTTGTAACAGTTATAGGCAACTGGCAGGAGCCATATGGTTGTCGCTTTATTGTATGAAATGCAATCGCCATGTAATTGGCTTACTTTATCACTAAGCGGTAGCGATAGTCGTAGAAGCAATAGTTGGCGAGACGACAACGATGCTTCGATGGAGATCAAGATGTCAAGCCGGTGACGATGGTGATCATGACGGTGCTTTGGAGATGGAGATCAAAGGCACAAGATGATGATGGCCATATCATATCACTTATATTGATTGCATGTGATGTTTATCCTTTATGCATCTTATTTTGCTTAGTTCGGCGGTAGCATTATAAGATGATCTCTCACTAAATTTCAAGGTATAAGTGTTCTCCCTGAGTATGCACCGCTGCGATAGTTCGTTGTGCCGATACACCACGTGATGATCGGGTGTGATAAGCTCTACGTTTACATACAACGGGTGCAAGCCAGTTTTGCACACGCAGAATACTCGGGTTAAACTTGACGGGCCTAGCATTGAAGGAAATATGCCCTAGAGGCAATAATAAAGTTGTTATTTATATTTCCTTATATCATGATAAATGTTTATTATTCATGCTAGAATTGTATTGACCGGAAACTGGGTACATGTGTGAATACATAGAGAAACAGAGTGTCACTAGTATGCCTCTACTTGACTAGCTCGTTGAATCAAAGATGGTTAAGTTTCCTAGCCATAGACATGAGTTGTCATTTGATTAACGGGATCACATCATTAGAGAATGATGTGAGTGACTTGACCCATCCGTTAGCTTAGCACGATGATCGTTTAATTTGTTGCTATTCTTTGTTCATGACTTATACATGTTCATATGACTATGAGATTATGTGTGATAGCCTGGCTTATTAGGGATGATAGACTACTCATATCAATAAGGAATTCCTTCTTTTCCGGGAGCCCATTCGGATAGAATTCCAAAGTTAAGCGTGCTCAGCTTGGAGTAGTGTCAGGATGGGTGACCGACCGGGAAGTTGCTCCCGGGTGTGCATGAGTGAGGACAAAGTGCGCAGAAAAGACTAGTATTGATCTGTGGGGCCAGTCTAGATCCCGCCAGGAGTAACGACCACCGGCGGGTGTGTCCGGAGCGTTACAAGTTGGTATCAAAGCTGACCCTCGCGGTTACACGGATGGTTGCGGACAGGTGCGTGGTCATGTTGTTCATGACGTTTGTGACCCGTCGTGGCACCCAGCATGGCACATGTACCGGACTGGAAGCACAGACGTTTGTGCCAAGAGGGAACGTTCCTGTGGCCGGACGAGGACGTCGATTCCTCTGAGTGGGAGTGTATGTGATAGCCTGGCTTATTAGGGATGATAGACTACTCATATCAATAAGGAATTCCTTCTTTTCCGGGATCCCATTCGGATAGAATTCCAAAGTTAAGCGTGCTCAGCTTGGAGTAGTGTCAGGATGGGTGACCGACCGGGAAGTTGCTCCCGGGTGCGCATGAGTGAGGACAAAGTGCGCAGAAAAGACTAGTATTGATCTGTGGGGCCAGTCTAGATCCTGCCAAGAGTAACGACCACCGGCGGGTGTGTCCGGGGCGTTACATTATGCAACTCCCGAATACCGGAGGAACACTTAGTGTGCTATCAAACGTCACAACTTAACTGGGTGATTATAAAGATGCTCTACAGGTGTCTCCGATGGTGTTTGTTGAGTTGGCATAGATCGAGATTAGGATCTCAGCTATTGTGTTCCTCCCGGCCAACCGCATCTCGCTCGAGCAGCTCATCTAGCCCATCGCCAACGGCGCCACCGTGCTCTCCCTGGACACCGACTTTGATGGCTGTATGCGGCTCATCAGGGAGGTGACCGCTGAGCTGCCCATTTACCTTGCCAATTCGCTCAACTCCCTCAGGCTCGAGGGGCAGAAGACAGCGGCCATTGAGATACTGCAGCAGTTTGATTGGTAGGTCCTCGATTGGGTCATTGTCCCAGGAGGCAAGCTCGGAAACATATATGCATTCTACAAGGGATTCGAGATGTGCCATGTTCTTGGTCTGGTTGATCGTCTGCCTCGGTGTGTCTGCGCACAGCCTGCCAATGCCAACCCACTGTACCACTACTACAAGTCAGGGTGGACGCAGTTCCGGCCACAAGTGGCCGAGCCTACATTTGCGTCGGCGATTCAGATTGGTGACCCTGTATCTGTCGACCGTGCGGTGGTCGCACTCAAGGCAACAAATGGCATCATCGCGGAGGCCACAGAGGAGGAGCTCATGAACGCAATGTCCCTCGCTGACCGCACCGGCATGTTTGCGTGCCCGCACACTGGGGTCACGCTCGCGGCGCTCTTCAAGCTCCAGGAAGAGGGCACCATCGGGGCAAATGACCACACGGTGGTCGTCGGCATGGCGCACGGCCTCAAGTTCTCCCAATCCAAGATAGACTACCATGATCAGAAGATCGAGGACATGGCCTGCAAGTACGCCAACCCACCGGTCAGCATGAAGGCCGACTTCAGCGCCGTCATGGACGTCCTCAAGAAGAGGCTCAAGGGTAAGCTGTGAGCCTGCCCTCCTGCTGCTGCTGCTGACCCCTCCGATTGGCTACTGCGATTCGATTGTCTTGTGCATCTGATTCAAATGTGATTGGTTTGCTGTGTGGAGCATTCGAAACCCTTGATTTGAAATCTTGTAGGTGAGTGAGACTCTTGTAGGCGTCTGCGGGGAATGGTTAGGGGGTGGGGTTGATTATCTCTTGTACCGTGTTGTGTTCTATGGATAATGAACGGTTGTGTTGTGTTGTTGTTCATTGAATAATCAATCATTCAGTCTGTTTGCTCCATGTTGCACTGGCTTGCTGGAAATGTTCACTGCTTTATGGACTGTCACTAGTATTTGATGTTTCTTCTGAAGGAGTCTGCGACTACTGAAACCTGAAGTTGGATTCAGGTGCTATATGCATATCCTCGCATTCCAGTTTACATCGAGTCTTGTCGAGACTTTTCAGTTCTTCATTGTAGTTTTCTATGTACTTTTATTTAGACAATGGGAAGCACCCTTCCTTTCATTCACAGTCTTTTCATTAGAAGCATTGGTCCTCATAGCTTCAGGTTCCTCATTGTACCAGCAGCATTGATCATATTCTGCAGATTTTGCAAGAACATGAGCTGTCCCATTACTACAACATTTTACATGAATAGAATTACTAGATAAAAACATCGAGGCTCTATTCTTGGTACTATCTTGGACATTGGCGCCTGTAGATGATCTGTCAAACTCACTTTGCACCTTATTTATCAAAGATAGGCAGGTGGTCTGAACTACCTGCCTCTGAAAACTCTGAACTACCTTATGTATCTTATGAAAACCTGAACTCATGCTAAAAGACCTGGCGCTATGTAAGGGCTTCAGCCACTTCTGGGATCCCAACATGGTGAATGGCAGCCCGATTCGCTGCCTGCACTGATCCATGAACAGTGGCGCCTAGACCAGCTTGTTTAGAGTGGGCAAAAGTCACCGCATCAACATTTATCTGCAGAACATCTTCCTGTGGCAGAGACCATTTTATTTTTGATGATGAGGTCAGAGGTAAGACTTTGATTTTACCCACCATACGGAAGGGGTGAAGCTCCAGCTCGCCATTACTGGAGCAGTGGAGCTGTTCCTGTTTCCAGGCCATATATGGCCTGGAAATCTGAAGCTTCGCCGATTCAGAATTTCGGCCCAATATCCATGGCATGATATCAACATAGCTTGTTAGCTTAAGGCAAATACCATATGCATATTTTATTTCTTTCCATAGCTCTTGGACATATATAGTTTTGGGAATTTATTCCATAGAATTAGTGTTACAATCTGCTAACACAAGTTCTGTAATGGAAGGGGGGCCACGTTGCAACCAACAAGCGGTGCTACGTACCGAGCGAGCATAACTAGCAAGACAATGTGCTACCCTGTTTTGCGTTCTAGCAATCTTAACAGGTTCGAACTCCCTATAGAGGACATAAAAATCTTGATTTCCTTCACCAGTTGGCCCTTAGGAGATTTGTCAGCAGAAGCATCCTTTATTTGAGCGAATTTGTTGATGTTGCACCCACGAAGTATGGAAAGTGCCAAACATTGGGAACTACCCGGGGAGGAGTTAGGAGCAGGAACAAGGAGAAGCGAGAACCACTTAAATGGAGGATTCTACTTTCAGCTGATCCTCTACCTAATGGTTCAGACCCTGGCAAACACCGGTGCGAGAACAGAGGCAAGTCGACTATACCAGCAATTCTGAAGACAGGCAACAACTCTAGGTTCGAGTGGAATTTCACCCCTAACCACTGATTCTTTTATAGCAGCAAGTGCACCCCTCGCATCTGATTGCACCAGAACAAGAGGCGTAGACCACTGTAGGGCGTTACTATTACAGAAGAACAGCAACTGGCATGCAGCAAAAATTTACTTCACCTCTCTTGTTCCTCAAGATCATGCCTGCACCATCTGAAATCTGATCCATCAGCCGGGTCATCGGAACCGTCCACCGATGTTCATAACGCCAACCAGCCTGCTGGTGGAGGCGGCCATGGTGACTCCGGCGGTCGTTCTTTATCCTGTTGAACCTGTACAAACGTCTCCACAGGAGCCATGCCTTTGATGGCTTGTTCTGTGGTGAACTGCCGAGCCTTGCGGAATGAGCTTAGATATCTGCATAGAAGCACCTTCGATGCTTCCACGGGAGGGGTTTCCTTGCCATGAGTTAGCTCATTACGGAGGTGCCAGATCCTCCAAATCAGCATTATAATCATATTGATTCTCATCTTCCTTACGATTACAATGACAGTCATACCTTGTAGGAATTGATCTCGCTTGGAGCTGAGAACCTGTGCCCGCCCATGTGGGAAGACAAATACGGGCCAGCCTCCAAAGCACCACCTTCATCTTATCAGGGCACTGAATTTTCACCCATGGCTTCTCCATACACTCTTCAGGTGTGCATCTACAGCCGCAACTTGCTAATGTAGACTCTAAAGGCCCGCAGACGCACCCAGACAGGTCCACGAACACTGACCAGTCACATATCAAATCTTGCTTCGCACAACTGGACATCTTAATTAGCAAACCTCAGATTCATATGTAAACGTAAACAATGCAACAACTTCGTCCGACTACTACATGAGGACATGCCATCGGACTGCCAAAAATTGCCATGTTCAATCTACATACTAGCTTACCCGCAAAAAAAATCTACATACTAGCTATGGAGAAGATCATCCACAGCTGCCCTTGCCTTTCCCGACGCCCTTGTCGTCCTTCACGCCAAAGTAGCGCTCGAAAATGCAAAATGGATCCAACTGGATCTGCTTGTCACCGGAGCTGAGCGACCCATCTCTGTCCTCCTCCTCCTCTTTGGAGGGGGGGGAGTCCGGCCATGGCACGGACCGGCCGAGTTCGCTATCGGGCGAGGGTGTTCATTTTCCTCCACTGCCGCTTCTTTAGATGCGGGGATGAATGGCTTTCTCCTCTGCGGCAGCGCGCATCGCCGCCGCCATGTCGGTAGCGGGGTGTGCCTCGGCCACCCTTATCCTCTCCTTCCCACAGCAGGAACATCGGACCGCAATGATCCAGACCCGGAGGATCCGAGTGCCCGTTGCGTCGACGCAATGGATTCATGCCGAACTATCACCCCGTCAGTTAGGCGCATAGTTCTCCCGGGAGCGGCGGAGGGCAATGCGGATAGCCATAGCGTCCTCCATCCCGCACAGAACGACATCCTAGTCGACGGATTCAGACTGGTCAGAGTAAGATCCGCTTCCCACCATGCATGAGAAGGTCGGAGATTGCCAGACGGGAGCTTGGGGGCGGAGTGGACTGGAGTAGAGTGGCTAGGGTTTGGTCCGGGGAGCGGATCTGAACAAATATATGTGGGGTCAAGTGGACCAGCGTGGGTCGGCTCCGATGTGGTGGACATGCCCGGGCCACCCCATATTTGCCCCAGATTTGGGCTGGATATGAGGCTGCCGGTCAGCCTGGGTGTTTAAGGCGCCCATTTGGGTCGCATTGTTTTTATGGTCACCCGCCCGAGCGCTTGAGGGGGTTTTAGGCGTGCAGCTGTAGATGCGCTAAGCCTGATAAAATCCCAAGCTTTCCTCTTAAGTTTAGATGGTAGCAATGACCTCCTCTTGATCTCATTCTTCTTTGTAGGTTTGAAGCTAACATCTAGAGGTCTGTGGCCTATTTTTCTTTTAAACGAGGCAATAGATTTGCTATTATCATTCATTAAGGGAGAAGTTTGGAGGATAAGGTCCAAGGCCAAATTACAACAGTCACTCATGCGGCATTACGTTACTCAAGTGCCTTGCCCTCAATGCTCCAAATATAGGTCTCCTCTTTAATCCTAGCGATGATGACTCCCACCGAAACGGTATTATTACGACAGATCCGCGCATTCCTCTCTTTCCACAAGCCCCAAGAGATAAGCATCATCAAGGAAGCAAGCGGCCTTCGTGATTTGGTCTTATTGGTAGCATTGTGGCTCCACCTCTCTTTGGTGGAAGTCGCGTCACCCCACTCGGAAGGATGCACTTCATGGAAACCATGACAATCTTTGATCATGCGCCAAACCCTGATAGTGTCGACCTGCTTGCACGGGGGACAGAGGTTATAGTTTGGCCACCCATGACGATGAAGCATGTCTGTCGTCCAAATTCTATTATTGATTGCCAGCCATGTGAAGAACTTGCATTTAGAAGGTGCCCAAATCTTCCAAATAGTTGGGATCATGGCCCTTCCAGTCTGACTAAAGAATTGCACCTTGTATGTCAACATCGCCGAGTAGTGTCTATTAGTAGTGAACTTCCAAGTGATAGTGTCGGGCGTGTCGATGTTAAGGTGGACATGGGAGAACCTCTCCCAAAGGGTGACAAACTAAAAGATGTGTTCAACGATGATGCCTTGAAGAATGTCAACCTAGGAAGTCCAGTAGTTGTCATGCAAAGCCATTTAATTAAACCGAGCTATTTTCTTCTTCTTTGACAAGTCGTAGATTTTTGGAGCCGCGTCTTTGGGCCTAATCCCATCTAGCCAAGATGACTCCCACAACTTGGCTCGCAGGCCATACTCAACTTGGAACTTGGTGGCCCTGACAATGATATATCGATCATTGGCATCACAAGGGGCACCCAAGCCAACAAATGGCTTGACCAGGTGAAGTCACTTGGCCCACAAGCACCGGAGGCAAAGGGCAATGGAAAACTTGTCGAGCTTTCGGACTCTGAGGCCTCCGTGCATCTGACTTGCACACTTGCTCCCAATTTATCTTGCATTTTTCACTTGTGACCTTATCACAACCCGCCCCAAAGGAAAGCACGTCTAAGGGCGTCAATATTGTTTTTGACCTCCACCCGTAAATCTAACACTGTCATGTAGTACATAGCAATCACCGTGTGGACCGACTTGACCAAGACCCCGTGACCCGCTGAGCAATATGCCTCCCCACCCACGAAGTGAGCTGACTTTTTGGCAGACAAAGGCAAACCAATGTATATTCATCAGAAAGGAGTAATGCTTGGCCGGTTAGGACTGGAGGATGTTCGAAAGATCAACATTTTCATAACGGATTAGGGTGACTAATCTTTTGGAACAATTTTTGACAAGGCCGGTGACATCCCCAAAGTGCTTGAAGACCAGCGAAGACCAGCGAATCGTATTGAACAGAAGGACTTGTCTAGCGTAGTGGATAGCACAGCGCGCAACTTTTTCCGTGGTTTGCTAGTTCAAATCCCAGCAGCGGTCTTCTTCTTTTTGGTGTTTTTTGACGTTGATCATGCTGTGCCACTGCACCTGAAAATGGGCCGGCCCACACAAGCCGCCCTGTGCGAAACCTCGACCTCTTGCCGCAGTTAGCGGCATATATAGGAGGTCTCACCCTATTCGGCGCCCGGGTCGCCCGCTAGTGACCTGGCGCGCACCGAGCGTAGGTATGGGACGAGACTTGCCTGCTCCCCCGACGTGTGCCCATCCGTGCTCCCGTGTACATGGCTTGATTTGATTGGAATAAAATAAGGCCCGGCCCCACCCCTTAAAATCAGGGGGGAGATGATTAGATTAGAAAGAAAAGAGAAAAAAAGACAACCGTAGGATGAAGTGGGAGCACGGATGGGAGCATGGGAAGGGAGCAGGCAAGCCGGATCCGTAGGTATGAGCCAGCCCAATTGCTTTGTTTTTTCGTTTTATTCCTTCTTTTTTTGGGTTTTTCTTTTTTCCTCTTTAATTTTCACTTTTTTACTAGTTTTCTTTTTTTCAAATTCCGAACATATTTTTGTTCATCTAATACAAGAACTGTTCATCTATGTAGAAAACTCAACAATTCTTAAAATGTTCATCGAATTCAATTGTTTGTTCGTCGGATTTTAAAAAATTCCTTAAAATTTAAAATTTGTTCATCGAATTAATATAATGTTCAACAAATTTGAAATGGGTTAGCCATTTTCAAAAAATGTTCATGAAATTCAAAAAAATTCATTGAGTTCAAAAAAATTTCATCCATTTTTCTAAATAAATGTTCCTGAATACAGTTTTTTTTTCTAAAGTTCAAAAACTGTTCGTAAAATTCAAAATTAGTTCATGAACTTCAAACAATGTCTATCATTATGAAAATTTGCTTATCAGAAATTGTTCATTAAAATAAAAAAATGTCCATTAAGATTCAAAAAATGTTCATTCTTTTGAATTGCTGTTTCTGACAATGCACAATGTAGAATGCTTTGCAATTTTGGAAAATCCCTAATTATATTAATATAGAATAAAAAATAAAAATAAAAAAGTAGAAAACAAAAACGAAAAAATGAACAGGGGCCGCCCCAATAGGGTGCGGGGGGGGGGGGGGGGGGTGCACACTGCCGCGACTGGCGGCGCCTCATGCGCCAAATAGGAGGTCCCATGCTCGAGTGTTTTGTATCGCTGCGTGGGATGCATATGAGCTCATTTGTACATGAGACCACTGCTAGCGTCACCTCAAGCATGGACGAAATGGGCCAGCTCATTAAGTGCGACGCAAGCGGTTTTGTAAAGTTTCTAAGGATGATTGTGGAACTTTTGGTCCGGATCCACATTATTTTATTTCTTTTGTGTTTTCGATGTTCTTCTTTATTTCTTTTCAAGGGTTCTCCCACTTTTGTGGGCTTTCTACTTCTATTTTATGTATTATAGATGAACTTTGTATAAATGCCAGAGGGACTTTTTTCAAGTAGTCGGCAATAATAAATATAGACTGGTATTTTATATACAATGAACATTTCATAAGTACATGATAACCATTTTTTAACATATAACTTAAATACATGATAAACACGTTTTAAATTCATGATGAACAATTTTTTAAGACACATTGATTTTTGTTAACACAAGCATGAAAAAATTGTTTAAGACACATTGATTCTATAAAATGTTTGAAAACTATTTAAAAATTACACAACCAATATTTAGACATTTGATTTTTATTAAAAATTGGATGAACATATTTAGGAATACGTGAGCATTTTTAATTATATGAAAATTCGAAAGATATGTGACTTTTATAATGAAATGATTATTTATACACAGCGATTTTTATGAAGTACACGGATATTTTTGGAAAATAAATTAATATTGTTCAAATTGTTTTAAAACGATTAGTACATAATAATTTTATAAACATTAGTAAATAATTTGAAAAATGTTTAAACATTTTTTGAATATTGAAGAGTATGTTTTTAATAAGCACTGGTCATTTGTTTCAAATACTTATTTTTTCAAGATTTGTCCGATATTGATTTATTATATAAACACATGATTAAATATTTGATAAATGATAATTTTATAATTTTGATAATGAGCAAATGTCTAATAGAACATGAGAACTTCTAATACGTGATGTATAATTGCAGTGCATGTTTATTTTTTGCAAAATGTTAGTAAAGTAAAATGTTTTCGAAATTTAAGTTACATAATATTTCAAAATAAAAAAGGTTTAATGCAACATGAAATTTTAATATACAGAGAATCTACACTACCTACGTACATATCTGTGTGCTGATTGGGTCGCTTTTTTTCCCGCGCTATGCTGAATTAAACAGACAAGCCTAACCATGTGCAAAGAGTAAATTTTAAAAATATTGTTCAAAATTAGAAAATGTTCGCATTTCAAAAAATATTTACTCTTTGCAAAAAGAAAATCACGTTCAATATTTTAGAAACAAGTTTATATCTTTGTGGCTTATAGTTGACACACACTGGCTGCTATTTTAGACATTTAATCTCAGTAGTTATGGTGGCTTCTGAGGTTGTTAACGAGCAAGAGCTCCTTGATTCGATCGCCTACGCAAAGCTGTGTTTTTGTTTTGCCGCAGCCGTTTCGTTCTTGAAGACTAGCGAATCGTATTGAACAGAAGGACTTGTCTAGCGCAGTGGATAGCACAGCGCACAACTTTTTCCGTGGTTTGCTAGTTCGAATCCCAGCAGCGGTCTTCTTCTTTTTGGCGTTTTTTGGCGTTGATCATGCTGTGCCACTGCACATGAAAATGGGCCGGCCCACACGAGGCGCCCTGTGCGAAACGTCGACCTCTTGCCGCAGTTAGCGGCATATATAGGAGGTCTCACCCTATTCGGCGCCCGGGTCGCCCGCTACTGACCTGGCGCGCACCGAGCGTAGGTATGAGCCAGCCCAATTGCTTTGTTTTTTTGTTTTATTCCTTCTTATTTTGGGTTTTCTTTTTTTTCTCTTTAATTTTCACTTTTTTACGAGTTTCCTTTTTTCAAATTCCGAACATATTTTTGTTCATCTAATAGAAGAACTGTTCATCAATGCAGAAAAGTCAACAATTCTAAAAATGTTCATCGAATTCAATTGTTTGTTCGTCGGATTTAAAAAATTCCTTAAAATTTAAAATTTGTTCATCGAATTAATATAATGTTCAGCAAGCGGTTTTGTAAAGTTTCTAAGGATGATTGTGGAACTTTTGGTCTGGATCCACATGATTTTATTTCTTTTGTGTTTTCAATGTTCTTCTTTATTTCTTTTCAAGGGTTCTCCCACTTTTGTGGGCTTTCTACTTCTATTTTATGTATTATAGATGAACTTTGTATAAATGCCAGAGGGACTTTTTGCAAGTAGTCGGCAATAATAAATATAGACTGGTATTTTATATACAATGAACATTTCATAAGTACATGATAACCATTTTTTAACATATAACTTAAATACATGATAAACACGTTTTAAATTCATGATGAACAATTTTTTAAGACACATTGATTTTTGTTAACACAAGCATGAAAAAAATGTTTCTTTCTTGTTTTCTTTTTCTAGCCTTTTTTTCACATTTTCTGTTTCTTTCTTCCTGTTTTTTGATTTTTGTTTTTCCATTCAATTTTTTTCATAAAATGCATGATTTTTCTATAAAATGTTTGCAAACTATTTAAAAATTACACAACCATTATGTAATCATTTGATTTTTATTAAAAATTGGATGAACATTTTTAGGAATACGTGAGAATTTTTAATTATATGAAAATTCGAAAGATATGTGACTTTTATAATGAAATGATTATCTATACACAGCGATTTTTTTATGAAGTACACGGATATTTTTGGAAAATAAATTAATATTGTTCAAATTGTTTTAACACGATTAGTACATAATAATTTTATAAACATTAGTCAATAATTTTAAAAATGTTTAAACATTTTTTGTATATTGAAGAGTATGTTTTTAATAAGCACTGGTCATTTGTTTCAAATACTTATTTTTTCAAGATTTGTCCGATATTGATTTATTATATATACACATGATTAAATATTTGATAAATGATAATTTTATATTTTTGATAATGAGCAAATGTCTAATAGAACATGAGAACTTCTAATACGTGATGTATAATTGCAGTGCATGTTTATTTTTAGCAAAATGTTAGTAAAATAAAAAAAGGTTTAATGCAACATGAAATTTTAATATACAGAGAATCTACACTACCTACGTACATATCTGTGTGCTGATTGGGTCGCTTTTTTCCCCGCGCTATGCTGAATTAAACAGACAAGTCTAACCATGTGCTTGCTGCGCGCATCTCTCGTAGTGTGCAACGCTAGCTAAATCGGCCAGGCCCAGCCAGCTAGACGCGTCCCCTTGGAAAGCGAAAATGTGTAGCGATTTTTTTTCTTTTTTTGAAAAGGGGACTCCCCGGTCTCTACATCAGAACGATGCATACGGCCACAATTATTATTAAAAAAAATAGTTCAACAATGTCTTGCAGTCTGCAACAAGATGATAAGCTGGCTCACAGAGAGTAACAGAAACAAAGACAGAAAAGGCTCAAAAGCCACAACCGGCTGGCAAAATATAGATAGGTAAACTAATCGCCTATCCTATTACATGACCGCCATCCAAACCGGTTGAAGATATCCCGCGCAACCATCTCCCACCGGAGAGATCCAGTAACCAAACGCTCCCTGGCCTCCATCGGAGTGAGTAAGGACCACATACGGATTAGCGCAGTAGTCCGGAATAAAATCTGCAAAAAATGGATAGTTGATGTTCTGTTAAAAGCCAAATCATTTTCGCAGTTCCAAATTGCCCATAACAACGCACATACTCCTACGTGAATTTGTCTAGCTGTTTCGGACTCTATCCCAACAAGACACGTTCCAAATAACGACCCGACCGAACTCGGAGGAGTAATGTTAAAGGCAATTTGCACCGAGCGCCACAGAACCCTCGCCAACAGGCAATCAAAGAAACTACACCTAGTACAGCCTGTCAGTTGCGCTTAACCAAATTATCTTTCGTTAAGATAACTTGTTTATGTACAAACCACATAAACACTTTGATTTTTAGCGGAACCTTAACTTTCCAAACATGTATGGAACTAGGAATAACACTAGAATTGATGACGTCAAGGTACATCGACTTGACTGTGAATTCCCCAGAAGTAGTAAGCTTCCAGCACAACTGATCGGGCTGGTGAGTAAGCTGAACCTCCATCAGTCTACTCACCAGATGAAGCCAAGCTTCCCACCGTACTCCAACAAGCACCCTTCTAAACTGAATATTAAGGGGGGTGGACTGCAAACTCGTTGCAACCAGAGCATCGCGTCGCTGCACAATACAATATAACGAGAGATACTGAAGCGCCAGCGGCGCTTCCCCCAGCCAAGTATCCTCCCAGAAGCGAGTACTATTACCATCACCAACAATAAACCTTGATCTATTAAAGAAAGTAGCTTTGACTCTCATTAGCCCTTTCCAGAACGGCGAGTCAGTCGGCCTGACTGTCACCTGCGACAAAGTCTTTGAGTGCAGATACTTATTACGCAGAATTTGTGCCCAAGTTGCATCCGTCTCAGCTGCTAACTTATAAAGCCACTTACTGAGGAGGCATCTGTTCTTAACCTCAAGATTCTCAACACCCAGACCCCCTTGGTCTTTCGGTCGGCAGATGACGTCCCATTTGGCTAAACGGTACTTCCTCTTAATTTCATCACTCTGCCAGAAGAAACGGGATCGATAGAAGTCCAGTCTTTTCCTGACTCCAACTGGAACTTCAAAAAAGGACAAAAGGAACATAAGCAGACTCGTGAGCACCGAATTAATGAGAATCAGTCGGCCTCCATACGACATGAGTTTGCCCTTCCAGCAGCTCAGTTTCTTCTCAAACCGATCCTCAATACATTTCCATTCGTTGTTTGTCAGCTTACGATGATGAATGGGGATACCCAGGTAAGTGAACAGAAGTGATCCTACTTCGCAACCAAACAATTGCTTATAAGCATCTTGTTCCTCTTTGGCTCTCCCAAAACAGAACAACTCACTCTTATGGAAGTTAATCTTCAGGCCAGTCAATTGCTCGAAAAGGCACAACACCAGCTTCATATTTCTTGCTTTTGCCAAGTCATGCTCCATAAAGATAATTGTATCATCAGCGTACTGCAGGATGGACACGCCACCATCAACAAGATGCGGCACCAAGCCACCTACTTGACCGGCCTCCTTTGCCCTACTTATCAGGATTGCCAACATGTCTGCGACAATATTGAAGAGAATGGGAGACATTGGATCACCTTGTCTCAGGCCCTTGTGTGTCTGGAAATAATGGCCTATATTGTCATTCACTTTAATTCCAACACTCCCTTTTTGCGTGAAGGATTCCACTTGTCTTCTCCAAACTTCATCAAAACCCTTCATTCGGAGTGCCTATTGTAGGAAAGGCCATTTGACTTCGTCATACGCTTTCTCGAAATCCACTTTGAAAACAACACCATCAAGTTTTTTCGTGTGGATCTCATGGAGCGTTTCATGCAGGACCACAACTCCTTCGAGGATGTTCCTATCCGGCATGAAAGCAGACTGAGTAGGCTGCACCACAGTATGCGCAATCTGTGTGAGCCTATTCGTCCCGACCTTGGTAAAAAATTTGGAACTAACATTAAGCAGACAGGTAGGCCAGAATTGCTCAATCCGCACAGCCTCTGTCTTCTTTGGAAGTAAGGTTATAGTTCCAAAATCCAGCTTAAAAAGATGAAGCTGGCCCAAGAATAAATCGTTGAACAAAGGCAAGAGATCTTTTTTAATAATATGCCAACACTTCTTAAAGAACTCTGCCGGGAAACCATCCGGGCCAGGAGCCTTATTATTCTTCATCTGGGAAATGGCCTCAAATACCTCTTTCTCAGAAAAAGGAGCGACTAAAATATCATTCTCAACAGCCGTAAGTTGAGGCACATCCTCAATCCTAGACTCATCCAGCGACACATAGTTGTCCTCTGGAGGCCCAAACAGCTGCTTGTAGAACTCGGTGATATATTGCTTTAAGTTTTCCTGACCAAGAATCGTTCCCTCGTCTTGTTCAAGCTGAAAGATCCTCTTTTTTCTATGCTTACCATTGGCGATCAGGTGAAAAAATTGTGTGTTCGCATCCCCCTGAACAACTCTAGTGACCTTAGCCCGAAGCGCCCACTTTAGTTCTTCCTCACGAAGGAGCTCTTTCAGCCTCATTTCCGCCTCTAGCTTCGCATGAAGCTCCGAGGCTGGCAGAATCGTGGTCTCAGCCTTTACATCAAGGGACTGAATAAGAAAAAGGAGCTGTTCCTTTTCGGCCTTATAAATCCCACTGAGATGCTTAGCCCACCCACGTAGGAAACTTCTCAAATGCCTAATTTTATTCTGCCAGCGCTCAAGCGCAGACCGACCTCCTGCATCCTTAGCCCATTCTCCGGCTACGAGATCCAAGGAGCCTTCTCTCTCAAACCAAGCAAGCTCGAAGGAGAAAACATTTTTATTTCCCCAATGGGTAGCCTCTCTAGAATCAAGGAATAAAGGCGTGTGATCAGAAATACCACGAGTAAGCGCCTGGACCGTAACATATGGAAATTTCTGCTCCCATTCGACGCTAGCCAGGACTCGATTCAGCTTTTCAAACGTCGGATTTGGCAAGGCGTTAGCCCAGGTAAACCTTCTGCCCGAAAGCTCTATCTCACGCAGATCTAGGCTTTCAATGATTGTGTTAAACATGAAGGACAATCAGCCATCAAAATTGTCATTATTCTTCTCACCACTCCTTCTGATGATATTAAAATCACCCCCCACCAGGATAGGAAGTTGTTCAGAACCGCAAATCCTAACCAGATCAGCCAAGAAATCCGGTTTATGCTCAGGCTGTGCGGCACCATAAACCGCTACCAAAGCCCAGTTAAACCCATCTGACTTCGACCGCACCCTAAACTTAACAGCGAAATCTCCCATGACCATGCTTCGGACTTCTAACGAGTCACATCTAACCCCGAGTAAAATCCCACCCGATCTTCCTCGCGGAGGTAGACAATGCCAGTCAAAATCAATACCCCCCGAAAGAGTATTAAGAAATTGTGGCGAGAAGTTGGCTCTACCCGTTTCCGACAAAGCGATAAAGTCCAACTTATGCTCAATAGAAGCCTCAGCAAGAAACCTTCTTTTAGCCAAGTCTTTCAGACCTCTGCTATTCTAAAAAATTCCTTTCATATCTCGTCATGGAATTTTTTAGCTGTTCGGATCCGAGCGCTCCTACGCACTGCGGAATCTGGGTAAATCTTCCGCTTCCATTTGCGTTTAGGAGCATTAAAACTCTGCAATTGGTCCTCACAACCAGCCACAGAGGTGCGCATTTCCACATTATCTACCCGCTCAACCTCCTCCTCAGGCTCAGGAGACGGTTGAGTCAGATCCGCACAAAGATTATCGAGCGCCCTGACCCCTAGATCGTCGATCTCAGAATCATTCATAGGTTTTACCGCCGCTAAGTTACGAATCATCTCAAGCGCCCGTTCGGCCTCTAAATCCAGCATATCATTAACCGAGGTTGAGATATCACTATCATTACTACCTAGTGAAATACCTAGTTGATTTGCATTATTAATAATCTCATCATTGCTAAAATGCAAAATAGAATTAGAGGTATTGACAGACATACCAGTAGTGACCTCCACGTCACGAAGCTTTACCGCCCTCATAGCGCACCGCTGCTGAATGTCGTCCACTTCCGGATGGTCCTGGAGGCGGCTACTCAACCGCCGCCCCTCGGAGACCGGATCCGGAATGCCCCCGAACGCAATCACCTCCTCCCGAGTAGCAGCACTCGAGACCACCAAGCCGGAGGAAGGTTGAACCAGGGCCTCCTGCCCTAGGTCTCCATCCACCCCGGCCCACCGGCCAGGCAACATGGCCGGCGCCGAAGGCAAGCAGGCCTCCGTAGGCGCTCTTGGAGAAGAAGGCCCCGGGACCACCTGCCCCGAGCCCTCTCCGGAAAGCGACACCGGCGCCACCGAAACCGGCCCGGCGTGCGTGTCTTTATTTCATTTGTTCGTTTCTGTGACATTTATTCATATTTCTGAAAACATTTTACGTACATACATTCCCATACTTAATTTTTAGAAAATAAAACCACAAATTTGGGAAGTGTTAACACAGTGTAAACAAATTGTTACCGTAATCTTTAAAAAATGTTCGTGACATTTTAAAACTGTTCACACGTTTCTAAAAAAATATGTATATGACATTTTCAACAAATGTTTATATAATGTAAATAAATGTTTGTGTAATTCAAACAAACATTTATTACCATTCAAAATAATGTACATTACATTTATCCTATTCTACAAGGATCATCTAGAAAGTGGAGAGCTTTTGTTCCATTCAAATAGAATAGTTGACAAAAATGTTAAGAAGTGAGGCTATCCATAAAGGAGCCAAATGAAATAAAAATTTCATCAGCATTTGATGGATAACTTGGTTAATCATCTGGTTACATATTTACTTATGGTGGCGAAGAATAAAACTATCGCTATACTTTTTTTCTGCTTTTTGACTTGATAAAGTACTATTTAATTAATAGGGGCACACTTGAGGTGCAAGCTGTTTCTTGTTGTGCCAGAGGAGAAGGCAAAAATCTTATGAGTTTCAAAAATATATCCATGATTTTTAAAATGTTTATACAACAAAACGAATTCACTTAGTTTGAAAAATGTTTTTATCATTCAGAAAAATATTTCAACATGTATTTGAGAAATGATTAACAGATATTTTTAAAAAGTTCAAAACATTTATTTGAAAAAAAATCTTAATCTTGTAAAATGTTAGATGCGTATAAAAAATATTGTGTATGTACACAAAAATGTACAATGTGTATGGATAAAAATAGTCATCAAAACATATATTTGAAACAAATTCTTAAACATCCGTTTAAAAGTGTTAAACTTGTATAAAAGAAATATTTCTGATGTAGACAAAAAAATATTCTAAAGTGCATATGGAATATGCAGACATGTGTTCTTTTTTTCCAGAAATCCGGTGAAAAGTGAAAACCAATGAAAGAGTAAAAATGGAATAAGGAAAATGCAAAAGCCGAAGAAAACCAAAAAAACCCCTGCAAAAAAGTTAAGCCCTCTAACAGAAAAAAAAACTCGTAAGCAGTTACAGTATTGGGCCGGGCCAAATACCGTCGCCCGGTACGGTTTTTACTTAAGAAAAACTTGTCACCACCCCTCAAATTTTTTTTGTTGAAAACTCCTTTTTTTTGTCACCGTGTGTTTCAAAGATAGAAGGGGAGAGCGTACCTATCTATGGGTGGTTGATATGGTAGATTAAAATGGAGGGAACGCGGCATGGTGATTGCAACTTAGCAACTTTGAATTACCGCGTATGCGTGCAGTATGACCACGGCAATCTCGGACAAACCTGTTGGAAATATGCCCTAGAGGCAATAATAAAATGGTTATTATTATATTTCTTTGTTCATGATAATTGTCTATTGTTCATACTATAATTGTGTTATCCGGAAATCGTAATACATGTGTGAATACATAGACCACAACACGTCCCTAGTGAGCCTCTAGTTGACTAGCTCGTTGATCAAAAGATAGTCATGGTTTCCTGACTATGGACATTGGATGTCATTAATAACGGGATCACATCATTAGGAGAATGATGTCATGGACAAGACCCAATCCTAAGCATAGCTCAAAGATCGTGTAGTTCGTTTGCTGTAGCTTTTCTGAATGTCAAGTATCATTTCCTTAGACCATGAGATTGTGCAACTCCCGGATACCGTAGGAGTGCCTTGGGTGTGCCAAACGTCACAACGTAACTGGGTGACTATAAAGGTACATTACAGGTATCTCCGAAAGTGCCTGTTGGGTTGGCACGAATCGAGACTGGGATTTGTCACTCCGTATGACGGAGAGGTATCTCTGGGCCCACTCGGTAATGCATCATCATAATGAGCTCAATGTGACCAAGTGGTTGATCACGGAATCATGCATTACGGCACGAGTAAAGTGACTTGCCGGTAATGAGATTGAACTAGGTATTGGGATACCGACGATCGAGTCTCGGGCAAGTAACGTACCGATTGACAAAGGGAATTGTATACGGATTGATTGAATCCTCGACATCGTGGTTCATCCGATGAGATCATCGTGGAGCATGTGGGAGCCAACATGGGTATCCAGATCCCACTGTTGGTTATTGACCGGAGAAACGTCTCGGTCATGTCTGCATGTCTCCCGAACCTGTAGGGTCTACACACTTAAGGTTCGGTGACGCTAGGGTTGTAGAGATATTAGCATATGGTAACCCGAAAGTTGTTCGGAGTCCCGGATGAGATCCCGGACGTCACGAGGAGTTCCGGAATGGTCCGGAGGTGAAGATTTATATATAGGAAGTCAAGTTTCGGCCATCGGGAAAGTTTCGGGGTAATCGGTATTGTACCGGGACCACCGGAAGGGTCCCGGGGGTCCAGCGGGTGGGGCCACCTATCCCGGAGGGCCCCATGGGCTGAAGTGGGAGGGGAACCAGCCCCTAGTGGGCTGGTGTGCCCCCCTTGGGCCTCCCCCTGCGCCTAGGGTTGGAAACCCTAGGGGTGGGGGGCGCCACCCTTGCCTTGGGGGGCAAGGCACCCCCTTGGCCGCCGCCCCCCTAGGAGATTGGATCTCCTAGGGCCGGCGCCCCCCCCTAGGCACCCTATATATAGTGGGGGGGGAGCAGCCGCACCAAAGCCCCTGGCCTCTCCCTCTCCCTCCCGTGACACTCCTCCGTCTCCCTGCGCTTGGCGAAGCCCTGCCGAGATCGCCGTTGCTTCCACCACCACGCCGTCGTGCTGTTGGATTTTCATCAACCTCTCATTTCCCCTTGCTGGATCAAGTTGGAGAAGACGTCTTCCCAACCGTACGTGTGTTGAACGCGGAGGTGCCGTCCGTTCGGCATTAGGTCATCGGTGATTTGGATCACGTCGAGTACGACTCCATCAACCCCGTTCTTTTGAACGCTTTCACACGCGATCTACAAGGGTATGTAGATGCACTCCTCTCTCCCTTGTTGCTAGATGACTTTATAGATTGATCTTGGTGATGCGTAGAAATTTTTTAAAATTTTGCTATGTTCCCTGACAAAACCAAGAGCAAAGCTACCACGCCAGTTCGCGGGACAAGCTGTCAGTGTTTGGCCCCGCGCCTCCGCCTCTGCTGTACACCACGACCTGCCAGAAGAATGAGCTAGCCATTCCTCACCATGCATGCACGTGATGGATCGGCGGAGTATGCATGTTCTGTTGGTTCAGACGGAAATTACTCCCTCATCGCTCCAACACATTCACCAAACCTCTGACACTACCACTTGTGTATATTCATACACTGCCTGCACGTTGCGGCGATCGCGTGAAGAATCAGCGGCACGTTGCCGGACGGAGATCGTGTTGAAACGGTCGTGCCGCACTCATATTTCTGATCTAATCTATCTATAGACTTGTCAGCCCGCACGGTGCCCGAGGTCAAGACATCAACTACAAGCAACAGGGGGTACATTTGCTCTATGGACTTTGTCACCACTCGCCACACAGTGCCCGAGGTCAAGAGATCAACTGGAATCAGCAATGCGCTAGTGGACAAGTCGAACCTACGAAGAGCCAGCCAACTCTTGACGACTTGACGTACTCACACTGACATAGGGGTACTACTCCTACGTGTATATCTAGCTGGGTGTTATGTGGTGTTTACTCAAACTATTAGTGGCAGGGCAATGATGTGACCGGCACCCTTGTGTATACAGTTCATGTCGGCATCAAAGTTACGATACTGCAAACAGTTAAACTCGATTAAACTTTCACCAACGTTTTCTCCCAGTACTACAGTAGTTTGTCAAGGGAGTGCCAGGCCAGCGGCCAAGCAGAAGCAGGACAGAGGCAGAGCGCATGCCGTGGTGGATTAGCTTCCATTCAAATGCCGAAACCAGTTGAGTGGGTGCGTTGAGGCGCCGGGAGTTACTACATGCCAAAGTCAAACTAGCTAGCTAACGTCGACCAAGACCTAGAGTTTATCACGTCCACATGCATTTGGACAACAAATTAACTGTGTTCGCAGTCATGCTACTGTATGTACATAGCTTTTTTTTCTTGCGAATACCTGTGTGTATATAGCTCACAAGTTATTGGCCAGTTGGGATTGTTAGTTTTTTTTTTGTGCTTCTATTTGAGTTGAGAAAAAAATTAGCATGTCAAAACTTCGGACACAATTTAAACTATTTCCAAACCAAATTTAAAATAGCAAAAGAAGTGGATATTGATACATCTATTCCCAAAGAATATATCTGAAATTTCGATTTTAAACCTCACATGCATGCATGCATGATGACAACGCTATCATCAAGCTAGTTAGACCATCAGTTGATCCTCACAAAGAGTTGAAATTATATGTTGTAATTAACTGAGCTTAATTATCTCAAACCTCCTTGCATATGCGCATGTCTTGGGGGTATCTTGTTGCGCCTATTTATTTTGCTAATTTCCTTAAGATAACACAGCTACTAGGACATACACATGTCTTGGGGGTAAAGAAAATTAGTTACCGCTTATATATGACATATACATGTAGAATACAAAAAATGACATACACATGACTGATGAGTGAGGTATCATCAAGCTAGTTAGGCCATCGGTTTGGATTAAGTATGTACAGTACTAACTAACCATCTAAAAAAACTAAAACTAATCAACCTCATCGGAAATCTACTTGCGTATGTGCATATCATGTGAGTGGCTTGTCGTGCCCATTTGTTTTGCTATTTTCGTCAAGATAATAACACAACCAATGGAGCTAACGTAATTCCAGCCGCCCGTTCATGCATGCATGTGTGGAGCTTATCCGCAAAATATGGGATAAAAAGTGAACTTGTTGATAACATTTTCAACAACAAAAATGCACTATATATGAGTCGTTTCTGCCCGCGTGGATGCACAACATACGGTAAAAATAGCATCCGATAAAAAAAAACAAATTCACCTGCTGATAGCATGCACCGAGAGAGGGACGGACGAATAATACGTGGACAGCAGAGCTGCACGAGCATCCAAATTAGTGAAAGATGGCATAGAAAAACAAAGATTACATACTATCAGGTTAAATATGCGCTTAATGATCGATCGTCATCGATCTGCCGACGTCGGAAAGAAAAGCCCTACCCATGTCTTTTGATCTTTAGAAGAACATGTTAGCCATATAAACTACATCATCTTATCTTTAGGACCATATCTATCTATCGAACAAGACCGCCCTTTCCATAATCGAGCTAGGTAGTGCGTATGATGCAAAGTGCCACATCAGTTGGATAAACCCCCGAGCACGTCGGATCGCCGAATGTCCGGTCAAGTACGGGGTTAGTGCATGCTTGCGTACCCATCATCGTGCACATGTTCAAAAGAAGAAGAAAACCAACCAATGGATATATTCATACATATATATACCATATCTGTTTATCTGATGACATGTAACAACCCGTGGATGTGTAAGCAGGCACTCAAGGACGCAATCTCCACATAAAAGCGTGCCCTTTCTGATGATGATACGATCGGCAGGTGATATATTCGATCATGCATAATAGACTAAGTAAAGATCGGTCGATGAGCATAAATAGGAGCGTTCACAGTATAATACTAGTTCGTTATAGGAGTGTGTGATGTAAGCATGTTCGGTTGAGTTGGACTGTTGGAGGAATATATTGTGCAGACAGATATTGATCGGTGATCGGTGCATGTTGGCATAGACTGTTGAGAAGCCGCCGGAGAAGCACGTGTAAAGGCATGACCTGGACATGCATGCGGCACGCGAGATAAGGATGGCTCTCTCCTCTCTGGACGGCTGCTGCAAGTATTTTATGTTACCGTCGGCGCTCTCTCTCTTTCTCCGTGTGTCTTTTGTATGGAAAGCATGTGTGTCTTTTGTATGGAAAGCGTGAGCCTGAACGGCCGGAGTTTATGAGGTGACGACGCATTTAGGCGCAGTGTACACAGATGGATAGAAAGGAGCTGCCGCAACCATATCGATCCATGGCTTCGCACCTTTGGACGCCCACGCGCGCCAAATATAATCTATCTCATCATATCTATCTATCTGTCCGTCGACGACCAACCCACACAGGCCACTTCGCTTTGCGGAGAGCAAAAGCAAAGCTATCTAGCGTACATATATGCACACGCCGGTCGATTCTAAGAAGAAAATGCCCTTTCCAGATTCCAAAAATTATCCAGGCATATGCTGAGATCAACCAATCAAAATCGCCAAAAATAGGTACTTCTTCCTTTCGGGTTAAACTGACTATCTCAAAAACCAGAAGTTTTGTATTTGCAAGGCTCACTCTCTTGAAAACCTGTAAATATAGCTGTGTCCATATTAAAATCTGTCAAAATTATGTTTTCGTGTAGAATCAACCGACGCATTAAGGAGTGAGAGGGTCATGCATGTATCATTAATATGTTGTCTGACACGGCCCTCTTTGGTTGGTTGATGTGATTTACAAGATGAGACCAATAAACCAAAAATGAGGGAGTGTTATAATGTTCGGCAAGGCTTCAGTCGAGAAAACCTCTTCCATGACGAGCCATTGGTTGTACATCACAGGAAGAAAAAAAAACAAAAGAGAAACATTTAGGCCAGTGATTAGAAAAAAAAACTAGCTGATTTTCTATTTTTAGCGTATTAGTTTTGTGATATTGTGACAACATTTCACCCCTTAATTGGTATCTTACGATGACATCTCTACCCCAGATTCATGTGTCACGCACGATGTATGGATTATGTGCAAGCTAATTAATTAGGCAGACAATTCAGACCCATATTCTCTAGGGTGTGTCTAATGTGATACATGAACAATGTGATGTACCTAGCAACATTTGTTTGGCAAAATTGACACCATTTCATAGAATTTGATGAAACTCAAGGTAATTTTGACATAAGTTGGTACTCCCCAAAACTAGTACACGTCCAAGTTGTCTACGTGGTCGGTTGCCCTCCTCCTAAAAAGATCTAATTTTCCCAGTTCATGGAGGAAGAAATAAAATGGGATGAAACCAATTACACTATATCACACCTAATTAAGTGGTACAACGTGGAAGACATTTTAAAAGGTTGTTAAAATTGTAACTGCCACACACTAGGGGATAAAAGGTGAAACTTACACTAAAAACTAAGAAGAGTTTGATAACAAACCATGTCTTAGTTTGTCTTCGTCAACATGCAACATTCATGTGTCGCTGACATGTGGGCCGGCAGCATTTTTTAACAAAGTAGTAGATGCGAAAGCACGGCATCTTGTGAACAATTTATGAACTAAAATGTGAAAGAAAAACCTAGAATAAGAATCTGGGTAGAGGCCAATATCGATGGATCGACGGGGACTTAAAAAGATGTCAAGCAGTATCGTGTATTTCGTATGCAACTGAAAACGTTGGTCCTGGTATCACTGTTCCTTTCCTCATACAAACATAAAATACTAGAATGGTTCCGCGTGCGATGTTCAAATAACCTTTATCTTCTTTTAGAAAGGCGCGAGAGTGGCATGTCTGGGTGCTGGCAAGTGGTAACAGTGTGTGTCAGGCCGATGGGAGCCGCGGCTGCTGCGAGCTGTTGCTACGGAGAAAGCAGTGTGGCACTATGTACGTATGGCGGCTGCCATCATTTGTTTCAGGGGGGAATGCACCTGATCGGCCTGACCTGATCCGGCATGGGGTAGCTGGTTGACGTCACTGGCGCGGCGGTGCCCTGCGATTCATCCATGTGAACACCACGCGCCTCCCCCGCGGGCCTGCTCCCTCCCCTCTCGCCCCGTCCCACCCAGCAGTCCTCTACCCAGCCATTGGACTCACAGCACACATGCCGCGCTCGGACACGCCGTACCGGTGCAACTCAGATGGTTTTGCTGCCTTCTGCTGGCTGGCCCTGACGTGCACAATCAATCATTGGCGTGCGGCACCTGTTGCCGCCTCATAGGGCCTGCCTCGTGACGGATCTGCAAGCGGAACATGGGGTTGGTTGGTTTCCTATCTTGCATTTCGCGAATCGGTACGTACGGCCGTGTGTCGTGCCCGTGCTAGTCATCACAGAGTAAGTAAATATTGGAGCTACAGCATGACGGTAGTCGGTACCACTGTATTCTAGCGATGGCGTGTATGTTGGTGCCTACTTTTAGCACGTGCCGGTGTCTGTCATGTTTTTCTTTTGTTTTTACCAAAGAGTATAAGTTTATCAATGACATTAACACCAAATCATGTTCAGACATTCATCATCAGCAAACACAATGTTAGAATAATCCCAGATGCACCATCGATCATCCAATGACTAATCGGTCACACGAATCACGGTATCGAGATTTTTTAACGAGGTTCATCAACATGGCTACGTTCTCAGGGGCTGACAATGAGTGCTCCTCCCCATGATAACGCACCCTGGCCATTCGGACGCCAGCACACGCCGCCACCCTACTGTGTGCAGGTGCTATTATGCTGGCATAATTAAGTTAAATCATGTGTCTACCCTCAAATTATATAGGAGGCCTATGATAGAAGTGTGCTATTAGGACACAACTCCTACCTTACGTAGACACAATTTAACTCATAATCCAACTGTAACCTACCTTGAACAATATATTCGACACAATTCCAACAACACACACACAACCGTTAACACTACTAAACTCAATGCTATCAATAAAGTTCTCTTTTCTGGTTACTATTCACTACTCGACATTTCAAAAATGTATGGTACAGTTTGGAGTTAATCTTTATTACCATTGTAGATGTAACATGTGTCCAAACACTTCGATTCGTTGGTATGTTTTTCATTGCATTTTGCCGGTACAACTTCTAAGGCAATGGCATGATACAACTCACACACACACACACACACACACACACACACACACACACACACACACACACACACAGAGTACATTGAAGTCCCTGATTTTTCAAGGAGGGGCCGAAACAAGTAATGAAGATTGCAATCAGGTCCAACAACTCTCGCATGGATCCGTCCTTGTCGTGACGGGGACGAGGACACTTGGGATGGTGAGACATCCACACCACCACCACCAGCATTCCACAAACTTTGGACCGAAGTTTAGCCGCCTCCTCATTGACCTTGAGGATGGTAGAAAGAAAGATATATAGTTGCCCTTCATCCATAAGAACCACTGGTGGGATGGTGAAGAGTGGCAATTAACCGCCGTCACAAACGTCATAACTCTGCCATGAACACCAGCGATCATGAAACCTGCCTAATCGTCAAAATCTAGGCCTTCACTTCTCCCCTGCTCTTCATACACAACAATGGTGGCATCAAAAGGTGAGGACAAGCAGACAACCCACCAACACATCAGGGTAGCCTTGAGCTTACTGAGGGAGTCACCGACGTTGGCCCGTCTGGCTGCAACTTGCTCTTCACCACCGTAAGCAACAGGGCCATCGCACTAGATTGTAGCTTGCATGCGTAGGTTGCATGTTGCAGATCGACATCATGCCATACGCTTGTAAGGCAACACGAACCCTTGACAAGGGGAACTTGTGCTCCTCTCTCAGCTCTATACCAATCAGCAACGTCGTTGTCGGAAAAGGGAGTGAGCCGGGTCGACACATGCGACTCACACTGGGAAGTGAAGGAAGAGCCCTAGATTTGTAGATGTGCATTTCCAAGGGCGGGCCAATGTTATGGCCCCACTCAAATTCTCTAATAGTAGTAGTTTATCAGAAATCCAATTTGGCTTCCGGAGCATGTGCTCGTGGGCGTGAAAATGATTTTTGAAATGTAAAAGAAAAACCGAACAAACTTTGTATGCATACATAGTCCCATCCAAATGCTACTTGCAAAACTTTACGTAAATATGTTATACAATTTTGGCCTGTGCCAAAAAAAAATTTGAACGCCAAATGTTACTCCAAAATGCCACTTCAAATTTGTTTTTTTCACCAACAAACACACTACAGCTCTGTTTTGCATGAAAATTGTCAAGCATGCCTGCAACACTAACATGAACATCCACAAAAATTTCAGATTTTTTTTAAAACATTTTACTAGTTTTTTCGTTACTGTTCATCTGGTAGCAAATGTTCATGGACCGTTCCCCCGAGGATAAATTTGCCCCAACTCAGGAAAAAATGGGTTCACCCCGCATTTCTTTCATTGTATTTCTGAAGCAATATGTTGTGTTGACCTTGTATTGTACACAGATATTTCTCTATTATACAAGGTGGTAAACTACCAAGATTTAGCTGATGCTCATTGACAACTTCCAATTCTCAGGAGACCCGAATTTAGTGAGTGTATGCACTGCAATCCGGCCCACTCGCTGTCCATCCATGCAAGAAAGTCTCCGGTCTGAGTTAATTAGCTAGGCCCTGGATCGACGCATGCTGCCCTGGACCAGAATCTGGTGTATTTGCTTTTGTTCACAATTACTACTATGAGCAGCTACCAAGAGATTAGCTGTCTTTAGCTAGTTCAATAGTAATTTGTAGAGCAATAGCAAAGAGCCCATTTAAATTTGTACATGTTGATTGAATCCTAAATTCCTAATGACATGCCCCCATAGCTCACTTGTCTTGTTTACCGTCTAACAGTAAAAACCATAAGCATTGATTTTGAAGTACTATATGATATGTTAATCAGAACCAAACTATGAACTATCGGTACAACTGTGTTAAAAAGCAATATCGGCACAACACAAGGTCTTAAGCTTTTCTTTGTCGCATTATAAGCTGCAGTTTTTTTTGGATGTTGATTTAATTAGTCAAGTATGGCGTAGCATAGCCCCCTAGTAATGGGTGCATAAGCATGGATTTAAATAGTCGGGAGGTATGAGACACGCCTATTAGTTCCAGAGAAGGGCCATGCACATGACAAGCTTTGAACGATGCAGAGACGATGGTTAAATCTGGCCGGACGTACGTATGTTTGAACAAGTCGTTGGCCGCTGGATTGTTTTGTCGTCCATAAATCGTGCACTCGTATCGTGCATGGAACAGTTTCATTAATTCCAACACACCATCACGAATCTCAATCCCGTTTTTCCGACCCTCTCACGAATCCAATGGCTGCGTCTGCGTGATCTGATTTTTAATCCGGTTGTACGTGTACGTGTATGCTAGACCAGTTGTCCTATATCTTCATTATGAATGGGTTTCATGTTATGATTATTGAAGGTACTTCCTTTGTTTTTTTAGTCTGCATGTAAAATATGGTCAAGGTCAAACTTTGTAAAGTTTGACTAAGTTTATATTAAAAAATATAAACATTCACAACATGCAACCAATATTATTAGATGCATTATGAAGTTTGTTTTCATATTGTATAATTTTAGTATTGTAGACATTTTATATAAATTTGGTCAAACTTTGCTTAGTTTGACTTCAAATAAATCTTATATGCGGAATGGAGGGAGTAATATACATATCCATAACGTTGACGATAAACGTTGCAATTGGATCGGTTGTTGACCTTCTTTATGTTTTGTCACTGATCATTATTGTCCTAACTAGTATTTTTGGTGATCTAGGAACTCCATGTGCGCGTGGTGAATAGCCAAGTAAAAGATTGAAAAATATCTGATAGGGATCGACAAAGCGATCGACCGATGCGGACATGCATAACCATCAATCTAAAACTTCCAGAAAATTTTGCGGCACCACGAACCAACCTTTGGTTGGATGGTTAGGAGAACAGTGATATTCCCATCCCACCGGGTTTAAATCCTGATGCTCGCAATTATCTTGAATTTATTTCAGAATTTCCGGCGATACACTTTTAGTGGGAGAAAACGTTCCCGTCAACTATGAGGCGCCCACGATGACTTTGTAAAATCTCAAGATGACATGCCGCAGTCTCTCTGAGGTGCTCATAGAAGTAAGATATGCGTGTATGCGTTTATACGGATGAATGTATGTGCATATATACTAGCGTTTGCGTCTGTACTATGTTAAAAAAATTGTGTGGCACCATCAGCGTCACCGTTTACTATGAGAGACCTACACACAACATAGACTGCACATAAGCATCAAAAACCGAAATGGGTCAGCAGCTAGCTCAGCTCACACATTTTGTTCTTCCACTTGTAGGCGTTAGTAGGAGGAGGAGATCCGTTACTTGGCGTGCCACTACTTTTCTTCCTCCAAAACAAAGTTAAAATTAGAAAGCATCAAAAGGAAATGCAAGAATGGCACTCTGAATTTCTCACGCAACCACACCATACCATACTGCGTGCGCAGCATGGCCAAGGGGTGCGTTCATCATCATCTTCATCGTCTTTTTCTTCCATGGATGCCATAAAATATGTAATAGTTGACCTACACCAACACAAGCCCATGAGACCTATATAAATATCTAACATTCAAAATGGAATCCTGTGTCTAAACATATAAATTTAAAACAATACTAATATCTACGATGCAAATACTATAAATAAGTGAATAACACTAGTATGTATAAATAAAAAGAAACATCAGTACAGTGTGTGACCAAATCTTAGTTAACTAACACTTAATCAAGTCTCAGTCAAATGACATAGTATATAAGAAGAAAGAAAAAACTAAGAAGAATTTTTTTGTATGAATCTTTACGCAAGATCAAAGGAATAAAGCATCGACTGAGACATAACGAAGTCTGAGTCGAGTAAGACTTAGCAAAACTGATTGAACAATATAATGTACTCCCTTCATCTCATAATATAAGATCGTTTTGCCAGCCAGTTAGCTTAGCCATACCCATACTCACACTCACCTCCAGCTCCTCTCCTCGATCGGCTCCTCGATCCTATATAACACACGCACTTGCCTCTGCTGCTCCATTTCCAGTCTTTGGCTAAGCTACTACTCTACCTAGCTAAGCATCTTCTTCATTTTTTTCGGTGGTGATCGGATGGAAAGTGCGAGGAGCTGCCTCATGGAGGACGTGAGCAGCGGCGCGTCCACTGGCAATAAGGCGTCTGCGGTGCCGGCCGCGCTGGCGACCAAGCCGCTGCAGCGCGTGGGCAGCGGGGCCAGCGCGGTCATGGACGCGCCGGAGCCCGGCGCCGAGGCGGACTCCGGCCGCGGCGGGCGGCTGCCGTCGTCCAAGTACAAGGGCGTGGTGCCGCAGCCCAACGGGCGCTGGGGCGCGCAGATCTACGAGCGCCACCAGCGCGTCTGGCTCGGCACGTTCACAGGGGAGGCCGAGGCCGCGCGCGCCTACGACGCGGCGGCGCAGAGGTTCCGCGGCCGCGACGCCGTCACCAACTTCCGCCCGCTCGTCGAGTCCGACGCGGACGACGCCGCCGAGCTCCGCTTCCTCGCCGCCCGCTCCAAGGCCGAGGTCGTCGACATGCTGCGCAAGCACATCTACCCCGACGAGCTCGCGCAGCACAAGCGCGCATTCCTCGCCTCCGCGGCGTCGTCCCCTACGTCGTCGTCGTCAGCTCCCGCCTCGTCGGCTCCTTCAGCCGCGGCGCCCTCCGCGGCGACGCTGCGCGAGCACCTGTTCGACAAGACGGTCACGCCCAGCGACGTGGGGAAGCTGAACCGGCTGGTGATCCCGAAGCAGCACGCCGAGAAGCACTTCCCTCTCCAGCTCCCTTCGGCCGGCACCGCCGTGTCTGGCGAGTGCAAGGGCGCCCTGCTCAACTTCGATGACGCGGCCGGCAAGGTGTGGAGGTTCCGGTACTCGTACTGGAACAGCAGCCAGAGCTACGTGCTCACCAAGGGGTGGAGCCGTTTCGTCAAGGAGAAGGGCCTGCACGCCGGCGACGCCGTAGTATTCTACCGCTCCGCCTCGGGCAACAACCAGTTCTTTATCGACTGCAAGCTCCGGTCCATGACGACGACGACGACCTTCGTCAACGCGACGGCGGCCACCACGTTGCCGGCACCCGTGATGAGGACCGTGCGTCTCTTCGGCGTCGACCTTCTCACTGCGCCGGCGTTGAGGCACGCGCCAGAGCACGAGGACTACGGCATGGCCAAGACAAACAAGAGATTCGTGGACGCCAGCGTAGCGGCGGCCACTCCGGCGCACGCGGTCTGGAAGAAGCGGTGCGTAGACTTCTCGCTGACCTATAGTCATGCCACCACCTCACAGTGCCCGACGTCAAGAGATCAACTAGAAGGAATACAAGCAGCAGGGAGTACATTTGCTCTGTAGACTTGTCACCATTCGCCACACAGTGCCCGAGGTCAAAAGAGCAGCTGGAATCAGCAGCGCAAATACTCTTGACCGACTCACATTCACGTAGCAGGATTTTTTTTGAAAAAACTTCCGATGTGCTCATCAAACTTTATGTATAAAGAACATCAGTAATAGAAATTGCATGCACTATCATAGACCAACTAGCAACGACTACAAGCATTGGAATAAGCCCAAGGTGCATCGCCGTCATCTCTCCTTTTTTATCGGAGCTGGGCAAACCTTATGGTAGCAGACAACCGGAAGGTCGTTGTCCTAAGGCCCCACCGGACCAATGCACCAATACAACAATGGTCGCTGACGAAGAGAAGCATAAATCCCGCGAATGTAGACACATGAACGCATACGAATGAAGGTCGAATCCAAGTTGAACAACCGTAGACAAACACTAACTAAATCCTGCGAGATCCGCCAGAGACAAACTTGCACAACTCCCTGATGAGTAGCATCGCCGGGATGGGGGCTAAGCAGCGAGAATCTTATTCCATCTTTGAGGGAGCAGGGCATCGCCTAGTCTTTCCGGGCAGGTCAAAATCCAAATCACACACAACAAAACATTTAAAAAGAAAGCAGGAGCCCTTCCGCGAGCCTTGCTGAGAGTTGCATGGTGTTTACTCCAACTATTAGTTACACCCTCCGTTCCTAAATATTTATCTTTTTAAAGATTTTAACAAGTGACTACATACGGAGTAAAATAAGTAAATCTATACTCCAAAATATGTCTATATACATCTGTATATGGTAGTCATTTGAAATCTTTAAAAAGACAAATATTTAGGAACGGAGGGAGTACATGATAGTGATCTGACCAGGAGCCCTGATGCATACCAACTTGCGTATTTCATTCATGTTAGTATTGAAGTTAATATTCAGTAAACCAAATATTAACCAGCATTTTCATAGTAGATTGTCAAGATAGTGTCCAACCGGGAGAATATCATACGAAAACCTTCTAAAAAAACTTCGTGGAAACCATGTTTGAGAATTCCAAAAAAATCAGAGAAAAAAATATGGGATGCTAGGAGGATGATGTTCTATTCTCATGTGAAATTTCATGTGAAACACATCACGGGATGTGAGCTATAAAAATGACAAATTCAGCAATGAATAGTGACGTTACTGTTTTGCACTATTCAAGACTGATTTGGTTTTTTTTTCTGAGCTCATATCTCGTAATGTGTTTGAACTTGAAATTTTTCTAGGTAATAGAACATCACTCTCTTAACATCCCATTTTTTTGGAGTTTTAAAAAAATTCGAAACATCGTTCTCATGTGGTTTTCACCGGTTTAAACGAATGTTGGTTTCCGTATGATATTTTCTCGTGTCAAACCAGCCCATATAGTGTTGAGGGCATATGTGTTTGATCGACTCATGTCGGGCAACACTTTGTCTCGCCAGCAGTAGCGCAACAGAAGCAAGTCTCGCCTCAGCAAGCATCACGCGTCACTACTATTGGGCCGGTCCAGTAGTAGCTCCGGGCATGTGCATTCATTTCTTTCTTCTTTGCTTCTTTATTCATCAGTTATTTTTTTTGTTTTATTTTATCTATATATTTTTAAAAATATTTTAAATACATATATTCCAAAATAAAAAATTTCAACGTGCAGTAGAAAAACATCTTAATGCATAAAAAAGTGTGCGCTTAATTTCTAAAAATGTTCAAACTCTTCAATAAAATTTCCTTGACGTATAAATGTTCATGCGCTCCTATAATATGGTTGTGATTGTTTTCAAATGTTTATAAAATGTAAAAAAATTCCATGTAATTTAGAAAAAAAGGTACATAATGAGGATCTTTGGGACATTTTAAAAAAAGTTCACGCATTACAAAATATGTTTGTGATTTCAAAAAGATTATTACACAGTGGCTAAACAATTGAGTGATTTTAAAAAAATGTTTTTTATCGTCCAACCAAATGTTCAACATGTATTTTAAAGAAATTAACGTATATTCAAAAAAAATTAAACATGTAATTGAAAAAAATTCAAACATATATTCCAAAAAAGGTTCAACATGTACCAAAAAAATGTTCCACGTGCATTTGAAAAATTATAAACATATATTTGAAAAATATTTATCACTTATTTTATAAATGTTCCAGGTGTATCTGAAAAATGTTTCACATGTATTAGAAAATGGTCAACCTGTATTCAAAAAATATTAAAGGTTCATTTAATCTTTTTAATGTATTCAACAAAATTTTCAATGTTCAAAAACAGTTCAATGTTTCATAAAGTTATACAGAGGTATATGAAAAATGTAAAGGGTATACTAAAAAAGTGGACATGTAAATGCAAATAAAAGAAAAAAAGGAAAAGGAAACCTAAAAATAAAGAAGTCTTAAGAAAAATCGGCAAAAACGTAAAGAAAAACACAGAAAATAGAAAAAGAAAAAAAAGATGTGGAACCACCCTAACAACACACTAGCCAAAACCAGTGGAAAGTTCCATGAATCAGTATTCAGGACATCCACGTGAAACACTTCATTGGGCCAGCCCAATTGGATGACGAAATAGATTGTGCTATTGGCGAGGTGGAGCTATCTCTCGCTGGATGACTTGCGACGTTCTAAGCGTGGAACATGATTTTCCAGCTTTTCCCAAGGACACAGCCGTGCAAGCGACCATGGTCACATGCAGCAGATCCTACACCCACAACACCTTGAAGACAACAACATAACAAAGGAGGTTCAAAAGGGGTCCTTACGGCTTGCAACAACGTGGCTACTTTGACTACTGACTTTACGGTCACTAGTTCTAGGCCCGTCACATTCATTGGACACAATGTTGCATGTGATTGTGAAAGTACAGTGAAAGATGATGCGATGGCACAGATGGGAATTATGAAGCAATCGCGAGGGGGATTATTGCTATAAAGTCTGAGTTTGCATCAGGTGTATAGGGCCGAATTACATTTTTTGTTATCAAAGTACATTGCAAGCGTATCATTCCAAAAAATAATTGTTATTGCCTATCTTTCTATCTATGTAAAATTTGACATGCAACCAATACAAATTTTCAAAAGTCCGTGGCAACGCACGGGCGGTCTACTAGTTGCTATAAAGTTTGAGTTTGCAATGTGCAATTTTAGTCATGAAGATAGGAAGAGTAATTATGAGCTCATAATTCATCTATGTTTTCTTTATCTCTAGATGTAGGCCGCCATATCTAGCTTGGCGTCCCTCACGATATTGTAGTGATGCCCTTGAAAATAGTTGTTGAATAAAGTGAAGTGAGGATCTCTCCCGACAAAAAGGAAACAACATGTGTTTAAGACGTATGTTGCGTGTGTTTTTTCTCTTGTTCGGTATGTAGTAAGATTTCTTCCATTTTGGCTTTAGTGCTATGGTGACATTGCTCAAATGTTGTGTCGAATAAAAGTCATATGGCTCCAATCTCGTCTCGGTAGCACTTGGTCTGGTGCTGCCAAAGAGCTCGTGAGTTTTTGTCTTCACCAATCTTATTGGAAGACGGGTTGGTGCTTGTTGTTGTACTTTGGCATGGCTCTGTTGCATAGTTGGTGACAATCTCATCTTATCTTATTCAAGATCCCTTTTGTTCTACCCTTTGCGAGTATGGTAGTCGTGTTTGTCTAGCGATACTGGCACGACTGTTCACCTAGCTAGATCGCCTTTGCAGACTGCTAATCTCCGTTGTGCACCTTGTCCTACTTTTGGGGTGGCGATTCAACAAGGTTTGCTCCTCAATAGGTCGCTGGTGGTACTTTCTCCAAGTTGTCTATTGTTCTGTGTGAGTTATTCTCATTGTATCCAATAATCTTTTTATGTTATAGCATAAGCCAAATTTGATTACAAAAAACTTTTTTGGGTGATTATGAAAAACTTGTCCGGGTGTGTTTCAAAGATATTTCCTTCATCTCGTAATGTAAGACGTTTTTCACGAAGGGAGGACAAACTTGGCAACCAGAGAAGTTACGTAAACGTAGTACTCCCTCCGTTCCTAAATACTTGTCTTTCTAGGCATTTCAATAAGTGACTACATACGGAGCAAAATGAATGAATCTATACTCTAAAATATGTCTACATACATCCATATGTAGTAGTTATTTGAAATGTCTAGAAAGACAAATATTTAGGAACGGAGGGAGTACATTTTACTACATTTGTTTAGAGAGGGAGTAGTTACCGCGTGTAAAAGTCAAGGAAATGGACCGTGTAGCTTTGTTTGACCACCAGAGATAAAAATGGGAGAGCGTACTGCATGGGTGGTCCATAGAGATAAACCGGAGGGAATGGGCCATGGCGACTGCAACTTGGCAGCTTCTAATTACCACGTATCCGTGGAGTATGACTACGGCGATCTCGGACAACGGAGCCGGAGACTGGGCGAAATTACCACGCCAGTTCGCCGGACAATCTGTCGGTGTTTGGCCCCGCGCCTCTGCCTCTGCTGTAGCCTGTACAGAACGACCTGCCTCTGAGTTTCAGACTGCCATACCAGAAGCCCAGTACATTATACTGGAGGAAGAATGAGCTACCGGTTTCCTCACCATGCATACGTACTGCTCCCTTCGTTCTTAAATATTTCTTTTTCTAGAGATTTCAACAAATAACTACATGCAGAACAACATGAGTGAAACTACACTCTAAAATATATCTATATACATCCGTATGTGGTAATACATTTAAAATTTTTAAAAAGACAAATATTTAGAAACACGGAGGGAGTATATTCCCCACGACCTGCCACGCGACCATCCATGCATGTGATCGATCCACGAAGCGCGTGCGTCTGTATGTATATTCTCTTTGTTCAGACGGAAATTACTCCCTCCCTCGTCGCCCCAACATACGCCAAACCTCTGACACTGCAACTTGTGTACTATAGTCATAAACTGCTTGCACGCTGCGGCGATCGCGTGAAGAATCAGCGGCACCTTGCCGGACGGAGATCGAGTTGAAACGGTCGTGCCGCACTGATATTTCTGATCTAATCTTATATGTAGACTTGTCACCACCCCACAGTGCCCGAGGTCAAGAGATCAACTACAGGCAACATGGAGTACATTTGCTCTATGGACTTGTCACCACTCGCCACAGAATACCCGGGGTCAAGAGATCAGCTGGAATCAGCAGCGCAAAATGGGGCCGCAATTGGCCAAGTTGAACTTGCGAAGAGCCAAGAGCCAACCAACTCTGGACCGACTCACACTCAAGTCGAAACTACTCCAACTCAACGGCACTGGTAGTTCATGTATATCTTGCTGGGAGTTGTGTGGTGTTTACTCCAACTATAATGATGTGACCAGCACCAGCACCAGCAGCCCGGCTGCAGGCATGCATACTGACTTAACTTGCGTATACAGTTCGTGTCGGTATCAAAGCTACGACACTGCAAACTAATTAAACTTTCACCAACGTTTTCTCCTAGTTTGTCAAGGGACTGTTAGAGCAACTTTAACAGACCCCACAAAAATTCGACCCACAAAACATGTTTGCGGTTACACGAAGATCGTATTTGTGGGTTGAAAACATGCGCGGCAGAACAAAACCCGTATCAAAACTTGCATAATTTGAAAAAACACTTTCGCGGGAGAAATTGCACTAATAATTCATCACATACTATATAATTCATCACATGATCAACAAACTACAAGCATAGTTTATACTACAAACTACGTTAAACTACTAGCATAGGGGTTGGATCTGACGGTGGCAAGGTCGCGGCAACTGGACGACGCCGTGGAGGAGCCGGACGCTCAATCCTCCTCGCCGGAGCTGCACAAGTCGATGTACTTCGCCGCCTGCTCCGCACGGATGCGGCGCCACTCCTCGGCCTTCTCGTTGGCGGCGCGGTTGTCGATGACCGCCTACCGCCACTCGAGGGCCTCCAGCTCCTCGGCGTGGCGCCGGTGCTCCTCCTCCTCGCGCATGCTCCGCTCGGCGATGGCGGCGGCGACGGCGTCGAAGTCCGCGACGTAGTCCTCGGGGCCGACGACTCCGTGGCGGCCGAGCGGAGCGGGATCCTCGGGCTCCTCCTTTCACCAGGACGAAGGCGAACGGCGCCGGCGGCTCCGGCTCCTCCTCGTCATCCGACCACTCCCTCCTCATGGGGAGGAAGCCCGTGCCGGAGGACGAGGAGGATCCGGCGTAGGACCTCGCGGAGGAGAAGGACGCGCGTTGGCCGTACTCCTCCGTCTCGCGGCGGTTGAAGCTCGCCGGCGGCGACATCCCGTGGTTAGTCCACCTACGGGCGCCGCGCTTCCTCGCGCCGTACGACCGGACGCGCCGCTCGCGCTCCGGGTCGTGCTCATGGTCGGATCTGCTGCTGGAGCCGCGTCCGGAGCTCCACATGCGCCCCCACATGGCCGCTGGAGGCGGGGCGGGTGGTCGCCGGTGGCGAGAAATTGGGAGAGAGGAAAGGGGAATCGGGTGGCTCGCGGCGGCGAAGGGATAGGGTTTGGACCCGCAAAAGGGTCGCGGAACCGCAGTTATACTGCTTGTGGCGTGCGGTTTGCGGGCTGCCGCAAAAAATATTGCGAGCCGGGCGAGTATGTAGGCTTTGTTCTCATCGAAAAATTAAGCCGAACTAGCATACTCACCAAAATTTTTGCAGGCCAGGCGTTTTGCGGGGTATGCTAGAGTTGCTCTCACGCCAGCAGCCAGGCAAGATAGAGCCAGAGCACATGCCGTGGTCGATTAGCCTCCATTCAAATGCCCAAACAAGTGGAGTGGGTGCGTTGCGGCGCCGTGAGTTTATCACATGCCAAAGTCAAACTAGCTAGCTAACGTCGACGAAGACCTAGAGTTTGTCACGTCCACATGCATTTGACGATATCAAATTAATTGTGTTCGCAGTCATGCTACTGTGTGCATATCGCTCACTGGTTATTGGCCAGTTGGGATTATTAGTTACCTGTGCATCAGGTTCCAAATTTGAACAAAATTTTGACTAGTCTAGTGGGTACAAAATATCTGTGATCTCGGCGACTCAGTGTGTATGGTTATTTATGTTAAAACCAACAATAGAAAAAGTTTTAGTGTCAAACTTTGGACTATGCTTAAACTGTTTCCAAACCAATTTTAAAAGAGCAAAAAATGTAAATAAATGAATTTTGGTATATCTATTCCCAAAGAATATATCTGAAACTTTGATTTTAAACCTTGCATACATGCATGATGAGAGCGGTATCATCAAGCCAGTTAGACCATCTTCCCTCAAAAATAAAAAGCTACTTAGACCATCAATTAATCCTCACCTGCAAAAAAAAAAAATCCTCAGAAAAAAAGAGTTGGAATTATCTATAGTACATTAACCGAGCTTAATTATCTGAGACCCCCATGCATATGCGCCCATTTACTTTTGCCGACTAGACAATTGCCCGTGCGTTGCCACGGGTTACAAAATATTCTAGTATAAGCCCATGATTTAATTGCCCATATTAATATGATTTGTGTAAATAAATGGTACCAAATATTGTCTGTGATTTAACTACATAAATATTTTTTTATTTTCTTTTGTAATCCCTTGTTTCTTATATAAAATAGAACATTAATTTATTTGGTAAGTCAATAAAATATGAATAATCAAGGTGGTTATCAAAGGAACGATGTTCAGAACAAATATGGAATATAGGACAAAGGTCTCTGTTGACAGAAAAAGGAACAATGCTTATTTTTAAAGTAGTAGAGAGAGATAGAGATAAAGATTTGTTAAGATAACACAACTACTAGGAGTGACGAATAAAATTAGTTACCATTTATATAGAACATATACATGCATGATCAGCGCAACATCATCAAGCTAGTTTGACCATCGGTTTGGAATTATGTATATGCAGTACTAATAAACCAAGCTTGTCCATCTCAAAAAGCTAAAACTATCAAGCTTATCTGGAGCCACCTTGCATATGCGCATATATTGGGAGTGGCTTGTTGCGCCCATTTATTTTGCTGTTTTCGTAAAGACAATGCAAAAATGGAGCTAATAAATTCCAACTGCCCGTTCATGCATGTGTGGAGCTTATCCGCAACTATGGATAAAAAGTAAAGTTGTTGATAACATTTTCAACACAAGAATTCCCTATATATGGGTCGTTACTGCCCCGTGGATGCACACAAGATACGTATGGTAAGAAACAACATACGGTAAAGAACAAATTCACCTGCTGATAGGATGCACTGAGAGAGGGACATGCGAATAATAAGGGCATCTCCAGCCGCGCCTCCAGGAAGGCTTTCCCAGGCGATTTTTTCGTGCCGACGCCGAAAAAACGGCCCAGCCGCGCCCCAGGAGCCCGATTTTCGCCGGCCTGGGCCGAAAACAGCGCCGGCCGACCCAGGCCGAACCCGACGCGCTGGGGGCGCCCGGGGGCGCCGGGGCGAGCTATTTTGGCGCGAAAAAGCTGCGGGCCAGCCGCGTCAGCGACACGGGTCCTCGTCTTTCCCCAATGGCCTCGGTTCCCGCGGGGAATCAATGCCAAGGCTGCCGCCGGTCAGCCTTACCAATGATTCCTCACGGGCAGCGCGTCACGGGACGGCGCGCCGACGCCTCCCCTCCCTCGCACGCGTACACACGGGCGCGGCGCGGCTATATAGCCGGTGGCCTCACTCGCCTGTGCCCACACCAGCCCCGCCCCTCGCCGCCGCCCAGCCCCTCCCTCTCCCTACCTCTCCCGAGCGCCGCCGCCCAGCCCCTCCCTCTACCTCTCTACCTCTCCCGAGCCCCTCGCCATGGCAGAACGCTTCCCCGGAGACGAGGCGACGGCCAACGACTTCGGCCGCCGTTCGCTCCGCGAACAGGAGTCCGGGCTCCTGTTCCAGGCGAACATCCCGGCGCCGCCGGACATGCGCGCCGGGCCGGCGAGGGTGGCCGCCCCGGCGCAGCACCGACGCGCCGGGCCATGGGCGCCAAGGAGGTTCGGGTCCTCCTCCTCTTCATCCTCCTCCCGATCTTCATCGCACTCCTCCGGTACTCCGGCCCTGCTCGGCGTCAAGGCCGAGCCCGCGGCTGAGACGCCGCTCGGCCGGCGCACTCGCAGCGCCGGCATCGTCATCAACGAGGGCGGACGGCGCGCCTACTCGTCGGCTCCTCCTCCGCGCTTCATCAAGCCAAAGACGGAGCCGGGGCTCGCACCGGTGAAGACGGAGCCGGGGCTCGCGCAGGTGAAGAAGGAGCCGGCCACGCCGGTGACGACGGAGCTCGACGACGACGACGCGGCCCTGGAATGGGCGCGCAGGGACACCATACCGATGGAGAAGGAGCGCCTGGAGAAGGCGAAGGAGCGCCAGTGCACCGCCCTGCTTCGCTTCGCGGAGCGTCGACGCGGCCGCGACGAAGGCGGAGTCGTCGTCATCTATGACAGCGACGACGACGACGACGATGCGCCGCCACCAGTCCGCCATGGCGACGCCGGGCAGGGGTCCAGCAGGGGCACTCGCGTCAAGGAGGAGAAGGCCGACGACGACGATGGCGGCGACGGCGGCGACTTCAGCCAGTTTTTTCTTTAAATTAGTTTATATATATGTGCTATGTAATGAAAATCCACAAACTTCGCCGAAATGTGCCGAAATTTATCGTGTTTGGCCGAAATTTATCATGTTTGGTCGAAATTTATCGTGTTTAAGCCGAACTTCGCCGAACTTCTTTTATTTTAAAACGTGCCTGGGGGCGGCCCTGGGGCCGGCTGCTGGGGACCAACTCGCCCCTAGGCTCAATTTTTACGCCGGCTCACCTCCAGGCGGCGATTTTAGGCGCCACTGGGGGGCCAACGGCTGGAGATGCCCTAAGTGGACAGCAGAGCTGCATGAGCATCCAACCTGGTGAAAGATGACATAGAAAAACTTAGGGCATGTACAATGCATAGCCTTAAGGTGATGCCTCGCATGCCATGTAGGATCGGATATGACGTAAAGTAGGTTTGGATAGGGAAGCGGGATCCTCTCCAGGAGGCGGGTGCTAGAACAGAAAAAGTGTGGTCCGATGACAAAATCTGAAAAGGTTGAGTGAAAAGTAGAGATGCATGTGTACTAGACTTTTTATTTTCTATTTTTTAATAAAGCCCACTAGTGATAGCTTGCATCGAAGAGAAAAATTTAATATAGATGCCTCAAATTACATTTTTATGAGCGAACATGTTACATTTTTGAAGAGAAAAAGTTAACGTCGGAAAGAAAAGCACGCCCCATACATGTCCTTTGATCTTTAGACGAACATGTTACCCGTCTTAATCATATCTATATCTTTCTTTCTATCGAACAAGAGCGGCCTTTCCACAATCAAGCTAGGTAATGTGTATGATGCAAAGTGCCACATCGGCTCGATAAACCCCCTCACACGTCGGATCGTCGAATCTCCAATCAAGTACAGGGTTAGTGGATGCTTGCGTACGCACCCACGTGCACATGTGAGATAAATGTACCCAATGGATATATTCATACATATATATATATATATATATATATATATATATATATATACCATATCTATTTATCGGATGACTTGTAACAGCCCGTGGATGTGTAAGCAGGCACTCAAGTGCGTAATCTCCGGTGCCCTTTCAGATGATGATACAATCAGCTGGTGATATATTCCATCATGCATGCATCCGTCCATAATAAACTATGTAAAGATAGATCGATGAGCATAAATAGGAACGTTCATATAATAGGTCGTTATAGAAGTGTGTGAGGTAAGCATGTTCGATTGAGTAGGAGGAATGTATCGTGCACACAGATATTGATCGGAGATCGATGATCGGTGCATGTTGCATGGCATAAACTATTGAGAGCCCGCGGGAGAATCACGTGTAAACTGTAAAGGCGTGACCTGGACACGCATGCATAACGCACGCGAGATGAGGATGGCTCTCCTGCGAGTATTTTATGTTACCGGCCACATGCATGAGCATGACCAACAGTCGGCGGCCTCTCTCTCTCTCTCTCTCTCTCTCTCTCTCTCTCGTGTGTCTTTTGTATATGATGATGAAAGGCAATCCCCTGAACGGCCGGGGCTTATGAGGTGACGACACATTGAAGCGCAACACAAATGGATAGAAAGGAGGTAGCTGCCGCAACCATATCGATCCATGGCTTCACACCTTTAGACGCCCACGCAAAGTAGAAAGCCGCGGCCGTCACCCACGCGTGCCAAGTATATAATCTATCTAGCGCATCATCGTATCTATCTGTTCGTCGACGACCAACCCACGCATGCCACTTCGCTTTGTAGAAAGCAAAAGCAAAACTATGCTCATCGCAAAAAAAAAGCACAACTATGTAAGGGCATCTCCAACGGCGACCCATAAATTTTCTCCCGCATCCGTCCACGGACAAAGAAGGACCAGTCCACGGATACGGATGCCCGAGGCCGCCATCCAACCATAGCCGCATACATTTCAACCCACATTTGATCTAACCGGACGAAATTCATGCAAACCGGCCGTTATTCATCAAATTTCGAATAATAATAGCACAAATCATCCATATATAGCATGCAAATTAAGTCTAGTACAACAATGTCTCAAATTCGACTAGATTAACCGGATGTCCAACATGGTTTTCATCAACGGAACATGCCCTCCCAGGCTCCCACACATACTCTTCCTTCAACTTCATCCAAATGTGTGTGTACGTAAATGCATGTCCCTCTGTCCTGTGGTACACCATGGCAACGCGTGCGGGCTACATATTGTGTACATCAACATTGAGCGAACGAATCAATCAACAAGTTGAGCAATAGGAAGCAAAACTTACGATCTCATCCTCTCCCGCGGGCAATGGCCACCTTGCCTCCAGCTGACGAACCACGTCATAAAACTTGGTGGCGGGCGTCCGACAATGCCTCTGTTGCGGCCGGAGGCGTACATCAGCTGCTGCAGAGGTGGAGGGTGCAGATGCAAAGTAAGAGGAAGAAGGGCGGAGTGGAAGGAAATGGGATCGGTAGCGGGGGATTGGTGGGCCGGGGTGTCAGACTCCTACGTGTCTGCTGTCTGGACTCCCGCAAAGCTCCCCCACTTTGCCTCCAAATTGCGGGAGAAAATGCGTTCGGACCACCCGGCGGACCGATACAGTCCCGCGTTGGATGAATTCCATGGTCCGAACAGCGCGATCTGGATGGATGCAGGCGGTTTGAGGGTCGGTGTTGAAGATGCCCTAAGCGTATATGTACATGCTGGTCGATCCTCATCCTACAAAGAAAATGCGCTTTTAAGATTTCAAAAATTATCCAGGTATTTCCTAAGAAAAACCAACCAAAATCGCCAGAATAAAAATGATTTGGCTATGCTATTTTATAAAGGGGGGGGGGGGGGGGGTCTGCCTAGGCTTTTGACGAGAAAATTTCATCCATGGCAAGCAGTCGGTTCTGCATCGCACGAAGAAGAGAAATATTTAGGATCATGAGAAGAAAACTAAGAAACTTTTACTTTTTATGTATTAGTTTCGAAAACTGATCTTTTTACCCCTTAGTTAGCATCTTGCGATGACATGCCTTTATGGCAGAATCACGTGTCAAGATGTATGGATGATGTGCAGGCTAATTATTAGGCGGACAACTCGGACCCGTATTCGCTAGGACTATCTAATTAATATGAATCCCTAAAAAATCTAATTAATATGATACACGAGCAGTGTGATGTGGCTAGCGGTGTTGTTTGACAAAGTTGAAATAGTTCCACAGAATTTGATGAATTCCAGGGAATTTTTTTTGCGAAAAAATTACAGGGAAATTTGACATCTATTTTTTTTAAATGAGGGAAATTTTAGCATAATTTGGTATTGCCCCAAGTGAATATATGTCCAAGTTGTCTACACGGTCGGGTGACACGTCCTCCTACAAGATCCATTCTTTATTTTGTGGGGACAAAATAAAATGAGGTAAATCCGATCACACCTGGCGGAAGATATTTTATAAATAGATGGTTAAAGTTGTCGATGTCACACATTAGGCTGTAAAAAGAAAATTTTACAGTAGAAACGAAGGAGAGTTTTGCAAGTTACCATATTTTAGTTTGTCTTCGTCAAATGCGACACTCATGTGTGGCCGACATGTGGGGCAGCGGCAGTTTTAGCAAAATAGATGCAAAAGCGGGACATATCTTATCAACCTGCAACAAACTAAAATGTGAAGAAGAAGACTGGAATGTTAATCCAGCTAGAGGCTAATCTCGACCGACGGCGACGTCCGGTGCACATGCAACTGAAAATCTCTACCACCCTGACCCTGGTCTTTGATATCACTGTTCCACTGTCCACCAAGCAGTACGCGTGCGACGTTGGAAAAACCTTTATCATCTTTCAAAAATGTGAGCAGGAGTAGCATGGCGCATGCAGCGCTGGCTTAGCGGCAACAGTGCGTGTCAGCTGGAAGACGCTGGACGCCGTGAGCCGTTGCTAGGGAGCACTGTGGCACTATGTACGTATGGCGGCAGCATTCGCGGCCGGGTGAGGGTGATCATCATTCGTTTCAGGGGGAATGCACCTGATCGACCAGAGAGAGGATCGGCATGGGGTAGCTGGTTGGCATCAGTGGCGCGGCGGTGCCCCGCCCGTACGTGGCCCCCGCGCAGCATGTGAACACCACGCGACTCCTTCGCGCGCCTGCCCCCTCCCTCCCTCCAATCCAACTTTCTTTCCTCCACCCACCATTGGGCATTGCCACACACACGTCGCGCTCGGGCACGCCGTACCGGTGCAACTCAGATGGTTTTGCTGCGTGCTGCTGGCCGGCCCTGACAGGCACAATCAATCATTGGCATGTGGCACCTGTTGCCTCCTCATAGGGCTTCCCTCCTGTCCTGCCTGCCCGGTAAGAGCATCTACAGCCACCTATCTCTAATTCGACCCCTCAAATGTTTTGAACCCCTATTTATTCATCTGTGCAGTCATAATTTTTATTTTTTTCTCATATGTTCAGTCACTTGCATGTGATTGGAGAGATTAAAAAAGAGAAAAAAAAATAAAGAAAGAAAGAGAAAAGGTGGTGAGAGGTGGGGCCGCGTTCGACATGGCGTATCCTCTCTACATTTGAAATGGGTACGAGGGTTCACGGACAATCCGGACATATAATATGAGGGGTCCGGCTGGGTCACTTTTTTTTTCTTTTCTATCCGATGACTGATCAGGCGCGTCCGCAAACGTATGAGAGATGGTTTAAGACATCCAGCTGTAGATGTTCTAACGGATCTTGGACACATAGAGTCGGTTCTTACATTACGGCTCATGCAGAAGCATAATACAACGGGAATTTTCATGATCAATCATGCTAATCATCGCAGAGTAAATCTTGGAGCTACAGCAAATTATAAGATGGTACTACCATATTCTGGCCATGCAGCCCTTCGAGTAAAAAAAAAAATTCATATTCTGGCCATGCATGCACGTGGCGGTGTCCAAAAATGTCATGTCATGTTTTTTTTGGTTTTTACCAAAGATAGTAATTATCTATCTTCAAGCCACATTTGAACTCCAAATTATGTTCATACATTCAGCAGCAAACACAAATACAACCATTACGATATTGTACAAAATTCAGATCCTGTTGTCAATAAGGTTTTTCCATCTTTTTTTTAACTGGGCTTAACTCCTTTCTATGATATGAATAATAGAAATATAGCCGACCCGAAAGATGTTCAGGATACGAGAAAGGGAAGAAGCGGGTCCAACACATCGCGTCAGAAGGTGCTCGCATTCGAGACACCTGCTATGGGATGAAGACCCTGCGACACCACATAAATCACTATCCTATCATAGAAGTTTTAACACTCACAAAGGAGCAGAGACGAATGAAACACAAAAGCAACATTCGAGATCTAGGGAGAACACACGCAAAAGTGACAACATGCGTGCATCATCTAAACTCAGCGAAGCCCCTCAGTTTGTAGATGCATCCTCGCGTGTTGATCCTCGTCATGTTAGAAGTGTTCTCCCGAAGCATTAGAGCCCCACGCTCAAGCATACTCCAGTCCTCAAATTTCTGTAAACCTGCCCATGATAGAAGAGACAGACACAAAGCGAACAATATTTCAAAAGGGGTTTAGGATACTTGAACTCAAAGTTCGCACAAGATTGTGGCAATTCCAAATAGCTGAGCAAGCAGCTGATAATCCCAATGTGTAAAATATATCCCCACTAGGAAAGTAAATATAACACCAAGTGAGAAATTGTCGTAGATTGGTAGGGCAGGGCTCGGTACCAAATACTGCTCCCACCGTATGCCAAACTACTCTAGCTACCGGATATAGGAAAAAGAGGCGTTGATAAGTTTCCCTCTCGCCACAATAAGAACATTGAGGATTTCCATCCTAATTACTCCTTTTAAGATATTTCGATTTCCAACTAGGGTGACCACCTATTTTTTCTTTCACCGTTGCTACATAATTTCTTTTTAGATATTTAGCAAAAATGACACGATGATAATGGCCTTTTTTACACTAGTGCAGAACCGGGCAATAGCACCGGTTCATAAGGCCCTTTAGTGCCGGTTTGGTAACCGGCGCTAAAATGTAGGCACTAAAGCCCCCCCCCCCTCTTTAGTACCGGTTCAGCACGAACCGGTGCTAAAGGGCAACCACGTGGCACGAGCCAGCTTGGGGGACAGGGAGCCCTTTAAAATGTTGGGGGGGGGGGGGGGTTGGGTTTATGATTTCTTTTTCATTTAATTTTGTGTTTTCCATTTAATTATTTTTTGTTTGCTAGTATTTTACGATACTACATATTGTACACATTATGCATATATATAAATAGAATTTCTAGTAGAACCGATCATAATATATATATACATATATATATATATATGTATATATATATATATATATATATATATATATATATATATATATATATATATATAGAATTTCTCCTAATTGGTGCCTTCGGAGCCAGTGGCATTAGCCTAGCTAATTGGTGCCTTCGGAGCACGATAACAATTGGAAGTGGTTCATGGGGGCGGTAGCGGGTAATAGTATTCTCCTTTGGGATCTATGACCTGGTCGAGCAAAAATCCCGCTATTTCCTCTTGAATTGCTTCTATGCGGTCCTGTGCTAGGAGTCTGTCCCGCACCTTTTTGAACTGTTAAGAAGGAGATCAATATGCATGTGTATTAATTGTGTGACTAGATATCAATAATGGTGTAAAAATTGTGAATAGTGTTCCGACAATCGATATCGTACCCACTCCTATCTTTGAGATTTGCTCCTTTCGGACGCCATCATGCGAATGTTCTCGCAAACGTAGTATGCACATAGATCATTCCCCGGCGCCTGCTTCAGGGCCTTTACGAGAATGGAATTTGATCAGATAATAATTAATCAAGCATGATAATTAAAGAGATGACAGCTAGCTAGTACTACTTAATTACTTACCTTGGGTCGATACCATTTCAGACTTTGTTTCCATGGGCCTGGAGTGACCCTGATGAACTTTGCCCAAGCCCTGCCCGCCGACAAAGAAAATGAATAAATGGGTTATTAAATAGTTGTTATCAGGAAATGACGAACTAATTAAATAGGTCGAGATATAGTTAATAATGATTGGAATTACCTGTTGACTATCCCCTTCACGATGGTGTAGTCACTTGCTTTCTTAAGTAGCGAGTCTAGTACTTCAACTGTTCCTTCATCAACTTTAATGATTTACAAGATCCAGTGAAATCTGCATGCACACACGTTTGCATGTCTTAATTAAGCGGGCATATGTAAGCAAAAACATGTAGCTATAGCTAGTAGGGAAAAACAGAATTTGTAGTACAAGACAATGTGACTCACTGGAAGTTGTAAGGAAGTAGTATATCTTCATTGTATTTGAGTTCCTTGAAGAACTGTAGCATGCTTTCCTCTACACATTTTGCGTGATATGTATCTATTTTCCATGTATATTCATTAATGGTATTTGGGTCAACGAACCCAATGCCATAGCGTCCACCTTTTTTCATTTCATAAATCTTCATCCTGCATAATACCACAGAAAAGAATATAGTGAGGATAATTACAGGTAATGATTGATCAAAATGATCAGCTAGCTTGAGACTTAAATTACAGAAAGAAATCACTTACAGACAATAGTAACTGACGATAGATTTGTCGAGTGCGTCTTTATTGTATAGCTGAAAAAGTTCTGAATACTCAACGGTCACAGCTTTCTTATGGTAGTAATGCTCCTCGTTGACATTCACCAGAGGGACTCTCGATTGGAAATCTTGGTAATGTCCAAGTACCATTGATGCAATTCATACATTCTCGTTGGGAGCTTATTGACCTCCTCTGGCTCGACCAAAGGTTGGCCCTGGGCATATTTCCGTTTTATTTCCTCCTCTCTAGTTGGAGACATGGGCTCAATATCGAGGAGTTGTCCAACAGTGATCCCGATCGATTCAGCCTGCGCAATATGCTCCTCGGTTATTACCACATCGCCCACCCCGGGAACGTTAACGGTTTGCCCACAATAATATTGGGCGCGCCTACTCTCATGTGTTGTTGGCACAACAAGCGGGGGGATTGATTGCGCCGCTTGTTCTACCAGCTGGGGAACGGTTTTACCGCTCCTTTTGCCAGCTAATTTGCTCGAGCTCGAGCTCGCCTCTTTCTGTCGACGTGCTCGATTTAACTTCCTGAGGTGGTGCTCATAGTCTGTGTCAACAGGCTTGGGAGCTGGTGGTCTAGCCATATGAATGAAGTGGTCAATCTTTTCCACAGGCACTTTCTCCCTTGGCGGCGGTGGCGGTTTCGGTGCAAAATGGGCTTCCACCTCGGCCTTCGATATGGCTACGTTTTCCTCCTCGGACTTGTCGTAAGGCCTCTGCGGTAGAGGCTCGAGGCTTGGACCATATTGAAATCGCTTGCCTCTGCTTGTACCTGCAGTACTACCTCGACTTGTACCGCTACGCACCATAGCTGAGGCGGCTCTCTTCCGTGATTGCTGAGGCGGCGAAGACGGCTGACGTGGCTGAGTTGGAGGAGGAGGAGTGGCCTGAAGCTATGCCGGACTTGGAGGAGGAGTGGCCTGAAGCTGTGTCGGACTTGGAGGAGGAGTGGCCTGACGCTTTGCCGGACTTGGAGGAGGAGTGGCCTAAAACTGTGCCGGACTTGGAGGAGGAGTGGCCTGACGCGTTGGTGGACTTGGAGGAGCGGGAGTCTGCTGACTCGGTGGCGGACTGCGACGAGGAGTCGGATGACGCGGTGTCGGTGGCCTTCGAAAGATGATGCAATCCTTTCTCCATAGGATGATACGATGGTTGGCCTCTCCTAGTGTGTGCTCATCGTCACCTCCAGGAATGTCAAGCTCTAGCCCCGAATATTGGTCCACCACCTCATCAACCAAGACACGAGCATTGCCCGCTGGAATCGGGTTGCAATGGAAGGTTGCCTCGGGCGGATTTGTAAAAGCAAGGGCGTCCGCCACCTTCATGGATATGTTCTTCATTTTGAAGTGTAGCTCGCAGTTAGTGTTCTTCATGATGTCATCCACTGGGTAGCTATCCAGCAATGCGTCGCCCGGAGCGGAACCCACGCTGCTTCTCGACATGGATGGGACGGTGCTATCCATTGGTGGATCATCCGCTAGCTGCCGAGACCCCCTTTGTTGGCTAAATGAGTCGATCTGCTCCTGCTGCCGCTGGAATTTGATTGCCAAGTCCGCGTGCGCTGATTCTAGGCCTTGAAGGCGTTCATAGTCTAGCTTCCTCTGCTCCTCCTCCATCTTCCTCTTCTTCTCCTCCGCAATCTTCTTTCTCGCACGGGTTCTGTAGTCGGCATTCCAGTCCGAAAACCCCTCATACCACCGAATAGCGCCCATGCCTCGTGTTCTTCCCGGGTGTTCAGAATTTCCCAGGGCACGCGTAAGCTCGTCGTTCTCTCTGTTGGGCTCGAACAACCCGGATCGAGCCTCTTCTATTGCAACAAGTTGCTTATCTTCGGCTCTGTCCAGACATGCCTTCTTCGAAACTTTGCCTGTCTTCGGGTCCGACTCCCCCCCATGCGCATAGAACCAAGTCCTGCACCTGGGGGGCCAGCTCAATGTTTCTGGAGTGACACCTGCATCCAGCATCTCTTTCTCAGACTTATCCCACTTAGGCATTCCCACCGCATAGCCACCTGGCCCCAGCTTATGAAACTTATCCTTTTTGCGGCATTGGCCTTGTTTATTCTCGACCGTTCCTTAGATAATTCCGAATTCTTGAATTTCACGAAATCGTCCCAATGAGCACTTTGGTTCTCTAGTGTTCCCTCGAATACTGGAGTCTTCCTTCCTTCGTTTGACGTACTTGGCCCATTCACGAATCTTGTGGTTCTTGAATGCAACCGCCATCTTCCTAAGAGCAGCGTCCTTTACTTTCTCCACATCTGCATCTGTGAAATGATCTGGTAGGGTGAAATGTTCCATGAGCGTTTCCCAAAGCAAATGTTTTTGTCTGTCGTCGACAAAAGTAACTCCTGGACGTGGCTTTGCTGGCTCTCTCCATTCTTGAAGGGAGATCGGGAGTTGGTCCTTCACAAGAACTTAGCACTGACGAACGAACTTGTCCGCAATCTTCTTAGGCGCGAATGGTTTGCCATTAGGTCTGATTGCCTCGATAGTGTACTTTACGCCCTCCTTCAACTTTTTGTTCGGGCCTCGTTTCATCCAGTTGCCTGAAGATTTGCTCGATCCGGATGGCTGAAAGAAGAAAGATCGATTCGTTAATATATCTTCAAGTCATTTAAAACATGTGATGATCACCAGATGCCTGCTTATATAAATATATATACCTCGCCGGTCTTTGTTGTTTCAAGATCAACATTTTCTTCGTCATGTTCATAGTTCATGACTTCATCAATTCGGTCGTCGCGATCGAATATCATATCACCCTCCCCGGTGTTGTTTAGATATTCGGAGCCGTCATAATTTTCTTCATTCTGATCATCATCTGGCCCGCGAGGATTGCGTATGATATTGAACAGGGCCTCTTCTCCCTCTCTGTCGATATTGTCCGCCATAGGTTTTGTTTAGCTAATCCAAAAATATATATTCAAATTACAATACATGGATGCAATCAATTAATAAGGAAAAACTGAATCAATCATAGTACATAATAGGCATCATCGAATATAATATCGAATACGTCGTCTCGAATAATAGATATAATCTCGAATACATCGTCTTGAATAATAGATATAATCTCGAATACATCGTCTCGAATAATAGATATAATCTCGAATACATCGTCGGATCATGCGGCGCGGGCGGTGGACACCCAAAGAGAAGGAACCCTTACAGGATCATAGCTGAAGTGAGATCCCTGAAGAAACTGCCAGGTATTGGAGAACCTGCCGCCCTCTAACGCAACCATGTAGCGATGGACGTGCTCGTCCTCCTCCCTGACACGGCGACGTACCACCTCCGGCGGGGCCGGCTCCCTCCGCACCAAAACTGGCCCACGCGAACGCCATCAAACGAGATCAGGGTCGACGACCGGGGCCGGGTTCCTCATCAAGCGGCGCGCCCCTCCAGGCAGCACCTCCCAGTGCCAGCCCGGCGGAGCCCAGTCCCGGACATGGGTCAGCCGGACGTTGTCGCGGACGGGTCGACGGCGAGTATGCGGGCCGGGCATCGTCGAGAACAAATACTAGCTATATGCCCGCAAAAAGTAACATTTTTTTAATGATTGGATTTTGATAACTAAAATTTCTAACATTTCTATATAACTAACATTCCTATAACATTTCTAACAATGCTATATAACTAACATTTCTAATATTTCTATAACTAAAAAACAGAAAAAAATTATAACATTTCTATATATATATAACTAACATTTGTATAACATTTCTAATATTTCTATAACTAAAAAAAGAAAAAAATTCTAACTTTTTATAACTATTTCTATAACTAAAAAACAGAAAAATTCTTAACAATTCTAACTTTTCTATAACATTTCTAACAATGCTATATAACTAACTATTTCTATAACTAAAAAAAGAAAAATTTCTAACTTTGTTATTACTATTTCTATAACTAAAAAACAGAAAAATTCCTAACAATTCTAACTTTTCTATAACATTTCTAACAATGCTATATAACTAACAATTTCTATAACTAAAAAAAGAAAAATTTCTAACATTTTTATAACTATTTCTATAACTAAAAAACTAAAAAAATGTATGTGTGTGTGTGCTCACTGGCGAGGCGAGAGGCGACGAGGGGCGGCGACGGGGACGGGGACGGGCGCGGCGACGACGGGGATGGCGACGACGGGGACAGGGACGGGGACGGCGACGGGCGCGGCGACGACGGGGATGGCGATTACGGGGACAGGGACGGGGCGGCGACGACGGGGACGGGCCGGGGTGGCGACGACGGGGACGGGGCAGCGATGACGGGGACGGGGACGACGCGGGACGGGCCGGGACGGCGCGGCGGTGACGACGGGGACGGGGACGACGGGGCGGCGACGACGGGGACGGGGCGGCGACGAGGGATATGGAGACGGGGGTGGCGGGCGACGGGGCAGAGGAGAAGAAGCAGATGAGAAACTGAAATTATTAAAGTGTTTAGTTATATAGGATGGACCTTTAGTACCGGTTGGAGCCACCAACCGGTACTAAAGGCCTTTTTTGGCCAGGCCAAGCGGTGGGAACCGCACACCCTTTAGTACCGGGTTGTGGCTCCAATCGGTACTAAATGGGGGGCCTTTAGTACCGGTTGGAGCCACCACCCGGTACTAAAGGGGGTGCGCTGGCAAGGTGCTGTGCAGCAAGTTTAGTCCCACCTCGCTAGCCGAGGGGCGTCCGCACTGGTTTATAAACCCCCGTGCGGTAGCTCTCTCGAGCTCCTCTCCAAAGCAGGCCTACTGGGCCTACATGTTCTGTGCTGCCCTGTGGGCCTACTGGGCCTTTGCGGGCCTCCATCCTGGCCCAACAACAGGTTGGGTTTCTAGTCGTATGCAGGCCGCTCTGGCCTAGTAGGCGGGCTTTTTTTTGCTTTATTTATTTTTAGTTGTTTTTTTGTGTATTTAGAGTTTCTTTGTGAATATTTTTGCTTTAGGTACAAAAAATTACAAACTTTCTGTTAATGCCCGTAGTTTTCAAATTTGAATAGTTTAAATTTTGAATTATTTGAAATTAGTATGAATCACTAGTTTGTGAATAACTTAACTTTAAAAATCAGTAAAGACATGAAAGAATTTGTTTGCACATAAAATTTCTTCGCGTTTCAAATGCCAAAACACATAACTACCCTAACTATTACAGAGATTCCCTCCTGGGTGTGAAACACAGAAGAAAGTGATGATAGTGAAGCCGATCACATCCCAGATCTTTGGGTGTGAAACTTTTTCTTCGCGTGTATCCCTTTGCGCCGTAACCATGGAAAATTTTCATCATTTAACGGGATGTTTGGGTCAATATTCACTGTGAATGGAGCAATTTCATCAAACTTTTCATAATCTTCTGACATGTCTGTCTTGTCATCCACTCCCACGATGTTTCTCTTCCCAGAAAGAATTATGTGCCGCTCTGGCTCATCGTACGATGCATTCGCTTCCTTATCTTTTCTTTTTCTTGGCTTGGTAGACATGTCCTTCACATAGAAAACCTGTGCCACATCATTGGCTAGGACGAATGGTTCGTCTGCATACGCAAGATTGTTGAGATCCACTGTTGTCATTCCGTACTGTGGGTCTTCCGTTACCCCGCCTCGTGTCATATTGATCCATTTGCACAGAAACAAAGGGACCTTCAAACCACGTCGATAGTCAAGTTCCCATATGTCCTGTATATAACCATAATATGTTTCCTTTCCTGTCTTGGTTTCTGCATCAAAGCGGACACCACTATTTTGGTTGGTGCTCTTCTTATCTTGGGCGATCGTGTAAAATGAATTACCATTTATCTCGTACCCTTTGAAAGTCATTATATTCGAAGATGGTAACTGGGACATGGTACGTGTCATGCATGGTACGTGTCTGCAACTAGCTGGCGAAACTCCTGGTTTGTTCACGTGTAATCCAGTCATCAGACCGCTCCGGGTGTTTGGAGCGTAGCAAATTCTTGTGTTCATCCATATACGGAGCCACCAAAGCGGAATTCTGTAGAACTGTGTAGTATGCTTCAGTGAGAGAATGTCCGTCCATACATATTATTTGTTCCCCTCCTAGCGTGCCTTTTCCATCCAGTCTGCCCTTATGCCGCGATTCAGCAACACCAATCGGCTTAAGGTTAGGAATAAAGTCAATACAAAACTCAATGACCTCCTCATTTTCATGGCCCTTGGAGATGCTTCCTTCTGGCCTAGCACGGTTATGAACATATTTCTTTAAGACTCCCATGAACCTCTCAAAGGGGAACATATTGTGTAGAAATACAGGACCCAAAACGTTAATCTCTTCGCATAGGTGAACTAGGACGTGCGTCATGATGTTGAAGAAGGATGGTGGGAACACCAACTCGAAACTGACAAGACATTGCACCAAATCATTCTCTAACCTTGATATGATTTCTGTATCAATTACCTTCTGAGAGATTGCATTGAGAAATGCACATAGCTTCACAATGGCTAATCGAACGTTTTTCGGTAGAAGCCCTCTCAATGCAACCGGAAGCAGTTGCGTCATAATCACGTGGCAGTCATGAGACTTTAGGTTCTGGAACTTTTTCTCTGCCATGTTTATTATTCCCTTTATATTCAACGAGAAGCCAGATGGTACCTTAATACTAAGCAGGCATTCAAAGAAGATTTCCTTCTCTTCTTTGGTAAGAGCGTAGCTTGCATGACCCTGATGTGTGCCGTTTTTTCCGTGCATATGTTGCTGGTCCTCCCGTGCCTCAGGTGTATCTTTTGTCTTCCCATACACGCCCAAGAACCAAGCAGGGTCACACAAAGATTCTTCGTCACGTGCATCACGTCAATTGCGGAGCGGACCTCTAGGTCTTTCCAATAGGGCAGGTCCCAAAATATAGATTTCTTCTTCCACATGGGTACGCGTCCGTCAGCTTCATTCGGAACAGGTTGTCCACCAGGACCCTTTCCAAAGACCACCTTCAAATCCTTGACCATATCATGTACATCAGCACCAGTACGGTGGCGAGGCTTCGTCTGGTGATCCGCCTCACCTTTGAAATGCTTGCCTTTCTTTCTTACGGGATGCCTGCTCGGAAGAAATCGACGATGTCCCAGGTACACATTCTTCTTACAATTAGCCAAATATATACTTTCGGTATCGTCCAAACAGTGCGTGCATGCGCGGTATCCCTTGTTTCTCTGTCCTGAAAGGTTACTGAGAACAGGCCAATCATTGATGGTCACGAACAGCAACACCTTTAGGTCAAATTCTTCCCTCATGTGCTCATCCCACGCACGTACACCTGTTCCATTCCACAGTTGTAAGAGTTCTTCAACTAATGGCCTTAGGTATACATCAATGTCGTTGCCGGGTTGCTTAGGGCCTTGGATGAGCACTGGCATCATAATGAACTTCCGCTTCATGCACAACCAAGGAGGAAGGTTATACAAACATAGAGTCACAGGCCAGGTGCTATGGTTGCTGCTCTGCTCCCCAAAAGGATTAATGCCATCTACGCTTAGACCAAACCATACGTTCCTTGCGTCATCTACAAACTCCTTCTCGTACTTTCTTTCGATTTTTCTCCACTACGACCCGTCAGCGGGTACTCTCAACTTTTCGTCTTTCTTACGGTCTTCTCTGTGCCATCGCATTGCCTTGGCATGCTCTTTGTTTTGGAACAAACATTTCAATCATGGTATTATAGGAGCATACCACATCACCTTGGCAGGAATCTTCTTCCTGGGGTGCTCGCCCTCGACATCACCAGGGTCATCGCGGCTGATCTTATAGCGCAATGCACCACATACCGGGCAAGCGTTCAAATCCTCGTACTCACCGCGGTAGAGGATGCAATCATTAGGGCATGCATGTATCTTCTGCACCTCTAACCCTAAAGGGCATACAGCCTTCTTTGCTTGGTACATACTCTCGGGCAATTCGTTGTCCTTTGGAAGCACATCCTTTATCATTACCAGCAACTTTCCAAATCCCTTTTCAGATATACCATTCTCTGCCTTCCATTGCAGCAATTCCAGTGTGGTGCCCAGCTTTTTCTTGTCACCTACGCAATTCAGGTACAACAATTTTTTGTGATCCTCTAACATGCGCTGCAACTTCTTCTTCTCCAAATCACTTGCGCAGTTTCTCTTTGCATCGGCAATGGCCCGACCTAGATCATCAACGGGCTCATCCGATGCCTCTTCTTCAGCTTCTTCCCGCATTGCCGGCTCAGCTTGTTCCCGCATTACCGGCTCAGCTTCTTCCCTCATTGTTGTATCGTCGTATTCAGGGAACCCATGGTAGGATAGCTGTCGTCGTCCTCTTCTTCTTCATTGTCTTCCATCATAACCCCTCTTTATCCATACTTGGTCCAAACATTATAGTGGGGCATGAAACCGGACTCAAACAGGTGGACGTGAATGGTTCTTGACGTAGAGTAATTGCGACCATTCTTACAGCCAGCACATGGACAATGCATAAAACCATCCGCTCGCTTGTTTGCCTCAGCCGCAAGTAGAAAAGTACGCACGCCATTAATGAAGTCGGGAGAGCATCGGTCATCGTACATCCATTGCCGGCTCATCTTCAATACGCAACACCGAAAACATCAAATTAATACAATACATAAAGTTCATACATAAAGATCATACAACACTTAAATGCAACAAACAAATAACTCTCTAGCTAAAGAATTTAAATGCAACAACAAATGCGATCAAGATCGCAACTAAGGTAACAATTGATCCAACAACATAATGATACCATGCCTCACTATGAATGGCATATTTTCTAATCTTTCTAATCTTCAAGCGCATTTTCTCCATCTTAATCTTGTGATCATCGACGACATCGGCAACATGCAACTCCAATTCCATCTTCTTCCCCTCAATTCTTTTCAATTTTTCCTTCAAATCCTCGTTTTCTCTTTCAACTAAATTTAACCTCTTGACAATAGGGTCAGTTGGAATTTCGAGTTCAACTACCTCCTACATACAAATATCTATGTCAACTTGATGGGCATAATTTGTCATAAACACGAAATGCAATGAATAGTTCTAAAAGAGAATATACCACATCCGAATCATAACTCGGACGAGGGCCGACGGGGACGGATATCAAAACCATGGCACTATGCATAACAAACAACGTATGAGTAAGATAATTATACGAGTAACTATATATCCAAATCACACAAACATCATTTTTTTATATAAAACTTCATGAACAAGAGGCTCACCACAAGGTGGTGCCGGCGACGGGACGTTGCGAGCGATCGACGGTGGTTACGACGGAGATTTAGAAGGTACTAAGTAAACCACACCTACATATGCGAAACTAAGTGTTATTTTTGACCTCAAATTGCATATAAATCAAATACTAGCACATATATATAATTCCTCCCAAATTACTAAACTCAAAAATCAATCACTATATAAAGCATTGCACGAGCTAATCTAGCAATGAGAGATGAAAGGAAAAAGTTGCTAACCTTTGTGATCATCTGTATGGATGGGGCCTTCAAATCTTGGGAAAAATATGTGATGAGCTTGAGAGGAAGAGGGAAAAGAACAGAGAGGAGAGGGGAAAGGGGAAGAACAGAGCGAGCTCGCGGGTGGACGAAGGGTCTATGTAGGACGACCTTTAGTATCGGTTCGTGATACAACCCGGTACTAAAGGTGCTGGAGGGGCCCCGGACTGACAACATCCTGCCACCACTCACTTTAGTACCGGTTCGTGGCACGAACCGGTGCTAAAGGTTCGTCACGAACCGGTACTAATGAGAGCGGCCCAGCTAGCCGTTGGAACCGGCACTAATGTACACATTAGTGCCGGCTCAAATTCAAACCGGCACTAATGTGCTTCACGTTTGACCCTTTTTCTACTAGTGTTATTATCAAGTTTACAACACCACTTGACCTACAAACTAATGGTTTTTTAAAATCCTTAACACCGAGGTCACCTTTACATTTCAATCCACAGACCCAAGACCATTTGATTAGATAGTAACGTTTATTACCATTCCCCCTATGCCAGAGAAAAACGTCGCATGTGTTTATCAAGCTTTTCAATAAAAATCTTGGACAACAAAAACATAGACATGTAGTAATAAGCAATACTTGGCAAGGAGGAATTAAGGAGAGTTAATCTACCACCCGTAGAAGCAGCATTCCTAATCCAGGATTCACATATCTTAAGATGTTTGGTATCAACATATTCTCAACCCACATTTCTAAGAGTAGAATATATTTCATGGGAAAGTGGCCAATCTGAACAATTCAATAAATTAGCATAGAAATTAAGGATATCATCACTGCCTCCCGCACATAGGTTTTTCGTTTGTGTGTGTGTGTGGGGGGGGGGGATAAAGGATCTCCTTGGCACACACCCTTGTGACTCTGGAATAAGCAATAGTCGTGGTGTTTAGTTTAACACAAACCGTGCCTATTTTTTGTCCATCCACACCAAACAGGTCCAAAACCACACATCTTTTGACAATGCAAAAGGTAGATCCACTAGACCAATTCGTGGGCCTTTTCAAAATCTAATTTAAGCACGTTACCCACTTTTTTCTGAGCCTGGGTATGGTGTAAGGTCTCGTGGAGGGATAAGATTCCATCCGTAATATTTTTGTTTTCAATGAATACATTCTCACGAACACTAATGATTTTATTAGTATAAACCACAATCCAATTGTCTAAAACTTTAGTGATCAACTTGTATGGACATCTAATTAGACAAATGGGACGAAATTGCTGAAGCTTTTGGCGCTACTAAACTTGGGGATAATGGTAATAGTGTCATAATTAAGTGTTTCTACCTCAAGGGTGCCAGTACAAAAGCAGAAGAGAAATGCATAATCTCAAATTTAACAATCTCCCAACAACACTGATATTTTTTTGTTGGAATATTGTCTGCTCTAGGTGCTCCATTACACTCCATGCCAAATAAATATTTTCTAACTTCCTCATCATAAATTCTCTAGTTGGGAACACATTATCTTCCTCCTTATGGCTTTCATGGTCACCCCCGGTATCAGGGGAAAGTGAAACAAATTGCATGGAGCAAGCCCAAAAAGGTCTTTCTAATAAGAATATAAGATATAGCTTGCTGCAACAATTTATTGGTACCCTCTATGATAGTATCTGATACATCTCAAATATATTGTTCCATGTTATTGCATTGTCACTTGTGTATACTTTTTATACTATTTTCTATTATATTTTTGGACTAACCTATTAATTTAGTGCCTAGTGTCAGTTCATGTTTTCTACATGTTTTGTTTTTACAGGAAATCAATATATACGGAGGTCAAAATAACTTGTCAATTTAATTAATAGATTTTTCGGGCAACGAAGGACCCCAGGAAGCTTCAGGAGAGATCGAGAGGAGCCACAGGGGGGCCACAAGGCCACCTGGGATGCCCCTGCCCTAGGGCATGCCCCCCTAGGTCATGTGGGGCCCACCTGCACCTCCATTCGTCCATTCCACCATCATAAATTCCTATAAATACGAAAACCGAGATAATTTTATAACAATTTTTCAGCCGCCACAAGTTCCCATTTTGCTAAGACCCATTCTTGAGGCCTGTTCCGGAGCTCTACCAGAGCGGGAGTCCATTGTCGGAGGCTTCTTCATCAACCTCGCCACATCCGTGAAAGGACCTTAGGCTCCATAACAGTAGCAAGATGACTCTCTCTATATTTGGATCTTTTAATACCATGTTCCCGTGAACAGCCTCACATGATCGGGATCAACTCGATGTAACCAGTACTGTGTTTGTTGGGATAGGATGAATTGTCACTTTATGGATCATATTGTTCATTGAAATCAATTGAATATTTTGAGGTTTTCTTGTTGTATAACTAAGTAGTTTTGCATGCTCTCTCTAATCTATTTATCTTCTTTGGCCAGGTTCGATGAGTTTTTCTTCAAAGGGAGTGGTGCTTTGTAGTGGGTTCAATCTTGTCGTGCTCTATATTCCAGTGACATAAAGGTACAAGACACGTATTTGTATTGTTACCACTAAGGATTAAACGATGATGTCTCGTCATATTAATTTATGTTTGTTGTCTATATTATGTCTTGTTTCTTGTGAACTTAATACCTCGAGATGCATGCTGGATAGTGATTTTCTAGTGGAATACAAGTAGTAGACGTAGTTGGATTAACGGTCAACTTATCATGAACGTAGTGCCTATATGAGATTACACCATGAATGACTAGTCATAAATATTGCATTATTATCCGGTGTCCAATTGTAATTCGTTTACCATGTCACTTGCTTGTTTGAGAGAGAGAGAGAGAGAGAGAGAGAGAGATGTCACTAGTGAACCTGTGCCCCTTGGGTATATTCTCCTTTATTGAAAATAAATATTTTCCTTGCCGCCCTATTTTATTTTTTCTACCAATTGTCTCTATCTCTTGCCATGTTGGCGACAAGTTGTTCTGTGTGTTGTGTGCGGGTACTGCATACTTTATTCATTGGAGGAGATCCTATTGGATTGATAACCTTGGTTTTCAAACTAAGAGAAATACTTGCCGCTGGGCTACTTCACCCTTATAACAACAACTCCTGTGGGAGCAAGTAGTATCACCAACGGTAAAAGAGTTAATTGTGTTTTCCCTTTTCCTGCCGTTAGCAACCCAGTGAAAGTAAGTAGTGTTTTGTACACCTTTGAGTAGCCAACATTCGCTAGATTGTTGCAACAAAAAATCTTCATTCGTAAGAATCTCATTAAGTTCAACACACAAGGAAGCTCTCCTACTTTAAACATCAAGACAAATTTCAGCATGCTCTTCCAGGTTTTCTATAACAACCATTCCCTCTTTATTTTTTTGGCATGGTCAGAGGAATTAGATCCCTAGCCTTTGAAAAAAAATTCTTAAAACTTATCAATTTCTTAAAAATTCCTAGGTAGCCCATCTACCCAAGAGCTTTCATGGCGACATCAAACATATGGTAGGAAGAGTGATCGTGGCCGAGCTTGCCCGACAACTGCGACAGTGGTGTTGCATAGCATAAAAAACCATCATAATCAGATACATTATGTTACCATTGCTGCCAGACAGTTCAACTCGGAGAACTCAAAGGAAGTGGTATTAAACAAGGAAGAGTGACCCGGCGGCAGAAGACGGATATGGTGCAGCAAAAGACGATGTAGTGCGTGGATTCCAATAATAGTGGACAACTCTGTGGCCACCTCCGGTGGCTCTGGCCATGATCCTGATCTGGACCTAATCGAGGGGTGGGAAATTAAGGGAGAAGAAGTGATTTGACTCCATGTCCGCTTGAAGCTACCTTTGGTTGTGGAAGGGGCATGGAGGAAGTGGGGAGGTAAGGGCCAACATTGTGCCTATGGTGCCGGTTCTGGTGTCGTCATCACCCGATAAGTAGGCGCATCTCGGTGGGTACGCTACTCGAGATCAAGATTGCGAGATGGGCACCTCCCATCGAAGTCGATATCGAGAACGGGAGACACCGCTTGAGGTCACATTCGGCTGCTGGCAGTTCCGGGAGGGCTGGTTTGGGGGAATTAGAGGTCGGGGAGAGGAGGAGGTGCAACCAGAGTAGGAGCACTTAGGCATAACACAGGGAACATGTCAAAGTTGCCTATGCACCATAGAGTAGGCCTCTGTGCACAGGAGCTACATGGGCTCTTTTGGCCCACTCAACCATAGGGCTCCAAATTTTATACTGGAGTTCATCGGACAGCCTGTCGGCTTGGCCCATATAGAATTAGACATAATGTTGGTATGTGAGGACAAGCGTAATACACCCCTAGTTATAGTTAAGTATGCCGTATTGACGATGAAGCAGCTAGAATGAATGGCCAGAAACGCCCAAAAAATGTGATTGGACGGCCAAAAATCTTGATTGTGTGAGAGTGCTGGAAGTTATCGGGTAGTGCCTTGGATTTCTAAATGCACGTTAATTTTCAAATTGCAGTAGTCTCTCGACATATGTGTTTAGAAAATACTTAAAATTTGAAATTTGTGCACCGATCATTCCCAAGGATAAATTTGCCTCATAAAATAAAATAAAAATCTCGGTCCACCCTGCATTTCTCGGCCATCGTGTTCCTGAAGCAATATGGTTGTGTTGAGAGTTATTTACCAAAAACCACCACATTATGGGCTAGGGTAACAGATCGGTGCCACATTTGAGGCAGGGCACAAAAAATCACCAAAATTGTACCTAATCTGTAACGCGGAGCACTGATGCTCAGATTTGGTTGAGAAAACAGCGAAACTGACAAGTTAGGCCCACCTGTCGGGCTGATGTGGCGTGCTTGTGTGGACAATATGCTGAGTTGGAGGGGTGTCCCACATGTCAGCCTCATATATTTTTCCCTTATTTTCTTTTTCTTCCTCGTCATCTTTATCTCTCTCCCCCCATCCTATCCCACCAGGGTCACCATCGCCAACGACCCGAGGCCTTCGTGCATCGGCTCATCGAGGAGCTCCGCCTGGGCCACCGTAGGCCAAGGCAGCCCGCCGGCCACCTTATCCTCCCGAAGCTCTGCAGACGACGTCGCCCCGAGCTGCTCCGCCAGTCACCGCACAACCCCACGGCCGCTGCACAGACCACCCCTTGTCTCGCCGTTGCTCCGGTCGTGCACCGCCAACGCATTTGCCGCGCGCCTCCACAACCACAGAAGAACACCATGGCTCCGCTCGAGCTACTCCCTGTTGTGATTGCATCTGCGCGTGCGTGCCATGGCCGACGACCTCGGACGCCAGCGGGACAAGCGGCTGCCGAATCTCGTCGGCGCATCTCGATGCGTGTGTGACTCGCAGCGGCTAGGCGTGCGGGCTACAGGGCGAGGCGGTCAGGGGCTAGTTCGAGCAGGGGCTCGGCTGCCATGGCCACGGTGGCCATGGAGCTCTCGGCTCGCACAGACGCAGATGACTCGGGCATCCATGCCGACGGGAGCAGCATCGGCCTTCGAGGACTCACGGCGCCCCCCACTCCCACCACCACCATGGTGCTCGCCGCTGAATTGCTGGTGCCTTTGGTCGCTGGAGTCCGACTGCCCACAAGCTGCTCGATGTAATGCTCCATAGAAAGGCAGATAGGAAGAAGATGATCATGTAGTCACTGAAATGCGGGGTCCGCATATCATTTGCCAACTCAGTTGTTTACTGTTTTTTTTGTGCTTGGTCTTTACCATGTCAGCCTGACCGGTGAGTTCGACCTGTCGATTTTGCTGTTTTCATGAGTAAATGAGACAATCAGTGCTCCGCGTTACAGATTAGCCCCATTGTTGGTGTTTTTTTGTGCCCTGCCTCAAATGTGGTACCGATCTGTTACCCTAGCCCATAATATGGTGGTTTTGGGTAAATAACTCTTGTGTTGACCATGTACTGTATTATAAGGTGGTAAACTACCAAGAGAGTTTTTTTTAGGGTAGTACCCATTGCCAACTTCCAATTCTCCGTGGACCAGAATTTAATGAGTATGCACTGCAGTCCCACTCGCTGTCCATCCATGCAAGAAAGTCTCCGATCGACGCATGCTGTCTTTAGTATATGTTTTTTCTATACATCCTTCTTATAATTCTACGATCTTTCTTGCAAACTGCACATCTTGATTAATTCCACGAGCCTTGAGGTGGACTTTGCGATGCCAAGTCTTGCACCAAGTCGTCGTCTGTGGCAATTGCTCTACTTCCTGCTCCCCACACCAGCTTGCAAACATGGTCACCACATGACAGCGCAAGCAGGCACGGATACGTAGCAAGCAGCCTGACCATGCATGCAGCTAGATGGTTTATTTTTTGTAGTATAATGTATCAACCATAGATCTTGAGACTATGAACTGATTGAACTCTGTGCGCTCATGTATACTATCCAGCTACATAGGTTGTACGTACCTGTCGACTTTATTGTACTAGTATTTAAGAATCAATTAGTTGCCAACTATATAAATAGACACACATACGAACACATATATAAAATGGTCTGTTGAAACGGTCCGACGATTGCCTGCTAAAATCCAACGCTAGTTGCCGGCTTGATCCCAAATATCATATTGTTGCAATGTAATTGATTAACTATACATCATACGTGCAATAGGATTGGCCGTTGACCTGCTTCTTTATGTTTGGTCCCTGATCATTATCGTCACCTAGCTACTCGTATTGTTTTGTGTTTTTATTGATGAAGAAATTCCATGTGTATACGGTGAATGGTCAAGTAAAACATCAAACATATGGTTAACTAGTAAGTGCTGTTTCGTATTTTCGGTGATGAAGAAATTCTACGCACGTACGGTGAATAGTCAATAAAAGATCAAAAATATCAAATAGGAATCGATCGACCGATGCAGACATGCATACCCATCGATCTAGAAGACTAGAACTCCCACAAAATTCTACGCCGACATCAGCGTCATCGTTTACTATGAGTGACTGGCACACAACAACACATTACCTGTTGCATAAGCGCCAAAACAAAAATGGGTCAGCTGAGCTAGCAGCTAGCTCAGCTCACACATTTTGTTCTTCCACTTGTAGGCGTTACTAAGAGGAGGAGATGCTTTCCTTGGCGTGCTACTACATTTCTTCCTCCCAAACAAAGTTAAAACTAGAAGGCAACAAAAGGGAATGCAAGAATGGCACTCTGAATTTCTCACACAACCACACCATACGATACTGTGTGCGTAGCATGGCCAACTAGTGTGTTCATCATCATCCTCATCGTAGTCTTTGATCTTTTCATTTATCCTTTCCATGAAAGCCGCCATAAAATATCTACTAGTTGACCCACATCAACACAAGTGCCCACGAGGCCTATATAAATATATAATATTTAAATTGAAACCTTAAGTCCAAAACATAAACCTTATACACAACTACTAATACTTGTTGTTACATTATATATTTGTGGAAGCTTAGATGTGACATTTAAAAAAAATATTTAGATGTGGATTAGACAAACTGATACTAATATCAAGTACTGTCTGCAAAGAAATATAAAATCATTTATGTATAACTAAAGTACCATGCAAATGAAAAACAACACTAGCATGTATAAATAAAAAGAAACAATAGTATATCTATTATGTACTACACACATATGAAAGACAAAAAAAACCATAAGCCCATGTGTGGAAATGTATGAAACAATACAATATAGTGTGGTTGGTGTATGCACTAGCCAGCTTAGCCACACTCACACTCACCTCGTCTCATCCTCTATATAACACACGCACCTACCTACCTACTGCCTCCATTTCCACACAACCTTTAGCTAATTAAGCTACTACTAGCTAAGCATCTTCTTGATTTCTCTCGGTGGTGATCGGATGGACAGCGCGAGGAGCTGCCTCGTGGGCGACGTGAGCAGCGGCGCGTCCACGGGCAAGAAGGCCTCTCCGGCGCCGGCCGCGCCGGCGACCAAGCCGCTGCAGCGCATCGGCAGCGGGGCCAGCGCGGTCATGGACGCGCCGGAGCCTGGCGCCGAGGCGGACTCCTGCCGCGTCGGCAGGCTGCCGTCGTCCAAGTACAAGGGCGTGGTGCCGCAGCCCAACGGGCGCTGGGGCGCGCAGATCTATGAACGCCACCAGCGCGTCTGGCTCGGCACCTTCACGGGGGAGGCCGAGGCGGCGCGCGCCTACGATGCGGCGGCGCAGCGCTTCCGCGGCCGCGATGCCGTCACCAACTTCCGCCCGCTCGCCGAGTCCGACCCCGGCGACGCCGCCGAGCTCCGCTTCCTCGCCGCCCGCTCCAAGGCCGAGGTCGTGGACATGCTGCGCAAGCACATCTACCCCGATGAGCTCGCGCAGCATAAGCGCGCCTTCCTCGCCTCCGCGGCGTCGTCCCCTACGTCGTCGTCGTTAGTTCCCGCCTCGTCGGCTCCTTCAGCCGCGGCGCCCTCCGCGGCGGCGCGGCGCGAGCACCTGTTCGACAAGACGGTCACGCCCAGCGACGTGGGGAAGCTGAACCGGCTGGTGATCCCGAAGCAGCACGCCGAGAAGCACTTCCCGCTGCAGCTCCCTTCTGCCAGCACCGCCGTACCAGGCGAGTGCAAGGGCGTGCTGCTCAACTTCGATGACGCCGTCGGAAAGATGTGGAGGTTCCGGTACTCGTACTGGAACAGCAGCCAGAGCTACGTGCTCACAAAGGGGTGGAGCCGCTTCGTCAAGGAGAAGGGCCTGCACGCCGGCGACGCGGTCGGGTTCTACCGCTCCGCCTCCGGCAACAACCAGCTCTTCATCGACTGCAAGCTCCGGTCCAAGAGCACGACGACCTTCCTTAACGCGGCGGCCGCCCCGTCGCCGGCCCCGGTGACGAGGACCGTGCGACTCTTCGGCGTCGACCTTCTCACGGCACTGGCGCCCGAGCACGAGGAGTACGGCATGGCGCCCAAGACAAATAAGAGATCCATGGACGCCAGCGTAGCGGCGCCCACTCCGGCCCACGCGGTCTGGAAGAAGCGCTGCGTAGACTTCGCGCTGACCTATAGACTTGCCACCACCTCACAGTGCCCGAGGTCAAGAGATCAAGTAGAAGGAGTGCAGGCAGCAGGGAGTACATTTGCTCTATAGACTTGTCACCACTCGCCTCACAGACACGCCCGGGGTCAAAAGATCAGCTGGAATCAGCGGCGCAGATACTCACATTCACGTAATAGTAGTGTAGTATATGTAGCGGTTTTTTTTTTCCGGAAAAAGTTCCGATCTGTTCATCAAACTTTATTATAACAGTTTTACTAAGTATCAGTCGACTGAGACTTGTTTATGTCTCAGTTGATGTTTATTCGTTCCATCTTGAGTGGTGGTCCGTGCAAATTTTTCTGTTTAATTTTTTTTCTTCTTATATACTACTCTATATGTCACTTGATTGAGACGGTTAAATCTCAGTTGACTGAGACCTAGCTACATCCTTATTATAAATAACAAAAATATCAAAAGTAATGGAAGTTGCATCCAGATTAATAGACTACCTAGCGGCAATTATAAGCACCGAAACAAACTGAAGGCATGCCGCCGTTATCTTGTCTCCCTCACGGAGCTGATCAAACCTTATCGTAGTATAAACAATCGGGAGGTTTTCGTGCTAAGGCCTCAAGGGACCAGCGCATCCAATTAATAACGATCGATGACGAAGAGAAGCCTTAATCGGAAGTATCTAACATGTAGACATATGAACACCATACAAATGAATGCCAAATCCAGCACTACTTGCTGCCGGGCTGGCTCAGTAGTACCCTCGGGCGCGTTCATTTGTTCCATTCTTCATTGCTTCTTTGTTCATTAGTTTTTTTCCTTTCTTTTGTTTATATTTTGTGAAATTTTATAAATACATGTATTCCAAATTAAATAAAAACTTTTGACATGCATTAGAAAAATGTTAAGTCATTGAAAAATTTCCTCAAGTAATTTTTTTAAACTCCACTCTTCAGAACAATGTATGTGACATTTAAAAATGTTAATATGTTACAAAATAATATTTGTGACATTTAGAAAAATTATAAAGTGCAAATAAATGTTTCTGTAATTTTGAAAAACGTTTCACACCATTATAAAAATCTTTATGACGTATAAAAAAATGTTGATGTGTTAGAATACTGTATTCATGAAATTTGTAAAAAAAATATGTTTATACAATGTGGAACATCATTTATTTTGAAATTTTCTTATTTACCATCCAAACAAATCTTGAACATGTATTCAAAAAGAATTAGCATCTATTAAAAAAAATCGAAAAATAGGTCAATCATGTATTTGAAAAAATATTCATCATGTACTTGAAAATGTTCAGCAGGTATCAGAAACATGTTCCATGTGTAAACGAAAATTGTTCAACATGTATTTAAAAAGTATTTATCACATCCTTTTTTAAATGTTAAAGGTGTATCTGAAAAAAAATTCACATGTATTATAAAATGTTCAATGTATATATAAAATGTTTCACATGTATTAAAAATTATTTAACATGTATTCAACAAAATGTCAAACATGTATCTGAAAAAAATATTGGTCATGTATTTGAAAAATGGTAAGTGTGATAAAATGTACAATGGTATATGAATTTTTTTAATGGAATATTAAAAAGAGTGAAAATGTATTTGAAAAAAATACAATAAAAAAGGGTGAAAAGGAAACATAAAATTTAAAAACGATAGAAAAACCGATGAAAACCGTAAAGAAAAACACACAAAAAAGAACATCCCCGCGAACCACCCTAACAGCCCACCAGATAAAACCGGTGGACAGTTCCATGAACCGGTGTTCAGAACATCCCTGCAAACCACTTCGCCAGACAAGCTCAATCGAACGACACAATAGGTTGTGCCATAGGCGACGCGGAGCTACGTCTCACTCCGTGACTTGCGTCGTCCTAAACACGGAACGTGATTTTCTAGCTTTTCCTGAGGATGCAGCCCTGCAGGTGACCCTGGTCAGGCTTAGGAGATCCTATGACAGACTACACCTCAAAGACAACAACATAACAGAGGAGGTTCTGAAGGGTCCTTTGGGCTTGTCACGATGGCACCACATTAACTATTGACTACATGGTTAACAAACTCTAGGCCCATCACATTCATTGACATATGTTGCATGTGATTGTGAAACTGCAGTGGAAGATACTGCGATGGCAACAAACTCGAATTACGAAGCAATCATGAGGGATATAACTGCTATTAAGTCTAAGTTTGTTATGAGGCTCATAATGGTTCAAAGAAAAAATACGAGGCATATAATTTAGCTAAATATGCTTTATCTTTAGATGTAAGCCACCATATCTGGCTTTGTACGGATGAATTTGAACATTGTTGTTGAATAAAGTGGAGAGAAGACCTCTTTCGACAAAAAGGAAACAACATGTGTTTTGAGAACTATGCTATAGTGTCGTGGTGACGTTGTTCAGATGTTTTTATTGAATAAAACTCATTTGGACCCAATCTCCTCTCGATAGCACTTGGTCTGGTGTTGCCAACGAACTCGTGAGTATTTATCTCCGCCTATCTTATTGGAAGACATGTTGGTGCTTGTTGTCATACTTTGGCATGTCTCTGTGCCATAGTCGGTGACAATGTCATCTTATTCAGCACCTCTAGCCTTTACTAGTATGGTAGTCGTGTTTGTGTCGCCATACTAGCACAGCTGGTCATCTAGATCGGGGAGCCCCCCCCCCCCCCCCCCCCCCAACACACGCAAGCACATGGATATGCTTTGCTGGATTGAATCTCCGTTCTATGCCATAGTCTACTATTGCGGTGGCGATTCATCAAGGTTAGTTTGCAACAGGTCTTTGATGACAATTTCTGCAAGTTGTCCATAGTATTGTGTGAGTTATTCCCATTGTATCCAATGTTCTTTTTCATGTAGGAGCATAAACATAGATTTGATTACGAAAAACTTGTCATCATGTTTCAAAGACACAGTCTTAACGCGTGTAAAAGTCAAGGTAGTGGATCGACTAGCTCCTTTTTTTTAACTCAAAAACTCAGGGATCTTTTGCTTAATGAAAATTAGGCTAACATCAGTCAGAAGGGTTCTAACAAGAAACGACGGACTTTCAGCAATCCAGCAATCGGTACTGCTAAGACAAGTAGCATATTTGGCACATAAATCAGCCGGAGTGTTAGCTTCCCTCATAACGATCGACTAGCTCAGCTTGACCACCAGAGATAAAACAGGAGAGCGTACGACATAGATAAACCGGAGGGAACGCGCCATGGCGACCGCTGCAACTTGGCAACTTCTAATTACTACCCCGTACCGGTGGAGTACGACCACGGCGATCTCGGACAAAGAAGCCGGAGACTGAGCGAAGTTACCACGTCAGTTCGTGGGACAATCTGTCGGTGTTTGGCCCCGCGCCACGGCCTCTTCTGTACACCACGACCTGCCAGAAGAATGAGCTTGCACACGTACTATTGCCCACGACCTGCCACGCGAGCATCCATGCATGCACGTGATAGATCAGCATCCTGCAGCGCGTCCGTATGTATGCAGTAGGACTATGTTTTCTCATTGTTCAGACGGAAAGTACTCCCTCCCTCGTCGCCCCAACATACACCTAACATCTGACACTGCAACTTGTGTACTATATTCTTACACTGCCTGCACGTTGCGGCGATCGCGTGAAGAATCAGCGGCACCTTGCCGGAGGGGGAGAATTGAAACGGTCGTGCCGCACTGATATTTCTGATCTAATCTATATGTAGACTTGTCGCCGCCCCACAGTGCCCGAGGTCAAGAGATCAACTACAAGCAGCAGGGAGTACTACATTTGCTCTATGAACATGTCACAGCTCACCACACAGTGCCCGAGGTCAAGAGATCAACAGCGAAAATAGGGCCGCAAGTGGCCAAAATGAACTTGCGAAGAGCCAAGAGCCAACCAACACTTGACCGACTCACACTCACGTACTCCACGGCAGTACTCCTACTAGAGTGTATATATATCTAGCTGGGAGTTATGTGGTGCTTACTCAAACTATTTATTGCAGGTCAATGATGTGCCCAGCACCAGCAGCCCGGCTGCAGACACGCATTCTAACTTAACTTGCGTATACAGTTGCGATCGGTATCGAATTTACGATACTGCAAACCAATTAAACTTCATCCTCGTTTGTCAAGGGAGTGTCAGGCCAGCAGCCAGTCAGGACAGAGCACATGCCGTGGTCGATTAGTTTCCACCCAAATGCCCACCCAAGTTGAGTGGTTGCGTTGCGGCGCCGGGAGTTACACGCTAGAGTCAAACTAGCTAACTTCGACGGATGCCTAAGTTTGTCACCTCCACATGCATGGGACAACAAATATAAGGCCTCATTGGGCACATCATAGAAATTTGTAACCTAAGTTGAAACCAGTAAAAAAATAAGGCCTCCTTGGGTTTATAAGATAGGAACATTAGCTATGTTGTAAGAAATTAAGGCCTCTTAGCTATGTTGAAACCAGTAAAAAAATATCCGCAAAAAAAGAGAGGAAACCAGTAAAAAATGACTAAATTTAAACTATTTCCAAATAAAATTTATGCTAGCATGATGAGTGGATTTTGATACTTCTATTCCCTAAATATATATCTGGAATTTCGCTTTGAAACCTTGCATTCATGCATGATGAGTGTGGTATCATCAAGCTAGTAGGACCATCAGTTAATTATGTGTACTAATTAACCGAGCCTATCTCAAACCTGCTTGCGTATGCACGTGTCTTGGGAGTAGCTTCTTGCGCCCATTTATTTCATTCGATTTATTTTTGATAATTTCGTTTGGACAACAGAGCTACTCATCATAAACTAAAGAAAATTCCTCCCACAGGACGCAGGTATAATGCATGATGCATGCATGTGTGGAACTTATCCGCAACGATATCGGATAAAAAGTAAGGATATATAATTGATCAATAATACTAGCTAGCTACCACTTATCTGGTAAGTTTGTTGTCAAGATTTTCAACACTAAAAAATCCCTATATATTCATGGGTCCTTACCGCTCCCATTGATGCACCTAGACATGGTAAAAACAAATCACCTGCTGATCGATAGCATGCACTCAGAGAGAGATGAACGAACCATGCGTGGACAGCAGAGCTGCACGACACGAGCATCATCCCAAATTGGTCAAAGATGGCATAGAAAAGCATAGATCACGTACAATCAAGTTAATTATGTGCTTAATGATCAATCGTCATCGATCTACGATGTCGGAAAGAAAAGCCCAACGCATGTCTTTTGATCTTCAGACGAACATGCTACACATAATAATCATATCGATCATATCTATCTATCTATCGAGCAAGACCGGCCTTTCCATAATCAAGCTAGGTTGTGCGTATGATGCAAAGTGCCACATCAGTTGGATAAACCCCCGCGCACGTCGGATCGCCGAATCTCCAATTAAGTACGGGGTTAGTGGATGCTTGCGTACGCGCCCACGTGCACATGTGTAATAAACGTACCCAGTGGATATATTCATGTAGGAGTAGAATATTTATACATATATATCTATTTATCTGATGACTTGTAACAACCCATGGATGAGTAAGCAGGCACTCAGGGACGTAATCCCCACAGAAAAGCGTGCCCTTTCCGGCGATGATACGATCAGCAGGCGGTTGGGCTGCGCCGGCCGGCCTGCTGATGCGTGGTGATATATTCGATCATGCATGCATCGATCAATCCGTGATAAACTATGGAAATTGGAAAGATGGATCGAGGAGCATAAATAGGAACGTTCATATAGTAGTTATATAGAAGTGTGTGAGGTAAGCATGTTCGATTGAGTAGGAGGAATGTATCGTGCACACAGATGTTGATCGGAGATCGATGATCGGTGCATGTTGCATGGCATAAACTATTGAGAGCCCGCGGGAGAATCACGTGTAAAGGAGTGACCTGGAGGCTGGACACGCATGCATGCGGCACGCGAGATAAGGATGTATATGGCTCTCTGCACCGCTCCTGCTGCATGTATTTTATGTTACCGGCCACATGCATGAGCATGGCCAACAGTCGGCGGTCTCCCTGTCTCTCCGTGTGTCTTTTGTATATGGAAAGCGTGAGCCTGAATGGCCGGAGTTTATAAGGTGACGACACACATTTAGGCGCACCGCAGATGGATAGAAAGGAGGTAGCTGCCGCAACCATATCGATCGATCCATCGCTTCTCACCTTTAGACGCCCACGCAAATCAGGAAGCTGCGGTCGTCACCCACGCGCGCCGGCCTATTTCACTGTTTTGACCATTTTCACAAACTTCAGTCAGATCTGACCCAGCTTTGTAAGTTTTTGCACATCTGACACTTTTCCTGCCGCCGTGGTCTTGCAGTAGGAACCATGTCAGCAACACCTCAGATGGGTCGTGAGCTCTGCCGTCAACACTACCGGCAGCGCCAACGGCGCTAAAAGCCGGGGGAGTTTTGTTGATTCTAGCTCTATTTAGAATGGTTCAATATGATGGATGTGTTGAAGATGAAACCTAGTTCATATTGTAGTTTCAAGTTTTATTGATTCTATGATTCATATGCATATGACAGGTCTTGGTTGAATATCACTGATGTTGGATAAATATGATGGATGTATGGATGCCGGTAGATGATTCATATGCATCTAGTTAAATGGTCAATATTATGAATGTTGTGAATGATTCATATGCATATTCCAATGTTGTTGATTATAGCTTTATTTAGAATTGTTGATTATAGCTTTATTTAGAATTATTTGGATGCAAAATAGCGGGATCTTAGGGCATCTCGAACGGCGACCCGCACCTGTTCGGACTGCATTGTCCGGACGGTGGAAACCATCCAACGCGGCCATGTTTCAGTCCGCAGCGTGGTCCGGACGTGTTTTCTCCCGCAAACTGGAGAAAAACGTGTGTGTGTGGCGGGAGGGGGGGGGGGCTTTGCGGGAGTCCGCACATGAGAAACGTCGCTCTCTGCTCCCTGGACCGCCCAAAAGGAAGGCGGAGCCCACGCTTTTGGAGCATCCCACTGCGCCAAAGCCCCCCACTCTCTTCTTCCATCCCCTGCCGCTCTCTGCTCAATTTCCGCTCTTTTCTACCACCATGTCCTACCTTCCTTCCGCGGCAGACCTACGCCCAGACGACCACGCAGTAGTCCTACACCCAGACCGGTGATGGCACATAGCAACAACAACATTGGGCCGTCGGAGAGCAGCAGCCAGAGGGGGAGGAGAAGGAAGACGACGACCGCGAGGACAATGATTCGGATGATACAGTCGGCGATCCGAAGAAGAAGGGTAGAAGAGAAAGCTTCAACATGCGGGAGAACGAGTTGTTGTTCAATGCATGGTTGACCAGTAGCATTGATTTGATCCATGGCACGGAGCAAAAAGGCACAACTTTTTGAAGGAACATTCATATAGCCGGCGATCCAAAGAAGAAGGGTAGAGGAGAAAGCTTCAACATGCGGGAGAATGAGCTGTTGTGCAATGCATGGTCGGACACTAGCATTGATTTGATCCATGGCACGGAGCAAAAAGGAACAACCTTTTGGAGGAACATTCATATATGGTTCCATGAACATAAACATTTCGTGCCCTACTCCGAAATGATCATCTGCAACCGTGAATGGAACTCCCTCAACCATCGATGGTACACCATCCAAGAGGTCGTGTCCAAGTATTATGGGCACTTGAAGCAACTCATCGCACGATGGCCTAGCGGTGCTCAAATCACTGAGCAAGTAAGTTAATCACTAGCCAGCTATGCATTCTTTTGTTGCTCGCTTGCTAGATATGCTTAGTTTTCTTGCTCACTCGCCGGAGATGCATGATTTGTGGATCACTAGCCGGAGATGCATAGTTATGTCGATCAATCACTAGCCGGAGATGCATAGTTTTGTTGATCATAGCCAGAGATGCATAGTTTTGTTGATCACTAGTCGGCCATGCATTGTTTTGTTGTTCACTAGCTAGCCGGATATGCATTCTTTTGTAGCCTACTCGTGCTTGTGTGGTGTACAAGAAGTTGGAGAGGAAGTCCTTCACTGTCATGCATTGTTGATTGAAATTGCCATTCAGCCGAAGTGGAACCTTGTCATAGCCAAGACCACCGCCAAAGCCAACGAGGAAGAAACCGGTGACCCTACCAACCCAACCCAAGAACCGCCGAAGCAGGTTAGAAGAAATTTACGGGGCAATAAGTGGGAGGAGGAGAGGGCGAAGCGGAACATGTGGCGGCCAAGTTGACGGAGAGGTTCGTAGACATCCTGGCGAAGAAGGAGGAGATATACGCAAAGCACTCACACATCAAGGAGAGAAGAAGGCAGAGAGGTTCAAACTGTTGATGGATGCGACGGATAAGAAGATCAAGGTCAAAGAGAGGAGGACCATGATCTAAAAGAGGAAGGTCACACTCGAGGAAAAGAAGTTGCAGATCGCCGCCCCGACGGAGGAGGCCAAGATGTTGACCTTAAATGTGGACACTTTGGATGCCGACGCAAGAATCATCGTGCAATCCGTTCGCTACCAGATGTTGCAACGGCAGAAAAAACAGTTGGCGGTGGCAGACGGCGAGGACGCGGCGGAGGCAGAGGCTGCCTACATGGCGGCGACGACACCACCTTGATCGGGGAGGAAACGGCTAGGATTGCTGATCCGGCAAGACAGAAATGCATGGACTGCCGGATTACTGTTCTTTTGAATTCAAACATGTAAAAACCATGCATACTTGCATCTTTTTGGTTGTGATGGCGCATGCAATCCGACGCTGATGTGATCTGCACGATCCAGCGCGCTGTGTGAATCATAGTACATTTGAATTTGAATTTACTAGCTGACATATACATGCTAGCGTTGTATGCAGGTCTTCCGCATCCGTGTCTGTGGACGGATGCTGGAGAAAATTTACGGGTCGCTGTTGGAGATGGCCTCATAAACGTTTAAGAAGCAAAAATGTGAAAGAAAGAAGAACTGAGATGTGAATATAGCTAGCTAGAGGGTGATCTCGATCGACGGGGACGTGGTCTTCTCATATACCAGAATCAAACAGAGCAGTACGTGCGCGTGCGAAGTTTCAAATAACCTTCATCTTGTTTTGACAATGTTTGAAAAAGAGAAGATGCAAGTGTAGCATGGCGCATGCAGTGCCGGCAAACGGCAACAGTGCGCGCGTGTCAGGAGGACGACGGGCGCCGCGAGCTGTTGCTAGGGAGCACTGTGGCACTATGTACGTATGGCGGCTGCATGCGCGGCTGGGAGAGGGTGATCATCATTCGTTTCAGGGGGGAATGCACCTGATCGACCAGCGGATCGGCATGGGGTAGCCGGCTGGCGTCACGGCGGTGCCCGTACGTGGCCCCCGCGCTTCATGTGAAGACCACGCGACTCCCTCGCGCGCCTGCCCCCTCCCACCCAGCTTGCTTTCCTCCACCCACGTCACGCTCAGGCACGCCGTACCGGTGCAACTCAGATGGTTTTGCTGCATGCTGCTGGCCGGCCCTGACGTGCACAATCAATCATTGGCATCCGGCACCTGTTGCCGCCCCATAGGGCCTGCCTCGTAACGGATCAGCGTAAAATATTATCGGCTCGTGCGCTTCCGCGGCCTCGCACGGTGCGGCGTCATCGAAAGGAATTTTCCGGATCGATCATGCTAATCGTCGCAGAGTAAATCTTGGAGCTACAGCAAATTACCATGACTGTACTATATTCTAGCGATGGCGTGTATGCCTTTTTCTTTCTAACCGGATGGTGTGTATGTTAGCGCCTACTGCTTTTTAGCACGTGGGTAAAGCATACTAGCAAAAGATATATCTATGACCAATGATCACGTACGGTAAGGCACACTGGCATGCAGCCGTTAAGGTCATCTCTAACGTGGATCACCAAACCAACCTTATCAAATGTAAAAAAGAAAATGGGTCCCTTGCTATCCAACCGTGTCCCTCAAACACGTACTACGGGGTGTGAGTTATGACTGGCAGTAGGCCAGACGGACCGAGATGAGAAAGAGAAGAGTGGGAGATGTAGGCTGTGTTGAGACTAACTTCTTCAAATTTGGTTCTGGGCTAGGGGATTTTGGTGATCCACGTTGGAGATGCCCTAATATTACTAAATTCAGTTCAAATATTTCCTCTACACGATCTAGAATGTTTAGAAGGAGCGCGACCGACGTATCTTCAGTGGAACTCGCCTCACTCACCTCGAGGTCGCGGCCATTGACTTCGATGACATCAAGCAGAGGACCCTGGCTTTTGGCAGGGCATAGGTGGCGGCCGGTATTGGTTGATTCATACTAACTTGCGGGCCATTTTAGGGGTTTTTGTGAGGTTTCCCACCAAAAAACCTGTTATCTCTATATATGAACCCTCCTTTTCCATGTAATATGAAAAGGCAGTGCTCCTGCCGGTCCCCCCCAAAAAAATTCAGTTGTCGAAAAGTTTTCTTTTCTATTACTATTCACAACTAGAGATTTCTTGAAGTGTATGCTTGAATTTTTGAATTTAATTTTGTGAGCATTTTAATGTTGATATACTTATATTTGTTGGCAAAATTTCATCACATTTTTTCTCACCATTTATTGACTGGGGAAACAGTAGCACTACAAGCCACGATATCAATGTGTGTATATGTGTTTCTATTTCTTTTCGAATGGAGGAAGGGTCTCGGTGCTCCATTAAACATAAGGTGGTGGAACAACATGTCTGACAACATGACATATAAGAAAATAAATACATATTAGTCCTTGAATTTTACAAAGAGGGCCCAAAAAGAGATTAAGATTCCAACTGGGTCCAAACCAGCTCTCGCAAGGATCCAGTCTTGTAATAGCTGGGTACGAGACCATGACCTCCACGGCACTACCTCTGGCATGCCGTGGAATCCAAACTGAACCAAGTTGCCTTCGACCAAAAGAACCGTGGATGGTGAATACCAGTAATTGGCCGGCCATTGTTACGGGCGTCGTAGATCCTCCAAGAACACACCACTACTGATATGCCTACCCAATCAGCGAAATCTCGGTCTCCACTTCTCACTTGCTCTTCATCCACAACCGTGGTGGCATCGGTTTATGTACAAGCGAGGGTGCTCCTCTAGATCAGGGTAACCCGCAAGCTTATGGAAGGAGTCGCTGACGTTTCCCCTCTGGCTACATATGGTCCCGACAACCATAACCAATAAGGCCACCACCTTAGACAACACGTGGAGCTCACATCCATCGACGGCACGCTCTAGACTAGCATAACACCATACGCCTCTAAGGCAGCATGAACCCTAGACATATTTTATACAATGAGAATTTGCGCCCCTCTCTGGTTCTACACCAGCCGACGATGTCGTCAAAAATGAAAGGGGAACGAGCTGAGCCGCAAAGGTGACTCCAAACGGGAGGTAGCCGAGAGAGAAATGGAACGGGAGAGGGGTTAGCTTCTCCGAGTCTAGCAATTGTATCGTGCATATGTGTTTTCGGGTAGCGGTCCAGATTTGTAAGGTGGTGACGTGTGTCGGTGCTCCAACGCCCTATGCAAGGCCCCTAGCCCAGCTATTTAAGAGGAACGTCGGCACCGTAACCCTACCCGTCCACATTTCCTCGCTTCCGGTCCACCGTCGCCACTTTCCAATCGTCGTGCGTCTCCACATTTCAATCACCGGATGCCACCACAATCAAGTAGCGATGCCCCCACACATATGGGTCAGGACCTACCTTCATCTAAGGCCGGAGCGCTGGCTGCAGATCGTTTAGCAGATCCGGGCAAGATGCGAAGCCCAGATCGTTGCGGGGCTTCCACTGAACAGGTGGATCCGAAAGATGAGTTCACGGAGGAGGAGGAGCAGGAGGAGGAGCAAAAGGAGGACGAGGAGGACACGGGGGACGTTGATCTGCAGATGGAGCAACAGGCAGTCCTTGATTCCCTCCAGTCGAAAGCGGAGGCGGAGGCGAACCACGTGGAGCAGGAAGCGGACGTCGACAAGATGCTTGCATGAGCCCTCCTACGTGAACGTCTACCTGACGCTCGGCACGGAGATCATGGATATCTCCGATGATGATGAAACATAGTTAGGCCAGTGTTTGCGTCATAAGAAAAAAATGCATGCTTTATATCACTCTAGGGGATGAAATATGAGATACTCAAAGGCTTAGCAGAAAATATGAGATATGAACGGTCATTGCCTACAGACACGTCAGGTCTCGACGGCCGGCGTTAAAGAGGCTGGATCATGTTTTTGACGGTAGATGCTCGTACATGGTGGTAAACTACTCATTGACAACTTCCAGTTTTCTAGAGACCGGAATTTAATGAGTATGCACTGCAGTCCCACTCGCTGTCCATCCATGCAAGAAAGTCTCGCTTCTGGAAAAAATTAGCTACGCCCTGGATCGACGCATGCTGTCTTTAGTATGTTTTTTATGTCCTTATATACAATTCAAAGATCGCATATTTTATTAGTGCACTCGATTAATTCCACGAGCCTTGAGGTGGACTTTGCGATGCCAAGTCTTGCACCAAGTCGTTGTCTGTGGCAATTACTCGTCGGCTCCGGTGCTCCCCACACCAACTTGCAAGTATGGTCACCACGTGACAGCGCAAGCACGCACGGATACGTAGCAACCAGTCTGATCATGCATGCAGCTAGATGATCTATTTATTTTTGTATTTGTAGTATATATATGTATATATCTATTTTCCGCAGGGGTGTAGATCTTGACACTATGAACTGATTAAATTCTGTGGGCTCATGTATACTATCCAGCTACATAGGTTGTATGTATCTGTCAACTTTATTGCACTTGCAATTTAAGAGTCGACTAGTTCAAAACAATATAAATACACACACATACAAATACATAGTATAAAATTGTCTTGTTGCAACGTTCCGACCACGATAGCATGCTAAAATCCAACGCTAGCTCCCAACTTCGTAAAACTATGTAATAACATCTTATATTATGGGACCAGGAGAGCATCATATTTTTTTTTAACGTGCAATTGGGTGGACCGTTGACCATGTTTATGTTTGGTCGCTGATCTTTATCATCACTTATCTAGTATATTGTCATGTATTTTTGGTAATCTATGAATACCATGGCATGGGGTGAATAGTCAAGTAAAAGATCGATAAATATCAAATAGGGATCAACAAAGCAGTCGGCCGATGTGGTACCTATGGATCTAGAACATCCAGAAAATTATACGGCACCATCAGCGTCACCGTTTACTATGAGAGACCGGCACACAACAACGTATTGCCTGCTTGCTGCATAAGCGCCAAAACAGAAATGGGTCGGCAGCTAGCTCAGCTCCACATTTGCTCATCCACTTGTAGGCGTTACCAGGAGGAGGAGGAGCTGCGTCACTTGGCGTGCTACTACTTTTCTTGCTCCCAAACAAAGTTAAAACTAGAAGGCAACAAAAGGAAATGCAGGGATGGCACTCTAGTTTCCCACGCAACCGTACCATACCATACCGTGTGCGTAGCACTTTGAGTTCATCATCATCTTCATCGTCGACTTCCATCTTTATATTTTTTTTCCTTTCACATAAAATATCTACTAGTTGACCCACACCAAGGCCTATATATGAGCATATATACATGCATACACTCACCTCTACGATCGCACGCACACACACCCTATCCCTATGAGCACCTCCAATAGACTGAGCCGGTATATCATCTTCAGATTTTTACGGAGTCATCGTAGGCGGCTCGTAGTCGACGGGAATGTCTCTTCCCACTAAACGTGCATCACCGAAAATCCTAAATTAAATCCAGTAATAAATGCGAGCACCAGGGCTGAGGATACCAATGTCATCACCTATATAAATATCTAATGGGTGTGGTTAGGTTTCAGTCGACTGAGACATAATCAAATCTCAGTCAAATGATAAATATATAAGAAAAAAGAACCCTCCCCCCCCCCCCCCCCCCCAAAAAAAATTTAGAATCCTCATGCAAGGTCAAAGTAATATATTATCGACTGAGGCGTAACAAAGTTTCAGTCGACTGAGGCGTAACAAAGTTTCAGTCGACTGAGACTTAGCAAAATTGATATCTAATACTAAAAAATGGAATCATGTCCAAAATATAAATTTAAAACATTACTAATATCTACTATGCAAATATAAAACAACACAAGCATGTATGCATAATAAAAGAAACACCAGCATGGAGTATATGCATGTGTTATCTACTACACACATATATGAAAGACAAAAACAAAACCATAAGCCCATGTGTAGAAATAGTATACAGAGATAGAACAATAGAATATGGTGTGGTTGATGTATGCACCAGCTAGCTTAGCCACACTCACACTCACCTCCTCGATCCTCTATATAACACACGCACTTGCCTCTGCTGCTCATCTACCTACCTACTGCCTCCATTCCCACCACAGCTAGCTTCAGCTTTTAGCTAAGCTCTACTTCTCTCCCGAGCTAAGCATCTTCTTGATTTCTCGGTGATCGGATTCGGATGGACAGCGCGAGAAGCTGCCTCGTGGACGACGTGAGCAGCGGCGCGTCCACGGGCAAGAAGGCCTCTCCGTCCCCGGCCGCGCCGGCGACCAAGCCGCTGCAGCGCGTGGGCAGCGGGGCCAGCGCGGTCATGGACGCGCCGGAGCCCGGCGCCGAGGCGGACTCCGGCCGCGTCAGCAGGCTGCCGTCCTCCAAGTACAAGGGCGTGGTGCCGCAGCCCAACGGGCGCTGGGGCGCGCAGATCTACGAGCGCCACCAGCGCGTCTGGCTCGGCACCTTCACGGGGGAGGCCGAGGCTGCGCGCGCCTACGACGCGGCGGCGCAGCGCTTCCGCGGCCGCGACGCAGTCACCAACTTCCGCCCGCTCGCCGAGTCCGACCCGGAGGACGCCGCCGAGCTCCGCTTCCTCGCTGCCCGCTCCAAGGCCGAGGTCGTCGACATGCTGCGCAAGCACACCTATCCCGACGAGCTCGCTCAGTACAAGCGCGCCTACTTCGCCGCCGCTGCGGCGTCCTCCCCTACATCGTCCTCGGTGCCTCCCGCCTCGTCGCCCTCTTCGGCGGCTGCGCCCTCGCCGGCGGCGCGGCGCGAGCACCTGTTCGACAAGACGGTCACGCCCAGCGACGTGGGGAAGCTGAACCGGCTTGTGATACCGAAGCAGCACGCCGAGAAGCACTTTCCTCTCCAGCTTCCTTCCGCCGGCGCCGCCGTGTCCGGCGAGTGCAAGGGCATGCTTCTCAACTTCGACGACTCGGCCGGCAAGGTGTGGAGGTTCCGGTACTCGTACTGGAACAGCAGCCAGAGCTACGTGCTCACCAAGGGCTGGAGCCGCTTTGTCAAGGAGAAGGGCCTGCACGCCGGCGACGCCGTCGGGTTCTACCGCTCTGCCTCAGGCAGCAACCAGCTCTTCATCGACTGCAAGCTCCGGTCCAAGACCACGACGATGACGACGACTTTCGTCAACGCGGCGGCCGCCCCGTCGCCGGCACCCGTGATGAGGACCGTGCGACTCTTCGGCGTCGACCTTCTCACGGCGCCGGCGCCGAGTCACGCGCCCGAGCACGAGGATAGCAGCATGGTGCCCAAGACAAACAAGAGATCCATGGACGCCAGCGCAGCGGCCACACCGGCGCACGCGGTCTGGAAGAAGCGGTGCATAGACTTCGCGCTGACCTAGCTAGCTAGCGTTTTTCCTCCATGGTTGCTTTGCTTGCTTCCAAATTGCCATGGTAGTAGCTTAGAGCTCTTGATCGATCCAAGTGTTTGCCTTTTTTCCCTCTTCTTCTCATACACAAGTTAGCTCTAAATCCAGTCTTCTTTAATTAATCTACTGTAAATTAAGCCCGTTCTCGAAATGGCAAGTGTTCACCGAAGAAATGCTACCAATTATGACCTAGATATCTCTGAAGAGAGAGAGAGATCTGGATGACTACTCCATGCCAGAAGCTAGCAATATGTTATGCATATTTGGAGCTTTTCATCTGGCCATCCCCTTCATCTCCCAAACTGGGATGCAAGGAGACGTCGGTTTCGCGGCTACATGTCGCGATTTGACTCTCTCGTTTTGGTGCCCTTTCTCATGTCATGTGGGTTGAGAGGACTGCGACGCGTGCTACAGGCGACGGTCCAGGCCAGGTGCATGCATGTGGCTCGGCCGCAAGTGCAGAAAGGCTCCGGGAGTTATCTGATCCCCGGCCCATAATTGTATGCATGCAGATGCATGCACCTCACCTGGCCATGAGATGATATGGCCAATGGCGATGGATGTGATACGCTCGATCTGTATATGCTATACTTAGCAACAGCAGGAAACTAAAGTGGGCACTGGCACTGTGTGTATGTGACAGGTGGGAGAGAGATGGGGCTAGCAGCTACCTAGCAACAGGGGAATAATGTTAGGGAAACATTATTGTGGCAAGCTACGTGCTTGTCTATTCATCCGTTCGTTCGAAATTTTCCTAGATCTATGACTGTTAAGGGTAAAAAAATTCAATGAAATTTTGCATATTTTAGTGGGTCCAAAATATTTTTAACCCGGAAAGCCAGGGCAGATTCAAATTAATTTCAGAATAAATTTAAATTCAGTTAAAATTCATTAAAAATAAGTGGGAATTATAACTGTAAAATCCAAAATCATTTCTGTAATATGCAAATTTTCACATATTTCGGAAGGTCCAAAACTGGTTTGTCCTCGAAATTGAAAAGCTCAACAAATGACCCCATTTCATACAATCCTACAAACTAAAATCACACTACTGTAAAACAAATGTCACACAACAATAATGGAAAGTTTAGTTGTTGGTGATGTGCGAGCTTAGATGAATGACATCTTACAAAATTCCACGCAACTGCAAATTACCAAAAATCTTATTGTAATGTTGATTAAGCGAGGCATCGAGAAAATTCAGTTGAAACTATGTGATTAAATACCACCATGGAAGGTTGTGTGTTCGATCATGTCAAATTAAGTTGTGGTATATTGACCATTGGTTTCAAAATTTGAAGTTCCTATATTAATGAAACTGTTAGTTGAAAATCACCTCTTGGTAGGGTGATGGTGATAGCGTTTTGTAAGCGACTCCACCCAGTGCCCAAGGTGGTCCACGGACCATCAGTGGATTTTGCGACCGGTTCATAGACTTCACCCCAGAAAAAAGTACAACACAGCTACCAGAGTCCACATGACTCACATTGGACTCGAAAAATAGTATGATCCATGTTCCGTGGTCATGTCATAGTACGACAGTATGATCCGAATAGAACATCGGTGTAATATTGCCATATCTCAATTCTTCATTAACCGTAGCCGACAAAGAGCTCAGTGGCACGAAAGACTGTCAGTGGCGTGTGGTAGGCGAAGGTAGGCAATGCACAATTGGCCGATGCGGAAGCGCCAAAGGCAGGAATGCTTTTCATCTCCTTCGGAGTATGCAGTTGCTTTTTCTTTATGCAAATTATTGTCTTTGCATCGGCGATTTTAAAAAAATTGTACCAGTATGTTGGCATGTTTTTTTCTGTCCAAAAACGTTGTGTTGACCGGACCACACTATTTCAAAATTCTGGCCACGCCAATGACCCCCACCCAATAAGGGGGTGATCCTCATTTTCTATAAAAAAGGATTTAAATCTGGCACTCACATTTACACTCACGCCAGGTGGGCTCAACGTAGGGATTCAATCATATTCTAGGATCTATCAGTGGTCAGTGTCATTGTAGCTATGGTTCATTGGCGCACTCGTGTTGGTGTCTGTGTTTGTGTGTATTTCAGTGTAATCGCAAAAAGAAAAATGGTCACCGGTGGTAGTTAACGCCAACTTGACTACAAAATAGTTCTTTTGGAGTGTGGCTTGGTCTCAATCGACTGAGATTTAACCAAGTCTTAGTCAAGTGACATAACATGTAAGATCTCACGGGTATAATATCGATTGAGACTTAACAAGACAGGTTCTTTTGGTACAACATAATGCATGCTTCGTGTGCTCTAAATGCAGGTTTTTAACTTCATACAAGGGTTGTTCTTCCGTTCTCAGACGTGTGCATCAAATACTAAATGTGCCGCAATGATAATCGATAAAGGTGATTCGTTCGTTGCGAATCTTGGCACCTGACCATAATTGCTTGCGGAATGTTCACCGGTTTTTGAGACTTTGACAAGAAGGGAAATGTGGAAAAGGAGAGAGACCACTAATACCCCAGTTGGATGGAATCTACGGCGCACGCACGCCGGTTTCTAGAGTGTACAAAGTGTACGACGTCCCACCTAGTTGATGACGATGGTAGCCTCAATATGATGGTGTGTGTACTACTAGTAGTTTTGGCGTGAGATATTTAAATTGCTAGGAAGGAAGGAAGAGACAGGAGCGAGGAGACTATGGTTCCGAAAATGTTCGGGCAGGATAAGCCCGGCAGCATGCGTAGGCCGTGGTTTGCGACCAGGTTCACCGGCCTACTCCGTGTATGTTCTATCCATCCTATCCAGGCCGAAATTAACAGATAAACTACGGCTGCCATTTGTACAGGAGAAGGCGCGCCCACACGTCTCTTAATTTCATAGGGGACTAGTATATCCGTCTCGATCCACCAGATATTCCTGTGGCTGCGTTTCAACAAGAAGAAGAGTATATATGTACGTCTCCATCCATTGGCCAAATACATAATCAGATATAGTAAATCCTACATTAGGGCATCTCCAACACGAACCTCAAAATGGGCATACTATTTGTCCGTGAACAGTGATACTGAAGCCGGCCATTCAACGCTTGCCCCAAACATTCACCCGCAATAAAAGAACTTAAACGTAATTCATGCAAACGACGAAATTCATGTAAACGGACATAAAGTTCAATATACTTTACATAAACGGGACAATATTTCATCCATTCAACTAAAGGCTGCAAAAACCTCAACTGGTTTGTGGTGGACGGTAACCTAGTATGTCTAGCGGGGTAGGTCGGCACCTCCATTTCCATCAATGATGTTGTTGTCGTCGGAGTGGTCTTTCCAGCAACGGAAGGAAGCAGGGAATGGGCAACCCTGCCCGGCCGCCACCTGGTGCTCGCGGAGGATCCACCTCGGCATCCTCCTGTGTCGTGCGAAGAGCCGCCTCGCCCAACACTGACCTTGGTCAGGGAGCCCTGGCCTTGCCCATGCCGACAACGGCGAAGGTGTCGCTGAGCGACTATTCCTCTCGGATCTTGGCGAGCACCCTGTCGAGGCAGCGCTCGCCGCAAAGACTTCTCTAGGGTGGTCACCAACCAGCTGCAGGCCCATGCCTTTGTGAGGACCCAGGCCGACGTGGCGTTGGACTTCACGAACGCCGCCCCTTCAGTGTCGTCTCCCTGGCCGTCCTCTCCTTCGCCGACATGATGCTCCACGAACGAGGAGCCACCACACCACCGTAGCTGCTGAGATATTGGAGGAGGCGTCCACGCGCCTTCATGATTTCCGGAGGCACCTCCTCCTTCATGGCATTGATAAACCAATGGTATGGTGGCGACATGACTCGTCGATGCGGGTGTACCGGCTGTGCGTGGTGGCGACAACCGCTCCTCCTATATGTGGCATCCGATTTGAATGCCACAATTGCACCTGGGGGAGAAATGCTCCGCCCTGACGCACCGGAGAGGCGGAGACACAGGCTTCACCTTAACGCGGTGGAGCTGTGGTGGTGGCAGTGCCGCCCCATGGTCCATGAGCCACCGCTCAAGGAGTATATCTCGATTCACTTGGTACTTCTCGTCTGTCACCACGGCCTCCGCGAGGAGGCGCGACTACTGCTCATCGTCGCCGCATGAGATCTCCTTCTAATAGGAGCCGGGCACCATGGAGGATAACAGCCTGGGAGAGTGTTGGCGGCGGCGCCGTGATCCGAAAGGAGATTCAAAGCCACCACCTACCGATGCGGAGAACCAATACTTTAGTATCGTCGATGATGATGAGTAGAGACGGAGAAGAGCAGATCGGCGGTGACCGGAGATGGGAGAATGATAGGATGTGAGGTGTGGTGTTGGCAGCGTTGGAGCCATGCTTAAATAGCAGCGATCAGGTGAATGGATAGGCAGCCGGCTTCAATGTGGCGCACATGAGTAGACTTCTCGGTCGCCGCATCGGCATTGAAGTTGTGCCGCTCGCTCGTCCGGTCACGTCGCTCTCACCGGTAGCAATGACGTGGTGTCACGTTCGCTCTGAAGCAGCCTGATCGACATGATGCATGACAACCGTTTGACGTGAAGAGGGTTTTTTATGTGGAGAGAGTTTTTGATGGGACATGGCGGTCAGGCGCGTACATGATGGACGTCCGGAATCCTGCAAACCTCCCCGGGTTTATGATCGGTTTGCGGATTTCGGACACACAGACACATCCATGGACCGATGCAGCACCGTGTTGGGTCCTCGGTATGAACGTTTACGGATTATCCCCCTAATTTTATCGTGTCCTTTTACCAAATTGATATTGCATAGCTGGGCACTTGATCGATCACACACACATACACCCTCGCAAAAAAAAAAAGAGATCACACGCACATATATTGAGAAGCGATGTGTGTTGCGAACCAACCTGTGGTTTGGATGGTTAGGTGGATAATTGTATCCCCAGCCCAGTCTTGATACTCGTATTTATTTCAGAATTTTCGGCAATGTGCATTCAGTGGGAGAAGACGTTTATGTCGACTACGAGGCGTCTTCGGTGAGTTCGTCAATATCAAAATGATTTGCTGGCTAAGTCTTTAGATGCTTGTAGGGATAGAGCTTGCATATGTGTTCATATCTGGTTGAGTGTGTGCGTGTATATATGAGCACCGTGTTCAAAAACAAAAAAGAGAAGGGATGTCTGTATAGTCCACACGTACCTTCCACATCTCTCGACGCGTCCCAAGTCTTGTGTTATCTTCCGAGGTCTTTCCTTTAGTTAGCCACCGCCCACCGCCGGTGTCAGAGAAGGAATAATGTAGTGGTAGCACTTGGTACGACGGTGAAGGTGGACCAGGATCCATCGATGCCATGGCTACCCAACTTCACAGGTACCGGATCGATGGCAAAATTCGTTGTTCATTCTTGGAAGTTTCTGCCGGCGACGACGACCGCGCGACGTATACACACGGCAGCGACGGCTCCAGCCATGGACCAGATCGAGGGTCCCCGACCCCTACCCGACACACACAGCACGTCGATCCAGGGCGCGCGGGGACAGCTAAGGCAGCCCGACTTCGGCGACCGTTGACAAATCATAGCATTCGGTCTGTGCACGTTGAAAAGTTGAAACATATGAGTAGATCAGGATTCAGAGATCGGAGGCAGGGGACCTGCAGTTAAGTTTGCCACAGTGGCCGCCGAGATCCATGGCCACCACAGATGACATGCATGGCACGGCCGTGCAAACATATATATATACACCTGTCTGTCTCGTGACTCTGTTGGGTGAACGCGAGGACGAGGACGACGACGACGATCATAAATTCGTAATACCGCGGTACCAGGAAGCTGAACCCTGGTTACTGCCGCTGGCTGCTGCCTAGCTGCTCCAAACTCTACAGTTATGGCGAGTCAACCTTCCATGGCGTTGCCGTTGCAGGTCCCGGCCGACTCCGTGGGTGGCTCACATCCACGCGCCGGTCCTCGTTCTTCAGTCACAGGGTCTTCCCCACAATGCTTTTCTTGTACCTCTCTTCGAGCCACATAATTTCACTGTCGCTAGGTGTAAGTATTTTATACTACTAGTTGATTTTTTTATAACCTAATTTATTACCTCCACACGGTTTCTACCGGCTAACCCCGATCAAGAAGCAACCCAACCAGCTGGTAGGTTTCACTTCGCCTTCTCCACATATACGTAGAGTACGTATGCAGCAAGTTGGAGTATATTACGTTGGTTCTTGGGGGGCACGAAATAAACAAATCTGATAGTAGAAAAATCGGAGCGATGACGTCAGAGGATAAGCACGATGTTGGGAGGGCATGGGATGCCATTGGGTGGAGCGGACACTCGTCAAACTTGACAGATACCCCATGCCCATGTTAGCGCATCACAGCAGATCAGTTCAGAGCTTGGTCAAATGCTTAATTAATTTACACCCCCACTTGGCCACCACCATTCACCCATCGAGCCGATCACTTTTCGTACTATTATTAGTTTACTACTACCTCTGTGTCTCGTAATATAAGACGTTTTTACAGTTTAAATTAAACTGCAAAATCATCTTATATTATGGAACGGAGGGATTACTATACATGATTTAGTTGGACGAAAATGGAGTAATGTGCGCCACTAGTCCACAAACTCAAATTGATCGCACACTTTAAGTCAACAACTTAAGAAGTGATCGGATTTAGTCCGCAAACTCGTTGATTTGATCAAACAAGATCAAAACCGGCCCGACCGGGAAAAAACCGGCTACGTGGATACTTTGTCATCGACCTTTTAACTGCCGTGAATTCATTAATTTTTATAGGGGTCTATTTGCAAAGTGGAGGGGTTTTTTCTCATAAACCATGCTAACGTTGTTTGGAGTGAAAACTATTAAAAAGTTGTGTTTCCGAGGACTTGAACCTTGGCCGTTCACCTTAGACAATGCCTGAATGACCACTGGAACACCACGTTACCACACTAATATGCTGCTCAGATGTATATATACATATCTATATATATTTACGTATAATCAGGAGAAAAATATATATTAAAACGCATGTTCTGAGGATTTTTGAGCACAGGCCGTCTAGTTTAGAAATTGGCTTCCAGACCAATACACCATGAAGCGATTTATGTTCCAATAAGCATCCTTTTGCTGTACATGTATATACACTATAAACTAATTTATGTTCCAATAGACAGAATTTTTGAAAGCAAAATATATACATCTTGTCGACAATATAAAACATCACATTCAATATATAACTCACACTTCAGACAATATAAAGAACATGACTTCAATGGCAATAGCATTCGTAAGGCAACAGTCAAGCGAAAGATAAGGAAAGAGATTGCCTGATTGAAATCGATCGGATGGTAACGCCTGTTTTTTCTCTCTCTCCTGGTTCTATGTGAAAATATATATACTGGGATGCAAAGCAGTGTGCAAACCTGATGTTTTTGCAGTGGTCATTGAGACAGTGCATAGTCCGAACGAACAAGGTTCAAGTCCTAGCCAACACATTTTTCTAATACTTTTTTCACTCCAAACGACGTTAGCATGGTTTATGAGGAAAAACCGGCCAATTTGCAAGTAGACCCCTGCAAAGAATAGTGAATTCATGAGCAGTCAAAGGAATGATGACATGGCATCCACGTGGTCGGTTTTTTTCCCTATCGGGCCGGTTTTGACTTTATTTGATCAAATCAACGAGTTTGCGGACTAAATCTGATCACTTCTTGAGTTGTTGGCCTAAAATGTGCGATCAGTTTGAGTTCATAGACTAGTGACGCATTTCACTCACGAAAATGCACAAGTACCCGCTGCTTGACAGAGTGTTGAATGTTTGACGAGAAAGAAACAATTTCAGTACGGTGCCGACGGGCTTCATTTGTCCAACAATGGAATCGCGGTCAACTAATCTTGCGTATCCATACCGTCCGAAACAGATGACGGAATCGATCCATTTCCGTGAAGTCGATCGATATGACAGTGATCCTCTCATGTGCTTTCGGCAGATAATTATTGATTGCGTCTCAGACTAACAACTAGCGATCGAGGACAAACGTATACGTAAATCGTTGCTGACGGACACCCACGGAATGGAATCCTGCATACCTACCGCCCATCACCAAGCGGCAGCATTCAGAAAACAAAAGGCTACTCTACTCCAGCCCAATATGTTGTTAAAAAGACACAAGTGGCATCGACCGCTCTTTTTCTCCGCACAAGAATAAAACGGTGCTATACGTCTACAGTAGCTTCACGCATCTTGGGTACAACAAGAGAAGCTAGCTGTCGATCGAGGAAGCCATCTACGCACAAGCCAGGTACTAATTCCGTCGACTCCCTTATCCACGTAGCCATCGGGAGAAATTCCCACTTGACAACACGTTCGTCCATAGCAACCATGCATGCGTAATGCGTTCCCTATTATGTCTGTCTCTGTGTTGTGTTTCTGCAAACCAGCATCAGGTGCAAGGCAGGGAATTCGGACTTAAGATAACTCTCAAGCAAGTTGTCTTGTGGCATTATTAGTAGCAAATGGGGCCACGTATGGAGACAATATATCTCTGCTTTTGATATTTTTATTTATGCTTACCGTAACGCATACGTACATGGTCCTCAACAATTCAAACAAGCAGGAGATTGCAGACAAAGTTAATCATAATAATATGCGAAGAAAGTTTGAGACATTTCAACCACGACAGAGAAACATTTCCAGGCAATGAGTGCTACTACTATTCAGCTTAGCCTTCGGGGCAAAGAAACGTACAAGTCTAAAGTCCAAGTCGTCGTGTCAGACTGTCAGGCTAAGCTCGTGGTTTTTCTCCGCCTCCATGTGGGTGATGTCTCCAGCATTGGTGCACACAAGTTCGTTCTAGTCAAGCTCTGCAGGTCACAGACTGAAGCCTGATAGATCCATTCAAATGTGTTTAGTCTGTATTCAATCAACGTTGATCTGAGGAGTTTAGAACCACACGATGACACGACCAAGAAAGCCATGTAGCAAAAAGAAGAGGGCCGCTCTGAATAATACAAGATGTGTATCATTGCTTATCATTGTATATTTGAAAGCTATCCACCACCCCTCATGTCCATCCTCTTGCTTTTTTTTTGGAAAAATAAGGTTAAGACCCTCGGCCTCTGCATCAATTGATGCATACGGCCATCTTTATTTATTATTCAACATAGATCTAACAAGAACATACGTCAAACCCCCGTAGCCATCACTCACACCTACAAAACTCGATAATGTTGAGTGCTCTCGCTCCCCATATCTAAAACCGGCGCCGTCGCCGATCCATCCACATAACGTATTGGAACCTACAACCGGTGCAGCAGACGTAAAGCGTACACCACATGCACACATTTAGACGCCGCCATCATCATCGAACCGCTGACCCATCTTCAGCAGAGAGATTTGCATCATCCTTGCTAGTCCGTCCATCCATTGACGCCACCATGGCGTTCAACGGTGCCACGGCCCGCGCTCTTCCGTCCATACGCGAAGATACTGGAAGATCTGTCGTGCGTAGCACCTGCCGACCAGGCATGACACAACGTAGCATCTGTCGGCTAGGCATGACTTGACATCTCCATCGAAAGCTCCATGCAAGACGAAGCCGCTCCACCTCCTGTCTCTGTCTTCCAGCTCTGCTCCATAAACGATGCTCCCAAGAGAGAAAACAACACTACAGTACCTCCATCGTCCGATCTGGAAGACCAGATCCTAGGGTTTCCCCGGAGCAGCACGAGTGGATCGATAGTAGTTAAACGACGATGGCTTCATCATGGTAATGACACAGAACGCCTCCATTGCCTGCCATCGGCTTGGTTTTCACCGACAACTATGTCTTCCCGACTCCCAGCCAAAACTAGATGGCACATCTCGAGATTTGACCATCCAGCCTCAGGCCGACCACCCCCGACGGAGGAGATGTCCACCACAGCCAACGACGCTGACCAGATCAGATCTGACCGGAGGCGCCACCGACCAGTCAACCATGGCCACATCCCTTCCTTATCCGCCCTCCCCATGAAGCCACCGGAGCAACGCTGAACCGTCGGGAAAGACGAAGATCGAAGGGCGATCTCGCGCCGCCGGTCCCTCCAGACCGCGGGGCTGCAGCCTAGATCCCCGCAGTCCCCATCACCAGCGGTGCCCGGGCTTAGTCGGGGCACGTCTCTGGGGACGACGAGGTGGAGGAGAGGGGGTAGGGGGCGGCAGCCGGGGCGCTGGGGTTGGCCCCCTGATCGCCCTGCAGGGAGTGATACGAGGGAGCCATGGGGGGGGGGGCTTCAATATCTGCTTAAAACTCCTTAGTTCTAGGACTGGTTGGGGATCTATCCATCCTCTTGCTAGGATCATGCAGATAATCACAACGTCTTTCTCATGTCTTTGTTCTCACATGTGCAAGAATTTTCGTTCGTGGCCGAAATGGTGAGCTCCTATCTGTCTTACCTATGTTGACAACACTAAGCATCGACCCTTGTGAAATGTGTAATACACTAATGCCAGCATGGTATCAGGATGCTTGTTGCGCCAAATCGTTTGCTCTATGTTTTTCATGTCATGATATATTAGCAATACAAAACAATCGTAGGTGGAAGTTATATCTAGAAAATTATTATGAAAATTATTAAGTGATTCAAAAAATCTGAAGTCCTCGGATGCTTGTTGCACTGCTTTAGGATGATTTCTCATGATAACTACTTCTGCAAATTATTGCCATCCAAGGACTTCGTATTTTTTTAATTGAATATGAACCAAACAGCTTTTCAAATTTCTCCAGCTTCTCAAAATGAGTAGTCAATGAACGAATTTCACGTCAACGATTACTAGAAAATAATTGAATCTGAAGGATTCCATAACTGACAGCTGTATTTCTTCATCTTATCATTGTTCAGCAAAATACTTCTCACGTTTACTTTGAAGTTCTGTAGAAAAATTTGGCTCTGTATGTCTCTACCAGCTGCAATGGCTTTTCCAATCTCAATACTAGCATCATGCTTTAGTTATGTACTTCTGAAAATATGCTATCACCTCTTAAACATGTTTGTTAGTGCACCTATGCACATAATCTTTTCATGGAACTTTTGGCGCAGCATATTTGCAGAAAACAAAACATTATGCCACACCAGAGTACCAACTAAACTTTCAAAATTCTCAAGAGCACTGAACAAAGAATGAGCATCACTTACGACTGTTGGTTCATCATAGAAGGCTCCTCCAATTCCTTCGGAATTGATCTTACTTGCAGAGTTTGGTACCTGATAGTCCGCACACTCTTTGTAGGACTCACCCAATGAGCACTGGACAAAGGTTTGAGGGTTAGTTTTGGTGCTCTTGAAAGATTGTCAAGCAAAACATTACACCTTTTAGTAGAACATGAAAACTATACATATATCCACTGTATAACAAAGAATAATGTAATACCTTGTTTGCAAGATTTCACCACATCAAAAGGAGTGAAAATCAAACTATGACATAGGCATGGCATCTATAACGTTTTAAGGTTAATTTGAAGCAAATAACTTTGGACACCTTGGTGTTGGCCCTTCATATTGGAAACATTGTCATAGCCATGATCTCTCGCATTAGCGACATTCAAATCAAGAGAATCCAGTGTGCGCATGAATACCTTAAAAATCGCAAAACCTGACGTGTCATCAACCTTTCAGAACTCTAGGAAAAAGTCCTCCACTCATTTGTTCTTCGTGGCTCACAACCTGAGTAATACTTGGCATTGCTACCTCTTTTAGCACTGCGTTGGTTTTCCCCGAAGAGGAAGGGATGATGCAGCAAAGTAGCGTAAGTATTTCCCTCAATTTTTGAGAACCAAGATATCAATCCAGTAGGAGGCTACGCGCGAGTCCCTCGTACCTGCACAAAACAAATAAATCCTCGCAACCAACGCAAATAGGGGTTGTCAATCCCTATAGGGCTACTTACGAGAGTGAGATCTGATAGATATGATGAGGTAATATTTTTGGTATTTTTATGATAAAGATACAAAGTAAAATAAAAGCAAAGTAAATAGCAAAGTAAATAACTAAGTAGTAGGAGATTGATATGATAAAGATAGACCCCGGGGCCATAGGTTTCACTAGTGACTTCTCTCGAGAGCATAAGTATTCTACGGTGGGTGAACAAATTACTGTTGAGCAATTGACAGAATTGAGCATAGTTATGAGAATATCTAGGTATGATCATGTATATAGGCATCACGTCCGAGACAAGTAGACCGACTCCTGCCTGCATCTACTACTATTACTGCACTCATCGACCGCTATCCAGCATGCATTTAGAGTATCAAATTAAAACAGAGTAAGGTCTTAAGCAAGATGACATGATGTAGAGGGATAGACTCATGCAATATGAAGAAAACCCCATCTTGTTATCCTCGATGGCAACAATACAATATGTGCCTTGTTGCCCTTACTGTCACCGGGAAAGGACACCGCAAGATTGAACCCAAAGCTAAGCACTTCTCCCATTGCAAGAAAGATCAATCTAGTAGGCCAAACCAAACTGATAATTCGAAGACACTTGCAAAGATAACCAATCATACATAAAAGAATTTAGAGAAGATTCAAATATTATTCATAGATAGACTTGATCATAAACCCACAATTCATCGGTCTCAACAAACACACCGCAAAACGAAGATTACATCGAATAGATCTCCACAAGAGAGGGGGAGAACATTGTATTGAGATCCAAAAAGAGAGAAGAAGCCATCTAGCTACTAACTATGGACCCGTAGGTCTGAAGTAAACTACTCACACTTCATCGGAGAGGCTATGGTGTTGATGTAGAAGCCCTCTGTGATCGATGCCCCCTCCGGTGGAGCTCCGGAACAGGCCCCAAGATGGGATCTCGTGGATACAGAAAGTTACGACGGTGGAATTAGGGTTTTGGCTCCGTCTCTGATCATTTGGGGGTACGTGGGTATATATAGGAGGAAGAAGTACGTCGGTGGAGCAACATGGGGCCCACGAGGGTGGAGGATGCGCCTGGTAGGGTAGGGCGCGCCCCCTACCTCGTGGCCTCCTGTTACCTGCCTTGACGTAGGGTCCAAGTCTGCTGAGTCGTATTCGTGAGAAAATCACGTTCCCGAAGGTTTCATTCCGTTTGGACTCTGTTTGATATTCCTTTTCTTTGAAACCCTAAAACAGGCAAAAAACAACAATTCTGGGCTGGCCCTCCGGTTAATAGGTTACTCCCAAAAATAATATAAAAGTGGATAATAAGGCCCAATATTGTCCAAAACAGTAGATAATATAGCATGGAGCAATCAAAAATTATAGATACGTTGGAGACGTATCAGGCATCATTTACGGAATTTAAGATAACCTTTCTCACAACATCAACAAGAATTGAAATTAACTCATTCTGAATGTTGTGTCCAAGATAATGATGATGGATTTCATTGTTTTGAAATGTGTCTAATGCATTCTTGCATCACATGATCAAATTTAGAAATTATTTAATTTGTGCTCAGATTTCCAGATAATTACCACTATTATCTTGATACCACGAAATGTCCAAGTATGATTTGCAAGATAATTCACATAATAAATTATTCTTACCAAAACATGTCTTCAACCCTTCTTTTCCATTACCCTCGTAGACCGATCAAGGGAGGGAGTCCTACTCGGAGGTGCCGTGCGTTCGGTACTTGATCAGTCGGATCGTGAAGACGTACAACTACATCAACCACGTTGTGCTAACGCTTCCGTTTTCGGTCTACGAGGGTACGTGGACAATGTCGTGGATCTAAGACTGACAGTAGAATGGGGGGTAAGTATGAGGAGGCAAGACCCTAGCTATGGAGGAGTTGTACGGACGAGTTTTACGAGTTCAGGCCCTTCTCGGAGGAAGTAACAGCCCTACGTCTCGGTGCCCTGAGGCGGTCGACTGGATTATATGAGTGTGTGTTTACAAAAGTGCGAACCCTTGTCCCAGAGGAGGAGGGTGGCTTATATAGAGTGCGCCAGGACCCCAGCTCCCCTCCGTTACACAGGGTTCAATGTTCATAAAGGAGGGGCGTTACTGGTAACGCCTGCAGTAAAGTGTTATATATACCCATAAAGCTATGGTTTAAGTCTTGACCGTTGCAGAGTGGAGAGTTTCTCATCTTCTGGTGGTCGAGTGTCTTCAAGGTGGTGGAGTGAGCGCATCTTCATGGTCGAGTGGACGATGGTTTCTCTTCAACTGCTTCTGATTCTTTGCAGAGATGTCCTTGGGGAGGGTATGTCGGACAGGTCCATGGCCCTACCCTAGGTACATAGCTTCATAATTAGCCCCCGAATGGATCAGGGTTTGAGTGGGGAAGGAGTTGGGAACACTTCCGACCCATTCTTTGTGTTACGAGTATATCCTATTCTGGAACAATGAGTTGAGGTGATGACGTCGACTCCTTTCTCAGTCACCGTGGTCCATTTTTGGTTTTTGTCGAGTGAATTTTCACGGTAGAATTCCGAATGATGATGCAGAGGATGTTTGTCTTCAGTCTGACAGGTTGTTCTGCTCTCCGCGGATCTCGCGGGATTTGAATTTTGGGAAGCGCGCCAGACAGACAAAAACGAGGTTATCGGGACGGATTAGGCAAGTCTCCTCGATCCCTGAGCCACCTTTTTCACCACGTATTGCGCGCGCGACTGTTGCAGGATTTGTTTAGATCGCTTGGGTCCACCCGTCAGTCACTCGGATGACGACCTTATAAAAGGCCTCGGACCAGGCCTCTGCCCCGTGCGCTCCCATTCTCTCTTCTGCTCTCAATCTCTCCGCCACGCTCGCTTCCGCCCTCATCGCCGGACCTTTACTCGAGCTCGACCCGCCGCCATGGGGAAGGAGAGGACGGTGGCGCTGGAACGCGCGAAGAAGGCGACAGTGAAGGCGAAGGGCAAGCGGACCAGCCGGGGCGGATCCTCGTCGAGATCCGGCCTGCCGACGGGCTGGATCCAGGACGACTGGATCCGCTCGACAATCACCCAGGACGACCTCGACGACCTGGTGGAGGGGGGGCTGATCCCCCACAAGTCAGCACGACTCCCGGGGATGAAACCGAGCCGCAGCCGAAGGAGGGTGAGTGTGTTCTCCTCGCCACTCACGTAGATCGCGGATTCTCACTGCCCCCCATCCTTTCTTCCGGTTTTTTTTGAACTTCTTTGGGGCCCAACTCCACCATTTCACCCCAAACACTATAGTATATCTGGCCGCTTTTATGTCGATGTGCGAAAACTTCTTGGGTTGTCGACCGCACTGGGGCCTTTTCAAACACATCTTCACCTGCCGATCCCAGTCGGTCAAAAAGGCCAAGTCGAGTGACGAGAGGACACAAGTGATCCAGATGTGCGGGTGTCTGGGGATCCAGATGAGGAGCAAGAGTACTTTCCCAGCCATGATTCTTCCTGACTCGGTCCAGGGCTGGCAGTCGACTTGGTTCTACTGTAAGGATCAGCCGACCCCCGGCCAGTCGACTGGACTTTCTCCTTTTTCTTTGGCTCGAGTGGAGAAGCCCGCCCCCCTGAAGGTAGTTCCAGAAGAGAAGGCGCAGGTCAAGGTGCTGGTCGAGCGGGTCGTCCAGCTTGTCCGCGATGGGGTGACCGGAATGGACCTGCTGGAGGTCTTTCTCGGTCGACGCATCCAACCTCTTCAGGCGCGCGATCATCCGATGTGGATGTATTCTGGGCTCAAGGATTCCACTCGGATCCACCCGGAGGACGTCAGCGAGGACACCTTGGAGAAGTGGTTGATGGGGATCACCAGCAACAAAGACAACCCTCGGGGGTCTAGGAGGGTGATTCCATTCGACAACTCGCACCAGCCGGAGCAGGTATAATTCTGTCTTATCGAGTATCTTTTCGATTCACCGAGTGACATCTTGTTTATGGTTGATTGAATTTCCTTTGATCATTGTCCTTTCAGGCCCTCATTGACATGTACTCAATGCCCAACGGAGTGCAGGACCAAGAGGCTAAGGAAGAAGGGAGCGGTGGCGAGAGCGGCGAGGAGCATTCAGAGGCCGAGGAAGATGAGGAGAGCGACGAATCGACTGGTGACGAAGAAGTCGACTCGCCTCCTCGCAGGGAGAGGAGATCCAAACAAGCCCACAACCCGGCGAGTGCTCCGGACTTAGTGGCCGCGCCGACTGGTCAGACTTCGAAGCGTCCTAGGACGTCTTCCCCAACGCCGGCTGAAAAGGCTCCAAAGCAGTCCAAAGTTGCGCCGCCTCCAGCGCCGAAAGCATCGAAAGCCACCTCTTCCAAACTGCCAAAAGCTTTGCCCAGGCTCAAAGTGACCGTTCCTACTATCTTCGGGTAACCATCTGACTTGTCTTTTTCGTCGACTCGATTAACCAGACGTAACCGATTGAATACGGGTCTTTGCGGTGCTACTACGTCAGGAACCTCTTCTTCCCAGTACCGAGACGAGGAAATGGAAGATGCTGTAACCTCCAACCCAGGTATAAACTCTTGTGATCTTGTTCTGGATTCTTTGGTCGACTGCGTTCGTGTGGTTCACTTGGGGTCGAATGATCTGTCTTGCAGCTCCACCCAACATCATTGGTCTTCCAGATGACGATGAAGATGTGGCTCATAAGCACAGGAAGAGCAAGAAGGTAGCTGCTGGCAGGGTGGCTCGGCAAGAACCAACTCCAACACCTCCCGCCCGTCAAGCTGAAGACGCGGGCAGGGCCTCTCTGACGTTCGCTGCACCCTTGTCGAGTAGGCCTCCCGCACCGTCGACTGCACCTGTGGTTCCTTCAACTGTCCAACTCCACGCCACAGAGCTCCAAGCCACCGCACCTGGGTCGTCTGCACACTTTTTCACCAGCTACCCCGTCCCGGACAACCAGTCGGAAGCGGCTGCGGAAGCCATTCGACAGGCTGACATGATGATGGAGCGGGTGAAGACGGTGCACGAGAACAGCCAGGCTGCCTACAACGCCGGTGCCGCCCTTCGGGCCAATGTCCAGGTGAGTAAACTTTCCGACTGTTTTTTTTCTCGAAAAATCTTCTTCTGCACAATCTCCCGTTGTTTGCGTCGAATTGGAGCACCCACTGGGTGTTTTGTTGTTTTTGGTAGTTTCGCTCTTCCACTCGGTCTGGGCGAGTGGGATCAGAATCGGTGGGGGCACGCTAAGTGCACCCACTGGGTGCAGTCCCCGAGACCATGGTCGACCACTGGCAGTCGACTGGGGTCTGAGTTCTTCGTTCTTTTCTTTCTACTCCTTACACTCGACTCCGGCGGGCTGATCGAGTAAGATCCGAACCGGCGGGGGCACGCCAAGTGCACCCACTGGGTGTAGTCCCCGAGACCGCGGTCGACTGCTAGCAGTCGACTGGGGTCTTAACAGCTTGCTGCCCCCCTTTTTTTACCTGGTCCGGGCGGACCGGATGAGTTGAGTCTTAGTCAGCGGGGGCACGCCAAGTGCACCCGCTGGGTGTAGCCCCTGAGACCGCAGTCGACTGTGTGCAGTCGGCTGGGGTCTAAATGGACTTCTTTAGGTTTTATTCACTCGGAAGTGAACCACCTTTGATCCTATCGATTGATCTGTCTTTTGCCTTCTGCAGAAGTCTTGTACTCTTATTTCGAAGTTTGCTGAACTCAAGGAGAAGCAGAGGCAACTCAACTTAGACTTGGAATTGGCTCAGCAAAATCTGAAAAAAGCTCAAGATGAGGCCGCTGGTATGGAAGGTAACTGATTGTCGACTGACTCTCAATATATCTCTTTGATCTCTTCTTTGACTCGATTGCTTCTTTTGCAGAGAAAATGAAGTTGGCTCTGGAGAAGAAAGACCGGACCTCGCCGCCGCGCAGAAAGCATCCCAAGACAAAACCGCTCTCGCAGACAAGAAGCTTGCTTCAATCGGAACGCTTGAAGGAGAGGTGAACATACTGAAATCTTGTCTTAATGAAGCTAACCACGAAGTTACCAGTCTGAAGAAGGACAAGGTCATCCTGAATGAAAAGTTGGAGTCTGCAATCCGCAAGAGGAATGACACAGAAGCTTATCTAAGGACTCTCGCCAAGAAGCTTTATCTCGCGCTGGAAGGTATTTCCTTTAATCCGACTGTGTTGATGCTTGCGATCGGATCTTGCTCGGTCGATTGACTAACTTTTGGCTGCAGAACTCTGCCAAGACTTCGACGAAGAAACTGGAAGGGTCGAGATGGGTCTGGACCCTATCGCTTCCCCAGTCTGTGATGAAACTACGATGAACATGCTCCGACGGGAGTCCCGTATCGCCAGCGCCACAAGCTACCTCGCACGCCTGAAGGAGGTTGTCTCTCGAATCGACTCATCGCTTTTGCCGGGGGCGATGCTTCAGAATGACGTGGAATCCTTGATGACTCGACTGAACGAGATCACTGACCGAGTGCAAGAATGGAAGAAATTCTCTGCCCGGTGCGGTGCTGACGTTGCGCTGTCCTTGGTGCGAGTCCATTGCAAGGAGGCTCGTGAAGATAAACTGGCTGCGATCAAAGTCGCTGACACCAAAAAGCACGACTTCTAGTTCTTCATGGAGACTTTCATCGCTGCCGCCACTCAGATTGCTGATGGGATCAACCTGGACTCATTCGTGGAGCCTGCCAGCCCTCCTCCGGCCGAGTGAACAGACTCATGAAACTTGAATACGCTTTAAATTTGCCTCGGAATGCCGAGTGATTGCTGTAACCGTTGAACTCCTTCGGGCTTGATGCCCGAGTACTTTTGATTTGCTGCTGAATATGAATCAACTTCGTTTCACCAGACGATTGGAATGCTGAATCTGTGGCTGGCTTCTTGGCTCGCAGCAAGTCACTCGGATTTGCATTTTTTTGGTATTCTTGCAATTCTACTACGGCCATCTGGGCATCGGCGATATTTGAGCCCTTCTCGAAGCACTCTTCTGCCTTCTTCCGATTACCAGAGATAGTAATCACTCCTCTGGGACCTGGCATCTTCAGTCTGAGGTACACGTAACATGGTCGAGCCATAAATCGTGCATAAGCTGGCCTGCCTAGAATTGCATGATAAGCACTCTGGAAATCCACAACTTCAAACGTCAACTTTTCTTTCCGGTAATTTTTGGAATCACCGAAAACCTCGTCGAGTGCAATCTGACCGAGGGATGCGGCCTTCTTGCCTGGAATGACCCCATGGAAACTCATATGGCTTTCACTGAGCCTGGACATCGGAATGCCCATTCCTTTCAACGTTTCTGCATATAGTATGTTCAGACCACTGCCACCGTCCATCAGGACCTTTGTCAGTCGAGTGCCTTCGACCACCGGGCCGACCACCAATGCTTGCCTCCCAGGGGTGGCGATGTGCGCTGGATGACCAGACTGGTCGAATGTAATGGCAGTCTGTGACCACTTCAAGTAACTGGGTGTCGCTGGAGCGACCATGTTCACTTCCCTGTTGATAACTTTCAATTGACTTTTGCTCTCGACATCAGCAAAAATCATCAGAGTGGAATTCACGTGGGGATTGTTGGGGAACGTAGCAGAATTTTAAAATTTTCTACGCATCACCAAGATCAATCTATGGAGTCATCTAGCAACGAGGGAGAGGGGAGTGCATCTACATACCCTAGTAGATCGCGCGCGGAAGCGTTCAAGAGAACGTGGTTGATGGAGTCGTACTCGTCGTGATCCAAATCACCGATGACCTAGCGCCGAATGGACGACACCTCCGCGTTCAACACACGTACGATTGGGAAGATGTCTCCTCCAACTTGATCCAGCAAGGGGGTAGGAGAGGTTGATGAAGATCCAACAGCACGACGGCATGGTGGTGGAAGCAACGGTGATCTCGGCAGGGCTTCGCCAAGCTCAGGGAGAGGGAGGAGTGTCACGGGAGGGAGAGGGAGGCGCCAGGGGCTAGGGTGCGGCTGCCCTCCCTCCCCCCCACTATATATAGGGTCCCTAGGGGGGGCGCCGGCCCTAGGAGATCCAATCTCCAAGGGGGGGCGGCCAAGGGGGTGGCTTTCCCCCCAAGCCAAGTGGGGCGCCCCTACCCCTAGGGTTTTCAACCCTAGGCGCAGGGGGAGGCCCAAGGGGGGCGCACCAGCCCACTAGGGGTTGGTTCCCCTCCCACTTCATCCCATGGGGCCCTCTGGGATAGGTGGCCCCACCCGGCGGACCCCCGGGACCCTTCCGGTGGTCCCGGTACAATACCGATTACCCCCGAAACTTTCCCGATGGCCGAAACTTGACTTCCTATATATAAATCTTCACCTTCGGACCATTCTGGAACTCCTCGTGACGTCCGGGATCTCATCCGGGACTCCGAACAACTTTCGGGTTACCGTATACTAATATCTCAACAACCCTAGCGTCACCGAACCTTAAGTGTGTAGACCCTACGGGTTCGGGAGACACGCAGACATGACCGAGACGACTCTCCGATCAATAACCAACAGCGGGATCTAGATACCCATGTTGGCTCCCACATGCTCCTCGATGATCTCATCAGATGAACCACGATGTCGAGGATTCAATCAATCCGTATACAATTCCCTTTGTCAATCGGTACGTTACTTGCCCGAGACTCGATCGTCGGTATCCCAATACCTCGTTCAATCTCGTTACCGGCAAGTCACTTTACTCGTACCGTAATGCATGATCCCGTGATCAACCACTTGGTCACATTGAGCTCATTATGATGATGCATTACCGAGTGGGCCCAGAGATACCTCTCCGTCATACGGAGTGACAAATCCCAGTCTCGATTCGTGCCAACCCAACAGACACTTTCGGAGATACCTGTAGTGTACCTTTATAGTCACCCAGTTACGTTGTGACGTTTGGCACACCCAAAGCACTCCTACGGTATCCGGGAGTTGCACAATCTCATGGTCTAAGGAAATGATACTTGACATTTGGAAAAGCTATAGCAAACAAACTACACGATCTTTGAGCTATGCTTAGGATTGGGTCTTGTCCATCACATCATTCTCCTAATGATGTGATCCCGTTATCAATGACATCCAATGTCCATAGTCAGGAAACCATGACTATCTTTTGATCAACGAGCTAGTCAACTAGAGGCTCACTAGGGACGTGTTGTTGCCTATGTATTCACACATGTATTACGATTTCCGGATAACACAATTATAGCATGAACAATAGACAATTATCATGAACAAAGAAATATAATAATAACCATTTTATTATTGCCTCTAGGGCATATTTCCAACAGTCTCCCACTTGCACTAGAGTCAATAGTCTAGTTACATTGTGATGAATCGAACACCCATGCAGTTCTGGTGTTGATCATGTTTTGCTCTAGGGAGAGGTTTAGTCAACGGATTTGCCACATTCAGGTCCGTATGTACTTTACAAATATCTATGTCTCCATTTTGAACACTTTCATGAATGGAGTTGAAGCGATGGTTGATATGCCTCGTCTTCCTGTGAAACCTGGGCTCCTTGGCAAGGGCAATAGCTCCAGTGTTGTCACAGAAGAGAGTCATCGGGCCCGACGCATTGGGTATGACTCCTAGGTCGGTAATGAACTCCTTCACCCAGATTGCCTCTTGTGCTGCCTCCGAGGCTGCCATGTAATCCGCTTCACATGTAGATCCCGCCACAACGCTTTGCTTGCAACTGCACCAGCTTACTGCCCCACCATTCAAAATATACACGTATCCGGTTTGTGACTTAGAGTCATCCAGATCTGTGTCGAAGCTAGCATCGACGTAACCCTTTACGACGAGCTCTTCGTCACCTCCATAAACGAGAAACATATCCTTAGTCCTCTTCAGGTACTTCAGGATATTCTTGACCGCTGTCCAGTGTTCCATGCCGGGATTACTTTGGTACCTTCCTACTAAACTTACGGAAAGGTTTACATCAGGTCTGGTACACAGCATAGCATACATGATAGACCCTATGGCCGAGGCATAGGGGACGACACTCATCTTTTCTCTATCTTCTGCCGTGGTCGGGCATTGAGCCGTGCTCAATCTCGTACCTTGCAATACAGGCAAGAACCCCTTCTTTGACTGATCCATTTTGAACTTCTTCAATATCTTGTCAAGGTACGTACTCTGTGAAATACCAATGAGGCGTCTCGATCTATCTCTATAGATCTTGATGCCTAATATATAAGCAGCTTCTCCAAGATCCTTCATTGAAAAACACTTGTTCAAGTAGGCCTTTATGCTTTCCAAGAATTCTATATCATTTCCCATCAACAGTATGTCATCCACATACAATATGAGAAATGCTACAGAGCTCCCACTCACTTTCTTGTAAATGCAGGCTTCTCCATAAGTCTGCGTAAACCCAAACACTTTGATCATCTCATCAAAACGAATGTCCAACTCCAAGATGCTTGCACCAGCCCATAAATCGAGCGTTGGAGCTTGCACACCTTGTCATCATTCTTAGGATCGACAAAACCTTCCGGCTGCATGATATACAATTCTTCCTTAAGGAAACCATTAAGGAATGATGTTTTGATGTCCATTTGCCATATCTCATAATCATAGAATGCGGCAATTGCTAACATGAACGACAAGTTCTTCAGCTGTAAGATGGAGGAAAATAGTTCTGTCAGTGAGCACATACTCAAAATGTCTGGGTTGCATAACCGCTTGACTCAGTTGGGAGTTAATCTCCCGGATGACGCGGTCATTGACAGAATCCTTCAGTCACTTCCACCGAGCTACAAGAGCTTTGTGATGAACTTCAATATGCAGGGGATGGAAAAGACCATTCCTGAGGTATATTCAATGCTGAAATCAGCAGAGGTGGAAATCAAAAAGGAACATCAAGTGTTGATGGTGAATAAAACCACTAAGTTCAAGAAAGGCAAGGGTAAGAAGAACTTCAAGAAGGACGGCAAGGGAGTTGCCGCGCCCGGTAAGCAAGCTGCCGGAAGAAGCCAAAGAATGGACCCAAGCCTGAGACTGAGTGTTTTTATTGCAAGGGAAGTTGTCACTGGAAGCGGAACTGCCCCACCTACTTAGCGGACAAGAAGGCCGGCAACACTAAAGGTATATGTGATATACATGTAATTTATGTGTACCTTACCAGTACTCGTAGTATCTCCTGGGTATTTGATACTGGTGCGGTTGCTCACATTTGTAACTCAAAGCAGGAGCTGCGGAATAAGCGGAGACTGGCGAAGGACGAGGTGACGATGCGCGTCGGGAATGGTTCCAAGGTCGATGTGATCGCCGTCGGCACGCTGCCTCTACATTTACCTACGGGATTAGTTTTAAACCTCAATAATTGTTATTTAGTGCCAGTTTTGAGCATGAACATTGTATCGGGATCTCGTTTAATTCGATATGGCTACTCATTTAAATCTGAGAATAATGGTTGTTCTATTTATATGAGAGATATGTTTTATGGTCATGCTCCGCTGGTGAATGGTTTATTCTTAATGAATCTCGAGCATAATGTTACACATATTCATAGTGTGAATACCTAAAGATGTAAGGTTGATAATGATAGTCCCACATACTTGTGGCACTGCTGCCTTGGTCACATAGGTGTCAAACGCATGAAGAAGCACCATGCAGATGGACTTTTGGAGTCTCTTGATTACGAATCATTTGACACGTGCGAACCATGCCTCATGGGTAAAATGACCAAGACTCCGTTCTCAGGAACAATGGAGCGAGCAACCAACTTATTGGAAATCATACATACTGATGTGGGCGGTCCAATGAGTGTTGAGGCTCGCGGTGGCTATCGTTATGTTCTCACCCTCACTGACGACTTAAGTAGATATGGGTATGTCTACTTAATGAAACACAAGTCTGAGACCTTTGAAAAGTTCAAGGAATTTCAGAGTGAGGTTGAGAATCAACGTGACAAGAAAATCAAGTTCTTGCGATCAGATCGTGGGGGAGAATACTTGAGTCACGAATTTGGCACACACTTAAGGAAATGTGGAATAGTTTCACAACTCACGCCGCCTGGAACACCTCAGCGTAATGGTGTGTCCGAACGTCGTAATCACACTCTATTGGATATGGTGTGATCTATGATGTCTCTTACCGATTTACCACTGTCATTTTGGCGCTATGCTTTAGAGACTACTGCATTCACTTTAAAAAGGGCTCCGTCGAAATCTGTTGAGACGACACCGTATGAATTATGGTTTGGGAAGAAACCTAAGCTGTCGTTTCTAAAAGTTTGGGGATGCGATGCTTATGTCAAGAAACTTCAACCTGAAAAGCTCAAACCCAAATCGGAAAAATGCGTCTTCATAGGATACCCTAAAGAAACTATTGGGTATACCTTCTACCTCAGATCCGAAGGCAAGATCTTTGTTGCCAAGAATGGATCCTTTCTAGAGAAAGAGTTTCTCTCGAAAGAAATAAGTGGGAGGAAAGTAGAACTTGATGAAGTATTACCTCTTGAACCAGAGAGTGGCGCAGCTCGGGAAATTGTTCCTGAGGTGCCTGCACCGACTAGAGAGGAAGTTAATGATGATGATCATGAAACTTCAGATCAAGTTGCTACTGAACTTCGTAGGTCCACAAGAACACGTTCCGCACCAGAGTGGTACGGCAACCCTGTCTTGGAAATCATTTTGTTGGACAACGGTGAACCTTTGAACTATGAAGAAGCGATGGCGGGCCCAGATTCCGACAAATGGCTGGAAGCCATGAAATCCGAGATAGGATCCATGTATGAAAATGAAGTATGGACTTTGACTGACTTGTCCGATGATCGGCGAGCCATAGAAAATAAATGGATCTTTAAGAAGAAGACAGACGCGGATGGTAACGTAACCATCTATAAATCTCGGCTTGTCGCTAAGGGTTATCGACAAGTTCAAGGGGTTGACTACGATGAGACTTTCTCACCCGTAGCGAAGCTGAAGTCCGTCCGAATCATGTTAGCAATTGCCGCATTCTATGATTATGAGATATGGCAAATGAACGTCAAAACGGCATTCCTTAATGGTTTCCTTAGGAAGAATTGTATATGATGCAGCCAGAAGGTTTTGTCGACCCTAAGAATGCTGACAAGGTGTGCAAGCTCCAATGCTCGATTTATGGCTGGTGCAAGCATCTCGGAGTTGGAACATTCATTTTGATGAGATGATCAAAGCGTTTGGGTTTACGCAGACTTACGGAGAAGCCTGCATTTACAAGAAAGTGAGTGGGAGCTCTGTAGCATTTCTCATATTGTATGTGGATGACATACTGTTGATGGGAAATGATATAGAATTCTTGGAAAGCATAAAGGCCTACTTGAACAAGTGTTTTTCAATGAAGGATCTCGGAGAATCTGCTTATATATTAGGCATCAAGATCTATAGAGATAGATCGAGACGCCTCATTGGTCTTTCATAGAGTATGTACCTTGACAAGATATTGAAGAAGTTCAAAATGGATCAGTCAAAGAAGGGGTTCTTGCCTGTATTGCAAGGTCCAGATGAGGGGGATGGTCTTCAGTGTAGACGCTGGTTTGTGGGACATGTCGGAGTAAAACTGGCAGCCTTCACATCTGGCGACTATATCTTTCGCCATTTCATTTTCTCGTGGCCAATAGAATCCAGCTCGGTATGCTTTAGCCACGATGGCCCGGGAGGACGCATGATGACCACAGGTTCCCGAGTGCATGTCATTGAGGATCATTCGACCTTCTTCTGGTGTTATGCATTTCTGACCGACTCCAGTCACGCTTTCCCTGAACAGCTGCCCTCTTATCACAGTAAAGGCCTTGGATCGACGGACGATCTGTTGAGCCTCTTCTTCATCCTCTGGGAGTTCTTTCCTGAGGATGTACACAATGTAGGGCACCGTCCAGTCGGGAGTAATGGCCATAACCTCCATGATTAGGTCGACCACGGCTGGGACCTCGACTTCAGTCGGATCTGTGGCGCTCTCAGGTTGCGGGGGCTCTTCAGTAAAAGGATCTTCCTGAACTGTCGGCGAGTGGATATGCTCCAAAAATACATTGCTGGGAATGGCTTCTCTCTTGGAACCTATCTTTCCCAAATCATCGGCTGCTTGATTTTTCAGTCGGGATATGTGGTGGAGTTCTAATCCCTCAAACTTCTTGTCAAGATTTCTCACTGCATTGCAGTAACCAGTCATGGCTGGGCTTCTGACGTCCCACTCCTTCATCACTTGATTAACTACCAAATCTGAGTCGCCATAGACCATGAGGCGACGGACGCAGAGTGAAATGGCCATGCGCAACCCATATAGGAGTGCTTCATATTCTGCTTCGTTGTTGGAGGAATCAAAGTGAATCTGGAGGACATATCTGAGCCTGTCTCCTCCGGGGGATACCAGAACTACTCCAGCACCAGAACCGTTTAGCATCTTGGATCCGTCAAAGAACATGGTCCAGTGTTCAGAGTGAACTTGAGTCGGCAGTTGCTGTTCGATCCATTCGGCGAGGAAATCTGCTATTGCTTGGGACTTGATAGCTTTCTTTGCCTCAAACTTGATATCTAGGGGAAGGAGTTCAATCGCCCATTTGGCCACTCGACCAGTTGCATCTCTGTTGTGCAGAATCTCTGACAATGGAGCGTCGCTGACGACTGTAACAGAGTGATCTGAGAAATAGTGTGCAACCTTCTTCATGGTCATGTATATCCCATAGACAAGCTTCTGATAATGAGGATATCTCTGCTTTGATGGGGTCAGGACTTCAGAAATATAATAAATTGGGCGTTGAACCTTATAAGCTTTTCCTTCTTCTTCCTGCTCGACCGTAAGTACTGTACTGACGACTTGTTCAATGGCTGCTATATAAAGCAGAAGAGGCTCTTTGCTGATTGGAGCAGCAAGCACCGGCTGGGTGGAAAGCAGGGCTTTTAGCTCTGCAAACGCTGCATCAGCTTCTGGGGTCCACTCGAACTTGTCTAATTTCTTCATTAGCCGGTAATGAGGCAGCGCCTTTTCACCGAGGCGAGAAATGAATCGACTTAGGGCGGCCAAGCAACCAGTAAGCTTCTGGACATCGTGCACACGCACAGGGCACTTCATTTGGAGTATAGCGCCTACTTTCTCTGGGTTAGCATCGATTCCTTGTTAGGAAACAAGAAAACCGAGTAACTTTCCGCTTGGAACTCCAAACGTGCACTTTGATGGATTGAGCTTGATATCATACCTTCTGAGGTTGGCAATGGTTTCAGCAAGGTTAGTCAGTAGGTCAGAACCTTTACATGACTTGACCACAATGTCATCCATGTATGCTTCCACATTCCGACTGATCTGAGTGAGCAGGCACTTCTGAATCATCCGCATGAATGTGGCTTCGGCGTTTTTCAAACCGAATGGCATTGTGACATAACAGAAGCACCCAAACGAGGTGATAAACGTTGTCTTTATTTCATCGGGTCCATACAGACGAATCTGGTGGTACCCCGAGTAGGCGTCCAAAAAGGACAAACGCTCGCACCCTGCAGTCGAGTCGACTATCTGGTCGATGCGAGGGAGAGGAAAGTGATCTTTCGGGCAGGTCTGACTGATATGCTTGAAATCGATGCACATGCGAAGTGAGTCGTCTTTCTTTGGGACCATGACAACATTGGCTAACCACTTGGAGTGGTAAATCTATCGGATAAACTCAGCTGCCAAAAGCCGAGCCACCTCTTCCCCGATTGCCTTTCTTTTCTGGATGGCGGACCGTCGAAGATGTTCTTTGACTGGTTTCACCTTCGGGTCGACTCGCAAATGATGCTCAGCCAGTTCCCTGGGAACACCCGGCATGTCAGAAGGCTTCCATGCAAAGATGTCCCAGTTCTCACGGAGGAACTGGATGAGCACTTCTTCCTATTTGGAGTCGAGTGAGGTTGAAATGTGAGTCGGAGCAGCACTGGGATCTGTCGGGTGAATATGAATCGACTTCGTTTCACCAGACGACTGGAATGCTGAATCTGTGGCTGGCTTCTTGGCTCGCAGCAAGTCACTCGTATCTGCATTTTTCTGGTATTCTTGCAATTCTACTACGGCCATCTGGGCATCGGCGATCTTTGAGCCCTTCTCGAAGCACTCTTCTGCCTTCTTCCGATTACCAGAGATAGTAATCACTCCTCTGGGACCTGGCATCTTCAGTCTAAGGTACACGTAACATGGTCGAGCCATAAATCGTGCATAAGCTGGCCTGCCTAGAATTGCATGATAAGCACTCTGGAAATCCACAACTTCAAACGTCAACTTTTCTTTGCGGTAATTTTTGGAATCACCGAAAACCTCGTCGAGTGCAATCTGACCGAGGGATGAGGCCTTCTTGCCTGGAATGACCCCATGGAAACTCATATGGCTTTCACTGAGCCTGGACATCGGAATGCCCATTCCTTTCAACGTTTCTGCATACAGTATATTCAGACCACTGCCACCGTCCATCAGGACCTTTGTCAGTCGAGTGCCTTCGACCACCGGGTCGACCACCAGTGCTTGCCTCCCAGGGGTGGCAATGTGCGCTGGATGATCGGACTGGTCGAATGTAATGGCAGTCTGTGACCACTTCAAGTAACTGGGTGTCGCCGGAGCAACCATGTTCACTTCCCTGTTGATAACTTTCAATCGACTTTTGCTCTCGACATCAGCAAAAATCATCATAGTGGAATTCACGTGGGGATAACCATCGTCGTCCTCTTCCTCATCCTCAGCCTTGTCTGTCTCCTTCTCTTTTTCCTTGGGTTGTTTCTCTCGGAACTGCTGGATTAGGAGCCGACATTGCCGAGTGGTGTGCTTCGGGTAAATGAAATTACCTTCTTCATCTTTTTTGGTGTGGATATGGCACGGCAGATCCAACACGTCATTTCCATCTTGATCTTTTACTTTCTTGGGGTTCCACAGCCCTTTGGGCTTCCCCTTGAACTTTCCTTGAACCATAGCCAAGGCTTCACCCGGAGCAGCTGGCTCGGCCTTGCGCTTCTGTTTCCGACCGGAGTTTCCTCCTCCGGCTTCGTGGGCGACTGCTTTGTGCTTGCCACTCCGGAGCCGCTCTTATTCTTCACCATTCGAATACTTGGTGGCAATTTCCATCATCCGAGCCAGAGTCATATTCCCTGTCCGGGCGAATTTCATATTCAACTCTCGATACCTAACGCCTTCCTTAAAGGCACAAATTGCCTGATGATCTGACACATCTTCTACTATGTGGTGCAGGGTGATCCATCTCTGGATATAATCCCTCAAAGTTTCATTCGGTTTCTAAACACAACACTGCAACTCTGTCAAACCTGCCGGCCGTTTGCACGTGCCCTCGAATGTTCTGACAAACACTCGGGCGAGATCTTTCCAAGTATAGATGCTGCCAGGTGCTAACTGATTCAGCCATGCTCTAGCCGAGCCCTCTAACATCAGAGGAAGGTGTTTCATGGCCACTTCATCATTACCGCCACCAATATGGACAGCCACTCGGTAGTCTTCAAGCCAAGTGTCAGGCTTGGAATCCCCGGTGAACTTACTAACTCCAGACGCCAACCTGAAGTTGGGGGGAATCACCGCAGCTATGATAGCTCTGCTGAAGCACTCTGGACCAGAGACATGCACCCTGTTGCTGGTTTGTGGACCTCCATCATGGCCGTCCCGGTGAGCTCTGTTTCTGTCGACCAAGCCCTGCACAAGAATAGATCTCGCATCAAAGCCTGGCTCCCTGGGGTCGATTGGAATACCTCGCCCAACACTGTGAGGACGTGTGTCTTCATGCTACCGAGGCGCGTACGACCCGCTCCTCGGGGAAGGCGTGGGCACTCGATGACGATCATCACGATCGACTCAGTGATCATACTGCTCTCGGTTTCTGTACTGATCTCGTCGATCCCCACGTCCCTCATGCCTCGGAGGCGATCTTGGGCTATGGGCCGACTAAACTGTGTCTGCCATTACGGATCTACTGTGGATCCTATCCCGCGACTGAGATACAACTGTATTCTGCTCTCCCGCCGCCCGAAGCAAGGCTCGGATCTGCACCAGACCTCGACCAGCTTCTGACTGGGAGGGTTGGATCGACTCCGCTATCCGGGCAGCAGCAACTAGATTCTAAATCGGGGTTTGGTATACCTGAGTTGGAGGTGGAAAAAGTTGGCGTCGACTGGATTCAGGAGCACGTTGTTGAGCGCGATCGTCGAGTGCGCGCTGGAGGTTGTCCAGTCGAGTGCGCTCAGCCAGATTGGCCAAGTGCGCCTGCTCCAAGGCCTGGGCCTCATTGGTTTCTCCACCTATAGGAGTGTGCAGGGCATCCATGTTCCGGCGACGAAGTTCTTCCCTCTGCTGCGAGGAGAGAGGTTCGGGGCGGTACTCCTCGTGAACGCGCGACGGATCGCCGTTCCCGTCACCTCCGTCTTCACGATTGAAGCCAGGAGGACTACGTGGTCCATTGACCATCAGGACTTCCGTCGCCGAGTCACTGCTGCCGCACTCGGATGCGGTCTCTATGGAGCCAGTCAACAGATCGAACAGGCCGTAGAGAGATTCGTCGGGCTCGATCGCCGCGACTTGAGGGGTGGGCCATTGGCGGGCCACCGCATGCTTCACCCATCGTTGAAGCCTCGACCGACCGGTGCGCTTGCTCCAGCGGGTCGCAGGAAGGGGGAAAGCTGCTGGAGTCGACTGGTACTAGGTCTACGGATGCCGCAGGAGGACGCCGTGGACGCACGCGCGAAAGTGCACCGCCCCGCGGGCGGGGAGCGCGTCGGTGTCGAGTGGTGCCTCCTGGAGCCAAGCGGAGTCGTCGGCGACAAACACGAGCGCGCCGAGATGGATCTCGCGGCCCTCAGCCAAAGCTCCACCTGGAACCATGATGAAGGGGATCGGAAAAATTGCAACTTCTCCAATAAGTCACTAAGACACCAGCCCCACGGTGGGCGCCAACTGTCGTGGATCTAAGACTGACAGTAGAATGGGGGGTAAGTATGAGGAGGCAAGATCCTAGCCATGGAGGAGTTGTATGCACGGGTTTTACGAGTTCAGGCCCTTCTCGGAGGAAGTAACAGCCCTACGTCTCGGTGCTCTGAGGCGGTCGACTGGATTATATGAGTGTGTGTTTACAAAAGTGCGAACCCTTGTCCCAGAGGAGGAGGGTGGCTTATATAGAGTGCGCCAGGACCCCAGCTCCCCTCCGTTACACAGGGTTCAATGTTCATAAAGGAGGTGCGTTACTGGTAACGCCTGCAGTAAGGTGTTATAAATGCCCATAAAGCTATGGTTTAAGTCTTGGCCGTTGCAGAGTGGAGAGTTTCTCATCTTCTGGTGGTCGAGTGTCTTCAAGGTGGTCGAGTGAGCACATCTTCATGGTCGAGTGGACGATGGTTTCTCTTCGACTGCTTCTGATTCTTTGCAGAGATGTCCTTGGGGAGGGTATGTCGGACAGGTCCATGACCCTACCCTAGGTACATAGCTTCATCAGACAACACTCTCCCCTCTCGTTGCTATGCATCACCATGATCTTGCGTGTGCGTAGGAATTTTTTTGAAATTACTACGTTCCCCAACAACTCTTTGAAGTACTTTGTGTTGGTTTGAATAGATGAATCTGAGATTGTGTGATGCATATCGTATAATCATACCCATGGATACTTGAGGTGACAATGGAGTATCTAGGTGACATTAGGGTTTTGGTTGATTTGTGTCTTAAGGTGTTATTCTAGTACGAACTCTAGGATAGATTGAACGGAAAGAATAGCTTCGTGTTATTTTTACTACGGACTCTTGAATAGATCGATCAGAATGGATAACTTTGAGGTGGTTTCGTACCCTACCATAATCTCTTCGTTTATTGTCCTCTATTAGTGACTTCGGAGTGACTCTTTGTTGCATGTTGAGGGATATTTATATGATCCAATTATGTTATTATTGTTGAGAGAACTTGCACTAGTGAAAGTATGAACCCTAGCCCTTGTTTCAATGCATTGCAATACCGTTCACGCTCACTTTTATCATTAGTTACCTTGCTGTTTTTATATTTTCAGATTACAAAAACCTATATCTACCATCCATATTGCACTTGTATCACCATCTCTTCGCAAGCTACTGCCCCTATACAATTTACCATTGTATTGGGTGTGTTGGGGACACAAGAGACTCTTTGTTATTTGGTTGCAGGGTTGCTTGTTGGATTAGGAGAAGGGGGAAAGAGGAGGGAGAGAGGAAGGAAAGGGGGGGCCGCCCCCCTCTCCCTGTCCTATTCGGACTAGAGGGGGAGGGGCGCGCGGCCCTGCCCTAGCCGCCTCTCCTCTTCGCCACCAAGGCCCACTATGGCCCATTAAGCCCCCAGGGGGTTCCGGTAACCCCTCGACACTCCGGTAAAATCCTGATTTCACCCGGAACATTTCCGATATCCAAATATAGGCTTCCAATATATCAATCTTCATGTCTCGACCATTTCGAGACTCCTTGTCATGTCCGTGATCACATTCGGGACTCCAAACAATCTTCGGTACATCAAAACTCATAAACTCATAATATAACCTTCATCGAAACTTTAAGCGTGCTGACCCTATGGGTTCGAGAACTATGTAGACTTGACCGAGACACGTCTACGGTCAATAACCAATAGCGGAACCTGGATGCTCATATTGGCTCCCACATATTCTATGAAGATCTTTATCGGTCAAACCGCATAACAACATACATTGTTCCAATTGTCATCGGTATGTTACTTGCCCAAGATTTGATCGTCGGTATGTCAATACCTAGTTCAATCTCGTTACCGGCAAGTCTCTTTACTTGTTCCGTAATACATCATCCCGCAACTAAATCATTAGTTGCAATGTTTGCAAGGCTTATAGTGATGTGCATTACCGAGTGGGCCCAGAGATACCTCTCTGACAATCGGAGTGACAAATCCTAATCTCGAAATACGCCAACCTAACAAGTACCTTCGGAGACACCTGTAGAGCACCTTTATAATCACCCAGTTACGTTGTGACGTTTGGTAGTACACAAAGTGTTCCTCCGGTAAACGGGAGTTGCATAATCTCATACTCATAGGAACATGTATAAGTCATGAAGATAGCAATACCAACATACTAAACGATCAAGTGCTAAGCTAACGGAATGGGTCAAGTCAATCACATCATTCTCCTAATGGTGTGATCCTGTTAATTAAGTGACAACTCATGTCTATGGCTAGGAAACATAACCATCTTTGATCAACGAGCTAGTCAAGTAGAGGCATACTAGTGACACTCTGTTTGTCTATGTATTCACACAAGCATTATGTTTCTGGTTAATACAATTCTAGCATGAATAATAAACATTTATCATGATATAAGGAAATAAATAATAACTTTATTGTTGCCTCTAGGGCATATTTCCTTCAAGAGTGCACCAAAGTTTCTACCGGAGAGTCAAGGCGAAAACGTGTGCCGACCCCTATGCATAGGTTCATGGGCGGAACCCGCAAGTTGATCACCAAAACATACATTAAGTGGATCAATAGAATACCCCATTGTCACCACGGGTATCCCACGCAAGACATACATCATGTGTTCTCAAATCCTTAAAGACTCAATCCGATAAGATAACTTCAAAGGGAAAACTCCATCCATTACAAGAGAGTAGAGGGGGAGAAACATCATAAGATCCAACTATAATAGCAAAGCTCGCGATACATCAAGATCGTATCACCTCAAGAACACGAGAGAGAGAGATCAAACACATAGCTACTGGTACATACCCTCAGCCCCGAGGGTGAACTACTCCCTCCTCGTCATGGAGAGCGCCAGGATGATGAAGATGGCCACCGTAGAGGGATTCCCCCTCCGGCAGGGTGCCGGAATGGGTCTAGATTGGTTTTCGGTGGCTACGGAGGCTTCTGGCGGCGGAACTCCCGATATATTCTGCTCCCTGAAGTTTTTAGGGTATATGGGTATATATAGGAGGAAGAAGTATGTCGGTGGATCTCCGGGCTGTCCACGAGGCAGGGGGACGCGACCAGGGGGTGGGCGCGCCCCCCACCCTCGTGGGAAGCCCAGGACTCTCCTGGTCCATCTCCGATACTCCGTGGGCTTCTTCTGGTCCAAAATTAAGTTCCGTGAAGTTTCAGGTCAATTGGACTCCGTTTGATTTTCCTTTTTTGCGATACTCTAAAACAAGGAAAAAACAAAAACTGGCATTAGGCTCTAGATTAATAGGTTAGTCCCAAAAATCATATAAAATAGCATATAAATGCATATAAAACATCCAAAGTTGATAATATAATAGCATGGAACAATCAAAAATTATAGATACGTTGGAGACGTATCAGCATCCCCAAGCTTAATTCCTGCTCGTCCTCGAGTAGGTAAATGATAAAAACAGAATTTTTGATGTGGAATGCTACCTAACATATTTATCCATGTAATTCTCTTTATTGTGGCAAGAATATTCAGATCCATAAGATTCAAGACAAAAGTTTAATATGGACATAGAAATAATAATACTTCAAGCATACTAACTAAGCAATTATGTCTTCTCAAAATAACATGGTCAAAGGAAGTTATCCCTACAAAATCATATAGTCTGGCTATGCTCCATCTTCACCACACAAAGTATTTAAATCATGCACAACCCCGATGACAATCCAAGCAATTGTTTCATACTTTTGGTGTTCTCAAACTTTTTCAGTCTTCACACAATACATGAGCGTGAGCCATGGACATAGCACTATATGTGGAATAGAATGGTGGTTGTGGAGAAGACAAAAAGGGAGAAGATAGTCTCACATCAACTAGGCGTATCAACGGACTATGGAGATGCCCATTAATAGATATCAATGTGAGTGAGTAGGGATTGCCATGCAACAGATGCACTAGAGCTATAAGTATATGAAAGATCAACAAAATTAACTAAGTGGGTGTGCATCCAACTCGCTTGCTCACGAAGACCTAGGGCATTTTGAGGAAGCCTATCATTGGAATATACAAGCCAAGTTTTATAATGAAAAATTCCCACTAGTATATGAAAGTGATATCATAGGAGACTCTCTATCATGAAGATCATGGTGCTACTTGACAACACAAGTGTGGAAAAAGGATAGTAGCATTGCCCCTATATATTCTTCTCTTTTTAGGACTTCCTATTTTATTTGGCCTTTCTCTTTTTTTTCGGACAACGCTCTATTATTGATGATCATAACACTTCTATTTATTTACAACTCAATGATTACAACTCAATATATACTTAGAACAAAATATGACTCTATGTGAATGCCTCGGCGGTGTACCGGGTGTGCAATGAATCAAGAGTGACATGTATGGAAGAATTATAAACGGTGCTTTGCCACAAATACGATGTCAACTACATGATCATGCAAAGCAATATGACAATGATGGAGCGTGTCATAATAAATGGAACGGTGGTAAGTTGCATGGCAATATATCTCGGAATGGCTATGGAAATGCCATGATATGTAGGTATGGTGGCTGTTTTGAGGAAGGTATATGGTGGGTGTATGATACCGGCGAAAGGTGCGCGGTATTGGAGAGGCTAGCAATGGTGGAAGGGTGAGAGTGCGTATAATCCATGGACTCAACATTAGTCATAAAGAACTCACATACTTATTGCAAAAATCTATTAGTTATCGAAACAAAGTATTACGCGCATGCTCCTAGGGGGATAGATTGGTAGGAAAAGACCATCGCTCATCCCCGACCGCCACTCATAAGGAAGACAATCAATAAATAAATCATGCTCTGACTTCGTCACATAATGGTTCACCATACGTGCACGTGCTACGTCTTGAGCTTGCATTGGTTTTCCCTGAAGAGGAAGGGATGATGCAGCAGAGTAGCGTAAGTATTTCCCTCAGTTTTTGAGAACCAAGGTATCAATCCAGTAGGAGGCCACGCTCAAGTCCCTCGTACCTGCACAAAACGATAGCTACTCGCAACCAACGCGATTAGGGGTGGTCAATCCCTTCACGGTCACTTACGAGAGTGAGATCTGATAGATATAATATTTTTGGTATTTTTGGTATAAAGATGCAAAGTAAAAAGTAAAAGCAAAGTAAAAAAGCAAAGCAAGATTAAAGTGATGGAGATTGATATGATGAGAATAGACCCGGGGGCCATAGGTTTCACTAGTGGCTTCTCTCAAGAGCATAAGTATTCTACGGTGGGTGAAAAATTACTGTTGAGCAATTGACAGAATTGAGCATAGTTATGAGAATATCTAGGCATGATCATGTATATAGGCATCACGTCCGTGACAAGTAGACCGAAGCGATTCTGCATCTACTACTATTACTCCACTCATCGACCGCTATCCAGCATGCATCTAGAGTATTAAGTTAAAAAAAGAGTAACGCCTTAAGCAAGATGACATGATGTAGAGAGATAAATTCATGCAATATGAAATAAACCCCATCTTGTTATCCTCGATGGCAACGATACAATACGTGCCTTGCTGCCCCTTTTGTCACTGGGTAAGGACACCGCAAGATCGAACCCAAAGCTAAGCACTTCTCCCATGGCAAGAACTACCAATCTAGTTGGCCAAACAAAACGGATAATTCGAAGAGACTTGCAAAGTTAACCAATCATACATAAAAGAATTCAGAGAAGATTCAAATATTATTCATTGATAGACTTGATCATAAACCCGCAATTCATCGGTCTCAACAAACACACCGCAAAAAGAAGAGTACATCGAATAGATCTCCACAAGAGAGGGGAAGAACTTTGTATTGAGATTCAAAGAGAGAGAAGAAGCCATCTAGCTACTAACTATGGACCCGAAGGTCTGAGGTAAACTACTCACACTTCATCGGAGGGGCTAGGATGGTGTAGAAGCCCTCCGTGATGACGGCCCTCTTCCGACGGAGCTCCGGAACAGGCCCCAAGATGGGATCTCGTGGATACAGAAAGTTGCGGCGGTGGAATTAGGTTTTTGGCTCCTGTTCTGATCGTTTGGGGGTACGTAGGTATATATAGGAGGAAGGAGTACGTCGGTGGAGCACCGAGGGGCCCACGAGGCAGGGGGGCGCGCCCCCCACTCTCGTGACCTCCTCTTTGACTCCCTGGAGTAGGGTCCAAGTCTCTTGGATCACGTTCGGTGAGAAAATCACGTTCCTGAAGATTTTATTCCGTTTGGACTCCGTTTGATATTCTGTTTCTCCGAAACACTGAAATAGGCAAAAAATAGCAATTCTGGGCTGGGCCTCCGGTTAATAGGTTAGTCCCAAAAATAATATAAAAGTGGAAAATAAATCCCAATATAGTCCAAAACAGTAGATAATATAGCATGGAGCAATCAAAAATTATAGATACGTTGGAGACGTATTAGGCATCCCCAAGCTTAATTCCTGCTCGTCCTCGAGTAGGTAAATGATAAAAAGAGAATTTTTGATGTGGAGTGCTACTTGGAATAATTTCAATGCAAATCTTCTTAATTGTGATATGAATATTCAGATTAGAAAGATTCAAGACAAAAGTTTATATTGACATAAAAATAATAATACTTCAAGCAACTAACAAAGCAATTATGTCTTCTCAAAATAACATGGCCAAAGAAAGTTATCCCTACAAAATCATATAGTCTGGCTATGCTCCATCTTCACCACACAAAGTATTTAAATCATGCACAACCCTGATGCCAAGCCAAGCAATTGTTTCATACTGTAACTTTTTCAAAACTTTTTCAATCTTCACGCAATACATGAGCGTGAGCCATGGATATAGCACTATAGGTGGAATAGAATGGTGGTTTTGGAGAAGACAAAAGGAGGGGAAGATAGTCTCACATCAACTAGGCGTATCAACGGGCTATGGAGATGCCCATCAATAGATATCAATGTGAGTGAGTAGGGATTGCCATGCAATGGATGCACTAGAGCTATAAATGTATGAAAGCTCAACAAAAGAAACTAGTGGGTGTGCATCCAACTTGCTTGCTCACGAAGACCTAGGGCAATTTGAGGAAGCCCATCATTGGAATATACAAGCCAAGTTCTATAATGTAAAATTCTCACTAGTATATGAAAGTGACAACATATGAGACTCTCTATATGAAGAACATGGTGCTACTTTGAAGCACAATATATGAGACTCGCTATATCATGGTGCTACTTTGAAGCACAAGTGTGGAAAAAAAGATAGTAGCATTTCCCCTTTTTATTTATTTTCTTTTTTTCGGCCTTCTTTTTGTCGGTGGGAATGACACCTATGGGATCACAATAATCCCTACTACGGTTGCGGGGCGCGGGGTCGTGAGAAGAGCGGATCAAACAGATAGCACACGGTTCGTTTATCCAGGTTCGGTTCGCGAGGATGCGTAAAACCCTACTCCTGCTTTGGTGGGTTGTATATATGTGTTCTTGAGCTAGCTATGGGGCGTGAGGAGCTCCAAAAAGCCGAATCCTCTTCCTGGTCGCCTCGGGCCTCCTTTTATAGGAAAGGGGTTGCCACAGTGGCACACAGGTGGTGAAAAGGGTACAGTGATGTGAGGTTATCCCTCGCATTACATGACAAGGCGCATTTAATGCGTCTTGCCCAGGTGTCCTTGCTTTATCGGGGACGGGGGAGAGCCCTGTCTCATCCGTCGCCGCTCCCTCTCGTGTCGACACGCGCCCTGGCCAGCGGCGCCCGCGGTGCCATGTAGGCAGGCAGGCAGCTGAGGTGGCGCAGTGGTGGGTCTCCACGAAGATCCGCATGCCGCCACGCAGGTGCCTGCCCAGCTGGTTGGGTCGGCAGCTGCATGCGAACGGCGGTGGAGGTTTGACTGGCGTGGGCCTGATGGTGGCCCTACGGGTGTTCATGGCAAGGGCCTTGCCGAGGCCCCGGCAAGGGTCTTGCCATGGCGCCTGCTGTCATCCCCTGCAAGGCTCTTGCCGGGGGCCTTGTGGTCCTCCTTGGCTGGGATCCCGCCAAGGATCATCATCTTCTAAAGGGTGTATCTGATCTTGAATGTCTTCACAAAGATCTGCATGCCACCACGGGGATGTCTCCCGAATCCTTGCCCCATGGGGGCAGTGGACTCAAGGGTGACTCACTCCGTAGGTGTGGGGCGAGCTGCCACGGCAAGGGTCTTGCCGGGTTTGCTAAAACGGATCTTGCCGGGGGGGAGTCTGCTTCGTCTCCTTTGCTCTTTGTGGTCTTGGTCTTGGCGTCGTTCTGCTTCTCCTGAGCTTCGGCCTTACCTTGGGTCACCTCCCTTGCCTTGCTTAGTGTGGTGGTGCCCGTGGCTTAGACTGCCCGTGCACAGTTATAGGGGTACAAAAAGTGTACCCCTCTTTTTGTACACCAATAGGAGCCCCCGGGCCTGGGCCACACGTAAGCGCAATCGCGTTGTTGGGCTAGGCCCAAAAACGGTGCATGGGCAGGCGGGGCGGTTTTTACAGCGGTAAGTCTCTTCGCGCGCTGCGCTTCCCATGCTTCCCGCGCGTGGCGCGGTGTGGGGAGGCGTGTGTGACGTGGGCGGCATGCGTGGGGTTGCTTCCCACGGGCATGCGTCACATCACAGTTAATGTGAAAGGAGGCGGCCCGCGTTTTTTCCCCATAAGAAGGAATAACCGTGGGCGCGCTGCTCACTTTCTCCTCTTCCCTCGTGCCTTTTCCAATCTCAGAGCCGCCATTCCCTCTCTTCCTTCCTTCCTAAGCTTTCGCTGTCGCCCGCCGCCGCTGCTTTGCCACCCCCTTTCCTCAACCCTCTAGACTTCTCGGTCGCCATGGCGCCTAGATCCGCCAAGGGCAAGGGGGTGGCTAAGGGCTCTAGGACCGTGGAGCCGCTGGAGAGCGCGCTGTTGGGGGACAAGACGAAGTCCGCCTTCTTCTTCCCCTCGACGGTTGATGTTCATGAGCTCTGGGCCTCCTTAAAGCCCCTATGGGGAGTGAAGACGGGGGGAGCGGATTCAGGACACCCGACGACGCGCGTCATTCCTGCCGCTTGCGCTGATCCTGCCCCAAATCGGTACCCCTTCTTCGTTGATTACTTTTCTTGCGGGTTATGCCCCCCTTTCTCCGATTTCTTCTGCGACATCATGCACACCTTCGGTTTTTGCCTCTTGGATTTTACTCCGAATGCGGTGGCGTGTATGTCTTTCTTTGCGCATCTTTGCGAGGGCTTTGCCGGGGTGCAGCCCAACACGGCGCTCTTCCGCCATTATTTCTGTCCTCGAATCCAAATGGGAGGTGCCGTCTCTGGTTGCGTCACCTGGATCCCAAGATCCAAGGATGCGTGCCCGGACAGTGCCGTGAAGGAGAGGTGGGAAGAATGGCGTGACCGGTGGTGCTGGATTGAAGACGAAGACCCGCCGGAATTCTGCAAGGTCCGCTGTGTGCCGCCGGTCCGCGGCAGCGATTGGGGTGATGTCGACGCCACCGACGGGAGGCTTACTGTCGCCACCACCAGGATTCTTCGACTGACCCGGGCTGGTCTCACCCTTGAGATGATCGGGGCGGACTTTATTCGCCGCCGGATCGCCCCGTTGCACAATAAGGGGAGGCCAGCCTGGCTTTTCACGAATCCGGCTGACATTACGCGGCTCCGCCCTGGCCTCGACCACAACTTCATGGTGATGGCACATGCCCACTTCTGCCAGCGGCTCTTTCAGCTGGATGTGGGTCGCGACGGCGAAGTTGAGCAGACCGGCAAGGCCGCAAGGGTTGCCGTAAAGGTCGGCAAGGCCGTCAATGGGCCGTTCTTCAAGTTGCGAGCGGGGGTGGTCCCATTGTGCAATAATTCACGCCGGTCCGAGATCATCGCCATGATGCCGGACTGCAATGCGCACGGCCCCGTCCCGAGCTGGAGGGAGCCATCGAATGCAGATGTGCAGCAATTCTTCAACACCTTGATCGAGGTGTACGTCAATGCTGACGCCGAGCAGTGGCTTGTCATGGACACCACCCAGGCGGAGCTGGACTACATCGCCACCAGGGCGAGGGAGGCACAGCTTGCCATGGAGGCCGGCAGCGCCGGGGGCATGGAGGACAAGGCCGCAACGGCCGCGGAGGAGGAGCAGTTCACCCTGTGGGCGGCGGCCACCAAGGAGGCCAGCAGCGCCGACACCGGAGCTCCGCTTGTCGAGGACGCGGCCGACGAGTCGTCGGAGGAGGAGGGCGTGGCGGCGGGCTCGACGCCAGCCAGGGGAAGAGGGCGAGTCCTGCGGCGGTCTGGCTCCGGTGAGCCGGTCCGGCCCGGCAGGGCTACGCGGCCTCAATTGACCCTGGAGGGGTCCGGGCGCCACACAAGGGCCACGGCAGCGAAGAGGCTGATGAAGGACGCTGAGAACAAGAAGGCAACATCCCCTTCCTCATCCGGGCGTGCACAAACCCCGCCGCATCCTCCGGCAGGCGTCGACTCGGATGATGATGTGGAGCTCCCTTTTGATCTCGGGCCTCTCAGCCCGGAGAGGAAAAGGAAACTAGTGGAAGAGGAGGAGACGGATGGCGAGTAAGTTCTCCGTTCCTTACTGTCATTTCCATTTCATTAAATTGGATCGCTTGTCTTGATCCATTTTTGCTTCCATAGGGAGGAAGAGACGTTGGCCCAGAGGGTGAAGAGGGCGAGGACCTCGGCGAGCAGCCAGCCCCCGGCTGGGGCTTCAAAGACACCACTGGTGGTGCTGAACAGCCCGGACAGCAGCCCCCGGCGCAGCCCCCAGCGTAAGTTCGTCACCCTCTTCTTACTCGACATGTGGTAGGCGCTCGATGCTATGATGCTGACCTTGCCGGGTTTGCAGGAGGGGAGCGGCAGCAGGAGGAGCCACAGAGGGCTACTCCTAACACACCACCCCCATCGACTATGCCACCGCGGGGGGCGTCCCTGGCAAGGGCATCAGGCATGGAGCCCACACCCATGGAGGAAGAGGGGAACTTGGGCGCTGGTGGCTCTGCAACGACGCCAAATGCTGGCGGAGAGGGGACTTCTGCTTCACAGCCTGGCACTGGTGAGCCACCTGTCCTTCGTCTCTGTTTTTCCCTTATTCTTTTCTTGGCTTCATCGCTCCCGTTGCTGCCCAGGCCCTCCTTCAACAGACATGGAGGACGTGGACACTGTTGTCGGGGATATTGCTGAGGAGGCTGCGGCAGAGGCCAGCAGGATTGCCACCGAGGAGGCCGCCAAAGATGCCGACGAGGCCGCCGCCGACGAAGCCGCCAAGGGTGCCGCCGGGGCCGCCGCTGCGGGGGCCGCCAAGGCGACCGGCGAGGCTTCTGCCGAGGGTGCCAGCGGTGGACCTGCCAGTGAGGCCGGCAAGGCCTCCGCCGAGGAAGAGGTGGTGGGTGACCAGCCTCCCTCCTCCTCAACCTCGGGCCCCGGCAGATATCTGAAGGTGGGCGACGATCTCTTCGTCCACCTCCTAGGGGCGTCAAGCCGAGCGCCAGCCGAAGGGGAAGTTTTTAACGCCGAGGTGCTTGCCGCCAGCGGGCTCGAGGTGGCTGATGAGCCGGGCGTTGGTGGCGACGGTTCTCCAGAAGAGCAGCTTTTCCGTGCCATGGGGGCCAATTTCCGGAAGCTCCAAGTGCTCTACCGTGCTCGCCTGGACAAGGTCAAGTCCAGGATGGCAATGGTGGACAACGCGGAGGTGGACTTCAAGGCGCGCGTTGCCGAGACGCAGACCTGGTTCCACCAGGCTCGCGAGGAGCAGAGGGCCTTTCAGGAGAAATAGGCCGAGCGCGATGTGGAGCTCACCATGAAGATGGCCGACATCGAGAAGGCCCAAAAGGAGGCGAACTTGGCTGCTGCGGCCGAGGCCGCCCGGAACCAGCATAAAGCCACCTTGGATTCCCAGGAAGAGGACCTCTCTGCGCATGAAGTGAAGCGTGCCGCAACGCTTCGCGGCAAGGATGAGGAGCTCGAGGCCCTTGTCGCGCAGCGGACTCGTGAGCTGGAGCAGAGGCACAAAGGGGCACTCAATGCCCAAGCTCTGGCCCATGCCGGCAAGGTGAAGGAGCTGGAAGCAGAGCGGGACGAGCTGAAGGAGCAGGCCCTCAAGCTGTCCGGCGAGAAGAGCACGCTCAACCGCGCCTTGGTGGAGGCGCAAGGAGCAGTCATCAGCAGGACTGGGGAGCTCTCCGACGCGCAGAACTCCATCATAGACCTCAAGCTGAAGCTGGAGGATCTCGAGAAGATGTCGGAGAGCAGGGCTCGGGAGGAGACCTTGACCAGGAGCCTCGAGGAGGAGAAGCAGCTGCGGGCGAACGAGACCGCCTCCCACCAGGAATATGTGGCGGGTGAGAATAGGTGGATCAGCCATCTGGAGGTCGTCGCTGGTAGGGTTACCTCGCAATTGGCCACCATGGGGTTGCCAAACGTGAGGTACGCCCACGAGCGCAGCGGGACCGTCAACACCAAGCTGTCCCTGTTCTTCGAGGGCGTCCTCGGAGCCTTGGCCTATCTTCACTCCAACAGGACGGCCATGCTGGCCGAGGAGGCCCGGCGACTTTGCCGGAGGGTCATGACCAAGGTCCTCACCAAGATGGCGTACTGGTATCCTGATCTTGACTTCGCGGCCGCGATGAAGAGCTTGCTGGATGGTGCTGACCTCACGGTGCTCAAGGAGCGCATCAAGCCCATCACCGAGTGCATCGTCGAAATCAAGAGGGTGGAAGGCCAGCACCGGGATTAGGCATCCCGTTCTTCTTCGCCGCTGCGGGTTCCTGACCAAGACAAATTTTATCTTTAGTTAGAACCGCAGCTATGATGTGATGTAATATAACTTTGAAGTACTCTTAATTTTCATGCATGTTATTTCCCCGTTCAATTCCTCTTTGTATGCGTGCCCTACGTCAATCGGGAAGGCTTGCCGGCGAGGAAGCCCCTAGCGGCGTTTTGGGGACGGATCCCCATGGCCGGCCGGGTACGCGTGCTGCCGTATGAGCCACCTTTCCGTTCTGAACACGGCCGCTCGAACTGTCGAGCTTGACTCGAGTCAGAATCGGGGGCGTTGCTGATCGTGGAAGGCTACTCTGCCATTCTTGACGCAGCCGCTTGAGCTGTTGAGCGGACTCGAAACAAGGCAAGGGCGTTGCCGATCGTGGTAGAGCCCCCTGGCTTGCAGGTTTCTCATACAATGCAAATATCTCTGGGGGGAATAACCTCAAATAAGAAAGGTAGCACAAATAAGGGTTCAGTGCAACTTAGCTTCTGTTTGCGATCGCTCGAGTGTCGATCTTCTGGCCTCCTTTCTTCTTCAAGGGTCACGAAGATGAAGGAGTCCCGGGCTAACTGCTACAGCCGATTCTCACAACTGCGCCCCCTACCTGGCGTGCCAAAGATGTCGGTGGGAACGACACCTATGGGATCACAAGAATCCCTACTATGGTTGCGGGGCGCGGGGTCGTGAGAAGAGCAGATCAAACAGATAGCACACGGTTCGTTTATCCAGGTTCGGGCCGCGAGGATGCGTAAAACCCTACTCCTGCTTTGGTGGATTGTATATCTGTGTTCTTGAGCTAGCTATGGGGCGTGAGGAGCTCCAAAAAGCCGAATCCTCTTCTTGGTCGCCTCGGGCCTCCTTTTATAGGAAAGGGGTTGCCACAGTGGCACACAGGAGGTGGAAAGGGTACAGTGATGTGAGGTTATCCCTCGCATTACATGACAAGGCGAATTTAATGCGTCTTGCCCAGGTGTCCTTGCTTTATCGGGGACGGGGGAGAGCCCTGTCTCGTCCGTCGCCGCTCCCTCTCATGTCGACACGCGCCCTGGCCAGCGGCGCCCGTGGTGCCATGTAGGCAATAAGGCAGCTAAGGTGGCGCAGTGGTGGGTCTCCACGAAGATCCGCATGCCGTCACGCAGGTGCCTGCCCGGCTGGTTGGGTCGGCAGCTGCATGCGAACGGCAGTGGAGGTTTGACTGGCGTGGGCCTGATGGTGGCCCTATGGGTGTTCTTGGCATGGGCCTTGCCGGGGCCCCGGCAAGGGTCTTGCCGTGGCGCCTGCTGTCATCCCCGGCAAGGCTCTTGCCGGGGGCCTTGTGGTCCTCCTTGGTTGGGATCCCGCCAAGGATCATCATCTTCTAAAGGATATATCTGATCTTGAATGTCTTCACAAAGATCTGCATGACACCACGGGGATGTCTCCCGAATCCTTGCCCCATGGGGGCAGTGAACTCAAGGGTGACTCACTCCGTAGGTGTGGGGCGAGCTGCCACGGCAAGGGTCTTGCCGGCTTTGCTAAAACCGCCTCCCAACAAGGATCTTGCCGGGGGGAGTCTGCTTCGTCTCCTTTGCTCTTTGTGGTCTTGGTCTTGGCGTCATTCTGCTTCTCCTGGGCTTCAGCCTTACCTTGGCTCACCTCCCTTGCCTTGCTCAGTGTGGTGGTGCCCGTGGCTCAGACTGCCCGTGCACAGTTATAGGGGTACAAAAAGTGTACCCCTCTTTTTGTACACCGACACTTTTTTTCTTTGGCCTTTCTCTTTTTTTGGGACAATGCTCTATTTAATGATGATCATCACACTTTTATTTATTTACAACTCAATGATTACAACTCGATTCTAAAACAAAGTATGACTCTATATGGATGCCTCCGGCGGTGTACCGGGATATGCAATGAATCAAGAGTGACAAGTATGAAGAAATTATGAATGGTGGCTTTGCCACAAATACTATGTCAACTACATGATCATGCTAAGCAAGATGACAATGATGAATGTGTCATGGTGAACTAGATGGTGGAAAGTTGCATGGCAATATATCTCAGAATGGCTATGCCATAATAGGTAGGTATGGTGGCTGTTTTGAGGAAGGTATATGGTAGGTGTATGATACCGGCGAAAGGTGTGCGGTATTAGAGAGGCTAGCAAAGGTGGAAGGGTGAGAGTGCGTATAATCCATGGACTCCACATTAGTCATAAAGAACTCATATATTTATTGCAAAAATCTAGAAGTTATCAAAGCAAAGTATTACGCGCATGCTCCTAGGGGGATAGATTGGTAGGAAAAGACCATCACTCGTCCCCGACCGCCACTCATAAGGAAGACAATCAATAAATAAATCATGCTCCGACTTCATCACGTAACGGGTCACCATACGTGCATGCTATGGAAATCACAAACTTTAACACAAGTATTCTTTAAATTCACAACTACTCAACTAGCATGACTTTAATATTACCACCTCCATATCTCAAAACAATTATCATGCTTCAATATTTTCTTAATATTCAATACACTCAAAAGAAAGTTTCACAAATCTTGAAATACCAAGCATATTGTTATTAAGCAAATTACCATGCTATTAAGAGACTCTCAAAATAATTTAAGTGAAGCATGAGAGATCAATAGTTTCTTTAAAACAAATCCACCACCGTGCTCTAAAAGATCTAAGTGAATCACATAGAGCAAAATTAACTAGCTCAAAAGATATAAGTGAAGCACATAGAGCAAAACTACTTAGCTCAAAAGATATAAGTGAAGCACATAGAGCAAAAGTACTTAGCTCAAAAGATATAAGTGAAGCACATAGAGTATTCTATCAAATTTTAATTCATGTATGGCTCTCTCAAAAGGTGTGTACAGCAAGGATGATTGTGGCATACTAAGACACAAAGACACAAATAATACAAGACGCTCCAAGCAAAACACATATCATGTTGGTGAATAAAAATATAGTTCCAAGGAAATTACCGATGGAAGTGGACGAAAGAGGGGATGCCTTCCGGGGGATCCCCAAGCTTTGACTTTTTGGTGTCCTTTAATTATCTTGGGGGTGCCATGGGCATCCCCAAGATTAGGCTCTTTCCACTCCTTGTTCCATGAACCATCAAAAGAATTCACCCAAAACTTGAAAACTCCACAACACAAAACTCAAAATAGAAAACTCGTGAGCTCCGTTAGCGAAAGAAAACAAAAGACCACTTCAAGTCACTGTAATGAACTCATTCTTTATTTATATTGGTGTTAAAACTACTGTATTCCAACTTCTCTATGGATTATAAACTATTTTACTAGCCATAGATTCATCAAAATAAGCAAACAACACACGAAAAACAGAATCTGTCAAAAACAGAACAGTCTGTAGTAATCTGTAGCTAGAGCAAGATCTGGAACCCCAAAAATTCTAAAATAAATTGCTGGACGTGCGTAATTTATCTATTAATCATCTTAAAAAAGAATTAACTAAATAGCACTCATTAAATAAAAATTACAGCAGTTCTCGTGAGAGCTAAAGTTTCTGTTTTTTACAGCAAGTTCAACAAGACTTTCCCAAGTCTTCCCAACGGTTCTACTTGGCACAAACACTAATTAAACACAAAAAACACAACCAAAACAGAGGCTAAATAATTTATTTATTACTAAGCAGGAGCAAAAATCAAGGAATAAAAATAAAATTGGGTTGCCTCCCAACAAGCGCTATCGTTTAACGCCCCTAGCTAGGCATAAAAGCGAGGATAGATCTAGGTATTGCCATCTTTGGTAGGAAATCCATAAGTGGCTCTCATGATAGCTTCATATGGAAACTTTATTTTCTTTCTTGGGAAGTGTTCCATGCCCTATTTTAATGGAAATTGAAATCTAATATTCCCTTCATATCAATAATCGCACCAACTGTTATAAGAAAAGGTCTACCAAGAATAATAGGGCAAGAAGGATTGCAATCTATATCAAGAACAATGAAATCTACGGGCACATAATTCCTATTTGCAACAATAAGAACATCATTAATCCTTCCCATAGGTTTCTTAATAGTGGAATCCGCAAGATGCAAGTTTAGAGTGCAATCATCAAAATTACGGAAATCTAGCAAATCACACAAAGTTTTGGGAATAGTAGAGACACTAGCACCCAAATCACACAAAACATAAAACTCATGATCTTTAATTTTAATTTTAATAGTTGGTTCTCACTCATCATAGAGTTTTCTAGGGATAGAAACTTTCAACTCAAGTTTTTCTTCATAAGATTGCATCAAGGCATCAACAATATGTTCGGTGAAGGCTTTATTTTGACTATAAGCATGTGGAAAATTTAGCACGGATTGCAACAAGGAAATACAATCAATTAAAGAGCAACTTTCATAATTAAATTCCTTGAAATCCAATATAGTGTGTTTAGCAACATCTAGATTTTTATTTTTTTCAATCCCACTTTCATCAATTTCATCATTAAGATCTAAATACTCCGAATTTTTAGAACGCCTTCTAGGTAAAGGAAGATCATATTCAGTTTCATCAAAATTCATATTGCAAAACAAAGATTTAATAGGGGACACATCAATAACTTTTAGATCTTCATCTTGATTTTCATAGGAATTGGAGGAACACGCTTTAATAAAGGCATCTTTGGAAGCACACATCCTAGCGGTTCTTTCCTTGCACTCATCAATGGAAATTCTCATGGCTTTGAGAGACTCATTGATATCATGTTTAGGAGGAATAGATCTATGCTTTAAAGAATCAACCTCAAGAGAAATTCTATCAACATTTCTAGCCAAATCATCAACTTTAAGCAATTTCTCCTCAAGCAAAGCATTAAAATTCTTTTGTGAATTCATAAACTCTTTAACACTATTCTCAAATTCAGAGGGCATCTTATTATAATTTCCATAAGAGTTGTTGTAGGAATTCCCATAATTATTAGAAGGATTACTAGGATATGGCCTAGGATTAAAATTCCCTCTATAAGCGTTGTTACCAAAATTATTCCTACCAAAAAAATTCACATCCATAGATTCATTGTTATTCTCAATCAAAGTAGACAAAGGCATATCATTAGGATCAGAAGAAACACTCTTAGTAGCAAATAATTTCATAAGTTCATCCATCTTTCCACTCAACACATTGATTTCTTCTATCGCATGCACTTTTTTATTAGAAGTTCTTTCAGTATGCCATTGAGAATAATTAGCCACAATATTATCTAGGAGTTTAGTAGCATCTCCTAAAGTGATTTCCATAAAAGTGCCTCCCATGGCTGAATCTAAAAGATTTCTAGAAGCAAAATTCAATCCGGCATAAATTTTTTGTATAATCATCCACAAATTCAAACCATGAGTAGGGCAATTATGTACCATTAATTTCATTCTCTCCCAAGCTTGTGCAACATGTTCATGATCAAGTTGTTTAAAGTTCATAATATCGTTTCTAAGAGAGATGATCTTAGCGGGAGGAAAATACTTAGAGATAAAAGCATCTTTGCACTTGTTCCATGAATCAATACTATTCTTAGGCAAAGACGAAAACCAAGCTTTAGCACGATCTCTAAGCGAAAACGGAAGTAGCTTCAATTTAACGACATCATTATTGACATCTTTTTTTCTTTTGCATATCACATAAATCAGCGAAGCTATTCAGATGAGTAGCGGCATCTTCACTAGGAAGGCCGGCGAATTGATCTTTCATAACAAGATTCAACAAAGCAGTATTAATTTCACAAGATTCAACATCGGTAAGAGGAGAAATCAGAGTGCTAAGGAAATCATTATTATTGGTATTGGTGAAGTCACACAATTTAGTATTATCTTGATCCATCGCAACAAACAAGCAATCTAACACACGAGCAAACAAGAGGCAAACGGGCAAAAAGAGGAAAATAGAAAGGGAGGATAGAGAGAAAGAGGGTGAATAAAACGGCAAGGGTGAATTGGGGGGAGAGGAAAACGAGAGGCAAATGGCAAATAATGTAATGCGAGAGATAGGGATTGCGATGGGTACTTGGTATGTTGACTTTTTGCGTAGACTCCCCGGCAACGGCCCCAGAAATCCTTCTTGCTACGTCTTGAGCTTGCGTTGGTTTTCCCCGAAGAGGAAGGGATGATGCAGCAGAGTAGCGTAAGTATTTCCCTCAGTTTTTAAGAACCAAGGTATCAATCCAGTAGGAGGCCACGCTCAAGTCCCTCGTACCTGTACAAAATGATAGCTACTCGCAACCAACGCGATTAGGGGTTGTCAATCCCTTCACGGTCACTTACGATAGTGAGATCTGATAGATATAATATTTTTGGTATTTTTGGTATAAAGATGCAAAGTAAAAAGTAAAAGCAAAGTAAAAAAGCAAAGCAAGATTAAAGTGATGGAGATTGATATGATGAGAATAGACCCGGGGACCATAGGTTTCACTAGTGGCTTCTCTCAAGAGCATAAGTATTCTATGGTGGGTGAACAAATTACTGTTGATCAATTGACAGAATTGAGCATAGTTATGAGAATATCTAGGCATGATCATGTATATAGGCATCACGTCCATGACAAGTAGACCGAAACGATTCTGCATCTACTACTATTACTCCACTCATCGACCGCTATCCAGCATGCATCTAGAGTATTAAGTTAAAAACAGAGTAACGCCTTAAGCAAGATGACATGATGTAGAGAGATAAATTCATGCAATATGAAATAAACCCCATCTTGTTATCCTCGATGGCAACGATACAATACGTGCCTTGTTGCCCCTTCTGTCACTGGGTAAGGACACCGCAAGATCGAACCCAAACCTAAGAACTTCTCCCATGGCAAGAACTACCTATCTAGTTGGCCAAACCAAACGGATAATTCGAAGAGACTTGCAAAGATAACCAATCATACATAAAAGAATTCAGAGAAGATTCAAATATTATTCATTGATAGACTTGATCATAAAGCCGCAATTCATCGGTCTCAACAAACACACCGCAAAAAGAAGATTACATCGAATAGATCTCCACAAGAGAGGGGGAGAACTTTGTATTGAGATTCAAAAAGAGAGAAGAAGCCATCTAGGTACTAACTATGGACCCGAAGGTCTGAGGTAAACTACTCACACTTCATCGGAGGGGCTAGGATGGTGTAGAAGCCCTCCGTGATGACGGCCCTATTCCGACGGAGCTCCGGAACAGGCCCCAAGATGGGATCTCATGGATACATAAAGTTGCGGCGGTGGAATTAGGTTTTTGGCTCCTGTTCTGATCGTTTGGGGGTACGTAGGTATATATAGGAGGAAGGAGTACGTCGGTGGAGCACCAAGGGGCCCACGAGGCAGGGGGCGCGCCCCCCACCCTCGTGACCTCCTCTTTGACTCCCTGGAGTAGGGTCCAAGTCTCCTGGATCACGTTCGGTGAGAAAATCACATTCACGAAGATTTTATTCCGTTTGGACTCCGTTTGCTATTCTGTTTCTCCGAAACACTGAAATAGGCAAAAAACAGCAATTCTGGGCTCGGCCTCCGGTTAATAGGTTAGTCCCAAAAATAATATAAAAGTGGAAAATAAAGCCCAATATAGTCCAAAACAGTAGATAATATAGCATGGAGCAATCAAAAATTATAGATACGTTGGAGACGTATCAGCATGCTACGGGAATCACAAACTGCAACACAAGTATTTCTCAAATTCACAACTAATCAACTAGAATGACTCTAATATCACCATCTCCATATCTCAAAATAATTATCAAGTATCAAACTTCTCTTAGTATTCAATGCACTCTATATGAAAGATTTTATTATATCCCTCTTGGATGCCCATCATATTAGGACTAAATTCATAACCAAAGCAAATTACCATGCTGGTTAGGACTCTCAAAATAATATAAGTGACGCATGAGAGTTCATCTATTTCTATAAAATAAAACCACCACCGTGCTCTAAAAAGATATAAGTGAAGCACTAGAGCAAATGACAAACTACTGCAAAAGATATAAGTGAAGATCAATGAGTAGTCGAATAATTATGCAACTATGTGAAGACTCTCTAACATTTAAGAATTTCAGATCTTGGTATTTTATTCAAACAGCAAGCAAAATTAAATAAAATAAAATGACGCTCCAAGCAAAACACATATGATGTGGTAAATAAAAATATAGCTCCAAGTAAAGTTACCGATGAACGAAGACGAAAGAGGGGATGCCTTCCGGGGCATCCCCAAGCTTAGGCTTTTGGTTGTCCTTTAATATTACCTTGGGGTGTGAGGAAGTCCTGGACTAGGGGGTCTCCGGACAGCCGGACTATATCCTTTGGTCGGACTGTTGGACTATGAAGATACAAGATTGAAGACTTCGTCACGTGTCCGGATGGGACTCTACTTGGCATGGAAGGCAAGCTAGGGAATACGGATATGTATAACTCCTCCTTTGTAACCGACCTTGTGTAACTCTAGCCCCCTCCAGTGTCTATATAAACCGAAGGGTTTTAGTCCGTAGGACAACATACAATCATACCATAGGCTACCTTCTAGGGTTTAGCCACTCTGATCTCGTGGTAGATCAACTCTTGTAATGCTCATATCATCAAGAACAATCAAGCAGGACGTAGGGTATTACCTCCATCAAGAGGGCCCGAACCTGGGTAAACATCGTGTCTCCTACCTCCTGTTACCATCCGCCTTAGACGCACAGTTCGGGACCCCCTGCCCGAGATCCGCCGGTTTTGACACCGACATTGGTGCTTTCATTGAGAGTTCCACTGTGTCGTCACCATAAGGCTTGATGGCTCCTTCGATCATCGCTAGCGATGCGGTCCAGGGTGAGGCTTTCCTCCCCAGACAGATCTTCATATTCGGCGGCTTTGCACTGCGGGCCAATTCGCTTGGCCATCTGGAGCAGATTGAGAGCTACGCCCCTGGCCATCAGGTAAGATTTGGAAAATTGAACTACACAACCGATATCCGCGGAGACTTGATCTTCGACGGATTCGAGCCCATGCCGGACGCGCCGCGCAGTCACGACGAGCAGGAAGTAACTCTACCGTCGGACAGTGTTCGGGAGATCGCATCCGCAGCTACTCCGGCCTCTAATCCGGAGCGAGTCGTGCCATTTGAGAGCGGAGGGATGGACCCCGCCATGGAGGCTGCACTCTCAGTGGCGATAGAGCCGGATACTGACTTCACCCCGTACGAGAGCCATGTCACCGAACCACTTGATTTATCCCCGGCCACGGACTCCGAGACGCCTACATCTATGCATGTCAAAACCGACGGGGCACCGATCATGGAGTTCACCTCCGCGGATATCTTGCAGCATTCACCTTTCGGAGATGTGCTAAATTCATTAAGGTCTCTCTCCCTGTCAGGAGAACCCTGGCCGAACTATGTCCAGCTAGAATGGGATGCGGACGACGAAGAAATTCGCTGCCCACCCACCACCCACTTCGTAGCCACTGTCGACGACTTAACCGACATGCTCGACTTCGACTCTGAAGACATCAACGGTATGGACGACGATGTAGGAGACGAACCGGAACCACCGCCCACAGGGCGCTGGACCGCTACTTCATCACATGACGTATACATGGTGGAAACCCCCAAAGGAGCCACTGGCGATGAGACAGCGGAGGATGACACCTCCAAGAAGCAACCCAAGCGCCGATGTCAGCGGCGCCGCTCTAAGTCCCGCCATAGGAAGAACAACGATAATAATAGTCCACGCGACTCTGGAAGAGACGACAACTGCACCACCCCGGTGGCAGAATACGATCAAGATGCAAACTGCAAACATAGTATGGATCAGACGTCCGAACACGATGACGCCAAAGATAAACCTCATCAATCCCCGTCTAGGGAAAAAACAGTCCGGACAAAAATGCACCCATCATCACGGAAACACACTTGGAGCAAGAGAACCTCCGCAGAAGGCTTATTGCCACAGCGAGAAGCCTGAAGAAACAAAAGCAAAGGCTCAAGGTCGCACAAGATACGCTCAACAACAAGTGGAACAAAGTAAAAAAAGTATGGTGGAAGTTACCATCCAAATAGCTATCCAAAGCGCAAGCTATTACCGGAATTCGACGATGAGGCCTTAGAGCCCATACAGCCGAAAAGTGATACGGCCAACCGGCCGGATCCACCACCCTGTGAACGCGATAAAGCGGCTAACAAAGTCACACATAAGTCAACACACGATCTACGTGAGAACTTGCGTCAAAAATCCGGCGCGACCAGATCTATCTATGGATCTAGGAAGTGCGCTACGGTACACAACCAACACCGAATACTACAACCGTCCTAACACCATGGCGCATCCCAATACAGGGGTGCCGCACACCCCTTATGTTTCACTGATGAGGTGCTGGATCACGAATTCCCAGAGGGATTCAAACCGGTGAACATAGAGGCGTACGACAGAACCACAGACACTGGAGTCTGGATAGAGGACTTCATCCTCCACATCCATATGGCTCATGGAGATGATCTCCATGCCATTAAATACTTGCCCCTCAAACTTAAAGGGCCAGCTAGGCACTAGCTGAAAAGTCTCCCCAAAAACTCAATTGGAAGTTGGGAGGAGCTCGAGGACGCTTTTTGGGCCAATTTTCAAGGGACTTATGTCCGACCTCCGGAAGCAGACGATTTAAGTCATATAATACAACAGTCCGAAGAGTCCGCCCGAAAGCTTTGGAACAGGTTCCTCACCAAGAATAACCAAACTGTCGACTGTCCGGACGCCGAAGCCTTAGCAGCTTTCAAACACAGCGTCCGAGACGAATGGCTCGCCAGACACCTCGGTCAAGAAAAACCGAGAACAATGGCAGCCCTAACAAGCCTCATGAACCGCTTTTGTGCGGGTGAGGACAGCTGGTTGGCCCGTAGCAGTACCAGCGACCCAAGCACATCCGAAGTCAGGGATGGCAATGGTAAACGACGATGCAACAAAAACAAGTGTCAAAATAAAGAAGGTAGCCCAGATAACACGGTGGTAAACACCGGATTCAGGGGCCCTCGACCAGGTCAGCGGAAAAAGCCTTTCAAAGGCAGCAGAGAAAGACAATCTGGCCTAAACAAAATTCTTGACAAACTCTGTTAGATTTACGGCACCCCAGACAAACCTGCAAATCATACCCACAGAGAATGTTGGGTCTTCAAGCAGGCCGGTAAGCTAAACGCCGAACAGAAAGGGGAAGAGACACCAAGCGAAGACGAGGATAAACCTCGCCAGCAAAGCGCCGGAGGACAGAAAAAGTTCCCACCAGTGGTTAAAACAGTAAACGATCTCTGCATTGACAAGACGTGTCAAGAAACTACCTCGCGTTATGTGTGGGGCTGGTTAAAGAAAAACGGTCCAAATAATGACCGGGCCGTGGCGTGATGTCATGCTGTCAAAACATGTCAGCAGATTAGATTTGTGGAAATATTATTCTCTCTACGGTGGTATGTGAAACTTATTTTGCAGGGTCGGACACTATCCTTGTATTCAAACTCTTCTGTGGTGTATTCAGAGGAGGAACCCGCCTTGCAATGTCGAAGACAACACTGCGCGTCGGAGTCATCGTCATTGAAGGCTGGTTCAGGGGCTACTGAGGGAGTCCTGGATTAAGGGGTCTCCGGACAGCCGGACTATATCCTTTGGACGGTCTGTTGGACTATGAAGATACAGGATTGAAGACTTCGTCCCGTGTCCGGATGGGACTCTACTTGGCGTGGAAGGCAAGCTAGGCAATACGGATATGTATATCTCCTCATTTGTAACCGACCTTGTGTAACCCTAGCCCCCTCCGGTGTCTATATAAACCGGAGGGTTTTAGTCCGTAGGACAACATACAATCATACCATAGGCAAGCTTCTAGGGTTTAGCCTCTCTGATCTCGTGGTAGATCAACTCTTGTAATACTCATATCATCAAGAACAATCAAGCAGGACGTAGGGTATTACCTCCATCAAGAGGGCCTGAACCTGGGTAAACATCGTGTCCCCTACCTCCTGTTACCATCCGCCTTAGACGCACAGTTCGGGACCCCCTACCCGAGATCTGCCGGTTTTGACACCGACAAGGTGCCTTGGGCATCCCCAAACTTAGGCTCTTGCCACTTGAGGGAGTCCTGGATTAGGGGGTGTCCGGATGGCCGGACTATACCTTCAGCCGGACTCCTGGACTATGAAGATACAAGATTGAAGACTCCGTCCCGTGTCCGGAAGGGACTTTCCTTGGCGTGGAAGGCAAGCTTGGCGATACGGATATGTAGATCTCCTACCATTGTAACCAACTTTGTGTAACCCTAACCCTCTCCGGTGTCTATATAAACCGGAGGGTTTTAGTCCGTAGGACAACATACACAACAATAATCATACCATCGGCTAGCTTCTAGGGTTTAGCCTCTCCGATCTCGTGGTAGATCTACTCTTGTACTACCCATATCATCAATATTAATCAAGCAGGACGTAGGGTTTTACCTCCATCGAGAGGGCCCGAACCTGGGTAAAACTTCGTGTCCCTTGCCTCCTATTACCATCCGGCCTAGACGCACAGTTCGGGACCCCCTACCCGAGATCCGCTGGTTTTGACACTGACATTCGTGCTTTCATTGAGAGTTCCTCTGTGTCGTCGCCATCAGGAAGGATGCCTCGCCCCGTCTTTGAAGATGGCACCGTTACTAAGGGAGCTTTGGCTGTCGGCCAAACCCTCCGGCTAGGTGGTTTTCTTATGACCGCCTGTTCGTCTTCTGCACCGACGATGACCTCTCGAGCCATCAAAAACAATCTTCATGTCAGCTCGGAACTCGCCGAGCAGTTAGATCCAATGGAGCTCTCCTCCATCAACGAGCTCTTGGATCGCTTCGCCGCCCTGGGAGTCGCTACGGATTACGACTAGATTGGGCCTAAACCCGATCTGAGAGAGATTAACTCTCCCCAAGTCACCCATCACGTTGCCATGGTAGAGGGACAGCGCGGCGACCTTTCATCTATCTTAAGGACTCGTTGTCCGGATTCCCGATCCCTCCAAGCCGGATACCCGCGGAGGGGAGGATATCACTCAAGACCTGAACTTAGAGTCAGGCAACGGGCTGGATTCATTGGACAACATCCAGGAATCCAAATTTTCGAGTTCGGAAATTCCTCGACCACTGAGCCTCAGATGGGGTGAGGCTTCGGATTTAGTTCCACCCACCCACCCAAACATAAGCGATCTATCCAAAATCAGGCAAGAGCCCGATGAAACAGTACATCATTACTGGGCCAGATTCCTCCTGGTTAAGAACAGGCTAAGGGACTGCCGCGAGGAAGACACAATCTCAATCTTCTGCAATAATTGCACGGACATGGGAATACTCAACGCCATAAGTCACCGTGATATTACACACTTCGCTGACTTGGCGTCCATTGTACGAAAGTACTGTGCGATGGAAAGCGCCTGGAAAACCGAAATCAAATTTTGGGACAATCTGTCCCTGAATACAAACCCAGTCCGAAATAAAAGGGTGCATCATCACCAGACACCCGGGTCAAGCACTAAAAAGCAAAAACCCTCTACAGGGCATGGAACCATACTGGAAGGATGGCTCAATGGACCCTGTAAAATTCACAGTACAGAGGACGCCACACCAACTCACAGCCTCAGAGCATGTTGGATACTCCGGCAGGTGGCCAAAATTGGCGAAAATCTCCTAATTCCGGAGGCCACAGAAAGCCACCCCAGAGACACCAATACGGTATTAACAATCTTCAAGACTTTCGCATCAAATAATATGCGAAAAAGGACACTCCGCAACCTTGCCGAAGTCTACCAAGTAGCAACAATAAACCCATGGAGTGATACGGCTATTACCTTTAACGCCAGTGATGAACCTAAATTCCGAACAGCCCAAGCACCAGCCGCATTGGTCCTCAGTCCAATAGTGGACGGCTTTCGTCTTACCAAGGTACTCATGGACGGCGGCAGTGGATTGAACCTCATTTATGAGGAAACCCTTCAAAAAATGCAAATAGACTGGAACCGCATTGAGCGAAGCAGCACAACCTTTAGAGGAATAATCCCCAGTCGGGAAGCGTGTTGTACAGGAAAAATCACACTAGATGTGGTGTTCGGCACGCCGGATAATTACAGGTCCGAAGAGGTCACGTTCCATGTGGCTCCGTTCAGCAGCGGTTATCACGCTCTGCTAGGGCGGTAAGCGTTTATAATCTTCCAAGCAATACCCCTTTATGGGTACATGAAGCTCAAGATGCCCGGGCCTAACGGGATCATCACTCTCGCTAGTGATCCGGACATAGCACTCCGCGCCGAAAACAAGACAGCCGCACTGGCCCTCGAGGCACTATCCGAAGCCCTAGCGGCTGAGGAACTGACTGCGCTGCGCTCTACGGTGAATAGGGACGATGTGGTACTCGACAAAAGATCCAAGTCCACCTCCTTTAAACCGGCGGACGAAATAGTCAAAATCCAAGTCCATCCAACGGACCCCAATAAAACAGCTTCCATCGGGGCACAGTTAAACCCGGATGTAGATGCCGCACTGCGAGAGTTCCTACGAGAGAACTGGGACATTTTCGCCTGGCATCCTTCAGACATGCCAGGAATCCCACGCAGGATGGCCGAGCACAGCTTAAATATCCAAACAGGATTCAAACCTGTCAAACAGGCTCTTCGGCGTTTTTCCGAACCTAAGAGACAGGCCATGGGAGAGGAGCTAGCAAAGCTATTGGAGGCCGGATTCATCAGAGATATAAAACATCCGGACTGGCTAGCAAACCTGGTGATGGTACCAAAGAAGGACAAATCCTGGTGCCTGTGTGTTGATTTTAAAGACCTTAACAAGGCTTGCCCAAAGGATCCCTTCCCCTTCCCCCGCATCGATCAAATTATCGACGCTACCGCGGGACACGATTCGTTGTGTTTCCTCGACGCATGTTCCGGCTACCATCAAATCAAGATGGCAGAACCAGACCAAGCCGCAACGGCATTTATCACACCATACGGCCCATTCTGCTTCAACACGATGCCCTTCAGGTTCAAAAACGCCGGCGCAACATATCAGCGCATGATTCTGACATGTCTGGCAAACCAGATCGGCAAAACAGTGGAGGCATATGTAGATGATGTGGTCGTCAAAACAAGACATGTTGAATCTCTAGTAGACGACTTGAGGCTCACATTTGATAACCTCCGAACATACGACATCAAGCTCAACCCGGAAAAATGCGTTTTCGGCGTTCCAGCCGGAAAGCTCTTGGGCTTCATTGTATCCGGTAGAGGAATTGAAGCAAATCCAGGCAAGATCCAAGCTCTGTCGCAACTGGATATCCCAAAGGACCTCAAACAAATACAAAAGTTAACCGGATGCGTGGCGGCTCTAAGCCGCTTTATCTCCCGCTTGGGAGAAAAGGCCCTACCCCTTTACCGCCTCCTTCGGCGCACCGAACACTTCAAATGGATGGATGCAGCCACGATCGGACTCGACGAAATAAAAGCCATACTGGCAACAAACCCAGTCCTGGCCGCGCCAAACATTGGCGAACCAATGCTATTATACATTGCAGCAACACATCAGGTTGTAAGCGCAGTGCTCGTCGTCGAACGAGAAGCGGACGGACACAAATTCCCCCTTCAAAAGCCGGTCTATTATGTGTCCACTGTCCTCACTCCCTGCAAATCATGGTACCCGCATTATCAAAAGATTGCGTACGTGGTATTCATGGCATCCCGGAAGCTACGACACTACTTTCAAGAGTGTTCAATAACAGTAGCCTCGGAAGTACCACTTAACGATATTATAAACAACCGTGACACAACGGGCTGGATTGCAAAATGGGCCATTGAGCTCCTCCCGTTCGACATAACTTATAAGCCACGGCGAGCCATCAAGTCGCAAGTCTTGGCCGACTTCGTTGCATAATGGACGGAGGCCGAACTCCCTAAAGAGTACAGCACATATTCAAATTGGATCATGCATTTCGACGGCTCCAAGATGTTGGCCGGACTGGGGGCCGGCGTCGTTTTGACGTCCCCCACAGGAGACACAGTTCAATACGTACTCCAGATTATGTACACGGACTCCAATAATGCAGCCGAATATGAGGCCCTTTTACATGCTCTCCGGATGGCAGTATCCATGGGCATTCAACGCCTAGAGGTGCGCGGGGACTCGAACCTCGCAATATCCCAAATAAATGGAGACTTCGATGCCAAGGATCCAAAAATGGCAGCTTACCGCAATGCCGTCCTAAAAATGTCAGCTCGGTTCGAGGGGCTTGAATTTCACCATATAGCCCAGGAAAATAATCAGGCGCCAGATGTCCTGGCACGCATCGGTGCAAAACGCGATGTAGTCCTCCCCAACATCTTCTTGGAAAGGCTGTTCAAGCCATCTGTAGTATGGGAAGGGGAGCCGAACAATAACAGCCCGGACCCAACCGCACTGCCCGACACCGAACATCCTGACACAATCGGAGGCTCTGCCAATGAAATAACACCTTCAGCCCATGTAATAACGGTCGTCATCGTCCCGTGGACAGAACCATTCCTCGCCTACCTTACTAGGCAGGAACTCCCCGAGGACCAAAATGAGGCACGCTGCATAGTGCGGCGATCCAAAGCCTACAGAGTCCACGAGGGAGAGCTTTATAAGAAAAGCACTACCGGAGTCCTTCAAAGGTGCATCTCCGAAGAGGAGGGGCGGAACCTCCTGGCTGAAATTCATGCCGGACTCGGCGGTCATCACGCTGCAGCTCGGTCCCTTGTAAGCAAGGCCTTTCGTACGGGCTTTTATTGGCCGACGGCCCGGGCAGACGCTCAGGACTTAGTCCAACGATGTACCGGTTGCCAGCTCTTTGCAAACCAAAGCCATATGCCACCCACCGCCCTCCAAACTATCCCCGTTACTTGGCCCTCCGCGGTCTGGGGGCTTGACATGGTTGGACCCCTTAAAGGCGGAACCCACAAGCAAAAATACTTACTAGTCATGGTGGATAAGTTCACCAAATGGATAGAAGCCAAGCCTGTTAAGACGGCCGAATCCGGACCGGTGATAGACTTTATATCCGGGGTTGTACACCGTTACGGCGTCCCCCACAGCATCATCACTGAAAACGGCACGAACTTCACGGCCGACGAGGTAAAACTCTGGTGCAAGCATCAAGCTCGATTATGCTTCCGTCTATCACCCACAAACTAACGGCCAGGTCGAACGTGCAAATGGTCTTATCATGAGCGGCATCAAACCCAGATTAGTGCGGTCCCTCAAGGAATCTAACACACACTAGGTAGAGGAGCTCGACTCCGTACTCTGGGGGCTGCGGACCACGCCGAATCGCACCACCGGATACACACCATTCTTTATGGTGTACGGCGCAGAGACAGTTTTTCCTTGTGACATAATTCATGACTCACCTCGAGTGCGCATGTACGAAGAAAGAGAAGCCGAGCTCGATCGGCAGGACAGCTTGGAGGCATTGGAGGAGGAGCGTGACGTGGCAAAAGCCCGTTCCGCATTCTATCAACAGCAGGCTCGAAGATACCAAAGCAGAGAAGTACGGGCCAAAAATTACAACGTTGACGAATTAGTCCTATGACTACCGGACAAGAAAAAGGACAAACTCAAGCCCAAGTGGAAAGGTCCCTTCATAATTGACCAAGTCCTGACTGGTGGAGCGTACCGCCTGCGGGATGCATCGGATAACCGACTCGAGTCGAACCCATGGAACGCAGCCCATCTCCGAAGATTCTACGCCTAGCGCCGGACTCTATGTTCGTCTCCTTCCTCTGTCCATTTTTTATATATTTTCTGTCTTACATTTCTCTTCTTCTTCTCTCCCTCTCTCCCTCTTATAGCCTTTAAAGGCTCATAAAGTGACGCGCTATCCGCGCTCATTAAACCTGGGGGCTTCTTTAAACAGAAGCTTATTCATACGGGCTTCATGCCCAACACATGTGTCACACTTCCGCATGCACCTTTTATTCACCATTATATGCATCGATATGACTTAAGTTTTGGCCAAGCTGGGTTGCCTGGCTCCTGTGCTTACCCCTATGTTCCCGATTGTTCGGCTAGGTGGTAAAGGGAGCACCTCTGCGATTGTTACTGCCGGGTCAGCCGAACGTGTACCTCAGACTGGGTGAAGCCGAAAGCTAGCGTTCTTAAGGGAATATTCGGTCGGTGAACTAAAGATGATCTTTTTTTTATTTTTATTTATACGCCCCCAGATGTTTTTCCTGCGTTTCTTTTCGCAGCATGGACATGCACCTTAGGGCATGCCTCCCAGGGAAAGGAACCCCTAACGGAACTATTCTCCCTGGAAGATGTTTCTTACTAACCATGTAATATAACATAACTTGTCGGGCACTTGTCTGTTCACGCACTAATGACCCCTACACCTGGTCTCCATGCATTCCCCGGTTCCTACATAACCGCATGGGAATTCGGACACACTCCGGACCGTCAGGTCCCGAGGCTGAAGCGAAAAGGTCGGCCATGACAAATGATCTACAATCCGGCTAGAAGGCATTATAAATGTCAATTAAATTACATAGTCATTTTGACTGATTGTATTCCTCTTCAATACCATCTAATAGGTTGTCTAATTTACAGTCCTGCTAGGAATACTTTGCGGCCAACTCTACTTGGCCGTATACTAAGCTTACAAGGATCTCCTTCCCATCGGGCCCTACAGGATCGACCTCGGCCATGTGGTTTGGGTCAGCCTTTGCGTACCGTGTCTTCACCATGGCCCAGGCCTCCCTAGCGCCTTGACGGCAGGCCGATATCTTCCACAATCGGAAGCGCCGCCGTGCTCCCTTTAGCTTCTCCGCAAGCTCTCCAAGACCTTCGGGCATGGAGACGGATGGCCACAGGGCCTGGGCGACGCCCTGCATCGCCTGCCGAACTCGATCGAGCAGTTGCAAGAGCTCGGGAAGAAGGTCACCCATAGAACCGGGCATCTCCTCTGCAGGACGACCTATTAGCACACCTACAGACATTGCTCTGTTAGTCGACTTCCCCGCCGAACTTTCTTTCAAAGGTTCGTTCAAGCACTTACTAAATATGCCGCGTCGAAGCCGCTGATTCTCCTTCACGAAGTCTGACAGCTGGGCACGAACATCTTTCAACTCGACGCCCAGCTTGGTGTTGGCATCTTGAAGATCGTTCTTCTCCCGCCTCACCTTTATCAGCACCTTCTCACCAGCCTTTAGCTGGCGTAGGAGGTGTTGCCTTTCCGGATTCAATCCGGCGCCATCTGCAATTTCATTTGTCAGATTCGCACCCCTGCCGTGCTTCGCAAAATACTTATCTTTCGAAGTGTATATTACCAGCGGGGGTCTCCTTGGGCTTCCCTGCCGCGGCTAGTGCGGCCTCAAGTTGGGCTTTGCACTCTTCCAGCTCCTTGGACAGTACGGAATTCTTTTCTGTAAGAACCTGCATAACAAATGATCCTTAAATCAGTTATTCTAACTGTTTCAAGTCTCGGGGGCTACTGGTATATATATATAATTACCAGAATTTTCTTACCCGTATGTCTTTTACATATTGCTCCATGGCTCTGGCTAGACCATTTTGAGCGGCACGGTGGTACGCATCTCCCGAGTTGAAGGCATCTAACGCCCCTAGGGAGAAACAAGCGTCGTGAAGAATTGTCCGGCGACGCCTGTGGTTCATGGCACTCTCCACCTCAGAGTTGGTGGCAGGCAACCCATCCACATCCTTCGTCGGAGGAGCGTCTGGCACGCGCCTTGCGTTCGCCTCCGCCTTCGGGCCAGGCTTTGGAGCCTGGCTGGTGGAGGCGCGATTGGCAGCCTCTCCAGATATAGTCCGGCGAGGTCTCTTTGTCCTGAAGAGAGCATGAGTGTCAATGTGCCTCGAAGGTATAACACCTGGGATAAGGGGGCGCGCTATACCTTTCGCTGAAGCCTTGGTCCGGACTGCACTTCTTTTCTGCCCACGGGGCCCTGCGGCCCCTCGTTGGCTTGTCACCGCTGGTTCGGCCTTCCGCCTTAAAAACCTCCCCCGCAAAGTTTGGTTGTAATCAGGAAACTGAAAACACGAAAGGGCGGACACCTATTCGGGGTACTGGGACTTCGATCTCAGTTACCTGGAAGGCCGGGATTAGCCCTGGGTAATCGGCCGTAACGGCCACCAAGGCGTTGTCCTTACTCAACTGATGGAACACTCCATCAATCAGCTCCACAGATATGTCCGGATCCTCTTGAGAGGCCGGGTCAAGGGACCGTCCTGGGTCCTCGGGTTGTGGAGGAGGGCTACTTATTTCCTTAACAGCCCAGCGCAGTTCCTGCGTTGAAGTCGTCAGACTGAATATTTAACAATGGGAATACAAAACGGATGGGCAAGTAAATACGACCGCTTACCCATCTTGGGGGATTGTGCATAGAGAATCCACCCTGTGGGTTGACGCGGAGAAATTCCTCCTCTTTTCCCTTATACAAAGTGGACAAGATCTTTAGTAGAGCGGCAGCTGAATCCGGCCGCTTACGGCCGTAGCGGATGGCGTCGTCCTCCCCGTTGAAGTCCCACATGGGGTGGCTTCTATACTGAAGTGGTTGCACCCCCCGCATAATGCATTCGGCCATAACCCCGATCATGGTTAGTCCGGAATGGGCTAACAATCTTATTCGGCCCATCAGGTAAATGATGTCCCTGTCACTTTCCCTCTGAGGGCTCCGTGGACGCCAGCTTAGGCGCTTCTTCAAGGGAGCACTGTCTAATTCAGGGAGGCCGATCCGGACAGGATCCGGCAGCGGGACGTCTTCTATATAAAACCATTCTGAGGGCCAGTCTTCGGACTCCTTCTTTGGGGTTCCGGATAGATATCCGGTCCTGGCGATGCGCCACACTTCGGCTCCGCCCACTTGATACATTGACCCCTCCTTAGAGCGGGGCACAAGGCAGAATAACCTTTTCCATAGCCCGAAATGAGCCTCGATACCCAAAAACAGCTCCCAGAGGGCTACGAAGCCCGCGATATGCAAAACGGAGGCAGGCGTGAGATTGTGTAGCTGGAGGCCATAGAACTCCAGGAGCCCCCGGAGAAATGGATGGATTGGAAATCCGAGCCCCCTTATTAAATAAGGGACGAGGCACACCCGCTCTCCTTTGGAGGGATTAGGGGCACTCTCCGCTTGCTCTCCGCCATTATAGATGGCAAGGCCGGCTCGAACCGGGACCATATAGGCCGGGGGGAGAAATCCCTTGGTCTGGAGCGTCACTAGCTCGCTATGCAGGATGGAGCATCTCTCCCAATATCCAGGCTGAGGGTTGGAAGGGCGAGAGGAGGAGTCGCGACGGCTGGCCATGGTGGAATGGACCTTTGTCAGATGCGCTCTGATGAACACTCGCGAAGGGGGGAAGATGTGGTTTGGATCTAAATCCCCGTCCCCTTAAATAGGTCAGCTCATTTACGCGGCTAGGGGTGTGAATGTAAAAACACTAAGACTTTTCATATTCGTTTGACACGTAGGAAGCGGCCATTATTGGGCGAAGAAGCCAAGGAGCGTAACATCTACAAGAAACCGGACTTTATTCAACAGGTACACGGAATTTGGAGGAGAACCCGCCTTGCAATGCCGAAGACAATCTGCGCGCCGAACTCATCGTCATTGAAGCCTGGTTTGGGGGCTACTGAGGGAGTCCTGGATTAGGGGGTGTCCGGATGGCCGGACTATACCTTCAGCCGGACTCCTGGACTATGAAGATACAAGATTGAAGACTCCGTCCCGTGTCCGGAAGGGACTTTCCTTGGCATGGAAGGCAAGCTTGGCAATACGGATATCTAGATCTCCTACCATTGTAACCGACTTTGTGTAACCCTAACCCTCTCCGGTGTCTATATAAACCGGAGGGTTTTAGTCCGTAGGACAACATACGCAACAACAATCATACCATAGGCTAGCTTCTAGGGTTTAGCCTCTCCGATCTCGTGATAGATCTACTCTTGTACTACCCATATCATCAATATTAATCAAGCAGGACGTAGGGTTTTACCTCCATCGAGAGGGCCCGAACCTGGGTAAAACTTCGTGTCCCTTGCCTCCTGTTACCATCCGGCCTAGATGCATAGTTCGGGACCCCCTACCCGAGATCCGCCGGTTTTGACACCGACACCACTCCTTATTTCATAGTCCATCGAATCTTTACCCAAAACTTGAAAACTTCACAACACAAAACTTAACAGAAAACTCGTAAGCTTCGTTAGCGAAAGAAAACAAAACACCACTTCAAGGTACTGTAATTAACTCATTGTTTATTTATATTGGTGTTATACCTACTGTATTCCAACTTCTCTATGGTTTATAAACTCTTTTACTAGCCATAGATTCATCAAAATAAGCGAACAACACACGAAAAACACAATCTGTCAAAAACAGAACAGTCTGTAGTAATCTATAGGTAACGCAAACTTCTGGAACCCCAAAAATTCTAAAATAAATTGCTGGACGTGATGAATTTATCTATTAATCATCTTCAAAAATAATTAACTAAATATCACTCTCCAATAAAAAAATAGCAGCAATTCTCGTGAGCGCTAAAGTTTCTGTTTTTTACAGCAAGATCAACAAGACTTTCCCCAAGTCTTCCCAACGGTTCTACTTGACACAAACACTAATTAAAACATAAAAAATCAATCATAACAGAGGATAGATAAATTATTTATTACTAAACAGGAACAAAATCAAGGAACAAAAATAAAGTTGGGTTGCCTCCCAACAAGCGCTATCGTTTAACGCCCCTAGCTAGGCATGATGATTTCAATGATGCTCACATAAAGGATAAGAATTGAAACATAAAGAGGGCATCATGAAGAATATGACTAGCACATTTAAGTCTAACCCACTTTCTATGCATAGGGATTTTGTGAGCAAACAATTTATGAGAACAATAATCAACTAGCATAGGAAAGCAAAACAAGCATAACTTCAAGATTTTAAGCGCATAGAGAGGAAACTTGATATTATTGCAATTCCTACAAGCATATGTTCCTCCCTCATAATAATTTTCAGTAGCATCATGAATGAATTCAACAATATAACTATCACATAAAGCATTCTTTTCATGATCTACAAGCATAGAACTTTTATTACTCTCCACATAAGCAAAATTCTTCTTATTCGGAATACTAGTGGGAGCAAACTCAACAAAATAATTATCATGTGAGGCATAATCCAATTGAAAACTAAAACATGATGACAAGTTTCATGGTTATCATTATTTTTAATAGCATACAAGTCATCAAAATAATCATCATAGATAACAACTTTGTTCTCATAATCAATTGGAACCTCTTTCGAAATAGTGGAATCATTACTAAATAAAGTCATGACCTCTCCAAATCCACTTTCATCAATATAATCATCCTAAATAGGAGGCATGCTATCATAATTATAAATTTGCTCATCAAAACTTGGGGGACAAAAAATATCATCTTCATCAAACATAGCTTCCCCAAGCTTGTGGCTTTGCATATCATTAGCATCATAGATATTCAAGGAATTCATACTAACAACATTGCAATCATGCTCATAATTCAAAGATTTAGTGCCAAACATTCTAATGCATTCTTCCTCTAGCACTTGAGCACAATTATCGGAATCCTTATTTTCATGAAAGATATTAAAAAGATGAAGCATATGAGGTACCCTCAATTCCATTTTTTATAATATTATTTTATAGACTAAACTAGTGATAAAACAAGAAACAAAAATATTCGATTGCAAGATCTAAAGATATACCTTCAAGCGCTAACCTCCCCGGCAACGGCGCCAGAAAAGAGCTTGATGTCTACTACACAACCTTCTTCTTGTAGACGTTGTTGGGCCTCCAAGTGCAGAGGTTTGTAGGACAATAGCAAATTTCCCTCAGGTGGATGACCTAAGGTTTATCAATCCGTAGGAGGCGTAGGATGAAGATGGTCTCTCTCAAGCAACCCTACAACCAAATAACAAAGAGTCTCTTGTGTCCCCAACACACCCAATTCAATGGTAAATTGTATAGGTGCACTAGTTCGGCGAAGAGATGGTGATACAAGTGCAATATGGATGGTAGATATAGGTTTTTGTAATCTGTAAAATATAAAAATAGCGAGGTAACTAATGATAAAAGTGAGCATAAACGGTATTGCAATGCGTTGAAACAAGGCCTAGGGTTCATACTTTCACTAGTGCAAGTTATCTCAACAATAATAACATAATTGGATCATATAACTATCCCTCAACATGCAACAAAGAGTCACTCCGAAGTCACTAATAGCAGAGAACAAACGAAGAGATTATGGCAGGGTACGAAACCACCTCAAAGTTATGCTTTCTGATCGATCTATTCAAGAGTTCGTATTAAAATAACATGAGGCTATTATTTCCATTCAATCTATCCTAGAGTTCGTACTAGAATAACACCTTAAGACACAAATCAACCAAAACCCTAATGTCACCTAGATACTCCAATGTCACCTCAAGTATCCGTCGGTATGATTATACGATATGCATCACACAATATCAGATTCATCTATTCAAACCAATACAAAGTACTTCAAAGATTGTCCCAAAGTTTCTACCGGAGAGTCAAGACGAAAACGTGTGCCAACCCCTATGCATAGGTTCATGGGCGGAACCCGCAAGTTGATCACCAAAACATACATCAAGTGGATTAATAGAATACCCCATTGTCACCACGGGTATCCCACGCAAGACATACATCAAGTATTCTCACATCCTTAAAGACTCAATCCGATAAGATAGCTTCAAAGAGAAAACTCAATCCATTACAAGAGAGTAGAGGGGGAGAAACATCATAAGATCCAACTATAATAGCAAAGCTCGCGATACATCAATATCGTATCACCTCAAGAACACGAGAGAGAGAGAGAGAGAGATCAAACACATAGTTACTAGTACATACCCTCAGCCCCGAGGGTGAACTACTCCCTCCTCGTCATGGAGAGCGTCGGGATGATGAAGATGGCCACCGGAGAGGGATTCCCCCTCCGGCAGGGTGCCGGAACGGGTTTAGATTGGTTTTCGGTGGCTACAGACGCTTCTGGCGGCGGAACTCCCGATCTATTCTGCTCCCCGAAGTTTTTAGGGTATATGGGTATATATAGGAGGAAGAAGTACGTCGGTGGATCTCCGGGCTGTCCACGAGGCAGGGGGCGCGCCCAGGGGGGTGGGCACGCCCCCCACCCTCGAGGGAAGCCCGGGACTCTCCTGGTCCATCTCTGATACTCCGTGGGCTTCTTCTGGTCCAAAAATAAGTTCCGCGAAGTTTCAGGTCAATTGAACTCCGTTTGATTTTCCTTTTCTATGATACTCTAAAACAAGGAAAAAAACAGAAACTAGCACTGGCACTGGGCTCTAGATTAATAGGTTAGTCCCAAAAATAATATAAAATAGCATATAAATGCATATAAAACATCCAAAGTTGATAATATAATAGCAATGGAACAATCAAAAATTATAGATACGTTGGAGACGTATCAGATCCAAATTGGACTAAAAAAGTATGATACAGGCTCCCTCATTGTTTTAGTATGAATCGACTCGAATAGAGGCGTAACGTTGTCCTGCTGAAACGTAGTGGAGAAAGAGCTCAGTGTCATGGAAGGCGATCTGTGGTATGTGGGGAGTATGTGGGACGCCTAGCGGTGTGCATCGGGTGGAGGTAGGGGGCCAACGGCTGGCGATGCGCGATAGGCCGACGAGGAAGCGTCATCCACACGACCACATTTCATCTCCTTCGAAGTATGCATTTGCTTTTCCTTTATGTGCAAGTTTGTTCTGTAGAAGAAGGTTGTGTCTATTGGACCACAACATTCCAAAATTCTGGCTAGGCCACTGACCCACCCACTAAGGTTTAAATCCAACACGAACATTTACACACACTCCAGGTGGCATCAACATTGGAATTCATTGCGATTTATAGATTTATCCAGGTTAGTATCTTTTTTAGTTTTTCCTTTGTTAGTCATGGTTTGGTGCCGTACTCATTTGGGTGTATGTGTTTGTCTAAATCTTCATTATTATCGCAAAAGTAATGGAAAATTGTTGCATGTTGTTTCTTGCTACAACATCATGCATGCATGCATGCATGATTTGTGTTCTCTAAATGCAGGTGGTTTCATACATGGGTTGTTCGTTCATTATCAGATGTATGCATCAAATACAAAATCCAAGGATGGTGTGTGGACAACTTGATGAGAACAGCGGAATGTTCACCGGATCTGAGACTTTGACAAGAACAAAATTGTAGAAAATGATAGGGTAATAATACTCCAGTTGGATGGAATCTACGACGCACACACGCCGGTTTCTAGGATACAAGTGTGCGTCGACCTCGGGTTATTTATCCAAAACCACTATACTTGGGGCTAGGGTAACAACTTGGTACCAGATTTTAGCCAGGGCACAAAAAACCATTGAAATGGTGTTGTAACGGGGAGCACTGATTGCCAGATTTGCTCGTGAAAACGGCGAAACTGACAGGTTAGGCCCACCTGTCCGGCTGACGTGGCATGCCTATGTGGACAATTACGCCAAGGTGGACATGGGTCCCACATGTCAATGACAGAACGTCTCCTTTTTCATTTTTCTTTTTATTTCTACCTCTACTTTCGGATGGGCATTTCATCAAATAGGTGCTGGACGTGCCCGCTGCCTCCTGGGCAGAACCAGCGATGTCATGGAGGAGCTACATACAGGTCTACCGGAGCCGTTCAAGTTTAGTCGCGCCCGTCGAGGTGGTCCTTCCCCCATCCGCCGCAGCGACCTCACTGCGGTCACCATCCTGCCACCGTCCACCATCGTGCGCCCACGAGCCCGAGCTTTGGGAAGTGTTGATGGGGTCATGGGGAGCACCAGCTGCTCGTCCGCCTGTCCATGGAGCACCCGCGGGGTAGGCATGGAGCAGACATGGAGCGCCAGCGTGGTGGGTGTTCTCGCGTCGGGGCAGAGGGAGGCCCACGAATCCGCCGGCGATGGAGACGACGACAACAGCCCGAGGTCGCCCGCGCCCGGAGCGAGCTCACCGACGAGATGCTTGCCTGTGGGTGCTCCTCCCATGTCCATGCAGCAACCTTGCCGCTGTCAGCACCCCGCCACCAGCCACTGCTGTGAGCACGCATGCCCGAGCTCAGGGAGGTGGCGTCAGGGGCTCATGGGGAGCGGCGGCAGCTTGTCTGCCTCTCCATGGAGTGCCGGCGGGAGGAGATACTAGGCGCCGCTGCTCAAGCAAGGAGAGAGAGGGGGGAGGAGGACGGCGGCGTGCTCGCTGGAGCAGAGAGAGGTGGCGTGGAAGAGAAAGCTAGAGATGAGGAATAAAAAAGAAAAAAGAGAAAATATGTGATGCTGGCAGATGGGTCCCTCGTCCACGTCAATGTTTTGTCCACATAAGCATGCCAAGTCAGTCTGACAGGCGGGCCCAACCTGTCAGTTTCGTTGTTTTCGCGAGCAAATCAAACAATCAGTGCTCTCCTTTACGGATTAGGTGCAATTTCGATGGTTTTTTAAGCTTTAGCTAAAATCTGATACCAAGTTGTTACCCTAGCCATTGTCCGATGGTTTTGGTTAAATAACTGGTCGTCCTCCCACCTAGTTGACAAGAACGATGATAGCCTCAATATAATGTTGTGTATATATATACATATGCACTACTAGTAGTTTTGGCGTGAGATATTTTAATTCCAAAGGAGGGAAGACACAAGGAGCGAGCAAACTGTGGTTTCGAAAATGTTCGGGCAGGATAAGCATGCGCAGGATGTGGATTGCGACCAGCTTCACCGGCCGACTGCATCTATATGTCTCTATCCATCGTATCCTGGCCGAAACTAAGAGATAAACTTACGGCTGCCATTTGTACAGGGGAAGGCACCTACACGGCTCTACAAGTGGAAGAGCATATCCGTCTCGTCTCGATCGACCAGATACTTTCTGTGGCTCCGTTTCAACGTACTGGAAGAAGAGTATGCCCGTCTCCATCCGTCCATCAAATATATATTTCGTACTACTACATTATGACATTAATAATTAACTATAGCTTCTCGTTCAGCAGATAATGCATGTGGCTCGATTGCCGGCATCTGACATTGTGATCGACCACCTGTGGCAAACTAGCTACACCGATTAATTAACGGACGCGCACTTTGCAGCCAAAACGCAGAGGAAGTGGATGCATTCACATGCACACATGACACATCTGATGTACGTACGCACATCGCAACAACCAGGACCTTCATGCAACCAGGCACGCATACATGGAGACGCGAATCACATGATCGAGCGATGTCTATACGGTCCACCCCTATGCACGTACCTTCCACGTCTCGACGCGTCCCGGGTCTTCCGTTTTAGTTAGTCACGGCCTGTCTCAGATGATGAATAATGTAGTGGTAGCACTCGGTGTTGGAAATATAAGCAATTTATGAAATGATTTTATTAACAGAAATATTAGATAAAGTATGATTAATATAGCAGAGATAAAACAAGTCACACTATCTGATAGAGAGAAGATAAGTAGCGTCTGCATATATGAATTAGAACCAAACATATCTAGAGCAGACACTAGAGCAAGAAATTGTGACAAAACATCAAATAGAAAGAACATGAACACGTACGGTACAACAATAGAAGCACTGGTTTTGGGGTCGACATCCTCGCCAACCATGTCGTCGAAGAGATTGTCGACGTCGGGGAAGAAGTCGTCGTTGGGGAAGTGGTCGTCGGTGTCAGGAGTGTCCGTGATGAACCAGTCAGTAGTCGCGCAGAGCGCTCCCAAAAACCTTATCACCCTTCTGACGTACATGACTCAGAGAGGTGGGGTTTCGGAGTCCAACTGTCCCGACCTGCAGTGCACGCCGCAAGCCGGGATGGAGAAGATCGTAGCAGCAGCTCAGAGATTGGAACTCGATGGCGAGAGGAAGATGATCTTCTGATGTCTCTCTCTAGAGAGGAGAGACCTCTTCTTTATAGGCACAGGAGAAGGAGCCGAATAGGCTGCGTAGGGAGCTGAAGGGTAAGAGAGAGACGAAGTGAACAAGCGGCAGCCCAAAGGTGCAGCGTTCGTATTCAATATTTACTACAGCAAAAACTTTCAGCTTTCGAGTAACCTTTCGAATACCAGTCGTACATGATAAAAATTTAGACATCGGCTCATTCTCACAACCTGCAGCGCGTCGTGCCGAGATATGGCGTGGCAAGACGGCCGGCAAAGGAGAAGCGCGCATGAATATTCCTTTTGTTCTCATGCTCATACATATGAGGAAACAACCTCCTTTATAAGAAGGTTCAACTCCCGCCAAACTAATAATGTAGGACTAAACTTTAATTTCATCTTTTGTCTTGCACGAATGGATTGTATAAGTCTCTAAAATTTATTAAAAATTTCTGAAACTGCTATTAGTGTAAAATTCCAGCCCTCGGTATGACGGTACTAAAGTAGCAGATCGATGACAACCCACTGATCATTCTTGGAAGTTTCTGCCGGCGACGACGACGGCGAGACGTATACACACGGCAGCGACTGCTGAATCCATCCATGGAGCAGAACGAGGCGTGGCCGTGGGGACAGCTGAGCCAGCCCGACTTCGGCGACCGCTGACAAATTATTGCATATCTCGATCTCTACACGTTGAAAAGTTGAAACATACTAGGAGTAGGTCAGTATTCAGAGATCAGAGGGACCGGCTAGCTAGCTATCTGCAGTTAAGTTGGCAACAGTGGCCGCGGTTGGAACGCTGGAGATCGATCGCCACGGCACATGACATGCATGACACGGTCGTACGCCAGTTGCGTCGGTTTATAAGATACTTCCTTCATTTCAAAATATAGTGCGCCCGTGCTTTCCGAGATCCAACTTTAATCATAAATTTAACCAACGAGACCAACTGCGGCGGGAGAAAAAATTATATAATTGAAAACTTCTTTCGAATACGAATTCACTGATATAATTTTTGCTTCCGCCGCAATCGGTCTTGGTAGTTAAATTTACGGTCAAAGTTGAAGCACGTGGATAAAGAAAGCACTACATTATGAAATGAAAGGAATAGTAAATGCATGTCAGTCTCGTGATTCTGTTGGATGAGCGCGACGACGACGAAGATCATACCGCGATACCACGATAGTGAATCCCAGGATACTGCTGATGCATGCTGCAGAGCTCCTCCAAAGTCGAGTCAACCTTCCATCGCGTTGCATGTTCGGCCCGGCTCCGCGGTTGGCTCAGATCCACCACCAGCCCGCGGCCTAGGACATCTTCAATGGTAATCCGAAAAAGATCTTTTGTATCCGTTCGTGTATTGGGAGGATCAGTCCGCGGACCCGGTTGCGGGACGACCATTCAACCGCAACTACATATATTTGGTCTTCTGATTTTTTTTTTCAGTCCGCACGATTAAGTAGCCACATGCAAAGGATGTAGAAGTTGAAATAGCCTCATTTCAACTCCTTCGAAGTGCGCATTTGCTTTATCTTTATGTAAATTCTAGTCTTGTGATCAACGGTTCTGATAAATTCGGTACTGGTATGTTGACATGTTTTTTCTTTCAAAGAAGGTCGTGTCTCCTAGACCACACTGTTTAAAAATTCTAGCTGTACCACTGATCCGGTTGACTGAGGTTTAAATCCGGCACTAACATTTACACACACCCCAGGTGGGATGAACATTGGAATCTACTGTAATTCACAGATTTATCCACTGTCAGTATCTTTTTTTTCTTTGTTAGCTATGGTTTGGTGCTGCACTCGTGTGGATGTATATTATTGCCTATATCTTCATTGAAATCGTAAAAACAGAAAAATTGTCGTGTATTCTTTTTTGCTACGACATCGTGAATGCATGCATTATTTGTGTTCTCTAAATGCAGGTGGTCTCATACAAGGGTTGGTTGTTCGTTCTCAGCCGTGCGCATCAAAAACAACTTGTGCTGCAATCATAATGAATAAAGGTTATTCGTTCCTTGCGAATCTTGGCACCTGACGAGAACAGCGGAATGTTCACCGGGTTTGAGACTTTGACAAGAACGAAAATGAAGAAAAGGATAGGCCAATAATGCTCCGGTTGGATGGAATCTACGGCGCACGCACGCCGCCGGTTTCTATCTAGATTAAAAGTGTACGACGTGACAACGACGATGATAGCCGCATATGTACTCCGATGCAGGAAGGAAGAGACAGGAGCGAGCAAACTATGGGTAAGCCCGGCGGCATGCGCAGGCCGTGGTTTGTGACCAGGTTCACCGGCCGGCCGACTAACTGCACCTATCTCTCTTCTATCCATCCAGGCCGAAATTAACAGATAAACTACGCCGCCCTTTGTACAGGAGAAGGCGCCCACACGGCTCTCATTTCAAAGAGGACGAGTATATGTATCTCGATCGATCAGATGCTCGTGTGGCTCCGTTTCGACCGGTAGAAGAGTATGCCTGTCTTCATCCAGCGACCAAATATATACGTGCTATTTCCTACACCATCTGATCCAAAATAAGTGTCATGGTTTTAGATCAAATTAGAACTAAAATCACGACATTTATTTTGGATCTGCGAGGGAGTACCTTACTACATAACTAATTATACCGCTAGATTATAAACATGCGCAAACTCAACGTAACTCAGATGATTAGCTTCCCTTTGATGGACCTAGCTCATCAGAATTGAAGTCCTAAACTTGATGATGTTGCTCTCTAAATTTATTTGTTTCGGACTTCTTGGCGATATTCGTTCAGTGGGAGAAGGATGAGTTTATGTGCATGTTTGTGGGAATCTTCGATTATACCGTGTTTAAAAGAAGTGCAGAAACATGCAGTGCAAAAAAAGGGCCTCTACGAACCCAATTAAAAACTTTCGGCTGCTGGAGGTGTGCAATTGGGGGGGGGGGGGGGGGGTGTATAACCCATACGAGCAGAAAAATGTGCTTTCGATCTGCAGACGACCCAAGCAAACCGTCCGCGTCTATTGTAATTTCGATTTGCGCACCATCCAACCAAAACAGCCACGAGCGATGTGCATACACAAAGGTGACGATTGTGTACACACATGCGCGAGAACAATTGTAGATCTAAAAAAGTCGCCGGCTGGTAGGGGCATTGTTGGTCGCCGGAGCACCTTGTAGTCATGGATCCGTCGGATATGCAAGTTGTCGTAGACATGGTGGTGTCCATAGAGCAGGAGGGGCGTGAACACCGACGTGCGGAGCAGCAGCAACACCGCCAGCCGGTCCAGGTGCGGCCATGGAACCGCCCGACGCAAACGTGCAACGCAAACAATAAAAGGGCCTGTCAAATTTTTGCCACATCATACTTAGGTCATATCATGACACATCGGAATGTTTTATGTTTCTTATACTTCATTTACATTTTTAGAATTAACAAATCATTAAACTTCATGTTTATGGTTTGATTCTTGCCATAGTGATCTTTGAGATTTCTTGCCATTTCTTGTATAATGCATTCAAATATACTCAATATGCTAAATATGATTATTCAAATCATTTGGTTGTACTATTTAAACTACTCATATTTCAAAATTGAATTGTACTCAATCAATGTCTAGAAATGCACTCAATGGCTTAAATATAGCAAATAAACCCCCCCAAAATGCTAAATTTGAAAGTGACTGATGATATGGTATATGTTGAGTGTAGTAAAAAATATCAAGGTCAAATGATGAAGCAAATGTCAACTCCCCTTCAAAGCTGGCACAGTCCATGTTGAACCACAGTTCATCCTCAGAGATGGTTCGATCTCTAAAGAGTTTACATCAAAAAATAAAATCGAAGCTTCTCAATTTTTATCATATCATGCGGAGGTCATATCATGACATCATGCGAGGTTTCATGTTTTTCAGACTTCATTTACCTTTTTAATAATTAAAAGACGAATAAACTTCATGTTTGTGGTTGACTCTTGCCACAAAGGTCTTTGAGATTTTTTTCCTTTTCTTGTATAAGGTGTGCAAATATACTCAAGACCCTGAATATGATTTTCCAAAACACTTTTGCGCAGTGTTTAATGTACTCGTAGTTCAAATTTGAATTATACACATTAAATGCCTAGAAATGCACTGAATGACTTAGATATAGCAACCGAACCAGAAAAGTGTCAAATTTGAACATAAATGATGATATGTTGTATGTTGAGTGTAACAAAGAATTCAAGGTCAAACGATGAAGCATATGTCAACTCCCCTTCAAAACTGGCGCAATCACTCTCAGAATCCAATTCATCCTCGGAGATGGTTTGATTTCTAAGAATGGACTCTCTCCTTCCCAAAATATAAGGCGTGATTGACTTTACACTGTCTTTGATGCACGACTTTGACTACTAATATATCAAAGTACATGGATTAAACACATATAAATGGCATCGTTGTAATTGTCTTGCAAAACAATTTTAGTTCATATGTTTGTATATTAATTTTTTAGACATGGAATACGTGAAAATCACTGTCAAAGTTGTGTAACGAAGACCAAAAAAGTCAATCGGCGCCTTATATTTTAGAAAGGAGGGAGTACATCTTTACCCATTCACCTAGCTGATAAAACTGTGGCAAGCTGGCTAGAAGGATTAACGGACGCGCCCTTTTACTTCAAAACGCAAGCCAGCTGATAAAACAACCACGACCTGCATGCCAACAGCAACAGGCACACATACATCCATACATCGAAAGGCCAAGAAGCACGTGATATGGTCCAGACGTATGTACCTCTTGCACATGCCGACGCGTCCCAAGTCTTCCCTTTTGTTACTTAGTCACCGCCAGTGTCAGATCGAGAACGAATCTAATGTGTTAGGGGTAGTAGTAAGTACGATGGTGAGAGTGGAGCAGGATCCATCGATGCCATTGCTAGCTAACTTCACATGCTCGGTGATGAGTAGTAGATCGACGGCAAGTAGCTAGGCACCTCACGGTTCATTCTTGGAAGTTTCTCCCGGCGACGACGGCCGCGTCATGTATAGACACGGCGGCGACCCGACCCGACACACGCAGCACGTCGATCCAGAGGCGCGGGGACAGCTAGCTCGCCCGACTTCGGCGACCGTTGACAAATTAAAGCACAAGACACTACTACTAGGAGTACTAGCTTTCGATCTCAGCACGTTGAAAATCGGAACATACGTATATACGAGTGGATCAGGATTGAGATCAGAGTCAGGGGACCCTGCAGTTAAGTTGGCAACAGTGGCCGCGGTTGGAACGCTGCACATGACATGGATGACACGCTCGTACTATGCAGTAATGCAAGTTGCATCTTAGTAATATACATGCATGCTCGGCTCGTTCGACGAACGCAACGACGACGACGACGAAGATCATAATACCGCGATGCCACGAGAGTGAACCCAGTACGTATACTGCTGCATGCCGCCTAGCTCCTCCAAGGTCTCCGATTATGACGAGTCAACCTTCCATCGCGTTGCAGGTCCCGGCAGGCCCGGTGGGTGGCTCGCATCCACGTACGCTCCGGCGGCTTTAGGTCGTCGTTCTTCAGTCACAGGGTCTTCTCCACAATGCATTTCCAGTAGCCTCACGGTTTTGTGAGCGACAGCGAGCTAGGACTGAGGAGTGATATTCGAGCCACATGATTTCGCTGTGGCTCACGTGTAAATGTTTTTTAATTGATTTTGTGTGATAACCTAGCTAATTACCTCTACACGGTTTCTACTAGCCGGATCAACAAGTTTCTACTAGTACGCAGCAAGTTGGAGTAAATTTTGTTGGTTCTTGGAGCGCACGAATTAAACAACTTGGCATAAGAAAATTGGAGGGATGCCGACAGAGGATAAGCACGTAGAGTACTTACTAGACATGTGGTGTGGTGGATGTATATATGTTGGGAGGGCATGGAACGCCATTGGGTGGAGTGGACACTCGTCAAACTCGACAGCTAGGCCATGCCCACGTTACCACATGATCAGTTCGGAACTTGGTCAAATGCTTAATTAATTTAGTACACCCCACTGCTGTCAAAACAAAAAATTAGTACACCCCACTAGGCCACCACCATTCAGCCATCGAATCGATTTATACTTGTCATTCCATACTCTCTCTCAATAAGGAGAAAATATAGTACGTACTAATTACTAGTAGCAAGAAAGAATTTCAGGGGTAAATAAGTCCTGTGTAAAAGAAAAAAGAATACACATAATCCTCCATTAAATGCTTTTGCACCACCTCACTTTCCTCCATCAACAACATCAGATTGCTCCCAGCCTGAGAGCTGTTGGCGCCCATCTTCTGTTTCCATGCCGTCCAAGACAGATGACGGAACCGATCCGTTTTCTCAAAGCTGGATTGACCGTGACCCTCTCATCTCATGTGCTTTCGGCATATAATTATTGGATAGCGTTACGGATTAACATCCAGCGATCGAGCTGCTGACCGACATCCATGTCCATGGAATGGAATCCTGTTATATACCTACCGCCCATCAGCACGCAACAGCATTCAGAAACCAAAGGCTACTCTGCTCTATGTTGATTTGATGCTAAAACCAAGTGCCATCAACCGCTTATTTTTCTACAGATACGTCTACATCTAGCTACCGATCAAGGAAACAAGCGATGAGCCAGCCAAATTCTGAAGAATTTTCCGTCAATTCCCGTAGCCGTCCAAAAATATGCCTACCGACCTAACAAGTCCAATCCTTTCGCCTAAAGCAACCATGCCTTTTAGCATGTCTCTTTGTTTTGTTCCTGCAAGATAGCATCAGGTGCCAAGCAGGGAGTTCAGGCTTCAGAGAAAGCAACAGGAACAGCAACGCCCTAGTTGGGACATTGTCACTGGCAAGAGTGGGGCCACGCATGACAGTATTTTTTGCCTGGTCATAAATGCAAATGATAATCATAATGTACTACTACTATTGAAGAAAAGATAACACATTTCAACTACGACAGAGAAATATTTTCGGGCAATGAGTGCTAGTACCGGTTTATAACTCTTGCGTGTATTCCTAGATTCGAATCCTCCAAAATTCCAATGTAATTTATTTGAAAAAAAAGGCCTTTCACAGTGCCGATATTAACCCTTATTATTATTATTATTATTTTGCGAGGGAACCCTAATTATTTGCGAGACGGAAAAAACTCCATGGTTGACTTGGACTTATCAAGGCGAAGTCATGGTGCCATAGAACTTGATAGGCTAGTCGGGATAGATTGTACGACAGCCACTACTTTTCATTGGGCTCAATTTACTACTAATTTTCCATCGTTCTTGTGTGTGTACCAGTCAAAGCATAGCAGTAGGAGCAGGAATTGTCATGCGCGATTCCAAGACTAAGGTTGTGTTTGGTTGAGCTTTTTTCACCAACTTCTGCTTTGAAGATGCTAAAAGCTAACCAAAGGTGTAAAATTTCACATCAATTTTTGAGAATCTGTAGCTTCTTTTTAGTGCAAATTTCGCAGTTGGGGGTACCCCAACTTCTCATCTTCTAAAGCAACCGGTTTTGGCCGTCCTCTCAAAGCTGAATGCTTTACCCACCAATGCCACTGCCAAGTGATACCGCTTCGATCTGTTTTCTCACACGCTCGCAGGACACACGCGTAGGAGTCTCGCGGGACACGCATGACAGACAGTTTCGAGCCGCCGCACCGGACGCTAGGCTTGGCTGCCGCCCCCGCCCGTTCCGGTGCACTAGACTTTTTCCTCCTACTCCATCCTCTCTTCTCCTCCTACTCCTTCCTCCCACCTTCGTTTTCCTCCCACCTTCGTTCTCCTCCTTCCTCCTTCCCCTCCCCTCCCTCCCTCCCGCGTTCCCGACAGCCCTAGGCCGGACGGCCATTCGGCGGCACCAGCGCATCGGCCCTGCGTTCTCCTCCCCCCACTCACTCCTCCCTCCTGTGCACCTGAAGCACGCACGGATTGCATATAAAGTATTTTCTTGAAGAAGCTTCAGTTTTGACCTCTATGCACCTGAAGCACGCACACATTGCATATACAGTATTTTCGTGAAGAACAATAGAGCATTGCAAAGTTTGCCTTCAAGATTGTTAATTCAGAATGATTGTTGGCTTGCTGCATATGAGTTCAGGTGCTAAAGGTAGCTATTGAAGGAAGCTAGGAGATCACCAACAACGTTATAGTGTTTAGTAGTGGAGCTGATTATGCATGGGCATATTTCTTATACACTAGCTGATGTTGTCTTCCCTTTGGCCAGTTGGATCTAGATTTTCTATCTTGTCTTTGGCTCAGTTGGATCTAGTTAATTTTTTGTCTTGCCTTTGGTTCAATTGGATCCTGAGCTACATCGTATATCATGCGTATATAAAAATAAAAGACGTATGGTGCTCTCCTATTTGTACATACATGTACGCACTCTTTACTAACTATCTAGTGCATAGTATAGTCATTTATGTGTATAATACAATATTAAAAAAATAAAAATTTCCTTCCCAAAATGGCCATTTATATGTCAATTATATTACATAAGTGTTCTACGGTCAATTAGCATATAAACAATCTCTCAGGCCCTCGGGGCATTACAGACAATTCACAGTCAAATCTAAAGTTACACAGTTCTTTCAACCAAACAACTTTCAGGTTTTCCACAACTGAAAGTTGACAGACCCTTTCTCGCAGCTCACAACAGTTTTTTCAGAACCTGTAGCTCAATCAAACACAACCTAAAGAGTAAAGACCAAGATAACTTCACCCGGTGGCGGAGCCACATGGTGGGGATTTTGCGACCGACTTATATACTTTCAACCCAAAGAGAAGTACAACAGTGTGCCCACTGCCCAACGGTGTCCATCGGGTGGAGGTAGGGCCCCAACGGCTGGCAATGCGTGACATGCCGAGGCAGGAGCACCAAAGGAAAAATGCTTTTGCCTTTCCTATATGAAAATCCTAGTCTTCTGATCAGGAGTTTTGGTCAAGTCTAAACTATTTTGTTGGTAAAAAAATTGTGCCGATTGGACCATATTGTTTCGAAATTATAGCTACACCACTGACTCCACCCAATAAGGTTTAAACCCGGAATTCACACTTACACACACCCTTGGTGGGTTCAACATAGAAACTCATTGAGATTCACATATTTATCCGCTGTCGGTGTCTTCGTAGCTATGGTTTGGTGTTCTCGCAAAAAAAAAAAAAACTATGGTTTGGTGGTGCACTCTGTGTGGGTTTATGTGTTTGAGTGTATCTTCAATGTAACTGCAAAAAAGAAAAACTTTTCCGCGTGTCCTTTTTTGATACAACATCATACATGCATGCATGATTTGTCTAAAACAGGTTGTTTCATACTCCCTCTGTTTCTTATTACTCCGCGTCTAAGTTTTTCTCGTTTTTTCCTAATTGCTCTGCGCGCTAGCCTATTTATCCGTTTCCTTCCAACTTTGTCCCTTCCAGCTAGCCAATCCGTTGCATGGCAGAGCAATTAGTGGAGCAGTCAATGCGCATGCATGAGCAGGCCTGCATGCAGGGCATCCGAGGCGCACGGGCCAATTAGCTGCAACAATGCTACACATACAGGTTTTTACAGGAGTTTACATGATTGATTTTACGTGGCGGTTTTTGATTGGGTGTTAGTTGGGAAGGGGCCCCACCCCCATGAAAATTAGGGAGGGGGGGGCGATGTTTATGAAGTTTGGAAGGAGTCTGTAAACTCCTGTAAAAACCTGTAACAAGTATGTGGCAAGTAGTGGGAGTAACTTAGCTACTAACATAGTGCACTTCAAGAAATTTTTGCTTATGTGACAAGTATTTAATGTGAGGTAGTAACATAATATGTTACTGTAACATAGCGCTTCCCAAGACAAGATGAGTCTACAAGCTAATAAATGAAGTCATCTATGACACTACTATTATGTTACTTTGCATTATAAAGGTACTAGTAACTTAGACTAGTGTCATGCATATGACACTAGTCTAAGAGGGTGCTTGGATACGTTTTAGTCCCATGACTAAAAGTAGTGGGACTAAAACTTGCTAGCCTCACCCATGCTTGGATTCAAATACTAAAGAGACTAAAATCAAGTTATTGAGCATTTATTATCCTTCAAACCCTCAAATCCAGAACTCGCATGTGTTAAAGGAGAGGAATTAAATGAGGAGACAGAGGGCTAATACATATCTCTACTCCTAATGTCTCAGTTCGTAGGTCGCATTCCGGGTTTTATTTTCGTCCCACCTCACCCGGTCTTTTTTGGTACTTCTTTGGTACTTCCTCCCACCTCCCGCTCAGCCGCGAAAAACCAGAAAAACCATGTCGCGATGCCCCTGCAGTCCAGGGCCACACCTCCCATCGCACCCATCTACAAGCGAAAATTAACCAACGAAATAAAACCTATGAAAATTAACCAGCGAAAAAAAACCCTAACCAAACGCACGCACGACTCTCTTGGCCTCCACTCGCACGCACGACTCACTGCCCTCGTTCGCCGCCGCCCTCCATCCCTTCGCTGCCGCCCTCGCACATCTAAGCCGCCGCCGCTAAGGATCTCCTCGACCAGCCCCGCCTCTTGCGTCGGCCGCCATCGGCGTGCCTCCGCCCTGTCTCCCCCATCGACCCTCGAGCACCTCCTCGTCGTTAAGTCCTTGCACGCGCCCCTGCGGCTAACCCTAGCCGCCGAGTTGTGCTGCAGGCAATGAGGAGCGGAGCGAGGCGGGCGCGTCGCTGAGTGGGTGGAGCGGCTGGGGCGTCGCGGCGTGGGTGGAGAAGCAGGGGCAGCGGTGCCGCCGTGCAGGGGCGGAGAAGGAAAACGTCCTTCATGGCGCCGTGCTAGGGCGTCGTGGCGTGTGGATGGCGGCGCTGGCCCTGCTTTTCTCCGGCCGGTGCGCGTGCTGTTCGCCCCGTCCGCAGGTGCTGCGCGTGCTGCGCCGGCCCTGCTTCTCCACGGCAGGTGCGCATGCTGTGCGCCCCGTGCGCGGGTGCTGTGCTGACTGCTTGCAACCTGCGCGTACGGTGGCCGGCTTGCTAGCTGCGCTTGCTGCTTAGCTTGTACTACGCTGGCTGTATGTACTGATGTGTGTGACTTATTTGATTTTCTTTCCAACGTGCTAATCTTGTTTTGTTGATTTTTTGAGCCGCAGCAGTTCAGGTCAGAGGTCACCAAAACCCATATCCATCATTACTGGTTGGTCCGGTGTCATGGAGCAAGGGCCGCTGGTTTCGCCGTCGTGGGTGGAGGTGCACCATCGAGGAGCAGCAGGGGAGGAGTTGCAGCATCGAGGAGCAGCAGGAGAGGAGGTGCACCATCAAGGAGCAGCAGGGGAAGAGGTTTTGTCATAGATGCGTGGGCGGCGGGCGGATTCAGGACTGGATTTTTACTTTTTGAGACGGAAATACATAAATTCTTAGGTCAGTAACAATAAATCTGATGGTTGCATGCATCTCACTATATGATCGTTAGGTTAATAGTACTCTAGAGAGAATTTCATTTGTATGTTCTTCAGAGTAGAGGTTGATTCATGAAACATTTGTCTAAGCCACACATATGTTATTTCACGTCGACTGATTGTAGGTACTTTGACTTTAGAAGGGATACTTGCCCCCTTTGGCGGACGATGTTTTTACAAGGTATACATATGCTGATCTCGTTTCAGATTCAAATCTATCACCACATATACTTCTTACATAATGTGTGAATTCTCAACTGAAACTTGACCAATGCCTAGATTGATATTTTGCCTGTTGTTACCTTCTCATACTTAATGTGCACCAACAGTTCTGAATGAAGCCTAATTAAAATACTAAAGGCAGTAAAAACATAACTGCTGATGATAAGCCATGCAAATAATTGGTCATAGTTTGAACTAGCACCTCTAAATAATATTGTAAGTTTTCTACAATCAGTGCTAGCTGTGGTGATGTGGAACGTTAAGAGTAGTTGATTGGTATGTTCATCAAAGCCAAGCTTTGTAAAATAGGGACTGTCAGATGGCCTTGGAATATAACCATTGTAATTAAACTCATGTAATGAACTATGCATATGGTGGTTATCTTCTTTCTTTCAGTATTCAATTGTCTATTTTCCTACGCTCTTTGCTTCTTCGGTTTGACTCGTGCAGTACTGTATGTTCTCCAGCATGCCTACACCGATGGGCATTTGGAGGAGCCGGCAACGGTGGCAGTGCTTCATTTTCATGCCGACAATTGAAGTATGGACAAACAAGAAATATCGAGTTGGTACTCTCCATTAGTCTCCTCTATATAATGTATAACCTCTGCTTGCTTCTCATTGAGGATTCTGATGTATAAACCTCTGCTTGCTCTCCAATAGAAAATTCTGTTCGAACATGCAGATTGGCATACTTGCTCAGAAGGTTACAACTGTAGGTAAGGCATCAAACTATATGTCTCAAATTAAGGTCTGTTTTTGGTTGGATGCAATTCTTTCAATAACATTCTTCTATAAATAAACTGAGCTTGCAATTATCTGACCATGTATTTTTGAATTTTGTTTTCTGAACAATCAAAACATCCAGAAGGAAGCAGTTGAGAAGAGAAGCACTTAGGGGATGATGTCGATCTTGCACATTCAGCTTTATGTATGTAGTCTCACTCTCATCTTATTTAGTTTATTTATAGTAGTTGAACAAAGAAATATAGCCTCTTGGGATCTAAATCAGCAATTGTAAAATTGATCGATACTTGTGCTCGCTCACATCAGATGTTAAATTGTTTTATTTTACAGTACATTTGGATGTCGGAGTTCGTTGCAATACCACATAAGCATCATTTGAAAGCTTGATTTTGTCATTGAATTTAATGTATGTGTCCTTATAATATTTTCACCTACACTGGCCTTTTACCTACTCCTATTAATATACAGTAGCAAACAAGTCCTTGACTCCTTCAGGAGTATTCAGTAAGACTAAAAAGCTGAAAATATATTAATGCCTTCAGGTAAATGTTTCTTCGTGTACCATATATGGCAGTTTGGTAAAAAAATAAGAAAACATCGGAGCAAATTAAAATATAATTATGTTTATCAAAAAGGTAGAAGGTAATCGATGAGCAAACATATTTACATTCTAATATTTTTTGTTTTCTTTTCTTGATATGTTATTTCCTTTGCTGATCCTTCTCTTCTTCATATGAACAGGCCCCCAGCTAGATTGACGAGAAAGTTTATTTTGCACATGGTCTTTCCTGGTTTTGTCCTTGTAGCAAGAAGTACTTTTTTTATAACAATATCAGCTTTGCTCTGTTGTGTGCAATGATTTCATTAAGGTATAGACCCCCTCCCCCATTCATGGAAGTTACTTCTTTTCAGACAGAGAATGATTATTAGTTTTTATATGGATTTAGAGCACATAAATAATTAGCTCCCATTTTAAGTTTGGTTTTAGAGTTAGCCTTCCAGTTCTGTCCATATTTTTCTTGCTGCCCATATTAATGACCACATAGTTTTCAGTCATTGTAGTTGCCCATATGGGCGATGGTTTATTTTAGCCTCGAGGACCTTGCTGGTACGAGATCCAACGGAGAGGAGATTGCTGAGGCGGCTGATTCCTATGCGCTATGTGAAATTAATGGTTGACTTGATTGAGGAGTTATGAACTTTCTCAAATCCTTAAGAGGTTTGCACATCCTATTCCCTTGTTTTGCTTCTGAAATTGTCGTGAGATTACTTGCTACCTTGCAGCATAGCTGTCCAATGTTTTCATAAAGAAATTTGTTTTGGCGTATACTTTGGTATTTCTACAAGCACCTGTCTCTGTAGTGTGGAAAAATAAATAAATTAGTTCAATCATTAGGAGCCCACGTATCTACAATTTCAGCATATCCATTACCCTATATTATCAGACGATAGCATACTGCATTGTTTGCCAGTACTTCTAACTAAACTGGGTGTAAATGAAGAATATAACTAAGTTTATTAAAGGGTCAAGATTGACTCAGCTACCGGCCTAAAAGGACACTTCTTTTGTGAATATTAAAATATTCTAGGTATACAACGCGACTGCCCTCGATCTATCTATTTGCTAGGTCGATCGTGGAGCCACTCGCCCGCCGCCGAGGTACGAGATCGCCGCCGCTGACATCTGAGAGGATCCGCCGCCAGACCTCATCCAGGAGCCGTTCGCCGCCGCGGAGGTACGAGAGGAGCCGCCGCCACCTTCATTGCGGACCTCATCGTGGAGCCGTTCGCCGCCGCGGAGGTACGAGAGGAGCCGCCGCCACCTTCATTGCGGACCTCATTGTGGAGCCGTTCGTCGCCGCGGAGGTACGAGAGGAGCCGCCGCCACCTTCATTGCGGACCTCATCGTGGAGCCGTTCGCCTCCACCGCGAGAAGATGCTCGAGGTCGGATCCTTCTCCAGAACTGCCCAACAGGATGGGAGCATCCGCGTGTTCATGCTCTGGTGACGACATGGCCGTTCTTCCACTGGGCCACATCATCACCCACCACCTGTGTGCCTCCTCCGATCTCCATCTCCAACTGTGCTGAGCCTTGAGTACTCATGATAATATTTTATTTCAATTTTCAGTGGCAATGCCTTAGTATCATAGCTCAGTTGATAGTACCTGTTAAATAATCTAGCCAGGACCAGGCTGGTGCCTTTTCATTAGTTTAGGTTGAAGCAGTGACACTGTCTAGCTAGCAAACACATTGATTATAGATATTCCCATACCTCTTTTGTAAAATCAAATATTATACATACATTTTAGTGCGATATGTTTTGCAGGTTTAATTAGTAATTAGTCCATTGATATCAGCCCTCAAATTAAGTAATTCAAATAAGTTAGCATCCATCATGCACTTGAATTATTTTCACATGTCTATTTGTGGTTCAAATTATGTTAAGTGAGCAAGCATGTACTGATCGAATTGTATTCTATTTATATTTTAGTAAAGACTCTGTCCTTTTTTGTTTCTATCTTAACAACTTAGTTTGCTTTTGCTAGGTGATTTGATCATAAATGATGGCAATGAATTGAGGTAAAGCCAACGAGGAGCACAAGAGAGCATAGTAAACGAATTGGGCAAATCACAGTAATCATTTATTTGAATATCCCATTAGTCCAAAATCCGGATTGTATGGACAAAGATACACCTAAACATGAGTGTTGCCAATCCATGAAAAAACAATGAAAAGTATTGTAAGAAGTAACTTATCATGTCAAAGGGTGTGCTGAGATAAATAATGCAGAACGAAGAGCAACGTGTCTGGTGGGGGTGTGAAATAGGTGCATATTCAGAAATAAAATATAGAAACAGTTAAGGACGGTAAGCATGATAAATACAACTTGAGTGATATTGTGTTGTTCTGTGGCAACACATGGATTTCCATGATGGAACATCGTCCGGAGTATTTGAAGGTTGCCAGTTTAGGTGGGTCAAATAGCATGTGAGCTTATGTCAAAATAGGCATGGTATTTGTTTGATTCTTTTAGGGGTCACTACATGGTGAAAGATGCACAATAAGAAATCATGTAATGCTTGGGTTTTAACTGAATTTAGAGAATTCATTGGATGGTCCGCGAGTGTGCAATCAAACTTGTATGACTTGACATACAAATGCATTCTGAAAAATGAAAATAATACCATTGTATGTGTTTTAAAGTTTATGTCATAATTCTGTAAAAAAGATGGCATTTTCTACCATATGAAGAAGTTGGTGGTAGAAAAAAAATAATTTCTTTGGGCAGTCTCCAGTCTAGAAGGTTGGAACATTGATATATTAGGAAGCATACATTAGTTCTCCCCATGGAAAATTGTCCGGCTAGAGAATGATAATAGCAGCACGAATTCCAAATTTATGTGATGTGTTTATTTAAATTAAGAAAATGATGAGATAATTAAAACTCTTCTATGTCTGGATAAAAATTTACAAGAGGGGTGCATTTACAAGAGGGATGCCACTTGTTTGTTGTTTTGCCTCATTTGCTCTTAACACGTTCCTACCTTCTGTCATGCGATGCCAAAGGCGTTCCAGGAGGCGTTGCGCATGATGGAACGTTGGTGAGTCACAGGTGCACCAGGTCATCATGGCCTCCAACAGTACCACATGGTACATTGAGGTTCACGCATCATTAACAAGTTGAAGATGAAGTTGTGTGAGTCATAAATTGGAGTGGCTCGTGATTCTGTATGTTAGCCCTTCCTTGTAGGTGCTTCTCAAGCTGGAGGACAACATATTAGTCAAGACATTAGGGATCCTCATTGATGTTTTATCTCTCGTCTGCACTTATTTTGTTTGCTCCAATTATATATATTCTCATGAGTAGATGAGGTGTAAGCATGTGCAATGTAGTTCCTTTTTCTACATATGGTGATTGATTTCTTCTTTGGTAACCCAACTAATGGATGGTAATCAATCTTCAAATACCAAAACCAAACATACAAGGCAACAATCAATTCACGTATCACAATCAGATTCTTCTTTAGTACATAGCTTAACTCATAGATGGTAATCAATCTCCAAACAAAGGAAATAATCACCGTCGTTTACCTCTCGCCAATGTTACATAAAAATAACGCTGAGAATTTAGATGTATTGTTTGTCATGGAGCTGTGGCTGACCGATTTACATGAAATTAATTCCCTCAGTTGTGGTGGCAAATATAATACACATAATCCATATTGTTATGCACTAGCGCATGTGCGTGTAAAATAGACGGATTATGGTCCCTTACCCAATAAGATGGATATGTGTGTGTTAGAGAGAGAGAGAGGGAGAGAGTGTGTGTGTGTGTGAGAGAGAGAGCGTTTGATGGTAAAAAAGGTCGCGAATGTCACTTGATATGTATGAGAATATTAAATGTAATATTAAAATAATTGATATTGAACTCTTAAAGTTAATGTGGCCCCGTTGCAACGCACGGGCGTTCTTCTAGTCGTGGTAGTATACCGATTTTTTTGTCGGTCTTGAGAGGTGGGATCGAGGACGAAAACTAACCATCTCTAGTTTTAGTAGGTTTCCTATGACTAAATTTTTTTAGCTTCAAAACTAGTCCTAGCCTCTCTTTAGTCAGGGGTGCTTCGAACTTTAGCCTCTAAAAAAGACTATTTTTAGTCAGACTAAAAATAGTCCCTTGGATCCAAGCACCCTCTAAGTTACTCCCCACTATGACCAGCCTAAAGCCCTGTAGATGTAGCATTTTTGAATTAGCTGCATGCACTTACTTAAAGCGCTCCAGTTCCCAATGTGCAATTAACATGAGAGGAAGGTTAAGACGGTCCAAGAAACAGCCAGCGGTACGCCCCCTGGTATGCAAGCTTCAAGTTATGTGCAGAGAAAAGAAAAACGAAGGGAGTACAAGGGTTGTTCGTTCGTTCTGAGACGTGTGCATCAAATACAAAATGTACTGCGATGCTAATCGATAAGTTCCTTGCCAATCTTGGTACCGGACCGGAACAACTATCGGAATGTTCACCGGTTTTGAGACTTTGACAAGAACGAAAACGTAGAAAGGAGAGACCAATAATAGGCCAGTTGGATGGAATCTACGGCGCACACCGGTTTCTAGAGCACAAGTGTACGAAGCCTTATCTAGTTGATGACGATGATAGCCTCGATATAATGTTCTCTTTAGCTTTCTCCAATATAATATGTGTAGTGTATATATGCAATACTACAAGTAGTTTTGGCGTGAGATATTTAAATTCCTAGGAAAGAAGGAGTGAAGAGACAGGAGCGAGTAAAGTATGGTTCCAAAAATATCCGGGCAGGATACGCCCGGCCGTGGTTTGCGACCAGGTTATAAGATTTTGTATATATACTACTAGTATTTAGCATGAAAATAGTATAAAAAGAAGAAAGAAAAAATTACAAGTACACGGATCTTCACGTGGGATCTCATGAAGATAGTATCGACTGAGACTTAAGTCTCAGTCGACTGAGATTTAGCAATCCCGATAGTATATATGTTTCATACTATATTATGCCATGAACATAAGCAGATAATGAACGTGGCTGGATATCGGCATATGCTATTCTTCTGATCGACCACCTGTGGCAAACTAGCTACAAGGATTAGTTAACGGACACGCGCGCCCTTTTCATTCAAAAGGCAAAGGAAGCGGATGCATGCACATGCACATCGGAACAACCACCGACCTGCATGGAACCAGTCAGGCATACATGGAGACACGAAGCACGTGATCGAGCGATGTCTATACGGTCCACATGCACGTACCTTCCACGTCTCGATGCGTCCCAAGTCTTCCCTTTTAGCTAGTCATGTGTCAGATAATGAATAATGATGAGGGAACCCGTCTCTCCCCTTCTATTTATGATAGCTATTGACCCATTGAAGTAAATCGTTGATGTGGCGAGAAGGAAGGGCCTTCTTCACAAGGTCTGAAGGGAAGGGGTCATGGTGCGAACCTCTCTCTATGTGGATGATGCGGCTGGGTTTGTAGCGGGCGATCAAAAGAGATGTGGACAACCTCGCGGCCATTTTGCGAGGTTTTGGTGAAGTCACCGGCCTTTGCACCAACTTCCATAAGAGCTCAATGGTCCTCATTCGGTGCGGCAACCTTGACTTGGGCCACATCACGCAAGGGCTACCGGCAGGGCTTCCTTTCCGCTCCGCTACCTGGGACTCCCGCTATTTGTGTGGAAACTGAAGCTCGCCAACCTACAATTTCTTGTCGATAAAGTGGCAAGTAGACTGACTACATATGGCGGCCAAAACATCACCACCATTGGCTGCGCGGCCCTTATTAAGTCGGTCCTCGCTTCCCAAGTGATCTACTTCATCACGCCACTTGTCATACAACCCATCATTCTGCAAAACATCGACAAGCTTGAACGGGCCTTCCTATGGTCGGGGTCGGATACGACATCCGGGGCAAAGTGCAAGGTCGATTGGGATGTTGTCAGCCGGCCGCTCGCCTATGGTGGACTAGGGGTCCTCAACACCAACAAGTTCGCGCGGGCTTTGCGTTTGCGGTGGTTTTGGTACGAGTGGAAGGAGCCCACAAAGTTGTGGATCGGGAGTGGGAATCCGTGCGATGAGGAGGACCTCAACTTTTTCTACGCATGTACCACCATCATGGTTGGGAACGGTGCGATGACTCCATTTTGGGACTCCCCTTGGCTCCTTGATCGCAAGCCAAAAGACATTGCTCCGCTCATTTACAAGACTTTCTCCCGGAAGCACTGGAAAGTACGGGAGGCCCTCAAGGACAATGTGTGGATCCTCAAAATCAGACCGCCCGCATCGGTTTCCATCGAGTATGTTGCGCAATTCTTCACCCTTTGGATGCTACTGCACGAGGTGCACCTGGATGAGCTCACCAAGGATGACATCCTATGGAAGCACACAGAATCTGGGCACTACTCCGCGGCCTCCGCTTACAAGGCACAATTTTTGGGCTTGGTCCTCTCCCCCATGGACCAAATGGTCTGAAAGGCTTGGGCCCACCAAAAGTCAAGTTCTTTGCTTGGCTCGCGCTTCAGGATAGGATCTGGACTACTGACAGATTGGAGAAGCGAGGATGGCCTAACTGTGGCCCCTGCCCCTTGTGTCGACGGGTGCAGGAATGTGGCCCTCATCTTTTTTTTCAGATGCCGCTTCACTCTCAGGCTTTGGAACATGGCTATTCAGAAATTTCGCATTCATGACATGGACACGTCCACATGGCACCTGTTTGACTCCATTCATGCTTGGTGGGCGAGCACATGCACCACGGGCCCCTGCCCCTTCGATTACCATGCTAGTGTCATGGGTCATTTGGAATAAGCGCAACGTAAGAGTGTTCATGCAAAAGAACGCACCTCCGCAAATCTTGGTCAGCATCCATTGAAGACGAGGCAAACCTTTGGATCAAAGCTGGGGCAAAAAAATTAGGGTCTTTTTTATTGCGAGAATAATTGTCATGCCGTAACTTGGGTGTGTGTTGTAACAAACTCTCTCTCCTCCTTATTTAATATATGAGGCAAATTTTTTGCCTTCGTTTCGTGGTACTACCTCATTCGACGGTGAAAATGGACCAGGATCGGGACGCGGAGTTTCTGCACCCGAGCTCAAATGAGCTCGGGTGAACAATAAAATCAAAACTAAATCAAAAGAAATTTAAAAAAATCCAATTTTTTTGGGAGAAACATTGACAAAAGTTCTAAGTGCTTGCAAAAATTCGCCATGAAATCACATTTCTAGAAGGCGTGGCAAAAAAATCAAAATCAGTACTCTGAAAAAGCTACTTTCAAAAGCATTTTGGAGCACTGAATTTGTTTTTTTTTTGCCACGCTTTACAGGAATGTGATTTCATGATGAATTTTTGCAACCACTTAGAACTTTTGTCAATGTTTCTCCCAAAAAAAATTTGGAATTTTTTGAATTTTTTTTCGATTTTACTGTTCACTGAGCTCAAATGAGCTCGGGAGCAGAAATGCACTTTCGCCAGGATCAGTACATTCATGTGGTAGGTAACTTCACAGGCCAGTTACTATGTGTACCAGATCGATGTTGGTTCATTCTTGGAAGCTTCTGCCGGCAACCACGACCACGGACGTATACACACGGCAGCGACGGCTCGGTTCATCGAGCAGACCGAGCCACCGAGGGTCCCCGACTCGACCCGATCGACACACCGATCCACGGGCGTAGGGGCAGCTAACCCAGCCCGACTTGGGCGACCGTTGACAAATCATGGCAGGCACTCCATGTCTGCACGCTCAACAGTTGAAACATATGAGTAGGTCAGTATTCAGAGATCAGAGACGAGAGCCAGGAGACCGGCTAGCTTTTTTGAGCCGAGACCACGGTATGGGGACCGGGTAGCTAGCTAGCTGTTCTGCAGTTAAGTTGGCAACAGTGGGCGCGGTTGGAACGCCGGCCCGAGGTTCATCGCCACGGCACATGACACGGTCGTATCCAAGTTGCGTCGGTCGATCAGTCAGATAGATATAATGCATGCATGTTGGTCTCGTGATTCTGTTGGGTGACCACGACCAAGATCATACCGCGATACCATGATAGTGAACCCAGGATACCGCTGCTGCATGCTGCCGAGCTCCTCCAAAATCTGCAATAATGACGGGTCAACCTTCCATGGCGTTGCACGTCAGGCTCAGATCCACGCGCGCGCCGGCGGCTAGGTCGTCGTTCTTCAGTCACAGCGTCTTCTTCACAATGCATTTCCTGCGGTACCTCTTTTTGCAGGGAACACTCAGTAGACCAGAAAGGCAGAAACACAGGAGTGATATTGGAGCCAGATAGTTTCACTGTAGCTCAAGCGTAAATATTGCTTAGCTGATTTATATTACCATTTACCTCCACGCGGTTTCTACTGGCCGGATCAAGAAGCAACCCAGCCAGCTGGTAGGTTTTACTCTGCCTTCTCCAGATACGTAGAGCCATGCAGCAAGTTGGAGTGTATATTGTTGGTTCTTGGGGCGCACCACATAAATAAATCTGATAGTAGAAAACCCGGAGGGATAACGTCCAAGAATAAGCACGATGTATATATGTCGGGAGGGCATGGGATGCCATTGGGTGGAGTGCCCATGTTATCACATCAGAGCAGATCAGAACAAACTTGGTCAAATGCTTAATTAATTTAGTACAGTCCCACTAGGCCACCACCATTCACCCACCCATCAAATCGATTACGTGTTGGAGTATTCACATGATTTGGTTGGAAGAAAATGCACAGAACACCTATGTCTGACAGAGGGTTGAATCAATGTTTCACAGGGAAGAACAATTGTACGTGTCATTCCATATTTTCTCTCAGGAGAAAATGTATACTCCGCCCGTTCGAAATTATTTATCACAGAAATGAATGTACCTAGACGTATTTTTAATTTTAAATCATCTATCTTTTCTCATTTCTGTGACAAGTAATTCAAGACGGAGGGAGTACTAATTACTACTCCTACGACGGAACAATATGAGGCGTAAATAGGTCTAGTGTCGACAAGCCTAATTTGCAAACAATCCGTCATGGTCAAATGATCTTCTGTATCTTCTATATTGACACCGTCCTAAGCAGATGACACTGATCCCCTCATGTGCTTTCAACAGATAATTATAGATTGCGTTCCAGACTAACAACTAGCGACCGAACACAGACAAACGTACGTTCCTGTATACCTACCGCCCATCAGCAAGCATCAGCATTCAGAAAACCAAAGGCTACTCTGCTCCAGCCTAATTTTTGGTCTTAAAAAGACACAAGTGGCATCGACCGTTTCTTTTTCCTCAAAGAAGAATAAAACGGAGCTATACGTCTACAGTAGGTTCACGCATCTTCGGTACAACAAGAGAAGATAGGTGTCAATCGAGGAAGCGATCAAGAATTTTCTGCCGACTCTCGTATCCATGTAGCCATCCAGAGATATTCCCACCAAACAACACTTTCGTCCAAAGCAACCATGCATGCGTTCCCCATTATATATGTCTCTGTGTTTCGTTTCTGCAAGCCAGCATCAGGTGCCAGGCAGGGAGTTCAGACTTCAGAAAACTCTCAAGCAACACGAACAGCGACAGCCTAGTTGTGGCATTGTTACTATCAAGTGGGGCCACATATTCTGCTTTTGATAGTTTTATTTATGCTTACCGAAACCCATACGTACCTGGTCATCAACAATTCAAACAAGCAGTAGATTGCAGACAAAGTTAATCATAATCTACTACTCCCTCCGTAAAGATATAGTGATCTAAACGCTCTTATATATTTCTTTACAGAGGGAGTACTAGTATCTTTGAAGATAATTTGATACATTTCAATCACGACAGAGAAACATTTCCTGGCAGTGAGTGCTACTACTATTCAGCTTAACCTTCAGGGCAACGAAACTTACAAGTCTAAAGTCCAAGTTGTCGTGTCAGACCGTCAGGCTAAGCTTGTGGTTTTTCTTTGCCTCCATGTGGGGGATGTCTCCAGCGCTGGTGCACACAAGTTCGTTCTAGTCAAGCTCCACAGGTCACAGATAGAGGCATGATAGATCCATTCAAACGTTTTTCGTCTATATTCAATCGACGTTGATCTGAAGAGTTTAGAACCACACGATGACACGACCAACAAAGCCGTGGAGCAAAAAGAAGAGGGCCGCTCGAAAAAAATACAAGATGTGTGTCATGGCTTATCAGTGTATATTTGAAAGATATCCTCCAACCGTCATGTCCCTTCTCTTGCTAGGATCATGCATATAATCACACTGTCTTTCTCGTGCCTTTGTTTTCACCTATACATGATTTTTCATTAGCGGCTGAAATGGTGGGCTCTGGTCCGTCTCACGTATGTCGACAACACTAGGCATCGGCCCTTGAGAAATGTGAAATACATCAATGCCAACATGGTAGCCGGATGCTTGTTGCACCAACTCATTTGCTCTATGTTTTTCATGTCAAGATATGTTAGCAATACAAAACAATCGTAGGTGGAAGTTATATCTAGACAATTATCAAAATAAATATGAAGTGGTTCAAAAAAAATCAGAAATCCTAGGATTGTAATATTCAACGGAAATGTTGCACTACTTTTGCATGATTTCTCATGATAACAAGTTCTGCAGATCAATGTCATCCAAGGACTTCATATTTTTTGAATTGAATATGAGACAAAAACCTTTTCAAATTTCTCCAGCTTCTCAAAACGAGCAGTCAATGAACAAATTTCACGTCAACGATGACTAGAAAGTAAGTAACTCTGAAGGATTCCATAGCTGACAATTGTATTTCTTCATCTTGATCATTGCTTTCATCAAAATACTTCTTACGTTTAGTTTGATGTTTTGTGTGGAATTTTTTGTATCTATATGTCCATTTTAGCTGCAATGGCTTTTGCAATCTCAAACTAGCATTAGGCTTCAACTCGGTACTTCTGGAAATATGATATGACCTCTTCAATGTGTTTGTTAGTAGCACCCATGCACCCAATCTTTTCCTGCAACTTTGGCCGCACCATATTTGCAGGAAAGAAAACATCATGCCACATAACCATACCAACTAAAGTTTTCAAATTATCAAGTGCACCAAACAATGATTGAGTATCACTTATGACTATTAGTTCATCATAGAAGGCTCCTCCAATTTCGTCAGAGTTGATCTTAATTGCATAGTTTGGTACCTGATAGTTCGTACACTCTTTGTTGGACTCACCCAACGAGTACTGGATAAAGGTTTGAGGGTTAGTTTTGGTCCTTCTGTAAGATTGTCAAGCAAAACCTTACACCTTTTAGTAGAACATGAAAATATATGTGTTGTATAACAACGGATAATGTAATACCTTGTTTGCAAGATTTCATCATATCACAAAGAGTGAGATTCAAACTATGACATACGCATGCCATATATAACGCTTCGAGGTTAATTTGAAGCAAACGACTCTGAACACCTTGGTGTTGTCCCTTCATATTGGAAACATTGTCATAACTGCGACCTCACATTAGCAACATTCAAATCAAAAGAACCCAGTGTGTCCGTGAATACTTTTAAAATCCCCAAACCTGACGTGTCATCAACCTTTTAGAACTCCAGGGAAAACTCCTTCACTCACTTGTTCTTCGTGGCTCACAGCTGGGGGTATAATAATCGAAGATAATAGAGAAATATTTGGCATCTTTGACGGTCTTTAAGGATAACCTTTCCCGGAACATCAAGAAGAATTGAAATTAACTCATTCTAAATGTTGTGTCCAAGATAATGATAATAAATTTCATTGCTTTGAATTTGTCTAATGTGTCAAAATCAGAAATTATTTAAATTGTGCTCAGATGATTACCATTATTATCATGATACATGACAATTATAAATTATTCTTAGCTAGCTGTTCTGCAGTTAAGTTGGCAACAGTGGGCGCGGTTGGAACGCCGGCCCGAGGTTCATCGCCACGGCACATGACACGGTCGTATCCAAGTTGCGTCGGTCGATCAGTCAGATAGATATAATGCATGCATGTTGGTCTCGTGATTCTGTTGGGTGACCACGACCAAGATCATACCGCGATACCATGATAGTGAACCCAGGATACCGCTGCTGCATGCTGCCGAGCTCCTCCAAAATCTGCAATAATGACGGGTCAACCTTCCATGGCGTTGCACGTCAGGCTCAGATCCACGCGCGCGCCGGCGGCTAGGTCGTCGTTCTTCAGTCACAGCGTCTTCTTCACAATGCATTTCCTGCGGTACCTCTTTTTGCAGGGAACACTCAGTAGACCAGAAAGGCAGAAACACAGGAGTGATATTGGAGCCAGATAGTTTCACTGTAGCTCAAGCGTAAATATTGCTTAGCTGATTTATATTACCATTTACCTCCACGCGGTTTCTACTGGCCGGATCAAGAAGCAACCCAGCCAGCTGGTAGGTTTTACTCTGCCTTCTCCAGATACGTAGAGCCATGCAGCAAGTTGGAGTGTATATTGTTGGTTCTTGGGGCGCACCACATAAATAAATCTGATAGTAGAAAACCCGGAGGGATAACGTCCAAGAATAAGCACGATGTATATATGTCGGGAGGGCATGGGATGCCATTGGGTGGAGTGCCCATGTTATCACATCAGAGCAGATCAGAACAAACTTGGTCAAATGCTTAATTAATTTAGTACAGTCCCACTAGGCCACCACCATTCACCCACCCATCAAATCGATTACGTGTTGGAGTATTCACATGATTTGGTTGGAAGAAAATGCACAGAACACCTATGTCTGACAGAGGGTTGAATCAATGTTTCACAGGGAAGAACAATTGTACGTGTCATTCCATATTTTCTCTCAGGAGAAAATGTATACTCCGCCCGTTCGAAATTATTTATCACAGAAATGAATGTACCTAGACGTATTTTTAATTTTAAATCATCTATCTTTTCTCATTTCTGTGACAAGTAATTCAAGACGGAGGGAGTACTAATTACTACTCCTACGACGGAACAATATGAGGCGTAAATAGGTCTAGTGTCGACAAGCCTAATTTGCAAACAATCCGTCATGGTCAAATGATCTTCTGTATCTTCTATATTGACACCGTCCTAAGCAGATGACACTGATCCCCTCATGTGCTTTCAACAGATAATTATAGATTGCGTTCCAGACTAACAACTAGCGACCGAACACAGACAAACGTACGTTCCTGTATACCTACCGCCCATCAGCAAGCATCAGCATTCAGAAAACCAAAGGCTACTCTGCTCCAGCCTAATTTTTGGTCTTAAAAAGACACAAGTGGCATCGACCGTTTCTTTTTCCTCAAAGAAGAATAAAACGGAGCTATACGTCTACAGTAGGTTCACGCATCTTCGGTACAACAAGAGAAGATAGGTGTCAATCGAGGAAGCGATCAAGAATTTTCTGCCGACTCTCGTATCCATGTAGCCATCCAGAGATATTCCCACCAAACAACACTTTCGTCCAAAGCAACCATGCATGCGTTCCCCATTATATATGTCTCTGTGTTTCGTTTCTGCAAGCCAGCATCAGGTGCCAGGCAGGGAGTTCAGACTTCAGAAAACTCTCAAGCAACACGAACAGCGACAGCCTAGTTGTGGCATTGTTACTATCAAGTGGGGCCACATATTCTGCTTTTGATAGTTTTATTTATGCTTACCGAAACCCATACGTACCTGGTCATCAACAATTCAAACAAGCAGTAGATTGCAGACAAAGTTAATCATAATCTACTACTCCCTCCGTAAAGATATAGTGATCTAAACGCTCTTATATATTTCTTTACAGAGGGAGTACTAGTATCTTTGAAGATAATTTGATACATTTCAATCACGACAGAGAAACATTTCCTGGCAGTGAGTGCTACTACTATTCAGCTTAACCTTCAGGGCAACGAAACTTACAAGTCTCGCAAGATCTATATAGGAGATGCATAGCAACGAGAAGGGGAGAGTGTGTCCACGTACCCTCGTAGACCAAAAGTGGAAGCGTTAGGTTAACGCGGTTGATGTAGTCGAATGTCTTCACGATCCAACCGATCTTAGTACCGAACGTATGGCACCTCCGAGTTCAGCACACGTTCAGCTCGATGACGTCCTTCGAACTCTTGATACAGTAGAGGGTCGAGGGAGAGTTCCGTCAGCACGAAGGCATGGTGACGGTGACGGTGATGTGATCCACGCAGGGCTTCTCCTAAGCACTACGACGCTATGACCGGAGGAGTAAACTGTGGAGGAGGGCACCACATACGGCTAAGAGAACTATTGGTGTGTCTTTGGGGTGCCCCCTATATAAACGAGAGGAGGAGGGGGTGGCCGGCCAAGAGGGGCGCGCCATGAGGGGAGTCCTACTAGGACTCCTAGTCCTAGTAGGATCCCCCCCCCTTTCCTTTCTTCACTGGAGGGAAAAGGAAGGAGATGGAGTAAGAGAAGGAAATGGGGGTAGTGCCCCCTTCCCTAAACCAATTCGGCCTCCTCCCTTGTGGGGGGCGCACCAGCCCCTTGTGGGCTGGTTAGCCTCCCTCCTATGACCCATATAGCCCATATCTTCCACCGGGGGGTTCCGATAACCCCTCCGGTACTCCGGTATGTACCCGATATGCTCCGGAAGCCTTTTAGTGTCCGAATATTACCTTCCAATATATCAATCTTTACCTCTCGGCCATTTCAAGACTCCTTGTCATGTCCATGATCCCATCCGGGACTCCGAACAAACTTCGGTCACCAAAAACACATAACTCATAATACAAATCGTTATCGAACGTTAAGCGTGCGGACCCTACGGGTTCGAGAACTATGTAAACATGACCGAGACACATATCCGGTCAATAACCAATAGCGGAATCTAGATGCTCATATTGGTTCCTACATATTCTACGAAGATCTTTATCGATCAAACCGCAATAACAATATACGTTATTCCCTTTGTCATCAGTATGTTACTTGCCCGAGGTTCGATCGTCAGTATCATCATACCTAGTTCAATATCGTTACCGGCAAGTCTCTTTACTCGTTCCGTAATGCATCATCCCGTAACTAACTCATTAGTCACATTGCTTGTAAGGCTTGTAGTGATGTGCATTACCGAGAAGGCCCAGAGATACCTCTCCGATACTCGGAGTGACAAATCCTAATCTTGATCTATGCCAACCCAAAAAACTCCTACGGAGACACTTGTAGAGCATCTTTATAATCACCCAGTTACGTTGTGACATTTGATAGCACACAAGATGTTCCTCCGGTATTCGAGAGTTGTATAATCTCATAGTTAGAGGAATATGTATAAGTCATGAAGAAAGCAATAGCAATAAAACTTAACGATCATTATGCTAAGCTAACAGATGGGTCTTGTCCATCACATCATTCTCTAATGATGTGATCCTGTTCATCAAATGACAACACATGTCTATGGTTAGGAAACTTAACCATCTTTGATTAGCGAGCTAGTCAAGTAGAGGCATACTAGGGACACTCTGTTTTGTCTATGTATTCACACATGTACTAAGTTTCTGGTTAATACAATTCTAGCATTAATAATAAACATTTATCATGATATAATAAAATATAAATAACAACCTTATTATTGCCTCTAGGGCATATTTCCTTTAGCCCAGCAGTGTGCATTGGGTGGAGGTAGGGGGCCTATGGCTGGTGATGCGCGATAGGCCGATGCGGAAGCATCAAAGGCACGACTACTTTGCATCTCCTTCAAAGTATGCATTTGCTTTTCCTTGATGCAGATTCTGGTTTTGTGATCGACGGTTTTCATAATTCGATACTACTATGTTGGCATGTTTTTTCTGTGAAAAGGTTGTGTCTCCTGGATCACATTGTTTCAAAATTTTAGCTATGTCATTGACCCCACCCACTAAGGTTTAAATCCGGAACTAACATTTACACACACCCCAGGTGACATGAATGTTGGAATTCACTACGCTTCACAGATTTATTCACGGTCAGTATCTCTTTCTTTTGTTAGCTATGGTTTGGTGCCGCACTCGTGTGGGTGTATGTGTTTGCCCATATCTTCATTGTACTTGCAAATATAAAGGAGAAGTGTCATGTATTCTTTTTTGCTACAACATCATGCATGCATGCACGATTTGTGTTCTCTAAATGCAGGTGGTTTCATACATTGTTGTTTGTTCGTTATCAGACCCGCGCATCAAATACAAAATGTGCTGGAGTGATAATCGATAAAGGTTATTCGTTCCTTGCAAATCTTGGCACCTGATGAGAACAGAATGTTCACCAGATTTGGAGATAATTGCATGTTTAGTCCTAGTACTTGCAGGCGATGTCTAACATGGTCCTCATAGTCACAAAGTGCTTCAATACAGTCCTCGTACATGTAAATACAGTGTCTATACGGTCCTGGAGATTGCGGCATCGGTCCTGCCTATACGCTTCACGTACGTAGCTAGTATGCAGCCACTGCCACATGAGCATCGGTCCCACACTTCAGCTTTGGTCTCACACGTCAAAATTGATAAGGCTGTGTGCGGGGCAAATACCCCCAATTCCATCCCGCACTCTCCCCGCAATCCCTAGCTCACCCCAATCCCTAGCACCATTGGCGGCGCCAAAGTTCATCCATCGACGACGTGTGCTTTGACGGCTGCGGCGGCACCGCCCTGGTGGTGGACGGTGTCTGCTTTGACGGCGGCCGCGCCGCCGCCCCCGTAGTCGCCGATGTGTCCTTTGGCGGTTGCCGCCCAGGTGGTCGCCGGTGTGTGCTTTGACAGCGGCGACTGGTGGTCGCGGACGGTGGTTCCAGCCGCAGCTTGCTAGTGGGTACATGATGCTGCCCATGGTGGTTGGTGTTGGCGAGGAGGTTGTCACGCCGGCTGCTGTATTGGTCGCCGTTGAGACGCTTTGCGGCAAGCCGTCGTTGGAGGTGCTGTCGTCGGAGGTGTGCCCGTTGAGACGTGTTGCAGCATTGCGGCGTGCTGCCGTTAGAGTGCATGGACCAGCCCTTGGTTGCATTTTCAGTCCTGGACATTTGGTCTATGGTTGCTAGTTAATGTAGTGTAGTTTGTTTAGTCCAATGAACTAGTATGTGCTTCGACTGGATTTGTTTGATCCAGATCTATATACCGTGTAGTCTGGTTAGTCAATCTATAATCCAAATATATTTATTGTGTCATGTAAAAGTGAGATAAGTTTCTTATGAATGAAATACAGTGTGCATTATTTAACTGAGTTCTCTGATGGAATTTCATACTGTTGTGAAACTAAGATGCCAATTGGCTCTACTACAGCATGTACAAGCAGAGTTAACTTGCCGCTGTGTAATTTCCAGTCTGTGTACTCTATAATTTCAAATTTGTGTACCTACAAGCAGAGTTAACTTGGCTCTGCTGAAGTACATCGGATCTAGATGTGTGTACTGTGTAATTTCATAAATCTGCCAAACTGGAGCATGATCAAATCGCTTGGCAGTTAACTTGCCAATTGGTTCTGCTACAGAACCTACAAGCAATGAGTTCACTTGCCAATTGGCCTTTGCCTTGTCAAACTGAAACTGTAGCTTTTCTTCAATAGCTACAATCAGAGTTAGCAAGTTAACTAAAGTAGGTACACGAGCACATGAAAACTGCTGTAACAGGTTAACTATAGTATCTACAAACATTTACCAATAGTAGCTACAAGCAGAATTTGAAATTGACCATTTGTACACTTAAATGACAGCAAACATATACCAGCATACACCCAAACACACCATATATACAAGCTGCATTTGTAGGTAAAAATTAAGTGATAATTTGCAAGTGTTCACAAGCATACACCGAACTAGATCATAATCATAAAAGTACCTGACTACAAGATATGGAGTACATTCACTTAGTAGCACATAATAATAAAAGTACTTGTTCATCTGATCATAAGCAGAACAAAAAATGAAATCACCCATCTAACTTCAAAATTCACCCACTCCTCAGTTCATCGAACATGTTAACTTTTCTAGGTTGTTTAAAGCTTCTCATGTTCTGACTAGAACTTGGTCCAGTTCTCTTGTATGGATTTTTTATGTGCTGACATGCATTAAGCCTCTCCTCATCAGCCGTTGCCTCGCTTGTTAGCTCTGCCTCTCCTATTTTCTTCCTGCAGGTCTTCTTTAGACCTTGCTGCTGCATGTTCAATGCGCTGCTGCTCCCAAGCTTGTTGCCTTGCTGCCTCATGTGTCTCCAAAAATGATTTCCTTCTCTCCATCTCATCTGATTGATCTAAAAGAAACATGCCTCCTCTACTTCATATTTAGTCCGTGCAATTCTTTTCCTCTCTTCGGCTATCCTCTGTTTTTCTTCATCCTTTAATTTTTTTGCTTGCTCTGCATTTCTTTTCCTTTGTTCCGTAGCCTCCCTTCTTTTGTCTGCCATGGCATGTTTTTCCTCTAGGGCCTTTCTTTTCTTTTCCTCACTAGCTTTTCTTCTCAATTTTGCAGCAAGTTTCTTTTCTTCCAGTAGGACCTTTTTTTCTCCTCAACAGCCTGCTTTCTTGCCAGAAGGTCATCTTTCTTCTTCTGAGCAGCTAGCTTAATTTTTCTTCTTCTTCTTTCAACTTGGCAATTACTGCATCGAACTTTGCTTGATCTGCTATTTCTCTTCTCTCTGCTGCAGCTCTTAGTCTTGCCAATGCAACAATCTCTCTCTTTCTATGAACATCCCCTCCCTTTGTTGCGGTACTTTGCAGAACTGGTTGTTGTGACTCACTTTGTTGCTGAATGAAAGCATTTTCTGGTAGAGGCCCATGTTCAACTTCATCTCTCTACCTTGATTCTCTCTGTATGAGTAGAAAATAAACACATGAGCAAACATGTATATACTAGAAAACTACAAAGACATGAGGAAACAAACTTACTTCCTGGGCTAAAGTAGCTATCATCTCTGGCACATACAATGGTGGATCATGCTGAAGAACACCTGCAGTTTGTAGATTTATTTCCCGCAAACATCAAACACGATTAATTTCATGCAACTTAAAGACTAATTTCACACAATGGTTCTACTAATTACTTAATTACCTGAGTCATACCAACTTCTTCTTCATCTGAAGATGAAACATCTGGCTCTGCTCTGACTTTATGCTTTTCACCTTTTTTTCTTAGGTTTCAATCCTAACTTCCAGTCAAGGCAGCCATTAATGTTATGACCAGGACCACCACAGTAGCCACAATGGATCACTGCACCTTTCCTTGTGATTTTCACACCTCTCTTTCCCTCTTTCTCTTCTGGTTGTTTCCTCCTATTCTTTGCCTTCCTCCCTTTCTTTTTTTGAAGTGGTGGTGGTGTGATATGCGCGCCCTTCATTTTTGCCCACTCAGTTACATCCTTGCAATGCATAATAACATGCTCATATGCCTTGTGGTATGTCTCGATAGAGTAGCAGGAGTTGACTCTTGATTCTAGAGGAATGTTGTCCACTACTAGGAAAAGGGCTATAGATGGAAATGACACTAACGGCGCACCAGACATGTGGTGCGCCATTACTATATACTAATGGTGCACCATCTGTTGGTGCGCCATTAGTGTGGAAGACACTAATGGCGCACCAGGCACACGGTGCGCCACTAGTAACAAAATGTTTTTTTTCATTTTTTCAAACATACTAATGGCGCATCCGGGCAGAGTGCACCATTAGTAGTTAGAACTACTAATGGCGCACCAGCCATAGAATGCGTCACTACTGTATTTTTTACCTTTTTGCAAAACTACTAATGGCGCACCGTTGCATAGTGCGCCATTACTAGTTTAAACTAGTAATGGCGCACTGTGTCACGGTGCGCCATTAGTATAAAAATTATTTTTTTTACTTTTTTGTAAAACTACTAATGGTGCATGTCTGTGTGGTGCGCCATTAGTATGTTGGGTTACTAATGGCGCATGTCTCTGTGGTGCGTCATTAGTAATCTGGGACCAGCTAGATATTTTTGGACAGCCACACCTACACACACACTTTCCCTACTTCATCCCCCCACCTCCTTCTCTAAGCTTGTCGGCTTCCTCCTCCTCCTCACCTCATTTGCACCATAGATTCATCAAAATTAAGTGTTGAAATTACCTTTTTTTGATAGGTAAGTAAGGGGAAAGCTATCTTCATGTTGTAGATCTACTTTTTTTCTCCCTAGCTCGCTCCAACAACGTGCACATGCACTTTTTGTGGCCTAACTAGATCTATGTATGTTTGTGGTGTTGCATATGTTTGTGGTGTTGCATATATGTTTGTGTTTGCAGGTACCAGTATTTGAAATGCGATAGTTGCCAATATTTTGCCGGAATGTTGATTCATTTCCGTTTCGGCGAGAATTTTGGCACTATGCATTTTTTTGTCCTATTTTTAGGGAAAGTCATGCCAAATTTTTTCTTGGTTCTAAAATATCATTTTTCTCTACCCCGTAGGCGACCATGGTCTGCACGATGACCGAAGGCATCGTGAATAGGTTTTTGAGCTCCGCGAAGGCCGAGATGCTTCAAAAGAACAAGACGGAGATAAGATGTCCGTGTCGAAGATGCAAGCTGAAGAGCCTTATTGCGGACCCGGATTCCGGGCAGGTGCGGGACCACCTGCTCTTGCGTGGTTTCATGGATGGCTATCGGTGGCAAGGTGATGAAGATGACTATGAAGTCGTCCATGGGGGCCGGGCAAGAAATGAGGAAGGGCAGCAAGACAACCACCGCGGCTCGGGCGGGCGAGAAGACGAAGAATCTCCAGGACATGATCACGACGGTGATGCTGTACACAGTCATCATGTAGAAGATGCCGGACATGATGATGAGGAAGATGCCGGAGCAGACGAAGGGCATGATCATGAAGATCTAGATGCAGGAGGAGCAGACGACGATGGACCATCGATGGGCTGGGTGCAGGACCCTCATATTCAAGAGCTGCTTCTCAAGCAGACGGATAACACAAGAGCTGCCGCCCGAGAGAAAGCCAAACTGGATCAACTGGAGATCGACGCGGTTACTCCATTGTATGAAGGATGCAGACCCGAGGATACCTGCCTGAAAGTAACGCTCATGGCTTTGGAGATGAAGGTAAAACACAAAATGACCGACGCATGCTTCGATGAGAACATGTCATTCTGGCACGAACGTCTTCCCAAGGGGAACAAGTGCCCGATCAGTTTCGAGGAGGCGAAGAAAGTCGTGTGTCCTCTGGATTTACCGCACGTGAAATACCATGTGTGCATGAACAATTGCATCATTTATCGGGGCGAGCACGCGGAGTCTACCATATGTTCGGTGTGCGGCGTTCACTCAATACAAGAAGAGCAAGAAAGCTCCTCGAAAAGTGGTGTGGTACTTTCCGATCACTCCTCGTCTGCAGCGGTATTTCGCGGACCCTAAGGTAGCAAAGCTCCTGCGTTGGCACGCGGATAGGGAGGAGAAGAAGCAAGAAGATGACGCAAATGATCCGGAGATAAATAAAAAAGACAAGATGTTGAGTCACCCTAAGGATGGGAGCCAGTGGCAAGCGTTGAACTTCGAACACCCAGAATTTGGGAAAGATCCAAGGAACATCATGCTGGGCACGAGCACCGATGGAGTCAATCTGTTTGGCAGCCAGAGAAGCACACATAGCACCTGGCCTGTGTTTGTGTGGATGTACAACCTTCCCCCCTGGTTGTGCATGAAGAGGAAGTACATTCACATGAGTATGCTAATTGAAGGGCCGAAACAACCAGGGAACGACATCAATCTGTATCTGGGGCTGCTGAAAGAGGAGCTAGACACGCTATGGAAAACGCCAGCCAATACGTGGGACGCCGCAGAGAAAGAATATTTCCCTATGAGAGCCGCACTGCTCACGACGGTGCACGACTATCTCGGTTACGGATATCTCGCGGGGCAGGTGGTCCACGGATTTTATGGATGCGTCAGGTGCATGGATGACACAACATATCGCCAGCTAGATAGAGATCTCGGGTCTTCGAAAACCGTGTTCATGGGACATCGAAGCTGGCTTCGCGACGATGACCCGTGGAGGAAGCGCAAGGATCTGTTCGATGGTGAAACCGAACTCCGAAGACGCCCGCGTACGAGGAGTGGCGAGGAAATAGACGGGCTGTTGAAAAATTGGAAAGATTGCCCACTGCCGGGAAAGAAGCAAAAGGCGCCAGAGCCGGGAAAGAAGCGAAAGGCGCCAGAGCCGCTGCTGAAGGTATGGAAAACGGGGTCTGTTTTCTGGGACTTGCCGTACTGGAAGATCCACCGTGTGCCTCACAGCCTTGATGCCATGCATATCACGAAGAACGTGTGCGAGAGTCTTCTTGGTACCCTGCTCAACATGCCAGAGAGGACCAAAGATGGGCCGAAAGCAAGGGCAGACTTGAAATCAATGGGCATCAGGCAGGAGCTTCACGCTAATGATGATGATGATGATGATGATGATGATGAGGCGAAGCACGACACAGAAAGTCGTCGCAAAGGCAAAAAGGCCAAGAAGACCGGAAATGACTACCCTCCCGCGTGCTTCACTCTAAGTCAGGAGGAGATCGAGCAGTTTTTCACCTGCCTCGTAGGAGTAAAAATTCCTTACGGTTACGCGGGGAAGATAAGCAGATACCTAGACCCAGCGAAGTAGAAGTTCAGCTGGATGAAGTCTCACGACTGTCACGTGCTGATGACGCAGATACTTCCAGTTGCAATCCGTGGGATCATGGACGCGCACGTCCGTGAAACGCTATTTGGCCCATGCAACTTTTTCGACGTCATCTTTCGGAAGTCGGTTGGCGTGAGGCAACTCAGAAAGCTACAGGAGGAGATCGTGGTGATACTATGCGAGCTTGAGATGTACTTCTCGCCCGCATTCTTTGACGTTATGGTGCATCTGCTGGTCCATATCGTGGAGGATATCATCCAACTCGGGCTGACGTTCCTGCACATCATGATGCTGTTCGAAAGGATGAATGGTGTCATCAAAGGATACGTTCGCAACATGTCACGTCCAGAGGAAAGTATAGCCAGGGGCTTTCTGACCAAAGAGTGCATCTCCTACTGCATGAATTATCTAGGCATCGAGAACCCCGTTGGTCTGCCCGTCAACAGGCACCTCGGCAGGCTCGCTGGATGGGGTCACCGTGAGGGTCGCCGCGAAATGCATGTCGACTTTGAGGGTCGACTCGCCGACTTTGAAAGAGCAAACCTAGTCGCGCTACAACACATAGACGTGGTCGATCCTTGGGTGGTAGAGCACAAAACCTTTATTGAGAAGACGTACAATGACCGAGGCCAACAGAGGACGGACGGAGATATAATCAAAGAGCACAACTCATGTTTCACGCGTTGGTTCAAGTAGAAGCTTCTGTCATACCCTTTACATGAGGATTCTTCCGCGGAAGAACAACTCATATTTGCCTTGTCACAGGGCGCCGAGCACAACCTGATAACCTATGAGGCGTATGATATCAACGGCTACATATTCTACACCGAGGACAAGGACATGAAGAGCGATGGTTATCAGAACTCCGGGGTAACGATGGAATCCTACATCAGTAACGACAAGGACAGATACTACGGAAGGATCGAGGAGATCTGGGAGCTGAGCTACACTGGAGAGAAGGTCCCGATGTTTCGTGTCAGATGGGCCAAGAGCGTCCTAAAAGAAGACCGGTATTTCACCACCATGGTTATACCCGAAGCCAAATCCAAGACCACGGGCGCAAACGTCACCGCGAAAAATGAGCCATGGGTACTGGCTTCCCAAGTGGACCAATGTTTCTTCATTACCGACCCGTCAAAGCCCAGTCGTGTTGTCGTGAGGAGAGGCAAAAGGAAGATCATCGAAATGGATGGAGTAGCCAATGAGCAAGACTTCGACAAGTACGGCGACCCGAAGATCGAACATGACGACGACGATGAAGTAGCAGCATACACCACAAGAAGAAGCAGGACCACCCTACCTAAAGGACGTCCGTTCCACAGAAGAACTCCATTTGCGAAAAAGAAGGGCAAGAAGATTATGAATAGATAGCTAGCTAAGATCGACTGTATTTAAATCGTAGTCTTCATTTCTCGGTTGTATTTCATGGGCACTTTTTGATATCATGAATATTTTTAAATTTTATGGGCACTTTTTGAATTCATGAATATTTTTTCAAATTTGATGATATTTTTTCATATTCAATATGATAAAATATTGAATATTCATGAGGACACTCGATCTCGATCCCCCTCCATCTCGATCTCGATTCCCCCTCCATCTCGATCTCGATCCCACCCGCACCTCCTCTCCCCTCTTCATTTTAAAAAAAATAATAATAACAAAGTGTAGACTACAATTGTTGTTAAAAAACAATTATTACTGTTTTTATAAAAAAATATTACTGTTTCATATTCATATTCATTTTCTAAAAAATTATTACATGCAACAAAAAAAAATTACTTATGGCGCACCTCTGGCTGGTGCGCCATTGCTATATATAAAAAAAGATTAATAATGGCGCACCTCTGCCTGGTGCGCCATTGCTATGTAAAAAAAATTACTAATGGCGAACCTCTGCCTGGTGGGCCATTGCTATGTAAAAAAAAGATTACTAATGGCGCACCGGCCGCAGGTGCGCCATTAGTAAGATTCCCCCTAGCTAATTCCCTCCCTCTCGCCAGATCCCCTTCGTCCCTCTCCCTCGCCCCGCCCCTAGCTAATTCCCCCCGCTGCCCCCGACCCACGCCGCCGCCGCCCCCGCGCCTCCGTCTCCGTCGCCGCCCCCACGCTACCGCCGCCCCCGCGCCTCCGTCTCAGTCGCCGCCCCCGCGCCTCCTCATCGTGGTCAGGTAACCCTCCTCCCTCTGCCTCTCTTCTCCTCTCTTCCTCTTTTCTTCTCCTCTCTTCCTCCTCCCTCTGCCTCTCTTCTCCTCTCTTCCTCCTCTCCTCTCAGGTAACCCGAACTTAATTTTGTGATGGTGCATTAGCAGGATCAGGAGGCAAGTTGCAGTGCTGCAAGTGGCAAGAAGAAGAGCAGCAAGCATTAGATGCTTGCACTCCTGCTCTTATTTGCTTTTGAAGTAAAGTTTTTTTTCCTAGCTGGAATAACACAGTAAAAAAGAAGTGTCTGAACAAGCTGTTGCTTTTTGCTGTGAATGTGCAGGTGTTCCTGGGCTGAGGGAGAGGATAGAGGCACGAGGAGGAGAAGAGCACCTGGACCAGAGGTGAGAATGAATGAGCTGGTGTTTAAACCATGGCTAACTTAATTTGTGTTTGGGGTTGGAGCTGGGAAAGAGAGACAGAGGGATAGGAGGGGGGAGGGGAAAGAGAAATGCTTATTTTAGGGTTTAATTAGACTCAAGATTCTGGTGTTTAACCCTGTTGTGTTGCTTCTAGAAATAATATAAAAGTTGTGAAAAAAAATCTGTGGAGTTGGCACTTTACATAAGGTTGTAGATCATTGTAGTGTCCTAATGTCTAGACTGTTGCATTGGAGGTTCATCTTGCAAACATATCAGAACTTGCAAACATTTTATTACTTGTTGCATTGGAGGTTCATCTTGTCTTGAGGCAAACAAATCAGCATTGGAGACTCATCTTTGAGGCTCATCTTTATTACATATCAGAACTCGCAAACAAATCTCTGAAAGATTTGTAAAGTTGCTGGATTTTGTCTCCGACCATTGTGTCGTGATGAATTTGCAGGTACCCCGAGAGGCCCTTGAGTTTGCCGGAATGTCGAGTAACTTCCGTTCCGGCAAATTCGGGTACTCCATATGTCCTATTTTCAGCAAAGGTCATGCTGAAATTTTCCATGAATTTTAGCATGACTTTGCTAAAAATAGGACATATGGGGTACTTGCGACTAATGCATGGGCCGTGGTATCTTAGTACTTGGTTAAGTAGGATCAACTGCCCCGCCATTCTTGCTGCATTAAACCATAGGTGGCAATAGAGCCAAGTGATTAGGCCCTAAACCCTAGATGATAAACCCAACATAGGTGGCAATAGAGCCAAGTGATTAGTGCCAAGTGATTAGGACCAACCTAGGGTGCCTCAGCATCGATAAACCCTAAATGATGAAAACTTAACTTGGCTTCTATAGGGTGCCTCGGTGTCGATGAGAACCTAAATGATGTACGCTTAGGCTTTTAGGGTGCCTCGGCGTCGACAAAACCTAAATGATGAAAGCTTAGGCTTTTAGGGTGCCTCGACATCGACAAACCCTAAATGATAAAACCTTGGCTTTTAGGGTGCCTCGGTGTCGATAAGAACCTAAATGATGAAAGCTTAGGCTTTTAGGGTGCCTCAGCGTCGACAAACCCTAAATGATAAAAGCTTAGCTTTTAGGATGCCTCGGTGTCGACAAACCCTAAATGATGTAGTTTTGAATTATGAACGTAGGATATGTCGTCATCATCATCGGATGACGAAAGGGACGACGAAAGTCTCCCGGCGGAGTGCGACTGGTGCCACGACGATCGAGGTCTGTGCGACACGCCTCACCTGGACGATGATCGGCGCTTCAGCATTAAGCTCGAGGAGACCTTCGAAGTTGAAACGGTACACAATGACGACAAGTGTTATTTTCATAATTAAGCATGACTTCAACTATTTCAACGTGTAATTTTCATCTTTTACAATTTGAGTATAGCTTATCTCATGCCATGCAAGACGCTATGTCTTGGAGAGGATGGATTTTGAAGACCATGAAATTTCTGAAACAAAGAAAATTCACCTAAGGACTCATCATGATGTGGACTTTGAAGTAAATCTATATAATTCTGAGAGCGTAACCCATTTTGGTTGCAAAAATTGGGAAGCATTTTGCAAGATGTATGGTTTTGATGAGGGTATGCTTATCACCATGGATCTTGGTAATCCTGACATCAACCAAGACAATATGGACATTTGGGTCCTTGTTGATACGCCTCCAGTTCTATCGCTATGTGAGTTTCTCAAACATAGTTATTAGCTAATTTATATTGTTTATTTCAAAATAGTTGACAGCTTATTTCCATTGAAAACTTATTTTTATTGTTCAAAGAATGTGCGGGAGATGGTAGATAAAACCCACTACACCGATGGCTCGGAATTAACAACTTACAAGGAGAAAAATCATCTGGTCGGATTTTGTACTGACATTGAGAATTACATTATCCACAATCAAACTCCTCAACATTATGCTAAATACGTGCCACTAGTGCATGTGTTCAACTACGGTAAGTACCATGGAGATACCCTGGTAAGATTTTTACTATTACGACATCCATGCATCTTTTGCATACTTCTAAAACTAGTACATCATTGCTAACTATGAAGTTATTACTATGTTTTTCAACAGATAATCCCAGAGAATTGTGTGCCTCATATGATGTATCAGAAAGGTAGTGTTAATGTTTTGAACATACAGCCAGGTCGTCCTACGAATCTCAACTGTCCATAGAGATTTCTAAAAGAAGTGGAAACATGAAAATCAAAGGATGGAAAAAATGTATGGACAGTCGTAAGGAGCTTATTGGAAGCAAAAGGAAGCGAAGCGCAAGAATTGGAGACAGGATGTTCTCCATTCTCCATAATGGAGAGTCAGGATCTATATTGTTTTATACTATTTTAGCTTAAATAGGGTATTTAGGTCCTTCCTAATACTGATGATCATGTGCTAAGAACAATTAAGTAGGGTTGGTTCGATGACTATCAAGATGATGATCGTATGACTTGTTATGAATAACGAGTAGAAGTTGTATGATGATGATTAGTAGGACTTGTTAGGATTAGTATTACTTCTGACAAACTCGATACTCGCGGTCTCGAGACTTGTAATGTTTTATCTTTGTTCGGTCTTTTGAATTCACAGACTAATATGATGAATTGTATTCGGAGACTAATCTTCTATTGTATTCGATAAATCTGCTGTTGTTGTGTGCTACTGTCTATATTCTGTCAAATAATATATTTTGTAACCTGTGCAAAAATCAGAAAAGTAAAAAAAAACTAATATTCATACTAATGGCGCATCACTAAAGAGTGCGCCATTAGTATGCCAAGTATACTAATGGCGCATCCATCTGCAGTGCGCCATTAGTGTGCCAAAGCACATGGTTAAATATGGCCCTGGGAGGCATACTAATGGCGCACTGGGTGGTGCGCCATTAGTAAAAAATACTAGTGGCGTGATACTAATGGCGCACCAGTGATGCGCCATTAGTAGGCAAAACTGGTGCGCCATTAGTAGGCCTTTTCCTAGTAGTGGTCATATCTAAGAGCAGAGACACCATGACAGCAAGGGATACCTGACAAATCCCATCTTCTACAACTACACTTCTCCAATCTTGTGTCCACACTGAAATCTACACCTCTATCATTTACCACAAACATACCCTTTCTAGCTGGTGCAGCTAGGCAAGTTCTTGCAAGTTCCACATTCTTATCCAACTTCTTTCTTATTTTTGGACATATTGTACCATGCCACTTCAAAGTCTCTTGTTGTTTTCCATAATTCCTCCCCATAATCTGGCCCTTAATCCTCTGGCACATGCTAATGAGGGGCATCTCCCTTGCCTCTAAGATGTATTTGTTGAACACCTCACAATTGTTATTCAATAATACATCACACTTGGGGAATTCTTTTTGGAAGGCCCTAACCCATGTAGGAGGATCCAACTCCTCTAACCAATCATGGGCTTCTTTGCTCAATACTAACATGTGGTTCATGTTTTCCTTAAACCTCCCCTCTGTAGTACTTCTCGCGCATTTCCACAATTCGTTCTTCAAGGCCTCACCTTTAAAGTTCTTGTTAAAATTCTGCCATAGGTGTCTGACACAAAATCTGTGTGGTGAATCCGTAAACAATTCTCTCACTGCCTTAATTAAACCCTGCAAGGGAACAATGACATGTAAACACATAAGTAAAGAAAGAAAGGTTTGTTATTTATAATTTAATTACTTGGAGCTGGACAAAAGTACTTACTTTCTGCTTGTCAGACATGATGGTCCAAAAATCTGTGCTACCAATCCCAAGATCTTCCTTCAATGTAGTTAAAAACCACCTCCAGGTTTGTGTGTCTTCACCTTGCACCACAGCATGAGCCACATGATATATGCAATGATTGGGATCCATTCCTACTGCACTTAATAGAACACCTCCATATTGTGTCTTCAAATGGCAACCATCGAGGAAAATAATAGGCCTACAAGCAGATAAGAAGCCTCTCTTGCATGCATCAAATGAGAAATAACATTTCTGGAACTGGCCCTCGTTGGAAAGTTCAACAAAGAATGTACTCCCAGGATTAGATCTCCTTAGCTCATTTGCATAGTCCCACAACATGTTGTATTGCGCAATCTCATCTCCATATATCATATCAAATGCAATCTTCCTGGCTCTCCCTAACTTGCCCCTTTTAATAGTCATATTCCAATCTCCTTGCACAAATCCTGCTAAGCCCTTCAATGTCATCTTCTCGCACGCCCTGATTTTGTCGACGTACTTTTCAGCAATGTACCTAGCAGTAAATGATGTAACTTGCCACTTCTGCTCACAATTGTACTCACCATTGAATGTCTTGACCATGATTGCATTTGTCCTATTGTCCCCAGATGCATACAGGTACCAAGGGCATCCCTTCTCACACTTTGTACCAAGCGTCGCTTTATCATTCTTTGGAAATGTAATATTCACCCTTTCCTTGCAACTGTACTCTCTAATAGCCTTCCTCAAGAGCTCAACTGATGAGAACAACTGCCCAGCATTGAACTTGGCGTCATGCATGTCTGATGGTGTGAAAGACTTGAAATTGAATTTTATCTCATCTTCATCTGAATCTGGAGCATCCAATGTATCATCTTCAGAGTTGCACTCTTCAATCACTTTCTTCCCTTTATTGTCTTGCAAAGGGTGCAACTGCTCCTGTGCCAAATCATCATCCCCATCCTCTAAGTCGTAGTCACTGTCAACAATTTCTGGTATGTAATCACTGTCTGAATCACTATCACTATATTCTTCTGGCTCATCTTCTAACTTCTGTCCTCTAGGTCTCAACCTGACATGCACTTGTTCATTGCTCTGAATTTCATTGCTTTCCTCAACAACACTAGAAGATACCATGCTCTGATCTGCATTGCTTAGCTTCTTGTTAGGACTGAAAACAACAGGCAAATGACATATTGGATTAGCTGCAACATCACCCCATGCTGATCCACCTCCTGAAATGTGGCCATCCAAATGATCAAGGTAAATCATATGGAATCTATGCCCTTGATTAACCTGTAGATACATCAGATCTATGTCTGCATCATTGGACAAATGCCTTGCACCATCTTCATTAAGTTGACAGCCAGGGGGCAACCAATACATATCAATTTTGCCTTCCTTCTCATAACCAATGTCCTCGATTAAAGCTTCAAACATTTTATAGTACGCAAACTCTAAGTGACAGTAGTCATAGCAGATTTTTTTGCTATCCAAGTAGGACCTATTATGCCCACTTCCAGAGAAAAATCCTCCATGGATGATCTCCACAGTGAAGAAATCACTATGAGCCGCTGCAAAACAGAGCACACAGAAAAATTTCAGACTTTTGGCTGGACAGAACCCAAACCCTAGCATAATGCGACCCTAATTCCGTCGAATCAATGTATCACAATGGCATAATTCGTCTCAAATGTCCAAATCCAACTTCTAGTACAACGATTTGACCAAAATTGAAGTTTAATGTGACGACATGTACTGTACGTCGGCGCCGCCTCGCCGTCGCGCCGTCGTCGGGGCCCATCCATCACTGCCTTGAACCATCGCCCGGGGTCGCTGGTTCGTCCCACTCCCGTCCGCCACCAGCTGCACTACGATCGGAAGGCTGCCGGGTCCCCGATCATCCGCCGCCACCGCTGGGGTTTCTGCTAAGGTCGGGCTGGGGTTTCTGCTCGTAGAGAATGAAAGGGATGTACGGCACGTACTAAGACCAACTCTTTTTGATGGGGCCGAATGCAAAGTTACCAGTCGTTTGACTTAGTCTGTGCTCACGTGGCAGTGGATGCATACTGGCTACGTACGTGAGGCGTATAGCCAGGACCGATGCCACAATCTCCAGGACCGTATAGACACTGTATTTACATGTACGAGGACTGTATTGAAGCACTTTGTGACTATGAGGACCATGTTAGACATCGCCTGCAAGTACCAGGACTAAACATGCAATTATCTCCCAGATTTGAGACTTTGATAAGGGAATTGTAGAAAAGGATAGGCCAATAATGCTCCAGTTGGATGGAATCTACGACGCACGTACAGCGCCGATTTCTAGATTACAAGTGTACGGCGTCCTCCTAGTTGACAACGACGGTGATAACCGCATATCTATATCTATATCTATACCTACTATTAAAGGGTGGTGATATTCTTGGTTTCATCCCGCTTCGGTTGGTCCATCTTAAATTAATTTCACGTACGCTATTTGGTTTCGTTACTTGCCACCCGTTTTGACCCAACGGAGGAAGCCCATCCAGCGGCGCACTGTGGCCCAGGTCTGAAGAAAAAAAAATGTCGTTGGGAGGATTCCATGGAAAATCATATTGGGCACTCATTGCGGCAAACTGCCGGCGCTTCGCACAGGGGGGAGCGACCGAGCGATACTTTGGGCCGGCCCACTTAAGTACATAACTTACAAACTGCCCCACTCCGGTTTTGTGAACCTTCTAGAAGGTTCCATGAACCCCTTTTTTCTCTTATTGGTTTTCCACTTTTTTTCACTTTTCTGTTTCTTCTTTTTTTTCGTTTCTATTTCTTCTTCATTTTTTCATTTTTTTGTTTCCTTTTTTTTCAAGTTTATTTTTCTTTTACAGAACATGTTCGTAGTTTTACAAAATGTTTAGGATATTTTATTTCTTGTTCTTCTCTTCTCTTTTTTTCAAAAAAATCAAAAAATTTAAATTGTGTTCATGCTTCCGAAATATGTTCAGTTTTCGAAAAAATGTTCTCAAAATTCAAAACTTGTTCTCGTTACACAAAAAAGTTCAAAAATTTCAAAATTCGTAAAATGTACCGTATTTCAACTTTTTGTTCACATATTCAGAAAATGTTCACACTTGCAAATTTTTTTGGGATTTTTCAAAATTGTTCTCTGCTTCAAAATATGTTCTCAAGATTCAAAAAATATTTGTGCTTTAAAAAAATGCTCGCGCTTCCAAATTTGTTCAGGATTTTCAAAATTGTTCTTCTTTTCAAAATTTGTTCTCAAGATTCAAAAAATGTTCGTGCTTCAAAAAATAGTCCGCGCTTCCAAATTTGTTCTCAAGATTAAAAAATCATTTGTGCTTTAAAATTATTCACAAATTCCAAAAATGTTTAGGTTTTCAAAAAATATTTGATACATTCAAAAAAATTTTGTTTCCATAAAATTTGTTCACATATTAAAAAAATGTTCATGTTTCAAAATTTGTTCACAAATTCCAAAAATTGTCTGCATGTTTAATTTTTTCACTAATTCAAAAAATTGTTCCTGTTTCCTAAATTTGTTCACATATTCCAAAAAATACTGCAGTTTTGGGAAGTTGTTTACAAATTTTTATAAAAAAAGATGTTTTCGAAATCCATTTCTCAAATTCAAAAAGTGCTCATTTTTTGTGAAAATAGTTTAATTTTGAAAAATGTTCAGTTTTCCAATTTTGTTATTATTTTCAAAATATGGTTTGCGTTTATGAAAAGTAGTTCATAATTTGTATATATTCACGTATTCAGTTTTTTGTTCCTGTTTGTTTTTAAAAATTTTGAGTCCCCTAATAATGTTTGCGTTTCAAAAAGAGTTTCTTTTTTTAAAATATGCTTCAAATTTTAAAGCACAGTAGCGAGACAAACTAATGTTCGGGCAAGATAAGCCCGGAGCGCTGTGGCTGCCATTTGTACAGGAGAAGCCGACCATCCATCCATCAAATATCTCATACTGTATTTCGTACTACAACATTATGCCACTAATTATAGATAGGTTCTCCTTCACCCGATAGTGCATACCATCTCGACATCCGATATTCTTCTGATCGATCACCTGTGGCGAACTAAGCTACAAGGATCAATTAACGGATAACCGATAGCTTTATTTTTTTGTGAATCTTGTGGCGAACCCTAATTCCCTAAAAAAAAGGTACAAGGATCAATTAACGGACGCGCCCTTTTTCTTGAAAACGCAAGAGGAAGTGGATGCATGCGCATTCACATCTGACGTACGTACTCCATCGGAACAATCACGACCTCTGCATGCAACCTGCAGGTGCACGTACGCACACGCATCCATGGAGACGCGAAGCACGTGATCGAGCCATGTCTATGTAGTACCCTGCACATGTCGACGCGTCCCAGGTGTTTCATTAGTTAGTCACCGCCGGTGTCAGAGAACGAATAGTGTGGTAGCGGCCTAGTGATAACATGGTACGACGGTGAAAGTGGACCAGAATCCATCGATGCCATTGCTAGCTAACTCGACAGGCTAGGCAACTCACCGTTCATTCTTGGAAGTTTCTCCCGGCGGCGAAGACGACGACCGAGCGACGTATACACACGGCAGCGACGGCTGGATCCGCCCATGGAGCAGATCGAGGGTCCCCGACCCGACCCGACACACACAGCACGTCGATCCAGAGGCGTGGGGGACAGGTTGCTAGCTAGCCCGACTTCTGCGACCGTTGACAGATCATTGCATTCCATCTCTGCACGTTGAAAAACTGAAACACACTACTACGAGTAGATCAGGATTCAGAGATCAGAGTCAGGGGACCTGCGGGCAGTTAAGTGGCAACAGTGGCCGCGGTTGGAACGCTGGAGTTGGATCATCATGTCTGTCTCGTGATTCTGCTGGGTGAACGCGACGACGACGACCAAGATTATAAATTCGTCATAATATAGATTGATACTGTACCACGAGAGTGAACCCAGGATACTGCCGCTGCCTGCTGCCGAGCACGTCCAAAATCTCCGATTATGACGAGTCAACCTTCCATCTCGCTTTGCAGGTCCGGGCCGACTCAGTGGTCGGCTTGGCCTCGGATCCACGCGGTCGTCCTTCTTCAGTCGCAGGGTCCTCCCCTTCTCTACAACGCATTTCCTGTCTGTCTGTACCGTAGTCTTTTTTTTCTTTTTCTTTTTGCAGGGAACCCCTCGTCCTTGATATCTTCTCAGTTTTGTGTGACAACCCATCGACGACAAGGACCGGGGAGTGATTCTTCTTGAGTTGATTTGTACTATAATCTAATTACCGGCGATGCCATTGCTAGCTAACTTCACATGCACCGACGGTGATCGAAGGCAACTCATTGTTCATTCTCCCTTGCACATTTCTCCCGGGCGGAGACGACGAGACGACCGCGACGTACAGGGGCGGAGCCAGGCCCGTAGCAGGCCCCGGGCCACATTGAAGAATTGTTACTGGATTTGGGCCTCACGTCCTTAGTAATGCTTCAGTCAGCAAAGGACTAGGGCCTCACGCCCCGGGCCTAGGCCCTAGGGCCTGGCGCCTGTCTCCGCCCCTGGCGACGTATACACATGGCAGCGCCACAACGATGTATGAATCCACAGATCGAGGGTCTCCAGTAGTCCTGGCCATGGGCGGCCCGGCCCGGCCCGGCCCGATGCTGCTCCCGGGCCAGGCCCGGGCCCCTCGATTTTGTGATTTTCTAAAGAGGCCCGGCCAGAGGCCCAAGGCCTGCCGGGCTTTTATGTGTTCGCGCCGGGCTTGGGCCTAAAAATCAGGCCCGGCGGCTTCATCCGTGAACCGCGAGCTTCTTGATCTCTGAAATAAATCCCTTCAAGAACTCATCACCACCGTGCGCGAGCCCCACGATGGGTGCCAACTGTCGTGGAATTGTCACGCCAGATGTCCTAGTGTCAGAACTTAGTCGTGAGGCCAACGCATCTTTGTAGTAGCTTGAGAGGGGTTGAGCGGAATCGAGAGACGCAACACAAGACAAGGATTTAGACAGCTTCGGGCCCCGGGAAACATCGTCCGGTAATAGCCCTACATGCTGTTTGTGGCTAGATCTCATTATGCTCATGAGAGAGTCACTGCATAAGCCGGCTCCCCCTTTGTGTCTTCCTCTAGAGATTGTTTTTTCTTGTTTGTCCCTCTTTTGAGGAGCCCTGCCCCTTCTTATATAAGTTGAAGGGGCGGGTTACATGACTAGTCCTAGTAGAATTATGATTACTCTATTACAAGTGAAGCCCTAGTCTTGCTTCCTTTGCAGGAGAATATTCCTTATGTCTTCCTCTTAAGCCGGCCCACCATCACATGAACCGGCCTTCTGGGCCTTGGGTCTTGTCATCCATCTGACCCGCCGTTGGGGTCATCAGTAAGTCACCAAATACTCGTCGGGTCTCTGTGAGCCGCCAAGTCCGGCTGGGTCATACTTCCGGCTGGGTCATACCGCGGGGTATATCCCCGACAATCACGGTTCGAATCTCCTCCTCGAAACTGGGAGGTTAGGAATTCATTTTCCGCTTCTGAAATTTGAGGGATGTCAAGCTCATTTTGTCCGTCTCTGTTTTGTGTTTTTTTCCAAACTTAGCACCAGTTGCCCGACAAGGGAAGTTCATACTCCAGAGAACTCTCAAGTAGCATCAACAGTGACAAATTTAGGTAAAAGCTGCAAATTTTCCTCCCGCGTGCAATTTAATGCTCGAGAAGTGGTTCTTCTCTTCATTGGACTAAACTTTTAAACATTAAAATTTTATAAATATTTATACCAAACTTTTTTACTTCGTCATAAATCATTTTACTATCAAATGCATATTGTTTTTAGTAAAACGGATTTTAATATACTATTGTAGATACTAATATAGAGGTATAGAGTGCAATTACAACAATGATTTCAATAACTTTTTAAATATTCTTATTTATTAACACACAGTTCAACAACTATCATAGACTAATCTGTTGGTATACTTTGGAGGTGATGGGCCAAACACCATTGGTTGTTTCTTGTTGTAAGTGAACGCAATAAAAAGATCCTTTATTTCTAAATTTATAATTAGAAGTGCCTTTTCTAGTGCTAAAATAAAACTATATATTGTCGAAAAAATATCTGTTCAACTTAAGATTTAAAAAAAATGTATAATTTATTTCACTATAAATATAAGCAAATCTATATTATCACATTACTCCAAACACTAATGCATGCCCCTTTATTTGTAGTTTTTATACTCTTTTTATCATAGTATCTATAAATATCTAAACTACTTGTAGAATATTTTTGATTGTATGAATTTAGCAAAAGCATTGGGTTTGTAGAGTACATGACTGTAATTTTTTGTTTTTAATAGCTAATTCAAAATTGTATGAAGTGTCATCAGTAGTTTGTCCTAAAATCCCATTATTTCCTCTCGCTTGTTGGTTATGCTTGATGCCAAGTTGTAAGAAAACCTAAGATCCTAAGGCCTAGTTTGGCTGCATCGTATTTTATAACCGTGGTAATGTAAAACCTCGGCATTCCAATGCCTGAGCAATGAATACTCTAGTTTATAAAAAAACATGATTTCCTAAGTTTGTTTTAGAAAAAAGGGATCCAAACCTCATTTTAAAATATTATGAAATACTAAACTATTGGAGATACTACGGTTTTAAAAATTGTGACATTTGTGATGCCAAACAAATCAAAGTTTTTAAAACTACGGTATCTTAAAAAACCACACTATTGATACAAAAAACTCTTAAAATACTTCTTTTCCAAACACAACATAATTGGGTTTTGGTGTAAATGATATGCACACATTAAGGAGGAACTCATACAATATTTATCTTCTAGATTTTTTCGTCCATTTTGGCATTTGTTGCCAATGGGGGAGAAGTTTAGAGGGTTTAAGACAAGTACTTTTGAAGTGCTTGTGTTCATTCATGCATATCTACCCTAGTTATATGTGCTTGTTGCGTGAATGAGTATATAGAGAAAGCTTCACTAAGTTTATATCAACCAATATATGCATATGAAATTCGAAGTTCATTCACACATGCATATATTGTGGGGGAGCTTGCTCTATATATTGTGGTCTATTAACATCAAATGCTTGTGTAGTGTTTTGATGTTAGTACAACCGGTTTTGATAACATCAAGTTTCTTTGTGATACTTGATGCTATGAAAATCAACCCAAGTATACAATTTATCCTTGGATAAATTCCATGCTTGCTTCAAATTCATTATACAAACCCTCTTATTGAGATTGTCATCAATTACCAAAATGGGGGAGATTGAAAGTACATGTAAGTCCCCATGTGTGGTTTTGGTAATTAAATGACAATCCTTATGGACTAATGTTTACATTGAGATATACATTTGAAGGTTAGTCCCATTGGAAAATGATTGAAGAATATTGGAAGACAACTCCTTTGAAGCAATAATTACATCGAGATGATCAAAATGGAGTTCATTGGAGTATCTGAAGGATTACCTTCATAGAGCTATGGTTTTGAGCCACAATGGATCAAGATCCTAAAAGGATGATTTGAATGATGAATTCTAGGATATGATCATAATGGACTCATGTGTTGAGTTATGATTAATCAAGTATTCGAGCAAGCTATTTAAGTGAAGAATTCAATATACCCTTCAAGTCGTCAAGATTAAATAGGGAGTAGAGATATAGGTTGACCAAGATGAAGCTCAAAGATCGAACTCTAAATGGTCAACACATGAGCGCAAACGATGCACCACATATGATCTTGTGGTATGATAAGAAATTATCAATTACACTGTGTGTACTAACCCATACTATGTGTTGTCTATATTTTTGAGGGTTAGGTGATTCTCATGGGCTCGCATCGAGAGAGAGATTTCAAGTGTCTATGAGAGGATGACATCAAGTGTTGGTGATCATGGTCGTTAAGGGCAAGTTCAAGATAACCATCCCAAAGGATTGCATGCTTGAAGCTTGTGGATGATCACATGATGGACAAGTGAAGATGAATACAAAGAAAAGCTTCCCACATTGTGTATGAGGGAGAGACTTGAAGACTTCACCAATGTCTTGCCTTCATCTTTAGCCAAGAAGAAACATCAACATCAATCTCAAGTGAACGGCTCGTGTCAAAGGTATTAGTTCCTTTGATGTTAGTGTTGTGGAGTGATGACCACCAAAGAAACATATACACTCAAGGATGGATTCTCGATAGCTATGTAGTGTAGCTCTTTTATGATTCTTGAGTTATAGGGATCCCGCACTATTAAGAGGGGATCAAAGGGGTTTGTGATGGATTTTCTCAACTCAACATCTTCTCTACACAATTCCACTCCTATCCTATATACCAAACAAAATCCAAAGCCAAATAGGCTTCCCAAATATATGATAACACCTTTGCATATTTGGCATCCTCAATTTTGGTTGATCTTGGATGGTTCTCTATGTGAGGACCTGGGGTTTGTCCATAGCTTCAAAACGAGCCCGAGATCATCAAAATCGGAGTTTGTATGAAAAAGTTATGCATGTTTTACTTTCGGCATGCTGGCTGTTTTCTGCGGGGACGGAAGTTCCGGGCAGCCCGGATGTTCCGGGCAAGTTCCGGGGAAAGCTCCGGGTTAACCAGAGAGTTTGCACATATCTGTTCCAAAGCGAGCCCGGAAGTTCCGGGCTTGCCCAGAAGTTCTGGGTTGCGTTTTTCTGTGTGTAACGGCCAGATTTGGTGGGGCACTATATAAGGCACCCTTCTTCCCCATCGAGTTAGGGCTTTTGGATCTGAGATTTCCCCATTCTTTTGAGCTCTATCCTCCTCCCCCAAGCCTCAAAACTCCAATCCATTTGGGGGAAAACTATCCCATGGATCTAGGGTTCATTTGTTGACCTCCTCCATTGTTCCTCTCCTCTCCCATCCCTCCATATCATTAGTTGCTTTTGGTGGGATTTGGGAGAGAGGGATTTGAGCCTTCTCGTGCTAGACCCCGAAGAGATTTGTGAGAGTTCCAGAGAGAGATTTCAACCAAGCATACACCCATTCCTCCTCTCTCTTTTGACCAAAGCAATTTGTGATTTGAGCAAGTCTTGAGCATTCCCCCCTTTATCTTGTTACTCTTGGAGGTTGGAGACTCCTAGGCGGTAGGAGTGCTCCGGTGAGGAATCAACTTGTGATTTGTCCCCCGGAAAGTAGTGAAGGTTTGGAGACCGCCTCAAGGTCTACCACTAGTGGTTGGGAATCACCTTCGTGGTGATATCTCAAGGAGAATAGGGTGAGCCTTCGTGGCGTTGGTGTGCCTTCGTGGTAACATCCACCTCTCTAACGGTGACTAGCTTCCCTCCAAGGAAGTGAACATCGGGATACATCCTCGTCTCCGTGACTTTGGTTATCCCTAACCCTAACTCCTTACTTGTGGTTTACTTTTGTCATTTGACCGTGCATTCACTATATCTTGTTGTCCTCATTATATTGTGGTGGTTGATTATATTGTGTTGGCCATTTCCTTGTAGAGATTATTTAGGCCTACACTTCATATTCCGCAATTCATACTTGCTACTATTGATATACATTGTGATTAGTGTGAATTGCTAACTTGTGTTATAAACTTCCATATATTGTGATATTGCTCAAGTAAGTTTGTGTAACTTACTTGAGTTTTTCTTGTATTATTCAATTCCATATATTGTGATACAATTTGTGTAAGCTTGTATTGCTTACTTGTGGTGGTGTGTATTATTCATTTCCATATCTCGTGATATACACTGAGTAAGTTTGTGTGACTTACTTGTGCTTACTCATATCCTCGTTGTTCTCATCTTGTTTATGCTAAGTTGTTGGTGCACTTAGTGAGCCTAGTATATTTAGGATTTGTGCTTGAAAAGTATCCCCTTAGTTTATTTCCGCATTTGGATATAGCTGAATCCGTAAAAGATTTTAAAACGCCTATTCACCCCCCTCTAGGCGACATCGTGGTCCTTTCAACCGCAACCTTTCTTGATTGTGTTGACTCGATGAAGACTAGTTGATTGCTCCCCCATACTCCACTATGGGTGAGCCACTCTTCTGCACATCTTCACAAGTCCATTGTCACCACAAAGGACGGCAAGCTTCAAGCATTTGATCTCTTCGTGATGCTCCACTTGAACTTGCACACCGCAACCTAACCCCACAAAGAACCCTCACAAAGACCATGGGTTAGTACACAAAGCGTAATTGACAATGCTTACCATACCATGGGATCACTTGATCCCTCTCGGTACATCTTCTACGCTTTGTGGGTTGATCAACTTGATTCACTCTTTGACTTAGTCTTGATCAACCTCTCACAAGACCAATCTTTAGGTAATTCCTTGAATAGCACCTTAGTCGACACAAACTCTCCTTGAAACCAACACATGTACTCCAAGAAAAACCTATGGACAAAACCTTCAAATATAACTCAAGGCAACCATTAGTCCATAGAGATTGTCATCAATTACCAAAACCAAACATGGGGGCACCGCATGTTCTTTCACCAGTTTTGCTCTATGTGAGGCCCAGAAGTCCGAATGATGTTTCAGATGTTTCAAGGAGCTACTCGATTCGCTCATAGGCTCGAATGGATTCATGCATGGGGGTCCGGAGGTTCCGGACCAGATCGCATGTAAAGCATAACAATTGAATTTTGATGGGGCTATAAAAAGCTCACTCCCTTCTTCCCCGAAGGGTCACATGTCTAAGCAGCAAGAACACTCTCTCTTCCACCACCCTTCACTTTTGAAAGCTCAAGGAGCCCCCCTATTGCTCTATTCGTGAGTTTGATTTGACCATGTTTATTGAAATTTCTGTGAACCAAACAAATGTTAAAAGAATCCATATGTTTGCCAATTCTCTGTTTTGTACATGCATTCATAAAATATTGAGAATTACCAAAGTGTTATTGCACTATCAGGAAATGAGAACTCGGTTATTAAGTACTCGCAAAAAAGTACTGCCACGCATGGTTGAGTGTTCGATCATGTAGAACTTGTAAAGAGATGTTTCTATGATAATGATATTTTTAGTTGAGAACCACACCTCTTGGTAGGGTAACTACAAAGAAGATGTACTCTCATGGTGGTTGTTCCTCTCCTCGCGTATTATAGTGCTTATGTAATCTCCCTCCCCCTATCTTGTCTCTGCCTTTGTCACATTTAGGCTGTGGCTCAAATTTACATGAGCGTGCACTATCGGCTTTACCGTAGGAATTCGGTGAAATTCGCGGATTCATCCGTAGTCCACGTTTGTCTAGCTATGGTTCGGTGGTGCACTGGTGAGGGTGTATTGTTTATGTGTATCTTTGATGTAATCACGCAAAAAAAGGCTTACCACCTGTTCTTTCTGATGCAACATCATGCATGCAAGATTTGTGTTCTGTAAATGATGGGTTCTGCTTATAAGGATTGTTCGTTCGTCGACATGTCCATCAAATACAAATGTGTTGCGATAGTCGATAAAGAATATCCCTCGATTGTTGTGAATCTTGGCACTTGTCCAAAGCTCAATGGAATACTGATTGGTTTTGTGACTTCGACCGAAACGAAAATGTAGGAATGGAGAGAGCTATGATAGTCAAGTTGGATGGATCCTACCGTGCATGCACGCCGGTTTTTCTAGATTACAAGTGTTCAACGTCCTACCTAGGTTACAACGAAGTACGATGATGTTGGAAAGTGCCACTAGCTATATGCATTCACACTTGCACTACTAGTAGCTAATAGTTTTGATTCCCCAAACAAAAAATAGTGGAGTATTAGCTAATAGTTTTTTGCATGATTCTTTGGAGTAATATAATTTTGGCGCAAGATACCAAAAGTCCAAGGGGAAGAGACAGGAGCGAGAAAGGACATACGGTTCCAAAAGAATGTTGCTACATGCACGTCACTTCACACACGATACATGCACGACCCTGCATATCTCTCGCCATCCAAGCCTATGACCAAAGTACAGAAAGCTATTGGGTTAGTCATCGTGCGAGGATCGTCCCAATGTATGTTGTGTGTGAAGTAGTTTCAGTTCCAAAAATGTGCGGACCGGATAAGCCTGTCGTGGTCTTTACGTACTCGTGAGATAATCCATGTTGTTGACGTATAATGTGTTGCTTAGTCTCTTTCATAAGATTGGTCTTTTGGTTGCATTAGTTAGAGCATGCACTTCTACGTGGTATCGTAGCCAAGAGGTCTTGAGTTCAAGATCCGGCTAGCGCAATTAAAATTGCAGCCCACTTCCGGTACACATTTAGGTCTGAGGAAGCCACACGTGAGGAGAAGTGTTAACGTATAATGTGCTGCCTAGTCTCTTCCATAAGCTCAGTTTTTTGGTTGCATTGGCTAGAACATGCACTTTTACACATGCCATTCCACGGGCAGGCGCCGAGGTTCACCGGCCGACTCCATTCCGAAACAGATAGACCACAGCTGCCATTTGCAGAGGAGCCCGGGCCCACACGGCTCTTAATTTCAAAGTGGAGGATGTTCTTGAAGAAGAGTAATGTCCGTCTCCATCCATGGACCAAAATATATATCTTACTCTTTTCGTCCGAAAATATTTGTCCTATAAATGGTTATATCTAGATTTATTTTAGTTATAGATACATCCATTTTATCTATTTTTAGGACAAGTATTTTCGGACGGAGAAAATATATTATTACGTCACTGATCATATTTCTCCTTCACCAGGTAGTGCATGTGGCTCTGTCGATCGGTATCTCACCAATGAAGATCGGGAGCGCGCTTTTCTTTCAAAACGTAAAGGAAGTGGCACGGATGCTGCATGCACACGTGTTGCACATCTGAACAACCACGTCCTGCATGCCAACAGCAACCTGCACATAAGGCTAGGTGATGAGTGCTAGATCGAAGACATGTAGGCAACTCATGGTACATTCTAGGAAGTTTCCGCCGGCGATGACGACCGCGTCATGTACGCACACGGCCGCGTGACGCGCTCGATCGAGGGTCCCCGATAGGACCCGACACACACAGCTAGCACATCGATTCAATTTCAGAGGCCTGTGGACAGTAGCTAGCCCGACTTCGTCGACCGTTAACAAACCTTAGCATTCGGTTCGATCTCTGCACGTTGAAAACCGAAGAATACTCCTACTAAGATCAGGGTTCAGAGATCACAGTGAGGGGACCGACAGGGTAGCTCCTGCACGTCCTGCACGTTGAAAATCAGAGCATAGGAGTAGATCAGGATTCAGAGATCAGAATCATGGGACGGGCCGGCTAGCCCACCAGCAGTTAAGTTGGCAACAATGGCCGTGGTTGGAATGCTGGAGATCCATCGCCATGGCACATCACAGATGACACGCATGACCCGGTCGTGTGCAAGTTGCATCGGATGATCAGATTAGCACGAGAGTGAACGCGACGACGACTTGGAAGATCACAACAGCACGAGGGTGAACCAGGATACTGCTCGCAACCTGACCACAATTGTGACGAGTCAAACTTCCAGCGCGTTGCAAGTCCCGGCCGGCACCGTGCCTCCTGGGTGGCTCAAATCCACGCAACCGTGGCTTAGAGCAACTCCAACGGGCGATCCATTTCGTCTGCTGGTGTTTGTTTGGATCGGTGGGGATACAAAAATTGATCCAACGCGCCGACCTGAACGAACGGGTGTCCGCATTTCGTCTGCGGGTGACCCACTCCTGGTTCATTTTTGAGTCGGATTTGCGTCGGCGCGGACACCAGACGGACGCGCGCGGACCTACTTTTTTCTCCGGGCCTACTGGCCGGTGGCAGCCTCCACCAATTTCCTCCATTTTTCCAAAAATCCACCCGCCCGCGCGCTCCCGCCCCACACCCGCCATGAACGACGACCTCGACCTCGCCGCCGCCGTCGGCCTTGCCTTCCTCGCCTCGTCCGGCATGACGACCGCCCTCGCCGGCAAAGGCAAGCCTCGCGCCCCGCACAAGACCGCCGCCGCGCCCAAGCTAAAGAAGATGCTAACGCCCGAACAGCGGGCAAGAGAGTCGGCCAAGAGGAAGGGCCGGAGGCACGCTACCGACGTGAGGGATGAAGCCGTCGCGGCTGCCACCGCCGCACAGCAGGAGGTCACCAACGCCCGCGTCGCGGCGGCAACGAGGGAGGTGTTCTATATGCTAGGGTTAAACCCTAGCCAGCACGGCCTCATCAACGCCACTGTGGCCGCGGCGGACAACAACGGCTCATCCGCGTTCCCTCGAATGATGCTGCCCGACTCGCCCCGCGCGTCGACTTGCACCCCAATGCCCCGCTTCCACGTGTACCCGCAGGCCTCCCGCCTTTCTGCGGAGTGCTCGCCCGACGTGAGCGTGGTGGCGCCTTCCATGCCCGCGCCCATCGACCTCAATGCCACACCGATGGCTGATGGCTCGTCATCCGGAGGCGTGAGGAAACGCGTATGGCAGATGCCGGCCGACATGCTGCCGGATGCCCTGTTCGACGGAATGCCGGTCGCTGGCGACGAGGACTACATGCAGAACCTCATCTTCGAGGGCGGTGCGCCGGGCGCTGGCTACAATCTCGATGAGACTCAAAGGCAGGACGGCCGCGGGGCGTTCACGCCGGGTGTTGGCTATGATCCCGATCAGGCAGCCTTCATGCGTGATTAGGTCGGCATGGACCTGGACGGCTTCCCACTTGACCACGAGTTTTCGGACGACTACGGGCAAGAGGAAGAGGACGAGTGCGACATCAAAGTGGAGCCTTTGTTCGAGGATGAGCTCGCCAACCAAGCCGTCGGGCCGAAGCCGAAGCGCAAGAGCAAGCGGACGAAGGCATACACGGCGGCCGAGGACAAACTTCTTTGCGAGTGTTGGCGAGACATTGGACAAGACCCCAAGACGAGCGCCGAACAATAGCATTCAACTTTTTGGATTCGTGTCCACCGGGAGTTTCATGAGCGCAAGAAGTTTCCGCCTTACCAAATAGTGAGCACACGAGGGTGGGTATCCATTTCGAAGCGGTGGAGGGTGATCCAACAAGAGTGCAACAAGTTTTGTGCCACTCTTGAGAGCGTCAAGGCCCGCCCCGTGAGCGGCATCGGCATGCAGGACATGGTATGCTAGCAAGCCGCCCTCTTTTGTGTCTTCAAGTTTATGCTTGCGTGTTCATTTGCATACCGTTTGCCAATATGCTTGCATGAAATACATTTGTAGGCATTTCAAGCTTTGGAGGCATTCAAGGCCCAACACAACGGCAAGTGCTTCAATCTCTTCCATTGCTTTAGGGTCATCAAAGACGAGGAGAAGTTCAAGGCGCAATATGCCGCCCTCAAGTCACGTGGGGGAAGCAAGCCGTGGAGGAGGTTGGGGACGGCAAGCCGGCACGACCGCGGGGGAAGACCAACTCCAAGAAGAAGGACAAGAGGGATGCGGCATCGAACGCCTTGATAGCAAGCGTAGGGGGCATGATGAACAAGAAGAACTCAAGGGAGGAGGAGCGCCGACGTTTCAAAGAAGAGCAAATGAACGCCTTCATGAAGATCCAGAGGAGGCTTGAGATGGACGCGGAGAAGCAAGCCAAGATGCTTGAGATGGAGGCGGAGAAGCAAGTCAAGATTCTAGAGATTGAGGCCGCCAATGCCAAGACCAAGGCGAAAGAAGTCGTTCTCGCGAGCATGATGACCGGGATGGAGATCATGAAGGTGGATCTCAACACCGTGTCACCAAGGAAGAGGTCGTGGTTCGAGAAGATGCAGGCCGACATGCTCAAGTTCAGCGACGAGTGATCTCGTGGCCGCGAGCGCCTTCCTTTTTTGTATCCCGGCTTGTGTGTTGGCATGACCACGGGGCCGCGATGGCATGGTCGAACTCAAGTCCCACCCCTTTTTGTGTGCTGACATGTGTGCCAGCAGCTGACGAGTGCGCCAGCATGAACTGTGTGATGATATTTTTTAATGCCGACAATGTATGCCAGCGCTGGCATGATGCCAGCGCTGGCATGATGCCAGCATGAGACATGTCTATGACCATGGCAAGGCTTTTAAAAAAATTAAGTGTGGACATGAAATGAGTCGGTGCGTTGGGTGCACTGCCGATTCAAATGCAAAACAGAGCGAACGCTGGACGAGCGGCCGACCCAAACAAATAAAAAACAGACAAATGCGCCGTCCGTTTGAGTCGGTCCGTTGGAGTTGATCTTAGGTCGTCGTCGTTCACAGGGTCTTCTTCACAATGCATTTTCTGTACCTCTTTCTGCAGGTAACCCCTTGTCCTTTCATAGTTCTGCAATTGTGTACAACACGACACAGACAGTGAGGACTCAGGAGTGAATATGAGTAGCAGGATTTCATTTCACTGTGACTTTAGTGTAAGAAAATCGAGTTCATCCGAACCTAATTACCTCTGCGCGGTTTGTACCAGCTTTAACTACCCGGGTCAAGAAGCAACCCACTTGGTACGTACGCATACGTACATACGTGCGCAGCAAGTTGGGGTACAATTTGCTGGTTCTCGGGGCGCACGAATTAAACAAATTGGCATGGAAAAACCGGAGGGATAACATCAGAGGATAAGCACGTACACATCAAGAGTCAAGAGATAAGAGAAGGATGTTCTTACAAGGCTTTACACAGTTCAGCGACTCTCGGCCGTCGGATCAAAACGCTTGACGGATTTTGGGCCGTTGGATCGAGAGGTGGGAGTATCTGGGCCATCGGATCTGGAAGAAACACTGCTAGAATGAATAGTAATGGCAACAGAATGTAAATACCATGCCTCCACCAGGGCATTTCGGTCATTTCGCATGATGGGGGTATAAAAGGGTCAGCCGCTCCTGTGACGGAGACCTAGACACCTCCTCCCTCGCTCGCTCCCGCAGCCGCCTCCCTCCTCCCTCGCTCGCGCCTCCACCCAGCGCCTCCCCGCGCCCAGCTCCTCCCGCCTCGCCGCCGCCTCCTCTCCCCTCCCGCGCGCCTCCTCTCCCCCCTCCCCTCCCGCGCGCCTCCTCTCCTCCCATCCACATCGCCGCCGCCGCCACCCACCGCCTCGAACAGCGCCGTTAGCGGCTAGATCCGCCGCAGCAGAGCCCCCTCCCACCACGACGACGAGCAGCAGAGGAGGGAGGACGAGGAGCATGACAGCGGCGGCGGCGGGGAGCAGCAGCAGCAGGCCAAGGCGCTAAGCAGCAGCGAGCCCCGACATCTCCGCCACCGCGCAGCACAGCGCCGAGCTCGCCTCGCTCCGCTACGTCCTCTCCTCCCGCCGGATTCGCCGCTCACGGCCACCATCGCTCACACGCGACCTTGCCCGTGGTTAGGGTTTCGGGTGTTCGTCACCGATGGCCATGGGGTTGCGCCTCCTCTCTGCATCTGGTCAGTTCATCCCTTGCCCCTCCTTCCTCCTCCTCCTCCTCCTCCTCCTCTCTATCTCTTTCTAATCCCTCTCTTCTTTTGTAGCAGCAGAGGAGAGGAGCGGGGACGAGCCTCCTCCCATTTACTCTCTCTCTCTCTCTCTCTGTGTGTGTGTGTGTGTGTGTGTGTGTTCATCCGCTCGAGAACTGGATCCCGAGGGGTAGAGGTGCAACCCTGCAGAATTGGATCCACACTATCAATATCAAATTGTACTGGTCTATGCCTTTTCTATCATTTTCACTTAATCTTCCCTGTCTTTTTAAAACTGAATATTGTATGAGGTCTGACACTCTTCCAGCTTGCTATATTTGTTAAACACATACTGCAATGGTGGGTGATTCTGTATTGTTGTTTAGTGCAGCAGCAACACTGATGGCAGTTCTACCTGACAATGTGTAGTAGTGTACTCATTAGGTAGCCCACTTGTGCCGGATAGTTTCTTGTTTTATTGCTTGTGCACTGTCCTTGACAAATGAAATGTGCAGCAGGCTTTTGATATTTTAGTCATCTGGCCTTGTATGCAGTACTTTGCTAGGCTATTGCAGACAAATTGAAAGAACTGCAAATGTGTAGTTCCAGAATTAGGGGACTAGAAATAATTGATCTTTTTTGCCAAAAAAACTAGGATTTTACATCACTAATTAGTCCTTCATTCTTATATGCTTTTGCATTTGCTGCATTCCCACTTTCAGCTCTTTTCATTGTTTTCACACGTAGGATGCCAAGTGTAATTTAATTCATATATACATGTACTATTTTCAAGTCTTTCTTTGTCCTATCTGGTGCATGTTTTGTTTGGTTACCCTCTGTATACCATTTATTTTAGAATGATGCAGGTTTTATTCTTACAGAAATAGATATCATGAGTGGATTTCCTTTTACCTGAAAACTTGCCGAATTCAGTGCTCGGAGAAGTCTGCTATGCCAACTTATGGGTTCAGAACTTCTGATCCTTATTATCAGATCGTGTCACTCATTCCACTTCAAAACTGGTGAGCTCTGGAAAACTGTATATCTCTGCAGTCTCATGTTCCTACCATTTAGTACTATAAATCCATTCATTGGAGCTATATATCATATGACGTACTCCCTCCGTTTTAAAATAGATGAGTCAACTTTGTATTAACTTTGTACTAAAGTTAGTACAAAGTTGGGTCATCTATTTTGGAACGGAGAGAGTACCATTTAGTCTGGTTCATGAGTAAAATGTTGTTTCAATAAATTTAAGGTCGTTCTTTGTTTGCTTGTTGTTTGCTAGCACTAATGCTGATGTATGAACAAATATAGAGCTCCAGAAGAAAACAAAGTATAGATCATATTTTTAATCATTTATGTCCATATCATGTGATCCTAATGTATGAACTTTATGTGGTTTGGTTTGAACAATATCAAATAAAAGAATATACATTCTGTAAATTAAATAACCCCTACAAATCAAATTAGGAAACTATTGTTGCTGGCAAAATGAATATATAGAATTAGGGATTTGCAAGGCTTTCGTTCGCGGCTGGAAATACTTTCACTACGCGCTATATGAGTATTTTGATTTTTGTGCATTTCCTAATATTTTTAGGGATTGGCGATGATCAACTTACAGTCAATTTTTATTATCTAATTAGACATATAGGTAGTGAAAACACCGTTCTAACTGCATAAGTAGGCATATAAAAATCTTATTCTAGCGGTGGGATATGCTTTTCAAAAGCTAGGTGTTGTATGGTGATGTGTTTTTTGGCCTCACTGTGTTCTTCTTGTTTTTCTTGTTGGTGTGCAGGCTGGCCAATGAGGGCTTTTTGTTTCTCATCTTATTTCTAGCAAAGGCCAAAAGTATCATTCTCTTTGCCCCGGTCATCTCCGCCCCTGGTGGTGCTCTTGGATGTGCTATACATCACATCCTCGCCTCCTTGGCCGCTTCGGCGCCCGTGGAGTTCATGCTCGTCCGCGGGACGGTGCAAGGCACAACTCCGATGCAGCGGCGTGGATGTGTGGCGTAGGAGGTGGTTCCTCGCCGGTTGGATGGTGTTCAGGCGCAACCCCGGCGCCCACTGAATACTACCTCGGCTACAACCTCCCTTGTTGAGCTCCATCATCCTCCTATTCCTCTGCTTCGGCTACTATATGGAATATGGTCGTGGCTATGTTGATGTAGTGCTTGTCTGGTTGATGCTCTGTAGTTGTGGATCCATGCTTGAGCTCTCTCAGAGCTCAGGCACTCTCGGCCGTCGGATCTTTTTCCTGATGATGCATGGCTTTGTGATTAATCAGTTTGTGGTTGTTGAACTGTTCTGTGCTGGATGGACTTTCCATTTTGGCGAGTCCGCTAGAGTTGCTCTTAGCTTGCGCAGGGCTATGATGATCGATTATGGCTGATATAAGCATGCTCTTGAGCAAGGGGCACTTGTGGGTACTAAGTTGGACCCCCCCTCGTTTCTTTGAGCTGTTTTGATCATGTGCTTATTTTAGTGGCTCTGTCCTTGGATGGTCATTTCTGATGAGTGATAACCAGGGCAGTTTCACCCTTGTAAGAACATATTGATCTGGTGATGGAGACACTAGGGGAAGGGTCATGATCGAGCAAAGGCGAATCTGATCCCATTCAAATGCAGTTCTGGTCTCAAGCACAGTGTGCTATGTTATCGTTCTGTATTTGTATTTAGCGCCTCTTTGGTTTGTACATTTCCACAATGATAGCTTCAAATCTCTTTTGCTATTTGAAACTGCAGTTTTTTAAGGGTCACACATACACATGATGTGTTCACATGTTAGTTGAAAACTTGGTGAATTAAATATATATCTCAGCTACTATTGATAATCATGGCTAAAGCCAAATTTCTTCTTTAAGTTTGCTTCCCATGTACATGTGTTACTGCTTGTGAATCTCTACAGTTCATGAGAACTTGCTGCAGCTCATCATGAATGGGTCGAGGGGAAGATGATCTGCACTTTTCTTGCAGGTATGTGTTTGTGCATGCCCTGTTTTGCCACTAGTTGCCGCTCATGTCTGATTTTCTATTGTTTGCCCTGCAGCTTCGTCCGCTCCTGTCGGTGCCTCTCTCGATCCGAGCCAGTTGCATCTTCGTTCATAGATCTTTGGGTCATCTGCAGGTTGACCCCTCTTCTCCACATATTTTTCAATCTTCTTTTAGGGCTATGCCGGTATGGCCATGTGCTGGTGTGCAGGATGGGAAGTGAGGGCCTTATGTTGTTTTTTCTTGTCTTTGGTAAAAGCCAAAAGTGTTACGACTTGTTATTGGTGGAGCGTAGATTTATGGCTTTTATGATTTGACTGGATCCTCATAGGGCATGTGATTGCTGCTCCTCTGTTGGTTGAGTGTTGGTGTTTTTGTTGCTATATTACTATACATTAATTTCTGTTGATATTAGAAAGAAAACTGTCAAAACTATTCCCTCCTACATGTTCTGAATTGTATGACTTTTCTTGACCAATTTTTGTTTTCTGCAGGTTTGCCCCTACTATTACTATGCTCACGGGGAACAGAAGCATGAGGGCATGGATCCCCAAGAATGCAAGTGAGGACCGACATTTCTGCTCTGGTAAATCCATTTGAGACACTGGCAGGTTCATGATGGATTTCTTACTGGATTTGTTTCAAAAAAAGAGTTACGCATATTGTCAGTACCATCTATTTTCCTGGTATGAGAAAATGTCAGATTGAGTAATTCATTTCCGCTACTTTCTAATTGTACCCGAGATAATCTTGAGGTGATGTCAAGATTTGTTTTGTCTATTTTCATTTCTTGATTTTTTGTGAAACTCCATAGGATTAGCAAGGTTTGGTCAAGCCGATGGACTGCAAACGTTATGTCCATTAGTAATTCATATTTTTAATGTAGATGCATTTGGTATGAGAAGAAAGGCATGTGCTCTTATATTTTTCCAATGCTCAGATATATGCATGTGGTTACAGTTACTGTACTGATTTCAATAACATGAGAATGGCAGGCTCTCTGTCATGAGAAATACAAAATAATAAAAAGTGACTGAGGTAGCATGTCCCATTTGAGATATAACCATATTCTTATTTCACTACTAATATTACTGCCTAATTCTACATATCAGTTGTATCGCCATAACTTGCCCAGTGGTAATCACTGTAGGTTCCATCTGTTTCCAAAATCTGCTAATTGTTAATATGCACTTTACATTCTGTTTTAGATACTAATACATATACCAAGTTTTTTGCTCAGTTAAATTTGAGTTATGGTAGTAGCTACAAATGTCTACCTTGCAGCTTTGTACTGTTCTGTTCTGAATTGTATGATTGATTCTTTACATATTCAAGTAGCTTAATTTTCTAATAGTTAGGTTTGGAAATAGGCAGGTCATGGAAGGCCTTTGATTTGTTGGATCAGTCTGCCCTCCATATAATGCCACTAGATGTAGTGCCTGATATCGCCTTGTATTGCGCAGTTTTAATTAATTAAGTAAACTGGAGCAGCAGGGTATCTGCCCTGTTCCAATAATAATGAAAAAGTTGTTTTTTCTTGTCCTGCAAAATATAGCCCAAAACTTTCAAATGTTTTGTTTTCAAAGGACGGAGCACTTCTCATATTAGTGAGTTGCTTTGTACAATTCATATTTGTTGAACTATACGCCATGCTTCCTATCTGTTCTCGTTGTTTTCTATGTTATGTTTCTGAATATGTATCCAGGACAACTGGTCTAAAGTTGTATCTATATGAGTTGCATTTTTTTTATTTACCAAAATATAGCTATTATGGGATTATTTGGTTATCAGCTTTATGGACAAGCATATAGTTTCAGTCAATACGATAGTAAACTTGCTCTCAAGATCTTACAAAATATTAGGTATCCTTAGTTCCAGATATGGTTTTAAAGGTTCTAAAATTATTTCTTTTATGCCAAGTGCCATGCTGTGGAGAACATCTGGCCGCCATTTACACTTCATTACCTCCATGTTTCGATCTGGTGCCTCCACTCCTCAGCACCTCTTTATCTGTCGTGGCAGCAGCAATGGAGGTCTCCAAGGCTCCTTCCTCTTCTGGTTTGGCAACCCGCCAGCCCTCCAAATGTTAGTACTCCTAATCACCGAGAATTCCTTTATTGGTTAACCATGCACATCTCCAAGAAGCATAGAGGTTAGGTTATGCAATGGTTTCTCTGCTTATTGTTGGGGAACGTAGCAGAAATTCAAAATTTTCCTACGTGTCACCAAGATCTATCTATGGAGAAACCAGCAACGAGGGGAAGGAGAGTGCATCTACATACCCTTGTAGATCGCTAAGCGGAAGCGTTCAAAAAAACGAGGTTGAAGGAGTCGTACTCGTCGTGATCCAAATCACCGGAGATCCTAGTGCCGAACGGACGACACCTCCGCTTTAACACACGTACAGCTCGGTGACGTCTCCCATGCCTTGATCCAGCAAGGAGAGAGGGAGAGGTTGAGGAAGACTCCATCCAGCAGTAGCACAACGGCGTGGTGGTGGTGGAGGAGCATGGTACTCCAGCAGGGCTTCGCCAAGCACCGCAAGAGACGAGGAGGGAGAGGGGTAGGGCTGCGCCAAGAAGGAGAGGAACTCGTGTGTCTTGGGCAGCCCAAACCTCAAGTATATATAGGGGAAGGGGAGGGGCTGCGCCCCCACCTAGGGTTCCCTCCCTAGGGGTGGCGGCAGCCCCCAGATCCCATCTGGGTGGCGGCCAGGTGGAGGGGGAGAGGGAGGCGCACCAGGCATGGGCCCTAAGGCCCATCTGCCCTTAGGGTTTGCCCCCCTCCTCCCCTTAGGCGCCTTGGGCCCTTGTGGGGGGCGCACCAGCCCACTTGGGGCTGGTCCCCTCCCACACTTGGCCCATGCAGCCCTCCGGGGCTTGTGGCCCCACTTGGTGGACCCCCGGGACCCTCCCGGTGGTCCTGGTACGTTACCGATAAAACCCGAAACCTTTCCGGTGACCAAAATAGGACTTCCCATATATACATCTTTACCTCCGGACCATTCTGGAACTCCTCGTGACGTCCGGGATCTCATCCGGGACTCCGAACAACATTCGGTAACCACGTATATCTATTCCTTATAACCCTAGCGTCATCGAACCTTAAGTGTGTAGACCCTACGAGTTCGGGAACCATGCAGACATGACCGAGACGTTCTCCGGTCAATAACCAACAGCGGGATCTGGATACCCATGTTGGTTCCCACATGTTCCACGATGATCTCATCGGATGAACCACGATGTCGAGGATTCGATCAATCCCGTATACAATTCCCTTTGTCTAGCGGTATTGTACTTGCCCGAGATTCGATCGTCGGTATCCCGATACCTTGTTCAATCTCGTTACTGGCAAGTCTCTTTACTCGTTCCGTAACACATTGTGCACATTATGATGATGTCCTACCGAGTGGGCCCAGAGATACGTCTCCGTCACACGGGGTGACAAATCCCAGTCTCGATTCGTGCCAACCCAACAGACACTTTCGGAGATACCCGTAGTGCACCTTTATAGCCACCCAGTTACGTTGTGACGTTTGGCACACCCAAAGTATTCCTACGGTATCCGGGAGTTGCACAATCTCATGGTCTAAGGAAATGATACTTGACATTAGAAAAGCTTTAGCATGCGAACTACACGATCTTGTGCTATGCTTAGGATTGGGTCTTGTCCATCACATCATTCTCCTAATGATGTGATCCCGTTATCAACGACATCCAATGTCCATGGTCAGGAAACCGTAACCATCTATTGATCAACGAGCTAGTCAACTAGAGGCTTACTAGGGACATGGTGTTGTCTATGTATCCACACATGTATCTGAGTTTCCTATCAATACAATTCTAGCATGGATAATAAACGATTATCATGAACAAGGAAATATAATAATAACCAATTTATTATTGCCTCTAGGGCATATTTCCATCAGTCTCCCACTTGCACTAGAGTCAATAATCCAGTTCACATCGATATGTGATTAACACTCAAGGTCACATCCCCATGTGACTAACACCCAAGAGTTCTGGGTTTGATCATGTTATGCTTGTGAGAGAGGTTTCAGTCAATGGGTCTGCAGCATTCAGATCCGTATGTACTTCGCAAATTTCTATGTCATCTTGTAGATGCAACTACTACGCTACATTTGGAGCCATTTCAAATAATTGTTCTACTTGGAGCAATTCTAAATTGTTGCTCCATTATACGTATCCGGTATCTCTACTCAGAGCTATCCGGATAGGTGTTAAGCTTGCATCGACATAACTCTTTACGTCGAACTCTTTATCACCTCCATAACCGAGAAATAGGTCCTTATTCCTCTAAGGATAATTTAGACCGCTATCTGGTGATCTACTCCTAGATTACCTTTGTACCCTCTTGCCAGATATGTGGCAAGGCACACATCAGGTGCAGTACTCAGCATGGCATACCGTATAGAGCCTATGACAAAAGCATAGGGGACGACCTTCGTCCTTCCTCTTTCTTCTGCCATGGTCGAGCTTTAAGTCTTAACTTCATACCTTACAACTCAGGCAAGAACTCCTTCTTTGACTGATCCATCTTGAACACCTTCAAGATCATGTCAAGGTATGTGCTCATTTGAAAGTACCATTAAGCATTTTTGATCTATCCTTATAGATCTTGATGCTCAATGTTCAAGTAGCTTAATCCAGGCTTTCCATTGAAAAACACTTTTCAAATAACCCTATATGCTTTCCAGAAATTCTACGTCATTTCTGATCAACAATATGTCAACAACATATACTCATCATAAATTCTATAGTGCTCCCACTCACTTCTTTGGAAACACAAGTTTCTCATAAACTATGTATAAACCCAAAATCTTTGATCATCATCAAAGCATACATTCCAACTCCGAGATGCTTACTCCAGTCCTTAGAAGGATTGCTGGAGCTTTGCATACTTATTAGCATTTTTCAGGATTGACAAAACCTTCCGGTTGTATCACATACAACCTTTCCTCAAGAAAATCGTTGAGAAAACAATATTTTTGACATCCTATCTGCAAGATTTCATAAATAATGCAGTAATCGCTAATATAATTTCAACAGACTCTTAGCATCGCTACGAGTGAGAAATTCTCATCGTAGTCAACTCCTTGAACTTGTCGAAAAACATCTTAACGACAAGTCGAGCTTTCTTAATGGTGATACTTACCATCATTGTCCGTCTTCCTTTTAAAATCCATCTGTACTCAACAGCCTTACGACCATCGAGCCGTTCTGCCAAAGTCTACACTTTGTTTTCATACATGGATCCTCTCTCGGATTTTATGGCCTTGAGCCATTTATCGGAATCCGGGCCCACCATCGCTTCTCCATAGCTCGTAGGTTCATTGTTGTATAGCAACATGACTTCCAAGACAGGATTACATACCACTCTGAAGTAGTACGCATCCTTGTCATCCCATGAGGTTTGGTAGTGACTTGATCTGAAGTTTCATGATTACTATCATAAGCTTCCACTTCAATTGGTGTAGGTGCCACAGGAACAACTCCCTGTGCCCTGCCACACACTAGTTGAAGAGACGGTTCAATAATCTCATCAAGTCTCCACCATCCTCCCACTCATTTCTTTCAAGAAAGGACCCGATTCTAGAAACAATCCCTTATTGCGTTCGGATCTGAGACAGGAGGTATACCCAACTGTTTTGGGTGTCCTATGAAGATGCATTTATCCGCTTTGGGTTCGAGCTTATCAGCCTGAAACTTTTTCACATAAGCGTCGCAGCCCCAAACTTTTAAGAAATGACAGCTTAGGTTTCTCTAAACCATAGTTCATACGGTGTCATCTCATCGGAATTATGTGGTGCCCTATTTAAATTGAATGTGGTTGTCTCTAATGCCTAACCCATAAACTATCGTGGTAATTCGATAAGAGACATCATGGTATGCATCATATCCAATAGGGTGCAGTTATGATGTTCGGACACACCATCACACTATGGTGTTCCAGGCTGTATTAGTTGTGAAACAATTTCCACAATGTCTTAATTCTGTGCCAAACTCATAATTCAGATATTCATCTCTATGATCATATCATAGATATTTTATCCTCTTGTCACGACGATCTTTCAACTTCACCCTGAAATTACTTGAACCTTTCAATAATTCAGACTCGTGATTCATCAAGTAAATGTACTCAACATTTACTCAAATCATCTGTCAAGTAAGAACATAACAATATCCACTACACGCCTCAGCACTCATTGGACTGCACACATCAAAATGTATTACTTCCAACAAGTTGCTTTCTAGTTCCATTTTACTGAAAACGAGGCTTTCAGTCATCTTGCCCATGTGGTATGATTTGCATGTCTCAAGTGATTCAAAATCAAGTGAGTCCAAATGGTCCATTTGCATGGAGTTTCTTCATGCATATACACCAATAGACATGGTTCACATGTCTCAAACTTTTCAAAATGAGTGAGCCCAAAGATCCATCAACATGGAGCTTCTTCATGCGTTTTATACCGATATGACTTACGTGACAGTGCCACAAGTAGGTGGTACTATCATTACTATCTTATATCTTTTGGCATGAACATGTGCATCACTACGATCGAGATTCAATAAACCATTCATTTTAGGTGCAAGACCATTGAAGGTATTATTCAAATAAACAGAGTAACCATTATTCTCCTTAAATGAATAACCGTATTGCGATAGACATAATCCAATCATGTCTATGCTCAACGCAAACACCAATCTTGATGGTAGAGGGAGCGTACGATATTTGATCAACCTTGGAAATACTTCCAACACATATCGTCATCTCACCTTTTAGCTAGTCTCCGTTTATTCCGTAGCTTTTATTTCGAGTTACTAACACTTAGCAACCGAACCGGTATCTAATACCCTGGTGCTACTAGGAGTACTAGTAACGTACACATTAACATAATGTATATCCAATATACTTCTATCGACAGCCTTCTCATCTACCAAGTATCTAGGGTAATTCTGCTCGAGTGGCTGTTCCCCTTATTACAGAAGCACTCAGTCTCGGGTTTGGGTTCAACCTTGGGTTTCTCCACTAGAGCAACAGCTGATTTGCCGTTTCATGAAGTCTCCCTTCTTGCCCTTGCCCTTCTTGAAACTAGTGGTTTTCACTAACCATCAACAATTGATGCTCCTTCTTGATTTCTACTTTCGCGGTGTCAAACATCACGAATATTTCAAGGATCATCATATCTATCCCTGATATGTTATAGTTCATCACAAAGCTCTAGCAGCTTGGTGGCAATGACTTTGGAAAAAACATCACTATCTCATCTGGAAGATTAACTCCCACTCGATTCAAGTGATTGTGGTACTCAGAAAATCTGAGCACAAGCTCAAGATTGAGCTTTTCTCCCTTATTATGCAGGCTAAGAAAATCGTCGGAGGTCTTATACCTCTTGACGTGGGCACGAGCCTGAAATCCCAATTTCAGTCCTTGGAACATCTCATATGTTCTGCAATGTTTCAAAAATGTCTTTGGTGCCTCAATTCTAAACCGTTTAACTGAACTATCACGTAGTTATCAAAATGTGTATGTCAGATGTTCGCAACATCCACAGACGACGTTCGAGGTTCAGCACACTGAGCGGTGCATTAAGGACATAAGCCTTCTATGAATCAATGAGGACAATCCTCAGTTTACGGACCTAGTCCGCATAATTGCTACTATCAACTTTCAACTAAATTATCTCTAGGAACATATCTAAACAGTAGAACTGAAGCGCGAGCCATGACATAATTTGCGAAGACCTTTTGACTATGTTTAGGATAATTAAGTTCATCTTATGAACTCCGACTCAGATAGACATCCCTCTAGTCATCTAAGTGATTACATGATCCGAGTCAACTAGGTCGTGTCCGATCATCACGTGAGACGGACTAGTCATCATCGGTGAACATCTTCATGTTGATCGTATCTACCATACGACTCATGCTCGACCTTTCGGTCTCTTGTGTTCCGAGGCCATGTCTGTACATGCTAGGCTCATCAAGTCAACCTAAGTGTTTCGCGTGTGTAAATCTGTCTTACACTCGTTGTATGTGAACGTTATAATCTATCACACCCGATCATCACGTGGTGCTTCGAAACGATGAACTTTCGCAACGGTGCACAGTTAGGGGGAACACTTTCTTGAAATTTTAATGAGGGGTCATCTTATTTACTACCGTTGTTCTAAGCAAATAAGATGCATAAACATGATAAACATCACATGCAATCAAATAATAGTGACATGATATGGCCAATATCATATAGCTCATTTGATCTCCATCTTGGGGCTCCATGATCATCTTGTCACCGGCATGACACCATGATCTCCATCATCATGATCTCCATCATCGTGTCTCCATGAAGTTGTCTCGCCAACTTATTACTTCTACTACTATGGCTACCGGTTAGCAATAAAGTAAAGTAATTACATGGCGTTGTTCAATGACATGCAGGTCATACAATAAATAAAGACAACTCCTATGGCTCCTGCCGGTTGTCATACTCATCGACATGCAAGTCGTGATTCCTATTACAAGAACATGATCAGTCTCATACATCACATATCATTCATCACATTCTTCTTGGCCATATCACATCACATAGCATACCCTGCAAAAACAAGTTAGACGTCCTCTAATTGTTGTTTGCATGTTTTACGTGGCTGCTATGGGTTTCTAGCAAGAACGTTTCTTACCTACGCAAAACCACAACGTGATATGCCAATTGCTATTTACCCTTCATAAGGACCCTTTTCATCGAATCCTTTCCGACTAAAGTGGGAGAGACTGGCACCCGCTAGCCACCTTATGCAACTAGTGCATGTCAGTCGGTGGAACCAGTCTCACGTAAGAGTACGTGTAAGGTCGGTCCGGGCCGCTTCATCCCACAATACCGTCGAAACAAGATTGGACTAGTAATTGTAAGCATATTGAACAAAATCAACGCCCACAACTACTTTGTGTTCTACTCGTGCATAGAATCTACGCAATAGACCTAGCTCATGATGCCACTGTTGGGGAACGTAGCAGAAATTCAAAATTTTCCTATGTGTCACCAAGATCTATCTATGGAGAAACCAGCAACGAGGGGAAGGAGAGTGCATCTACATACCCTTGTAGATCGCTAAGCAGAAGCGTTCAAGAGAACGGGGTTGAAGGAGTCATACTCGTCGTGATCCAAATCACCGGAGATCCTAGTGCCAAACGGACGGCACCTCCACGTTCAACACACGTACAGCTCGGTGACGTCTCCCATGCCTTGATCCAGCAAGGAGAGAGGGAGAGGTTGAGGAAGACTCCATCCAGCAGCAGCACAACGGCGTGGTGGTGGTGGAGGAGCATGGTACTCCAGCAGGGCTTCACCAAGCACCGCAAGAGACGAGGAGGGAGAGGGGTAGGGCTGCGCCAAGAAGGAGAGGAACTCGTGTGTCTTGGGCAGCCCAAACCTCAAGTATATATAGGGGAAGGGGAGGGGCTGCGCCCCCACCTAGGGTTCCCTCCCTAGGGGTGGCGGCAGCCCCCAGATCCCATCTGGGTGGCGGCCAGGTGGAGGGGGAGAGGGAGGCGCACCAGGCATGGGCCCTAAGGCCCATCTGCCCTTAGGGTTTTCCCCCCTCCTCCCCTTAGGCGCCTTGGGCCCTTGTGGGGGGCGCACCAGCCCACCTGGGGCTGGTCCCCTCCCACACTTGGCCCATGCAGCCCTCCGGGGCTTGTGACCCCACTTGGTGGACCCCCGGGACCCTCCCGGTGGTCCCGGTACGTTACCGATAAAACCCGAAACTTTTCCGGTGACCAAATCTTTACCTCCGGACCATTTCGGAACTCCTCGTGACGTCCGGGATCTCATCCGGGACTCCGAACAACATTCGGTAACCACGTATATCTATTCCTTATAACCCTAGCGTCATCGAACCTTAAGTGTGTAGACCCTACGGGTTCGGGAACCATGCAGACATGACCGAGACGTTCTCCGGTCAATAACCAACAGCGGGATCTGGATACCCATGTTGGTTCCCACATGTTCCACGATGATCTCATCGGATGAACCACGATGTCGAGGATTCGACCAATCCCGTATACAATTCCCTTTGTCTAGCGGTATTGTACTTGCCCGAGATTCGATCGTCGGTATCCCGATACCTTGTTCAATCTCATTACCGGCAAGTCTCTTTACTCGTTCCATAACACATCATCCCGTGATCAACTCCTTGATCACATTGTGCACATTATGATGATGTCCTACCGAGTGGGCCCAGAGATACCTCTCCGTCACACGGAGTGACAAATCCCAGTCTCGATTCGTGCCAACCCAACAGACACTTTCGGAGATACCCGTAGTGCACCTTTATAGCCACCCAGTTACTTGTGACGTTTGGCACACCCAAAGTATTCCTACGGTATCCGGGAGTTGCACAATCTCATGGTCTAAGGAAATAATACTTGACATTAGAAAAGCTTTAGCATGCGAACTACACGATCTTGTGCTATGCTTAGGATTGAGTCTTGTCCATCACATCATTCTCCTAATGATGTGATCCCGTTATCAACGACATCCAATGTCCATGGTCAGGAAACCGTAACCATCTATTGATCAACGAGCTAGTCAACTAGAGGCTTACTAGGGACATGGTGTTGTCTATGTATCCACACATGTATCTGAGTTTCCTATCAATACAATTCTAGCATGGATAATAAATGATTATCATGAACAAGAAAATATAATAATAACCAATTTATTATTGCCTCTAGGGCATATTTCCAACACTTATGCCCAGAGATTCTTGAGACATGGCACAGTGCCAATGCGGTGTGCTTCGATGTGGATAGCACTGTATGCTTGTATGAGGGTAGTGATGAGCTTGCTGATTTATGTGGGGCTGGCAGGCGGTTGCCGAGTGGACGACAAAGTAATTGTCATAGTTTCTGGACTATGTTAGTTGTTTAGCATATAATATCTTCCGAAAAACTAATCTTGGCCTTATTATTCTCAAGGCAATGATAGGGACCGTTCCATTTGAAGAGGCTCTTGCTGCCTGGATCTCTTTAAGCAAGCCATCTCTGTCCCAAGTTGAGGACCGTTTGGAGAAAAGGCCACCCAGGTGACCTTTTACAAGTCTCAGCCTCAAGTTAATTTCATAAGTTAATCACTATTTAGCTGCCACTTTTGCATTCCTATATTGAATCTTCTGAGATTCCCCAGCTCTGTTGTTCTTGTATTGGAATGGTTAGATATGTGCTACTGAACATAGAATAATGCTCTTAGGAATGCTTGACTGGTTTTACTCGGCTTCTCTTTTTAAGCTAATACGAAAAATAGTAGCTGAGTATATGAAAAATTGATTTGGTGCCACAGTAAAAACACGATTTCAGAATAGTACCACCACATAGTCTAAGATCATTTTAATAACACCAAGTGAGACATTAAAATACTAACTGCCTATACCACTATAGTCTTAACCTTTAGGCCGTTACGTGCCCTCCAACCACAACATAACCCTTTTGACTTATTTGCCTCGTGTGTTAATTAGAGATTTCCTAAAATCTGTGGCTACAGAATAATTCCAAGGTGGTATTTGTTAATTATTTATTCAGCACTGCAATAGATGTATTTTTTGTGTTGGATATGCATTGTTCATTTTCCTGGATCATTGACATATTTATCTGTTTGTATCTGCAGGATTTCTCAACGCTGATTTCATTAAGACATGAAAAGCCAATAATACTGAAGTATTCCTTGTGTCCGGAGGTTCCCGGCAAATGATCAAGGTATATCTTCACTAAACGGCTACACGAACGGTACTTTGGAATCTGGACTATCAGAACATAGTCAAATTTGCCTGTCCTTGAAACATCTTCAAATTTTGTGACATACACACACACCAAGATGCTTTTAAGATATCCATAGTTTGAATACAGAAATTGGTTCTAAATTTTCCGTCTATATTATTTATTGAACAATAAACCAGGATATGTTTCTTCCCATGATCTAAAAGCAACAATTCCTCTTTTCTTCACTTTAGAACGTTTTAAATTTAATTTTGTGACTGAAGTTTCACATAGTGGTCAACAGAGGTGTATTCAGGCCCAAACTTACAGAGCTGTAACAACAGAGGTGTATTTAACAAAACTAATGTGACCTTATTTAAAATATGACTAACAAAACTCTGTCAATGATTTGAAGTATCAGTTTCCCTGCCTTTCAATGCAGTACTTGGATAATTTTCTGCTTTCAAATTCAAATTGTTCTAACCTTTGATCCATCTAACTAAGTGAATGTTCTATCTTTTCAGTTTCTCTCTCTCTATGTGTGTGTGTGTGTGTGTGTGTGTGTGTGTTCTGATCCATTTTATGCACCTCGACATACAGATCAACATCTGTGTGTGCCGTGGCTTGGGAGGGACAAAAAAGAGGTCGATTTGAAATTATGGAAGAGCAAGGGAGGCGGGAGGAGTTGTGCACTTTTATCCTTTCTACTAACGCATCATAGCATCTGATCTTTACCCGCTTGGCCACATCGTTGGGACCGGGACCCTCGCGGCAAGGCGTGATCACGATGTAGTGGGAGAAGATCTGTGGGCTTTTTGTAATTTACCCGTAGGTTTAGCATTTGCCTTTATTATATCAACACCATCATACGCTTAGTTAATTTTTTTAAATGTTTAAACTCAAATTTATTGAAATTTGTTAGGAGTAACAACATTTTGCATGCATAAAAGTAGCTCCAACAAACTAAGTTATGTCTAAGACTTTAGTTATCTATTCTGAGTTGTGGATCCTCTGCAAGTTATTATGTGCTGTCGTATCTTCTATGCCTAAGATATTTGGTGCTAAACCTATCGTGAAATATGCTTTCTATGCTCATATATTGTTAAGTGGCTTATTGTGTGCATACAAATGTTTTGACCGGCACCCTCGCGCCAAGGCGCGATCCCGATCTAATTCAATTTTTGACCACCGTCTTTTGGCTCTTGCTTTCAACATATGCAGTATCGGTTAGTCATTTTCTTGACACAACACTTTAGGCAACGGCTCAGACTTCTTGAGCCATTCTCTATTTACTTTCGATACATTTTTCAAAATAAACAACCAATGTTTCCTCCATATATGAATGACTCAATGACACAATGAATTTTTTCCAGTCAATTGATCATCCTAAGCCTCATCCTGTATTCAATACATTTATGTTCCATTGCTAACCAATGTTCATTTGTGATGTTTTTTCTCAGGATGGAAATGTTCCTCGGCACCATGACGAACATCAACGGAGGAACAACCTTTTTATTTTATTTTCCGTTGCCTCTACTGTATTGTTGCTGCCACAAAGATTTATCTGGACATGGAGCCATCATGATGTGTTTAAAAATGATTACATTATCCTTTTCTAACCTGTTGGTGTTAGAGACATCTTAGCATTCAAGCAGGTTTAGTTCATTGTTTATTAATTCCTATTATGTAAAAAAAAAATCACTGATCATCGCTTGACAGAAAATATTTTGATATGCAATCATGTGCATGGGCGAAGAACCTGGATGTTATTTACAGGTTTTGGATCATGGATGATTGTTTTGAATGAAAAATATCAGATAAAAGAAAGCATGTAATCTTTCTAATCCAGCAAAGCCTTGAAACCTTGATGCTTCTAAATTTGTGTGAGCTAAATGATAATTTTTGCAACACCCAAAACCGTATGTTGCCTTATAGTTTCATGACGATGTTGAACTTAACGGTGATTTGCTCCAATTACATGTGAATGTTTCTTCTTCCTCATATTTTGTTATATCCTATTTGAATACGTACGCTAAACTTGATTTCCTACTAAATTGAGCATTCACTACTTGGCCATAGCGCTATGACCGGCACCCTCGCGCCAAGGCGCGTTTTCGATCTAGTGTGGATGGTCATTGGGTGGGGTGGATGGTCGTCAAGCTTGACAGCTAGGCCACGCCCATATTAGCACATCAGAGCAGATCACAACCTGGTCAAATGCTTAATTAGTTTAGTACACTCCCACTAGCCCATCACCGCCCGTCCATTAGTTGTTGGAGTGCACAGAACACCTATGTCTGTCTGACAGAGGGTTGAATTTTTCACGGGGAAGAACATGGTGCTGTCATCGCGGGCTGAATTTTTCAGAAAGGAGAAATATATACTGAACAAACAGTCTCCATGAGTAAATAAGCCCAGCGTCGGCGAGCTTAATTTACGAAACCCTTGAAGTCGATCTGACGGTGATCTCCTCTCATCATGTGCTTTCGGCACGTAAAGGGAAAAGTGTTCCAAACTATGTACTTAGCATCGAGCACAAACGTACGTACGTTGATGACGAACAGCCACAGAGCAGAATTTCATACTGCACATCAGATTCAGAGAAACCAAATGCTATTCTGCTCCGACCCAAATTTTGGTGTTAAAACCAGGTGGCATCGATCGCTTCTTTTTCTCCACAGAAGAATCAGATGGAGCCATCGAGCTAGCTATACGTCTACAGTAGCTTCGCGCATCTTGGGTGCATCAAGCAACCACGCATGTGTGGCTTCCATGTTTGGCCTAACATTTTGCTTACAGAATCGCGTATGTATGTGGTCATTGAAAATTCAAACAGGCAGGAGACTGCAGCGAAAGTTGATCATCATCTACTATCGCCCAAGAAATGATAGGTATGGCTGGCATCTAACCTTTGAATAACGACAGGGAAATATTTCCCGGCAAAAAACTATTTTTGTTTTGTTTTGTTTTGAGGGACAGCAAGTAGTACTATTATTCAGCTTAGCCTTCAGGGCAAAGAAAGTTAGAAGTCTCAAGTCCAAGTCAGTCGTGTCAGGCGGAGCTCGCGGTCTTCTCCGCCTCCATGTGGGTGATATCCTGTCTGCTGGTGCACACACATTCGTTCTAGTCAAGTTTTGCAGGTCGTAGATAGAAGCCTGATGATTGATCCGTTCAAACCTTTCCTGTCTGTATTCAAACTGAATTGATCTCAAGGGCTTACGGCGCCTCCCCTCAAACATACACGGACACGTCCGATCATTGCCGCGGTGTGTCCATTTTAAGCCCCTTCAGTAGCTACACATGGCGCCATCGAGCTAGCTATACGTCTACAGTAGCTAGCTAGCTTCACGCATCTTGGCTTGAGGTACTACCGACCGAGTTATCGATCGAGGAAGCGATGTGCCAGCTAGGTTCTTAAGAATTTTCCATCGACTCACGTAGACATCCAGTGATATTCCTTCCGACCTAACAAGTCCAACGATTTCGCCCAACGCAACCAGTACGCACGCGCTTGCCCGTTTTGTCCTTTCTCTACGTAGAGTTCCCTGTTCACTTGTTCCGTTTTGTTTTTGCAAGCCAGCATCAGGTGCCAGACACACACGGAGTTCAGACTTCAGAGAACTCTCAACAAGCAACAAAATGAACAACGATGGCCCAGTTGGTGGCGCTGGCAAGTGGGCCCTGATCACGTACTTAGCCATGGACTATTCAAATAAGCAGGTGATCGCAGCGCAGAGGTGATCATCGCCGGTTACTATCATTGAAGGAAAGATGAGCATCGCATCTAACCTTTCAACAACGACAGTCGACAGAGAAAAGTTTCCTGGCACTGAGTAGTGAGTACTACTAGTAGCTGATGATGATGTATCCTTCGGGGCGAAGAAAGCAAGTCTCAAGTCCAAGTCGTCGTCGTGTCAGGCTAAGCTCGCAGTTTTCTCCGCCTCCATGTGGGCGGTGTCTCCAGCACCGCTGCACACAAGTCCGTTCTAGTCAAGCTCTGCAGGTCGTAGATAGGAGCCTGATGGATCCATTCAAACATTTCCGGTCTGTATTCAAACAACGTTGATCCAAAGAGCTTACAACCACATGACCAAGCGGCAGGACACGGAGGGAAAACGATTATTAGGGCCTCTTTTGAATGCAGGATGCGTAAAACATGGAAATAGAAAAGAAGAAAAAACATCCGTATAAATAGAATGTCGTCGCATGTTTAATTCGACAGAAATTGAGAACAATGGAATGTGTAATAGATGCCATTAGTTGCATGGGAAGAAAAAAACATAGAAAATTTTCTGCAATATTAGATGGATGACATACTTGTCATTGGAACAAGTGAAAAAAGTCCATGAGGTTTTTGTCTCGATTGAAAATTTCTTTTAGAATCGCATGTAAATAGTCTTAAGAGACAAAATTTCTATCGTTTCCAGTCCTACAAATCAAACAAGATATCCCTCAAAGAGGCCCTAGCTTTGCCAAACTGCATAGATCTCTTTCACATGCCTCTGTCTACTCAAGCCAATTCAGCAGTTCCAAGAGCCCAGCACTGCTCTGCATCAAATTCCAACAACAACAACTTTAGATATTTGGTACTATCCCTGGAAGAAGGGAAGTTCTCTTCCATGCAACTGTACAAGTGGATTCACAAAGACAACTCTGCTCCCTACATCTTTAAAAATACTTGGAGAAGTGCTACAATGCTCAGATACAAAATCTTCTTTTCTTTGAAACGGAGGCAAAAGCTTTGCCTCATCCATTAAATAAGAGAGAATAGAGTTATTTACAAACAACCCGAGTACACGGCATGCGGATTACTCGCGCAATAACAAAGACCCTAATTTTTTAGCACCGGTGATGATCCAAAGGTTAGCCTCGGTGGCGACGGAAGAAACCAGCACTGTCGGAGGGGCGCACTTGTGCCTGAAAACTCGTGTGTTTCGCTCATTTCAAATTGTCCATGAAATAAGCATGGTGAGGGATGCCTTGGCTTGTCTGTGCGGATAGCCGTCGTCGCAAGTACTTGCTCACCAAGATTGGACCGAGTCGAACAAGGGCCAAGTGAAAATGACGAAATCGGGGACGTGGTACTTGTCAATGACCAAGGACCAAAGCCTTCTAGAGAAGTGGCATTTAAAGAATTGGTGACTCCCACTCTCTTGTTCCCTCTTGCAAAGGGGGCAAAGATCACAGTTTGGCCACCCACGCTTTGCCAATCCATTTGCGATCCAAATCCTGTCTTGGAGAGCCAACCAAGCAAAGAACTTGACTTTTGGGGGAGCCCAAACTTTCCAAACCATCTGTCCATGGGGGAGAGAACCAATCCTAAAAATTGTGCCTTATATGCGGAGGCCGCCGAGTAATGCCCCAAGACCGAGTGCTTCCAAAGGATGTCATCCTCAGAGAGTTCGTCGAGATGGACCTCATGAAGGAGCATCCAAAGTGTGAAGAATTGCGTGACATGATAGAGGTGGATGGATTGATCTTGAGGATCCATGCGTTGTGCTTGAGGGCCTCCCGTGCCTTCCAATTCTTATGCATGGAAGCTTCATGGATGAGCGGGGCAATATCTTTAGGCTTGCGCCCAAGGAGCCAAGGGGAGTCCCAGAAGGGGGTCTTCGGGCCGTTACCAACGGAGATGGTGGTGGAAGCATAGAAAAAGTTAAGGTCCTCCTCGTCACAAGGGTTTCCCAATCCGACCCACATCTTGGTAGACTCCTTCCATTCGTACCAAGGCCACCGCAGCCGGAGGGCGCCTGTAAACTTGTTGGTGTTGAGGACCCCAAGTCCTCCATATTCGAGTGGCCGGCAAACAGTCTCCCAATTTACTTTGCATTTTGCCCCTGTCATTTTGTCTGTTCCAGACCATAGGAAGGCGCTCTCAAGTTTGTTGACGGTGTGTAGGATGGATGGCGGGATGACCAACGGAGTAGCTGGGTAGACCAGTTGGGAGGTGATCACAGACTTGATAAAAGTCGTACGCCCGATGGTGGTGATATTCTGACCCTCGTATGTTGTTAGCTTGCTCGCCACCTTGTCCATGAGGAATTGCAGGTCCACCAACTTCAGCTGCCATACAGAGAGGGGGAGCCCTAGGTACCGCAGAGGGAAAGAAGCTCTTGTTGCCGGCAGGTTTTGGGCCAAACAGCCCAGATCGAGGTGGTTGCAACGGATGGGCACCATCGAGCTCTTAAGGAAGTTGGAGCAGAGGCCCATGACCTCACCAAAACCTCTCAAGATGCATGCAAGATTTTCCACGTCTCTTTTGATCGGGGCCAAAAAAAACCACTGCGTCGTCCGCAAAAAGAGATGTCCTCAACATTGCCCCCCTTCCCATGAGCTTGTGTAGGAGCCCCTTCCTCGTGGCCACATCTAGGATTCTTTGGAGCGGGTCAATGGCGATGACAAATAGGAGCTTCTTTTGGCTGCTGTTGTATATCATCGAGTTGACTCCAGGAACCTGCTCCAAAGGAAAATTTTCTTCCTCCAATCCTACCTCTGTGAGATGTGTCATTCCAACACTGAAGAAACTGCTCTCCATTTGTTCTGGGACTGTTTTTTTTTTTTGCTCTAGAATGTTGGAACTCCATTATTCCCACTAGAAGAAGAGACATTTCTTTGCTTAATGAAGTCTTACTGACACTTGGGGCTCTTCCCCCCAAGTTTGCAATGGATATTTTCATCATGGGCTGCTATATTTGGTGCTGCCAAAGCGGCAATTATGCAATAGCATCTGTTGATTTACACAGCCCAAAAGATGTTGCATTGTTAATTTCTTTGTAACTCTCTGCCTCATAATCATTTCCAATGAATCTCAAGGAGTGGTGGAGCTGATATAGTACAGTATTTGTTAGCTTGTTGATTCTACAAGAGTCTGCCTACGAGTTTCATGATTCATCTCAACTCAACTAGGTTCAAATTTGTTGGAATCTCTGAATTCTCGGCATCCCATCGTTCGCTATCTAAAGATTTTCAGTTTCATATAAAGGATAGGATAGATTTCCAGTAAGACAGGACACAAATTCTCTACAAGTGTGACATTTTTGCATATCTACATGCAAAAGTGCTTACATATCATGGCACACTCTGAAATTACATGCATCACTGACAGGAAAGCCAACAATTCTCCCATTCCTCCATAGCCGGGCGGGATAATAGATATAACAAAACTATAATGCGATCTTTGCACATGAAACCCTGCCACTTACGCAAGTACAACATCGCCACCATCATCGTGCAGGGGCTGTTGCCATTTTGCTTCAAAGTCCTCCAAGTACTCTCTGCTGTTGAGCTCTGTCAACCTGTAACAACACAGAGCAAATGAAGGGGGCAATACAGGCTTAAGACAAAACTATAATTCAGAATAAGAGCTGATATAACCTGGTAAAGCACATTCCACATTACCTGCTAATCGTACGATCTTTGGCAAATCCTAGCTCATTGTCCACACAGAGATCGGGATCGTCACTTTTGCGCGAGCGTGAAGATCTAGGTGCACTCTTTTGTGCTTCAGCAACCGTCACGATGTTCTCGAATAGCTCTATCGGCTCGGCCTCAGCTGTGCATAATAGCCTCGCCTTGTTCTCGTACATTACCTGAAAAGCATTATCGCCGTCAGAGACAAGATTCTTTGTGCTGCCGGTATACAGTATACATACATATCAGTAGAATATTTTAGATCAAAAATGGAAATTGATTCCAATTGTCCACCTTTTTTATATAAGTATAGGTCAACACTAGCTTCAGGAGTAGGCTCTTTAAAAATGCTAACATGAGAAAGTGCACTACTACTGACGAAAGTGTATATCTGCCAAGCATGCATGTTTCAGGTCTTCAAGGTGTCTAGTTCCAAATTAGAACGGAAGGATGTCTAAACCTATGTTTTTAAGGTGTCTGTAAGGCGACGCCTAGGCGTCGAGGCCCCCCCCCCCCCCCCCCCCCAGCGCTTTGCAAATATGTCCGCTTTAGGCGCCTAGGCGTTGAGGCGGCCCCCCAGCGCCTTAAAGCGAAGCGTTGCCTTAAAAACATAGGTCTAAACACAAGGCTAAGGCAGGATTAAAACAAAAAGATGACAGACTAAGGAAAGACGAAACATACATCAACCAATGTGACAAACCGATACGCTGCTGTTCTGTTATGATATCCAAACTTAGGGACACCTTCAACTGCAAGGGTGTGAAACTTCTCTGCACATTAACATTTTGTTGTCAGTCAGATCACATTAACGGTCTTATATTTCTTTACGGAGGGAGTAGCATTTTGTAATCCCTAACTGAAACTGCACTGAACAACTGTACTTACTAAATAGCCCGAAATAATCTGCTGCGCCTATAGGTCTGTCACAAAGATCTTCAAACTGGAAATATGCACACCCATTTGCTCCCAGTGGGACCTGCATAGCCAAGGTTCAGTAATTGCAGAGTGATTACATGAAACAAAAAGCAACCAACTCTGAATATCTAACTTCCAAGACCTGCAAATGTCGTCCCATAACGACTTCAACTGTTTGAGGAGTAGGTTCCTCATCTCCAATCAAAGATTGGAATTTCTGTTTAAGAACTGTACTGCAGTCGTTTCCAATAAAATAGAAACCTTCTCCAGCCTGCTCATAAGATCGAAGATGTCATGAAAGGGAAAACTGGAAAAAACAAATGCATAACTTGCAACAGTAGGCAACATACCGAACCCAGTTGACGGTAGTCTACTGCGGAGCCAATGGGGTGTGAAATGCACCTTTCCTGCAACAATCCACAAAAATTAACATGAGCACACTAGCAGATTGAACTTCAGACAGCAGAGAAACTGACAAATAAAACAACACGTACTTTCAAGGTGTCAATGAAAGGTAAGAAAAGGTTTCTCTGCAAGCCACCTTCGTATAGCTGATCTGGAGCACGATTAGAAGTCGAAACTAGAATCTGAACACAAATAACAATGCAAAAGAATCAATGCAAAATACTGAGCTATTCTTGTGTGAGTAACAAGGTTGATTCAGTGCCATAAGAAAATATAAATGCAGTCGTCACATACAACGCCTTTGCTGAACAGATGTCTGAACAGACGGTTCAATATCATAGCATCAGCAACATCAGTTACCTGTAAAGTATGTTCCGGATGTGTTAGTAAACAAGCATTCAAAGCTAATACAACTATCACAGCAAGGATACACATACCATAAACTCATCAAGACATAATATTATGGCTTCATCTGAAATCTCAGCTGCTACCATATCAAGGGGATCTGAAACACCTTTATGCATCTGCATGTAGATGAATGTTTATGAAGAGATCTAGACTGAAGAAGAAAGATGAATATCTCATAATCACAAAAAATACCTGCAGACGACTATGAACATTCAACATGAAATCGTGAAAGTGAATTCGCTTTTTCCTCCAATTAGCTGGCCTGACAAGAAGTAGTACCGTCAGGATAGCAATGGATTATTGAAGAAATGCATAAAAGGGAAAATATGTGCAAGTACCAAGTTGTTGTCTAGTTAATACCACATAGCAAAAGAACCGAAGGAAGATAGGCTACAGTTTATTTTCCAGGCATCTTCATCAGAACTTGGACAACATTGGTTATGTTGATTAATAAAATTACAATGATCACCATTGGTTCCTAACAGTTGGAAGTTTGAACTTAGACAGTAAATGGAGCCCACAGCTTGTCAACTGCTTCTAGGCATGTCTCAAAATTACTATGACTGTCTATGAAGAGATCAAGTCTTCAGTATGTACGACTAAATTGATGAAAGAAAAGAAAATTACTGTTACTACTTGTGTGTATTGGTTTCATATGTAATTTGTCTTAAAAAATGTGAAGACCATTGAAAAGTGAATAGAATAACTTCGGCCTGTATAGTTGCATACGAATGTGAACTGTTATATGAACGCATTCAGGTAAATCAATCTAATAGAAGAGCACTAAATGTATTTCTGAACTGATACACCGCCATGAATATATGTGGTGACATGTTCAGCACTAATGTGCACTTTCAAGTTCATGATTTGGTTATCTTAAAGCAGCACACAATAAGTCCAAAAATGTTATAACTGATTCACTTACAGTTGCTCATAGAACAGGTCCATAAGCATCGTCTTCCCTGTACCAACCCCTCCATATAGATACAATCCCTTTACTGGTGATTGGGTAGAAGGCTGAGCAATGAGGCGAGACCATAGCCACCTTCTCCTGTCAAACAGAAACCACTATGGTTAGGATCACTCTGATCGGTCCCTTGCTTACTTTGTGAATTCACTGCTTTCAAATCGCGCTTACCTTCCAGATTTCTCAGATGACTGATATCTATCGAGCTGGCAGGCTTCTTCATTCTCTACAAGATCCTCATAAAGCCTTTGTAATTGCTGAATCGTATCAACCTGCGTCAATTGGTAAAAGTTCAGAAGAATCGTCAGGGAAACACTCAAGGAAATCATGCAAGAAAAACATTGATTAGGTCCAATTCAATAACCTGAAAGCTATCACCATCCACAAGATCTCCTGATGCAATTCTCTTCTCATATTCCACCATCGGACCACCTCGTGGAACATCTGGGAGAGTAATCAAGTTGAGTCAAATGCCTCCATCAGAAATCAGAACATGAAAAGAGGTTACGAGCATCCAAAGGTAACAGAAATGAAACCTTTAATCGAATCAGCTGCGGCAGTGGAGAACATGTTCCTCAGTGACTCCACAGCTGGACTCACAAATCTGCCATGTTCATCATTCTGGCGCACTGTGCACAGTGAACGAGATGCGGAACTCCGCAAGATGAGAGCGTTCTGCTGCCTGGTCAGCCTGTTTATTGGTGCGCGCCCCTCTGCATGGTGCCGCGCCAAACGGCGAAGCTGGCGTAGCGAGCGAGCTACCGCTGCTCTCATCTTTCTCTGATGCACTTTCTAGGCCGACTCAATCAACGGGCGAAGTTATGGAACCTGTAACAATCATAGCAGAGCAAGAAGCCATTAGAAAACAAATAGGGAGCTTCTCCTAATCAGCGCTGGGCCATGTGTTGGAAGATGCAAACTCCATGTGGGACTGGAATATACAGGGAAAATCTCAAAAGTAAACTGATAGGCTGGGAGCATGTGATTTGGAATCGGCTAGCATGAAAGGCTACCGCGAAAATGACACGGAAAGGGTGGCCAGTAATCAAGCGGAATAATGCAACTGCTGCAGGCCGCTTTCCCAAGTCCATCCAAGGGATAAAAAAGAAGCCGTGAGCTCTCAAGGTGTCGTGTCAATGGCCTATTGATTCCAAAGAATAATAAAAAAAGAGGCTTTAAGCGTTGCTAATCAGTTGCCTTTAGGTCCAAGGGATATACTGGGATCAATTAAACTGACCAGAAACGCGAAACTCGCATCAATCAAGTACTGTGGTAGGAAATTAATGCAGCAAGATGAATTATTATTGATTTTTTTTGCGATGGATCATAATCCTCATCAGGGGATTAAAAGCGAGGGAGCAGCAAAAAATCCTGGAGCGGGGAGCTGAAGGGTAGAAGAAGCTCCATGTCGGTGGGAGCAGTTACCAATCCAGGAAATCTGGAGCCCCAACATTTGGGGAGCAACGAACCACCGCGGCGGCGGAACGGAAGAAAAGAGGGACAATTTGTCGCAGGCACGCACCCAATGGTCTCGCCGCGGAGAAGCCGGCGTTCCTCGGCGGAGCGGGAGCCCCGTCGCGCGCGGCGTGGACGGACGGGTGGTCGGTGGCTGCCTTTCCCCGACCTCCTCCGGCGGCGGCGGCGAGCGGCCCTGGCAATCCAACCGCTGGAGATTGGAGAGGAGAGAAACGTGAGGCCGACAACAACGGAGCCGCGCTAAAAGAGGTAGGCGCAGCAAAGACCGGGCGGGAGAGGAGGAGCAGGGGAAGAAGGCAATACCGAATCGAACTTGGGCAGCAGGAAGCCGGCGCGGTGCCGGCGTCGGAGCAGAGGGACAGCGACGTCGCCTGGCCGCCGCGTCGGGTCGCCGCGCGGAGAAGAGGATTATTCTTGGCTCTCCTGGGGGTGAGGGGGCAGGGGGAGGGGAGTGGGGGGGTCCGAGGCTCCGGCGACGAGGAGAAAAGAAACAGGCAAAGGCAAGGGGGATCGGGAACACAAGAGAGGACCGGGAGGATGGGATGGGAAACGTGAGCTGGAATTGAGTTGGTGCCGCGTGTTGTTTTGTGTTGTGTTGTTGCTTGGGACAATGAATGAATTTTTTTTTTTTTTGAGGGTAGACAATGAATGAATTGAATCGATAAAATAGTCGTCCCAGCCGTGTTGGACTCGTCCTCGTCACCGTCACCTCCTCGTGGCCGGACTCGGAGTGGGGAGGTGAGCCTACTCGGCTTCTTCTTTCGCATGCGTCACGGACCAGATTAACCTCATGTTGGATTTTTCTCCTTGACGGCCGAGAAACTAAAGGTCTGTGGATCTCCAACATTGACCCGTAAATTTGCTTCGGCATCTGGCCGTGGACTTCGGACCAATGCATGAACACTGATGCGAAAGACCGGCATCCAACGATGCCGCATATATTTTAATCACTGTTGAAACTATGCGGACGAAACTCCTGCAAACCGGCCGCATTCTCATATAGACCGAAAAAGATTCACGCAAACGATGGTGGATCTCGCCGTTACATTTTGGAAATATACTTCAACCAAAAGCGGAGTGCGTATGACAACTGAAGGTATAATTTCTAACATACTTCTATTCTAAACCTATCTAAATAATTGTGGGCGCTCGTTCCCTGTGTTCGGACATGAGCCGCGAGAGCTAAAGTTCCGGCACTTGCCTTCGCCTTTTCGAGTTCCGCCTTGGCACTCTTCAGCTCTGCCTTTGCAGTCTCCGCTACCGTAGCCTGAGGAACTAACCTGTCGTCGATTATCAGCCCGCTGAACTTGGCTTCGGGCAGAGGGGGTGAGTGGTGGCCTTCCTGCGACCCGGGCGGCGGCGACCCACCATGCACTATCTATGTCGCTGTCAGCGGCGGGCGTGCCAGCTTCGTGGTCGTGGCAGCGGGACGCGGTCTCGACGGAGCAGGCAATGTCCTCCTCATCGTCTATCTTGCCCCACACCTCGTCCGCCGCCTCGTCGAACTCTTTATAGGCGCCTCCAGTTTTGCATGATGCTGGCAGTACCGCCAGCGGGCGAGGCAGATCTGGAGCGGTAGGACTCAAGCAGCGACACCTGCTCCACCACGTCCGCGTCAGGCGCGATCGCTCTATCGGCGTCGAGCTGCTCCTCCACCTACTGGTGCTTCTGGAGAAGCTGGAGGTTGTAGGCCACATCAGCCTGCGCCTCGCCAATGGTCGCGGTGCAATGCACCAGCGAGGGTGGCGCCCACAAGAAGGGTGCCGACGGCCCGTCCTCAGCCGCGTCCTCCATTGTGACATCGTCGGCCTTCATTTGACTGTTGGCCTGCCGGCCGACAAAAATGGCGGCCATCTTCCTATGCTCCGATGACAGTTCGTTCCAGATTGCTTTGAAGCACGAGGAGCCCATGGTGCGAGTCGTGTGGACAGGAGAAAGGGGCCGAAGGAGGATGAATGCGGCTATGGTCGAGGTTGCAGTTTATATAGCAGGCGGATGACAATGGTGGGCGACAGACAAACGGATGGACGGGTAACGCCGGATTAGTTTTCTTGGTAACTATGTGTCACTAGAAGAACGCCCGTGCGTTGCAACGGGACCACATTAACTTTAAAAGTTCAATATCAATTATGTTAATATTACATTTAATATTCTCATGCATATTAAGTGACATTGACGACCTTTTTACCATCAAATTCTCACACACACACCCTCTTCCTCCCTCTTCCTCACTCTCTCTCCTCCTCTTCCTCACTCGGGAGGTGGGACAAAAATAAACCCAGAACGGAGACTACCAACTGAGACACTAGGAGTAGAGATCATTTAGTTGATAAGAATAAATAGAAAACGGTGTTAAAAAGGAGAAACAGATTAGAATACATTGAAAAACCAAAAGGACGATGTAAAAGGGGATTCGCCTTGCCCCCGGGGCCTTGCCATCGAACCGGATCAGCGGTCCAGTCCTTGCACGATCGTCTTCTCCTGTTCCCCGAGCCGCGTCGCTACAGAGCCGGGCTCCCGCCCGACCACCTCGCTGGCATCGAAGGGGAATGGATAAGGGTGACACCCTTCCTTCCCTGCCCCCATGGCCTCACTCCTCCTCGACGCCCCTCCCAAATCCACTTCTCCTCCTTGCTCGCTCGATCCCGTCGATCTGGACGAAGTCAGACGCCACGACCACCATGACCGACCCCGTCCACATGGCCACTGCCCTCCCTATGGGCTAGGAGCTTGTCGAGGAGCTCCGAACGCCTTCGCTACTTCGTCTGCGCCAACAAGATCAAGTCCAGCACCCCCGCATCGACGTCGCTGTCGTCTTCCTCAACCTTGGGCCACCGCGACATTGCCGTTCGATCCACGCCGCCCCGAGCTCCCATGTCTTCCCCCAGGGACGCCATTGACACCGCCATGATCTCCTCTTGCCTTTCCCCTGTTTCCCCTCTCGTTTGCTCTCGTTAGGTATTTCGTTGTGGCCGAAAACCTGTAAGTGCATCTAGTGCCACCCCTAGTTGGTTTTGGAGTATTGACGACAAACCTAGCTGAGGGACTAATGTGTTTGTGAGAATTGCAGGATAACACAGGTAGAAGTCCCTCATTGATTCGGTTTTCCTACCAGAGATGACCCCTAAAAATATATGAAGACATTGAAGTCAAAGGTGGTATGTGAAGATATTCACATTAAAGACTATGACAAGAGAAGACATCGCATGAAGCCTATGGAGCTCGAAGACTCAGATCTTTCGTAGTTCTTTTTCTTCTTTATTGAGTCATAGGAACCACCGTACTGTTAAGTGGGGTCCAAGAGAACCAGTCAGAATGACTGAAGTGATGCTTAACCAAAACCTATGTCTTCGAGTGAAGACTATGAGAGCGAATCTTGTCTAGAGTCGGACAAGTCAGCTTTGCTTGTAGCCCAAGTAAAGTTGCCGTGTGTGTTTGAAATCTGACCGTTGGAACACGTGTCAGTTCCTTAGTGACCCAGGGTCATTTCGGACAAATCAGGTCGGGTTGCCTGGTGGCTATAAATAGCCCACCCCCTACAACCATAAACGGTGGGCTGCTCAGAGTTAAAGTACGGCTTTTGTCGTGTGAGAGCAACCCACCTCGAAGCCTTTGAGAGAGAATTCCTTGCGAGGATAAAGCCCTAACCACCCAGAGCCAAAGAGTGTTAGGCATCACTTAAATCTTCCTGTCTGTGTGATCTGAAGACTTATTACACTTGAGGACTGTGAATCCTCCAGCCGGTTAGGCGTCACGTTCTGAGCATCCAAGAGTCATTCTGGATCGCCGGTGAACGAAGTCTGTGAAGGTTTGGGAGTCTACCTTGAAGACTTACCAGAGTGATTGGGCGAGGTCTATGTGACCTTAGCTCAAGGGGAATACGGTGAGGACTGGGTGTCCTGAGCTGCGTGTTCAGGACTGGGTGTCCGGGACTGTGTGTCCTCAGGTTTAAATACCTAGCCGTCCTAACCAGACGTACAGTTGTCACAGCAACTGGAACTGGTCCAACAAATCATTGTCTTCAACGAGTCACTGGTTTCATCCTTCCCTTCCCTTTACTTACTGTTGGTCCTTGTGAAGTCATCATATGATTGCACTATCTTTTGTCTTCAGTGAGTGACTGCTTGTTCTGATTGGCTTCTTAATATCTTCCTACCTGATCCTTACTACCTAGCTGCTATTAGTCATTGTGCTTTCACTTCATTGAATACTTGACTATGGTTTGCCTAGTGTAGTCTACCTTCCGCTGCATGGTAATAGGTTTATTTCTATCGTTTGTCTTCGAAACTTCCATGTTTTGAAGACTTTCATAAAAATCGCCTATTCACCCCCCCTCTAGTCGATATAACGCACTTTCAATTGGTATCAGAGCAAGGTACTCCCTTGTTCTATGTGATTCGGTTTAACCACCTGGAGTTTTAGCTATGTCGACTGCAGGAATAATCAAAGTCTCCGCTGCGTGCCCCATCTTCGATGGAACTGAATATCCCTACTGGAAGAATAAGATGCGCATGCATCTTGAAGCCATTGACGTCGACCTATGGTATGTCGTCAAGAACGGCGTTCCCAAGGCTGGAGAAGGTGTCACTGCTGCTGACGTCAAGAAGTTTGTTCAACTAGACTCTACTGCCAAGAATATCATCTGTGGTCATCTGACCAAAGGACAGTATGGCCGCATGAGTGCTTTGGAAACATCTAAGCTAGTCTGGGACTGGCTCTCCAAGGTCAACGAAGGCGTCTCAACCCAGAGAGATCAGAGAATCAGTGTCCTTCGCAACCTCTTCAACCGCTTCAAGAGAAATGACAATGAGAATGTCCAGCTCACGTTTGATCGACTCACTGACATCACAAATGAGCTTCAAGCTCTCGGCGCCACTGAGATCACCAAGCATGAAGTCGTCAAGACACTCCTGAGATCACTTGACAGCTCGTTTGACACCCTAGCCCTGATGATTCAAGAACGTCCGGACTTCAAGACACTCGATCCGTCTGACATACTTGAGAGGCTCAACACACACGAGTTTCAAATTTCTGAGAAAAGAGACATCTACGATCCCAACTATGGGCGAACTCGTGCCTTGAAGGCAAAAGCTGTCTCCACATCTGAAGAAGAATCTGACAGCAGTTCTGATGATCCTGAAGACATTGGAAAGGAGCTTGCTATGCTTGTGAAGAAGTTTCAAAAATTCACCAAGAAAAAAGGCTTCAGAAAGTCCTCACGATCAAGCTCAAGGAATGATGAAGCTTTTGCTCATGACTACAAGAAAAGGTCATGTCACAAGTGCAAGAAACCTGGCCACTACATCTCTGAGTGTCCGCAGTGGGACAATGAGAACAAGAAGAAGAAGAAGAGCAAGGGGTATGACTCCGACGACAAGAAGAAGAAGAAATACTCAAAGTCTTCTTCCAAGTCTTCCTCCAAGTCTTCATCACACAAGAAGAGCTCATCCGGCAAGGCACGTGCATTTGTTGGCAAGGAAATGGATTCAGAGGAGGAGTCCGCTTCTAAGGAGGCGGTGGTGGAGTCTGAGGAGGAGTCCGATTCTAGCATTGCGAGTCTGGCTACAGCATACGTTGCCAAGTCCATCTTCAACACTGAAGACAATGACTCCATCACCGACACCGATGCAAATGACAAGGACTACTCCGCTCCTACCTATTGCTTCATGGCACGCGGTGCCAAGGTAAACACACGCACTACTCACTATCAAACATCTAGTGACGATGACTCTGATTGTGGTTCCAAACCCAGTTACAAAACACTCACTAAAATTGCAACTGAACAACAGAAAACCATGGAACACATTCAAAAACTGTTAGACAAAAGCGATGATCTGTTAGACGCTGAAATGACTCGATCTCAGTCCTTAATTAAAGACATAAAAAATCTTCACGTTAAGTATGAGGAACTTGAAAGTCGTCATGAAACGCTCTCAACAGCTCATGAAAGGCTTTCCTATGATTATCTTCAAAGGAAGCAAGATCTTGAGAAATTGAGAGCGGCTCATGAAGATCTTCAAAAAAAAATGAGTCGCTTCGCGCCGAACAGATCAGTTTAGCTCAGGAAGGATTTGAACCACCATGTCTTAAATGCATTGAGCGTGATAATGCTACTTCTGTTGCTGAATGTTCTACTGCTGCTACTGTTGCAATATCTTCAACTGTTGATGTGGGAACTAACCCCTCTGCTGAGGATACCACTGCTATTGCTGATGAGAATGCTAGGTTGAAGACATTGCTTGAAATAGGGATGTACAAAAGTCTCAAAGGGCATCAGACACTATGTGATGTCCTCAAAAGGCAGATCCTGAACCGAAACCCTAGGAAAGAGGGTGTTGGGTTCAAAAGGAAAATGAATGCTAATGGCTCTTACTGGAAACCTGAGCAGTACCCCAAAACCACATGGGTTGCTGCAAAGGAACCTTCAGCAGATCCAACCACTCTATCTGGCTTCACTTGTGCTAACCCCATTGTTATTGATGAATCCTTTGATGCAAACTACAAACTGTTTAAGAATCAGAATGGTGAAGTGTTTGCCAGGTATATTGGTACTAACTGTAGGAATGGACCGCCTATGAAGAAGATCTGGGTGCCGAAAAGGTGTTTGGAGAATCTTCCAGTGAATGTCATCATGACACCATAGGTGAAGAAGACAAACCCCAGACCACAGTCTTCATACGGTCCAAAGGCTTCATACAGACAGAGGACTCACCTGAGTCGCACTAACGCAAATGTTTTGCAGGGAAGCCATACTCAGGCCTATGAATATGAGTGCGGTTCATCAAACCGCCATGTTCATAAGACCAAGAACTATTCTGCTTATTCTTATGAGTACTATTGTCCACCTGCAAGACTTTTTGCTAGGGCTCCAAAGCCAAAGTTCTCAGATGCTGCACTTAGACTTATCGCTTCTAAGCCACCCTTGAAGATGTGGGTGGCTAAGAAAGCTTAACTCTCTTTTGCAGGGACGGGTCTCCAGCAGAAAACCAAAATCGTTTGACACTATTGCTGGGGACCTTAAACATCTTGTAGGGCGCAAGATCAAATGCCCAAATGGTCTTACTATGTACTTCGTTCCTGAATCGCTTGCTACTCGCCCTATCAGTCCAAATCTTGATCTAAGCTTTCATAACCCACTTGTTCGTCAAATGTTTTTGCTTCACAATTCTCTTCGTGAAGCCTATCCCCCTAACTGCACTGTAGGGTACGACACCAGCAGCTTCAGAATGGATTATTGATAGTGGGTGTACCAATCACATGACTGGCAAGAGAAGCCTTCTTATGGACTCAACCTTACGTCCATCCGACAAGAGTCACATCACATTTGCTGACACTGGTAAAAGTAAGGTATTGGGTCTAGGTAGAGTTGCAATCTCAAAGGATCAACACATGGATAAAGTCATGCTTGTTGAATCCCTTGGTTTCAACTTAATGTCTGTCTCGATGCTTTGTGATTTAAACATGATCGTAATGTTTGGAAAATATCGTTGCCTTGTTCTAATGGAATCTGACAAGTCTCTAGTGTTTGAAGGGTATCGAAAAGATGATTTGTACGTGGTAGATTTCTCAGCAGGACCATAGCTTGCCGTATGTCTTCTAGCAAAAGCTTCAGAATGCTGGCTCTGGCATCGGAGGCTAGGGCATGCTGGCATGAGGAACCTCCGCACCCTTGCAAAGAAGAAGCATGTCATAGGCATCGAGGGCGTCAAGTTCAAGAAAGATCACTTATGCGGTGCCTGTGAAGCAGGAAAGATGACGAGGGCCAAGCATCCCTCGAAGACAATCATGACAACAACTCGACCCTTCGAACTGCTCCACATGGATCTCTTCGGTCCCACTCATTACTCAACTCTTACTACTACTGCTTGTCTCTACGGCTTTGTCATTGTTGATGATTATTCTAGATATACTTGGGTGCACATAATCCTCTACAAGATTGAATTGCAGGATGTCTTCAGACGCTTCGCCAATCGAGCAATGAACAACTATGGCGCCAAGATAAAGCACATCAGAAGTGACAATGGCACTGAATTCAAGAACACTGGCCTTGATACATATCTTGATACTTTGGGCATCACACATGAATTCTCAGCTCCGTACACGCCACAGCAGAATGGTGTCGTCGAACGCAAGAACAGAACACTCATTGAGATGGCCCAAATGATGCTAGATGAATACAAGACTCCAAGAAAATTCTGGCCTGAAGCCATTGATACTGCATGCCATACAATCAACCATGTTTATCTTCACAAGCTTCTGAACAAGACATCTTATGAGCTCCTTACTGGCAAGAAGCCAAATGTCAGTTACTTCAGAGTATTTGGCGCCAGGTGCTGGATCAAGGATCCACATCACACTTCAAAATTTGCACCAAAAGCACATGAGGGTTTTATGCTTGGATATGGAAAGGATTCGCACTCCTACAGAGTCTTCAATCTCTTTCATTATAAAGTGGTTGAAACAGTGGATGTGCGGTTCGATGAGACTAACGGTTCACAAAGAGAGCACCTGCCAAATATGCTAGATGAAGTTCCATCCAGTGAATCAATCAAACTTATGGGAACTGGAGAAATCATACCCTCTGAAGCTCAACCTGAAGAGGAACTTATAATCTCCGCACCCGATCAACCTGAAGACAATGCTCAGCCTGAAGATAATCCTTCTAACAATGACAATGATCAGCAAGAGCAAAATCTTCGCCCTGTACATCCTCGTGTTGCCAATGAAGTGCAAATTGAGAGAATAATTGATAGCATCAATGCACCCGGTCCGCTCACTCATTCAAGGGCAACACAGCTAGCAAATTTCTGTGGGCACTTCTCATTCGTCTCAATAATAAAACCCAAGAAAGTTGAAGAAGCCTTCATGGAACCTGAATGGATTCAAGCTATGCAAGAAGAGCTTCAGCAGTTTGAGCTGAATAATGTATGGGAACTGGTTAAGCGTCCTGATCCTCGGAAGCACAATATAATAGGCACCAAATGGATATACCGCAACAAGCAAGATGAGCATGGTCAAGTTGTCAAAAACAAAGCTCGTCTCGTTGCTCAAGGATATACTCAAGTTGAAGGGATTGACTTCGATGAAACATTTGCTCCTGTGGCTCGACTTGAAGCCATACGCATACTGCTGGCCTATGCAAATCATCATAACAAAGTTCTATATCAAATGGATGTGAAGAGCGCTTTTCTCAATGGCAAGATTGAAGAAGAAGTGTATGTTGCACAACTGAAAGTGCGTTATATCGACTAGAGGGGGGGTGAATAGGCGATTTTTATGAAAGTCTTCAATACGTGAAAGTTTCGAAGACAAATGATAGAAATAAACCTATTACCATGCAGCGGAAGGTAGACTACACTAGGCAAACCATAGTCAAGTATTCAATGAAGTGAAAGCACAATGACTAATAGCAGCAATGTAGTGAGGATCAGGTAGGAAGATATTATGAAGCCAAACAGAACACGCAGTCACTCAGTGAAGACAAAAGATAGTGCAATCATACAATGACTTCACAAGGACCAACAGTAAGTACAGGGAAGGGAAGGATGAAACCAGTGACTCGTTGAAGACAATGATTTGTTGGACCAGTTCCAGTTGCTGTGACAACTGTACGTCTGGTTAGGGTGGCTAGGTATTTAAACCTGAGGACACACAGTCTCGGACACCCAGTCTTGAACACGCAGCTTAGGACACCCAATCCTCACTGTATTCCCCTTGAGCTAAGGTCACACAGACCTCGCCCAATCACTCTGGTAAGTCTTCAAGGTAGACTCCCAAACCTTCACAGACTTCGTTCACCGGCGATCCACAATGTCTCTTGGATGCTCAGAACGCGACGCCTAACCGGCTGGAGGATTCACAGTCCTCAAGTGTAATAAGTCTTCAGATCACACAGACAAGAAGACTTAAGTGATGCCTAACACTCTTAGGCTCTGGGTGGTTAGGGCTTTATCCTCGCAAGGAATTCTCTCTCAAAGGCTTCAAGGTGGGTTGCTCTCAAACGACAAAAGCCGTACTCTAACTCTGAGCAGCCAACCGTTTATGGTTGTAGGGGGTGGGTATTTATAGCCATTAGGCAACCCGACCTAATTTGTCCGAAATGACGCTGGGTCACTAAGGAACTGACACATGTTCCAACGGTCAGATTTCAAACTCACGCGGTAGCTTTACTTGGGCTACAAGCAAAGCTGACTTGTCCGACTCTGGACAAGTTTCGCTCTCATAGTCTTCACTCGAAGACATAGGTTTTGGTTAAGCATCACTTCAGTCATTCTGACTGATTCACTTGGACCCCACTTAACAGTACGGTGGTTCCTATGACTCAACAAAGAAGAAACAAAACTACAAAAGATCTAAGTCTTCGAGCTCCATAGGCTTCATGCGATGTCTTCTCTTGTCATAGTCTTCAATGAGAATATCTTCATATACCACCTTTGACATCAATGTCTTCATACATTTTTAGGGGTCATCTCTGGTAGGAAAACCGAATCAATGAGGGACTTCTACCTTTGTTATCCTGCAATTCTCACAAACACATCAGTCCCTCAACTAGGTTTGTCGTCAATACTCCAAAACCAACTAGGGGTGGCACTAGATGCACTTACAATCTCCCCCTTTTTGGTGATTGATGACAAACTAGTTGAAGTTTCAACGAGGAATATAATATGTGAAATTGTAAAGAATAAGGAATTGTCTTCATAAGTTGCAAGGGCTCCCTCTGAAGATGTGCATATAAGTAATTTTCTTTTGGAATGGAAATGCACATGGCAGGTTGTGCTTGTGGAGATCCTCTTCAACTTATGATGACAATCCACTATGCATGTGAAGGTATGTGAAGATAATGACATGCATAATGGAAAATGGACATCTGCAAAGTGATCTAAGTGCAGAATTTATCGTCGCACATGCGGAATTTATCATCGCATCACAAAGTAGCCAATAAGTAGCAGATGTTGGGGAACGTAGTAATTTCAAAAAAATTCCTACGCACACGCAAGATCATGGTGATGCATAGCAACGAGAGGGGAGAGTGTGATCTAGGTACCCTTGTAGATCGACAACGGAAGCGTTAGCACAACGTGGTTGATGTAGTCGTACGTCTTCACGGTCCAACCGATCCAAGCACCGTTACTCCGGCACCTCCGAGTTCTTGGCACACGTTCAGCTCGATGACGCTCCCTGGGCTCCGATCCAGCAAAGCTTCGGGGAGGAGTTCCGTCAGCACGATGGCATGGTGACGATCTTGATGTTCAACCATCACAGGGCTTCGCCTAAGCACCGCTACAATATGACCGAGGTGGAATATGGTGGAGGGGGGCACCGCACACGGCTAAGGAACGATCACGAAGATCAACTTGTGTGTTCTAGGGTGCCCCCTGCCCCCGTATATAAAGGAGCCAAGGGGAGGGGGCGGCCGGCCAAGGAGGGCGCGCCAAGGGGGAGTCCTACTCCCACCGGGAGTAGGACTCCCTTCTTTCCTAGTTGGATAAGGAGAAGGGGAAAGAGGAGGAAGAGGGAAAGGAAAAGGGGGGGGGCGCCGCCCCCCTTCCCTTGTCCTATTCGGACTAGGAAGGGGAGGGGCGCGCGGCCACCTCTTGCCTCCTTTCCTCTTCTCCCTTACGGCCCATGTAGGCCCAATAACTCCCCGGGGGGTTCCGGTAACCCCCCCGATACTCCGGTAAAATCCCGATTTCACCCGGAACGATTCCGATATCCAAATATAGGCTTCCAATATATCGATCTTTATGTCTCGACCATTTCGAGACTCCTCGTCATGTCCATGATCACATCCGGGACTCCGAACAACCTTCGGTACATCAAAATACATAAACTCATAATGAAACTGTCATCGTAACGTTAAGCGTGCGGACCCTACGGTTCGAGAACAATGTAGACATGACCGAGACACGTCTCCGGTCAATAACCAATAGCGGAACCTGGATGCTCATATTGGTTCCTACATATTCTACGAAGATCTTTATCAGTCAGACCGCATAACAACATACGTTGTTCCCTTTGTCATCGGTATGTTACTTGCCCGAGATTCGATCGTCGGTATCTCAATACCTAGTTCAATCTCGTTACCGGCAAGTCTCTTTACTCGTTCCGTAATACATCATTTCGCAACTAACTCATTAGTTGCAATGCTTGCAAGGCTTATGTGATGTGCATTACCGAGAGGGCCCAGAGATACCTCTCCGACAATCGGAGTGACAAATCCTAATCTCGAAATACGCCAACCCAACATGTACCTTTGGAGACACCTGTAGAGCACCTTTATAATCACCCATTTACGTTGTGACGTTTGGTAGCACACAAAGTGTTCCTCCGGCAAACGGGAGTTGCATAATCTCATAGTCATAGGAACATGTATAAGTCATGAAGAAAGCAATAGCAACATACTAAATGATCGGGTGCTAAGCTAATGGAATGGGTCATGTCAATCAGATCATTCACCTAATGATGTGATCCCATTAATCAAATAACAACTCTTTGTTCATGGTTAGGAAACATAACCATCTTTGATTAACGAGCTAGTCAAGTAGAGGCATACTAGTGACACTCTGTTTGTCTATGTATTCACACATGTATTATGTTTCCGGTTAATACAATTCTAGCATGAATAATAAACATTTATCATGATATAAGGAAATAAATAATAACTTTATTATTGCCTCTAGGGCATATTTTCTTCAGTCTCCCACTTGCACTAGAGTCAATAATCTAGTTCACATCACCATGTGATTCAACACTAAGAGTTCACATCACCATGTGATTAACACCCATAGTTCACATCGTCATGTGACCTATACCCAAAGGGTTTACTAGAGTCAATAATCTAGTTCACATCATTTATGTGATTAACACCCAAAGAGTACTAAGGTGTGATCATGTTTTGCTTGTGAGATAATTTTAGTCAACGGGTCTGTCACATACAGATCCGTAAGTATTTTGCGAATTCTATGTCTACAATGCTCTGCACAGAGCTACTCTAGCTAATTGCTCCCACTTTCAATATGTATCTAGATCGAGAGTTAGAGTCATCCAGATCTGTGTCAAAACTTGCATCGACGTAACTTTTTACGAAGAACCTTTTGTCACCTCCATAATCGAGAAATATTTCCTTGTTCCACTAAGGATAATTTTGACCAATGTCCAGTGATCTACTCTTAGATCACTATTATACTCCCTTGCTTAACACAGTGTAGGGTATACAATAGATCTGGTACACATCATGGCATACTCTATAGAACCTATGGCTGAGGCATAGGGAATGACTTTCATTCTCTTTCTATCTTCTGCCGTGGTCGGGCTTTGAGTCTTACTCAATTTCATACCTTGTAACACAGCCAAGAACTCTTTCTTTGACTGTTCCATTTTTGAACTACTTCAAAATATTGTCAAGGTATGTACTCATTGAAAAAACTTATCAAGCGTCTTGATCTATCTCTATAGATTTTGATGCTTAATATGTAAGCAGCTTCACCGAGGTCTTTCTTTGAAAAACTTCTTTAAAAACACTCCTTTATGCTTTGCAGAATAATTCTACATTATTTCCGATCAACAATATGTCATTCACATATACTTATCAGAAATGTTGTAGTGCTCCCACTCACTTTCTTGTAAATATAGACTTCACCGCAAGTCTGTATAAAACTATATGTTTTGATCATACTATCAAAGCATTTATTCCAACTCCGAGAGGCTTGCACCAGTCCATAAATGGATCGCTGGAGCTTGCACACTTTGTTAGCTCCTTTTGGATCGACAAAACCTTCCGGCTGCATCATATACAACTCTTCTTCCAGAAATCCATTCAGGAATGCAGTTTTGACATCCATTTGCTGGATTTCATAAAATGCAGCAATTGCTAACATGATTCGGACAGACTTAAGCATCGCTACGGGTGAGAAGGTCTCATCGTAGTCAATCCCTTGAACTTGCCGAAAACCTTTTGCGACAAGTCGAGCTTTGTAGATAGTAACACTACTATCAACGTTCGTCTTCCTCTTGAAGATCCATTTATTTTCTATGGCTTGCCGATCATCGGGCAAATCCATCAAAGTCCATACTTTGTTCTCATACATGGATCATATCTCAGATTTCATGGCCTCAAGCCATTTCGCAGAATCTGGGCTCATCATCGCTTCCTCATAGTTCGTAGGCTCGTCATGGTCAAGTAACATGACCTCCAGAACTGGATTACCGTACCACTCTGGTGCGGATCTCACTCTGGTTTACCTACGAGGTTCGGTAGTAACTTGATCTGAAGTTACATGATCATCATCATTAGCTTCCTCACTAATCGGTCTAGTAGTCACAGGAACAGATTTCTGTGATGAACTACTTTCGAATAAGGGAGTAGGTACAGTTACCTCATCAAGTTCTACTTTCCTCCCACTCACTTCTTTCGAGAGAAACTCCTTCTCTGGAAAGGATCCATTCTCAGCAACGGATATCTTGCCTTCGGATCTGTGATAGAAGGTGTACCCAACATTTTCTTTTGGGTATCCTATGAAGACGCACTTCTCCGATTTGAGTTTGAGCTTATCAGGATGAAACTTTTTCATATAAGCATCGCAACCCCAAACTTTAAGAAACGACAACTTTGGTTTCTTGCCAAACCATAGTTCATACGGTGTTGTCTCAACAGATTTAGATGGTGCCCTTTTAACGTGAATGCAGCTGTCTCTAATGCATAACCCCAAAATGATAGTGGTAGATCGGTAAGAGACATCATAGATCGCACCATATCTAATAAAGTACGGTTATGACGTTCGGACACACCATTACATTGTGGTGTTCCAGGTGGCGTGAGTAGTGAAACTATTTCACATTGTTTTTAACTGAAGGCCAAACTCGTAACTCAAATACTCTTCTCTACGATCAGATCGTAGAAACTTTATTTTCTTGTTACGATGATTTTTCACTTCACTCTGAAATTCTTTGAACTTTTCAAATGTTTCAGACTTATGTTTCATCAAGTAGATATACTCATATCTGCTCAAATCATCTGTGAAGATCAGAAAATAATGATACTTGTCGCGAGCCTCAATATTCAACGGATCACATACATCAGTATGTATTATTTCCAATAAGTCAGTTGCTCGCTCCATTGTTCCGGAGAACGGAGTCTTAGTCATCTTGCCCATAAGGCATGGTTCGCAAGCATCAAGTGATTCATAATCAAGTGATTCCAAAATCCCATCAGCATGGAGTTTCTTCATGCGCTTTACACCAATATGACCTAAACGGCAGTGCCACAAATAAGTTGCACTATCATTATTAACTTTGCATCTTTTGGTTTCAATATTATGATTATGTGTATCACTATGATCGAGATCCAACAAACTATTTTCATTGGGTGTGTAACCATATAAGGTTTTATTCATGTAAACAGAACAACAATTTATTCTCTTACTTAAATGAATAACCATATTACAATAAACATGATCAAATCATATTCATGCTCAACGCAAACACCAAATAACACTTATTCAGGTTCAACACTAATCCCGAAAGTACAGGGAGTGTGCGATGATGATCATATCAATCTTGGAACCACTTCCAACACACATCGTCACTTCACCCTTAACTAGTCTCTGTTTATTCTACAACTCCCGTTTCGAGTTACTAATCTTAGCAACTGAACTAGTATCAAATACTGAGGGGTTGCTATAAACACTAGTAAAGTACACATCAATAACATGTATATCAAATATACTTATGTTCACTTTGCCATCCTTCTTATCTGCCAATCACTTGGGGTAGTTCCGCTTCCAGTGACTAGTCCCTTTGCAGTAGAAACACTTAGTCTCAGGCTTAGGACCAGACTTGGGCTTCTTCACTTGAGCAGCAACTTGCTTGCTGTTCTTCTTGAAGTTCCCCTTCTTCCCTCTGCCCTTTTCTTGAAACTAGTGGTCTTGTCTACCATCAACACTTGATGTTTTTCTCGATTTCTACCTTCGTCAATTTCCGCATTACGAAGAGCTTGGGAATCGTTTCCGTTATCCCTTGCATATCATAGTTCATCATGAAGTTCTACTAACTTGGTGAGGTGACTAGAGAATTCTGTCAATCACTATCTTATCTGGAAGATTAACTCCCACTTGATTCAAGCGATTGTAGTACTCAGACAATCTGAGCACATGCTCACTAGTTGAGCGATTCTCCTCCATCTTTTAGCTATAGAACTTGTTGGAGACTTCATATCTCTCAACTCGGGTATTTGCTTGAAATATTAACTTCAACTCCTGGAACAAATCATATGCTCCATGACGTTCAAAACGTCTTTGAAGTCCCGATTCTAAGCCATTAAGCATGGTGCACTAAACTATCAAGTAGTCATCATATTGAGCTAGCCAAACGTTCATAACGTCTGCATCTGCTCCTGCAATAGGTCCGTCACCTAGCGGTGCATCAAGGACATAATTCTTCTGTGCAGCAATGAGGATAAACCTCAGATCACGGATCCAATCCGCATCATTGCTACTAACATCTTTCAACACAATTTTCTCTAGGAACATATCAAAATAAACACAGGGAAGCAACAACGCGAGCTATTTGATCTACAACATAATTTGCAAAATACTACCAGGACTAAGTTCATGATAAATTTAAGTTCAATTAATCATATTACTTAAGAACTCCCACTTAGATAGACATCCCTCTAATCCTCTAAGTGATTACGTGATCCAAATCAACTAAACCATGTCCGATCATCACGTGAGATGGAGTAGTTTCATTGGTGAACATCGCTATGTTGATCATATCTGCTATATGATTCACGCTCGACCTTTCGGTCTCCGTGTTCCGAGGCCATATCTGTATATGCTTGGCTCGTCAAGTATAACCTGAGTATTCTGCGTGTGCAACTGTTTTGCACCCGTTGTATTTGAACGTAGAGCCTATCACACCCGATTATCACGTGGTGTCTCAGCACGAAGAACTTCCGCAACGGTGCATACTTAGGGAGAACACTTCTTGATAATTAGTGAGATCATCTTATAATGCTACCGTCAATCACAGCAAGATAAGATGCATAAAAGATAAACATCACATGCAATCAATATAAGTGATATGATATGGCCACCATCATCTTGTGCTTGTGATCTCCATCTTCGAAGCACCGTCATGATCACCATCGTCACCGGCGCGACACCTTGATCTCCATCGTAGCATCGTTGTCGTCTCGCCAATCTTATGCTTCCACGACTATCGCTACCGCTTAGTGATAAAGTAAAGCATTACAACGCGACTGCATTGCATACAATAAAGCGACAACCATATGGCTCCTGCCAGTTGCCGATAACTCGGTTACAAAACATGATCATCTCATACAATAAAATTTAGCATCATGTCTTGACCATATCACATCACAACATGCTCTGCAAAAACAAGTTAGACGTCCTCTACTTTGTTGTTGCAAGTTTTACGTGGCTGCTACGGGCTTAAGCAAGAACCAATCTTACCTACGTATCAAAACCACAACGATAGTTTGTCAAGTTGGTGCTATTTTAACCTTCGCAAGGACCGGGCGTAGCCACACTCGGTTCAACTAAAGTTGGAGAAACTGTCACCCGCTAGCCACCTTTGTGCAAAGCACGTCGGGAGAACCGGTCTCGCGTAAGCGTACGCGTAATGTCGGTCCGGGCCGCTTTGTCCAACAATACTGCCGAACCAAAGTATGACATGCTGGTAAGCAGTATGACTTATATCTCCCACAACTCACTTGTGTTCTACTCGTGCATATAACATCAACACATAAAACCTAGGCTCGGATGCCACTGTTGGGGAACGTAGTAATTTCAACAAAATTCCTACGCACACGCAAGATCATGGTGATGCATAGCAACAAGAGGGGAGAGTGTGATCTACGTACCCTTGTAGATCGACAACGGAAGGGTTAGCACAACGTGGTTGATGTAGTCGTACGTCTTCACGGTCCAACCGATCCAAGCACCGTTACTCCGGCACCTCCGAGTTCTTGGCACACGTTCAGCTCGATGACGCTCCCCGGGCTCCGATCCAGCAAAGCTTCGGGGAGGAGTTCCATCAGCACGACGGCGTGGTGATGATCTTGATGTTCAACTGTCGCAGGGCTTCGCCTAAGCACCGCTACAATATGACCGAGGTGGAATATGGTGGAGGGGGGCACCGCACACGGCTAAGGAACGATCACGAAGATCAACTTGTGTGTTCTAGGGTGCCCCCTGCCCCCGTATATAAAGGAGCCAAGGGGAGGGGGCGGCCGACCAAGGAGGGCGCGCCAAGTGGGAGTCCTACTCCCACCGGGAGTAGGACTCCCTTCTTTCCTAGTTGGATAAGGAGAAGGGGAAAGAGGAGGAAGAGGGAAAGGAAAAGGGGGGGGGCGCCGCCCCCCTTCCCTTGTCCTATTCGGACTAGGAAGGGGAGGGGCGCGCGGCCACCTCTTGCCTCCTTTCCTCTTCTCCCTTAAGGCCCATGTAGGCCCAATAACCCCCCGGGGGGTTCCAGTAACCCCCCCGGTACTCCGGTAAAATCCCGATTTCACCCGGAACGATTCCGATATATAAATATAGGCTTCCAATATATCGATCTTTATGTCTCGACCATTTCGAGACTCCTCGTCATGTCCATGATCACATCCGTGACTCCGAACAACCTTCGGTACATCAAAATACATAAACTCATAATGAAACTGTCATCGTAACGTTAAGCGTGCGGACCCTACGGTTCGAGAACAATGTAGACATGACCGAGACACGTCTCCGGTCAATAACCAATAGCGGAACCTGGATGCTCATATTGGTTCCTACATATTCTACGAAGATCTTTATCGGTCAGACCGCATAACAACATACGTTGTTCCCTTTGTCATCGGTATGTTACTTGCCCGAGATTCGATCGTCGGTATCTCAATACCTAGTTCAATCTCGTTACCGGCAAGTCTCTTTACTCGTTCCGTAATACATCATTTCGCAACTAACTCATTAGTTGCAATGCTTGCAAGGCTTATGTGATGTGCATTACCGAGAGGGCCCAGAGATACCTCTTCGACAATCGGAGTGACAAATCCTAATCTCGAAATACGCCAACCCAACATGTACCTTTGGAGACACCTGTAGAGCACCTTTATAATCACCCATTTACGTTGTGACGTTTGGTAGCACACAAAGTGTTCCTCCGGCAAACGGGAGTTGCATAATCTCATAGTCATAGGAACATGTATAAGTCATGAAGAAAGCAATAGCAACATACTAAACGATCGGGTGCTAAGCTAATGGAATGGGTCATGTCAATCAGATCATTCACCTAATGATGTGATCCCATTAATCAAATAACAACTCTTTGTTCATGGTTAGGAAACATAACCATCTTTGATTAACGAGCTAGTCAAGTAGAGGCATACTAGTGACACTCTATTTGTCTATGTATTCACACATGTATTATGTTTCCGGTTAATACAATTCTAGCATGAATAATAAACATTTATCATGATATAAGGAAATAAATAATAACTTTATTATTGCCTCTAGGGCATATTTTCTTCAGCGGACGACCATCGAGTTTAAGTGTTACAACTCAAAGAACCAAATGTATCAAAACGAGAGTTGTAAATACGAAGCAAAATATAAAGCACCCGCCCATATGGACCCGTTTGAAGACTATCAAACTCATATGCTTCTCCCCCTTTTGTCAGTAAGGACCAAAAAGGTTTGAAGACATAGAGCATCTACTCATTCCCATGAAGAGTAGGTGAAGCAGCAGGGTCGTCGGTGGTGTTCGATGGTGCAGAAGAACTTGGAGCAGTGTCGAAGCATGCTGAAGGAGGTGGCGGTGAAGTGGCATCGTCTTCATCCTTGATCACTCTGGCATTCACAGTTGCAGCAGAGGAAGAGAACTCAGAGTCTTCAAGAGATGGAGTTCGTCGCAGCACGGCCCTTCGAGGAGGTGTGGAGTCAAACTTGAAGCGTTCAGAGAAGCTATCCTCTTGAAGATCATCTTCAGAGCACAGCAGCGTCAGCCCTTTCCATGTGCGTCGAGAGGTTTCATGGGCAACAAAAGCATTCTTGGTGGCAAGATTGCGAATGCGGTTGACATCCACCAAGAGGCTTTGCATTTGGCGCTTCAGCCAGTCATGATGCCTATCCTGTTTCTGATGAAGAGCCACCAGAAGCTCTCGGTCATTAAGAACATGAGTGCGCTTCTTGGGTCGTTGGGCAATTGTGCTGTCGGCGACTTCAGTAAGGGCAGGATGTGGTGCACGTGTAGTTCCAGCCAAAGGATACACACGAGTGACTGCTTCAACTCCTTCAATGTTCCGAGAAAAACTTTGATGCTCCGCATTCTGAAGACTTAGAGGTTCCTTGGCAGGCTCAGGATAAATGGCTTCAATAGACATATCCACATCAGGCAGAAAGATCCGATGATTGCGAGCAGATGGCTGATATGAGATAGCGGAGTGGAGTTTAATCAGCCGCATTATCCATGGAGCATAGAACTTCAAGCCGAAAAGATCAGAGCCTGATGCAGCAAGTTGGCAGATGAAGAAGTCCTGTGCATTGAAGCATTTGCCATGAAGAATATAGAAGACCAAGGTCTTTATTGCACCTTCCAGCTTGGCATGTGGAGAGTGTCCTTTGATGGGCCAGAGAGTTCGCCTTATGATGTGATAAATAGTCTTTGGCAGATACTCAAGGTCTTCAACAAAGAACTCTTTGGGATATGCAGCATCTTGGGGCAATGGCTTCATCATACTGAGCATCTGACTCATGTTGGGTTCAGACTTCTGAAAGATGCTTTCCACAGCTTCACTGTGAATCTGACAGCCAGTTCCGTAGAGATCGCCAGGAGTGGGTAGACCAGTGAGCTCAATGATGTCAAAGGCTTTGGCTTCATGATGAACATTTCCTGTCATCCACTCCAGGACCCAAGTCTTCGGATCTCTGTTGTACCCGCGGATGTGAAGTGTGGCATAGAATTGGAGCAGCAACTCTTCATTCCAATGCTCTTGGTCGGTGACGAACGGCAGCAATCCAACCTCTTTGAAGCAATCCAGAGTTTCTTCCAGACAGGGCAGACAAGCTATTGCTTCAATGTCAAGACGCTTGTGTGGGAAGATGCGAACTTGATTGTATAGAATGCAGGAGTAATAGCTTCGCTGTGGATAGATCCAGAACCGATCAGATGATATTCTTTCCCTTGAGTAGGGGTTCTTGGAGCTATTGAAGAAAGTGTTGTCTGCTTTGAAGCCATTTACATTGAAGGATCCAGGTGCTGATGCAGGACCTGGAAACCTGGGCAATCTTGGGATTGGCTTCTGTACCTGAGGACTGTGCTCAACATGATAGTCGAACTGAGGACCAGCAGCAGGCACAGGAACAGAAGCAGTGGGATCAGTGGCTTCACTGACTTCTGGTACTTGGGTTGGTGAAGGCTCCACATTAGCTTCAGCCATAACAGTGTCAGTGGCTTCATTGGTGTTGGTGGTGGCAGCCTCAAGATTCCCGACCTCCACTTGACGAGCTGGAGGGTCGGTCACAGTCACGTTCTCCTCGAGAATAGCTTCTTGGTGGGACGGGGGAGTAGCAGCTTTTGGGGTTTCTTCTTCATCGGCTGATGCAGCCGGAATGTCTTCAGCAGCTTTAGCTTCAGACTCAGAGACTGGAGGCCTTGGTACTTTGCGAAGCCTGCGTAACGCTGGCGACGCCTGTGGAGTTGGAGTTGGCTGGGCCTCAAAGTCTTCTTCCTCTTGTGCTTGTGGGCGATCAGCCCATGATGCATCCTGAGCAATTGGCGTCAGAGGACGACCAATGCTGATGAGTTCGCTGTGCGTTAGCACAGACGATGATACCTGTTGGTGCTCGAGCTGAGGAAGAACTGCATCATCTTCAACATAGTCATGGTGACCAATGTCTTCAGTAGCGATGGGATCAGCTGCTGAAAAGTCTTCAGCTTCATGAGCCTCTGTGAAAGCAGGCTCATGGACAGTCAGTTGACGTTCTTGAGGTTCAGCGTCAGGGCGAACCATGGAGATGGGTTCAACAATCAAGGGCTCTGTGGGAGCAGCCCGTTCCTTCTTGGTATTCCACTTCTTCTTGGAGGGAGCCGTGGCAGAGGCTTCAGGATGTTTCCTCTTTCTGGCTTCAGCCTCAGCAGTCCTCGTCTTCTTCAGCTCTGAAGCGGTTGACCGGACCTTTGGCTTCGAGCCAGACATGCTAGTTGGGAAGACAATGGAATCTTCTTCCTGGCTTGGTGCGTCGGGTTCGGCCATAGCGGGCTTCTTCTTCTTCTTCTTTGCAGCCATCCTGGGGTCGATGCCAGGACGCCCAAGGGCCTTGCGCTTCTCAGCCTCATTGTAGGCTTGCACACACTTGTCAGCCAGACTCTTCATGCGCTCACGAGAACCTTGAGCTTCTTTACGCTTCTTGAGAAAGGCTTCTTTAAGCTCGTGCAGCATGAGCTTGAAGTTCTTGACCTCTTGTACACTGAGCTTGGCCATATGCTTCTTGAACTGAGCCTTTTCATAGTCAATTTTTTGCTTCAGTTCGACGATGCACTGAGCGAGAGCTAGCTCTGAAGCAATGGCGCCATGGAAGGTGACACTGAGACCAATGGGAAGTTGCAGGTCTTTGAAGCTAAGGTTGGGCGTTTCAAACCACTCATCAATGAAGTCGTGGATGATTGCCACGTCAAAGAGAGGAAAATTGTTGAAGATTTCTGCTTCTTCTTTGCTCTTGATCAGCTGCTCAAGAGCGTCATCTGCAAGATCTTCATCACTGGACAGATCAATGGCATCGTTGCGCAGAATGGCAGCAGCTGTCAGTTCTTGGCCGGTGTGTGGCAGAGGCATCTTGACTTTCTGGGGCTTGGAGATACGTGACAAATCTTCAGACTGCACACTGTCTTCAGGAGGTGAAGTGGCCAGTGGCTTCGCCCGTGAGATTTTTGGTGCAGAGGCAGGCTTTGAAGCTTTTGGCTGCTTCAGTTTCTTTGGCTTTGGCGCGGCAGGCGCTTTATCTGATTCAGCGTCATCTGCAGGCTCATTCACGGCTGTCCCTTGAACCAAGATATGGGTGATGAGACCTTCAAGGTTGTAGAAAGGACCGATGACATTGGGTTCTGCATCGCGTGTGCCGTCAGCCCGGGGAGCAGAAGGACGAGGGTTGAAGTCTAGTCCCAATGACTTCTTGTTTTCCTTGGCCGATGCCTTTGCGTGTTGGAAGTTGCGCTTGAAGAGATTATCGTCACGACACCATAGCAATGATGATGGGTCGGCATCTTCAGGCTGAGGTCCACGGACCATACACGGATAGAAACCCTGAGCAATAGCTTCAGTTTTGTTCTTGGGTGGAAGGCCTCGGAAGAGAATATCACCCCAAGGACTTTTGATAGCACTCTTCTCAGCATATTCCTTGGTCACGAATCTGTATTTGTACCACTGTTCTGCCCAATATCTTCGAATCCACTGGATTCGGGTCTTGCGCTGATTATAATCCTCTTCAGGATCTGTCTTGTAAAGCTCTGAGAGGTCATCAGGCAAATCTTTTGATGTTCCCCCACGACGCTGTCTGCCTCCCTTCCTGGCAGATTTCTCTGAAGCCATGAACTTTAAACTGAAAGGCTTCAATATGTTCAAAGGCTCCAAAGGCTTTCGCTTGCTGGACAAACAGGAACTGGCTTTGGGAGAATTTATATGATGCTGTAAGAATTCTGCAAATGAATGCAGACTATGAGAACCAAGGGATTCTCCCACGGACATGTACCTATGACAGCATTAAGGTGCGAGGGAAGGGGAAGAGGTCATATGCATTCTCAGAAAATTTTGAAGATAAATCAGTTTAGGAGACGTTGACCTCATCATGCGAAGACATTCACTCATAGATAAGGAGTTGGTTCCAGATTTGTACGAATCCAGAGATCAGTACAAGTGAGGAATCTAACTACTTTGTGAAGCATAAGTGAATATACTAGGCATGTTATGAGATGCAGTATGAAAGAGATCCAACTTGTGTGAATAGAAACTGCTTGTGGTAGAAAGTGACAAAGCTATAGGATCAAAGGGGTCGTAAAAAGGAAGTTTTATTTACCACACGAAGAACTGCTAGACGGAGTGGAAGAGGAGGCCGAGCAGTTCGATCTTTCGTGCCCTAACTTGGCGACGGAGGACACCTACGGCGACGGCGGAGAAGATGATGTCCGCGGTCGGCGTGAAGACGACGTCGGAGAGGTTGCGGCAGCGAAGCGCTTCGTCGCCGGCGTCGTCGAGGGCTGGCGGTGGCACTAGGGTTCGTGCGAGAGTGGAAGAAGAGATAATGACTGCGGTGAGGCGTGTATTTATAGGTACAGGGGCGGCTCAGTGTTATTACACAGGTGCCCCTAGCGATTCACATCTGAGGAACACGTGGCCATCATGCAGCATGTCGGAGGTTGTTCCACGTCTCACGCACGCCTGGATTGTCGGGTGGTTGTTGCCATTTCTCCGGGTTTCAGGTGAAGGAATGAGCATTGAAAACGGACTTAATGTTTGTCTCTGTATCTTCTGCTGACAAGGACGCAGAGAAGACATTCGACAGTTTCAATAGAATGCATATGACTTGGAGAGATAGAGCTTGAGATAGAAAGCATAGAGAGGTTAGGGTCCGATCACATTCACTTAGTTCAAAAGACTCAACACGAAGACATAGCTATAAGTGAATGCTGTAGAGGACAGAACACTAGTATATATATATATATATATTCAACATAGTGAAGATAATCATGAAGACATGTTGAAATTGAAGCCAAACCAAATGTGAGGACATAGCAAATGTAATGCCATGAGTGAAACACTTCAAACAGAACCTTTGGTGGTGGCGTTACCCACCGTATAGGAAGTATTAGACCCAGACACGGCGCACAATTATCGTGGCGCTCCGAAGTCAAATTCCATATTGATATATTCACACTTAGAATGTATGTCTTCATTGATTGAGGATATACTATACTTCGTGTGTTGCACATCTAAGTCATCAATATGCATAAGTGTTAGGATGTGTGCCTGATCACGGGACATTTGAGGATTCCAAGATATTTAGCTCACACCGTAACTTGCAAAATCTCTTCTCATCCAAGGGCTTGGTGAAGATATCTGCCAATTGTTCTTCAGTGTTGACATGTATGATATCAATGTCTTCCTTCACAACATGATCTCTGAGAAAGTGATGACGAATTTCAATGTGCTTTGTCTTCGAGTGCTGAACTGGGTTGTTGGCAATCTTGATGGCGCTTTCGTTGTCGCAGTAGAGTGACACTTGCTTCAGATGAATGCCATAGTCCTTGAGTGTTTGCTGTTGGAAATATGCCCTAGAGGCAATAATAAAAGCATTATTATTATATTTCTTTGTTCATGATAATTGTCTTTATTCATGCTATAACTGTATTATCCGGAAATCGTAATACACGTGTGAATACATAGACCATAATATGTCCCTAGTAAGCCTCTAGTTGACTAGCTCATTGATCAACAGATAGTCATGATTTCCTGGCTATGGACATTGGATGTCATTGATAACGGGATCACATCATTAGGAGAATGATGTGATGGACAAGACCCAATCCTAAGCATAGTACAAAGATCGTGTAGTTCGTTTGCTAGAGCTTTTCCAATGTCAAGTATCTTTTCCTTTGACCATGAGATCGTGTAACTCCCGGATACCGTAGGAGTGCTTTGGGTGTATCAAACGTCACAACGTAACTGGGTGACTATAAAGGTGCATTACAGGTATTTCCGAAAGTGTCTGTTGGGTTGACACGGATCGAGACTGGGATTTGTCACTCCATATAACGGAGAGGTATCACTGGGCCCACTCGGTAATGCATCATCATTATGAGCTCAAGGTGACCAAGTGGTTGATCACGGGATCATGCATTACGGTACGAGTAAAGTGACTTGCCGGTAACGAGATTGAACAAGGTATTGGGATACCGACGATCGAGTCTCGGGCAAGTAACATACCGATTGACAAAGGGAATTGTATACGGGGTTGATTAATCCTCGACATCGTGGTTCATCCGATGAGATCATCGTGGAGCATGTGGGAGCCATCATGGGTATCTAGATCCCGCTGTTGGTTATTGACTGGAGAGTCGTCTCGGTCATGTCAGCTTGTCTCCCGAACCCGTAGGGTCTACACACTTAAGGTTCGGTGACGCTAGGGTTATGAAGATATGTGTATGCAGTAACCCGAATGTTGTTCGGAGTCCCGGATGAGATCCCGGACGTCACGAGGAGTTCCGGAATGGTCCGGAGGTAAAGAATTATATATAGGAAGTGCTGTTTCGGCCATCGGGACAAGTTTCGGGGTTATCGGTATTGTACCGGGACCACCGGAGGAGTCCCGGGGGCCCACCGGGTGGGGCCACCTGTCCCGGGGGGCCACATGGGCTGTAGGGGGTGCGCCTTGGCCTTCATGGGCCAAGGGAACCAGCCCTACTAGGCCCATGCGCCTAGGGTTTCCACCACGGAGGAGTCCAAGTGGTGGAAGGCACCCCGAGGTGCCTTGGGGGGGAGGGAAACCCTCTCTTGGCCGCCGCACCTAGGAGATTGGATCTCCTAGGCTGCGCACCACCCCCCTTTGGCCCTCCTATATATAGTGGGGGAGAGGAGGAATTTCAGACCTCAGCCTTTGGTGCTTCCTCTCTCCCCGTTACGTCTCTCTCTCGTAGTATAGGCGAAGCCCTGCTACTGTGACGCCCTGCATCCACCACCACGCCGTCGTGCTGCTGGATCTTCATCAACCTCTCTTCCCCCCTTGCTGGATCAAGAAAGGAGGAGACGTCATCCGTTCCGTACGTGTGTTGAACGCGGAGGCATCGTCCGTTCGGTGCTTGATCATCGGTGATTTGAATCACGTCGTGTTCGACTACATCATCCCCGTTCTTTGAATGCTTCCGCTCGCGATCTACAAGGTACGTAGATGCATCTAATCACTCGTTGCTAGATGAACTCCTAGATGGATCTTGGTGAAACGAGTAGGAAATTTTTTGTTTTCTGCAACGTTCCCCAACATTTGCTTCATCCACAGAAGCTGAGCGCAGCAAGATCCAGCAGCAATGTATTCAGATTCAGCAGTGGAGAGAGATACACAGTTCTGCTTCTTTGAAGACCAACATACAAGTGATCGTCCCAGAAAATGACATGTGCCTGATGTAGACTTGCGATCCACCTTGTCACCAGCATAATCAGCATCCGAGAATCCAACCAGATCAAACTCTGAGCCTTTTGGATACCATAATCCTAGAGTTGGGGTGTGAGCCAAATATCGAAGAATTCGCTTCACAGCTAAGTGATGCGACTCCTTTGGTGCCGCTTGGAATCGAGCACACATGCAAACACTAAGCATAATATCTGGCCTAGATGCACATAGATAAAGTAAAGAACCAATCATGGAGCGGTATACCTTTTGATCGAACTCTTTACCATTGTCGTCGGGACCCAGATGATGTTTGGCTGGCATTGGCGTCGTGAAGCCTTTGCAGTCTTGCATACTGAACTTCTTCAGGCAATCTTTGAGATACTTCTCTTGAGATATGAAGATGCCGTTGCGTTGCTGTCGTATTTGAAGACCGAGGAAGAACTTCAGCTCTCCCATCATGGACATCTGATATTGCTCTTGCATCATATATCCAAACTCTTCACTGTATTTCTGATTGGTGTAGCCGAAGATAATGTCATCCACATATATTTGGCACACAAACAGTTCCCCATCATATGTCTCCGTGAAGAGAGTGGGGTTGAGGGAACCAGGTGTGAAGCCTTTGCTCTTCAGGAAGTATTTGAGTGTGTCATACCAAGCCCGAGGGGCTTGTTTCAGGCCATACAGTGCCTTGTTGAGCTTGTATACCATGTCAGGATGTTTTGGATCTTCAAAGCTAGGCGGTTGTGCAACATACACTTCTTCTTCAATCTTGCCATTGAGAAAAGCACTCTTCACATCCATTTGATATAGAAGTATGTTATGATGATTTGCATAGGCCAGCAGTATGCGTATGGCTTCAAGTCGAGCCACAGGAGAAAATGTTTCATCGAAGTCAATGCCTTCCACTTGAGTATATCCTTGAGCAACGAGACGAGCTTTGTTTCTGACAACTTGACCATGCTCATCTTGCTTGTTGCGGTATATCCATTTGGTGCCTATTATATTGTGCTTCCGAGGATCAGGACGCTTAACCAGTTCCCATACATTATTTAGCTCAAACTGTTGAAGATCTTCTTGCATAGCTTGAATCCATTCAGGTTCCATGAAGGCTTCTTCAACTTTCTTGGGTTCTGTTATTGAGACGAATGCGAAGTGCCCACAGAAATTTGCTAGCTGAGTTGCCCTTGAACGAGTGAGCGGACCAGGTGCATTGATGCTATCAATTATTCTCTCAATCTGCACTTCATTGGCAACACGAGGATGTACAGGGTAAGGATTTTGCTCTTGCTGATCATTGTCGTTGTTAGAGGGATTGTCTTCAGGCTGAGCATTGTCTTTAGGTTGATCAGGTGCGGATATGATAAGTTCCTCTTCAGGTTGAGCTTCAGAGAGTATGATTTCTCCAGTTCCCATTAGTTTGATTGATTCACTGGATGGAACTTCATCTAGCACATTTGGCATGTGCTCTCTTTGTGAACCGTTAGTCTCATCGAACCGCACATCCACTGTTTCAACCACTTTATAATGAAAGAGATTGAAGACTCTGTAGGAGTGCGAATCCTTTCCATATCCAAGCATAAAACCCTCATGTGCTTTTGGTGCAAATTTTGAAGTGTGATGTGGATCCCTGATCCAGCACCTGGCGCCAAATACTCTGAAGTAACTGACATTTGGCTTCTTGCCAGTAAGGAGCTCATAAGATGTCTTATTCAGAAGCTTGTAAAGATAAACACGATTGATTGTATGGCATGCAGTATCAATGGCTTCAGGCCAGAATTTTCTTGGAGTCTTGTATTCATCAAGCATCGTTCGGACCATCTCAATGAGTGTTCTGTTCTTGCGTTCGACGACGCCATTCTGTTGTGGCGTGTACGGGGCTGAGAATTCATGTGTGATGCCCAAAGTATCAAGATATGTATCAAGGCCAGTGTTCTTGAATTCAGTGCCATTGTCACTTCTGATGTGCTTTATCTTGGCGCCATAGTTGTTCATTGCTCGATTGGCGAAGCGTCTGAAGACATCCTGCACTTCAGTCCTGTAGAGGATTATGTGCACCCAAGTATATCTAGAATAATCATCAACAATGACAAAGTCATAGAGACAAGCAGTAGTAGTAAGAGTTGAGTAATGAGTGGGACCGAAGAGATCCATGTGGAGCAGTTCAAAGGGTCGAGTTGTTGTCATGATTGTCTTCGAGGGATGCTTGGCCCTCGTCATCTTTCCTGCTTCACAGGCACCGCATAAGTGATCTTTCTTGAACTTGACGCCCTCGATGCCTATGACATGCTTCTTCTTTGCAAGGGTGCGGAGGTTCCTCATGCCAGCATGCCCTAGCCTCCGATGCCAGAGCCAGCATTCTGAAGCTTTTGCTAGAAGACATACGGCAAGCTATGGTCCTGCTGAGAAATCTACCACATACAAATCATCTTTCCAATACCCTTCAAACACTAGAGACTTGTCAGATTCCATTAGAACAAGGCAACGATATTTTCCAAACATTACGATCATGTTTAAATCACAAAGCATTGAGACAGGCATTAAGTTGAAACCAAGGGATTCAACAAGCATGACTTTATCCATGTGTTGATCCTTTGAGATTGCAACTCTACCTAGACCCAATACCTTACTTTTACCAGTGTCAGCAAATGTGATGTGACTCTTGTCGGATGGACGTAAGGTTGAGTCCATAAGAAGGCTTCTCTTGCCAGTCATGTGATTGGTACACCCACTATCAATAATCCATTCTGAAGCTGCTGGTGTCGTACCCTACAGTGCAGTTAGGGGGATAGGCTTCACGAAGAGAATTGTGAAGCAAAAACATTTGACGAACAAGTAGGTTATGAAAGCTTAGATTAAGATTTGGACTGATAGGACGAGTAGCAAGCGATTCAGGAACGAAGTACATAGTAAGACCATTTGGGCATTTGATCTTGTGCCCTACAAGATGTTTAAGGTCCCCAGCAATAGTGTCAAACGATTTTGGTTTTCTGCTGGAGACCCGTCCCTGCAAAAGAGAGTTAAGCTTTCTTAGCCACCCACATCTTCAAGGGTGGCTTAGAAGCGATAAGTCTAAGTGCAGCATCTGAGAACTTTGGCTTTGGAGCCCTAGCAAAAAGTCTTGCAGGTGGACAATAGTACTCATAAGAATAAGCAAAATAGTTCTTGGTCTTATGAACATGGCGGTTCGATGAACCGCGCTCATATTCGTAGGCCTGAGTATGGTTTCCCTGCAAAACATTTGCGTTAGCGCGACTCAGGTGAGTCCTCTGTCTGTATGAAGCCTTTGGGTCATATGAAGCCTGTGGTCTGGGGTTTGTCTTCTTCACCTGTCGTGTCATGATGACATTCACAGGAAGATTCTCCAAACACCTTTTCGGCACCCAGATCTTCTTCATAGGCGGTCCATTCCTGTAGTTAGTACCATTATACCTGACAAACACTTCACCATTCTGATTCTTAAACAGTTTATAGTTTGCATCAAAGGATTCATCAATGACAATGAGGTTAGCACAAGTGAAGCCAGATAGATTGGATAGATCTGCTGAAGGTTCCTTTGCAGCAACCCATGTGGTTTTGGGGTACTGCTCAGGTTTCCAGTAAGAGCCATCAACATTTATTTTCCTTACGAACCCAACACCCTCTTTCCTCGGGTTTCGGTTCAGGATCTGCCTTTTGAGGACATCACATAGTGTCTGATGCCCTTTAAGACTTTTGTACATCCCTGTTTCAAGCAATGTCTTCAACCTAGCATTCTCATCAGCAATAGCAGTGGTATCCTCAGCAGAGGGATTAGTTCCCACATCAACAGTTGAAGATATTGCAACAGTAGCAGCAGTAGAACATTCAGCAACAGAAGTTGCATTACCACGCTCAATCCATTTAAGACATGGTGGTTCAAATCCTTCCTGAGCGAAACTGATCTGTTCGGCGCGAAGTGACTCGTTTTCCTTTTGAAGATCTTCATGAGCCGCTCTCAATTTCTCAAGATCTTGCTTCCTTTGAAGATAATCATAGGAAAGCTTTTCATGAGATGTTGAGAGCGTTTCATGACGACTTTCAAGTTCCTCATACTTAACGTGAAGATTTTTTATGTCTTCAATTAAGGACTCAGATCGAGTCATTTCAGCGCCTAACAGATCATCGCTTTTGTCTAACAGTTTTTGAATATGTTCCATAGCTTTTTGTTGTTCAGTTGCAATTTTAGCAAGTGTTTTGTAGCTGGGTTTTGAACCACAATCAGAGTCATCTTCACTAGATGTTTGATATTGAGTAGCGCGTGTGTTTACCTTGGCACCACGTGCCATGAAGCAGTAGGTAGGAGCGGAGTAGTCCTTGTCATTTGCATCAGTGTCAGTGATGAAGTCATTGTCTTCAGTGTTGAAGATGGACTTGGCAACGTATGTTGTAGCCAGACTAGCAACGCCAGAATCGGACTCCTCCTCAGACTCCACCTCCGCCTCCTCAGAAGCGGACTCCTTCTCTGAATCCATTTCCTTGCCAACAAACGCACGTGTCTTGCCAGATGAGCTCTTCTTGTGTGATAAAGACTTTGAGGAAGACTTGGAAGAAGACTTTGAGTATTTCTTCTTCTTCTTGTCGTCAGAGTCATATTCCTTGCTCTTCTTCTTCTTTTTGTTCTCATTGTCCCACTGCGGACACTCAGAGATGAAGTGGCCAGATTTCTTGCACTTGTGACATGTTTTCTTCTTGTAGTCATGAGCAGAAGCTTCATCATTCCTTGAGCTTGATCGTGAAGACTTTCTAAAACCTTTCTTCTTGGTCAATTTTTGGAACTTCTTCACAAGCATAGCAAGTTCCCTTCCAATGTCTTCAGGATCATCAGAACTGCTGTCAGATTCTTCTTCAGATTCTTCTTCTTCAGACGAGTTCGCCCATAGTTTGGACCGTAGATATCTCTTTTCTCGGAAAGCTGAAACTCATGTGTGTTGAGCCTCTCAAGTATGTCAGACGGATCGAGTGTCTTGAAATCAGGACATTCTTGAATCATGAGGGCTAGGGTGTCAAACAAACTGTCAAGTGATCTCAGTAGTGTCTTGACGACTTCATGCTTGGTGATCTCAGTAGCACCGAGGGCTTGAAACTCATTTGTGATGTCAGTGAGTCGATCAAATGTGAGCTGGACATTCTCATTGTCATTTCGCTTGAAGCGGTTGAAGAGGTTGCGAAGGACACTAATTCTCTGATCTCTCTGAGTTGAGACGCCTTCATTGACCTTGGAGAGCCAGTCCCAGACTAGCTTAGATGTTTCCAAAGCACTCACGCGGCCATACTGTCCTTTGGTCAGATGACCACAGATGATATTCTTGGCAGTAGAGTCCAGTTGAACGAACTTCTTGATGTGAGCAACAGTAACACCTTCTCTAGCCTTGGGAATGCCGTTCTTGACGACATACCATATGTCGACGTCAATGGCTTCAAGATGCATGCGCATCTTATTCTTCCAGTAGGGATATTCAGTTCCATCGAAGACGGGGCACGCAGCGGAGACTTTAATTATCCCTGCAGTCGACATAGCTAAAACTCCAGGTGGTTAAACCGAATCACACAGAACAAGGGAGTACCTTGCTCTGATACCAATTGAAAGTGCGTTATATCGACTAGAGGGGGGTGAATAGGCGATTTTTATGAAAGTCTTCAAAACGTGAAAGTTTCGAAGACAAATGATAGAAATAAACCTATTACCATGCAACGGAAGGTAGACTACACTAGGCAAACCATAGTCAAGTATTCAATGAAGTGAAAGCACAATGACTAATAGCAGCAATGTAGTGAGGATCAGGTAGGAAGATATTATGAAGCCAAACAGAACACGCAGTCACTCAGTGAAGACAAAAGATAGTGCAATCATACGATGACTTCACAAGGACCAACAGTAAGTATAGGGAAGGGAAGGATGAAACCAGTGACTCATTGAAGACAATGATTTGTTGGACCAGTTCCAGTTGCTGTGACAACTGTACGTCTCGTTAGGGCGGCTAGGTATTTAAACCTGAGGACACACAGTCTCGGACACCCAGTCCTGAACACGCAGCTCAGGACACCCAGTCCTCACCGTATTCCCCTTGAGCTAAGGTCACACAGACCTCGCCCAATCACTCTGGTAAGTCTTCAAGGTAGACTCTCAAACCTTCACAGACTTCGTTCACCGGCGATCCACAATGTCTTTTGGATGCTCAGAACGCTACGCCTAACCGGCTGGAGGATTCACAATCCTCAAGTGTAATAAGTCTTCAGATCACACAGACAAGAAGACTTAAGTGATGCCTAACACTCTTAGGCTTTGGGTGGTTAGGGCTTTATCCTTGCAAGGAATTCTCTCTCAAAGGCTTCGAGGTGGGTTGCTCTCAAACGACAAAAGCCGTACTCTAACTCTGAGCATCCAACCATTTATGGTTGTAGGGGGGGCTATTTATAGCCACTAGGCAACCCGACCTGATTTGTCCGAAATGACCCTGGGTCACTAAGGAACTGACACGTGTTCCAACGGTCAGATTTCAAACTCACGCGACAGCTTTACTTGGGCTATAAGCAAAGCTGACTTGTCCGACTCTGGACAAGTTTCGCTCTCATAGTCTTCACTCGAAGACATAGGTTTTGGTTAAGCATCACTTCAGTCATTCTGACTGGTTCACTTGGACCCCACTTAACAGTACGGTGGTTCCTATGACTCAACAAAGAAGAAACAGAACTACAAAAGATCTAAGTCTTCGAGCTCCATAGGCTTCATGCGATGTCTTCTCTTGTCATAGTCTTCAATGAGAATATATTCATATACCACCTTTGACATCAATGTCTTCATACATTTTTAGGGGTCATCTCTGGTAGGAAAACCGAATCAATGAGGGTCTTCTACCTGTGTTATCCTGCAATTCTCACAAACACATCAGTCCCTCAACTAGGTTTGTCGTCAATACTCCAAAACCAACTAGGGGTGGCACTAGATGCACTTACAACAACCGCCTGGCTTTGAAGATCCAAAGCGTCCTGACATGGTATACAAACACAAAAAGGCACTGTATGGCCTGAAACAAGCCCCTCGGGCTTGGTATGACACACTCAAATACTTCCTGAAGAGCAAAGGCTTCACACCTGGTTCCCTCAACCCCACTCTCTTCACGAAGACATATGATGGGGAACTGTTTGTGTGCCAAATATATGTGGATGACATTATCTTCGGCTACACCAATCAGAAATACAGTGAAGAGTTTGGATATATGATGCAAGAGCAATATCAGATGTCCATGATGGGAGAGCTGAAGTTCTTCCTCGGTCTTCAAATACGACAGCAACGCAACGGCATCTTCATATCTCAAGAGAAGTATCTCAAAGATTGCCTGAAGAAGTTCAGTATGCAAGACTGCAAAGGCTTCACAACGCCAATGCCAGCCAAACATCATCTGGGTCCCGACGACAATGGTAAAGAGTTCGATCAAAAGGTATACCGCTCCATGATTGGTTCTTTACTTTATCTATGTGCATCTAGGCCAGATATTATGCTTAGTGTTTGCATGTGTGCTCGATTCCAAGCGGCACCAAAGGAGTCGCATCACTTAGCTGTGAAGTGAATTCTTCGATATTTGGCTCACACCCCAACTCTAGGGTTATGGTATCCAAAAGGCTCAGAGTTTGATCTGGTTGGATTCTCGGATGCTGATTATGCTGGTGACAAGGTGGATCGCAAGTCTACATCAGGCACATGTCATTTTCTGGGACGATCACTTGTATGCTGGTCTTCAAAGAAGCAGAACTGTGTATCTCTCTCCACTGTTGAATCTGAATACATTGCTACTGGATCTTGCTGCGCTCAGCTTCTGTGGATGAAGCAAACACTCAAGGACTATGGCATTCATCTGAAGCAAGTGTCACTCTACTACGACAACGAAAGCGCCATCAAGATTGCCAACAACCCAGTTCAGCACTCGAAGACAAAGCACATTGAGATTCGTCATCACTTTCTCAGAGATCATATTGTGAAGGAAGATATTGATATCATACACGTCAACACTGAAGAGCAATTGGCAGATATCTTCACCAAGCCCTTGGATGAGAAGAGATTTTGCAAGTTACGATGTGAGCTAAATATCTTGGAATCCTCAAATGTCCTGTGATCAGGCACACATCCTAACACTTATGCATATTGATGACTTAGATGTGCAACACACGAAGTAAAGTATATCTTCAATCAATGAAGACATGCATTCTAAGTGTTAATACATTAATGAGGAATTTGACTTCGGAGCGCCACGATAATTGTGCGTCATGTCTGGGTCTAATACTTCCTATACAGTGGGTAACGCCACCACCAAATGTTCTGTTTAAAGTGTTTCACTCATGGCGTTACATTTGCTATGTCTTCACATTTGGTTTGGCTTCAATGTCAACATGTCTTCATGATTATCTTCACTATGTTGATTATATATATATATACTAGTGTTCTGTCCTCTACAGCATTCACTTATAGCTATGTCTTCTTGTTGAATCTTTTGAACTAAGTGAATGTGATCGGACCCTAACCTCTCTATGCTTTCTATCTCAAACTTTATCTCTCCAAATCATATGCAATCTTTTGAACCTGTCAAATGTCTTCTCTGCGTCCTTATCAGCAGAAGATACAGAGACAAACATTAAGTCCGCTTTCAATGTAAATTCCTTCACCTGAAACCCGGAGAAGTGGGAACGACCACCCGACAATCCAGGCATGCGTGGGACGTGGAACAACCCCTGATATGCTGCATGATCGCCACGTGTTCCTCAGATGTGAATCGCCAGGGGCACCTGTGTAATAACACTGAGCCGCCCCTGTCCCTATAAATACGCGCCACACCAAAGTCATTATCTCTTCTTTCACTCTCGCACGAACCCTAGCGCCACCGCTAGCCCTCGACGACGCCGGCGACGAAGCGCTTAGCTGCCGCAACCTCTCCGATGCCATCTTCACGCCGACTGCGGACATCGTCTTCTCCGTCGTCACTGTAGGTGTTCTCCGTTAGGGCACGGACGATCGGACTGCTCGGCCTCCTCTTCCACTCCGTCTAGCAGTTCTTGTGGTAAATAAAACTTCCTTTTTACAGCCCCTTTGATCCTATAGATACGTCACTTTCTACCACAAGTGGTTTTTGTTCACACATGTTGGATCCACTTCATACTGCATCTCATAATATGCCTAGTGTATTCACTTATGCTTCACAAAGTAGTTAGATTCCTCACTTGTACTGATCCGTGGATTCGTACAAATCTGGAACCAACTCCTTATTTATGAGTGAATGTCTTCGCACGATGAGGTCAATGTCTTCTAAACTGATTTATCTTCAAAATCTTCTGAGAATGCATATGACCTCTTCCCCTTCCCTCGCACCTTAATGCTGTCACAGGTACATGTCCGTGGGAGAATCCCTTGGTTCTCATAGTCTGCATTCATTTGCAGAATTCTTACAGTATCACATAAATTCTCCCGAAGCCAGTTCCTATTTGTCCAGCAAGCGAAAGCCTTTGAACGTATTGAAGCCATTCAGTTTAAAGTTCATGGCTGCAGAGAAATCAGCAAGGAAGGGTGGCAGAAAGCGTCGAGGAGAAACATCAAGAGATCTGCCCGATGACCTCTCACAGATGTACAAGACAGATCCTGAAGAGGATTACAATCAGCGCAAGACACGAATCCAATGGATTCAACGATATTGGGCAGAACAGTGGTTCAAGTACAGATTTGTGACAAAGGAATATGCTGAAAAGAATGCCATCAAGCGACCATGGGGAGACATCCTCTACAAAAATCTTCAACCCAGGTCCAGAGATGAAGCCATTGAACAAGGCTTCTATCCCTGCATGGTCCATGGACCACAGCCTGCGGATGCTGATCCATCGTCACTGCTATGGTGTCGTGACGACAATCTGTTCAAGCGCAACTTTCAGTTTGTTCAGAACTCAGCGAAGCAGAACAAGAAGTCTTTGGGATTAGACTTCAACCCTGGTCCCTCTGCTCCCCATGCCGATGGAACTCGCGAAGCTGAACCCAATCTTCTTGGGCCCTTCTACAACTTGAAAGGTCTCATCACTCATATCATGGTTCAAGGGACAGCCGTGAATGAGCCTGCAAATGATGCTGAATTAGATGAAGCGCCTGCAGCGCCGAAGCCAAAGAAACTGAAGCAGCCTAAAGCTTCAAAGCCTGCCTCTGCACCAAAGATCTCACGGGCGAAGCCACTGGCTACTGCACCTCCTGAAGACAGTGTGCAGTCTGAAGATTTGTCACGCATCTCCAAGCCCCAGAAAGTCAAGATGCCTCTACCACACACCGGCCAAGAACTGACAGCTGCTGCTATTCTGCGCAACGATGCCATCGATCTGTCCAGTGATGAAGATCTTGCAGATGACGCTCTTGAGCAACTGATCAAGAGCAAAGAAGAAGCAGAAATCTTCAATGATCTGCCTCTCTTTGATGTGGCAATCATCCACAATTTCAATGATGAGTGGTTTGACACGCCCAACCTCAGCTTCGAAGATCTGCAACTTCCAATTGGCCTTAGTGTCGCCTTCCATGGCGCCATTGCTTCAGAGCTAACTCTAGCTCAGCGCATCGTCGAATTGAAGCAAAAGATTGACTTTGAGAAAGCTCAGTTCAGGAAGCATATGGCCAAGCTCAGCGTGCAAGAGGTGAAAAACTTCAAGATTATGCTGCACGAGCTCAAAGAAGCCTTTCTCAAGAAACATGCAGAAGCTCAGGGTTCTCGTGAGCGCATGAAGAGTCTGGCTGACAAGTGTGTGCAAGGCTACAACGAGGCTGAGAAGTGCAAGGCCCTTGGGCGTCCGGGCATTGATCTTAGGATGGCTGCTAAGCAGAAGAAGAAGCCCACTGTGGCCGAACCCAACGCACCAAGGCAGGAAGTAGATCCCATTTTCTTCCCAACTAGCATGACTGGCTCGAAGCCAAAGGCCAGGTCAACCGCTTCAGAACTGAAGAAGACGAGGACTGCTGAGGCTGAAGCCAGAAAGAGGAAACATTCTGAAGCCTCTGATGCTGCTCCCTCCAAGAAGAAGCGGAAGACCAAGAAGGAACGAGCTGCTCCCACAGAGCCCTTAATTGTTGAACCCATCTCCATGGTTTGCCCTGACGCTGAACATCAAGAGCGCCAACTGACTGTCCATGAGCCTGCTTCCACAGAGGCTCATGAAGGTGAAGACTTTCCAGCAGCTGATCCCACCGCTGCTGAAGACATTGGTCACCATGACCATGTTGAAGATGATGCACTTCTTCCTCAGATCGAGCACCAACAGGTATCATCGCCTGTGCTTACGCACAGCGAAGTCATCAGCATTGGTCGTCCTCTGACGCCAATTGCTCAGGATGCATCATGGGCTGATCACCCACAAGCACAAGAGTAAGATGACTTTGAGGCCTAGCCAACTCCAACTCCACAGGCGTCGCCAGCGTTACGCAGGCTTCGCAAAGGACCAAGGCCTCCAGTCTCCGAGTCTGAAACTAAAGCTGTTGAAGACATTCCGGCTGCATCAGCCGATGAAGAAGAAACCCCAAGAGTTGCTACACCCCGTCTCACCAAGAAGCTATTCTCGAGGAGAACGTGACTATGACCGACCCTCCAGCTCATCAAATGGAGATTGAGAATCTTGAGGCTGCCACCACCAAAACAAATGAAGCCACTGACGCTGTCATGGCTGACGCAAATGTGGAGCCTACACCAACCCAAGAACCAGAAGTCAGTGAAGCCAATGATGCTACTGCTTCTGTTCCTGCGCCTGCTGCTGGTCCTCAGTTTGACTATCATGTTGAGCATAGGCCTCAGGTACAGAAGCCAATTCCAAGGTTGCCCAGGTTTCCAGGTCCTGCATCAGCACCTAGATCCTTCAATGTCAACGGCTTCAAAGCAGACAACACTTTCTTCAATAGCTCCAAGAACCCCTACTCAAGGGAAAGAATATCTTCTGATCGGTTCTGGAGCTATCCGCAGCGAAGCTATTACTCCTGCATTCTGTACAATCAAGGTCGCATCTTCCCACATAAGCGTCTTGACACCGAAGCAATAGCTGGTCTGCCCTGTCTGGAAGAAACTCTGGATTGCTTCAAAGAGGTTGGATTGTTGCCGTTTGTCACCGGACAAGAGCACTGGAATGAAGAGTTGCTGCTCCAATTCTATGCCACACTTCACATCAGTGGGTACAACAGAGATCCGAAGACTTGGGTCCTGGAGTGGATGACAGGAAATGTTCATCACGAAGCCAAAGCCTTTGATATCATTGAGCTCACTGGTCTGCCCACTCCTGGCGATCTCTACGAACCTGGCTGTCAGCTTCACAGTGAAGCTATGGAGAGCATCTTTCAGAAGCTTGAACCAAACATGAGTCAGATGCTCAGTATGATGAAGCCCTTGCCACAAGATGCTGCATATCCTAAGGAGTTCTTTGTTGAAGACCTTGAGTATCTGCCGAGGACTATTTATCACATCATAAGGCAAACTCTCTGGCCCATCAAAGAACATTCTCCACATGCCAAGCTGGAAGGTGCAATGAAGACTTTGGTCTTCTATATTCTTCACGGCAAATGCTTCAATGCACAGGACTTCTTCATCCGCCAACTTGCTGCATCAGGCTCTGATCTTTTTGGCTTGAAGTTCTACGCTCCATGGATAATGCGGCTTATTAAACTCCACTCCGCTATCTCATATCAGCCATCTGCTCGCAATCGTCGGATCTTTCTGCCTGATGTGGATATGTCCGTTGAAGCCATTTATACTGAGCCTGCCAAGGAGCCTCTTAGTCTTCAGAATGCGGAGCATCAAAATTTCTCTCAGAACATTGAAGGAGTTGAAGCAGTCACTCGTGTTTATCCTCTGGCTGGAACTACACGTGCACCTCATCGTGGCCTTACTGAAGCCACCGAAAGCACTATTGCCCAACGACCCAAGAAGCGATCTCGTGTTCTCAATGACCGAGAGCTTCTGGTGGCTCTTCATCAGAAACATGATAGGCATCATGACTGGCTGAAACGCCAAAAGCAAAGCCTCTTGGTGGATGTTAACCGCATTCGCAATCTTGCCACCAAAAATGCCTTTGTTGCCCATGAAACCTCTCGACGCACATGGAAAGGGCTGACGCTTATGTGCTCTAAAGATGATCTTCACGAGGATGGCTTCTCTGAACGCTTCAAGTTTGACTCCACACCTCCTCGAAGGGCAGTGCTGCGACGAACTCCATCTCTTGAAGACTCTGAGTTCTCTTCCTCTGCGGCAACTGTGAATGCCAGAGTGATCGAGGACGAAGACGATGCTACTTCACCGCCCCCTCCTTCAGCACGCTTCGACACTGCTCCAAGTTCTTCTGCACCGCCGAACACCACCGACGACCCTGCTGCTTCACCTACTCTTCATGGGAACGAGTAGATGCTCTATGTCTTCTAACCATTTTGGTCCTTACTGACAAAAGGGGGAGAAGCATATGAGTTTGATAGTCTTCAAGCGGGTCCACATGGGCGGTTGCTTTATATTTTGCCTAGTGTTTACAACTCTCGTTTTGATTCATTTGGTTCTTTGAGTTGTAACACTTAAACTCGATGGTCGTCTGCTACTTATTTTATAAATTCCGCACTTATATCATTTTGCAGACGTCCATTTTCCATTATGCATGTCATTATCTTCACATACCTTCACATGCATAATGAATTGTCATCATAAGTTGAAGAGAATCTCCACGAGTACAACATGCCATGTGCATTTGCATTCCAAAAGCAAATTACTTATATGCACATCTTCAGGGGGAGCCCTTGCAACTTATGAAGACAATTCCTTATCCTTTACAATTTCACATATTATATTCCCCATTGAAAACTTCAACTAGTTTGTCATCGATCACCAAAAAGGGGGAGATTGTAAGTGCATCTAGTGCCACCCCTAGTTGGTTTTGGAGTATTGACGACAAACCTAGCTGAGGGACTAATGTGTTTGTGAGAATTGCAGGATAACACAGGTAGAAGTCCCTCATTGATTCGGTTTTCCTACCAGAGATGACCCCTAAAAATATATGAAGACATTGAAGTCAAAGGTGGTATGTGAAGATATTCACATTGAAGACTATGACAAGAGAAGACATCGCATGAAGCCTATGGAGCTCGAAGACTCAGATCTTTCCTAGTTCTTTTTCTTCTTTATTGAGTCATAGGAACCACCGTGCTGTTAAGTGGGGTCCAAGAGAACCAGTCAGAATGACTGAAGTGATGCTTAACCAAAACCTATGTCTTCGAGTGAAGACTATGAGAGTGAATCTTGTCTAGAGTCGGACAAGTCAGCTTTGCTTGTAGCCCAAGTAAAGTTGTCGTGTGTGTTTGAAATCTGACCGTTGGAACACGTGTCAGTTCCTTAGTGACCCAGGGTCATTTCGGACAAATCAGGTCGGGTTGCCTGGTGGCTATAAATAGCCCACCCCCTACAACCATAAACGGTGGGCTGCTCAGAGTTAAAGTACGGCTTTTGTCGTGTGAGAGCAACCCACCTCGAAGCCTTTGAGAGAGAATTCCTTGCGAGGATAAAGCCCTAACCACCCAGAGCCAAAGAGTGTTAGGCATCACTTAAGTCTTCCTGTCTGTGTGATCTGAAGACTTATTACACTTGAGGACTGTGAATCCTCCAGCCGGTTAGGCGTCACGTTCTGAGCATCCAAGAGTCATTCTGGATCGCCGGTGAACGAAGTCTGTGAAGGTTTGGGAGTCTACCTTGAAGACTTACCAGAGTGATTGGGCGAGGTCTGTGTGACCTTAGCTCAAGGGAAATACGGTGAGGACTGGGTGTCCTGAGCTGCGTGTTCAGGACTGGGTGTCCGGGACTGTGTGTCCTCAGGTTTAAATACCTAGCCATCCTAACCAGACGTACAGTTGTCACAGCAACTGGAACTGGTCCAACAAATCATTGTCTTCAACGAGTCACTGGTTTCATCCTTCCCTTCCCTTTACTTACTGTTGGTCCTTGTGAAATCATCGTATGATTGCACTATTTTTTGTCTTCACTGAGTGACTGCTTGTTCTGATTGGCTTCTTAATATCTTCCTACCCGATTCTTACTACCTAGCTGCTATTAGTCATTGTGCTTTCACTTCATTGAATACTTGACTATGGTTTGCCTAGTGTAGTCTACCTTCCGCTGCATGGTAATAGGTTTATTTCTATCGTTTCTTCGAAACTTCCACGTTTTGAAGACTTTCATAAAAATCGCCTATTCACCCCCCTCTAATCGATATAACGCACTTTCAAAACCGCCGTCCGCCATGGCCATTGCAGGGGTAGCCACCGAGCTCCTCGGATTGACCCAGTGGCACATGCCCGCTCCTATGCACGGCCATGCCCGAGCCTACCGTTCTTCTTCCGCGCTCGCGGGGCCACTCCCTCTCCATGCCCACGCCCGTGCTACACCGCGTCGGTCGCGCCCGCCGCTGCCTTCGCGCTCGCCGCAGCCACCGCACCACTGTGCCCCACGCGACACACACCCTGGCCGCGCGCCACACTCTCGCTGGCTGCGCTCGCCCCGTCTGCTGCCGCCTATCCCTTCGCTCGCCCCGCTATCGCATCCTGCCTTGCGCTGCCTCCAGTCATGGCCATCTTCTGCCGGCCGCCCCCTCAGCCACGCCGGCCCCATCTCTGCCCTCCACCGTCGGCCGCTCGCCTCGCCAGCTGCGTGTTGCTTCCTGCTGCTATGCGCTGCTCTACCACTGGTACGCTGCTGCGCCATGCCCTCGACACCGCCATGGACAAATGTGGCGAAGGGATTGTTAATGGAGTACGAGAAGGAGGTGGCGGAGAAGGTGTGGAGAGGCAGGAGGTCTGGGGCGGTGTCACCTGGCAGTGGTGGAGGTGTTTATGCGAGAAGGAGCCGGAGTGGAAGGAGAGGTCACAATTGGAAAGAATCGCAAAAAAGAAAAACATAACCCGGAGATCTCAGTTCAAAAAAATGCTAATATCGATGGAGGGGTGATTTCCTTCAATAGGTGAAAAACATAGGAAATATTGGTTGTTATCAAGGAAAGGTAAAAATTTAGGAAAGTTAGGATTTTTGAACTGATTTCTATGCAAATGAGGTTTTATTGTTTGGTAACGTGATATCAGTACCTGCCCGTTTGTGACGTGTCTGATTAGAAAAGTTTGCAAATGTTAAGAAACTTTTTATTGGGAGGAAAGTTGTGACGTGTCTGTTATTTGTTTCCTAAAACAAATTTCACTAATAAGAGAAATCGATTGATTTAGATAAGTTAGAAAGTTAGATTAAAATGTATTATTTGTTTTCTGAAAATTTGTTATTTGTTTTCTAAGACAAATTGAACCAATAAAAGGAATCGATTGATTTGCATAATTTAAGAAAGTTAGATTAAAATGTATTATTTGTTTTCTGAAAATCTGTTAGTTGTTTCCTAAGACAAATTGAACCAATAAAAAGAATCGATTGATTTGCATAATTTAAGGAAGTTAGATTAAAATGTATTATTTGTTTCCTGAGAATCTGTTATTTGTTTTTTAAGACAAATTGAACCAATAAAAGAAATCAATTGATTTGCATAATTTAAGAAAGTTAGATCCGTGATTTGTTATACGTTAGGAAAGTTCTGGTTGTAATAAAGAGTGAAGAGAAAAATAAACCGATGGACCAGGGTGGGAGGGGGTGGTAGGAGGAGAGACAAAAAAACCAGCGAAAATAAACCACGGCCCAATGTGGGAGGGGGTGGTGGGAGGAGAGATGAAAAAAACCAACAAAAATAAACCGCGGAGACGATTCACTAACTCGTCCATTAGGAGTAGAGATTAATGCCGACGACAATAGACGATTGTGATGTCGTTTGAACGCGGAGCAGCCGCGTGCACCGAGAAATGGTGTGGGTGACGCTCTCTCGGCCGGCGTGCTACTTCAATGTCGGTGCCAGTGAGAGGACTTGTCTGGACATGAATACGGCACTGGCGCTCTGCAACGGCGCCGACAGGTCCAGGCAGGAAGCACACACGGGCGAGGGAGGGGGTTTGAGTGTGCCAGGGCAATCAAGAGAGGGCGTGGCAGTTGTCCGGACGCCCGTAAAATCCCCTAATTTTTCTCATATTTGTGAGAAAATGTGCGTTTGAATCGTTTGGTGAATCGATACAAACTCGTGTTGAATAGCACAAACGTTCGAAACATATGATCCGGATGTATACGAACAGTTTGAGGGCAGAGATGCCCTTGGACACCTGCAGTATCAAAGGGGTAGACTGTATCTGCATTAATTATACTTGCACAATTCTGAACTGAACAGGAAAACGACTCGTATGTACGTGTGGCTCTCTATTGCCGTCGCGTCCGCATCGAAAAATTAAAATTTGAACGGGCAGTCCGCATCAATAGTGGAGTGATTAGGTTATGTAGCCCATTTTTCGTTCTATCCCAGCCAGGTCCAATCGTTCTCCGTCTGGCGGATCGACGCAGAGCCATGTACCAATGGCATAACATATGACATAACTGTTCGGGTCGCACGGTTCGAACTTATGCGGGTGGTTCAAGGATCGGTGTTGAAGGTGTCCGTACACAACTGCAGAGTTTGTATCTGCATTGGTTATGCTTACACAAATCTGAACTGAAGGGGGAAAACGACTCGTATGTATATGCGGCACTCACTGTTGCCGTCCCGATCAATAGTGGAGGAATTGGGTAAGGCCTATCCTCTCTCTTTTTTTTGCCCAGCCAGGTCCAATGGGGCTCCACTATTGAGATGCTGAGACGATTCCGCAACAGGCACGTCTGGACCGGCTCTACCGCATATGCAAAAGCACAAAGCAGCAGGAGGATAGGATAGAGAGAATAATGGAAAGACGTCCGGGAAGTGCCGCCTTTAGAAAAAAGAGAGAGGGCGAGGTAGTACGCAGAACAGATCCGAGTATCTGGGATGGATGGATGGATGGATGGATCCGAGTACTTGGTTGTGGACCGACCGGGACGAGGAGGCCGGTGCCTGCCTGCCTGCCTCCCACGATTTATTTGTTGGAGAATTGGTTGGTGTGGCGAAGCCGATAGTGCTGCTCCACCTGGTTGCCGCGACGTGTCCCAGAGAAAAGAAAAGCGTGTGCGCTGCGCTCTCCGGCCCGTCCGTAGTTACAACACGATGATGATGGCCCGGTTGATGATAACATCCGTCTCGTTTCCATCACGACCCCCACTGCGCACTGTGTCCGTGTGTGCCACGTTTTTCTGCCCTGTACCAAGTTTTTGAAATAGCTCAGAAAAACTTGGTACAGGGCAAAAAAGCTACTACTTTTTTCTTTTTGCCTTGTACTAAGATTGTTTTTGAAATAGCTTCCCTAGAAAAAGGTTGTTCACACAGCTCATCGTTCATGTCGAATGGTTGCCATGTGGTTCTGTAGTTTGTTGGAGGGGTGGTTCCGTGATGTCAAAGTGATCGTCATACCTCAGTTTTTTAAACTCATGTCAAACAATTTCATGCCAAGACTATTCGCATTCACTTATATCACCTGGGATTCAAAATGTGAGCACAGTCGAGGCCTCATTTGGTTCAATGGAAAAGCGGAGGAAACAATAGGAATAGGAAAATTTCCTACGGTGACATTATTCAAGCATTTGCCTTTGGTTCAAAGGAATGTAAGACCCTTTATATCGGACTTATTATATTTCCTTCGTTTCTTTTTAGTCCGCATATAAGGTTTGATCAAAGTCAAACTTTATAAAGTTTGATCAATTTTGTAGGAAAACATATCAACATCTACAATACTAAACCTATATGGTATGAAAATTAATTTCATGATGGGTCTAACAATATCGATTTCATATTGTGAATCTTGATATTTTTTTTATATAAACCTGGTCAAAGTTAACTAAGTTTGACTTTGACCAAATCTTATACGCAGACTAAAAAGAAACAGAGGGAGTACGTCCGAAAGGATGGCCCGATCAGTGACCGATCAAGAAATTGTGATCCATCCAATACCCTCAAACCGGCGATATACATCTGGGCTAATCGGCACCATGTCGGACCTGACAGACCAGACCCACCCCAAATTCTACCAAATCACCCTCGTCGTAGCCGGACCTGCCCTTTCCCCTCCCCTCTCCCCCTCACCAGCGTCGTACCGGCCCCACAGCGCCGCCACCAACACCATGAAACTCCTCACCATTCTTGCCGCCGTAGTACGCCACACTACTTCGATCATACACATGCCCTCTATGTGTTCGACAAATGTCTAAGATTTTTCTTTAAAAAATTCTTTAGTAGGCAAAACAATGGATTCGTCAGGTTCGTCGGATGAGGAGTACAAAAACAAGGAGCTTGATGAATTCATTCAAAAACAGTTCCACCAATTTGTTCGATTCGAATGAGAAAGATGATGAGTTCTTGATGATGATCAACATCCATGAGGAAATGGAGAGGGAAGTGAAGAACATTCTGATCTAAAAAGGTTTGATCAAAGGGAGGACAGTTCTAAATCGGGACATGATCGTTGGCGCACACCTGCTCTAAATGACTACTTCCAACCCGGACTAACATTCCGTGATATGTTTTTCCGTCGACGCATCCATATGCGCAAACCCTTGTTCTTGCATGCGGCGGAGGGAGTGTAGCCACATGATCCTTACTTCGGTCTCGGGAAGGATGTTGCGGACAACTGTCATTCTCTACTTTGTAGAAATACATGGCTACTTTGAGGTCACACCAAACAGGCCACTACCATACTCGAAGAAGTGGCATCAAGGAACATGTGGATTTGACATGCTTTATTTGGCAATGCCAAGTTCTCACAACGACATCAATGTGCTCCAGCAATCTTGACTGTTCAGGAGACTTTGTGATGGGGATGCTCCATCGTGCAATTACACAATCAACGGGCACAACTACAACATGGGGTACTACCTTATCGATGGTATCTATCCTCAGTGAGCGGCATTTATGAAGACCATATCTAGTCCCCATGGCAACAAAGCAATGCCACTTTGCAACAATGCAAGAAGTAGATAGAAAAGGATGTGGAAAGGGCATTTCAGAGTGCTCCAAGATCATTGGGGTATTGTTTGTGGATCTGCAATGATATGGGGATCAGAGACTTCATAGCAGCTGATGACAATGTTGTGTCATTTTTCACAATATGGTTGTCGAGGACGAGGGTGAAGGGACATTCTGAACGCATCATTTTGAGAAGCCCGGAGTACAAGCCCGCCTCACGGAACAAGAAGCAGAGCATGTTATGAACTTTTTTAGATGCACCAGAATCTCCGAGGTCAAAGCATGCATGTGCAACTACTCAATTATCTCGTGGAGCATATGTGGACTCACAATGAAAGGGGGAGTTTAACATTTTAATTGTGCACTTGGAATCAATTTTATGTTTGAACTATGTATAGTTTTTTTGCATGAACAAATGTTATTTACGTGTGATATTCAAGTGTATGATTGACGTGCGTCGATTTGAGGTTTTAATATGAGTAGTGTCTTTGTCTAGCAATTTGAGGGAATGTCCGGTGCTATCTAGGGTCATATCCGGACACGTCCATGGACGTTTAGTGAAGGAATTTGCCCAATACGATTGTAGATGCTCTAACAATGGAAAATTTCCCTTAGTCTCAATTTGTAGCAATTCTATAGGACGGGCCTATAATTTTTTTCTCTTTACAGCCCTTTGATCTGTAGTAATGGATTCCTATCTTTCACATTTCAAAGGGGAAAAACATGATCTTAGACCTAATGGACAATTTCTATCCCATGAAACCAACGATATCTCTTTTCCAACATGAAGTGAGATACATGCCACCTTATTCTTATGATTTTTCTTTTCCTGTTATATTACTATCCTATGAACCAAAAAAGGCCTCAAAGGAATAACATGGAAACTTTAGAATCTCGCTTGGAATTTAGGTGCGATTTAGCGGGTGCTTTAGCACTAGGCATTGGTTGAGCATGCACTATACGCCTATATGCACTTAGACAAGGGACAATCACTGGATGGGGAAGGGGTGTAAAGTCATTGGCTGAAATTGGTTGTTCGGCTAGGGTTATTGCAGCAGCGAGCTCCTCTTCTTTGATTCCAGTGACGATAGGCATGTGGCAATCCTCATCCTCCTCGACAGTCGGCGAGTGAGGATCGATTCCTTCTCTCTTCTCCTTCTCATATTCTCCACTGTGATTCGCTTCCTCCTCTGTTACTCTGTCTTCACATATCCATCGGTCCTCTTCCCGTTTGCAAATGAGGAGTCTGGATGAAGGAGTTCATATCCGATCTAGGTGTCATACCTAGTGCATCGGGTCCAATGAAAATCTTTTGTGACAATACTGGTGCAATTGCCTTGGCGAAGGAATCCAGATTTCACAAGAGAACCAAGCACATCAAGAGACGCTTTAATTCCATCCGGGATTTAGTCCAGGTGGGAGACATAGAAATTTGCAAGATACATACGGATCTGAATGTTGCAGACCCGTTGACTAAGCCTCTTCCACGAGCAAAACATGATCAGCACCAAGGCTCCATGGGTGTTAGAATCATTACTGTGTAATCTAGATTATTAACTCTAGTGCAAGTGGGAGACTGAAGGAAATATGCCCTAGAGGCAATAATAAAATTATTATTTATTTCCTTTTTTCATGATAAATTTTTATTATTCATGCTAGAATTGTATTAACCGAAAACATAATACATGTGTGAATACATAGACAAACAGAGTGTCACTAGTATGCCTCTACTTGACTAGCTCGTTGATCAAAGATGATTAAGTTTCCTAACCATAGACATGAGTTGTCATTTTATTAACGGGATCACATCATTAGGAGAATGATGTGATTGACTTGACCCATTCCGTTAGCTTAGCACTTGATCGTTTAGTTTGTTGCTATTGCTTTCTTCATGACTTATACATGTTCCTATGACTATGAGATTATGCAACTCCTGTTTACCGGAGGAACACTTTGTGTGCCACCAAATGTCACAACGTAACTGGGTGATTATAAAGGTGCTCTACAGGTGTCTCCAAAGGTACTTGTTGGGTTGGCGTATTTCGAGATTAGGATTTGTCACTCCGATTGTCGGAGAGGTATCTCTGGGCCCACTCGGTAATGCACATCACTATAAGCCTCGCAAGCATTGTAAATAATGAGTTAGTTGCGGGATGATGTATTACGGGACGAGTAAAGAGACTTGCCGGTAACGAGATTGAACTAAGTATTGAGATACCGATGATCGAATCTCGGGCAAGTAACATACCGATGACAAAGGGAACAACGTATGTTGTTATGCGGTCTGACCGATAAAGATCTTCGTAGAATATGTAGGAGGCAATATGGGCATCCAGGTCCCGCTATTGGTTATTGACCAGAGAGGTGTCTCGGTCATGTCTACATAGTTCTCGAACCCGTAGGGTCCGCACGCTTAACGTTCGTTGACAATATTGTACTATATGAGTTATGTATGTTGGTGACCGAATGTTGTTCGGAGTCCGGGATGAGATCACGGACATGACGAGGAACTCTGGAATGGTCCAGAGATAAAGTTTGATATATGGGATAATAGTGTTTGGTCACCGGAAGGGTTCCGGAATTCACCGGAAGGGGTTCCGGATGTTTCCCAAAATTTTTGGGTACGAGAACACTTTATTTGGGCCAAAGGGGAAAGCCCACAAGGTTTTTGGAAAGCGCAAAAGAAGTTTTGCGGAGTCTAGGGGCCAGACGCCAGGGTCCCTGGCGTCTGGGTCCAGACGCCGGGAACCCTAGCGTCTGGCCCTGGAGTCCGAGAAGGACTCTTGCCTTTCGGGTGAAACCGACTTTGTGGATGCTTTTACTCCAAGTTTCGACCCCAAGGCTCAACATATAAATAGAGCGGTAGCGCTAGCACCAAGAAACATCAAGAAACACCAAGCCGTGTGCCGGCAACCCCGTCCCCTCTAGTTTATCCTCCTTCCTAGTTTTCGTAGTGCTTAGGCGAAGCCCTGCGGAGATTGTTCTTCACCAATGATACGTCTCCAACGTATCTATAATTTTTGATTGCTCCATGCTATATTATCTACTGTTTTGAATGTTTATGGGCTTTATTATACACTTTTATATCATTTTTGGGACTAACCTATTAACCCAGAGCCCAGTGCCAGTTTCTGTTTTTACCCTGTTTTAGGGTTTCGAAGAAAAGGAAAATCAAACGGAGCCCAATTGACCTGAAACTTCACGGAACTCATTTTTGGAAGGAAAGAAGCCTAGAAGACTTGGAGTGCATGACGGGGGGTCTGCGAGGAGGTCACGAGGCAGGGGGGCGCGCCCACCCCCCTGGGCGCGCCCTCCACCCTCATGAGCCCCTCGTGGCCCCCTTGACGTACTTCTTCCGCCTATATATCTCCATATACCCTAAAAACATCCGAGGACACAATAGATCAGGAGTTCCGCCGCCAGAAGCCTCCGTAGCCACCGAAAACCAATCTAGACCCGTTCCGGCACCCTGCCGGAGGGGGAATCCTTCTCCGGTGGCCATCTTCATCATCCCGGTGCTCTCCATGACGAGGAGGGAGTAGTTCTCCCTCGGGGCTGAGGGTATGTACCAGTAGCTATGTGTTTGATCCCTCTCTCTCGTGTTCTTGATTTGGCACGATCTTGATGTATCGCGAGCTTTGCTATTATAGTTGGATCCTATGATATTTTCTCCCCCCTACTCTCTTGTAATGAATTAAGTTTCCCCTTTGAAGTAATCTTATCGGATTGAGTCTTTAAAGATTTGAGAACACTTGATGTATGTCTTGCCGTGCGTATCTGTGGTGACAATGGGATACCACGTGATTCACTTGATGTATGTTTTGGTGATCAACTTGCGGGTTCCGTCCATGAACCTATGCATAGGGGTTGGCACACGTTTTCGTCGTGATTCTCCGGTAGAAACTTGGGGCACTCTTTGAGGTTCTATGTGTTGGTTGAATAGATGAATCGGAGATTGTGTGATGCATATCGTATAATCATACCCACGGATACTTGAGGTGACATTGGAGTATCTAGGTGACATTAGGGTTTTGGTTGATTTGTGTCTTAATGTGTTATTCTAGTACGAACTCTGGGGCTGTTTGTGACACTTATAGGAATAGCCCAACGGATTGATTGGAAAGAATAACTTTGAGGTGGTTTCGTACCCTACCATAATCTCTTCGTTTGTTCTCCGCTATTAGTGACTTTGGAGTGACTCTTTGTTGCATGTTGAGGGATAGTTATGTGATCCAATTATGCTATTATTGTTGAGGGGACTTGCACTAGTGAAAGTATGAACCCTAGGCCTTATTTCAACGCATTGCAATACCGTTTACGCTCACTTTTATCATTAGTTACCTTACTGTTTTTATATTTTCAGATTACAAAAACTATTATCTACTATCCATATACCACTTGTATCACCATCTCTTCGCCGAACTAGTGCACCTATACAATTTATCATTGTATTGGGTGTGTTGGGTACACAAGAGACTCTTTGTTATTTGGTTGCAGGGTTGCTTGAGAGAGACCATCTTCATTCTACGCCTCCTACGGATTGATAAACCTTAGGTCATCCACTTGAGGAAAATTTGCTACTGTCCTACAAATCTCTGCACTTGGAGGCCCGACAACGTCTACAAGAAGAAGGTTGTGTAGTAGACATCAACCAACACCGTCACCACGTCGTCGTGTTGCCGGAACTCATCTACTACTTCCCCCCTCTTGCTGGATCGAGAAGGCGAGGACGTCACCGAGTCGAACGTGTGCAGAACTCGGAGGTGCCGTGCTTTCGGTACTTGGATCGGTCGGATCGTGAAGACGTACGACTACATCAACCGCGTTGATATAACGCTTCCGCGAACGGTCTACGAGGGTACATAGACAACACTCTCCCCTCTCGTTGCTATGCATCACCATGATCTTGCGTGTGCATAGAATTTTTTTGAATGACTACGTTCCCCTTCACTCACCATGTCGGTTGCTGGCTTGGTGGCACTAGTAGAAAAAGGGCCTTTTGTCCCGGTTCTAGAGGGCCTTTAGTCCCGGTTCTGGAACCGGGACTAAAGGGTCGTCACTAAAGGTCCCCCCTTTAGTCCCGGTTCGTATAAGAACCGGGACTAAAAGCCCTTCACGTGGCTGCTGCCTGGAGGTCCACCTTTAGTCCCGGTTGGTAACACCAACCGGTACTAAAGGATTTTTTTTGAAATCTTTTTTTGAAAAAAGTTTTTCGAATTTTTTTTGGATTTTCCAATTTCTGAATTATTTTAACCTCTAATCTCTAATCACCCCTCATCACTGCTCAATTTAATCTCTAATCACATCTCATCACTGCTCAATTTAATCTCTAATCACCCCTCATCATTCCAAATCATCTAACTTCCCGAACGATCACCCATCCTCCCACTCCTCCAGCCTGAGCACGCTTAACTTCCGGGTTCTATTCTCCCTCGTTTCCAAGTCTGCACTTGTTGTTTTCCTGACAATAGTAAGATGTCAATCCTATTAACCCTCAGGAGTTTAGCTTGAGCATGAAGTCACACATTTTCACTGTTTGAGTTTGAAACTATTGTTCTAAAAAACAATAATTATTTAGTACCACTAATATTTCTTGAATAAGTAATTTGACCATTGTTTGACCACAGTTTGACCAGATTTGACCAAAATTCAAAAAACCTGAAACAATTATTTAGTAACACTAATATTCTTGAATAATTATTTAGTAACACTAATACTTCTTGAATAAGTTGTTTGACCAGATTTAACGAAAATTTTAAAAAAACTGAAATTTGAGCACAACTTTTTTTCCTTTTGGAATTTGAGGATTCTAAAAATTTGCAAACAGGTCGTAGGCGGTCAAAATTGAATGCGGATTTTCGTGCTGAACATTTTGATATATTATATGTTTTTTTCTGACATCGTATGCAAAAGTTATAGCCGTTTCACATTTTCCCTACACTTTTTGCAAAACATGTCCAAATTTAAGTTTCAAAATTTTCCTAACTAGTAGATGTGGTAACATAACTACATCTCGAAGGATTTTAACTTTTGAAGTTTTTATCATTTTCTTTTGCTTTTTACAAAACTGAAAAGGCAATACACCCGGAGGGTAGTATTTGAAAATTGCACCATTAGTATCGGTTCGTGGCACGAACCGGGACTAAAGGTCCTATTTGAACCGGGAGTAATGCCTGTACCGTGCCCTCGCCGCTTGAACCGGGACTAATGCTCACATTAGTCCCGGTTCGTAATGTAACCGGTATTAATGCTCTTTTCTGGCCGAACCAAAACCCCCTTTTCTACTAGTGTGGGCCGAACTGAGGACCCCGAAGTCGGTTTTGTCCTGAGCCACCATGTCGGCCGACGGCTAACTACGAAGAAGATTGTGTAAGCCTTGCCAAGACAATGAGGCTAGATCCATGGACTCCCCTCCACCGACGTAGCCGAGTAGAACTCTTGTAAACCTAGGGCCTCAGTGTCTTATATAAGCAGGGGCCTGGCTAGTCCATACAACTTAACAACAACACAATCCTTTGGTTCATACCTGTAATTTGTACACCCCAAACGCAATATACACAAGCAGAAGTAGGGTATTACATCAATCGTGAGGGCTCGAACTTGGGTAAACTTTGTGTCATGTTTCCTCGTCATATGGTAGTCCTAGAAGCAGTGGCATAGCCACATTTGGGCCACGCCCCGAGCTAACATTCTTAGCTACAATAATTATGGTTGCTGCAGTGGCAAATTTATCTACGGTATACAAAGGACTTCCTAAGGCACGCCCCAGGCCATGGCCCTTCTAGCCTGGGGCCTGGCTACACTCCTGCCCATAAGCAAAAGGTGGTGGCCACTTCGTCATGTGAGGCGGAGTAAATTGCTGCCGCTACTACTCTACATCGACAATAAGTCAACAATCTCGCTCTACAAGAACCAAGTTCTCCGTGATTGCAACAATCATATTGATATCCACTATCACTTCAACGGGGATTGTGTTGATGAATGGTACTATGATCGTGGAGTTCATGGGCAAGAGCAAGCAGAAGGCCCTTATCCCGACGAAGTCACTTGGGTGTGTGCGATTCCACGAGTTTCGAGCCTCGATCAACATCGTCATCCTCTCGCGACAGGGTTGAAGGGGGAGATTGTAGCCTGTTAAGACCCGACGCTCACATTGCAGGCAAATAAGCCTGCCATGGCAGCCAAAAACCGCTGCCATGGCCGCCCTTTTCCGATTCTATTTTTTCAGGTAGTGTTCTTTCCCATTTTGTAAGGTCACGGCTGGAGTGCAGCGACTTTGTAGGCGTCTAGCCCTAGCGTGTGATGGCATGGTCAGTAGTGGAGCGAGAGCTACGACCCGATTACCTTTCTTGTAGGCGTCTAGCCCTACGTGTTTGTTGGGGTGGCGTTGCCGTTTTTGGCGCCCTTGTATCCAGCCTTGGGTGTGTGTGCGGTGTGTGTGTCTGTATCGGCCGGTTTCAACTTGTTCGGTGATGGTGCTTTATATATAAAGCGGGGGAAAGCCTTTTTCTTAAGAAACTAGTAATAATGTACGTGCAATGCACGTTTATATTAGATAGGATATTAGTTGCACGTTATATTAGGTAAGATATATTTGTTGCACATTGGTATTTGGTAAGATATCAATTACTTTTTTCGTGGGAATGGTAGGATATTAATTACATGCCAGATTTCATGGGATAGCGTTGAGTTAAAACATGTTTATAACCAATGGCAGTGGTGAGTAATTAGAGCGCTAAACGTGTTTGGTGCTCAACAATGGAGCGATTTGAACCGCTAGATGACATGATTTGACGGTCGAGATGGTTTGGATCTGCCGATTTGGATCTTTTTATATTGGTATCTATATTTATACCAATATAAAAAGACCCAAAGGGGCAGATCCAACTGATCTCGGCCATCGAACTAAGTTAATCCAACGATCTAGACTGCTCCAATGGCGAGCGTTAAACGTGTTTAACATGCAATTAATATCATACCAAATATTACACTAATCACATGATTAACACACAAATAATAGTATACCTAATATCCGTGTGTAATTAATATATTGTCTAAATATTAACGTGCGTTGCACGTGCGCATTTACTAGTAGATATAGATATAGATAGAAGATGAAACAGGAAAGTTACAAAGGGTTACATAGCGCAAAATTTGATTCAGACAAAATGAGCAGACCACCGGCTAAATGGTGTACTCCGCAGGAAAACTGGGCAAAGCTGAATGTGGATGGATCCTATATGGAGGCCGACGGCACTGCTGGGACAGGTATGGTGCTCCGCGATGCACATGGTGAGATTATCTTCACTGCATGTCGAGCTTTGAACACATGTGCTGAAGCACTAGAGGCAGAACTGGAGGCATGTAGGGAGGGCCTGCACCTTGCGTTCCAATGGACAGACTTGTCCATCATTCTTGAAACTGATAGCCTTGAAGCCAAATCCATGATCACAGGGAGTAGTGTGGATCGTTCAAAGCATGCTATGCTAGTAGCTGAAATCAAGCGTAGGCTCCAGGAAGATAGGGAGGTTGAAGTAACGCATGTGACCCGAGATCAAAATGTAGTTAGTCACTACATGGCTGCTTTTGGTAGGAAGGAAAATCGTACTGCAGTTTGGTTACGGTCGGGGCCGGACGATATACCCCGCCTTTGTAACATGGACAATCCCTTTTTAAGTTAATAAATTCCTTTTTATCCCGTAATTTTTTTTTGATTCAGCAGATGGAATTCTAGGATTATCCTTTTGGACGCAGCGCAAAACTTGAGTGCATCGCTCGCTCTCTCGCGCGCGATGATAGCTCTTGGCTTCAGGCTGACCGCTGACACTACGTACCCACCGAACATATACATGATAGAAATTACTCCCTCTGGTCCTTTTTACTCGGCATATTAGATTTGTATCAAGTTAAACTTTACAAACTTTGATTAAAATTATATTAAAAAAATATCAACATCTACAATACCAAATATATATACTATGAAACTACATTTCATAACAAATCTAACAATACTGATTTGGCATTGTCTATAATTTTAGTCAAAGTAGAAAATTTGACTTCGGACAAAACTTATATGCAAACTAAAAAGGACCGAAGGGAGTTACGAGCCATTTAGCAGGATATGCCTCCACTTTCAAAGTTTACAAAATTTGGGGCAATCCATGGCAATGGGGTAGAGCACGGAACATTTCATCCACCCAAGTCATGTACCTGAGCATCCATACACGTTACTTCTACTACACAGAAGTGGCCGACACTGCAGGCTACACAAGCCACTACACAAAAGTGGCCGACACAGGCTACGATCGACGTCCAGCCTGACGATGATCCATCGTAACTGCTACGCACAAGAATAAGATCACCACTTACTCTAACGGAGCACTGCTTCCATCCCGAGGGGCGATCGTCAAGACGAGCCCAAAGTGGTCGCTGGGCAGCACAGGCAGCATCCACTCCCACGTCCCGCTGAATTTCTTTCCAGACTTTGACTTATGGCTGAATTCCTTCACCTTCTCGTACGAGGCGCCGGGCATGGGCTCCTTCCCAACCATCTCGATGCCTTGGACCTCGAAATCCGGCAGCTTGCACACGAACCGATCCAGCCTCAGCTGTAGTTTCTTGTACCCTTTAGACATCATGGCGTTGGCCACCGTGTCGTACGTCCAGCCGCCTTCACCCGGCTTCAGCTGAGCCCAGGCGTCAACCCAGCCGTCCGGCAGAGGGAAGGCCCCGCCTATCTTGTCGTCCCAGTTCATGTCCCCACAGAATATCACGTTACGGGATCCTCTTCCTCCCAACAACATGAGGGATTCCTTTGCCTGAGCAGCTCGCTTGTTTCTGCTCATGTCGTGATCCCACCAAGGAGCCTCACGACGCGGGCTCTCTAGGTGGCTTGTGCCCAACACCAAGGTCACCCTGCCAATGCTGACATTTGCCATGCTCAGCTCCCTTCCCATTGCTGAATTGGAAAATGGAACGCCGCGGAAACAATCCACAGGCAATTTGCTCATCTGCATTTGTTGGCAACTGGATCAGTGAACGCGTAAGACAGGAATGTGGTTCTCACTTTCAGTGTAATTTCGTCAAAATTTCGGAAACTTCATTAACTTCGGTACATACTGAAAAATTATTGCATTTCGGTCAGTATATTTCAGCAATTTCGGTAGTACACACAGATTCAAATTAATTTTAAATTTTCAAAGTATTTGGTTGGATCTCAGTAAATTCAATTGGAAATTTCGGTCTTTGTCCAAATTGAAAAACGGCATGATTGTATCGGCAATAGCTGAAATATATCTGAAACTAAAGTTTAAAACCATCAGAAGATACACTTCTGAAATCTGAAAAGGAAAAATGGTAACAAGGCACCATCCATGGTTTCAAATCAAACACCGATTGTTTTCGCAAAATCAAACACCTTGTTCATCATGATTATTTCCTTCTTATCTAATCCAAGGTGTGTTAGTGCATCCAAATCAAACACCTTTTGTTTTTGCGAAATCAAACACCTCGTTCATCATGATTCTTTCCTCCTTGTCTAATCCACAGGATAGTGACTTAGCTCACATCAGTGCAACCTTAAGAAACACCATCCATCAGAAATATAAGATGTTCTAACTCTTTTGTAAATTGGATGTATATGGACACGTTTCAATGTGTTTGTTCACACATTTCAGTCCGTATGTAGCCATATTGAAATATCCAAAACATCTTATATTTGTGAACGAAGGGAGTACTATATAAAGTACCAACGGAAACGCTGACATACTAAATATATCAGCATCTTCTCGTGAAAAACAAAATACTGCATCAGCATCAAAACCATGAAATGGCATGATTCCAACTATGATTCTGAAACTTAGAGAAAAGACTATACCTGCATGCAGAAATATGATCTCATATTTCTTTTCTTTTTCGTGAATGGTCTCACCATATTGGAACGGACCTTTTCCGCTTCTATATAATATGCCATCTCATGTGGCATGAAGCATTTGTATTCTGCCCACCAGTCGGATTTTTCAAGAAGCCCATGTATCTCTGGTGTAACCTCCTGCAGTCTCACATGAGGCCTGTTCAGAAGAAAAAAGAAAAGAAAAGAATGGATTGTTTTGGAAAACTCTGTACCCGGAGGCATATAAGATCTGGGCTGTGGTGCTGGATAATATCTCCAATAGCAGGAATTCTACTGTGCAGTTCCATGTTCTGCCCGAAACACACATTGTACGTCATGATCTTAATGGCCTTGCTACACACACTAGTCTCAGGATCTCCTGTGGAAAGATATTCACTATTACAGCAGAAACATACGAAAAATCAGTCACAGTTTAAAGATGAAATCAGATTCTAAGTTGCATAATTGTAAGTAGCTACAAGCTGGACGTATTTGCTTTGTTAACCTGTCAAGTGGGTCGGTAGCCCTGAATGTTTCCAGTTCAGGGAAATAAGCCCTGCTAACAATTAGTAAGAGGCTAGCGATAGCATCTCATTTTGTAGACAAAAATTGACTGAACAAAGAACCTATACTGTGTGAAAGAGCACTGCATCTAGGCAGGAACTGCACACTTTTTGTTGTAATTTTGTTGGCAGCCTTTATGCTGTAATAAGCAACCAAGATGAAACCCTCAATAAATTTACAAGTATATCCATTTTCGTTGGTAGTTCGCCGTGTAATACATCTCTATCAGTGTAACCCTAAGGAAATTTCTAACCCTAAGTCCTCAACTGTTAACACGCGACAGATCCAAATGAAAAGATCGCATCCAAACAAGACAGATCCAAATAAAAAGACCGCATCCAACACAAGAGCAAAGATACTGAAATACAGTATAATGGAGAAGCAATCCCTGGCACATTCATCAATGCTAGAACGAATTTTGCCAAAAAAGAAGATTAAATCCAAGGATGAACCTTTCTTGCCGACCGTCTGGTGCGCTCCGTTGGCGCCCACGCCGGACACCTGGGCGACGTCGGGCGATGCGCCTGCAGCAGCGGCCAGGCCAGCGTCGCAGGTGCCGGAGCTCCGAGGGTCGGAGTGTGTGCACAGGGCGCGGTGCCACAGCTGCCACTGCGGCGGCGCACTCCATCCCGACTCTCTGAATCCCAGCGGCGGGATGCTCGCCGGGAGATCGTGGGGAGGGGAAGGCGGGGTCAATGCCGGGGAGAGGAGGGTTTGGGGCTTGGGGAAGCGGATGAGGCGCCGAGGCGGACGGGAGAGGAGCGCGGCCATTGGCAGTGTTTTCTGCTCACTACGAAATGAGGACGTGGTTCGGTCGGGCTGTTGGTCTTCTCAAAATCCACCTATACGGCTGGGCGGACTGCTCAGTTATCAAACGGACCATGCTCAAGGCGGATTTTAGACTAGCCACAATGAAGAGTAATATACATTAATAACACTAGCTGAATGCCTGTATGTTGTCACGGGTCAAAAAATGCATTATGATCAAATAATTTTTCGAATTAAAAAATACGTGTCGGATATGATAGGACTGGTTTTAATTCCTGGACAAATTAATTCTCTCCCTCTTATTTCTTCCTAGGCAATCGTCGTATGTCTTTAAAAACTTCCCTTTGCATCATTTTATTCTCCTCACCCTTCCTTTCCCTTCACCTTTTTCCACAGTGTCGTGTAGGCAAGCCCTATTCAAAATCTTCTATTTTCATCTATTATGTCATCATTCAAAATATTATTTGATCTCCTTTTTGAATGGAAACTTACGAAGTCCTCTCACAACTAACTGGAAAGAAACATGAACTTCGATAAGTATAGAAACAAAGAACAAAATCATATTTTCTAAAAAAAATAGACCCTCTCAAACAACATATAGTACTCCCAAACCCAAAGTTAAATAGACCTACAAGAGATGTATGCTTAATGTAAAATATCTGACTTTTAGGTCACTCTCATAAAAGGTTATTTCTGCATCGATCAAATGACTGGAAGGAGCATCTTGAGTTCAAGCAGTTCTCTTTGAAGGCGTAGGTTGAGTTAAAGGCTGTCCTCTTTCTTCTCAAGAGGAACTCCTGACCTCCTTGAGAATATAAAGAAGCTTAACAAACCAAGCTCTGTGTGCCCTCTATCTTGACCATGGAAAAATACAAACTTTTGCAAAAAAATACAAACTAAAAATTCAAAGCCAGGATATTAGCGATAGTTAGTTCAAACTCGTACAGCCCAAAAAGCAATAGTTAGTTTAAACTCTTACAGCCCAAAAAGCATATGGTTTGATCGCCTCCAAGTTTCAACATTACCTTGAGCTTTAGACATGCTTTCTGATTTTGTAGAGTTAGAGATAAAAGCTCCAAGCATGACTGAAAATTGAGAGTGATGTGATGAGTTAGGACTGACAGGAACATTCAGTAGGACAACCAACACAAAAACTACGACGACATACTACCATCACATGAAATATGTAAATGTGCGTGCATTATTTAGGTTCTCAACATCTATCTCTCATGCTCTTCCGATTCACTTTTCTCCTATCCGAGCATCTCACTGCCAATCTATCAAAAAATAGCAGCCTCCCACGTAGATGGGGCCTCGGTCAACAACGCAGCGGGAGCAGAAATCAGCCTTCAGGAAGTACTCGTCAAGCTTGATATAGACCAATGACCACCTTGATTGATGACAGTAGCCCGTGAGAAGACGTTACACTCCGGCTCACCGCAGAAGTAATTCTACACACATGAAGACTTAGAAAAAAAAAGAATGAATGTCTTAAAAAAATTAAAAGCTACACATATAGAAGTGTAAAAAGGCATAAGTGGGGACAAAATTGTGGAATAGCTCTGATGAATGCACATAAGACTATGCGGCGCTTTGATTATCAGAGAAGATTAAATGCTCGTAAATCATAATGTACCCTTCACGATCATAATCAAATCCTGAGAAAAATAAAAATTGTTATCACCACAAGCCACATACAAGATGTCTAGAAAGCAAATAGCAATTGTCATTTTGACAGCAATCAAATATGACACATTATTCAGAAAAAGAATTATAAGTTCAACGTGCAGGCAACATGATACTAATTTATACACCCACAGTTTTCATGCGTACACCATGCGCCATTTGAAAACAGAGTACTCCCCCAGTCCCAAAGTAAGTATCTTTGATTTAGTATCTTTGATATAGTATAAACTGTACTAAACAAAATGAACTTATTTTGGGACGGATGGAGTAATCATTATCGGTATACATAGACAGTTCTTGGACAAACCGAAACCTACATGCAGCTGCAATCATGCATCAAAACTGCCAGTACAAAATACATCTTTTGAATGTTGAAATTTTACGGTTTGGTAGCCATCTGCAATCATGCATCCATTCTCAGAATCATATCATGATTGAAAATCTTCCAATTTGGTAGTATGCAGATTAATATAACAAGCAACAATTTGAGAGTTGGGAGACATTACTAACATGATTCACTTTTTACAGTGTAGTTTCACCATGATAAAAAATTCCCAATTTGATAGTCTGCACATCAACATTACGAGCAACAATTTTCCACTTTTTACAAAGCAGTTCATGTAGAAGATGGCAGAGAGGATGTGGGTTTGACACTACTGATCATCTGCAGATTTTGAATGATACCTTTTAGACCTTGTGATTAAAAAAAGATGTTGAACTATTAGCAGAGATTCAAAATCAGTCAAGGATTAGTTGATGAGCACTGTGATTCTACAACAAAGTGATCAAATTTTGAGTACCTCCCAATAAGTGTTTGCTTCACCCCCTGCTGTTGGAGACCCGGAGCAGGGGCAGGTTGGGGAGGCCACGGAGGAATGGGAGGAGGTAGGCGGGGCTGGGGTTGTCGAGGCGCGTGGGGCTCGGGAAGCTGGATGACGTCGGGCTGGGGTGGTAGGAAGGCACCGGGCTCGGGAACGACGACGACGACGCACTGAGCAGCTGCGAGGACGAGCAGGTGCTCATGCCCACCGACGAGACCCCACCAAACGGCCCGGACGACGGCGGCTTGTATCCCTGCCATGAATCGAACCAAACAATCAGATCTACACATCCAAGCAAGGCTGGCTAGATCCAGGAAACGGAAGGAGAGAAGAAACATGGGATGGGGGGCGATCTCGATCCCGAGACCAAGAAGCGAGGCTTCACCTTGCGGTAGGTGGTGCCATCGTCCTCCACGACCCATTCGGCCTCGCGGCAGAGCTCCTTGAGCACCTCGTTGTTGTCGCAATGCTTGGGGAGCTTGTAGCTGTCGAGAGCGCGGAGGTCGGTGAAGATCTTGGCGGCGATGGCCCGGCGCCGGCGCTCGCACCGCTTGTTGTTCTCCCGCTCCTTCCACGTGGGCGTCCGACCCAGCCCGGCGTCCGCCTCCGTCGCTGTAGGCGGGAGGAGGCCGGCGGCGGTGATTCCTCTCTGGAGAGAATAGGGAATCGAGAGCGAGGGATTTGGGGAAGGGAGTGGGAGGTGGGATACGGGGACGTGGGGATGTGCATTGTTTTTCTTTTTTCTTTTTTCTTTTTCTCGTGAGCGGAGGGACGGGGAGGCAGTCCGATTTTTCAGGAATCGTAGGAGGGTGGGGTGGAGGGGAGCGAGGCGATCGTGAAGGTTGAACCATCATAGGAGGTCGAACCATCACGACGTTTTCTCCTTTAATACTACCTCCGTTTCAGTTTACAAGTCCTACGCGTATACCTAGGTTGCCAATTTTATCACCCTAATATAAACTATATAACACAAAAATTATATCGTTTGAAAATAGAACATCTGAAGTTTATATTGGTATATTTTTTGTAATATATGACTTGTATTAGGTTAGTCAAATTGACGACCTTGGGATACGCGCACGCCTTGTAAACTGAGAGAGAGGTAGTAGTAGAGATATACGTATTTCTAGACTATGTTACTACCTTCATAGTGGGTAATAACATAAGTGTGGTAACATGCATAGCTTCATTTATTAGGTTATAGACTCATATTGCATTGGGACATGTGATGTTACAATAACTAGCTAAGTTACTACTACTACCTCTCTCCTCATTAACTCATTGCCACGTAAGCAAATTTGCTGAGTTGGACTCGATATTACTGCTGAATTTACTCCCATTGTGGCTAGTCTTACGCACGATACTTGTGCACGACCTTCGCCCGACAGGTGAATCCAGTAGTCGATGCTTTTTTTAAGAGGAAGCCATCATGACTAGTTTTATTAAAGAGACTGTCTATTTAACATCCGGATGAAAACGGATTCGCTTTCAGCCAGATTTTTCCACCAAGTAAAGGTGGACAACTGTCCTACTGTCTCTCTGTCCTGTCCGGTGTCCCCGCTCTAAACACAGCAGCAAACAGGAGCTTAATGGGTCCACGCCCCAACTCTTAAACACACTAGTGTCATGATCTTAACGGGTGAAAAATTCCAAAGTTACAGCCAAGCTTTCTTCCCATGTCCACCAAGCTAAAGCTAACAAAAAGAGAAGAAAAGGACGCCATCTACCCACACACACACACCTAAAAATACACTCTGGAGCACTAAAAACTAATTAAATTACACTAACAATTACATTGAAAAATGCACTGTAAAAATCTTTATGTCTACCAAGAATTACAATGCAAAATCACTAAAAATACACTGTAAATACACTAAGAATTACACTGAAAAAATCCATGTAAAACGCTGAGTTTAACACTATGAATTCAATATCAAGAAAAGAGAATAGAATACACACAAAAAAGGTGTGGAGAATAAACTAAATTACGCTGACTTGAACTTAGAATTACAATGATCTTTCAAATGTAATTACTATGAAGATCACGCTGAAACTAAAAAAGAGCTATGCACTGATACTACATGGCAGTGGCACACACAACTAACCAAAAATCATTATCAGGCAAGTATCCATAAACACCCTGCAAAAAATACCAAAAAGTAAGATTAGCAACACGCATGACAACAAACAGTACCTAAGAAAACAAAAAAAAATGACCAAAAAATAATTAACTACATGCTCCTTCACTCGGATTACATGCTACTGAAAAAGCAAATTCAGTTGCTGCACACTACAGTGTAATCAAATAAAGATTATGGTATAAATACAATAAGGATTACGGTGTAACTCCACTAGGATTACAGTGTAAAACCTACTAAGGATTATAAATCCACCAAAAATTATACCATAATCAGTGTAAATCCACTAAGATCACTAAAAATTACAGTGTAACTCCATTAAGAATTACACTGTAATCCAATAAAGATTACAGTGTAAATCCACTAAGATCACTAAAAATTACAGTGTAACTCCACTAAGAATTACACTGTTATCCAATAAAGATTACAGTGTAAATCCACTAAGACCACTAAGGATTACAATGTTCCTTCAATAAGAATTACACTCTAAAAATCAAAGAGTTACAGTGCATAACCAATAAGAATTACACTATAAAATCAACTTAAACTACAGTGTAAATCCATCAAGAATTACAGTGTAAAAAACCACTACAAATTACAGTGTAAATCCACTGAAAAATGCAGTGAAAATCCACTAAGCAGACAACACTTTGTGAACAAGGCCATACAAAAGTACAATTCAAAAGCGGCAGTACAAGAATGTAAATCTCTTTGCTACTAGAAGAAGTTAACCAAAGCAAGAGAAAGGGTAGTTTATGTTACAACAGTATTGTGCATACAGATTGGGCCAAGTTCATGGTCAGTGAAAATTACATCATGCAAAGAAACAAAAAGGCCCACCACGGGCTGCAAACACAAAATGAACAGGGGCTGATGCTGCCTAAGAATTGTGTAAAAAAAACTATATGATGACAGTTGAATCTAAAAAAAACACAGGTAGATGCTATCATAATACCACGGGAACAAAAAGAGGATTTGACATTATGCATCTGAATGCATGACAGACAGAATCACCCATGAACTGGAACACTTGCTAAGAATTACAGTGTGACTCCACTAAAAATTACATTGTAATCCAATAAAGATTACAATGCAAATCCGGTTAGATCACAAAGGATTACAATGTAACTCCAAATAAGAATTACACTGTAAAAATCAAGAGTAACAATGCAAAAACCAATAAGAATTACACCGTAAATTCAACTAAAACTACAGTGTAAATCCGCCAAGAATTCCAGTGTAAAAACCGACTGAAAATACAGTGTAAGTCCACTGCAAATTACAGTGTAAATCCACTAAAAACCCACTAAAAGTTCTAAATCAAGTGAAAACGCTAGCAAGCAGGAAAAAATCCAATTGAGCCCTTACACGAGTAGCTAAAATAACTCATGTGCAAAATACTGTAGTTGCCCTACCAATCTTCCTGAGCAACAGGGACAAACTCAAACGACCATTTTAATCTCCTCGTACACAAAACACCACCTAGCCCATAGATTCAGGGGAATTGATTGCAGCGACAACCACAGAGCAGTCAAATGTATACTTGGTACAAATTTCAGCGGGAATGGTAGAGGCGAAGTGATTCAGGGGAAGTGATTCTGCGCATGACAACCAGACGAATTCAAACAACTAAACGAACACAGAGCAATCGATCCTACAAAGACAAACCCTAAACTAGCTCACAAGACATATGAGATTCGATGCTAGTAACAACGCATCCACAAATCTACACCACCAAAAATCGCTGTGGGGATTACCAGATGGAAGATCCCAAAGGGACTAAGCAGCAGATCTAACGGACATAACCGGGGAAATAGGCCGGGGCGGGATCGGGGGCCAGCAGATGCTGCAGACCTCCGGCAGGGGAAAAGGCTCGGAGCAGGAGGGCGCGGGGAAGCCAGACTCCTGACCACCACCCTAGTGAATCAAGCGGAGAGGGAATCTCCAAATCGCCATGGACCGAGAGAGCTCGCAAACGGGCAGGGGAAAGCCAGCTACAGAGCAATGACCGGCGCGGGCCGCGGTACCCGAAAAATGAGCGGACCCGATAAGAACACATCAGCTGAGAGGACGAAAAAAAGAAACACGAATCTCCAGACAGAGAACGGACGGCTCACAAAACAGATGAAAGCCAAGATTTCATCTGGATGAAAAATAGCATTTTCGTCATTAAAACTCAAACAAGGTTACATCGTTTGCCGATCTGGAGCGCGCGCAAGCGCCACTTCCCTCAGGCCCGGCCCTAGTATCATGGTGGCCCTAGCGCGACTGAGGCACGATGAACATTAACATAGTAATATATATCCTTTTTAACAATATATATTGTATATCATGCAAATATAAAGCATTAACATAAAAATATAATTTTAGTTACAAAACAAGTCGTAATACACCATCAATATGTGATTATATGATGCAAATGAGTACAATGTATTCAACTATAAATAACTACTTGAATAAATACAAACTGGTGAGGGGGGGGGCATATGTCCCCTGTCCATGTTGATTTTTGGTCATGGCCTCCTCCCTCTCCGTGAACAAAGAACAGCTAGGGTACATCATCGGCGCATGCGTCTTAGTTGTGGTTCTCTTCATCGCCGCCTGGACAATCTACCTGTGCGTGCAGCGCAGACGCGTCGCGCACGCAATCGCCGCCGACCTGCAGCGCCTGGAACCGCCGATGACCTCTCTGGCACGCTGCGACGGTGAGCGCGTGCAGGCGCCGCCTGCTCCGTAGCTGCCTGGGCCGGCATGCCATGGTGACGGCACAGGAGGGCGCCGCTGCGATCCACCAAGGCCGAGCTATGACCCGGTATACGCTGTGGACGACGATCGCACTCCATGCCCTTGCATGGCTAATCGGCCCGACGCTACTACCCGCTTCGGTTCTACAAGACGGCGTTGGCTCCGTCGTGATGCCCCCGGTCAGCCGTCCTTCCCTCCATGCTTTCCTTTGCCGACGAAATCGTCGCCCCGGCCGGGCTACTTCTCGCTTCCCCTCCGGCTTCCTCGTCGCGTCCCATCCGTCCTACGCGACTCCGCGCGCAGCCACCGGTGAGTGCTTCCGCTGCTCTGCTATGTTTTCAGACCAACCGCCCTCATCGCGTCCCTCCATCCTGCATGACTACGCGCACAGCTGCAGGCGAACGCTTGCTCTGCTGTCGAGATCGTCGGACCAACCGCCCTCGTCGCGTCCTCTCAGTCCTGCATGACTCCGCGCGCAGCCGCCGGCGAGCGCTTGCTCTCCTCCCCGAGGATCCCAGGAGGAAATCCGATGTTCACTGTCGGACTCGCTCCGGCGGGAATCGATTGCCTCTGCACAAGTGGGGCTTGGATCCAGCGGCATCGACGACATGAGAATAGGACCATTTTTATGTATATGGCTTAGAAATGAAGTGTTTGATTATTATATTAAATTAATGTTATGAACTTTTTTTAATCATTTTATCATGGTATATTAATTTATCTAATTTTGATTTTATGTTTTAATTTGCTTTATGACTTGTTGCCACGAGGGACATGCCTGCGAGACCTTGTTCTAAAGAGAACCTAAGCTGAACATTACCTCCGAAATTGAGTTAAAAGGGAAGTGTTACTCCCTCCAATCCAAAATAAGATGACACTTATCTTGGATCGGAGGGAGTACTACGTAACATATAATGCCAAGCAAGCAGATGACGAGCACGATAGAACATGTCCATGTTTCCAGATGTTGATATGTTTAGACGATAGGTCACACACTCAAACGTGTTTAAAAAAAAGATCACCAGTGTGCACCTCTTCGGCATGAGTAACCTTGGGATTCTCCGATACTAGGATTGCAGGGCGTACCGGTGCACGACAAAAAGGAGATACGACCTCGACGCGAGGAAGAGCACCTTCGGGATCCCCTTCTTCCTTGGTGGCAACCCAATCGGTTGGTAGTCCCAGAAGCAAAAGTGGTGGCCACTTCGTCCTGTGAAGCAGAGTACATCGCCGCCGCCATTGCAGCATGCCAGGGGATTTGGCTCTCAGGCCTCCTCAGAGAAATCCGGAACCAGGAGGCTGCCCTGTCATTGCTCTTCATCAACAAGTCGGCAATCTCGCTATGCAAGAACCTAATTCTCCGTAATCGCAACAAACATATAAATCTCCGCTATCGCTTAATTAGGGATTGTGTTGAGAACAGTACTGTGAGCATGGAGTTTATCAGCACGAGCAAGCAGAAGCCCAATATCTGACAGAGTTTTTGACCCAGCCCAAAAACTGATGTCGTGCCAGCCCTTTTCGGGGTGTTGTTTGACTTTGTAGGGGCCTAGCTCGAATCGCAGGATGACATGGTCGGTAGTGGAGTGAGAACTACGCCATGATTATCTTTTCTGGAGAACTAAAACGAGGTAATATTTTCTGAAAAAATAAAAGGAGGTCGAGCGTGTCTGAGCAATTTTAGCATGCTTTTCACATGAGAGGTAAGAAAGTAAGAGCTACTCAGACCTACCATAAGTTACGCGACATTTAACTAGCAAGGTATAAGCATCTTTTATCTTGCCACCCAATGCCTCCTCTTTCAAAGTTTCAGAAAATTGGGGGCAATCCGTGGCAATGGGGTGGAGCACAGAGCATCCAGTCCTCATCCACCTAATTCATAGTATCTGACCATCCATAGACGTTACGATTCTTAAATTTCTACTACACAAAAGTGGGCGACACTGCAGGCTAAGACGTCCAGCCTGACGATACATTGTAAGTTGTAACTGCTACACACACGATCAGCACTTACTCTGACGGAGCACAGCTTCCAGGCTGAGGGGTGATCGTCAAGACGAGCCCGAAGTGGTTGCTGGGCAGCACAGGCTTCGTCCGCTCGCGACGCATCCAGTAGGCTTTCTTCTTAGACTTCCAGCGGATTACATCCACCTTCACGCATGAGACGCCGGGTATAGGCTCCCTCCCAACCATCTCGATGCCTTGGACCTTGAAATCCGGCAGCTTGCACACGAACCGATCCAGCCTCAGCTGTAGTTTCTTGGACGCTTTAGACAGCATGGCGTTGGCCTCCGTGTCGTACGTCCAGCCATCTTCACCCGGCTTCAGCTCAGCCCAGGCGTCAACCCAGCCCTCCGAGAGAGGGAAGGCCCCGTCTATCTTGTCGTCCCAGTTCATGTCCCCGCAGAATATCGCGTTGCGTGATCCTCTTCCTCCCAACAACATGAGGGACTCCTTTGCCTGAGCGACTCGCTCGTTGATGATCTAAAGTTTAAAACCATCATGACATACACTTCCGAAATCTGAAAAGGAAAAATGGTAACAATGCACCATTCATGGATTCAAATCAAACGCCTTTTTTGCTAAATCGAACACCTTGTTCATCATAACTGTCTTAGCAATCTCCTCCATGTCTGATCCAAGGTGTGGTAGTGTTAGTAATCTCTAAAGGATAGTGAGTTAGCCCACGTCAGTGCAACAACCTTAAGATATAAAGTAGCAACGGAACGCTGACATACTAAAGCAGTAAATATATCAGCATCTTCTCTTAAAAAGTTATACTATATCAGCATCAAAACCATGAAATGGGAAGAATTCCAACCATGATTTTGAAACTCAGAAAATACTACCTGCATGCAGAAATATGATCTCCCCATATTTTCTTTTGTTTTCGAGAATGGCCCCCCCATATTGGAATCGACCGTGCCTGCCTCTTTATAATATTCCATCTCATGTGACATCAAGCATTTGTATTCTGGCCACCAGTCGGATTTTTCCAGAAGCCCATGTATCTCTGGTGTAACCTCCTACAGTTTCAGATGAGGCCTATTCAGAAGAAAAAAGAAAATAAAGTAATGGATTGTTTTGACAAATTCTGTACCTGGAGGCATATGAGATCTGGGCTGTGGTGCTGAATAATATCTCCAAGAGCAGGAATCCTACTGTGCAGTTCATAATCCTTCCCGAAACACAAATTGTACGTCATGATTTTAATAGCCTTGCTACACAAACTAGTCTTAGAATCTCCTGTGGAAAGGTATTCAGTTTTTCCTGTTACATTACACCAGAAGCATGCATACGGAAAATCAGTCACAGTTGAAAGATCAAATCAGATTCTAAGCTGCATAATTGTAAGTAGCTAATTTGAACTAAAATAGTCACTTATTTCCAAACGGAGGTAATACATAGCTGGCCGTATTTGCTTTGTCAACCTGTCAAATGGGTTGGTGTCACCGTAAATGCCTCCAATTCAGGGAGCAATGTGTGGCAATCCGTGGGACACTGCAGGTAACAAAATTGGAGGCAATCCGTGGCGATGGGTTGGAGCACAGTGCATCTTCATCCACCTTTGTCATAGGATTCTCACTATTCATGGATTCAAACCAAACACCTTTTTTCTTTGCGAAATCAAACACCTTGATTCATCATGATTCTCTCCTCGTCTAATCCAAGGTTTGTTAGTGTTAGCAATCTCCACAGGATAGTGACTTAGCTCACGTCAGTGCAACAGCCTTAAAAAAACTAAACAAAGTACCAACGGCACGCTGAGATACTAAATATATCAGCATCTTCTCGTAAAAAAACAATGTATCAGGATCAAAACCATGAAATGGGATGAATTCCATGTTGGATAATCCAAACAATCTCAGTAGCGTACGTGTGCAAGTAGTAGAATAGGAATTCTATTCTGAGTCGGTTTGTAGTTTCCTAGTGTTAGTACGTGTACGTGTGTGTCAGGTCTGTGTTGATTAGGCTTAGACCTACTCGTACGTGTACTTGTAAACCAACACGGACACAACTACTACAGATTCCTAACCAACACGGTCGTGCTGCACCTATATATATATATATGTGCAGGGTGCGTGAGTTTTGTACCAGAAAAAACGAAAAGCAATAAAAAGATTATTACGAGGCATGACACGTGCCTCTGGCTAACTTTGAGTTGCTGTGTTCATGTGCGTGTGTTCTGGTCCCGCTGTTTGCGTGAGCGCCGGCGCGATATCAAGTGCTACAGCTAGTTCTTATACGTCAAGGCGAGTTGCGCGTATACGACCAGTTGAGCTGCAGCGTGATCGTGTGTTCGATCCTTGGGAAATTCCAACATTCCAAACATGATTTTGAAACTTAGAGAAGACTATACCTGCATGCAAAAATATGATTTCTCCATATATATTTTTCGTTTCGACAATGGTTTCCCCATATTGGAACCGGCGATGTCCTCCTCCATGTAATATTCCATCTCACGAGACATGAGGCATTTGTATTCTGGCCACCAGGCGGATTTTTCCAGAAGCCCATGTATCTCTGGTGTAACCTCTTGCAGACTCACATGAGGCCTGTTCAGAAGAAAAAACAAAAGAAGTAATGGATTGTTTTGACAAATTCTGTACCTGGAGGCATATAAGGTCTGGGCTGTGGTGCTGAATAATATTTCCAAGAGCAAGAATCCTGCTGTGCAGTTCATATTAATCCTTCCCGAAACACACATTGTACGTCATGATTTTAATGGCCTTGCTACACAAACTTGTCTCAGGATCTCCTGTGGGAAGATATTCACCATTACACCAGAAGCATACGGAAAATCAGTCACAGTTGAAAGATGAAATCAGATTGAAAGTTGCATAGTTGTAAGTGGCTAAACAGCTGCCGCATTTGCTTTGTCAGCCAGTCAAGTGGGTTGGTCTCCATGTGGCCCTTTTATCGAAAAAAAAAACTCCGGTTCAGGGAAATAACCCCTGCCAAAAATTAAGAGGCTAGCATATTATCTCAACAAAAATTGACTGAACAAAGTGAAGGTATAGTGTGTGAAAGAGCGCTGCATTTAGGCAGGAACTGCAAACTTAATTTGTATTGTAATTTTTAGCAGCCTTTATGCTATAATAATTAGCAACCAAGATGAAAACATCAATAAATTTACAAGGATATCCATTTTCCTTGGTAGTTCACCGTGTAATGCATCTCTGGCTATCAATGTAACCCTCACCTGTTAAGTGTTAACACGCGACAGATCCAAATGAAAAGGCCGCATCCAACACAAGAGCTAGATACGGAAATACGTAGAATGGAGAAGTGATCCTTGGCACATTCATCTATGCTGGAACGAAATTTGCAGAGAGAGAGAGAGAGAGAGAGAGAGAGAGAGAGATTAAATCTGAGGATGAACCTTCCTTGGCGGCCGCCTGGTGCGCTCCGTTGGCGCCCACGCCCTTTTCGGAGGACACCTGGGCGACGTCGGTCGACGCCGCGCGACCCCTTCTCATGCGCAACGGGAGGGACGCAGCGGCCAGGCCAGCGTCGCAGGCCCCGGAGTTCTGAGGGTTGGAGTGTGTCCATAGGGCGCGGTGCCGGTGCCACTGCCACTGCGGCGGCGCACTCCATACCGGCGGCGGAATCCTCGCCGGGAGATCGTGGGAGGGGAAGACGAGGTCAATGTCGGGGAGAGTAGGGTTTGGGGCTTGAGGAAGCGGAGGAGGCGCCGAGGCGAACGAGAGAGGAGCGTGGCCATTGGCAATGTTTTCTTCTTTCTACGGAAATGTTGACATCTGGTTCGGTCGGGCTGTAGGTCTTCCATAAATACAACCGGGACTCCTCTAGGCAGACTACCGGTCATTTACCTAGGCACGCTCAGTCACAAAATTATCATCTAACCGGACCTTTTAAATTCACCCCAAATGTCTCGGCTGTCACCTTATATCTGGAGTGAATATGAGACACACGGACACATTGTCACCTTTAGGTCGGCCCACTCCGACATCATAATATTCTGTTCCTATCCACAATCCGGACCCCCTCAAAAGAAAATCCCATCTCGCACCAACCCTAGCCATTTGCCACCTCATTCCATTTTCAGTCCGCTCCGCCTCCCAGTAGCTCTCCGATGATTTCCGGCCTTCTCCAACATAGCAGGCACCAGATCCGAGTCTGATAGCTCCAGATTCGTCGACTGGGACCTCATCCCCTGTGGAGATGAGGAGGAGTTAGTCGTCTGACTGGCTCTCCGTCGGTCCTGAGAGGTAACCTGAGTCCATTGTTGGAGTTACTCCAGTAGGAATCCACTGCCTCCGTGCAACTGGGCTTGGAAGGCTTGGATCCAACTGTGCCAGTGACACGAGGCGTGTGACCGCGGCGGATCCACGGATGGCGAGCGACTCGAGGTACATGCACGCCCAACCGGACGGGCCCGAACTGGCCGCACAACCCCTGCCATGGTTCCTCGCCCCCACAACGTCAAACTCTGATTGAAGGTGATGATGCACATGAGGCTGAAGATGAAGAGTTTGATCATCTTTCCCCCTAATGATCCAATTGGGCAAGCTAGAGTACAGACAAGAGCATGAGCATAATCCGTATGTTTGCAGTCAAGATCCCGATGTTGATCGTTGCTTTCGGAATCAGTTTCAACATAGGAAATATGAAGAGATTCTCAAAGTAAAGAAGTTTAAGGTGGCTGCTCATCGCAATTTGTATCTTGATTATGTGTGTTTCCACACTGAGTTGTATCCTGATGTGCACTCACCAAGACGGGGTTGATTCCATTTTCGCAGTTCAACAATACCTATAATGAAGACCTTGTTCTCTAGTTATTTCCCATAGTGTTCTTCAAGACCGACGAGGCTTGCTCATTTCGTTGCATGTTTAGCACTACCCCGTATGAGTGCATCTATGGTTGATTTTGTTTGATCAAGACGAGACTCACGATCTTCATCCCCATCAAGTCATATGGGCCACCAACGAAGGATTCAAATACAACAGATCTCGGGCAGAGGGGTCCAAGCTAAGTGTCTTGACACGATGATGACATTTTTTCTATTCACATTTAACATTTTTTTCAAATGCTTTATTAATATTTTTAAATGCAATATAAACATTTTTCGAACACATGGTCAACATTTTTTCTATACACATTTAACATTTTTCCAAAATGCTTGATTATCATGTTTCAAATAATTGTTCAACATTTTTTTAAATGCTTGATTTACATTTTTTATATACATAAAAAAATTCATCATTTTTTAATACATGGTCAACATTTTTTGTATACACATTTAACATTTTTGAAATGCTTGATCAACATTTTTTAGGTACTTGTATATTTTTTAAAAAGCTTTATTAATATTTTTATATACATGATAAAAATTCATCATTTTTTAATACATGGTCAACATTTTTCTATACACATTTAACATTTTTCTTGATCAGCATTTTTCATATACTCCTTAAAAATTCAAATGGTTGATTAACATTTTAAAATACATTGTAAAAATTTTGTTGGTATACGTGATAAACATTTTCTCTATGCACATTTAACATGTTTTAAATGCTTGGTCAACATTTTTAAATGTTTTTATAGTTTTTTTTGTAATATAGGAGTATATATTTAGAATATGTTAAAGTACAAACAAAAGTAAAAATAAAGAAAAAAACGAAAACAGAAAACATAAAGAAAGCAGAAAAAAAGAGGCTGTGGCCTCCAGCTCCCCTGGACACCAAAATGGCCCGGCCCAGGAGCGTACGATGGAAAACACGATACAGGGGCGCAGCGAGCGTCACATAGGAGGTCCCGAGCTCTTCTAAAAAAAGGAGGTTCCGAGCTCATCGTCCTCGTCCCCGCCCTTTCGCGCGGGTGTGCTCAGCCCGAGCCCCAGATCGGAGCCACGCCACCGGCGGCTGGCCGGCAACCCCCTCCGTAAGGTTCTTCTACATCCATCCGGGATCTCCCTTCTTCGCGCCACCGCGGAGTGGCCGGCCAGGGAGCAGCCTGTCCTGGCGCCCGAGACGGGAGGGGAATTGCCGGCGACCGGAGAGGAGAATGGAGGCGCTCATCGGAGACGGGCCTCTCCGGTAAGTGCGCGCGCGACTGTACGCTACCGTTCCAGATTTTTAGTCCCATTGCCACTTTAGCTGCGATTCCACCGTTTTATAGGGCTATCACCAAGTAGTAGAAGTACTGTAGAAGACAAGTAGAGAGTATAGAGTAGAGGTAGTGTGTATGCGGTAGAGCTACAGTATAATGATGTTCTTCCATAAGGAAGAATGTATTATTGATAATATTGTTCTTTTTCTACTTCGGTTATACTTTTTATTTGCTTTTAGAAGTCTGTCAGACAGTTATGCAAAACAGAAAAACATCATTGCAGTAAAGCATTACTCGGAGACCATTATCAGATAACTCAAGTGAAACAGTTATGCAAATAAACAAGTAAGATTCGTCACCTTTTTCAGAAAATATCTTACAATTGGATTCTCTAGGTTGTGATCAAGTCCCACAGCTTAAAGCCGTAAAATCACTTCGAATGAAGATGCGTATATGACTTAAGTCTTAGATAGCCTACTGAAATCAGATGGAAGAGCAAACTTAGGTAGCGTAAAGTCGCTCTCCCTGGTGCGGCACCATGTTGCTCAGCTCATGGATGGTTGATTTCGCATTATGAAGAGCCTCAGCTCTCTGCGTGTAACTACCCTGCTCCACTACCAACTGCTGCTGCTACTAAAGATGATTTCAGACATAAGTGGTGATACGACAATGTTCTCCTCCAAGTAACTACAGATGCAACACCTACATAGTCTAGCGGCTCAGTGCGTATGTTAGTGTTGTGCAGTTTAGCTATCAATCTGATACTCGCTCCTCATATATACAAGAATGAAAAATCCTGTCAATCAGTAGTTTATAGTCAAGTGCAGAGAGGTCTAGAACGATCTAAGACAAGTGATGTATTTCCTGATTCTGTTGCAGGTCACCATTCTTCAGTATGCTCCTCAAGATGGCGATGGTGGATGTCAGGGGCGACGATGTTAGCTCATGGCTGCAAGCAAGAGCATCTCTGTCTGGGATCAAGTATGGCAGCCCAGGCAGCAGTGGTCGTCACTTTCATGCCCGTCAGAGCTTGTGCGGTGTGCGGAAGACGATGGCGCCGTTGACGCCGACGACACGCACAGTGAGGTCGTTGCCACTTGCCAAGTTCGCCGGGCAGGAGTGCTCTGTTTGCTTCGAGCTGCTTGCAGACACTCAGTATGATCGTCTTCCTGCTTCTCTTCCCAGTTGAATAATCTGAACCTATGTAGTTGATTGTTCGTATTTGTTCGCCTTACAAGCATTTGACTTAAAATTATATTTACATGTACAATAAAATTTTGTGCAATTAATTGATCCTACATGGTTCAAGTCCTGGAAACAGCCTCTTACAGAAATGTAGGAAAAGACTGCGTATTATAGACCCAAAGTGGTCGGACCCTTCCCTGGACCCTGCGCAAGCGGGAGCTACATGCACCAGGTTGCCCTTTTTTTAATTGATCCTACATGCAAATGCATACATAATTACTTTGTTTGCTAAGTAGTTGTGCTTACTTTTGATCACATAAAAAACGAAACCATTAATAGCATCATATGACATGCACTCCAATGCTAATATGTGCATGACCAACATGCTGCAGTGGATGGGGTGTGTCCCACGTTTGGGAGTAATGCATGCTTTATTACTAGTTCTCTTGCATGCAGTAATCTATTTATGATAGTAAATGTTTCATTAACGATGCCAATTTATAAAGCTATAAAACTAACTTAACTTGTGGTCTTTAAGGGTCATATGTTCTTGTTTAGATATAATGTGACATGCTGCGCCAATGTCTCCTCCTCAGAGAGATGCAGGTAAAGAGGAAGCATCATCCAATCTCTCGCTCCCCCTAGTTAGCTTCTGAAACACCCTCCCATGGGTTTCAGTTGCTTCCAGCTCCATTCAGGGAGCTGTGATGACGTGACAATTGATTTCCATGTGCAGCAAAATGGCCACTATGAGCTCCATTCTGTTGATCGTTCATTTGAACCTGCCACTGGATCGATAGTTCCGTTTGCAACCTTCTATCATGAGTCCTATCCACAAGGCATAACCAAGAAAGACGTCGCTGACGGTGCTTCATCGATCATTCATAATCCTGGACCTCACTTGCCTCTCTTGTCGCCAAAACCTGAGATTTCACATCTCATAGGAGGTGGAATGGGATCATACAAGACGTATGAGATGAGCGGCAGGTTTATTCCAAGAAGGAAGGCCTCGAGTAAGGCTGTCAAGAAGGCTAATGTTGTCAAAGGGCAATGGACACCGGAAGAAGACAGGTAAATTGGAACAGTTTATGCATGCTTTGTTAAATATTGCCTCCACCAAAAGTTAAAAAATCGTCGCATTACTGTAAGTTATGCTATTAGTTGCTTTCTGCATGTTATCAATCAGTTTGTTCTTGCGAATTTTAACAGGAAGTTAGTAAAGTTAGTGGAACAGTTTGGACTGAGGAAGTGGTCTCAGATGGCGCAAATGCTGCCTGCAAGAGTAGGAAAGCAATGCAGAGAAAGATGGCACAACCATTTGAGACCTAACATCAAGGTTAGTCTCTCTAACTTGTGTTTGAACTGAGTAGCCCCAATCCTTCAATAAATTGTAGGCCTAAACGATGGAGATAACAATCAGTTTTGGAAGAAGCAAAAGGGTTAGAAGCAAGTTATATTAATCCTGTATCTGCTGTACTCCTGTACCAGTTGATTGGTAGGAAGTGCTCTGTTAGATTCCTGTCTGAAGTTCCCTCTCTCAGAGTCATCAGTTGCTGCCAATTCGAGCTGCTCTAATTGGCAGCAACTGATGACTCTTGCAGGAATACCTATAGAACATGCTTGTCCCTTTGTTTTTTTTTTGCAAGGTGTAGAACATGTTTGTTAAAACCAACCATTCTGAACTCACTCTTCCCTGGACACTTCTGTGCCATTGCAAGCAATACCTATAGAACATGCTTGTCCCTTTCTTTTCTTTTTTGCAAGGTGTAGAACATGTTTGTTAAAACCAACCTGTCCAAAGCAGCACCAAGTTACGGAAGGGATCCTCACAATTTCTCATTTAGGTTGTATATTCTTTAAATTAGCAAGATATCTTTTGGCTTGGGCCCTGGCCCATAAGCCAATAAGACATAAGATATATGATTTGTTATTTAGTTTGATTGTTAGGCATCTGTAGAAGATCCTTTAGCAGAAATTAATCGAGTGAGTACCATTTTCCCCTATTAACTTAAAAAGTCTACAATGTTTAATGGTAAATAACCATAGTGGGTAAATTTCATGGAAGAACACAAAAAATGGACACGAATATTTTCCAAATTTAAAATAGTTTTTGTCAAAGTTCTTTTTTTCTCTCCCAAAAACACTTCAGTCTGTGTATTATTCATGCTTTGCAATAAAAAATTGTGCATGGAACCACAAATGCAGAAAGATACTTGGAGTGAGGAGGAAGATATGGTTCTGATACAAACGCACAAGGAGGTTGGCAACAAATGGGCAGAGATAGCTAAGCGCCTCCCTGGGAGAACGGAGAACTCCATAAAAAATCATTGGAATGCAACAAAGAGAAGGCAATTTGCGCGGAGGCGGACCGGCACTAAAGTCAAGAATCCCAAATCAGGGACCCTTCTACAGAACTACATCAAAAGCCTTGGGATTGACTCTAGCAAGGTCATTGCTCCTCTAGATCCGAAAGAACCTTCATTGTCAGCATCTTCACCAGCACCCCCAACACAAAATCGGGCACATATGAATGATAAGTGGCCAGAATCCAACCCATCTAACATAATGGTCACCCAAGGAATATTCAGCACAGATGACAGACAGATTCACTCATGTGAAGAAATTCTAGTTCCCACACCTGATGACTTTTCTGTGGACATGTTTGATGGTTTATTTAACGCAGAGGAGGTGCAATACCAGGCTTACAACATAGATGATGCTGTTGACATGCACTATATCATCCACCATATTGATTATGCTATTAAGATTGACAACCATATTGATTATGCTATTAAGATTGACCATGAGATAGATATGAATATGACATGGGATGACGATGCGCTCGTAAACATTGAATCTGGATGATTGCCATTGGTGATGCCGACAGGCCCACCAGAAATCAAAACCGTGCATATGAAGGAGGAGGAGATGGATCTAGTTGAGTTGGTCACACATCCACAAACTTGCAGCTAGTGGACAAGAAAATAACCAGTGATATTATTACATATGTGTGCTATTTATACGGGATATGACGAACTTTTGGATGTACTATACTATGGGACATCCCGTTTATAGATGATATGACGACCTTCTGAATGCTTTCTACAGGCAATAGAATGACCTTTGAATGTATTATGAGAATCCATATTGAGAACAGACGGTGGTAAATAAGACCATGTGTATGTACATGGACTAAAAATGAAGTGTTTGATTTACATGTTGAATCAGTGTTCTGTACTTGTTTCTCATTTTATTATGGTCCATTTGTCTATGTAATCTTGACTTTCTATTTAAGTTTCGTGCTTGTAAGCAAAACAATTTCTAAACATCAAAACATCAAAAGATAAGAGAACCTACTGCGCAAAAAAAGATAATTAAGAGAACCTAAGCAGAATATTACCGTAAAATTGAGTTAAAAGGAAAACATTATATAATGTCAAGCAAACAGAGGATATGCCCAAAAGAACACGATACACACGTTTCGACATATTCCGACGAAACACCGGGGAGCGAGCAGCCCCACCTGAATATATATTTCTCAAAGCTGCAAAATACAGCGAGCGGGCCCATGGTACAGGGAGATCATACAGAGATCGGAAGACCTGATTGCAGGAGAATCACAGGAAAAGAGCCATCAAATACGGGGCCCAAGCTAGCAAGGCAAGGCATGTCTATCTTTAGGTTTGAGCTTGTACGCCCACAACTTCAGATTGTCAGCCGCTGCACGCACGGCCCGGCTGATGGCTGGACGCTTTTCAGCGAAACACGACGCCGTGGCGGTGGTTTCAGACACACCAGAGAAGCAGGGGGGGCCTGACTGTGTTCCAGTGTTTGTCCGGGGCTTGAAGTTCCAGATTGGGCGACAGCCTTGCTACCAGTTACAGTACTTAAAAAGTACTTTCTCCGTTCCTAAATAAATGGCTCAACTTTATACTAAATTTAGTACAAAGTTAGTATAAAGTTGAATAATCTATTTTAAAACCGAGAAAGTAAAAATTACTATAGTACAACTTCAGCTCACCTTGGCAAGTTTCAGCGGCAGGATGCATGTCAGGTTGTGTTGGGGAAGGGGTTTTAATGGAAGTCCTTATTTGGAGCAAAGAACGCCCTTACAAAAAAAACTTGCCATACTCAAAGATCGAGTCACCACTCACCACTCACCAGGACAACAAAGGGCGTGTTTGATTGCCTTTGTCATCAGTTCCTGCATCGCACGAACTTCTCAACCTAGCCTGGTTGAGCAAAAATAGGCCCTAATACGCCATATGCAACTTGATTGGTTGCCTGCATCCCTAATCCCTGCATTAGGTAATATGTAAGCGCACTTTGTTTGGTTGGCTGCATTGGCCCTAGCGGCACATGAACACGGCGTTTGGTTGCATACGGCGTACATGTTGTGCTTACCTTGCACCCTATTGGGTGAGCTTACCCACAATGATCACACCTAGCACACCAACGCCACAACACAGCAATGGTGACGAACTGGGCGAAGATGATGAAGTTCTTCAGCTTCAGGCCGAACTGACGATCCACCTTAGCAGCTTCCACTTTGACAGCTCCAACCTTGGCATTGTCGACACTGCTGCCTCCGTGCTTTCGCACCCAGGCGGAGTAAGCTTGTTCTGCTGCCTGCTTAGTCTTGAACCCTCTATAGTTGCTGTTGCTATACGATGCCACTTGTGCATTGGCTTCTTCCCATGAACTATAAACCCCTGGAACCTCACCAATGAACACGACATACCACTTGCCCTAGCAATGCACAAGAGCAAGAGTTGAAGCAGCAACAATGGAACACAAGTAGCAAGCAAAGTAGCACACAAACAACAATGGAGCAGAAGAGAAGTAAAGCATGCATGATCATACGGCATAGCAAGTTCTTTCTAGCACTACCTTGGTGTTAACCTACCACCACATCCAAAAGAGGGTGTCGTCCTACCACCGCAAGTTCACCATCAGCGTGAGGGGTTAGTATATACCAGCTCACCAAAATATACAGACCATGAAATAGTTTTTGAGCCCTAGCTACACAAAATGTACGTCGTCATCGTCATCGTTGTCGTTGTCGCCATCACCATCGCCGTTGGGGATCATGCACGCTCACAAGCAGCACTACTCTAGTAGTAGTGCTTGCCCAGCTAGCTCCTGCGCCACAGCATCCTGTGAGCGTCGGCCATGACAACGAACCCAACACCCTGGGCCTTGTTGTCAAGCAGGTGGCTGAGAGCTGCCATGAGAGCCTCGTCGCTGAAGCCACCCTGGGTCATGACAACGCCATACAGGTCAGGGTGGACGTCGAGGGGCTTGCACTCCCTGATGGCTGTTGTCACCTCCTTCACCGCCTCAGTCATGCTGCAGAAGACATTGATCTCCTCCTCCATCAGGCCTCCTCTCTTCCTCTTCCTATCTATGGGGTCAAATGGCTTGTCGAAGGGCTTCGCAGCGGGCTTGTCAGGGCCATCAAGGATCTCGACGTCCGGGGTCCCAGGGAAGTCAGGCATGGGAGAACCAAGAGGCTCCCCCGATCCCATGGCATGCTTCCCAGTTGCCAGCCCGAAGGAGAAGATGTGCTGCATCTGGTTATAGTTCTGGATGGGTGTGTTGAGGAACTCAGCGTCCCTTGGGTGGTCCTAAGAATGAAACACAAGTGTTGTTAGTTGCGATTAGGAGTAGGCAATGGTGCACAGTATGAAAAGGAAGAGGGCTGTGAGCTAACCGCGACATGGCCGGTGTAGTGCTCTGCCTCAAGAACTATGGAGCAAGTGTTCTCATCCCATGAGGCGCCGCTAAGGTCTCTCAGCTTGGACACTTGGATCCATCGACTTCTCCACTTCCTCAGGTGGTTGTACACCTAGGTGGCAGACACCTCTTGCCCAGAGAACTCTAACACCTACTTCGCAACGGTGTTCAAGTGCACCTCCTTGAAGCCCTTGTCAGTCCTAACTCCACTAGAGATGAGCTCACACATCTTGCTCAGCACGAACGTGGACATGAACAACTGCCACTTCATGTTGTTCGACCTACTATCCTTCTTTGCCTTTGCTGCTGCTAGCTTGAGTGCAGCGGCAGCAGCAACAACAACAGTAGTTGGCTCAACGAGCACTACTGGCACATAGAGAGAATTGGACTCGAACACCTCTGAATCAGGTGCCATTTTGTACATAGGCTCCGAGTCCTCGACAAACGATGGAGCAAACTGGCTGTTGTACACGACAAGGACCTGACTAAGATCTTGCGTCTGCGTGGTCATGTCCAACAATCGTAGCACGCATTGACAGTGAGCATAGCACACAACATATCGGACAATCCATGCTTCATCACTATCATAGCAAGCACATGCTTCATCACTATCATACTAAGCATACATGTACATGGTTCGTCACTATCATAGCAAGCACATGACCACCAATAGCTACAAAATCACAGATCTGAGTATGGTTCAACACAAGCACAAGGTTCAACTTCAAACTCTACTACTAATCTAGCCTACCACATGCTTGAACATCTAGCCCTACCACAAATTGTAACCACAACATAGCAACCAACCATATCAGCTCACAGATCAGACCATTAATCAACCATGCATCAAGATCAAACCCTAGCTGCAGCTCAGATCTAGCTAGAAGGAACAGTGAGAAAAGGGGATTGAACTCACAAAGGCCATGGCTGCAGCTTGAGGACGAGGGGGGGGGGGACGGTGGTGGAAGATGAACGCCGGCCGGTGAAGGAGCTCTGACGCCGTGGACAGCCGGCCGATGAAGATGCCCCACTTACCTGCTCGTCGGTACCGATGCGCGTCGGCGGGAGAGCGCGAACAGAGGAAGAATGGCGGCGGGAGTTGGGGCGGTGAGGGAGGGGCTAAATAGTGGATTCTAAAAGGATTTAAAATCACATTGCATTTATTTGTGACATACACAACATTTCATATTCAGATATTCCGCTAACATCTGTGTGATCTACGCATGAGAATCATCTACCATGCAACATGCATTACTGCATACTAAATAGACATATTTTATTTAACTGTGACATGTACAACTTTTCATATTAAGATCTGCTTATGCAGAAATTTTTCACATAGTGAAAAGTGTAAGGACTTATATTCTACACAATATTTAGAAACTATACATCCACTTATGTGTCAACGCGCAATGGCCGAGACATCCCTTGCTTAGCCAACAATCAGGAGAAAAATAGATCCCAATAAATATATAAATACAGACTAGTTAGGGCATATTTTATAATCTTGTCTAGCTCGTTCAGTTATATTTTTCTTTCTTCTAACATAGTTTTGGTCTCAGGTTTAGATCAAAACTAACTTGGTATATTTTATTGTATAACTTTTAGATCAAAACAAGGCCCAAACCTAAGTTAAGAAAATGCTAGAAGTGGTCATGTGATTCATCTCTATGGCCACACGAACACACGAGCGTGAGTACTCCTTCAAGTTTCTTCTCCCGTGTTTAAATGCACCCTTGTGGATAGTTAAATAAAAAATAGTTATTTTTAAAAAAAATCTGAATTTTTTACAAATATGCCTAAATTTTCCTGAAGAATAATAGATAGATGCGCCAAAAAAGAGTTTCTGAAAAGCATTTTCAAAGCAATATTTTAAAGCGTTTTGAAGTGCTTATTTTTTTAGTTTAGTCCAGACCTCCAAGAATGTCATTTCATTACTGAAATTTGCACACTGACAAAAGCTAAGCAACATTTGTTGTGAAATAATTTGATTTTTCTTTAATGTATTTTTATTTCCCCCTAGTTTAATATTGAGCATTTGAGGTCCAAATTAGGAGAACCATTTCGCTAAAAAATAGACGCACTGTTCGTGCTGCCATATCCGCATGGCCACCGACCTAGGTTGTCCTTGGGTTCGGCCACGTACCCTGATCCGTGGCAGAGCGCTCGGGTGCCTCAGCCATGGCGGCTTGGCACGTGGACACGGTCTCACGTGAGCCGCCCTCGTGTCCTCACGCCGCTCAGTGCCTTCGCCCCCGATGAGACCCCGCCGCTCTGCGCAGTTCTCTATATCCTCTCTGCTCCACACGTGTCGCCCTGTCATGCTCCGTACGCCGCGTCGACCTCGACCGACCCCCGACAAGCCGCCGCTCAGCGGCACCATTTTAAGCGGACCTCGCCACGGTCGTCTGCCGATCAGGAAAGAACTGGCAAAGCCACTCACTCACCAGACAGCAGTCACCACGTCCAGCTCCACACACCAGCGTCCGAGCTAGCACGCACTCGATCGCGTCTGTCTCGCTGAGCCACTGACAATGGCGTCGCAGCAGCAGAGCAGGAAGGAGGCCGCCTCGAAGCGGGAGGAAGGCGGCCAGGGCGGCGTCAGCCTGGAGGAGATCGGCAAGTTCCGCGCGGAGGCGCAGCAGAACTCGGCGGACGCCATCCGCGCCGCGCAGGAGCGGTACAACCAGAACCTGCAGCACGGCGGCGCCGCCGTTGGCGCCAGGGGGGCGGTGACCGTCACCCAGGCGCCCGGCGCCACGGTCGTCTCCTACCAGGAGCACAAGACCCTTCCCGAGGGCGCCCAGCAGGGCCGCGCGGCGCACGGGCACGGCGCCAACGCGCCGGCAGGGGGCACGACGGCGTCGTCTCGGGGCACCGAGATGCAGCACGCCGCGAGGCAGGAGGAGGGCCGTGGGCATGGCACGGCCCACAAGGAGCAGAAGGGCTCGGCGGCGGTCACCCGCGCGGCCGAGGGCGGCCACGACAAGCAGGGCAGAGAGAGCGCCGCGCGCGGCACCAACGCGCCGGCAGGCGCCACGGTGGCGTCTTCTCGGGGCGCTGAGAAGCAGCACCACACGAAGCAGGAGGAGGGCCGTGGGCATGGCACGGGCCACAAGGAGCAGAAGGGCTCGGCGGCGGTCACCCACGCCACCGAGGACAGGGGCAAAGAGGGCGACTCCGCGCGCAGCGCCAAGGACGCGGCCATGCAAGCGCTCGGAATCACGGGAGACCAAACTGTGGCCAAGGGCGCCGGAACCAAGGACGCCGGTGCGCATGGCGCGCAGGTCACCGCGGAAGGGACGGAGGAGGCCACGGCTACCGCCGCCGAGTACGCCAAACAGGCCGCAGCAAAGGCGAAGGAGGTGACGCTGACCACGGGCGAGATGACGGCGGAGTACGCGAAGCAGGCCGCCGTGAAGGCCAAGGACGTCACGGTGAGCACCGGCGGGACGGCCGCGGAGTACGCCAAGACGGCCGCCGAGAAGGCGAGGGAGGCGGCGCTGGCGGCAGGCAAGACGACGGCCGAGTACACGCAGCAGGCGGCGGTGAAGGGCAAGGACGTCACGGTCTCCACCGGCGGGACGGCCGCGGAGTACGCCAAGACGGCCGCCGAGAAGGCCAAGGACACCGCGCTGGCGGCCGGCAAGACGACGGCAGATTACACTCAGCAGGCGGCGGTGAAAACCAAGGACGTGACGCTGTCGACCGCCGCGCAAGCGGCGCAGAAGGCCAAGGAGGTGACCGCGGTCACGGCGCAGAAGGTGGCGGAGTACACGAAGGAGATGGCGGAGCAAGGGAAGAACGCTGCCGCCCAGGCCGAGGAGAAGGCGGAGGAGGCCGCAGCCCGCGCCGCTGACAAGGCGGAGGAGCCGAGCTTCGACACGAGCACGCAGGCCAAGCGCTCGGCCGCAGGGGCAGCGGACAAGACCCGCGACATGACCGCACAAACCATGAACAAGGCCGAGGACGCAACCGGAGGCACGGGGGACAGGACCGGAAGCATGGCTGCCCAGGTGAAGGACACGACCGGAGCCATGGCGCAGAAGGCCACTGACACGGCTGCGTACGTCAAGGACTCGGTGATGGGCGCAGCGGGAGGCACGGCGGACAACACCCGCGACACCACCGAGCAAACAATGGGCAGGGCCAAGGAGGCTACCGGAGACGCAGGGAATAGGACCGGGAGCATGGCCGCCCAGGTGAAGGACGCGACCGGAGCCATGGCGCAGAAGGCCGGCGACACGGCCGCGTACATCAAGGACTCGGTGATGGGCGCGGCGGGAGGCGCCGTGGACAAGACCCGGGACGCCACGTCGCAGGTCGCGCAGAAGACAGGGGAGGCGACGAACAGAGTGGTGGAGACCGGCAAAAGCGCCACCGGCGGCGGCATGACCGGGACGGCCAAGGCGAAGGTACGTGCACCGTCGTGTCCCTCCACGAGTATCTGATTCTACGGTAAGTGTGATGTATCCATGGTTGATGGCTCAGCTATGACGTGTGCATGCAGGGTGAAGGCACCGAAGACACCAAGATCGTGGAAGACGTGCTGGAAGCGGTGGGCGCGGGCATGGAAGCGGTGGGCGCGACGGTGTACGGGATAGCGCAGCACACCAAGGGGATCGTCGCCGGCGAAGAGGAGCTCATCCCGGTCGAAGGGGAGGCCGGGAAGGTCGCCGGAGCCGGTGAAGGCAGGAAGAAATCCGAGTGAGCAGATCCACACGTACGTCGCAGCAAAAATGTTAAGAGAATGTTGGTTGTGCAGTCACTGTGATCAGACACGGTTAAAAGGGTGTTGTATATAGTTGTAATACTAAGTAGTGCACTATATGGAGTGCTCAGGTGAGTCGAATAATGGTCGTTTATAGGTAAGAGGGACTATGTCCAGATGTTGAAGCTGCTGCTACTAGTACGTTTGGAAGCGCTCAGCTAGTAGAATACTCAAATCTTATGGAATGAAATGGCTATGTAGTGTGATACATCGTGCACTTAGCCAAGTGAACTAGGTAAATGTTCGTGTAAATCTGAAGTGATACTTGTCCACTTCAATATTAGAATCATCAAGCTCTATAGGGGGAAACCTATCACCTTGGGCTTAAGAGCATCTCTAGCTGTAAAAACAGTATACAGTTCCGAGCAGTTTTACGCCTCCTTTGGTTCTAACTAGGAAATAAAAAAAAAAGTATCACACACCTTCCCACGGGTCTACAGCTGCCTCTATTTCAAAGTGACATCTTTTTTTAAAGTAGTAGCTAATCTAAAGTAATTTATTCAGATACTAACTCATTAGTTCCTCTGAAAAAATTAGGATATTAGTTCTATTTCTATCTTCTTCTGCCTAACTTCTACCCATTCGCTAGTATCGTGAATATAAATCTCCTAATAATAAAGTTACACAGATAAGATACTAAAATAATGACAAAACTATCAAGCTACTGGATGAGTTGAATTATCCGAAAATCTAGGAAGAACTATTCCAATGAAGCTATTCTCGTTGTTTAATCTCAACTCAGATACCAAAACAGCAAAACTCTACAGAAGAATTTAAGACTACGTCTTCTTTTGATTACAGATATCCTACTAAATAGCAGATTAAATTATCGTGACCATTTTCTTCTAAAAAAGAAACATAATTGTTTTCTTAGAGCAAACATGCATGCATTGTTGCTCACCTCGTGTATCCCATGAAAAGAAACATTGGCGATGAATGACAATGTGGCAAACTTGTGTCTGCAGCTGCTGCCTGCACCAGGTGCATGGTGCCTTCGTCTCCTCTGCCTCGTCCATCATCTTGTTTCCTCGAGCGCCGCCCGTCTTCTTCTCTCCTCGGTCGCCTCGCGGCGTCCCTGCTCGACCGACCTCGGCCCGCTGTTTATGGTTGTTCCGAGCAAGTTTGCCATCCATGCATCCCGCTTCACCGTCCATGCATCCAGCAAGTTTTCTTCCTTCATGTGATTTCTTCACATCGATAGCAATCTGCGTATGTACGTCCGTTCTCTTGTAGGAATCATCTTGCAGCCAGCTTCTGGATATGTGCAAGTTTTACATGTATATTAACTGGTGTGGTTTGATAGAAGAAGTCGAGGTGGGACTATTTGAAGATTAGGAAACCCTCTGTCAAAGCATGAACAAATCCTAGCTGCACGTATATTAACTGGTGTGGTTTGATAGAAGAAGTCGAGGTGGGACTATTTGAAGATTAGGAAACCCTCTGTCAAAGCATGAACAAATCCTAGCTGCACGTATATTAACTGGTGTGGTTTGATAGAAGAAGTCGAGATGTGACTATTCAAGATTAGGAAACCCTCTTTCAAAGCACGAACAAATCCTAGCTCTGCTGGTTGCAGCGAATTAGGTTCGTGCCAGAGGTTGTGAGTTGGATCCTGCTTTCTGCCATCTATTTTTTGCGTTCTTTCATATAGTAGATGGGCCGGCAAAGTTGAGCCACATTGACGACGGACGAAAATCTGGCCCACAGCGGATAGCCTGGCTCAGACAACGGATGAAAATCATCGTAAATATGGGCAGGGATATATAGATAGATTATAGTACCATCTCGCCTATATGTTTTAAATTTAAACTGAAATTGTAAATTCACGGGAAGAAGCGTATTATAACGGTGAATCCGACAAAATTAATCCGTACTTTATTATTAGGAATAGATTTATAGGAATCACTAGCCTATTTGCGCGCGGCAGCACGCCACGCCTGTGAGAGTGAAAGCATGTTTAAAGATGCATTAGTTTCTCTTTTTGAAATTTGAGAGAAAGTATGGTTAATTTTGGTACATCTTGTCGTGTGTTGATTTCAGCAGCGACGTAGACAAAACAGAACTTGCATTTGCCTCATAAAGTACACAAAGGTTACAGTGTCAAGGAGGTATTTATTCCTCATAGTGCTAGCATGAAAATGTGTTGCCAACACCTCATTAAGATGCACTCAAAGTACCAACTCGGAAACGGTGGATTCTTTGGTATACAACTTTTTTAATACATGCCAAAATAGTTACATCATACAACTACCCACTAAGAAAGCAAAAGGTGATATGCATACTGAAACAAAAGAGTAAGACGTCCTACAGACGACAAATTATTTCTTTGTAAACTACATTCCTGGTTTCAGAAGTGGAACAACCATTACCATCCTCTATAAGAAACTTAAGTCCATTCCGAGAGGTAACACGGGACCATGACAAAAAACGGGCTCTCGAAGATAGACACAAACTTTCGATAGTGTTTGACCTTGGCTCTTGTTGATTGTCATCGCATAACACAATCGAACTGGAAATTGACACCTTCTCAATGTGAATGGCCATTTGCACCCTGTCGAATTAAGAACTATCCGCAGAATGCACACACGTTGACCCTTGTTTGTACCAGTAATAATTTCTCCTTCCAATACTTTGTCACCTAATCGGGTGATAATCAACCGCGTACCATTACACATGCCCGATGACTGGTTAATGTTCCGAAGAAGCATGACAGGAGCACCAACTTTAAGTCCAATTTTGTGTCGTGGAAAATTGTTGATAACTATAGAATTCAATAATTCAGGCGGATAAAATAACTCCATTTCATCGATAGGATCTGTAGATTTTGATATTGAATCACAACTTAAATAATCAGTGCAATCTCCTGGAACATGGCCGAAAACTACATTGTTTAGTTCATCCACAACATTATTGGTGGGACATACAATAGCACGTTGTGATAAATAATCACCATTATCATAATTCAAGTGGAAATCATCATATATATTGTTAACAACAGCATGCATATGATCTCCCATGGGGTTTAACACCAAATCCTCAGGAATGGGAATCCAAGACGGTGTAGTCTCATCATTCTTACAATGCATAGCAATGGAGCCATTACCAATATTTTGCACCCAATCAGAAAAATCTGCTAACTCAACATGTTCATCTCAGCACAAATTAGGATTTGATAGCCGCATATTGATATGCAACTTGAAAACTTTCATATGAGCCCATAACGGCGAGCTCATCAGTGAGGCACCTATAGTGTCGTCTCTTGTTCCACCTTCAACGACTTGGTAAAATTTGTCTAAAATCACTGCCGAATAAAAATGTCTTTCCTCCGAATGGTAACAACCGATTTTCTTCATTCTCAGCTGAAAGAACATCCCTCAATGTTCTATCCAAAGCTTCAAAACAACAACGATGAGTCATTGGAGCTTCATCCCATAGAATAAGACATGCCCTCTAGCATAACCCAGCCAACATAGAACTTCTTGATATACCACATTGACTCTGTTCATGAACGTCAAGTGGAATTTTAAACCTTGAGTGTCCAGTTCGGCCACCTGGTGATAGAAGAGATGCCACTCCAGATGTGGCAACGGCGAGCACTATTTGCTTTTCAGACCTAAGGGCAGCAATAATTGAATTCCAAAGGAAAGTTTTCCCAGTGCCACCATGTCTAGAAACAAAAAATACTCCTCCTTTGTTTGCATGAACAACACCCATTATTTCAAAGTATATATTTCTTTGTTCATCATTCAATTTTTGATACAGTGATTCTGATTCGATAGCCAACTTAGCCGCATCACAGCTTAACTCTTCAAGAATCAACCTATTTAAGCATTCATTCTTGATAGGTATCTTGCGCGAGGTTAAGTTGAAAGAACCAAGGTACGATCCATTTTTAATAAACATAGAAGATAACTCACAAAGGAATTGATCTTGTAGAAAATCTTCCGGCACTTTTGTAACGCCCCAGATATAACTTTCCCAATTTGTAATCCAACTCTTGCCGTTTCCGGCGTTAAGTTATATTTATTTCTCAGGTTCGGGTCTTTGCCTCCGTGTATTGTTTTCGTTTTCATGCATCTCATATCATGTCATCATGTGCATTGCATTTGCATACGTGTTCATCTCATGCATTCGAGCATTTTCCCCGTTGTCCGTTTTGCATTCCGGCGCTTCGTTCTCCTCCGGTGGTCATTTCTAGCTTTCTTTCGTGTGTGGGGATTAAACATTTCCGGATTGGACCGAGACTTGCCAAGCGGCCTTGGTATACTACCGGTAGACCGCCTGTCAAGTTTCGTGTCATTTGGACTTCGTTTGATACTCCAACGGTTAACCGAGGGACCGAAAAGGCCTCGTGTGTGTTGCAGCCCAACACCCCTCCAATTTGGCCCAAAACCCACCAAACTCTGCTCCATCACCTAGAGCGTTCAATCACGATCGCGTGGCCGAAAACCGCACCTCATTTGGACTCTCCTAGCTCCACTTATGCCTATAAATAGGACCCCCGTTTTTCGGATCTCCTCCTACCTCCGAAACCCTAAAATTCATCTCCGCGCGGCCGAACGTGTCCACTCCGCCGCCGGACGTGTCCACCCCGCCGCCACATCACTCCAACCAATCAGAGCGCGCCACCTCAGCCCCGCCGCCGCGCCCGGCCAACCGCACGCCGCCACCTCAACCGCGCCGCCGTTTCTCTCTCTCCGCGGCCTGCCCGGGCCCAGATCTGGCCCGCGGAGCCCGGTCGCCGCCGCCAGCCGCCCGGCTCTCCTCCCGCCCGAGCCGCGGCGCCCTCCCCGCCGATCCGCTGCGCCGCCGCCCTCCGCCGCTCGCGCCGCCGTCCTCCGCCACCACCGCCGCCGCGAAGCTCCGCCACCACGCCGCCCGCGCCCGACCGCCCCTCGTCGCCGGCGCCGCCCCGTCCAAGCCCGCCGCCGTCCTCGGGAGCCGCGCCAAGGCCGGCTTCTTCCTCTCCTTCCCCGGCAACGACGAACTCCGGCGACCAAGTTCCGGCCAGCTACAGTGTTCTGGCGTTCCTCGGATTGCGTGCCAGATCTAGATCTGAAAATATCTCCCCTCGGTTGACTTTTTCCCTCCGAACCCTAATTTTTTATGCGATCTTTGACCTGCTGTAACTTTGCATCCGTAGCTTCGTTTTGGACATATAATATATCAAAATGTTCGTCTCGACGAGTACATCATTTCATTACATTGCATCATTTTCATTTGAGTTCATCTTGATGCCCGAAATGCTGTTAGAAGAGGGCTTCGTGAGTTAATTGCCAGATCTGCTAGTTCATCTTAGACTTTTGTCATTTTTGCCATGATTATTGTGTGCATGCTATGCCTGTGAGTCCTTCATATGTTTTGTTAAGCATTTTGTTATATTTCCAAAGGTGCAACCCATGCATTTTTAGGATGTGTGTGGTGACTTGTGCAAGCTTGCAAAGTGAGGCACCCGGTAAATCAGTTTTCAGGGACTTAGTAGTTTTCACTAAGTATGGGATTATTTAGTTCATGATGCCATATGTTCAGCTTGTTTCCTAGTGATCCGTGCCTCTTTTGAGGATGATCAGTAAAGGAGTTTTGTGAATCATGTTATGCTCTATCCATCCATGTCTTTGTTTGCAATTATGGAGCAACCTATATTGAGTCAATTGAGCTCTACTTTTGCTTCGTGGTGAATCTGGGCAGATCGTCAACTCATTTGCGATTTTGCCGATGCTATTATAGTTGATCCGTGCATGCTATGCCATTGTTCTTGCCATGTCTAGATTGTATTTTGTGCCTTCTTTATGGATGTATGCTTGCCTTGCCATGAATTGCACCGTAGTGAGTGCATCGAGCTCGTTTACATGCCTTCGTGAGTTATATTTCAGCATGTCTTAGTTTTCACTAAGTCTGAAAACTGATTGTGTTTTAGCTATGTTCGTGTGCCTGTTAGTATATTTTGTGAACCCTTTTGGCCCCAGGTCACTTTGGGTCTTTTGTTAACCTTGTTGAGTAGCTCCATGCCATGTTCTTACTTGTCTTAATCAGGTCATGTATCATGTTGTTTTGTTGCTCCGAAGAGGGCTTCACGATCTGAAATTTCAGACAAGTGTTAATTTCATTAAGTCTGGAATCTGTTTTGCATTTGTGTTTTTGCCATGCTTGTTTGAACCTCATAATGGATGAATTGGCCGTGGCTCAGTGCTAGTCTTTTGTTAAGCATCTTGTGTGCATCCCTGCCATATATTTTCTTGTCATGTTTGGTGGCTGTAGCATGTTCATTTCATTGCATTTAAATGCCTACTTGCTGTAAATTGCAGACCGGTGTCATTCTTAAAACGCTTGCCATTTCCAAACTGTAACTCCGATTCCGATGATCTTTATATCGTTTTCAAGCGATTTCATCTCATCTTTCCAGTGGCACACTTGGAATTCCAAGTTGAGGCCAGGTTCATGCATTTTCTATCATATCTTGCATTTTGCATCCCGCATCGCATCCCGCATAGCATATCATCTTTGCATCGTATTGTTTGAGTTTGCACGTGGTTGATTGTATCCTTGTTGCTTGTTTGTCTTGTTTGGGTAGAGCCGGGAGACGAGTTTGCTACCGAGGAGCCCGTTGAGTTTGCTTTTGAGGATCCAGTCAACTCTGACAACTGTGCAGGCAAGATGATCATACCCTCGAAATCACTACTATCTTTGCTATGCTAGTTTGCTCGCTCTCGCTATGCCAATGCTACGATGCCTACCTTTTGCTTGTCAGCCTCCCAATTGCCATGTGGAACCTCTAACCCATCATGTCCTAGCAAACCGTTGATTGGCTATGTTACCGCTTTGCTCAGCCCCTCTTATAGCGTTGCTAGTTGCAGGTGAATATTGGAGGCCGTTCCTTGTTGGAACACCTTTTATTTACTTGTTGGGATATCATTATATTGCCATGTTATCTTAATGCATCTATATACTTGGTAAAGGGTGGAAGGCTCGGCCTCTCGCCTAGTGTTTTGTTCCACTCTTGCCGCCCTAGTTCCCGTCATATCGGTGTTATGTTCCCGGATTTTGCGTTCCTTACGCGGTTGGGTTATAATGGGAACCCCTTGATAGTTCACCTTGATTAAAGCTTTTCCAGCAATGCCCAACCTTGGTCTTACCATTTGCCACCTAGCCTCTTTTTCCCTCGGGTTTCCGGAGCCCGCGGGTCATCTTATTTTAATCCCCTCGGGCCAGTGCTCCTCTGAGTGTTGGTCCAAACTAGAGTCCTGTGCAGCGCCCCCTCGGGGAAACTCGAGGTTTGGTTTTAGTTGTATGGAGCGCTCATCTGAGTGTGCCCTGAGAAAGAGATATGTGCAGCTCCTATCGGGATTTGTCGGCACATTCGGGCGGTGTTGCTGGTCTTGTTTTAACCTGTCGAAGTGTCTTGAGTTACCGAGATACCGAGTCTGATCGGAACGTCTTGGGAGGAGGTTTATTCCTTCGTTGACCGTGAGAGCTTGTCATGGGCTAAGTTGGGACTCCCCTGCAGGGATTGAACTTTCGAAAGCCATGCACGCGGTTATGGGCAGATGGGAATTTGTTAATGTCCGGTTGCAGATAACTTGAACTAAACTTAATTAAAAATGAATCAACCTGTGTGTTACCGTGATGGCCCCTTCTCGGCGGAGTCCGGAAAGTGGACACGGTGTTGGAGTTAATGTTTGCGCAGGTTGTTCTCTAGCTTCTCGCCCGTGCTTTGCCTCCTCTTCTCGCTCTCTTTTGCGTATAAGTTAGCCACCATACTTGCTAGTCGCTTGCTGCAGCTCCACATATATTTGCCTTACCATTCCTATAAGCTTAAATAGTCTTGATCGCGAGGGTGCGAGATTGCTGAGTCCCTGTGGCTCACAGATACTATAACTCCAGATGCAGGTCCAGGTGATTCCGCTCCAGGTGACGAGTACGAGCTCAAGTGGGAGTTCGACGAGGACTCTCAGCGTTACTACGTTTTCTTTCCCGATGATCAGTAGTGGTGCCCAGTTGGGGGTGATTGGGACCGTGTCACATGTTGGGTTCTCTTCTATTTTGGCACCGTAGTCGGGCCATGAGTGTTTTGGATGATGTAATGTTATTTATGTTCTTGATTGACGTGGGAGTGTAAGCCAACTATGTTCTTCCCTTTATTATTCATACTACATGGGATGTTGTGAAGATTGCCTAACTTGCGACATATGCCTTCAATGCGATTATGTCTCTAAGTCGTGCCTCGACACGTGGGAGCTATAGTCGCATCGAGGGTGTTATAGGTTGGTAATCAGAGCCTTCCCCGACCTTAGGATCCCCATTGCTTGATCGTTTTTAGCGGCCGAGTTGTGTCTAGAAAAATGTTTTGAGTCTTTAGGAGTTATATATCGGAGAGATTAGGAATTCTTTTTACTTCCCAGTCTTCTCATCGCTCTGGTAAGGCATCCTGACGTAGAGTTTTGACTCTTCTCTTCTCAAATTTCACTAAATCTTTTTTAGGATCACGCGAGTATCTTGGAATCGTTCCGATGGCTTATGATGAGAACATTGTCTTGGTGCCTCCTGTCAGGGGTTTAGTGGAAGTGTCCCGGGGAGTTGAGCTCTGAGGTGTTGTCATCATAATTTTATCGTTGCAATTCAGGAATACTTGAGATATGTTCGCCGACATCGAAAATCTCTTTTATGCAGTTCGTTGGTGAGATAACCTCGACGCCACCCAGTACTGGGGCGGGAGTTTGGGAGTATCGCCATAACTTGTATAACGGATGCTTTTCGAAGGTTGAGGTAGATGGTTTTCGAAGGTTTCTTGGTTATGTGTTGAAGGATGGATACAGCTGGATGTAGGATTTGCTAGTTTGGGTGAGATATTATGCTTCCCCTGTATCCCCAACACCTGATTGCATAACCAGAAAAGTTCGGGAGTTTCATAGGTGGGAATTCTAGTAGCTCTAGTTCTTCTTCCACGGATATTGGTTTGAGATTGGGATTTCTTACCGATTATTCGTTCTTGATCCGTACCTTGTTGATTTATTTCTCTACCTTAATTCTACGGGGCTTCTCAATTTATGGATATGTGACCACTTCAAGAGGAATGCATTCGTTCATTTTGTTCGGATGTGAAGACTATATGTTGCAATTTTCATTCCGTTGGATTCAGCTTCAATATTTATCTGTCAATGTGCTAATGGTGGTCAACCTCTTCAGGATGGCTCCTCCAACGCGCACGACTCCGAATCCTGATCCGCCACCATCCCCACCTCCTCCAGAGGCATGGCAAGCTATGATGGCCGCAACCAATGCAAACACACAGCTGATCATGCAAATTCTTCAAGAGCGCAATCAAGGCAGTCAAGGGAATCAAGGCAGCAATCAGAGTCACTTTGCTACACTCAACTAGTTCCTTGCTAACGGGCCAAAGACTTTCAGCAATTGTGTTGAGGCAACCGATGCTGACGATTGGCTTGTGGATCTGTGTAAGCATTTCGAGTGCAGCAACGTCAGGACTGAGGACTTTGTGAAGTTCGCTTCCTTCCAACTCAAAGATCAAGCTGCAGAATGGTTCCAACAGTACAAGGATTCCAGAGGTGGACGTGTTATCACTTGGGATGATTTCCGTCGAGATTTCCGAGCTCATCATATTCCGCAGAGCGTGGTTGAAAGCAAGCGTGAGGAATTCCGCAATCTGAAGCAAGGCTCTTTGTCTGTCTATGACTACAACAAGTTGTTCCAGAAGCTTGCCCACTTTGCCAAGCAGGACGTGCCTGATGAGAAGAGCATGATATATCAGTTCAGGGGTGGTCTCAGAGAAGATATCCAGCTCGCTCTTGTCCTCTTCGAGCCCTTGAGATACGATGAGTTCTACAACATGGCACTGAAGCAAGAGGCTGCTCAGTTGAGGTGTGATGCTTCCAAGAAGCGAGTCAGAGATGTTACTCCTTCTTCCTCTACTCAAGTGGCCAAGCAGCAGAAGTTTTGGCTTCCTCCTCCTCCGTTCCGTCAGCCGTATCAGCAGAAGAGCAAAGGTGGCAGTGGTTCTTCCCACCCACCCAACCCGGGCTTTCAGAACAAGACTTCGTCTCAAGCTCCAAGATCGAGTGCTCCGTATCACCGTCCGCTTTCAGAGGTCACGTGCAACAAGTGCCAACAGAAGTGTCACTATGCCAACAAGTGTTTCAACCAGAGGCGTCTTCCTCCTCCTCCTCCTGTCAGATCGGCAAGTACAGCTGTGGTCAAGCATAACCCCAAGCATGCCAAGGTCAATTTGATGAATGCAGCTCAGGCAGAGGACTCGTCAGATGTGATCATGGGTAACCTTCCTGTTAATGATATTCCTGCAAAAGTTCTTTTTGACACGGGTGCATCGCATTGCTTCATTTCTAAACCTTTTGCATCAAAGTATGAGTGTGTTATCAGTATCTACAAAGTTCCCTGCAAATTGTGTCACCGGGCAAGCAGATGACAGCTAACACCTGCGTCCCTGAGGTTACTATCACATTGGGTGACTACAAGTTCCTTTCTTCCCCAATTGTTCTTGGTAACTCGGATATTGATCTTATTCTCGGGATGGATTGGCTTTCTAAGCACAAGGCACATCTTGATTGTGCTGCCAGGCAGATTCAATTGACTCATTCGTCTGAGGATGTAATTGTCTTTGCCGCTCGGGATAATACTATCCGTCTGTTTTCTCTCAATGAGAAGGGTGAATTGGACGCTATTTCGCAAATTCCAGTCGTTTGCGAATATCAAGACGTCTTTCCAGAAGAGCTCCCAGGAATGCCTCCGCACCGGCCAGTTGAATTCGTTATTGATCTTGAGCCTGGTACGGAACCTGTGTGCAAACGTCCTTACAAGCTCGGACCTGAAGAGTTGAAGGAGCTGAAGAAGCAACTCGATGAGAAAGAAAGAATGGGTCTCATCCGGCCTAGTTCTTCTCCGTGGGGTTGTGGTGTTCTTTTTGTGAAGAAGAAGGATGGAACGGACCGACTTTGTGTTGATTACTGTCCAGTGAACAAGAAGACCATCAAGAACAAATACCCTCTTCCCAACATCAATGAGCTGTTCGAACAACTCAAAGGTGCTCAAGTATTCTCCAAGCTTGATCTCCGTATGGGTTATCACCAGATTCGCATTCGTGAAGAAGATATTCCCAAGACAGCATTCAGAACAAGCTTTGGTTCATATGAATACACTGTCATGTCTTTTGGCCTCGCCAACGCTCCTCCGACGTTCTCTCGCATGATGAACTTCATCTTCAACGCCTACACTAATGATTTCATTTTGGTCTATCTCGACGACATTCTGGTTTTCTCGACGAACAAGGAAGATCATGCTAAGCACTTGCGTTTGGTTCTCGATAAGCTCAGAGAACATCAGTTCTACGCCAAGTTCTCCAAGTGTGAATTTTGGCTCGATGAGGTTCTTTATCTTGGTCATATCATCTCTGCCAAGGGCATTGCCGTGAATCCTGAGAAGGTGTCTGCAATTGTGAATTGGGAACCTCCTCAGAATGTGAAGCAACTCCGCAGTTTTCTCGGTCTCGCAAGCTATTGTCGAAGATTCGTTGAAAACTTTTCTAAGATCGCGAAGCCTCTCCCTAATCTTCTTCAGAAGCACGTCAAGTACGTTTGGTATCCAGAGTGTGATATTGCTTTCAACACTTTGAAAGAGAAATTGATCACTGCTCCAGTTTTGACTCCACCTGATGAATCCAAGCCGTACGAGGTCTTTTGTGATGCCTCTCTCCAAGGTCTTGGCGCAGTATTGATGCAAGAGAAGAAAGTTGTTGCTTATACATCTCGCCAGTTGAAGCCTAATGAGAAGAACTACCCCACTCATGATCTCGAGTTGGCGGCAATTGTTCATGCTCTTTTGACTTGGAGACATCTTCTATTGGGAAGAAAAGTGGACATTTTCACTGATCACAAGAGTCTCAAGTACATCTTCACTCAGCCTAATCTCAACCTCAGGCAAACTCGTTGGGTCGAAATGATTCAAGAGTATAATCCGAGCATCGAGTATACTCCAGGAAAGGCCAATGTGATTGCTGACGCTTTGAGCAGAAAGGCTTACTTCAACAGTCTGATTCTTAAGCCTTATCAACCCGAGCTTTGTGAAGCTTTCCGCAAACTTAATCTGCAAGTTGTTCCTCAAGGTTTCCTCGCCAACCTTCAAGTCTCTCCTACCTTAGAAGACCAGATTCGCCAAGCCCAGCTTCTTGATGCTATGGTGAAAAAGGTGAAGATTGGGATTGCCAAGAGTCAGTCCAAGTACAAGTGCTACCGCCTTGATGACAAGGACACTCTCTTCTTCGAGGATCGAATTGTTGTACCCAAAGGTGAACTTCGTAAAGTGATCATGAACAAGGCTCACAATTCTCTCCTCTCCATCCACCCTGGGAGCACGAAGATGTATCAGGACCTTAAGCAAGCTTATTGGTGGACTCGAATGAAGCGCGAGATCGCTCAATTCGTGAATGAATGTGATGTCTGCAGAAGAGTGAAGGCAGAACACCAAAGGCCAGCAGGTCTCCTCCAACCTCTTGCCATTCCAGAATGGAAGTTTGACCACATTGAGATGGACTTCGTGACTGGTTTTCCAAAGTCCAAGCGTGGCAATGATGCTATATTTGTTGTCATCGACAAACTCACCAAAGTGGCTCACTTTCTTCCTATCAAAGAGTCGATCACTGCAGCTCAATTGGTGGAACTCTATACCTCTCGCATTGTCTCTCTGCACGGTATTCCTCAAGTGATCTCTTCAGACCGTGGCAGCATCTTTACCTCGAAGTTTTGAGATTCTTTTCAGAAGGCCATGGGCACTAACATCCGCTTCAGCACTGCTTTCCATCCTCAAACAAGCGGTCAAGTTGAGCGTGTCAACCAGATTCTTGAAGATATGCTCAGGGCTTGTGTGATCTCCTTCGGCATGAAGTGGGAGGATTGTCTTCCTTATGCTGAATTCTCATACAACAATAATTTTCAAGCAAGTTCGGGCAAGGCCCCATTTGAAATTCTGTATGGCAGGAAGTGCCGTACCCCTCTCAACTGGTCTGAAACCGGTGAACGTCAGCTTTTGGGTAATGACTTAATCACAGAGGCAGAAGAATGTGCAAAGTCATTCGTGATAACCTCAAAGTAGCCCAATCCCGCCAGAAGAGCTACTACGATAGTAAGCACCGTGGTTTGGCTTTCGAGATCGGAGATCATGTTTACCTCCGCGTCTCTCCTATGAAAGTTACTCGTCGCTTCGGTATCAAAGGGAAGCTTGCCCCTAGATACGTGGGACCTTTCAAGATTGTCAGCAAGAGAGGCGACCTCGCCTATCAACTCAAGCTTCCTTCAAACTTTGCAAACGTTCATGACGTGTTCCATGTCTCTCAGCTTCGAAAGTGCTTCAAGACTCCTGACCGCACCGTCAACTTCGAGGACATTGAGCTCCAAGAAGATCTCTCCTATCGTGAGCACCTAGTTGCTATTCTTGAAGAGACTGAACGCAAGACTCGCAACAAGTCAATCAAATTTCTCAAAGTCAAGTGGTCACACCATTCCGACCGTGAAGCTACCTGGGAACGCGAGGATCACCTCCGTTCTGAGTACCCGGCGTTCTTTCAGTCCTAGATCTCGGGACGAGATCTTTTCGTAGTGGTGGAGTGTTGTAACGCCCCAGATATAACTTTCCCAATTTGTAATCCAACTCTTGCCGTTTCCGGCGTTAAGTTATATTTATTTCTCGGGTTCGGGTCTTTGCCTCCGTGTATTGTTTTCATTTTCATGCATCGCATATCATGTCATCATGTGCATTGCATTTGCATACGTGTTCATCTCATGCATTCGAGCATTTTCCCCGTTGTCCGTTTTGCATTCCGGCGCTTCGTTCTCCTCCGGTGGTCATTTCTAGCTTTCTTTCGTGTGTGGAGATTAAACATTTCCGGATTGGACCGAGACTTGCCAAGCGGCCTTGGTTTACTACCGGTAGACCGCCTGTCAAGTTTCGTGTCATTTGACTTCGTTTGATACTCCAACGGTTAACCGAGGGACCGAAAAGGCCTCGTGTGTGTTGCAGCCCAACACCCCTCCAATTTGGACCAAAACCCACCAAACTCTGCTCCATCACCTAGAGCGTTCGATCACGATCGCGTGGCCGAAAACCGCACCTCATTTGGACTCTCCTAGCTCCACTTATGCCTATAAATAGGACCCCCGTTTTTCGGATCTCCTCCTACCTCCGAAACCCTAAAATTCATCTTCGCGCGGCCGGACGTGTCCACTCCGTCGCCGGACGTGTCCACCCCGCCGCCACATAGCTCCGACCAATCAGAGCGCGCCACCTCAGCCGCGCCGCCGCGCCCGGCCAACCGCACGCCGCCACCTCAACCGCGCCGCCGTTTCTCTCTCTCCGCGGCCCGCCCGGGCCCAGATCTGGCCCGCGGATCCCGGTCGCCGCCGCCAGCCGCCCGGCTCTCCTCCCGCCCGAGCCGCGGCGCCCTCCCCGCCGATCCGCTGCGCCGCCGCCCTCTGCTACTCGCGCCGCCGTCCTCCGCCACCACCGCCGCCGCGAAGCTCCGCCACCACGCCGCCCGCGCCCGGCCGCCCCTCGCCGCCGACGCCGCCCCGTCCAAGCCCGCCGCCGTCCTCGGGAGCCGCGCCAAGGCCGGCTTCTTCCTCTCCTTCCCCGGCAACGACGAACTCCGGCGACCAAGTTCCGGCCAGCTACAGTGTTCCGGCGTTCCTCGGATTGCGTGCCAGATCTAGATCTGAAAATATCTCCCCTCGGTTGACTTTTTCCCTCCGAACCCTAATTTTTTATGCGATCTTTGACCTGCTGTAACTTTGCATCCGTAGCTCCGTTTTGGACATATAATATATCAAAATGTTCGTATCGACGAGTAAATCATTTCACTCCATTGCATCATTTTCATTTGAGTTCATATTGATGCCAGAAATGCTGTTAGAAGAGGGCTTCGTGGGTTAATTGTCAGATCTGCTAGTTCATCTTAGACTTTTGTCATTTTTGCCATGATTATTGTGTGCATGCTATGCCTGTGAGTCCTTCATATGTTTTGTTAAGCATTTTGTTATATTTCCAAAGGTGCAACCCTTGCATTTTTAGGATGTGTGTGGTGACTTGTGCAAGCTTGCAAAGAGAGGCACCCGGTAAATCAGTTTTCAGGGACTTAGTAGTTTTCACTAAGTCTGGGATTATTTAGTTCATGATGCCATATGTTCAGCTTGTTTCCTAGTGATCCGTGCCTCTTTTGAGGATGATCAGTAAAGGAGTTTTGTTAATCATGTTATGCTCTATCCATCCATGTCTTTGTTTGCAATTATGGAGCAACCTAGCTTGAGTCAATCGAGCTCTACTTTTGCTTCGTGGTGAATCTGGGCAGATCGTCAACTCGTTTGCGATTTTGCCGATGCTATTGTAGTTGATCCGTGCATGCTATGCCATTGTTCTTGCCATGTTTAGCTTGTATTTTGTGCCTTCTTTATGGATGTATGCTTGCCTTGCCATGACTTGCACCGTAGTGAGTGCATCCAGCTCGTTTACATGCCTTCGTGAGTTATATTTCAGCATGTCTCAGTTTTCACTAAGTCTGAAAACTGATTGTGTTTTAGCTATGTTCGTGTGCCTGTTAGTATATTTTGTGAACCCTTTTGGCCCCAGGTCACTTTGGGTCTTTTGTTAAGCTTGTTGAGTAGCTCCATGCCATGTTCTTACTTGTCTTAATCAGGTCAAATATCATGTTGTTTTGTTGCTCCGAAGAGGGCTTCACGATCTGAAATTTCAGACAAGTGTTAATTTCACCAAGTCTGGAATCTGTTTTGCATTTGCGTTTTTGCCATGCTTGTTTGAACCTCATAATGGATGAATTGGCCGTGGCTCAGTGCTAGTCTTTTGTTAAGCATCTTGTTTGCATCCCTGCCATGTATTTTCTTGTCATGTTTGGTGGCTGTAGCATGTTCATTTCATTGCATTTAGATGCCTACTTGCTGTAAATTGCAGACCGGTGTCATTCTTAAAACGCTTGCCATTTCCAAACCGTAACTCCGATTCCGATAATCTTTATATAATTTTCAAGCGATTTCATCTCATCTTTCCAGTGGCACACTTGGAATTCCAAGTTGAGGCCAGATTCATGCATTTCCTGTCATATCTTGCATTTTGCATCCCGCATCGCATCCCGCATAGCATATCATCTTTGCATCGTATTGTTTGAGTTTGCACATGGTTGATTGTATCCTTGTTGCTTGTTTGTCTTGTTTGGGTAGAGCCGGGAGACGATTTCGCTACCAAGGAGCCCGTTGAGTTTGCTTTTGAGGATCCAGTCAACTCTGACAACTGTGCAGGCAAGATGATCATACCCTCGAAATCACTACTATCTTTGCTATACTAGTTTGCTCGCTCTCGCTATGCCAATGCTACGATGCCTATCTTTTGCTTGTCAGCCTCCCAATTTCCATGTGGAACCTCTAACCCACCATGTCCTAGCAAACCGTTGATTGGCTATGTTACCGCTTTGCTCAGCCCCTCTTATAGCGTTGCTAGTTGCAGGTGAAGATTGGAGGCCGTTCCTTGTTGGAACACCTTTTATTTACTTGTTGAGATATCATTATATTGCCATGTTATCTTAATGCATCTATATACTTGGTAAAGGGTGAAAGGCTCGGCCTCTCTCCTAGTGTTTTGTTCCACTCTTGCCGTCCTAGTTCCCGTCATATCGGTGTTATGTTCCCGGATTTTGCGTTTCTTACGCGGTTGGGTTATAATGGGAACCTCTTGATAGTTCGCCTTGATTAAAGCTTTTCCAGCAATGCCCAACCTTGGTCTTACCATTTGCCACCTAGCCTCTTTTTTCCTCGGGTTTCCGGATCCCGCGGGTCATCTTATTTTAACCCCCCGGGCCAGTGCTCCTCTGAGTGTTGGTCCAAACTAGAGTCCTGTGCAGCGCCCCCTCGGGGAAACTCGAGGTTTGGTTTTAGTTGTATGGAGCGCTCATCTGAGTGTGCCCTGAGAAAGAGATATGTGCAGCTCCTATCGGGATTTGTCGACACATTCGGGTGGTGTTGCTGGTCTTGTTTTAACCTGTCGAAGTGTCTTGAGTTACCGAGATACCGAGTCTGATCGGAACGTCTTGGGAGGAGGTCTATTCCTTCGTTGACCGTGAGAGCTTGTCATGGGCTAAGTTGGGACTCCCCTGCAGGGATTGAACTTTCGAAAGCCATGCACGCGGTTATGGGCAGATGGGAATTTGTTAATGTCCGGTTGCAGATAACTTGAACTAAACTTAATTAAAAATGAATCAACCTGTGTGTTACCGTGATGGCCCCTTCTCGGCGGAGTCCGGAAAGTGGACACAGTGTTGGAGTTAATGTTTGCGCAGGTTGTTCTCTAGCTTCTCGCCCGTGCTTTGCCTCCTCTTCTCGCTCTCTTTTGCGTATAAGTTAGCCACCATACTTGCTAGTCTCTTGCTGCAGCTCCACATATATTTGCCTTACCATTCCTATAAGCTTAAATAGTCTTGATCGCAAGGGTGCGAGATTGCTGAGTCCCTGTGGCTCACAGATACTATAACTCCAGATGCAGGTCCAGGTGATTCCGCTCCAGGTGACGAGTACGAGCTCAAGTGGGAGTTCGACGAGGACTCTCAGCGTTACTACGTTTTATTTCCCGATGATCAGTAGTGGTGCCCAGTTGGGGGTGATTGGGACCGTGTCACATGTTGGGTTCTCTTCTATTTTGGCACCGTAGTCGGGCCATGAGTGTTTTGGATGATGTAATGTTATTTATGTTCTTGATTGACGTGGCGAGTGTAAGCCAACTATGTTCTCCCCTTTATTATTCATACTACATGGGATGTTGTGAAGATTGCCTAACTTGCGACATATGCCTTCAATGCGATTATGTTTCTAAGTCGTGCCTCGACACGTGGGAGCTATAGTCGCATCGAGGGTGTTATAACTTTATACATAGGATTATCCAAAGTTCCGGACAACCTAAGTGATATATCTTCGGCCATACTTGGCCAAAACCGATCAAAAAGAGCACGACCATTTCCAACTTCACAGTGAAGAAGAATGGTCATAAAAAGATGCCTCAACTGAAATGCACTTGCCCATACGATAGCTTCATCAAATAACTTAAACCATTCGTTGTCATCACCTACTAATCCTCTGGATTGACATGCTTCCTTAAAAGTATCATAAAGTCGACCATTGTGTGTTCCCAAATCCTCATAGCAAGTAGCATCAGGAACAACCGTGAGCAACATCCAAAGAAAGAACAATTCGCCAGTACCATGATGTACATGATAAATACGACCTATATTGCTGCCAAGCTTTTTGTTGTTGTTTTCTCTTTGTCCATAGCTTGTCGCTAGCATTCCAAACCCATTGAGTTGGAAATTCCAAATACGTAAGCGATCTAGTAGACCTGTTCTTATGGTTTGCAACAAACCATTCAGTCAGCATTGTCTTCAAAGCAGATGGATTATTTAATACTCCACCAAGATTGGCTTCCTCACTGAAAATAACTCTGTTCTGAACAACTAATCTCTCAACTGAAGGTTATCGTCCATGAATATCATAGGCAAACATTCTCCAAAGAGCTTCACATGCAGATAGGTACCTTGGCACAAGAGTAACAAAAACAATTTTAACAACTCAATATACATAAAATAAAAAAGCACAAATAAAAGAAAAAATAACAAAAGTTAATTGCACAAAAAAGTAAAATATTAATATGAACCTGCATTTGATGTAATCGGCAATCTCATTTCTACCAGTAGGAAATGGAACAATAAAAACACCTCTTCGTTCATTGATGGTTTCAATACGCATTCGTACAACATCATGCCCCTTTGTAAGATACTTGAACAAATATTTTAAAAGATTTGTTTTCTTTCACCATTCAACATTTATATGAGCTTCAAAACGTTTAAGAAGCTTCATATTATAGGGAACAACCCACTCATTTCCAAGCTGTAGAGTGCCCTTCTTTCTGAGCACATAACGACCATCATGGCGACGACGGTAAACAGGAAATCCGACGTCTTCAACCATTGTTTCATCACTAAAAGGTTTTGGAAACCTTTTGGAACAACTATTATTCTTCATGCATGCACATTTATCATTGTGCACTCCACATGGACCATGTACCATAAATTCGTCCACAAGAGCATATCCAAGAGGATCCACCAAAGGGTCTGGTAATTCAGCACAAATCAGCTCATTGATAAAAGATGGAGAAGGATCCTTGGTACTGGCCTTCAACCAAACTAATGTATGAGTATGAGGAAGACCTCTCTTCTGAAATTCTACAACATACAAATCTACATGAAACAAAATAAATGTAGCAAATATTTTGCTGAAAAAACAGAATCCAAGTCATGAAGCTAGACTGGATGGCATTAAATATCAAAATAAATAAGTAAAAAAGTAAGATTTTAAAAATTAGCATGGAAATGTATCTTACATGCTTGAATAGGACCGAAAAGCAAACCATTTTTCACATCAGTTAGAAATTCAGCAAACTTCATGTTGAAAACGCGTGTAACAATATCAAGTCGATCAGCAGGAACCTGTCCAGGCTCGGAAGAAAGAGCATCAACAATTTCTTGCCACTTTGGATTACATGTGAAAGTGATGAATAAATCTAGAGCACCATATTCACGACAAATAGCCATTCCATCATGATAATTTAAAACCATATACCGGCGCTCACCAGTAAAACTTCCATGCAGTATAAATTGCACACCAACATTCTTTCCAGTAGAACTACCTTCTCCAATTGCATCAGATATTCCCTGGTAAGTCTCGGATCGTAAATTGTCCTGATTCCAAAAATGATACTCCAAACGGTCCGACTCAACACAAGAATAAGCATTGACAGCCACCTGTTGACTGAGTCGCCCACAACTGGTATAAGGATTTGGTTCCCCCTCACGATAATGAAGATAATAACCATAATATTCCAACATAGAAACTTGGCTCCGTAGCACTTTAGAACGCAGAGGCACATAGCACCAGTATCAGGTGTCTCTTCAAACAGAACACCACGTGCATTCACATTGGAAGAATCATCATCATTGTTGACATATTTAATACCCAAATGATAACTTTTATCCCCATATGGGAAAAGCAAGGGGTACTGTAGAGCCATAAGGTTAGAATTGAGAGAAGATACGTGCTCCAACATACCAACATGTGTCTCTACAACCACATCAAATTTCTTGCGCTCAGGAGTAAGATCACCAACAATCACATCAGCCACCTCAGAGGCCGTTGGACCAGAAAAACGTGTGCCGTGAGGCCCGCCATCATTTCCTAAGAAGCGAATAGAAACCTTTGGCCCATCAGGAGAAGACAAATTTTGGCGAGCAATTCTATATTTGTGTACCAAACGATGATGCCTATTCAACATATATATCAATGAGGCTCGCTACTATCTCTTGATCAGGCTCAAGAGAACTATCGCCTTCACAATCGAACACATTAATTCTACTTTTGACTTCATCAGCTAAATCAACAATATATAGCTGTGCAAACTTAGGGCTTTCATCTTCAGAAGGAAGAAGAGGACCGATCATGTGATAAACGACCCCGTTCATTTTAAATACATATGGACCACCCCCAACGTTAACACTGTGATCAATTTGAGCATCAAGAGATGTGAAACAAAACATAGAATTATAATGTCTAATCAAGCGCATGAAACAGGCACAAACAGGGCCACCATTGAAACGAAGTAAATCCTTCAACGGATAGGGCCAATCAGCAAACTTTGGCAAAGAAATCTTGCCATCTCGGCAGCAACCGGTATAAATAGGCTGTCGAGGATTATCATCCTTATGACGTGTGGACCCTTCATGAAACCAATAAAATGCCCCACATTTCCGACAGGTAAAACCTGGCGCACCATAATAAGACCTCCCCCGTTAAACAGCTGGCAAAAGTTATAAATTAGTACATTTAATAAATCAGAACAACCAAGGAGACCCATATAAAAAAAGTGAAGCAAACACAAAATATTACCTTTAAGTAAACAAATATACTCCTTAGGAAAAGGCGTCTGCATCGGTCGAACAGTAATAAAAAACATAAGCATGCTAAAACCATAAAGTAATTAAACATCGTTTACAGATCAGTAGTAGAGAACATTGTAGCAGTAAATGGATACCTTTTTTTTCTTCCTGATCGAAAATCACAAATCAACTTGCGTTTGCGCCGATTGTACAAAGTATCCAAGCGATCCAAAATAGGTGTGCCTAGGACTAAATATAACAAAAGTATCACTAATGAATCACATGAACAGATAGCAAAAATATTAAAAAAACACAAACACCAGTATATAATGAAACAAACCTAAAGGGGTTGGCCTGTCATGAGGACCCATGCTCAACAATGGGACAACACGTGGAGGAACAACTATCAACTCATTGCCAAACTGATGGTAATGAAGAGTTGAATTTTCAGATGGCGCATCCACAGAAGTGTCAACAGACTCACCACCACCTGTTTCAACCACCTGGACACCAATCTAACACCATCCCTGTCATTCAATTGGCCTGCAAAAAAAAGGAAAAAAGGAAACTCTGAAAACAGAAAAATAAAATAAAATACGTACACCAAATAAACATATCAAAAAGATAACATACCAAAATGAGAATCAGAAATTGGAAGTGATGGTACACCATTGGAGAAAGTAAATGAATATACATCTGCAATATAAAACAAACAGAAACACCTAATTATACAAAATCAATGAGAACACAAAAAAGAACACTGAAAACCTAAGTGTAAACAAACCCTGAGTACAATCAACAGGTCGCTTTCCCATACGGATTTCTTGTCGACGGCGACGTGCCTCCCGAGCACACAAAGATGCAAATCCATCTTCTAAAAAACAACACGTAAATAATTAGTCATCACATCACAATACAACAACTAAGTAGTAGAAAATTGTAAAAACAATATAAACAATAATGCAAACCACACACCATTATGAGAAGAAGCAATAGAAGGGAAATCCAATAAAGGGTGAACTGCCCGGCCGCCCGAACACAGTAGACCGTGGACGCGAACATGAACGATCAGAAACTATCGTACATGGGCGACCACGATGGCGAGGAGCACGGGCATCACGGCGCGCCATCAGAGTAGAAGGGGAGAGCACGATCCAAGAACATGAAACAAACTGATAGCTAATCCCCGTATTTATAGGCCAGCAACCGACCTCAGCAAAAATATCAAACGGTGTACGCATGAAGCGGCGGCATCCAGAAGCAACCTACGTAGCGGCAGCCAACCAACAGGACGACACGTACACTTTTAGTAAACACGTAAGAAGGAATTTGCAGTAAGAAAAACGAAGACTATCATCGAGAAAGCCCCGCATGCAAAAACCACATGCAGGCAAGCACGTCACCAAGCGAACCCCACACGTTGCCATAAAAAAGGGACCCACACGCATGCAAACCAACTCACAGAACTGGCGCACATGCATGAATCCCACACATGCACGTATGCACATCATGAATGGAAAACACAAAACCCATCCAAAGAAGCTACACCTTCATATCCCCAGATTTACACGTGTCGTCCATTGATTTATCAGTTGATATCTGCCCAAATATCCCCAAAAAACATGAAAAAAGATCTTGGCTGACAAATAGAGAAGTTAGTATATAGGAGGATCTTCAAAGACATTTTTTCTTTGAAGCCCTTTGGTTTATAACAGGAACCAATCTTTTGAAGGAATGGATTTCTACTGTGTAGGATAGGAACCAATCTTTTAAAGGAACAACATTAGCTAAGACTCAATTAGGAACCAATCTTTTGAAGGAAAAACATTAGGTAAGACTCAATGGAAAATTTTCTATCCTACACATCAAAGGAATTGAAATGCAGGTCATCTCACTTCTTACAATTTTCTTATTCCTATACCATTTCTATCCTATAAAACCAAGGGAGGCTAACATGCTCCCTCTTACCTTCTCTTTTCACATGAAGATAAGAGTATATAATAGATCTGAGTCATTTATCTCATTAATTAGTGGTCTTCCTCTAATGCAATGTTGCAATATTGGTGGGGTGACAAGGAGAACCAAAAGAGGATGCACTGGTTTGCTTGATGGAAAATGTGTCTGCCAAAAGAGAGAGGTGGAATGGGATTCCGAGATGTCCATAGTTTTAACTTGGCAATGCTAGCGAAGCAATGTTCGAGGTTGATTGAGAACCACGAATCACTTTATGCACGTGTGTTGAGAGCGAGGTATTATCCCAGCGGAGACTTATTGAATTGTGAGTTGAAAAAAGGGTCCTCTTATGTGTGGCAAAGTATTTGGGCTGGTATCCAAACCTTCAAAAAAGGATGTATCTGGAAAGTGGAAAATGGTTCAAAGATTAATATTTGGAATGACTGTTGGATTCCAAGCAGTGCTTCAAGGAAAATTATTACCGTTCGTGGTAGCCAAGTTCTTACAAAAGTTAGTGAGTTGATTGATCCAATCTCGGGACAATGGGACGAGATGCTCATAAGAGAAAATTTCTGGAATATTGACGCTGAACGGATCCTTCAAATCCTATTATTGCAACAGGAGACGGAGGATTTTGTTGCATGGCAATTAACAAAGAGCGGCGTTTTTTTCTGTGAGATCCGCCTACTACAAGCAGTGGGAAGAATATATTGATGCTGATAATTATGGCGTAAGTCGCCATAGTTCATCTTTCCACCCAGTGTGGCGCAAACTTTGGAAGCTCAAGCTGCCGGGAAAAATTTAAATCTTTGCTTGGAGATGCCTACATAATGCTATACCGAGCTTCTGCATCTTGCATAATCGCCATATCGGCAAAATATCACAGTGTCCTATTTGCGAGGCCGATGCGGAAGATGTTGCACATGTGTTGTTTAATTGTGTGAGAGCCAGAGCTATTTGGAGCTCTCTTGGAATTGAACAGGAGATAGAATGGGCAGCTCGGTTGGACCGATCGGGTGCAGCCATACTGGAGTTTTTACTATGTGATGAGTCACTACAACAAATATATATATATGGAGGCCATAGCATTTCCAGAAATAATTGCAGCTGTGTGCTGGTACTTGTGGTGGCAGAGATGGCAGATAGTACGAGGGGAAGAAGTTCAAACACCAGGCAGGACAGGTCCAGCGATTGTGGCCCTGACCTTGAATTACGTCCGGGCAGTAGGGAATCCTTCTACTCCAGAACTGAATAAATGGCCTCTTGCATTGATGGGACAACAAGTACCGAATGTAGATGCATCTTTTTCTGCTGGTGATTTCTCTGTACTAGTAGAAAACAGGGCTTTGGTCCAGGCCGGGTCAGCCCATTAGTCCCGGTTCAGTCTAGAACTAGGACCAATGTGGGCATTGGTCCCGGTTCGTGAGCCCAGGGGGCCGGCCGGGCCACGTGGGCCATTGGTCCCGGTTCATCTGGACCTTTTGGTCCCGGTTGGTGGGACGAACTGGGACCAATGGGCCTCGCTCCTGACCCATCACCATTGGTCCCGGTTGGTGGCTTGAACCGGGACCAAAGGCTCCCCTTTGGTCCCGGTTCAAGCCACCAACCGGGACCGATGAGGTGCCTATATATACCCCCTCGCGCAAGAGCAGAGCACAGTGCTTTGTTTTTTCTGGCCGAGGGGGAGAGGGCTTTGTGGTGCTCTAGCTCACCTCCTATGCACATGAGGTGTTCGATGGAATGCCCGAGCCACACTACTTAAGCTTTCTCCTCTCGAAGCTCGACCTCCAAGCTCCATTTTCCTCGAGATTTGTCTAGATTTAGCGGTCCGTCACGCCCCGTCCCCGTCTTCACCGCCGTCGATCACCCGCGCCGATCTCATCACCGACACCACCGTGGTGAGCCTCTTGTTCTTATCTTTTTTCTGAAAGGAAAAATATTCTTACTTGTATGTTTAGATAGATACTTGTATCATTTTCTTACATTTATTATTGCATCTTATATAGTGCGATGGTTTTGGTATCCGCCCCCGTCGGCCCTCGTCTTGTCTATGATTCGGATGTGGTATGTATATTATCTTTATAACTATTGGTTCATTTATTGTTTATGAAAATTATGCCGACCAACGTGACATAGATTTTATTTATCTAGGATGTATGTGAATCGGAAATGCCAACCGACCCGATTGTCGAGAGGTTAAATTTAGTTGAAGAAGAAAACAATTTGTTGAAGGAAAAAATAAAAAAAATTGAGGAGGAGAAGATGATATTGGAGTTGCATGTTGCGGATGTCGTCGATGATCACAAGATCAAGATGGATGCAATGCGCTTGAAGATTAGAAAGATTAGAAAATATGCCATTCATACCGAGGCTTGGTATCATTATGCCGTTGGATCAATTGTTACCTTGGTTGCGATTATGATCGCATTTGTTTTCGCATTAAAATGTTTTACATAGTTTCAATGTATGGTTTAATTAATTAGATGCTCTGGAGAGCTATATGTTGTTAGATGAGAACTATGTATGCACTTTGGTTTTAATATGATGATGAACTTCTATTAATTTGGACACTTAATTATATATAATGCACGCAGATGAACCGGCAATAGATGTACGGTGACAGACACACCCGCGAGTACATTAAGGGCGTGCATGAGTTTCTCGATGCGGCTGAGGCAAACAAGCAGAATGGTTTCATGTGTTGTCCATGCACTGAATGTGGGAATACGAGGTCTTACTCTAACCGGAAAATCCTTCACTCCCACCTGCTTTACAAGGGTTTCATGCCACACTATAATGTTTGGACGAGGCACGGAGAAATAGGGGTTATGATGGAAGATGGCGAAGAAGAAGAGTACGATGACAACTATGTGCCCCCTGAATACGGTGATGCTGCAACGGGGGGAGCTGGTGAAGATCAAGAGGAACCAGACGATGTGCCCAATGATGCTGCCACGGGTGAAGCTGCTGAAGATCAAGAGGAACCAGACGATGTGCCCGATGATGATGATCTCCGCCAGGTCATTGTCGATGCAAGGACGCAATGCATTAGTCAAAAGGAGAAGCTGAAGTTCGATCGCATGTTAGAGGATCACAAAAAAGGGTTATACCCCAATTGCGAAGATGGCAACACAAAGCTCGGTACCGTACTAGAATTGCTGCAGTGGAAGGCAGAGAATGTTGTGGCTGACAAAGGATTTGAGAAACTACTGAAAATATTGAAGAAGAAGCTTCCAAAGGATAACGAATTGCCCGACAGTACATATGCAGCAAAGAAGGTCGTATGCCCTCTAGGATTGGAGGTGGAGAAGATACATGCATGCCCTAATGACTGCATCCTCTACCGCGGTGCATACAAGGATCTGAACACATGCCCGGTATGCGGTGCATTGCGGTATAAGATCAGACGAGATGACCCTGGTGATGTTGACAGCGAGCCCCCAGGAAGAGGGTTCCTGCGAAGGTGATGTGGTATGCTCCTATAATACCACGGTTGAAACGTCTGTTCAAAAACAAAGAGCATGCCAAGTTGATGCGATGGCACAGTGAGAACCGAAAGAAAGATGGGAAGTTGAGAGCACCCGCTGACGGGCCGCAGTGGAGAAAAATCGAGAGAAAGTACTGGGATGAGTTTGCAAAGGACCCAAGGAATGTATGGTTTGCTTTAAGCGCGGATGGCATTAATCCTTTCGGGGAGCAGAGCAGCAATCACAGCACCTGGCCCGTGACTCTATGTATGTATAACCTTCCTCCTTGGATGTGCATGAAGCGGAAGTTCATTATGATGCCAGTTCTCATCCAAGGCCCTAAGCAACCCGGCAACGACATTGATGTGTACCTAAGGCCATTAGTTGAAGAACTTTTACAGCTTTGGAATGGAAACGGTGTACGTACGTGGGATGAGCACAGATAGGAGGAATTTAACCTTAAGGCGTTGCTGTTCGTGACCATCAACGATTGGCCCGCTCTCAGTAACCTTTCAGGACAGACAAACAAAGGATACCACGCATGCACGCACTGTTTAGATGACACTGAAAGTATATACCTGGACAAATGCAGGAAGAATGTGTACCTGGGCCATCGTCGATTTCTTCCGACCAACCATCAATGTCGAAAGAAAGGCAAGCATTTCAAAGGCGAGGCAGATCACTGGAAGAAGCCCGCCATGCGCACCGGTGATCACGTGCTTGTTATGGTCAATGATTTACACTACGTAATCTTTGAAAAAGTCCCGGTGGACTAGCTGTTCCGAATGACGCTGAGGGGCACGCACCCATGTGGAAGAAGAAATCTATATTTTGGGACCTACCCTACTGGAAAGACCTAGAGGTCCGCTCGTCAATCGACGTGATGCACGTGACGAAGAACCTTTGCGTGAACCTGCTAGGCTTCTTGGGCGTGTATGGGAAGACAAAAGATACACCTGAGGCACGGGAGGACCTGCAACGTTTGCACGAAAAAGACGGCATGCCTCCGAAGCAGTATAAAGGTCCTGCCAGCTACGCTCTTACGAAAGAAGAGAAAGAAATCTTCTTTGAATGCCTGCTCAGTATGAAGGTCACGACTGGCTTCTCGTCGAATATAAAGGGAATAATAAATATGCCAGAGAAAAAGTTTCAGAACCTAAAGTCTCATGACTGCCACGTGATTATGACGCAACTGCTTCCGGTTGCATTGAGGGGGCTTCTACCGGAAAACGTCCGATTAGCCATTGTGAAGCTATGTGCATTCCTCAATGCAATCTCTCAGAAGGTGATCGATCCAGAAATTGTACCAAGGCTAATGAGTGATGTGGCTCAATGTCTTGTCAGTTTCGAGCTGGTGTTCCCACCATCCTTCTTCAATATCATGACGCACGTCCTAGTTCATCTAGTCGACGAGATTGTCATCCTGGGGCCCGTATTTCTACACAATATGTTCCCCTTTGAGAGGTTCATGGGAGTCCTAAAGAAATATGTCCATAATCGCGCTAGGCCAGAAGGAAGCATCTCCATGGGCCATCAAACAGAGGATGTTATCGGGTTTTGTGTTGACTTCATTCCTGGCCTTAACAAGATAGGTCTCCCTAAATCGCGGTATGAGGGGAGACTGACTGGAAAAGGCACTCTTGGAAGAGACTCAATAATATGCAGGGACGGATATTCTTGGTCTCAAACACACTACACAGTTCTACATAACTCTAGCTTGGTGACCCCGTATGTCGATGAACACAAGAACAGTCTGTGCTCCAAACACCCGGAGCAGTGCGACGACTGGATTACATGTGAACACATCAGGACTTTCAGCAGTTGGTTGGAAACACGTCTCAGAGGTGACAACACTGTTTGTGATGAGTTGTACTTGTTGTCCAGGGGACCATCTTTGACTGTATTGACTTACAAAGGATACGAGATAAATGGGAATACATTTTACACGATCGCCCAAGATCAAAAGAGCACCAACCAAAACAGCGGTGTCCGCTTTGATGCAGCAACCGAGAGCGGAAAGGATACATATTATGGTTACATAGTGGACATATGGGAACTTGACTACGGACCTAATTTTAAGGTCCCTTTGTTTAAGTGCAAATGGGTCAATCTGTTAGGCGGCGGGGTACAGGTAGACCCACAGTACGGAATGACAACAGTGGATCTGAAAAATCTTGGGTACACTGACGAACCGTTCGTCCTAGCCAATGATGTGGCACAGGTTATCTATGTGAAGGACATGTCTACCAAACCGAGAAAAACAAAAAAAAGAAGCGAATACATCATATGATGAGCCAAAGCGCCACATAGTTCTTTCAGGAAAAAGGGACATCCTGGAAGTGGACGGCAAGACAGATATGTCTGAAGATTATGAAAGTTTCATGAAATTCCTCCCTTCAATGTCAAGGCTGACCCAAGCATCCTGATAAACAATGAAGATTATCCATGGTTACGGCATAATAAGCAAATGACACAAGCGAAGAAAAAGTGAAGACTTTCTCCCGCAACTATTATGATGATACCATGCCAAATTTGTAACAGACGAGTATGCTATGCCAACTTTTTCAGAGTTCATTTGAAAACTATGAATTTAGGTCGAATTTTCTCTATAGGTGCATCTACGTTCAAATTTAAACTATTCAAATTTGAAAACTAATGGCACTAACAGAAAGTTCATATTTTTTCTAAAACTAATGGCACTAACAGAAAGTTTATAATTTTGCTGACCTAAAAGCAAAAAGAATTAAAAAATAAAGCAAAAAACAAAAGAAAATAAATAATACAGAAAACAAAACAAAAAAACTGGAAAAAAATAAAAATAGCAACAATAAGTATTTTGTTGTAAGTAGAAACAAAATAAAATAAATAAAGCAACAAAGAAAACAAAAAAACTAAAAAAGTGTTTTCAAATTTGAAAACTAATAGCACTAACAGAAAGTTTATAATTTTTCTAAAACTAAAAGCAAAAAGAATTAAAAAATAAAGCAAAAAACAAAAGGAAATAAATAATGCAGAAAACAAAACAAAAAAACTGGAAAAAATAGGGCTCACCCCTATAATATTTGTTATGACTAACTAAAATTACCAAATTGAGTATAATGATAAAACACAGTAATATTAAATAGCAGGAAAAAGATTGACTCAAAAATCAATTTTTATAGTAAAGTTATTCATAAACTAGTAATTCACACAAATTTTAAAAAAAATCAAATTTAAACTATTCAAATTTTAAAACTAATGGCACTAACAGAAAGTTTATAATTTTTGTGACCTAAAATAAAAAAAACACTACAAAACTATAAGTATTTAGTTCTAAGTAGAAACAAAAAAACAAAAAAACAAAAAAAATGCCACCTACTAGGCCCCCACGGCCTGAATACGACTAGAAACCCTACCATGGGCCAGGATTCAGGCCCGCGGGAGGCCCAGTAGGCCCACAGGCATAGATTGCAGTGTTAGGCCCGAAAGCCTGCTCTAGAGAGGAGCTCGAGAGGGAAGGCGCACCGCACCTTATAAACAGGTGCGCCTCCCTCTCAACTAGCGAGGTGGGACTAAATATTTGGGTTCGGGGCAGCACAGGCCTTTGGTCCCGGTTGGTGGCACCAACCGGGGTTAAAGGGCGGCATTAGTCCCGGTTGGTGCTACGACCCGGGACTAATGCCCCCCTTTAGTCCCGGTTGGTGCCACCAACCGGGACCAAAGGCCGCCGCTTCCCGCCCTTTGGGCTACTGAAAAAAGGCCTTTGGTTGGGCTACTGAAAAAAGGCCTTTGGTCCCGGTTGGTGGCACCAACCGGGACTAAAGGGGGCATTAGTCCCGGTTGGTTTCACGAACCGGGACCAATGCTCTTGCTATATATACAACACTTGTCAAAAATTTCATTCAGTTCCTCATTCTCCCCGCCGCCGACGCCGCCCTCTGCACCGACGCCCTGCTCCTCGTCGTCGTCGCCCGCGCACGTCGTCGCAGCCCCCGTCGTCGCCCGCGCCCCGCGCCGCCCCGTCGTCGCCCGCGCCGCCCCGACGTCGTCGCCGCCCCCGCCGTCGCCCGCGCCCCGCGCGGCCCCGAGCCCGCCGTCCTCGTCGCCCCTGCCCCGTCGCCGCCAGGCGCTACCCCGCGCCGCCCCGTCGCCGCCCGCGCCGCCCCGACGTCGTCGCCGCCCCCGCCGTCGCCCGCGCCCCGCGCCGCCCCGAGCCCGCCGTCCTCGTCGCCCCTGCCCCGTCGCCGCCAGGCGCTGCCCCGCCGCCGCCCGCCGCCCGCCATCGCCGCCGGCCGCCCCCGTTGTGAGCCGCCGCTGTCAAGGCTCTGTTCATAGCATTTTTTATATATGTTTTTTCATATATGTATTAATTTTTTTGTTTATAGCTATATGATGAATGTATGAATATAATGTTCATAGCATTTTTTTTGTTTATATATGTTTTTTCATATATGTATTAATTTTTTATTTAGTTTGTTAGTAGATATCGATTTTAGGTTAGTGCATTTTAATTAGGTTAGTGTAGAGGAAAAAGTAAAATAAGGAAAAGGAAGAAAAGAGGAAGAAGGAAGAAGGAAGAAGAAGAAGAAGAAAAGGAAGGAGTGGAAAAAGGAAAATAAGAAGAGGAAGACTTCTTTTTTTCTTCGATCTTCTCCTCTATTTTGTTCATGGATATATGCTAAAGAAAACGAGGGGGGTGATAGATGATGATGAGGGGTCGAGAGTGGGACGAGAGGTCGAGAGGTGTCGAGGGGAGAAAAAAATGTTATCAGGGACGAGGGTCGTCGAGGGGTCGAGAGAGGGACGAGGGGTCGAGAGAACTAAATAAGAAGAAGAAGAGGAGAGGAAGAAGAGGAGAAATAAATAAGAAGAAGAAAAAATAAGAAAAAAAAGAGGAGAAGAAGAAAGGAATAATGGAGAAGAAGAGAAAATAGAATATATTCTATTTTTTCTTCTTCTCCACTATTCCTTTCTTCTTCTCCTCTTTTTTTTCTTCTTTTTTTCTTCGATCTTCTCCTCTAGCTATTCCTTTCCTCTTCTCCTCTTTCTTCTTCTTCTTCTTCTTCTTCTTCTTCTTCTTCTTCTTCTTCTTCTTAATTTTTATCGGGAACGAGGGTGTCGAGGATCGCCGAGGGGTCGAGGGTCGGGAACTAGGGTAGAGGGTCGAGGGTCGTTAAGGGGTCAAGGGTCGAGGGTTTCAGGGTCGAGGGTTCGAGGGTTCTATAGGGTCGAGGGTTCCAGGGTCGTCTAGGGGTCGAGGGTTCCAGGGTCGTAGAGGGTTCGAGGGGTCGAGGATCGCCGAGGGGTCGAGAGAGGTTTCCTAGTGTCAAAGTATTGAAGAAATCCATGCCTTCATCATTAGCCGGAAGTAACCAGGGCATGTTGGTACGAAGTTCTGCAAAGTTGTTCTGGAATGGAGTCCCGGATAGGATAATCCGCCTTTTGGTACGAATTCAGCAATGGCCTTCCAAATAGCGATATTCGGAGCTCTTGCTGAACTTTGTACCAAAAAGCGAATTATCCTATCTGGGACTCCGTTCTAGAACAACTTTGAAGAGCTTCGTACCATCATGCACATGTTACTTTCGCCTAATGATGAAGACATGGTTTTGTTGAATCCTTTGACACTACGCAACCTCCCGACCCCTCGGCGATCCTCTCGAACATGAGAGGAAGAAGAGGATCGCCGAGGGGTCGAGGGTTCCAGGGTCGTCGAGGGTTCGAGGGGTCGAGGATCGTCGAGGGGTCGAGAGAGGTTTCCTAGTGTCAAAGTATTGAAGAAATCCATGCCTTCATCATTAGCTGGAAGTAACCAGGGCATGTTGGTACGAAGTTCTGCAAAGTTGTTCTGGAATGGAGTCCCGGATAGGATAATCCGCCTTTTGGTACGAATTCAGCAAAGGCCTTCCAAATAGCGATATTCGGAAGGCTCTTGCTGAACTTTGTACCAAAAAGCGAATTATCCTATCTGGGACTCCGTTCCAGAATAACTTTGAAGAGCTTCATACCATCATGCACATGTTACTTTCGCCTAATGATGAAGACATGGTTTTGTTGAATCCTTTGACACTAGGCAACCTCCCGACCCCTCGGCGATCCTCTCGAACATGAGAGGAAGAAGAGGATAAAAAAAGAAGAGGAAGAAGAAAAAAAAGAGGAGAAGAAAGAATAGAGGAGTTCTTCTCCTCTATTCTTTCTTCTCCTCTTTTTTTCTTCTTCTTCCTCTTTTTTTTATCAGGAACGAGGGTCGTCGAGGGACATAGATGTAGTGTCGTCGTTGTCGATATATACCCCCTCCCGATAGCTTACTATGATTAGGTAGCTAGTTCTACGTTTGGCACTAATATATCCATCTGTCATGTTTGAATAATAATTGACATGTTGTAAATATTTGTAGAAACTATGGACACCGCCCTAGACGAAGCAAAAGAAGCGTTGTTGAGGGACATAATCGCAGAAGGAAGTGATGCCGTCTCGTTGTTTCTCAACGAAACCGATGGTCTGGAAGGAGAGGGTGAACAAGCTGGCTACGGTGACCTAATGCCGGTGCAAGAAGAAGAACATGAGGACGGCTCCGGTGACCCAATGCCGGTGCAAGAAGGAGACCGTGATGACGGCTCCGGTGACCGAACCGAGTCCGGCCAGGTATATATATTAGTTAAGCCTGTGCTGACTAGCTGATTGATGCATTCATTGTTTTGGTATGTACACATATTAATTAAGTCTTTGTTCTTTTTTCTAGCCCTCCGGATCGAGCACAACTTCGGTAAAGAGATGAGGCCCAAAGAAAAAGTTGAGCTCGGATGAAAGGTTTGAGATCATAGCAATCGTGCCCGACGGCCAACCGATTGAACCCATCCGAACAAAGAACACATTTGTTGCTCAGTGCGGGGTTCTGGTTAGGGACAAGATCCCGATAAGTATCCAGCAATGGTTTAAGCCGGCTACAGAAGACCCTGAGGTGTCTTATGTCAATGATATGCAGAAAAATGATCTTTGGACTGAGCTGAAGTCAAATTTCACCCTACCGCCGGAGGATAATCCAGAGAACCCAGTTAAAGAGAAATTAATCAAGTCTTTTGCTCTTAAGAGGATGGCAGAACTATTTAGGAGGTGGAAGAAAGAGCTGAATAAGTTTGTCGAAAATAATGAGACACCAGAATTCAAGGGCAGATATGAGAAGATCAGAGATCACTGGCCCGCATTTGTGGCCCACAAGACATCGGAAAAGAGTAAGAAGATGTCGGCTACAAACAAGCAAAATGCTGCGAAGAAGAAGCTTCACCATCGCACGGGGTCAGGTGGCTACCTCGTAGCCCGGCCTAAGTGGTCCAAGACTGAGAATGATCTGGTTGATAAAGGGATCAAACCAGAGACAATTAACTGGCCAGACCGTTGCCGGACTTGGTTCTTCGGGGCTGGCGGAACCTTGGACCCTGTAACAGGGAAGTGCATTTGGACGAACGATCAAATGGACATACCAGTCAGGAAGCTTAAGCAGTATATCGAAGCAGCGCAGGAAGGGACGTTCTTTCCAAACAGAGAGAACGACAAGCTCACAATGGCCCTCGGGAATCCTGAGCACCCTGGACGGACACGAGGCACGCCAGGCTCCATTCCGTGGAAGGTTGGGTTTCCGGACGCAGGCGGTTACAAATCCCATGAGAGGAGGAAAAAAGTGCAGCAGACCCAAATACAGGCGCTGCAAGCAAGGGTAGACGCGATAGAGGAACGAGAAGCAAATCGCAACAAACATACTGCCGAAGCCTCCCCCGAAGCTACCCCGCCATCTCAGCGCAGAAGCAGCGTGGCTTCCACCGAGCTGTTTCAGCCGGAGCATGCCTTGACGGCTCCTGCCAGCTATCCCGTGGATGCTATCACGGAGTCTCAAAATTGCCACCTTATGACGCAATGGATGAATTTGAAGGTCAAGGCGGCTGTTGGCTCTGTTTATCCTACTGAACCCGGCGCAACTTTTCACTGCCGGCCGATTTCAGAAGGATATGCTAGGGTGATGGTGGATGAAATAACGGAGGGATTTGAGGACCTCCAGCTTGACCACCCTACCGGTGAAGGGGAGACTCGGCTGGGGTCTGCTCTGAAGACTCCATGCCTATGGCGGAAGGAGCTCATCAACCTTCCGAACTGGACGCCTCCGCCTCCTCCTCCTCCTCCGGCGAGTCAGGGCACTCCGCCTCGTCCACCGCCTCCTCCTCCGGCGAGTGACGATCAGGGCCCTTGGCCGGCTCCTTCTCTGGCGCGTGGCGGCACTCCGCCTCCTTCTCCGCCTGCGCCGACGCGCCCGAGCAGCCAGCCTCCTCCTTCTCCGCCTCGTCAGCAAGGGCGGAAGAGACCTGCCGCCGCTCCAGCTGCTCCGGCGCATCGTAGTCCTTCTCCTCCGCCTCGTAAGCAAGTAAAGAAGACAACCGCTCCGTCTGCTCGGTCGGCGTCTAGCAGTACAACCAGAGGCGGGAGGACATACAGATTCGGTCCTTCTGTGAAGACTCCAGAGAAGTTACCATACGAGAGGACCCCGGAGGAGAACGCGAAGATCGCGCGAACCGAAGTGGATGACTGGTTTCAAGGGTTGAAAGCAAAGAGACATCCACCTCCGGAGGAGAAGGTAGATCCGGTGAAAGTGAAGCGCACTCTGGCTGCCCTGGCAAAACCACCCAAGTCTCCACCGAAAGGCAACTATGAGCGCATTATTGCAAAGACATGGGCCGAAGCAGAGCGGTCGGGAAGTACAGTCAGTGATCAAAGGCTGAAAGAACGATGAGCAGCTGGGAAACAAATTGCCCAGCTCGGCGAACAAGCGAAGCAATCGTGCCCCCCCCCTCAAGGTGCCTAGCGACATCGTCGATCCGAGGATGGTGCCCGGTTATGGCAATGTTGACGATTACCTGCCCGACGATGTACATTATGATCCCATGGAGGTGCAGATACACATATACGAGTACGGGAAGCCTCTCGTCAAAGATGAAAAATCTTTAACAACAATGATGCGAAGATTACATGATTGGTACTTGAAAATCTGCAGAGAGTCTGGGGGAGGAGTACTTTGTATGCGAGAGTTAAACCGGAGCATGACCTCGTTGGAATTGAACTGTTGCCTATTCCATTTGAGGAGTTCTATCAGTTTTTCAATCAATTGGCCCTCGATAAAACAACGATCACCTGCTACTGTCTGTAAGTACTACTACTTCTGTCATTAAGTCTCTCTATATAGCTCATCTCTTTCATTGCATGTATTTATAATTATCCTCACTATATTATGCAGAATGAAGATCGCCGAATTAAAGAAAAGACAAATCGGTGATATTGGGTTCGTTAACACATATCTCATAGATGCAACTGAGGTTGAACATCGTCCCGGAGATACCGAGGCCAACTTGCTACGATCATTCAAAAAAATGAAAAAAAAGATATAATACTCTTTCCTTACAACTTCAAGTGAGTGTTACTGTCTTGTGCATATTCGGTTTCCCTTATATATTAGTCCAGGTTATAGTAATGTAATTGATGAGTTATGCATGCGTGTGCAGTTTCCACTATATTCTCCTAGAGATTAGGCTTGAGCAGGGAGTAGTAACCGTCTTGGACTCTAAACGAAAAGATCCCCAGGAGTATGCGGACATGACTGAAATCCTCAAGAAGTAAGTTAAATCGATCATTATCCACCATATCAGCAACTTTGTTCATTTCCTGATATCAAGTAATTGTTTTCTTTGTCCGGCAGGGTTTGGAGAAAATTCACCAGAAAAGTTCCGGGACTGCCGAAGGAGCTGGAATTTAGACACCCGAAAGTAAGTACTATAGTAGCATGTTCTGCGCATCTCCTAGTGATTCAAGCGCTAGTTTCATCAATACCATTTAGCATTCTTGCTTATCAGTTTGATTGACCTCTATTTCTTGTAAAGTGGTTGTGGCAGGAACAAGGGAATGATTTCTGTGGATACTACGTCTGCGAGTCCATCCGCCACACGACCTGTGAGCGGGGCGGGTACTCTGACGAATAATATGAAGTACGTAAATAACAACATTCACAATTTTATTTTATTACCATCATTTGTATTGAGTTTCATTCATTCATATATATATATGTATTGACCCCCTTCTTCAAATTAGATGTTTCGGAAGCGGGATGAACTCCTAGCACCAGCTCACATGCGAGCAATTCAAGAGGAATTGGCGGCATTTTTTCTTGACCAAGTGATCCCTGAAGACGGAGAATACTATGTGGACCATGAGTCCGTATGATTATATTTATAAGAGATAATTATTGTATATATGTAGCCGGTAGTGTCGGATAGATATACGAGAACTTGTTGTTCGACCAATCTCTCGGAGAAGGAGAGGTGGTCGATATCACTTCTCTTTGTATGCATATATGTTCATGACGATCTTCTGTTTCCTTCGTTTGCTTACTAGCTAACTAGCGTGTCTAGTCCTCTCTATACGTATGTATAGTACGTAGCGTCGACCAAGCACGGACGTAAGAGAGGACACTTCTCTCTATTAATTATAGCTAGCTAACACAATATATGAAACACCTAAATTAACCCCCCCAAACCCCCAAACCCCCCCCCCTTTCAAAAAAAATAAAAACCCCATGCACAGAAAAGCTGACGCGTGGATGCCTATTGGTCCCGGTTGGTGCCACCAACCGGGACCAAAGGGTCTCCTGCCCACGTGGAGGCCCATCAGTCCCGGTTCTGGATTGAACCGGGACTAAAGGGTCGGGGCATTAGTACCGACACTTTAGTCCCGGTTCAGGAACCGGGACTAAAGGCCCTTACGAACCGGGACTATAGGCCCTTTTTCTACCAGTGCTGGCTCATGCGGTATGATCATTCGTGATAACCGAGGGAGCTTTATTTCTGCGGGCACTGCAAAGCTTGAACATGTAGCGGATGTGGTAACCGCAGAGGCAGCAGCACTCTTTGAGGGTTTAAAAATGTGCCTGACTGCTGGTTGTTTTAATATCATGGTGAGGTTAGACAATATGATCGTGGTAGAAGCTCGGAAGCTTAATGAAGGGCATGCTATGGTGGCAGCTCCTGTACTTGAAGATTGCAGAAATATTCTGAAAGATTTCGGGAAGGTGTCTATTGAGCATTGTAATAGGGAGTCGAATTTAGTTGCTCATGAACTGGCTAGATGGGGTCGTTTTAATTCCCCTTCGGTTTGGGTTGATGACCCCCCTGATTTCCTAGTTAAATTCTTAGCGGATGATGTAAGTGTTATTTGATTTTAATAAAGCTAGCCAGTAGGCCTTCCCGTCAAAAAAAATTAGTGGTCTTCCTCTTACTCCTCTTTTCACATGAAGATAAGAGTATATAATAGATCTGAGTCATTTATCTTATTAATTAGTGGTCTGATAGCTTTTATCTTCTTAACTCACATGTAAGAAAAAGATAAAAAGAGCACGTTAAAATTTGTCATACAGTCCCCAAAAAAAATTTGCGGGAAGGAGTACTAGAGTCTGATATTTTTACTGTTTTGTAGACTATAATTCTATTCTGCTGTTATTGGAGTTATCCGAAGTGAAAATTTTGAAGCACCTACGAAGGAATCAATATGCTGAAGAATCACCCTTTTGTAAGATTTCAGGATCCTCGCGCCCGTCAATCGTGGAGGAGCCGACCGTAGAGGTGATTGCCATGGAGGAGCAGAAGCCGCGGGTGGGCAGCGGTGCAGGTTGGCCTTCATCGCATGTTGTGCGCATCTGGGGCTGGTTCCTGCCGCAGGCGACGAGGGAAGGAGGAACTAAGTCCACGACAAGATTTTTTGGATAGAGGAAGTATTTGTGTTAAGTGTTACTCGCGATGGGCGTCCCCAGCCCTGCGCCCCTCCACCAGCCCCCATCAGTGGCGGCCACCCTTTCGGTGCCTCCCGGTGACCAAAGCCATGGCGAACACGAACAAAATGGAGTCCACGCGGGAGCGGAAGCTTGTGCTTCACCGGAACATAGGTCAATTATATCTTAATTTTTGTTGAGGGTGGTTCTCTGCACTGACGTGATGTGACCGTGTGAAGTTCGTACCTGCATTCTGAAACCTTTGGAGCACTGAGTTTTTGTTTGCAGGATTCTGAAACTGTGTTGTGCTGTGAGCAGACGGTGGCACTTCTAACAGAGAGGGCTAATAAGAGTTTAGGGGGCAAAGGAGATAAGTTATCCATAAACTCTGATAAATCTTGGATATTCAAGTGTAATAATTAAGGGTACAATTTGGAATTTTTCTAGAGTAGGGGGACAATGGCCCCCTTTGACCCCATGAAGCTCCGCCACGGATGCAGACTACCGGAAAACGAATGGATTAAGATGATAACAGACAGTTCAATTAGCGAGCATGTGAAGGCTTGTGACACCTTCCAGCTAACACTTCAATTTCTACGGCTAGAAGGACAACCGCCTGTCTGATGGAGCGGTTCTTGTTGCCTGTGTGGCGAATCTGGAGGGCATTGCTCCGGAAGCTCGCCCCGGTTGACCTCGTGGGGCTCTCCCGTCAGCAAAAGCTAGCCTTATGGATCAATATGTACTAAATGACCCGTTGTGCCTATGGCGCAATAGGCGAGAGCAGTGGCGGAGCTTAGTGGAGATCAACCTGGGCCATCGCCCCCCTCTGCCTAGGAGATTTTTTTCATATTATCATGAGTAAATTTTCCATAGATTCATAGAAATCTAGCCTAAACCTGACGTTGGTTGCCCTCCCCCAGCCCATTTGCCCCTCCTAAGATGTGTCCCAAGCTCCGCCACTGAGCGAGAGCAAGCCGAGCATTCAAACAATGCAAGTGAGATTCAATTAGAACCAATTTAATAGATACTTAGGTACACTTACATAGCCCTATATATTCCATTGCATGGTAGCATGATAGCTCAAAAGAAAGTTATGACATCACTTGATGATAACTTGCATTGGCTTTATAAAGCAAGTTGTATTAGGAGAGATGCATCATATATATAGCACAACCTTTGGCTTGAACAGGACACGAAGGCGGTGGTATTAGGTAGAGTCATTATTGCCTGTCTCGTCAATATCGAACATGATTTCATCTGAGCAACTCTTCATGGCAGGTGTGTTTTGTGGGCTATTGTTAGTGAAAGCAAAGATGTCTTCCATATTGCCAAACTCATATCTAAACCCGAGTGATGCTTGAGACCAAATGAATAGAACTCAACTGTTGCTTCGAGGCCAATCGTTCTGGCTTTGCAGGTTGAGTAAACTGCATTTAGAAGCTGAAGCTGCTACAACATATCATCCAAAAGCCTTTGTTGGGATTCTAACCTAAGCATACAAAGAACATGGAGTCAACTAAAAGAAAGTTTAATAAAAACTAAAATAATAAAAAGAAGTAAAAGCTAAAAAATGGCATAAAGCTATTTCTAGAACAACACTTTTCACCAGGACTATTTTTTAGAACCTGTTCACAGCATAAATTGCATGGTTCAACAACTCAAGAATGTCAAGCTATTTTTTTGTAACCATGTTCATCAATCACATTTACGGATCTTAGTAAAAAGGGATGGATACAAGGAGATATAAAAAAAATGGACAATAAGGCACACCCATTTGGACAACAACGTGAGACATAACAATGTGAAAAGTAAAAAAGCAAGGACAAATATTCTGATTTCATCAGGTTGGGAGAACTATCGTAAATAAATGCACTTCATTACATCAGAACCTTTCCCTGGATGTGTCTTCATCTTACGAACATGTGAAATAATAAGATCTACGCAGACTACATATATACACAAAATAAAAGGAGATATAAGAAAATCATTCGAGGTTGAAGTAAAATTCTGAAACTCTGGATATGTCATGGACAATTCAGCCTCATGCCAGTTATTGCTAATTTATTTGTGAACTTGTCAACCAACACATACTCCATACCCTAGGCCTAGGGTAAACTTCCGAAACTGTGGACATTCAAGGTTGACCATGTGCAAGATAAAAAAATATACCGCTAACATACACAAAAGAAAATGAGATATGCAGTTCCACAATGCAAATGGTTTAAAATGAAGTATTCATACCCTGGGCCTTCAAATCTTTTTTCTGCAGAGCAAATGCATCGGTACTGCAACGTGAAGGAAATTATCCTTCGGCTCATTCAGATATGAGAGCAACTGGATCTGCTCTGAAGGCTGAAACAGTAGAGAATTTAGCTCACCTCAGAAGCAATCAAGCGAACCATCCACATCTCAGAATTGTAACGACATGAGAATTCGGCACCTGCCGACACTATGCATGCGAATATTTGCATCAGTAAATATTGCTTTGTGACACACCTGGACATCCAATAGCTCCAAAGTGCACACAGAATTATAATTATAGACTGTAGGCTATCCATTGACAAGCTTTTTATTGTTGCATGGCACTGCGAAAATGAGGAGCATTGTAATGTCACCGCGTTGGTACAGAAAAGACCACTACAACAATAAAAAGAAAATTATAACACAATGTTAACAAACTGAACAAATTGCTTATGCACAGCATCAAATTGTTAAACAATGAGCATCTAAGGTTTTTTTTTCTCTGAGTTAAACCATTCCTGAATACTCAAGGCTTCCTTAGCAGCTGCCAGTTCTATTTATTCACAAGTAGTGCAAGAAACAAAATATTCTGAAAGGCAACTTTTTTTTAGAAAAGGAGGATGACCCCCGGCCTCTGCATCTGGGCGATGCATACGGCCACTTTATTAATTATTCTCACAAGACCTTACAAAGCCATACAACAGCAAGACTAAAGCCACCGTCTAAGCAACAACTGTCGCTACACCTATCCAATTGATGAAGGGGCGCAGATAGTCTGTGCCTAATACCAAACAGACATCGCAGCCAAACCTAAATATCTAAGACCGGAGGTCCCAACCAGGACGCCTGCCGGGTATCGGGCACCTACCAGTCCGGTGCACTCCTCAACCAGGATGCCTGCCGGGTATGAGGCCGCCGCAACCACCTGCCACCAATCCATCTTCAGAGCTGTACTTGTCAGGACCGGATTTTCGGGGTATCAATTTTCCAAAAATGGTCCTCGTGCTCACCAGCCCCAGGATTACTGTTAGCTGATGAGGCACCAACTTGATACAGAAATTCCAAGCAAAATACAAAATATGTAATACAAGACCATTCTGGCCTATGAGTACAACAAATGGTTACTGGTGGCTGCTGGCGGAAGCGGTTTGCGGATCATCAGCGTCTATGGGATTCCATTTTCCACAGGAACAGCTGACCTGGATAACTCCTATCTTCACGGGGCTGCTATCACCACTGCCTAGGTTCCGGGGCTGTCATTGCAGGGCTCCTCTCCACGCAAGAAATCTGGCCAAGACAATAGTCAGGGACAAGCCAGTGAGTACTTTTGAATGTACTCGCAAACATTATGAACACGGGTATAATATAACAAATGATAATCATGCTCTGAAATATTCTATGATCATACGTCAGTCATGAAATAAAAATTTTGATGCATGCAAGCAAGCTATTCATATAGGACATGAATAAACAACCCGAGAATAAAAATAAAATGCACCGATCGGGTGTCTGAAGCGACGCCTCGAAAGGATAATAACATGCCTCAGTCGGGCGTCTAGGCGACACCGCATAAAGGGCTTATATAAATGAAAGATATAACAAGCATGCCACAGTCGGGCGTCTAAGCGACACCACATAAAGGGCTTATATAATAATAATCATAGTGAATATCCAGGAGGTAGGACCGTCCCAGGAATACTCAATAATGTAAATGGTTAGTCCACAATAATAATAATTATAATCATCATATGTCACAGGTCACAATCAATGTTCTGGTTTAGCAGTTTTCCCTCCGAAGACCGACACTAAGACCGACACTTGACCAACCCAGACTGTAGTCCTAACCATGGACACGGCTATTCGAATAGATATAATCTCTGCAGAGGGTGTACTCTTTACCCACGAGTAACGGATTCCTTTAGTCCATCGGGACTAATTCCGTCTACGGTCTTTTAATTGAAAACACACCTGACTCGCACACACCAGCCTAACTTACCGGTGTCTAGAATCACCCATGACACCCGTTAAGCAAAACTTTAAGTGGGGAGGCTACAACCTCGATTAGCATGGGATCACAAAACTTATACCGCATGCAAACTAGGGGAGCTACCCCTTCGGCTCCAACCGAAACACCCATGCCCCCGGACCAGGTGGCATGCCTACCGGAGGCCTCCGGTATCTTCCACCATGGCCTCTTTGTACGGTGTGTGCTAGGAAGGGGTTGACAACTTACTGAACCGTACCCTACCCGTGGCCGGGACAAGTGGTAGTACGAAACAAGTATGGGGGTTACTAGAACAAGACTCGATCTACGGTCGACTCAGGAGGTTTAAGTATTCCCTGCATGGTTAGCATACAAATATGTTTCAACCAACAGACAAAATCACCACTCATCATACCTCACTATGCCGTACCGGACACAACTGTCTCGACGAAGACCGAAGACAAGCTCATGTCTACCCAAGACAGTGACTTTCCCGGATTCCTTCCGGTAGGCATGAAAGGCATGCGAGGGTGATTACTATCACAAGCATATCCATTTCCAACAACAAGAATCTTTATTAGGCACTCATGTGTATGATCATATCATCACATAAAATAACGAATGCTCCATGTCAAAGTGGTGTTGTAACCGTATCAAACAACCCACAAAAAATATTATGCCCGGGTTCAGAATGCTTGCCTTCAAGTATATGCAAGTGGGGGTGCACTTTTTGGAAGTTGCTCCCTTCTTCAAAATCCTATTTTAAGAAAATTTGAATTAACTCATAGTTTAAAATCAATACAAAATAGTTGTTTGGAAAATTTTCAAATAAATATGAAAATAAACTAGACCAAATTTGAGAAACAATAGAAAAAGAATCAAGTCAATTGGACTTATATTTAAAAAGTTATAGCCAGTCAAAGTTTAGTCAAAATTCTGTTTTTAATAAAACCAGGAAAAGAAAACGTTTCGGGGGGGGGGGGGGGGGCTTACGCTTTATGCTTAGCGAAGACGTATTCCGTGGAATACGCTTCCACTTAAGCCACGTTTCGGCGGGGCTAGGTCACTGACAGTGGGTCCCTTGGCCCACTGGTCAGGTTTGACCAGTCGCCTGCGCCCTCTTTCTTCTCTAGCCGAGCCGAGGCGGGGCTCCGGTGATTGTCGTCGACGAACAGCGGCTCCCCGCGGGGTTCTGAGGGCGGGGATGGATCCGCCAGTCCAGGGCGGTCCTCCCGGTGGTCGACAGGCTGGCGGGGACGAAGGGAGTCACCGGCGGCGAGCTCTGCGGCGGAGGTGGCTTTAGAAGGGATTGGGGGTTTGGGCTACGGTGGCTCCCGATCGCGTTTGAGAGGCGGAGTGGCTCCGCGGGATCTAGGGGAAGAGGATGGGAGCACGGGAGGGGTTAGGGGCCTCGGCCTTGGCCGGATTTTGCCGGAGCGTGGCGGCGGCCGAACCTCCCGGAGATGGGGAAGGGAAGGGCCTCTGGCCAACTGGGGAGGAGGGGGGCTTCCTACTGCTCGAACGAGACTGCTCACGAGCTTAGGCATGAACAGGAGGGCTATATATAGCCCGGCGAGGTCGGTTCCTGTGGCCGTGGATAAGAACGCCGGCGAACCGCCGTTCTGTTGCAGTAGGGAGACGTGGAGGCGATGGGCGCTAGCGGACGGGCTCGTGGATGAGCTCGGGCTCTTCCATGAGCGAGCTGGCACGCTGGTGTGGCTCGGGCGGCGCCGTCCAGGGCAGGAGTTGTCGGGGCGGCGGTGGCGGCATGCGGTGGTGGTGCTGTGGGGTGTCAGGGGGTGGCCAGGGTGGCTCTGCGATGAGGGAGAGGTCGGGGTGCGACGGCTGTGCGCGGGAAGGGACCAGAACGGGCGCGGGGAGGCGGCAGTGGGACGCGGCGACTCGGTCGCACGCATGTGCAAAACGCGCGCTCTGGCCGTGCCCAGAGCACGCACGCCAGGTGCTTGATGCAATGCCAGCGTGTGCTAGAGGGCTAGGGAGAGGCTGGTAGCATCCAGGTCAGGGTTAGAGTTAGCTAGGAGTTTAGTGGACAAGGTTGCTGGGTCAGAGGGTCAAGTCCACAATGCAAACCAAAAACCAAGCCAAAACTGGCCATGCACACCAGGTGTTTGACAGAATGCCAAGGGCATCTAGGCAACTCTTGGGGTGGCCAAAAACTCCAGATCAGAGCCTCTTTAGGTGTAGGTGATGGTGGCAAGGTTAGTTTGGCAAGAATAGAAACTTGTTAGTGCAAGTTTTTGAGAAAACCAATTCTTGACAGAAAGTAAAGGGTATCATTGTATGGACCAAACATACTCCAATGGGCCCACTCTCCTGGACTTAAGGGTTTTGTAGGGTGATCTAAAAGCAGGAAAAAGAATCATGGGTAAAAGGGCAAGTCCAAATATGGTTGTAGTACAAATCATCAAGCTGGACTAGAATGAAGATGATCATGATTTACTCAAATTTTTCAAAGAACATAAAAGGGTTTTTGCATAAAGTTGAATCATATGCTACTACTAACATCCCATAATTTTGGTGGAAGCTTTAAAGAAATATTTAAATAGGTTGTAGTGCAATTTTACAAACTGGACCAGATTTGAAAACTTGAGGTAGGGCCCAAAATCTCCAATGACTAAAAGATATTTTTGCATAAAAGTGATTTAGGAACATCACATGACATCCCCAATGTTTTTGTGAAGATTTTAAAAGAGTATTAGAAAGGGTTGCAGTGCAAACTGACTCCAAAACTTATAAAAATCTATTTTAAAAGAAATAAAGCTCAGGAAAAATAATTATATAAATAATTTCACTGATAAAAAGAAATGTTTTCTTGAGAGGGTATACAAGTCCAACAATTCATTTGTAAAGTTTTCACTTGGGGTAAAAACTCCATAATATCAAAGAAAGGAGTGGTTCTGAAATCAAGGAAAATCCAAAAAAATGAAAATTTTATTTCCTAGCAAAATTTTAATAGATAAATCATGGTTAAATTTTTGGGGTGTTACAGTACTGTTGCATGTACCGTGCTAGGTCTCTCTGCCATCGACGCCACCACGACGCCCGACAGCGTCGTCCTCCTGTGCGAGTCCATTCTCCCACAGCAAACTCCGAATCTGCACCGCGCCACGCCGTCAAGATCCATCGCCATCAGTGTGTAGGATGAAGCACCGCTCCACCAAAGAATCCGTCCTTTGGTCCCTCGATCACGTGTGTACCTCCAAGAATGACGCCCCCAAGGGAGGAACGACACCAGAGCGCCGCCGTCATCCGGTCATTCGATCTAGGGTTTCCCCCGGAGGCAGCAAAGAGTGGCCTTGAACTTCTCCATTGCGATGCCTTCAAGAAGGGAACGGCGCAGATAGCGCCGCCACCGCCGGCCTTAGCAGAAGCCGAAGGTAGGTTTTCACCCAGATCAGTTCGAAGGGATCCAACTCTCGTGCCCGAGCCGCCATCACCACCAGCACCACCAGGCAGACCCTGGAGTATCGGCAGATCAACGAACCGCCGGCACCACCGCATCCAAATCACCGGCCACACCGAGCCGCCGCCATCCCCCGCACCATCCGGATCAGAGACGGAGCCGCCGACCGCGCACAGGGACCGCCGCCGCCTCCACACGTCGGAGCGCCGCCGAGAGCCCAGCGCCCACCACCGCTTGCCGAAGCCAACCGCCGCCCGAGCACTGGCGCCACCGTGGAGTTAGATCGGGAGGGGGGGGACGTCGCGCGCCGACCACCCTCGTGGACCCGCCGCACGCCCGATCGCCGGCGCCACCGTGGCGCCATCAGATCGGGAGGAGGAGAAACCCGCGCCTCGCCGCCCCGCGCAGACTACGCCGCCAGTGCCACGAAGCAGGGGAACCCCGCCCAGATCCGCCGAGCCGAGCGCCGCCGCGAGGGCCGGCCGTCCCGCGCCGCCCAGGAACCTCGCGAGGAGGGAGGGAGCCCTGCCGCCGCCGACGCACATGTGAGCTTTGCCCGGTGGCGTCCCCTGGCGACGGCGAGGGAGGGGTAAGGCGAGAAAGGGGAGCGGTGGCGGCGATCTAGGGTTCCGACCGGGCCGCTCGCGGGAGCGGCACGGGGGACGGGGCCAGGTCAAGTATGAAAGCAGATATTGTTAAGCTATGTGATGGATCAAACTGAAAGGCAACTGGAGGCTTATTCAGGACAGTTTACCTTATCTTTGCATAGCACGAAGTTGTGCTTGGTAGCTATTAAGCTTCCTTGCCGACAAATCATGTTCATCAGTAGCTGGAATGTTTACATTATCACCCTGATCAATATGCTCACTTAACTCAGACCATATCTTCTCAATCTGTGATTGAATATCGTAATACTGCATGATCCTTTCTTGTGTCTTGCATTCCAGTTCGGCGAGCACAGGAACGACAGCAACAAGTTGTTCCTTGAGCGACACGTAGCTCTTGTCTTGTTGCACAAGTGCTGAGAAATTAACAAAAGCATCCTAGTAAAAAGATTAACGTAAGGTGGTATTTCCTAGAGATTTAGTACAAGCCGGTAGCTATTTTTGACCCAAAAAAGCAAATAGGTATCGCCAAACCCTATTACCGAAAAGGCTTTCGCTCCGCTTTATATTATATAAAGTAAATCGCTCGAGTCAAACATCCAACATAGTTCAGATAATAAACACACACACAAGGGGGCACGCCCCAATCCGAGTACAAGGTTCAATACTGAGAGCACAGCTTAACAAGCCCCAAATGAAAAAACACAAAAAAGCACCACATGTAGCAAGCTCAATCGGACTCCGGAGGAGGGGGCGGCAGTGCCACGCGGAAGGCCATCGAGCGGAGGTCGGCGAGGAGGGTGTTGATGGCGTCCCGGTCCTGAAAGCGGCTAAGCGGCTGTCAAAGCCCTATTTAGTAGCAATCTACAACTTGAATCATGCATGTTACCAACAACAGCCAGATTCCATCATCTCGTGGGAGCCAAGCAACCACTCAGGAAGTCAATAGACAACCAACCCAATTAGTGAATCATCATGACGATGATTAGTATGCATACCTTGATATACAGCTTGTGCTCCCCTAGAGTTGCCACTAACAATGCAACCTTAGCTTCTTTAAGTGGCCACAGACAGGTGCAGCTGGACCCTGGTCTGATTGGCATCGTCCACCTTCCTGCGGTACACCTCCAAGCATTCTATTTCTATCTCTTGACAAGACCTTGCTCTTCTGACCCTCACTTTCCCCTACCTCTGCCCAGATTCGCTGAGTGACAGAAACAAGAGGGCATGAGTAATCAACGAGGTTTCGTGTTTTACCTACACGTACACCAACAATCTAGACAGATGAGAGAGATAGAGCTCACCTTGTTCTTCAGTCTTCCTCTTGTCTTCTTCATTGGATCTGCACACATCTTATTTAGAAAAAAAATATAAATTGAGAAATCAAAATCAGATTATCAAAGAACCAGGTGGAAATCAAGGGGCAAGAAAAATAGAGGAGAAAGATAGATGTGCAGCCAAGATTGGGGATGGGGCACGACGACCGGAAAGCAACGGTAGGCAGTGAAGGCCGACTCCATTCCACCATCACCTGAACGCTCCTTCCTAACATCTCCCCTTCCCACCCTCCCCTACTCCTCCACACCCACCATGATTCCTGAGCCCGATCCAGAATCATGGTACATCGAGAACGTGAGGAGGTGCCGCTTGCGGGGAAGAGTGAAAGAAGCAGAGAGACGGTTCCTTCTTTCCGCTGTCCAACGCTGCCACACGAGCCGGTGGTGAGGCGGTGGCTGGCCGGCGTCACCCCTCCCTCCTTGATCTCTCATCCTCACCGTCGTCGACCTGCTCCTCCCCTACCACTGAACTCCTGCGCGGGGCAAGGATGGGGGCTCCTAAGGGGACAAGAAGGACTCTGGGCGGGGCGGCTCTGGCGTGATGGAGAGAGCGGGGATGGGGAGGCGGCCGCTGCACGGGGTAGCAAGGGGAGTGGAGAGCGGGGAAGGAAGGACGTGAGGCTCGAGGAGCATGGAGGATTGGTTGATAGGGTTTCATCAGGCTCGATCCACCCATGTCGCCCACTACCATCACGGTCAATCGTTTTTTCACACTGAAAGCTGGGTCCATGGGCAAAGGAGCCCCACCTGTCATTGACTGAAGCACGAGAGCATAACGTGAAGAGAAACGAATGGCTGGATATTTGACAACACTGTAAAAAAGTGCCAGCAAGACAGATCGTTCGATCCAGAATGAGTGTGCGAAGCAGTTGCTCTAGAACGGCGGGTACCATAGCGTTGTTTATATGTTCGATAATTCCTGCATGATGAATGTGAGCTCAACTGACACTCGTGATCATTGCGGCCATCTTAGTTTCCCTGAATTATACTCATCTCCGATTCAGTCTATGTATCTTATACTTACTAGATCATCGAAGGCGCGGATTGCAGCGCCCGTCCATTTTTACAATAGATTGCTAGCCATTTATGACGTGAAAATAAAATTTAGATGAAGTGTGTCTTCAAAGTAGCACATATTGATTTCTTTTTACTAGATAAACCAGGGAATACATAATATATTGAAAGTAGTAATCTAATCGGTTTACAAAAAAATAGAAGAATTTAATTGGTATTATTACTATAAGAAAAGGGACACATGCATGATGCACTCTGCAAACGTTTATCTTTTTCATTTTATTTCTACCAAATCATTAGTAGATAAGAAGCAAAATTTACCCTTTATGTGTGTCCAAATGTTGCATAATAGCAGAATGATGGCAACAACTATAGTTACACAGGAAATAATACACAGGAGGAAGAAGAAGAATAGCAGGAAAGCTCCGCATGAATAGCAGGGTTCCTCTGCAGTAAATCAAACCCCCAACCATAGCACTCCATTGTATAACCAGCACCGACGCCATCCTTATCAAAAGAGCAAAATGATACATGAATAAATTAACACAGCAAGGTAGAAGAATATTAGATAAAATATGCCACCTTTATAACTCAAATCTAAGTGCCTTCTTGTTCCCAGATAACCCAAATTATATAGATAATATACATGGGGAAGTGATTAATGGCTTTCCTTTAAAAAAGTTGATAATGTCCAGCATGGCAATGAGGGAGCTTTGGCAGCCAAGAAAGGTTTTAGTATCCTGCAATCAGCTCCTCTCTCTCACCTTCTGTATGTGCAGAAACAGTAAGTGCAGAAGACCATAGAGTGACAGAGGCCTGGTACTCCTCTCGGTTGGCAGACAACTTTCTGTATCGCAACTTTCTGGTACTCCTCATTGGTCTGCATGCCTTGGCCGGTGTCTACAGGGGTCCAGTAGAGCTTGAGATGGATTTCACAACGGTATGTTCAAAGATTGTAACTCCCCTCTTGAGTAATTCTTTACTCTTGCTTCTCAAAACAGGAAACAAAGAAATAGTAAGTGCAATTTTTATTAAATAAGGCAGGCATATTGAGTCGTCTATCCATATTTTGAGACTATATATATCCTGCTATACAAACCTTACATCCTAACTTTGTAAACTTACTTACGAATAGCAGGAAACAAGATATGATGAATAAATTTTGCTAATAACCACACTTAAATAGTTAAACTGGTTACACAACAGCAAGCATCTATACACAAGAAGGAAAGCTTCTATATCCTCCAATGGCTAATGTAACAAAACTGGTAGAAAGATGACTTATAGTCATAGTTCTTGGAATCAAAGTGGGACCGTCTGGTCCATCCATGCCATGGCTCGTGTGGTGCCTCAATGCGGTTGGATATTCAATCTAAAACGGACGAATTATTACACAAGGATCTAACTGAAACTCAGCAACAATGACATGGCTTTACGAAGTTCGACAAGCCAGTGGTATGGCCTTCATACATTTTTTTCATCCATTCATGTAAATAAAGAACTGTTGGAAAAGGTAACATCAATATATAATCAATGATGGCATTGCCACACCCATGTATTAAAAAAACATAAGAGTATTTCAAAATTATTTACATCCAAGTATTTTAAATTTATTTCCAACAATTCAAGCTATTGCTCTAAGTATTGCGAGGATTTACAAAATAAATCAAAGTTTTCAAAGCTACATACACATCAATCGTACCAGCAGAAGAAACACATCATGCATGTACATGCTTATTAGTTCTGAGAACCATCATAGGAAATATGAAATAGTAACATGCGGGAATATCATCAAGTAGAACTACTAATTAAAACCAGTATGCTAAAAATCTGTGTAAAAGCCCAGATAACATAGTAGCATCCAGGTCACCGTCATATGTTCGTATCATGGATGTAAATGGAGTTTACTCCTAACAGTCGCCTCCTAAATCTGCCACCGCCGCCAGCCGCATCCAGGTCATCGTCATTGGCTAGCCTCGCATCAACCTCCCCTTCAGCCTCCATTTCTTGAACAGGCCGCCGCCACCAGCTACCACCTCTCCCCTGTACATGCGCTTGGGCGCGGTCCTGCACCGGATTCCACGGCGGAGGATTGCCCCGCGAGGTGGGCAAGGGATGCAGAGGCATAGGAGGCGACTGTTAGGCTGGTCATAGTGGGGAGTAACTTATACTAGTATCATGCATATGCCACTAGTCTAAGTTACTACCTTCATAGTGCAAAGTATCATAGTAGCAGTGTCATAGATTGTTGCATTTATTACCTTATAGACTCATTTTGCCTCGGGAAGCGCTATGTTACAGTAACATATTATGTTACTCCAAACACCTCTCCTCATTAAATACTTGCCACATAACCAAAATTGTCTTGTGGTGTGTTAAGTTACTACCTAAGTTACTCCCACTATGACTAGCCTAGGCTAGTCATAGTGGGAGTAACTTAGCAAGTAACATAACGCACTTCGAGAAATTTTTGCTTATGTGACATGTAGTTAATGAGAAGTGGTAACATAATATGTTACTGTAACATAGCGTTTTCTAAGACAAGATGAGTCTACAAGCTAATTAATGAAGTCTTCTATGACACTACTACTATGTTACTTTGCACTATGAAGGTAATAATTTAGACTAGTGTCATATGTATGACACTAGTATAAGTTACTCCCCACTATGACCAGCCTTAGGAGTAAACCACGCCTACACTAGTAGAAGAAGGGTCAAATGTGAAGCACATTAGTGCCGGTTTAAATTTGAGCCGGCACTAATGTGACCATTAGTGCCGGTTCCAACGGCTAGGCCAGCGGGCATCATTAGTACCGGTTCGTGGGCCACCTTTAGTACCGGTTCATGCCACGAACCGGTACTAATGAGGCTGTGTCAGGCTATGGTCAAGCTGGGGCCCCCACGAAGACCTTTAGTACCGGTTCATGCCATGAACCGGTACTAGAGTTTCTTAGTAAGCTGATTTTTAGTCCCACCTCGCCAAGACAGAGGTAGTATGAGTGGTTTATAAGTCATGAGTGCACAGACAATGACGAAGAGGCGCAATGCTCACCTGCATGTTAATTAGCTTCAAGCCTTTCGGAATAGCATAGATTGCACTGAGCTATGTGCAGTGCAGTCTACACTATTCCGAAAGGTTTGAAGCAAATTAACCAGCATTGCACCTCTTTTTTATTTTTAATAACTTATTTGAACTCCGAAATTTTTTGTATTCAGTAGGCAGCATTCAAAGCGACGTCATCAATTTCCAACATGTTCTGACATCATTTGTTGTTTTTCGATCATTTACCTAATTGTTTAGAGAGCTAAATTATCGTGAAATTGAAAATCACTACAAAATGAATCTCGAAAATGTTGAAACTTGGCATGGTATCATCATTTCACCCGCATAGCATGCGCGAAAGAGTAGAGAGGGTCACGGCAAAAACTGGACGCACTTCGTGTACAAACTGGACAAACTCTTTCGGAGTATCAGGGTTTCGGACGAGAACTCATCTGTTACACGGCCACTTCAATGTTTTTTAAACTTATTTGAACTCCGGACTTCTTTTGTGTTCAGTATGCAGCATTCAAAGCGACGTCATCAATTTCCAACATGTTCTAACATCATTTATTGTTTTTCGGTCATTTACCTAATTGTTTAGAGAGCTAAATGACCGTGAAATTGAAAATCACTACAAAATGAATCCTAAAAATGTTGAAACTTGGCATGGTATCATCATTTCACCCGCATAGCATGTGCGAAAGAGTAGAGAGAGTCACGGCAAAAACTGGACGCACTTCGTGTACAAACTGGACAAACTCTTTCGAAGTATCAGGGTTTCGGACGAGAACTCATCTGTTACACGGCCACTTCAATGTTTTTTAAACTTATCCGGACTTCTTTTGTGTTCAATATGCAGCATTCAAAGCGACGTCATCAATATCCAACATGTTCTGACATCATTTGTTGTTTTCGGTCATTTACCTAATTGTTTAGAGAGCTAAATGACCGTGAAATTGAAAATCACTACAAAATGAATCCTGAAATTGTTGAAACTTGGCATGGTATCATCATTTCACCCGCATAGCATGCGCGAAAGAGTAGAGAGGGTCACGGCTAAAACTGGACGCACTTCGTGTACAAACTGGACAAACTCTTTCGGAGTATCACGGTTTCGAACGAGAAATCATCTGTTACACGGCCACTTCAATGTTTCTTAAACTTATTTGAACTCCGGATTTCTTTTGTGTTCAGTATGCAGCATTCAAAGCGACGTCATCAATTTCCAACATGTTCTGACATCATTTGTTATTTTTCGGTCATTTACCTAATTGTCTAAATGACCGTGAAATTGAAAATCACTACAAAATGAATCCTGAAAATGTTGAAACTTGGCATGGTATCATCATTTCACCTGCATAGCATGCGTGAAATAGTAGAGAGGGTCACGGCAAAAACTGGATGCACTTCGTATACAAACTGGACAAACTCTTTCGGAGTATCAGGGTTTCGGACGAGAACTCATCTGTTACACGGCCACTTCAATGTTTTTTAAACTTATTTGAACTCCGGACTTCTTTTGTGTTCAGTATGCAGCATTCAAAGTGACGTCATCAATTTCCAACATGTTCTGACATCATTTGTTGTTTTTCGGTCATTTACCTAATTGTTTAGGGAGCTAAATGACCGTGAAATTGAAAATCACTACAAAATGAATTCTGAAAATGTTAAAACTTGGCATGGTATCATCATTTCACCCGCATAGCATGTGCGAAAGAGTAGAGATGGTCACGGCAAAAACTGGACGCACTTCGTGTACAAACTGGAAATAGAAGAAAAGAAATAATGCATAAAAGAAAAAACTATACAAAAAAATTACTCAAAAATAAATAGAAGAAAATAAATAATGCAGAAAAGAAAAAAACTATATAAAAAACTACTCAAAAATAAATAGAAGAAAATAAATAATGCAGAAAAGAAAAAACTATATAAAAAATTTGTCGACGCGCTGCCCAGTGGGCCTGCCAGACCTAGGGTGTGCAAATACAGGCCTAGAAGGGCCAGCAGACTTACAGGGCAGCGCGCCCTAGTTAATTAGGCCCAGAAGCCTGCTATATAGAGAAGCTCAAAGGAGTAGCCGCGGCTGGGTTTATAAACCAGTGCGGCTGCCCTTCGCTCGGCGAGGTGGGACTAAACATTGTGCACCGCCGGTGACAGCGCATAACCTTTAGTACCGGTTGGTGGCTCCAACCGGTACTAAAGGGGGATCTTTAGTACCGGTTCGTGGCACGAACCGGTACTAAAGGGGCCGTTTCCCGCCCCTTGGCCTGGCGAAAATTGGCCTTTAGTACCGGTTGGTGGCTCCAACCGGTACTAAAGACCCCTCCTATATATATGGCACCTACGAAAAAATCGGTTTCATCGACCAACAGTACTTCTTCTCGATCCAACTTCTTCGTCGCGTCCGTCGCCCATCGCGCACCGCCCCCGCCGCCCGTTGTCGCCGTCACGCCGTCGCCCACGCCACCCGTCGTCGCCGTCACCGCCGTCGCCCCCGCCACCCGTCGTCGCCGTCACCGCCGTCGCCCCCGTCGCCGCCGCCTCTCGCCCGCCGCGCCCGTCCCCGTCGTCGCCCGCCGCCGCCCGTACGCCGCCGCCCCCCGTTCGTACACACACACACAGACACACACACACAGACAGACACACACACACACACGCACACACACACGCACACCACACACACACATATTGTTTTTACTTATTTTTTATTTTCTGTTGTTTAGATTAATGTTAGATAAATTACGTAGATAATAATGTTAGAATGTTAATGTTAGATGAATTATATGAAAAAGATGTTAAATATTAATGTCAAATATATTTTACATGAATTCAAGTTGAACTAGTTGAATTAGTATAGCTAGATATTAATTAGGTATATATATGAGATTTGAACTAGTTAAATTAATATAACTAGTTTATTTTTAGTATGAAAATTAATAGAACAAGTTTATTTTTAGTAAGAAAATTTAGGTATATGCGATTTGATGATCTAATCAAAATATTACTATATAGAACTACCTACTTTATTTTAGTAAGAAATTAATAGAACTAGTTTAGTTGAATTAATAGAACTAGTTTGTTTAGTTGAATTAATAGAACTAGTTTATTTAGTTCAATTAATAGAACTAGTAAGTGTTTAATGTTTCACCTATATATGAACATATGTTAGATATTAATGTCAAATGTTAGATGAATTAGATATAAATTATATGTTAGATATATACACTAGGAGTCTTACAACTTGCGCGCGGCGGTCAGTTTGGTGCACAAATTTGTAAAATACGTGTTTCTGGTCCACGAACTTGCATGAAGGTGCAAATACGGTCACATTATACGTATGCGAACATATCTACTCCCTAGTTGGCAGGCCAGCGTGGCAAGGGCCCGCTGTCAGCCACTGCAATAGTTCTTGCATGGTAAATTTGCAGAAAAGCCCATGCCTTTTTTGTCAATACATTGGGCCACTCAAGTAAAATAAATAAAACAAGGGCTGAGGATGGGTTTCAAATGGATGACCTGCAGCTAAACATATCCTGTGTACAACCAGCAGACCGACAACAATACACGTTCATATCGCACGACTATAGTATATTTTATCAACAGGGACCAAAAATTTAAAGAAGAAATCAAACCCGAAAAAAAGGATCCCACAATTCAAACCTGTGAAATTGTGGTCGCCCATGACTAAGCTAACCACCGGGCTACAATGGCACAGGATGTTATAATTATATAAACACTGTTTATGTTGTTATGTCTTTTGTTCAATGTAAGAAATACAAAAAAAACTTATATTCTAGTGTTGTGACCTTCCAAAAATGTCCATGTGTTACAAAAAAAGGTACGTTAAATATTAGATAATATTTCAACATTGTAAAATATATATTTGTATAATTACAAATATACATTGCATTTAGAAATGTTCATGCATTTAAGAAAATGTTCATGACATTTAAAAATTAATACAATGTAAAAAAATGTTCGCATAGTTTAAAAATATTTTCTGTCATCCAAAAATGTTTAACATGTATTTGAAATAGGTTAAAACTTGTATTTGAAAAAATGTAAATTATATGTTTAAAAATATTAAACAAATATATAAATGTATTTAGAATTTAGATGTATACCTGAAAGTATGAAAAAAATTGACATCAAAACATATAATTGAAAAAATGTTAATAATGTATTTGGAAAGTGTATAAAAATATTTCTGTTGTATATAAAAATGTAAAATATGTATGTAAAAGTATATATCAAAATATATATTTGAAAAAAATATTAATTACGTATTTGAAAATGCTAAACATATATAAAGAATAATGTTTAGTATGGTACCATGCATTTGTTTTTTGCGGGAGCAGTACGTATGAGCCTGTATGTAGTTATAATATTTGAATATTATCCAACTCAAAAAATGTTTAAATATTATTTAAAGTGCCGTGTACCTTTTTTTATAACGCATGAACATTTTTGTGAGGTCACAAACACTAGAATATAAGTAGTATTTCTTACGTCGAACAAAAGAGATGACAAGATATAAAATGTTTAGCTCTTTGGAACATTATTTTTTTTGAGTAGCGTCCAGGACTCCAGCAGGTCACAGGTTCAAACTGTAATTCTTTAATTTTTCCAGTCTGTGTTTATAGGATGTAAATGGTAGTTCTACTGTTCAATCATGAAAGGTTATCTGGTCTAGTGGCTGTTCACGCGAGACTATTAGCGGCATGTCATGTGTACGAAACCCAACACCTTTTCCCTTAAGTATTTTTCCTTTACGTGAAGGTTTTCTGCAGATCTACCATAGGAGAATTGTTATAGTGGCTGACACCGGGCCCTAGCGATGTTGGCGTACCATGCAGGTTATAGATACGTTCACGTACGTAAAATGTGATCGTATTTGCACGTTCATGCAAGTTAGCGGATCAAAAACACGTATTTTGCAAGTTTGTGCACCAAATTGACCGCCACGCGTAAGTTCTAAGACTTCTAGTGTATTTACCTCTATATTTAATTTAGTTATATGAAATTTCATTATCTAATTAACATTTTATTATATAGAACTAGCTACCTTATTTTTAGTAAGAAAATTAATAGAACTAGTTTAGTTGAATTAATTAGTTGAACTAGTTAGTTCAATTAGTTCAATTAATTAGGTATATTTTTCATAAGTGCTTAGTTGAATTAGTTCAATTAATTAGTTGAACTAGTTGAATTAACAGAATTAGTTGAATTAATAGAACTAATAAGTGTTTAATGTTTCACCTATGAACATAGGAATGTCGTCTGACGACGAACACGATTTCATTATGTGCGAATACTGCGAAGACCAGCGCGGCCTGTGCTGCAGAAATTTTCTAGTTGATGATAGACGCTTCAGTATCAAACTGGATGAGAACTTCGAAGTGGATACAGTAAGTCACAACGACAAATCTTTTTTCGTAATTAAGCATGACTTATGCTTCATTTGCTTCAACTTTTAATTTTAATTTTTCACTATTCTAATAGCGTATCCCCTGCCATGCAAGAATTTTTGTCTTGAATAAGATAGGTTTCAGTCCTAACGAAACTATGGAGGTAAAAAGAGTTTACTTGAAGACCGAGCATGGTTATACCTTCAACGTCAAATTATACAATGCAGACACATACACCTATTTTGAATGCAAAACTTAGCAAGCACTATGCAAGGCTTATGCATTTGAGCCTGATATGGTTATCACCTTTGATATTCGTCCGGAAGATGATATTGAAGGTAATAGAGACATCTGGGTCGATGTGCAGACGCCTTCAGTTCTACCATTATGTGAGTTTCTCAACCATATTTATGTCTTCGATATGAGATTATTTGAACCAGTTGAATAATTAATAGATCTCAATTTATATTGACAGCTTACTTCCAATCAAGCAAACATGTCCGGCGCTTGGTAGACAGGACCGTCCACTGTCCCGGGGCTGAACTAAACTGCGAGGAGACAAGTCATTATGTTTCATGGCTTGAGGATCTTGATGCTGTCAAGACAAATTTCTTTCCTGCACTTAGAAATGTTAGTACTCAAAACGTGCGACCAATAGTGTTCGTACTGAACTACGGTCACATATATTTAGGAAAGATGGTAAGATTTCTACTATTTCTCCTCAGTGCATCTTTTGCATACATTATTTTTTTAAGCTAAACTTCATTGCTAAGTATGTTACTATATGATGTTCTTCAACAAGGACTCCCGATGAATGTTGTGCCTGATTGGATCGAGACTAAAGGTACCATGAATATTGTTAGATTACGGCCAAGATATCCTACAATGCACTTTAGTGCATTCAGGATTTCTAATAGGGAGGAATGCTTAATAGTAAAACACTGGAGCAAAATTGTGAACGATCACAGAGAAGTACTAGGGGGCAGCAATCAGAAGCGCAACCCACGATTAGGAGACAGGTTCATCTGCATGCTCCAATATGATGAATCAGCAAAGCTATACATGTTCTATGCTATTTTACCTGAGAGAGAGCAGCAGGAGTGATTAATTAGCTAGTTCATGCTCTTAGTACTTGTCCTCTCATGTCCATGTTCTTCGTCCTGAACTTAATCTTAAAGACTGATTTGCTTTTGTGGTGTTATGAACGCTTATAATATCATTACCGTTTTGAACTCGATGATATCTTTGCTATGAAAACCGTTGGTGATGATATATATGATGCAAGAGTTTTTATATTAATTAATATGATGATGATGATGATGATGAGTTATTATATCATTTATGAAAGAAATTGCATATTAGTTTCAACTGGATGGATTCTAGCTAAGTGATCAAGTATATGCCATATTCATATTACCTCGATCACTTAAGTGGGTGATTAAGTATATATAATATGGATATGAATATACTTGATGACTTAGCTAGGATCCACGCATCCAGTCAAACTAATCATCTAATGATTTAACAACTCATTATAATGTAAAACAATCACTAAATTAAATTGAAAACACAAAATTAAAGTAAAAATAAAAATAAAACCAAAACACACCCAAACATTTAGTACCGGTTGGTGTTACCAACCGGTACTAATGTCGTACGCGCCCACGAAGCTGGCTCGTGCCACGTGGTTGCCCTTTAGCACCGGGTCGTGCTGAACCAGTACTAAAGGGGGGGTGCCTTTAGTGCCTACAATTTAGTGCCGGTTACCGAACCGGCACTAAAGGGCCTTACGAACCGGTGCTATTGCCCGGTTCTGCACTAGTGCTAGGTGTGCGTGTGTGCGTCTATGTCACGTCGGGTGAGTTAGTTTGCGCACGTTGGTGCATGCGTGGGCCATATTCAGTTAGTTAGCTGGATGAGGTTTGTTAGCTAGCATTACGCACGGAGAGTTGTGAGTGGGCTCAGTCATTAGAGGATAAGCATCACGATGCAGTAGTAGCCGGGAGTTCAGGCAGTTAGTGCGTGTGGAGTTGTGGCCGGGTTGTGTGTGCGTATAGGGTATAGAACCCCTCTCCTCTGTAATGATCGTTGCGTCGGTTTGTTGCCGAGTCGTTCATGCGCCGGAATATGCCGTACGTATGTGCGGCAATGGTGTTTGTGCGCTGGAAAACCCCCATCGTATCCTGTGTCTCCTCCCTTCGTGCGAGAGAGAGAGAGAGAGAGCTGGGCACCGGCGCAAAGAGCAAGCTAGGGCTCGGCGCCAACAGTGACATCCACATGCAGTGATGCGCGGAGGAAGGAGATGCCGTCGTGGGCGACTCAAGTAACAGACAATCACGAACTCAACTCGTGCTTTTTTTTCCTCCGGGTCCGCTTCTGTCTCGGGGTTCTGTTTGCCTCGTCATTTGATAGCTATGCGGCGACCTTCGGGGCATGGTTGCTTCGACCACTCTCTGTTACGATGGCGTAACTGGATGGATTACTAATTGTAGCGCACAAATCCCATTTTATTAGCATATTTAGCGCATAACTAGACATCAATGTCCCTTTTTCATTAGGGTTTATTCTCTTTGATTTTTTTAGCGCTCACGTGCCCACAATTTTTCATTCTAGCCAAACCAACATATTCTCGTTTATTGGCCCAAGAAAAAAAGATTGCTCCCACGGACGACCCAGTATGGGAGTGCGCTTGAGGCCCACTGCGACGGAGCAATTTTTTTCTTTGACCAACTGCGTGGGGGCTACCATATGACGCTGGGTGCATAAAATAGCGTGTGGGGCGCACATCAGTTCGTGTACGGACCAACACACTGGTAGGCTCCAAGACGACCTGTGTTTGTAAGGCGCAAAAAAATCCAAAAAATAATGAGTTGAAGGATCGAAATCATGCCCTCAAAGACGCGGCTATGTGTTGCTAGCCACTTGAAGAAACGAGTTCTACCAACCAATGGCCAGCTCAAACCTTTAAGATCATACTCCAACATCAGATTCGGACCATTTTTTTTTACTTTTTAAACAATATATAAAATGCCGAACATTCTTGGAAATATGAATAATTTTGAAAAATTTGAAACATTTGAAATTCACAATTTCATTTGAAAACATGAACCTTTTATAATAACATGATTTTTTTGAATTTGTGATTTTTTAAAAGGAAAAATATTTTGAAAATTCATAACAATTTTTTAAAATGTGTTTCTTCAACTCGGACATTATTCTGAATTTGCGAACATTTCACTAAAACAAAAATATTTTTCATATTTCGAACATTTTTTAAATGTATTTTTTTTGGAAAATCTCAAACAACTGTGGAAAACACAAAGAAAAATGGAATATATTTTTTAGAATCTGAAACAATTTTGAAATGAGAACAAAGATTTAATGTTCTGAACATTCTTCAAAACGGAATATATTTCAAAATTCCAAATATTTCTAAAACATTCGATTTTTCCTGATATTATGAACCTTTTTGAAAATTTTGAATTAACGAAAAAAGGGAGAAAGAAAAACAAACTTTAAAGGAAAAAAGACAAAAGAAACAGGAAAGAAAAATAGAAAGAAATGGAAAAGGAAAAATAGAAACATTACAAAGAACAAAAGAAGGAAAACGGTTCAGCCAAGCTTGGGCGCCCTGTTCGAATTGGCAACTATTTTGGATTGAGAACAAAGATTTAATGTTCTGAACATTTTTTAAAACGAAATATATCCTAAAATTCTGAACATTTTTTAGAAAAATCGATATTTTATCATATTATGAACTTTTCTGAAAATTTAAATTGATGAAAAAATGAGAAAGAAAAATAAACTTGAAAGGAAAAAATACAGAAGAAACAGGAAAGAAAAATAGAAACATAACAGAAAAATGGTTCAACCCAGCTTGGGCGCCTTGTGCGAATTTGTGATTATTTGACGATCATTGCGATAAATAGGGTTTTCCCTACTGCGTGGGCACGAAAATAACTGGGATGGTTTTGCTGGGCCACACTGCAGGTGGGCCGTGTACAAAATTTCGGCGTTTTTGTTTTTCTAATAGACGAACGGACAAAAAATTAGTATCATCTCGAATATAATCTTTTCGATGGTGAATGGATGAGAAAAATCAGAGAAACACAACTTGCTTTATTATATAATAAATAAAAATATATAAATATAGATATAGATATAGATGTAGATATAAGTGTGTTCGCTCGTTAGTAATTTTATAAAGCTAGTCCAGGAAAGTGTTCCTCAAATAAACTAGTGTGCTGCTGATCGATGACCTCATTCATGTACGCAATATATATTTCACGCTAGTCTATCTATCTCTATATATGCATGTGCGACTAGAATATTGTGTAAGCCTGAGTTGAGGGCTCATATGACTGGAGATGCAACAAAGAACTGTATCTACGTACTCCAAAATAGGACAAGTCTGAGTCTCACATGTCCCGGAAAAACATAATTGGTCTCAGATGGTATGCACGTACACATGCGCGTTCCCATCCTGTCCAGCGAGCCGAGAACGACGGCCATCGGAGCTTTTTCTTCTTCAAGAACATGCAAGAGTGTTGCATGTCTTTTCCATTTAAATAAGGAGTCAAGAAATAATAGAACAAGCCACGGCCTCACAGGCGAGAAGCGCGGCAACCCACACTGGAAAGCGAGATCTAATGTGTTTGAAAGACATGCCCACGTTCGACTGGCCAAATGAACGGAAGCGTGGCGGCGATGATAGTGTTGAGGTCCTTGCGGCACGCGCCGGAGACTGGAGAGGAGATCATAGGCCACCATTCATGCAGCGCTTGCGCGCCAGACGGGGTGAAACGGTGCAGGCGCAGCAGCAACAGGGTGTGGTATCAAACCTCACGGGAGAACGAGCACCCGAGGAGCATGCAGCAGTATCATCACCAAATAAATCTCAACTTTTGTGTGTGTGTTTTCTATCAATGAACTGCGATGACCACGCCCTTCCTCTATCAATGAAAACACAGTTCTTCTGTGGATTTTCTATCCTGCTTTCCTGTGTATGTGTTTTCAGTTTGGTACCTGAACTTAAATCCTAAGATTGAATATATAATATATGGTACAAGGAAAGAAACACGTACAACCTCAACTTAGCTCCCTAAATCAGTTACTTATCTAGCTAATCGTACCGGCTGAAGTAACTTTGGAACATCTATATAAAACTACATGTAATATGTAAACATCTCAACACAGTCAGACAGAAAATGAGTGGAATCAGTAATACCTATCTTTCCTTACCTTGTGACCTCACTAGCCTAATTGTTCAGAAATGGTGTTTCTTCCAAACATGATCAATAGAAAATGGATCATACTATTACAGAATAAATAGTTCTAATACCGGAACTTAACTTTCGGTGGAACATATTGCAATGGCATCAATGCGTTACAATGATGATTGGTTAGGTAGATGGAGGTAGAGGTCTGCTAGGAGATGTGTGTGATGGTACCTGCTGAGGGAGGTCATTGAAGTGGACGTCCATGGCGGCCTCCTTCCGAGCGTCGACAAATGACCTCATCCGGTGGTGTCACACCGGCATGTGCAGATTCCCGACAGCCCGCTTTGTGCTCTTAGGGTGGTGGCTGTTGGGTTGGTCCTGTTGGGGAACATAGTAATTTCAAAAAAATTCCTACACACACGCAAGATCATGGTGATGCATAGCAACGAGAGAGGAGAGTGTTGTCCACGTGCCCTCGTAGACCGTAAGCGGAAGCGTTATGAGAACGCGGTTGATATATTCGAACGTCTTCACGATCCGACCGATCCAAGTACCGAACGCCACGACACCTCCGAGTTCAGCACACGTTCAGCTCGATGACGTCCCACGAACTCCGATCCACCAGAGCTTCACGGGAGAGTTCCGTCAGCATGACGGCGTGTTGACGATGATGATGTTGCTACCGATGCAAGGCTTCGCCTAAGTACCGCTACGATATGATCGAGGTGGATTATGGTGGAGGGGGGCACTGCACACGGCTAAGGGATCAATGATCAACTTGTGTGTTCTAGGGTGTCCCCATGCCCCCGTATATAAAGGAGCAAGGGGGGAGGCCGGTCGACCCTGTAGGGCGCTCCAGGAGGAGGAGTCCTCCTCCTAGTAGGAGTAGGACTCCCCTTTCCTACTCCTACTAGGAGGAGGAAAGGAAGGGGGAAGGGGAGAAGGAAGGAGAGGGAGGAAAGGAGGAAAGGGGGGCCGGCCCCTAGTCCAATTCGGTTTGGGCTAGGGGGGGCGCGCGCCCTGCCTCCTCTCTTCCACCACTTGGCCCATGAGGCCCAATACTTCTTCCCCGTATTCCCGTAACACCCCGGTACTCCAAAAAATACCCGAATCACTTGAAACCTTTCCGATGTCCAAATATAGTCATCCAATATATCGATCCATATGTCTCGACCATGTCGAGACGCCTTGTCATGTCCCTGATCTCATCCGGGACTCCGAACTACCTTCGATACATCAAATCACATAAACTCATAATACTGATCGTCACCGACCGTTAAGCGTGCGGACCCTACGGGTTCGAGAACTATGTAGACATGACCGAGACCGTCTCCGGTCAATAACCAATAGCGGAACCTGGATGTTCATATTGGCTCCTACATATTCTATGAAGATCTTTATCGGCCAAACCGCATAACAACATACGTTGTTCCCTTTGTCATCGGTATGTTACTTGCCCGAGATTCGATCGTCGGTATCTCAATACCTAGTTTAATCTCGTTACCGGCAAGTCTCTTTACTCGTTTCCGTAATGCATCATCCCGCAACTAACTTATTAGTTGCATTGCTTGCAAGGCTTATAGTGATGTGCATTACCGAGAGGGCCCGGAGATACCTCTCCGACAATCGGAGTGACAAATCCTAATCTCGATCTATGCCAACTCAACAAGTACCATCGGAGACACCTGTAGAGTACCTTTATAGTCACCCAGTTACATTGTGACGTTTGGTAGCACACAAAGTGTTCCTTCGGTAATCGGGAGTTGCATAATCTCATAGTCATAGGAACATGTATAAGTCATGAAGAAAGCAATAGCAGTAAACTAAAACGATTAAGTGCTAAGCTAACAGAATGGGTCAAGTCAATCACATCATTCTCCTAATGATGTGATCCCGTTTATCAAATGACAACTCATGTCTATGGTTAGGAAACATAACCATCTTTGATCAACGAGCTAGTCAAGTAGAGGCATACTAGTGACACTCTGTTTGTCTATGTATTCACACATGTATTATGTTTCCGGTTAATACAATTCTAGCATGAATAATAAACATTTATCATGAAATAAGGAAATAAATAATAACTTTATTATTGCCTCTAGGGCATATTTCCTTCAGTCTCCCACTTGCACTAGAGTCAATAATCTAGATTACACAGTAATGATTCTAACACCCATGGAGCCTTGGTGCTGATCATGTTTTGCTCGTGAGAGAGGCTTAGTCAACGGGTCTGCAACATTCAGATCCGTATGTATCTTGCAAATCTCTATGTCTCCCACCTGGACTTGATCGCAGATGGAATTGAAGCGTCTCTTGATGTGTTTGGTTCTCTTGTGAAATCTGGATTCCTTTGCCAAGGCAATTGCACCAGTATTGTCACAAAAGATTTTCATTGGACCCGATGCACTAGGTATGACACCTAGATCGGATATGAACTCTTTCATCCAGACTCCTTCATTTGCTGCTTCCGAAGCAGCTATGTACTCCGCTTCACACGTAGATCCCGCCATGACGCTTTTTTAGAACTGCTCCAACTGACAGCTCCATCGTTCAATATAAACACGTATCCGGTTTGCGATTTAGAATCGTCCGGATCAGTGTCAAAGCTTGCATCGACGTAACCATTTACGACGAGCTCCTTGTCACCTCCATAAACGAGAAACATATCCTTAGTCCTTTTCAGGTATTTCAGGATGTTCTTGACCGCTGTCCAGTGATCCACTCCTGGATTACATTGGTACCTTCCTACTAAACTAATAGCAAGGCAAACATCAGGTCTGGTATACAGCATTGCATACATGATAGAGCCTATGGCTGAAGCATAGGGAACACTTCTCATTTTCTCTCTATCTTCTGCAGTGGTCGGGCATTGAGTCTTACTCAACTTCACACCTTGTAACACAGGCAAGAACCCTTTCTTAGCTTGATCCAGTTTGAACTTCTTCAAAACTTTATCAAGGTATGTGCTTTGTGGAAGTCCAATTAAGCGTCTTGATCTATCTCTATAGATCTTGATGCCTAATATATAAGCAGCTTCACCGAGGTCTTTCATTGAAAAACTCTTATTCAAGTATCCTTTTATGCTATCCAGAAATTCTATATCATTTCCAATCAACAATATGTCATCCACATATAATATTAGAAATGCTAGAGAGCTCCCACTCACTTTCTTGTAAATACAGGCTTCTCCAAAAGTCTGTATAAAACCATATGCTTTGATTACACTATCAAAATGTTTATTCCAACTCCGAGAGGCTTGCACCAGTCCATAAATGGATCGCTGGAGCTTGCACACTTTGTTAGCACCCTTTGGATCGATAAAACCTTCAGGTTGCATCATATACAACTCTTCTTCCAGAAATCCATTCAGGAATGCAGTCTTTACATCCATTTGCCAAATTTCATAATCATAAAATGTGGCAATTGCTAACATGATTCGAACGGACTTAAGCATCGCTATGGGTGAGAAGGTCTCATCATAGTCAACTCCTTGCACTTGTCGAAAACCTTTCGCAACAAGTCGAGCTTTGTAGAAAGTAACGTTACCGTCAGCGTCAGTCTTCTTCTTGAAGATCCATTTATTCTCGATGGCTTGCCGATCATCGGGCAAGTTAACCAAAGTCCACACTTTGTTCTCATACATGGATCCCATCTCAGATTTCATGGCCTCAAGCCAATTTTGTGGAATCTGGGCTCATCATCGCTTCCTCATAGTTCGTAGGTTCGTCATGGTCAAGTAACATGACCTCCAGAATAGGATTACCGTACCACTCTAGTGCGGATCTTACTCTGGTTGACCTACGAGATTCGGTAGTAACTTGATCTGAAGTTTCATGATCATCATCATTGGCTTCGTCACTAATTTGTATAGGTGTCACAGGAACCGGTTTCTGTGATGTATTACTTTCCAATAAGGGAGCATGTACAGTTACCTCATCAAGTTCTACTTTCCTCCCACTCACTTCTTTCGAAAGAAACTCCCTCTCTAGAAAGGATCCATTCTTAGCAACAAATGTCTTGCCTTCGGATCTGTGATAGAAGGTGTACCCAACAGTCTCGTTTGGGTATCCTATGAAGACACATTTCTCCGATTTGGGTTCGAGCTTATCAGGTTGAAGTTTTTTCACATAAGCATCACAGCCCCAAACTTTGAGAAACGACAACTTTGGTTTCTTGCCAAACCATAGTTCATAAGGCGTCGTCTCAACGGATTTAGATGGTGCCCTATTTAACGTGAATGCATCTGTCTCTAAAGCGTAACCCCAAAACGATAGCAGTAAATCAGTAAGAGACATCATAGGTCGCACCATATCTAGTAAACTACAATTACGATGTTCGGACACACCATTACGCTGTGGTGTTCCCGGTGGCGTGAGTTGCGAAACTATTCCGCATTGTTTCAAATGAATACCAAACTCGTAACTCGAATATTCTCCTCCAAGATCAGATCGCAAAATCTTTATTTTCTTGTTACGATGATTTTCCACTTCACTCTGAAATTCTTTGAACCTTTCAAATGTTTCAGACTTATGTTTTATCAAGTAGATATACCCACATATACTCAAATCATCTGTGAAGGTGAGAAAATAACGATACCCGCCGCGAGCCTTAATATTCATCAGACCACATACATCAGTATGTATGATTTTCAACAAATCTTTTGCTCGCTCCATAGTTCCGAAGAACGGCGTTTTAGTCATCTTGCCCATGAGGCATGGTTCGCAAGTACCAAGTGATTCATAATCAAGTGATTCCAAAAGTCCATCAGAATGGAGTTTCTTCATGTGCTTTACTCCAATATGACCTAAACGGCAGTGCCACAAATAAGTTGCACTATCATTATCAACTCTGCATCTTTTGGCTTCAACATTATGAATATGTGTATCACTACTATTGAGATCATTAAAAATAAACCACTCTTCAAGGGTGCATGACCATAAAAGATATTACTCATATAAATAGAACAACCATTATTCTCTGATTTAAATGAATAACCGTCTCGCATCAAACAAGATCCATATATAATGTTCATGCTCAACGCTGGCACCAAATAACAATTATTCAGGTCTAAAACTAATCCCGAAGGTAGATGTAGAGGTAGCGTGCCGACAGCGATCACATCGACTTTGGAACCATTTCCCACGCGCATCGTCACCTCGTCCTTAGCCAATCTTCGCTTAATCCGTAGTCCCTGTTTCGAGTTGCAAATATTAGCAACAGAACCAGTATCAAATACCCAGGTGCTACTGCGAGCTTTAGTAAGGTACACATCAATAACATGTATATCACATATACCTTTGTTCACCTTGCCATCCTTCTTATCCGCCAAATACTTGGGGCAGTTCCGCTTCCAGTGACCAGTCCCTTTGCAGTAGAAGCACTCAGTCTCAGGCTTAGGTCCAGACTTGGCTTTCATCTCTTGAGCAGCAACTTGTTTGCCGTCCTTCTTGAATTTCCCTTTATTCTTCCCTTTACCCTTTTTCTTGAAACTGGTGGTCTTGTTGACCATCAACACTTGATGCTCCTTCTTGATTTCTACCTCCGCAGCTTTTAGCATTGCGAAGAGCTCGGGAATCGTCTTATCCATCCCTTGCATACTATAGTTCATCACGAAGCTCTTGTAGCTTGGTGGTAGTGATTGAAGAACTCTTTCAATGACACTATCAACAGGAAGATTAACTCCCAGTTGAGTCAAGTGATTATTGTACCCAGACATTCTGAGTATATGTTCACTGACAGAACTATTCTCCTCCATCTTGCAGCTGTAGAACTTATTGGAGACTTCATATCTCTCAATCCGGGCATTTTCTTGAAATGTTAACTTCAACTCCTGAAACATCTCATATGCTCCATGACGTTCAAAACGTCGTTGAAGTCCCGGTTCTAAGACGTAAAGCATGGCACACTGAACTATCGAGTAGTCATCATCTTTGCTCTGCCAAACATTCATAACATCCGGCGTTGCTCCTCCGGCGGGTTTGGCACCTAGCAGTGCTTCCAGGACGTAACTCTTCTGTGCAGCAATGAGGATAATTCTCAAGTTACGGACCCAGTCTGTGTAATTGCTACCATCATCTTTCAACTTTGCTTTCTCAAGGAACGCATTAAAATTTAACGGAACAACAGCACGGGTCATCTATCTACAACAACATAGACATGCAAAACACTATCAGGTACCAAGTTCATGATAAATTAAAGTCCAATTAATCATATTTAAGAACTCCCACTTAGATAGACATCCCTCTAATCATCTAAGTGATCACGTGATCCATATCAACTAAACCATGACCGATCATCACGTGCAATGGAGTAGTTTTCAATGCTGAACATCACTATGTTGATCATATCTACTATATGATTCACGCTCGACCTTTCAGTCTCAGTGTTTCGAGGCCATATCTGCATATGCTAGGCTCGTCAAGTTTAACCCGAGTATTTCTGCGTGTGCAAAACTGGCTTGCACCCGTTGTATGTGAACGTAGAGCTTATCACACCCGATCATCATGTGGTGTCTCGGCACGACGAACTTTGGCAATGGTGCATACTCAGGGAGAACACTTGTACCTTGAAATTTAGTGAGAGATCATGTTATAATGCTACCATAAATCAAGCAGAATAAGATGCATAAAGGATAAACATCACATGCAATCAATATAAGTGATATGATATGGCCATCATCATCTTGTGCCTTTGATCTCCATCTCCAAAGCACCGTCATGATCACCATCATCACCGGCTTGACACTTTGATCTCCATCTAAGCATCCTTGTCGTCACGCCAACTATTGCCTCCATGACTATCGCTACCGCTTAGTGATATGTAAAGCAATTACATGGCGATTGAATTTCATACAACAAAGCGACAACCATATGGCTCCTACCAGTTGCCGATAACTGTGTTACAAAACATGATCATCTCATACAATAAAATTTAGCATCATGTCTTGACCATATCACATCACAACATGCCCTGCAAAAACAAGTTAGACGTCCTCTACTTTGTTGTTGCAAGCTTTACGTGGCTGCTACGGGCTGAGCAAGAACCGTTCTTACCTACGCATCAAAACCACAATGATATTTCGTCAAGTTAGTGCTGTTTTAACCTTCAACAAGGACCGGGCGTAGTCACACTCGGTTAAACTAAAGTTGGAGAAACTGACACCCGCCAGCCACCTGTGCGCGAAGCACGTCGGTAGAACCAGTCTCGCGTAAGCGTACGCGCAATGTCGGTCCGGGCCACTTCATCCAACAATACCGCCGAACCAAAGTATGACATGCTCGTAAGCAGTATGCCTTGTATCGCCCACAACTCACTTGTGTTCTACTCGTGCATATAACATCTACGCATAAACCTGGCTCGGATGCCACTGTTGGAAACGTAGTAATTTCAAAAAAAAATCGTACGCACATGCAAGATCATGGTGATGCATAACAACGAGAGGGGGGAGTGTTGTCCACGTACCCTCGTAGACCGTAAGCGGAAGCGTTATGAGAACGCAGTTAATGTATTCGAACATCTTCACGATCCGACCGATCTAAGTACCGAACGCACGACACCTCTGAGTTCAGCACACGTTCAGCTCGATGACGTCCCACAAACTCCGATCCAGCAAAGCTTCACGGGAGAGTTCAGTTAGCACGACGGCGTGTTGATGGTGATTGATAACCCACAAGTATAGGGGATCGCAATAGTTTTTGAGGGTAGAGTATTCAACCCAAATTTATTGATTCGACACAAGGGAGCCAAAGAATATTCTCAAGTATTAGCAGCTGAGTTGTCAATTCAACCACACCTCGATAACTTAATATCTGCAACAAAGTATTTAGTAGCAAATAATATGGTAGTAGTGGTAACGGTAGCAAAAGTAATGTTTTTGGTATTTTGTAGTGATGGTAATAATAGCAACAAAAAAGTAAATAAGCGAAGAACAATATATGGAAAGCTCGTAGGCATTGGATCGGTGATGGAGAATTATGCCGGATGCGGTTCATCATGTAACAGTCATAACGTAGGGTGACACAGAACTAGCTCCAATTCATCAATGTAATGTAGGCATGTATTCCGAATATAGTCATACATGCTTATGGAAAAGAACTTGCATGACATCTTTTGTCCTACCCTCCCATGGCAGTGGGGTCCTAACGGAAACTAAGGGATATTAAGGCCTCCTTTTAATGGAGTACCGAACCAAAGCATTAACACATAGTGAATACATGAACTCCTCAAACTACGGTCATCACCGGAAGTGGTCCCGATTATTGTCACTCCGGGGTTGCCGGATCATAACACATAGTAGGTGACTATAGACTTGCAAGATAGGATCAAGAACTCTCATATATTCATGAAAACATAATAGGTTCAGATATGAAATCATGGCACTCGGGCCCTAGTGACAACCATTAAGCATAGAAAAGTCATAGCAACATCAATCTCAGAACATAGTGGATACTAGGGATCAAACCCTAACAAAACTAACTCGATTACATGATAAATCTCATCCAACCCATCACTGTCCAGCAAGCCTACGATGGAATTACTCACGCACGACGGTGAGCATCAAGAAATAGGTGATGGAGGATGGTTGATGATGATGATGGCGACGGATTCCCCTCTCCGGAGCCCCGAACGGACTCCAGATCAGCCCTCCCGAGAGAGTTTAGGGCTTGGCGGTGGCTCCGTATCGTAAAACGCGGTGAATCCTTCTTCTTGATTTTTTTCTCTCCGAACCCGTATATGTATAGAGTTGGAGTTGAGGTCGGAGGAGCTCCAGGGGGCCCACGAGGTAGGGGGGCGCGCCTAGGGGGGCAGGCGCGCCCCCACCCTCATGGCTAGGGTGTGCCCCCTGGTCTTGATCTTTTGCCTGTATTTTTTATTATTTCCAAAATAATCTCCGTGAAGTTCCAGGTCATTCTGAGAACTTTTGTTTCTGCACATAAATAACACCATGGCAATTCTGCTGAAAACAGCATCAGTCCAGGTTAGTTCCATTCAAATCATGCAAGTTAGAGTCCAAAACAAGGGCAAAAGTATTTGGAAAAGTAGATACGACGGAGACATATCAACTCCCCCAAGCTTAAACCTTTACTTGTCCTCAAGCAATTCAGTTGACAAACTGAAAGTGATAAAGAAAAATGTTTAGAAACTCTGTTTGCTCTTGTTGTAAATATGTAAAGCCAACATTCAAGTTTTTAGCAAAAATTATAAACTAACCATATTCACAATAAAGCTTAGGTCTCATGTTTACTCATATCAATGGCATAATCAACTAGCGAGCAATAATAATAAATCTCGGATGACAACACTTTCTCAAAACAATCATAATATGATATAACAAGATGGTATCTCGCTAGCCCTTTCTGAGACCGCAAAACATAAATGCAGAGCACCTTTAAAGATCAAGGACTGACTAGACATTGTAATTCATGGTAAAAGAGATCCAGTCAAGTCATAGTCAATGTAAACTAACAGTAATGAATGCATATGACAGTGGTGCTCTCCAACTGGTGCTTTTTAATAAGAGGATGATGACTCAACATAAAAGTAAATAGATAGGCCCTTCGCAGAGGGAAGCAGGGATTTGTAGAGGTGCCAGAGCTCGGTTTTGAAATAGAGATGAATAATATTTTGAGCGGTATACTTTCATTGTCAACATAACAACCAAGAGATGGCGATATCTTCCATGCTACACACATTATAGGCGGTTCCCAAACAGAATGGTAAAGTTTATACTCCCCCTCCACCAACAAGCATCAATCCATAGCTTGCTCGAAACAACGAGTGCCTCCAACTAACAAGAGTCCCAGGGGGAGTTTTGTTTGCAATTATTTTGATTTGATTTGCATAAAGCATGGGACTGGGCATCCCGGTGACCAGCCATTTTCTCATGAGTGAGGAGCGGAGTCCACTCCTCTTGGGAATAACCCTCCTAACATGGAAGATACGGACAGCCCTAGTTGATACATGAGCTATTCGAGCATATAAAACAGGATATTTATTTGAAGGTTTAGAGTTTGGCACATACAAATTTACTTGGAACGGCAGGTAGATACAGTATATAGATAGGTATGGTGGACTCATATGGAACAACTTTGGGGTTTATGAGAGTGGATGCACAAGCAGTATTCCCGCTTAGTACAGGTGAAGGCTAGAAAAAGACTGTGAAGCGACCAACTAGAGAGCGACAACAGTCATGAACATGCATTAAAATTAATCGACACCGAACGCAAGCATGAGTAGTGTAAGTGCATCTAGTGCCACCCCTAGTTGGTTTTGGAGTATTGACGACAAACCTAGTTGAGGGACTAACGTGTTTGTGAGAATTGTAGGAAAACACAGGTAGAAGTCCCTCATTGATTCGGTTTTATTACCAGAGATGACCCCTAAAAATGTACGAAGACATTGAAGACAATGGTGGTTTATGAAGATATTCATATTGAAGACAGTGACATGAGAAGACTCCCTATGAAGCTTATGGAACTCGAAGACTTAGATCCTTCGTAGTTTTATTTCATTTATGTTGTGTCATAGGAATCACCGTACTGTTAAGTGGGGTCCAAGAGAACCAGTCAGAATGACTGAAGTGATGCCTAATTCAAATCCTATGTCTTCGAGCGAAGACTTTGAGAGAAAATCTTGTCCAGAGTCAGACAAGTCAGCTTTACTTGTAGCCCAAGTAAAGTTGCCGTGTGAGTTCAAAATTCGACCGTTGGTACACGTGTCAGTTCCTTAGTGACCTAGGGTCATTTCGGACAAATCAGGTCGGGTTGCCAAGTGGCTATAGATAGTCCACCCCCACAACCATAAACGGTTGGCTGCTCAGATTTCAGTGCACGGCTTTTGTCGTTTGAGAGCAACCCACCTCGAAGACTTTGAAAGAAAAATTCCTAGTGAGGAGAAAAGCCCTAACCACCCAGAGCCAGAGTAAATTGGGCATCACTTAAGTCTTCTTGTCTGTGTGATCTGAAGACTTATTACACTTGAGGACTGTGCATCCTCCAGACGGTTAGGCGTCGCGTTCTGAGCATCCAAGAGACATTGTGGATTGCCAGTGAACGAAGTCTGTGAAGGTTTGGGAGTCTACCTTGAAGACTTACCAGAGTGATTGGGCGAGGTCTGTGTGACCTTAGCTCAAGGAGAAAAGGGTGAGGACTGGGTGTCTTGGACTAAGTGTCCTTGACTGGGTGTCCGGGACTGTGTGTCCTTTGGTTTAAATACCTAGCCGCTCCAACCAGACGTACAGTTGTTACAGCAACTGGAACTGGTCCAACATATCATTGTCTTCAACGAGTCATTGGTTTCATCTTCACTTCCTTTTCTTACTGTTACACATTGTGAAGCCATTGCATGCTTGCTTTATCTTTTGTCTTCACAACGTGAATGTATGATCTGTTTGGCTTCATAACTTCTTCCTACTTGATCCTTATTACACTGAAGCTGTTTGTCACTGTGCTTTCACTCTATTGAATACATGACCATGGCTGGCCTAGTGTAATCTAACTTCCGCTGCATAGTAATAGGCATAATCTTCACTGTTTGTCTTCATAACTCACAAGTTTTGAAGACTTTCATAAAAATCGCCTATTCACCCCCCTCTAGTCGATATAACGCACTTTCAATTGGTATCAGAGCAAGGTGCTCCCTTGTTCTGTGTGATTCGGTTTAACCACCTGGAGTTTTAGCTATGTCGACTGCAGGGATAATCAAAGTCTCCGCTGCGTGCCCCGTCTTTGATGGAACTGAATATCCCTACTGGAAGAATAAGATGCGCATGCATCTTGAAGCCATTGACATCGACCTATGGTATGTCGTCAAGAACGGCGTTCCCAAGGCTGGAGAAGGTGTCACTGCTGCTGATGTCAAGAAATTCATTCAACTGGACTCTACTGCCAAGAACATCATCTGTGGTCATCTGACCAAAGGACAGTATGGCCGTGTGAGTGCTTTGAAGACATCCAAGCTGGTTTGGGACTGGCTCTCCAAGGTCAATGAAGGCATCTCAACCCAGAGAGATCAAAGAATCAGTGTCCTTCGCAATCTCTTCAACCGCTTCAAGCGAAATGACAATGAGAATGTCCAGCACACATTTGACCGGCTCACTGACATCACAAATGAGCTTCAAGCCCTCGGCGCCACTGAGATCACCAAACATGAAATCGTCAAGACGCTGCTGAGATCACTTGATAGTTCGTTTGACATCCTGGCCCTGATGATTCAAGAACGTCCTGATTTCAAAACACTCGATCCATCTGACATACTGGAGAGGCTCAACACACATGAGTTTCAGCTTTCTGAGAAAAGAGATATCTACGGTCCTAACTATGGGCGAACTCGTGCCTTGAAGGCAAAAGCTGCTTCCTCATCTGAAGAAGAATCTGACAGCAGTTCTGATGATCCTGAAGACATTGGAAGGGAACTTGCAATGCTAGTGAAGAAGTTCCAAAAATTCACCAAGAAGAAAGGCTTCAGAAAATCTTCACGATCAAGCTCAAGGAATGATGAAGCTTCTGCTCATGACTACAAGAAGAAAACATGTCACAAGTGCAAGAAAACTGGACACTTCATCTCTGAATGTCCACAATGGGACAATGAGAACAGAAGGAAGAAGAAGAGCAAGGAATATGATTCTGACGACAAGAAAAAGAAGAAATACTCAAAGTCTTCTTCCAAGTCTTCATCAAAGTCTTCATCACACAAGAAGAGCTCATCTGGCAAGGCACGTGCATTTGTTGGAAAGGAGATGGATTCAGAGGAGGAGTCCGCATCTGAGGAGGCAGAGGTGGAGTCTGAGGAGGAGTCTGATTCTGGCATTGCGAGTCTGGCTACAGCATACGTCGCCAAGTCCATCTTCAACACTGAAGACAATGACTGCATCACCGACACCGACGCAAATGACAAGAACGACTCCACTCCTACCTACTGCTTCATGGCACGCGGTGCCAAGGTAAACACACACACTACTCGCTATGAAACATCTAGTGACGATGACTCTGAATGTGATTCAAAACCTAGCTACAAAACACTTGCTAAAATCGCAACTGAACAACAGAAAGCTATGGAACATATTCAAAAACTGTTAGACAGAAGCGATGATCTGTTGGGTGCTGAAATGACTCGTTCTGAATCCTTAATTGAAGACATAAAAAATCTTCACGTTAAGTATCAGGAACTTGAAGATCGTCTTGAGACTCTCTCCACTACTCATGAAAAGCTTTCCTATGATTATCTTCAAAAGAAGCAAGATCTTGAGAAGTTGAGAGCGGATCATGAAGATCTTCAAAAGGAAAATGAGTCACTTCGAGCCGAACAGATCAGTTCCGCTCAGGAAGGATTTGAACCACCATGCCTTAAATGCATTGAGCATGATAATGCTACTTCTGTTGCCGAATGTTCCACTGCTACTGCTATTCCAATATCTTCAACTGTTGATGTGGTAACTAACCCCTCTGCTGAGGATACCACTGCTATTGCTGATGAGAATGCTAGGTTGAAGACATTGCTTGAAACAGGGATGTACAAAAGTCTGAAAGGGCATCAGACACTATGTGATGTCCTTAAGAAGCAGATTTTGGACCGAAACCCTAGGAAAGAGGGTGTTGGGTTCGTGAGGAAAATTAATGCAGATGGCTCTTACTGGAAACCTGAGCAGTACCCCAAAACCACATGGGTTGCTGCAAAGGAATCCTCAGCAGATCCATCTAATCTATCTGGCTTCACTTGTGCCAACCCTATTATCATTGATGAATCCTTTGATGCAAACTACAAACTGTTTAAGAGTCAGAATGGTGAAGTATTTGCCAGGTACATTGGTACTAACTGCAGGAATGGACCGCCTATGAAAAAGATCTGGGTTCCGAAAAAGTGTCTGGAAAATCTTCCTATGAATGTATTCATGACACCTCACTTAAAGAAGACAAACCTCAGACCAAAGGCTTCATACGGTCCAATGGCTTCATACAAACAGAGGACTCAGCTGAGTTACACTAACGCAAATGTTTTGCAGGGAAACCATACTCAGACATATGAATATGAGAGCGGTTCATCGAACCGTCATGTTCATATGACCAAAAATTATTCTGCTTATTCCTATGAGTATTATTGTTCCCCTGCTAGACTGTTTGCTAGGGCTCCAAAGCCAAAATTCTCAGATGCTGCACTTAGACTTATTGCTTCTAAGCCACCCTTGAAGATGTGGGTGGTTAAGAAAGCTTAACTCTCTTTTGCAGGGAAAGGTCTCCAGCAGAAAAACAAAATCTTCTGATGCTATTGCTGGGGACCTTAAAAATCTTGTAGGGCGCAAGATAAAATGCCCGAATGGCATCATTATGTACTTTGCTCCTGAATCGCATGCTACTCTCCCTATTAGTCCCAATCTGGATCTAAGTTTTCATAACCCACTGGTTCGTCAAATGTTTATGCTTCACAACTCTCTTCGTGAAGCCTATCCCCCTAACTGCAATGTAGGGTACGACACCAGCAACTTCAAAGTCTTCAGAATGGATTATTGACAGTGGGTGTACAAATCACATGATCAGCAGAAGAAGCCTTCTTATGGACTCAACTTTACGTCCATCCGACAAGAGTCACATCACATTTGCTGACACTGGTAAAAGTAAGGTATTGGGTCTAGGTAGAGTTGCAATCTCAAAGGATCAACACATGGATAAAGTCATGCTTGTTGAATCCCTTGGCTTCAACTTAATGTCTGTCTCAATGCTTTGCGATTTGAATATGATTGTAATGTTTGGAAAATATCGTTGCCTGGTGCTAATGGAATCTGACAAATCTCTAGTGTTTGAAGGGTATCGGAAAGGTGATTTGTACGTGGTAGATTTCTCCGCAGGACCACAACTTGCAGTATGTCTTCTTGCAAAAGCTTCAGAATGCTGGCTTTGGCATCGAAGGCTTGGGCATGCTGGCATGAGGAACCTCCACACCCTTGCGAAGAAAAAGCACGTCATAGGCATCGAGGGCGTCAAGTTCAAGAAAGATCATTTATGCGGTGCCTGTGAAGCAGGGAAAATGACAAGGGCAAAACATCCTTCGAAGACAATCATGACTACTACACAACCCTTCGAACTGCTTCACATGGATCTTTTCGGTCCCACTCACTACTCAACTTTTACTACTTCTGCTTGCCTCTATGGCTTCGTCATTGTTGATGATTACTCTAGATATACTTGGGTACACATAATCCTTTACAAGACTGAAGTGCAGGATGTCTTCAGACGCTTCGCCAATCGAGCCATGAACAATTTTGACGCCAAGATAAAGCACATCAGAAGTGACAATGGCACTGAATTCAAGAACACTGGCCTTGATACATATCTGGATACCTTGGGCATCACACATGAATTCTCAGCTCCATACACGCCATAGCAGAATGGCGTCGTCGAACGCAAGAACAGAACACTCATTGAGATGGCCAGAACAATGCTAGATGAATACAAGACTCCAAGAAAATTCTGGACTGAAGCCATTGATACTGCATGTCATACAATCAATCGTGTTTATCTTCACAAGCTTCTGAACAAGACATCTTATGAACTCCTAACTGGCAAGAAGCCAAATGTAAGTTACTTCAGAGTATTTGGCGCAAAGTGCTGGATCAAGGACCCACACCACACCTCAAAGTTTGCACCAAAAGCACATGAGGGCTTTATGCTTGGATATGGAAAGGATTCACACTCCTACAGAGTCTTCAATCTCTTCCATTACAAAGTGGTCGAAACAGTGGATGTGCGGTTTGATGAAACAAATGGTTCACAAAGAGAGCAACTGCCAAATGTGCTAGATGAAGTCCCAGCTAGTGAATCAATCAAGCTTATGGGAACTGGAGAGATTATGCCTTCTGAAGCTCATCCTGAAGAAGAACTCATCATCTCAGCACCTGATCAACATGAAGACAATGCTCAGCATGAAGACATTCCTCCAAACGACAACGCAGATCAGCAAGAGCAAAGTCTTCGCCCTATACATCCTCGTGTTGCAAATGAAGTACAGATTGACAGAATACTTGACAGCATCAATGCACCTGGTCCACTCACTCGTTCAAGGGCAACTCAGCTAACAAACTTCTGTGGGCATTTCGCATTCGTCTCAATATCAGAACTCAAGAAAGTTGAAGAAGCCTTCATGGAACCGGAATGGATTCAAGCTATGCAAGAAGAGCTTCAACAGTTTGAGCTGAATAATGTATGGGAACTGGTTAAGCGTCCTGATCCACGGAAGCACAACATAATAGGCACCAAATGGATATACCGCAACAAGCAAGATGAGCATGGTCAAGTTGTCAGAAACAAAGCTCGTCTCGTTGCTCAAGGATATACTCAAGTGGAGGGCATTGACTTCGATGAAACATTTGCTCCTGTGGCTAGGCTTGAAGCCATACGCATACTGCTGGCCTATGCAAATCATCATAACATACTTCTATATCAAATGGATGTGAAAAGTGCTTTTCTCAATGGCAAGATTGAAGAAGAAGTGTATGTTGCACAACCACCTGGCTTTGAAAATCCAAAACATCCTGATATGGTATACAAGCTCAACAAGGCACTGTATGGCCTCAAACAAGCCCCTAGGGCCTGGTATGATACACTCAAGTACTTTCTAAAGAGCAAAGGCTTCATACCTGGTTCACTGGATCCCACTCTTTTCACGAAGACATACGATGGTGAACTGTTTGTGTGCCAAATATATGTGGATGACATTATCTTTGGCTGCACCAATCAGAAGTACAGTGAAGAGTTTGGATACATGATGCAAGAGCAATATCAGATGTCCATGATGGGGGAGCTGAAGTTCTTCCTCGATCTTCAAATACGGCAACAATGCAACGGCATCTTCATATCTCAAGAGAAATATCTTAAAGAATGCCTGAAGAAGTTCGGTATGCAAGACTGCAAAGGCTTCACAACACCAATGCCAGCCAAGCATCATCTGGGTCCCGACGACAATGGTAAAGAGTTCGATCAAAAGGTATACCGCTCCATGATTGGGTCTTTGCTTTATTTATGTGCATCTAGGCCAGATATCATGCTTAGTGTTTGCATGTGCGCTCGATTTCAAGCGGCACCAAAGGAGTCGCATCACTTAGCTGTGAAGCGAATTCTTCGATATTTGGCTCACACCCCAACTCTAGGATTATGGTATCCAAAGGGCTCAGAGTTTGATTTGGTTGGATTTTCGGATGCTGATTATGCTGGTGACAAAGTTGATCGCAAGTCTACATCAGGCACATGTCACTTTCTGGGACGATCACTTGTATGTTGGTCTTCAAAGAAGCAGAACTATGTATCTCTCTCCACTTCTGAATCTGAATACATTGCTGCTGGATCTTGCTGCGCTCAGCTTCTGTGGATGAAGCAAACACTCAAGGATTATGGCATTCATCTGAAGCAAGTGCCACTTTACTGCGACAACGAAAGCGCCATCAAGATTGCCAACAACCCAGTTCAGCACTCGAAGACAAAGCACATTGAAATTCGTCATCACTTTCTCAGAGATCATGTTGTGAAGGAAGACATTGATATCATACATGTCAACACTGAAGAGCAATTGGCAGATATCTTCACCAAGCCCTTGGATGAGAAGAGATTTTGCAAGTTACGGTGTGAGCTAAATATCTTGGAATCCTCAAATGTCCTGTGATCGGACACACATCCTAACACTTAAGCATATTGATGACTTAGATGTGCAACACACGAAGTAGCGTATATCTTCAAACAATGAAGACATACATTCTAAGTGTGAATACATTAATGTGGAATTTGACTTCGGAGCGCCACGATAATTGTGCGCCATGTCTGGGTCTAATACTTCCTATACGGTGGGTAACGCCACCACCAAACGTTCCATTTTGAAGTGTTTCTCTCATGGCGTTACCTCTCAATGTCTTCACATTTGGTTTGGCTTCATTCTCAATATGTCTTCATGATTATCTTCACTGCGTTGACTATATGGATATGTATGTACTGATGTTCTGTCCTCTACAGCATTCACTTATAGTTATGTCTTCTTGGTTGAATCTTTTGAACTAAGTGAATGTGATCGGACCCTAACCTCTCTATGCTTTCTATCTCAAACTCTATCTCTCCAAGTCATATGCATTCTGTTGAAACTGTCAAATGTCTTCACTGTGTCCTTGTCAGCTGAAGACATAGACACAACCATAAAAGTCCGTTTTTAATGCTCATTCCTCCACATAAGATCCGGAGAAGCAGGAACGACCGCCCGACAATTTAGGCGTGCGTGGGACGTGGAACAAATCCCAATCTTCCTCTAACTGGCCACGCGTGCCTCAAATGCGAACCGCCAGGGGTACCTGCGTAATAGCGCAGTGCCACCTCTATCCCTATAAATACACGATTCACTGCGGTCATTATCTCCTTCTTCCACCCTCGCACGAACCCTAGCGCCACCGCTAGCTCTCGACGACGCCGGCGACGAAGCGCTTCACTGCCGCAACCTCTCCGACGCCGTTTTCACGCCGACAGCGGACATCGCTCTCTCCGCCGTCGCCGTAGGTGTCTTCCGTCGCCAAGTTAGGGCACGGAGGATCGAACTGCTTGGCCTCAACTCCCACTTCGTCTAGCAGTTCCAGTGGGGTAAATAAAACTTCCTTTTACAGCTTCTTTTGATCTCTTGGTTCTGTCACTTTCAACCATAAGAAGTTTCTCTTCACACCAGTTAGATCTCTCGCTGCAACTCATAACATGCCTAGTATATTCACTTGTGCTTCATAAAGTAGTTAGATTCCTCACTTGTACTGATCTATGGGTTCGTACAAATCTGGAACCAACTTCTTATCTATAAGTGAATGTCTTCGCATGATGAGGTCAATTTCTTCTAAACCGATTTATCTTCAAAATCTTCTGAGAATGCATATGACCTCTTCCCCTTCCCTCGCACCTTAATGCTGTCACAGGTACATGTCCGTGGGAGAATCCTTTGGTTCTCATAGTCTGCATTCATTTGCAGAGTACTTGCAGCAACACATCAACTCTCCTGAAGCCAGTTCTTGCAAAAGGAAGCCTTTGAAGCCTTTGAACATCTTGAAGCCTTCCAAGTTATTCATGGCTTCAGAAACAACAGCTAGGAAGGGAGGCAGACGGCGACGTGGTGAAACGTCCAAAGATCTGCCTGATGAGTTGGCAAAGATGTACAAAACTGATCCTGAAGAAAGCTATGGTCAGCGCAAGACACGAATCCAATGGATTCGAAGATATTGGGCAGAGCAATGGTTCCACTACCGCTTCGTCACTCAGGAATATGCGGAGAAGTGCGCCATCAAGAGACCGTGGGGAGACGTACTATACAAAAATCTCGTACCCAGGTCCAGAGTCGAAGCCATTGCTCAAGGCTTCTATCCATGCATGGTGAGAGGACCAAAGCCAGCTGAAGCACATCCGTCATCACTTCTCTGGTGCCGCGATGATAATCTCTTCAAGCGCAACTTTCAGTTTGCACAACAGTCAGCGAAGATAAACAAGAAGAAATTTGGGCTTGACTTCAACCCTGGTCCCTCCTCACCAAGGGCAGATGGCACACGCGACGCCGATCCCAATATCATCGGGCCGTATGCAAATCTTGCGGGCCTCATCACTCGCATCCTAGTCCAAGGGACTGCTGTGAATGACCCTCCAGCAGATACTGAGTCAGATGACGCCCCTGCTGCTCCGAAGCCAAAGCAAAAGAAGCCAAAAGCTCCAAAAGCTTCAAAGCCAGCCGCTTCTCCCAAAATCTCACAAGCGAAGCCATTGGCAACTGCACCTCCTGAAGCCAGTGTGCAGTCTGAAGACATATCACGAGTCTCCAAGCCCCAAGAAGCCAAGAAACCTCAGCCACACACAGGCAAAGAGCTCACAGCTGCTGCCGTTCTGCGCTGCGAAAACATTGATCTATCAAGCGATGAAGATCTTGGAGATGACGCACTTGAGAAGCTCATCAAGAGCAAGGAGGAGGCTGAAATCTTCAACAATCTGCCTCTGTTTGATGTCGCCGTCATCCACAGCTTCATTGATGAATGGTTTGACACACCAGACATAAGCTTCGATGATCTGCAGCTACCCATAGGCCTCAGCGTTGCCTTTCAAGGTGCAATTGCTTCAGAACTTGCAATAGCCCAGCGAATTGTAGAACTGAAGCAGAAAATTGATTATGAAAAGGCTCAGTTCAAGAAGCACATGGCCAAGCTCAGCGTGCAAGAAGTGAAAAACTTCAAGATCATGTTGCACGAGCTGAAAGAGAACTTTCTGAAGACGCGTGCTGAAGCTCTAGGCTCGCGAGAGCGCATGAAGACTTTGGCTGATCGCTGCGTGCAGGCCTACAATGAGGGAGAGAAGCGCAAGGCACTTGGACGTCCCGGCATTGACCCCAGGATGGCCGCGAAGAAGAAAAAGAAGGCTGCTGTGCCTGAACCTGAAGCGCCAAGGTCAGAAACTGCTCCGATTGTCTTCCCCGCAGCAACGACTGGCTCGAAGCCAAAGAGTCGATCAACCGCCTCACAGCTCAAGAAGACACGGACTACAGAGGCTGAAGCTAAGAAGAGAAAACACTCTGAAGCCTCTCCTTCTGAACCCATCATCAAGAAGCGCAAGACCAAGAAATCTCGGGCTGCTCCCACAGAGCCCTTGACAGTTGAACCCCTCTCCGTCCGCTATCCTGACGCAGATCGTCAGTTGACTGTGCATGAACCCAACGCTGAAGACATTCCAGCAGACGAACCCAACCTTGCTGAAGACATTGGTCTCCAAGACAATGTGCAAGGTGATGCAGCCCTTCCTCAGCTTGAGACAAGCGAACTGATCAGTATTGGTCGTCCATTGACGCCAATCACACAAGATGCATCGTGGGCAGATCGCCCACAGGAGGAAGATGAGCCCCAACCCACTACCACTCCACCGGCGCCTACATTCCGTAGGCTTCGCAAAGGGCCAAGGGCTCAGGCTGCTGACGACATTCCGGCTGCATCATCCGAAGAGCATGCAGAGAAACCACAAGCTCCAACTCCCCCACACCAACAAGAAGCAGTTCTCCAGGAGAACGTGCCTGAGTCTGCAAATGTTGAGGCTGCCACAAACAACGCCGAAGCAAATGTGGAGCCCAACCCAACAATAGCTTCAGAAGACAATGAAGCTACTGCTCCTGAACATTCTGTGCCTGAGTCTGCTGCCGGACCACAATTCAACTATCATATTGCGTACAGACCCCAGGTCCAGAAGCCGATCCCACGACTGCCAAGGTTCCCAGGTCCTGCATCAGCTCCTGGTTCCTTCAACATCAACGGCTTCAGGGCAGATAACACGTTTTTCGACCGCTCCAAGAACCCTTATTCAAGGGAACGGATTGTATCAGATAGGTTCTGGAGCCATCAACAGCGCAGCTATTATTCTTGCATCCTATACAACCAAGGCCGCATCTTTCCTCACAAGCGCCTTGAGGTTGAAGCTGTTGCTGGTCTGCCTGGTCTGGAAGAAGCACTGGATTGCTTCAAGCAAGTGGGTTTGCTACCATTTATCACTGATGAAGAGCACTGGAACGAAGAGCTTCTGCTCCAGTTCTATGCCACTTTGCATATCAAAGGCTATAACAGAGATCCGAAGACATGGATTCTGGAGTGGATGACAGGCAATATCCATCATGAAGCCAATGCTTTCGACCTAATTGAGCTTACCGGCCTTCCCACTCCTGGCGAATTCTTTGAAGAAGGGTGCCAACTCCATGCTGAAGCAATTGAGAGCATATTTCAGCGTCCTGAGCCAGATATGAGTCAGATGCTCTCAATAATGAAGCCACTGCCTCCTAATGCACCCTATCCAACTAGGTTCTTCATTGAAGACTTAGAGTACCTGCCCAGAACAATATATCACATAATAAGGCGGACTCTATGGCCTGTAAAGGGACACTCTCGATATGCAACAATTGATGGTGCAATGAAGACTCTCATCTTCTGCATTCTTCATGGCAAATGCTTCAATGCACAGGATCTCTTCATCCGTCACTTTGCAGCGTCTGCCTCAAAACTGTTTGGATTAAAGTTCTATGCTCCTTGGGTTATGAGGCTGATCAAGCTTCACTCTGCAATCTCCTATCAACCCTCAGCCCGCAACCATAGGATATTTTTGCCAGATGTGGACACATCTGCTGAAGCAATATATCCAGAGCCTGGCAAGCAACCATTAAGTCTTCAAAATGCAGAACACCAGAGCTTCACTCAAAATATTGAAGGTGTTGAAGCTCTCTCCCGAGTGTATCCAATGGCTGGCACCACACGTGCCCCTGCATCAACTGAAGCCACTGACAGCACAGCTGCCAAGAGACCCAAGAAGCGTGCCTGAGCACTCAATGACCGAGAGCTTCTTGTGGCTCTTCACCAAAAGCAAGATAGGCATCATGACTGGCTCAAACGGCAGATGAGAAGCATCATGCAAGACGTCAATCGCATCAGAAATCTGGCAACCAAGAATGCGTTTGTCGCACACGAGACCTGTCGCCGCACTTGGAAAGGCCTCACCATGATGAGCAATGAAGCTGAACTGCAAGATGATGGCTTCAGAGAGAGATTCCAATTTGACTCCACGCCTCCAAGACAAGCTGTGATGCGAAGCACACCATCACTTGAAGAGTCAGAGTTCTCTTCTTCTGCTGCCACCGTGTCTGCCTGGATTATTGAAGAAGAAGACGACGCGACATCATCTCCACCTGCTTCAACACACGTCGAATCTGCACCAAGCTCGTCTGCACCGCAACCAAACAACTCCACCGACCCTGCTGCGCCTGGGAACGCGTAGAAACCTCTATGTCTTCAAACCTTTTTGGTCATCACTGACAAAAGGGGGAGAAGCATATGATGTTTATAGTCTTCAAGCGGGTCACTATGGGCGGGTGCCTTTATATTTTGCTACATTTTGCTTCGTGCTTACAACTCCCGTTTTTGCTACATTTGCTTCTTTGAGTTGTAACACTTAGCCTTGATGGCCGTCTGCTACCTGTTTGTCACTCCTTTATGCGAAGATAAATTCCGCATGTGCGACGATAAATTCCGCACTCATCTCTTACTGCAGACGTCCATTTTCCATTATGCATGTCATTATCTTCATATACTTTCACATGCATAGTGGATTGTCATCATAAGTTGAAGTGGATCTCCACAAGTACAACCTGCCATGTGCATTTGCATTCAAAAGGCAAATTACTTATATGCACATCTTCAGGGGGAGCCCTTGCAACTTATGAAGACAAATTCCTTTACTATTTCACAAATTATGTTCCCCGTTGAAAACTTCAACTAGTTTGTCATCAATCACCAAAAAGGGGGAGATTGTAAGTGCATCTAGTGCCACCCCTAGTTGGTTTTGGAGTATTGACGACAAACCTAGTTGAGGGACTAACGTGTTTGTGAAAATTGCAGGAAAACACAGGTAGAAGTCCCTCATTGATTCGGTTTTATTACCAGAGATGACCCCTAAAAATGTACGAAGACATTGAAGACAATGGTGGTTTATGAAGATATTCATATTGAAGACAGTGACATGAGAAGACTCCCTATGAAGCTTATGGAACTCGAAGACTTAGATCCTTCGTAGTTTTATTTCATTTATGTTGTGTCATAGGAATCACCGTACTGTTAAGTAGGGTCCAAGAGAACCAGTCAGAATGACTGAAGTGATGCCTAATTCAAATCCTATGTCTTCGAGCGAAGACTTTGAGAGAAAATCTTGTCCAAAGTCAGACAAGTCAGCTTTACTTGTAGCCCAAGTAAAGTTGCCGTGTGAGTTCAAAATTCGACCGTTGGTACACGTGTCAGTTCCTTAGTGACCCAGGGTCATTTCGGACAAATCAGGTCGGGTTGCCAAGTGGCTATAAATAGTCCACCCCCACAACCATAAACGGTTGGCTGCTCAGATTTCAGTGCACGGCTTTTGTCGTTTGAGAGCAACGCACCTCGAAGCCTTTGAAAGAAAAATTCCTAGTGAGGAGAAAAGCCCTAACCACCCAGAGCCAGAGTAAATTGGGCATCACTTAAGTCTTCTTGTCTGTGTGATCTGAAGACTTATTACACTTGAGGACTGTGCATCCTCCAGACGGTTAGGCGTCGCGTTCTGAGCATCCAAGAGACATTGTGGATTGCCAGTGAACGAAGTCTGTGAAGGTTTGGGAGTCTACCTTGAAGACTTACCAGAGTGATTGGGCGAGGTCTGTGTGACCTTAGCTCAAGGAGAAAACGGTGAGGACTGGGTGTCTTGGACTAAGTGTCCTTGACTGGGTGTCCGGGACTGTGTGTCCTTTGGTTTAAATACCTAGCCGCTCCAACCAGACGTACAGTTGTCACAGCAACTGGAACTGGTCCAACATATCATTGTCTTCAACGAGTCATTGGTTTCATCTTCACTTCCTTTTCTTACTGTTACACATTGTGAAGCCATTGCATGCTTGCTTTATCTTTTGTCTTCACAACGTGAATGTATGATCTGTTTGGCTTCATAACTTCTTCCTACTTGATCCTTATTACACTGAAGCTGTTTGTCACTGTGCTTTCACTCTATTGAATACATGACCATGGATGGCCTAGTGTAATCTAACTTCCGCTGCATAGTAATAGGCATAATCTTCACTGTTTGTCTTCATAACTCACAAGTTTTGAAGACTTTCATAAAAATCGCCTATTCACCCCCCCTCTAGTCGATATAACACACTTTCAAGTAGGATATAATGCACCATGAACATAAATATCATAGAGGCTATGTTGATTTTGTTTCAACTACATGCGTGAACATGTTCCAAGTCAAGCCACTTGAATCGTTCAAAAGAGGATACCACCCTATCATACCACATCACAACCATTTTAATAGCATGTTGGCACGCAAGGTAAACCATTATAAGCTCCTAGCTAATTAAGCATGGCATAAGAAACTATGATCTCTAATTGTCATTGCAAACATGTTTATTCATAATAGGCTGAATCAGGAACGATGAACTAATCATATTTACAAAAACAAGAGAGGTCGAGTTCATACCGGCTTCTCCCATCTCAATCAGTTCATCATATATCGTCATAATTGCCTTTCACTTGCACGACCGAATGATGTGAATAATAATGATAGTGCGCGTGCATTGGACTAAGATGGAATCTGCAAGCATTCAATAAACAGGAGATGACAAGGCAATATGGGCTCTTTTGTCAGATCAACAATAATGCATATAAGAGCCACTTCAACAATTTAATCATGATCTTCTCCTATCGACCCCCAAAGAAAATAAAATAAATAAAGCTATTTACACGGGAAAGCTCCCAACAAGCAAAAAGAAGAACATGAAATCTTTTTGGGTTTTCTTTTTAATTACTACTACAAGCATGGAAAGTAAACTAATTAAAAGCTACAACTAATTTTTTTGGTTTTTCTTAAGGTTTATTAAACACACAAGAACAAAAACATAAAAAAGGAAATAAACTAGCATGGATATTACAATGAAAAAGTATGAGCACCGACATCTAGCAATGAGTGTGTGAACATAAATGCAATGTTAGTGGGAAATACGTACTCCCCCAAGCTTAGGCTTTTGGCCTAAATTGGTCTAATGCCACGGATGGCCTGGCGGATATCCAAAGTTGTAGTTGGGGTCGTATTGAGATGCAGCAGTCATTGCATCGTGGGCTGCAGCTTGGAGGCGAGCTATCTCAGCTCTCCTCTTATACTCTTCCGCCTCCTCTCTGGTTATAGAATATCTCCCTTTTACCTGAAAGTTAAAGAAAGTAGAAGCAGGGAGAGCGACATGATAGGTGCGTCGTCTGTCAAAGATTAGTCGGTACTGGAGGAACTGATTGTTCCTCTCAACAAACTGATGACGAACCATAGCCTCATAATCCAAATAAGCAGGGGGAAACTCAATATCATCCTCATGTATGGTTATACCAAGAAAATTAGCTATGCGGGTTGCATAAATTCCACCGAAGAAATCTCCATTAAATCTATTAAGATGCAACCTATGTGCAACAATGGATCCCAAATTATAAGATTTATCTCCTAACACAGCACTCCTAAGAATACTGAGGTCAGGGACACACATGTGACATGCTTCATCTTTACCGTTAATGCATCTACCTATGAAGAGAGCAAAATAATGTATAGCAGGAAAGTGAGTGCTCCCTATGGTAGCTTGTGCTATATCTCTAGATTCCCCCACAGTTATACTACCAAGAAAATCTCTAAATTCAGATTTGCGAGGTTCACTAGCACTACCCATTGTGGAAGTTTGCAAGCAGTGGTAAAGTCCTCTAAGTCCATAGTGTAAGAATTTTCATAAAGATCAAATAGGACAGTTTGAGAATTACGTGAAGATGAAAATTCAAACCTCCTCACAAAGGAACTAGTGAGATAGTGGTACTGACGGCTTTTTTCTTCCTCGAAGCTCACAAGATCAGCGTTACGCAAATATGCGTTAAATTCTTCCTTAATCCCCGCTCGATCCATGAAGTCCTCTAAAGGCAATTCACAAGGCCGCACTGGAGCGTCCCTTGGTGGCTCATCATCAGCATCACGCATTGCAAGCCTGGGTCCTTGTTTCCTTGAAGAACCACGTTGGTACATTTTCCTAAACATATTTCCTCCTCTGAAAAATTTCTGAAATTTTTAGTAACTTCAAATAAAAGTGAACCAAACTCAACAAAATTGATAGCAACTACTCCTACAAGTGCCTAGAGCCTATATCATGCATCAAAACTACTTGGAACCACATAAATTTGACATGCAAGCTCAAGAACATGGTCACCTAAGCAGCAAAAATATGCAATGAATAAAGCACTAGAACAAAAACTAATTGGACCAATGGAGGATTCACATACCAAGGAACAATACCCCAAAGCAGTTTTGTGAGAGGTGCTTTGAGCAAGGAGATCGAAAATCGCAGCAAAATGAGCTAGAACTCGTGCTTGAGCTGGATAATGGTGTTTGTGGGAGGAAGAAGGAGTGTGTGGGTGCAGGAATAAGTGGAGGAGGTCCACCGTGGGCCCACGAGGCAGGGGCGCGCCCAGGGGGTAGGGTGCGCCCTCCACCCTCGTGGCCAGGTGTTTGCTCCCCTGCTGTGTTCTCAGTGCCAGATATTCTCAAATATTCCAGAAAAATGATATTTAAATTTCAGGGCATTTGGAGATCTTTTATTTTCGGTGTATTTTTATATTGCACGAATAATTCAGATAACAGACAGAAAATACTATTTTTATTTTATTTAATATAAATAACAAAAAGTAAAAGGAGGGTACAGAGAGTTGTGTTTTCTAAATTCATCCATCTCATGATCATCAAAAGGAATCCATTAACAAGGTTGATCAAGTCTTGTTAACAAACTCATTCCGAATAACATGGAACCGGAGAATTTTCGAATAACACTAGGTTACCTCAACGGGGATATGCACATCCCCAACAATAAGAATATCATATTTCTTCTTGACAGTAGGAAGAGGAAATTCAAAACCTCCAAAAATAATTGATGGAATTTTTCCAATATAATTGATACTGTGGACTTGAGGTTGTTTCCTCGGAAAGTGTACTGTATGCTCATTACCATTAACATGAAAAGTGACATTGCCTTTGGTGCAATCAATAACAGCCCCTGCAGTATTCAAAAAGGGTCTTCCAAGAATAATAGACATACTATCGTCCTCGGGAATACCAAGAATAATAAAGTCCGTTAAAATAGTAATGTTTGCAACCACAACAGGCACATCCTCACAAATACTGACAGGTATAGCAGTTGATTTATCAGCCATTTGCAACGATATTTCAGTAGGTGTCAACTTATTCAAATTAAGTCTATGATATAAAGAGAGGCATAACACTAACACCGGCTCCAAGATCACATAAAGCAGTTTTAACATAGTTTCTTTTAATGGAGCATGGTATAGTGGGTACTCCTGGATCTCCAAGTTTCTTTGGTATTCCATCTTTAAAAGTATAATTAGCAAGCATGGTGGAAATTTCAGCTTCCGGTATCTTTCTTTTATTAGTAACAATATCTTTCATATACTTAGAATAAGGATTCATTTTGAGCATATCAGTTAATCGCATACGCAAAAACATAGGTCTAATCATTTCAGCAAAGCGCTCAAAATCCTCATCATCCTTTTTCTTGGATGGCTTAGGAGGAAAAGGCATGGGTTTCTGAACCCAAGGCTCTCTTTCCTTACCATGTTTCCTAGCAACAAAGTCTCTCTTATCATAACGTTGATTCTTTGATTGTGGGTTATCAAGATCAACGGCAGGTTCAATTTCTATGCCATTATAATTGCTAGGTTGAGCATCAACATGAACATTATCATTAACATTATCACTAGTTTCAGGTTCATTACCAGATTGTGTTTCGGCATCAGAAATAGAAATATCATTTGGATTCTCAGGTGTTTCAGCAATAGGTTCACAAGAAGCATGCAAAGTCCTATCATTTTTCTTTTTCTTCCTTTTAGAAGGACTAGGTGCATCTATATTATTTCTCTGAGAATCTTGCTCAATTCTCTTAGGGTGGCCTTCAGGATACAAAGGTTCCTGAGTCATTTTACCTGTTCTAGTAGCCACTCTAACAGCATAGTCTTTATTCTTACTATTCAATTCATTGAGCAAATCATTCTGAGCTTTAAGTACTTGTTCTCCTTGAGTGGTAACCATAGAAGCATGTTTACTAATAAGTTTAAGTTCACCTTTGACATTATCCATATAATCACCCAAGTGTTCAAGCATATCAGCATTGCATTTTAATTCTCTACCAAAATAAGCATTGAAGTCTTCTTGCTTAACCATAAATTTATCAAACTCATCTAAGCATCGGCTAGCAAACTTAGTAAATGGGATTTCAGCTTTATCATATCTATAGAGAGAATTTACCTTTACTACCTGTGTCGGGTTATCAAGACCATGTGTTTCTTCAATAGGTGATGGATTAAAACCATATATTTCTTCAACAGGCGGTAAATAAGACCATGTATTTCTTAAATAGGAGGTAAATTCTTAACATCTTCAGCTTTAATACCCTTTTCTTTCATAGATTTCTTTGCCTCTTGCATATCTTCAGGACTGAGAAATAGAACACCTCTTTTCTTCGGAGTTGGTTTAGGAATAGGCTCAGGAGTTGGCTCAGGAAGTGTCCAATTATTTTCATTTGTCAACTATTATTCAATAAAATTTCAACTTCATACGGTGTTCTTTCCCTGAAAACAGAACCAGCACAACTATCCAGGTAATCTCTGGAAGCATTGGTTAATCCATTATAAAAGATATCAAGTATTTCATTTTGGGACAATTCCATTTCTGCCCCTAACTGGAAACCACTACTCAATTTTGCCCCTAATTTCAATGTGTGCTCAAATTTACTCCTCTGCCATTAGTTGCCCTTATAGAAATGCCCTTCTGCGCCGTTACCGTCCGGTCAAACAACTTTGACCATCTCAAAAAAATAGTAAAAAAGTCAAAAAAATCTGAAATTTTGTGGGATTGAAGCTACTCATGTGCGCAAGGTGCGTGCAAATTTTCGTGCTATTTAGAGATACCAAGAGCTCGTGGTAAAGGAAAACAATAAATCTGTACATCTTTGAATAGTAAATTCAAAAAAAGCAAGAAAATTCAAAAACATATGGAATTTTTTGGCATCCAAGATGCTCGGGTGCACAAGGCATGTGCAAAATTTTGTTATAAAATGACATGCGAGGAGCTCTCGCCAAAAAAACCAAAATAGTGTATTTTTTACAAGTTTTTTTCTGAGACAAATTTTGTTTTTTCTCCACGAGCTCCTACAATGTCCAAACACAACAAAATTTTGCACACACCCTCCACACCTAAGCATCTTGGATGCCAAAAGAATTCATATTTTTTTGATTTTTTTGCTATTTTTTGGAATTTACGGTTCACACACGTACATATTTATTGTTTTTCCTTCGCCACGAGCTCCTAGAATGTCCAAACAACATGAAAATTTGCACGCACCTTGCGAACCTGAGTACCTTCGATCCGACAAAATTTTAGATTTTTTGAATTTTTTGCTATTTTTTGAGATGGTCAAAGTTGTTTGACCAGACAGTAACGGGGCAGAAGGGCATTTCTATAAGGGCAACTAACGGTAGAGGGGCAAATTTGAGCACACATTGAAATTAGGGGCAAATTTGAGTAGTGGGTTCCTGTTAGGGGTAGAAATGGAATTGTCCCATTCATTTTTCTTAAGAGGATGATCAGGCAAAGCATTAAGTAATTGGAGAAGCCTCCCCAAGCTTGTGGGGGACTCTCTTCTTCAATTTGCACAAAATTATATATATATCCCTTAAGGCATCTTGTTTCTTATGAGCAGGGAAATATTTAGCAGAGACGTAATAAATCATATCCTGTGGACTACGCACACAACCAGGATCAAGAGAATTAAACCATATCTTAGCATCACTTGTTGGGGATATTACTACTGGGCGTAAACCGGCCTATCTGGGCCGGGTTAACTTCATCAGTAGTTAAGTATGTTAAAGCCCATGAAGGTAGATGAGGGCTCAAGACCCATAATCGGTTGAGAGCCTGTAGCCGTAAACCGGCGTCAATATGTAACTTGTATTGTAAGTTAGGAATAAGTAGAGACCAAACCGGACACATCTATGAGCCGGTGTTGGGACTCTATAAACCGACGGGCGTCACCCATGTATATAACGGGACGACCCGGCGGCGGTTCAAGGACAACAGACAACAACTCGAGACATAGGCGAAGCTTGTTTGCTCCCTAGTCATCGAAACCCCATCAATTTCATCACAACTAGACGTAGGCTTTTACCTTCATCGAAGGGGCCGAACTAGTATAAACTCTCTTGCGTCCTTGTGTCCGCTTTAACCCCTTCAAGCTAACCCGTCGCGATGGTTCCACGACTAAGTCCTTTCTCTAGGACATCTTCCGTGACAAAACCACGATAGTTGGCGCCCACCGTGGGGCTATCGCACGATGGTTTGCGGTTCTTGGAGGGCCTCTTTGAAGGACTCGAGGGCTACGCTGTAGGCCGGATGACTAAGAGTCGTCGCGGCAAGCTCTACATCGACGACGCAGGCTGGGGCCCCGAGGCCGGCTCAATTGAGTACGGGTATCGGGTCCCCTTTGGTAGCATTCACGTTTTCATTGGCAAGATCGGTGAACCGGGCCCTGAGCCAAACATCTGCACCGACCTCGTCGAGACGGCTCAGCGTGCGCAATCCGCCCGGGTTAAACCGGCCATGAAGCGTGCCTTCGTGGGAGTCATCCATGGAGGAAGTTATGAGGACGGATCGGAGTTTCGCGGGGCGACTGTCGTTTGTTCTGGTGACGAATCTTCGACCGGAGAAACCGAATCTCTTTATCAACTACAAGATGGCCGGATTGGGAGCTGTTCCGATGGCGACAGTATTCCGGACCCCTCTGATCTGCCCAACCGGGTTGAAATATTCATGACCGGAACACAAGCAGCGCTTCATTCTTCGACAGCCGCGACAACGATCTCCGGTTCAGCAGCGGCGACGGCTGCCAAGGCAGGATGCCCTGTGCGCCCGCCGGCTCAGGTTCTATCAGAACTATTTGATGCGTTGGCTGTGCTTATGGCGGAAGTTAATCCGCCAGATCAGGACAGGCCTACAGGCTTATGTTGGACCAGAGCGCGTCGCATGAAGTTATGAGGAGGAAGCACCGATCCCGCTTACCTCCGGTTTTCGAGGCCAGAGACCTTTTCAACACTCCAGGACCAAGAGCCGGCAATCCGCTGGAGGGGAACCGGGTAGAAGCCCCTGGGACCGGTGCACCGGTTCAGCCTCGTCAGATGGACCCGCCTTGTCAAAACACCGTTATACCTCAGGATGCTTTAACACCTCCGGGTCACTACTCCAACCCAATGGACAATCTTGTTGCCGCTGCTGCACGGCTGGAGGCCATTCCAATTGAAGGTGACTCGCCGCAGGCAGTAGAGACGCGACGGGTCAAGGAACTTCTGAGGACAGCTTTGGCCCAACAGGAAGCGTACTCGTACAGCCGCGACCGGATCCACTCGACCCCCCGTCCAAGACGGAGCTATAGCAGACATATGGATGAACCAGCAGTGTCGAGTAATGAACGAAGTGGAGCACCCCGTGGCAACAACCCGACGGGTGGTGCTGATGACGCTCAGGAAGTGGTGAACCGGGCCTGAGCGCGCAGGGAGGCCGAGTTAGCCACACAGCATCAGGCTCGGCAGCTCACGCCAGTTCATCCAACCATCTCGATCGAACCTGGTGTTACTTCTAGTTCTTTGGGGGTGCCTTGCCTTATCCCCGCTTTACGCAACGTGCGCCTGCCCAAGGATTTCAAAGGCCCGTGCAAGGTACCAAATTACACGGCAGATCAACCCCCCGAGACATGGGTGGAGAGCTATAAGATGGCCATGGAGATGCTTGATGTGGATGACACGGCGTGTGCGAAATACTTCACCATGATGCTTGAAGGAACGGCCCGTACCTGGTTAAAAAGCTTGCCAGCTAATTCTATCAGTTCATGGGCCCAATTACGAGCCCGGTTTATCAGTAATTTCAAGGATACCTGTAAACAGCCTATGTCGATAGTGGACTTAGCTGCATGCGTCCAAGAGGAAGGAGAATCAACGACTCATTGGGTGCGCCGGGTTTCACAAGTGTTGCACTCCTCAGATCGCATCAACGCTGACACCGCAGTATTAACCCTAGAAGGCAACTGCCAGTTTGGGCCCCTGAAGTTGAAATTAGGACGGATGAAGCGTCATTGCACCGACATGGGGACCCTCATGGCCGCTTTGGTGAAATATGCTGATTCTGATAGTACCAAGGATCCCGAATCTGATGATGACAAGACAGGGAAAGGGAAGAAGAACAGCAGCTCCAAAGGTCAGCAGCATCACTGGGTAGGCAATGGCGGAGGAGGCAAGCGTAAAGCGGATGGTAACATGGACTTTGTGGCTAATACCAACGCACAGGACAACGGCCAGCGACGCAAGGGTAGGCCGAAAAATCGTAATGGAGCACCCAACCCTAACCCAAACCGTCTAAACTATCTTCTAAGCCAGCCCTGTCCAAGACATGGGACGAAGGAGGAGCCAGCAAACCACCTTTGGAAGGATTGCTTTATTATGCAGGAGTTCAAGAATTCTAATAATTTCCGGTATGATCACGAATCTGGCGGTGGCTCAGGGTCCGGGCCGGGTTACGGTGGAGGAAGTTCCGGTTCAGGATTTAATGGTAATCCGGGCGGACATAATGGTCAAAATAGTCAGAACAACCAGGGTGGTTACAACCAACAGCAGCAACAGTCAGGTTACCAGAGCAACCCAAAGCAGTTGAGTAGTGGGCAGTACCATGTCTTTACCACTAGCTTGGACAAGCGAGACCGGAAGGTTCAGAGGCGGGCAGTCAATTCTGTTGAACCGACCACACCCCGTTATCTACGTTGGTCTGAACAGCCAATCATATGGAGCAGAGAGGATCACCCACCCCAGGTCGATAATCCGGGTCAGTTGGCTCTGGTGGTGGCGCCTCAGGTGGGAGGTTATAAGTTCACCAAGGTGCTCATGGATGGAGGGAGCAGCATTAACATCCTGTACTATGAGACCTTCTGTCGTATGGGACTAATAGATAAGAATCTCAAACCGTCTAATACAGTATTCCACGGTGTAGTGCCTGGCAGATCAGCATATCCCGTTGGTAAGATAGCTCTCGAAGTGGCCTTTGGGGATGATCATGATTCCAGGTCGGAGACATTGATGTTTGAAGTGGTGAAAATCCAAAGTCCATATCATGCCCTGTTTGGGCGACCGGCATACGCCAAGTTTATGGCTCGGCCCTGTTATGTGTATTTGTAGCTCAAGATGTCGGGTCACAAGGGGACAATAACGGTTCACGAAAGCCGCAAAATCGCTTTGGAATGCGAGGAAGGAGATGCGGCTTATGCAGAGTCGGTTTGTGCCACCGAGGAGTTGAAGTACTATAAAGACAATGTTGATCCGGCGGACATGACTCCGTTGAAGAAGCCAACTACGAAGCATGATCCGGCCCTGAAGTTCAAATCGGCAGCAGAAACTAAGCTTTTTGACTTCTTACCTGGCGATTTGTCCAAGCAGTTCAGCATCAGTGCCAACTTGGATCCGAAATAGGAAAGCGCGCTCATCGAGTTCATCCATGAGAATCGGGACATTTTTGCATGGAAGCCCTCCGACATGCCAGGTGTACCGAGGCAACTCGCTGAGCACACACTTAATGTGGATCCTAAATATAAACCGGTGAAACAGTTCCTCCGCCGGTTTAACGAAGAAAGACACAAGGCGATTGGAGAAGAGGTAGCCAGGCTCTTAGCAACTGGCTTTATTGTTGAAGTTTTCACCTCGAGTGGCTTGCCAATCCGGTGCTGGTCCTCAAGAAAAACGGCACCTGGCGCAGGTGTGTGGATTACACAGATCTTAATAAAGCTTGTCCAGCAGATCCTTTTGCCCTCCCCCGTATTGATCAAATTATTGATGCTACGGCGGGTTGTGAGCGTTTAAGTTTTTTGGATGCGTATTCTAGCTATCATCAGATCAAAATGGCAGTTAAGGACCAGGAGAAGACATCATTTATAACTCCCTTTGGAGCCTTCTGCTATGTGTCTATGCCCTTCGGGCTCAAGAGTGCCCAGGCAACTTACCAACGGTGTGTACAAAATTGTCTTCACAAGCAGATTGGCCGTAATGTACATGCTTACGTGGATGATATCGTGGTTAAATCCAGGGAGAAGGAGACTTTGATTGATGATTTGAAGGAAACCTTTGATAACCTGAGAAAATACAAGATGATGCTTAATCCGGACAAGTGTGTCTTTGGTGTACCGGCGGGCAAGCTATTGGGTTTTCTAGTGTCCAACAGGGGAATTGAGGCTAATCCGGAGAAGATCACGGCTATCACCTCCCTGGCTAAACCGAAGTGTATCAACGATGTTCAACGCTTGGCAGGCCGGATTGCTGCGCTAAGCCAGTTTATCAGTCGCCTGGGTGAGAAGGCAATCCCTTTGTATCGGATGTTGAAAAAGACGGATCAGTTTGTCTGGAGTTCTGCTGCTGATGAAGCATTTGAGGACTTAAAGCGGCAATTGGCCAATCCGCCTATGCTCGCCGCTCCCGTTGACAAGGAGCCGTTACTGCTATATGTTGCTGCTAATGTTCGGGCGGTCAGCGTAGCTATTGTGGTAGAGCGAAAGGAGGCAGGTAAGGAGCATCCGGTTCAACATCTGGTCTATTATATCAGCGAGGTGCTCATTGAGTCCAAGCAAAGGTATCCGCATTAGTAGAAGCTGGTGTATGGAGTTTTTATGGCAAGCCGGAAGCTTAAACAATATTTCCAAGGGCACTCAATTACGGTGGTCAGTTCTGCTCCTTTGGGAGATATCATCCAGAACCGGGAAGCAACTGGCCAGATTGCAATGTGGGCCATAGAGCTGGGGCCATACGGTTTGAATTATGTGCCTCGGACAGCGATTAAGTCTCAAGCACTTGTTGATTTCATCAATGATTGGACGGAAATGCAAGCACTTGAAGAAAAGCCGGATCATACGTATTGGATCATCCATTTTGACGGATCCGGGCAGTTGGAAGGCTCGGGGGCTGGAGTCGTATTAACTTCCCCACGAGGTGATAAATTTTGTTATGTTCTCCGTTTAATGTTCCCTTGTACTAACAATGCAGCTGAGTATGAAGCCTTGCTCCATGGTCTCCGGATGGCTAAGGAGATGAATCTAAGTCGAGTTAAGTGCTTCGGTGACTCGGACCTTGTGGCTCAGCAAGTGTCTGGCACTTGGGACTCCAAGGACCCACTCATGGCAGCATATCGTCGTGAGGTGGATACTGTCGTAGGTTATTTCAAAGGCTATCAGGTGGACCACGTGGACCGGCGGAAAAATGAAGCGGCAGACGCTTTAAGCCGGCTGGGCTCTCAGCGCAAACCGGTCCCACCCAATGTTTTTCTGGATGTGCTGCACAACCCGTCTGTCAAGATCCCTGGTGAAGAGGATTTGGCTATTCCTGATACGGAGGCTCAATTGGTGGCGGCTCTTCATGTTACTCCAGATTGGACGCTTCCTTACCTGGCGTACAAGAACCGGGGTGAGTTGCCAGAGGATGAGATTCTAGCCCGGCAGATAATCCGGCGATCCAAATCCATGGCTATCATCAACGGCGAGTTGCATCATTGCAGTATATCAGGAGCTTTTCAACGCTGCGTGTCTCCTGAAGAAGGCCGTGAAATTTTGCGTGAGATCCACGAAGGAGATTTTGGTCACCACGCCGGTTCAAAGTCTCTGGTGGCTAAAGCGTTTCGCCATGGTTTTTATTGGTTAACTGCTCATGCTGATGCGGAGGATCTGGTCAGACGATGTGATGGTTGCCAAAGGTTTTCAAGGCGTGTTCATGTATCGGCTCAAGAATTAAGAATGATTCCAATTACTTGGCTGTTTGCGACTTGGGGGCTGGATATGGTTGGGCCTTTCAAAAGGTCCAAAGATAAGAAGACCCACCTCCTGGTGGTGGTTGACAAGTTTACAAAGTGGGTGGAGGCAGAACCTGTTAGCAAGTGTGATGCGGCCACGGCGGTTCAGTTCATCAAAAAGGTGATTTTCTGGTTTGGCTTTCCGCACATTATTATCATAGATAATGGTATCAATTTGTCCAAAGGTGCTATGAAGGAGTTCTGCGAACGGGAGCACATCCGGCTCGACGTTTCATCAGTGGCACATCCACAGTCCAATGGTCAAGCAGAAAGAGCTAATCAAGAGATCTTGAGAGGCATCAAGCCCCGGCTCATGGTTCCTTTGCAGAGAACACCGGGTTGTTGGGTAGAAGAATTACCATCTGTGTTATGGAGCATCAATACAACACCCAATAGATCAACAGGATACACACCGTTCTTCATGGTTTATGGAGCGGAGGCGGTTCTCCCCAGTGATATCCGTCATGATTCACCTCGTGTCACGGCTTATATTGAAGCGGACAACGAGACAGCACGGCAAGATGCTTTGGACCGGTTGGATGAAGAGCGTGACATCGCAGCCGCCTGATCGGCGATTTACCAGCAGGATCTTCGTCGTTATCATAGTCGCCGGGTCAGAACCAGAGCCTTTCAGGAAGGAGATTTGGTGCTTCGGCTCATCCAAGATCAGACTGATATGCATAAGCTATCCCCACCTTGGGAGGGGCCTTTCGTGGTCAGCAAGAATCTGCACAACGGGTCGTACTATCTGATCGATATTCGAGAGCATAAGGACTCACGTACATCAGAGGAGGAGACTAACAGGCCGTGGAATATAGCTCATCTTCGACCTTACTATACCTGAGCCATTGGCTATACTTATGTACATATTACGACAATGTATATATTATGATTAAATATAATAAACCGGAACCTCAGCTAAAGCGGGGTATCTGTTCTTTTACATCATGTGAGGTTACACGGAGTTGCTCTAAAGCGGCCTCCGGTTTACCCCTTGAGTTCGCTTTGCTAAAAGCATCGTGTTATATCACTTGGAGGATTGGTCGTGTCCGAACCAATACCATGCCTCTTGATAGGCGAGAGTCACCAGATCACTTGGGGACTTGGTCATGTCTGAACCAGTCATGCCTCTTGATCGGCCTAAGGCCACAGAATCACTTGGGGGCTTGGTCGAACCCGAACCATGACCATGTCACTTGGTCGGCATAAATGCCATAGAATCACTTGGGGACCTGGCTGACTAGAACCATTGTTACACCTAACGGGAGCTTGGTCGTGTTTGGCCATGGTAACGCCATTTGATCTTAAATAAACCTTTTTTGGCAAACGTTTTTGTCGTTGCTTTTGCTTCACACTTTTCTTTGAAGGGGGTTTTTTGCTTTTCATTGTGTTTTTTAAACCGACAAAGTTTTTTAACCAATCAATTGACGGAACACAGTTCACGTCAATCCGGAGACTATTTGTCCGGTTTGATCCTTGTTGTTAACATCCTCTTATGGAGTAACACGGTGTTTATTATAACCCGGCACGTTTTACATGGTAAACCAGCGTCATATATATATACAGGAGCTGTTATCTCCTCCAACAGTGTGGGTTTGCAAAACTCCGCTTCAAGGTTGGCCAAGCCAACTTCACACTCAACGATGGCAGGTATTATGTATCTCAAAAATTTGATCATATACTTAAAATTTTGTTTTGGATGTTTTGATTTCATATATACAGACATCATATTCCGCCTGACGGTACAACCGCGGTGGCACTTGACGAATTTCTTATTTCAGAAAGTGTTTTGGAAAGTTCATTACCACAGGAAGAACAAGTTATGCACGAAGGCATATCAACATCAAAGGTATCAGCTAGCCTATTACAAGGCAACATGGTGCCCATAATAATATAATTGTTTTTCACAAAGGAGAGGCAGTTTTAAAACCGGCTTCTGGTTCAAGCTTGGCCACCAGCCTGGCCTAATGGTTGTGGGTCATCCTGCGCCGCTTCAGCTTCCGTTTCTCTACCCAGTGGCTGGAAATCCATAGTTGTCCAGTCGATTCCCATTAATGCTTGAAAAACAGCTTCATCATGAATCAACAATGATGGGTCAATATCGGGAGCGTAAGTATGCTTACGGATTGGAGGGATCAGATTTTCCGATTCATGGATTGGTGCAGCTATTCGCTTGTTCTGACTGTCATATTGGGCTTGATAATGAGACAAGTCTGCTTCCTCAGCCAGTTGACAAGCTAGCAGACGTACCTCCCGGTTTATTTCTCGCAGATCCGCTTCGCCAAATTCTGACCCATCTTCCTTCAAGCTGGGATAGCCCTGAGCCGCTTCAATAGGATCAAAATCCGGCACCCAGGCTTTTGCCTGGATTAAGGCATTGATTGCACCGGTTCGAGCAGCAGATTTCTTCAGCTCTTCAACCCGGGCAGGAAGCACCAACAGTTTCATCAGAGTATCTTGAATCAAAGTGGGCACCGGTTTGTTATGAGATGCGGTACAGATGATCTGCTGGGCACCAGTATACAATTGTTCAACCAATGTATAGGCGGCTTTTAGTTTCTTCCGCACATCTGACCCCAAGTGATCAATGCGTGTCCCTGAAATACCATAAAGGGTTAATAAACCGGCGACTCTGTCAGAAGGCAGAGCCAATTCAGAAGGCAAACTGGCTTACCAAAGATAGCAGTAGTCATGGCATGCACGTGCCGCTTTATGCTGGTCAGTTCATCCGCCACTGGTTTTAGTGCAGCCTCGGCATCCTCTGCTCGTTTGATCAAAGCGGACTTTTCAGTGGCCCAATCCGCCCGCTTCTTCTTGAAGCTCTCCTTAAGTTGTTCCATGGCGCTTAAAGCGCTGGCCAATTCCTCTTTTGCTTTGGAGGTTTCAGCCTGTTGGGTTTTCAGGTTTTCTTGGAGATCGGTGACTTGATTTTCTTTCGTCTTCAGCTCCGCCTGCATGCATACAGATATATGCTTCAACAAATCGGTATAAGGATTCAAGTACCAATCACATAACAAGTTATGCACTTAGCACTTGGGGGCTAATGCGTATTCGGTCTTCATCTTTCAATTGCTTACAAAGTCCCAAGATCAATACAAGTATTCAACTTGGCACTTGGGGGCTAATGGCTATTTGCTCGTATATATTCTGATGCGGCAATTTCAATTACTTAAAGTACCGGTTTAACTACGTTAAGTTGAACCGGCCCTTGGGGGCTACATCAGCAAACTTCAAAGAATCAAGATTTATATTGGTAAGTCCCGGTTTGAAAGAATATAACAAACCGGCCCTTGGGGGCTAGGAGAGTCAGCAAAGAATGGAAGCATACAAGCAGGAAGGAGCATATGGAAGTTACCTCATATTTATCTTTCATCATATTAACCAGACCGGCTTCATAGTCGCGACTGGTATACAACCGGTTCAGATAGCCGGAATGGATATCTTGGGCGTTCAGAGCAGCATAAGTCGTCAGATCAACGTTCCACTTGCCTTTGCCAAAGGCATCAAATTCTTCCTTGGCAGAATGTTTGGATAAAGCGACAGGATTTCTTGACTCAGTATGGCCAGTGCCAGTAATGACAACCTCATCATCCTGGGTACCGCCGGTTTGCACTGGGGCTGTTGCCTTGTTAGTAGGTTTTGCTGGACCGGTGGAACTTTCAATCCGGATGGAACCTGTAGGCTGATTGACAGGACCTAAGGCATCAGTAGGTCTCTCATCAGCAATAAGATCATTGTCCTGCTACGGTGGATCGTTGGGTATATCCTCAGGAATAGCCGCTTCAGGATTGGGTGTCTTGCCTGGTTCAAGAATGACATCTTCTTCGGCCGCTTTGTCCAGGCGGGCCTTCTTGCTTGGCCTAGGTTTGGCCCTGAGAAGAATAACAAAATCAAATACAGCATATGTTCTAAGGCAATGTACTGCAAACATCACAATAATTATAGCTTACCCAAGCACCGTTTTGAGCGGTGGGAGCTGAGTAGCCGATGACTCGCCAGAAGATGAGTGGGAAATAACCTGGTAATCGGAGTCAGACGGATTAAGAGGTTGACGAAAGCAGCCCGCTTTAGGACAAGCACTGACAAGCAAATTAGAGACCTCGGAATGGCGTTTCCGAACCAGACTGTTCGGTATACCGGCGGAGGTAACTACCTGGCCGCTGTGCCAGGTGGTGCGGCGAGCTTCGTGTTGTTGGGTCTTCATAAGAAGTTTAGGATCCAAATAAGCAAGAGGATGAGAAAATTTAACTTTCCGGTTTGCCTGACGGATTTTTTGTGAAGGCAAAGTTTCTGAATCGGAAAAGAGAATAATTACCTCTGCAACATCCGCGTGGCTGGCTTCGGCATCATCCTGACAAATATCATCATCAATAAGACGCATGAAAAATAAACCAAGTGCGTCAAGCTCTACCTCAAAGTCCGGATTATCCACCTCATCATCAGGGGCCGGATTAGAATATGCAGTGGTTCTTTTCCTGTGGGCAGTCTTCTTCACAGCTTTAGTCTTTTGTCGGGTTGCTCTTTCCGGTTTGTCTGGTTTTTCTGGTTTCTCCTGCGGCAGTTTTTTGCTCCAAAACGGATCATCGCCCTGATTATGCAGACACTGATATTAAAAACAATGACTAGACATATCAATAACAGATTCAGCAAAGAGAAAAATCAAAGTCTTACAGCTGGCGGTTTGTTGGTGGCACAAAAGGGAAGCAGGCCGGTTCTAGCGCAGACGTGTTCCGGTTCATTCAGTATCTTATGCACAGCCTCTGTGATTTCTTCACCGGAGAGCTGGAGTTTTGAATGTCGCAGTGGGTCATCAACGCTGTCAGTATACTCACACATCAAACCGGAGCGCTGACTAAGGGGCAGTATGCTCCATGATATCCAACAGCGAGCGAGATCAACCCCTGTTAAACCGTTGGCCATAAAGGCTCTGAGCTTTGACAGCTGGGGAGAATATTTGCTTCTCTCCTGGGCAGTCAATCTTTGAGGAAAAGGGTGTGTATTGCTGAGCCGCTCCGGACGAAAGCCAGGCAAGGGATTCTCACCAGCAGGGGAGGTGTCTTTGCAGTAGAACCATGTCTGATTCCACTCCTTGGGGTGACTGTGCAGCTTGGCGTGAGGGTATGTGACCTCTTTCCTTTTCTGAATCGCCATGCCACCCAACTCCGTATTAGAGCCATCAGTAAACTCAGTACGGCGGTTTAGATGGAAAAGATCTCTGAACAATTCCACTGTGGGCTCCTCTTGAAAGAACACCTCACAGAGCACTTGGAAGTGGCACATATTTGTAACAGAGTTGGGGCCAGTGTCTTGCGGATGGAGTTGGAAATCGGCTAAAACATCCCGGTAAAATTTAGAACCGGGCAGCTTAAAGCCCCGGGCTAAGTGATCTACGAAAACAACAACCTCTCCTTCTCGAGGTGTGGGAGGGCATTCTTTGCCAGGATCCCTCCAATGGATGGTATCTTTGCTGCCTAAAGCGCCAATCAGGACTAAATCGTCCAGCTGATCCTCTGTGACGCGAGAAGGAACCCAATTGCACTCATATACTTGCTTGGCCATGATGGAATCTACAAGGTAGAAGATCCCGGTTCAAAAATGCATTTGATCAAGGTACGTTGGTATGGGCACTGTTAAACCGGAGACAGAACTATCTGAACCAGAGTTTCATGAAGCAACCAACATCTGGCGGTTCAACAAGGGGACTAATGGTATATACCGGTTTGTCAATTTTTTCTACAAAGTTAAACCTCCTGGTCTAAACATTGAACAGTCAAGACTGCAGATGAGTAAGTACACAAAAACAGAGTTCACAAGATTATACTACAGCTTTGGATCTGGAACATGTTCATAAAGGATATAAATATTCAAGGCCCAAAAGGAGCAGTGCCAAATCAATGAGCGAAGATACGGATAAGATCTATGGTCTTAATATGCGAAAGTGAAAACGGAGGATAAAAACTACTGCTACACGGAGCAAAGATTCACAGACTCGTCTAAGGATGTATCATATGATCAAGAAGCAAGCAATGAATGCTAGAGAACATGGAAACCCTAGAACAGATCTATGATGAAAAGGATAGAAGACTTACCGGAGCTGAGGAAGAAGCAGAAGGTCACCGCGGTGCTCTGGTACGCTCAGGGTGATGCAGCGGCCAAAGTTGGTGCAGAGGTCGACGGTGGCGGCGGAGCTCCGAAGCTGGGCGACGCGAGGAAGATGAAGCAGAAGGGCACGAAGGGGAAAAAGAAATGACCCTTCGGTCCTATTTATAAAGCAAGGGACATGGGTCAGGCGCGAAAAACAAGGGGCCGCAAGTTTGGAAACAGAGCTGTCGCCTCGATTATCGCAGATCTATTAAAAAGAAGGTGTCATGGATAGTTTCTTTATGACAGATGACGTCACGCCGGTTTACAGCAATCAGAGAAGATGACATCATGGTGGTTCACCAAACTACAAGAAGATGTTGAAGATGAAGTTTTCGCTAAGGATTGACATGAACCTGTTCAAATCAATCTGGGGCCTAATGTTGGGGATATTACTACTGGGCGTAAACCGGCCTATCTGGGCCGGGTTAACTTCATCAGTAGTTAAGTATGTTAAAGCCCATGAAGGTAGATGAGGGCTCAAGACCCATAATCGGTTGAGAGCCTGTAGCCGTAAACCGGCGTCAATATGTAACTTGTATTGTAAGTTAGGAATAAGTAGAGACCAAACCAGACACATCTATGAGTCGGTGTTGGGACTCTGTAAACCGACGGGCGTCACCCATGTATATAAGGGGACGACCCGGCGGCGGTTCAAGGACAACAGACAACAACTCGAGACATAGGCGAAGCTTGTTTGCTCCCTAGTCATCGAAACCCCATCAATTCCATCACAACTAGATGTAGGCTTTTACCTTCATCGAAGGGGCCGAACTAGTATAAACTCTCTTGCGTCCTTGTGTCCGCTTTAACCCCTTCAAGCTAACCCATTGCGATGGTTCCACGACTAAGTCCTTTCTCTAGGACATCTGCCGTGACAAAACCACGACATCACCCTTTAATGAGAACGGAAATATTTTAAGGATATAAAAGTAGCGAGTTCTCTCATCATTAGTGAACAGGGTGGCTATATAATTTAATTTAGTAAGATGTGCCACAACACTTTCAGATTCATAGCCATAAAAAGGATCAGATTCAACCAAAGTAATTATATCAAGATCAATAGAGAATTCATAATCCTTATTAGTAACAAAGATAGGTGAAGTAGCATAAGCAGGATCATATTTCATTCTAGCATTCAGAGTTTTTTGTTTAAGCTTAGCTAATAATTTCTTAAGATCACTTCTATCATTACAAGCAAGAAAGTCTCTTTTAGTTTCTTCATCCATAACATAGCCCTCAAGCACAATAGGTAATTCATATTTATTAGGTGAGCCTTCATAATCACTTTCATTAGTATTATCAGTTTCAATAATTTCATTCTCTCTAGCCCTAGCAAGTTGTTCATCAAGAAATTCACCAAGTGGCACAGTTGTATCAAGCATAGAAGTAGTTTCATCATAAGCATCATGCATAGCAGAAGTGGCATCATCAATAATATGCGACATATCAGAATCAATAGCAGAAGCAGGTTTAGGTGTCGCAAGCTTACTCAAAACAGAAGGTGGATCAAGTGCAGAGCTAGATGGCAGTTCCTTACCTCCCCTCGTAGTTGAGGGATAAATCTTGGTTTTTGGATCTCTCAAGATCTTCATAATGATAAGCAGATATAAATCCCAAGTGACTCAAATAATAGAGCTATGCTCCCTGGCAATGGCGCCAAAAAATAGTCGATAACCCACAAGTATAGGGGATCACAACAATTTTTGAGGGTAGAGTATTCAACCCAAATTTATTGATTCGACACAAGGGGAGCCAAAGAATATTCTCAAGTATTAGTAGCTGAGTTGTCAATTCAACCACACCTGGATAACTTAATATCTGCAGCAAAGTATTTAGTAGCAAAGTAATATGATAGTAGTGGTAACGGTAGCAAAAGGTAACGGTATAAAAAGTAATGTTTTTGGTATTTTCTAGTGATGGTAATAATAGCAACGGAAAAGTAAATAAGCGAAGAAAAATATATGGAAAGCTCGTAGGCATTGGATCGGTGATGGAGAATTATGCCGGATGCGGTTCATCATGTAACAGTCATAACCTAGTGTGACACAGAACTAGCTCCAATTTTATCAATGTAATGTAGGCATGTGTTATGAATATAGTCATACGTGCTTATGGAAAAGAACTTGCATGACATCTTTTGTCCTACCCTCCCGTGGCAGCGGGGTCCTAACGAAAACTAAGGGATATTAAGGCCTCCTTTTAATAGAGTACCGGATCAAAGCATTAACACATAGTGAATACGTGAACTCCTCAAACTACGGTCATCACCGGAAGTGGTCCCGATTATTGTCACTTCGGGGTTGCCGGATCATAACACATAGTAGGTGACTATAGACTTGCAAGATAGGATCAAGAACTCTCATATATTCATGAAAACATAATAGGTTAAGATCTGAAATCATGGCACTCGGGCCCTAGTGACAAGCATTAAGCATAGAAAAGTCATAGCAACATCAATCTTAGAACATAGTGGATACGAGGGATCAAACCCTAACAAAACTAACTCGATTACATGATAAATCTCATCCAACCCATCACTGTCCAGCAAGGCTACGATGGAATTACTCACGCACGGCGATGAGCATCATGAAATTGGTGATGGAGGATGGTTGATGATGACGATGGCGACGGATTCCCCTCTCCGGAGCCCCGAACGGACTCCAGGTCAGCCCTCCCGAGAGAGTTTAGGGCTTGGCGGCGGCTCCGTATCGTAAAACACAATGAATCCTTCTTCATGATTTTTTTCTCTCTGAACACGAATATATAGAGTTGGAGTTGAGGTCGGAGGAGCTCCAGGGGGCCCACGAGGTAGGGGGCGCGCCCAGGGGGGCAGGCACGCCCACCACCCTCGTGGCTAGGGTGTGGGCCCCCTGGTCTTGATCTTTTGCCAGTATTTTTTATTATTTCCAAAAATAATCTCCGTGAAGTTTCAGGTCATTCCGAGAACTTTTGTTTCTGCACATAAATAACACCATGGCAATTCTGCTGAAAACAACGTCAGTCCGGATTAGTTCCATTCAAATCAGGCAAGTTAGAGTCCAAAACAAGGGCAAAAGTGTTTGAAAAAGTAGATACGATGGAGATGTATCAGTGATGATGTTGGTACCGACGCATGGCTTCGCCTAAGCACCGCTACGATATGATCGAGGTGGATTATGGTGGAGGGGGGCACCGCACACGGCTAAGGGATCAATGATCAACTTGTGTGTTCTAGGGTGCCCCCTGCCCCCATATATAAAGGAGCAAGGGGGAGGCCGTCCGGCCCTGTAGGGCGCGCCAGGAGGAGGAGTCCTCCTCCTCGTAGGAGTAGGACTCCCCTTTCCTACTCCTACTAGGAGGAGGAAAGGAAGGAGGAGAAGGAGAAGGAAGGAGAGGGAGGAAAAGGAGGAAAGTGGGCCGACCCCCTAGTCCAATTCGGTTTGGGCTAGGGGGGCCGCGCGCCCTGCCTCCTCTCTTCCACCACTTGGCCCATGAGGCCCAATACTTCTTCCCCGTATTCCCGTAACTCCCCGGTACTCCGAAAAATACCCGAATCACTCAGAACCTTTCCGATGTCTGAATATAGTCGTCCAATATATCGATCTTTACGTCTCGACCATTTCGAGACTCCTCGTCATGTCCCCGATCTCATCCGGGACTCCGAACTACCTTCAGTACATCAAATCACATAAACTCATAATACCGATCATCACCGAATGTTAAGCGTGCGGACCCTACGGGTTCGAGAACTATGTAGACATGACCGAGACACGTCTCCGGTCAATAACCAATAGCGGAACTTGGATGTTCATATTGGCTCCTACATATTCTACGAAGATCTTTATTGGTCAAATCGCACAACAACATACGTTGTTCCCTTTGTCATCGGTATGTTACTTGCCCGAGATTCAATCGTCGGTATCTCAATACCTATTTCAATATCATTACCGGCAAGTCTCTTTACTCGTTTCCGTAATGCATCATCTCGCAACTAACTCATTAGTTGCATTGCTTGCAAGGCTTATAGTGATGTGCATTACCGAGAGGGCCCAGAGATACCTCCCCGACAATCGGAGTGACAAATCCTAATCTCGATCTATGCCAACTCAACAAGTACCATCGGAGACACCTGTAGAGAACCTTCATAATCACCCAGTTACGTTGCGATGTTTGGTAGCACACAAAGTGTTCCTCTGGTAATCGGGAGTTGCATACTCTCATAGTTATAGGAACATGTATAAGTCGCGAAGAAAGCAATAGCAGTAAACTAAAACGATCAAGTGCTAAGCTACGGAATGGGTCAAGTCAATCACATCATTCTCCTAATGATGTGATCCCATTTATCAAATGACAACTCATATCTATGGCTAGGAAACATAACCATCTTTGATCAACGAGCTAGTCAAGTAGAGGCATACTAGTGACACTCTGTTTGTCTATGTATTCACACATGTATTATGTTTCCGGTTAATACAATTCTAGCATGAATAATAAACATTTATCATGAAATAAGGAAATAAATAATAACTTTATTATTGCCTCTAGGGCATATTTCCTTCAAGTCGATCTATGATCGTCCGGTCATTCGCTACAACACTCGCCCCATGATGAAAATAATGCATGGATAGAAAGATGATAGTACGAGGGAGATCAATCGTGTGAAGATGGTCACATGTGTGAGGACTCTTCCCACAACTACCAATCCACGGACATAGGCATGACCTACCTCACCATGTCTCGTCCTCCTACCAGCGCCACCGTCCTCATCTTCCCTCTTCCACCTGCTAGTGTCAATCATTAGAGGCAGTGGGGTGGGAACCCGCTTGGCTGCTCCACCCACATTACTCTGGATAGACTGTGCACTACTAGGGAAAAGCCTAGCAGTAGCGCGAGTGCCACCGCGCTACTGCTATGTCGCTATAGCTAAAGGGTAGCAGTAGCGTTTGTTTACCCGCGCTGCTACTATACCTCCTTAGCAGTAGCGCTTCTTGAAGAACACGCTACTGGTAGTTACTAGCAGCGCGCCTCCCTACACGCGCTACTACTATTATAATGTATTCTATTTATTTTTATTTTATGTCGTATTCATACACCATTATACAAGTTTTCATACAGTAGCAATTTGGAGATTGTTTTTACATGATAATGAGTTATTACATCACTAGGTGAAACTTGTTGGGGAACGTAGTAATTTCAAAAAAAATCCTACGCACACGCAAGATCATGGTGATGCATAGCAACGAGAGGGGAGAGTGTTGTCTACGTACCCTTGTAGACCAAAAGCAGAAGCGTTAGCACAACACGGTTGATGTAGTCGTACGACTTCACGATCCGACCGATCCAAGTACCGAACGCACGGCACCTCCGAGTTCAGCACACGTTCAGCTCGATGACGTCCCGCGAACTCTGATCCAGCAGAGCTTCACGGGAGAGTTCCGTCAGCACGACGGCATGGTGACGGTGATGATGTTGCTACCGACGCAGGGCTTTGCCTAAGCACCGCTACGATATGACCGAGGTGGAATATGGTGGAAGGGGGGCACCGCACACGGCTGGGAGAGACCAACTGATCAACTTGTGTGTCTAGAGGTGCCCCCTGCCCCTGTATATAAAGGAGCAAGGGGGGGAGGCCGGCCGGCCCTCTATGGGCGCACCAGGCGGAGGAGTCCTCCTCCTAGTAGGAGTAGGACTCACCTTTCCTACTCCTACTAGGAGGAGGAAAGGAAGGAGGAGAAGGAGAAGAAAGGAGAGAGAGGAAAAGGAGGAAAGGGGGGCCGCCCCCCTAGTCCAATTCGGTTTGGGCTAGGGGGGGCGCGCGCCATGCCTCCTCTCTTCCACCACTTGGCCCATGAGGCCCATTACTTCTTCCTCGTATTCCCGTAACTCCACGGTACCCCTGAAAATACCCGAATCACTCGGAACCTTTCCGATGTCCCAATATAGTCATCCAATATATCAATCTTTACGTCTCGACCATTTCGAGACTCCTCGTCATGTCCCCAATCTCATATGGGACTCCGAACTACCTTCGGTACATCAAATCACATAAACTCATAATACAATCATCACCGAAACTTTAAGCGTGCGGACCCTACGAGTTCGAGAACTATGTAGACATGACCGAGACACGTTTCCGGTCAATAACCAATAGCGGAACCTGGATGCTCATATTGGCTCCCACATATTCTACGAAGATCTTTATCGGTCAAACCGCATAACAACATACGTTGTTCCCTTTGTCACCGGTATGTTACTTGCCCGAGATTCGATCGTCGGTATCTCAATACCTAGTTCAATCTCGTTACCAGCAAGTCTCTTTACTCGTTCTGTAATACATCATCTCGCAACTAACTCATTAGTTGCAATGCTTGCAAGGCTTAGGTGATGTGCATTACCGAGAGGGCCCAGAGATACCTCTCCGACAATCGGAGTGACAAATCCTAATCTCGAAATACGCCAACCCAACAAGTACCTTCGGAGACACCTGTAGGGCACCTTTATAATCACCCAGTTACGTTGTGACGTTTGGTAGCACACAAAGTGTTCCTCCGGTAAACGGGAGTTGCATAATCTCATAGTCATAGGAACATGTATAAGTCATGAAGAAATCAATAGCAACAAACTAAACGATCAAGTGCTAAGCTAACGGAATGGGTCAAGTCAATCACATCATTCTCCTAATGATGTGATCCCGTTAGTCAAATGAAAACTCATGTCTATGGTTAGGAAACATAACCATCTTTGATCAACGAGCTAGTCAAGTAGAGGCATACTAGTGACACTCTGTTTGTCTATGTATTCACACATGTATTATGTTTCCGGTTAATACGATTCTAGCATGAATAATAAACATTTATCATGATATAAGGAAATAAATAATAACTTTATTATTGCCTCTAGGGCATATTTCCTTCAGTCTCCCACTTGCACTAGAGTCAATAATCTAGTTCACATCACCATGTGATTTAATACCAATAGTTCACATCAGCATGTGATCAACACCCATAGTTCACATCGACATGTGACCAACACCCAAAGGGTTTACTAGAGTCAATAATCTAGTTCACATCGCTATGTGATTAACACCCAAAGAGTACTAAGGTGTGATCATGTTTTGCTTGTGAGAGAAGTTTAGTCAACGGGTCTGTCATATTCAGATCCGTACGTATTTTGCAAATTTCTATGTCAACAATGCTCTGCACGGAGCTACTCTAGCTAATTGCTCCCACTTTCAATATGTATCCAGATTGAGACTTAGAGTCATCTGGATTAGTGTCAAAACTTGCATCACGTAACCCTTTACGATGAACCTTTTGTCACCTCCATAATCGAGAAACATATCCTTATTCCACTAAGGATAATTTTTACCAATGTCCAGTGATCTACTCCTAGATCACTATTGTACTCCCTTGCCAAACTCAGGGCAGGGTATACAATAGGTCTGGTACACAGCATGGCATACTTTATAGAACCTATGGCCGAGGCATAGGGAATGACTTCCATTCTCTCTCTATCTTTTGCCGTGGTCGGGCTTTGAGTCTTACTCAGTTTCACACCTTGTAACACAGGCAAGAACTCCTTTTTGACTATTCCATTTTGAACTACTTCAAAATCTTGTCAAGGTATGTACTCATTGAAAAACTTATCAAGCGTCTTGATCTATCTCTATAGATATTGATGCTCAATATGTAAGCAGCTTCACCGAGGTCTTTCTTTGAAAAACTCCTTTCAAACAGTCCTTTATGCTTTGTAGAATAATTCTACATTATCTCCGATCAATAATATGTCATTCACATATACTTATCAGAAATGTTGTAATGCTCCCACTCACTTTCTTGTAAATACAGGCTTCACCGCTAGTCTGTATAAAACTATATGCTTTGATCAACTTATCAAAGCGTATATTCCAACTCCGAGATGCTTGTACCAGTCCATAGATGGATCGCTGGAGCTTGCATATTTTGTTAGTACCTTTAGGATTGACAAAACCTTCTGGTTGCATCATATACAACTCTTCTTTAATAAATCCATTAAGGAATGCAGTTTTGTTTATCCACTTGCCAGATTTCATAAAATGCGGCAATTGCTAACATGATTCGGACAAACTTAAGCATAGATACGAGTGAGAAACTCTCATCGTAGTCAACACCTTGAACTTGTCGAAAACCTTTTTTTCGACAATTCTAGCTTTGTAGATAGTGACACTACTATCAGCATCCGTCTTCCTCTTGAAGATCCATTTAATATCAATGGCTTGCCGATCAATGGGCAAGTCAATCAAACTCCATACTTTCTTCTCATACATGGATCTCATCTCAGATTTCATGGCCTCAAGCCATTTCGCGGAATCTGGGCTCATCATCGCTTCCTCATAGTTCGTAGGCTCGTCATGGTCAAGTAGCATGACCTCTAGAACAGGATTACCGTACCACTCTAGTGCGGACATCACTCTGGTTTACCTACGAGGTTCGGTAGTAACTTGATCTGAAGTTACATGATCATCATCATTAGCTTCCTCACTAATTGGTGTAGTAGTCACAGGAACAGATTTCTGTGATGAACTACTTCCCAATAAGGGAGCAGGTACAGTTACCTCATCAGGTTCTAATTTCCTCCCACTCACTTCTTTCGAGAGAAACTCCTTCTCTAGCAAGGATCCATTCTTAGCAATGAATATCTTGCCTTCGGATCTGTGATAGAAGGTGTACCCAACATTTTCTTTTGGATATCCTATGAAGACACACTTCTCCGGTTTGGGTTTGAGCTTATCAGGTTGAAACTTTTTCACATAAGCATTGCAACCTCAAACTTTAAGAAACGACAGCTTAGGTTTCTTGCCAAAACCATAGTTCATACGGTGTCGTCTCAACGGATTTAGATGGTGCCCTATTTAACGTGAATGTAGCTGTCTATAATGCATAACCCCAAAATGATAGCGGTAAATCAGTAAGAGACGTCATAGATCGCACCATATCTAATAAAGCACGGTTACGACGTTCGGACACACCATTACACTGTGGTGTTCCAGGTGGCGTGAGTAGTGAAACTATTTCACATTGTTTTAATTGAAGGCCAAACTCGTAACTCAAATATTTTACTTCTGCGATCATATCGTAGAAACTTTTATTTTGTTACGATGATTCTCCACTTCACTCTGAAATTCTTTGAATTTTTCAAATGTTTCAGACTTGTGTTTCATCAAGTAGATATACTCATATCTGCTCAAATCATCTGGGAAGATCAGAAAATAATGATACCTGCCGCGAGCTTCAATATTCATCGAACCACATACATCAGTATGCATGATTTCCAAAAAAAATCTGTTGCTTGCTGCATTGTTCCGAAGAACGGAGTCTTAGTCATCTTGCCCATGAGGCATGGTTCGCAAGCATCAACTGATTCATTATCAAGTGATTCCAAAAGTCCATCAGCATGGAGTTTCTTCATGCACAATATGACCTAAACGACAGTGCCACAAATAAGTTGCACTATCATTATTAACCTCACATCTTTTGGTTTCAATATTATGAATATGTGTATCACTACGATCGAGATCCAACGAACCATTTTCATTGGGTGTGTAACCATATAAGGTTTTATTCATGTAAACAGAACAACAATTTATTCTCTTACTTAGATGAATAACCGTATTGCAATAAACATGATCAAATCATATTCATGCTCAACGCAAACACCAAATAACACTTATTTAGGTTCAACACTAATCCCGAAAGTATAGGGAGTGTGCGATGATGATCATATCAATCTTGGAACCACTTCCAACACACATCGTCACTTCACCCTTAACTAGTCTCTGTTCATTATGCAACTCCCTTTTCGAGTTACTACTCTTAGCAACTGAACCAGTATCAAATACTGAGGGGTTGCTACGAACACTAGTAAAATACACATCAATAATCTATATATCAAATATACCTTTGTTCACTTTGCCATCCTTCTTATCCGCCAAATACTTGGGGCAGTTCCGCTTCCAGTGACCAGTCCCTTTGCAGTAGAAGCACTTAGTCTCAGACTTGGGCTTCTTCATTTGAGCAACTTGCTTGTCATTCTTCTTGAAGTTCCCTTTCTTTCCCTTTGCCCTTTTCTTGAAACTAGTGGTCTTGTCTACCATCAACACTTGATATTTTTCTTGATTTCTACCTTTGTTGATTTCAGCATTACGAAGAGCTTGGGAATCGTTTCCGTTATCCCTTGCATATCATAGTTCATCACGAAGTTCTACTAACTTGGTGATGGTGACTAGAGAATTCTGTCAATCACTATCTTATCTGGAAGATTAACTCCCACTTGATTCAAGCGATTGTAGTACCCAGACAATCTGAGCACATGCTCATTGCTTGAGCTATTCTCCTCCATCTTTTAGCTATAGAACTTGTTGGTGACTTCATATCTCTCAACTCGGGTATTTGCTTGAAATATTAACTTCAACTCCTGGAACATCTCATATGGTCCATGACGTTCAAAACGTCTTTGAAGTCCCGATTCTAAGCCGTTTAAGCATGGTGCACTAAACTATCAAGTAGTCATCATATTGAGCTAGCCAAACGTTCATAACGTCTGCATCTGCTCCTGCAATAGGTCTGTCACCTAGCAGTGCATTGAGGACATAATTCTTTTGTGCAGCAATGAGGATAATCCTCAGATCACGGATCCAATCCGCATCATTGCTACTAACATCTTTCAACTTAATTTTCTCTAGGAACATATCAAAAATAAAACAGGGAGCTAAACGCGAGATATTGATCTACAACATAGATATGCTAATACTACCAGGACTAAGTTCATGATAAATTTAAGTTCAACCAATCATATTACTTAAGAACTCCCACTTAGATAGACATCCCTCTAATCCTCTAAGTGATCACGTGATCCATATCAACTAAACCATGTCCGATCATCACGTGAGATAGAGTAGTTTCAATGGTGAACATCACTATGTTGATCATATCTACTATATGATTCACGCTTGACCTTTAGGTCTCAGTGTTCCGAGGCCATATCTGTTATATGCTAGGCTCATCAAGTTTAACCTGAGTATTCCGTTTGTGCAACTGTTTTGCACCCATTGTATTTGAACGTAGAGCCTATCACGCCCGATCATCACGTGGTGTCTCAGCACAAAGAACTTTCACAACAGTGCATACTCAGGGAGAACACTTGTACCTTGATAATTAGTGAGAGATCATCTTATAAAGGTACCGTCGAACTAAGCAAAATAAGATGTATAAAAGATAAACATCACATGCAATCAAAATATGTGACATGATATGGCCATCATCATCTTGTGCCTTTGATCTCCATCTCCAAAGCATCGTCATGATCTCCACCGTCACCGGCATGACACCATGATCTCCATCATCTTGATCTATATCAATGTGTCGTCACATGGTTGTCTCGCCGACAATTGCTCTTGCAACTATTGCCATCGCATAGCGATAAAGTAAAGAAATTATTTGGCGCTTGCATCTTATGCAATAGAGAGATAACCATAAGGCTTTTGCCAGTTGCCGATAACTTCAACAAAACATGATCATCTTATGAACAACTTATATCTCATCACGTCTTGACCATATCACATCACAACATGCCCTGCAAAAACAATTTAGACGTCCTCTACTTTGTTGTTGCAAGTTTTACGTGGCTGCTACGGGCTTAGCAAGAACCGTTCTTACCTACGCATCAAAACCACAATGATAGTTTGTCAAGTTGGTGCTGTTTTAACGTTCGCAAGGACCGGGCGTAGCCACACTCGGTTCAACTAAAGTTGGAGAAACTGAACCCCGCTAGTCACCTGTGTGCATAGCACGGCGGTAAAACCAGTCTCGTGTAAGCGTACGCGTAATGTCGGTCCGGGCCGCTTCATCCAACAATACCGCCGAACCAAAGTGTGACATGCTGGTAAGCAGTATGACTTATATCGCCCACAACTCACTTGTGTTCTACTCGTGCATATTACATCAACACATAAAACCTGGGCTCTGATGTCACTGTTGGGGAACGTAGTAATTTCAAAAAAATTCCTACGCACACGCAAGATCATGGTGATGCATAGCAACGAGAGGGGAGAGTGTTGTCTACGTACCCTTGTAGACCAAAAGTGGAAGTGTTAGCACAACGCGGTTGATGTAGTCGTACGTCTTCACGATCTGACCGATCCAAGTACCGAACGCACGACACCTCCGAGTTCAGCACACGTTCAGCTCGATGACGTCCCACGAACTCCGATCCAGCAGAGCTTCACGGGAGAGTTCCGTCAGCACGACGGCGTGGTGACGGTGATGATGTTGCTACCGACGCAGGGCTTCGCCTAAGCACCGCTACAATATGACCGAGGTGGAATATGGTGGAAGGGGGGCACCGCACACGGCTGGGAGAGATCAACTGATCAACTTGTGTGTCTAGAGGTGTCCCCTGCCCCTGTATATAAAGGAGCAAGGGGGGGAGGCCGGCCGACCCTCTATGGGCGCGCTAGGAGGAGGAGTCCTCCTCCTAGTAGGAGTAGGACTCCCCTTTCCTACTCCTACTAGGAGGAAAGGAAGGAGGAGAAGGAGAAGGAATGAGAGGAAGGAAAAGGAGGAAAGGGGGGCCGCCCCCCTAGTCCAATTCGGTTTGGGCTAGGGGGGGCGCGCCCTGCCTCCTCTCTTCAACCACTTGGCCCATGAGGCCCATTACTTCTTCCTCGTATTCCTGTAACTCCCCTGTACCCCCGAAAATACCCGAATCACTCGGAACCTTTCCGATGTCCGAATATAGTCGTCCAATATATCGATCTTTACGTATCAACCATTTTGAGACTCCTCGTCATGTCCCTGATCTCATCCGGGACTCCGAACTACCTTCGGTACATCAAATCACATAAACTCGTAATACAATCATCACCGAAACTTTAAGCGTGCGGACCCTACGGGTTCGAGAACTATGTAGACATGACCGAGACACGTTTCCGGCCAATAACCAATAGCGGAACCTGGATGCTCATATTGGCTCCCACATATTCTACGAAGATCTTTATCGGTCAAACCGCATAACAACATACGTTGTTCCCTTTGTCATCGGTATGTTACTTGCCCGAGATTCGATCGTCGGTATCTCAATACCTAGTTCAATCTCGTTACCGGCAAGTCTCTTTACTCGTTCCATAATACATCATCTTGCAACTAACTCATTAGTTGAAATGCTTGCAAGGCTTAGGTGATGTGCATTACCGAGAGGGCCCAGAGATACCTCTCCGACAATCGGAGTGACAAATCCTAATCTCGAAATACGCCAACCCAAAAAGTACCTTCGGAGACACCTGTAGAGCACCTTTATAATCACCCAGTTACGTTGTGACGTTTGGTAGCACACAAAGTGTTCCTCCGGTAAACGGGAGTTGCATAATCTCATAGTCATAGGAACATGTATAAGTCATGAAGAAAGCAATAGCAACAAACTAAACGATCAAGTGCTAAGCTAACAGAATGGGTCAAGTCAATCACATCATTCTCCTAATGATGTGATCCCATTAATCAAATGACAACTCATGTCTATGGTTAGGAAACATAACCATCTTTGATCAACGAGCTAGTCAAGTAGAGGCATACTAGTGACAGTCTGTTTGTCTATGTATTCACACATGTATTATGTTTCCGGTTAATACAATTCTAGCATGAATAATAAACATTTATCATGATATAAGGAAATAAATAATAACTTTATTATTGCCTCTAGGGCATATTTCCTTCAAAACTAATCCATGGTTCTTTCACCCAGTTATATAATAACTCATCATCATCATAATATCTTTAACAACTTATCATCATAATACATCATTGTCATATAACAACTCCTCGTGATCATCATTTTCGTCCATGAGACATCATATAACAACTTGGTCACTACTCATAATCATAACTCCTCCTCATCATCATCAACTCTAACACATTGTAGCACATAATAACAACTTCTCATCATCATCATAGTCATAATCAACACTAATTAATTGTTCTTAATACCTAGGACCTACTCCTCTCTCCTAGGTAAAATACCATAAAAGAGATAAACCGGTCCATCTCCATAATGGAGAATGAAGATAAACCTATCTCCAACTTGTGGCTTGTGCACATTCATGTTGTATCCAATTAGTTCTGTGTGTGCATTTATCACTTTGCTCCATTCATTGATTTTGAGTCTTCCATCATTTGAAGAAATCAAGTATGTAGTATGGTAAGCCTTCGAAGGAGTTGGTCGTAAGCTAACCATATGCAGATAACCTTCGGTAAACAGCATGTAAGGCACAACCTCCTTCGGGAGCCTCTGTTAAAAACGTAATGGTAACATATATAGTTAGCAATGTAGTTTATATACTTAAGAAGAATGTATGCAATAAAGTTACCATCATTAACAAAATCTTACCAAGTTCTTAGCAATAAAGTTATCATCATGCAATATATGGACTAGTGGCACATATCCAGTAAAACTTGGGAGGATAGAGTGATTGGTTTTAAAGGCCTCAACATCATCTATGAATGAGACAAGATAACCTTTCTCCTCACAATTAAGCCCGGAGTCATAGCTGTAGTATGTCCTCTCTACAGCCTTCCGAGTATTTTTTGGAAGATAAGAAATAAGCTGGCAATTATAAATAAAGATGTTTAGTACCGATGAACACCAAATATTTTTAAATTAACAATATAAATTACTTAAATTAACAAATTAGTTTGACAAACTCACATTTAGGCAAAACTGGAGGCATATCCACATCCACCCAGATGTCGATATTATCATCATCTTCTTCTTCGGGATGAATATCAAATGTTATTTGCATACCCTCGTCAAATCCATATGCCTTGCAGAGAGCTTCCCAATCAGAGCAACCGAAATGGGAGTGATTGACCACATTGTACAGCTTAACCCGAAATGCATAACCATGTTTAGTTCTTAAGTGAGCCCTCCTCATCTCCATATTCTCAAAGTCTTTGAAACCAAGCTTCTGCAATACATATGGTCTTGCATGGCACGGGATGTACTAATCGAATAAAAAAATCAAGAAATTACACGTTGAACAAAAGAAGAACAAGTGATGATATTAATTACGATGAAATGCTTGTTGTTGCATACCGTACAAACATTAAAGGTCTCGTCCAGCTTCACGGTGAAAAACCTATCATTTTGCAAGTGAGGAAACCTGACGCACAAACCCCAGTCATCGTAACAGTAATGGCACTCGGGGATCCTATCATCATCAGACATCTATCGTGTTCATAATTCAAAGATTAAACTTCTGAATATTCATCACGGGTTGACTTTCGGTCTGTCGAGTCCTCCATGAAAACTCTCATCTCACGTGGTGTATATGGTGGGCACTCCCTCTCTGATATATTCGACCGTCGGTGATGGTTGCTCCTCCCTTCATCCCCGAGTGCATTATACCAAATTGTCTAGCACAGGGAAATGAAGGAGAAGCGACCCCCATGACAACAGTCGGGATTCTTCATCTCCGACATTTGCGACCGTCGGTGATGGTCGTTCTTCTCTTCCTTCCCGTGCATTGCCAAAAGGTCTATGACGATAAAGAAGAGGAAGAGCGACCCCCACGACAACAGTCGGCATTCTTCTTCTCTCATATATGGTGGACACTCCCTCACTTTTTTTAACTTTCATGTATGGAGTCCCAACAGACTTAAAGTCAACCCAAAATGTCATTTATGCTCTTTCCGGCAAATCCAAGGCACTCGATATTTCCTACATTCTAGCACAAGCCATGCTAAAATTCACAGAAAAAATCCAGCATGACCTTTACTAGAAAGGACATATCAAGGGCCTGAAATTTGCCAGGACGGAAATTAATCAACACCCCGGCAAAACATAGGCCACTCAGAGGTGTTCCCTGCAAACATAGGCCACTTGGGCAAACACATATCCTATTTGGCTACATCATCATCATCGACATCAATGGCATGGGGATTTGGCTGCTCTCACCTCAAGGTCGAAGGGGGTTGGTGACGGGGACGGCGACAGGGATGATGCAGGGGCTCCTTGATTTCTGCAAAAACAAAATATAAACCCTATAAGCTATCATCTAAACATTATTATGCTGATTCAAAAGTCCTACATTTACTAAAAATTCAATATATCTTATCACCCGAATATTTCATTTGGTTAAGAAGCATAACTAATGTTTCTTACAAAAAATTTCCATACCTAAATTTTCTTACTAAAATTTCTGTTACTAAATTTCTCATATGGCATCGCGATACATTTCTATATTGAAAATTTTGTATACCTAAACAATTTCTATTACTAAAATTTCTATTCAAAAGACCTAAAATTTCTGTTACTAAATTTGTATACCTACATTCTACAAGAAAAAAAAGAGAAGGCACTACAACAATACCCCACCTATAGCAACGCTTCTTTCCGTATCTATAAGTCCATATATGCGTTGTTAACGTCTTTACCAACGGTTTGGGATGCGTAGCCTTATCCAGTGTTGCTAGCGCATAATGCAACGCTTATACCATCGTTGGTAAGAGAAACCATTGCAAGAGTACAACACATAACGCCAACTTTTACAACACTTGTATATGTTGGTGCTAAATTTACAAGAATCGAAATCTCATTGCTTGGCAACTAGGAGTTTGCTACACTTCAGGTGTTGTTACATAAATAATGTGAATAATATTGCCAACAATTAAACTAATGATCAACATAATGGTGATAATTATGTATATCATGTGAGGACAACAAGAGAGAATATAGTCATAAGAGGAGGAATCATATATTGGATAAAGCTGCTGGTTTACAATGTTGGATATTAGTACAAGAGAAACATCATCCAAACGTGATGCATAATCTAAATATTTTATTTGATAGTGAAACTTAAACAGAGAGCATCCATCAACATCCCTACAATTTGTAACTAAACTTAACCGAGGAACATCATCCAACAGGAACATCATCCCTACAACTTAACTAAAACTAAAAGCGTCCATCATCATCATCATCGTGAACCGGAACATCATCATCATCATTGGAGTATACTTGCCACACACCCATATAATCATCCATATATCTTTTGAATCTACAAAGAAAGTAACAAAATGAACTGTTAATACATAATGAATTGACATGATGCAAGTAGTGATAGAGGCAGGATATTAGGCAAGTACAAAGGTTGAAGGCCACACAATCTTTTTTTTGTGCATTATCGAGAGTATTACATCTTTTGCAACTCCATACCAAATCTTCAGTTTTCACAAGTTTGACATGCACTACCCAGAATTCATTTGTAATTTTAGCACCATCAAGTTTAAATTTAGGATCACAACTTACAACTATAGCAAGAGCTACGACCCTGCTATGATTAGGAAAAGATACCGGCATGAGTGCTAGTTGTCATTGATGACTAATCCAAATGCCACAATATATGACACAGCCTGCAGCACAACATGGCTCAATAAAATAATATGGATAATATCCTAAGTGCTGGTGTGCATTCAAGGGCAATGTCAGTGACTGTAGGTGTACAGAATTAGCAATGATTCTCAAGGCTGGTGATAACTGTAAATTCATTTCACTGGATTTGGGTTGTAGTTTTGTTCCATAGTGTGGTGAGCACCTGTAGGTTTGTTTGTTTCCTATTGGATGACTGAAACTAACTAGAGCTAAATGTTTTGGTTCAGTTTCAGATGACTAAAACCGTTTTGGTTCAGTTTGCTAAATAACTAGAGAAGAGAAGAGAAGTGGTACTGTCACTACAGCCCCAAATGCTATAAATTTGCATGGACAGCAGCATAAAACCTACCATGGCTCAATCGCCGTGGACACAACGAGTAGTACCACGGTAGGGGGAGGGAGAGAGTATACCTTCCATGGCATTGTCCATGACTTGCTCCATGAACTCGACTTGCTCCATGGCGTCGCCGTAAATCAAGTTGGTGCGTGCAGCTTCAAAACGAAGGGGAAAAGGTTACATGTGTCTCATGCATCTCCAAAATAGTGCAACACAAGTAAAGCTTCATCAAGTTTTATTCCTACTTAATAAAAGAAGAGGAAGCTATATTCCTCCTGTTCTGTGTGTCCTAGTTACTACCTTGGTTACATCTGGCTCAATAAATTTATCCCCGAGTTAGTTAGACTAGTCATCATCCCGTGCGTCCGCACAGGCTAGACAATTTTAGTTTACCATATAACCAGAACATTTTTATGTAAGAAAAAAAAATATTATAACCATAAATTTTAAAAGAAGCATAATTTTGACTAATTGAGAAATATTACATGTGATACTGTGTTGGGTTCCATGTGGCTGAAGTAAATTGAATTTAAATAAAGGCATTTTTATATACTATTTATCATTCCTATAAATGATGTTTCCAAATTATAATTTATATGAAAAAGTCAGGAAACTAGTGTTAGTAAATATACAGAGGATATTGGTGAATATTGTGATTTCCTTTAATTACATAGCAGGAGTCTAAATCTTGTGTGCTCCTAAAAATTAGTTGTCTAGAAACCCCAAATGATTTCGGTTAAAAAAGGAAACCACCCTTTCAAGTTAACAAACAAAACTAAAGCTAATGTACATGAATACCAGTCCTATATGTATGCAAGGCTTCATTAAGAAATGTTTTCTAAAATAAACACGTACATCACTCAAATCTTCTACATAAGAAACACATCAAATGATTATTTTAAGCTACCTATGAGCATCAAAGTGAAATGGATGGTTGGAGGCAACAGTGCGGCACTACTGTTTGGAACTTTGAATATGTGGTGCTGCTGGAGGCGATCAGAGCTGCAGACCACCCCAACTGGATGCTTTCACTCCCTACAACACAATCGAGACAAGAGGAGTACTCATCAATACAAGCGTACAAAAGCGATATTTTTTCTAGATAAAATAATAGTGATCAAGTCGATTGCATAGTTCTTTCTTTTTTTATGACCTTAAAGGCTGGAGAATAGAAAACAAATTGCCACATGTCCAGTTCCTTCACTCAACAGCCTTGCTACACCTCCGCCTAATCTGGTTCAAACTACTCTTGCTACACTTCCGCTGCTACATGGACTATCATTATATTGATTTAATAATTAGCCTAAAAAAATATATGTTGGATTTTTGCATCATAAAAAACTGAAGAGGAGAATATTAAAGATTGGAAAGAAAAGGAATGGGGCCTTGCAAAGATACTGTATTAATTAGACTATGACCCGATCCTCAACCATACTAGGTCTTTTCTGTACATATTACCTCAAACACACTGGTTGCTGCTTCAAGACGTATTTGAGCTTCAGAATAACTTACAGGAAAGAAAATCATTCCCTACAATGTTGTTGCCCTAGAAAGAATATGCAACTCGGGGTTAATTTGAAGCCATTACTGCTCCTGATGTGCCACGAACAAGAGTAGAGAGGATGAGTGGACCAAGTCACCTAAAGCCAGAGGAGGAGCAAGCTCCATGGCTAATTGGCTGATTCGTCCCATGCAGCTGCAAGGATGTCCACTGGCCGTTCCTCCCTGCACGTATACATGAGAAGAGAAGAGCATATGTTAGAGAAAGGGGGGAGAGAGAGAATGAAACCAGGGGGAGGGAAGCACTCACCGAATGATAGGAGGACGACACGGCCACCGGCGCCGGAGCGGACGCCCGAAACCCTAGCCATCGGGGGAGGGTCGCGGGAGGGCTTTGGTGGCCGCGAGCGCCGGCTCTAACCGTATGGGAGGGCACAGCAGTGCGAGGGGACCTCAGGATGTGCTTCCCGGTGGCGGGGTTTGCCGGACGTCGCCTGAATCAGCCGCCGCAGGAGGTGCAGCAAGGAGCCGCATGAAGAGAGGAGATGGGACGCGAGAGGGATTGGTGGGTGGGGATGGGACGGACCTGGCAGCCTCCGGAGCTGCGAGGTGGGAGGAGCGGAGGGGGAGGGCCTGCGGCGGGGTGGGACGGAGGAGGGAGAAGAGGCACACGGCGATTTAGGAGAGATGAAGGGGAATCGTGGACTCTGTTTCTCGCGCGTCTCTCTCTCTCTCTCGTTTTCTCTGTATTTTTTCATATATGTATCACGATAGGGTTATGGGCTACAAATCTACAACGCATATACTGCAACCCCTTATATACATATCTATTGTAAATTTTGCAACATATAGCCAAAATGTTGTAGAATTTTTGTTGCTTTATAAGGGGTATCCTTGTAGTGAGGGATGGAGGGAGGGAGGAAGGAGGGGGAGGAAGGAGGGGGAGGAAGGAGGGAGGGAGGAGGGGGAAGGCCTCACTGGCGGTGGCATGCCGGCGGCGGGCGATGGTGATGGCCGGGTGGTGCAGCGCTCGCGATGGCGGGGGGGGGGGGGGGGTGGCACATGGGCGGCAGCGGCGGGCAATGGTGACTGATACGTCTCCAATGTATCTATAATTTTTGATTGCTCCATGCTATATTATTTCTGTTTTGGATGTTTATGGGCTTTATTATACACTTTTATATTATTTTTGGGACTAACCTATTAATTCAGAGCCCAGTGCCAGTTTCTGTTTTTTCCTTGTTTTAGAGTATCACAGAAAAGGAAAATCAAACGGAGTCCAATTGACCTGAAACTTCACGGAACTTATTTTTGGAAGGAAAGCAACCCGGGAGACTTGGAGTGCACGTAAGGGAAGCAGCGAGGAAGCCACGAGGCAGGGGGCGCGCCCACCCCCCCTAGGCGTGCCCTCCAGCCTCGTGGGCCCCTCCTGGCTCCCCTGACGTACTTCTTCCTCCTATATATACCCATATACCCTAAAACGATCGGGGAGCACAATAGATCGGGAGTTCCACCGCCAGAAGCCTCCGTAGCCACCAAAAGCCAATCTAGACCCGTTCTGGCACCCTGCTGGAGGGGGGAATCCCTCTCCGGTGGCTATCTTCATCATCTCGGTGCTCTCCATGACGAGGAGCGAGTAGTTCTCCCTCGGGGCTGAGGGTATGTACCAGTAGCTATGTGTTTGATCTCTCTCTCTCTCGTGTTCTTGAGGTGGTACAATCTTGATGTATCGCGAGCTTTTCTATTATAGTTGGATCTTATGATGTTTTCTCCCCCTCTACTCTCTTGTAATGGATTGAGTTTTCCCTTTGAAGTTATCTTATCGGATTGAGTCTTTAATGATTTGAGAACACTTGATGTATGTCTTCCCGTGCGTATCTGTGGTGACAATGGGATATCATGTGATTCACTTGATGTATGTTTTGGTGACCAACTTGCGGGTTCCGCCCATGAACCTATGCATAGGGGTTGGCACATGTTTTCGTCGTGATTCTCCGATAGAAAGTTTGGGGCACTCTTTGAGGTCCTATGTGTTGGTTGAATAGATGAATATGAGATTGTGTGATGCATATCGTATAACCACACCCACGGATACTTGAGGTGACATTGGAGTATCTAGGTGACATTAGGGTTTTGGTTGATTTGTGTCTTAAGGTGTTATTCTAGTACGAACTCTAGGGCAGTTTGTGACACTTATAGGAATAGCCCAACAGATTGACTGGAAAGAGTAACTTTGAGGTGGTTTCGTACCATACCATAATCTCTTCGTTTGTTCTCCGCTATTAGTGACTTTGGAGTGACTCTTTGTTGCATGTTGAGGGATAGTTATGTGATCTAATTATGCTATTATTGTTGAGAGAACTTGCACTAGTGAAAGTATGAATCCTAGGCCTTGTTTCAATGCATTGCAATACCGTTTGTGCTCACTTTTATCATTAGTTACCTTGCTGTTTTTATATTTTCAGATTACAAATACTCATATCTACTATCCATATACCACTTGTATCACCATCTCTTCGCCGAACTAGTGCACCTATACAATTTACCATTGTATCGGGTGTGTTGGGGACACAAGAGACTCTTTGTTATTTGGTTGCAGGGTTGCTTGAGAGAGACCATCTTCATCCTACGCCTCCCACAGATTGATAAACCTTAGGTCATCCACTTGAGGGAAATTTGTTGTTGTCCTACAAACCTCTGCACTTGGAGGCCCAACAACGTCTATAAGAAGAAGGTTGTGTAGTAGACATCAAGCTCTTTTCTGGCGCCGTTGCCGGGGAGGTTAGCGCTTGAAGGTATATCTTTAGATCTTGCAATCGAATCTTTTTGTTTCTTGTTTAACACTAGTTTAGTTTGTAAAAGAAAACTACAAAAAATGGAATTAAGTTTGCCTCATACGCTTCATCTTTTTAATATCTTTCGTGAGTATGATGGAAAGGAAAATTGTGCCAAAGTGTTAGAAGAAGAATGCATTAAAATGTTTGGCACTAAATCTTTGAATGATGAGCATGATTGCAATGTTGTTAGTATGAACTCCTTGAATATACATGATGCTAATGACATGCAAAGCCACAAGCTTGGGGAAGCTATGTTTGATAAAGATGAAATTTTTTGTCCCCCAAGCTTTGATGAGCAAATTTATTATGATGATAGCATGCCTCCTATTTATGATGATTATGTTGATGAAAGTGATTTCGGAGAGGTCATGACTTTATTTAGTAATGATTCCACTATTCCGGAAGAGGTTCCAATTGATTATGAGAACAAAGTTGCTATCTATGATGATTATTGTGATGACTTGTATGCTATGAAGAATAATAATATCCATGAAACTTGTCATCATGATTTTAGTTTTCAATTGGATTATGCCTCACATGATAGTTATTTTGGTGAGTTTTCTCTCACTATTCTGAATGAGAAGAATTTTGCTTCTGTGGAGAGTAATAAAATTTCTATGCTTGTAGATCATGAAAAGAATGCTCTATGTGATGGTTATATTGTTGGATTCATTCATGATGCTACTGAAAATTATTATGAGGGAGGAATATATATGCTTGTAGGAATTGCAATAATATCAAGTTTCCTCTCTATGTGCTTAAAGTTTTGAAGTTATGCTTGTTTTACCTTCATATGCTAGTTGATTATTGTTCCCACAAGTTGTTTGCTCACAAAATCCCTATACATAGGAAGTGGGTTAGACTTAAATGTGCTAGTCGTATTCTTCATGATGCTCTTTTTATGTTTGAATTCTTATCTTTTATGTGAGCATCGTTGAAATCATCATGCCTAGCTAGGGGCGTTAAACGATAGCGCTTGTTGGGAGGCAACCCAACTTTATTTTTGTTCCTTACTTTTTGCTCCTGTTTAGTAATAAATATTTCATCTAGCCTCTGTTTAGATGTGGTTTTATGCTTTTAGTTAGTGTTTGTGCCAAGTAGAACCTTTGGGAAGACTTGGGGAAAGTCTTGTTGATCATGCTGTAAAAAAAGAAAAACTTTAGCGCTCACGAGAATTGCTGCCATTTTTATTGGAGAGTGATATTTAGTTAATTATTTTTGCAGATGATTAATAGATAAATTCCTCTTGTCCAGAAATTTAATTTAGAATTTTTGAGGTTCCAGAAGTCTGCGTTAGTTACAGATTACTACAGACTGTTCTGTTTTTGACAGATTCTATTTTTCGTGTATTGTTTGCTTATTTTAATGAATCTATGGCTAGTAAAAAAGTTTATAAACCATAGAGAAGTTGGAATACAGTAGGTTTATGTAACGCCCCGAGACCGATGTGCCAGGTGTCTTCCAGTTATTCACTATTGTTGCCTTGTCTTTGCTTGCATGTCATGCATGTCATATCATGTCATCATGTGCATTTCATTTGCATACTTGTTCGTCTCATGCATCCGAGCATTTTCCCCGTTGTCTGTTTTGCAATCCGGCGCTCCTATGTCACCCGGTGCCCCTTTCTACCTCTTTTCGTGTGCGGGTGTTAAACGTTTTCGGATTGGACCGTGACTTGCCAAGCGACCTTGGTTGACTACCGGTAGACCGCCTGTCAAGTTTCGTACCTTTTGGACTTCATTTGATACTCCAACAGTTAACCGAGGGACCGAGAAGGCCTCGTGTGTGTTGCAGCCCAACACCCTTTCAAACTGGCCCAAAACCCACCTAAACCCCCTCCATCATCTAGATCGTTCGATCACGATCGCGTGGCCGAAAACCGCACCTCATTTGGAGCTTCCTAGCTCCCTCTACCTCTATAAATAGACCCCCCCCCCCCTTTCCAAATTTCAGATCTCTTCCCTGAAACCCTAGATCCAACTCCCTCCGCGCCGCCGGACATGTCCGCTCACTAGCGGACGCGTCCACCCAGCCAGCCACGTCGCTGAACCGATTGGAGGTCGCCACGTCTCCTTCCCCGCCGCCGCAGCCAATCAGCGCCCGCCACCTCAGCACCCGCGCCGCCCCACTTCGCCGTGGCCCGCGGAGCCCATAGCGGGCACGCGCGAGCCTGACCGCACGCCGCCCGGACCGCACGTCGCCCGCCGCCAGCGTTTGCGTCTCGCCGCCCGCCACCTTCGCGCCGTCGCCGGCGACCAACTCTGGTGACCGGAGCGCGCCGTCCTGCGCCATCGTCCACGCCACCTGGCTCGCGCCGCAGCGCAGAGCACCGCCGCCACCCACGCGCAGCCTCCTCCTCCACCGTGCCGCTCGGCCCCGCCTTGTTCTTCGCGCGCCACCGTGCCCTCCTTCGCCGCCTCGCCTCGCCGGTGGGAACCGGCGTCGCCGCCCCTGCCTCCCCGATCCGATCGGGATCGAGGGAGACGACGGCACCCCCGTTGACCCCTTCGTGGGCCCCGCCTTCGGCCCAGCGCGTCGGCCTCGTTAGGCCCAGCGCCAAGCCGGCCCAGTCTCCAGGCCCAGCTCCACTCCCTCCGGCCCGATATTTTTTTTGCGAGGGTATATTTCTCCAAGTCCTCAGTATTTTCAGGCTTTTTCATCGCATCATAACTTTCTCATCGTCGCTTCGATTCGTGCGTCACTACAAGAAAGCTGTTAATGCATGACAGATTTCTGATGACGTTCTTGAAAACTGTCATGGATGGACTGCTACAGCCCCACAGGCCCGCTCAAGCCCGACTAACAGTCCCGCGTATAAAATGCTAACCCTAAACCTGCTCGGCCACTCCTCCCTCCCTTCCTCCTGCGTAGCCAGCCCCCAATCTCTCTCCCACGCAACTCCTTGCGACTCCACGGCGCCGCCGCCCGATTCAGGCGACTTCTGTCAGCTATGGCCGGCGCCCAGCACACCCCCATCTTCCCCTCGCTCCGCTCTTTCCTCCCCTCCGGTTAGATTCACTACGCCCGGCCACCAACGCTCGCTCTCAACCCATATTCTTAGCTAGGGTTTCGTCGCCGGCATGGCTCCGGCGGATTCTCTCCATCCCCTGCCACCTGCTGGATGGTGCTCCTGGAACAGGGCCGCGCGGAGGCCCTCCTGCCGTAGGATGTGCTGACGCGGCGCTCCTGCAGCGGCTATTCGGGATGAGCGCGGGCGCGACAGCCTTGTCCTGGTCGATGATGGCGGCGGTGCTCCTTCTCGTCCTCTACCTCCAAGGACACGCACCGGTACAGCTCAAGCACCCCCGTCCCCAAATCCCGTCCACCCATCCGGCGTTGTCTAGCTCATCCTCATGCTCGTGGATTCGCCTCCTCCTGTACGCGACACTTGAAACATGGACGTGGTGAGCTTCCCTTCTCTCTACCCCCAAATCTGGATGGCACTAGCATCTGTTACATACATACATATGGATAAGCACCTTGGTTTGGTACTTTGGTTCAGTTTGTATTCAGTCTGTATGTGGCTGGATGTGAATGGCACTTGCAGTATATGGCCGCTCCTTGGTTGTCCATTTGTATGCGTACATCAGTATGTAAACGGCCACTCCTTAATTGTTATTTTGAACAAAACTGCCCCTTAATTCTTCATGTACTGAAATGAATCCTTGGAAGCTAGCACTACATGTCTGTTGTTGCTATCGTCTTGTACTACATTGCTTTTTCCAATTTAATTTCAGTCAAGTTTAAGTGAATATAATCTCCTTTGATCTGATGTTTTGGTCTGGATATTTACATTTTAATTATCATGTACGTACTAATGGATTCTCAGATATTTGGTCGGTGTTATCTTCTAAAATAATAGTAAATGCAATCCTTAAATAGAAATAGAAGAAGCATGTCCGCAAACAGAATTGTACATTTTCATTCCTTTGTAGAAGTGTAATAGATTATTTCTTGAAAACATAAAGATTTCAAGTATAGCGTTAGAACAAAGATACAAACTGTAATTTCAACATCCGGTAAATGACATATACAGCGAGTTGGGCGTGTCAAATGTTGATGTACAAACAGAATACATTGGATTAACCATCTACTTTTTAGAACAGTTCGGAGCGTAGCTCAGTTGCTCACATTAAAAAAGATAAATATTAAAACTGGTAATGTTTGCAGTGCCAATTGAAGCTGCCATAGACACGAATGAACTGGACAATTGTACTCTTGCATTATATTTAAGGCATAATGTTAAATCCAAATAATAGACCTGCTATGAAACTGAATAAATTTTATGATTGTCTTTTTCATAGTTGAGAGGCAGTCCTTTTATCACATGGGGACATATGTCAATAGATTTTTGAATGCTCTAGGAGCTAGAAATTGATGTTACATTCAGACCTCTTAACACGGCACATATGATTGTCAGACTAATTTCTTTGATCTGGACATTGTAGTCGGCACATCTCCTGCCTAATCGACGTCGATACCATTATCCTCAAGAAGAACAGGATGAGATTGAGACCCTTCCATTCTTCTGCTTGTTCTATTCTTGATGTGAATTAGCTAGGATGTAGAGTTTTATCTATTAATGGTTTGGACTATTGTGTGGTTTCAGTAAAATTATAACTGCCTGAATATTAGTCTGTGTGTAACATCTGAACTGGATCATGTCCTTGATATCATGCATCGCACTGTTACACGACTAGAGTTGCCATATCTTGGTGGACCATGTCCTGGTATCATTTATCATTCCCCTGAGTTTATGGGCCTTATAATGAATGCTATTTTCTGCTGGCTTGCATTCCGAAATGAGAATAAATTATTTACTGTATTGGCTGCTCCTCTCCTCTCTTTGTTCGGTTCTGTCTTTTTTTCCACTTCCCGGTTTGACATATTGGAAGAGCAAATTATGTTATGTTCCCGGCCCATCTCTTTCTGCTATCTTGCTGCTGCAAGACCTGGGAGTTTTTGTGGCTGATATAATTTTGACAATTTTGCTACAATATCTTCAGTTTCTCTATTGATTCGGACAATTTTACTGCTGCAATAGTCTGAAGCAGAACCTCTGTTCTTTTCATTTGTGCAGGAACTTTGCTCCCATCTAATCTATTTGGGCTGTGTAAAGGGAAGAGAAGGGACGAGAGCAATGTCTGGTTGGGTTTTGTCAAGGGAAGGGAAGAGGGTAATGACATGGAACAGTGGCAAGGGCATACTAGGAGAGGAGGGTCGACCCCGACGCCATGGAAGGTCTCTCTCTCTCTCTGTTAATGGGGTAACATAATCATGAGCCAATTTAAATAAACATGAACAATTTGTTAGATTCATCTATCTCTTTTCATTCCGTAAGTTGGAGCTTATTAGATGTGAAGTAGATTCAGAAAAATTGTCCCTTTTCATTTGATGCTTGTTTGCATTCACACACTGGATGGCCATGTGAAGAAATTTACATGTGTTTGTCTAATATTGCCTGAAAGTCATGTCTGTAAAATGTTTACGCAAGTTGTTGATGCTCTTTTGCTCTAGCCTATGCTGGTCAAGTGGGCAGCTTATAAAATTGGTATGCATAGAAGTAACACGGATAATAAGATCAATAGGTTTATGATAGAAAAGCTTTTCTGTATATCCTGAATGAATATAAACGATGCATGATCATTTCAAGCTGCACTTCCCTATCAATTATTTCATTGTTTATCAAGCATTTTCAAGTTTCATAGTCCACTACATTACAAATTTTGATTTTTCATCTAATAACAAATACATAGCTTAATGTTCAATGAATAAAACTAAGTGTGGGCGATCTCTCAAGGAAACTGTATCATATTCTTTGTTGAAAGTTTCCATGCCATTTGAAGTTAATATGGCAAGCAAGTATCGTTTACTATTTGTTAGCCCTTTGAGATGTAGTTGCAACATAAACATTGCCGCTGCTCGTCGACCCGGATGACATAAACTTCAAATGTTCATGTGTCAATAAGTTTACACATCATGGGGGGATATTGTTTGTTAGTGACATGCCATTTTGTTGGCAAGTTTATACGGCCTCAACTACTGCTGCTATATTACTTGGAGTTCTGTGATGTGTATTTTGTCACTTTGTGATTTGACTTCCATTTGACACACTTTTCTTTGGATTAATTTTAAGAAACCACATGTTTACTCTTGTTTTATAGTAGATACAATGTTATTCTCATTCGTAGCCACTATAAGATTTAGGAATTCTGGACAATATGTAATTCTTTTTTATTTTTGTTGCAATTCTCTTATTTCTACTATCCATTCATATTTGCAAATATCTAATATTCTTGTAAATATGGTAGGTAAGATTGGATAGCGTGCTACTTCATGCTGCCCATCACAATCAGCCACAGGATGATAGTTGCCATCAAGAGCGTCAATAGCAAGAGCCTGAATAACAACACCCTCAATAGTTTATATGTTCTGATGTAAAATGGATTGTACTGGTTCATAACTCTACTGTGTGATATATGTTCTCAATATATGTTGTATGTTATCATTTTGTAGAGGATTTTTTAGACTGCTATGTTTTAGGTACGTACAGATGGATGTGATAAACTTTGTAATGTTTCACACCTTGCAAAATTTTTTTGTTGGGCCAAAATTGGCATTAGGATTTGTGTAACGCATTATGTTAAAAACATACTGGGTCAAATTTCGGCAAAAAGAAATGGGCTAATTGTCTCAACCAAATTTAAACTGTCCTTTAAATTTTGCCTAAATCCATGATGAATTTTGTGACGAAAAATAGTATCCACGTAGGCAGCCACATCATTCGAATTAGTCAACTGAAAATCCTACGTGGCGTTAGTCCATGACAGATTGTTCCGTCACAAAGACTTGGGCCTGGGCGGGCCTGGGGCAGCTCCATGACGGCCAAGATCCGTCATGACTGGTACGGTACCAAATTATGACGCGATATACATGACGGATTTCAAATCCGTCAAGGATGGACACCCATGACAGTTTTTCGTTTATCTGTGACGGACTAGATCCATCACGTATTAACAGATTTCTTGTAGTGCGTGTAGCATATCAAAATGTTCGTCTCGACGAGTACATCATTTCAACTCATTGCATCATTTTCATTTGAGCTCATATTGATGCCCGAAATGCTGTTAGAAGAGGGCTATGTGAGGATAGTTTCAGATCTATTTCAGCAAATGCACTTTTGTCATTTTTGCCATGATTAATGTGTGCATGCTATGATCCTGAGCTCTACATGTGTTTTGAAGAATGCCATGCCATCTTTACAGGTGTGTATGCCATGTATTTTTGTGATATTTGTGGTGACTAGCACAAGCATGCAAAGTAGCTTACTCAATGATGCAAAGTAGCTCCTTGTCCTGTCATTACTTTTATGCCATATGTTCATGTTGTTTCCTAGTGATCTTGCCTCTATTGAGCATGATTAGTAAGGATGTTTTGTAGATAATGTTGTGCTATATCCATCCATGTCTTTGTTTGCATTTATGGAGCACCGTAGCTTGAGTCAATCGAGTTCTACTTTTTCTATAAGATGTTCCTGGCAGATTGTTAACATGTTTAGCAATTTTGCCGAGCTTGTTGTTGTTGATACATGCATGCTATGTTGCTGTTCTTGCCATGTCTAGATTCTATGCCATGTCTATTTGCTGGGTGTATGCTTAGTTTGTCATGAAATGCCTCGTAGTGAGTGCATCGAGCTCGTAAACATGCCTACTCGTTATCTGTTTTGCATGCTCCAGTTTTTCGCCAAGTCTGAATTTGTTTATGTTTTTGCTATGTTCACGTGCTTGCAATTGTATTTTCTGATCCCTTTTGGCTCATGGTCACTAAGGGACTTTTGTTATATGCTTTGATAAGATTCATACCATGCCTTGCTTTGCCATGATATGTTCCTGTAGCATGTAGTGTTCATGCTCTAAAGATTGCTTCCTGATGATAAATTCCTGACTTGTTAATTTCACTAAGTCTGAAACCTGTTATCTTTTGCACTTTTGCCATGCTTGTTTGAACCTGCTATTGAGTGAATTAGCCGTAGCTCAGTGTTCATCTTTTGTCAAGCATCATGAGTGGATTCCTGCCATGTATTTTGTTGTCATGTTGGAGAGTTGTAGCATGTTGTTCTTGTTGCATTTAGATGGTCTCGTGGTGATTATCGCAGACCGGTGCCATATTTGTTTTGCTCGCCATTTCCAAACCGTGCATCCGATTCCGGTGATCTTTATATCGATTTCAACCAAAATCAACCCCTCTTTCCAGTGGCACTCTTGGATTTCCAAGTTGATGCCAGGTTCAAACATTCTTTTCCAAATCATGCATATGCATCACATACCGCATCCCGCATATCATGCCATGTTCATGTGTTGGTTGTTTACTATGTTGTGTGCTTCTTTCCGGTGTTGCTTCTTCGGGCTGGTTTCGATAACGTCGCGTTTGTGAGGACCCATTCGACTACGTACGTTTGTCTTCTTCATGGACTCGTTCTTCTTCCTTGCGGGATTTCAGGCAAGATGACCATACCCTCGAAATCACTTCTATCTTTGCTTGCTAGATGCTCGCTCTTTTTCTATGCCTATGCCGCGATACCTACCTCTTGCTTATCATGCCTTCCATATTGTTGAGCCAAGCCTCTAACCCACCTTGTCCTAGCAAACCGTTGTTTGGCTATGTTACCGCTTTGCTCAGCCCCTCTTATAGCGTTGTTATTTGTAGGTGAAGATTGGATTTTGTTCCTTGTTGGAACATGGATATTTTTTTGGGATATCACAATATCTCTTATTTAATTAATGCATCGATATACTTGGTAAAGGGTGGAAGGCTCGACCTTATGCCTGGTGTTTTGTTCCACTCTTGCCGCCCTAATTTCCGTCATATCGGCGTTATGTTCCCGGATTTTGCGTTCCTTACACGGTTGGGTTACAATGGGAACCCCTTGACAGTTCGCTTTGAATAAAACTCCTCCAGCAAGGCCCAACCTTGGTTTTACCATTTGCACTAACAACCTAGCCTTTTCCCTTGGGTTTCGCGGACTCAAGGGTCATCTTTATTTGTAACCCCCCCCGGGGCCAGTGCTTCTCTAAGTGTTGGTCCAAATCAAGTAGACTGCGGGGCCACCTCGGGGCAACTTGAGGGTTGGTTTTACTCGTAGGATGTCTCATCTGAGTGTGCCCTGAGAACGAGATATGTGCAACTCCTATCGGGATTTGTCGGCACATTCGGGCGGCTTTGCTGGACTTGTTTTACCATTGTCGAGGATGTCTTGTAACCGGGATGCCGAGTCTGATCGGATTGTCTTGGGAGAAGGAATGTCCTTCGTTGACCGTGAGAGCTTGTGATGGGCTAAGTTGGGACACCCCTGGAGGGATTGAACTTTCGAAAGCCGTGCCCTCGGTTATGGGCAGATGGGAATTTGTTAATGTCCGTTGTAGAAAACCTAAAGCTTACCTTAATTAAAATGCATCAATCGTGTGTGTTACAGTGATGGTCTCTTCTCGGCGGGGTCCGGGAAGTGAACACGGTGTTGGAGTTATGTTTGTCGTAGGTTGTTCTAGGATCACTTCTTGATCATAGTTGTTCGACCGTGCCTTTGCCTTCTCTTCTCCCTCTCATTTGCGTATGTTAGCCACCAAATATGCTAGTCGCTTGCTGCAGCTCCACCACATACCTTTTACCCTACATATAAGCTTAAATAGTCTTGATCGCGAGGGTGTGAGATTGCTGAGTCCCCGTGACTCACAGATACTTCCAAAACTAGTTTGCAGGTGCCAATGATACCGTGCAGATGACGCAACCGAGCTCATGGAGGAGCTTGATGAAGACCTTATCCGTTTTGATGTTTCGCTTCCTTTTGATCAGTAGTGGAGCCCAGTTTGGGTCGATCGGGGATCTGTGTAGCTTTTGAGGTAGTCTTCTTTTATTTTGGGTTCCGTAGTCTGACCTTGTGTGTATCTGGATGATGTAATGCTTTATTCATATATTGTGTGAAGTGGAGATTGTAAGCCAACTATGTACCTTTTTCCCTTATGTATTACATTGGTTGTGTGAAGATTACCTCACTTGCGACATTTCTTACAATGCGGTTATGCCTCCAAGTCGTGCTTCGACACGTGGGAGATATAGCCGCATCATGGGCATTACAAGTTGGTATCAGAGCCTTCCCCGACTTAGGAGCCCCCTGCTTGATCGTATCGCTAGCGTTGTTGAGTCTAGAAAAAAATGTTTTGAGTCTTATAGAATTATATATATCGCAGAGTAGGATTCTTTTTACTCCTCAGTCCCTTCGTCGCTCTGGTGAGGCATCCTGACGTAGAATTTTGACTCTTCTCTTCTCAAATTTCACCAAAAAAATTTAGGATCACACGGGTATCTTGGAATCGTTCCGATGGTTTTGTGACGAGAACATTGTTCTTGGTGCCTCCTGACATTTAGGGGTTGTGGCAGTGTCCCGGGGAGTTGAGCTCCGAGGTGTTGTCGTCACAATTTTATCGTTGCAGTTCTAGAATACATGAGTTTCGCCGACATCGAAAATCTCTTTTATGTAGTTGTTGGTGAGATAACCTCGACGCCACCCAGTACTGGGGCGGGAGTTCGGGAGTATTTCCATAACTCGTATAACGGATGCTTTTCGAAGGTTGAGGTAAATGATTTCCGAAGGTTTCTTGGTTATGTGTTGAAGGATGGATACAGCTGGATGTAGGATTTGCTAGTTTTGGGTGAGATATTATGCTTCCCCTATATCCCCAACACCTGATTGCATAACCGGAAAGTTTCGGGAGTTTATAAGTGGAAATTCAAGTAGCTCTTAGGATATCTTTCCGACAGATGCATGATTTGAGATTGGGGTTCAACGTCTAGTGGTCCGCCTATTCACGATTGGTTTTACAGTGGTCTCATTGTGTCTTAAAGAATCCTTGGCTATGCTAACTCGGGGACGCTTCGTATGTCATGTGCACTGCCTTGTACATGATGGTGATATACGATCGAGCCTGTGTAGGCCCCACCATGAAAACTTCGGATGAAATCTCTATCATATGTTTGCTCCGGCTTATTTTGCAAGCCAATCCTTTGTTTTGTTTTGGTTTGTGGTATTCGAGTTGCTTCGAAGTCAACTGTTGATTCCATACCTTTTCTAAGCCGTGTTTTCATATTTCTATGCGAGTACTAATCCTTCTCGATCATCGAGTTTGTCATGTCAATCCTTGTCAACCGGCGTGTTTCTCTTCAAGTGGATCCGATCATTTCAACATCAGCAAGATCAATTATCTTTTTCTTATCAACGGTGTTTATTTCATCCGTCCCAAGTTGCCTTTGTTTTTCCCGCCCACCCACCCTTTTTCTTCAAGGACTCAGATTTCTTAATCGAGTATCCATCTTATTGATGTGAAGTCTCTCCACTCTTTTCCGTTAATATTCTTACCCGGTGGTTCTCATGAAGATGCTAAGGAAGCTACAAGTTCAATATTCTGCTTTCTTTTCCTTCTCCGGTGGACTCAACTCAAGCTTTCGGTGTTTATCTCATATCCCTTTTTCCTCATTTCAAATACCTTCTCATACCGGTGAACCTCATAATAATTCACTTCTCGCTATTCATTTGTTCGGGAGTGCTGAAGATATCTCAGAAGGCCCGTCTTGTCTTTCAAGATCAGTTCAACCTATTTCGAGGTTGTTATCTCATTCTAGCCATTTAAAATCTTACCGGTGCATTCTCTCTTTTAAATCGTTCTACGGTGTTTCTTTTCAGTGGGCCCTAACCCACAGGTCTTTTTCCAGGATCTTACCTGACTCTTCTAATTTTACCGGAGTTATTCTCAAATTTTTTAAAGTTTGACATAAGAATGAATTATCATCATTCATATGTATTTCTCAAGATCCGTCTAATTCTTTTCATCATTGGCTCAACCTCTTCGCTTTTTATTCTCCCGGAGTATCTCAACAATTCATGGTGGTGTTTCTTATCGTCATCATTCTCAACATTTGAAGACCGAAGAAGATTTTCTCTTAAATGTTGCTCCTTTCTCTTCAAGATTCATGGTTCTAGCTTGATGCCACCCTCTCATAATTGTTTTCGATTGTGAGAATTATTTTCACCTTTCCGGAGCAATTCAGGAGTCTTTTTCAGTTTGATTCTCCGGAGCCCATCATTTCAGAAGAATTATTCATTCTCAGCTTTCACCTATTGTTCTCCAAATCTTACCGGTGCATCGATCAAATATCCTCTAATTAGTTCATGATCTCTTCATTCTCATGTATCTAAATCCCCTCAAGTATCCTCATTCGTTCTCTAATCCTTCCCGGTGTTCCTTCATGTTTTATTCATTCTTTTTCCAATTCTTACGGTGGTTCGTTCAAGAGTTCTTATCCTTCGTTATCATACAGATTCATTCGTTCTTTCATCCTACCGGTAGTTCATTGAAGACCTTATCAAGTTATCTATATCTCTCTTAATCCTTTCTACGAGAATAAGTAGTGTGCCAAATCCATTTTGTCATCAATTTAATTGATGAAGGATAAGCATAATTTAATTCTTATTCTTGTTTCATCCAAGCGATTAATTCCTTATTCCGGAGGTTCATCAAAATTCTTGATCTCAATTATTCATCTTTCTTTTCCCGGAGTTCCAAGTTCTCTCAATTATTTCATCACGAAGATCCATCTAATCATTGAAAGGATTCACCTTGTGTTTTCAACTTCTCTTTCCTTTCGTCTGATCATTCTTTTATTACCAGAGTTCTTCATGAAGGGTCTACATGATGGTTCATCAACGATTTAATTCCTTCTCGAAGTGTTCATTGAGATTCTTTTCAGAGGAGCTCAAGTATTCTTTATCTTGCATTTCAAAGTGCAATTCTTTCAACCTTATCATTTGAGGTGGTTTTATGCCATTCGTGACAATTTGAGTTCATGTTTCATGATTCACATCTTGTCAAGTATGAGATACTTTAAATCCATCAATCTCTTCATTGGAATTATCTTGGGTTATATTTCACCAAAGCCTTCCCTAAGGATTGTTGCTATTTATGGTGCTTATAAATGACCCAAGTTCTTCAATTATCCTCCCGGTGAAATAAGTTTCTCGTCTCCTAGTGCATACCAATCCAATCTATTATTTCCGTTAGTGGCGGAATTTCACCTCATAGTTTTGAGATGTTCTCCATAAGCCCACTACAACCTTGCTCTTTTCGTTGTTGGCTTTTTCCAACAACTGCGTTCGACCCTTCTCCAAAAGATGATTTTCAAGCTTATTTGAGGTAGAAGATGTTGTTTTCTCCTCCGTTCATTCCATTCCATCCTCTCATTTCTTCCGGAGGCATTGTGATGTTGCTCTCTTCCACCCATCTTCTTGTTTTGTCAGGATCGTGTTCTTGTCATGCTTATCCATTTAACCGGAGAGTTGTGCCCTTTGCTCAAGCTCTTTCATTTTATCAAGTCTTTCATCTCTTTTCAACCGAAGTGCTACCCGAATCGGTTCTTTCTTTTCCTCTTTTTAATGGAGTGCTTTCAACTTTGTTCATCTTCGTTGCACTCTTTCTTCCTATTTGTTCAACCTCGCAAGGTTCCTTGGTTTCCCTCGTTTTGTCAAAGAAGCAACTTAGTTTTACCTCTTCTCTTTCTCTTCCGTTTTTCCCTCCGGTGCCATTCTAGACCTCGGGACGAGATCCTCTCGTAGTGGTGGAGTGTTGTAACGACCCGAGACCGATGTGCCAGGTGTCTTCCAGTTATTCGCTACTGTTTCCTTGTCTTTGCTTGCGTGTCATGCATGTCATATCATGTCATCATGTGCATTTCATTTGCATACTTGTTCGTCTCATGCATCCGAGCATTTTCCCCGTTGTCCGTTTTGTAATCCGGCGCTCCTATGTCACCCGGTGCCCCTTTCTACCTCTTTTCGTGTGCGGGTGTTAAACGTTTTCGGATTGGACCGAGACTTGCCAAGCGGCCTTGGTTGACTACCGGTAGACCGCCTATCAAGTTTCGTACCTTTTGGACTTCGTTTGATACTCCAACGGTTAACCGAGGGACCGAAAAGGCCTCGTGTGTGTTGCAGCCCAACACCCCTCCAAAGTGGCCCAAAACCCAGCTCAACCCCCTCCATCATCTAGATCGTTAGATCGCGATCGCGTGGCCGAAAACCACACCTCATTTGGAGCTTCCTAGCTCCCTCTACCTCTATAAATAGACCCCCCCTTCTTTCCAAATTTCCGATCTCTTCCCCGAAACCCTAGATCCAACTCCCTCCGCGCCGCCAGAAATGTCCGCTCGCCGCCGGACGCGTCCACCCAGCCAGCCACGTCGCCGAACCAATTGGAGGCCGCCACGTCTCCTTTCCTGCCGCCGCAGCCAATCAGCGCCCGCCACCTCAGTGCTCGCGCCGCCCCACTTCGCCGCGGCCCGCGGAGCCCATCGCGGCCAGCGCGAGCCCGACCGCGCGCCGCCCGGACCGCACGGCGCCCGCCGCCAGCGCTTGCATCTCGCCGCCCACCGCCTTCGCGCCGTCGCCGGCGACCAACTCCGGCGACCGGAGCGCGCCGTCCTGCGCCATCGTCCCCGCCGCCTCGCTCGCGCCGCAGCGCAGAGCACCGCCGCCACCCGCGCGCAGCCTCCTCCTCCACCGCGCCGCTCGGCCCCGCCTTGTTCTTCGCGCGCCAACGCGCCCTCCTTCGCCGCCTCACCTCGCCGGCGGGAACCGGCGTCGCCGCCCTTGACTCCCCGATCCGATCGGGATCGAGGGAGACGACGACGCCCCCGTTGACCCCTTCGTGGGCCCCGCCTTCGGCCCAGCGTGCCAGCCTCGTTAGGCCCAGCGCCAAGCCGGCCAGTCTCCAGGCCCAGCTCCACTCCCTCCGGCCCGATATTTTTTTCGTGAGGGTATATTTCTCCAAGTCCTCAGTATTTTCAGGATTTTTCATCGCATCATAACTTTCTCATCGTAGCTCCGATTCATGCGTGTAGCATATCAAAATGTTCGTTTCGACGAGTACATCAGTTTATCTCATTGCATCATTTTTATTTGAGCTCATCTTGATGCCCGAAATGTTATTAGAAGAGGGCTATGTGAGGGTATTTTAAGATCTGTTTCAGCAAATGCACTTTTATCATTTTTGCCATGATTAATGTGTGCATGCTATGATCCTGAGCTCTACATGTGTTTTGAAGAATGCCATGCCATCTTTACAGGGGTGTATGCCATGTATTTTTATGATATTTGTGTTGACTAGCACAACCATGCAAAGTAGCTTACTCAATGATGCTGATTTCAGGGACTTGGAATTTCACTAAGTCCTTGTCCTGTCATTATTTTTATGCCATATGTTCATGTTGTTTTCTAGTGATCTGTGCCTCTATTGAGCATGATTAGTAAGGATGTTTTGTAGATAATGTTGTGCTATATCCATCCATGTCTTTGTTTGCATTTATGGAGCACCCTAGCTTGAGTCAATCGAGTTCTACTTTTGCTATAAGATGTTCCTGGCAGATTGTTAACATGTTTAGCAATTTTGCCGAGCTTGTTGTTGTTGATACATGCATGCTATGTTGCTATTCTTGCCATGTCTAGATTCTATGCCATGTCTATTTGCTGGGTGTATGCTTAGTTTGTCATGAAATGCCTCGTAGTGAGTGCATCGAGCTCGTAAACATGCCTACTCGTTATCTGTTTTGCATGCTCCAGTTTTTCGCCAAATCTGAATTTGTTTATGTTTTTGCTATGTTCACGTGCTTGCAATTGTATTTTCTGATCCCTTTTGGCTCATGGTCACTAAGGGACTTTTGTTATATGCTTTGATAAGATTCATACCATGCCTTGCTTTGCCATGATATGTTCCTGTAGCATGTAGTGTTCATGCTCTAAAGATTGCTTCCTGATGATAAATTCCTGACTTGCTGTTAATTTCACTAAGTCTGAAACCTGTTATCTTTTGCACTTTTGCCATGCTTGTTTGAACCTGCTATTGAGTGAATTAGTCGTAGCTTAGTGTTCATCTTTTGTCAAGCATCATGAGTGGATCCCTGCCATGTATTTTGTTGTCATGTTGGAGTGTTGTAGCATGTTGTTCTTGTTGCATTTAGATGGTCTCGTGGTGATTATCGCAGACCGGTGCCATATTTGTTTTGCTTGCCATTTCCAAAACGTGCATCCGATTCCGGTGATCTTTATATCGATTTCAACCGAAATCAACCCCTCTTTCCAGTGGCACTCTTGGATTTCCTTGTTGAGGCCAGGTTTAATCATTCTTTTCCAAATCATGCATATGCATCAGATACCGCATCCCGCATATCATGCCATGTTCATGTGTTGGTTGTTTACTATGTTGTGTGCTTCTTTCCGGTGTTGCTTCTTTGGGTTGGTTCCGATAACGTCGCGTTTCTGAGGACCCGTTCGACTACGTCCGTTTGTCTTCTTCATGGACTCGTTCTTCTTCCTTGTGGGATTTCAGGCAAGATGACCATACCCTCGAAATCACTTCTATCTTTGCTTGCTAGATGCTCGCTCTTTTTCTATGCATATGCCGTGATACCTACCTCTTGCTTATCATGCCTCCCATATTGTTGAGCCAAGCCTCTAACCCACCTTGTCCTAGCAAACTGTTGTTTTGCTATGTTACCGCTTTGCTCAGCCCCTCTTATAGCGTTGTTAGTTGAAGGTGAAGATTGCAGTTTGTTCCTTGTTGGAACATGGATATTTTGTTGGGATATCACAATATCTCTTGTTTAATTAATGCATCTATATACTTGGTAAAGGTTGGAAGGCTCGGCCTTATGCCTGGTGTTTTGTTCCACTCTTGCCGCCCTAGTTTCCGTCATATCGGCGTTATGTTCCCGAATTTTGCGTTCCTTACACGGTTGGGTTATAATGGGAACCCCTTGACAGTTTGCTTTGAATGAAACTCCTCCAGCAAGGCCCAACCTTGGTTTTACCATTTGCACTAACAACCTAGCCTTTTCCCTTTGGTTTCGCGGACTCAAGGGTCATCTTTATTTTAACCCCCCCCCCCCCCCCGGGGCCAGAGCTTCTCTAAGTGTTGGTCCGAACCGAGTAGACTGCGGGGCCACCTCGGGGCAACTTGAGGGTTGGTGTTACTCGTAGGATGTCTCATCTGAGTGTGCCCTGAGAACGAGATATGTGCAACTCCTATCGGGATTTGTCGGCACATTCGGGCGGCTTTGCTGGACTTGTTTTACCATTGTCGAGGATGTCTTGTAACCGGGATGCCGAGTCTGATCGGATTGTCTTGGGAGAAGGAATATCCTTCGTTGACCATGAGAGCTTGTGATGGGCTAAGTTGGGACACCCCTGGAGGGATTGAACTTTCGAAAGTCGTGAGCACGGTTATGGGCAGATGGGAATTTGTTAATGTCTGGTTGTAGAAAACCTAACGCTTACCTTAATTAAAATGCATCAATCGTGTGTGTTACCGTGATGGTCTCTTCTCGGCGGGGTTCGGGAAGTGAACACGGTGTTGGAGTTATGTTTGCCGTAGGTTGTTCTAGGATCACTTCTTGATCATAGTTGCTCGACCGTGCCTTTGCCTTCTCTTCTCGCTCTCATTTGCGTATGTTAGCCACCAAATATGCTAGTCGCTTGCTACAGCTCCACCTCATACCTTTTACCCTACCTATAAGCTTAAATAGTCTTGATCGCGAGGGTGTGATATTGCTGAGTCCCCGTGACTCATAGATAATTCCAAAACCAGTTTGCAGGTGCCGATGATACCGTGCAAATGACGCAACCGAGATCATGGAGGAGCTTGATGAAGACCTTATCCGTTTTGATGTTTCGCTTCCTTTTGATTAGTAGTGGAGCCCAGTTGGGGTCGATCGGGGATCTGTGTAGCTTTTGAGGTAGTCTTCTTTTATTTTGGGTTCCGTAGTCGGACCTTGTGTGTATCTGGATGATGTAATGCTTTATTCATGTATTGTGTGAAGTGGCGATTGTAAGCCAACTATGTACCTTTTTCCCTTATGTATTACATGGGTTGTGTGAAGATTACCTCACTTGTGACATTGCTTACAATGCGGTTATGCCTCTAAGTCATGCTTCGACACGTGGGAGATATAGCCGCATCGTGGGCATTACAGTTTAACACCAATATAAATAAAGAATGAGTTCATTACAGTACCTTGAAGTGGTGTTTTGTTTTCTTTCACTAACGGAGCTCACGAGTTTTCTGTTAAGTTTTGTGTTGTGAAGTTTTCAAGTTTTGGGTAAAGATTCGATGGACTATGGAATAAGGAGTGGCAAGAGCCTAAGCTTGGGGATGCCCAAGGCACCCCAAGGAAATATTCAAGTACAACCAAGAGCCTAAGCTTGGGGATGCCCCGGAAGGCATCCCGTCTTTCGTCTTCGTCCATCGGTAACTTTACTTGGAGCTATATTTTTATTCGCCACATGATATGTGTTTTGCTTGGAGCGACATTTTATTTTCTTTTCTTTTGCTTGTTGTTTGAATAAAATACCAAGATCTGAAATTATTAAATGTTAGAGAGTCTTCACATAGTTGCATAATTATTCGACTACTCATTGATCTTCACTTTTATCATTCGGAGTAGTTTGTCATTTGCTCTAGTGTTTCACTTATATCCTTTAGTGCACGGTGGTGGTTTTATTTTGTAGATATTAATGAACTCTCATGCTTCAGTTATATTATTTTGAGAGTCTTAAATAGCATGGTAATTTGCTTAAATAATCCTAATATGCTAGGCATCAAACAATAGTAAAAAAATCTTATGGGTGTTTTGAATACTAAGAGAAGTTTGATGCTTGATGATTGTTTTCAGATATGGAGGTAATAATATCAAAGTCGTGCTAGTTGAGTAGTTGTGAATTTGAGAAATGCTTGTGTTGAAGTTTGCGAGTCTGTAGCATGCACGTATGGTAAACGTTATGTAACAAATTTGAAACATGAGGTGTTTTTTGATTGTCTTCCTTATGAGTGGCGGTCGGGGACGAGCGATGGTCTTTTCCTACCAATCTATCCCCCTAGGAGCATGCGCGTAGTGCCGAGGTTTTTGATGACTTGTAGATTTTTGCAATAAGTATGTGAGTTCTTTATGACTAATGTTGAGTCCATGGATTATACGCACTCTCACCCTTCCATCATTGCTAGCCTCTTCGGTACCGTGCATTGCCCTTTCTGTTGGTGCAAACTTCGCCGGTGCATCCAAACCCCGTGATATGATATGCTCTTTCACACATAAACCTCCTTATATCTTCCTCAAAACAGCCACCATACCTACCTATTATGGCATTTCCATAGCCATTCCAAGATATATTGCCATGCAACTTTCCACCATTCTGTTTATCATGACACGTTCATCGTTGTCATATTGCTTAGCATGATCATGTAGTTGACATCGTATTTGTGGCAAAGCCACCGTTCATAATTTTTCATACATGTCACACTTGATTCATCGCAATCCCGGTATCCCGCCGGAGGCATTCATTTAGAGTCATATCTTGTTCTAAGTATCGAGTTGTAATCATTGAGTTGTAAATAAATAGAAGTGTGATGATCATCATTTTTCTAGAGCATTGTCCCAAGTGAAAAAAGAATAAGAGAAAGGCCATAAAAATGATGAGAGAAAAAGAGAGAAGGGACAATGCTACTATCCTTTGCCACATGTGTGCTTCAAAGTAGCACCATAATCCTCATGATAGAGAGTCTCTTGTTTTGTCACTTTCATATACTAGTGGGAATTTTCATTATAGAACTTGGCTTGTATATTCCAACAATGGGCCTCCTCAAGTGCCCTAGGTCTTCGTGAGCAAGCAAGTTGGATGCACACCCACTTAGTTTCTTTTGTTGAGCTTTCATACATTTATAGCTCTAGTGCATCTGTTGCATGGCAATCCCTACTCCTTGCATTAACATCAATCAATGGGCATCTCCATAGCTCATTGATTAGCCTCGTTGATGTGAGACTTTCTCCTTTTTGTCTTCTCCACATAACCCCCATCATCATATTCTATTCCACCCATAGTGCTATGTCCATGGCTCACGCTCATATATTGCGTGAAAGTTTATAGGTTTGAGATTACTAAAGCATGAAACAATTGCTTGGCATGTCATCGGGGTTGTGCATGATGAGAGCATTCTTGTGTGACGAAAATGGAGCATGACTAAACTATATGATTTTGTAGGGATGAACTTTCTTTGGCCATGTTATTTTGAGAAGACATGATTGAAGGAAATATACCCTAGAGGCAATAATGAAGTTATTATTTATTTCCTTATATCATGATAAATGTTTATTATTCATGCTAGAATTGTATTAACCGGAAACATAATACATGTGTGAATACATAGACAAACAGAGTGTCACTAGTATGCCTCTACTTGACTAGCTCGTTAATCAAAGATGGTTATGTTTCCTAACCATGAACAAAGAGTTGTTATTTGATTAACGAGGTCACATCATTAGTTGAATGATCTGATTGACATGACCCACTCCATTAGCTTAGCACCCGATCGTTTAGTATGTTGCTATTGCTTTCTTCATGACTTATACATGTTCCTATAACTATGAGATTATGCAACTCCCGTTTACCGGAGGAACACTTTGGGTACTACCAAACGTCACAACGTAACTGGGTGATTATAAAGGAGTACTACAGGTGTCTCCAAAGGTACATGTTGGGTTGGCGTATTTCGAGATTAGGTTTTGTCACTCCGATTGTCGGAGAGGTATCTCTGGGCCCTCTCGGTAATACACATCACATAAGCCTTGCAAGCATTATAACTAAGATGTTAGTTGTGAGATGATGTATTACGGAACGAGTAAAGAGACTTGCCGGTAACAAGATTGAACTAGGTATTGGATACGGACGATCGAATCTCGGGCAAGTAACATATCGATGACAAAGGGAACAACGTATGTTGTTATGCGGTCTGACCGATAAAGATCTTCGTAGAATATGTAGGAACCAATATGGGCATCCAGGTCCCGCTATTGGTTATTGACCGGAGACGTGTCTCGGTCATGTCTACATTGTTCTCGAACCCGTAGGGTCCGCACGCTTAAGGTTACGATGACAGTTATATTATGAGTTTATGCATTTTGATGTACCGAAGGTTGTTCGGAGTCCCGGATGTGATCATGGACATGACGAGGAGTCTCGAAATGGTCAAGACATAAAGATTGATATATTGGAAGCCTATGTTTGGATATCAGAAGTGTTCCGGGTGAAATCGGGATTTTACCAGAGTACCGGGAGGTTACCGGAACCCCCCGGGAGCCATATGGGCCTTAATGGGCTTTAGTGGAAAGGAGAAAGGGGCAGCCCAAGGTGGCTGCGCACCTTCCCCCTCCCCTAGTCCTATTAGGACTAGGAGAAGGTGGCCGGCCCCCCTCTCCCTCTTTCCCCCTCGGGGAATCCTTGTCCAACTAGGATTGGGGGGGGGGAGTCCTACTCCCGGAAGGAGTAGGACTCCTCCTGCGCCCTCCTCCTGGCCGGCGCCCCCCTCCCCCTTGGCTCCTTTATATACTGAGGCAGAGGCACCCCAGAAACACACAAGTTGATCCACATGATCTATTCCTTAGCCGTGTGCGGTGCCCCCAGCCACCATAGTCCTCGATAATACTGTAGCGGAGTTTAGGCGAAGCCCTGCTGCTGTAGTACATCAAGATCGTCACCACGCCGTCGTGCTGACGGAACTCTACCCCGACACTTTGCTGGATCAGAGTCCGGGGATCGTCATCGAGGTGAACGTGTGCTCGAACTCGGAGGTGCCGTAGTTTCGGTGCTTGATCGGTTGGATCGTGAAGACGTACGACTACTTCCTCTACGTTGCGTCATCGCTTCCGCAGTCGGTCTGCGTGGGTACGTAGACAACACTCTCCCCTCTCGTTGCTATGCATCACATGATCTTGCGTGTGCGTAGGAATTTTTTTGAAATTACTACGAAACCCAACAGTGGCATCCGAGCTTAGGTTATTTATGTTGATGTTATATGCACGAGTAGAACACAAGTGAGTTGTGGGCGATATAAGTCATACTGCCTACCAGCATGTCATACTTTGGTTCGGCGGCATTGTTGGACGAGACGACCCGGACCAACCTTACGCGTACGCTTACGCAAGACCGGTTCCCCCGACGTGCTTTGCACACAGGTGGCATGCGGGCGACTGTCTCTCCAACTTTAGTTGAACCAAGTATGGCTACGCACGGTCCTTGAGAAGGTTAAAACGGAGTCTATTTGACAAACTATCGTTGTGGTTTTGATGCGTAGGTGAGATTGGTTCTTACTTAAGCCCGTAGCAGCCACGTAAAACTTGCAACAACAAAGTAGAGGACGTCTAACTTGTTTTTGCAGGGCATGTTGTGATGTGATATGGTCAAGGCATGATGCTAAATTTTATTGTATGAGATGATCATGTTTTGTAACCGAGTTATCGGCAACTGGCAGGAGCCATACGGTTGTCGCTTTATTGTATGCAATGAAATCGCGATGTAATGCTTTACTTTATTACTAAGCGGTAGTGATAGTCATGGAAGCATAAGATTGGCGAGACGACAACGATGCTACGACGGAGATCAAGGTGTCGCGCCGGTGACGATGGTGATCATAACGGTGCTTCGGAGATGGAGATCACAAGCACAAGATGATGATGGCCATATCATATCACTTATATTGATTGCATGTGATGTTTATCCTTTTATGCATCTTATCTTGCTTTGATTGACGGTAGCATTATAAGATGATCTCTCACTAAATTATCAAGATGTGTTCTCCCTGAGTATGCACCGTTGCCAAAGTTCGTCGTGCCCAGACACCACGTGATGATTGGGTGTGATAAGCTCTACGTCCATCTACAACGGGTGCAAGCCAGTTTTGCACACGCAGAATACTCAGGTTAAACTTGACGAGCCTAGCAAATGCAGATATGGCCTCGGAACACGGAGACCGAAAGGTCGAGCGTGAATCATATAGTAGATATGATCAACATAACGATGTTCACCATTGAAAACTACTCCATCTCACGTGATGATCGGTTATGGTTTAGTTGATTTGGTTCACGTAATCACTTAGAAGATTAGAGGGATGTCTATCTAAGTGGGAGTTCTTAAGTAATTTGATTAATTGAACTTAAACTTATCATGAACTTAGTACCTGATAGTATCTTGCTTGTTTATGTTGATTGTAGATAGATGGCTCGTGCTGTTGTTCCGTTGAATTTTTATGCGTTCCTTGAGAAAGCAAAGTTGAAAGATGATGGTAGCAATTACATGGCTGGGTCCGTAACTTGAGGATTATCCTCATTGCCGCACAGAAGAATTACGTCCTGGAAGCACCCTGGGTGCCAGGCCTGCTGCTGGAGCAACACCAGATGTTATGAACGTCTGGCAAAGCAAAGCTGATGACTACTCGATAGTTCAGTGTGCCATGCTTTACGGCTTAGAATCGGGACTTCAACGACGTTTTGAACGTCATGGAGCATATGAGATGTTCCAGGAGTTGAAGTTAATATTTCAAGCAAATGCCCGGATTGAGAGATATGAACTCTCCAATAAGTTCTATAGCTGCAAGATGGAGGAGAACAGTTCTGTCAGTGAGCATATACTCAGAATGTCCGGGTATAATAATCACTTGATTCAGATGGGAGTTAATCTTCCAGATGATTGCGTCATTGACAGAATTCTCCAATCACTGCCACCAAGCTACAAGAGCTTCGTGATGAACTATAATATGCAAGGGATGAACAAGACTATTCCCGAGCTCTTCGCGATGCTGAAAGCTGCGGAGGTAGAAATCAAGAAGGAGCATCAAGTGTTGATGGTTAACAAGATCACTAGTTTCAAGAAAAAGGGCAAAGGGACGAAGAAGGGGAACTTCAAGAAGAACAGCAAGCAAGTTGCTGCTCAGGAGAAGAAACCCAAGTCTGGACCTAAGCCTGAAACTGAGTGCTTCTACTGCAAGCAGACTGGTCACTGGAAGCGGAACTGCCCCAAGTATTTGGCGGATAAGAAGGATGGCAAGGTGATCAAAGGTATATGTGATATACATGTTATTGATGTGTACCTTACTAGAGCTCGCAGTAGCACCTGGGTATTTGATACTGGTTCTGTTGCTAATATTTGCAACTCGAAACAGGGACTACGGAATAAGCGGGCACTGGCAAAGGACGAGGTGACGATGCGCGTGGGAAACGGTTCCAAAGTCGATGTGATCGCGGTCGGCACGCTACCTCTACATCTACCTTCGGGATTAATATTAGACCTAAATAATTGTTATTTGGTGCCAGCGTTGAGCATGAACATTATATCTGGATCTTGTTTAATGCGAGACGGTTATTCATTTAAATCAGAGAATAATGGTAAAGATGCAGAGTTGATAATGAAAGTGCAACTTATTTGTGGCACTGTCGTTTAGGTCATATCGGTGTAAAGCGCATGAAGAAACTCCATACTGATGGACTTTTGGAACCACTTGATTATGAATCACTTGGTACTTGCGAACCGTGCCTCATGGGCAAGATGACTAAAACACCGTTCTCCAGTACTATGGAGAGAGCAACAGACTTGTTGGAAATCATACATACCGATGTATGTGGTCCGATGAATATTGAGGCTCGTGGCGGATATCGTTATTTTCTCACCTTCACAGATGACTTAAGCAGATATGGGTATATCTACTTAATGAAACATAAGTCTGAAACATTTGAAAAGTTCAAAGAATTTCAGAGTGAAGTGGAAAATCATCGTAACAAGAAAATAAAGTTTCTACGATCTGATCGTGGAGGAGAATATTTAATTTACGAGTTTGGTGTACATTTGAAAAATTGTGGAATAGTTTCGCAACTCACGCCACCCGGAACACCACAGCGTAATGGTGTGTCCGAACGTCGTAATCGTACTTTACTAGATATGGTGCGATCTATGATGTCTCTTACTGATTTACCGCTATCGTTTTGGGGTTATGCTTTAGAGACGGCCGCATTCACGTTAAATAGGGCACCATCAAAATCCGTTGAGACGACGCCTTATGAACTGTGGTTTGGCAAGAAACCAAAGTTGTCGTTTCTTAAAGTTTGGGGCTGCGATGCTTATGTGAAAAAGCTTCAACCTGATAAGCTCGAACCCAAATCGGAGAAATGTGTCTTCATAGGATACCCAAAGGAGACTGTTGGGTACACCTTCTATCACAGATCCGAAGGCAAGACATTCGTTGCTAAGAATGGATCCTTTCTAGAAGGAGTTTCTCTCGAAAGAAGTGAGTGGGAGGAAAGTAGAACTTGATGAGGTAACTGTACCTGCTCCCTTATTGGAAAATAGTACATCACAGAAAACTGTTTCTGCGACATCTATACCAATTAGTGAGGAAGCTAATGATGTTGATCATGAAACTTCAGGTCAAGATACTACTGAACCTCGTAGATCGACCAGAGCGAGATCCGCACCAGAGTGGTACGGTAATCCTGTTCTGGAAGTCATGCTACTAGATCATGATGAACCTACGAACTATGAAGAAGCGATGGTGAGCCCAGATTCCGCAAAGTGGCTTGAAGCCATGAAATCTGAGATGGGATCCATGTATGAGAACAAAGTATGAACAAAGTATGAACAAACTATGAAGAAGCGATTGAGAATAAATGGATCTTCAAGAAGAAGACTGACGCTGATGGTAATGTTACTGTCTACAAAGCTCGACTTGTCGTAGAAGGTTTTCGACAAGTTCAAGGGGTTGACTACGATGAGACCTTGTCACCCGTAGCGATGCTTAAGTCTGTCCGAATCATGTTAGCAATTACCGCATTTTATGATTATGAAATTTGGCAGATGGATGTCAAAACTGCATTTCTGAATGGATTTCTAGAAGAAGAGTTGTATATGATGCAACCGGAAGGTTTTGTCGATCCAAAGGGAGCTAACAAAGTGTGCAAACTCCAGCGATCCATTTATGGACTGGTGCAAGCCTCTCGGAGTTGGAATAAACGCTTTGATAGTGTGATCAAAGCATTTGGTTTTATACAGACTTTCGGAGAAGCCTGTATTTACAAGAAAGTGAGTGGGAGCTCTGTAGCATTTCTGATATTATATGTGGATGAAATATTGCTGATTGGAAATGATATAGAATTTCTGGATAGCATAAAGGGATACTTGAATAAGAGTTTTTCAATGAAAGACCTCAGTGAAGCTGCTTACATATTAGGCATAAAGATCTATAGAGATAGATCAAGACGCTTAATTGGACTTTCACAAAGCACATACCTTGACAAGATTTTGAAAAAGTTCAAAATGGATCAAGCAAAGAAAGGGTTCTTTCCTGTGTTACAAGGTGTGAAGTTGAGTCAGACTCAATGCCCGACCACTGCAGAAGATAGAGAAAAAATGAAAGATGTTCCCTATGCTTCAGCCATAGGCTCTATCATGTATGCAATGTTGTGTACCAGACCTGATGTGTGCCTTGCTATAAGTTTAGCAGGGAGGTACCAAAGTAATCCAGGAGTGGATCACTGGACAGCGGTCAAGAACATCCTGAAATACCTGAAAAGGACTAAGGATATGTTTCTCGTATATGGAGGTGACAAAGAGCTCAAGGTTACGTTGATGCAAGCTTTGACACTGATCCGGACGATTCTAAATCGCAAACCGGATACGTGTTTACATTAAACGGTGGAGCTGTCAGTTGGTGCAGTTCTAAACAAAGCGTCGTAGCGGGATCTACATGTGAAGCGGAGTACATAGCTGCTTCGTAAGCAGCAAATGAAGGAGTCTGGATGAAGGAGTTCATATCCGATCTAGGTGTCATACCTAGTGCATCGGGTCCAATGAAAATCTTTTGTGACAATACTGGTGCAATTGCCTTGGCAAAGGAATCCAGATTTCACAAAAGGACCAAGCACATCAAGAGACGCTTCAATTCCATCCGGGATCTAGTCCAGGTGGGAGACATAGAGATTTGCAAGATACATACGGATCTGAATGTTGCAGACCCGTTGACTAAGCCTCTTCCACGAGCAAAACATGATCAGCACCAAAGCTCCATGGGTGTTAGAATCATTACAGTGTAATCTAGATTATTGAGTCTAGTGCAAGTGGGAGACTGAAGGAAATATGCCCTAGAGGCAATAATAAAGTTATTATTTATTTCCTTATATCATGATAAATGTTTATTATTCATGCTAGAATTGTATTAACCGGAAACATAATACATGTGTGAATACATAGACAAACAGAGTGTCACTAGTATGCCTCTACTTGACTAGCTCGTTAATCAAAGATGGTTATGTTTCCTAACCATGAACAAAGAGTTGTTATTTGATTAACGAGGTCACATCATTAGTTGAATGATCTGATTGACATGACCCACTCCATTAGCTTAGCACCCGATCGTTTAGTATGTTGCTATTGCTTTCTTCATGACTTATACATGTTCCTATAACTATGAGATTATGCAACTCCCGTTTACCGGAGGAACACTTTGGGTACTACCAAACGTCACAACGTAACTGGGTGATTATAAAGGAGTACTACAGGTGTCTCCAAAGGTACATGTTGGGTTGGCGTATTTCGAGATTAGGTTTTGTCACTCCGATTGTCGGAGAGGTATCTCTGGGCCCTCTCGGTAATACACATCACATAAGCCTTGCAAGCATTATAACTAAGATGTTAGTTGTGAGATGATGTATTACGGAACGAGTAAAGAGACTTGCCGGTAACAAGATTGAACTAGGTATTGGATACGGACGATCGAATCTCGGGCAAGTAACATACCGATGACAAAGGGAACAACGTATGTTGTTATGCGGTCTGACCGATAAAGATCTTCGTAGAATATGTAGGAACCAATATGGGCATCCAGGCCCCGCTATTGGTTATTGACCGGAGACGTGTCTCGGTCATGTCTACATTGTTCTCGAACCCGTAGGGTCCGCACGCTTAAGGTTACGATGACAGTTATATTATGAGTTTATGCATTTTGATGTACCGAAGGTTGTTCGGAGTCCCGGATGTGATCATGGACATGACGAGGAGTCTCGAAATGTTCGAGACGTAAAGATTGATATATTGGAAGCCTATGTTTGGATATCGGAAGTGTTCCGGGTGAAATCGGGATTTTACCGGAGTACCGGGAGGTTACCGGAACCCCCCGGGAGCCATATGGGCCTTAATGGGCTTTAGTGGAAAGGAGAAAGGGGAAGCCCAAGGTGGCTGTGCACCTCCCCCCTCCCCTAGTCCTATTAGGACTAGGAGAAGGTGGCCGTCCCCCCTCTCCCTCTTTGCCCCTCGGGGAATCCTTGTCCAACTAGGATTGGGGGGGGAGTCCTACTCCCGGAAGGAGTAGGACTCCTCCTGCGCCCTCCTCCTGGCCGGCGCCCCCTCCCCCTTGGCTCCTTTATATACTGAGGCAGAGGCACCCCAGAAACACACAAGTTGATCCACGTGATCTATTCCTTAGCCGTGTGCGGTGCCCCCAGCCACCATAGTCCTCGATAATACTGTAGCGGAGTTTAGGCGAAGCCCTGCTGCTGTAGTACATCAAGATCGTCACCACGCCGTCGTGCTGACGGAACTCTTCCCCGACACTTTGCTGGATCGGAGTCCGGGGATCGTCATCGAGCTGAACGTGTGCTCGAACTCGGAGGTGCCGTAGTTTCGGTGCTTGATCGGTTGGATCGTGAAGACGTACGACTACTTCCTCTACGTTGCGTCATCGCTTCCGCAGTCGGTCTGCGTGGGTACGTAGACAACACTCTCCCCTCTCGTTGCTATGCATCACATGATCTTGCGTGTGCGTAGGAAAAATTTTGAAATTACTACGAAACCCAACAATGATTGCTTATTTAGTATGCTTGAAGTATTATTATTTTTATGTCAATATGAACTTTTATCTTGAATCTTTCGGATCTGAATATTCATACACAACTAAGAAGAATTACATTGAAATTATGCCAAGTAGTATTCCACATCAAAAATTCTGTTTTTTATCATTTACCTACTTGAGGACAAGCAGGAATTAAGCTTGGGGATGCTGATACGTCTCCAACGTATCTATAATTTTTGATTGCTCCATGCTATATTATCTTTTGTTTTGGATGTTTATGGGCTTTATTATACACATTTATATTATTTTTGGGACTAACCTATTAACCCAGAGCCCAGTGCTAGTTTCTGTTTTATCTTTGTTTTAGAGTATCGCAGAAAAGGAAAATCAAACGGGGTCCAATTGACCTGAAACTTCACAGAACTATTTTTGGAAGAAAAGCAACCCGGGAGACTTGGAGTGCACGTAAGGGAAGCAACAAGGAAGGCATGAGGCAGGGGGGCGCGCCCACCCCACTGGGCGCGCCCTCCACCCTCGTGGGCCCCTCGTGGCTCCCCTGACGTACTTCTTCCTCCTATATATACCCATATACCCTAAAACGATCGGGGAGCACAATAGATCGGGAGTTCCGCCGCCAGAAGCCACCGTAGCCACCGAAAGCCAATCTAGACCCATTTCGCACCCTGCCGGAGGGGGGAATCCCTCTCCGGTGGCTATCTTCATCATTCCGGTGTTCTCCATGACGAGGAGGGAGTAGTTCTCCCTCTGGGCTGAGGGTATGTACCAGTAGCTATGTGTTTGATCTCTCTCTCTCGTGTTCTTGAGGTGGTACGATCTTGATGTATCGCGAGCTTTTCTATTATAGTTGGATCTTATGATGTTTTCTCCCCCTCTACTCTCTTGTAATGGATTGAGTTTTCCCTTTAAAGTTATCTTATCGGATTGAGTCTTTAATGATTTGAGAACACTTGATGTATGTCTTCCCGTGCGTATCTGTGGTGACAATGGGATATCACGTGATTCACTTGATGTATGTTTTGGTGACCAACTTGCGGGTTCCGCCCATGAACCTATGCATAGGGGTTGGCACATGTTTTCGTCGTGATTCTCCGATAGAAAGTTTGGGGCACTCTTTGAGGTCCTATGTGTTGGTTGAATAGATGAATATGAGATTGTGTGATGCATATCGTATAATCACACCCACGGATACTTGAGGTGACATTGGAGTATCTAGGTGACATTAGGGTTTTGGTTGATTTGTGTCTTAAGGTGTTATTCTAGTACGAACTCTAGGGAAGTTTGTGACACTTATAGGAATAGCCCAACGGATTGATTGGAAAGAATAACTTTGAGGTGGTTTCGTACCCTACCATAATCTCTTCGTTTGTTCTCCGCTATTAGTGACTTTGGAGTGACTCTTTGTTGCATGTTGAGGGATAGTTATGTGATCTAATTATGCTATTATTGTTGAGAGAACTTGCACTAGTGAAAGTATGAATCCTAGGCCTTGTTTCAACGCATTGCAATACCGTTTGTGCTCACTTTTTGTTGGGGAACGTAGCATAAATTCAAAATTTTCCTACGTGTCACCAAGATCTATCTATGGAGTCATCTAGCAATGAGGGAGGAGTGGATCTACATACCCTTGTAGATCGCGCGCGGAAGCGTTCAAGAGAACGGGGTTGATGGAGTCGTACTCGTCGTGATCCAAATCACCGATGATCCTAGCGCCGAACGGACGGCACCTCCGCGTTCAACACACGTACGGAGCAGCTGTTGGGTTTCGTAGTAATTTCAAAAAATTTCCTACGCACACGCAAGATCATGTGATGCATAGCAACGAGGGGGAGAGTGTTGTCTACGTACCCAACGCAGACCAACTGCGGAAGCGATGACACGACGTAGAGGTAGTAGTCGTATGTCTTCACGATCCAACCGATCAAGCACCGAATCTACGGCACCTCCGAGTTCGAGCACACGTTCAGCTCGATGACGATCCCCGGACTTCGATCCAGAAAAGTGTCAGGGAAGAGTTCCGTCAGCACGACGGCGTGGTGGCGATCTTGATGTACTACAGCAGCAGGGCTTCGCCTAAACTCCGCTACAGTATTATCGAGCTATATGGTGGCAGGGGGCACCGCACACGGCTAAGGAATAGATCATGTGGATCAACTTGTGTGTCTAGAGGTGTCCCCTGCCTCCGTATATAAAGGAGTAGAGGGGGGAGGCTGGCCGGCCAAGGAGGGAGGCGCGGGAGGAGTCCTACTCCTTCCGGGAGTAGGACTCCCCCCCCCCCAATCCTACTCCAAGTAGGATTCCCAAGGGGGGAAAGAGAGAGAGGGGGGCCGGCCACCTTCTCCTAGTCCTAATAGGACTAGGGGAGGGGGAAGTGGCGCTGCCACCTTGGGCTGCCCCTTTCTCCTTTCCACTAAGGCCCATGTAGGCCCATATGGCTCCCGGGGGGTTCCGGTAACCTCCCGGTAACCCGGTAAAATCCCGATTTCACCCGGAACACTTCCGATGTCCAAACATAGGCTTCCAATATATCAATCTTTACGTCTCGACCATTTCGAGACTCCTCGTCATGTCCGTGATTACATCCGAGACTCCGAACAACCTTCGGTACATCAAAATGCATAAACTCATAATGTAACTGTCACCGTAACCTTAAGCGTGCGGACCCTACGGGTTCGAGAACAATGTAGACATGACCGAGACACGTCTCTAGTCAATAACCAATAGCGGGACCTGGATGCCCATATTGTCTCCTACATATTCTACGAAGATCTTTATCGGTCAGACCGCATAACAACATACGTTGTTCCCTTTGTCATCGGTATGTTACTTGCCCGAGATTCGATCGTCGGTATCCAATACCTAGTTCAATCTCGTTATCGGCAAGTCTCTTTACTCGTTCCGTAATACATCATCTCACAACTAACATATTAGTTGTAATGCTTGCAAGGCTTATGTGATGTGTATTGCCGAGAGGGCCCAGAGATACCTCTCCGACAATCGGAGTGACAAATCCTAATCTCGATATACGCCAACCCAACATCTACCTTCGGAGACACCTGTAATGCTCCTTTATAATCACCCAGTTACGTTGTGACGTTTGGTAGCACCCAAAGTGTTCCTCCGGCAAACGGGAGTTGCATAATCTCATAGTCATAGGAACACGTCTAAGTCATGAAGAAAGCAATAGCAACATACTAAACAACCGTGTGCTAAGCTAATGGAATGGGTCATGTCAATCAGATCATTCAACTAATGATGTGATCCCGTTAATCAAATAACAAATCTTCGTCCATGGTTAGGAAACATAACCATCTTTGATTAACGAGCTAGTCAAGTAGAGGCATACTAGTGACACTCTGTTTGTCTATGTATTCACACATGTATTATGTTTCCGGTTAATACAATTCTAGCATGAATAATAAACATTTATCATGATTATAAGGAAATAAATAATAACTTTATTATTGCCTCTAGGGCATATTTCCTTCAGTCTCCCACTTGCACTAGAGTCAATAATCTAGATTACACTGTAATGATTCTAACACCCATGGAGCTTTGGTGCTGATCATGTTTTGCTCGTGGAAGAGGCTTAGTCAACGGGTCTGCAACATTCAGGTCCATATGTATCTTGCAAATCTCTATGTCTCCCACCTGGACTAGATCCCGGATGGAGTTGAAGCGTCTCTTGATGTGTTTGGTCCTTTTGTGAAATCTGGATTCCTTTGCCAAGGCAATTGCACCAGTATTGTCACAAAAGATTTTCATTGGACCCGATGCATTAGGTATGACACCTAGATCGGATATGAACTCCTTCATCCAGACTCCTTCGTTTGCTGCTTCTGAAGCAGCTATGTACTCCGCTTCACATGTAGATCCCGCTACGACGCTTTGTTTAGAACTGCACCAACTGACAGCTCCACCGTTTAATGTAAACACGTATCCGGTTTGCGATTTAGAATCGTCCGGATCAGTGTCAAAGCTTGCATCAACATAACCTTTTACGGTGAGCTCTTTGTCACCTCCATATACGAGAAACATATCCTTAGTCCTTTTCAGGTATTTCAGGATGTTCTTGACCGCTGTCCAGTGATCCATTCCGGGATTACTTTGGTACCTCCCTGCTAAACTTATAGCAAGGCACACATCAGGTCTGGTACACAGCATTGCATACATGATAGATCCTATGGCTGATGCATAGGGAACATCTTTCATATTCTCTCTACCTTCTGCAGTGGTCGGGCATTGAGTCTTACTCAATTTCACACCTTGTAACACAGGCAAGAACCCTTTCTTTGCTTGATCCATTTTGAACTTCTTCAAAATTTTGTCAAGGTATGTGCTTTGTGAAAGTCCAATTAAGCATCTTGATCTATCCCTATAGATCTTAATGCCTAATATGTAAGCAGCTTCACCGAGGTCTTTCATTGAAAAACTTTTATTCAAGTATCCCTTTATGCTATCCAGAAATTCTATATCATTTCCAATTAGCAATATGTCATCCACATATAATATCAGAAATGCTACAGAGCTCCCACTCACTTTCTTGTAAATACAGGCTTCTCCGAAAGTTTGTATAAAACTATATGCTTTGATCAACTTATCAAAGCGTATATTCCAACTCCGAGATTCTTGCACCAGTCCATAGATGGATCGCTGGAGCTTGCATATTTAGTTAACACCTTTAGGATCGACAAAACCTTCTAGTTGCATCGTATACAACTCTTCTTTAGTAAATCCATTAAGGAATGCAGTTTTGTTTATCCATTTGCCAGATTTCATAAAATGCGGCAATTCCTAACATGATTCGGACAGACTTAAGCATAGACACGAGTGAGAAAAACTCATCGTAGTCAACACCTTGAACTTGTCGGAAAACCTTTTGCGACAATTCTAGCTTTGTAGATAGTAACACTACTATCAGCGTCCGTCTTCCTCTTGAAGATCCATTTATTTTCTATGGCTTGCCGATCATCGGGCAAGTCAACCAATGTCCATACTTTGTTCTCTTACATGGATCATATCTCAGATTTCATGGCTTCAAGCCACTTTGCGGAATCTGGGCTAACCATCGCTTCTTCATAGTTCGTAGGTTCATCATGATCTAGTAGCATGACTTCCAGAACTGGATTACCGTACCACTCTGGTGTGGATCTTACTCTGGTTGATCTACGAGGTTCAGTAGTATCTTGTTCTGAAGTTTCATGATCATTATCATTAACTTCCTCACTTATTGGTGTAGGTGTCGCAGAAACAATTTTCTGTGATGTACTACTTTCCAACAAGGGAGCAGGTACAGTTACCTCGTCAAGTTCTACTTTCCTCCCACTCACTTCTTTCGAGAGAAACTCCTTCTCAAGAAAGTTTCCGAATTTAGCAACAAAAGTCTTGCCTTCGGATCTGTGATAGAAGGTGTATCCAATAGTTTCCTTTGGATATCCTATGAAGACGCACTTCTCCGATTTGAGTTTGAGCTTATCAGGATGAAACTTTTTCATATAAGCATCGCAACCCCAAACTTTAAGAAACGACAGCTTAGGTTTCTTGCCAAACCATAGTTCACACGGTGTCGTCTCAACGGATTTAGATGGTGCCCTATTTAACGTGAATGCAGCTGTCTCTAATACATAACCCCAAAACGATAGTGGTAAATCGGTAAGAAACATCATAGGTTGCACCATATCTAATAAAGTACGGTTATGACGTTCGGACACACCATTATATTGTGGTGTTCCAGGTGGCGTGAGTAGTGAAACTATTTCACATTGTTTTTAACTGAAGACCAAACTCGTAACTCAAATATTTGTCTCCGCGATTAGATCGTAGAAACTTTATTTTCTTGTCACGATGATTTTCCACTTCACTCTGAAATTCTTTGAACTTTTCAAATGTTTCAGACTTATGTTTCATCAAGTAGATATACCCATATCTGCTCAAATCATCTGTGAAGTTCAGAAAATAATGATACCTGTCGTGAGTCTCAATATTCATCAGACCACATACATCAGTATGTATGATTTCCAACAAATCTGTTGCTCGCTCCATTGTTCCGAAGAACAGAGTCTTAGTCATCTTGCCCATGAGGCATGGTTCGCAAGCATCAACTGATTCATAATCAAGTGATTCCAAAAGCCCGTCGGCATGGAGTTTCTTCATGCGCTTTACACCAATATGACCTAAACGGCAGTGCTACAAATAAGTTGCACTATCATTATTAACTTTGCATCTTTTGGTTTCAATATTATGATTATGTGTATCACTACGATCGAGATCCAACGAACTATTTTCATTGGGTGTGTAACCACATAAGGTTTTATTCATGTAAACAGAACAACAATTTATTCTCTTACTTAAATGAATAACCGTATTACAATAAACATGATCAAATCATATTCATGCTCAATGCAAACACCAAATAACACTTATTTAGGTTCAACACTAATCCCGAAAGTATAGGGAGTGTGCGATGATGATCATATCAATCTTGGAACCACTTCCAACACACATCGTCACTTCACCCTTAACTAGTCTCTGTTTATTTTGCAACTCCCGTTTCGAGTTACTAATCTTAGCAACTGAACTAGTATCAAATACTGAGGGTTTGCTATAAACACTAGTAAAGTACACATCAATAACATGTATATCAAATATACTTATGTTCACTTTGCCATCTTTCTTATCCGCCAATCACTTGGGGTAGATCCGCTTCCAGTGACCAGTCCCTTTGCAGTAGAAGCACTTAGTCTCAGGCTTAGGACCAGACTTGGGCTTCTTCACTTGAGCAGCAACTTACTTGCCGTTCTTCTTGAAGTTCCCCTTCTTCCCTTTGCCCTTTTATTGAAACTAGTGGTCTTGTCTACCATCAACACTTGATGCTCTTTCTTGATTTCTACCTTCGTCGATTTCAACATCACAAAGAGCTTGGGAATCGTTTCCGTTATCCCTTGCATATCATAGTTCATCACGAAGTTCTACTAACTTGGTGATGGTGACTAGAGAATTCTGTCAATCACTATCTTATCTGGAAGATAAACTCCCACTTGATTCAAGCGATTGTTGTACTCAGACAATCTGGGCACATGCTCACTAGTTGAGCGATTCTCCTCCATCTTTTAGCTATAGAACTTGTTGGAGACTTTCATATCTCTCAACTCGGGTATTTTCTTGAAATATTAACTTCAACTCTTGGAACATCTCATATGCTCCATGACGTTCAAAACATCTTTGAAGTCCCGATTCTTAAGCCATTAAGCAAGGTGCACTAAACTATCAAGTAGTCATCATATTGAGCTAGCCAAACGTTCATAACGTCTGCATCTGCTCCTGCAATAGGTCCGTCACCTAGCGGTGCATCAAGGACATAATTCTTCTGTGCAGCAATGAGGATAAACCTCAGATCACGGATCCAATCTGCGTCTTTGCTACTAACATCTTTCAACACAATTTTCTCTAGGAACAATATCAAAATAAACACAGGGAAGCAACAACGCGAGCTATTGATCTACAACATGATTTGCAAAATACTACCAGGACTAAGTTCATGATAAATTTAAGTTCAATTAATCATATTACTTAAGAACTCCCACTTAGATAGACATCCCTCTAATCCTCTAAGTGACCACGTGATCCAAATCAACTAAACCATGTCCGATCATCACATGAGATGGAGTAGTTTCATTGGTGAACATCACTATGTTGATCATATCTACTATATGATTCACGCTCGACCTTTCGGTCTCCGTGTTCCAAGGCCATATCTATATATGCTTGGCTCGTCAAGTATAACCTGAGTATTCCGCGTGTGCAACTGTTTTGCACCCGTTGTATTTGAACGTAGAGCCTATCACACCCGATCATCACGTGGTGTCTCAGCACGAAGAACTTTCGCAACGGTGCATACTCAGGGAGAACACTTCTTGATAATTTAGTGAGAGATCATCTTATAATGCTACCGTCAAACAAAGCAAGATAAGATGCATAAAAAGATAAACATCACATGCAATCAATATAAGTGATATGATATGGCCATCATCATCTTGTGCCTGTGATCTCCATCTCCGAAGCACCGTCATGATCACCATCGTCACCGGCGCGACACCTTGATCTCCATCGTAGCATCGTTGTCGTCTCGCCAATCTTATGCTTCCACGACTATCACTACCGTTTAGTAATAAAGTAAAGCATTACATCGCGATTGCATTGCATACAATAAAGCGACAACCATATGGCTCCTGCCAGTTGTCGATAACTTGGTTACAAAACATGATCATCTCATACAATAAAATTCAGCATCATGCCTTGACCATATCACATCACAACATGCCCTGCAAAAACAAGTTAGACGTCCTCTACTTTGTTGTTGCATGTTTTACGTGGCTGCTACGGGCTTAAGTAAGAACCAATATCACCTACGCATCAAAAACCACAACGATAGTTTGTCAAATAGACTCCGTTTTAACCTTCGCAAGGACCGGGCGTAGCCACACTCGGTTCAACTAAAGTTGGAGAGACAGTCGCCCGCAAGCCATCTATGTGCAAAGCACGTCGAGGGAACCGGTCTCGCGTAAGCGTACGCGTAAGGTTGGTCCGGGTCGTCTCCTCCAACAATACCGCTGAACCAAAGTATGACATGCTGGTAGGCAGTATGACTTGTATCATCCACAACTCACTTGTGTTCTACTCGTGCACATAACATCAACATCAATAACCTAGGCTCGGATAACACTGTTGGGTTTCGTAGTAATTTCAAAAAAATTCCTACGCACACGCAAGATCATGTGATGCATAGCAACGAGGGGGAGAGTGTTGTCTACGTACCCAACGCAGACCGACTGCGGAAGCGATGACACGACGTAGAGGTAGTAGTCGTATGTCTTCACGATCCAACCGATCAAGCACCGAATCTACGGCACCTCCGAGTTCGAGCACACGTTCAGCTCGATGATGATCCCCGGACTTCGATCCAGCAAAGTGTCGGGGAAGAGTTCCGTCAGCACGACGGCGTGGTGGCGATCTTGATGTACTACAGCAGCAGGGCTTTGCCTAAACTCCGCTACAGTATTATCGAGGTATATGGTGGCAGGGGGCACCGCACACGGCTAAGGAATAGATCACGTGGATCAACTTGTGTGTCTAGAGGTGTCCCCTGCCTCCGTATATAAAGGAGTAGAGGGGGGAGGCTGGCCGGCCAAGGAGGGAGGCGCAGGAGGAGTCCTACTCCTTCCGGGAGTAGGACTCCCCCCCCCCCAATCCTATTCCAAGTAGGATTCCCAAGGGGGGAAAGAGAGAGAGGGGGGCCGGCCACCTTCTCCTTGTCCTAATAGGACTAGGGGAGGGGGAAGTGGCGCAGCCACCTTGGGCTGCCCCTTTCTCCTTTCCACTAAGGCCCATGTAGGCCCATATGGCTCCCGGGGGGTTCCGGTAACCTCCCGGTAACCAGGTAAAATCCTGATTTCACCCGAAACACTTCCGATGTCCAAACATAGGCTTCCAATATATCAATCTTTACGTCTCGACCATTTCGAGACTCGTCATGTCCGTGATCACATCCGGGACTCCGAACAACCTTCGGTATATCAAAATGCATAAACTCGTAATGTAACTGTCATCGTAACCTTAAGCGTGCGGACCCTACGGGTTCGAGAACAATGTAGACATGACCGAGACACGTCTCTGGTCAATAACCAATAGCGGGACCTGGATGCCCATATTGGCTCCTACATATTCTACGAAGATCTTTATCGGTCAGACCGCATAACAACATACGTTGTTCCCTTTGTCATCGGTATGTTACTTGCCCGAGATTCGATCGTCGGTATCCAATACCTAGTTCAATCTCATTATCGGCAAGTCTCTTTACTCGTTCCGTAATACATCATCTCACAACTAACATATTAGTTGTAATGCTTGCAAGGCTTATGTGATGTGTATTGCCGAGAGGGCCCAGAGATACCTCTCCGACAATCGGAGTGACAAATCCTAATCTCGATATACGCCAACCCAACATCTACCTTCGGAGAAACCTGTAATGCTCCTTTATAATCACCCAGTTACGTTGTGACGTTTGGTAGCACCCAAAGTGTTCCTCCGGCAAACGGGAGTTGCATAATCTCATAGTCATAGGAACATGTATAAGTCATGAAGAAAGCAATAGCAACATACTAAACGATCGTGTGCTAAGCTAATGGAATGGGCCATGTCAATCAGATCATTCAACTAATGATGTGACCTTGTTAATCAAATAACAACTCATTGTTCATGGTTAGGAAACATAACCATCTTTGATTAACGAGCTAGTCAAGTAGAGGCATACTAGTGACACTTTGTTTGTCTATGTATTCACACATGTATTATGTTTCCGGTTAATACAATTCTAGCACGAATAATAAACATTTATCATGATTATAAGGAAATAAATAATAACTTTATTATTGCCTCTAGGGCATATTTCCTTCAGCAGCGACGTCTCCTCCTTCTTGATCCAGCAAGGGGGGAGGAGAGGTTGATGAAGATGGCTCCAACAGCAGCACGACGGCGTGGTGGTGGTGGAGCTGCAGTACTCCGGCAGGGCTTCGCCAAGCACTATGGAGGAGGAGGATGTGTTGGAGAGGGAGAGGGAGGCACCAAAGGCGTGGCTTGAGAGGCCCTCCTTCCCCCACTATATATAGGGAGCCTAGGGGGGGCGCCGGCCCTAGGAGATCCAATCTCCTAGGGGGGCGGCGGCCAAGGTAGGAATCCCTCCTCCCCAAGGCACCTAGGAGGTGCCTTCCCCTTTTGGGACTCTTCCCTTCCTTATCTCTTGGCGCATGGGCCTCTTGGGGCTGGTGCCCTTGGCCCATATAGGCCAAGGCGCACCCCCTACAGCCCATGTGGCCCCCGGGGCAGGTGGCCCCACCCGGTGGACCCCCGGGACCCTTCCGGTGGTCCCGGTACAATACGGGTGACCCCGAAACTTGTCCCGATGGCCGAAATAGCACTTCCTATATATAATTCTTTACCTCCGGACCATTCCGGAACTCCTCGTGACGTCTGGGATCTCATCCGGGACTCCGAACAACATTCGGGTCACTGCATATACATATCCCTACAACCCTAGCGTCACCGAACCTTAAGTGTGTAGACCCTACGGGTTCGGGAGACATGTAGACATGACCGAGATCGCTCTCCGGTCAATCACCAACAGCGGGATCTGGATACCCATGTTGGCTCCCACATTCTCCTCGATGATCTCATCGGATGAACCACGATGTCGAGGATTCAAGCAACCCCGTATACAATTCCCTTTGTCAATCGGTATGTTACTTGCCCGAGATCCGATCATCGGTATCCCAATACCTCGTTCAATCTCGTTACCGGCAAGTCACTTTACTCGTACCGTAATGCATGATCCTGTGACCAGACACTTGGTCACTTTGAGCTCATTATGATGATGCATTACCGAGTGGGCCCAGTGATACCTCTCCGTCATACGGAGTGACAAATCCCAGTCTTGATCCGTGTCAACCCAACAGACACTTTCGGAGATACCCATAGTATACCTTTATAGTCACCCAGTTACGTTGTGACGTTTGGTACACCCAAAGCACTCCTACGGTATCCAGGAGTTACACGATCTCATGGTCTAAGGAAAAGATACTTGACATTGGAAAACTCTAGCAAACGAACTATATGATCTTATGCTATGTTTAGGATTGGGTCTTGTCCATCACATCATTCTCCTAATGATGTGATCCCGTTATCAACGACATCCAATGTCCATGGCCAGGAAACCGTAACCATCTATTGATCAACGAGCTAGTCAACTAGAGGCTTACTAGGGGCATGGTGTTGTCTATGTATCCACACATGTATCTGAGTTTCCTATCAATACAATTATAGCATGGATAATAAACGATTATCATGAACAAGGAAATATAATAATAATAACTAATTTATTATTGCCTCTAGGGCATATTTCCAACAGTCTCCCACTTGCACTAGAGTCAATAATCTAGTTCATATCGTCATGTGATTAACATTCACAGGTCACATCGCCATGTGACCAACATCCAAAGAGTTTACTAGTGTCACTAAACTAGTTCACATCATCACGTGATTAAGACTCAATGAGTTCTGGGTTTGATCATGTTTTGCTTGTGAGAGAGGTTTTAGTCAACGGGTCTGCAACATTCAGATCCGTATGTACTTCGCAAATTTCTTATGTCATCTTGTAGATGCAACTACTACGCTACATTTGGAGCTATTCCAAATAAATGTTCTACTATGCGAATCCAGTTTACTACTCAGAATAATCTAGATCAGTGTCAAAGTTTGCATCGGCGTAACCCTTTACGACGAACTCTTTTACCACCTCCATAATCGAGAAAATTCCTTAGTCCACTAGTTACTAAGGATAACTTTGACCGCTGTCCTGTGATCCATTCTTAGATCATTCTTGTACCCCTTGACTGACTCATGGCAAGGCACATTTCAGGTGCGGTACACAGCATAGCATACTGTAGAGCCTATGTCTTAAGCATAGGGGACGACCTTCGTCCTTTCTCTCTATTCTGCCGTGGTCGAGCTTTAAGTCTTAACTTCATACCTTACAACTCAGGCAAGAACTCCTTCTTCGACTGATCCATCTTGAACACCTTCAAGATCATGTCAAGGTATGTGCTCATTTGAAAGCACCATTAAGCGTTTTGATCTATCCTTATAGATCTTGATGCTCAATGTTCAAGTAGCTTAATCCAGGCTTTCCATTGAAAAACACTTTCCAAATAACCCTATATGCTTTCTAGAAATTCTACGTCATTTCTGATCAACAATATGTCAACAACATATATTTATCAGAAATTCTATAGTGCTCCCACTCACTTCTTTGGAAATACAAGTTTCTCATAAACTTTGTATACACCCAAAATCTTTGATCATCTCATCAAAGCATACATTCCAACTCCGAGATGCTTACTCCAGTCCTTAGAAGGATTGCTGGAGCTTTGCATACTTATTAGCATCTTTCAGGATTGACAAAACCTTCCGGTTGTATCAAATACAACCTTTCCTCAAGAAAATCGTTGAGGAAACAATGTTTTGACATCCTATCTGCAAGATTTCATAAATAATGCAGTAATCGCTAATATAATTCCAACAGACTCTTAGCATCGCTACGAGTGAGAAAGTCTCACCGTAGTCAACTCCTTGAACTTGTCGGAAACTTCTTAACGACAAGTCGAGCTTTCTTAATGGTGACATTTACCATCATTGTCCGTCTTCCTTTTAAAATCCATCTGCACTCAACAGCCTTACGACCATCGAGTTGTTCTGCCAAAGTCTACACTTTGTTTTCATACATGGATCCTCTCTCGGATTTTATGGCCTCGAGCCATTTATCGGAATTCGGGCCCACCATCGCTTCTCCATAGCTCGTAGGTTCATTGTTGTCTAGCAACATGACTTCCAAGACAGGATTACGTACCACTCTGAAGTAGTACGCATCCTTGTCATCCCACGAGGTTTGGTAGTGACTTGATCTGAAGTTTCATGATCACTATCATAAGCTTCCACTTCAATTGGTGTAGGTGCCACAGGAACAACTTCCTGTGCCCTGCCACACACTAGTTGAAGAGACGGTTCAATAACCTCATCAAGTCTCCACCATCCTCCCACTCAATTCTTTCGAGAGAAACTTTTCCTCGAGAAAGGACCCGATTCCAGAAACAATCCCTTATTGCTTTCGGATCTGAGACAGGAGGTATACCCAACTGTTTTGGTGTCCCATGAAGATGCATTTATCCGCTTTGGGTTCGAGCTTATCATCCTGAAACCTTTTCACATAAGCGTCGCAGCCCCAAACTTTTAAGAAATGACAGCTTAGGTTTCTCTAAACCATAGTTCATACGGTGTCATCTCATCAGAATTACGTGGTGCCCTATTTAAAGTGAATGTGGTTGTCTCTAATGCCTAACCCATAAACTATCGTGGTAATTCGATAAGAGACATCATGGTATGCATCATATCCAATAGGGTGCAGTTATGATGTTCGGACACACCATCACACCATGGTGTTCCAGGCTGTATTAGTTGTGAAACAATTTCCACAATGTCTTAATTCTGTGCCAAACTCGTAATTCAGATATTCATCTCTATGATCATATCATAGATCTTTTATCCTTTTGTCACGACGATCTTTCAACTTCACCCTGAAATTACTTGAACCTTTCAATAATTCAGACGCGTGATTCATCAAGTAAATATACTCAACATCTACTCAAATCATCTGTGAAGTAAGAACATAACGATATCCACTACACGCCTCAGCACTCATTGGACTGCACACATAAAAAATGTATTACTTCCAACAAGTTGCTTTCTAGTTCCATTTTACTGAAAACGAGGCTTTCAGTCATCTTGCCCATGTGGTATGATTTGCATGTCTCAAGTGATTCAAAATCAAGTGAGTCCAAACGATCCATCTGTATAGAGTTTCTTCATGCATATCTACCAACAAACATGGTTCGCATGTCTCAATCCTTTCAAAAATGAGTGAGTCCAAAGATCCATCAACATGGAGCTTCTTCATGCGTTTTATACCGATATGACTTAAGTGGCAGTGCCACAAGTAGGTGGTACTATCATTACTATCTTATATCTTTTTGGCATGAACATGTGTATCACTATGATCGAGATTCAATGAACCATTCATTTTAGGTGCAAGACCATTGAAGGTATTATTCAAATAAACAGAGTAACCATTATTCTCCTTAAATGAATAACCATATTGCGATAGACATAATCCAGTCATGTCTATGCTCAACGCAAACACCAAATAACAATTATTTAGGTTTTAATACCAATCTCGATGGTAGAGGGAGCGTACGATATTTGATCAACCTTGGAAATACTTCCAACACATATCGTCATCTCACCTTTTAGCTAGTCTCCGTTTATTCCATAGCCTTTTGTTTCGAGTTTACTAACATTTAGCAACCGAACCGGTATCTAATACCATGGTGCTACTAGGAGTACTAGTAAAGTACACATTAACACAATGTATACCCAATATACTTCTATTGACTTTGCCAGCCTTCTCATCTACCAAGTATCTAGGGTAATTCTGCTCCAGTCGCTGTTCCTCTTATTACAGAAGCACTTAGTCTCGGGTTTGGGTTCAACCTTGGGTTTCTTCACTAGAGCAGCAGCTGAATTGCCATTTCATGAAGTATCCCTTCTTGCCCTTGCCCTTCTTGAAACTAGTGGTTTCACTAACCATCAACAATTGATGCTCCTTCTTGATTTCTACTTTTGTGGTGTCAAACATCGCGAATATCTCAAGGATCATCATATATGTCCCTGATATATTATAGTTCATCACGAAGCTCTAGCAGCTTGGTGGTAATGACTTCGGAGAAACATCACTATCTCATCTGGAAGATCAACTTCCACTCGATTCAAATGATTGTTGTACTCAGACAATCTGAGCACAAGCTCAACAATTGAGCTTTTCTCCCTTAGTTTGCAGGCTAAGAAGATCGTCGGAGGTCTTATACCTCTTGACGTGGGCACGAGCCTGAAATCCCAATTTCAGTCCTTGGAACATCTCATATGTTCTGCGATGTTTCAAAAACGTCTTTGGTGCCTCAATTCTAAACCATTTAGCATTACGCACTGAACTATCATGTAGTCATCAAAACGTGTAGGTCAGATGTTCGCAACATCCACAGACGACGTTCGAGGTTCAGCACACTGAGCGGTGCATTAAGGACATAAGCCTTCTACTGTCTGCATAAATGCTACTATCAACTTTCAACTAATTTTTCTCTAGGAACATATCTAAAGAGTAGAACTGAAGCGCGAGCTACGACATAATTTGCGAAGACCTTTTGAACTCCCACTCAGATAGACATCCCTCTAGTCATCTAAGTGATTACATGATCCGAGTCAACTAGGCCGTGTCTGATCATCACGTGAGACGGACTAGTCAACATCGGTGAACATCTTCATGTTGATCGTATCTTCTATATGACTCATGCTCGACCTTTCGGTCTCTTGTGTTCCGAGGCCATGTCTGTACATGCTAGGCTCGTCAAGTTAACCTAAGTGTTTCGCATGTGTTCCGAGGCCATATCTGTACATGCTAGGCTTGTCAACACCCGTTGTATTCGAACATAAGAATCTATCATACCCGATCATCACGTGGTGCTTCGAAACGACAAACTTTCGCAATGGTGCACAGTTAGGGGGAACACCTTCTTGAAATTTTAGTGAGGGATCATCTTATTTACTACCGTCGTTCTAAGCAAATAAGATGTATAAACATGATAAACATCACATGCAATCAAATAGTGACATGATATGGCCAATATCATATTGCTCCTTTTGATCTCCATCTTCGGGGCTCCATGATCATCATCGTCACCGGCATGACACCATGATCTCCATCATCATGATCTCCATCATCGTGTCTTCATGACGTTGTCTCGCCAACTATTACTTCTACTACTACAGCTAACGGTTAGCAATAAAGTAAAGTAATTACATGACGTTTATGTTGACACGCAAGTCATAAATAAATTAAGACAACTCCTATGGCTCCTGCCGGTTGTCATACTCATCGACATGCAAGTCGTGATTCCTATTACAAGAACATGATCAATCTCATACATCACATATATCATTCATCACATCCTTTTGGCCATATCACATCACATAGCATACCCTGCAAAAACAAGTTAGACGTCCTCTAATTGTTGTTTGCATGTTTTACGTGGCTGCTATGGGTTTCTAGCAAGAACGTTTCTTACCTACGCAAAAACCACAACGTGATATGCCAATTGCTATTTACCCTTCATAAGGACCCTTTTCATCGAATCCGATCCGACTAAAGTGGGAGAGACAGACACCCGCTAGCCACCTTATGCAACTAGTGCATGTCAGTCGGTGGAACCAGTCTCACGTAAGAGTACATGTAAGGTCGGTTCGGGCCGCTTCATCCCACAATGCCACCGAATCAAGATTGGACTAGTAATGGTAAGCATATTGAACAAAATCAACGCCCACAACTACTTTGTGTTCTACTCGTGCATAGAAACTACGCACAGACCTAGCTCATGATGCCACTGTTGGGGAACGTAGCATAAATTCGAGTCATCTAGCAACGAGGGAGGAGTGGATCTACATACCCTTGTAGATCGCGCGCGGAAGCGTTCAAGAGAACGGGGTTGATGGAGTCGTACTCGTCGTGATCCAAATCACCGATGATCCTAGCGCCGAACGGACGACACCTCCGCGTTCAACACACGTACGGAGCAGCGACGTCTCCTCCTTCTTGATCCAGCAAGGGGGGAGGAGAGGTTGATGAAGATGGCTCCAACAGCAGCACGACGGCGTGGTGGTGGTGGAGCTGCAGTACTCCGGCAGGGCTTCGCCAAGCACTATGGAGGAGGAGGATGTGTTGGAGAGGGAGAGGGAGGCACCAAAGGCGTGGCTTGAGAGGCCCTCCTTCCCCCACTATATATAGGGAGCCTAGGGGGGGCGCCGGCCCTAGGAGATCCAATCTCCTAGGGGGGCGGCGGCCAAGGGAGGAATCCCTCCTCCCCAAGGCACCTAGGAGGTGCCTTCCCCTTTTGGGACTCTTCCCTTCCTTATCTCTTGGTGCATGGGCCTCTTGGGGCTGGTGCCCTTGGCCCATATAGGCCAAGGCGCACCCCCTACAGCCCATGTGGCCCCCGGGGCAGGTGGCCCCACCCGGTGGACCCCCGGGACCCTTCCGGTGGTCCCGGTACAATACGGGTGACCCCGAAACTTGTCCCGATGGCCGAAATAGCACTTCCTATATATAATTCTTTACCTCCGGACCATTCCGGAACTCCTCGTGACATCCGGGATCTCATCCGGGACTCCGAACAACATTCGGGTCACTGCATATACATATCCCTACAACCCTAGCGTCACCGAACCTTAAGTGTGTAGACCCTACGGGTTCGGGAGACATGTAGACATGACCGAGATCGCTCTCCGGTCAATAACCAATAGCGGGATCTGGATACCCATGTTGGCTCCCACATGCTCCTCGATGATCTCATCGGATGAACCACGATGTCGAGGATTCAAGCAACCCCGTATACAATTCCCTTTGTCGATCGGTATGTTACTTGCCCGAGATCCGGTCGTCGGTATCCCAATACCTCGTTCAATCTCGTTACCGGCAAGTCACTTTACTCGTACCGTAATGCATGATCCCGTGACCAGACACTTGGTCACTTTGAGCTCATTATGATGATGCATTACCGAGTGGGCCCAGTGATACCTCTCCGTCATACGGAGTGACAAATCCCAGTCTTGATCCGTGTCAACCCAACAGACACTTTCGGAGATACCCGTAGTATACCTTTATATTCACCCAGTTACATTGTGACGTTTGGTACACCCAAAGCACTCCTACGGTATCCGGGAGTTACACGATCTCATGGTCTAAGGAAAAGATATTTGACATTGGAAAACTCTAGCAAACGAACTATACGATCTTATGCTATGTTTAGGATTGGGTCTTGTCCATCACATTGTTCTCCTAATGATGTGATCCCGTTATCAACGACATCCAATGTCCATGGCCAGGAAACCATAACCATCTATTGATCAACGAGCTAGTCAACTAGAGGCTTACTAGGGACATGGTGTTGTCTATGTATCCACACATGTATCTGAGTTTCCTATCAATACAATTATAGCATGGATAATAAACGATTATCATTAACAAGGAAATATAATAATAATAACTAATTTATTATTGCCTCTAGGGCATATTTCCAACACTTTTATCATTAGTTACCTTGCTGTTTTTATATTTTCAGATTACAAATACTCATATCTACTATCCATATACCACTTGTATCACCATCTCTTCGCCGAACTAGTGCACCTATACAATTTACCATTGTATCGGGTGTGTTGGGGACACAAGAGACTCTTTGTTATTTGGTTGCAGGGTTGCTTGAGAGAGACCATCTTCATCCTACGCCTCCCACGGATTGATAAACCTTAGGTCATCCACTTGAGGAAAATTTGCTGATGTCCTACAAACCTCTGCACTTGGAGGCCCAACAACGTCTAGAAGAAGAAGGTTGTATAGTAGACATCAGTGACGGGGACGGTGACCAGAAAGTGTCTTGGAGTGAGAGTGAGAGTGTGGCAAGGGAGAGGAAATGGGCGGGATGGGGTATAGGATAAGGTGGTTTTAGCAGTAGCACGGGAAGCCAAGCAAGCGCTACAGCTAAAATTTTAGTTGTAACACGTTTTTGCAAACCGCGCTGCTACTAAAGCTAGACCCGGGTGGCCGTGTGGCTCACTTAGCAGTAGCGCCTAGCCAGTGAGCGTGCGCTACTGCTAAGTATTACCTGTAGCGCGCCTGCTTTACACGCGCTACTGCTAGTTAGCAGTAGCGCGTCCTTTTAACAAGCGCTACTGATAATGCTATGTGTATAAGGCTTTCCCTAGTAGTGGTGGGTTACTCTTCTTGACACGGCTCTGACCATGACTATGGAATTCGAGAAGGTGAGCACACCACAACCCCGACAGTAGCCTATCCCTACCCCAAGATGCGTCGCCTGAGGGCGGTGACCTCCTTCCCAGTCACCGCATCCCTAGAGCTGCGCCCGCGGCCCAATACTCATGTCCTGGCACCCCTCTCTTTCCACATTGGATCCGTAAGGATGATGCATGGCGGCGACCATATCGACCCAGAACCGTGCTCCTTGGGCACCCCTGTGATGATGCACGACAGAGACCGGATCAACCATTAGGTGTGTCGTTTTCAGAGGATGTTAGCCCAGCGGTGCGGCAGGCAAAATATCATGGTGGTGGGGAGATCGGGAGGATCATGATCATTTTTTGCGTGAGGCAAAGGGGGTAGGCTTTTTTTGCATGTTGGGAGGTGGGAGCGGATTAGTTCTTTCGTAGAGGGGGTCGAGGGGAGGGGAGTTGGACGTACCACGTACAATCCACAACCCCATTTAATAGTAGACATACTGTTCAAAAAACTTACTACTAATTATCTACATCACTATTAAGTGTCTGACTAGTTAATTAATTGCATTAATAGCTCGATTTCATAATTGATTTGGCGTGAAAAAGCCTACTTAAATAGACTTAATTAATTACACGCATAATTATTTGTCTATCAATTAGTTGCATTAATGGCCCGATTTCCAAATTGATTATGTGCTCAGCTTTTTATTTTCTTTGAACTAATGAATCAATTTCATAATTGATTTGGCGTGAAAAATTCCTACTTAAATAGACTTAATTAATAGCACGTGTAGTTAATTGTTTTCCTATTAGTTGCATTAATGACTTCATTTCCGGACTAACTTGATGTGGGATTTTTTTACTTAAATATATTTAATTAATTGCATGTTAATTAATTGTCTCGCTATTAATTGCATTAGTGAGTTGATTTTTCAAATTGATTCGGTGCTTGGTTTCTTTATTATTTTTGCATTAATACCTCGATTTCATAATTGATTCGGCGTGGATAAATCACAACTTAAGCAGACTTAATTAATTGCACACGTAGTTACTTGATTTCTAAATTTATTCGGTGCTTGTTATTATTATTATTATTATTGTTGTTGTTGTTGTTGTTGTTGTTGTTGTTGTTGTTGTTGTTGCATTAAAGGATGGGTACCGACGACATACAAACTCCCTTTTTAGGAGTAGAGATTTTAGGAGTAGAGAAGATTAAAATCACACCCTCTATATAAAACCTCGGCCAGAGGGATCCATGGCCATTGCCTCTCAATTCTCATACTTCATTTGAATTCCAGAAGTTGAAGAACAAACATGAGAGGGAGCAGTCTGGTGTGCGTGGCTACTCTCTTGTTCGTCGGGTGCCTTGCTGTGGTGGGACAATGTAAGCATAACACCGTCTTATCATTATTTTACATACATACATACATTGATGCCTTCAAATCTACAATTGTTGTAGAGGCATATGTACTGGCCGTACATTGTTGTGTTCTAACATGCATATTGCCGATGTGATAGGTCGTCTTGTGGCTACAAGAAGCAACCAAGAACATCCTCATGCCAACATAACGGCAAACGCTACCGCCGTGGATTCATCGCTGAATGAAAGCAAAATCACGTTGAAGTGGTGTGTGAGGAGGGACTGCGATCATCCAAAGGACCCGTTCGTCTGGAAAAACTGTTACTGCTGTGTCACGCAGCCGGGCAGTCCGTGTTGGCGTCATGTGAATGAATGCCAAGCAAATTGCCCATCGTGTCATCCTGATTGCCCGCCTGCATCAGCAATCGAGCTACACGCATAAATGAATGTATGCGTACTTGCGTCGTTAGTAATTTTATAAAGCTGGCCCGGGAAAGTCTTCATCAAATAAAGTACGTAGTGTGCTGCTCATGACCTCATTCATGTACGCAATATATATTTCACTCTAGTCTATCTATCTGTATATATATTTCAGGTTTGCATCATATCACACAGTAGACCGAATATATGCAACTTGTTTGCGGACAGTATATTATTTGCTTTGTCGCCGGATGTACGAAAACAAGGTGGTCATGGAGAATGATCCATGAAAAGTACTCCTATAGTATTATTTTTGAACTGCGATCCATGGAAAGTTATTCGGCCGGCGCTTCTGGCTGGACCGAGAGTCAGATTCCCATGCATGTTCGCGCAGTCATCTGCATATTTGAAATCGTTATATCCTGACCATCACTTCTCTTGGTGTCCACCTCAACCAAGCCAGTGCCCTCCCCCAGTTCCATCTGTTAGCCATAATCTTGACATGCAAGATTCGCGCGAAGAGGCAGGAGTGCTGTCCGGGTCATGGGTTAGTGGCCGCTGTGGTACGTGCATGGAGTCGGCTGCATGAAAGTAGTATAGTCAGTTGTGTGGGCATGCATGCTAGCCGCTGGCCAGGTCGTGTGTTACCGTTGGAGAAAATGATACTCGCGCGTGCATGCATGGCTGTTTGTTGCATGGCCGGTCGGATGCTGCGGACAGATTCCAACGAAGTTAGCCGGCCGTGCGTACTACTCCCTCCGTTCCAAATTACTCGTCGGAGGAAGTACGTGGGTAAGTAGCCGACTGTGCCGTGCGTGTGCTATTTAAGCAGAGAAGATGTAGTTCCAGTTGGCCGAGGAGTAGTAGCGGGAGTTATTCTTTAGATCTTGTACACTGCAAGGTGTTTAGAGGAGGAACTGTTTGTATATTTGTCATATTTTGCTTATTTATACATGATAGACACTTAGTTAGTCTTTCTTTCTATAAAAATAGGCACCGTTGCTTTAAAAAGTTTGATTTATCTTTCTAAGCATCTTCCTAAGCACCTAGCAGTGTTAAAGGCCTTAGGCATGTGTAGTCTCCCATGTATCTTGGTGTGAGTCGGAATAAAGTGAGGAGAAGATAACGGCTTATGTCATCGGTACGTATGGCGCCACAAATACTCGTATGCTCAAATTCATATCGAGTTTGTCTCTTTCCGTCAGGCGTTCATGTCGCTCGGGGCTGCTCGGCTTTCGTCGCCGGAGGGTAGCTCCAACATCCTCTGTTGCAAGCAATCAGCTTGAGATCACTTAGCAGGTTATCGAGCTAGTTTACCAGCGGACAGATCAGCGGAGGCACTGTTCGTGTATCTGCCATTGCTTACACCGCAATTTCATTGTAGAGGGAGACTGCATTTCTTCGAAAAAGGAATTATACCAGGTCACTACATCAAGCTATGTACACACTTATTTTTATTAAATTATTCAACAGAGTCTGATAGAACAAAGGAAAACGTTTAAAGTCAGCGTGCCGGCCAAACTTTCGGCCGGATCGCGCGTCACGCTGGCTCCAGCAAAACCACCCACTGCGTAGGACGTGTGCACGTGGTGGGCCTTGCACAACCGCCCTCTCTCTTATCCTTATCCTTTCCCTGGTCTTTCCTTTTGTCTTTCTTCTACCTCCAGCCATGACATGTTCTGTTGTCTACAGCCACGATTTTTCTCTCTCATCCACGCTGCTCACGAACCACTGCAAGCTTCCCTCACCGGCGGCCATGTTTGCTGCGACCAACAGCTGCCGGTGGTGGAGAGGGAGGGCTCCGGTGCTACAACCTGTAGTTTTTTGGCTGCAACCGGAGTCTGAAGATGCTGGAACCAGAGGCCACGCTTGCTGCAACCAGTAGCTGCCGGCGACAAAGACGACGAGCTCCGGACAAGAGAAATCAGATGTTACAACCAGTGCACATCGGAGCTACAACCGTCAACGCCAAATGCTACGCCTGGTGGCATTTTTTGTTGGAACCCGAGGAAGAATGGGCTTCGATGGACGTGTGTCAGAGCTGCAACCAGTACTGTAAAATGCTACATCCAGCAACCAAAAAAGCTACATCCTGCTTTGAAAAAAGCTTCAATGGATACGGGATAGCTGAAGGTCGGCCACCACACAGCGCAAAAAGCTGCAACCGGCAGCGAGAAAGCTACAACCGGCTTCAAAAAAAGTTTCAAACAGATACGGGGTAGTTGGAGGTCGACCACCGCACAGCCGAAAAAAGTTGCAACCGGCCACGAGAAAAGCTATACAAGCCGCTTCTAAAAAAGCTTCAAACAGAAAATGGTCGCTAACAATGGCGAGCGGCAAACGATGAAGCTGCGTGACGGTGCTGCAATGGGCGCATGACAAGCTACGACAGCGGCCGATGGCGATGCTGGAACCCTCACCCCGGAGGTGCTGCAACCAAGGGGTGTGAGACACATCGAGATGCAAAGGCGGAGCTGCATCCGGGGAGCGGCACCGGCGAGCGGCGACGGTGAGCAGCCCCGACAAGCTGCAGCGCCCCGGCGAGCTGCGACGGCGAGCGGCCCCGGTGAGCTGCAACGGGGCGGCCAAGGGCGACACCGGGATGCTGACCTGTGGATTTCTTTCTTTTTTTTGTTCTCGCGCACATCTAGAAGGGAGGAAGACGACCTGGGTCGCAGGGGCAATCTCGCGCGTTTATGCGGGTAGATCCGACGCCTGGCAGCAGACCGGCCCAAATTTGGGCCGGCGCGCCAGCGCCTAACAACGCCCAAATCCATATATCAACCCAAAGCCAATTTTTGACGATCTCTGTCGCTACCCCTACTAGTTTGATGATGTGCACTGACGCACCAACGCACACCATCAAATCTGATGGCCTCACCAAGCCAACCTACACCGAGTCGAGAGCACCAAACGGTGTAGCAGACCCTTAGCGCACATCGCATGTGCACCCCCTAGAATGTGCCGCCACCACGACGCCAGATAGCGCCACCATTCCACGGGCGTCCATCAACATGCCTCCCTCACCGATGTCGATGCGCTAGAAGCTACACCGCTCCACCTTGGCCACCGTGCGAGTGAAGGAAATATGCCCTAGAGGCAATAATAAAGTTATTATTTATTTCCTTATATCATGATAAATGTTTATTATTCATGCTAGAATTTTATTAACCGGAAACTTAGTACATGTGTGAATACATAGACAAACAGAGTGTCACTACTATGCCTCTACTTGACTAGCTCATTGAATCAAAGATGGTTAAGTTTCCTAGCCATAGACATGAGTTTTCATTTAATTAACAGGATCACATCATTAGAGAATGATGTGATTGACTTGACCCATTCCGTTAGTTTAGCACTTGATCGTTTTAGTTTACTGCTATTGCTTTCTTCAGGACTTATACATGTTCCTATGACTATGAGATTATGCAACTCTCGAGTACCGGAGGAACACTTTGTGTGCTACCAAACATCACAACGTAACTGGGTGATTATAAATGTGTTCTATAGGTGTCTCCGATGGTACTTGTTGAGTTGGCATAGATCGAGATTAGGATTTGTCACTCCGATTGTCAGAGAGGTATCTCTGGGCCCTCTCGGTAATGCACATCACTATAAGCCTTGCAAGGAATGCAACTAATGAGTTAGTTGCGGGATGATGCATTACGGAATGAGTAAAGAGACTTGCCGGTAACGAGATTGAGCTAGGTATTGAGATAACGACAATTGAATCTCGGGCAAGTAACATACCGATGACAAAGGGAACAACGTATGTTGTTATGCGGTTTGACCGATAAAGATCTTCGTAGAATATGTAGGAGCCAATATGAGCATACAGGTTCCGCTATTGGTTATTGACCGGAGACATGTCTCGGTCATGTCTACATAGTTCTTGAACCCGTAGGGTCCGCACGCTTAACATTCGGTATTATGAGTTTATGTGATTTGATGTACCGAAGGTAGTTCGGAGTCCCGGATGTGATCACGGACATGACGAGGAGTCTCGAAATGGTCGAGACATAAAGATTGATCTATTGGACGACTATATTCGGATACCGGAAGTGTTCCGGGTGATTTCGGAGAAACCTGGAGTGCCGGAGGCTTACCGGAACCCTCCCCCCCCCCCCCCCCGGAGAAGTAATGGGCCACATGGGTTGTAGTGGAGAGAGAGGGCCGGCCAGGGCATGCCGCGCGCCCCCTCCCCCCTCTGGTCCGAATTGGACTAGGGAAGGGGGGCGGCGCCCCCCTTTCCTTCTCCCTCTCCTCCTTCCTTTCCCCTTCCTAGTAGTAGTAGGAAAGGGGAGTCCTACTCCTACTAGGAGTAGGACTCCTCCTCCTGGCACACCCTGCAAGGGCCGGCCGGCCTCCCCCTTGCTCCTTTATATACGGGGACAGGGGGCACCCTAGGACAAACAAGTTGATTGTTCCAAGTCGTGTGCAGTGCTCCCTTCCACCATAATCCACCCCGATCATATCGTAGCGGTGCTTAGGCGAAGCCCTGCGTCGATTGCAGCATCATCACCGTCATCACGCCGTCGTGCTGACGGAACTCTCCTGTGAAGCTCTGCTGGATCGGAGTTCGTGGGACGTCATCGAGCTGAACGTGTGCTGAACTCGGAGGTGTCGTACGTTCGCTACTTGGATCGGTCGGATCGTGAAGACAAACGACTACATCAACCATATTCTCATAACGCTTCCGCTTATGGTATGCACGGGTACGTGGACGATACTCTCCTGTCTCGTTGCTATACATCACCATGATCTTGCGTGTGCGTAGGATTTTTTTTTGAAATTACTACGTTCTCCCAACAGTGGCATCCAAGCCAGGTTTATGTGTAGATGTTATATGCACGAGTAGAACACAAAGGAGTTATGGGCGTGGGCATATACATATTGATTGCCGTCACTAGTTGATTCTTAATTCAGCGGCATTGTTGGATGAAGCGGCCCAGACCGACATTACGCGTACGCTCATGCGAGACTGGTTCTACCGACGTGCTTCACACACAAGTGGCTAGTGGGTGTCTGTTTCTCCAGCTTTAGTTGAATCGGATTCATTGAACAAGGTTCTTTCTGAAGATCAAAAAGCAATCACTATACCGCGTTGTGGTTTTTGATGCGTAGGTAAAAACGGTTCTTGCTCATCCCATAGCAGCCAAGTAAAACTTGCAACAACAAAGTAGAGGACGTCTAACTTGTTTTTGCTAAGCATGTTGTGATGTGATATGGTCAAGACATGATGCTAAATTTTATTGTATGAGATGATCATGTTTTGTTAAAGTTATCGGCAACTGACAGAAGCCTTATGATTGTCTCTTTATTGCATAAGATGCAAGTGCCATGTAATTGCTTTACTTTATCGCTACGCGATAGCAATAGTTGCAAAAGCAATAGTTGGCGAGACGACCATGTGACGCCACATTGATAGAGATCAAGATGATGGAGATCATGGTGTCATGCCGGTGACGATAGACATCATGACGGTACTTTAGAGATGGAGATCAAAGGCGCAAGATGATCATGGCCATATCATGTCACATATTTTTTTAAACTTTTTTTGTTGTTTCCTTATTTTAATTTGAACTTATTAGTTATTCTAAGAATGAGAATCTGAGGTTTTTATAAACTTTGAACTTCTCTGTTATTTTAATTTGAACTTCTTAGCTTTATTCTTTCGTAACGAGGAAAATCGAGTTTTTTGAACTTCTTTGTTTAAAATTTTGAACTTCTTGGTTTTTATTTTTTAATAATGTGAAAAATCTTATTTTTTATTGACATCGAACTTCACCATTTTTTAAATTTGAACTTCTTAGTTTTATTGGTTAGTAACAGGGAAAATGCTTTTTTATATAAACGTGATACCGCGCCATTATTTTAATTTGAACTTCTAGTTTTTAGAGAGGGAAAATCAGCTTTTATATAATCTTTTGAAATGCGCCTCTTTTTAATTTGACATTCTCTGGGTTTCTTTACAAACGGGGAAAATCCGTTATAAAGATTTTTGAACTGCCTTTTTTAACTTCTTGCTCAATTTTTTTAACTTCCAAATTTGTCTTTTAGATATTAAAAACATCATTTTTTTAATGTTGACCTGCTTCGGTTTTTAAATTTGAACTTCTTATAGAATTTTGTCGTGACATTTTATGCATTTTTTGCTTTTCGGTGAAATGGCTTAGGCGGTCCCTTTTTCATTTGATGGTTTTTCTTCTGTACCACGTGAACTTCGGAATTTCTCAAACATGAACTTCGCGTGCTATTAATTTTTTTTCATGAAACTCCATATATTTTATTCTTTGAATTCCATGATTTTTTTTTGTTTACATTTTTTGTTTAAACTTCGAAGTTTGTTACATCTGAACTTTCGAAATCACACCTTTTTACACACACATTTTCCCTTGGTTCCAAATGTGCAAAAACAATAGGAAAATTTGGGTCAATTCTCATAAGCAATAGGACAAACATTTAGAGGGCATCCATAATAGTTTTTTTGTTCTATTTTGTTCGACTTGCCAGGAGTAACTTGCTCGGCCTGACATGGGTTGTCTACAACCACGAGTTATTTTCGTCATATCTCGAACTTTGAAAAATGAAAACAGCGATGACTGTATCTCACATAGTGTCAAAACAAACAAAAAAGATGAATGTGTCTCACAGAGAGCACAACAGAGCATTGCGGCCAGTGCAGAACACACATCGCACGCGCACTAAGAGGAGGGCCACCGGCTTGAGCGTAAGATGCATCAGAACATGGATTGCCGGAGTTCTCGCCGTAGGCAAGAGCAAGGCAGGGGTCTCCAAGCACGCATCCGTCTCATCACCCTTTTTCTTCTTCCCCTCAAAATCCCTTTTTTGTCTTCCTTCATCAGAATGGAGCCTGGTGTCGCCGGCGAGGATCTCACGGCCGCGGGGGGAGGGAGCTTGTGGAGGACCGGAATGGGTGGGTGTGCTGCAAGAAGTGGTTGCAGCACGATGGCATGGGGCCACTGGCAAAAGGACAAGAAGTTCAGAGCGGCAGGGCTGTAAGGTCACCTCCTCCATTGATGCGCTTAGAAGCGGGAATCCGCGGTGAGTTATGGTAGGACGTGGTGCAGAGGCATCGCGGCAGGAGAAATCCATGGCATCAAGGAATAGGCGACGGGAACAGGAGACGGTTGGAGGAGGCTGGCAGTGCGAGATCTTGGATGCTGGCGGTGCCACGGGGTGCTGGTAGGGGGACGGCCCTGGTTTCCATTGGGGCCCGGCGATGCGCGGGGCGGCGGTTGGCACGCTGGGGCAGGGGGTTGGCGGCGGCGGGTGGCGCGCTGTGGCCGGGGGTGGGCGGCGACGTGTGGCGCGTTGGGGCCGGGGGTGGGCGGCAGCGGGAGGCAAGCTGGGACCGGCGGCGGGAGGTGCGCTGGGGCTGGTGGTGGGCGGCTGCGGGAGGCGCGTTAGGGACGGCGGTGGGCGGCGGCGGGAGGCGCGTTGGGGCCGGCGGTGGGCGGCGGCTGGAGGCGAGCTGGGGCCAGCGGTGGGCGGCGGGTGTGTTGGAAATATGCCCTAGAGGCAATAATAAATTAGTTATCATTATATTTCCTTGTTCATGATAATCGTTTATTATCCATGCTATAATTGTATTGATAGGAAACTCAGATACATGTGTGGATACATAGACAACACCATGTCCCTAGTAAGCCTCTAGTTGACTAGCTCGTTGATCAATAGATGGTTACGGTTTCCTAACCATGGACATTGGATGTCATTGATAATGGGATCACATCATTAGGAGAATGATGTGATGGATAAAGACCCAATCCTAAGCCTAGCACAAGATCATGTAGTTCATATGCTAAAGCTTTTCTAATGTCAAGTATCATTTCCTTAGACCATGAGATCGTGCAACTCCCGGATACCGTAGGAGTGCTTTGGGTGTGCCAAACGTCACAACGTAACTGGGTGGCTATAAAGGTACACTACAGGTATCTCCGAAAGTGTCTGTTGGGTTGGCACGAATCGAGACTGGGATTTATCACTCCGTGTAAACGGATAGGTATCTCTGGGCCCACTCGGTAGGACATCATCATAATGTGCACAATGTGATCAAGGAGTTGATCACAGGATGATGTGTTACGAAACGAGTAAAGAGACTTGCCGGTAACGAGATTGAACAAGGTATCAGGATACCGACGATCGAATCTCGGGCAAGTATCGTACCGCTAGACAAAGGGAATTGTATACGGGATTGATTAAGTCCTTGACATCGTGGTTCATCCGATGAGATCATCGTGGAACATGTGGGAGCCAACATGGGTATCCAGATCCCGCTGCTGATTATTGACCGGGGAGTCATCTCGGTCATGTCTGCATGTCTCCCGAACCCGTAGGGTCTACACACTTAAGGTTCGGTGACGCTAGGGTTGTAGGGATATGTATATGCAGTAACCCGAATGTTGTTCGGAGTCCCGGATGAGATCCTGGACGTCACGAGGAGTTCCGGAATGGTCCGGAGGTAAAGAATTATATATAGGAAGTGCTATTTCGGGCATCGGGACAAGTTTCAGGGTCACCGGTATTGTACCGGGACCATCGGAAGGGTCCCGGGGGTCCACCGGGTGGGGCCACCTGCCTCGGGGGGGCCACATGGGCTGTAGGGGGTGCGCCTTGGCCTATATGGGCCAAGGGCACCAGCCCAAAGAGGCCCATGCGCCTAGGGTTCATGGAAGGGAAGAGTCCCAAAGGGGGAAGGCACCTCCTAGGTGCCTTGGGGAGGAGGGATTCCTCCCTTTGGCCGCACCCCCTAGGAGATTGGATCTCCTAGGGCCGGCGCCCCCCCCCTTGGACTCCCTATATATAGTGGGGAAAGGAGGGCCTCTAGACCACGCCTTTGGTGCCTCCCTCTCCCTCTCCAACACATCCTCCTCCTCCATAGAGCTTGGCGAAGCCCTGCCGGAGTACTGCAGCTCCATCACCACCACGCCGTCGTGCTGCTGCTGGAGCCATCTCCATCAACCTCTCCTCCCCCCCCCTTGCTGGATCAAGAAGGAGGAGACGTCGCTGCTCCGTACGTGTGTTGAACGCGGAGGTGCCGTCCGTTCGGCGCTAGGATCATCGGTGATTTGGATCACGACGAGTACGACTCCATCAACCCCGTTCTCTTGAACGCTTCCGCGCGCGATCTACAAGGGTATGTAGATCCACTCCTCCCTCGTTGCTAGATGACTCCATAGATAGATCTTGGTGACACATAGGAAAATTTTGAATTTATGCTACGTTCCCCAACAGTGGCATCATGAGCTAGGTCTATGCGTAGTTTCTATGCACGAGTAGAACACAAAGTAGTTGTGGGCGTTGATTTTGTTCAATATGCTTACCGTTACTAGTCCAATCTTGATTCGGTGGCATTGTGGGATGAAGCGGCCCGGACCGACCTTACACGTATTCTTACGTGAGACTGGTTCCACCGACTGACATGCACTAGTTGCATAAGGTGGCTAGCGGGTGTCTGTCTCTCCCACTTTAGTCGGATCGGATTCGATGAAAAGGGTCCTTATGAAGGGTAAATAGCAATTGGCATATCACGTTGTGGTTTTTGCGTAGGTAAGAAACGTTCTTGCTAGAAACCCATAGCAGCCACGTAGAACATGCAAACAACAATTAGAGGACGTCTAACTTGTTTTTGCAGGGTATGCTATGTGATGTGATATGGCCAAAAGGATGTGATGAATGATATATGTGATGTATGAGATTGATCATGTTCTTGTAATAGGAATCACGACTTGCATGTCGATGAGTATGACAACCGGCAGGAGCCATAGGAGTTGTCTTAATTTATTTATGACCTGCGTGTCAACATAAACGTCATGTAATTACTTTACTTTAATGCTAACCGTTAGCTGTAGTAGTAGAAGTAATAGTTAACGAGACAACTTCATGAAGACACGATGATGGAGATCATGGTGTCATGCCGGTGACGATGATGATCATGGAGCCCCGAAGATGGAGATCAAAAGGAGCAAAGTGATGATGGCCATATCATGTCACTATTTGATTGCATATGATGTTTATCATGTTTATACATCTTATTTGCTTAGAACGACGGTAGTAAATAAGATGATCCCTCATTAAAATTTCAAGAAAGTGTTCCCCCTAACTGTGCACCGTTGCGAAAGTTCGTCGTTTCGAAGCACCACGTGATGATCGGGTGTGATAGATTCTTACGTTCGAATACAACGGGTCTTGACGAGCCTAGCATGTACAGACATGGCCTCGGAACACATGCGAAACACTTAGGTTAACTTGACGAGCCTAGCATGTACAGACATGGCCTCGGAACACAAGAGACCGAAAGGTCGAGCATGAGTCGTATAGAAGATACGATCAACATGAAGATGTTCACCGATGTTGACTAGTCCGTCTCACGTGATGATCGGACACGGCCTAGTTGACTCGGATCATGTAATCACTTAGATGACTAGAGGGATGTCTATCTGAGTGGGAGTTCATAAGATGAACTTAATTATCCTGAACATAGTCAAAAGGTCTTCGCAAATTATGTCGTAGCTCGCGCTTCAGTTCTACTGTTTAGTTATGTTCCTAGAGAAAATTTAGTTGAAAGTTGATAGTAGCAATTATGCGGACTAGGTCCGTAAACTGAGGATTGTCCTCATTGCTTCATAGAAGGCTTATGTCCTTAATGCACCGCTCAGTGTGCTGAACCTCGAACGTTGTCTATGGATGTTGCGAACATCTGACATACACATTTTGATAACTACGTGATAGTTCAGTTAAACGGCTTAGAGTTGAGGCACCGAAGACATTTTTGAAACGTCGCGAAACATATGAGATGTTTCGAGGGATGAAATTGGGATTTCAGGCTCGTGCCCACGTCAAGAGGTATAAGACCTCCGACGATTTTCTTAGCCTGCAAACTAAGGGAGAAAAGCTCAATTGTTGAACTTGTGCTCAGATTGTCTGAGTACAACAATCGCTTGAATCGAGTGGGAGTTGATCTTCCAGATGAAATAGTGATGGTTCTCCGAAGTCATTACCACCAAGCTGCTTGAGCTTCGTGATGAACTATAATATATCAGGGACATATATGATGATCCTTGAGATATTCGCGATGTTTGACACCACAAAAGTAGAGATCAAGAAGGAGCATCAATTGTTGATGGTTGGTGAAACCACTAGTTTCAAGAAGGGCAAGGGCAAAAAGGGATGCTTCATGAAACGGCAAATCAGCTGCTGCTCTAGTGAAGAAACCCAAAGTTGAACCCAAGCCTGAGACTAAGTGCTTCTGTAATAAGGGGTATAGTCACTGAAGCAGAACCACCCTAGATACTTGGTAGATGAGAAGGCTGGCAAGGTTGACAGAAGTATATTGGATATGCATTATAATGTGTACTTTACTAGTACTCCTAGTAGCACCAGGTTATTAGATACCGGTTCGGTTGCTAAGTGTTAGTAACTCGAAACAAAAGGCTACGGAATAAACGGAGAATAGCTAAAAGGTGAGATGACGATATGTGTTGGAAGTACTTCCAAGGTTGATCAAATATCGTACGCTCCCTCTACCATCGATATTGGTGTTTGCGTTGAGCATAGACATGATTGGATTATGTCTATCGCGATACGGTTATTCATTTAAGGAGAATAATGGCTACTCTGTTTATTTGAATAATACCATCCCGATCGTAGTGATACACATGTTCATGCCAAAAGATATAAGATAGTAATGATAGTACCACCTACTTGTGGCACTGCCACGTAAAGTCATATCGGTATAAAACGCATGAAGAAGCTCCATGTTGATGGATCTTTGGGCTCACTCGTTTTTGAAAAGTTTGAGACATGCAAACCATGTCTGTTGGTGTATATGCATGAAGAAACTCCATGCAAATGGACCGTTTGGACTCACTTGATTTTGAATCACTTGAGACATGCAAATCATACCACATGGGCAAGATGACTGAAAGCCTCGTTTTCAGTAAAATGGAACTAGAAAGCAACTTGTTGGAAGTAATACATTTTGATGTGTGCAATCCAATGAGTGCTGAGGCATGTAGTGGATATCGTTATGTTCTTACTTCACAGATTATTTGAGTAGATGTTGAGTATATTTACTTGATGAATCACGAGTCTGAATTATTGAAAGGTTCAAGTAATTTCAGGGTGAAGTTGAAAGATCATCGTGACAAGAGGATAAAATATCTATGATATGATCATAGAGATGAATATCTGAATTACGAGTTTGGCATAGAATTAAGACATTGTGGAAATTGTTTCACAACTAATACAGCCTGGAACACCATAGTGTGATGGTGTGTCCGAACATCATAACTGCACCCTATTGGATATGATGCATACCATGATGTCTCTTATCGAATTACCACGATAGTTTATGGGTTAGGCATTAAAGACAACCACATTCACTTTAAATAGGGCACCACGTAATTCCGATGAGATGACACCATATGAACTATGGTTTAGAGAAACCTAAGCTGTCATTTCTTAGAAGTTTGGGGCTGCGACGCTTATGTGAAAAAGTTTCAGGCTGATAAGCTCGAACCCAAAGCAGATAAATGCATCTTCATAGGACACCCAAAACAGTTGGGTATACCTCCTGTCTCAGATCCGAAAGCAATAAGGGATTGTTTCTAGAATCGGGTCCTTTCTCGAGGAAAAGTTTCTCTCGAAAGAATTGAGTGGGAGGATGGTGGAGACTTGATGAGGTTATTGAACCGTCTCTTCAACTAGTGTGTGGCAGGGCACGGGAGTTGTTCCTGTGGCACCTACACCAATTGAAGTGGAAGCTTATGATAGTGATCATGAAACTTCAGATCAAGTCACTACCAAACCTCGTGGGATGACAAGGATGCGTACTACTTCAGAGTGGTACGTAATCCTGTCTTGGAAGTCATGTTGCTAGACAACAATGAACCTACGAGCTATGGAGAAGCGATGGTGGGCCTGGATTCCAAAATGGCTCGAGGCCATATAATCCGAGAGAGGATCCATATATGAAAACAAAGTGTAGACTTTGGGAGAACTACTTGTTGGTCGTAAGGCTGTTAGGTACATATGAATTTTAAAAGGAAGACGGACAATGATGGTAGGTATCACCATTAAGAAAGCTCGACTTGTCGTTAAGATGTTTTCCGACAAGCTCAAGGAGTTGACTGCGATGAGACGTTCTCACTCGTAGCGATGCTAAGAGTCTGTTGGAATTATATTAGCAATTACTGCATTATTTGTGAAATCTTGCAGATAGGATGCCAAAAACCATTGTTTCCTCGACGATTTTTGAGGAAAGGTTGTATGTGATACAACCGGAAGGTTTTGTTAATCCTGAAAGATGCTAATAAGTATGCAAAGCTCCAACAATCCTTCTAAGGACTGGAGTAAGCATCTCGGAGTTGGAATGTATGCTTTGATAAGATGATCAAAGTTTTGGGTGTATACAAAGTTTATGAGAAACTTGTATTTCCAAAGAAGTGAGTGGGAGCACTATAGAATTTCTGATAAATATATGTTGACATATTGTTGATCAGAAATGACGTAGAATTTCTGGAAAGCATATAGGGTTATTTGGAAAGTATTTTTCAATGGAAAGCCTGGATTAAGCTACTTGAACATTGAGCATCAAGATCTATAAGGATAGATCAAAACGCTTAATGGTACTTTCAAATGAGCACATACCTTGACATGATCTTGAAGGTGTTCAAGATGGACCAGTCAAAGAAGGAGTTCTTGCCTGAGTTGTAAGGTATGAAGTTAAGACTTAAAGCTCGACCACGGCAGAAGAAAGAGGAAGGACGAAGGTCGTCCCTATGCTTTTGTCATAGGCTCTACAGTATGCTATGCTATGTACCGCACCTGAAATGTGCCTTGCCATGAGTCAGTCAAGGGGTACAAGAGTGATCCAAGAATGGATCACAAGACAGCGGTCAAAGTTATCCTTAGTAACTAGTGGACTAAGGAATTTTCTCGATTATGGAGGTGGTAAAAGAGTTCGTCGTAAAGGGTTACGCCGATGCAAACTTTGACACTAATCCAGATTATTCTGAGTAGTAGACTGGATTCGTATAGTAGAACAGTTATTTGGAATAGCTCCAAATAGAACGTGGTAGCTGCATCTACAAGATGACATAGAGATTTGCGAAGTACATACGGATCTGAAAGATTCGGACCCGTTGACTATAACATCTCTCACAAGCATAACATGATCAAACCCAGAACTCATCGAGTGTTAATCACATGGTAATGTGAACTAGATTATTGACTCTAGTAAACTCTTTGGGTGTTAGTCATATGGGGATGTGACCTTGAGTGTTAATCACATAGCGATGTGAACTGGATTATTGACTCTAGTGCAAGTGGGAGACTGTTGGAAATATGCCCTAGAGGCAATAATAAATTAGTTATTATTATATTTCCTTGTTCATGATAATCGTTTATTATCCATGCTATAATTGTATTGATAGGAAACTCAGATACATGTGTGGATACATAGACAACACCATGTCCCTAGTAAGCCTCTAGTTAACTAGCTCGTTGATCAATAGATGGTTACGGTTTCCTAACCATGGACATTGGATGTCAATGATAACAGGATCACATCATTAGGAGAATGATGTGATGGACAAAGACCCAATCCTAAGCCTAGCACAAGATCATGTAGTTCGTATGCTAAAGCTTTTCTAATGTCAAGTATCATTTCCTTAGACCATGAGGTTGTGCAACTCCCGGATACCGTAGGAGTGCTTTGGGTGTGCCAAACGTCACAACGTAACTGGGTGGCTATAAAGGTACACTACAGGTATCTCCGAAAGTGTTTGTTGGGTTGGCACGAATCGAGACTGGGATTTGTCACTCCGTGTAAACGGAGAGGTATCTCTGGGCCCACTCGGTAGGACATCATCATAATGTGCACAATGTGATCAAGGAGTTGATCACAGGATGATGTGTTATGAAACGAGTAAAGAGACTTGCCGGTAATGAGATTGAACAAGGTATCGGGATACCGACGATCGAATCTCGGGCAAGTATCGTACCGCTAGACAAAGGGAATTGTATATGGGATTGATTAAGTCCTTGACATCGTGGTTCATCCGATGAGATCATCGTGGAACATGTGGGAGCCAACATGGGTATCCAGATCCCGCTGTTGGTTATTGACCGGAGAGTCATCTCGGTCATGTCTGCATGTCTCCCGAACCCGTAGGGTCTACACACTTAAGGTTCGGTGACGCTAGGGTTGTAGGGATATGTATATGCAGTAACCCGAATGTTTTTTGGAGTCCCGGATGAGATCCCGGACGTCACGAGGAGTTCCGGAATGGTCCGGAGGTAAAGAATTATATATAGGAAGTGCTATTTCGGGCATCGGGACAAGTTTCGGGGTCACCGGTATTGTACCGGGACCACCGGAAGGGTCCCGGGGGTCCACCGGGTGGGGCCACCTGCCCCGGGGGGGCACATGGGCTGTAGGGGGTGCGCCTTGGCCTATGTGGGCCAAGGGCACCAGCCCCAAGAGGCCCATGCGCCTAGGGTTCAAGGAAGGGAAGAGTCCCAAAGGGGGAAGGCACCTCCTAGGTGCCTTGGGGAGGAGGGATTCCTCCCTTTGGCCGCACCCCCTAGGAGATTGGATCTCCTAGGGCCGGCGCCCCCCCCCCCTTGGACTCCCTATATATAGTGGGGAAAGGAGGGCCTCTAGACCACGCCTTTGGTGCCTCCCTCTCCCTCTCCAACACATCCTCCTCCTCCATAGAGCTTGGCGAAGCCCTGCCGGAGTACTGCAGCTCCATCACCACCACGCCGTCGTGCTGCTGCTGGAGCCATCTCCATCAACCTCTCCTCCCCTCCCCCTTGCTGGATCAAGAAGGAGGAGACGTCGCTGCTCCGTACGTGTGTTGAACGCGGAGGTGCCGTCCGTTCGGCGCTAGGATCATCGGTGATTTGGATCACGACGAGTACGACTCCATCAACCCCGTTCTCTTGAACGCTTCCGCGCGCGATCTACAAGGGTATGTAGATCCACTCCTCCCTCGTTGCTAGATGACTCCATAGATAGATCTTGGTGACACGTAGGAAAATTTTGAATTTATGCTACGTTCCCCAACAGGGTGGCACTGACAGCGGGAGGATTGGGGCAGAGAGCAGTGCGAGAGGTGGCGGTGGTTGAAGGTCATGACATGGTGACTGGGCCGATCAGAGTGGTTTGATGGACCGGTCAGGTTGCTTGTTTTGTGTTTTCGGATCTCGGAAACATGTGATCGGGCCCTTATAGGGCTGACTGTGATCCAAATAACTATTCTGTTGTTATATATATATATATATATATATATATATATATATATATATATATATATATATATATATATATAGGGATTGACTATTCGTCACTCTGGGTGATGAATAGTTATTCTTCATCATCCTCTATTTTACCATCAGTGGACTCTAATTTTACGTTATGTAAATTTTGCCTTATTTCCAAAGTAAAAAGAGACTATAAGAAAATATATAATCGTCGAAAAAAATATTTTATGTGATGTAAAATTACAAATGTAAAAACATAATGTAAAATACACATAAACTGTAAATTTTCTTGTCTTATGACCTATATTTTTTTTCTTATGCCAAATTTTACGTTGTGAATCAATAGGAATGTAACTATTTGAATTCCAAACGTAATTTAATTATGAAATGATCATAAGATTACCTCGGATGAAGAATAACTTATTCTGCACCCTGGGTGATGAATAGTAACACTATATATATCGCTTTGTATATATATATATATATATATATATATATATATATATATACACACACACAAAGCGATATTATTTTAGTAATCTAAAACAACTTATATTCGTTTTTTTCGTGAAAAACATCTCATATTTGTTGACAGAGGGAGTAGTAAATTATCATATCAAAATGTCCCTGCATTTATGGCTATAACAAAATCCAAGATAAATATAATCACAACAATCATTTTTGTGCATGAATAATTCAGTTTTTCTACAATTAGATTATGTGATGCAAATCTAAATCTATATCTCTAATTTCTCTATTGAGGGTAGAAATAGTACACACAATCTCATTGTACAGTTTTGAAACCTTTTTCAAGAAATGAGCAAAACTAAATGGCAATCACATTAAGTTAAAAATTAAAATAGATATGCTTTGGTACACTTTGGCACATCCCTTAAAAAGTTGCACAGATCTCAATCCATTCAGTGGCAGTACAAATTGAAGAGCTAATTTATTGGATCAAAAAGGACAATATGGTCATCTCCCATGCAAGACGATGGTCGCAACAAGCACGTTGAAAAACTCACAGCCTACGGTAGACGCTGGGCGTACCTGCGTGCCACGTGGCCACATTGCCGTACTTGATGGCACCATGACGATACACACGGCTGCAACCCTAGCCACCGCCAAGAGAGGCCAGTCTTCCAGCGCCGTCCTCCGGCGGCCCCTCTCTACCGGCGACCTCGGTCGTTGGTGGTGAGGGGGGTCGCCGGATCCACGTGGTGTGGATCGTTTTTACTCTCTTGTAGTCTAGGTTTTTAGGTTGTTCATCGCTTTGGCTTCGGCGATGGCGATGACAGCGCTGAATAAAGATTCTTCGAATCCTTTTCAACGAGGCCATTGGTCCTATGGTTGGGAATGGATTTGGAAACTAGTCTGTTCAAGTAAGGATGGCGTGGCAGTGGCGGCATCCTCGTGGTGGACAGTGTCCTCGGGCTCCGCCGTTGCGACGGTGTTTGCTCCAGCGTAGGTGCGGAGCTTGGGAGGTAGTCCAGGAGCGGATGCAGATTGTGATCTGCATCGATGACATCTGGAAGACGGAACGTGTTCTGAGTTTGTGGTTCGTGGATGGCAGGTATGGTTTCCTCCTTCGGCGTTTTAGTCGTGGTGGAGTTCCAGATCTGGAGTTCGTGGCGTGTCCGGGTTGTTGCTCCGGTCTGATTCGTTCAACGGCAAAGACTTCACTTTTGGTGAGCCACCTTGGAGGTCCGCAAAGCTGCATATCAGCTATGGAGCTGCATCGAGTTCGGGTGAGGAGGTGATCCGTTATTCTTTTCTTCGGTGGCCGTCGTGGTGATGCCGGGGGCAGATGACGGGCGTTGGTGTCAAACTCAGAGATGTTTTGCTATCTTTTCAGTTTTGTTATGTCAATATTTACGCAACTTGTATTTTGATCTTTATAATATGAATGAGACATGTGTTACCATGTAAAAAAAGACTAAGCAAAGATTTGCTTGAACCGCAGACGGTTGCCTGCATGGCAACACGCCATGCATGTGGGGATTCCGTGGCCGTCACTAATGGCAGCATAATGTCGGCCACCGGGAACCACCCACCTCCATGCATGACGTCGCACTCGCACACATCTATCTGCTGCCGCGTTCATCTTCACAGCCAACGCGGCCTTCACCTCCAAACCCTAGCGGTAGTTCATATTTGAGTGCATGGCCATTGCGCAAGACAGATCTTTATAAATACTATCCCCTCTGTTTCAAAATAAGTATCTCAACTTTATACTAACTCCGGTATAAAATTATACTAAGCTTGATACAGTTATTTTGGGATGGAGGGAGTACATAGTATGGTTATTAGTAAAACGGTATACATATGTGCATGCATTTCAGAGGTTTTTGCTTCTGATGATATTGTTTAATTCCACTCACTCCCACACATGGAGTTTTTGTTGTTGTGGTTCCTTTCGTGGTTGTAAGAGCATCTACATAGCCGGGCGCCCCAAACCTGTCTCAAACGTCCGGGCGGACGGCCGGGTCATAAAAATTCAACTCAGGCGGGCTCCTTAAATAGGCCTCAAACGCCTGGGCTGATCGGCACCCTTCATGTCTAGCCCAAATTTGAGGCGGATATGAAGGCGCCTAAGCGCGCCCGCCACGTCGGACCCGACAGCCCTACCCCACCGCATATTGCATTAAATCCACCAAACCCTTCCTCCTCCTCCCGCCTCCCTCCTATCTTTCCCTTGCCCAAGCCCTGGCCCTCCTCCACCCTTGCTCCCCATCCTCACCACCTGTCCCAATCCGCCGCCCTACATGTCGTCCAACCCGTCCCCGACCGCCACGACGTAGACTGCGTACGCCTTGAAATTGAGAGGGGAAAATCGAGTTGGAGAAGCAAGAGGCGGCGATCAAATGGGAGATCGAGAAGGTGAAGACACTTGGAGAGATCGAGCTTGAGAAGGAAAGGTTGCATCTCGCATGGAAAGCGGAGGGTGTGAAGATCATATGTTGGCGGACGAAACCTCTTGGATGAGCATGCAAAGAAGTGATTTGCGGAAAAGATGAAGGAGATCAACGAGCGTAGGAACTACGAGCGGCGAGGGAGGCTGCGGCAGCAACGGAGCATGTGGGAAATATGCAGGCAGAGCAGGACGCGAGGATGGCCTCGGAGCAGGTGCCATGGATGGCGTCCGACACACACGGACTCTGCCGCCACCACACACACCACCACCATGCATGAGGAACACGAGCGAAGACCGTAGACGACGATTGCGCAGCGTGCTCGGAGGTGTCCCGCGGTTCTATCTGTGGGAGTAATTAACCCAGGGGCTTTTCTAGGCCCCCGGGAACCAGGAGACCACGATCGTTTGATCACTTTGGCCGCGCTAGTAGGCTCCACTCTTTCTTCCTTTTCTTCGTGTATTTGTGTAATATGTACACTGGCACGCCCACAACGTTTTGCACCCTGATGCAAGGGAGACGTTTATACGAAACCTTTTTCTTTTTGTATGAGTGAATCTTTCCTTTTTCGCGCAAACAAGGTGATTAACACAATGCAAGGAGGTGGCTTCATGGCATCAACTGTACATAGCAGCTATCCACACAATTGTAATGTCCTTTCTCTTGGTTATCGTTCGTTTTTCTTTTCGTCCGTTGCCCAAGGGAGGTGAATGTTGTCTCTCATGAATTAGCTAGGCTAGCGGGTTCAATGCCATCCTCATTCCTCAACTCGGTTAGAGAAACCGCTGGCATTCATTGTAAGGTGGCTGGTGGATAATGTAACTGTCTTTTGATTAAGAGAAATAAAGTTACTGAATTTTTAAAAGAAAATCTTACACTCTTGATTTTATGATGTTTTTCCATCGTCCTGTTGAATGCTTATATTTTACTCTCTTATACACTTATTTTCGGATGGTAAGTAATCTCGTCGGTTAATTCATATATAGTCACTAATCATCTAGCACCTGGTACATCAAATCCTGCTGATAGTAACCGGATGTATGCATGGTAACAAATCATTTTTTTTCGTTTGGCTGCGGAAATGCATGGTAACAAATTACACATTCATAATCTGCAGGTACTGCGTACTATTATTCGGTGATGGCCAGCTATAATGCGCTATCACCAAATCGTCATGCATGCATGGAATCCTTTCATTGAAATTATACTACCCTCCATATATATACTGCGGCCAGAGGGATCCATGGCCGCTGCCTCTCACTTCTCATACTTCATTCGGTTCCCAGAAGCTGAAGACCAAACATGAGAGGGGGCGTGTGCATGGTCCCTCTCTTGTTCATCGGGTGCCTTGTCGCGGTCGGGCAGTGTAAGCATAACACCGACCGTCTTATCGCATACATTCTTGCAGCAAATTTATCAGTCTTGCATAAACCGATGCCTCCGGTTGTACCTCTCCGTTTCTTGTTACTCCGTATACTAGGTTTTTCTTAAGTTAAATTTATGTGTTGTGATCTAACAAACACTACATATATTTATATTGTGTGTGATGATATATATGTAGGTGGTCTTGTGGCTGCAAGAAGCAACCAAGAACATGGTGGCAACATAACCGCGAACGCCAGCGCTGTAGATCCGTCGTCGAATGAAAGCAAGCTCACCCTCAAATGGTGTGTCAAGAGGCACTGCGGTCATAGTTGGTTCGTTATTAAAATCTGTCACTGCTGTGCCACGCTGCCGGGCAGCCCGTGTTGGCGTAGTATAGGCGAATGCCAAGCAAATTGCCCAACTTGTGATCCTTATTGCCCGCCTGCATCAGCAATGGAGCTACACGCATAGAGGGATGCATGCTTACACACAGGCGTGCCGTGCCTTGCTCGCCACTATTACTTTCCGTTCCAAATTACTTGTGGCTAGATACATGTTTATCTAGATAAATCTAAAACAAGTAACTCGGCACGGAAGAAGTATTGCATAAAGCTTGATCAGTGTTGTTGAGATGAAACAACGTGCTGGTGTACAGTCTTTTCCACCTACTAGTCCATGTGCAATGAAAAATTATACTCCAGTATGAGTTAATGAACGACCAATTTGGGTAAACCCTGCTGACCTTTTGGCATTGTGTTCTCCCTCGATCGAACCCCCTTATTCGTAGTACATCTATTTACAGAGCAAGTAGTAGTAGTATATAACAAGCAGCTGATGCAAATCAATGTGGTCATGGAGAACAAATCCATAAGAGTTATTCGGCCGGTGCTGCTTCTTCTAACGGGACTGACATGGTCATCTTCATCCTGGAAGTCGTCCCCAAGAAAGCCATCGTGACCATCGCTTCTCTTCGTGCTCGCATCAAACCTCCTTGCAAAGAGCATCCTCCTTGCAAGCACCATCAAGGTTGAGATCACTTAGCAGGTGCTCCACCCCCTTGATTCAGGCTATCGCCACCGTAGTTGCCAGGACCCAGGAGAAGCATTTTTGTATCCACCAGCACCCCCTCTGTAATAAAATCAAACGAACAGCAATTCATCGAGTGCACAGCTATCACATAAGCTGAAAAGTTTTAAACACAAAACCTAGACGACACCAAAAATAAAAGAATGCCCACAGGTCAGCTATACACATACTCCAACCAGTAGAATAAAAGAATGCTTACAGGCCCAGCCAGGAAAAGGGAACATATTAGGAAATGAACCAGCATGGAATGATTATACAAGACCAATCAAGTTACTGACGAAAACCACTCAAATGGATTATGGATATCACAGACGCCTCTGAAACGGAAGTGCTAATATAACATTGTTCCTATTCATAAAATTAGATCAGGGCACAAAAAGAAACAAGCTGTGTAACAAGTGGACATCATTAAAGAGGGACTCATCCAGCTGGTAGCACAAACAACTTGATAACATACCAGCCTCCAGGAAAAAAATACCAAAAAATCTACAGTTCACGGTGTGCAACATTAGACGAACAATAATGAATCGCACCAATTCATTTATTGCACATCTATCACATAAGCTGAAAAGTTTTGAACAGAAAATCTCTATGAGACCAAAAATCATACTGATGTTTAAAAGTCTAACCATAATCTAATATAATGCAATAGGTAGCATACAGTAAACCAGAAGATGACAGGAACAACACTGCTATTCTCTTACCAAAAACGCAGACCAACTGATTGCCACCGGTAATGACACTCGCGATATTTCTATTACTCATCCATCCTTGGAAGAACAAGTTAGGCTATTCAAAAATGACAAATCCATTCAAGTTAGCAACAGCAAGATACCTCCTCGACGGCACCCTCAGGCCCAAGCCCCAAGGTGGCCGACTTTGGCCTCGCAAGCCTCGTCAACCGTTGCGACACGCACGTCTCTGTCCCGCGGACGCAGCACTTTTGGGCACACCGCACTGGAGGTTTGGATCACCGAGAAGTGTGATGTCTACAGCTTCGGCATGCTCCTCCTGAAGATCGTCAAGCATGGTAGTAACCAAGATGTCGATGCCACGCCGAAGAGCAGCCAGCAATGGTTCCTCATGGTCGCATGGACCAGGTACGAAGCTGGCGAGCTGATGGAACTCATGGTGGCAACAGTCCGCCATGAATCGCGTTGCAGAGGGCTGGTGGAGAGGATGTGCAAGGTGGTGTTCTAGTGCGTGCAGCCGAGGCCGTCAATGAGCGTGGTGGTCAAGAACTGAAGATGCTCGAGGGCAAGACGGAGATCACTCCGCCTTCCAACCCATTCCGCAGTATCTCATGGAGCCGGTGGCGAACCTGCAGATGGCAATGGCGAACGATGTAAACACAGCATCATCGGTTTCAAAAAATGTCATCTTGTTTTGACCTTTGGCGTCTCCAGTATTACCACAGAAGAAATGAAATGCAATCCTGCATTTCCTTCCATATGCGTACCCACCCATATCAATCATCTACAGGTCATGAAAGAACCATACTGAGAATTGCACTGAACAAATCCAAAGCACGCACTCAAAATGCACTACAGAATTCAGCCTAATTACTAGCATATACAGTATATTATAGATAACCAGGTTGATAAACATAGATGATGGTGAGGACTTCGTATGTACCTTAATCATGACACTTGTGTGATAATAAGGTAAGATGATGGTGGTTTGGATGTGGAGGAGTAGGCGGCAGCATCTGTTGATGCAGGAGATGTAGCATGGAGTAAACCTGCCCTCTGTCAGGGTGGCATCCATCCCATGACATGAAGCTGTGAGCATTGCACCCCACCTGCACCATGCTGTGTCCGCCAGTCACCCCTACTCCCCTCTCCCTCATCAGCTGTCGCATCCGCGCTGCCGTCTCGCCAGCGCCGGGCACGCCCATCGACATCAGGTACCCCGCCGCATTGCCCGGCTCCAACTCCAGGACGCGGCAGGCAGCATCACGTCCAACACTCGAGTCGCTGCTGTAGCCTCTGCAGGCGCTTAGCAGCGCACTCCAGGCTGCTGGACTGCTGCTGGTGGATATCCTCTCCTCGATGACCCTAGCGGCCCCCTCAAGGTCCCCTGCACGCGCGAGCATGTCGACGACGCACGATAGGTGCTCCACCTGTGGCTCAACCGAGTGTGTCGCCGTCATCCTCTCGAAGCAGGCCACGCCCTCCTCTACCAGACCTCCGTGCGCGCATGCCGACAGCACGGCCAGCATCGTGACACCGTTCGGCATGATGTCCCATTCCTGCTCCATCCTGTCGAGGAGGGCGAGGGCATCACGTGCGCGGCCATTCATCCCCAGAGCGCCAATCATGGAGTTCCAGGTGAGCACGTCCCTTCGCGGCATCGCATTGAACACCCTCGTCGCCGCAGCCAGGTTGCCGCATTTACCATACATGTCCACCAGAGCGTTGCTGACGTCCCGCTCCAAGGCTAGCCCACTCCTGAGCGCCATGCCGTGGGCGCATCTCGACGCTGCCATCTCCGCACAGTCTGCGCATGCCTCGAGGACGCTCAGTATGGTGACCGAGTTGGGCGTCTCCCCGGCCTCCCTCATCACGACGGCGCACGCGATCGCCTCGCCAGGCCGGCCATTGTGGACGCATCCAGCGATGACGGTGCTCCACGTGACGATGTTCCTCTCAGGCATGCCGCGGAACAGCCTGACCGTGTGCTCAAGCAGGCCGCACTTGGCGTATGCGTCCAGCAGGGCGTTCAACAGAGGCAGGCCTGTCGAGGACAATAGGAGCCCCCTCCTCACGGCCGCGGCATGGACAGACCGGCACCACATGGCCTGGCCGCCCTCGAGCCTCTTGCACAGCTGAAGCAGCACCACCAACGTCGTCTCATCGAAGCCGATGTCGCTGCCCTCTTTCAGCAAGGACGAGGAGGAGGCAAGAAGGTCTAGCGCGTCGGTGGCACGGCCGGTGCGCGCGAGTCCGGAGAGCATGGTGTTCCAGGACACCACGTTCCTGCTCAGGGTCATGTCGAACACCTTCTTGGCGGACTGCAGGTCCAGGCACCTGGCGTACATGTCGACGAGCGAGTTGGCGACGAAGACATCGCAGCCCTGCAGCCCACGGCGCTCCATGAGGGCGTGCAGGGAGGCCCCGAGCGCCAGGTCCTCGAGCTCGGCGCAGGCGCGGAGCGCGACGACGAGGACGACCCCGTCCGGCTCCGGTGCGTCGTCGCCGCCAGCGAGCATGTCCCTGAACATGCACAGGGCCTGGGAGGCCGAGCCCCCCGCGAGGTGTGCCCGCATCATGGAGGTCCAGGATGCGACGTCCCTAAGAGGCATTTCGTCGAACAGCTTCGCCGCGGCAAGGGAGTCGCCGGATGTTGCGTAGGAGGCGAGCAGCGAGTTGGGGACGGTGCAGCCCCCCGGGCGGAAGTAGGCCGTCTTGAGGAGGCAGGCGTGCACGGCGGTGGTGGGGTGCGGCGCGGGCGCGGGCGCGCGGCGGAGGAGGGCGAGGAGGGTGGCCGGCGTGGGCGGGAGGTGGGCTGCGTTGTAGGTGACGGGGGTCGAGGGGCAGCAGAGGTGGGCGACGGCGAGGTCCGGGACTGCGGCGCCGAGGCTGCGCCGCACCGCCGCCGCTGCTGCCGTTCCGATTGCCATTCCGACGGACAGAGAGACAAGTGTAGCAGAGACGGACGCAGCAGCATAGCACAGGCCTTTCTGTGCACCGTCGGATCTCATTTCCATGGCTCGAGTTAATTGCACGGAAAGAAAGTACCACATCGTTGTAACGGGTATCACTAGTCACCTTTTTTCATGTCAGTAACATCTATGCGCCTAATTGTTGCAAAATGGTCTCAACATGGTATAATCTCGTATTGACATTGTATTTGATCGCACGGCCCCACCTGTCAGGTGACACACTGGCCAACCAGCGCGTGCCGCTTCGCTGACTAGGACGAGGCCGACTCGGTCAGTGTAAATGGCTGGGCTGGGTCGAACCAAGCCGCCCACCTCACTCTCGGCCTTGAATCCAGCCTCGCCCTCCTCTCTCTGATTCGCTATCGGCCGCCGCACAGTCCACCATCACCGCCACCCCGCCATGGTGTATGAGGACGAGAGTAGCAACGACTACTCTAGCCTGTTGTACATCAACTCCTCCAACAACGGCATGAAGTACCTGGTGAGTGGTGGATGTAGGGTTAGGGTTATGTTTTCTGCTTTGGGGATTGAGGGGATTCGATCTTTGATTTGGGGATTTTTATTCATTTTGCACCTATAGATCCCTGCTAGCATTGAAGGCGAAGAGTACATGGGCATTGAGGCAGGACCCATTGTTCCTTGCGAGCACCATCGTCTGCCAGCTGAGAGGCGTATTGCCTTTGAGGCATTTGACATGGGCAGGAGGTTCTTAGTTTGTGCTTAGAAAGTAAGATTCTGCACAATCTCTGTTAGTTGTATTAAAATTGATAGTATACATGCTCCTGTTCAGATGGTGTGTAGAGAAGTCCAGCGCAGATGCAGTGCACATGCTCATGTTCTTTAGTTTAGCCATTTCTTAGTAGTACTGATGATCATTATTAAGCCATTTAGTAGTACTGATGCTCATCATTGGAGTAGGCAATTGCTGATGCACTTCTTGTATATTTAATTTGGCCAGAAGATATTAATTTTATAATTGGCCAAGAGCTTAGTTTGCAGTGCAGATGATCATTGTTTAATTGGGGAGCTTAGTGATTGTTTAGTTTCAGATGCTCAAAATTCAGTAAGTGTTTAGTGTCAGGTGTTCATTCTTTAATTGGACAGCTTAGTGATTGTGTCACATGCTCAAAGTTCAGTTATTTTTTAGTGTCAGATGCTCAAAGTTGAGTTATTGTTTAGTATCAGTTGCTTAAAGTTTAGTGTGCTTTGTAGCTGCTGTACTTTTTGTAAAGTTCATTGCTTAAATAATTTGTCTAGGAGGTTGGTTTGCAGTGCACATACTCGGTTGTTCTTTAGTTTATTTAGGGTTAGTGTAGTGCACATGTCATTGTTTACTGCAGTTATTCTGTTGTTCTTTATGTCATTATTAATTGTAGTTTTGATGGAATTGATGCTTACAATAATTTGTCATGTGTCAATTGGAAATCACTTAGATAGTTGAATGGGTTGACCCAGAGTGGGAGATGTATGAAGACAGAAGGAGTGATAGGAAGAAGGGTAACCTGGAGAGTTCATTTACTATTTGCCATTTGACAGAAGAGATTGCCTTTGCTGCTGCTTTCACCCTACCTGGAGGATACAGCAATGGTGCTGGAAGCGAGGGACTTCCCGTCATGGCTCGCAAGGTTGCATTTCAGGCATTCTTGATCTCTGATACCTTAGCAATGTGCTCTTCATTTGCTGCCGCCTTCATATGCATCATGGCAAGGTGGGAGGATTACGAGTTACTATAGATCCTTTACTAAGAAGCTCATGTGGTTTGCATATGTGGCAACTACCACAACCTTTTCAACTGGTTTATATACGGTGTTGGCCCCACATCTCCACTGGTTGGCCATTGCAATTTGCATTACTGTAGCTTTGTTGCCCATTCTGACGAAGCTACTGGGCGAATGGCCTGTCTTGAGGCTTAGGTTTCGGCTGGGAAAAACTTTCAACTATGATCTCCTTGACATTGTGTGACCTCAGATATTTGTCTTCTGGTCCTTGTAACATTTTGTTATCTATCTGTAGTTGACACTGTTTGGCTACTCATATAGAATTGTTCGCTTATCATGAAAAAATATTGTATTATTATTCTTGTATTCAGCTCAAATTTTGGGACGGAATGTGGTCATGTTATTCTTGTATTCCACTTAAACTAAATGCAGTGATTTGGTCTCTAGAGATAATTCATGCCATCTGCAATGGCAGTCGCCATAGGTTATCTACATCTGAAAGACGAGAGTTGTCAAGAAACCATACAAAAAGATGCTAAAAGCACCATAGAAAAGTATCGCCTCGTCTGCATCCGAGCCAGACGGATCGTCTGTGGCATCTGGAGCGTGAGGCGTTAGGGTCGAGGCAGAACGCGGCGCAGAAGATCCGAGGCTGCGGGACAAATCCAGCGCAGGCCCATCATGCCGCGATGATGAGGTGGGCCCAGCCGAATCCGCGCCGGATCAAGCGGCAGGAGGCAGGGCCGGATCGGTATTGGAGCCCGCGCCTGGCGCCAGACGGGGCTGCGCCCCGGTCGACGGGCGGCGCTCGTAGTGGAGGGGCCCAGCAGCGGCCCAGCGGGTCTCGGTGCGCTGCGTGGGGGCGTCCGAGTGGTGCAGGCCGGCGGGAGCATCTGGGCCAGGGGCGGGGCGCCGCATGGCGGATGTGGAGCCGCGACGGGCAGGCGACACGGGATCCTACGCACTACCGTCCTGGTGCGGGCCAGATCCTGAGAACGATCCGCTGTCAGTCTGTAGGGGAATGGATCTCGAGGAGGATCCGCTCTCCAATTCTGGACACATAAAATGTGTCGTGTCGGGAGCGCTTTCTGCATCATTTTTGCTTATTTCTGCACCTGTTTCTTCATAGTTATCATCATCTGCATCATCACACAACTCAGAGACGTGGTTATGAGCATTAGTTAACATTGAGTCACTACAATTATTTTCCCCTTGGGTGATTCCGGTAAGGCTAGAGGGCAAGATAAGAATCTCTTTGCGAAGGAGAGCTCCGGCATTGGGATGAAGATCGGAAAAGGGAAACTTAGTCTCATCAAAAACAACGTCTTGAGAGATGTAGATGCGACCAGTAGAAACATCAAGGCACTTGACACCTTTGTGTTAAGCGCTATAACCAAGGAAAACACATTGTTTAGAGCAAAACATGAGCTTGCGAGGATTGTAAGGATGAAGGTTGGGCCAACAAGCGCAACCAAACACACAGAGAGTGGTATAGTCCGGTTTAGTGTGGAGGAGATGCTCAATAGGAGTTTCATAGTTGATGACACGACTAGGTAGCATATTGATGATGTGAACAGCTGCAAGGAAGCCTCATCCCAAAACTTAAGGGGCATGGAGGCACCAGCCAACAGTGCTAGACCAACTTCAAGTATTTGTCTGTGTTTGCGTTCAGCAAACCCATTTTGCTGGTGACGTGTGGACAAGATGAAGGAAATATGCCCTAGAGGCAATAATAAAGTTATTATTTATTTCCTTATTTCATGATAAATGTTTATTATTCATGCTAGAATTTTATTAACCGGAAACATAATACATGTGTGAATACATAGACAAACAGAGTATCACTAGTATGCCTCTACTTGACTAGCTCGTTGATCAAAGATGGTTATGTTTCCTAACCATAGACATAAGTTGTCATTTGATTAACGGGATCACATCATTAGGAGAATGATGTGATTGACATGACCCATTCCATTAGCTTAGCACCCGATCGTTTAGTATGTTGCTATTGCTTTCTTCATGACTTATACATGTTCCTATGACTATGAGATTATGCAACTCCCGTTTGCCGGAGGAACACTTTGTGTGCTAACAAACGTCACAACGTAACTGGGTGATTATAAAGGTGCTCTACAGGTGTCTCCAAAGGTACTTGTTGGGTTGGCGTATTTCGAGATTAGGATTTGTCACTCCGATTGTCGGAGAGGTATCTCTGGGCCCTCTCGGTAATGCACATCACCTAAAGCCTTGCAAGCATTGCAACTAATGAGTTAGTTGCGAGATTATGTATTACGGAACGAGTAAAGAGACTTGCCGGTAACGAGATTGAACTAGGTATTGAGATACCGACGATCGAATCTCGGGCAAGTAACATACCGATGACAAAGGGAACAACGTATGTTGTTATGCGGTCTGACCGATAAAGATCTTCGTAGAATATGTAGGAGCCAATATGAGCATCCAGGTTCCGCTATTGGTTATTGACTGGAGACGTGTCTCGGTCATGTCTACATTGTTCTCGAACCCGTAGGGTCCGCAGGCTTAACGTTACGATAGCAGTTTCATTATGAGTTTATATATTTTTATGTACCGAAGATTGTTCGGAGTCCCGGATGTGATCACGGACATGACGAGGAGTCTCAAAATGGTCGAGACATAAAGATTGATATATTGGACGGCTATATTCGGACACCGGAAGTGTTCCGGAGAAGTTTCGGATAAAATCGGAGTACCGGGGGGTTACCGGAACCCCCCTCCCCCCCCCCCCGAGGGTTAATGGGCCTCATGGGCCCAAAGTGGAGAAGAGGAGGGGCGGCCAGGGCAGGCCGCCTCCCCCTCCCCCTCTAGTCCGAATTGGACAAGGAGGGGGGGCGGCGCCCCCCCTTTCCTTCCTCTCCTCTCTCCCTTCCTTCCCCCTCTCCTAGTTGGACAAGGAAAAGGAGGGAGTCCTACTCCCGGTAGGAGTAGGACTCCTCCCTGACGCGCCTCCTCCTGGCCGGCCGCCCCTCCCCCTTGCTCCTTTATATACGGGGGCAGGGGGGCACCTCTAGACACAGAAGTTGATCTTCATGATCGTTCTCTTAGCCGTGTGCGGTGCCCCCCTCCACCATAATCCTCGATAATATTGTAGCGGTGCTTAGGCGAAGCCCTGCGACGGTAGAACATCAAGATCGTCACCATGCCGTCGTGCTGACGGAACTCTTCCCCGACACTTTGCTGGATCGGAGTCCGGGGATCGTCATCGAGCTGAACGTGTGCTAGAACTCGGAGGTGCCGTAGTTTCGGTGCTTGATCGGTCAGGCCGTGAAGACGTACGACTACATCAACCACGTTGTCATAACTCTTCCGATGTCGGTCTACGAGGGTACGTAGACAACACTCTCCCCTCTCGTTGCTATGCATCACCATGATCTTGCGTGTGCGTAGGAATTTTTTTGAAATTACTATGTTCCCCAACAGTGGCATCCGAGCCAGGTTTTATGCGTTGATGTAATATGCACGAGTAGAACACAAGTGAGTTGTGGGAGATATAAGTCATACTGCTTACCAGCATGTCATACTTTGGTTCGGCGGTATTGTTGGATGAAGCGTCCCGGACCGACATTACGCGTACGCTTACGCGAGACTGGTTCTACCGACGTGCTTTGCACACAGGTGGCTGGCGGGTGTCAGTTTCTCCAACTTTAGTTGAACCGAGTGTGGCTATGCCCGGTCCTTACGAAGGTTAAAACAACACCAACTTGACAAACTATCGTTGTGGTTTTGATGCGTAGTTAAGAACGGTTCTTGCTCAGCCCGTAGCAGCCACGTAAAACTTGCAACAACAAAGTCGAGGACGTCTAACTTGTTTTTGCAGGGCATGTTGTGATGTGATATGGTCAAGACGTGATGAGATATAAGTTGTTGTATGAGATGATCATGTTTTGTTGAAGTTACCGGCAACAGGCAAAAGCCTTATGGTTATCTCTCTATTGCATAAGATGCAAGCACCAAATAATTGCTTTACTTTATCGCTATGCGATAGCAATAGTTGCAAGAGCAATTGTTGGCGAGACAACCATGTGATGACACATTGATATAGATCAAGATGATGGAGATCATGGTGTCATGCCGGTGACGATGGAGATCAAGATGATGCTTTGGAGATGGAGATCAAAGGCACAAGATGATTATGGCCATATCATGTCACATATTATGATTGCATGTGATGTTTATCTTTTATACATCTTATTTTGCTTAGTTCGGCGGTAGCTTTATAAGATAATCTCTCACTAAATTATCAAGGTATAAGTGTTCTCCCTGAGTATGCACCGTTGCGAAAGTTCTTCGTGCTGAGACACCACGTGATGATTGGGTGTGATAGGCTCTACATTCAAATACAACGGGTGCAAAACAGTTGCACACGCGGAATACTCAGGTTAAACTTGACGAGCCTAGCATATAACAGATATGGCCTCGGAACACGGAGACCGAAAGGTCGAGCGTGAATCATATAGTAGATATGATCAACATAGTGATGTTCACCATTGAAACTACTCCATCTCACGTGATGATCGGACATGGTTTAGTTGATATGGATCACATGATCACGTAGAAGATTAGAGGGATGTCTGTCTAAGTGGGAGTTCTTAAGTAATATGATTAATTGAACTTTAATTTATCATGAACTTAGTCCTGGTAGTATTAGCATATCTATGTTGTAGATCAATAGCTCGCGATATTGCTCCCCATTTAATTTTTATGTGTTCCTAGAGAAAACTAAGTTGAAAAATGTTAGTAGCAATGATGCGGATTGGATCCGTGATCTGAGGATTATCCTCATTGCTGCACAGAAGAATTATGTCCTTGATGCACCGCTAGGTGACAAACCTATTGCAGGAGCAGATGCAGATGTTATGAACATTTGGCTAGCTCAATATGATGACTACTTGATAGTTTAGTGCACCATGCTTAAACGGCTTAGAATCAGGACTTCAAAGACGTTTTGAACGTCATGGACCATATGAGATGTTCCAGGAGTTGAAGTTAATATTTCAAGCAAATACCCGAGTTGAGAGATATGAAGTCTCCAACAAGTTCTATAGCTAAAAGATGCAGGAGAATAGCTCAAGCAGTGAGCATGTGCTCAGATTGTCTGGGTACTACAATCACTTGAATCAAGTGGGAGTTAATCTTCCATATAAAATAGTGATTGATAGAATTCTCTAGTCACCATCACCAAGTTAGTAGAACTTCGTGATGAACTATAATATGCAAGGGATAACGGAAACGATTCCAAGCTCTTCATGATGCTGAAATCAACAAAGGTAGAAATCAAGAAAAGCATCAAGTGTTGATGGTAAACAAAACCACTAGTTTCAAGTAAAGGGACAAAGGGAAGAAAGGGGAAATTCAAGAAGAACGGCAAGCAAGTTGCTGCTCAAGTGAAAAACCCAAGTCTGGACCTAAGCCTGAAACTAAGTGCTTCTACTGCAAAGGGACTGGTCACTGGAAGCGGAACTACCCCATGTATTTGGTGGATAAGAAGGATGGCAAAGTGAACAAAGGTATATTTGATATACATATTATTGATGTGTATTTTACTAGTGTTCATAGCAACCCCTCGGTATTTGATACTGGTTCAGTTGTTAAGAGTAGTAACTCGAAACGGGAGTTGCAGAATGAACATAGACTAGTTAAGGGTGAAGTGACGATGTGTGTTGGAAGTGGTTCCAAGATTGATATGATCATCATCGCACACTCCCTATACTTTTGGGATTAGTGTTGAACCTAAATAAGTGTTATTTGGTGTTTGCGTTGAGCATGAATATGATTTGATCATGTTTATTACAATACGGTTATTCATTTAAGTAAGAGAATAAATTGTTGTTCTGTTTACATGAATAAAACCTTATATGGTTACACACCCAATGAAAATGGTTCGTTTGATCTCAATCGTAGTGATACACATATTCATAATATTGAAACCAAAAGATGCAAAGTTAATAATAATGGTGCAATTTATTTGTGGCACTGCCGTTTAGGTCATATTGGTGTAAAGCGCATGAAGAAAATCCATGCTGATGGGCTTTTGGAATCACTTGATTATGAATCAGTTGATGCTTGCGAACCATGCCTCATGGGCAAGATGACTAAGACTCCGTTCTCCGGAACAATGGAGCGAGCAACAGATTTGTTGGAAATCATACATACTGATGTATGTGGTTCGATGAATATTGAGGCTCGTGGCAGGTATCATTATTTTCTGCTCTTCACAGATGATTTGAGCAGATATGAGTATATCTACTTGATGAAACACAGGTCCGAAACATTTGAAAAGTTCAAAGAATTTCAGAGTGAAGTGGAGAATCATCGTAACAAAAATAAAAGTTTCTACGATATGATCGCAGAAGTAAAATATTTGATTTACGAGTTTGGCCTTCAGTTAAAAACAATGTGAAATAGTTTCACTACTCACGCCACCTGGAACACCACAGCATAATGGTGTGTCCGAACGTCATAACCGTACTTTATTAGATATGGTGCGATCTATGATGTCTCTTACCGATCTACCACTATCGTTTTGGGGTTATGCATTAGAGACAGCTGCATTCACGTTAAATAGGGCACCATCTAAATCCGTTGAGACGACACCGTATGAACTATGGTTTGGCAAGAAACCTAAGCTGTCGTTTCTTAAAGTTTGAGGTTGCAATGCTTATGTGAAAAAGTTTCAACCTGATAAGCTCTAACCCAAATCGGAGAAGTGCGTCTTCATAGGATACCCAAAAGAAAATGTTGGATACACCTTCTATCACAGATACGAAGGCAATATATTTGTTGCTTTGAATGGATCCTTTCTAGAAAAGGAGTTTCTCTCGAAAGAAGTGAGTGGGAGGAAAGTAGAACTTGATGAGGTAACTGTACCTCCTCCCTTATTGGAAAGTAGTTCATCACAGAAATCTGTTCCTGTGATTACTACACCAATTAGTGAGGAAGCTAATGATGATGATCATGTAACTTCAGATCAAGTTACTATCGAACCTCGTAGGTAAATCAGAGTGAGAGCCGCACCATAGTGGTACGGTAATCCTGTTCTGGAGATCATGTTAATTGACCATGACGAACCTACGAACTATGAGGAAGCGATGATGAGCCCAGATTCCGCGAAATGGCTTGAGGCCATGAAATCTGAGATGGGATCCATGTATGAGAACAAAGTATGGACTTTGGTTGACTTGCCCAATGATCGGCGAGCCATTGAGATTAAATGGATCTTCAAGAGGAAGACGGACGCTGATAGTAGTGTTACTATCTACAAAGCTAGACTTGTTGAAAAAGGTTTTTGACAAAGTTCAAGGTGTTGACTACGATGAGATTTTCTCACTCGTATCGATGCTTAAAGTCTATCCAAATCATGTTAGCAATTGCCGCATTTTATGAAATCTGGCAAATAGATAACAAAACTGCAATCCTTAATGGATTTCTTAAAGAAGAGTTGTATATGATGCAACTAGAAGGTTTTGTCAATCCTAAAGGTGTTAACAAAATGTGCAAGTTCCAGCGATCCATCTATGGACTGGTGCAAGCATCTCGGAGTTGGAATATACGCTTTGATAAGTTGATCAAAGCATATAGTTTTATACAGACTTGCGGTGTAGCCTGTATTTACAAGAAAGTGAGTGGGAGCACTACAGCATTTCTGATAAGTATATGTGAATGACATATTGTTGATCGGAAATAATGTAGAATTATTCTGCAAAGCATAAAGGAGTGTTTGAAAGGAGTTTTTCAAAGAAAGACCTCGAAGAAGCTGCTTACATATTGAGCATCGAGATCTATAGAGATAGATCAAGACATTTGATAAGTTTTTTCAATGAGTACATACCTTGACAAGATTTTGAAGTAGTTCAAAATGGAACAGTCAAAGAAAGAGTTCTTGCCTGTGTTACAAGGTGTGAAATTGAGTAAGACTCAAAGCCCGACCACGGCAGAAGATAGAAAGAGAATGAAAGTCATTCCCTATGCCTTGGCCACAGGTTCTATAAAGTATGCCATGCTGTGTACCAGATCTATTGTATACCCTACCACTGAGTTTGGCAACGGAGTACAATAGTGATCTAGGAGTAGATCACTGGACAACGGTCAAAATTATCCTTAGTGGAATAAGGCTATGTTTCTCGATTATGGAAGTGACAAAAGGTTCGCCGTAAAGGATTACGTCGATGCAAGTTTTGACACTGATCCAGATGACTCTAAGTCTCAATCTGGATACATATTGAAAGTAGGAGCAATTAGCTAGAGTAGCTCCGTGTAGAGCATTGTTGACATAGAAATTTGCAAAATACTTACGGATCTGAATGTGATAGACCCGTTGACTAAAATTATCTCACAAGCAAAACATTATCACACCTTAGTACTCTTTGGGTATTAATCACATAGCGATGTGAACTAGATTACTGACTCTAGTAAACCCTTTGGGTGTTGATCACATATCGATGCGAACTATGGGTGTTAATCACATGGTGATGTGAACTATTACTGTTAAATCACATGGCGATGTGAACTAGATTATTGACTCTAGTGCAAGTGGGAGACTGAAGGAAATATGCCCTAGAGGCAATAATAAAGTTATTATTTATTTCCTTATTTCATGATAAATGTTTATTATTCATGCTAGAATTGTATTAACCGGAAACATAATACATGTGTGAATACATAGACAAACAGAGTGTCACTAGTATGCCTCTACTTGACTAGCTCGTTGATCAAAGATGGTTATGTTTCCTAACCATAGACATGACTTGTCATTTGATTAATGGAATCACATCATTAGGAGAATGATGTGATTGACATGACCCATTCCATTAGCTTAGCACCCGATCGTTTAGTATGTTTCTATTGCTTTCTTCATGACTTATACATGTTCCTATGACTATGAGATTATGCAACTCCCGTTTGCCAGAGGAACACTTTGTGTGCTACCAAACACCACAACGTAACTGGGTGATTATGAAGGTGCTCTACAGGTGTCTCCGAAGGTACTTGTTGGGTTGGCGTATTTCGAGATTAGGATTTGTCACTCCGATTGTCGGAGAGGTATCTATGGACCCTCTCGGTAATGCACATCACCTAAAGCCTTGCAAGCATTGCAACTAATGAGTTAGTTGCGAGATGATGTATTACGGAACGAGTAAAGAGACTTGCCGGTAACGAGATTGAACTAGGTATTGAGATACCGACGATCGAATCTCGAGCAAGTAACATACCGATGACAAAGGGAACAACGTATGTTGTTATGCGGTCTGACCGATAAAGATCTTCGTAGAATATGTAGGAGCCAATATGAGCATCCAGATTCCGCTATTGGTTATTGACACTAGTATAAAAAGGGTCAAACATGAATCACATTAGTGCCGGTTTGAATTTGAGCCGGCACTAATGTGTACATTAGTGCCGGTTCCAACGGCTAGCCGGGCCGCTCTCATTAGTACCGGTTCGTGGCGAACCTTTAGCACCGGTTCGTGCCACGAACAGGTACTAAAGTGAGTGGTGGCAGGATGTTGTCAGTCCGGGGCCCCTCCAGCACCTTTAGTACCGGGTCGTATCACGAACCGGTACTAAAGGTCGTCCTACATAGACCCTTCGTCCACCCGAGCTCGCTCTGTTCTTCCCCTTTCCCCTCTCCTCTCTGTTCTTCTCCCTCTTCCTCTCAAGCTCATCACACATTTTGCCCAAGATTTGAAGGCCCCCATCCATTCAAATGATCACAAAGGTTAGCAACTTTTTCCTTTCATCTCTCATTGCTAGATTAGCTCGTGCAATGCTTTATATAGTGATTGATTTTTGAGTTTAGTAATTTGGGAGGAATTATATATATGTGCTAGTATTTGATTTATATGCAATTTGAGGTCAAAAATAACACTTAGTTTTGCATATGTAGGTGCGGTTTACTTAGTACCTTCTAAATCTTCGTCGTAACCACCGTCGATCGCTCGCAACGTCCCGTCGCCGGCACCACCTTGTGGTGAGCCTCTTGTTCATGAAGTTTTATATAAAAAATGATGTTTGTGTGATTTGGATATATAGTTACTCGTATAATTATCTTACCCATACGTTGTTTGCTATGCATAGTGCCATGGTGTTGATATCCGTCCCCGTCAGCCCTCATTCGGGTTATGATTCGGATGTGGTATATTCTCTTTTAAAACTATTCATTGCATTTCGTGTTTATGACAAATTATGCCCATCAAGTTGACATAGATATTTGTATGTAGGAGGTAGTTGAACCGGAAATTCCAACCGACCCTATTGTCGAGAGGTTAAATTTAGTTGAAAGAGAAAACTAGGATTTGAAGGAAAAATTGAAAAGAATTGAGGGGGAGAAGATGGAATTGGAGTTGCATGTTGCCGATGTCGTCGATGATCACAAGATTAAGATGGAGAAAATGCGCTTGAAGATTAGAAAGATTAGAAAATATGCCATTCATAGTGAGGCTTGGTATCATTATGCTGTTGGATCAATTGTTACCTTAGTTGCGATCTTGATCGCATTTGTTGTTGCATTTAAATTCTTTAGCTAGAGAGTTATTTGTTTGTTCCATTTAAGTGTTGTATGATCTTTATGTATGAATTTTATGTATTATATTAATTTGATGTTTTCGGTGTTGTGTATTGAAGATGAGACGGCAATGGATGTACGATGACCGATGCTCTCCTGAGTTCATTAATGGCGTGCGTACTTTTCTGCTTGCGGCTGAGGCAAACAAGCGAGCGGATGGTTTTATGCATTGTCCATGTGCTGGCTGTAAGAATGGTCGCAATTACTCTACGTCAAGAACCATTCACGTCCACCTGTTTGAGTCCGGTTTCATGCTCCACTATAATGTTTGGACCAAGCATGGAGAAAGAGGGGTTATGATGGAAGACAATGAAGAAGAAGAGGACGACGGCAGCTATCCTGGCCATGGGTTCCCTGAATACGATGATACAACAGTGAGGGAAGAAGCTGAGCCGGTAATGCGGGAAGAAGCTGAGCCGGCAATGCAGGAAGAAGCTGAAGAAGAGGCATCGGATGAGCCCGTTGATGATCTAGGTCGGGCCATTACCGATGCAAAGAGAAACTGCGCAAGTGATTTGGAAAAGAAGAAGTTGCAGCGCATGTTAGAGGATCACAAAAAATTGTTGTACTCGAATTGCGTAGGTGACAAGAAAAAGCTGGGCACTACACTGGAATTACTGCAATGGAAGGCAGAGAATGGTGTATCTGACAAGGGATTTGGAAAGTTGCTGGTAATGATAAAGGATATGCTTCCAAAGGACAACGAATTGCCCGAGAGTACGTACAAAGCAAAGAAGGTTGTCTGCCCTCTAGGGTTAGAGGTGCAGAAGATACATGCATGCCCTAATGATTGCATCCTCTACCGCGGTGAGTACAAGGATTTGAACGCTTGCCCGGTATGCGGTCCATTGCGCTATAAGATCAGCCGCGATGACCCTGGTGATGTCGAGAGCGAGCGCCCCAGGAAGAAGATTCCTGCCAAGGTGATGTGGTATGCTCCTATAATACCACGGTTGAAACATTTGTTCCAAAACAAAGAGCATGCCAAGGCGATGCGATGGCACAGAGAAGACCGTAAGAAAGACGGAAAGTTGAGAGTACCCGCTGACGGGTCGCAGTGGAGAAAAATCGAAAGAAAGTACGGGAAGGAGTTTGCAGATGACGCAAGGAACGTATGGTTTGGTCTAAGCGCAGATGGCATTAATCCTTTTGGGGAGCAGAGCAGCAACCATAGCACCTGGCCCGTGACTCTATGTTTGTATAACCTTCCTCCTTGGTTGTGCATGAAGCAGAAGTTCATTATGATGCCAGTGCTCATCCAAGGCCCTAAGCAACCCGGCAACGACATTGATGTGTACCTAAGGCCATTAGTTGAAGAACTCTTACAACTGTGGAATGGAACAGGTGTACGTGCGTGGGATGAGCACATGGGGGAAGAATTTGACCTAAAGGCGTTGTTGTTTGTGACCATCAATGATTGGCCTGCTCTCAGTAGCCTTTCAGGACAGACAAACAAGGGATACCGCGCATGCACGCACTGTCTGGACGATACCGACAGTATATATTTGGCTAATTGTAAGAAGAATGTGTACCTAGGACATCGTCGATTTCTTCCGAGCAGGCATCCCGTAAGAAAGAAAGGCAAGCATTTCAAAGGTGAGGCGGATAACCGGACGAAGCCTCGCCACCGTACTGGTGCTGATGTACATGATATGGTCAAGGATTTGAAGGTGGTCTTTGGAAAGGGTCCTGGTGGACAACCTGTTCCGAATGACGCTGACGGACGCGCACCCATGTGGAAGAAGAAATCTATATTTTGGGACCTTCCCTATTGGAAAGACCTAGAGGTCCGCTCCGCAATCAACGTGATGCACGTGACGAAGAATCTTTGTGTGACCCTGCTTGGCTTCTTGGGCGTGTATGGGAAGACAAAAGATACACCTAAGGCACGGGAGGACCAGCAACATATGCACGGAAAAGACGGCATACATCAAGGTCATGCAAGCTACGCTCTTACCAAAGAAGAGAAGGAAATCTTCTTTGAATGCCTGCTTAGTATTAAGGTACCGTCTGGCTTCTCGTCTGGTTTTCTATGTGAAGGACATGTCTACCAAGCCAAGAAAAAGAAAAGATAAGGAAGCGAATGCATCGTACGATGAGCCAAAGCGGCACATAGTTCTTTCTAGGAAAAGAAACATCGTGGGAGTGGATGACAAGACAGACAAGTCAGAAGATTATGAAAAGTTTGATGAAATTGCTCCATTCACAGTGAATATTGACCCGAGCATCCCGTTAAATGATGAAGATTTTCCATGGTTACGGCGCAAAGGGACACACGCGAAGAAAAAGTTTCACACCCAAAGATCTGGGATGTGATCGGCTTCACTATCATCACTTTCTTCTGTGTTTCACACCCAGAAGGGAATCTCTGTAATAGTTAGGGTAGTTATGTGTTTTGGCATTTGAAATGCGAAGAAAGTTTATGTGCAAACAAATTCTTTCATGCCTTTACTGATTTTTAAAGTTAAGTTATTCACAAACGAGTGATTCAGACTAATTTCAAATAATTCAAAATTTAAACTATTCAAATTTGAAAAGTACGGGCACTAACAGAAAGTTTGTAATTTTTTGTACCTAAAGCAAAAATATTCACAAAGAAACTCTAAATACACAAAAAACAACTCAAAAATAAATAAAGCAAAAAAATAAATAAAAAAGCCTGCCTACTGGGCCAGAGCGGCCTGCATACGACTAGAAACCCAACCTGTTGTTGGGCTAGGATGCAGGCCCGCAAAGGCTCAGTAGGCCCACAGGGCAGCACAGAACATGTAGGTCCAGTAGGCCTGCTTTGGAGAGGAGCTCGAGAGAGCTACCGCACGGGGGGTTATAAACCAGTGCGGACGCCCCTCGGCTAGCGAGGTGGGACTAAACTTGCCGCACCGCACCTTGCCAGCGCACCCCCTTTAGTACCGGGTGGTGGCTCCAACCGGTACGAAAGCCCCCCCCCTTTAGTACCGGTTGGAGCCACCACCCGGTACTAAAGGGTGTGCGGTTCCCGCCGCTTGGCCTGGCCAAAACAGGCCTTTAGTACCGGTTGGTGGCTCCAACCGGTACTAAAGGTCCATCCTATATAACTAAACACTTTAAAAATTTCAGTTTCTCATCTGCTTCTTCTCCTCTGCCCCGTCGCCCGCCGCCCCCGTCGCCGCCCCGTCCCCGTCGTCGCCGTCGTCACCGCTGCGCCGTCCCGGCCCGTCCCGCGTCGTCCCCGTCCCCGTCATCGCCGCCCCGTCCCCGTCATCGCCGCCCCGGCCCGTCCCCGTCGTCGCCGCCCCGTCCCTGTCCCCGTCGTCGCCATCCCCGTCGTCGCCGCGCCCGTCGCCATCCCCGTTGCCGCCCCCGTCGCCTCTCGCCTCGCTGGTGAGCACACACACATACATTTTTTTTAATTTTTTAGTTATAGAAATAGTTATAAAAATGTTAGAAATTTTTCTTTTTTAGTTATAGAAATAGTTAGTTATATAGCATTGTTAGAAATGTTATAGAAATGTTAGAATTGTTAGAAATTTTTTCTGTTTTTTAGTTATAGAAAATAGTTATAAAAAAGTTAGAATTGTTAGAAATTTTTCTGTTTTTTAGTTATAGAAATAGTTATAAAAAAGTTAGAAATTTTTCTTTTTTTTAGTTATAGAAATATTAGAAATGTTATACAAATGTTAGTTATATATATAGAAATGTTATAATTTTTTTTCTTCTGTTTTTTAGTTATAGAAATATTAGAAATGTTATAGAAATGTTAGTTATATAGAAATGTTAGAAATTTTAGTTATCAAAATCCAATCATTAAAAAAATGTTAATTTTTGCGGGCATATAGCTAGTATTTGTTCTCGACGATGCCCGGCCCGCATCCTCGCCGTCGACCCGTCCGCGACGACGTCCGGCTGACCCATGTCCGGGACTGGGCTCCGCCGGGCTGGCACTGGGAGGTGCTGCCTGGAGGGGCACGCCGCTTGATGAGGAACCCGGCCCCAGTCGTCGACCCTGATCTCGTTTGGTGGCGTTCGCGTGGGCCAGTTTCGGTGCGGAGGGAGCCGGCCCCGCCGGAGGTGGTACGTCGCCGTGTCAGGGAGGAGGACGAGCACGTCCATCGCTACATGGTTGCGTTAGAGGGCGGCAGGTTCTCCAATACCTAGCAGTTTCTTCAAGGATCTCACTTCAGCTATGATCCTGTGAGGGTTCCTTCTCTTTGGGTGTCCACCGCCCGCGCCGCATGATCCGACGATGTATTCGAGATTATATATTATTCGAGACAATGTATTCGAGATTATATCTATTATTCAAGATGATGTATTCGAGATTATATATTATTCGAGACGACGTATTCGAGATTATATTCGATGATGCTTATTATGTACTATGATTGATTCAGTTTTTCCTTATTAATTGATTGCATCCATGCATTGTAATTTGAATATATTTCTTTTAGATTAGTTAAACAAAACCTATGGCGGACAATACCGGCAGAGAGGGAGAAGAGGCCATGTTCAATATCATACGCAATCCTCGCGGGCCAGATGATGATCAGAATGAAGAAGATTATGACGGCTCCGAATATCTAAACAACACCGGGGAGGGTGATATGATATTCGATCGCGACGACCGAATTGATGAAGTCATGAACTATGAACATGATGAAGAAAATGTTGATCTTGAAACAACAAAGACCGGCGAGGTATATATATTTATATAAGCAGGCATCTGGTGATCATCACATGTTTTAAATGACTTGAAGATATATTAACGAATTGATCTTTCTTCTTTCAGCCATCCGGGTCGAGCAAATCTTCAGGCAACAGGACGAAACGAGGCCCAAACAAAAAGTTGAAGGAGGGCGTAAAGTACAATATCGAGGCAATCAAACCTAATGGCGAACCATTAGCGCCTAAGAAGATTGCGGACAAGTTCATTCGTCAGTGCGGAGTTCTTGTGAAGGACCAACTCCCGATCTCCCTTCAAGAATGGAGAGAGCCAGCAAAGCCACGTCCAGGAGTTACTTTTGTCGACGACAGACAAAAACATTTGCTTTGGGAAACGCTCATGGAACATTTCACCCTACCAGATCATTTCACAAATGCAGATGTGGAGAAAGTCAAGGACGCTGCTCTTAGGAAGATGGCGGTTGCATTCAAGAACCACAAGATTCATGAATGGGCCAAGTACGTCAAGGGAGGAAGGAAGACTCCAGTATTCGAGGGAACACTAGAGAAGCAAAGTGCTCATTGGGACGATTTCGTGAAATTCAAGGATTCAGAATTATCTAAGGAACGGTCCAGAATAAACAAGGCCAATGCCGCAAAAAGGATAAGTTCCATAAGCTGGGGCCAGGTGGCTATGCGGTGGGAATGCCTAAGTGGGATAAGTCTGAGAAAGAGATGCTGGATGCATGTGTCACTCCAGAAACATTGAGCTGGCCCCCCAGGTGCAGGACTTGGTTCTATGCGCATGGAGGGGAGTTGGACCCGAAGACATGCAAAGTTTCGAAGAAGGCATGTATGGACGGAGCCGAAGATAAGCTACTTGTTGCAATAGAAGAGGCTCGATCGGGGTTGTTAGAGCCCAACAGAGAGAACGACGAGCTTACGCGTGCCCTGGGAAATCATGAACACCCGGGAAGAACACGAGGCATGGGCGCTATTCCGTGGTATGAGGGGTTTTCGGACTGGAACGCCGACTATAGAACCCGTGCGAGAAAGAAGATTGCGGAGGAGAAGAAGAGGAAGATGGAGGAGGAGCAGAGGAAGCTAGACTATGAACGCCTTCAAGGCCTAGAATCAGCGCATGCAGACTTGGCAATCAAATTCCAGCGGCAGCAGGAGCAGATCGACTCACTTAGCCAGCAAAGGGGGTCTCAGCAGCTAGCGGATGATCCACCAATGGATAGCACCGTCCCATCCATGCCGAGAAGCAGCGTGGGTTCCGCCCCGGGCAACGCATTGCTGGATAGCTACCTAGTGGATGACATCATGGAGAACACTAACTGCGAGCTACACTTCAAAATGAAGAACATATCCATGAAGGTGGCGGACGCCCTTGCTTTTACAAATCGCCCCGAGGCAACCTTCCATTGCAACCCGACTCCAGCGGGCTATGCTCGTGTCTTGGTTGATGAGGTGGTGGACCAATATTCGGGGCTAGAGCTTGACATTCCTGGAGGTGACGATGAGCACACACTAGGAGAGGCCAACCATCGTATCATCCTATCGAGAAAGGATTGCATCATCTTTCGAAGGCCACTGACACCACGTCATCCGACTCCTCGTCGAAGTCCGCCACCGAGTCAGCAGACTCCCACTCCTCCAAGTCCACCAACGCGTCAGGCCACTCCTTCTCCAAGTCCGGCACAGCTTCAGGCCACTCCTCCTCCAAGTCCGGCAAAGCGTCAGGCCACTCCTCCTCCAAGTCCGGCACAGCTTCAGGCCACTCCTCCTCCAAGTCCGGCACAGCTTCAGGCCACTCCTCCTCCTCCAACTCAGCCACGTCAGCCGTCTTCGCCGCCTCAGCAATCACGGAAGAGAGCCGCCTCAGCTATGGTGCGTAGCGGTACAAGTCGAGGTAGGACTGCAGGTACAGGCGGAGGCAAGCGATTTCAATATGGTCCAAGCCTCGCGCCTCTTCCGCAGAGGCCTTACGACAAATCCGAGGAGGAAAACGTAGCCATATCGAAGGCCGAGGTGGAAGCCCATTTTGCACCGAAACCGCCACCGCCGCCAAGGGAGAAAGTTCCTGTGGAAAAGATTGACCACTTCATTCGTATGGCTAGACCACCAGCTCCCAAGCCTGTTGACACAGACTATGAGCGCCACCTCAGGAAGTTAAATCGAGCACGTCTACGGAAAGAGGCGAGCTCGAGCTCGAGCAAATCAGCTGGCAAAAGGAGCGGTAAAACCGTTCCCCAGCTGGGAGAACAGGCGGCGCAATCAATCCCCCCGCTTGTTGTGCCAACAACACATGAGAGTAGGCGCGCCCAATATTATTGTGGGCAAACCGTTAACGTTCCCGGGGTGGGCGATGTGGTAATAACCGAGGAGCATATTGCGTAGGCTGAATCGATCGGGATCACTGTTGGACAACTCCTCGATATCGAGCCCATGTCTCCGACTAGAGAGGAGGAAATAAAACGGAAATATGCCCGGGGCCAACCTTTGGTCGAGCCAGAGGAGGTCAATAAGCTCCCAACGAGAATGTATGAATTGCATCAATGGTACATGGACATTACCAAGATTTCCAATCGAGAGTCCCTCATGGTGAATGTCAACAAGGAGCATTACTACCATGAGAAAGCTGTGACCGTTGAGTATTCAGAACTATTTCAGCTATACAATAAAGACACACTCGACAAATCTATCATCAGTTGCTATTGTCTGTAAGTGATTTCTTTCTGTAATTTAAGTTTCAAGCTAGCTGTAGTGATCATTTTGATCAATCATTACCTGTAATTATCCTCACTATATTCTTTTCTGTGGTATTATGTAGGATGAAGATTTATGAAATCAAAAAAGGTGGACGCTATGGCATTGGGTTCGTTGACCCAAATACCATTAATGAATACACATGGAAAATAGATCCATATCACGAAAAAAGTGTAGAGGAAAGCATGCTACAGTTCTTCAAGGAACTCAAATATAATGAAGATATACTACTTCCTTACAACTTCCAGTGAGTCACACTGTCTTGTACTACAAATTCTGTTTTTCCCTACTAGCTATAGCTACATGTTTTTGCTTACATATGCCCGCTTAATTAAGACATGCAAACGTGTGTGCATGCAGATTTCACTGGATCGTGTTAATCATTAAAGTTGATGAAGGAACAGTTGAAGTACTAGACTCACTACTTAAGAAAGCAAGTGACTACACCATCGTGAAGGGGATAGTCAATAGGTAATTTCAATCATTATTAACTATATCTTGGCCTATTTAATTAGTTCGTCATTTCCTGATAACAACTATTTAATAACCCATTTATTCATTTTCTTTGTCGGCGGGCAGGGCTTGGGCAAAGTTCATCAGGGTCACTCCAGGCCCATGGAAACAAAATCTAAAATGGTATCGACCCAAGGTAAGTAATTAAGTAGTACTAGCTAGCTGCCATCTCTTTAATTATCATGCTTGATTAATTATTATCTGATCAAATTCCATTCTCGTAAAGACCCTGAAGCAGGCGCCGGGGAATGATCGATGTGCATACTACGTTTGCGAGAACATTCGCATGATGGCGTCCGAAAGGAGCAAATCTCAAAGACAAGAGTGGGTACGATATCGATTGTCAGAACACTATTCACAATTTTTACACCATTATCGATATCTAGTCACACAACTAATACACATGAATATTGATCTCCTTCTTAACAGTTCAAAGAGGTGTGGGACAAGCTCCTAGCACAGGACCGCATAGAAACAATTCAAGAGGAAATAGCGGGATTTTTGCTCGACCAGGTCATAGATCCCAAAGGAGAATACTATTACCCGCTACCGCCCCCATGAACCACTTCCAATTGTTATCGTGCTCCGAAGGCACCAATTAGCTAGGCTAATGCCACTGGCTCCGAAGGCACCAATTAGGAGAAATTGTATATATATATATATACATGTGTGTATATATGTGTGAATTAATTAATGGTGGTTGTGAGACATTCGATGATATATATATATATTGTGATCGGTTCTACTAGAAATTCTATTTATATATATGCATAACGTGTACAATATGTAGTATTGTAAAATACCAGCAAACGAAAAATAATTAAATGGAAAACGCAAAATTAAATGAAAAAGAAATCATAAACCCAACCCCCCCCCCCCAACATTTTAATACCGGTTGGTGACACCAACCGGTACTAAAGGGCTCCCTGCCCCCGAAGCTGGCTCGTGCCACGTGGTTGCCTTTTAGCACCGTTTCGTGCTGAACCGGTACTAAAGGGGGGGGGCTTTAGTGCCTACATTTTAGCGCCGGTTACCAAACTGGCACTAAAGGGCCCTATGAACCTGTGCTATTGCCCGGTTCTGCACTAGTGTGACTGGAGACGTGTCTCGGTCATGTCTACATTGTTCTCGAACCTGTAGGGTCCGCACGCTTAACGTTACGATGACAGTTTCATTATGAGTTTATATATTTTGATGTACCGAAGATTGTTCGGAGTCCCGGATGTGATCACGGACATGACGAGGAGTCTCGAAATGGTTGAGACATAAAGATTGATATATTGGACGGCTATATTCGGACACCGGAAGTGTTCCGGAGAAGTTTCGGATAAAATCAGAGTACCGGGGGGTTACCGGAACCCCCCAAGGGTTAATGGGCCTCATGGGCCCAAAGTGGAGAAGAGGAGGGGCGGCCAGGGCAGGCCGCGCGCCCCCACCCCCTCTAGTCCGAATTGGACAAGGAGGGGGGGCGGCGCCCCCCCTTTCCTTCATCTCCTCTCTCCCTTCCTTCCCCCTCTCCTAGTTGGACAAGGAAAGGGAGGGAGTCCTACTCCCGGTAGGAGTAGGACTCCTCCCTGACGCGCCTCCTCCTGGTCGGCCGCCCCTCCCCCTTGCTCCTTTATATACGGGGGCAGGGGGGCACCTCTAGACACAGAAGTTGATCTTCGTGATCGTTCTCTTAGCCGTGTGCGGTGCCCCCCTCCACCATAATCCTCGATAGTATTGTAGCGGTGCTTAGGCGAAGCCCTACGATGGTAGAACATCAAGATCGTCACCACGCCGTCGTGCTGACGGAACTCTTCCCCGACACTTTGCTGGATCGGAGTCCGGGGATCGTCATCGAGCTGAACGTGTGCTAGAACTCGGAGGTGCCGTAGTTTCGGTGCTTGATCGGTCGGGCCGTGAGGACGTACGACTACATCAACCGCGTTGTCATAACGCTTCCGCTGTCGGTCTACGAGGGTACGTAGACAACACTCTCCCCTCTCGTTGCTATGCATCACCATGATCTTGCGTGTGCGTAGGAAATTTTTCGAAATTACTACGTTCCCCAACACAAGATACGTAATGAGATATGCCAATTTTCTGAAAGAATGAGTTTAATTTCTCATACTCTCCACACCAGTCGGATTGGAGAGCAAGAATTTTACAACCAAATTGGCGCTCAACAAGAGCTTGAAAGTTGAGAAAAACTTGAAACACATCGGATCGCTTCTTAAGAAGATAAATCCAGGAAAATTTGCTATAGTCGTCAATGAAACTCACATAATACGTGTGTCTACCAACAGAGGAGGGGGCAGGCCTCCACACATCAGAGAAAACAAGTTGCAAAGGCTTGGTAGAAATGCTGGCAGAAACTGGATAGGGTAATTGATGGCTTTTAGCCTTTTGACATGAATCACAAATTGTTTCAACATCACGCTCTCCAACATATGGGAGCTTATTTTTCCTAAGCAAACGCTCAACTAAAGAAAAAGATGCATGTCCTAGACGATCGTGCCATCGTGTTGAAGACACTTTGGTGGCACTAAAAACTTGTTTAATGAGTCTTCTAATCTTCGGGATCAAAGGGTAAAGCCCACGAACACATCTACCTCGATAGACCACCTTCTTCGTTGCCTGATCCTTGATCAAAAAGAAGTAAGGGTGAAACTCAAGAAAGACATGATTGTCAATAGCAATGCGATGGACTGAAAGAAGACTTTTTGAAGCACTAGGGACATGCAAAAAAATTCTAAGATGGATATTCCGATGAGGGGTTTTAACAATTGAGTGACAAATGTGACTAATTTGCATACCTTCTTCACTTGCCGTGTGGATGTGATCTTTGCCATGGTATTTCTCGCGCATGGTCACCTTCTCCAGCTCACCGGTGATGTGGTTCGTGGCGCTGCTGTCGACGTACCTGTTGGTGTCGACGTCGTAGGAGCCATCAGCAGCTCCGGCCACCTTCTCATTCTGAGATGAGTCATCTTCATCTTCCTCGAAGCGATACCAGCAGTCTTTTGCCGAGTGACCCGGCTTGCCACAGATTTGGCACCTGATCGTGTCAGGACGCGATCTGTTGTTGGAGCTGCTATTGCGCCGACCTCTGTTGTTGGAGGAGGAAGGCCGGCCGCCGCGTGTGTTGTTGTTGGCACTGCTGCTGTTGCCGCTGCTGGTGCCCCTGCCCTTGCCGTTCCATGGTGGCCCACGATAACGAGAGCCCCCGCCTCGGCCACGGGTGGCAATGTTGGCAGATGACTTGAATCCGCCTCCCACGCCTTGGAAAAGAGCCACCCTCTGATCAAAGTTGCTCATATGCCCGAACAACTCGTCGAGGGTGACCGGAGTGGTCCTGGCGTCGAGAGCATACACGAGCGGCTAGTACTCCATGTCAAGCGCACTGAGGATATAAGAGATGAGCTCATCATCCTTGTTGGTGAGTCCCCGCATATGTGCGAAGAAGGTAGCCACCGACTGCGTCCCCTTTTGCGCGTTGGTGAGGGCAGCACGGATGTTGTTGATGCGGGACAGCGACGTCGATGAGAACATGCTCGCCAATGCCGTCCAGAGCTCTCGTGCATGCACGATGGAGATCACCTGTACTAGCACTTCTTTTGATAGGTTATTCAGAAGATACCCAAGTACCTGGTGGTCCTCTCGGAACCAGACGGCATGGAGAGGATTGGGGATGGTTTCCTCCTTTCCATCCTTGTCCTTGTGACGACGAACTCGGCTAGCTCCGCCATGCTTCCATCAACGTACCCGAAGACTCCAGCTCCTCTCAACCGCGGCGTGATCTGGGTGCGCCATAGGACGTAGTTGGTGCTGGTGAGGCGCTCAGTGATCTGGCCGACGAGAGGGGAGGAAGCGGCGGCGGATGAGGCCATGGCAGGAGGCTGCGGTGGAGAGGAGGGCTAGATGGGAAGAGTCAGACTCTGTATACCATGTGGAGGAACGTCGTACCCATCCAGGGCGACGGCTATGTGTTTATATAGCCAAGGCGCGACTCCTGGTATAGCGTACAAGATCGTTCAGATTACAAGAGACTTGGAGAGAAAGAGATAGAAGTAGATAAGAGGAGATTACAACCATATGGAAACTAACTAGAGATCCTAGTCTATCTTCAGTTTGGACTCCTCCATTGATAGTTATCTCCATCACCTGAACGCTGTCACGTAGACTTGAGGAGGTGCAACATATTTCATTCAACATTGTTGAGCACTAGTAAGATTGCATGTGCAATGAATGTATCGACTGGTGCGCAAAAAAAGCAGTCTGATTATGGAAAATACTGATGTGTACAAATAATCATTAAGCGAGATAATCATTTATTTGCAAATTGCTTGCAAGCAGAAGCACAGTATTACCTTGTAAAAATGCAATCATTGTAGATATATCACGGCAAAGTATAACTTGTACATTTTAAAGCACAGTATGTAATCATTATACCATGGATAGCATAAGGATGACAAAATCACTAAATTTTACTCCCTCTATTTCTAAATATAAGTCTTTTTAGAGTTTCAAATGGACTACCACGTACGGATGTATATAGACATATTTTAGAGTGTAGGTTCACTTATTTTGCTCTATATGTAGTCACTTGTTAAAATCTCTAGAAAGACCTATATTTAGGAACGGAGGGAGTACACTTTTATTACAACAAATCAGGAGCCATGAATACTAGTGATAGCAGAGGACATAGTGTAATAAATTGAAGCAACTTGTGCCACCATTTTTCACTGTCCCATATGTTGAATCACGCTGATCAAGGACATAGTGTTGGGCTATTGGCTCTCATCTCCATGGGTACAACATACACTAGTGCAGAACCAGGCAATAGCACCGGTTCGTAAGGGGCTTTAGTGCCGGTTCGGTAACCGGCACTAAATTGTAGGCACTAAAGTCCCCCCCCCTTTAGTACCGGTTCAGCACGAAGCGGTGCTAAAGGGCAAACACGTGGCACGAGCCAGCTCCGTGGGCGCGTAGGACATTAGTACCGGTTGGTAACACCAACCGGTACTAAATGTTTTGGTGTGTTTTGGTTTTATTTTTTATTTTTACTTTAATTTTGTGTTTTCAATTTAATTTAGTGATTGTTTTACATTATAATGAGTTGTTAAATCATTAGGTGATTAGTTTGACTGGATGTGCGTGTGGATCCTAGCTAAGTCATCAAGTATATGTCATATCCATATTATATATACTTGATCACCTACTTAAGTGATCGAGGTAATATGGATATGGCATGCATATACTTGATCACTTAGCTAGAATCCATCCAGTTGAAACTAATATGCAATTTATTTCATAAATGATATAATAACTCATCATCATCATCATCATATTAATTAATATAAAAACTTTTGCATCATATATATCATCACCAACGGTTTTTCATAGCAAAGATATCATCGAGTTCAACATGTTAATGATATTATAAGCGTTCATAACACCACAAAAGCAAATCACTCTTTGAGATTAAGTTCAGGACGAAGAACACGGACATGAGAGGACAAGTACTAAGAGCATGAACTAGCTAATTAATCACTCCTGCTGCTCTCTCTCAGGTAAAATAGCATAGAACATGTATAGCTTTGCTGATTCATCATATTGGAGCATGCAGATGAACCTGTCTCCTAATTATGGGTTGCGCTTCTGATTGCTGCCCCCTAGTACTTCTCTGTGATCGTTCACAATTTTGCTCCAGTCTTTTACTATTAAGCATTCCTCGCTATTAGAAATTCTGAATGCACTAAAGTGCATTGTAGAATACCTTGGCCGTAAGCTAACAATATTCATGGTACCTTTAGTCTCGATCCAATCAGGCACAACAATCATCGGGAGTCCCTGTTGAAGAACATCGTATAGTAACATACTTAGCAATGAAGTTTAGCTTGAAAAAATAATGTATGCAAAACATGCACTGAGGAGAAATAGTAGAAATCTTACCATCTTTCCTAAATATATGTGACCGTAGTTCAGTACGAACACTATTGGTCGCACGTTTTGAGTACTAACATTTCTAAGTGCAGGAAAGAAATTTGTCTTGACAGCATCAAGATTCTCAAGCCATGAAACATAATGACTTGTCTCCTCGCAGTTTAGTTTAGCCCCGGGACAGTGGACGATCCTGTCTACCAAGCGCCGGACATGTTTGCTTGATTGGAAGTAAGCTGTCAATATAAATTGAGATCTATTAATTATTCAACTGGTTCAAATAATCTCATATCGAAGACATAAATATGGTTGAGAAACTCACATAATGGTAGAACTGGAGGCGTCTGCACATCGACCCAGATGTCTCTATTACCTTCAATATCATCTTCCGGACGAATATCAAAGGTGATAACCATATCAGGCTCAAATGCATAAGCCTTGCATAGTGCTTGCCAAGTTTTGCATTCAAAATAGGTGTATATGTCTGCATTGTATAATTTGACGTTGAAGGTATAACCATGCTCGTTCTTCAAGTAAACTCTTTTTACCTCCATAGTTTCGTTAGGACTGAAACCTATCTTATCCAAGACAAAAATTCTTGCATGGCAGGGGATACGCTAGTAGAATAGCGAAAAATTAAAATTAAAAGGTAAAGCAAATGAAGCATAAGTCATGCTTAATTACGAAAAAAGACTTGTCGTTGTGACTTACTGTATCCACTTCGAAGTTCTCATCCAGCTTGATGCTGAAGCGTCTATCATCAACTAGAAAATTTCTGCCGCACAGGCCGCGCTGGTCTTCGCAGTATTCGCACATAATGAAATCGTGTTTGTCGTCAGACGACATTCCTATGTTCATAGGTGAAACATTAAACACTTATTAGTTCTATTAATTCAACTAATTCTGTTAATTCAACTAGTTCAACTAATTAATTGAACTAATTCAACTAAGCACTTACGAAGAATATACCTAATTAATTGAACTAATTCAACTAACTAGTTCAACTAATTAATTCAACTAAACTAGTTCTATTAATTTTCTTACTAAAAATAAGGTAGCTAGTTCTATATAATAAAATGTTAATTAGATAATGAAATCTCATATAACTAAATTAAATATATATCTAACATATAATTTATATCTAATATCTAACATATATGTTCATATATAGGTGAAACATTAAACACTTACTAGTAATATTAATTCAACTAAATAAACTAGTTCTATTAATTCAACTAAGCATTTACTAAAAATAAACATTAAACACTTACTAGTAACATTTTGATTAGATCATCAAACACTTACTAAAAATAAACTTGTCCTATTAATTCAACTAGTTCAAATCTCATATATATACCTAATTAATATCTAGCTATACTAATTCAACTAGTTCAACTTGTTCTAATTCATGTAAAATATATTTGACATTAATATTTAACATCTTTTCCATATAATTCATCTAACATTAACATTCTAACATTATTATCTACGTAATTTATCTAACATTAATCTAAACAACAGAAAAATAGAAAATAAGTAAAAACAATGTGTGTGTGTGGTGTGGTGTCTCTGTGTGTGTGTGTGTACGACCGGGGGGCGGCGACGTATGGGCGGCGGCGGGGGCCGACGGGGACGGGCGCGGCGGGCGAGAGGCGGCGGCGACGTACGGGCGCGGCGGGCGAGAGGCGGCGACGACGTACGAGCGCGGCGGGGGCGACGGGCCGGGCGGTGACGGCGACGACGGGTGGCGGGGGCGACGGCGGTGACGGCGACGACGGGTGGCGTGGGTGACGGCGGTGACGGCGACGACGGGCGGGGGGGGGGGGGGGCGGCGAGGGCGGCGCGCGATGGGGCGACGGGCGCGGCGAAGAATTGGATCGAGAAGAACTACTGGTGGTCGATGAAACTGATTTTTTCGTAGGTTCCATATATATAGGAGGGGTCTTTAGTGCCGGTTGGAGCCACCAACCGGTACTAAAGACCAATTTTCGCCAGGCCAAGGGGCGGGAAACGGCCCCTTTAGTACCGGTTCGTGCCACCAACCGGTACTAAAGGTTGTGCGCTGCCACCGGCGGTGCACAATGTTTAGTCCCACCTCGCCGAGCGAAGGGCAGCCGCACTGGTTTATAAACCCAGCCGCGGCTGCTCCTTCGAGCTTCTCTATATAGCAGGCTTCTGGGCCTAATTAACTAGGCGCGCTGCCCTATGAGCCTGCTGGCCCTTCTCGGCCTGCATTTGCACACCCTAAGTCTGGCAGGCCCACTTGGCAGCTCGCCAACAAATTTTTTATATAGTTTTTTCTTTTCTGCATTATTTATTTTCTTCTATTTATTTTTTAGTAGTTTTTATATAGTTTTTTTCTTTTCTGCATTATTTATTTTCTTCTATTTATTTTTGAGTAATTTTTTTGTATAGTTTTTTTATTTTCTGCATTATTTCTTTTCTTCTATTTATTTTCTTCTATTTCCAGTTTGTACACGAAGTGCGTCCAGTTTTTGCCGTGACCCTCTCTACTCTTTCGCACATGCTATGCGGGTGAAATGATGATACCAGGCCAATGGGCGGGAAACGGCCCCTTTAGTACCGGTTCGTGCCACGAACCGGTACTAAAGACCACCCCTTTAGTACCGGTTGGAGCCACCAACCGGTACTAATGGTTGTGCGCTGCCACCGGCGGTGGACAATGTTTAGTCCCACCTTGCCGAGCGAAGGGCAGCCGCACTGGTTTATAAACCCAGCCGCGGCTGCTCCTTCGAGTTTCTCTATATAGCAGACTTCTGGGCCTAATTAACTAGGGCGCCCTGCCCTGTGAGCCTGCTGGCCCTTCTTGGCCTGCATTTGCACACCCTAGGTCTGGCAGGCCCACTGGGCAGGGCGCCAACAAATTTTTTATATAGTTTTCTCTTTTCTGCATTATTTATTTTCTTCTATTTATTTTTGAGTAATTTTTTATATAGTTTTTTTTCTTTTCTGCATTATTTATTTTCTTCTATTTATTTTTGAGTAATTTTTTTGTATAGTTTTTTTTCTTTTCTGCATTATTTCTTTTCTTCTATTTATTTTCTTCTATTTCCAGTTTGTACACGAAATGCGTCCAGTTTTTGCCGTGACCCTCTGTACTCTTTCACACATGCTATGCGGGTGAAATGATGATACCATGCCAAGTTTCAACATTTTCAGAATTCATTTTGTAGTGATTTTCAATTTCACGGTCATTTAGCTCTCTAAACAATTAGGTAAATGACCGAAAAACAACAAATGATGTCAGAACATGTTGGAAATTGATGACGTCGCTTTGAATGCTGCATACTGAACACAAAAGAAGTCCGGAGTTCAAATAAGTTTAAAAAACATTGAAGTGGCCGTGTAACAGATGAGTTCTCGTCCGAAACCCTGATACTTCGAAAGAGTTTGTCCAGTTTGTACACGAAGTGCATCCAGTTTTTGCCGTGACCCTCTCTACTCTTTCGCGCATGCTATGCAGGTGATATGATGATACCATGCCAAGTTTCAACATTTTCAGGATTCATTTTGTAGTGATTTTCAATTTCACGGTCATTTAGCTCTCTAAACAATTAGGTAAATGACCGAAAAACAACAAATGATGTCAGAACATGTTGGAAATTGATGACGTCGCTTTGAATGCTGCATACTGAACACAAAAGAAGTCCGGAGTTCAAATAAGTTATTAAAAATAAAAAAGAGATGCAATGCTGGTTAATTTGCTTCAAGCCTTTCGGAATAGTGTAGACTGCACTGCACATAGCTCAGTGCAATCTATGCTATTCCGCAAGGCTTGAAGCTAATCAACATGCAGGTCAGCATGGCAACTCTTCATCATTGTCTGTGCACTCACGGCTTATAAACCGCTCATACTGCCTCTCTCTTGGCGAGGTGGGACTAAAAATCAGTTTACTAAAAAACTCTAGTACCGGTTCATGGCATGAACCGGTACTAAAGGTCTTCGTGGGGACCCCAGCCTGACCATAGCCTGACACAGCCTCATTAGTACCGGTTCTTGGCATGAACCGGTACTAAAGGTTGCCCACGAACCGGTACTAATGATGCCCGCCCGCCTAGCCGTTGGAACCGGCACTAATGGTCACGTTAGTGCCAGCTCAAATTCAAACCGACACTAATGTGCTTCACATTTGACCCTTTTTCTACTAGTGATATGGGAGGGCGGGCGGATCACCCGGCAGTACTGACTGATGGCGACCCGAGGCATCTGTTGCTCCTTGATTCTCAGTTTCTGGGTCAAGATTGTGATGATGGAACTCATGAGGCCACAGCCCTGAAGCAGAACAGGTAACATTTCACTTCAGTTATACTGTGGCCTCTGTTCGGAAATACAGTGACGAGGTTTTAATTTGAACTAAAACCACGTCACTTATTTCCCAACAGAGTTTGCTAAAAGGACTTCATTTGTACCACCTGACACCAGCAGAACAAAGAGCAATGGTATTATGTACTCCTGAATTACACTATGTATCACCTGAATTGCTAGTAACACCTGACACCGTTCATCCTGAATTAAATTATGTATCATTGTATCATGTATGCACTAGCAATTCAGGACCAACTACCGTATTGGCTAGCAGGATGTGGGAAGAACTGCAGGTAGCAGAACGAATCAGCCACCAGCCCACACGATCGACAGTCTGTCAGCGCAATCTTCAGGAGATACAACTACTGTACTTGTCTTTTCGAAAAAAAACTATTGTACTTGTTGTTGGATAATCAGGAACTGTATTGACAGGAGGGCCAAAGGCCAGTACATATACATGTGTAGGGTAAAGTGCAAGAGACCCCTTATACAATGGGGATAAACCGAAAAGGGCTATACACATCTAACACCCCCCCTCAAACTCATGGTGGATCAACAACACTGAGTTTGGAGAGAAGAAAACTATGTTGCGATCGCGTCTGAGCCTTTGAGAAGAAGTCCGCCAATTGTAACTCAGAGGGCACATAGTGAAGAGCGAGAGTCTGATCCTGCACAGCAGCACACACAAAGTGGGCATCCACACCGATGTGCTTGGTGAGCTTATGCTTCACCGGGTCACACGCAATGCTGATAGCACCAGTAATATCTGACAATAAGGCAGTCGAGGTGGTAGCAGACACACCGAAATCCTCAAGTAGCCACCGTAACCAGATCACCTCAGTCGTTAGCATAGCCATGGCTCGCAACTCAGCCTCTGTACTCGAGCGAGAAACTGCAGTCTGTTTCTTTGTCTTCCAGGCAACAAGAGAGCCACCAAGGAAGACACAATAAGCAGACAGCGAGCGTCGATCAGAGGGATCACTAGCCCAGGTAGCATCAGAGTAGGCCTGGAGCTCAAGAGAGCTGGAGCTGGGAAAGAAAAGGCGCTGAGAAATTGTGCCACGAAGATATCGTAGAACACGGAGGAGATGACTATAGTGGACAGAGGTGGGGGCTGAAACAAACTGACTCAGAATGTGGACAGGATAGGAGATGTCAGGACGCGTAACAGCAAGATAGACAAGACTGCCAACAAGGTGACGATAGCGAGTGGGATTAGGGAGAGGGTCACCATCAGAGGCACGAAGCTGAACATTGAGCTCCATGGGAGTCACAACTGTGCGCTCATCACCGAGAGCAGCGCGAGCAAGAAGATCCTGAATGTATTTTTCTTGGGAGATGTAGAAGCCATCAGAGGTCGGGGAGATCTCAATCCCAAGAAAATAGTGAAGTGGACCAAGATCAGTCATGAGAAACTGGTCGCGAAGGCGAGCCTTAACAAAGGCAATGTAATCAGAGTCGTCACCAGTGATGATCATGTCATCAACATAGAGAAGGAGAAGAGTCCGACCACGAGGAGACGTGTGAACAAACAACGCGGGATCATGATCACTGGGCAAGAAACCAGCGGCAATCACCACAGAGGTGAAGCGCTCAAACCAGGCGCGAGGGGCCTGTTTGAGACCATATAGGGAGCGACAAAGTCTACAGACCATACCATCAGGAGCATAGTACCCCGGTGGTGGCTGCATATAAACCTCCTCACGCAACTCGCCATTGAGGAAGGCGTTCTGAACATCAAGTTGAGAGATAGACCACTGACGAACAGAAGCCACAGCAAGAAGAGTGCAGACAGTGGTCATGTGGGCCACAGGAGCGAATGTCTCATCATAATCGCGCCCCTGCTCCTGCTGAAAACCACGGGCCACAAGACGAGCTTTGTAGCGCTCAAGAGAACCATCGGAGCGAGTCTTAATCTTGTAGACCCACTTGCAGGTGATGGGACGGACACCGGAAGGAAGGGGAACTAGATCCCATGTGCCCGAGCGCTCAAGAGCAGCAAGCTCTTCGGCCATCGCAAGCTGCCATTCAGGCTGAGTCATGGCAGTCCGATAGGAAGTGGGCTCAGCAATAACAGAGAGACCGTACCGATCAGGGGAGTAGCGATCAGGCGGGGGGCGAGGCCGAATACGAAGGTTGTGAACCGGGGGAGGGGTGAGTGGAGGTGCACCAGAGGGGGAAGGTGCATCAGAAGAAACATCCTCGGTACGAGGGCGGCGAGTATAGTGGAGAGGAAAAGGTGAGAGAGGGCGACAGACTAGAGAGGATGGGGAAGAGGTGGAGGAGGACGATGGAGAAGATGGTGTCGGCGGTGAATGAGAGTGAATGAGAGGTGTCGAAGGGAGAGGTGAAACAGGTGGCACATAGCAGGGTGTATCGGGAAGGAGAAGAAAAGAAATGTCATCCACAGAGAAGCTCGAAGAAGAAGAGCGTGGGTAGTAAGAACGAGACTCGTCAAAAGTCACATCACGCGAGATGCGCAAGCGACGGCCAATGGGATCCCAACAACGATAGCCCTTGTGCTCATCACTGTAGCCAAGAAAAAGACACTCAATCGACTGAGCAGTCAGTTTGGTACGTTCTCGCGGGGCAAGAAGGACATAGCACACACATCCAAACATACGGAGAAATGAGTAGTCAGGAGAGCGACCAGTGAGACACTCCATAGGAATACCACCCTGCAGAGCAGTCGAGGGCTGGATGTTGATGAGATAGGTGGATGCAGAAACAGCCTCAGCCCAAAAGTGGGGTGGAAGAGAAGCAGCAATTATCATCGCACGAGCTGTCTCAAGCAGATGGCGATGCTTGCGTTCGGCAACGCCATTCTAAGCATGAGCACCAGGACAGGAGAACTGGGCAAGAGTGCCCTGTTTCGCGAGAAAACCACGCAACAGCTGGGAGATATACTCTCCAGCAGAGTCAGCACGAAAAGTACGGATAGGCGTGGAAAACTGGGTATGAACCATGGCAGCAAAACGTTTGTATATAGAGAGAACCTCGCTACGAGATTTCATAAAGTAGAGCCAAGTGTAGCGAGAGAAATCATCAATAAACAAGACATAGTAGCGATGACCACCTTTCGAATCAAAGGGAGCGGGACCCCAGACATCAGAATGAAGTAAGTCAAAAGGGCGCTGAGATACCGACTCACTGGTAGGATAAGGTAACTGAGTCTGTTTGCCAAGTATACAACCATTACAATGTAAAGAAACATCTCCGGATATAGACCCTAAGAGGCCCTGACGCACTAATGATGACAAGCGAGAGCCACATATGTGACCAAGACGATGATGCCACTGCTGGAAGGACGCAGACGAAGAGGCAGCAAGAGCATGAGAGCTGGCAGAAGTGGTGGCAGCGGAAGGAACACATAGCCAGTCAACCTCCCAAAGGCCCTCTGACTCACGGCGCCGAGGGCCAGCACCAACCAAAGCCTTGGTGCGACGGTCCTGAATGGAGCAAGAGTCGGTATCAAGAATGACACGACAACCAGAATCAGTAAGTTGGGCAGTGGAAAAAAGATTCATGGTAAGGCGAGGAACATGTGAAACACTAGGAACAGAAAAGGATGGAGTGGAAAGAATACCACGACTAGTAACAGAAAGAGGTGTGCCATCGGCGGTAAGAATATTAACAGGCGAATCAAGAGGTTGGAGAGAAGACAGGACAGAAGAATCAGAAGACATATGAAAAGAAGCTCCAGAATCCAGAACCCACGAAGATGTACCTGACTGTGTAGATGCCTGCGGTGATGGGGAGGTAGATGCAGTCACAGCAGCAGCGGAACCAGTCGCCGAGGAGCCAGAGGAAGCAAGTAGACGCTTGAGGCGTACAATATCCTGGTCAGTGAGTGACGGAGTCGAGGAAGACGCTGGAGTCCCACTGGAAGAGGAACGCCTCTGGTCTCGCTTCTTCTGGCGACAGTCAGACTCTGGGTGTCCTGACCAAGAGCAGTAACCACAGAAGGTGTCTCGGCGCGACGTACCCTTCTCAGCATAAGAAGGGTGACTCACCCCCCCCCCTGAAGGAGTAGGCAGGAGCGGTGGAGCAGTGAGGCGAGCAGATGACACAGGAGCTCGGGCAGCCAAGACGGAATGAACCACAAGTAACCCAGCAGAGCGAAGGCGGGTCTCCTCAGCATGAAGCTCACCAAGTACCTCCGAGATAGGAACACTACCGCGAGCAAGCAGGTGAGCACGTCGAGGCTCGAACTCAGAGCGGAGACGAGATAAGAACTCATGAACCCTCTGAAACTCCAAATCGGACCGTGTAGTTTGACAGCAACGGCAAGTTCCGCAAACAACTGTCCGAAGAGAGTCAAGCTGACGCCAGATGGCAGAGCACTGTGAATAGAACTCATCAACAGAGGAATCACCTTGCTGAAGTGCGTGCTCCTGACGCACCACAGATAGGTAGAGAGCATCATCGGATGGCTGATAGCGCTGACAGAGATAAGACCACATCGCTGCAATTGTGCCAAGGCCCATGAACTCCGAAGCAAACTGAGGGAGGACACTCGCAGTGAGAACAGCAGCAGCACGAGCATCATCATTGCACCACTGAGTATAAGCAGACAGATCATCGCGGTACACAGAAAGAGCATCGGAATAAGCTGATACCTGCTGGTCATAAGCATCAACGGCATCATCATCGAGAGCCTTGGCTACATCCCGGTCAGCCTGAGAAGCATCAGCAGCAAGTACCGGTGGCACCGGTGGGATGGGGGCCACTGGCGCAACAGGGCATGGCGGAGAAGGAACCTCACCAGAGAGAACACCCCACAGAAGAAGACCACGCATATGGATGCGCATAAAGCCCACAAACTCAGCATAGTTGGTGCCATCGAAGATCACCGAACACCTAGGAACAGCGACATAGCCCGAAGAAGACATAGCGAGTATTGTCTTTTCTTTCTCTCTTTTTTTTGTCAACGGATGCAGACTCGATCTGGATCGAGAGGGGCGGGCAGGAGCGCTCGAGACAACGCTAGGCAGAGGCGGAGGATCGATCTGGCGCTAGGCAGAGGCGGAGGATCGATCTGGATCGATCCAAACCAGATCGAGTGCCTCGAACGGCACAGCACCTGCAGCTTCAGCGGGACAGCGCCCGCGGCTGGACAGGGCGACCAGCGCCGAGCGGGACAGCGGCCGCAGAACTGGGCTGGCCGAGCGCGACGGCGGCCGGACGGGGCTGGCCAGACGCGGCAGCGGCCACAACAGCCGGTCGGGGCGACTGGACAAGATGGCGCCGGACGGAGCAGCAGCCAAGCCGGGCGGCTGCCGGACGAATCGACCGGGCAAGACAGCGGCCGGACGGGACAGCACCTGGAGGAGCAGCAAAGCGGGGCTGGAAAGACAACGGCCAGACGGCCGGAGACGAGCATGCTAGGAACGAGGGGCACGGAGTTGCGTCGTGCGGAAGGAAGGGGCTAGCCTGACATCTGATACCATGTTGGATAATCAGCAACTATATTGACAGGAGGGCCAAAGGCAGTACATATACATGTGTAAGATAAAGTGCAAGAGACCCCTTATACAATGGGGATAAACCGAAAAGGGCTATACACATCTAACACTTGTAACAGCTGGTTCTGATGGCACCGGGAACTTGCCGAGGATCCCACTAACTAGCGATGTTATCAGTTAGTTATCTTCACACTTAATAGCAAGACACTGTTGGAAGTGCAAACTCCGTCGTAGATTTAACTAAATGAATGAAAGCCTGTATGTGATGACCTCCAATAATGCAGTGGCTTTGAGGTGTGTCCTGGACGTCTGAAGAATTCTTGTAGCCAAACAAATACTGGTGTCTAGGCTTCTGCAGCATATGCATCTCGCCGCGTGGATTGGTCATCTGTGTTCTTGGGTGCAGCCAAATCGGTGGCCTTCGTTTCACCTTGCTAAGCATTCGATCCCCTTGGCCTCGATCATCGAAAGGTGACGTTTTTGCCCATTTCTGTTGCTACTGGAGTGGCATCCTCTACTTCTTTTGCCACTCTTACTGGTGTTCTATCCATGAACCACTCTTGTAGCACCTGTGAGGTTTCAGTAACTAAAGAAAACAGTTTGTCAGTACTCAGCTTGCTGTGTATTCAATTCATTTGTCTTAGTGACCGTGTCCAGCTTGGAAAAAAACTAGGATATGCAACAAGGAGCAGCTAGCATCACAAACTTAAGATACGATGATATCTACTCCCTCCATTCCTAAATATAAGTCTTTGTAGAGATTTCACTGTGAACAACATACGGATGTATATAGATGCATTTTAGAGTGTAGATTCATTCATTTTGCTCTGTATGTAGTCACTTGTTGAATCTATACAAATACTTATATTTAGGAATTGAGGGATCATATATGTATGTCACCTCATTGTTGCCGCAGGCGGACAAAGTTGTGAGGCCGGCCGTGACCATGGTTGGTTTCTCCGCCTAGAATTGGCTTTTTCCAAAACATTGTTATTGTTAGGCTCCGTCTCCCTCACACCCATCCAAGATTTCTCTCCTCTTTCTAGTTCCTGCTGCTGCGCATTTGACGCTGAATCGCTCTTCGACGGCAAGCAGCACGGGTCGAGGTGAGCCTTGAACCTTGCTTTCTTCTACGACTTCATTTCTCTATCCTCGTTCCCCGTAACCTTCTGTATTTTCCCATGTTTTGTTCAACATAGAACCCAGCCCACTATTTTAGCTCTAAAGTTGAAGAAAAGATATCACTTGCATAAATCATAATTAAAATGAGTTTCATGTGTGAATGAATCTCACTTGAATATTCCGTTGTATGTTTTACGTACGTGATTTCTGGTCAGGGGTTAACACTTAACAGTTGCAAAGAAGTATTTAAAATTTATCAACTAATTCTCATTTCATGACATTTCTCTAACTTATCAGTTGAAACTAACTTCATGGGATTTTTTTATGGAAACATATTTGAGAAAATAATCACTACAATAGTTGGTTTGTTGTATACAAATAGTCAGCTTGTTATATAATCTGACTAGAACAATTACTTCCTCAATGCTAATTGCATCGACCGCTTGCTCGCAGAACGGATATAGATGTCTATTCCAGCCAGCATGAGCTTATCCGCTGTTGGGGTCGTTGGTGCCGTCAACGAATGTGTCACTTTGTTTCAATGGGCCAAATCTGCCATTCCCTCTCTTTACTCCCGATGGAGTGGCTCACAGGAGCAGATTCTCCAGGACCATGTGTTGCAGTTGGAGAGTGGCCTACAACGCCTCAGGGACACCCTTCCTGCAATGTACGACCTCGTTAATAAAGCAGAGTGGAGAAGCCACGAACCTGTTGTGGCCAAGCTCCTTCCTAATCTCAAGGATGCAGTAGCTGAGGCCGAGGATCTTCTTGATGAATTTGGATGGTACGAGAAGAAGGTACAAGTGGAGGGCAATGCAAGCCAATCTTCTTTCATTGACTTCTTTCATACCGTCGTACAAGGCAGCTTCAACAAACTGAATGATGTACAATTGAGGTTGAAGGACGAGAGCTAGGTCAAGCTCGATCAAGATTAAAAAAAACGCCCCGCGTCGCCTAGCCCTGGGCGACTCGGGCGCGACCGTTCTCGTAGCGCCGCCGCCGCTCCTTTCTCGTCTCGCCGCCGCGCCGCCGCTGGAGGACGCCTCCTGGCGAAGCCCGCGCGGCCGACGGCGGCGGCGGGGCGCCTTCCCGCGGCGGCCTCCGGTCTGTAGGGCGGCAGCTCCGGGCGGCACGTCGGCGTGCGTCGGGACTCGTCCGGGATCCCGACGACCGGTGGCTGTTCTCGGTGTCCTCACGTGGGGCGCAGCAGCGATCACCGGCGGCATGGCAGCGAGGCTGTGTCGGGGCGTGAGGCATGTGCGACGTGATGATCAGATCTGATTGCTTGTGTGGCGGCTGGGCTGCTACTTGGCATTGGGCCTGACCACGTCTCGGTGGAGTTAGGCCAAGAAACTATGGGTGCTGCTGCCATGCGTGATGCAGCGCCATGGTTCTTGGCTGCCGGACAATTCTGCTTTCCGTGCTTCAGATCCGGCCATGTCGGCTCCTAGGTCGATGGCTTGGACAAAACTCTCTTCGGCGAGGTGGCAATCAACGATGATGATGATGTGCTGCACCGTACGTGTTGGTCCATAGTGATCACTCTGGCTTTGTGTGGCGTCTATCTACGGATTGCGAAGACCACCGAAAGATCTTCGCGAGGATTTCTCCTTTCTGATCTGGTGGTTGCCTTTGACCGTGAGATGCAATATATGGACGACGGCTTGACGCAGAGGGTAAGGTTGTGCAGTGGCGGAGGTCGGCTTTCTAGCCCAGCACATGCAGCTGCTTGGATTGTGGAAAAGTGGTGACGACAACATATGATTGACTCAAATGGTGGTGCTTCTCAAGTACCTGGTCTTGAGCTCCGGGGTGAAAACCTAGGTCTGGCACAAGTTGGTCATACATGGCAAGGGCGATGCTTTGTGTCGTTACCTTGTTGAAGGCATTGCTCGGATTTGCTCAGACTGGTTCTTCAGGGTGAAAACTTAGAATCTGACCTTTGATGGCTGGATCCGATGACGGTGCCGTAGAGCGTCGCTCCCTTCATGAAGGCGTTGCTGTTGAAGAACCTCATTGTCATTATGGTGTCATGAGATGGTTGGTGCGGATACAGTTGTTGTTGTATTTTGTCGATCGCAGATTTGTTCGATTTGTTTTTTTTCTCGTTTAGGCATAGCTTTGGTCTTATATGACTTTGCTATTTGCCAGCGGGTTTTCCTGTGTGTGTTGGTGTTGGCTGTGTGCATCTTAGCTATGCAGAGGCCGGGTGTGTGCTCACTGTGTTTGTATTTACTTGATGCTTCGTTTTGAGTCAATAAAATCCATCCTTTGTCGAAAAACAATTGAGGTTGAACCATCTTTCAAGTCAGCTAGAAAATATGGGGCTTCGTGGAGTTACACGATGCTTTGACAAATTAGTCAGGCCAGAGACCACATCCTTGCCAAATGAAACAAAAATATTTGGTCGTGACAAGGAACTAAAGCAGCTATTGGGATTTCTCAATGTACCTACAATTTCAAAACGCAAGAGAGCAACTAAAACTAGTTCAATCAATGCATCAGCAAGCAACCATGTTAGTAATGAATCAAGAGCATTGGATCTTCCTGTTTTGCCAATTGTTGGAATTGGTGGTGTTGGAAAGACTACATTGGCCCAACATATTTGTAGCCATCAACAAGTGAAATCTCACTTTGAACTGATAATTTGGATTTGTGTTTTAGATGACTTTGATGTGAAGAGGTTAACTAAAGAAGTAATACAATCATGTACTGGAAATGAGGCAACCAGTGATAATTTGGATTCTCTTCAGCGTGCTCTCTCTAACCATGTGAACAACAAAAGGTTATTGATAGTTCTTGATGACACGTGGGATGATGCCTTGAAGGAAAATGGGCAGTGTTGGAAGAGGTTTTGTGCACCTTTTAGAAGTGCCCTAGATGGAAGTACAATGTTGGTCACCACTAGATGTCCAAATGTTTCCCAGGGGGTACGCACAATGGAGCCGATTATAGTTGAAGGTCTGAAGGACGACATCTTTTGGAATTTCTTCAAATTGTGTGCGTTTGGATCAGAGGGTTCTAACAGTGATCCTGAGTTAGAGCACATTGGTAAATGTATACTTCCTAAGCTGAAGGGTTCACCTTTGGCCGCAAAAACTCTAGGGCGCATGTTAAGCATGGACCTTCAAGCATCGCATTGGAATTCCATACGTGAGAGTGAACTGTGGGAGTTGAAACAAGAGGAGACTGACATTTTGCCTGCACTTCGGTTGAGCTACATGTATTTACCGTTCTATTTGAAGCAATGCTTTGCATTTTGTGCTGTGTACCCCAAAGATTACAAATTTGATAAGACACTCTTAGTTGAAATTTGGGCGGCAGAAGGCCTTGTGGATCCTCAAGGTGGTATTCCGATTCAAGATATTGGTTATCAGTATTTTGAAGACCTTGTCACACGATCCTTCTTCCAAAAAATCAGCAGTAGATATGTCATTCATGACTTGCTACATGATATGGCACAAATGGTTTCAAAGCAGGATTGTTGCATCTTAAGAAATAAGAGTGACTTGGATAAGGTTCCCCAAAATGTCCGTCATCTCTATGTACTCCCTAGCAGTGAGTTTGATGATTCCAGCTTGTTGAGGCTATGCAAGTACACAAAGTTGCGTACCATAATTTGCAAGAAGGATTTAAAGAAGAAAGCAGGCTTTGTAATGAGCAAATGGTGTACTAAACTTCCGCGTATGCGCGTCATTTCTTGTGTCTCCACAGATGAGTTACCAGATAATATTGGCAACTGGAAGCATCTTCGGTACATTGAGATCGTCAAAGCTCGTCCTTTGAAGAAAATTCCTTCAACATTTTGTTGGCTTTATCATTTGCGGATTTTATATGCCAAGAATTGCAGGCTAGAGAGCTTGCCCGATGGCTTTATTAAGTTGATTAGTTTACGGAAGTTCGAATCAGTTGGATTAACATATTATGATGGGCGTCGTATGTGTCTTGGTCACACCAATAAGTGCAGAGAATTTACGTTACTAAAGAATCTGAACCGGTTTCGTGGGCACTTGCAGCTTATTGATGTTCGCGTGCTAAGTAAGGATCATGCCGCAGAAGCAGACCTGAAGAATAAGAAATATCTTCATGGGTTGAAACTGGATATGGGGAAGCCTGAGGATCATGCCATATATTACCATGGGCTTTATATCCCCAACAATGATATAGAAGTGGTTGAAGTTCTGCAGCCTCCTCTCAGTCTGAAGTCTCTCGTCCTAAAATATTATGACAGTATCTCGCTCCCAAGTTGGTTTCAACCAAAAAACCTGACAAGCTTAAAATCACTTACTTTTGAATGTTGTTTTCAACTTGGGAGCATATCACCTCCCTTTATCTCACGTGGAATAAACATAAATGCGATACCTGCAGTTGCTATATTCTTGTGCCTGGAAGAGGTAACCATTGATGGGTGCGACAATATATCAAGCATCGAGCATTTTCTGCATCCCGATTATGTACCAGCCATCAAGAAAATAAGAATTAAAAAGTGCAACATGTTAGCATCAGTAGCAACTGAGAAGTTTGGGGATTTTCATTTCCTTGAAGAACTGGAGGTGCACCATTGTCCAAAATTCTGCTCCCAAAGATTGGTATCGTCGTCCCTTAAGAAACTCGGCCTGCATAGTTCTGGTCTCTTTTGGACTATTGACTGCTGCTCCCTCACCTACTTTCATTTGGAATGGGAGTTTGTCACATCCATTGATCTAGAAATGTGGAGTCTTCCATCTCTACGGGAGTTAATCATTAGATGCAAAGCTCTTGCATCTATTGGAGGCAGCCTTACAGCATTCTCATCCCTTAGGATCCTAACAGTTATATACTGTGATAAATTGTCCACGCTTGATGACCTCCTAACACAAGAATATCTACCTGCTATTGAGGAAATTAACATCAGACATTGTCACGAGTTACTTTCTCTTCCAGCTGAAAGGTTTGGGAGTTTTTCTAATCTAAAACATATGGAGGTTTTACAGTGCCCAAGTCTCAGCTGGCAACAAGGATTAGCACTGCCATCATCTCTTCAAAGGCTCAGCTTAATGCGATGTGGGGATGCCTCTCCATATGTTCTTAACTGCCTACGGAACCTCACCTCCCTTGTCTCACTGAACATGGGTGGATGCACCGGTATAACATCCATTCCAAGTGACATTTGGCTCGGTAATCTTGCATCACTTGAGAAATTGGTGATCAAGGATTGTCCAAACCTAGTTTCAATTGGTGGAGCAAAGGCAGTTGCAAAAATAAAGACTGTGGAGATATCCATGTGCCCGAAGTTAAAGGAAGCGGAGCAGATCAACAAAATATCCCGCCTAAGGTATTTTTTCTAACACTCATTTGCTGTCCAGCTTTACTTCCCTTTTGTTCAAAGTTCCCAATAGTCCCAGTTTGCTTTTACTGACTATGTTTTGTTCTTCAAGAGACTGGAGGCACCGAAGAGAAATAGCTAAATTAATTGGAAAATGAGGACAACAAGATTTCGTGCCTCTGTCTCATCGTCTATCTATCTGCCCATGGCTGATTTATACCGTTTTGCAGTTGCATACCATCAACAATTTCCCATATTTGTACTGATAACTATCAGTTCCCAGTTTGCACCATCGTAGCAAACTCGTTGTAATCTATGAAGCGACAGAGAATCGCCGTACATCTGTAGGACATGATGTATCCGTATGCATTTGTGTTTTGGTTCATCTTAACTCTGGGAAATGTTTACCTGCCTCCATGAGTGCTGCATCTGCCCGTTTGTGATCTTTCCCCTTCTGTAGTTTTTCTTCTTAGCTCTGTGGTTTGTGCTTGTGTTGTCTTTCTTCTTTGGTTTCCCCTTTCTCTCTGGTTCTGGCTTGTAAGAAGACATGAGTCATCTGTCTCAACATTTTCTCCTGTTATGAATTGGCGCCCGCTTTGGTCGGGTCCAAGGAAAATAAGATTGATTTAACTACTCTGAACAATGAACACGTAGGCAAATAGTTTCTAGTTTCAGAAGTAAAGAAACATTAGCTAGTTTGCCATAGCATTTTGCAGGTCTAGATTTCGATGCCTCTGATGATTATTCCTAACTGCAACAAAGTTAAACTAAATGCCCTTTCTTAGGTTTGATGACTGGTGGAAGGCTGCACTATCAGCCACTTCGAAAAGGAATTATTTCAGGTACAGTATATGCATGTGATGCTGATTGTTGGTGCTAATGCTGCTTGGGTGACTTAAGAACCTGAACTAGAGAAGCCTCCTTGGGTCTGTGAAGCGAGGAAGAACAATTTGGCTTGCTGGGTTCAGACTTCAGAGACTAGTAGCCTCTTGTGTTTGTTTCCTTGCATGTTCGTGCCGTTGCAAATTCAAACATTGTCATCCTTGCCTCCACCACCCCACGTCCAGCATCCTTGCCAAGAACGCATCGGCCGCCGTACAGCTCCGGCAACAAGAAGTCACATGCGGCCACTGCCCGTCTGTCCCCTCGGCCCTCCAGCACCACCTGCAGGAAAAGGAGCAGGGGCGTCCTGCAGGCAGAAGAGGCCATCTTCATCATCTCCTCTTGGTGCCAACCAGCAGATTCAGGTGGGAGGAGGAACAGCTCGAGGGAAACAGCAGTAGCCACTGGCGGTGGTGGTGGGGAATCAATAGAATTTGTCAGTGTATGAGCAATCATATAAGATGATAAGCATATGCTCTTCCTATCTCATCTTCTTTGATGAAAGCCTTTTCTCTCCCTGACAGGAATTCTTCTCTTCAACTATCACAAGAATGATATACGTATATACCAACCAACGTTTGCTAGTTGCTGCATACGTATTATATTTGATCGGACTTGGGAAAAGAACACAAAATTGAGCTGGCTACTACATAACATCCAAACAACTAACAGTGGAAATATTTTGTTTACGCAGATAGACCGAGTCTCAAAGCACAGGACTACTTGATTGATGCCACATAAAACATATATGCTCGCTACGCTCACCTCGAGATCTGCATCCTCGCATGTATTCCCGGCTGCATTTCACTTTTTGTTGTTGTAAACACACCTGGCGTTACGCATTAATTTCCAGTAGGTGCCGTCATGTTCTTCTTGGTCCAGATGAACTCTTGACGGTTCAGGCCGGTTCACACCCGGCTGGATTTTCCATCGGCATTTGGCAATGCCCCAAAAATATGCCCCGGCAATAGAATCCCATTCCAAAACTAGCATGTTGCTGCAGCATCAACAACTCAAATGGTTCTTTACAAGTATATCAGGAACTTGCTTGCAGTCAAGCAGGAAGCCAGTAGCTCTTTGTATCGTCTCTTGGAACCTGCAGATGAGCAAGTCAAGCTCACATCTGTTCTACTACACTAGCGTCCTTCAAAGCACCGCTGGATATAAGCTCTGTCAATGCTATTTCATCGGCTCGGCCGATCTCACATGGCACATTGGCCTTTGCTTTATATCCTCAGCCACGATGTACTACCTGAGAGAAACAAGATAAGCCGTCAGATTCACAAAGAAATGGAGATTGATGTGACGATGAATTCTTTAAATTCACAGGCAGTCAACATGATCTTCCGTAGAATCATCGTACAACTAAACTGCAATCTGTATATAGCAAGGTTTGACAAGTCAGTGATGCTGGGATTTCAATAGCAAGGTTATTTTAAGGGTTCTCTGACTTTATTTAAATCATATATCGCCACTATTGCAAGAAAAATTGTACCTCTCTTGAGGGAAAGAACAGTACATGCTCCACTAGGACTGATGATAAATACATAGAGGAAAGCTAAATACATGTTACGAATAATCACCTCAGCAAGCTCACTTTTCGTCAACAACTCATGTAGTTGTTTTAAAGGGTCCCTTCTTGTGAATTTTTATCAGCATACTCTCCTTCTGAACAAAAAAAGAGCACATGGGTTTTCAGAACTAGCTTTTGTGCAAAATTTTGGAGTGGTTTCGGTTTTATTGTATTTCACTTACAATAGACAGAGTGAAACCTTGGCAAGTGGCAATAACTTGCATCGAGCAAAACAGAAGACACTGCTGCACCCACCCATCAAGTTTAACTACAGGGTGAACTAGCAGTGCATCCATCTACAAAAACGCAAGTGCATCCAAATAGATTCCCAGTGAATCCCCTTTATTGCCTCATGCCTTTGCTACGTGTGGGTTAGGTCATAACCTGCAATGAATAAAATAGATAGCATGATTTTATAATGTGCGAAATATCAACAGCCAAGCATGGCCAAATAGTTGATCCAACACCTGCCGTTACCTCTGGATTCAATAAAATAAATAAGGCTGAGACAACTAGCATTAAGCATTAGAAGGAAAATAAAACTGAAGGACAGCAAATACAGCACTAATCTTCAACATAAAATAAATAAGGCTGAGACAACAAAGCTATTTTCTGAATACCATGTTCAGATTCTGAATCCAATTGTTTCACTGCAGGATAACCATAATTGCTAATATTTGAACTTGCAGGATAACCGCTATATGTTCAGGAAAAATACAGGGTTATGTATGCATCACTTGGAAGTGGATTGCTTAGCTTCTCCTGCTTGTAAAGTGGAAGCATTTTATGCTTTGTGCTACATGCAGCTTTCCTTTTACATGTCCATGACTGGCTATTGGCCCATAACCAAATTTATCATGTTTTCTCTGCCCAAAGGGTGTTGCCACTTTGCTTGTTTGATTAGAATATTGAAATGCATTGTGATTAATTAATGGTTCATTGCACGGCAGGGCATTTCAACGGAACATGAACCAGAGACTAGCAGTTTTCACACACTGATTACTGTCAGATGGCCAAGCTATTGCTCAAGTGGTTCCAAGATAAAATTCATGAAGCCTCGCTTTTCTAGCTTATCATCCCCGTAGTTTCCACATGTAACCCCCTCAACACATTTTTTCAATCGGTGCTTCAAAGCCATTCTTCTAACAGCCTTGGAACCGCCCTCTGCTAATGGCATTAAAAGAAAAGAAGATCAAAGAAGTAGATTCAAGATACAGTACACCCTGACCCTACTCTATTGCTACTTGATGATAGTTGTGCAGAGAAAAAACTCCTATAAATCGGCGCAGAACGTTGTAAATCGATGATGTGGGACCAAAAGCGATCCAGCACAGCTGGTCTTACCCGTAGCAGAGCTGGCCTGCGTCCCGTCCCGCTCCGGCGCGCATCCCCTCGCTGCTGCACGAGTCTCTGGCGTGAGGAACGACGGCGACGAGACGAAGCGCGACCCCCACGCCCTCCTCCTCCTCTCACGGTGGCCGCCGGTGGTGCTCTTCTCCGCTGCTCACTGAACTCGAACGGATCCCACGCACTCCGCGCGTGATTCTCGACATTCTTTTACCGTGGATTGATCGAATCTTGCTGGCGGAAGGACGCAGGTACTCGCCGTCACCGGGCTGGTGAGCCGGGATCTACGTCGAGAAGAATGCCTACGACCTGCATCACGTCACACTAAGCACGCAGGTTATTCCTGCACTGCAACTAGCGTTCTGCCGCAGCCTGCAGGCTACAACCGCGTCAGTTTATTCAGATCATTGCTCTGCTCGCTTCTCAGTTCTGAAAGATGGAAAATTACCGCATCGATATGGTGGGAATTATTGTTGCGTTAGCTAGATTCTTGCACTAGGTAGGTAAGTGGAGAGGAGAAACAATATGTTCTTTAGCGGATGCAAACCTGTTCATGCTTGAATTGGACCAAGAGTTTATGTTCTTTAGTGGAGAGGAGAAACATGTCTCGTTTGGGGGACGCAGCTTTGGGCTAGCTAGTACTGTCAGTGCTTGCTCTGCGCTTGCCATTATACTGGCGGCAGGAAAGAACATGAGTATGCATATCAAAGTGCTGCGGAGTGAGGCGCGTTGGTGGTCGACGCGCTGATTGATGTGTACTGTAAGTGTCCCAGGCTCTCACTCTGCTTTGGAGATATTTATCGGTAGCTGAATAAAAGCTCTGGATGGTTCCACTTCTGCGCTTTATCAGGACTTCTGCCAATATTCTCAAAGGAGACATGTTTATTTTCTTTGACCCATTCTTCAATGGGTCTGTGCAGCTGGAACAGAATTAACATGTCATATATGAATATGATTCTACCCCCCAGCAATTTCAGACTGATTTCCCTTTTTAACTGCTCTGTAAAGCGGATTACAAAGGTTTTTGGCGGGTAGGCTTCAGGATCTAATCACTTTGCTGGTGGCTACTGATCAATCTGGTTTCATCATCTTTGTCGAAAAAGCCTGGTTTCATCAAGAAAAGATCCATAGCCGACAACCTCCTGTGTGCGATGGACCTTATACAAACTTGCAGGAAAAGACAGAAGAAAGCCTTGGTCCTCAAACTTGACTTCACCAAAGTGTTTGACGCCGTATCATGGGAGGCTTTATTTGCCATCCTGAGAACATGAGGATCTTATAAGCAGGTGGGTTTTGTGGATGATTTCTCTGCTAACGACTTCCAAAACTGTTGTTCTTTTAAATGGGGTCTCGGGCAACTGGATTGACATTCACAGTCTCTTTTCATTTGTAGCGGAGGCAAGTTTAAAGAGGAGCTACGGTGGATTTTGCATAGTTCGAAGAGAAAGAGATGGAACAGTTTTTAGAACTGGGTAAAAAAAATCCATTAAGGGCCTTGTTTCCATTTTCATGTATCCTGAGCTAGTCAGTGGAGCTTTCTGCTTGTTTTTTCGTTGTTTACCTCTTTGGGGCTAGCTCAGACCCCTGTTGTAGGTTTTATTCTGCTTCTTTCTTTTCCTTGTACATTTATATTTGAAAAACAATAAAAATACACACAGCAAAGTCGTGTTGTTTCCGGTCAAAAAAACTTATGGAGGTTTATTGTTTTCATTTGTTCACTGTATTTTATGAATTTTTAATAACTTTTCATACTTCCCGGTAGCTGTACGTTGCTCCAATACATAGTAAAATATCACAGGATAGATGTCACAACCTTTCTCCTAATGATTCATTGAATGATCCTTTTCTTACCGACAAATTGTTGTAACTGGGAGGCTTGTTTCATAATATAACTGCAGAAGGTTTCTAGCACACAACGATGTGCCATCGAATCATTTATATTCTGATCCGTAGCTGTTTTCATACCCCAAATGCAGTTTTATAACACTTCGCTATCAGAAATTTACTTAGCAACACCAAAATATTATCAGGAACTTCTCAACAAAAAATTTAAAACCTAAAGATCCATTGACGTGCCCGGATTTTGAAAAGTAAGTACTGTTCCAGGGTTTAGTGTTGTTGCTTCAGTCCACGAACCACGATTCCTTAAAAAGCAAGCTATTGGTTAGCGAGTTATAGATGATATATTAGTTGACTTCTGTTGTCAGAGAATATTTTAAATTAGTTAACCATAACAAGGATTTATGAAAGCTTATATTCCACAAAGACATTATTTTGCATAAAACTCATCCGCCCTTTCAACTGAGTCAAAGTGTTCCCCAAAATCAAACAGTCATATCGTGTCTATCTGCAAAGAAATCTAATCAGTTTTGTAATTAAATATTCTGTGAGAACAAAAGGGTGACCTCAGCTCATTCACTTTTCCTGTACATTATTAGTTTCAAATCTACAAGTTGTCAAGAGGCAGTTTGCCCTTTGTATATATGTACCTTTGGCCATGCCGAACAGCCTTCCCTGTACTTTATCTGCCCAAATATATATTCAAACAATATTTTACACATATTACTGGTCTAGTTGTCAAACTAGATTATGGCTGAAATTTTAGTGAAAGCAATGTGTAGGTGTATGTTAAGGTCTGAAAGTGAAAGTCCTCAACTTTTCTGTTGCAACTACGACAAAGGACAAAGAACCGTTCTTTGTCTCTATAATCTCTGATCCTTGTCACTGGAGACGGGCACGCCCATGGATAAGAAATGAGAGTTCATGTGCATAGGGGCTGCTTGATCAGCATGATCCAGAATCTTGTCCGACTGGAGTCAAAACTGGAAGATTCGAGCCCACGACCCCGCGCTCAATATAATACTTATGCATGGGGGCAAATTCAATGGGGCTCATCACTCTTATACTGTCTGAACGAGTGGTCATGTTAGAGCTTCATAGTTCATACTGATGAAACTTGCCCAAGGCTTGTAGCCATTTTGATTAGACACTTCAGATCAAAATAAGAAGCTCAGATGGAAATGGTTGCGCTTCCACACAAAACCCTGCTGGCAAGGTCTCCCTTTGCAGATTAATGAGATTGAAAGGGATGCAGCTTCTGATCTTCACCTTGGAAGCAGTTCTACACCTGTGCCTCTGCAGCTCCCCGTCTGCTGCAATCTGTACCTGTCAAGTTCAGAGGGAAAAAAGGATGGTCGCAGAATTCTAGGTAAATGATTCACCTGCAAGGTGTAATCTGCCACACAATATAGAAGATCAACAAGGACTGCAAACACAACTTCTTCTTGTGGGGGATCACCAGAGCATCTTGTCTCATCGCCCTCGGGTTGTAGGCGGTTGGAGTTTGCTTGTATCCTGTACTAACTTGTGTGTTCTCCTGCATATCCGTGGAAAAAGATATTTTCCAAGTCTCTCATCCAACCTTAGCCACTCTAGAAATGTTGACAACTGCTACACGATCTGTCATCCAACCGTAGCCACTCTAGAAATGTAGACATCTGCTACACAATTGGACTTGCTACCTAGTGTAGTGGTTCTTACAACTTCTGAAAAAGTGGTTTGTTACATGTTATCCACACATTAGACTCCAGATAGTCACATCATGGCTACTTATTTGTGGAGTATCTAGACCACCTCAGCTTGAAGATGATCGCAGCTCAGATTTTGACATATGGACATCACGATACCAACTACTCCTATTTCCATAGGCAGCCGTAGCAGTCAGTGTGATAAATTCAGTGAGCATTCTGCCTTGCTATACGGGTTTTGTTACAGTAAGAATTGTCTCTTACCGATAAGCTTATCATTTCTTAAGGAGAGATAACTTTCCAAGCAATCTTGTGACAAAGCATATTCTATGTTATTTTTGCAAAGCACAATTATTGATCAAATTAATGATAATCCTCTATTAGTTGAATAAATTGTTTGGCTTTCAACCATGCCTTTTCTTGGAAGGGCAAAACCGGTAATTTTGTTAAGAAAAGACAAAGTGTGTTCTAGATACTAGTTGCATAAATTATTTGGTTTTCAACCATGCCTTTTCTTGGAAGGACAAGAATGGTTGTTTCCTTGAGAAAAGAAAACGTCTTATATCTTCCTAATGTGTGGGAGAAATGCAAATGTCATAATAGCTCGTAATAATGCTTCTCTGAGAATCTCTTATTTTTTTAATGTCAAAGTGATAGTTTTGTGGACCTCGGTTGAAATATGAATCTCCAGTTAACCCTCTCCATAAGAGTAGTTTCAAAGTTCAAATAGATTGCACACTTAGCCTAGCATTATAAATAATATTTTTTTAAATTATTGGAATAGAAGGAAACATGATATAATATTGGAGGTTGATGGGACAAGCAATAGATAACAATCCAATCCAAACGTGTTCTCTGATACTTAACATGTTTGAGTTTATTTTATCAAACCCGATGATTACTTGCTTGATTGGCCGACCACTACTATATATGTGGTACTTGCTATTTGTTCCCTCTTTGCCTCATCACTCCAAGACCCCTCCCTTTCCTTGACATGGAGCTTGAGCTTAGTCTAGGCGATCTTCCAGCTCCAGTGAAGGCCAGCACCATGCCTGCGTCGGCGACATGCCAAGGAGAAGACCACGACGACCTTGCGCTAGGGCTACGAGTAACGGCTACCCAAAGAGCTGACCAAGATAACCAGAGGATAAGCATAGAAACTGCGGAGGGAGAAGAAGATAGCGACGAAGCATGCCGCGAACTGCCTGTCAGAGCAAGCCCTTTTCGCCAAGCCTCTTCACAAACAGGTGAGTTGAAGAGAATCCTGCGGAACAAGCTGTTGAATTGATCGGTTTTCGGTTCCCATCCCAGTAGGTCTATCCATATGTTGCTATGTGCTCGTAGCTTCTGTGTCTGTAAAAGTCTTTGTATGCTGATGAGTCTTTTTATCTGTACAGCGAGTGCGAATTCACGCGGGTTTGATGTGAACGCTGCTGTTCCGGTGGATGGCAGAGCATCGATAGCGAGGTCTTTGCCACCGCCGTCCATGCATATGGAGGTTCCTGTGGCACAGGGAGTTGATGAGGAAGGTTCAGAGGACGAAGACAATGGAGGTGGAAGGGTGAGGAAGAAACTGAGGCTGTCCAAGGAACAGTCTGCGTTTCTAGAGGGTAGCTTCAAAGAGCACAGCACGCTAACCCTGGTATGCACCTTCTGCCTGCATATTTTCTTAATCGATCAAAATAAGTGGATGATATAGCTGGATATTCATTCGGCATATATACAGGAACAGAAGAGCTGTTTAGCCAACCGGCTGAGCCTTCGACCGCGCCAAGTTGAGGTCTGGTTCCAAAACAGAAGAGCCAGGTATGTAACAAAATTTATATAGCAGTAATTTATATACCATTTTTTGATGTCACCATTTTCCAAAACAGAAGAGCGAGGAAATCTAACACCATGTTTATCACAGGACGAAGCTGAAGCAGACGGAGGCGGACTGCGAGCGCCTGAAGCGCTGCTGCGACGCGCTGGCACGGGAGAACCGTAAGCTCCAGCGGGAGGTGGCGGAGCTGCGCGCCTCCCGTGCCCCGTACCCGCTCTACAATCTGAATCACCACCTGTCTGGGTTCAGCACGGTGCTCCCAGCGGGCTCATCATGTGACGCCACCACCCGTTCCACCGTCTCCGCCGCGTCATCTCCGGGACTGTCGCCGATGTCCACCTTGTTTCCCGGCAGGCCTCACTTTGGCCCCTTCACCGTCGTCAGCCACCCGGTGCCCCCCCTACGCCGCCAGCCGTCAGCGACATTGTGACGTGGCTGGCTTAGCCTGGCCGGCCCGTTCATGTTGCCTTAGTTATGTAAATAGTCTCTTTTTTTTGTCACCAGTGATGTACACATGTATGCATCATACTTTGTAAACTCTATATAGTTTAGCCAGTTTTATAACGGTAGATGAGCTCGCTTATAGTAGGTGTGGAATTTGCTATTACGTGGCTGACTTTGGAAAGTTGATTTGGCTTTGTAAAATATGATCAATGATGTGGTTTGTAGAGGTGTCATCCTGGCAATTGTCAGGAGACCTCTAATTTCCATTTGTGTACCAGTCACAGTGTAGCACATGCCATTTCATGGTTAAACATTAACTGTGACCCAATGACTCTGCATGCTGGCTGAAAATGACAATGAAATTGGTGATGCTGACCTCTGCAAATTACAATCATTGAGGCTGTATCACTGTCACTACGTATGCGTATGTGTAGGAGAATTTGCCAGTTATGAAACTTCTCTTGGTGGTTGCGTGATTGCCGGCAAAAAGAAACAAACGAGAGGGAGCATGCAACGTGTAGCAACACTGGCCAAATAATCAAACTGCTGTATGGAATTCTGGGTTCCCGCCGGACGCCGTCAGCATCAAGTTGAATATGCGCTGCACAACTGTCACCTAAGTGTACACTACGTTAGAATTATGTCGATTATCTATATAGGGATATAGTTTGGACTCGGAATATGCAGAGGGTTAGGTGTTTAGTTCGAACATATGAAAGTCAGGACTATTAATGAAGTGCACCGTCGCATGGCCAAAAGAGACTAAACGAAGCTGTTGGCTAGACAGGAGATCACGAAGGGGATGGTCCGGGCGACTGTGCCAAGGGTATCCGGACAGGCCATGGGGCATTGAGATGTGTCTGATGGCCACGGCCAACTTGTCGTCGATTCGTATTATGTGATTTAGTTCATGGAAGGAGCACCCATAGTCATGCTCCTAGGGAATGTATTGATATTGGTTAACATACACGTATCATCTCCCTGTTCTTAGAAAAAACATATCATCTCTCTCATCTACTTTTAGTAATGATCTATTTGCATCTTTTGTAACACACTTTTCAATGTCAAGCATTGTAAGATAAGATAAGCTTGGCGATTACGCACGTCGAGACAAGGGGAGAGACACAGGAAGTTGACAGGGCCAGGTCTGGCTTACACCTGTTGAAGTGGACGACCAGCTACAACACTAGAGTAGCATATATTCGCACTCGAAGCTTTGATTGGGTGCTCACATGCCGACGACCACGGCGACACGTGTGCGCGCTCGCTGTCGCAAATGATCCATCCAACGTCGACGCAAACACTTACGCGATCTGAAATCTGAACATCCAATCAATGAATAGTAGATGTTCTGCAGAAAATTATTGAAGACTTTGCTTCTAGAGGTTTGCCACAACACCCTATTCTGAATAGCATGCCTTGTCCGGTGCTCCAGCCTGATTGTATTGAAAGGAGAATCTTTTCTTGAAGGGTATTGAAAGGAGAATTTAACGAAGCCAGGCTTCTGAAGGAGGTTTTGGATGCTTTTGCAAACACCAGGGGGCTGCCCATCAATATTGATGATACTGATATAGTTGCCATATCTAAGTGTCTACAGATCAAATAAACAATTCTGAGTTTCAAGAGATCAAGTAAAAACAATTCTACCCATAAGCAACGATGATGCTGTGGTTAGCTTTACATAAATAGACATGTGACGTCTTTTAGATCTACTAAATCACCATTGTCTTCATCTTCCTGGCCCACATCCTTCACTTGCAGTTTGTTCTTATGGATATTTAGGAATGATAGGTGTTGCATCAAATTGTAGCTTTCAGAAAACATCAAAGCAATCCAAAACCTCCTTGAAACTGAGATAGATATGGGGAATCATGTAATACATAACCAGATGGAGTCTCGAGGAGCCTATGTAACATTCTCCGTGGCAGGGCTAAACCAGAAATATTTTTCTTGAGTTTGCCACTAAGCAAGGCTGAACCATATAAAGTTGTCCTTTCTCTAGCTCGAGGTCAGACCCTCCTTTGTATCCCATGGAAACCTACAGCCATTCATGTCTGGTATGTCTCCATAATCGAGCAAAAATTCATGTCTGGGTTATGCTTTGGTTTCCAGTTTGTTGTTGCTTTGAACTGATAGTAGTTACGCCCTCTGTTCCAGTTTGATTTAAACTTTCAAAACGTCTTATATTTAGGAATGGAGGTTGTACTACTTGAGAAATTGTTTTTCTGTACTGTAATACTCAGAGGGGTTATTTCAGTCTTATAGCTCTGAACTAATGCTACTCTAGCAATTATTGCTCTCCTGCTACCTCAGTACTCCCTCCGTCTCATAATGTAAGATGTTTTTTCGACACTCCATTAGTACTCACATATAAGATTCATTGGCCTGAATTAGTTAATTGGTTATTGTTTATTGTTCATACAATTGATTGCTCTGAATTGTTATTGTTTTATGACCTTGTAAAGGTGCCGTTCCAAGCTCCATTAAATGTTGAATGTTCACAAATAAACCAACAGTTACAGTTTTATTTTGCTTCGAAAGCGGGCTAGCCTATTTGCAGCGGTCCAAAATAAATAAGTAGACCAATACGCCAAAATGTTACAAACAGATTTGGTCCTTGAATCTGTCTATCATCATCCTATTTGCAATGCACCTGTTTGTGGTAAAACCTGTAGGTAGCCGTACTGCCATGATTTTGTCCAAAATTGTCATGAATATATTGGTCATCATTTTATGATATATGGAGAATGATGTTCTCTGATTTGCAAAGTTAAATTCTACAGAAGGACACATTCATACTATAGAATATTAGTTAAGCTTTAGCATATGGATGTCATTCTTTTTGTACCATATGTGTATATCAAATTTGAATGCGATTTGTTTACTAGTAAGTAGCTGTTGCCCGCATTTCACATTTCCTTCAGAAAAAAGAGGAGGAAATGACCAGCTGAGAATCACAAATCTGGGACCTCGGACACTACAGTGTTTCATATATCAGGCAGTATATTTAGAATGGTGAAAAACTTTGAGTTGTTCATCAGATGAATCATTAGTTGAAAAATCAGATAGGTTTTCATTTATGGTTTTGCAATTTCTGGTTGCACACACCTTCCATTGATTTATTTAATCTTTTCGCTTACATTCGAGGCTTTTTACAGTAATGCCTTCAGACCATATACAAATATCCCTGCCGCTGTTTTTCTTTTTCATTCGCCAAATGCTCAAATATGTGTACATGTATCGTTTGTCATACTTTTGACCACCTTAGCTCAAACATGTGGACCCCGCCAGTCATAATAGGTTGTCAAAACACGGCAGCGATCAGACCATGCCCCTAAATCAGTCGGGTTTTTTGTTAAATTCCACAATAGCAGTGGCTATGTGATGTTTTTTCAGGGTGGCTATGTGTTGTATTTGCCACAAAAATGCTTTTTATGTACTCATCGCATCCCCTCAATTGGTTGCATAAGCTTTTTCGAAAAGATATGAGCACTAGTTAACTCCCTCTTCGTTCCCTTTTGGGGCAGCTAGTCAATTCCTAACATGTTAGGTTATGTACAAAATACTTATTTTATTTTGATGCAAGTGATAGCAAAAGTATATACTGCATTTGCATGAACAGAAAATGCACTTGTTTAGGACTAGATCAATGGATTGATTCTGAAAACTCAAGGACTAGATCTACTTCGGTCCGACCACGAACCAAATCGCGCAATTTTATTTGTCTTTACAAGAAACATATACAGAACAAGAGTTCTACTAGTACCTACCTACCTACAAGCTGATGTCTCTGATGGTGCGTGCCTGCCCCCATCCCCATGGTGGTCGTATTCAGTTACCAAGCTCTGCCGCTGCCAGCCTCCATGTTATCCAACGCTCGGCCATTGGTTCTCATCTCCATGGAGGTAACATATTGTACCACGGACAGATCATGCGGCAGCACCGACTGATGGGCATCTGTTGTTCCTTGGTTCTCAGTTTCCGGGTTAGGATTGTGATGTTGGAATGCATGAGGCCACAGCCCTGAAACAGAACAGGTAACATTTCACTTCAGTTATACTGTAGTTGTGAAAAGGGGCTTCATTTCTGTGCATCTGACAATGGCGGAACAAAGAGCAGTGGCATTGTGTATGCACTAACAATCCAGAACAAATGTACTCATGTGGATGTGGTGGTTGCTTTATATATAAAGCGAGGAGAAAACCTATTTCGTTAATCCAGAGTAAATTATAAATGTACCGTGTTTGCTAGCCGGATGCGGGAAGAACTGCAGATAGCAGAACGAAGCAACAACCAGCCCTGCAGAGATACACCCACATGATCAGCAGTCTGTCAGTGCGATCTTCAAGAGATGGAGACACTACTGAACTTATAACGGCTCTGATGGAGTTGGAACGTACCAAGGATTCCACCGGCAAACACGTCCTGCCAGTGGTGCCAGTAGTCTGCGACCCGCGACACGCCGACCATGGCAGCGAAGAGCAGCGGCAGGATCACGATGCAGAGCTTGGCAATGTGTCCGCCCCGGTCAAACACCCTGATCTTGCCGGCAAGGTACCACGACAGGAAGCCCAGCCCGGCAAAGGACCCTGCATTCCATACCAGATGAACATGAGAAATGATCTAGAAAGATAACCAGTTCATGCTACAGTGCAACTCAAACAAGTTCAGATGGTCTTCAGAATTGCAGATGGTGGCCAAGCTTACATGAGGTGTGGCCACTGGGGAAGCTCTTGTGCCCTTCTTTGATGACTTTCGCGTCTCCGTGGCATATGACTTGTCGAGTGACCGCCTCGTAGTTCTGAAATGGCAACTGGATTCAGCATGGCAGATGTTGAAGAAATGGAAAGCTCTGACGAAGCAATTGCGGAAGAGAGCTCACCGGCACCCCGTCAGGAAAGCATCGATAGTAGAAGTTGGGGCGGGGTCGGCCGACGCCGTCCTTGATCGCGTCGGTGAGGACGCCGGTGATGAGCACGGAGAACAGCAGGCCTGCAAATTTCACCACACATCTTTCAGAGCTGATGACAAGAGCAGTGTTCTGAATGAACTGACGCAGTTGCAGTCTGCTGCAGCACAACAATTAATGGTAGCACTGCAAGGATAACCTGCCTAGTATGGCGTGATGCAGGTCGTAGGCATTCTTCTTCTTGACATAGATGGTGGCGAAGATGAGCATCGGCAGGATGACGGCGTATATCTGCAACCATCCACCGGAGCCGACGACGAGCAAGGTTCGTCAGCGGAGGAAAAAGAACAAATTTTGCAGAGATAAGGAAGATATGGTAGGTGGGGGTGGATGGGGGTACCTACCGGGACGGCCCAGACGGGGATGGTGTTGGGCTTCATGGGGTAGCGGAGGTCGTCCATCATGAACTCGGCGACGAAGCGGTGGAAGGGCGTGATGAGGTTGAGCACGACCTCGATGGCGGCGAGGAGGAGCAGCACGATCCAGTCGTACATGTGCCGCCGCGCCATCTTGGCCCCGTGGGTCCTCAGGTACGGGGGCGGCACCCCCAGCTGGATGGGCGCCGCCGCCGCCGGTCCCGGTGGCGGCATCTTGGTCTCCGGCGCGGGCAGGAGGGGGGATTCGATAGATTCGCCGGGAGGATCCTCTTGCGAGCCTGCGGGTTCCATCCGGGGTTAGCGGGGAGGACGGGGAATTCGTGGACAGGGCATGTGCGGGGAGGGAGGGAGACAGACGGAGACCGCAAGTGCGTAGATGACAGGTGCAGTGACGACAGGTACTCACGGGAGGGCGAACGAAGAGCGGAGATTCCTCCTGCCGGAGCCGGCGGTCCGGAGTCAACGGCGGCGTCAGGGACGAGCAGAGCACCACCACCACCGCCTCCTCCTCCTTCCCTGCAGGGACAGCGGCCGCGAGCTTGACGGCGGCGAGCCGCGCGGTCTCTGTTTCTTGCTTGCCTCGGCGCCTCTGTTTCTTGGATTCTTTGCGTTTCTCCGCCCTCTGGGGCTCCGGTCCGGTGCGGCGGCTCCCGATGTCGAACGCCCGCCGCCGATTTCTGCGTATCTGTTTCTCGAATTGATCTCGATGGATGATGCTTCCTCGCGTCTTCCGCGTGTGCTTTTCTCGCCTGAGAATGAGAGGATGGCCAACTGGGAGCGGCTGGCACGGGGGAGGTGTGCTAGGCTAGGCTAGGCTAGGGCGGCTGGCCCATCCATGGAGACTGGACTGGTTCGGGTTGTTGGAATCGAGCGCGTCGTGGGCTGACTTGCCGCTGCTCGTGAGCTGTGACGACGACGATTTCGGTGGTGGTTCGCCGGCCAGGCGCGACCCGTCAACGTAAGCAAACAATATCTTCTGCGGGAGATAAAATCATAAAAATGCTTTCGTTATCTGAGATTTATTATGCGTCGACAGACACTTCATCTTCAAGGCCAAGTCAGCTTCAGAAACTTCGCCGGTGAGCAATCAAGTAGAGGGTCGACACGCCGTCGAGAGGAAACAAGAGAATATCAAATTTCAAGTGAGCGCAGACAACATTCATACGTGCGAAACGGTTAACCCACTGCGTTTTGACATGTTTAGGGCATATGTACAATGATTGATAAAATAGTCTTATCTTAAGTTTTGCATGTAAATTAGAAATAACAAAAAAATATGTCTACAATGGGTCATCTCTTAGTCTTATCTTTAATAATTAGTTGTTCCTAAAAATATGATGAGACAAATTGTGCTAAGAGATCATATCTTGTCTTCTTTTAAATAAGATAAGACAAGTCTTCTCTTATAATTTCTCTCTCCTCCATCTCATCATTTATCCTACGTGGCACTCTTAAGATAGAATCATTGTACATGCCCTTATATATTATACTACGCACTTGCTTTTCAACACGGTAGTTGTTTTTGAAGAGTATATTCATATGATCGAGTCGCTTTAGGATCTGCTAGTTTAATAAAAGAGTAAAGGTTAGTTCTTTTGACAGCTTAAAAAATAGGGCGACGCTACACGTCCGCCGGCGAAAATTCAAAAAGGATCTGCCACCTTTCTAACCATTGGATTGATACATTAATTACCGTCCGATCTACCAATGTAACGTAAGCAGCCACCCTTTGCAACAAGAGTGGTGTTTCTGCAACAGTCTGCTTGTTGCAATTACTCAAGCCTGCATTTTTTATTTTTTGCAACAGATATTTTTTTAGAAGATCCACCGCCTCATGAGTCGTTCGATTGCGTGATACGAGTTGTTCAATTATCTTGTCTAATTTCCCGCAACGATGCTCTTGTTGCAAGATCTGCTCTACTCTGATTTCCTGCAACAAGATCTTTGTTGTGAAACCTCATCTTCTATAATTTCCTGCAACAAGACCCATATTGTAAAACCTCTTCTTCTCTAATTTTCTGCAACAAGGTCTTTGCAAAAAATGCAATAACGTCTTTCACCGCGTCTAATTTTCTGCAACATCTTCCGCCGGGTCTAATTTTCTGCAACAAGATCTTGTTGCAAAATTTGCAACAACAACTTCTGTCGCGTCTAATTTTTTGCAACAAGACCCTTGTTGCAGAAATTGCAACAAGACCTCCTCCGCGTCTAATTTTCTACAGCAAGACCTGTGTTGCAAAAATTGCAACAAATTTGTTGTTGCATATGAGCTCGAGGAGGCGAGAGCCATGAACGTCGGCACTCCTCCAGGACGGCGGCGACATCGAACGGCGAGCGACGACAGATGCAGCTCCAGAGGCGGGCGGTCTGGTCCGGCGGCTTCTAGCGCAGGCGTAGCCGGCAGGCAGCACCATGGTGGCCGGCTTCCAGCATCTACGGACCAGCCATGGGTTGCTGCACCAGTCACCGGCCATGGAGCGCTTCTCGTCATGGACGAGATCAATACTTCACTGAAGAGACGCATGGTGTGGAGGCATGCTGTGACTACAGAGCTAGATGTAGAGGATGAATGAGGGGAAAAAAGGAAACGAGTGGCTTACAGTGAAGATAAGAAGGAAAAAAGATACACGGTGATGGCCACATGGGACGTGTGGCGTGCGTATGAGGCGGCGGATGGAGCGGTAGAATCCGCCGGGTGATAGTTAGCGTTTCCCTAAAAAATAAGCCGTCCTCTTCTCAGCTTTTTCCATAAGCCGCCTCTATTGTTCATTGAGGCTTCTAAGTTAGTTATGGAATAACTAATTTAGAAATCTCAACAAACTTAGAGGGTGGCTTATTTTTTTAAACTGGTGAGAGGCAGCTTAGTTTTTAAGCCGCCCAAAAGAACTAGCCCTAAAATGTACTGAACCATCACTTTCGTGTCACAACTCTTGGAAAACCACCACTTTACAAAAAGTGACACTTGCACCGAACCAACGAATTGATGGTGGTAAAAACACTAATGGTAAAATGCTAATTGGAAGGTTTGAGCCTTTTTTTTTTGCTAACTCAACCCGACGGGTTGGTCCAGCCGATTGGTGACGTCATCAAACCACTTAGCATTTACTATTGATGTTTTTTGCCACTGTTAATTCTTCTGTTCGGTGCAAAGTTCCACTTTTTGTAAAGTGGTGGTTTTCCGACAGTTGTGACATGAAAGTTGCAACGGGCATCTGCACATTCCACTGTGGTTAATTATTTTTGCTCTTTTCATAGGGTGGTCAATAATTTCTGCCTTGATTTCCTGAGATATCGAGGGAATATTCGTCATGCCTTCTCGATGTTATTGGTGGGCACTACACTATAAATAACACATGTTCACGGGCAATGTGACATGAGGTGATCCACAATGATGTTAATATGAGTGCAGTATTGTTTCACATCGTAGTGTTTTCGTCTTCCTCAACATGCATCTATGCACCTTTGTTGTAAGGTCCTTGAACCCTCCCGGGTTGCAAGTGGGTATGCATTCTTTTGTAGATCCTTTCAACACTTTTGACGTGTACATATAATATGGTACCGATATTTGTTCTACAGAGAGCTTGATATCCATGTAAGGTAATATTGTACTTTTTTGTGTACTATTTTCATAGCGCCATAATAATAGGCTTATCTGAGATTTTACTGTCATTATAATGAGAGATTTAAAGTTGATTTTACTCATGACCGACGAGTATGCTTCTTCATAGCCTAGCTTTGGATTTTTGAGTAAAACCTTGTATAACAAGGTATGCTTCATACCATACAACAACATTGTTTTGATTTCTTTTCACCTCCGAACAAATTTCCATTTGTACCACACATATAATTGATAAATTGGAGCTAGTTTGTTGTCGCTCTATGTTATGATTATTGCATAATTGATTTCATCCATGCAGCACCCATTATCAACTTTCATACCTACGCTTTTTATCATTGTTGCTCTCTTTACAACTACTATTACTGTAATCTTTTACTTCACTGCAACACCGTTCCTCCTACTATTTCACTACTACTGTTATCATATCAGTTTGTTACAAAAAAAATTGTGCCAAGCAAGTTATCTATCCAGTTGTGATTAAATTGACAACTCAATTTTTAAGGCGTATAAACATCCTTTGACTCCCTTTATGTTGAATCAACAAACTTGGGTTAAAAGACTTCCCTCCAAGATTGTTGTGGTCTCATGTACTTGTGAGTCATCACCATAGCATGACAACTTCCTGACTTCAACATCGAGTCGTCCCCGAACAGGATCTACTCGCCGGCGTCACATGGGCTTTGTCAATGATGTGCTCGTGGGGCGGTGAGAGGAAGAGAAGATGAGTGACGGCTAGGGTTTCATGGTCGTATGCATAGCCACCTCTGGCGCGAGCTTTGACAAATATATTAATGTATTAGAAAACATAAATCTAGAACAAAGACAAAAAAGTTAAGAATAAACATGCACACATCAATTGACTTAGACTTAACTAAAACCAAATATAAACCGACTGTAATCTATCCACGATCTTAGAAAAACATACCACATACATATAAGGCAAATGGTTGGGTTGTCGAGATGAGCTTTTAATGATTTTCTGAGCTAGATCATTGTGTTCACTGACGCCCTAAGACGGCACGACAACTATGCAGTGCAAGAGCTCCTATTTAGCGAGCTATGCGCTGAACAAGGAGGGAACACGCACCTCATGCTCCTCCCGCACGTGTGTTTGGGCCCGCTCATGAGCATGGCGAGACACCCCTATTTTTTGATTTCGTTTTTTTTTCTTTTTTGCTTTTCCTTGTTTAAATTAATTCAGTATTCCCAAAAAGTTTTACATTGTGAAAAAATTGCAATAAAGAAAATGTTTGTGAAAAAATATTAGGGAAATCATAAAAGGTTCACGGATTAAAATACTGTTCATGACTTAGAAAAACTTTTTGCGTGTTTAAAATAGTTTCACGATTTTGGAAAAATTGTTTGGGAAATCAGAAAATGTTCATGATTTTTTAGAAAATGTTAATGTATTCAAAAAATGATCGCGTATTCAATAAATGTTCATGAATTTGAAAACTTTGTGTAAATTCATAAAATGTTCAGGAATTGTTTAATTTTTCACAAAATTAAAAACAATCATCAATCCAAAAATGTTCATTAACTCGAAAAACTCTCATGCATATAAAAATATTTTCTTAAATAATTTTCGTCAATTTATTTTTTTTTCTTCTAAATTTTTAGAAAATATTTACATATTCAAAACAAACATTAATAATTTCAAAGAATGTTCAAAAATTTGTAAAACATGTTTGCAAATTCGAAAATGTTTACAGTTTCGAAAAATGTTCTTGAATTTGCAGAAAATGTTCGTGAATATGAAAGATTATCACAAAATGAAAATAAATTGGAAAAACTAAAATGTCGTAAAATGAAAATAAAATATAAAAATAAACATGGAAAACGAAAAATATAAAATTACAAAAGAAGAAAAAACAAATAAACAAATGGATCAGGAAAGGTTGTAAAACCTGCTGAAAACCGGTGGGATTTTTTTTTTCAAATGGACTCGCTATCTAGCGCAGTACGCGCCAAATAGGATCCGGCATTTCCGTGACCAGTAGCAGTTCCGTGTCAGCCATATCCCATGTTGGATGGGAGATTTATGTCTGGTATATTATTCTCAGACTGTGGTCGGGCTACAAGAGAGACGGACAACTTCGACAAACTACGTCAAATAGAAGGTACCGATTCCTTATAATATTTTAATTCTTAGGCACATTGACATGGTTGTGACTAGGACAAATATATTATATTTAATTTTATTGTTTTGGATAATCGTGACTAGCAAATTTTTTGTTTGAAAAATACTGAAAAATCACATGAGTATATTCTATTAGGAGATTTTAGCATGTGAGCTATATTAAAAAGGACAAAATCAGCATTAGTATGTCGTTTGAATGCCGCATATATGGTCATAACATAATCAAGACTCATGGTTATACTTACGAACGAAGCATGACTTAGATGATTAACTTCCATTTCTTTTGCAGATTATTTGGTCCTTAGATTTCTTCGTGGAACCAACCTCTATGCGACAAGGTGTGGATACGTGCATTCATAGGACTGGGTGTGTTATGCGCATCTGTGTGCGTTTCTGGAAAAAAACTCAAAGTTATATTTACCATGAAAATAAGTCTACAAGTTTCTTTTGAAGTATTTGGATATATATTAATATAATCATGTCTTAGAGCATCTACAGCCGGATACACCAAATCCAACCCTCAAACGCCGCGAGCGGGCGCGTCCACTGTCAGTGACCAGTCATATGCCTCAAATAATATCTTCCACAACCGGATACCTCAATTAAGAAACCTCAAATCTATACAATTACTTGCAATGTGAAACCTAATTTAAGCGGGGCTCGTCCGCCTCCACCGTGCCCATGTCTGGCGGCCGGCTGCACCGTCAAAGCGTTTCCCCGGTCACGGCGACACAGAGTAGGACATGTGGCATAGACCGGCTCAAGGAACTCAAGGCGCCGCCGTCTCCCATGCCGTACTCTTCCTCGTCGAAGTCCGGAGCCTTGACGATGCCGGTCGATGTGAGGTCCACGACGGATCCGTCATGGTCGAAGGCCACATCCACCATGACACGGCTGTGACACTCGGTGTTGCAGCCCATCCAACGCGACGGAGAGTGCGACTCCGCCTCGCTGATGTCTACTGTGAGGGTTATCGCGGCCTCCCGCACCCTCTGCCTCGAATGACAGGCACACCGCGCCATACACTCAACGGACGGGCCACGGATGGCCTCATCATCCGCGCACCAACAAAGGGGTTGCGCATTCGCAGACAGAGCGGACCGCCTCAGGCGAGGCAGCGTCGACCTGCCTCGTGTCGGATCCACACACCCTTTGGGTCGACGCGATGGATTTGCAGCGGTTTGAGTCTGACCGTTATCGGGCATTCACCTCGAGGGGGCGGCGGAGCGCAATGCGGACAATCATCTCCTCCTCGGGCTCGACTGGAATGAGGTCAGGTTCATGGATCGACCGATGGAGGACTCGGATACATTGCCCGCCATGCTGGAGAAGGCCGGAGATCGCGCCGACAGGAGCTTGGGTGGAGGAGTGGATTGTAAGGGAGTAGAGTGGAGTGGCTAGGGTTTGATCCGAGGAATGGATGAAGACGATTATATGTGGAGTCGGGGTGGGCCAGCTCCGATGTGGCAGACGTGTCGGGTCTCCTCATATCTGCTTCAGGTTTGGGCTGGATATGAGGGGTACCGACCAACCCAGACGTCTGAGGCCGGTTTAAGGCGTCCGCCTGGGTCGGTCTTTTTTACGTGTTAGTGAACAGGCCATCCGGCTTTGAAGGGCCTGCTGTAGATGCTTTTATTCGAGATTTCCCTTGTGGCAGAATCATATAATGAGTAAATAATGGAAACATTCCTTTTTACGGTTCGCCCTAACAAAATTTGTACGACATGAGAACTCTTGAAAAACTACCTGATGGAAAGTGACACCGAATCGTAGCCAATGACGCATCTCAGCGACTAGCAGCAGCAAGTCAAAACAGAATCAAGGAGGCGGAAGTTTGGATTATCTACCGGGCTGCACTACGCGTACGTCGGCTGAAAATTAAGAAACATCAGCCGCCTTACCAGCCGTGTGATCCGCAGGTGACGGATGGCGTATTTACCTCGGGTGCAGAGGCTGAAACGCTCTAATCGGATCAGCCCGACGCGCACTACTTGGATTGGCCGGCTCACTACAGAATTGATTAACGAATTTCTTGCGGAACACCTAGAGCAGGAAAAAAAAATCGTCTTTCACCTTTTTGCAACATACACAATGTTGCGGAAGGATTTCTGCAGCAGAGATTGTGTTGTAAAAATTTTATTTTTTGGTCTTTGTCATTTTCAACATCGGTAATATTACGAAATACTTTTGCAATATAGGTAATGTTGCGGAAATTTTTGCAACAAAGGTCATGTTGCAGAATATTTTTGCACAGAGATTGTGTTGGAGAAAAGATCGCCTTTCACCCTTTTGCAACATTGCCGATGTTGCGGAAGGATTTTTGCAACAGATTGTGTTGCGGAATATTTTTTTTGTCTTCACGATTTTTAACTTTGGTGATGTTATGGAATTTTTTACGATATAGGTAATGTTACAGAAATTTTTGCAACAAAGGTCATGTTGCAGATTTTTTTTTGCAACAGAGATTGTGTTGGAGAAAAATCGCCTTTCACCCTTTTGCAACATTGACGATGTTGCGGAAGGATTTTTGCAACAGAGATTGCGTTGCGGAATTTTTTTTTGTCTTCATGATTTTCAACTTCGATAATGTTATGGAATTTTTTGCAATATAGGTAATGTTGCGGAAATTTTTGCAATGAAGTTGATGTCTCAAAACATCAGAGCACAACTGTCGTTCGCCACTGTTTGCAGCATCGTCAATGTTAGCCTCCGCCACCGGGTACCATTTCCCTTTTACTATGCCCCTTTGCAACGACATGTCGCATCATATCATCAGCATTACGGTTGCAACATGATCGGCATTGTGATCACAACATCAACGGCATAGCGATTGCAGGAGCATCGCCAATATCGTCTCGCCGTTGTTGCAGCATCATGGGCCGGCTCGCCGAACAACCATCCACGCGCTCACAGCATCAATCACTCTTGCCGGCCATGGCAGCAGCAACGTGTGGTCGGCCATGGGGAAGAAGCCGAAGCTACTTCTCTACTCAAGTTCACTTGGTGTCCTACTAGCTTACTAGTATTAGCTGACTAGTATCGTGCGAAGCGCTGAATTTCAAAGACACAGTGGTGTAAGCGCTGCGTACAGGACCATGTAACTGAAAAGGTACTATCCCCGTGTGAACGGACGCCCAACATAAAAATTGTGATCGGACGGTGTAGCGCGTGGTGGATGCATGCGTAAAGTCGGCCGGTTGTTTGGAAGCTTTGCCGCTACGCGTCTTCCGGCGGATGTATTAGAAACATCGGCCGCATGGAGCACTGTTGGATGAGCACCCTGACAGCCGTTTGATCTAACCATCGCACGCACGTGACCACCTCTCTACTTCCTGCAACAACCGCTCAGTTTCAGAAACAGAATCCCTTCTTCGTCGTCCTTCCACAGCTCCGCCCAGCGCGGCGGCAGTCGCCGCCACCGCAAAATCCTTGCCGCCGATGCGCCGGAGAACTAGTGCTTGTCGTGCTCGAAGGAGTTGTTGCTCCTCCGTACCAGCCCCGCGAGCAGCTGCTAGCTCCCATCGAGCACGACGGTGGTAACCTCTCACGCCCGACGCTTCTTTTGCGTTTTCTGCAACCGGAGCTATGTTTCTGAAACATGCCTCATGTTGCAGTGTCTGACCACCCACTCTCTAACGTCGAGCGCTTCTGCGGCGCTGCAACTCGGGCTATGTTTATAAAACAAGACCCTTGTTGCAGAAAAGAAAACCTTCACAACCAAAACTTTTCTTTTCTTTCTGAAACAAAAGATATGTTACGGAAATCTTTTGAAACAAGACCCCAGTTACAGAAAAAAAAACCTTCACCACCAATTTTTTTCTTTCTTTCTAAAATTAGTCTTATGTTGCATAAATCTACTGAAACAAGACCCTTGTTGTAACAAAACGACTCCTCGCGCGGGACTGCCTTATGACCAGCATGGCTGCTTGACCAGGATTGATCTAACGGCTACACAAGTGGCGGACGCTCGCGCACGCATCAACTGGTTGAAGCTAAGCTTTTCCCTTCAAACAGGGCCGGCCCTAGCATCTTAGGGCATCTCCAGCCGTTGCCCCCCCCCCCAGGACGCATAAAAATCGCCCCCTGGGGGCGAGCCGGCGATACACTTGGCGCTGGGGGCGGTTTTGTGCCCAGTCGTCGCCCCCAGGCGCCGAAATTGGCCCACTTTGCAGCCCAATTTTAGCGAATAAAGGGCCCATATGGGCGAGAATAGGCCCATATTCGGCGTGGTTTCGCCGTGTCTTAGCGTTCAATTATCAACACAATTATTTCTTATCACATATTTCATCACAGAAAAATCAAATACTTCAACAAAATAGTACAACAACAAATAGTTCAATACAAATTATATAGTTCAACAAATAAAAACTCGTATTTCATCACACGGCGTCCCCCTTGAGCCTCCATAGGTGCTCAATCAGATCTTTCTACAGTTGATGATGCACCTGTGGGTCTCGGATCTCCTGACGCATACTGAGATAGGCAGTCCAAGTTACCGGTAGCTGGTGATCAACTTCGGCTAGAGGACCCTGCCTGTAGTATGGTTCAGTGTCAAACACTGGGTCTTCTTGCTCGCTCTCGATGATCATGTTGTGCAAGATGACACAGCAAGTCATAATCTCCCACATTTGATCTTTGGACCAGGTCTGAGCGGGGTACCGAACAACAACAAATCGAGATTGGAGCACACCAAATGCCCGCTCGACATCCTTCTTGCAAGCCTCCTGAAGCTTCGCAAACTAGGCGTTCTTGCCTCCTGCCACAGGGTTTGAGATCGTCTTCACAAATGTCGACCATCTCGGATAGATGCCGTCAGCTAGATACCCCTTGTTGTATTGGTGCCCATTGATCTCGAAATTCACCGAAGGAGAATGGCCCTCAACGAGCTTGGCAAAAACAGGAGAGCACTGCAGCACATTGATGTCATTGTGAGTTCCTGGCATACCAAAGAAGGAGTGCCAAATTCAGAGGTCCTGTGTGGCTACCGCCTCAAGCACCACACTGCAACCGCCTTTGGCGCCTTGGTACATCCCCTGCCAACCAAATGGGCAGTTCTTCCATTTCCAATGCATGCAGTCGATGCTTCCAAGCATCCCAGGAAATCCTCTTACTGCATTCTGGGCTAGGATCTGAGCAGTGTCTTCCGCATTGGGTGTTCTCAAGTATTGTGGCCCAAACACTGCCACCACTGCTCGATAGAACTTGTAGAAACACTCTATGCTGGTGGACTCGGCCATGCGCCCATAGTCGTCGAGTGAATCACTGGGAGCTCCATATGCAAGCATCCTCATCGCTGTCGTGCACTTCTAGATGGAGGTGAATCCAAGAGCGCCAGTGCAATCCATCTTGCACTTGAAGTAGTTGTCGAACTCCCGGATGGAATTCACAATCCTGAGGAAGAGCTTTCGGCTCATCCGATAACGGCGCCGAAATGTTCTCTCGCCATGAAGTGGAGCATCGGCGAAGTAGTCGGAGTAGAGCATGCAGTAGCCTTGGAGACGATGCCGGTTCTTTGCTTTCACCCGCCCTGGCGCCGAGCCACCTCGCCGCGGCTTTTTATTGCTCGCCAGCAGCTGGGCGAGGGCGGCGAGCACCATGAGATGCTCTTCTTCCTGGACGTCGGCCGCGGCTTCCTCCTCCAGCAGCGTGGCGAGCTCTTCCTCCTCATCCGAGTCCATCGCCGAGACAGGCAAAACGCCGAACAACTTGCGCTCGGTGGGCGTGTACCCGTCGTTAAACCGCACCTCCGCGGCCGGAAACGCCCAACTGCTGTGGGAGGGGCTGCCGCGGCGAAGCGCTGCTATTTTCCGGCGGGGAATGGCTATCTACCGGAGTAGGGCGGCGGCCGTCGCCGGGATATAGCTAGTGGTGGCCGAGGGCGCGAGGGGTGCGAGGCGAGTCGGGGGAAGAAAACCTTGACTTTTCCCCTATCGGTGTGGGCCAGGCGTGCTTTTCCCTAGCGCCGGAGCCCCCAACTGCTCCCCAGCGCGCCGGGTTCGGCCTGTGACCGCCTGGCGGAAAAAATGTCCGAACCGGCGATTTTCGGCGTCCTGGGGGTGCGACTGGGCCGTTTTTTCGGCGCCGGCGCCGAAAAAGTGGCCTGGGGGGCCTGTTGGGGGCGCGGCTGGAGATGCCCTTAGAAGCCCTTGTGCGAGTTTCATATAATGGGCCCTTATAATATACTTAATTTTTTTTCCAGTGAAGGACTTAGCACCGTTTCCAAATTCAACTAATTAATTTACAACTTAGATCCTTTATTTTTCTCACAACCGATGATAATTGCTTTTTTGGAACATTATGACAAACAAAAAAAAGGAGAGAGCACCTGAATTCCAAAATCTTGGTTTTGGAGTAAATTAGAAGAAATTTTATGCTCCATCCATCCAATAATAAAAATTCATGCAAGGACACAACCTGCATAATTTACATGACTGCAATTTGAACAAAAATAGAGCAATCAAGTAGGTTAAACATCAGCAATGGCTTATCATGAATTTTGATTATTACGTCAACTCATCATAACAGAAATAAACAGGCAAAGATCAAAGAATTGAGATCTAAAAATTACCTGGAGGAGCAATGGCTTGATTGCTTCGCTTGAACAGTGCCTGGACTTCACGTCTGCATCGCCTGCCCTCAGACACTGACCACAGCTCTGTCGATGGACGGCCATGGTGTAGGTTGCTACTCTCGCGTTCTTCCCAGGGGCCAGGACAAGGATGTGTCACCGGCTGGCCAACGTCCGTCGGGGTCCTTTGGGGCAGCGAGGAACCAAAGAAATTCTGATTTTGAGACAGTTTACAGGATGCGAGGAACCAAAGAAATTCATTGATTAACTTTGGGAATTGGGGCGCCTCTTAGGAATTTGGGGGCAATTAATTGGGAAAGAAGACGGAGAACGGAAACGAACGAGGGCGTGATTCAAGGAGCCAGCGAAGGAATCAGTTCGTGCGTGAATTTTTTCTTTCGTAATGGGCCAGACCTGTTTCTCTTGTGTAGTAGTCTATTTTTCTAGAGATATATAGGCCCCTGCTGAGGCTGGGCCCTAGGCCGTCGCACTCCTCGGCATGGCCCAGGGCCGGCCCTGCCTTCAATCAATCAATCAATCAACCAGCCTCCAGATTCCCACCATGGACATGGATTCACCGCCGCCCAAGCTAAGCATGGACCGAGGCGAGGACAGAATCAACACGCTGCCCGAAGATCTCCTGCTCGAAATCCTCGAGCGCCTGAACCTACGCGAGGCGGTCCGCGCCGGCGCAGTCTCGACACGGTGGCGGCGCCTCTCGCACCAGCTCTCCCGCCTGCACCTCAACCTCGGCCACATCCCCCGCGCCACCCTGGAGAAGATGATGGACGCCTTCACAGGCGCAGTGCAGAGCTTGCCGGCCAGGAGCAAGTGCGAGCGCGACGGCAAGACTTATCGTGCTATCAAGACACTCGGCCTTGGCTTCTACCTGTCGGCTCCTCACCTGAGCTCCATAGGCACCGCAGTCGAGGACGTCGTCAGTCGCGGCGAGATCAAACGCCTTGGGTTCGGCATATGCTCGCCATGTCGGGGCACTGACCCGCTACTGATGGCCGAGTCGAGCAGGAGCTCGTGTCCTTCTCCCGTGCCTACCCTGTTGCCTTCAGCTGGCTCACGAGCCTTACCCTCGGTCGCATTGTGTTTGGACACTCCGACGTCACCGACCTCGTTAGCGCTTGCGATAGGCTCAAGATACTCAGCTTGAAATCCTGCAGGATGGTTGAGCATGCCGTGCTGAAGATTGACGCACCGTGTTCCGGGATCCAGGAGCTCGAGTTCCTCCGCTTTAGGTGCGTGTGGATCGAGCTCGTCTCTACCCTCAAGCTTAGGCAAGTGCTGTGCCAACGTTGGCGCTTCAAAAACCCTCTGGTGCGCATTGGCTATGTTCCTGAGCTTCGTAGCGTAGGCCTCGCTTCTCGTGCCAAGGCGTGGCAGGCGCCATTCGCGCTCCGGGAGTGCCTGCCAAGGTGTGCCGTGAGCCTGTGCAAACAGAGTTTCAATTTTTGCTCCCAAATGGTAAAGTTAATTTCTGTGCACAGCATGAACTTCTTCTGTATCCACTTATCAGAGATCATGTTTTTTTTACCAATTTCAGTTCTGTATGTGTGTTGCTCTTGCTGCAGATTTGGATTCATTCCGAACATCCCAAGCACCTCACTGCTATATTTAGAAACCTGACGGATGTGGGGCTTTTCTCTATTACTCCTGTGTGTGGTCTGATGTGGACCCTGTTTCCTGCAGAATTTTACGGTATGGATTTTACTTCATCAGTTTTTTTAATTTAATCCACATCGCAGTCTGGATGTGACACATTCTATGGCATTTTAATTTCTGGAATATTCAGCACCAACAACATGTCCCATATCAGGAAGTTGGTTTGGTTTTCACTCTAATGTATCACACATCTTCTATATCTAAATAGCTAGCCCCCACTAACATATTTCTCTCAACATGCAAGCATGCCACATCATCAAGCAACATGCATGGCAAAAGGCCCACCACAACATACATTCATGCACATGAAAATGTCCACCTCAACATGCATATATTAGATATTTTACAATACATTAATCAAACACAATAAAGCATATGGATTTGCAATTTTAGTTTTCGTAGTATCACTATTCACGTCCCATAGAAATCACATATCATGGAAATGTATTGCAAATATTCCCGCAACAACGTGGGGGGTATCATCTAGTATTTGAAGTAGTGCATGTAGGACGCATTGTCATTGGGATATAGGGGACACACGACTTGTGTAGGAATGATCGTGCAATGCATTTTTGGTTCGGGTGAGTCTAACCCGTGCTGAGGATGGCTCTCCTCTCTCCCTCCCCTCCCCCCTTCCCGTCCTCCGCCTCCCCGTCCTCTCCCCGTCCCCATGGCTTGGGGCTCCCCGCGCCCCTCCTCCTGCCGTTGCCGCCCCTTCCCCTTGCCGCCCCTCCTTCCTCGCCCTATGTGGCGTCTCTCTCTCTGGCCGCCCCTGGATCTGGAGCTCGGAACAAATTTTGGGCCTTGTCATCGGATGTGGCGAATGCGGAGCCCGGGCTGGAGGCTAGCTCTCCCTCTCTCCCCCTGGTTTCTCTTCCGGCGGCTCCTCTTGTGGCGGGCTCGTCGGCGGTTGGCAGGGTTCGGAAGTTCGCGCCGGGCGGTCGGGGCCGTCCGACGGTCTGTGCTGAGGTGGGGATCTCTGGTTGGTTCCAGGTGCGGCGCGGTCGGAGATGGAAGCGCTCGGAGGCGCTTTCCTCGCCGGGCCGTGTGGTTCTTGGAGGTGCTTCTCCTCGGTCGGGTCGCTCTGCTCGCTCTTCCTGCTCCCCGCCGTCCTCGCCGTTGGTGGCTTCGGCAGGGCCGGCGCCGCGCTCGGGGCTGGCGTCGTCGGCCGCCTCTTCTCCCTCCTTAACCCTAGATTCGTCTCCGGTGCGGGAGGCTCGTGGGCCCTCCGCTCCACCTCAGTTGGGTCGTTCTGGGCCGATCGTTTTAGCTGGGCCACCTGCGCTGTCGTCTTTTTCTGAATTCCCCCTGTCTATTTTGGGCCCTGGGTCTGGCACGGCTCTCGTGCCTTCTTCTGTTCTGGTCAGCCCGGCCCACGCTTCCCCCCCAGCCGGCCTGGCTTCCTCTGGGTATTTATGGATCCGTAAGGGCTCGCCCCCCCCCCCCATTTCTAGGTTTTCCTGCCTCCCACTCTGACCTGCGCCGCTATCATTTTCGCATCCCCTCCTTCCGCAGATCCCCTCCTCCTCCACCTCTCTCCCTCCCCTTCGCGGCTGTTGTCGCCATGGATCGCTCACGCGGGTCGTCTAGCGAGGCGGTCTCTGGCTTGAAGCGGCGGCAGGAGGATGCGGGCGACGGGGCTGTCGATCTGGAGCTCGAGGCTTCCCTCCGCTCCAAGCTTGAGGCTGAGCAGGTGGCTCGGCAGCAGGTGGCCCGTGAGCGCGAAGCTTGGGCGGCGGGGCCTGAGTGGCTCCAGGGCGACGTGCGGGCTGGGGCGGCGGCGCCGGCCACGGCGGGCTCTGGATCTGAGGCTCCCGGATCGGGCAGATCTGGGGCCGATCCATGGGAGGTCGCGGCGGCTGCCGGCGGCTCTGGCCCTGCGGTCCGTCCTCCTCCTCCTCCCCCGCTTGGCCCTGCCCCCATGGCCCGTGGCGGCGGCCGTGGCCCTGTTTCGTCATCTGGGTTCGGTTGTCGCGCGCTGGGTCGTGGGGGTGGTGGTTCTGGCGCCCCTGGGCATTGGTTTCCGTCGTCCGGCCCTGGCTCGTCCTCTGGCGCCTTGGGTGATGGCATCCTCCCCCTCCTCCTCCTCCCCTTCCGGCCCGCCCTTCTCCCCCGCCTAGCCAACCACCAAACCCTAACCTCACGTGCTTCGCTTGTCACCAACCTGGGCATTTCCAATTGCGTTGTTTCAATCCCCCTTTCTGCCTGATCTGCCGCGAGGACGGCCACCTAACTGTGAACTGTCAAAATCGCCGCAAACCCGCCTCTTTTGTGCACTATGGTCAAGGCCTACCTGGCTGCTCCTTCTTCGCGCTCGACAGCGAGATCCCTCAGGTTACTGTGGCTCCTGCTTTCTCTAATGCGGCCATCATCACGGTCAAAGACCACAAAATCTCCTCCCAAACCCTCCAGGACGAACTCAAGTTATGGGATGAAGGAAGTTGGGATTGGCAGACCCGGTAGTTGTCTGATTTTGATTTTGCAGTGGTCTTCCCTTCTAAGAGCAGCCTCAAGATGATTTCTTCATGCACGAGTTTCACTCTCCCTCTTAACCAATTGGTAGTCTCGATGAAAGAGGCTGCTAATGGGGCGAAACCTATTTCCCCCCTTTCTGAGATCTGGGTTCTGGTAGATGACATCCCTCCTACCCTCCGCTCTACTGAGTTCGTCATGGCTTTTGGTGCTCTCATCGGCAAGCCAATCTTGGTGGATCAAGACTCATTGGCTGTTCTTGGTCCCGTGCACCTCAAAATCTGGGTTGTTGATCCCTTATGCGTCCATGGTAGTGTTAATGTATTCCCTGTTGCAGATGGATTCAGGCTTCGGGTCCGTGTGGAGGGGGATGCCTCTTCCCACTCCCCATCACCCCCCTCCTCCTTCTGCTGATCGTCATGGTGGTGATGCTGACAACGCTGGCAACTTGAGTGGGGGCTCGCACCCTCACTTTACTACCTCTGAATGGGATGGCATGGGTTCAGAAAGTCGCGAGCTCTTCAAGGAGAATGCCCCAAAGAACAGGGATGGAGGGAAGGATCAGATGGATGTTTGTGCTCCTGCTCAGGCTGCCCCAGTTGCCCCTCCTGCTGGTACCCCTATGTCAGGGGTCTGCTCCAACCTTCTGGTCCGGCCGGGCTCCCCGTCGCTCTTTTGTATTGAAGATCTCCCTGCCTCCCCGCGCCGCGTTGCGTCGGGCCCCTCCTCCAAGCGCAAATCCTCTGCCCGCAAATTCTCTGCTCGGAGTCGGGCCTCTTCGGGAACCAAGCTCTTGGCGGCGGGTCCGTGCCGCCGTCTTGACGATGTTATGGGCGACGTGGCGGGGCAGTCTTCTCCGGCTATGGTGCGGTAATCTCCGATCCGGTCCCCTTCATCTACGGCTCGCAAGAGTGGCCGGATCCGTGACAGTGGCTTGAGGGTGGTCGACAAAGCGGCAAGGCGTGCTACGGCTCGTGACCTCCCTGCTTCAGGTATCCTTCCTACCCCTTCCCAGTTGGTCCATAACACTTCCTCACCTACTAGGCTTGTTTTACCTTCATTCTCGAATGAACACTTGACTAAGGTACTCGCGGATGCGGGTATTGCTCCTGATCATAATTTTGGCTCTCCTTCCTCTCTGATTGCCCTCATTAGGGCCAATGAAGTGGCTCAGGCGGCCTTGGCTAAGGCTAAAGAGGCCGCCGCAACACCTCCCGCCCCTCCAGTTGTGGCTGCTGGGGCTTCGCAGGAGGGGGCATTGATGGTGGGGCTAGTCCCCTGGTGAAAAAGGGTGCTTCTAAATGTGCTAAATCCTGCTTGGCACCCTGCAGGTCAAGTTTGCGCATAAAAAACCTTTCTTATAAATGAAAGCCCTCTTCTGGAACATCAGAGGTTTCGGCGCTCGGGGACGCTGAGACCAAATTAAAGATATTGTCAGGGGGGACAATATTGACTTGATTGGTCTGATCAAAACTTTTAAATCCTCCTTCTCCCCTTATGAGCTTTCTTCTATTGCGGGGGCGGATCGTTTTGACTGGAACTTCCTTCCCTCCTCGGGCCACTCTGGTGGCATTTTGTTAGGGTCGAAACGGGATGTTTTTGACTTGGTCGCTTTTGATCATGGTATCTTCTGGGCCAGCACTGTGCTTTTTCATCGCCAGCTCAATTCTCTTTGGGAATTTATGGTGGTTTATGGTCCGGCCGATCATTCCCTTTCCTCCATTTTCCTGGATGAAATCTCAAACAAAGTTGAAGCTTGCTCCCTCCCTTTGGTGATTGGTGGCGATTTTAATTTGCTTCGTTCTCCTGCGGATAAGAACACAGATAATTTTTCTTGGGCGTTGGCTGACGCTTTTAATGACTTCATCAGCTCCTGTGCCCTTCGTGAGATTCCTAGGGTGGGATCCAGATACACTTGGACTAACCACCAACCCTCCCCTATTCGCTCCGTCCTGGACCGTGTCCTTGTTTGTTCGAATTGGGATTCGCTATTCCCACTAGCTACGCTTAAATCTAAGGCCATTGTCGGCTTGGACCATGCCCCTCTTATTCTTGATGCTGGGAACCGCTCTGTATCTTCCCCCTCTAGATTTCAGTTTGACGCTTCTTGGCTCCTTATTGAGGGTTTTTGTGATCTCCTTAGCTCTAAAATTAGTGCCTTCCTTTCTGCTCCTCATCGTTCCTATGGGCCCATGGATGATTGGCATAACTGCTCGGCCTTGCTTCGCAAATTTCTTCAGGGATGGTCCCGGAATCATTCGGCCCAGGAGCGCAGAGATAAGGCCCTTCTCCTGGCCCAGATTGAGGCCCTTGATTCTCGGGCTGACGTTTCTGGCCTCTCCGACTCTGACTGGTCCCTTCGGTTCTCCCTTGAGCGCTCGTTGATGCATCTTCACCGTCTTAATGAAATTTACTGGCGCCAAAGGGGTTCGTCCAACTAGCTACTTAAAGGTGACTTCCCCACTATTTATTTCTTTGTGATTGTGAATGGGAGACGGCGCAGATGCCTGATTGATAGCCTGATTATTGATGGGGTGCGGACCTCTGACCAAGGCGCTATCCTTAACCATGTGGTCTCTTTATTTTCTTCCCTCCTCTCTGCCTAACCTGACCAGGGGTTCAGGCTGTCACCTAACTTCTAGGACCAGGGGACTTTGGTTTCCTCGGAAGAAAACTCAGATCTGATGAACCCCTACTCTGAAGAGGAGATCTTCTTAGCGATTAATAAAGCGAATCCTAACTCTGCCACTGGCTCGGATGGGCTCTCTATCCCCTTCTTTAAAAAGTTTTGGCCTATTCTTAAAAACCTTATCTGTGAAGCTATTCAAGGCTACTGTCTGGGGACAGTAGATATTTCTAGGCTTAATTATGCGCTTATCTCTCTTATCCCTAAGATTAAGGGTGCTGATTTAATATCTCAGTTTAGACCTATCGCGCTCATTAATAATTTTGCCAAATATCCTACCAAATGTCTGGCTACTCGCCTTACCCCGGTGGCCCATCGAACCCTTTCTCCTACTCAGTCAGCTTTTATCAAGGGTCGCTTCATCCTGGATGGAGTTCTCTGTCTCCACGAAATCATCCATGACATTCACAGATCTGGGAACAAGGCAGTAATTCTCAAACTAGATTTTGAAAAGGCCTACGATTCGGTAAGCTAGGGCTTCCTTAAACAAGTCCTCCTAGCAAAAGGCTTTCATAGTGGGGTGGTTCACCGTATCATGAAGTTGGTCATGGGGGGTCATACTGCTATTAATGTTAATGGGAATATTAGTAACTTCTTTAAGAACTCTAGGGGTCTCCGGCAAGGTGACCCGGCCTCACCCATCCTCTTTAACTTTGTTGCGGACGCCCTCTCTAACATCTTACCTAAAGCTGCAGAGGTCGGCCATATCTCTCCTGTTAGTTCTCACCTCATTCTGGAAGGTATCACGCACCTTCAGTACGCAGACGATACTATCATCTTGGTGGAATTGAATGATCACTGCATCGCCCATCTCAAATTTCTTCTCCTCTGTTTCGAAGCTCTCTCGGGGCTTAAGATTAACTTTTCTAAAAGCGAAGTTATTGTCACTGGTGTTTCAGGCACTGAGGCCTTAAGGGTGGCTCGCTTACTAAACTGCTCTCTGGGTTCTTTCCCTATTAAGTATTCGGGCCTGCCTATTACTTCTGACAAGCTTTATGCCAAGGATTTTGCTCCTGCGGTGGCCAAGGTTGGTAATCGTGTGATGCCCTGGAGGGGCAAATACAACACTCAGGCGGGCAAAGTGGCCTTAATTAATGCCTGTCTCTCCTCTCTCCCTATGTTCTTGATGGGATTCTACCTCCTCTCGATGGGTACTCATGCTGGCTTTGACAAACATAGAGGGGCCTTTTATTGGAACGCGACTGATAACAAGCGCAAGTATCGATTGGTTAAATGTGATCTCATTTGTAAGCCCAAAAGCCTTGGGGGGGCTGGGCATCATTAACACTCTTGTTATGAACAAATGTCTGATCATCAAATGGTGGTGGAAGATAATGACCATCCCCCAGGACAAGCCCCTGTGGTTCAGCATCCTAAAGGCGAAGTACTTTCCCTCCACTAGTCCTATGTTTGCCCATGCCTCGGGGGCATCTCAGTTTTGGCGTGATCTCGTTAAACTCCGGCCTACTTTTCAAGGCCTTGTCAAGTTTGTTGTTCGCAATGGTAAGTCCACCAGGTTCTGGCTTGATTGGTGGTGCGGTTCCTCCTCGCTGGCCTCTACTTTCCCTGTTCTTTTCTCTTATTGTCCGGACCCTGAGATCTCAATCTTTGAGCTTGCGTCGAATAATTGGGACTTACATCTACGTCGTTCTCTCTCTCCCGAAGAGTTGGAAGACTGGCAGCGCCTTGCTGCCCTCTTCCCTTCGCTCTCGGAGGAGGATGACACGGTTGTTTGGCCCCACTCTCCCTCAGCTCGCTTCTCGGTTAAATCTCTTTATAGAAAGCTCATTGCTGGGTCCGCCACCTCCAAGTTTAAGTGGATTTGGAGGGCTCACATCCCCCCTAAGATTAAGGTATTTCTCTGGCAAGCCTCTTGTGGGCGTTTGCCTACGGGTGACCAAATTCGCAAATGTAATGGTCCGGGTTCTGATTGCTGTGCACTTTGTGGTATGAGAGAAGATACGCCTCATATTTTCTTCAACTGTGTTTTGGCTAAGTTGTTTTGGTGTTGCATCAGATCCTGGATGCATGTTTCCTGGGCTCCTACCTCCTTCGCTGAATTGCGCATCTTGGCCAACTCTTTGGTTGGGGCCCAAAGGAGAATGTTTTGGGTTGGCCTCGCTGCCATGTGCTGGTCCTTGTGGACGACAAGGAATAAATTTACTATCGAACATGTTTTCCCTGCTAAGACTGTTGATTGCTTATTTAAGACTTGTATATTTCTGCAGCAGTGGAGATTATTGACTAAGGAGGAGGACAGGGATGCTTTCGGCGCCATGTTGGCCAAGATCCGAAATTCTGCTATCTCCATCTCTCCAGTCCAAGCAGGCTCGTAGGCGTTGCTGCGCTGCCTCGTTATCTTTTCTTCCTCCGGCCTGCATGCCGTGTACTGGCCTGGGAGCCATGTACTTAGACTTCTCCTGTGTCTTCTGGGTTGATACTCTGTGATCGTGTGCTGGTCGTTTGGATCTATGTTAACTCTACCTGGTGGCTTTATCTATAAAGTCGGGCTATGGCCTTTTATTTAATAAAAAATGCAATTTTGGTTCCGATGCACCATATTTGATGCAGATTATGTCCTTTTTCCTACTTTCTATTGTTAGTTTAAATCAATTTGATTGGTATTGCATCCTTTTATTTTTGTGGGTTTTTTTTTTATTTTTTTGTCTTTTTTCCATGCTACATGTAACTAACGCACCCACCGACAACGCACACACATTCTATGGCATGTTAATTTCTTAAATATTGAGCACCAACAACATATCCCATATCAGGAAGTTGGTCTGGTTTTCACTCTAATCTATCACAAATATTTAAATTAGTGCATGCAGGATGCATTGTCATTGGGATATAGGGGACACATGAGTTGTCTACAAATGATGGTGCAATGATTTTTCCGTCCCGATACACCATAAGTGATGCACATAGCCTCTTTATGATAATATAAACGGATTGGCTAACTCACATCTAGATGTGAATTAATTATGTCACATCTAACTTTTCTACCACAGGATCTAAAAGCTCCAAGATTCGTGCTCCACGCTAGTTTTAGTTTGCGTTTTCTCGTCGCTAGTCTTTTTGCACAGGCCACAGTGGTTGTTCGTTATGGGTTTTTTTTGCTGTTGTGTGCTGCTCCTTGTCTACGTGGGCTGTAGGCCTTTTTTTGCCCTCCTTCGTGTTTGTTAGACTGGGTTTGTCCCTTATTTTTTTGTAGGCAGGATATTCATCTTTTGTCTGTTTTTATCTTTTTTGCTCTATATATCACCAGAAGTCAAGATTCATGTTTTTTAGCACGATGAAGGAAGTGTTGTTGACCCTGCACGAGTGCTCTCTCTACATTCTCGTCCATGCATTCTTGTAATTTATCTGTTTATACTTTTTTGCAGGGATTTAGGGGTTTGTGTTTTCTCTTCCTTTTGAGTTGTCAGTGTTTTATGTACTGCATTTTCACGTCCGTCGGGCTTCAGTTTATTCAGTCAATTTTTTGTTTCTTAGTTTTTTTCAGGAATGATATCACTGGGTATAAATTTTTCTAGCAAATTGTTAATCCGTGTTGACTGCCATGCAGAAAAAAAATCTGTGTTGACTATCATCTAACTTTTCTCCTGCCAGATCAAAAGCTTCAGGATTGGTACTTTTTTGTCTACTTCTCATGCGTTGTTGTTGCCATCGGGCGTCGCATGTGTGCCGCAACTGGGTTGTTATTGTGTTTGGGGTTTAGTCTTTGTTATTTGTAGGCCATATGGTTTTCACGATTTTTGTTGAGATTTAGTGATGTCTCATCTAAGCCTATAACCGTCAGATTTGTGGCTTTAATATTCACACAAACTTGATCATGCGTGCCCGTCTCAGCTCGTTCTTCTTTGTCGTGCGTCCTCTTGTCCCATTTTCTTATGTGTCGGCCTATTATTCTCGCATTTCTTTTGACATGGGCCGATATATGTCGTCATTTAGGAGGTGTCCCATTACTATTTTGTTCGTTTTCATTGTGTGTTTCTTGTGGCCTGGTGGAGAATTTGTAGATTTGACCCTCGACTCATAAATGGACTCATAGTTGTTCCAGTTGCAAGTCCACCCTCCCCTCACAACTAGGCATGCGTTTTGTGTTTCATCCCAGTTGCAAGTCACCTCTCGACTCGCAACTCGGTTCATAGTTTGTTATTGTCCTAGTTGGAAGTCCACCATCGACTCGCAAATGGTATCGTAGTTTTACGTAGTTGTCCCAGTTGCAAGTCCACTCTTGACTCGCAACTAGGCTTGTAGTTTGTTGCGTCCCAGTTGCAAGTTCACCCTTGACTCGCAACTAGGTTTGTAGTTTCGTAGTTGTCCCAGTTACATGTCCACCCTCGACTCGCAACCGAGCACATAGTTTTGTTGTTGTCCCAGTTGCAAGTCCATCCTCAACTCGCAACTCGTATCGTAGTTTCATGGTTTCCCATTTTGCATGTCCACCCTAGACCTGCAACTAGGCCCGTAGTTTGTTTCGTTTTCTTGTAGACTGCTTCAGTTGCAACTCAACCATCGACTTGTAACCGTGCCCCAGTTGCAAGTCAATCATCGACTCGCAACTGGGATGTGTTGTATTTGTTGTTGTTGTTGTAAGTAGTAGTAGTAGTAGTAGCAGCAGTAGTAGTAGTAGTAGTAGTAGTTGTTGTTGTTGTTGTTGTTGTGTGTGTGTGTGTGTGTGTGTGTGTGTGCGTGTTTGTGTGTTTGTGTGGAGGGTCCCCAGTTGCATGAAGCCCATCGACTCGCAACTAGGGGGTGAGTGTTTGTTGAGGACCCCCAGTTGCAAGTTGACCATCGACTCACAACTAGGGGTGCGTGTGTGTGTGTGTGTTTTGTCGTGGCCCCCAGTTGCGAGCCGCCCATCGACTCGGAACTCAGGATGTGTGTGTGTGTTGTGTGTGTGTGTGTGTGTGTGTTTATCGAGGGTGCCCAGTTGCATGTCGATAACCGACTCGGAAGTAGGGGAGGTGTGTGTGTGTGTGTGTGTGGAGGGTCCCCAGTTGCATGAAGCCCATCGACTCGCAACTAGGGGGTGAGTGTTTGTTGAGGACCCCCAGTTGCAAGTTGACCATCGACTCGCAACTAGGGGGGTGTGTGTGTGTGTGTTTTGTCATGGCCCCCAGTTGCGAGCCGCCCATCGACTCGCAACTCAGGATGTGTGTGTGTGTTGTGTGTGTGTGTGTGTGTCGAGGGTGCCCAGTTGCATGTTCATAACCGACTCGGAACTAGGGGAGGTGTGTGTGTGTGTGTATCGAGCGTCCCCAGTTGCATGAAGCCCATCGACTCACAACTAGGGGTATGTGTTTGTTGAGGACCCCCAGTTGCAAGCCGCCCATCGACTCGCAACTAAGTATGTGTGTGTGTGTTGCATGTCGACAACTGGCCGCAACTAGGGGTGTGTGTGTATCTTGTTGTCAAGGGTCCCCAGTTGCATGTCAACCACCAAATCGTAACTAGGGTGTGTGTGTTTGTTGAGGACCCCCAGTTGCAAGTTGACCATCGACTCGCAACTAAGGTGTGTGTGTGTTTTGCCGTGGCCCCCAGTTGCAAGCCGTCCATCGACTCGCATCTAAGGATGTGTGTGTTTGTCAAGGTCCCCTATTGCGTGTCAACCATCGAGTCGCATCTAAGGATGTGTGTGTGTGTGTGTGGAGGGTGCCTAGTTGCATGTCGATAACCGACTCACAACTAGGGGTGTGTGTGTCTTGTTGTCAAGGGTTCCCAGTTGCATGTCAACCATCAAATCGCAACTAAGGGTGTGTGTTTGTTGAGGACCCCCAGTTGCAAGTTGACAATCGACTCGCAACTAGTATGTGTGTGTGTGTGTGTTTTGCCGTGGCCCCCAGTTGCAAGCCGCCTATCGACTTGCAACTAAGGATGTGTGCGTTTGTCAAGGGTTTCCAGTTGCATGTCAACCATCGACTCGTAACTAGTGTGTGTGTGTCTTTTTTTCAAGCATCCCCAGTTGCATGTCAACCATCGACTCACAACTAGGGGTTGTGTGTTTGTTGAGGACCTCCAATTGCAAGTTGACCATTGACTCGCAACTGGGGGCGCGCGTGTGTGTGTTTTGTCACGGCCCCTGTTGCAAGCCGCCCATCGATTATCAACTAAGGATGTGTGTGTGTCTACCATCGACTCGCAACTAGGGGTGTGTGTGTTTCTTTTTGTCAAGGGTTCCCAGTTGCATATCAACCATCAACTCACAACTTGGGGGAGGGGGTGTTTGTTGAGGACCCCCAGTTGCAAGTTGACCATCAACTTGCAACTAGGGGGGTGCGTGTGTGTGTGTGTGTGTTCATGGCCCCCAGTTGCAAGCCGCCCATCGACTCGCAACTCAGGATGTGTATGTGTGTGTGTTTCGAGGGTGCCCAGTTGCATGTCTACCACCGACTTGCAACTAGGGGTGTGTGTTTCTTTTTGTCAAGGGTTCCCAGTTGCATATCAACCATCGACTCAGAACTAGGGGGTTGTGTTTGTTGAGGACCCCAGCTGCAAGTTGACCATCAACTTGCAACTAGGGGGTGCGTGTGTGTGTGTGTGTGTGTTTTGTCATGGCCCCCAGTTGCAAGCCGCCCATCGACTCGCAACTCAGGATGTGTGTGTGTGTGTGGAGGGTGCCTAGTTGCATGTCTATCATCGACTCACAACTAGGTGTGTGTGTGTGTGTTTCTTTTTGTCAAGGGTCCCCGGTTGCATGTCAACCATCGATTCACAACTAGGGGGGTTGTGTTTGTTGAGGACCCTTAGTTGCAAGTTGACCATCAACTTGCAACAGGGGGGGGGGGGGTGCGTGTGTGTGTTTTGTCGTGACCCATCTGCAAGCCGCCCATCGACTCGCAACTCAGGATGTGTGTGTGTGTGTGTTGAGGGTGCCCAGTTGCATGTCGATAACCGACTCACAACTAGAGGATTTGTGTGTGTGTCTTTTTTTCAAGAGTCCCCAGACATGTCTTTTTAATAAAATTCACCTTGTTTGAAATTTTTCACCATGTTATGAAAAAAATGTTCTTCGTATTTTTGAAAAATGTTCACGTGTATAAAAAGTTCACCATGTAATTAAAAATATTCATCATATTTTAAAAAAATGTTCAGCTGGTTCTGAATGCCAAACATGACCTTATGTCAGTCAACATGAAGCTACAATTTAACCAGCCCAATGTGTGTTGATACTCTGAAAACAAGACGCGCAACCCTGCAATACGGTGCAATGGATGGACCTACATACAAATCCCTGCATTATGCTACCTACTTAATTAATTTGGAAGCACGTACGTATGCAGACGTTTCTAGTATACATTGCCGCTTAAACATGCGCCTGAGAGTTTCATGTAAATACGTGAGCTGCTCAACACATAGGAGGAATATATAGCTGTGATTTCACATGAACCCCAGAAGCATATATTTGTGTGTCATACTTTACCTAGGATTCATTTCATGCAAATTCATCCAAAAAAAATCTACGGTGCTCAACAGGCTAAACTTAAACACTAGTATTGGGAATTTGAACGATGTCTAATTAAAAGTCAGTCAAATGTCAAATAGACAGTCCCAACATTTATTATGATTTTACTTACATGTACAAACAACCCTGTTTTTTACAGCACTAGCTAGGAATACCCATTCACACGTTTATACAGCTTCCACCTACACAAGTCCATCCATCCTCCACACAACGAATTTACGACAGACAACCCATACACACATCACCTGATCACTGCATGCGTGTCCATCTCAACGAGTCATCATCACCATAGATGATCTCATCTTCATGTTGTGAGGATAGGGGGGAGGTAGGTGGACTTGTTGCCGAGCACCCTGGCCTTGGTGTCGGGGAAGAAGGCCGTCGTCTCCAGCAGCTCTCCGCCTTCGCCCACGCCGATGGGGTAAGCCAGGAGGTGGCCCGGCAGGTCTCCCTGAGGCGGCGTGTCGCTCGCGAACATGTCCCAGTGCTGCCGCGCCACCTCGTTCACCCTGCGCACGCACGCCAGGCTCGATGGCTGGAGGAGGTCGACGGTTGCCGCGGCCTGGCCCAGGTGCTCCTGCCACAGGGCAAGTCGTAGGCCGTGCACCTGCCCCCTCGCCGGCCGGTTGGTGGACGCGAGGTAGCCCGGCTGGTACGCGCCCATGGCGATCTCCGAGTCCCGTCCGCCGTCCATGGAGCGCTGGTTGATGTTGGCCGACCCCACGATGACGTACTCGTCGTCGACTGCAAACAAAATGTCAGCAAGACATAGTACCATCAACTTCTTTGACATGGCACTAAGGTCTAAGGCATGGGTTACCTATCATGGTCTTGGCGTGGACGTAGATCATGAAACGCCTGGCCTGCTGTGCCCTGACGTAGTCGGTGTCAGGGTCGGCCCTCTCCGGCGGCACGTACTCGCCGGGGCCGGGCGCCTCCCTGTTGCCGAGGCAGAAGAAGGTGAGGTAGTCGGTGGGCCTGGCCTGGATGCCCTTGGCCTGAATGGCGAGCGCGACGTCCTTGTACATCATCTCCATGGTCCGGCGCTGCCAGTCGAGGATGGCCTGCACGGAGCCGCTCTCGGGCACGCCCTCGGGCCACATGGGCACCACCACGTAGACGGCGAAGCGCTCGCCGGCCTCGATCTTGCTCACGATCTTGAGCGACAGCTCCTTGGGGATGAGGTGCAGCGCGTTGATGTCCTCCACGGCGACGCCGTCGTCGCGGCTCCACGCGTAGGAGCTCCCCAGGAAGTACTGGTTCTCGATGTAGATGAAGTCGCGGGCGCGGCGGATGGCGTGGATGTAGGCGTCCTGGATGCTGCGCTCGATCACGTGGTCCTTGCCCGTCTCGAGGCCGATCAAGGCCGCCTCCTCGGGCTTCTCCGGGAACCCCGCCGCCGCGCCGCCGTCGATGGACCGGAACACCTGCACGTTCCACGAGTCGGCGTCCTGGACCGCCTCGCCGGCCGCCCAGCCCCGGTCGAGGGTGACGAGGTGGTTGTCGCCGTCGCCCTGCTTGCGCCAGCGCTGCTCGAAGTTGTCGAGCACGTCCCACGCCGCCGGGCCCTCGACGCGGCAGTGGATGTCGTGCCACGGCTCCCTCGGCCCGCCCTTGCTGATGGACGCTCCGGGGAAGTTGGGCTGGTGGAAGTCGTCGCGGTGCGTGGTGCCGAGCGTCCGGAACAGAGGGTGCTCCTGCGTGTCGTACCTCCCGTCGCAGAGGTCGATGCCGCCGAGGAAGCTGACGAGGCCCGGCGACGCGTTGGCTGCGGCGGTGCGGCTGCTGTCGACGATGACCGTCTTCTGGTGGTGGGTGAACATGGCCGCCGTCTCCACGTCCTGCACGTAGCTCCTGCCCTGGTCGGGGTTCCGGGGGCAGAGGATGCAGCGCACGCCCGTGCCACGGAAGTACGTGGCCGTGTCCTCGTCGTGCGTGGCCATGAGACCGTCGCGCCGGATGGCACCGAGGCCCAGCGACGTCCGGTCGTCCCACACCAGCATCAGCACCGTGACGCCGTCGGCCGCCTTTCTCTTGAGCAGCTCGCCGAGCGTTCCCGACGACGGCTTACGCGGGTCGCGCACGAGCGCGACGCCGGTGTTGACCGACCACCCGGCGATGTAAACCATCCTCCGGGCGTTCGTGATGGCCTCGAACACGTCCTCCCAGCAGCGGCGCGGCTGGTAGGGCTTCCCTCCGGCGAGCGTGACATGGACCCGCTGCGCGAAGGCGTCGGAGATGTGGGCGTCCTGGTAGAGCCTGACGCGGCAGCCGCGGCGCTGGCCGAAGAAGGTGCGCGGCACGCCCGGGTAGGCCGCGGAGCCGACGCCGGCGCCCCAGCGGGCGGCCGGGTCGCGGGCGACGTCGGTGAAGCGGAGCTGGACGTGGATCCTGTCGCCGGCTTCGAGCGGGCGGCGCTTGTCGTCGCAGATGGGGAGCCACTGGTCGACCCACTGGCCGGCGAGCAGGGCGCGGTCGGTGGGGAGGTAGGCGCGGCCGATGAGCGTGGCGCCGACGGGGTTGTCGGCCTTGACGGTGAAGATGACGTGGGCGGCGTCGTGGGCGCAGTAGACGTGGAACGACTCGTCCCACCTGGGCGCGTTGCTCGGGTCCAGCATGCGCGTCCGGCCGACGCGCGCCTTGTCGATGTCCACCGTCGCGTACAGCTTGCCCGCCGTGCCGCCGAGCCCGATGGCGTTCTCCAGCTGCTGCAAGCGCGCGTTTCTCTACGTGTGGTCAGGCATGGCTAAAAGTTTCAACGAAATTTCTAGCGAAATCCAACCTGAGAGTTGTTGCAGAATGACAGTTTCTTGATCCAGGAGAAGACTCTCTTCTTCATAACAGTCTGCTTCCATGCATGCATGCACATATTACTGTACTGAAATCACAGAGAACATTGTAGAAGAGCGTACGAGGTAAGAGGGAGCCATGGCGGACCTTGCGGGTGGGTCGGAGCTGGCCGCCGGAGGTGACGGAGAGGTCGGCCTCCAGGATCTTGGCGTCAACCACGCCGTGCAGCAGCAGCTGGGCCATCTTCTTCTTCCTCCTCCTCGTCGCCTTCTTCTACTGTCGCTTCTTGCGCTCAGACGGCTGGCTGGCCTCCAAAGCCGACACTTGTATTGTATATATACAGTCTCCCATCTAACTGCAGAGAGCATGCAAGGATTATCCATGGCGATGTGGGTCAGCTTAACTTCCTTCCTTTCATCCGTTCCCTTCCTTCCTTGAAGAACAATTCAGGGAGAAGACGTCTCGAGAGGGCTACTGAAAGGTATCGAGGCAAGGGATCTTATCTTAAAACAGCTAGCGCAAGAAAAGCTAAGGTTCTTCCAGGTTGTTTGTTTACTTTAGTCAGTCAACAGTCCTAGATTTTACTACCCGCTGGCTGCTTTCTCTGAGAGGAGAAGCGGTGAAGATTCTGGCGCATGCGGGGTTCTGCTTTTTACTGCTGCGGAAAAGCTTGTGTGCTTTCTAGATGTTGCATACCACTCAAAGCTTAGTGGTATATTGTCATGTAAGATCTCAATATAGTACCAACTAAGATTTCGTTAAGTCTCAGTCGATTGAGATTTATCAATCCCATTTTAGGAATTGACTAGACGACTTTTTTCTTCATTTTTCAATTTTCTCAACTGCAAGCAAAAAATAGAAAAATAAAACAAAAGTTCAACCGCAACACGTGGTGCAAAATAAAAATGTTGATGAGCCACAAACCAACTGCTCCCAATGTCGAGTGTCGAGTCTGTCGACCCCCTTTCCTCTCCCCTCATCGCCCACGAAGCGGTGAAAACCGACGCGTGCCCTGACCCTCCCCTGAGACACAGTGAGGGATGTAAAGTAGGATCTAATATATTGTCCTTATACACGTATTTGTATACGTATGTAATTGTAATTGTGATCATCTATATATTGAGACGTGAGGCTGGATATCAATCACTCACGCAAAACCCTAAACCATGTATTTCAACATGGTATCAGCCAAGTCGGGCCGCCGCCGCAAGTCCCTCGCGCCGCCGCCCGATCCTCTCTTCCGCGTCGCCGCCGCGTCTTGCTAATTCACGTATGCACATATGCAGGAATCCATCCAGCTGCTTGCTTGCTAGCTAGCTAGCTAGCTTTGCCCGTCCGCTACCGCCGCTTCCAATCGCTGCTGTTGCGCGTGCCATCCTCTGCTGCTGCCGCGCGCCGCTCCATCCGCGCCACCACTGCGATGTCATCCTCCGCTATGTCCGCCGGCCAAACTGCCGGCGCCCTCGTCTCTTCCCCCGTCGCCACGATCCCCGCCACGTTCGCCATCCCGACGATCTCCGTCTTCCTCGGTCGCCACAACTTCATGCTCTGGGGGGCATCACCAGCACCGTTCTTGCCGGTGCCAACCTCCACGGACACCTCGATGGCACCAAGGCGGCACCGGCCAAAACACTCGTTGTCGGCACCGGCGACGCTGCCACTACCGTCACCAACCCGGAGTATCACCAATGGTGGGTTCAAGATCAGCGCGTCAAGGGGCTTCTTCTCACCTCCATGGATGAGGATATTGCATGCCAACTCATTGGCTGCGAGTCGGCGCATGCGGTGTCGACAGCCGTCGCCGCCATGTTCAGCGCCCAGAGCCGCGCCAATGTCCGCCACATCCGGCGGCAACTTTAGTCGCTGAGGAATGACGATCTGTCCGCCGCGGAATACATGCACAAGATGAAGGCCCTGGCCGACACTATGGCCGCCGCCGGCTCTCCGATCCGTGATGATGAGCTTATCGATCACATCCTCACCGGCCTTGGCTCCGCCTACAACTCCATCGCCGCCTCCTTGGGCATGAGTAACGCACCCATGCCCTACTCCAGTTTTTACTCATTGGTTCTGTCATTTGAGGCGCTGCAAGCACAGTAGAGTGCGGTGGAGGGGTGGTCTCCCTCTGCGAACGCCATGACCCGTTCGGGTTCGTACGGCGCGGGCGGACACGCACCCTACTCCGACCTTATCCCTCCCAAGGAGGGGAGCGCCCGGCTGATGGACATTGCTAGCCAGGGCAGAGCCGCCAGGTCGGTAATGGCGGCAGCACCGGCGGCCGTGACCGCAACGCTGGTTATGCCGGCAATGGCCGGCAAGGTCGAGGGGGCAACGCCGGCAACAACGGCGGAGGAGGTGGGCGTCGCAACCGCTGGCGTCCCCGGTGACAAATTTGCAAGAACTGGGGCCATGAAGCCGACGACTGCCACAAGCGCTATGATCAGGATCACAACTCTCGCTCCACCAACTCGGCCTCCACCAACACAGTCGACTTTCCTTGGGTACTGGATACTGGGGCTATGGATCACTTGACTAATGATCTTGAGCGCCTCCAGGTTCACGAGCGCTATGACGGTAAGGATCAGGTTCAGGTGGCCAATGGTGCAGGTTTGTATATTTCACACATTGGTCATTCGCGTTTACCCGGTTCATCTCTTAAACTGCGTAACATCCTTCATGTTCCACACATTAGCCAAAATCTTTTCTCTGTTTATCATCTTCTTTGTGATAATGACGTGTTTGTTGAATTTCACCATCGTTTTTTCCTTGTTAAGGACAAAGCAACCAGGCGCGTCATCCTTCACAATAGAAGTTACGGGGGGGGGGGGGGGGTCTATTCGGCCCCCTTCGCTCGTGCGTCATTCTCATCGTCTCGCCGTGCCTCCTCCGGTGTTCGAGTTTCGTCATCCCAATGGCATCAACGTCTTGGTCATCCTGCAAATAATGTGGTCACTTCCATTGTTCGGAGTCATGAACTTTCGTGTTCTAGTTCAAATAATTCATCGTTAGTTTGTGATGCCTATCAGCGTGCTAAGAGTCATCAACTACCTTATTCTACTTCGTTTCATATCACTATTGTACCTCTTGAATTAATATATTCAGATGTTTGGGGTCCCGCTCTTGCTTCGTCGGGAGGGTACAAGTATTATGTTAGTTTTACTGATCACTACACACACTTCACCTGGATTTATTTGCTTAATCACAAGTCTGATGTTGAGCAAGTTTTCTACAACTTTCGGGCTCATGTCGAACGCCTTCTGGATTATAAACTCAAGGCCGTTCAGTCCGACTCGGGTGGTGAATACCACAAACTCCATCGCTACTTTCAACGCATGGGCATCTCTCACCGAGTGTCATGTCCACATACCTCTCAGCAAAACGGTATTGCCGAGCGCAGACACCGACATTTGGTCAAGACTGGCCTTGCCTTGCTTGCGCACTCCTCTCTTCCACTTCGGTTTTGGGATGAGGCTTTTCTTATGGCATGTTACTGTTGGGTTTCGTAGTAATTTCAAAAAATTTCCTACGCACACGCAAGATCATGTGATGCATAGCAACGAGAGGGGAGAGTGTTGTCTACGTACCCACGCAGACCGACTGCGGAAGCGTTGACGCAACGTAGAGGAAGTAGTCGTACATCTTCACGATCCAACCGATCAAGCACCGAAACTACGGCACCTCCGAGTTCGAGCACACGTTCAGCTCGATGACGATCCCCGGACTCCGATCCAGCAAAGTGTCGGGGAAGAGTTCCGTCAGCACGACGGCGTGGTGACGATCTTGATGTACTACAGCAGCAGGGCTTCGCCTAAACTCCGCTACAGTATTATCGAGGACTATGGTGGCTGGGGGCACCGCACACGGCTAAGGAATAGATCACGTGGATCAACTTGTGTGTTCTAGGGTGCCTCTACCTCAGTATATAAAGGACCAAAGGGGGGAGGCTGGCCGGCCACAAGGGGCGCGCCAGGAGAGTCCTACTCCCTCCGGGAGTAGGATTCCCCCCCCCCCCAATCCTAGTTGGAATAGGATTCCTCGGGGGGGGGGGGGGGAAGAGAGAGAGGGGGCCGGCCACCTCTCCCAGTCCTAATAGGACTAGGGTAGGGGGGAGGTGCGCAGCCCACCTTGGGCTGCCCCTTTCTCCTTTCCACTAAAGCCCACTAAGGCCCATATGGTTCCCGGGGGGTTCCGGTAACCTCCCGGTACTCCGGTAAAATCCCGATTTCACCCGAAACACTTCCGATATCCAAACATAGGCTTCCAATATATCAATCTTTATGTCTCGACCATTTCGAGACTCCTCGTCATGTCCGTGATCACATCCGGGACTCCGAACTAACTTCGGTACATCAAAATGCATAAACTCATAATATAACTGTCATCGTAACCTTAAGCGTGCGGACCCTACGGGTTCGAGAACAATGTAGACATGACCGAGACATGTCTCCGGTCAATAACCAATAGCGGGAACTGGATGCCCATATTGGCTCCTACATATTCTACGAAGATCTTTATCGGTCAGACCGCATAACAACATACGTTGTTCCCTTTGTCATCGGTATGTTACTTGCCCGAGATTCGATCGTCGGTATCCAATACCTAGTTCAATCTCGTTACCAGCAAGTCTCTTTACTCGTTCTGTAATACATCATCCCGCAACTAACTCATTAGTTGCAATGCTTGCAAGGCTTAAGTGATGTGCATTACCGAGAGGGCCCAGAGATACCTCTCCGACAATCAGAGTGACAAATCCTAATCTCGAAATACGCCAACCCAACATGTACCTTTGGAGACACCTGTAGAGCACCTTTATAATCACCCAGTTACGTTGTGACGTTTGGTAGCACACAAAGTGTTCCTCCGGCAAACGGGAGTTGCATAATCTCATAGTCATAGGAACATGTATAAGTCATGAAGAAAAGCAATAGCAACATACTAAATGATCGGGTGCTAAGCTAATGGAATGGGTCATGTCAATCAGATCATTCAACTAATGATGTGACCTCGTTAATCAAATAACAACTCATTGTTCATGGTTAGGAAACATAACCATCTTTGATTAACGAGCTAGTTAAGTAGAGGCATACTAGTGACACTTTGTTTGTCTATGTATTCACACATGTATTATGTTTCTGATTAATACAATTCTAGCATGAATAATAAACATTTATCATGATTATAAGGAAATAAATAATAACTTTTATTATTGCCTCTAGGGCATATTTCCTTCAGTCTCCCACTTGCACTAGAGTCAATAATCTAGATTACACAGTAATGATTCTAACACCCATGGAGCCTTGGTGCTGATCATGTTTTGCTCGTGGAAGAGGCTTAGTCAATGGGTCTGCAACATTCAGATCCGTATGTATCTTGCAAATCTCTATGTCTCCCACTTGGACTAGATCCCGGATGGAATTGAAGCGTCTCTTGATGTGCTTGGTTCTCTTGTGAAATCTGGATTCCTTTGCCAAGGCAATTGCACCAGTATTGTCACAAAAGATTTTCATTGGACCCGATGCACTAGGTATGACACCTAGATCGGATATGAACTCCTTCATCCAGACTCCTTAGTTCGCTGCTTCCGAAGCAGCTATGTACTCCGCTTCACATGTAGATCCCGCTACGACGCTTTGTTTAGAACTGCACCAACTGACAGCTCCACCGTTTAATGTAAACACGTATCTGGTTTGCGATTTAGAATCATCCGGATCAGTGTCAAAGCTTGCATCAACGTAACCTTTTACGGTGAGCTCTTTGTCACCTCCATATACGAGAAACATATCCTTAGCCCTTTTCAGGTATTTCAGGATGTTCTTGACCGCTGTCCAGTGATCCACTCCTGGATTACTTTGGTACCTCCCTACTAAACTTATAGCAAGGCACACATCAGGTCTGGTACACAGCATTGCATACATGATAGAGCCTATGGCTGAAGCATAGGGAACATCTTTCATTTTCTCTCTATCTTCTGCAGTGGTCGGGCATTGAGTCTGACTCAACTTCACACCTTGTAACACAGGCAAGAACCCTTTCTTTGCTTGATCCATTTTGAACTTCTTCAAAATCTTGTCAAGGTATGTGCTTTGTGAAAGTCCAATTAAGCGTCTTGATCTATCTCTATAGATTTTTATGCCTAATATGTAAGCAGCTTCACCGAGGTCTTTCATTGAAAAATTCTTATTCAAGTATCCCTTTATGCTATCCAGAAATTCTATATCATTTCCAATCAGCAATATGTCATCCACATATAATATCAGAAATGCTACAGAGCTCCCACTCACTTTCTTGTAAATACAGGCTTCTCTGAAAGTCTGTATAAAACCAAATGCTTTGATCACACTATCAAAGCGTTTATTCCAACTCCGAGGGGCTTGCACCAGTCCATAAATGGATCGCTGGAGTTTGCACACTTTGTTAGCTCCCTTTGGATCGACAAAACCTTCCGGTTGCATCATATACAACTCTTCTTTCAGAAATCCATTCAGGAATGCAGTTTTGACATCCATCTGCCAAATTTCATAATCATAAAATGCGGCTATTGCTAACATGATTCGGACAGACTTAAGCATCGCTACGGGTGAGAAGGTCTCATCGTAGTCAACCCCTTGAACTTGTCGAAAACCTTTTGCGACAAGTTGAGCTTTGTAGACATTAACATTACCATCAGCGTCAGTCTTCTTCTTGAAGATCCATTTATTCTCAATTGCTTGCCGATCATCGGGCAAGTCAACCAAAGTCCATACTTTGTTCTCATACATGGATCCCATCTCAGATTTCATGGCTTCAAGCCATTTTGCGGAATCTGGGCTCACCATCGCTTCTTCATAGTTCGTAGGTTCATCATGATCTAGTAGCATGACTTCCAGAACAGGATTACCGTACCACACTGGTGCGGATCTCGCTCTGGTCGATCTACGAGGTTCAGTAGTATCTTGACCTGAAGTTTCATGATCAACATCATTAGCTTCCTCACTAATTGGTATAGATGTCGCAGAAATAGTTTTCTGTGATGTACTATTTTCCAATAAGGGAGCAGGTACAGTTACCTCGTCAAGTTCTACTTTCCTCCCACTCACTTCTTTCGAGAGAAACTCCTTCTCTAGAAAGGATCCATTCTTAGCAACGAATGTCTTGCCTTCGGATCTGTGATAGAAGGTGTACCCAACAGTCTCCTTTGGGTATCCTATGAAGATACATTTCTCCGATTTGGGTTCGAGCTTATCAGGTTGAAGCTTTTTCACGTAAGCATCGCAGCCCCAAACTTTAAGAAACGACAACTTTGGTTTCTTGCCAAACCATAGTTCATAAGGCGTCGTCTCAATGGATTTTGATGGTGCCCTATTTAACGTGAATGAGGCCGTCTCTAAAGCATAACCCCAAAATGATAGCGGTAAATCAGTAAGAGACATCATAGATCGCACCATATCTAGTAAAGTACGATTACGACATTCGGACACACCATTACGCTGTGGTGTTTCGGGTGGCGTGAGTTGCGAAACTATTCCACAATTTTTCAAATGTACACCAAACTCGTAACTCAAATATTCTCCTCCACGATCAGATCGTAGAAACTTTATTTTCTTGTTACGATGATTTTCCACTTCACTCTGAAATTCTTTGAACTTTTCAAATGTTTCAGACTTATGTTTCATTAAGTAGATATATCCATATCTGCTTAAGTCATCTGTGAAGGTGAGAAAATAACGATATCCGCCACGAGCCTCAATATTCATCGGACCACATACATCGGTATGTATGATTTCCAACAAATCTGTTGCTCTCTCCATAGTACCGGAGAACGGTGTTTTGGTCATCTTGCCCATGAGGCACGGTTCGCAAGTACCAAGTGATTCATAATCAAGTGGTTCCAAAAGTCCATCAGTATGGAGTTTCTTCATGCGCTTTACACCGATATGACCTAAACGACAGTGCCACAAATAAGTTGCACTTTCATTATCAACTCTGCATCTTTTGGCTTCAACATTATGAATATGTGTATTACTACTGTTGAGATTCATAAAAAATAGACCACTCTTCAAAGGTGCATGACCATAAAAGATATTACTCATATAAATAGAACAACCATTATTCTCTGATTTAAATGAATAACCGTCTCGCATCAAACAAGATCCAGATATAATGTTCATGCTCAACACTGGCACCAAATAACAATTATTTAGGTCTAATATTAATCCCGAAGGTAGATGTAGAGGTAGCGTGCCGACCGCGATTACATCGACTTTGGAACCGTTTCCCACTCGCATCGTCACCTCGTCCTTTGCTAGTGTCCGCTTATTCTGTAGTCCCTGTTTCGAGTTGCAAATATTAGCAACAGAACCAGTATCAAATACCCAGGTGCTACTACGAGCTCTAGTAAGGTACACATCAATAACATGTATATCACATATACCTTTGTTCACCTTGCCATCCTTCTTATCCGCCAAATACTTGGGGCTGTTCCGCTTCCAGTGACCAGTCTGCTTGCAGTAGAAGCACTCAGTTTCAGGCTTAGGTCCAGACTTGGGTTTCTTCTCCTAAGCAGCAACTTGCTTGCCGTTCTTCTTGAAGTTCCCCTTCTTCTTCCCTTTGCCCTTTTTCTTGAAACTAGTGGTCTTGTTAACCATCAACACTTGATGCTCCTTCTTGATTTCTACCTCCGCAGCTTTCAGCATCGCGAAGAGCTCGGGAATAGTCTTGTTCATCCCTTGCATATTATAGTTCATCACGAAGCTCTTGTAGCTTGGTGGCAGTGATTGGAGAATTCTGTCAATGACGCAATCATCTGGAAGATTAACTCCCATCTGAATCAAGTGATTATTATACCCAGACATTTTGAGTATATGCTCACTGACAGAACTGTTCTCCTCCATCTTGCATCTATAGAACTTATTGGAGACTTCATATCTCTCAATCTGGGCATTTGCTTGAAATATTAACTTCAACTCCTGGAACATCTCATATGCTCCATGACGTTCTAAACGTCGTTGAAGTCCCGATTCTAAGCCGTAAAGCATGGCACACTGAACTATCGAGTAGTCATCAGCTTTGCTCTGCTAGACGTTCATAACATCTGGTGTTGCTCCAGCAGCAGGCCTGGCACCCAGCGGTGCTTTCAGGATGTAATTCTTCTGGGCAGCAATGAGGATAATCCTCAAATTACGGACCCAGTCCGTGTAATTGCTACCATCATCTTTCAACTTTGCTTTCTCAAGGAACGCATTAAAATTCAACGGAACAAAAGCACGAGCCATCTATCTACAATCAACATAAACAAGCAAGATACTATCAGGTACTAAGTTCATGACAAGTTTAAGTTCAATTAATCAAATTACTTAAGAACTCCCACTTAGATAGACATCCCTCTAATCCTCTAAGTGATCACGTGATCCAAATCAACTAAACCATAACCGATCATCACGTGAGATGGAGTAGTTTTCAATGGTGAACATCGTTATGTTGATCATATCTACTGTATGATTCACGTTCGACCTTTCGGTCTCCGTGTTCCGAGGCCATATCTGCATATGCTAGGCTCGTCAAGTTTAACCTGAGTATTCTGCGTGTGCAAAACTGGCTTGCACCCGTTGTAGATGGACGTAGAGCTTATCACACCCGATCATCACGTGGTGTCTGGGCACGACGAACTTTGGCAACGGTGCATACTCAGGGAGAACACTTCTTGATAATTTAGTGAGAGATCATCTTATAATTCTACCATCAATCAAAGCAAGATAAGATGCATAAAAGGATAAACATCACATGCAATCAATATAAGTGATATGATATGGCCATCATCATCTTGTGCTTGTGATCTCCATCTTCGAAGCACCGTCATGATCACCATTGTCACCGGCGCGACACCTTGATCTCCATCGCAGCATCGTCGTCGTCTCGCCAATCTTATGCTTCCACGACTATCACTACCGCTTAGTAATAAAGTAAAGCATTACATCGCGATTTCATTGCATACAATAAAGCGACAACCATATGGCTCCTGCCAGTTGCCGATAACTCGGTTACAAAACATGATCATCTCATACAATAAAATTCAGCATCATGTCTTGACCATATCACATCACAACATGCCCTGCAAAAACAAGTTAGACGTCCTCTACTTTGTTGTTGCAAGTTTTACGTGGCTGCTACGGGCTTAAGTAAGAACCAATCTCACCTACGCATCAAAACCACAATGATAGTTTGTCAAATAGACTCCGTTTTAACCTTCGCAAGGACCGGGCGTAGCCATACTCGGTTCAGCTAAAGTTGGAGAGACAGTCGCCCGCAAGCCACCTGTGTGCAAAGCACGTCGGGGGAACCGGTCTCGCGTAAGCGTACGCGTAATGTTGGTCCGGGTCGTCTCGTCCAACAATACCGCCGAAACAAAGTATGACATGCTGGTAGGCAGTATGACTTATATCGCCCACAACTCACTTGTGTTCTACTCGTGCATATAACATCAACATAAATAACCTGGCTCGGATGCCATTGTTGGGTTTCGTAGTAATTTCAACAATTTTCCTACGCACACGCAAGATCATGTGATGCATAGCAACGAGAGGGGAGAGTGTTGTCTACGTACCCACGCAGACCGACTGCGGAAGCGTTGACGCAACGTAGAGGAAGTAGTCGTACGTCTTCACGATCCAACCGATCAAGCACCGAAACTACGGCACCTCCGAGTTCGAGCACACGTTCAGCTCGATGACGATCCCCGGACTCTGATCCAGCAAAGTGTCGGGGAAGAGTTCCATCAGCATGACGGCGTGGTGACGATCTTGATGTACTATAGCAGCAGGGCTTCGCCTAAACTCCGCTACAGTATTATCGAGGACTATGGTGGCTGGGGGCACCGCACACGGCTAAGGAATAGATCACGTGGATCAACTTGTGTGTTCTAGGGTGCCTCTACCTCAGTATATAAAGGACCAAAGGGGGGAGGCTGGCCGGCCACAAGGGGTGCGCCAGGAGAGTACTACTCCCTCCGGGAGTAGGATTCCCCCTCCCCAATCCTAGTTGGAATAGGATTCCTCGGGGGGGGGGGGAGAGAGAGAGGGGGGCCGGCCACCTCTCCTAGTCCTAATAGGACTAGGGGAGGGGGGAGGTGCGCAGCCCACCTTGGGCTGCCCCTTTCTCCTTTCCACTAAAGCCCACTAAGGCCCATATGGTTCCCGGGGGGTTCCGGTAACCTCCCGGTACTCCGGTAAAATCCCGATTTCACCCGGAACACTTCCGATATCCAAACATAGGCTTCCAATATATCAATCTTTATGTCTCGACCATTTCGAGACTCCTCGTCATGTCCGTGATCACATCCGGGACTCCGAACTAACTTCGGTACATCAAAATGCATAAACTCATAATATAACTGTCATCGTAACCTTAAGCGTGCGGACCCTACTGGTTCGAGAACAATGTAGACATGACCGAGACATGTCTCCGGTCAATAACCAATAGCGGGACCTGGATGCCCATATTGGCTCCTACATATTCTACGAAGATCTTTATCGGTCAGACCGCATAACAACATACGTTATTCCCTTTGTCATCGGTATGTTACTTGCCCGAGATTCGATCGTCGGTATCCAATACCTAGTTCAATCTCGTTACCAGCAAGTCTCTTTACTCGTTCCGTAATACATCATCCCGCAACTAACTCATTAGTTGCAATGCTTGCAAGGCTTAAGTGATGTGCATTATCGAGAGGGCCCAGAGATACCTCTCCGACAATCAGAGTGACAAATCCTAATCTTGAAATACGCCAACCCAACATGTACCTTTGGAGACACCTGTAGAGCACCTTTATAATCACCCAGTTACATTGTGACGTTTGGTAGCACACAAAGTGTTCCTCCGGCAAATGGGAGTTGCATAATCTCATAGTCATAGGAACATGTATAAGTCATGAAGAAAAGCAATAGCAACATATTAAACGATCGGGTGCTAAGCTAATGGAATGGGTCATGTCAATCAGATCATTCAACTAATGATGTGACCTCGTTAATCAAATAAGAACTCATTGTTCATGGTTAGGAAACATAACCATCTTTGATTAACGAGCTAGTTAAGTAGAGGCATACTAGTGACACTTTGTTTGTCTATGTATTCACACATGTATTATGTTTCTGATTAATACAATTCTAGCATGAATAATAAACATTTATCATGATTATAAGGAAATAAATAATAACTTTTATTATTGCCTCTAGGGCATATTTCCTTCAGTTACCTCATCAACTGTATTCCCACTCCGGTTCTCAACAAGGACACACCTCTATTCCGTCCGTTTCATGTTCAGCCCAACTACTCCTCCCTTCGGATTTTTGGGTGTGCTTGCTGGCCTAGTCTCCGCAAGTACAATGCTCACAAGCTTGAGTTCCGTTCCAAGATGTGTCTCTTCCTTGGCTATAGTCCTTTGCATAAGGGCTATAAGTGTCTTGACCGTACCTCCGGTCAGATATACATCTCTCGTGATGTTGTTTTTGATGAGACAGTGTTTCCTTACTCCCAACCAGGCGTCTAGGTTGATCCTGCTTCTCTCGAACATGCGCTCACTTTTCCCTCTGATGAACCAATTCCGGATGTCCATGTGCGTAAATATGACTTGTCCTATTTGTCACCTAACTTGTCCTCTGCAGGTGCTATTGCTTTCAGTTCCCCTCAGGTACATGTTGCTGCCCCGCCGCCTCCTGATGAGCCCGACGTGCATGTCCCGCCGCTCGAGGCAGGCGCGGCTGCCTCGCCAGGTAGCGCGACCGCGGATGCGGCTGGGTCGCCACCCTCGCCCGGTGCGTCGCCCGGGCCTCCACCTTTGCCTGGGCCGGTCCAGCCCACCGTCGTCTCTCGGCCCGTGTCACCTCTTGCTGAGGTCTCCTCAGCCGCGACACCCTCGGCCGAGCCCTCGTCGCCGCCGTCTTCTCCTACCGACGATGCCGCTCCAGAGCATGCTATGGTTACACGCCATCGTGATCATACGTGCAAGGAGAAGTCTTACTATCGGTGTCAAAACCGGCGGATCTCGGGTAGGGGGTCCCGAACTGTGCGTCTAGGCGGATTGTAACAGGAGGCAGGGGACACGATGTTTACCCAGGTTCGGGCCCTCCTGGTGGAGGTAATACCCTACATCCTGCTTGATTGTTCTTGATAATATGAGTAGTACAAGAGTTGATCTACCACGAGATCGAAGAGGCTAAACCCTAGAAGCTAGCCTATGGTATGATTGTTGTTGTTGGTCCTATGGACTAAACCCTCCGGTTTATATAGACACCGGAGGGGGCTAGGGTTACACAGAGTCGGTTACAAGGAAGGAGATCTACATATCCGTATTGCCAAGCTTGCCTTCCACGCCAAGGAGAGTCCCATCCGGACACGGGACGAAGTCTTCAATCTTGTATCTTCATAGTCCAACAGTCCGGCCAAAGGATATAATCCGGCTGTCCGGATACCCCCTAATCCAGGACTCCCTCAGTAGCCCCTGAACCAGGCTTCAATGAGGATGAGTCCGAAGCGCATATTGTCTTCGACATTGCAAGGCGGGTTCCTCCTCCGAATACTTCATAGAAGATTTTGAACACGAGGATCGTGTCCGGCTCTGCAAAACAAGTTCCACATACAACCGTAGAGAGAATAATATTTTCACAAATCTAATCTGCCGACGCATTCTGTAGTGTGACATCACACCACAGCCAGGTCACCATTCGAATCGTTTTTCACAACCAACCTCAGCGTGTTTCGCGAGGCGGTTTCCTTGGCACGTCTTGTCGAAGCAGAGATCATGTCCCCTTATTATGGGATTCTCATCAATACGGACGTGGGTAACCCAACCGCGCCATCAATTACGGCGCTTGGGGGATAAGCGAGTTTTACCAGGCTGGTGGGGGCACATAGTTTAGTCAGCCCTTATAAAGGTGAAGGAAATATGCCCTAGAGGCAATAATAAAGTTATTATTTATTTCCTTATATCATGATAAATGTTTATTATTCATGCTAGAATTGTATTAACCGGAAACATAATACATGTGTGAATACATAGACAAACAGAGTGTCACTAGTATGCCTCTACTTGACTAGCTCGTTAATCAAAGATGGTTATGTTTCCTAACCATAGACAAAGGAGTTGTTATTTGATTAACGGGATCACATCATTAGTTGAATGATCTGATTGACATGACCCATTCCATTAGCTTAGCACCCGATCGTTTAGTATGTTGCTATTGCTTTCTTCATGACTTATACATGTTCCTATGACTATGAGATTATGCAACTCCCGTTTGCCGGAGGAACACTTTGGGTGCTACCAAACGTCACAACATAACTGGGTGATTATAAAGGAGCATTACAGGTGTCTCCAAAGGTAGATGTTGGGTTGGCGTATTTCGAGATTAGGATTTGTCACTCCGATTGTCGGAGAGGTATCTCTGGGCCCTCTCGGTAATGCACATCACATAAGCCTTGCAAGCATTGCAACTAATGAGTTAGTTGCGGGATGATGTATTATAGAACGAGTAAAGAGACTTGCCGGTAACGAGATTGAACTAGGTATTGGATACCGACGATCGAATCTCAGGCAAGTAACATACCGATGACAAAGGGAACAACGTATGTTGTTATGCGGTCTGATCGATAAAGATCTTCGTAGAATATGTAGGAGCCAATATGGGCATCCAGGTCCCGCTATTGGTTATTGACCGGAGACGTGTCTCGGTCATGTCTACATTGTTCTCGAACCGTAGGGTCCGCATGCTTAACGTTACAATGACAGTTATTATGAGTTTATGCATTTTGATGTACCGAAGGTTGTTCGGAGTCTCGGATGTGATCACGGACATGACGAGGAGTCTCGAAATGGTCGAGACATAAAGATTGATATATTGGAAGCCTATATTTGGATATCGGAAGTGTTCCGGGTGAAATCGGTATTTTACCGGAGTACCGGGAGGTTACCGGAACCCCCCGGGAGCTAAATGGGCCTTAGTGGGCTTTAGTGGAAAGGAGAAAGGGGCAGCCCAAGGTGGCCGCGTGCCTCCCCCCTCCCCTAGTCCTATTAGGACTAGGAGAGGTGGCCGGCCCCCCTCTCTCTCTTTCCCCCCCTTGAGGATTCCTATTCCAACTAGGATTTGGGGGGGGGGGAATCCTACTCCCAGAGGGAGTAGGACTCCTCCTGGCGCGCCCCAAGGCTGGCCGCACCTCTCCCCCCTTGCTCCTTTATATACAGGGGCAGGGGGCACCTCTAGACACAATTGATCCCCGTGATCGTTCCATAGCCGTGTGCCGTGCCCCCTGCCACCATATTCCACCTCGATCATATTGTAGCGGTGCTTAGGCGAAGCCCTGCGACAGTAGAACATCAAGATCGACACCACGCCGTCGTGCTGACGGAACTCTTCCCCGACGCTTTGCTGGATCGGAGCCCGGGGATCGTCATCGAGCTATACGTGTGCTAAGAACTCGGAGGTGCCGGAGTAACGGTGCTTGGATCGGTCGGATCGGGAAAACGTACGACTACTTCCTCTACGTTGTGTCATCACTTCCGCAGTCGGTCTGCGTTGGTACGTAGACAACACTCTCCCCTCTCGTTGCTTTGCATCACCATGATCTTGCGTGTGCGTAGGAATTTTTTTGAAATTACTACGTTCCCCAACAGTGGCATCCGAGCCTAGGTTTTATGGTTTGATGTTATTTGCACGAGTAGAACACAAGTGAGTTGTGGGCGATATAAGTCATACTGCCTACCAGCATGTCATACTTTGGTTCAGCGGTATTGTTGTACGAGACGACCCGGACCAACATTACACGTACGCTTATGCGAGACCGGTTCCCCCGACGTGCTTTGCACACAGGTGGCTTGCGGGCGACTGTCTCTCCAACTTTAGTTGAACCGAGTGTGGCTACGCCCGGTCCTTGAGAAGGTTAAAACGGAGTCTATTTGACAAACTATCGTTGTGGTTTTGATGCGTAGCCGTGTGCGGTGCCCCCAGCCACCATAGTCCTCGATAATACTGTAGCGGAGCATGAATATGATTTGATCATGTTTATTGTAATACGGTTATTCATTTAAGTAAGAGAATAAATTGTTGTTCTGTTTACATGAATAAAACCTTTTATGGTTACACGCCCAATGAAAATAGTTCATTGGATCTCGATCGTAGTGATACACATAATCATAATATTGAAACCAAAAGATGCAAAGTTAATAATGATAGTGCAACTTATTTGTAGCACTGCCTTTTAGGTCATATTGGTGTAAAGCGCATGAAGAAACTCCATGCTGATGGGCTTTTTGGAATCACTTGATTATGAATCAGTTGATGCTTGCGAACCGTGCCTCATGGGCAAGATGACTAAGACTCTGTTCTTCGGAGCAATGGAGCGAGAAACAGATTTGTTGGAAATCATACATACTGATGTATGTGGTCCGATGAATATTGAGGCTCGCGACAGATATCATTATTTTCTGATCTTCACAGATGATTTGAGCAGATATGAGTATATCTATTTGATGAAACATAAGTCTGAAACATTTGAAAAGTTCAAAGAATTTCAAAGTGAAGTGAAAAATCATCGTAACAAGAAAATAAAGTTTCTACGATCTGATTGTAGAGAAGAGTATTTGAGTTACGAGTTTGGCCTTCAGTTAAAAACAATGTGAAATAGTTTCACTACTCACGCCACCTGGAACACCACAGCATAATGGTTTGTCCGAACGTCATAACCGTACTTTATTGGATATAGTGCAATCTATGATGTATATTACCGATCTACCACTATCGTTTTGGGGTTATGCATTAGAGACAGCTGCATTCACGTTAAATAGGGCATCATCAAAATCCGTTGAGATGACGCCTTATGAACTGTGGTTTGGCAAGAAACCAAAGTTGTCGTTTCTTAAAGTTTGGGGTTGCGATGCTTATGTGAAAAAGTTTCATCCTAATAAGCTCAAACCCAAATCAGAAAAGTGCGTCTTCATAGGATACCCTAAAGAAAATGTTGGGTACACCTTCTATCACAGATCCGAAGGCAAAATATTCATCATGTCGTAACTTTGCATGTTTCAAATGCTTATGTTCATCATGTCGTAACTTTGCATCCGTAGCTCCGTTTTGGACATATAGCATAGCAAAATGTTCGTCTCAGAGAGCACATCATTTCATCTCATTGCATCATCTTCATTTGAGCTCATCTGGATGCCCGAAATGCTGTTGGAAGAGAACTATTTGAGTTAATTGTCAGATCTGCTGTACCAAATAGCTATTTGTCATTTTTGCCATGATTATTGTGTGCATGATATGCTCATGAGCTCTACATGTGTTTTGTTATATGCCATGCCATCTATCCAGAGGTGCAATCCATGTATTTTTGTGATGTGTGTGGTGACTAGCACAAGCTTGCAAAGTGGTGCATTCATTAATGCTGATTTCAGGGACTTAGGATTTCTCTAAGTCCTTGATCTGTTTTATCAATATGCCATATGTTCATGTTGTTTCCTAGTGATCCGTGCCTCTTTTCAGGATGATCAGTAAGGATGTTTTGTTAATCTTGTGGTGCTCTATCCATCCATGTCTTTGTTTGCAATTATGGAGCACCCTAGCTTGAGTCAATCGAGCTTTAGTTTTGCTATTTCGTGAATCTGGGCAGATTGTCTACTTGTTAGCGATTTTGCCGAGGATGTTGTAGTTGATCCTTGCATGCTATGTTGTTGTTCTTGCCATGTCTAGCTTGTATAATGTGTATTATTGATGGGTGTATGCTTAGATTGTCATGCCTTGCTCTGTAGTGAGTGCATCGAGCTCGTAAACATGCCTATTTGATATCTGATTTGCATGCTCCAGTTTTTCACTAAGTCTGAGAGTCTGATTATGTTTTTGCCATGTTCGCATGCTTGCAATTGTATTTTTCTGTTCCCTTATGGCTCAAGGTCACTAAGGGACTTTTGTTAAGCTCTTTGAGTAGCTCCATGCCATGCTTTACTTTGCCATGTTCAGGCCCTGTAGCTTATAGTTTTCATGCTCCAAAGAGTGCTACCTGATCTGAAATTCCAGGCTTGTGTTAATTTCACTAAGTCTGAAATCTGTTTACCAATTGCATTTTTTCCATGCTTGTTTGAACCTATTAATGGATGAATTGGCCCTAGCTCAGTGTTCATATTTTGTTAAACATCATGAATGGATCCCTGCCATGTATTTTGTTGCCATGCTTGAGTGCTGTAGCATGTTCATCTTGTTGCATTTAGATGGCTACTTGCTATAAATCGCGGAATGTGGCCATATTTGAATTGATTGCCATTTCCAAACCGTGACTCCGATTCCGGCGTTCTTTATTTCGTTTTCAAGCGATTTCATCTCACCTTTCCAGTGGCACACTTGGATTTCCAAGTTGAGGCCAGGTTCAAGCATTCCTTTGCAAATCATGCATATGCATCGCATACCGCATCCCGCATATCATATCATGTTCATGTGTTGGTTGTTTACTATGTTGTGTGCTTCTTTCCGGTGTTTGCTTCTTCGGGTTGGTTCCGGTAACGTCGCGTTTGTGAGGACCCGTTCGTCTATGTTCGTTTATCTTCTTCATGGACTCGTTCTTCTTCCTTGCGGGATTTCAGGCAAGATGACCATACCCTCGAAATCACTTCTATCTTTGCTTGCTAGTTGCTCGCTCTTTTTCTATGCCTATGCTGCGATACCTACCACTTGCTTATCATGCCTCCCATATTGTTGAACCAAGCCTCTAACCCACCTTGTCCTAGCAAACCGTTGTTTGGCTATGTTACCGCTTTGCTCAGCCCCTCTTATAGCGTTGTTAGTTGCAGGTGAAGATTGAAGTTTGTTCCTTGTTGGAACATGGAGATGTTGTTCCTTGTTGGATCATGTTTACTTGTTGGGATATCACTATATATCTTATTTAATTAATGCATCTATATACTTGGTAAAGGGTGGAAGGCTCGGCCTTATGCCTGGTGTTTTGTTCCACCCTTGCCGCCCTAGTTTCTGTCATATCGGTGCTATGTTCCCGGATTTTGCGTTCCTTACGCGGTTGGGCTATTATGGGAACCCCTTGACAGTTCGCCTTGAGTAAAACTCCTCCAGCAATGCCCAACATTGGTTTACCATTTGCCACCTAGCCTTTTCTTTTCCCTTGGGAATCGCGCTCCTGAGGGTCATCTTTATTTTACCCCCCCCCCCCCAGGCCAGTGCTCCTCTGAGTGTTGGTCCAACTTGTCAGCCGCCGGTGGCAACCAGGGGCAACTCTGGGCTGGCCTACCAGAAGTTAAGACAATCCGGTGTGCCCTGAGAAAGAGATATGTGCAGCTCCTATCGGGATTTGTCGGCACATTCGGGCGGTGTTGCTGGTTTAGTTTTACCTTGTCGAAATGTCTTGTAACCGGGATTCCGAGTCTGATCGGGTCTTCCCGCTAGAAGGAATATCCTTCGTTGACCGTGAGAGCTTGTGATGGGCTAAGTTGGGACACCCCTGCAGGGATTTGAACTTTCGAAAGCCGTGCCCGCGGTTATGGGCAGATAGGAATTTGTTAACGTCTGGTTGTAGAAAACCTGAAGTTGACCTTAATTAAAATACATCAACTGCGTGTGTTACCGTGATGGTCTCTTTCCGGCGGAGTCCGGGAAGTGAACACGGTGTTGGAGTTATGCTTGATGTAGGTTGTTCTAGGATCACTTCTTGATCATAGTTTCTTGACCATGCTTTTGCCTTCTCTTCTCGCTCTCTTTTGCGAATAGGTTAGCCACCATATATGCTAGTCGCTTGCTGCAGCTCCACCTCATACATTTTACCTTACCCATAAGCTTAAATAGTCTTGATCGCGAGGGTGTGAGATTGCTGAGTCCCCGTGGCTCACAGATACTTCCAAAACCAGCTTGCAGGTGCCGATCAGTCCGTGTAGATGACGCAACCAAGCACAAGGAGGAGCTCGTTGAAGATCTTGTCCTTTATGTTGTTTCGTTCTAGTTGATTAGTAGTGGAGCCCAGTTGGGGTCGATCGGGGACCTTGTCGCATTTGGGGTTCTTCTTTTATTTTGGTTCCGTAGTCGGACCTTGATTGTATTTGGATGATGTAATGCTTTATTCATGTAATTGTGTGAAGTGGCGATTGTAAGCCAACTATGTATCTTTTCCCCTATTGTATTACATGGGTTGTGTGAAGATTACCTCATTTGCGACATTGCTTTCAATGCAGTTATGCCTCTAAGTCGTGCTTCGACACGTGGGAGATATAGCCGCATCGAGGGCGTTACACCGGCGCCAGGTGGTATCGGACTCATCATCCGATAACTCCGATACACACTCCTCCCGTGAAAACGAGGAGGAGGAATATGAAGGTTCTCCCCCTCCAGCCGGGGGAGACAAGAAAAGGAAGGCCACCCCAACCGGGGAGGCCGAAGGGTCCAAGAAGGGAAGGACTCTCCTTCCGGACTGTTCCACCACCGCCGCCGACAGCGAAGACGAGTGGTTACTCAGGGCCAAGCCCCTGGCAAAGTCGTAAGTATTCGGATACCAGAGTAACTCATAGCATACTTTTATTGCACTGCTTTCCCTAACGCTGAATATGATCATGCAGTCCGCCCCGAGCCCGTATCGACATATCCTCGTCGGGCGGTTCCTTGGACTCGTCGGATATGAATAGTGATACACTTCCAACCGCCTCCTCTCCTCGCCCTATGGACAATGTCGAGGTATTGTCTCAAGGGGCACCGAGCCGGGGGGAGATAGTCCTGGAGGCGCCTCAAGGCGACCTTCCGGACTCCAGGCGCAAAGGGAGCAAGACTCCCAAGGGCTCCAAGTTCGGCCCTCAGCCGAACACCGCGCCGGAACCTCCAGTGGTTCCGGACTCCGGCAGGCGGCCCCCTTCCAAGAGGGGCAAGCCGCCCGTGTCGATGACCTCTGTCCATCCAGAGGCACCGGACAACCAACTGGGAGCGCTTCACGGCGCTTCCATAGACGAAGAGCACCGCACTATTATGAGTGCGGTGATCAAGAAGGTTCAGTGCGCCAAGAGCGGACTGACTGAAGCATGTGCCAGCCTTCTAACAGGCTTTGAGGTAAGTGTTTAAAATATAAGAAAATATTACCGCATAGACATTAGCCCCTGATGCTCTGTTTGGTGTTCACAAAGAAAAGCCGAATAGAGGATCAAATAATATCTGCAGGAGTCTAATACAAGTATGTCTATATGCGTATGCAGGCTTCGCTGCTGACCTTTGCCGCACTGATTGCGGAGGTCGCCGCACTGAAGCAGAGCCTCGAGCGGTCTGAGAAAGAGCTCGGCCTTGCCAAGAGGCAGCTCGAGGAGAACAACGGTTGCAAAATGACAGGATCATCATGGATGTGCCAGGGGCCACGACCGAAGTGGCGACCCTGAAGCAAGCGCTGTCCGAGGCCGAAAACAAAGCGGCCAAGGAGCGCACCGAGCGGGAGAAACAGGAGGCACGGGTGGACGAGGTGCAGCAAGAGCTCCAGGCTCTCGTTAAGAAGCATGAGACTTTGGAGCTTGACTCGAAGACGCGAGAGTCCGAGCTTGCCGCGGCCCTTGAGAGCACAAAGCGTGCCAAGGCTAAAGCCCAAAAGGCCCTCCAGGAAATTGAGGCGATGAGAAAGATAGCGGCGGGTAAGGCATTCATTATGCAAAGCAAGCATGTGAAAGTAAATTACTTGTTACTTACCCGAGTCTGGAGCTCTCCAGGAGCATTCACAGATTTTCCCTGCAGCGTGTTAGATGCCTCAAAGTACTACCAGGCCGAGGAGGGAAGCTCGACGGAGAAGTTGTTCTGGTCTCAGTATACTGGGACCGAACACCCGATGCCTGTGAGCGACCAGCTGAAGCAACTGGTCGAGCTGCACAAGGCGGCCGAACAGGCCATGAGAGGCCTTATAGTCCGGATGTGGCCTGGTGACTCCCTTCCCAACAGCTACTTCGGCCTGGTGAGGCAGGTTGTGGATGCCTGCCCACGGCTGGAAGTCATAAAGCGGTCCGTCTGCATCGAAGGTGCACGCCGGGCTTTTGCTCGTGCGAAGGTGCACTGGGCCAAGATGGACGCCGAGAAGCTGGTGAAGGAGGGACCGCCGCAGGGCAAGGAGCATCGCCACCCTGAAATGTATTATGAGGGTGTCCTGAAGGGTGCCCGTATTGTGGTGGACGAGTGTGCGAAGGATGTAATTTTTGAATGAACTTGCTCGTGTGATCCTGTATGATGAAAACTTGTTAATATGCGCTATGCAACGCTTGTTTGAATTTAAAATATTACCTTTTGTGCAGCTGTTTATCAAATCTGAGAGATGGCCAGTCGTCGGCTTCTGCCCCCATGCCACGAGTGCTGGGGTGTTCGGGATAAATCTGAGCACTCTTTTTCCCATTGTTGGGTCCTTCGATGGAGGTGCTCAGTGCAATGAACAAGGCAATCAGACTATAATGCTTTATCACTCTCACTTAGCCATAGAAGTCTACAATTTTAAATTTTGGCGAAGCCCCTAGTATTCGGAAGGCCGAATTGGGGGCGCTATACACGCCTAAGCCGGACAAAGCCGACTCCTCGCCCTAAGCGACATAAGTCTTTAGGGACTCGAGACCTCTCGAACAGCGACCGGCTCTCGCCTTATCATGCCAGTCAGTTTTAGCTTTCTCTACTGAGGTGCTTGCCCATATGAATCGTGGCACAATCGCAGTAGTTCTCCCAGTGCTACCTTAGCCGATATAGCGGAACATAAGGTACCAAAACATGGGAGTCGGGCAAACCCAACTATTGACCCAAGACATGATTCGGAGCTGATGCATATAATGCTATAAGTTTGGGGTGCCGCACTGTCGAAAGTGTTCGGACTTCTCACGCCGTATTATGGGGTACGCTTAAGCCCCTGGCGTATTGGCCGTACCAGAGTGTACGAGTGTTGAATGTCATGAATGAACATATATATAAAAAAGAATAGAGAATGTGGTAATAGGTGTTGGAAATATGCCCTAGAGGCAATAATAAAAGCATTATTATTATATTTCCTTATTCATGATAATTGTCTTTATTCATGCTATAATTGTGTTATCCGGAAATCGTAATACATGTGTGAATAACAGACACCAACATGTCCCTAGTAAGCCTCTAGTTGACTAGCTCGTTGATCAACAGATAGTCATGGTTTCCTGACTATGGACATTGGATGTCATTGATAACGAGATCACATCATTAGGAGAATGATGTGATGGACAAGACCCAATCCTAAACATAGCACAAGATCGTATAGTTCGTTTGCTAGAGTTTTTCCAATGTCAAGTATCTTTTCCTTAGACCATGAGATCGTGTAACTCCCGGATACCGTAGGAGTGCTTTGGGTATACCAAACGTCACAACATAACTGGGTGACTATAAAGGTAGACTACGGGTATCTCCGAAAGTGTCTGTTGGGTTGACATGGATCAAGACTGGGATTTGTCACTCCGTATGACGGAGAGGTATCACTGGGCCCACTCGGTAATGCATCATCATAATGAGCTCAAAGTGACCAAGTGTCTGGTCACGGGATCATGCATTACGGTACGAGTAGAGTGACTTGCCGGTAACGAGATTGAACGAGGTATTGGGATACCGACGATCGAATCTCGGGCAAGTAACATATCGATTGACAAAGGGAATTGCATACGGGGTTGATTGAATCCTCGACATCGTGGTTCATCCGATGAGATCATCGTGGAGCATGTGGGAGCCAACATGGGTATCCAGATCCCGCTGTTGGTTATTGACCGGAGAGTCGTCTCGGTCATGTCTGCTTGTCTCCCGAACCCGTAGGGTCTACACACTTAAGGTTCGGTGATGCTAGGGTTGTGAAGATATGTATATGCAGTAACCCGAATGTTGTTCGGAGTCCCGGATGAGATCCCGGACGTCACGAGGAGTTCCGGAATGGTCTGGAGGTAAAGAATTATATATAGGAAGTGCTGTTTCGGCCATCGGGACAAGTTTCGGGGTTATCGGTATTGTACCGGGACCACCGGAGGGGTCCCGGGGGCCCACCGGGTGGGGCCATCTATCCCGGGGGCCACATGGGCTGTAGGGGGTGCGCCTTGGCCTAGATGGGCCAAGGGCACCAGCCCCAAAAGCCCATGCGCCTAGGGTTCCACTTAAGGGAAGAGTCCCAATGGTGGAAGGCACCTCTAGGTGCCTTGGGGGGGAGGGAAACCTCCCCTTGGCTGCCGCACCTAGGAGATTGGATCTCCTAGGCTAGCGCACCACCCCCCTTGGCCCTCCTATATATAGTGGGGGAGAGGAGGGACTTCACACCCCAGCCCCTGGCGCCTCCCTCTCTCCCAGTTACGTCTCTCTCTCGTAGTATAGGCGAAGCCCTGCTACTGTGACGCCCTGCATCCACCACCACGCCGTCGTGCTGCTGGATCTTCATCAACCTCTCCTTCCCCCTTGCTGGATCAAGAAGGAGGAGACGTCTCCCGTCCCGTACGTGTGTTGAACGCGGAGGTGCCGTCCGTTCGGCGCTTGGTCATCGGTGATTTGGATCACGTCGTGTTCGACTACATCATCACCGTTCTTTGAACGCTTCCGCACGCGATCTACAAAGGTATGTAGATGCATCCGATGACTCGTTGCTAGATGAACTCCTAGATGGATCTTGGTGAAACGAGTAGGAAAATTTTTGTTTTCTGCAACGTTCCCCTACAGTGGCATCATGAGCTAGGTCTATGCGTAGTTCTTCTTGCGCGAGTAGAACACAATTTGTTGTGGGCGTAGATTTGTCAACTTTCTTGCCGCTACTAGCCTTTTCTTGCTTCAGCGGCATTGTGGGATGAAGCGGCCCGGACCAACCTTACACGTACGCTTATGTGAGACCGGTTCCACCGACTAACATGCACTAGTTGCATAAGGTGGCTGGCGGGTGTCTGTCACTCCCACTTTAGTTGGAGCGGATTCGATGAACAGGGTCCTTATGAAGGGTAAATAGAAGTTGACAAATCACGTTGTGGCTCTAACGTAGGTAAGAAGTCGTTCTTGCTAGAACCCTAAATTCAGCCACGTAAAACTTGCAACATCAATTAGAGGACGTCTAACTTGTTTTCGCAGCAAGTGGTTTGTGATATGATATGGCCAAAGTTGTGATGAATGATGAATGATCTATATGTGATGTATGAGATGTTCATGCTATTGTAATAGAAATCACGACTTGCATGTCGATGAGTATGACAACCGGCAGGAGCCATAGGAGTTGTCTTTATTCTTTTATATGACCTGCGTGTCATTGAGAAACGTCATGTAAATTACTTTACTTTATTGCTAAACGCGTTAGCCATAGTAGTAGAAGTAATAGTTGGCGAGCAACTTCATGGAGACACGATGATGGAGATCATGATGATGGAGATCATGGTGTCAAGCCGGTGACAAGATGATCATGGAGCCCCAAGATGGAGATCAAAGGAGCTATGTGATATTGGCCATATCATGTCACGTTCATTATTTGATTGCATGTGATGTTTATCATGTTTTGCATCTTGTTTACTTAGAACGACGGTAGTAAATAAGATGATCCCTCATAATAATTTCAAGAAGTGTTCCCCCTAACTGTGCACCGTTGCGACAGTTCGCTGTTTCAAAACACCACGTGATGATCGGGTGTTTTATTCAGACGTTCACATACAACGGGTGTAAGACAGATTTACACATGCAAACACTTAGGTTGACTTGACGAGCCTAGCATGTACAGACATGGCCTCGGAACACAGAAGACCGAAAGGTCGAGCATGAGTCGTATAGAAGATACGATCAACATGAAGATGTTCACCGATGTTGACTAGTCCGTCTCACGTGATGATCGGACACGGCCTAGTTAACTCGGATCATGTAATACTTAGATGACTAGAGGGATGTCTAATCTAAGTGGGAGTTCATTAATTATTTGATTAGATGAACTTAATTATCATGAACTTAGTCTAAAATATTTTACAATATGTCTTATAGATCAAATGGCCCACGTAGTCCTCAACTTCAACGCGTTCCTAGAGAAAACCAAGCTGAAAGACGATGGCAGCAACTATACGGACTGGGTCCGGAACCTGAGGATCATCCTCATAGCTGCCAAGAAAAATTATTTCCTACAAGCACCGCTAGGTGAAGCTCCCGTCCCACAGAACCAAGACGTTATGAACGCTTGGCAGACACGTGCTGATGACTACTCCCTCGTTCAGTGCGGCATGCTTTACAGTTTAGAGTCGGGGCTCCAAAAGCGTTTTGAGAGACATGGAGCATATGAGATGTTCGAAGAGCTGAAAATGGTTTTTCAAGCTCATGCCCGGGTCGAGAGATATGAAGTCTCCGACAAATTCTTTAGCTGTAAGATGGAGGAAAACAGTTCTGTCAGTGAGCACATACTCACTATATCTGGGTTACATAACCGCTTGACTCATCTGGGAGTTAATCTCCCGGATGATGCGGTCATTGACAGAATCCTCCAGTCGCTTCCACCAAGCTACAAGAGCTTTGTGATGAACTTCAATATGCAGGGGATGGAAAAGACCATTCCTGAGTTATTTGCAATGCTGAAATCAGCAGAGGTAGAAGTCAAGAAGGAACATCAAGTGTTGATGGTCAATAAAACCACCAAGTTCAAGAAGGGCAAGGGTAAAAAGAACTTCAAGAAGGACGGCAAGGGAGTTGCCGCGCCCGGCAAGCAAGCTGCTGGGAAGAAGCCAAAGAATGGACCCAAGCCCGAGACTGAGTGCTTTTATTGCAAGGGAAGTGGTCACTGGAAGCGGAACTGCCCCAAATACTTAGCAGACAAGAAGGCCGGCAAAACAAAAGGTATATGTGATATACATGTAATTGATGTGTACCTTACTAGTGCCCGTAGTAGCTCCTGGGTATTTGATACCGGTGCAGTTGCTCACATTTGTAACTCAAAGCAGGGGCTGCGGAATAAGCGGAAACTGGCAAAGGACGAGGTGACGATGCGCGTCGGGAATGGTTCCAAGGTCAATGTGATCGCCGTTGGCACGCTGCCTCTATATCTACCTTCGGGATTAGTTTTAAACCTTAATAATTGTTATTTAGTGCCAGCTTTGAGCATGAACATTGTATTGGGATCTCGTTTAATTCGAGATGGCTACTCATTTAAATCCGAGAATAATGGTTGTTTTATTTATATGAGAGATATGTTTTATGGTCATGCTCCTATGGTGAATGGTTTATTCTTTATGAATCTCGAACGTAATACTACACATGTTCATAATGTGAGTACCAAAAGATGTAAGGTTGATAATGATAGTCCCACATACTTGTGGCACTGCCGCCTTGGTCACATAGGTGTCAAACGCATGAAGAAGCTCCATGCAGATGGACTTTTAGAGTCTCTTGATTATGAATCATTTGACACGTGCGAACCATGCCTCATGGGTAAGATGACCAAGACTCCGTTCTCAGGAACAATGGAGCGAGCAACCAACTTATTGGAAATCATACATACTGATGTGTGCGGTCCAATGAGTGTTGAGGCTCGCGGTGGCTATCGTTATGTTCTCATGCTCACTGATGATTTAAGTAGATATGGGTATATCTACTTGATGAAACACAAGTCTGAAACCTTTGAAAAGTTCAAGGAATTTCAGAGTGAGGTTGAAAATCAACGTGACAGGAAAATCAAGTTTCTACGATCAGATCGTGGAGGAGAATACTTGAGTCACGAATTTGGCACACACTTAAGAAAATGTGGAATAGTTTCACAACTCACGCCGCCTGGAACACCTCAGCGTAATGGTGTGTCCGAACGTCGTAATCGCACTCTATTAGATATGGTGCGATCTATGATGTCTCTTACCGATTTACCGCTATCTTTTTGGGGCTATGCTTTAGAGACTGCCGCATTCACTTTAAATAGGGCTCCGTCGAAATCCGTTGAGACGACACCGTATGAATTATGGTTTGGGAAGAAACCTAAGCTGTCGTTTCTAAAAGTTTGGGGATGCGATGCTTATGTCAAGAAACTTCAACCTGAAAAGCTCGAACCCAAGTCGGAAAAATGCGTCTTCATAGGATACCCAAAAGAAACTATTGGGTACACCTTCTACCTCAGATCCGAAGGCAAGATCTTTGTTGCCAAGAATGGGTCCTTTCTAGAGAAAGAGTTTCTCTCGAAAGAAGTAAGTGGGAGGAAAGTAGAGCTTGATGAAGTATTACCTCTTGAACCGGAAAATGGCGCAACTCAAGAAAATGTTCCTGAGGTGCCTGCACCGACTAGAGAGGAAGTTAATGATAATGATCAAGATACTTCTAATCAAGCTCCTACTGAAATTCGAAGGTCCACAAGGACACGTTCCGCACCAGAGTGGTACGGCAACCCTCTCTTGGAAATCATGTTGTTAGACAACGGTGAACCTTCGAACTATGAAGAAGCATGGCGGGCCCGGATTCCGACAAATGGCTAGAAGCCATGAAATCCGAGATAGGATCCATGTATGAAAATGAAGTATGGACTTTGACTGACTTGCCCGTTGAACGGCGAGCCATAGAAAATAAATGGATCTTTAAGAAGAAGACAGACGCGGATGGTAATGTGACCATCTATAAAGCTCGACTTGTCGCTAAGGGTTATCGACAAGTTCAAGGGGTTGACTACGATGAGACTTTCTCACCGGTAGCGAAGCTAAAGTCCGTCCGAATCATGTTAGCAATTGCCGCATTCTACGATTATGAGATATGGCAAATGGACATCAAAACGGCATTCCTTAATGGTTTCCTTAAGGAAGAATTGTATATGATGCAGCCGGAAGGTTTTGTCGATCCTAAGAATGCTGACAAGGTGTGCAAGCTCCAACGCTCGATTTATGGGCTGGTGCAAGCATCTCAGAGTTGGAACATTCGCTTTGATGAGATGATCAAAGCGTTTGGGTTTACACAGACTTATGGAGAAGCCTGCGTTTACAAGAAAGTGAGTGGGAGCTCTGTAGCATTTCTCATATTATATGTAGATGACATACTATTGATGGGAAATGATATAGAACTCTTGGACAGCATCAAGGCCTACTTGAATAAGAGTTTTTCAATGAAGGACCTTGGAGAAGCTGCTTATATATTAGGCATCAAAATCTATAGAGATAGATCGAGACGCCTCATAGGTCTTTCACAAAGCACATACCTTGATAAGATATTGAAGAAGTTCAATATGGATCAATCTAAGAAGGGGTTCTTGCCTGTGTTACAAGGTATGAAATTGAGCTCAGCTCAATGTCCGACCACGGCAGAAGATATAGAAGAGATGAGTGTCATCCCCTATGCCTCAGCCATAGGTTCTATTATGCCATGCTGTGTACCAGACCTGATGTAAACCTTGCCATAAGTTTGGTAGGAAGGTACCAAAGTAATCCCGGCAAGGAACACTGGACAGCGGTCAAGAATATCCTGAAGTACCTGAAAAGGACTAAGGAAATGTTTCTCGTTTATGGAGGTGACGAAGAGCTCGTCGTAAAGGGTTACGTCGACGCTAGCTTCGACATAGATCTGGATGACTCTAAGTCACAAACCGGATACGTGTATATTTTGAATGGTGGGGCAGTAAGCTGGTGCAGTTGTAAGCAAAGCATCGTGGCGGGATCTACATGTGAAGCGGAGTACATGGCAGCCTCGGAGGCGGCACATGAAGCAATATGGGTGAAGGAGTTCATCACCGACCTAGGAGTCATACCCAATGCGTCGGGGCCAATCAAACTTTTCTGTGACAACACTGGAGCTATTGCACTTGCCAAGGAGCCCAGGTTTCACAAGAAGACAAGGCACATCAAGCGTCGCTTCAACTCCATTCGTGAAAATGATCAAGATGGAGACATAGATATTTGTAAAGTACATACGGACCTGAATGTAGCAGATCTGTTGACTAAACCTCTCCCTAGAGCAAAACATGATCAACACCAGAATTCCATGGGTGTTCGATTCATCACAATGTAACTAGATTATTGACTCTAGTGCAAGTGGGAGACTGTTGGAAATATGCCCTAGAGGCAATAATAAAAGCATTATTATTATATTTCCTTATTCATGATAATTGTCTTTATTCATGCTATAATTGTGTTATCCGGAAATCGTAATACATGTGTGAATAACAGACACCAACATGTCCCTAGTAAGCCTCTAGTTGACTAGCTCGTTGATCAACAGATAGTCATGGTTTCCTGACTATGGACATTGGATGTCATTGATAACGAGATCACATCATTAGGAGAATGATGTGATGGACAAGACCCAATCCTAAACATAGCACAAGATCGTATAGTTCGTTTGCTAGAGTTTTTCCAATGTCAAGTATCTTTTCCTTAGACCATGAGATCGTGTAACTCCCGGATACCGTAGGAGTGCTTTGGGTATACCAAACTTCACAACGTAACTGGGTGACTATAAAGGTAGACTACGGGTATCTCCGAAAGTGTCTATTGGGTTGACATGGATCAAGACTGGGATTTGTCACTCCGTATGACGGAGAGGTATCACTGGGCCCACTCGGTAATGCATCATCATAATGAGCTCAAAGTGACCAAGTGTCTGGTCACGGGATCATGCATTACGGTACGAGTAGAGTGACTAGCCGGTAACGAGATTGAACGAGGTATTGGGATACCGACGATCGAATCTCGGGCAAGTAACATATTGATTGACAAAGGGAATTGCATACGGGGTTGATTGAATCCTCGACATCGTGGTTCATCCGATGAGATCATCGTGGAGCATGTGGGAGCCAACATGGGTATCCAGATCCCGCTGTTGGTTATTGACCGGAGAGTCGTCTCGGTCATGTCTGCTTGTCTCCCGAACCCGTAGGGTCTACACACTTAAGGTTCGGTGATGCTAGGGTTGTGAAGATATGTATATGCAGTAACCTGAATGTTGTTCGGAGTCCCGGATGAGATCCCGGACGTCACGAGGAGTTCCGGAATGGTCCGGAGGTAAAGAATTATATATAGGAAGTGCTGTTTCGGCCATCAGGACAAGTTTCGGGGTTATCGGTATTGTACCGGGACCACCGGAGGGGTCCCGGGGGCCCACCGGGTGGAGCCACCTATCCCGGGGGGCCACATGGGCTGTAGGGGGTGCGCCTTGGCCTAGATGGGCCAAGGGCACCAGCCCCAAAAGCCCATGCGCCTAGGGTTCCACTTAAGGGAAGAGTCCCAATGGTGGAAGGCACCTCTAGGTGCCTTGGGGGGGAGGGAAACCTCCCCTTGGCTGCCGCACCTAGGAGATTGGATCTCCTAGGCTGGCGCACCACCCCCCTTGGCCCTCCTATATATAGTGGGGGAGAGGAGGGACTTCACACCCCAGCCCCTGGCGCCTCCCTCTCTCCCCGTTACGTCTCTCTCTCGTAGTATAGGCGAAGCCCTGCTACTGTGACGCCCTGCATCCACCACCACGCCGTCGTGCTGCTGGATCTTCATCAACCTCTCCTTCCCCCTTGCTGGATGAAGAAGGAGGAGACGTCTCCCGTCCCGTACGTGTGTTGAACGCGGAGGTGCCGTCCGTTCGGCGCTTGGTCATCGGTGATTTGGATCACGTCGTGTTCGACTACATCATCACCGTTCTTTGAACGCTTCTGCACGCGATCTACAAAGGTATGTAGATGCATCCGATGACTCGTTGCTAGATGAACTCCTAGATGGATCTTGGTGAAACGAGTAGGAAATTTTTTGTTTTCTGCAACGTTCCCCAACAATAGGCTAGTGCTATGCATTGTTTATTCAAAAAGGTGCGTCGAAGCAGAATGATACAAGTAGTGCGATAAGCAAAAAAGTAGGACTATTTAACATGTCCCCTCCAAGGGCAAGCTGAGGAATGGTATTTAAAGCAGGTATTTCACTCGTTACCAGAGACCACCTGGGAATTTCATGGTGCGACATAGCTTTCTGCCTCCTTGGTTGTTGTATCGTGTGTCCGGCAATCGTACTGCCAGACGGGGTTTCCAGAGAGTAAAGTCCTGAAAGAGAGAAAAAATAACAAAGCAGAAAGCCCCTAGTGCGGTTGAGCCGTGTTTTGGGGCGTGCCGTAGTCGTGCCCCCCCCCACCTATGCCCATGGTATTTTCAGTGCGTAATTATGTACACGTGGCGCAGATTTTGCCGTTTGGGTGAGACTGGGGTGGGGGCCGCATTGCTATGCGAGCTCAGAATGTGCCAGGCGGTCTTGTTGTAGATTACTTCGGGTGCGCTTGACGGTGTCCGGGTGTTTAATCGCCGAACTGGTGGATTGCCTGAAGAGGCTACCTTGTGCTTCTGCTGCGAGGGCCGCAGTGTGCTCCTCCGTGTTGAGAGAGCGCTCTGTGTTTCCATTGACTGTGATGACCCCCCGAGGTCCTGGCATCTTGAGCTTGAGGTATGCATAATGCGGTACTGATACGTCTCCAACGTATCTATAATTTTTGATTGCTCCATGCTATATTATCTACTATTTTGGACTATATTGGGCTTTATTTTCCACTTCTATATTATTTTTGGGAATAACCTATTAACCGGAGGCCCAGCCCAGAATTGCTGTTTTTTGCCTATATCAGTGTTTCGAAGAAACGGAATATCAAACGGAGTCCAAACGGAATAAAATCTTCGGGAACGTGATCCAGGAGACTTGGACCCTGCTCCAAGGAACAAAAGAGGCGGTCACGAGGGTGGGGGCGGTCACGAACGTGATCAAGATCGTCACCACGCCGTCGTGCTGACGAAACTCCTCCCCGAAGCTTTGCTGGATCGGAGCCTGGGGTGTGTCATCGAGCTGTACGTGTGTCAAGAACTCGGAGGTGCCGGAGTAACGGTGCTTGGATCGGTTGGACCGGGAAGACGTACGACTACTTCCTCTACGTTGCGTCAACGCTTCCGCTTCGGTCTACGAGGGTACGTAGACAACACTCTCCCATCTCGTTGCTATGCATCACCATGATCTTGCGTGTGCGTAGGAAAATTTTGAAATTACTACGTTCCCCAACAGTCACGAGGGTGGGGGGCGCCCCCCCTAGGGCACGCCCCCTGCCTTGTGGGCCCCTCGTTGCTCCTTCGGCGTACTTCTTCCTCCTATATATACACACACGTACCCCCAAACGATCAGAAGAGGAGCCAAAAACCTAATTCCACCGCTGCAACTTTCTGTATCCACGAGATCCCATCTTGGGGCCTGTTCCGGAGCTCCGCCGGAAGAGGGCCGTCATCACGGAGGGCTTCTACATCATCATAGCCTCTCTGATGAAGTGTGAGTAGTTTACCTCAGACCTTCGGGTCCATAGTTAGTAGCTAGATGGCTTCTTCTCTCTCTTTGAATCTCAATACAAAGTTCTCCCCCTCTCTTGTGGAGATCTATTCGATGTAATCTTCTTTTTGCGGTGTGTTTGTTGAGACCTATGAATTTTGGGTTTATGATCAAGTCTATCTATGAATAATATTTGAATCTTCTCTGAATTCTTTTATGTATGATTGGTTATCTTTGCAAGTCTCTTCGAATTATCCGTTTGGTTTGGCCAACTAGATTGGTAGTTCTTGCCATGGGAGAAGTGCTTAGCTTTGGGTTCGATCTTGCGGTGTCCTTACCCAGTGACAGAAGGGGCAGCAAGGCACGTATTGCATCGTTGCCATTGAGGATAACAAGATGGGGTTTATTTCATATTGCATAAATTTATCTCTATACATCATGTCATCTTGCTTAAGGCGTTACTCTGTTTTTAACTTAATACTCTAGATGCATACTGGATAGCGGTCGATGAGTGGAGTAATAGTAGTAGATGCAAAATCTTTTCGGTCTACTTGTCACGAACATGATGCCTATATACATGATCATGCCTAGATATTCTCATAACTATGCTCAATTCTGTCAATTGCTCAACAGTAATTTGTTCACCCACCATAGAATACTTATGCTCTTGAGAGAAGCCACTAGTGAAACCTATGGCCCCCGGGTCTATTCTCATCATATCAATCTCCATCACTTTAATCTTGCTTTGCTTTTTTACTTTGTTTTTACTTTTTACTTTGCATCTTTATACCAAAAAAACCAAAAATATTATATATATATATCAGATCTCACTCTCATAAGTGACCGTGAAGGGATTGACAACCCCTAATCGCGTTGATTGCGAGTAGCTATCGCTTTGTGCAGGTACGAGGGACTTGAGCGTGGCCTCCTACTGGATTGATACCTTGGTTCTCAAAAACTGAGGGAAATACTTACGCTACTCTGCTGCATCATCCCTTCCTCTTCGGGGAAAACCAACGCAAGCTCAAGACGTAGCAGGTACTGCATTGAATCTTGCAAATGCGGTTCGCCCGAGCAGTGCGTGATAGCCACTGCGGAACGGGACTATATCGAAGATTAACTCCTCGCTTCGGAAGTTATCCGGGGATCCGGAGACCACTTCCAGTGTGACTGAGCCTATGAAATGGGCCTCTACACCTAGTATGACGCCTTTGAAGGTCGTTTTTGTGGGTTTGATTCTTGAGGGGTCTATACCCATTTTGCGCACTGTGTCCTGATAAAGCAGGTTCAGGCTGCTGCCGCCGTCCATAAGGACTCGAGTGAGGTGAAATACGTCGATGATTGGGTCTAGGACCTATGCGGCAAATCCGCCATGACGGATACTAGTGGGGTGGTCCCTGCGATCGAAGGTGATCGGACAGGAGGACCATGGGTTGAACTTTGGGGCGACTGGCTCCAACGCATATATGTCCCTTAGCGCACGCTTCCGCTCCCTCTTGGGAATGTGGGTTGCGTATATCATGTTCATCGTCCGTGCTTGTGGGGGGAACCTCTTATGTCCCCCGATGTTCGGCAGCCGGGGCTCCTCCTCGTCATCGCTATGTAACCCCTCTTTGTTTTCGGCATTTAACTTGCCGGCCTGCTTGAACACCCAACATTCCCTGTTGGTGTGGTTGGCTGGCTTGTCGGGGGTGCCGTGTATTTGACACGAGCGATCGAGTATACGGTCCAAACTGGACGGGCCCGGAGTGCTTCTTTTCAATGGCTTTTTCCGCTGACCGGGTTTAGAGCCTCTGAATCCGGCATTGACTGCCATATCCTCGGTATTGTCGCTGTTGATGTGGCACTTGTGTTTGTTGCGACGTGACCTGCCATTGGTATCCTTGGTATCCGAAGTACCATGGTTCTTTGATATATTATTGCTGTGAGCCAGCCAGCTGTCCTCTCCCGCACAAAAGCGAGTCATGAGTGTCGTGAGGGCTGCCATAGATTTCGGCTTTTCCTGGCCAAGGTGCCGGGCGAGCCACTCGTCGCGGATGTTGTGCTTAAAAGCTGCTAGGGCCTCTGCATCCGGACAGTCGACGATTTGATTTTTCTTTGTCAGGAACCGTGTCCAGAATTGCCTGGCCGATTCCTCTGGTGCTGAATTATGTGGCTCAAGTCATCGGCATCTAGTGGTCGCACATAAGTGCCCTGGAAGTTGTTGAGGAATGCGGCTTCCAGATCTTCCCAACAGCCAATGGATTCTGCTGGCAGGCTGTTGAGCCAATGCCGAACTGGTCCTTTGAGTTTGAGTGGGAGGTATTTGATGACGTGTAGATCGTCACCACGGGCCATGTGGATGTGCAGGAGGAAGTCCTCGATCCATACCGCGGGATCTGTTGTACCGTCGTATGATTCGATATTTACGGGTTTGAAACCCTCTGCGATTTGGTGATCCATTACTTCGTCTGTGAAGCATACGGGGTGTGCGGCGCCTCTGTACTGGGCTATATCGCGACGCAGCTCAAATAAGTCTTGTCCGCTGTGTTCGGCCCGGCCGGATTTACTTTTACTGTATCCGGCGTGACGGTTATCGTCTCGCATAGTGGCGCGCCCTCGTGATCCGTAGATCGATGTTGCGTGTTTTGCTTTGTCCTCCAATACGACTCGCGGGTCTAGCGTGTTTCCCCGGGCCTTGACATTTTTATTTGAGTGGCGTCAGGGTGCGGGCTGAGCTTTTGGCTGAAATGCCTCTCTGTCGTGGCCACGAGGTGGCCGATCAGCCGCGTCATACGCTGGAGATGTAGGTTTTAATGCTTCCTCCTCCTGTCGGGGTAGCAACCTGCGCTTTGGGTAACTCTTGGAGGGGCGTTCGAGTTCATATTCCTCGGCCGCAAGGACTTCAGTCCATCTGTCAGCTAGCAAATCTTGATCAGCTCGAAGCTGTTGTTGCTTTTTCTTAAGGCTATTTGCCATGGCTATAAGCCGGCGCTTGAAGCGCTCTTACTCGACGGGATCCTCAGGCACGACAAATTCGTCATCGTCGAGGCTTGCCTCGTCTTCGGAGGGAGGCATGTAGTTATCATCCTCCGCCTCTCCATCTGCCGCTCTCTCGGGAGGGTTGGCTTCTCCATCCTCCTGATCTAAATCTTGCTGGAGGAGATTGTCGTCATCTTCGGCACTGTCCGGAGTGCTATTATCTCCTGTGCCGGTATCACCGCTTTTGCCCTGGCAAGACTTAGAGCGGCGCCGCTGACGTCGGCGCTTGGGTTGCTTCTTGGAGGGGTCATCCTCCGTTGTCCCGTCGCCATTGCCTTCTTTGGGTGTGTCCACCATATATATATATATATATATATATATATATATATATATATATATATATATATCATATGATGAGGTGGCTGTCCAGTGCCCTGTGGGCAGTGGTTCTTGTTCGTCTCCTGCATCGTCGTCCATACCGTCGATGTCTTCGGAGTTGAAGTCGAGCATGTCGGTCAAATTGTCGACAGTGGCTACTAAGTGGGTGGTCGGTGGGCGGCGAATTTCTTCGTCATCCGCATCCCAATCCTGCCGGACATGGTTCGGCCAGGACTCTCCTGACAAGGAGAGAGACCTTAATGAGTTCAGTATGTCACCGAAGGGCGAGTGCTGAAAGATATCCGCGGAGGTGAACTCCATGATCGGCGCCCAGTCGGATTCGATAGGCACGAGCGCAGGCGGTTCGGAGTCCGTGGCCGGGGAAGAATCCAGCAGTTTGGCGTCACGGCTCTCGTGAAGGGTAAGGTCAATACTCGGCCCGATCGCCGCTGATAATGCGGTCTCCGTGGCGGGGTCTATCCACCCGTCCATGGATGGTGCAATTGGCTCCGAATTGAGGTTCGGAGCAGTTGTCGGTGCGGTCTCCTGAACACTGTCCGATGGTAGAGCTAAATCATGCTCATCGTGACCGTGCCGCGCACTCGGCAGGGGCTCGAATCCGCCGAAGATCAAGTCTCCGCGGATGTCAGCCGTGTAGTTTAAGCTTCCAAACCTGACCTGGTGGCCAGGGGCGTAACTCTCGATCTGCTCCAGATGGCCAAGCGAGTTGGCCCGCAGTGCGAAGCCACCGAATACGAAGATCTGTCCGGGGAGAAAAGTCTCACCCCGGACTGCATCGCTATTGATGATTGAAGGAGCCATCCAGCCTAACGATGACGACACAGAGGAACTCTCAATGAAAGCACCAATGTCGGTGTCAAAACCGGCGGATCTCGGGTAGGGGGTCCCGAACTGTGCGTCTAGGCAGATGGTAACAGGAGGCAGGGGACACGATGTTTACCCAGGTTCGGGCCCTCCTGATGGAGGTAATACCCTACGTCCTGCTTGATTGTTCTTGATAATATGAGTAGTACAAGAGTTGATCTACCACAAGATCGAAGAGGTTAAACCCTAGAAGCTAGCCTATGGTATGGTTGTTGTTGTTGGTCCTACGGACTAAACCCTCCGGTTTATATAGACACCGGAGGGGGCTAGGGTTACACAGAGTCGGTTACAAGGAAGGAGATCTACATATCCGTATTGCCAAGCTTGCCTTCCACGCCAAGGAGAGTCCCATCCGGACACGGGACGAAGTCTTCAATCTTGTATCTTCATAGTCCAACAGTCCGGCCAAAGGATATAATCCGGCTGTCCAGATACCCCCTAATCCAGGACTCCCTCACTTACACTGATGGCACGGTTGGGTATGACTCTCGCCGCCGTGCCTTCTCCGCCGCACCAGTTTCCCATCTTGATGCTTTGGGTGAACCTGCCTGGCGTGCCACCATGTCCGAGGAGTTTGCTGCTCTCCGTCACACTAACACCTGGGTCTTGGTGCCTCGGCCACCTGGTGTTAATATTGTGAGCTGCAAGTGGATTTTCAAAACCAAGCATCGTCCGGATGGGTCTGTTGATAAGCACAAAGCTCGTCTTGTTGCTCGCGGTTTCACTCAACAGCATGGGATTGACTATGGAGATACATTTAGCCCGGTAGTGAAGCCTGCCACAGTTCGCTTGGTTCTGTCTCTTGCTGTGTCTCGTGGTTGGAGCCTCCGATAGATTGATGTGAGCAATGCCTTTTTACATGGGTTCTTGGTCGAAGATGTGTATATGCAGCAGCCACCCGGGTTCGAGGATGCCACGTATCCCTCTCATGTCTGCAAACTTCAGCGGTCTATTTATGGTCTCAAGCAGTCGCCCCGTGCCTGGTATGCTCGTTTGAGTCAGCGCCTTTCGCAGCTCGGTTTTGTTGTCTCCCGATCAGATATATCTCTGTTCATCTTCTCTCAAGGTGCTATACAGATATACATGCTGGTGTACGTTGATGATATTGTGATTGCTGGCTCTACCCCCGCCGTGGTGGATCATCTTGTGCAGTCGTTAGCTGCTAGATTTCCCATCAAAGATTTGGGTCGCCTCCAGTACTTCCTTGGTTTGGAAGCGTCCTTTTATTCAGGGGCCATGACCTTGACGCAAAAAAGTATGCTTTGGATCTTCTTCATCGCGTCAACATGGAGAACTGCAAGGCCATTTCCACTCCGCTTGCTACATCCGAGAGTCTCTCACGTCATAGTGGTGCACTACTGGGTAGAGATGACTCCTTTCGGTATCGCAGTGTGGTTGGAGCACTTCAGTATTTGACCCTCACTCGTCTTGATATCTCCTTCGCAGTGAACAAAGTGTGCCAGTTCATGTCTCAGCCAACGGAGGATCATTGGGAAGCAGTCAAGCGTATTCTAAGATATGTCAAAGGTACGCTAGACATGGGACTACGGATTCGTAAGTCCAGATTTACTGGAGTGAGTATATTCATCGATGCAGACTAGGCAGGCTATGTTGATGATAGGCGCTCTACTGGTGGTTTTGCTATATTGGTTGGACCCAATCTTGTATCTTGGAGCTCGAAGAAGCAACCCACATTCTCGAGGTCAAGCACCGAGGCAGAGTATAAGGCATTGGCCAATGGCGCAGCTGAAGCCATTTGGATAGATTCAGTTCTCACAGAACTTGGAGTCCCACGGCAGCGCAGTCCTATATTGTGGTGTCATAACTTAGGGGCAACTTACCTGACGGCGAACCTGGTGTTTCATGCTCTGACTAAACACATTGAGATTGATTTTCATTTTGTGAGAGAACGAGTAGCTGCTTGTGAACTGGAAGTCAGGTTTATTTCTACAGATGATCAGTTAGCGGATGTATTTACTAAACCCGCTACTAGACAGATGCTAGACCATTTTAGAACCAATCTGAATCTTGTATGTAGTTCAGATTGAGGGGGCATGTAAAGTAGGGTCTAGTATATTGTTCTTGTACACGTATTTGTATACGTATGTAATTGTAATTGTGATCATCTATATATTGAGACGTGAGGCTGGATGTCAACCACCCACGCAAAACCCTAAACCCTGTGTTTCAACAAGGGATTCAGGGATAGATGGACTGAGGCCCTTCATACCCTAGGTAAACATCGACTGCCCAGTGTGGATAGATATGAAACCAAGGCCAAATCGCTGAGGGTGATCATTTTTTACAAAGTATAGTTTTTCTTCTGAAACAATGCCAAAATATTTGCCTTGTATATTAATTAACTAATGCAAACAACCCATAAGCGGACTACTCACAAAGTGTGAAACATCAACCCTTGACACTTGTACAACACATCGGAACCCTTGACGAGAACACTAGCAACAACAACTTAGACAACCAAAGGCACACGGCACCCTCCATCATGAAATCGCATATGCCTTCCCGGTGGCACCACCCATCTTGCTTTTGTTCCTCTTTGATTTCTTCCTGGCTAGTTTCTCCTTCAGGAGGCTGCCACTTGTCTTGCCGGATCGATCCAAGGTGCTCAGTCGCCCATTTGTCCAAGAAATTGTAGAACTCATTGTATTATTGGTGTAGAGTTGTCATCAACCAAGAGGCTCCTAGGAGTAAGCACCAAAACACCAGTTGCATTGACATCATCAACCACAGGAACCACCGACACGACGGACTCAAGCACCCAGTTTCTCGCATGACAGAGGCAACGCATGTCCCTCACACGAGGTTACCGACGAGCCCACCTTCATATGCTCCACTGACAGATGCGAGGCAAGGCTCAGACATATAGTTCTCTAAGCTCAAGCAAGATCTATAGCACCGGGCCACAAGCACGGCGATGGACTAGTCCTTGGTGGTAGGCAACACATGGGACAAGGCAGATGACGCCGATAAATTGTCCCCAACATTATGGGAGAGACATCTATGTAGCTCCGCCGGCCCAGAGCAGGCTCCGCTCACTCCAGAAAGCTCTCAGCCGCGCCAACTGTCCTTGCAGACTAGCGGAATGGTGGATGTGAGAGAGAAGGCTTGCTGATATTTCAGACAATTCGTGAACGTATATAAATTTATGGGATTAGGTGTAAAGAATCTGAGGGGGTACTACTAATCGGCTAATAAACCTTCTCTTGTAACACAGTGGTCGGCTGAAGCCTTCGTTTGGTAGGGGAGATCCTAAGTTCGAATCCCAACATATAGCATTTTTTCCTGCGGCTCAATCGAAGAAAAAAAAGATGCAGAAAGGAATTAACTCCCATTTGTAGCGCAAAAAGATGCAGCCCAATAGGAGCTCCTATTTGTTGTGTTTTCCTCTCATTTTTTGAGTCTAAACACACTTGCTTTATTGATTACTAATGTTCATAGGGATACAATTCAGATCGGGGGGGTGGGGGTTATCAACCACACATGGCGCCCCGATTCCAGACCAAAAGCGTGCTTAGCAAGGCCATGTGCCTCTTGATTAGTTTTCTGGCCTTAGAAGATGAAGGTACATTGTTGAAAGAGCTCCACGGTATCTCTGATCTCCTTCACGATAGTTGCATACATTCCTCCTATACCACGATTGATGTCCTGCACCACGCCCTTGTTGTCTGAGGCAACAACAACATGAGACAATGATAGGTCTTGAGCTAGTGCAAGAGCTTCCCGGCAAGCCAGTGCCTCAAGTGTTGCTGGGTCAGTGAGGTCGGCGCATCTGATCACCGATGACCCTAGATAATTCCCATCGTAGTCCTTGCACACCGCACTGTAAGCGCGTTCCTCATTTGCTCTATTTACAGCCCCGTCGACCCTTATCTTGGCAAAGTTCACTGGTGGTCGGATCCACCTAGGTTTCCTGATGGTTGATCTGGTGGCGGGAGTGTGTTGCACCTCTTTTGGTTTACAATCGTTGAGTTCTCGGATGTACTTCATAACAAAGTGGTGAGTGGTGGCTTTGAAAAATATTTTCATGCAATACTTGCCGTCAAGAAAACCAGATAGGCCAGAGGGTTACCAGCACCTGGGTAAACTCCGCCGAGGGAGCACGTCCAGAAGGGTGAACAAATAGCGCTTTGAGTCAGGTTCGGTCGTTTCGGATAAGACATGAAAGAGTTCAGGGGCTTGCAGTGCCCACACTGATCGAGCAACGTGACAGTGCAATAAAGAGTGTTGCCAGGAATCTATAGCTCCACATAGCCCACAACTGTCGACAGTAGACATCTTCCAGTGGTGTAACAAGTCCGCTGTTGGGATGAATTGTTGGGCTAGTCTCCAGAGGAGATTTTGACCTTTGAAGGCACATCTACCTTCCATAGTTTAGACCAGGATTTCTGTTCACCTTCAAAATTGGAGGAGTCTGAATGTCCTTCCAGCCAAGCTTTCCGGCTATACTTTGTAGTAACCAGCATGCGGTACGCCGGGCGTACTGTAAAAACTCCATTCTTTTCATGTGCCCACGACCAAAAATCGTCTGTTTGTTGTGTTTTTCTACAAACAGTCAATGTAGCGCAAAATGGAACTGAACACTAGACCTTTAGCTCGTGTGTGCACATAGCTAGCCACTTTACCTAATGACCATTTTATGAATACAAAGCAGCGATAAACGTTAGAGAGCTAAGCGGCATCGGCAGACCCCGAACAATTTTTTTAATTTTCGAAGCCAATCATTTTCAAAAATCACAAACAGATTTAAAATTTTGAATATTTTTTAAAAACTCAAACATGTTTTGAAGCTCCCAAACAAAAAATGAGAATGTGAATAATTTTTAAACCCCTGAACAAAAAAATAAAATCCCGAACAATTTTTGAAAATGCCAACAATTTTTGTTAGTAAACATAATCGGAAATATTTTTGGAAACTAAAAAAAATTCAATGCAAACACGAGCTAAAGAGAACATTTTTTTCAAAATCATGAACATTTTTTGAATATGTGATAAAACAAAAACATTTTTTGAAACTCCCAAACAAAATTGAAAAACACGAGCCAATTTTTCAATATGTGAACAGTTTTGGAAAAAGAGAACATTTTGAATTTTTTTAATCATGAACATTTTTTTAAAAATTCTGAACATTCTTTTTAATAAATAAACATGAGAAAAGGAAAAGGAGAATTAAATATAAGAAACCTGTTTAGGAACCTTTAACGGGTAAACCGGCTGAGAACGTTGTAGAAGGTTCTCGAAACCAGAACTGAAAGCTGTACGTATGTACATATGGGCCGACCCAAAAATCGCTCGTACATGGGATACGTTGACTGTTTAACGCAGTATGCCTCAAATAGGGGTTTTCCAGCCTCTTGGCCCACGTAGGTGATTGGCTCTCTACGGCCTATAATTGAAAAAAAAAAAGTTGACCTGGCCCCTTGAGTGAACTTCCCAGTGCGTTTTTTTTTTGGAATCAATGAGCATTATTGATCAAAGATCAGTATTACAATCTTGCTGTAAAATGTCAGCAAGGAAAGGAAGGGTATAATTAAGCCTAAGCATCTACGCCTAGACTCGCTCGCTCTTTAGCACAAAGATGCGCCGCGGCATTAGCATCCCTCCCAATAAAGCTCAAGGTAAAACGAGAGAAACCAGCACTGATCTCCATGATGTCATGCAGAATATACTTCCTATCAATGCTCTCTTGTAGTTGCTGGACCGCCACAAAAAATTATCTATGCGTGGACGGACAAAAAATTTAGTACCACCTCAGATTTCGGTACCAAAGAAAATAATTGCATGTGGTGAATGGAACAAAAAGTCGGAGAAACGCAGCTGGTAGGCATAGATGAAGCGGGGCAACAGACGGGCACACGGGATACGCGACGTGCACGTTGGCGCCAAATACGTAGAGCCAAGCGAGAGCACGGGCGACAAATCCACGCAGCGCAAAGGAACGCTGCCGCAGCCCATAGTACGATCCAATGCTCGACCGCGACGTCCCCGTCCGCTATCCTGGACGCGCGAGTCGAGCCCAGAGGAAGAAAGCCAAGCTTCTTCCGCCTCGTCTCACCGTCGGGACAACACATCAACATATAGTCGCAACACTTAGGCCCTCTTTGATTCATAGGATTTTCAAATCATAGGAATAGAAAAAGTATAGGGTTGGAGTGGCATACACACATGAATCCTACAGGATTAGCATGGAGTGTTTGATGGCACAGGAAAAGCAAAGGAATTGTAAAAAGAGGTTGGAGTGGATGTTAGATTTCCTATGAAATGTAGTACAAAAGATTCCATAAAAAAAATTTCTATGGGATCCAATCCTATGAATCAAAGGATTAACATAGAAAAAATTCTTAAGGATTCCAATCCTCCAGAAATTCTATAAAATTCCTTTGAATCAAAGAAGCCCTTAAAATCCGTATGCCACCATTGTACATGCCCCATGCCATCCGATGATTGCATGCGAATGCAATGCAGAGCCAAGCCGGTCGACTGATTGATTGGCTTCCCTGCCGATCATCGACGCTTCCCTGCCACGGTAGGTATGGTCGACGAAAGGGAGAGGCGAGGTGACAAGGACGGCTCAATCACCCCAATCACACGCGCGCGCACACACACGAACTCGAGCCTAATTAATGAATCTTCCCCCTTAATCCTTATCCACCAAAGCAGGTCCAATGCCTACTGACGCCCGCTTTCCTTGACCCACTGACCCCCCGTGGACCGCCCAGCGCCCCAGGGCCCGGCCCCCGGCCGCCCGATCATGATCCCACGGCCCTGCGCTAACCCCGACGGGTCGACGACCTCTTCTCCCTATTTGTACATCGGACCGGCCTCTGCTCTCGTCCCTCCCGAATAACCAACTACTGCCTCCCCCCGCTCGCCGCACCTACCCTACCGCGAGCGTCAGAGCCGCACGAGCGCCGCGGCCAAAGAGAGCTTGCTTGCTTGGCCCGCTCCGATGGCCCGCGACGGCGCGTCGGCGGAGCGGCGCCGGGTGGCGCTGCGGGTGCTGCTCGCGCGCGTCGAGGGGTCCTCGTCCTCCTCCTCTCCCCCGCCGCGGGGGCCCGGGGAGGAGGCGCGGCGGGGCAAGCAGCAGTGGCTCGCGCTGCGCCTGCGCGACCTCGGCTGCGCGTCCGCCGCCGCGTCCCGGGCCCACGCGCCCGTCGCCGCCTCGGCCTCCGTGCGCCCGGCCCCGGACGCGTTGGAGGAGGGGGAGGAGCAAGAGGAGGAGGAGGAGTGGCGCGGGGCCCGGCAGCAGCGGCGGCGGAGGCGGAGGGAGAGGAGGGGCGCGAGGGGCGCTGGCACGGCCGGAGGGGTCGCCGGGGACGTGTGGTGCACCTGCACCCCGGGGATTCCCTTCGCCGCCGAGGCGTCCTCGGTCGACTGCGTCGTCGCGCGCCACCACCACACGGCTGTCCCGGGCCGCCGCGGGGACGGGGAGAGGCGACACAGGGAGGTTTGTGCCGGCTTCTCCTTGCTCCTGGTTGATTTTCAGATGTGGAGATAGCTAGTTTGTGTAGCTGAAACTTTGAACGAATTCAAGTCCAACTGAATCTCCATCTCGTTCTGTCGAATTGACTTCTGATTTCCTGATGCCAGAGGACCGCCGAGCAGCGGGCGCGCAGGGTCACCATGCGGGAGCACATATCCTCCTCCTTCATGGACTCGCCGCCGCGCTTCCACATGCCCTTCCACGACGCCGACCTCCTGCATTCAGGCCGCCACCGCCACGCCCACCCCTACGACAGGACCGACCAAGAGGTACACTCCAACACCTGCTCCATTCCACGCACCATTTCATTCCCCCCACCCCGTGAACCACACCGACAAAACCTCACCTCACAGCACTTCCATCCAGCATTCATTTCATCATTGTTGGTACACGATAGGTCGGTCCTCCACATTCCGCAAGAATCATTCTGATTGGGTAAATCTCATAGCATCCATCGTAGGTGGTTTCAGACTATCAGGGGGTCCGTGCTCAATCTTATACTACTCTACTAGCAGCCATCATATGTTGTAGCCCATGGTCCATGCTGATTTGGCATTTTTGTTCGGATGCCATGTACTCACTCACATGGTACCACCACACAAAACGATCCTCACACGTTCTATTATACTGGAGTGGTTGGTTGCAGCTCTAGGATTGGTACAGTATGGTAGTTTATCACCCCTAGCTGGTAGTAGTTATGTTTATACGACACGCAACGCAACGCAGGCACGCGGCAGATTGGATGGAGGCACATGAGAGCAGGTGATGGTGGTAGATATGTTAGGTGCAGAGGCAGAGAGCCCTTTGAGTGTAGATGCAGATTTCCCTTTCCTTTCCCTGCTGTGTTTACACACACAGATGATGAATCATTGTGCTGGGCTGAACTGAACAAGCATGTTGCTGATTCTTTTGGTTAACTAGTTGCCATGTTGCTGGGGTGGATGGTTGGTTCGTTGTTTAATGTGATATTTTAGAATGGGGTGAGCGCGATGAAGGATTTGAATGCCTGAGCAAGGATAATAAGAATCTGACCTCCTTCAAGTGGACTTTAGGATATGAACTGGCATGTTTGTGAGTCAAAAGGCGGCATTCGGTGGCAGTTTTGACTTTGGGTTCTGCACTTAAGATAATACCTAGTTGCTCTTGATCAGAGAACTGTACTATTTTTTGCTAGTTTCCTGCTCATGGAGCACAATGCTGCTGTGCCACTTTAGTGCTGATCAGTTCTGAAGTTGTTTTTCATCTGTTCTACACTAGTTGTTGGCATCAGGTCATTATTTGATAGGTTGTTCCAGTTCACTACTGTCAGTCACCCACAAGCTCTTTAGATCCCTTGAGTACTTCTGCTAATGGATATATGTGGCATGCACTTTGAACCCATGTTATTTGTTACTACTATATAACATTCAGTATTATCCTTTACAACATTCAGATAATGATGTTTCGAACGAGACTACTGTTGGGAAGAATGGGCATGTATGATCAATATCAGGATTGGCGCCTTGACGTTGATAACATGAATTACGAGGTACCCCCCCTTCTGCTGCCCATCATCTGCAACAGATTTAAGATTGCACACCACTGTCTTTACTTAATAAAGAACATTGTTGCATCATTTGACAGGAGCTACTCGCACTCGAGGACAGGATCGGCTATGTAAGCACAGGGCTGCGCGAAGACGAGATCGTTCGCGGCCTTAGGGTGGGCAAACACCTGGCATTCGACCGCAAGCATTTCTCAACAGAGACGGAGCGGAGCTGCAGCATTTGTCAAGTATGTCGACGTACTTGCTCCTTTCGATTCAGTCCCCATGTCACATCGGCATCGGCTCTTCACAAGTTAACATGAACTTACAAACCATTGCAATTTTTCAGGAAGAGTTTGAAGCGAGTGAGGAGATAGGGAGGCTGAGCTGCGGCCACGGCTACCATGTGCACTGCATCAAGCAGTGGCTCTCCCGGAAGAACGCCTGCCCACTTTGCAAGACCGCCGTCTCAAAACCATGAGATAGATCATACGTAGATCCATACGCCGCCCAGTTTCTTTTTCTCTGGTATAATACATGTATTCATATCGTATCTGAAAGGTGTTTGTTCTTGTGCGTAGTTGTACTTGTACAGGCCCCTCTACCGCTCTGCATATGCACATTGTTGTTGTAAAAAAGATACACAGGCACACATGCATATAGAAATGATATTGTCCGCGTCGTCTTGAATTGCGTCTCAGTCATGGCCTCGTGCATTTCCCGCCGACGAGCTTCAGATAGCTTCTTATGGCGAGCGTCTGCGCCCGCGGGTGCCGTGCCAAAGGTGACGGCGGCGGCGATGGCGTCCTCCTTCTTGATGTCGCCGCCGACGAGCCTTTCACCATCGCGGCTCGCCTCGACGTGTGCGCGCGCTGCAGGCCGTCATGCGGCCTCCGCTGCCCCGCCGCGCTCTCATCGTCCACGGCCTGTAATTCAAGCCCGAGCTCCCTCTCGATCGCCTCGGCCCGCATGATCATCTCCTTCTCGCCGGCCCGCCGCGCCTCCACCCACGCCTCGGCCGCCGCCACCTTCTTGTCGGCGACCGCGCGGACCACCTCGGCGCGGCCGGTCAGGTACTCGTACTCGAACCTCGGGAGCGTCACGTTCCCGGACCTCCGCGGCGCCATGGACGCCCTCTCCATCGCCGCACCCTCCACGGCGGCCCTCAGCCTCTCCGTCGCCGCGGCCTCCGACGCCCTCGCCGCCTCCAGCTCCCTGATCGAGCCCCTGATCGTCTGCTCGGCGGCGGCGATCTCGGCGTCCACGCTGTCCGCGTCGTCCTGGACGCACTGGCCCTCCTGCTCCATCAGCGCCTTCTCCTTCTCCGCCGCCTCGGTCTCCTCCTCCAGCTGCCGCAGCGTCGCCTCCAGGTCCGCGAGGATCTCGCCGGCCATCTCGTCGGCCGCCGTGACGGCGCCCAGCCGGCACTTGGCGTCGCGCAGCGCGGCCACCAGCTGCCGCACCTGCGCGCCGGCCTTCTTCTCCTGCTCCTCCAGCCGGCCGATCTCCTCGGCGAGCCGCGCCGCTTCCGTGCGCGTGCGCTCCATGGACGCCGTGAACTGGAGGCTCTCTCCCTTGGCGGACTCGAGCTCCGCCCGCGCCATGTCCAGCTTGGCCTCCGCCGCCTGCAGCGACGGCGAGCTGTCGTGCCCCTCGTCGGTGATCTCCGAGTCCGAGGAGTGGCCGAAGCCGTGGCGGAGCCGTCTGTCGTCGGAGCTCGCCGCGGTGAGCCACGCCTCGAGCTCGCTCGACACGCTCTGGCGGCCCATGATCGCACCTCTCTGCAGCCCCATGGTCGGCGGCGTCCACCTCGTCACCTCCTCCTCTGTCTCCCTGGTAGACGACCGGCCGGCTCCGGTGAGCTCAAAGGCGACGCGCACCTCCTTCGCTTCGTGGTCGGCATCCGGTCGTTCCTTCGCGCCGTGGGCGACGATCGAACCAGGGCTCCTCGTCGCCGTGGACGACGCGTCCTCCTCGGCCACGGCCATGCCGCCCTTGGCCCCCCTCGCGGCCTTCACCTCGCGCTGCAGCTCCCGCAGCTCCCTCTTGACGCGGTCCAGCTCCCGCATCACCTCGGCGTACGTCGCGCCGCCGCTAGACTCCAGCGGCCGAGCACCACCGCCGGGCGCCTCGACGACGACGTTCGCGCGCGGTCCTTTGAGGAGCTCCGACGTGCGAGACCCCTGCCGCTCCAGCTGCTTCTTGGCCACGACCGCCGGCGGCTCAAGCTCCGCGGCAGCGACGGGGCGCGCCCTCTCCTTGTCCGGCCCGTGCGACCCCGCCGCCTTGGCGTCGGCCTGCTCCACCAGCTGCTCCAGCGTCTTGCCCGCGAACAGCTCAGGACCCACCCGCGCCTTCTCCTTCTCCCTCTCCGGCGTGGCGGGCGGACGCCGGTGCGGCAGCCTGTCAGTGCCGGACCCGGACCTCGCCACCTGCTTGACATCATACGACACATTCTGCAGTCACCACGGTCGACGTCAGTACACCAAGAACGGCAAAGACAAAGCCTCTAAGGGCAACTCTGTCTACCTTGACGACCTTGGGCAGGGTGGCTCGCCGCCGGGGCTTGCCGCGGCGGCGCACGTCGATGCTCTGGCTCTGGCTCTGGCCGAAGATGCTCATGCCGTCGCCCACCGACACCGACTCGTTGCCGCCGTAGCCCCGCGCCGTTCGGATCCTCGCGCCCTCCATTGCCGCTATAGTTTCCTTGAACGAATGGATTCCAGGTTAAATACGTTCTTGCTGGTGCGTGGTGACAAACCGAGGCATGGCAACTCCAAGCCTTCCTTCGCGCCAGCTCGCCACAGCCTCACTCCTGAAAGCGGCGTGAATGTGATTGGCCGGGGTTTGTCTCCAGCTCGGGGGGGTGGGGTGGGGTGGGGGGTTTCTCGTGGAGTCAGACGACAGTGTGCAGCTGCGGTGATTTTTTACATGAAAATGATGCTATTTTACATTGGTGACAGCGTCTAAACATGGAGTTTTCGATGGTCCGGAAGAACATGGGAGTTCTCTGCTCTTCCTGGTCCAATGACATCAGGTGGAGAGAACTAGATTGCGTTTGGAAATGAAGCAGCTTGGGACAAATTAGTAATCTGTCGTAGTTCACAAAGATTTCGTGAGGTGTGAATTGAATTGGCAAATTCGCATCTCGGTCGAAGAGTTTCGTATGGCTTTTCAGTTTGGCATACCGTTTAAAATTTCAAGTGACAGTGAATCTATGTTGCCAGACAGACCAGAGTACTTTCCAATGCGGAAAAGACCAATATGCTACCAAATTATTATGCTTCATCGCATAAGAAATTGAACAAGCTTCGGAGAAAAACATGTCATGCCTCCAAATGTTAATTGCGTTGGTCGCTAAATTTAGCTGCGTCGATAGAGTTCTCCAGCTGACTGCTGAGCAAGATACAATGATGCCCTGCACAAGCAACAATATTTCCTCTTCCTCCATGTGTTCATACATCATATCTTCTAGAATGCACACTCCAAGTTGGTTCTAAAATACAGAATTGAACTTAGGTGTGGACAGGCGATGAAGGACAAAACCAGGGCCATTGGCAGCTATGCTCCCAGTAATCTATTGTATACAGCAGGTTAAGACAAGCGGTGAAAAATCAAATGCATCAGATGATCAGATTGCACTGTGGGCTGAAGCTACAACAATGAACACCAAAAATAATGTACAAAGGAGGTCAAAGGAAATACGGGACCGCACTTCTCGGCCCTCGCATTTGGTTGTTCTCGTCCGTCTCTGTGAAGATCTTGACATCTCGTTCCTGCCAACGGAGTTATAAGGGTCGATAAAATTATGAAAATACAAAAGGTGGCATAATCAGTCCCCACAAAAAATGACATAACAAATCTCCTTTTTTAAGATAATAACTGAAAAACATGGTATGCATAAAACGCAGGAGTATCAGGTACTGCAACATTAGGGAATTGAATGGAGATTGTTGTAATTATTATGCTGTCTACTTCTCTTTATCAAGGAAAGATAGAAGGCACCAGTTCATTTGTTACCAACCAAGCCACATTCGCCTGTTTATTGGTAAGTCTACAGCTTGGAAGCTGGGATGGTATGTTCCTTCTCAGAATCTCAGGTCATATTAACTTGCTTACTCTGGGCTAACTTCTTTTCAAGACTCTTATTACTGTTAGTTTGTTAATATCAAGAGTGCACAGAAATACAGGAGCGACTTCATCAATCATAACAGGAACTGTTGCAACTTGCGCTGCAATGCTACTATGTAACAAGGATCAAAACAGCCTGAAAATCAAATCGCAGCTTCTGTTCTCTATCTGGATATGCCATCAGGAGCTCCGGAGTTCATACACAAAACAGTGAAATTATCACTATATACCTCACCGATAGACTCAAGAAGGTTTCCAATGGAACCTATCAAAGCCTGAGTAGGAACGATTTCTTGAAAGTTTTGAAGCCAATAAAGCATGTCTAGCAAATTATCGCAGGCGAAGACAGCAGTAGGCATAACGTACATAAAACACAATTGAAGAACTAAGTCTGGTAGTGATGATGGTGTGACCTACCATAGTTTCGCTGAAGCTTAGTATAGAAGCAACATTCCCACATCTGTAACAATAATTAGGTGCAGACCACACCTGGAAAAAGTACACAAATAAACAGTGAGCATCTGGAACTACATGCAAGTTCTCGGACAATTCGACATGTGTAAATGGAGAGCTTACAGTTACAAGACCCTTGTCTGGGAACATGTACTTTAGGCCTTCCTGGACTAGTTGATGAGCCCGACAAACTAACTCAAGATTGTTAACATGGTTAAACTGCATCAGAGCAACAAGCATCAGTAAAAACCTTATATGGAGACAACCTGAAATGAAAAGAGCAATATGCCATACCTCGGTTGTCACCCGTGATCCAAAAAGCCAACCTGCTCCACGGGGACTAACACCCCATGTCTCTATCTCCTCTGGGTCACTCCACATCAGATCACAAAAAGGTCCTTCATGGGGAATTTCGCAGTTGCGATCAATTGTCCGCATCTGGACACAACAAATACATTTGAAATTACTCATGAGATTTCCAATTTGGTTTGGTATTTCACTGGGCACTGTCTTAAACAATCCAGTCTACTCAAAGGGACATTGGATTGAGCTAATTGAATACATGAAGTTCACAAATTAATTTGACACATGAAATGTGGATAACTATATCTTAAATTATGATTTCACCACAGCAGAGTAAATGAAAGCATCATTTCAGGAATATGAGCCAAAAGTGAATAGAATGACTAACCTGATCAACTGTACGTATATCAGGTGAAAGGCCACCATGAACACAGAGGACCTAAATATTTCAGTATGTCACTAAGTATGACTTAGCATCATGTGAACCTAGGACTTAACATGTTTACTCAAAGTAACTTACTGTGCCATTAATGATCGCCGAAAGAGTAAGGTAGTCAAAAACATCAGTGCAATACCTCCATGCATTCGCATTCCCATACTTCCTCTGACACTCGTCATAAAAACCATAAACCTAAAAAAAGATAGAAACCTTAGGATACACACATGACAGATTGGTTTAGTTGCAGATAGTATTGGTTAACCAGCATAAAGCTTCAAAGCAAATAGAATAAGAGAGATTCTAGTTCCAGTTAGAAAGGAAGCATGTGACACAAACTAAAAATTGAGAAAAGAAATAGCATTTGAATATTACAAAAGGATTGTACCTGCGTCAACTGTCTGCTTTCATGGTTTCCACGCAGAAGGGTTATGTGGCCAGGATACCTAATGATAATCATGAAACTAAATAAATTGAAAAATAAATTTGTCGTGATACCAATCTATTTGAAAGCAAGTCCTCTTTTTGTTTTGGAATTGAAATAACTCTTCGAGTGCAAAGAAAATAAACTGGGTTCGAACAGAAATATTCAATGTTAGCCATTGTCCAATATGGATTCAGCAAGTATGTTAATCCTGAGAAATTTTATTAAGCATGAAGCAATGGTTCCATTCTACAGCAAAGGAGTATCAAGTATAGCCCCCTGAACTTTCTAACTTCCCTTAGGCCTTGTTTGGATACACAGTTTTACCAGTACTAGTTTTCCATAGACTCGCATAACCGCCTAACAAACTAAAACCATGTTTGGGCTTTCCACCAAAAACATGGATAAGCAGGATTTGGTTTCCACAAAACCAGGAATCTGCGTTTTGTGAAAAACTACTAATAGTTGTTTTTGAGAAAACACGATCGTAGAAACCCACCGCAACTGATTTTTTCCAGTTCCACTTCTTTCGCAACAAATCCATTAGCACTGATTTTACAGTCATCAGGAGCTTGGATGGCCGGCGTGCATGCAAATTGACCCTGAGCATCAGCTCTCTACCGTCGGCCTGTACGTCGATGGAAGCGGATGTCGCCGCCCGTGCGGGGCGAGTGGAAGCGTTCACTGCCGTGCGCGTGCCGTGTTGGCGAGGGGAAGTAGCCACCGCCGTGCGCGTACGCCGGAGTCGTCATTAAGAAGCGGTCGATGCCGTCGTCCGCGCGCGACGAGTCGTCGAGGGAAAGCGGCTGCTGCCGTGCGCTCACGGCCAGTCCCCAGATGAAAGACGTTGCCGTCGTCCGCAACCAGCAGCTGAGCTTACCAAACATAGTTTTCTATAAACCGGTTATTCACAAAATAGTAGATAAAACTGGTTTTCCTAGAAATTAGCTGAAAACGCATTTTCTATATTCTTATCGCTAATCTCCATTATCCAAACAACCACTTAGGTAGAAACAACCCTCCTAGCAACGTTACATATGAACTCCCATGTGCTGAATCAGTAACTACAGCATACTACTGAATTTGACAGCAAGCTAAAACACCACTAGAATTTTACAAAGGTGCTGTTTGGGAAAAGGAGCAAATTAAACAGCACATCATAAAGTATGTTAATGAGACTCAAGTAGCATACATGATATCCCTAAATGTGCAGAGCAAGTACAGTCATTCAATTGCTCAAGCAGACATTCAATGCCATACCTAGCTTTTAGAAGCAGAAGAATGGTGAAGACCTCAAGGCTGTTGAACCCGCGGTCCACGAAGTCGCCCTGCAAGTCAACACAAACTCAGTTCTTGAATCAGCGGGAAGGCCAATCCAGCCTAAGACACCAAACCGACAGCAGGGCCAGAGACCATGAATATGTAGTTGGTGTCCGGGACATGGCCCCCGGTGGCGAAGAGCTTCATGAGGTCGTGGAACTGGCCGTGGATGTCGCCGCACACCGTCACGGGGCTGTTGACCGGCTGCACGTTCGACTCCTCGATGAGGATCTCCTTCACCTGAAATGATTTCATCACACACACACAAGAGCATCAGCCACTCTGCTCAGCTCACTGAACAGCAGCGTAGAGCCGCACCACTGGCCAGGCGGCGGCGCCGGACAGTAGCGAAACGCCGGAGGGGAAGCCGGCGGGGTTGGGGCACCGGAAGGGGGGAGAGGGACTGTACGTATTCGCAGAGGGACTGGAGCTCGTGCTCGGCGAGGTGCTGCCCCTCCTTGACCTTGACGATCCACAGATCCAAATCCATCTCGCCCGAGCGCTGGAATCCCCCGGCTACGGCCTCCCGTTCCTCACCGCTAGGGTTTCGGCGGATTGGGGATTGGATTTTGGTGGGAGCGACGATTTTGTTTTCGATCCAATCAAAGGAGGCGGCGAGAGAGGGGAAGGGAATGGGCTCGAGGACGAGGAGCATGAATTTTCAATTCCCCTTTAGTTTTGGAATTTTTTTAAGCCTTGTAATCTTGGATAGGGATTTTCCCGTTGGCCCCACGTGTCAGGCCAGTCACTTCCTTCTTCATTTTTGCTTTTTCTTCAAATACCCATGTGATGTGATGAATTTCCTTTCAAAAAATATGTTTCAAACATGTGGTCCTGGTCCATAGTCTTGGGGATTGAACGCGAGGCAAATACATCAATGATGAGGATGAAGACGAAACATATGAGGAGGGAGGGTAGAGAATGAGGGCAGGAAGAAGGGTTGGCCAACAATCTAGATGGTTTATGGTAACCGATGATGGCCGGACATCGAGGAGGTGGTGTGTGTCAATGGATGAGCAAAGCAAAGAGAAAGGCCATGTAGAATGTGTAGATGAGGTGGTAGTAGCAAAAAAAAGGGTGTATAGCACACCCTAAGCCTGTGGCGCGACAAATTGTTGTGTAACTAGTGGCTGGGGCGCGTCCTTGGTGCGCCTCCTCTATGGTACTGTGCGTACTAATCTTGCTGGAGCATTTGGTGCAGCGCAAATGAGTGCCAATTGTTAAAAGAGAATACATGGAGTAGAAACTGCAGCAGCACAATACTAACTCATAAAGCACGCATGTCAATCTTAACAGAGAGGTGACCGTCTTACAAGATGGATGACTGATCATAGAGCATGTCGATCTATTGAAATCAAACTCTAACATCCTCTAAAAGGTATCACAGAGCATGGCGATCAGTTGAAATCAAACTGTACCATCCTCTAAAAGGTGGGCGATCACCAAAAGAGAGACATAGTTCACTAGATAATCAGAGCACAGGCATATTAAGTCTTAGAGAGAAACTAAATACATAGTTCATTGGGTCATCAGAGCACAGGCATATTAAGTCTTAAGAGAAAAACTAAAGACCATACATGGATCATATGTATAGGCGATAGCTGCGGCTGACAGTGGTGTGTCTAGAGACAGTGCACATGAGAGAGAGGCGGCGCCCTTGCTTGTGCTTGAAAAGGAAGGTGCAGATGTCACCTTGCTGAATGTTCGGGTGGTGGCGAAATTATGATTAGTTCGTCGTGATGGTGGCCCTCTTGTTAGTTCCAAGCATGAAGCGATCGTCGTGATGGTGGTCCATCTTCAAGCTTGACTGGTAGGGTATCATCGTCTCGGTGCATGTACTCCTTCAAATTGTTCTCAGCGTATTCCACCTGAAAGTAGTACCGTTGACAAGAGACAAGAGGGAAAAGAAGTGAGGGCATGACAAAACACAATATCATGCCACCATTAGTCTTCTTCCTAGCGATTCAATCTAGCATCCTAAAGGTTTGCAAAGGAATGTTGTGCATACCATCTATGCAGCCACTTCTAACCATGTCCTTCAGGGCTTCCCAAAACTTTCAAAAGCTATCCTACGCCGGTGCTTCACAAAAACTTCTCTTGTGTAGATATATGACATGGTAACTACAACACACTACTTGAATCTACAAAATATTTGTAGTACCTGAAATTGATAAGCAATCATTCAGGGTTAGTCGTATAGCCGTGTGGTTCTCACACTTTCTCTACGCAGTGGGGGGGGCAAACAATTACTCTTTGATAAAAAATTTAAAGGGGGATTCTTAGATCTGTGATTGCAACTGACAACAGGCACCTCATTCGTATTTCCCCATTTTTAATTATAATGAAATGTATAAAGAAAATTTATTACTGAATATACCTAGAGCTCTGCATATTTACCCTATACACCTTCAAATTTCCCCCTTAATATTGAAAACCTTGTTGGAGAGGCTATGGCTTTTGCTTCTTGAATGGGCATAATACTCCAGAGATGTAATTAAGAGTAAAAACAGATATATGCAGTAAAATAAAATGGACATGCAGATCCCATATCTTGACTACTATTAAACTATCATCGAAAAAGAATTAAATATCCTAATCTACAAAATTACCAAAAGATTGTAGAAGAGATACATCCATACTAAAACAAAACCACACATCGCCAGAACGCCCTCTGAGCAGACCATCGCAAATCGAAATTGATTCGAGACTTGTTCGCCAAGTGATGTTCATCGTTGTGGTGTTGCACAGTGGCACGGGAGGTCATGCTTTTCTATAGATGGCATACATGTATTAAGAATTCAACTAGAATTTACATATTCAGAACACTGGCTGCCACTTGTGGACAAAGGTTAACTGAAATGTAAATAAGTTCAAGGCTGCAATATTTAGAATGCAAGACAGATCCGTTTGTGACGGTTGCACATGAATTAAAACTCAGAACTGCGAGACCTGAAAAACTAAAATCCCACAAATTCATTAGAAAAGCTTACGATGTGGAGATTTCTTTCGCTTCCACAAATTCAACCTAAATTAAGACGGGGAGATTCACTTACATTTAGCTATGTGTAGATTTTTTTCGCTTCCAATGCTTCCATGCAGCATCAACATGCTGAACATCAAGCAAAGGAAGAAATAATGAGCAGCACAAACCAACAAATAAATCTAGTATCAGCTTGATATGAAAAAAAATCATACCATAAAATATTTGTTCAACTATTGTACACATCAAGAGAAACCCGCTTGATACTGAACATAATGGAATAAGAATAGTAATTAGTGAACTCATAACTATAGGTGTGAGAGGGGAAAGAACAACACATCATCATTTTCAAGTATAATAGTGAACCTCATACTATGCATATACACATCACTAAATTTTTCAGGTTTAGACAACCCAAGCTTAATAACTGAAACAAGAAGCAGGCGATGTTGTTGTTGGAAATATGCCCTAGAGGCAATAATAAATTAGTTATTATTATATTTCATTGTTCATGATAATCGTTTATTATCCATGCTAGAATTGTATTGATAGGAAACTCAGATACATGTGTGGATACATAGACAACACCATGTCCCTAGTAAGCCTCTAGTTGACTAGCTCGTTGATCAATAGATGGTTACGGTTTCCTGACCATGGACATTGGATGTCGTTGATAACGGGATCACATCATTAGGAGAATGATGTGATGGACAAGACCCAATCCTAAGCCTAGCACAAGATCGTGTAGTTCGTATGCTAAAGCTTTTTCTAATGTTAAGTATCATTTCCTTAGACCATGAGATTGTGCAACTCCCGGATACCATAGGAGTGCTTTGGGTGTGCCAAACGTCACAACGTAACTGGGTGGCTATAAAGGTGCACTACGGGTATCTCCGAAAGTGTCTGTTGGGTTGGCATGAATCGAGACTGGGATTTGTCACTCCGTGTAACGGAGAGGTATCTCTGGGCCCACTCAGTAGGACATCATCATAATGTGCACAATGTGACCAAGGAGTTGATCACGGGATGATGTGTTACGGAACGAGTAAAGAGACTTGCCGGTAACGAGATTGAACAAGGTATCGGGATACCGACGATCGAATCTCGGGCAAGTATCGTACCAATAGACAAAGGGAATTGTATACGGGATTGATTGAATCCTTGACATCGTGGTTCATCCGATGAGATCATCGTGGAGCATGTGGGAGCCAACATGGGTATCCAGATCCCGCTGTTGGTTATTGACCGGAGAGTTGTCTCCGCCATGTCTGCATGACTCCCGAGCCCGTAGGGTCTACACACTTAAGGTTCGATGACGCTAGGGTTATAGGGAATAGATGTACGTGGTCACCGAATGTTGTTCGGAGTCCCGGATGAGATCCCAGACGTCACGAGGAGTTCCGGAATGGTCCGGAGGTAAAGATTTATATATGGGAAGTCATCATACGGTCACCGGAATAATTCGGGGGGTTACCGGTATTGTACCGGGACCACCGAAGGGGTTCCGGGGGTCCACCGGGAGGGTCCACCTGCCCCGGAGGGCCCTATGGGCTGTGTGTGGAGAGAGACCAGCCCCTTAGTGGGCTGGGCGCCTCCCCCTTAGGGCCCATGCGCCTAGGGTTTGGGGGAACCCTAAAGGGGGGCGCCCCCCTTGCCTTAGGGGGGCAAGGCAACCCCCCTGGCCGCCGCCCCCTCCTCAGATTGGATCTGTGGGGGCCGCCCCCTCTCCCTTGCCCCTATATATATGTGGGGGTGGGAGGGCAGCCGCACCCAAGTTCTGGCACAGCCCTCCCCCTCTCCCAAGTCCTCCTCTTCTCCCGTGGTGCTTGGCGAAGCCCTGCAGGATTGCCACGCTCCTCCTTCACCACCACGCCATTGTGTTGCTGCTGGATGGAGTCTTCCCCAACCTCTCCTTCTCCCCTTGCTGGATCAAGGCGTGGGAGACGTCACCGGGCTGCACGTGTGTTGAACGCGGAGGCGCCGTTGTTCGGCGCTTAGATCGGAATCAACCGCGATCTGAATCGCTGCGAGTACGACTCCTTCATCCGCGTTCTTGCAACGCTTCCGCTTAGCGGTCTACAAGGGTATGTAGATGCACTCCCCTTCCCCTCGTTGCTAGATTACTCCATAGATTGATCTTGGTGATGCGTAGAAAATTTTAAATTTCTGCTACGATCCCCAGCAGTGGCATCAGGAGCTAGGTCTATGCGTAGTTTCTATGCATGAGTAGAACACAAGTTGTTGTGGGCGTCGATTTTGTCAATTTGCTTGCCGTTACTAGTCGTATCTTGATTCGGCGGCATCGTGGGATGAAGCGGCCCGGACCGACCTTACACGTACGCTTACGTGAGACTGGTTCCACCGACTGACATGCACTAGTTGCATAAGGTGGCTAGCGGGTGTCTGTCTCTCCCACTTTAGTCAGATCGGATTCGATGAAAAGGGTCCTTATGAAGGGTAAATAGAAATTGGTATATCACGTTGTGGTTTTGGCGCATGTAAGAAACGTTCTTGGTAGAAACCTATAGCAGCCACGTAAAAATTTGCAACAACAATTAGAGGACGTCTAACTTGTTCTTGCAGCATATGCCTTGTGATGTGATATGGCCAAAAGGATGTGATGAATGATATATGTGATGTATGAGATTGATCATGTTCTTGTAATAGGAATCACGACTTGCATGTCGATGAGTATGACAACCGGCAGGAGCCATAGGAGTTGTCTTAATTTATTTATGACCTGCGTGTCAACTTAAACGTCATGTAATTACTTTGCTTTATTGCTAAACCGTTAGCCATAGTAGTAGAAGTAATAGTTGACGAGACGACTTCATGAAGACACGATGATGGAGATCATGGTGTCATGCCGGTGACGATGATGATCATGGCGCCCCGAAGATGGAGATCAAAAGGAGCAAATGATATTGGCCATATCATGTCACTATTTGATTGCATGTGATGTTTGTCATGTTTTACATCTTATTTGCTTAGAACGATGGTAGCTTAAATAAGATGATCCCTTGTAATAATTTCAAGAAAGTGTTCTCCCTAACTGTGCACCGTTGCGAAGGTTCGTTGTTTCGAAGCACCACGTGATGATCGGGTGTGATAGATTCTAACATTCGAATACAACAGGTGTAAGCCAGATTTACACACACAATACACTTAGGTTGACTTGACGAGCCTAGCATGTACAGACATGGCCTCGGAACACGGAAGACCGAAAGGTCGAGCATGAGTCGTATAGAAGATACGATCAACATGAAGATGTTCACCGATGTTGACTAGTCTGTCTCACGTGATGATTGGACACGGCCTAGTGGACTCGGATCATGTTTCACTTAGATGACTAGAGGGATGTCTATCTGAGTGGGAGTTCATTGAATAATTTGATTAGATGAACTTAATTATCATGAACATAGTCTAAATTGTCTTTGCAAATATGTTGTAGATAAATGGCTCACGTCGTAACTCCCTGTTTCAATACGTTCCTAGAGAAAGACCAAGTTGAAAGATATTGTAAGCAATGATGCGGACTGGGTCCGTAGTCCGAGGAGTGTCCTCACTGCTACACAGAAGGCTTACGTCTTTGATGCACCGCTCGATGTGCAAACCCCTACAACGTCGTTTGTGGATGTTGTGAACACCTGACAGACACATCCTGATGACTACTTGATAGTTTAGTGCACCATACTTTACGACTTAGAATCGAGATTCCAATGACGTTTTGAACGCCATAAGACATATGAGATGTTCCAAGAGCTGAAATTGGGATTTCAGGCTCATGCCTGTGTTGAGAGGTATGAGACCTCTGACAAGTTCTTTTGCCAACAAGATGGAGGAGAATAGCTCAGCTAGTGAGCATGTGCTCAGAATGTCTGGGTGCTACAATCACTTAAATCAAGTGGGAGTTAAACTTCCAGATAAGATAGTGATTGATAGAGTTCTCTAGACACTATCACTAAGCTACTAGATCTTCGTGATGAACTATGACATGCAAGGGATGGAGTTAATCCTAGAGCTGTTCATGGTGCTTAAGACCGCAAAAGGTAGAAATCAAGAAGGAGCATCAAGTGTTGATGGTTTAACAAGACCACTGGTTTCAAGAAGGGCAAGGGCTAGAAGGGAAACTTCATGGATGGCAAACCAGTTGCCGCTCCAGTGAAGGAACCCAAGGTTGAACCCAAACCCGAGACTAAGTGCTTCTATTGTAAGGGGAACGGTCACTGGTAGAGGAATTACCCCAAATGCATGGTAGATAAGAAGGTTGGCAACTTCAACAAGGTATATACGTGTTATTAATGTGTACCTCACTAGTACTCCTGGTAGCACCTGGGTATTGGATACCGGTTCAGTTGCTATTATTGGTGACTTGAAGCAAAAGCTACGAACTAAACGGAGACTGGCTAAGGGCGAGGTGACGATGTGTGTTGGAAGTGTTTCGAAAGTTGATAAGATCACCATCGCACGCTCCATCTGCCTTCGGGATTAGTATTGAACCTAGATAAATGTTATCAGGTGTCTACGTTGAGCATGAATATGATTAGATCATGTTCATTGCAATACGATTATTCATTTAAGTTAGAGAATAATGGTTATTCTGTTTACATGAATAATACCTTTATGGTCATGCACCCAATGGTTCATTGAATCTTGGTCGTGGTCATACGCATGTTCACGCCAAAAGATGTAGAGTTAATAATGATATACCACTTTCTTGTGGCACTGCCGCTTAGGTCATATTGGCGTAAGATGCATGAAGAAACTCCATGTCGATGGATGTTTGGAGTCACTTGATTTTGAATCGCTTGACGCATGCGAGCCATGCCTCATGGGCAGGATGACTAAGACCCCGTTTTCAGGTACAATGAAACGGGCAAGTGACTTGTTGGAAATCATACATGCTGATGAGTGTGATCCAATGAGAATTGAAGCGTGCGGTGGATATCGCTATTTTCTCATCTTCACTGATGATTTGAGTAGATATAGGTATATTTACTTAATGAAGCACAAGTCTGAAACATTTGAAAAGTTCAAGCGATTTCAGAGTGAAGTTAAGAATCATCATAACAAAGAAGATCATGTTCCTATGATCTGATCAAAGGGGGATTTTCTGAGTTATGAGTTTGGCAATCACTTAAGACATTGTGGAATTGTTTCGCAGTTGAAGCCACCTGGAACACCACAACATAATGGTGTGTCCGGACGTCATAATCGAACCTTATGAGATATGGTGCGATCTATGATGTCTCTTACCGATCTACCGCTATTATTTTGAGGTTATGCATTAGAGACAGCTGCATTCACTTTAGATAGGACACCATATAAGTCCGTTGAGACGACGTCGTATGAACATTGGTTTGGCAAGAAACCAAAGTTGTCGTTTCTTAATGTTTGGGGCTGCGATGCTTAAGGCTTTAGCCGGAGAAGCTCGAACCCAAAAGCGGACAAACACATCTTCATAGGATACCCAAAGGTGACAGTTGGGTATACCTTCTATCTCAGATTCGAGGGCAAATTGTTTGTCGCTAAGAACGGGTCCTTTCTCGAGAAGGAGTTTCTCTCGAAAGAATTGAGTGGGAGAAAGATAGAACTTGATGAGGTTGTCGAACCTTTACTTCAACCAGAGAGTGATGCAACACAGAAAGATGTTTTCTGTGGCGCCTACGTCTGTTGAATAGGAAGTTAATGATAGTGATCATGAAGCTTCGGATCAAGTTGCTATCGAACCTCGTAGGTCGACAAGGATATGTACTACTCCTGAGTGGTACGGTAATCTTGTCTTAGATATCATGTTGTTAGACAACAATGAACCTACGAGCTATGGAGAAGCGATGGTGGGACCGTATTCCGACAAATGGTTAGAAGCCATGAAATCCGAGATAGGATCCATGTATCAGAACAAAGTATGGACTTTGGTGGACTTGCCCGATGATCGGCAAGCCATTGAGATAAATGGATCTTTAAGAAGAAGACGGACGTGGGTGGTAATGTTACCGTCTATGAAGCTCGACTTGTGGGAAAGAGTCTTTTTCACAAGTTTAAGGAGTTGACTACGATGAGAATTTCTCACCCGTAGCGATGCTTAAGTCCGTCGGAATCATGTTAGAATTAGCTGTATTTTTCGATTATGAGACCTGACAGATGGATGTCAAAAAACAAGTTTTCTTACCAGTTTTCGTAAAAAAGAGTTGTATGTGATACAATCAAAGTTTTGTCGATCCTAAGGATGCTAAAAGGTATGATGGCTCCAGCGATCCTTCTATGGACTAGAGCAAGCATCTCGGAGTCAGAATATATGCTTTGATGGAGTGATCAAAGCTTTTAGGTTTATACAATGTTTGCTAGAAACTTGTATTTACAAGAAAGTGAGTGGGAGCACTACAACATTTCTGATAAGTATATGTGGATGATATATTATTGATCCGAAATAATGTAGAATTTCTGGAAAGCATAAACGGTTGTTTGAAGAGTGATTTTCAAAGGAAGGCCTGGATAAAGCTGCTTACATATTGGGCATCAAGATCTATAGAGATAGATCAAGACGCCTGATGATACTTTCAAAGAATGCACACCTTGACATGATTTTGAAGGAGTTCAAAATAGATCAGTCAAAGAAGGGATTCTTACCTGAGTTGTAAGGTGTGAACTTGAGTAAGACTCAAAGCTTGACCACGGCAGAAGAAAGAATAAGGACGAAGGTCGTCCCCTATGCTTTTGTCATAGGCTCTATACGGTATGCCATGCTGAGTACCGCACCAGATGTGTGCCTTGCCACATGTCTGGCAAAAGGGTACAAAGGTGATCTAGGAGTGGATCACCAGATAGCGGTCAAAATTATCCTTAGAGGAATAAGGAAATGTTTCTCGGTTATGAGGTGATAAAGAGTTCGACGTAAAGAGTTACGTCAATGCAAGCTTAACACCTGTCCGGATAGCTCTGAGTAGAGATACTGGATACGCATAATGGAGCAACAATTTGGAATAGCTCCAAGTGGAACGTGGTAGCAGCATCTACGATATGACATAAAGTTTTGCGAAATACATAGGGATCTGAATATTGCAGACCCGTTGACTACAACCTCTCTCACAAGCATAACATGATCAAACCCAGAACTCATTGAGTGTTAATCACATAGTGATGTGAACTAGATTATGAGTCTAGTAAACTATTTGGATGTTGGTCACATGGCGATGTGACCTGTGAGTGTTAATCACATGGTGATGTGAACTAGATTATTGACTCTAGTGCAAGTGGGAGACTGTTGGAAATATGCCCTGGAGGCAATAATAAATTAGTTATTATTATATTTCATTGTTCATGATAATCGTTTATTATCCATGCTAGAATTGTATTGATAGGAAACTCGGATACATGTGTGGATAGATAGACAACACCATGTCCCTAGTAAGCCTCTAGTTGACTAGCTCGTTGATCAATAGATGGTTATGGTTTCCTGACCATGGATATTGGATGTCGTTGATAACGGGATCACATCATTAGGAGAATCATGTGATGGACAAGACCCAATCCTAAGCCTAGCACAAGATCGTGTAGTTCGTATGCTAAAGCTTTTTCTAATGTCAAGTATCATTTCCTTAGACCATGAGATTGTGCAACTCCCGGATACCATAGGAGTGCTTTGGGTGTGCCAAACGTCACAATGTAACTGGGTGGCTATAAAGGTGCACTACGGGTATCTCCGAAAGTGTCTGTTGGGTTGGCACGAATCGAGACTGGGATTTGTCACTCCGTATAACGGAGAGGTATCTCTGGGCCCACTCGGTAGGACATCATCATAATGTGCACAATGTGACCAAGGAGTTGATCACGGGATGATGTGTTACGGAACGAGTAAAGAGACTTGCCAGTAACGAGATTGAACAAGGTATCGGGATACCGACGATCGAATCTCGGGCAAGTATCATACCGATATACAAAGGGAATTGTATACGGGATTGATTGAATCCTTGACATTGTGGTTCATCCGATGAGATCATCGTGGAGCATGTAGGAGCCAACATGGGTATCTAGATCCCGCTGTTGGTTATTGACCGGAGAGTTGTCTCAGCCATGTCTGCATGACTCCCGAGCCCGTAGGGTCTACACACTTAAGGTTCGATGACGCTAGGGTTATAGGGAATAGATGTACATGGTCACCGAATGTTGTTCGGAGTCCCGGATGAGATCCCAGACGTCACGAGGAGTTCCGGAGGTAAAAATTAAGCCAGTTAGCTATACAGAGGGACTCCTCCACTGTGTACCCTAGTACCATCACCTCGCTCTTCGCGAAGTTTATCTTGAGGCCCGACATCTCCTGAAATCATAGTAGAAGAAATTTGAGGTGTCGAATATCCTCCTCCGAGCCTTCCACCATCAGTATCGTGTCGTCAGTGTACTAAAGGTGGGTGAGCCCCCCATCTCCAATGAGATGGGGACATATACTCCTAATGTGGCCAGCACGCTTTGCCAAATCCAAGATTGTGGCCAAAGCATCCACCACTAGGTTGAATAGGAACAGGGAGAGTGGGTCGCCCTCATGGAAGGCGTATAGGAATTTTTTTTCACTACTCCCGCGCCGTGTGGAAGTATGGGCCTATCTCCCCATTGATATTGATAGTTGTGCGTCCACTCGTGACCAGTTGCATCACTCGTGCGATCCGATGCGGGTCAAAGCCACGCTTCTCCATCTCTTCCCGAAGGAAGGACCAATGTACCGTATTGTAGGCCTTATGGAAGTCGATCTTGAAGAACACCGCTCGGAGGTGCCTTCGTTTGACCTCATGGACTACCTCGTGAAGAACGAGGATCCCATCCAAAATATAACGGCCCTTAGTGAAAGCCATCTGGTTCGGGTGATGTATGTGAGGGGCAATAAGGGCCGCCCTAGTGGCATACCCCTTGGCCAGGATACGGAAGATCACATTAAGAACCGTGATCGGACGGAACTGGGTGATCTCCAAAGCCCGGTTGTATCTTCGGAATCAAAGAAATGATCCCATAATTCAAACGCGATACATCTAATGTGCCTCTAGAAAACTCTAGGAACAGCGCAAGGACATCCTCCTTGATGGTGGACCAAAACACTTGAAAGAAGCGAACCGGTAGCCCATCAGGGCCTGGGGCCGAGGCTGGGTTCATAGCCTTAATGAAGGCCTCGACCTTCGGAGCATCGAATGACGCGAGGAGGGCAGCATTCTCACCTCGGCATGAAGCCTTGAGCCGCCTCCACCCTTCGTCCTTTAGGATTTAGTTTGTTTATATGTGTGATGAAGTCCGGTGAGGTCCGGACTATCTAAATGTAGTGAGGTCCGGACAATCAATCTACGGTATTTGTTCTGCGCAGGGCAAAAAGTGCCCATCAAAATTGATTTAGAACAAACCGTAAATTGATTTTGCAGGCCGAGATTATAGCAGCTCTACTAGAGATGCTCTTAGACCAAATTCTTTTACACCAAAAAACGTCTGTCTTAATAGTTCTTCCTACACCATGCGAGATATACTGGATTTGGGTTCACACGGGCCGTCTCCTCAAACAAATGGTTTCACGTGACCGGGCATCCTTTGCGTTCTGCCCACCACACAAACCAATTATTGCAAAGGCTAAAGTATAGTGTTCCTCGCTGCTTTTGGTGCCTTTAGCTGATTAAAGCAAAGCTGAATTACTCTACTTTATTCGGCCACGTGCATATATACTGATGCCCTCCACACAACTATGGAATCCTCTTATAGTCCTCGTCTTGGTCCTTTCACAACTATGAACAATAGTATGAAATTTCTGAAGCTTTTGTTAGCTGATATTTGATACACACCATCTCAAACCGTATGTTTGGACAGTCCGACACATCGGAGTTGGCCCACCCCAAATTACCCCCGTCCCTTGTTTTTCTCCATCCCATCACCAATTATATGCATGTGTTGTACTCCCTCAGTTCCCAAACATTTATCTTAATTTTTAGACATTTCAAATGGACTACAATATACGGATGTATGTATATATATTTTAAAGTGTAGATTCACTCATTTTATTTCATATGTAGTCACTTGTTGAATTTTTTTGAAAGACAAATATTTAGAAACACTAGTGCAGAACCGGGCAATAACACCGGTTCGTAAGGCCCTTTAGTGCCGGTTTCGTAACTGGCGCCAAAGTGTAGGCACTAAAGCCCCCCCCCCCCCCCCTTTAGTACCGGTTCAGCACGAGCCGGTGCTAAAGGGCAACCACGTGGCACGAGCCAGCTTCGGGGGCAGGGAGCCCTTTAGTACCGGTTGGTGTCACCAACCGGTATTAAAAGGTTGGGGGGTTTTGGGTTTATGATTTCTTTTTCATTTAATTTTGTGTTTTTTATTTAATTCTTTTTCGTTTGCTGGTATTTTACGATGCTACATATTGTACATGTTATGCATATATATAAATAAAATTTCTAGTAGAACCGATCATAATATACACACATATTGTACACGTTATGCATATACATCATCGAATGTCTCACAACCACCATTAATTAATTCACACACACATACACACACACACATATATATATACATACACACACAATTTCTCCTAATTGGTGTCTTCGGAGCCAGTGGCATTAGCCTAATTGATGCCTTCGGAGCACGATAACAATTGGAAGTGGTTCATGGGGCGGTAGCGGGTAATAGTATTCTCCTTTGGGATCTATGACCTGGTCGAGCAAAAATCCCGATATTTCCTCTTGAATTGCTTGTATGCGCTCCTCTGTTAGGAGCTTCTCCTGCGGCTCTTTGAACTGTTAAGGAGATCAATATGCATGTGTATTAGTTGTGTGACTAGATATCGATAACGGTGTAAAAATTGTGAATAGTGTTCTGACAAACGTACCCACTCCTGTCTTTGAGATTTGCTCCTTTCGGACGTCATCATGCGAATGTTCTCGCAAACGTAGTATGCATACAGATTATTCCCCGGCGCCTGCTTCAGGGCCTTTACGAGAATGGAATTTGATCAGATAATAATTAATCAAGCATGATAATTAAAGAGATGGCAACTAGCTAGTACTACTTAATTACTTACCTGGGGTCGATACCATTTCAGATTTTGGTTCCATGGGTCTGGAGTGGCCCTGATGAACTTTGCCCAAGCCCTGCCCGCCGACAAAGAAAATGAATAAATGGGTTATTAAATAGTTGTTATCAGGAAATGACGAACTAATTAAATAGGCCAGATATAGTTAATAATGATTGAAATTACCTGTTGACTATCCCCTTCACGATGGTGTAGTCACTTGCTTTCTTAAGTAGTGAGTCTAGTACTTCAACTGTTCCTTCATCAACTTTAATGATTAACAAGATCCAGTAAAATCTGCATGCACACATGTTCGTATGTCTTAATTAAGCGGGCATATGTAAGCAAAAACATGTAGCTAGCTAGTAGGCAAAAACAGAATTTGTAGTACAAGACAGTGTGACTCACTCGAAGTTGTAAGGAAGTAGTATATCTTTATTGTATTTGAGGCGCTTGAAGAACTCTAGCATGCTTTTCTAGTGTTCCCTCGAATACTGGAGTCTTCCTTCCTCCCTTGACGTACTTGGCCCATTCACAAATCTTGTGGTTCTTGAATGCAACCGCCATCTTCCTAAGAGCAGCGTCCTTGACTTTCTCCACATCTGCATCTGTGAAATGATCTGGTAGGGTGAAATGTTCCATGAGCGTTTCCCAAAGCAGAAGTTTTTGTCTATCGTCGACAAAAGTAACTCCTGGACGTGGCTTTGCTGGCTCTCTCCATTCTTGAAGGGAGATCGGGAGTTGGTCCTTCATAAGAACTCCGCACTGACGAATGAACTTGTCCGCAATCTTCTTAGGCGCTAATGGTTTGCCATTAGGTTTGATGGCCTCGATATTATACTTTACGCCCTCCTTCAACTTTTTGTTCGGGCCTCGTTTCATGTTGCCTGAAGATTTGCTCGATCCGGATGGCTGAAAGAAGAAAGATCGATTCGTTAATATATCTTCAAGTCATTTAAAACAGGCGATGATCACCAGATGCCTGCTTATATAAATACATATACCTCGCCGGTCTTTGTTGTTTCAAGATCAACATTTTCTTCGTCATGTTCATAGTTCATGACTTCATCAATTCGGTCGTCGCGATCGAATATCATATCACCCTCCCCGGTGTTGTTTAGATATTCGGAGCCGTCATAATCTTCTTCATTCTGATCATCATCTGGCCCGTGAGGATTGCGTATGATATTGAACAGGGCCTCTTCTCCCTCTCTGCTGGTATTGTCCGCCATAGGTTTTGTTTAACTAATCCAAAAGAAATATATTCAAATTACAATGAATGGATGCAATCAATTAATAAGGAAAAACTGAATCAATCATAGTACATAATAAGCATCATCGAATATAATCTCGAATACGTCGTCTCGAATAATAGATATAATCTCGAATACATCGTCTCGAATAATAGATATAATATCGAATACATCACTAGCTAGTTAGCTAGCAAGCTAATAAAGATCGAATACTACAGAGTAATCTAGGTCACTCGCGGTTCCTGAGGTGTGGGCGGTGGACACCCAAAGAGAAGGAACCATCACTGGATCATAGCTCGGGTGATCTCCCAAAAGAACCTGCCAGGTATTGGAGAACCTGACGTCCATAGCAGCCATGTAGCGATGGACGTGCTCGTCCTCCTCCCTGACACGGCGACGTACCACCTCCGGCGAGGCCGGCTCCCTCCGCACCAAAAGTGGCCCACGCGAACGCCACCAAAGGAGATGAGGGTCGACGACGGGACCCGGGGCCGGGTTCCTCACCAAACGTCGCGCCCCTGAAGGTAGCACCTCTCAGTGCCAGCCCAGCGGAGCCCAGTTCCGGACATGGGTCCTCTGAAGCAGGACGTCGTCGCGAACGGGTCGACGGCGAGGATGCGAGCCGGGCATCGTCGACAACAAATACTATATGCCGCAAAAGTAAAGTAACATTTTTTAAATGATGGATTGTGATTTCATATATGAAAATTCTAAATTTTATAACAAAAACTAACATTTCTAATATTTCTATAGCTAAAACTAACATTTCTAATATTTCTATAACTAAAAAACATTTCTATATAACTAACATTTCTAATATTTCTATATAACTAACATTTCTATAACTAAAACTAACATTTCTAATAATTCTATAACTAAAAAACAGAAAGATTGCTAACAATTCTATAACAATGTGTGTGTGTGTATGTGTGGTTGGCGGCCGGGGCAGGAGCTCACCGGCGAGGCGCGACGACGGTGGGCGGCGACGGGGACGGGGACGGAGACAGGACGGTGACGACGGGAACGGTGACGGGCCGGGCGGGGACGACGTACGGGAGGATGGGCCGGGCGGGGACGACGGGAGGACGGGGTGGGGCGCGGCGCGGCGATGGGGACGGGGACGGCGATGGGGATGGCGACGAACGACGACGGGGGCGGCGACGAGGGGCGGCGGCGACGGGGCAGAGGAGAAAGAAGCAGGGAGAGATGAGAAACTGACAATTTTTTTGAAGTGTTTTCTTATATAGAACCCACCTTTAGTACCGGTTGGAGCCACCAACCGGTACTAAAGGTCTGTTTTGGCCAGGCGAAGTGGCGGGAACCACACCCCCTTTAGTACCGGGTCGTGGCACCAACCGGTACTAAAGGCCCCCCCTTTAGTACCGGTTGGAGCCACGACCCGGTACTGAAGGGTGTGCGCTGCCAGGCGAGGGGCGTAAAAGTTTAGTCCCACCTTGCTAGCCGAGGGGCACTCGCACCTGCTTATAAGCCCTGCCGTCGCTGCTGTCTCGAGCTCCTCTCTTAAGCAGGCCTTCTAGGCCTACCTCTTCTGCGATGCCCTGTTGGGCCTACTGGGCTAGCGGGCCTGCATCCTGGCCCAATTAGAATTTGGGTTTCTAGTCGTATGCAGGCCGCTGTGGCCCAGTAGGTGGGCTTTTTTTTTCTTTTTTTTGCTTTATTTATTTTTGTTTTATTTATTTTTGTTTTATTTATTTTAGAGTTGTTTTTTGCTATATTTAGAGTTTGTTTGTGAATATTTTGCTTTAGGTACAAAAAATTACAAACTTTCTGTTAGTACCGGTAGTTTACAAATTTGAATAGTTTAAATTTTGAATTATTTAAAATTTGTGTGAATCACTAGTTTGTGAATAACTTAACTTTGAAAATAGATTTTTCAGTGATTCTTTTTTATGTTTAATATTAGTATGTTTTATCATTATATTCAATTTGGTAATGCTTAGGTTATTTAAAAAATGAAATGCCTTTGTAACGGATGAGTTTTCATCCGAAACCCTGATACTTCGAAAGAGATTGTCCATTTTGTACACGAAGTGCATCCAGTTTTTGCGGTAACACTCTCTAATTTTTTGCACATGCTATGTTGGTGAAATTATGATACCATGCCAACTTTCAACCTTTTCTGAGTTCATTTGAAATGCTTTTCAATTTCAGGGTCATTTAGCTAAAAAAAATCAGTAAATGCATGAAAAAATTTGCTTGCACATAAAATTTCTTCGCATTTCAAATGCCAAAACACATAACTAGCTACCCTAACTATTACAGAGATTCCCTCCTAGGTGTGAAACACAGAAGAAAGTGATGATAGTGAAGCCGATCACATCCCAGATCTTTGGGTGTGAAACTTTTTCTTCACGTGTGTCCCTTTGAGCCGTAGCCATGGAAAATCTTCATCATTTAACTGGATGCTCGGGTCAATATTCACTGTGAATGGAGAAATTTCATCAAACTTTTCATAATCTCCTGACATGTCTGTCTTGTCATCCACTCCCATGATGTTTCCTTCCCAGAAAGAACTATGTGCCGCTTTGGCTCATCGTACGATGCATTCGCTTCCTTATCTTATCTTTTTCTCGGCTTGGTAGACATGTCCTTCACATAGAAAACCTGTGCTACATCATTGGCTAGGACGAATGGTTTGTCTGCATACGCAAGATTGTTGAGATCCACTATTGTCATTCCATACTGCGGGTCTTCCTTTACCCCGCCTCATGTCATATTGACCCATTTGCACCGAAATAAAGGGACCTTCAAACCACGTCGATAGTCAAGTTCCCATATGTCCTGTATATAACCATAATATGTTTCCTTTCCCGTGTTGGTTTCTGCATCAAAGCGGACACCACTATTTTGGTTGGTGCTCTTCTTATCTTGGGCGATCGTGTAAAATGTATTACCATTTATCTCATACCCTTTGAAAGTCATTATATTCGAAGATGGTAACTGGGACAGCAAGTACATGTCATATTCAATAGAGGCGTCATGCATGGTACGTGTCTGCAACCAGCTGTCGAAACTCCTGATTTTTTCACGTGTAATCCAGTCATCAGACCGCTTCGGGTGTTTGGAGCGTAGCAAATTCTTGTGTTCATCTATATACGGAGCCACCAAGGCGGAATTCTGTAGAACTGTGTAGTGTGCTTCAGTGAGAGAATGTCCGTCCATACATATTATTTGTTCCCCTCCTAGCGTGCCTTTTCCATCCAGTCTGCCCTTATGCCGCGATTCAGGAACACCAATCGGCTTAAGGTCAGGAATAAAGTCAATACAAAACTCAATGACCTCCTCATTTTCATGGCCCTTGGAGATGCTTCCTTCTGGCCTAGCATGGTTATGAACATATTTCTTTAAGACTCCGATGAACCTCTCAAAGGGGAACATATTGTGTAAAAATACAGGACCCAAAACGTTAATCTCTTCACATAGATGAACTAGGACGTGCGTCATGATGTTGAAGAAGGATGGTGGGAACACCAACTCGAAACTGACAAGACATTGCACCAAATCATTCTCTAACCTTGGTATGATTTCTGGATCGATTACCTTCTGAGAGATTGCATTGAGGAATGCACATAGCTTCACAATGGCTAATCGAACGTTTTCCGGTAGAAGCCCCCTCAATGCAACCGGAAGCAGTTGCGTCATAATCACGTGGCAGTCATGAGACTTTAGGTTTTGGAACTTTTTCTCTGCCATGTTTATTATTCCCTTTATATTCAACGAGAAGCCAGACGGTACCTTAGGGCCAGTTCTTTTGGGCGATTCTACAAGAATCGCCCCCCTCCCTAGCTTCTTCCATAATCACTACTTCATATGTTTTTTACAATCCTAGCTAATTAGACCTTAACTAGATAGAATTGTAAAAAAAATATGGAGTGGCGATTCTGGGAGAAGCTGGGGAAGAGGGCGATTCTGGGAGAATCGCCGAAAAGAACTGGCCCTTAATACTGAGCAGGCATTCAAAGAAGATTTCCTTCTCTTCTTTGGTAAGAGCATAGCTTGCATGACCCTGATGTATGTCGTCTTTTTCGTGCATACGTTGCTGGTCCTCCCGTGCCTCAGGTGTATCTTTTGTCTTCCCATACACGCCCAAGAAGCCAAGCAGGGTCACACAAAGATTCTTCGTCATGTGCATCACGTCGATTGCGGAGCGGACCTCTAGGTCTTTCCAATAGGCATGTCCCAAAATATAGATTTCTTCTTCCACATGGGTGCGCGTCCGTCAGCGTCATTCGGAACAGGTTGTCCACCAGGACCCTTTCCAAAGACCACCTTCAAATCCTTGACCATATCATGTACATCAGCACCAGTACGGTGGCGAGGCTTCGTCCGGTGATCCGCCTCACCTTTGAAATGCTTGCCTTTCTTTCTTACGGGATGCCTGCTTGAAAGAAATCGACGATGTCCCAGGTACACATTTTTCTTACAATTAGCCAAATATATACTGTCGGTATCGTCCAAACAGTGCGTGCATGCGCGGTATCCTTTGTTTGTCTGTCCTAAAAGGTTACTGAGAGCAGGCCAATCATTGATGGTCACGAACAACAACGCCTTTAGGTCAAATTCTTCCCCCATGTGCTCATCCCACGCACGTACACCTGTTCCATTCCACAGTTGTAAGAGTTCTTCAACTAATGGCCTTAGGTACACATCAATGTCGTTGCCGGGTTGCTTAGGGCCTTGGATGAGCATTGACATCATAATGAACTTCCGCTTCATGCACAACCAAGGAGGAAGGTTATACAAACATAGTCACAGGCCAGGTGCTATGGTTGCTGCTCTGCTCCCCAAAAGGATTAATGCCATCTGCGCTTAGACCAAACCATACGCTCCTTGCGTCATCTGCAAACTCCTTCCCGTACTTTCTTTCGATTTTTCTCCACTGCGACCCGTCAGCGGGTACTCTCAACTTTCCGTCTTTCTTACGGTCTTCTCTGTGCCATCGCATCGCCTTGGCATGCTCTTTGTTTTGGAACAAACGTTTCAACCGTGGTATTATAGGAGCATACCACATCACCTTGGCAGGAATCTTCTTCCTGGGGCGCCGGCCCTCGACATCACCAGGGTCATCGCGGCAGATCTTATAGCGCAATGCACCACATACCGGGCAAGCGTTCAAATCCTCGTACTCACCGCGGTAGAGGATGCAATCATTAGGGCATGCATGTATCTTCTGCACCTCTAACCCTAGAGGGCAGACAACCTTCTTTGCTTCGTACGTACTCTCGGGCAATTCGTTGTCCTCTGGAAGCATATCCTTTATCATTACCAGCAACTTTCCAAATCCCTTGTCAGATACACCATTCTCTGCCTTCCATTGCAGCAATTCCAGTGTGGTGCCCAGCTTTTTCTTGTCACCTACGCAATTCGGGTACAACAATTTTTTGTGATCCTCTAACATGCGCTGCAACTTCTTCTTCTCCAAATCACTTGCGCAGTTTCTCTTTGCATCGGCAATGGCCCGACCTAGATCATCAACGGGCTCATCTGATGCTTCTTCTTCAGCTTCTTCCCACATTGCCGGCTCAGCTTCTTCCCGCATTACCGGCTCAGCTTCTTCCCCCATTGTTGTATCATCGTATTCAAGGAACCCATGGCCAGGATAGCTGTCGTCGTCCTCTTCTTCTTCATTGTCTTCCATCATAACCCCTCTTTCTCCGTGCTTGGTCCAAACATTATAATGGGGCATGAAACCGGTCTTAAACAGGTGGACGTGAATGGTTCTTGACGTAGAGTAATTGTGACCATTCTTACAGCGAGCACATGGGCAAGGCATAAAACCATCCGCCCGCTTGTTTGCCTCAGCCGCAAGCAGAAAAGTACGCACGCCATTAATGAACTCGGGAGAGCATCGGTCATCATACATCCATTGCCGGCTCATCTTCAATACACAGCACCGAAAACACCAAATTAATACAATACATAAAGTTCATACATAAAGATCATACAACACTTAAATGCAACAAACAAATAACTCTCTAGCTAAAGAATTTAAATGCAACAACAAATGCGATCAAGATCGCAACTAAGGTAACAATTGATCCAACAGTATAATGATACCAAGCCTCACTATGAATGGCATATTTTCTAATCTTTCTAATCTTCAAGCGCATTTTCTCCATCTTAATCTTGTGATCATCGACGACATCGGCAACATGCAACTCCAATTCCATCTTCTCCCCCTCAATTCTTTTCAATTTTTCCTTCAAATCCTCGTTTTCTCTTTCAACTAAATTTAATCTCTCGACAATAGGGTCGATTGGAATTTCCGGTTCAACTACCTTCTACATACAAATATCTATGTCAACTTGATTAGCATAATTTGTCATAAACACGAAATGCAATGAATAGTTTTAAAAGAGAATATACCACATCCGAATCATAACCCGGACGAGGGCCGACGGGGACGGATATCAAAACCATGGCACTATGTATAACAAACAACGTATGGGTAAGATAATTATACGAGTAACTATATATCCAAATCACACAAACATCAATTTTTTATATAAAACTTCATGAAGAAGAGGCTCACCACAAGGTGGTGCCGGCGACGGGACGTTGCGAGCGATCGACGGTGGTTATGACGGAGATTTAGAAGGTACTAAGTAAACCACACCTACATATGCAAACTAAGTGTTATTTTTGACCTCAAATTGCATATAAATTAAATACTAGCACATCTATATAATTCCTCCCAAATTACTAAACTCAAAAATCAATCACTATAAAGCATTGCACGAGCTAATCTAGCAATGAGAGATGAAAGGACAAAGTTACTAACCTTTGTGATCATTTGAATGGATGGGGGCCTTCAAATCTTGACAAATTTTGGGCAAAATGTGTGATGAGTTTGAGAGGAAGAGGGAAAAGAACAGAGAGGAAAGGGGAAAGGGAAAGAACAGAGCGAGCTCGGATGGACGAAGGATCTATGTAGGACGACCTTTAGTACCGGTTCGTGATACGAACCGGTGCTAAAGGTTCGCCACGAACCGGTACTAATGAGAGCGGCCGGCTAGCCGTTGGAACCGGCACTAATGCACACATTAATGCCGGCTCAAATTCAAACCGGCACTAATGTGCTTCACGTTTGATCCTTTTTCTACTAGTGAAATAGAGGGAGTAATAATTTAGAAACATGATCACGTGCACGGACAAATGAGGATTCTAAGCAGATACGCCCACACAATATCAAGACGTGTGCATGTGCAAATGGAGGACCAATTAGCCAGCCCGAAGATGCTCTAAGGGCATCTCCAAAGCAGACCACCAAGCAGATGCCCTCAAATGCTCAGACACATTCGACAGCCAGCCAGACGCCGACCCTTCAACGATATGCCTCATATTACACATGCAAACCATACAACACAGAAACATTTCACATATTTCATAGCAAAAGACTCTATATACTTCATAGGAAAAGGTATTCATCATATTTCATAACTAATCCTAATCCTAAAAAATCACATTTCTTCACGTCAAACGTGAGGTATATCACCCCAATGCCGGAGCCACCGGCCTCGTCGTCATTGGTGGTGGGCGGAGTTGATGGCATCCCGACGAACCCAGTAGGCGGCGGACTCGTCATCCTCCCATTTGACCTCATCTTTGAGGTCCATGAAGAGCACGGCGCACTCGGCATCGCGGATGAAGATCTCATGGTGCTCGACCGTGCGAGTGCTCTTCACGGGCTCGAAGATTGCCCAGTTCTCGACGATGATCTCCAGGTTGGTGAGGAGCGCCGTCATGGCGGCGGCATCCACGTGCTCCACATTGATTTGCACCTTGGCCGGAAGGTGCTACGCCTCCTCCGTGTGCGGGAGGCGGTATTGCACTGGATGTTATCGACCTCGAACCCTATAGCGGGGTCAATCATCATCACCCCCCCTCCTTTGTGGGCTCCGTGAGCGCTATGGGATTGCCCTCCTCCTCCTTCGAACCCGGCTTCGAGAGCTCGAAGGTTGCCGCCCGCAATTCGGTCCGCGTGCATATCGGTGGCGAGCGCCACACGATGATCCAACATGATGTGCTTGTACCATGTGAATCTTCTGCCACACCGTGGCGACGATAGGTGGTGTCTTGGCTCTTGAGGTCGTTGGGTCCGCGATGAGCTTCGCCAAGAGCGGTGGGCGGGGGGGAGGGGGGGGATAGGGTATCTAGGGTTGCATACAGAGACTACTTGGGCGATCACGCCATGAATGTGGGTAGGCTGACCGGTGAGTATCAATGCAGATGGAGAAACTTACGTGCTTCGGATGGGGTTTTAGGTGGTCCGGACTGTTGAAGTTCGATGTGGCGGACGTTTGAACTCTCCTGCTCCGCCCCTCGATTTGAGGATGGACCGGGAGATTTTGGACGTCGGTCCACATTCAGCCCAATATGCAAGTCCGCGCTAGAGGCCTTAAAAGTGTTCGAGCCGTTTGGTCTAGAGTCTAGACATAAAACCGAAGAGAGGTCAGTGTTGGGGAGAAGGAAGTTGAATGCCATGTGGCTAAAGTAGATGCCTTGCCTGATTGCAGTTCTCTTTTTTTGTGGGGTGCTTTGTACCCTTCATAATAGATCTGGGGGCTTGCTTGAAAAAAAAGAAGTAGATGCATTACCTGACCTGCGAGGAGCGAAGCTCCATGATTATTATAGGTTGACGACCAGTGTATATATAGGTGCCACAGATAGATAGCTACCACCTCTGCTCTCAACTCCCAAGTCCCAACTTCTCTCTGAAACAGAAAAAAGACTTCCAAGTCCCAACCACTTCACCTCGGCAAGGTGAACCGAAGCGCAGATGGAGGCGGCCGTCGGCGCGACCAGCTCGCTCCTCGGCAAGGTGCTCACGAAGCTGTCCGAGGACCTGGTGGCCGCGTATGTCGACAGCCTCGAGCTCGTCCACAACTCCCAGGAGATCAAAACCAAGCTGCTGCACACACAAGGGCTGCTGCAACTGGCCGAGGGGAGGGACGTGAGCAATGTCACCGCCCTTCAGGCCTTGTTGGAGGAGCTGAGCAAGAAGGCCGACGAGGCGGAGGACTTGTTGGATGAGCTCCACTACTTCAAGATCCAGGACCAGCTCGACGGCACCAACTGTGCCGCACTGGATCTCGGTGATGGCCTCCGGGGCCATGCTTGTCATGGTCTCCATGCTATTCACCACACCATCGGTAACTGTTTTCCATGCTTTTCTTGCTCTCGCACGCAAGATGATGGTTCTGCTCCTACTGCTGATGATGGTGGCCATGTCGATAAGTTACATTTTGACAGAGTGGCCATGTCCAGCAAAATCAAGTCAGTGATAGAGGAAATACACTCCCTATGTGACCCCATCTCTGATTTGCTCAATAAAATTCCAAGCAGCAGCACAGTTGTCACCCTAAAACGGCTTCACATAGGGTCCACAATTATACAAGATACACTGCACGGAAGGAGAGACATTTTTGAGAAAATTGTCAATGATATCACAAGTGGCACACATCACGGTCAAACTGTTTCTGTTCTTCCTATAGTCGGCCCGGGGGGGATTGGAAAGACAACTTTCACCCAGCACCTGTATAATGATAGTAGGACTGAAGAGCACTTCACTGTTATGGTTTGGGTGTGTGTATCGACTGATTTTGATGTGTTGAAGCTCACCCAACAGATCCATAACTGCATACCTGCAACTGAAAGCGAAACTGCAATTGAAACAACCAATCTAGATCGGCTTCAGAAATCCATTGCACAGAGACTTAAGTCCAAAAGGTTTTTAATTGTCTTGGATGATATATGGAAATGCAATAGTGAGGACGAGTGGAAGACCCTGCTAGCTCCCTTCACAAAGGGGGAAGCCAAAGGCAGCATGATACTTGTGACAACTCGATTCCCAAAACTAGCAAGAATGATGAAAACAGTTGATCCAGTAGAGCTACAAGGCTTGGAGTCTAATGACTTTTTCACATTCTTTGAATCATGTATATTTGGTGAACATAAGCCTAGGCATTATGAAGATGAGTTAGATGGCATTGCAAGATAAATTGCACGCAAGTTAAAGGGCTCCCCACTAGCAGCCAAAACAGTTGGTGGACTATTGCAGAAAAATCTTTCCCGGGAACATTGGAATGGAGTTCTTCACAACCATGAGTGGCGAAACCAGAAAAATGATAACGATATTATACCATCTTTGAAAATTAGCTACGATTACCTTCCTTTCCATCTGAAAAAATGCTTCTCATACTGTGCCCTTTATCCTGAAGATTATAGGTTTAGTGATTCAGAAATTAATCGTTTTTGGATTGCAATAGGCATCATAGACTCTAGCCACCCAAGCAATAAGAATTGCATGGAAGGTCTAGTGGAAAATGGTTTTCTCATGAAGGGGGTTTCCAAAAATCTTCCTTTTCATGAATACTTTGTAATGCATGATTTAATGCATGAGCTATCTCGGAGTGTCTCTGCACAAGAATGCCTAAATATAAGTGATCTTGATTTTAGAGCTGAGGCCATCCCACAATCTATTCGACACTTATCCATCACCATAGAGAATAGATATGATGAAAAATTTAGAGAAGAAATGGGTAAACTAAAGGGAAGGATAGACATTGTAAATCTACGGACACTGTTGATTTTTAGAGAATATGAAGAAAGAATCATTGAGATCTTAAAAGATACATTTAAGGAAATAAAAGGCTTGCGCATCCTATTTATAGCAGTGAAGTCCCTTGAATCTCTACCACAAAGCTTTTCAAAACTTATCCACCTCCAGTACCTCCAAATTCGATCACCCTATGAAACAGAAATGACTTTACCTAACACACTATCCAGATTTTATCACTTGAAATTCTTGGACCTAAGTGGTTGGTATGGTAGTTCTAACTTGCCTAAAGATATTAGCCGCCTTGTGAATTTACGCGATTTCCTCGCTGAAGAAGAACTCCACTCCAATGTTCCTGAGGTTGGAAAGTTGAAGTATCTACATGAGCTAAAAGAATTCCATGTCAAGAAAGAAACTGTTGGATTTAATTTAAGAGAGCTGGGGGAATTGAGAGAGCTTGGGGGAACACTCAGTATACATAATCTTGAAAATGTGGCAACCAAGGAAGAAGCTAGTGGCGCCAAATTGGTGTTGAAAAGGGATTTGAAAGAGTTGACATTAGTATGGGGCAGAGAGCAACGGACTGATGTAGATGCTGATATTCTCGATGCTCTTCAACCACACTCTAACCTTACAACACTAGGCATTATAAATCATGGTGGCACCACTTGTCCTCGTTGGCTGTGTCCTGAGATAAGGGTGAACAATTTAGAGACTCTCCATTTACATGGCGTGTCTTGGGGAACTCTTCCACCTTTTGGGCAGCCACCATGTCTCAGGGAACTAAGCTTGAAGAGCATTTCTGGGCTGCGTCAGTTTGGTCCTGACTATGGTGGTGTTAGAGGCAAATGTCTTTTGCAGTTGAAGAAAGTTGTGTTTTATGACTTGTCAGATCTTGTCCAGTGGGTTGTGGAACCTAATTGCCATATGTCTCCAGGTCTTGACAGCATCGATTGCAGAAATTGTCCCAACCTATGTGTGATGCCCTTCTCGGAGTGCTCTTGTACCAGTTTGTCCATGCTTTGCATTGGTAGTTGCCCCAAGTTGTCTCTGCCACCCATGCCTCACACATCCACACTAACATGTTTAGCTGTTGAAAATGGTTCAGAAACGTTGTCTTACGATGGAAAAAGATTGGTTGTTAGCAAGTATGCCGGTGCTTTGGCCTTCCACAATCTGGGTGAAGTAGAGGATGTGTGTATTCGAGATGAATCACACATTTCGTGGACATACCTCAAAAAGCTTAAATCCTTAAGAAAACTAGCTGTCACAAGATGCGACAGCCTGTTTTCTGGAGAAATGGATGGCAGTGTTGTCTTCCACAACATGAATATTGAGACTCTTAGTGTAGATGTATCTCATCTTACCAGGAAATTGCTGTCAAAAGTGTTCAATAGTTGCCCAGCTCTTGGTGAATTGGAGATACATTCTTCACTGGAAGACCAGGAGGAACGAGTACTACAGTTCCCATCATCCAGCTCACTGCAGACACTTCGCTTCTACATGTCGAAGGGCCTGGTTCTTGTGCCTGCGGAGGATGGAGGAGGAATCCAGGACATCACGTCGCTCAAAACATTAAGAATAGATGGATGCGGCAAGTTGTTCTCTCGGTGGCCGATGGGAGAAGCAGGAGGAGCTCCGATGACTAACCCTTTCCCTGCTTCCCTCAGGAAACTTTATATTAGGGAAGAGTCAAGCATGCGGTCAATGGCTTTGCTCTCAAACCTCACGTCTCTCACTCATCTAAGTCTAATACACTGTGCGAATTTAACAGTGGATGGGTTCAATCCTCTCATCACAGTCAACCTCAAGGGATTGGAGGTCTGGAACAGTGGCGGCAACTCTCCAGCAGAGGTTCTGCTCTCAGAGGTGGCAAGGACCAAATTAATGCACGCGGGTTCCTTCCAATTGGATAGACTGAACGTGGATAGCATCTCGGCAGTGCTTGTTGCTCCCATTTGCACCCACCTTTCCGCCACCCTCCATGAACTGAGCTTCTTTGATGATGAGCGGGCAATAGGCTTCACAGAAGAGCAAGAGAATGCGTTTCAGCTCCTCACCTCCCTCGAGAAACTAGGATTTTATCGCTGCAAGGTTCTGCAGTCCCGCCCTCAAGGATTACATCGCCTTTCTTCTCTCAAAGAATTAGTAGTCAACAGTTGTCCTGAACTCCGATGGCTGCCAGAGCAGGGCTTCCCCACTTCGCTGCAAGCTCTACATCTATGGTTTGGCAGTGCAGAGCAAAAACAGCAAGCTGAGAAATTGAAAGAAACATACCCAGATTTACATGTACATTATCATCATTAGCACAAGGTAACACATGTCGCCTCCCTCTTCTTATATTTCTCTAAAGTGAGGCTCCCCCTATTCATGATTTATCTTTAATTTCTAGTAGTAAATTCTGACAGGCTAGCAGGCTCCACTGTTGCAATATGTACATAGCTTCTGAAATCTGACAGGCCGCCAATCTGCCTGTAAGTAACGGAAAACCACCTTTTCTGCTCATCGATTTATATGATTTCATTCACATTCCGTTCATGACTTCTGTATCTCTGTATCTACACATACAGCTGCCCTATAAGCAATTCTTATGCACTTTCCCTTTTTCTAACCAGAACTATTAAATTTCTTATGCAGGAGGCATGGTAGCTTTCGTTCCACACTTGCCTTTGTTCTGCTTTCATCTGCCAGCTGCATGGTAAATATGAAGACTAAGGCGACTCCTGATAGACCTATAGATGAATGCCTATTTTTATTTAACAGAATGTCAACAGGTAATAAGCAACTTGCACGTCTGAATTTGCAACCTAGTTGCTCATGTATCAAAAATTTAATGCGATGCATTCTGCAATCTTCTTTTAAGACAGGAAGCAGACTCCTGAATAATGGGACGTGAAACACGAGACATCACATATCGATTCTGCAAATTTGCCTCCAGTTCTGCTTTTATGGAATTATTAATCCTTTGTGTGCTTGCCAATTTCGAGGGAAAAGTAAGTATCAAGTAGCAGCTATCTTCTCATGACCCTTCTACAACTCCCTGCATACTGAGGCACCTATCTTTTGCTGTCAGGTGTCAACAAAATGAAGAAAATCCACAATTTTTCTTTTTGAAGTAAATGGCAATGTGAAGTGAAGGTGTTTCAGATGATCCGGTCTTATTTCTCCGGTCCCTGTGACGGATCAACTATCTGAGCATTCTGGAGCTTAGAATGGCATCATGTTCAATGTTCAGGCTGCTGGTAGTTTGCCACAATAATTTGCAGCAATCGCTGGTACGCAATTGTCCAGTGTTTCTGTATTTGCACATACAGCCACCCTATAATTCTTACTAGGGGTTGGGGCGCCACCTTGTGGCGCCTCCTCAAAGGAAGCTGGGGCGGTGCCAGGTTGACAGCCGCCCATTCGAGTTGCTTTTTTGCAATCTTGGTAACACATGAAAATAGCAATGTTATAAGAAGTCGCAATATAATTTTGAAAGAGCTAAATAATTGACACTCAAATACAACGAGATTAGGACATCTCCAATGTGGATCAGCAAACAGATACCACCAACAAGTTCGTGGACATCCATCGAGCTTCGGTCGTTCAATGCAATTTATAAAAGAAAAAACAGGACACCGATCATAACAAAAACTAAAAACCAAAGAAAAAACAGGACACTGATCAAGGTTGATGACCCCGCGCCCGAGCCACCAGCCTCGTCGTTGTTGGCGGCCAACGCCAACCCGCGGAGCACGACAATATAACTACAGCAGGAAGAGTGCCCATTCATAAAGAAGAGCAAGCCTGGTACTTCCATAGATACTAATAGGTTTATATACTAACATAGAAGGGCCAGTCTTACAAGGTGGACCAATAGATTCTGATAATGGAAGTCTTACAAGGTGGATCATTTTTCTCGAATCAGCTGAGAGGAAAGAAGAATATCTCAGGTATGAGCAAATTATGAATAAAACCAGTCAGTTTGAAGCATGATAGCTGTAGATTCTGATAAAAAATTATTCCCATAGAGTAAGAAGCTTTAGAGCATGCTTTTCGGGGTGGATCAATAGGATTTCAAGCAAACCGATGAATATTTCAACAATCTATCAGAAGGATAGAACTTGTGATGCAGGAAAGACAGTTATCCGACATGATCAATTTCAGCTAGAAGAACAGATAGATGGAACGAATATTCATGGAAGATGATAATTAACAAAGAAGAAAAGGATTAATTTCATGGGAACATAATAATTGTTGCCACACAAGTATTACCCACCACGTTTTATCCGACATTTGCAGTACTGGTAATCACTCTGAAAATAAAGTAGCACAAAAGCTCACCGCAGATGTTCATGATCTGGCCTCTTTCACATAAAAGCTACAATGGAATCTAGAGGGAGGGAGCTAGAGGAGGAGAATGGAGAGAAACATGACCTGCGCCGGTCGTCGTGGCGTGCTACAGTACATGTGGCGCTCAGAGTATGCTCGATACTGTACCATTTCATTATCTGCAAAAATCTATAACTAAGTTGTCATGAGAACAAATATAAGCATGGAGCATTACACAGAAGTGCGGCATCAAGCACGTGTTACTGCTAATAGTATTATGGTCATGTGCACTGTTAGGTACTCAAGTCTGATACTCGAGCATCAATCACTTCTTCTAAATAATTTTCCAAGGTCCAGCGGCTTAAGTAGAAACTGATATTTCTTAAATGCATGTCAAGTTAAACGGCTAATGACAGGTCTAGATAAACCAAATTCTGAAATTTACAACCTATTATGGTATTAATTGATGAAGAAACTATTGCGATAATAGTTTTCTCTTGCACCAGTATCTCATCGCACTGTGCATATATAATATCTGTTCATTTTTTAAGTTTGATCATTAGGCTTTTCTCTTGCACCAGTAGCTCATCACACTGTGCATATATAATATTTTCCAAAACCTAACTGTTCATTTTTTAATTTTGATCATTAGGCTGCTACCGTGAAGCAAGATCCCACAATGTTATATTAGAGAAAAGCAACCTGCAATCTAAATCAGGGATGAAACATGACAACAAGTTTGCATATAGAGATCACAGAATACAAAAATGGCGACTTGCTATAAAAAGGCAATAATAGAGCATAGAACCCAAACTGCAGCTAGATCAATGTGCACCTGATCAAGATCCCGTCCATGCAGCTCTGATTAATAATCAATTATTGGAGAGAGGAATACTGAATGTATACTTTTCTTCCCCTTGTATGGCAGGGGGATGGTGAATGTCAAATAATGGCATTGAAAATCAAAATCACTGACAGTGATACTGTAATTTGTAAATTGATGGAAACATAACAAGTAGAATAATGCAACTTTAAACTCTCGCAATCCAAATCACAAATGACATTACTCCCTGCTATTATGGACAATCACACCACATAAAAAAATAATGCAAAAACAACTCTACAGGCAGAAGATCGGTTTGCGAACCAAAAGGAAAATCTTACTCAGATGTACCTACATCGGGTAAGAACAAGATTGCCTCACACTATGTTGAGTCGTAGTGTAGTATTGGATCATGCTCAAGCCAAGTCCTCCATCTGGACAAGAGCCTGCGGTAACAGAAGCACAAAACCCAAATCATAATCACAAAAACTGCAAATATACATCCACCTGAAACGTGTGTGCACAAATGAATCAAGAGGGCACCTGATTCGTGGCACGCAGCTCCGACATCAACTGAAAATGGTCAAAATAAATCTTCAAATAGTGTAGATCGATATTTAAAATCAATCAATAGTGGAACCTATTCAACACTTGATTACGACACAATTAGAGAAAGCATCTTGAGTTCTAATAAACATTTAGAAGAAACCATAAGCTGGACATCATACAGACTGCAAGCACTTTTTTTTGTTTGAGAAAACAGAAGAGTCCAACATCAACCCTTCAGGAAGGCAATATATAATCAGAAGAACTAAAACAACGCCAAAATCTTATAGACACAACTATGCTATTCCATTCTAATAAAATACGCTCATTTCTGAAGAAAACTAAGAAATAGTAGACATAAAATTAAATAAGAAACGATCAACAACATATGTGAAAATGTCCAACGCGTTGCGAAATTCTGGTAGCTACTTCAGTAGTAACTATATGTTCTGGTTTTAGAGATGACTCTCAATGCCTAGTTCAGTACTCACATGGAATTGAAGTCGGAGTATACAATATTGTCCAATGGATGTCCAAAATGCTAGTTTCAGTTCCATGACATAAAACACAAATTATACAAGTCCAACAGGGCTTGAGAGAAAATACAGTAATCAAACATAGAAATGCACATCCTAGAGATATGTAGAAGCATTCATCAAATAGGTAGTACGAAAGTTTGCACTATATCATGACCTCACCGAAATCCTATGAAGCAGTACCAAAGTTTTTCTTACGGACTTAAAATGAAGCACTTTATTCCAAAATCCCAATACAACAACTTTTAATATAATAAAATTATTCTGTCACACAAGCAAGCTCCTCTTTATGCTAACTATAGGGTATCAGCAAGTCAGTACAATTTTAGAGGACTTGACTCATATCCAATGCAAAAGATAAAAGTTTGGATCAGAGCCAAGCCGACATTGGCCTTCCAAATCAGGCCATCCCACATCTGATAGAAGAGAATCAAGCAACAATGAGCACATGAAAAAAAAGTTATTAAGATCTTGAACATAACCTCCTGCGAGCGCCATGGCGGACGAGAAGAGGGTGAGGCCGCTGGACACCGAAATAGCAGTGGCGCAACCACTGCGGGTGGCGGCGATTGGTAATAGACCGCGAGGAACGGCGCCGCCGCTCATGGCATCTGCAGCTTTCGCAGTGTCTAGCTGTGCACATACTATTTCACACCTATTGTTGAAATCAATAGTTGTGTTCCTGCAAGCAAGGAAAGTATGAAGCTGCACTGGTTGAGGAATCTAACGCTAATTGAATGAGCAATTATATGAAGCATCGGCATTTAAAAACATAATGCGGATAAGAGGCAAGTCATCCGAATGGATTAGAAGCATTATCAACATTTTAATCCCTAAAAATGAACCTTGTAAAACTGCATGAGAATATCTTGTGGTCACGTTGAATTGACAATCTGGACAAGATCTGCAAGGACATTTAGTGTTTAGACATGTTTCTTTTTATCGATTTCCTTGGGAGATGACTAAAATAACTCTTGCTCTATAAGAAATTAATGGCCAATCTATGAGGAAAATATATATAATCTGGATACATGCATTATTTCTCAGCATACTGATTAGCTTAACGTATCACCTTAGAACCCAACCGAAAATACAAAGGAACTTATAGTTAGGAAAGCGAGCATTTTATACGCATTAATCACCGAAATCATAACCTCTTTGCAAATCTGGAAAAAAATAGTTAAAATACGTAACCTGCCATGACCTATATTATTCTCATGTCAAGGGACGAAAGGAACACCTACTCACACACATAAATGATTGGATGTACAACTGAATCGAATCTATGAATACAATTAACTTCTAAGGCATTGTTTCTTTTGTGATGCAAAGCCGTGTGTGCTCGAGCTGGCAATGAGTTGATTTGCATCACAAGCGCACATGAGGTCTTGTACAGAATCGATGACCGGTCTTGTTCGCTTGCTCTGAAATGCAGAATCTACGTAAGTAGGTCTGCTTCTTATTGGATAACTGAAGACAACATTCCACATGTACAACTTCAGAAACACCTATTATGAAACTGATCACTTGATACAAGTATACAACTCAATATCAAGAACATTATGCAAACAATCTGAGGCTGGGTACACACACAAAAAGGCCTTCTGTTAACACAGCCAAAATTTGGTACTCCTATTAAGAATACACGCATGGAAACTGACAACGAATTTGAATGTGTGCGAGTTAGAGAGGAATGAATGGGCGATGGACTCACCATCACGGCGTAGTTGCATAGGCTAAGCACCGCGGCGCAGCGCCAGTGGTCGACGAGAACGGGCATCCCTTCAGCGGCTGCTCCGTCAGCAGCCGGCGCGGGCGCGGCCGCGAGGTTGGATGTGATGAGTACTGGACAACGGCGCCGTCGCCGACGCACTGCGTGGGCCCCAGACCGACTGCAGCGCCTCCCGTCTCCTTACGACCTGCATCTCCACCCTCACCTCGACCCCGTCCTCCGCGGGCTTCACATCGATGTAGACGGCGTCGTAGGGCGTAGTCAGCGCAACCATGAGCTCGTCGGCGCGGGAGGCGGCGGGGAGGTCGGCGTGATGGCAGATGGAAGACGCGAAAGTCTCGAGAGGAGGCCGAGGGTCGAGGAGAAGGGGGAGGTAGGGACGAGGAGGAGGTTGCGTGAGTGCGAGGAAAAGAAAGAAGCACACGCAATATTTCCTCTGCATCGCTATCACAACCGGCGTATCTGGAGGCGGCCGCATCTGGTGGACCAACTGAAAGTCTGAGACAAGACCTACGCTGCCCAATCGATGCTCGTTTTTCCTTTTGTTGTAGAAATCTGACGTGGCATGGTCGAGGAGGCGCCCCTTCTGCACACGTTAATGTTTTCCGATGCAAGTTCCCTTTTTCTACAGAATGTATAAATGTTGAGCAATTTTAAGATGCTCCAAAACCATTCGGGACTGGTCATTCCTTTTGATCCAACAGTTTAGATTGATCGTGGTGATCTACTATCTCCTAGGAGGTAATAAGGCACCCATAACTCTTAAATAGGTATCATTGCCTTTATTTTATATTCGAATATTAGTTGACAATATGGAAGCATATTGCTATGTCTTCATGCCATAATTATTAGTAACCTTCGCGTTACACAAAAAATTGCAGGTTCTGTTCTTTGCTTTCTTGGAGCATTGGACAATTCGCTTGTGCACTCATTGGCCAAGTCTTCCTAGTGATTGGATAGCATTTGTCTTAAGAGATTAACAATTTGGGTGGATGAGCATAACCGAAACTATAGCGAAGCTTCATTGCCTCCATTCCATTCTCTGTCTTGTTACTTTATATATATGGTCAAGGTAGCAGACCTCCCTTATTGTTGTTGGTTCAATGCAACGATGTTTGTTTAGCCTTTTCTGAACCGCCTAATGCTAAGACACATTTCATACAATATCAGTGTGTGATGATTCTCTGTTCATGGAGTTGATCAATCTGCGCCGCTACCATCAGGTTTATGTTCTGGCAAAGTACTGATCCTGTGGTAACCAACTGCCATCTGGTGTGGATTGCGTATAAGCTGAGGTCGCACTGGCATCCTTCAGTGTTCTAGGTAATGATTAAGCATCTGTATTTGCTCCTGAGTTTTCTTCCCTTGTACATTTTTCTGACCTTAAGTTCATTACTCCCTGCAGAACAATTACAACCAACAGTGAATTTTATAGTTGGCATTCAGGGCATAGCTCCTCTATCCGGATAATAACAGCAAAGGAAACCTTTGTCCTGATATTCTGAGTGAGCCGAGCCTTGGAGTCATGAAGTGACCATTTAAAAAGTTAGTAGGCCAATCTTCCTTTTCTGTTTGTTCTTTTTTACTAATAAAGCTCGAAAGTGGTAAAGTATCTCCACTTGTGTACTGAAAGTCCTGAGTTCAAGACAGCCTCTTTGCAGAAAGAAGCAAGGGAAATGTGTCTATAAACTCCCTTCCCCCCAGAGTCCACAGTGTGTGTGAGCTTTCAGCATTTGGGTACGCCCTTACTAAAGCTCAAAATTGACAATGCGCCGAGTGTCAGAAGTGGTAAGCACATGTTTACAGAGCTCACATTACTTGTGGTGTGATCGTTCAGGGGTATGACACATTGACACTAACTCGTTTTGGTGTGATCGTCCAGGTGTTCCTCTCAATTTGCTCCCAGTTGACGAACCCATACCCCAAGGATGTTTTCAAGTCCTAGCACCAAGATGGGGTCTGATGGAAATGGACCGCCAACGGTTGCTACTCCGCATCGAGCCCCCACTTCATTCAGTTTATTGGCAGAACTAAGCCCTGTCTTCCTTGAGCTGATCTGGCATGTCACAACAAATGTGCATGATTTAAGCTTTCGAGTCAAAACTTATGCAATTTCCATGCAAGCGGCCCAAGAGTTACTTACTGCCAAGACTCCACAAGCTTGCTCCATTCACAGCTTGTTTCTCACGAATTAATCCTCTGTTTTTTAGTTTTCCCAAGCCTATGTGCCTCTAGTATAAGTATCCCCACATGTTCGTTGTGAAAGGGAATGAGAATTCTGAATTTGAGTTTGTAGGCAGTCGGTGGGATTGTGTGTTTGGGTGCTGTGCTGCAAGCAATAGATTCCGTCGAGTGTTAGCCCTTGTGCGTGGATCGAAGGGCTTGTCCTTAATAATCCATATAGGATTCTTTTGGTTCCTTTTTGTGATTCTATCAAAATTCCACAAGTACCATGGTTTGGTCTGCCTTGTTGCAAACCAAACTAGTTATCTGCAGGCTGCAGCAGTAAATCTGAGAGTGGTTCCTGCTGTTGTGTGCTACTTGAGAGAAATTAGTTGTTGCTGCCTTGAAAGATCGGTCGCAATGGTGCCCGACATCAGGGCTAAACTCTTAGCCATCTTCTGATGCACCGCCGACATAGAAGGCCTGACATATGCAATGTTGGTTTGTGGATGGGGGCCGTCGGAGAGGAAGGCTGGATGGCGCGGCGAGAAGACAGTGGTGATCGCGCCCTATGCCCATGACATGACGGTCGCGGTGTTGTGCCGTCCATTCCCATTTTTCATCTTTTCTATTTTGCTTACCGTTGTGTTTTCTTTCACTTTGAGAAGGGGGAGAGATGAAGCCATCAGAGGACACCAAGTAATCCTCACAAGAACATCACTCAACTCAACTCTCATTACTTCCATCTCATATCCGTAGCACGATAATAACAGTTTATAACAGGCACACACACAAACACACACACTTTGCCACGACTTGCAACTCAACAAGACTTTTGCGAGTCCATTGCCATTTCCCCTGAAACCAAACCCCGTACGCACACACCGGCGCACCGGCACCATCACGACCTCCTCAAATCAACCACGTACGATGCGTTCATTGATGAACCCTAGCTAGTGGAAGTGCGCTCTCTTGCTCTTGACGGGGCCTCTGGGGATCTTGTCCAGCACGTTGGCGTCCACCTTCCTGTAGAACTTCTTGAGGTCCTCGCCGCCCTTGGCCACCAGGTGGTCCACCTCCGTCCCGTACCTCTCGTACAGCACCGGCAACGTCAGAGCGCACAAGAACCCTGCAGCACAATGAACAACATGTTTTTTGTTGTCGATCATCATGTCTTTTTTTTGTTGTTGTTGATCAAAATTCGGGGATGCTTACCAACGTAGACCAGAGTCGTGAAGCTGCAGTTGTCCCCGATCACCGCCACCACCCACAGAGATCCAATCACCTTTCATGGAGGAAAAGAACATATGGCCATATAGGAGGTGATCAGCTACTTGGCTAAGCCGAAGGAAATAGCCGGCACTGTGAGATGATGCATGGGGCACGTGCAAACAAGGGAGAAGAAAGTATATATGGTACCGAGAGGAACTTCTTGAGGTCCTTGCCGCAGGCGATGTCGTAGAGCACCGCCACGGAGCGCTCCAGCTTGCGGTGCACCGCCATGGCGGCCTCCCTGAAGGCATGCTCCGACACGATCACCTCCGGGACGCGCGGTGGCGCCCTGTCGAAGAGCGGCGCGGTGACCGACCAGAGGAAGAGGAGGAGCATGCCGAGCAGCGCGGCGTGGCAGAGCAGCGTCACGAAGTTGTACTCGGCCACGTCGAACAGGAACCACACCGCCGTCGCCCCCGCCAGCATGCCCGCTGACAGGTTCCGGTCCCGCCACAGCAGCACGTCCGCCACTGCCACCACATTGCCGACGTTCAGATATCACAGGTAGGTAGACGGTGCGTGCAGTTTCCAGAGGAAAAGAAACAAAAAAAAAAATAATAATGATCGGTGGAGCGCCGCACCTTTCCGGCCGCCGAGGAACCTGTGCACCGGCCGCTGCCGGCGGAAGACGCTGACGTTGGGCGCGCGGCGGCCTTCGTCGTCGGACTCGGAGTCGCTGCGGACGTGAGGAACCGTCGCTCTCTGAGTCGTCGCCATCGCTGCCGTTCTCTCGTGGCGTGTTGTGCAGGTGTGATCTGGTGAGCGCGCTGGGCATGCAGGTCACAAAAGTTTCTCAGCTTATAAGCACTGCCATGCCGGAAAGAGCATGGGAGGTCGATCAGTCCGGGAAGGAAGGGATAGCTTTGAGCCGGGGGCACACGGGGGTTGGAGGGATGCCGGGGCAAGTCTTTTGCTTCCGGCAGAGGTTTGCCGGGGACCGGGGAGATGCCCTTGCTGGAGCCTCCAAGACTCGGGAGCCAGCCAACTCTCTCACGGTAAAAGATTTGTGCATGCTTTTTAAAACAGTGTCTTGCGTCTGCATCTTGTTGGTTGCTACGTGCGTCCGTGAGTGCAGCTCCGTCAAAGCATTTCTACTTTGCTTGGACGAGGGGGGTTCCCCCTGCATCGCCTGCCTCGAGCATTTCTACCAACGGCATTGGGTTCAGAGTTCAGACTGTTCGTAAAAAGCTTTGTTCTTCGGTTATAACCACTACGAGGCTTATCCACGGCGTGCACGATTGCCAAATTCACCAGGCATTCAAATGACGCAACACCGTCCTCTCTACCTTTTTTTTTGACTGCCACCGTCGTCTCTACCTGATAACTAACTGAATGCCCGTGTGTTGCCACAGTTACGAAAGAATTAATTCAGATAAATATGCCAATACTTGAAAAAAATGTAATGGTCTTAGGCTTTGAAATATGTTTCTGATGAGTAAGAATAATTTGTTATACTTGGTTTTCTGCACCTTTGACTTCATCATGTTCCATCTCGTGTGACGCATTTTTGTAGGAATTTCCTCTTTCATCTCAAATTAAAACCCTCATTTTTTTGCTTCTTTTCCTTCTGTAAAAACTATTTACGAAATTGTTTTAAGACAAACAGAAAAATAGCAAAAGGAAAAAAAAAGGGAGTGAGGGAGCAGCCCAGCCTATCAAGTGTAGCCACTGATACATCGTCCCTATTGTATCTACCTTTTCAAATACTTTTGCTCTTTTTTTAACTCTAATTTGCATAATTTGGATGAAATTAACCCGCACTGACGATGTTTTCAGCAAAATTACTATAGTCTTGTTTTTGTGTAGAAATAAAAGTTCTTGTAACCAGACGAAACTTTGCGGAGATTTTTTTTATTGAATAAAAAATATACTGAAATGAAGATCCACTAGAGGGGGCCCACCAATTGCTCAAAAGGCAACAGGGCGCACCTACCCCGCAGGGCACGCCCTGATGCCTCTTGGATCCCATAGGCGGCCGTCTGACCTAATTTCAAGCCTATAAACTCAGTTTTTCCGGAAAAAAAATAGAGGAGTGTCATCGCGTTTTAGATATGGATCCGCCGCCACCTCTGGGAGGGCTGTTCTGGAGTCCATTCGGAGCTCCGGAGAGGGGAATTTGTTGTCATCGTCATCGTCATCATCAACCCTTCTTCATCAATAATTCCATGATGCTCACCACCAGGAGCGAGTAATTCCTTCGTAGGCTTGCTGGGCGGTAATGGAGTTGGATGTGATTTATCATGTAATTGAGTCAATTTGTTACGGCTTGATCCCTAGTATCCACTATGTTCTGAGATTGATGTTGCTATGACTTTGCTATGATTAATGTTTGTCATTAGGGTCCGAGTGCCAGGATTTCAGATCTGAATCCTCTGTGTTTCATGAATATATTTGAGCTCTTGATCCTATTTGCTATTTGTATGCATTTATTATTGTTCTGATCCGTAGACCCCAAGGTGACAATAATTTGGATACTCTCCGGGGATGACTGTAATTCAAGGAGCACATGTATTCATCATGTGTTAACGCTTTGTTCTGGTTCTCTATTAAAAGGATGCCTTAATATCCCTCAGATTTTCTTATGGACCCCACTGCCACGGGAGGATAGGACAACGATGTCATGCAAGTTATTATCATAAGCACGTATGACTATATACATAATATATGCCTACATTGAATTGATGAATTGGAGCTATTGTGTATTGCTCTAGGCTGTGACTGTCACATGATGAATGTCATCCAACACAAATATCTATCGCTGATCCAATGCCGATGCTTTGCTCATATTGATCTTTGCTAAGTAACTACTATTGTTGCCGTTGTTACAATCAGTACAAGACTGCTACTGTTACTGTCATTGCTATCATTGCTACTGTTACCGTTACTATCAAAATTATCATACTACTGTGCTACTAAATACTTTTCTGCAGAAATATTATTCTTCATGTGTGGTTGAATTGACAACTCAACTGCTAATTAAGACTCATAAATATTCTTTGGCTCTCCTTGTGTCGAATCAATAAATTTGAGTGAAATACTACCCTCCAAGACTGTCGCGATCCCCTATACTTGTTGTTTATCACCCACCTCCCATCCGGCCAGTGTCGGCCTTCTCCCAGCCCAAACCGGCCCAAGGCCCAACCGGTGCAAACCCTAGAGCCCATCCCAGCTGTCCCCTCCTAACTCTTACCGCCACGAACGGTGGCCCTTCTCCTTTTGCACTTAGACCCCCACCGCTGGCTCTTTTCTTCCAATCGGGTCCCTCCCCCTCTCACTCTCTCTTCCTTCCTTTCCGACGCCACCATCTCCCTCTATTGTGTCGTCGGCCAAAGCAAGTCGAGCACGCCGGATCCTCCATGCGAACCACCCGCTCGAGGTCCTCTCTAGCCATCGTTCTGCTTCGTCCCCATCGCTCCCAGTCCGAAGCCAGCCTGCCGACCTCGTCACCAGCTAGCCGGCCACGGGCCCTATTTGTCCATGATGGCAGTGTCGCTCTCGCTGACCTGCGGGAGCCCGTCGTCCCTCCTCCGCGATCCCCTGCCTGCTCACAGTGCCGGCCGCCTCACCTCCAATTCCGATTCCCGTGAAAGGGTGCCCCGGCTTGAGCACGCGGCCACCGTTCGGCTCTTGGCCCCGCGCGCGGTCCTGGCGAGGACCATGCCTGATGTGGTCGGCATGCGCGGAGTAGGCTGGGCGCGACGCTTGCGTAGCAAGGGAGAACGGCGAGCGCGCACGGAGAAGGCCGATGGCGGTGCAGCTGTGGAGACAGATGATGGTCCTGTGGCACGGTTTCCTAGTGGGGCGGTAGAATGTTTCTCCATCCGACGGAGGCGCCACAACCCCTTCCGACGGAGGCGTGGGGTCCATCCAGTAGCGGCGCAAGAGCTCCTTCCGCCGAAGAGGGATTGACCCGAGCGGGAGGTTGAGAAGGAAATAAATGAACCGTTCAGTTTGACTTAGCGGTGGCAGACCATGTAAAACATCCGAACCATCAGGGGAAAATTTGGAAAGAAAATGTTGGAACGAAAACAATGAACCTACCTCAAGCAATTTAATAGTAAAGATAATCACTAATTAATGGCAAAAGACTATACTGCCCTTAATGAGTTTTGGGTTGGGGGTTGTACAAGAGCAGACCTCATATCATAACCGGTTTACACTAAACCTTTGGTGTTGGGTTAGATTGCTACAGAATATACACCAAAATCCAACAACTAACATTGTAAAGATTTGAAAGTGTTGTTTACTATTGGACCATTGCAGATTCGCATTTTTTTACCCCCTTTCACACAGCGGTGAGGCGGGTTTGCATGTCAACCAATGTTTGTGAGATACACAGTTGTTTTAGTTGGAACCTTGCTTCTGTTCGCCTGTCTATCATTGTCTTCCCGTGGTCCATATGTCGGCGACCCATTGGCCACCTTGAAGTCAACAAAACCCTAGAATCGATTTTCCTTAAAATAAGGCATATTCGTACAACAAAATTCGAACTAAACATAAATCTAAACTACTCCCCGGCCTCGACGTCATTTGGGAACGAGGACGTGTGTTGTACCAGCCTTGCGAGCGGCCGCCTTGGCCCACCTATTCACCATGCCTTCCGGCGCCCAGTGATGCGCCTCCATCGCTGCTGTACAATGAGGTTAACAGCGGAACCCACCCGCCTGCATCATCCCCCAACTGTAACAATGCCAATTTTAACGAGCGGGTCCGAAAATAAAAAGTCAAGTAGCCAGCAATCATGGGTAACAAATTATTCGACATGCTTGTACAGAGAGACCAACATCGGGGACCTACCAGCTAGACCATGCACGGCTGTATGGAGCAACATTAACAAGGTCAAAATAGCGGGCATGACTGAAAAAAAAGTCAAACTGGGCACATGTTTCTTGTTCAGAGATGCTGGCATCGGGTACCCAGTAGTCATACCATGCACGATTGCATGGAGCAACGTTAACAAGCTCAAAACAGCGGGCGTGATAGAAAAAAAGTCCAATAGAGTACAAGTTTCTTGTACAGAGAGGCTGGCATCGGGACCCGGCAGTCAGACCATACACAGCTGCATCAAGCAACGTTAACAAGGTCTAAACAACAGGTGCGATAAAAAAAAGTTTGACAGACAGACACACTCACACACATCGCGGCATCAGAAGTTTTGAAAGACTGCGAGGTATCAATCAGAGTTAAAACGTTCAAGGGACCGAGCATCTATCACGTTTTTTTTTTCTAATCCGTGGCCAAACAAAATAAATGCATTTCCATCTACCACGATAAAATGACCAAAGTCGTGTGACCATTTCATCACCGATGGCTACTTTTTTTTGGCCCACTAAAAAATAAGGGTGGGCATAGCCCATTACGGGTTTGCTTCGGGCGGCGAGAGGCAGTAGTGCCGCTTAGAGCGATGTATAGGATTTACGTTCACTTGTCTCGATCTTTTACGATCGGCAATCAATATATAGACACGAATCATATAGAATTATAAACATAATATAGATACGAATCACATAAATTTATAGGTAAAAAGATATGAACAGGAATTAGAGGAAAGAATAAGTAACAAAATATGAATAAATAGGAATTTGTATCGATCTTTTCCGATCGTCAATCGATATATAGAACCGAATCATAGAGAATTATAAGTAAAGAAATATATACACGAATCAGATAAAATTGATAAATGAAGAATGTAAATAGAAATCTGAGAGGAGTAAGTATAAAAAATATAAATAAACTGGAATAAAAAAAGAAAGAAAGGATAAAAAAATGACGGTCCTACTTCTCCCCACTTGTAATTGGGCTAGGGGCCGACACGGCCGGGCCCGGAAGCCTGCTCCCCTCATGTAATTGGGCTAGGGGCCGACACGACCGAAGCCTACTCCCCTCATGTAATTGGGCTGTGGGCCGACACGACCGGGCCAGCAGTGACTGTCAATTGCCCCCTCAGCATCTGGGTTACAAGTGGGCTATTCTACGCAGGCCTAGAATAGGTTTCCCCTCAAGTTAGGGTTTAGGTTTCCTCTCGGCGGCGGCGATCTGCGATCGCCTCCCCCGTAGAGAACTCGACTCCCCCACCCTCCTTCCACGACGCCTTCGACGGGGGGGAGGGGGGGGGGGCTCTCCCAGGCGGCGAGGACGACCGGGGGGGGGGGGACTGGGGCTGTACCGCTCGCGGAAAACAGATCTCGGGCGAGAGATCCAATGAATAGCGTGTCTTCAAGCATGGGCCAGTCGGCGGCCGAGCTGGAGGCGATGATGGCTGAATTGGGCCTGAAAGAGGATGATCTTCAGGATGTGGTAGTAGAAGATGATGAGCTACCTGATGAAGCAACACGCTGGATGGCCGTTGCCCGCGTGCACACACCAAAACCGTACAGCCAGTATTGGTTCTACAGAACCATGAGGGCAGCCTGGGATCTAGCGCAGGAGGTAAAGATCAGGCCACTGGAAGAAAATTTGTATACGCTGCAATTCTCATGCCTAGGTGACTGGGAGAGAGTTATGGAAGAAGGGCCCTGGAACTTCAAGGGGAAGGCAGTGGTTCTGGCTCATTACGACGGATTTACAAGACCTTCCTCCATAGAATTGAAGAAGATAGATATATGGATGCAAATCCATGACTTTCCAGATGGCTTCTTCTCAAAGGTCAAGGCACTGTCAGCAACAGTTGGTGAGTTCATCTATGCGGAGCCCAAATCACAAGATTTTGAGGGGAACTTTGTTCGGGTCCGGGTAAGGATTGAGTGACAAAACCTCTGAGGAACGCTGTGTCTCTGGTGGTGAAACAGAAGCGAGAGATCTTTAGGGTCAAGTATGAGAGTACCAGATTGGTGTGCCGTGTGCGGCAACCTCGGGCACCTGTTTAAGGAATGTGGGGATGGAGTTCACCCCCCAAAGACACATGTTTTCAAGGACCTGCGAGCTGAATGGTTTAGAGGACCTGGGAGAGGACCGGGTGAAGGCAAGGGGGCGAACAGAGGCAGAGGCCGTGTCCGCTCCGGGCGAGGTCCGGGCCGAGGTGGATCACAGCGTAACCAGCAAGATAACTCTGAGGATCTTTACCAGGAGAGGTACCATTGGAGTTAGCAGACGGAAATGACAGACATGATCGTTGACGCAAGAGGGGAAGCAGATGGGAATAGGAAGAGGGGGCCCGGTCGTGGTACTGAGCCACCAACGCCAGTCCCGGATGTTACTCATATGATGTCAGGTACAGAGGATGATCTCCTTGCAATTGTTGCTAGACCGGTGGCCCAGAGCCCTTCCAAGCATGAACCCAAGAGGAACAAGCTGACACCTCAAGGGCAGGAGAGATCGAATGTGATGACAGTGGTTACAAACATAAACAATGATGCGCATTTGGCGGGCCTCCCCGGGGGGTCGCGCCACGCGCAATGAGTCTCCTGGTGTGGAACTGTCGTGGGGCTGGCAAACCCGCGACAGTTCAAGAGCTTCGTAATATGACGAAGCAATTTGCCCCCTCTATAGTATGTATTTTAGAGACTCAAATAGAGGGATCCCGAGTGGAGAGTTTAGCTAATACGCTAGGTTTCAATAAATGCTATGCTGTAAGCAGTTCTGGTAGGTGTGGAGGTCTTGGTATATTTTGGAACGATATAATAAAAGTTGAAGTTATTGGTTATTCTGAGTATCATATCGATGTGATAGTGGATGATTTTGGTGACACAAAGAGCAGAGTGACATTTGTGTATGGTGAAGCGCAGGTGCCAGAAAGATATAAGACATGGGATATGCTCACCGGAATTGCAGCGCGGAGCATCCTTCCATGGGCAGTGATTGGTGACTTCAATGAAGTTTTGCATGCACATGAACACGACGGGGTTGGTCAACGCAGCCAGGCCCAGATGGATGCTTTCAGAGATGCGATTGATACATGCGGCCTTGTGGACATTGGGTATACTGGAAATAGCTGGACCTTTGAAAAAAAGGTAACCGGTGGCACGTTTACGAGAGTCCGTTTGGATAGGTGCGTCGCAACGCCGGATTGGATGTTGGCATTCCCTCAGGCAGAGTTGGAACACAAGGTAGCAGCTTCATCGGATCATGCACCTTTGCTCTTGCGACTTGACCATGTGCATGCATGCAGGAAGGGGCCCAAGCCCTTTAAATACGAACTCGCATGGGAACGCCACCCGGACCTGGTCGGGGTTGTGGAGACAGGCTGGAAAGATAAACCAGTCGAGAGTGTGGCGGGAATCCAAGGCAAGCTATCGCTGCTGTCGGGCGATTTGTCTGCATGGGAACGCAATCATTTCGGCAGTGTCAAACGGGAGATCAGCGAACTGAAAAAGCAGCCGGATATTTTACTTTCAGATCCGAGCAGATATGCCCCAACGCACTTGGAAACAAAGATAACTGACAGGCTGGTTGAATTATATCACCGAGAGGAAATTTTATGGCGTCAAAGAGCAAGGTTAGATTGGCTGGTACACGGTGATAAAAACACTTATTTCTTTCATCTCCGGGCGAGTAGGAGGCGCAGGAAAAACCAGATAAAATCCCTTCAACTTCCAGATGGCAGAATAACGCATGATAAGCGGGAGTTGGAAGAGGCCGCTACTGCCTTCTATGACAACCTGTACAGCTCAGAGGGGGTGCAGAATATGGACCATGTCCTGGATACGGTCCCGCGCAAGGTAACTAACGAGATGAACGAAACACTAAATGCTCCGTACACCCAGGAGGAAGTGAAGAGGGCCCTTTTCCAGATGTTTCCGTTAAAGGCACCGGGCCCGGACGGTTTCCCGGCACACTTCTTTCAGCGGCAATGGGAAATCTGTGGAGAAGAAGTAACGAAGGCAGTGATATTAATAGTGGAAGGAAAGGAATCGGCAGAGTGCATTAATGACACCCTTTTGGTCCTAATCCCAAAGGTAAAGAACCCGACACTTGTGTCACAGTTTCGGCCAATAAGTCTGTGTAATGTTCTCTACAAAATTGCATCCAAGGTCATATCCAACCGTCTGAAGGTAACCTTACCAGATATCATATCAGAGGAACAGTCTGCCTTTGTCCCTGGCAGGTTGATTACTGACAACATTATCACAGCATATGAATGTCTGCACTTTATGAAGAGGAATAGAGCTAAGAAAAATCAACATGGTGCCTTGAAGTTGGATATGATGAAGGCTTATGACCGAGTCGAGTGGTCTTATCTGCAATCCATCATGCTGAAATTGGGCTTCTCGGCAAGGTGGGTAGATATTGTAATGGGGATGATCACATCTGTCAGTTTTTCTGTGATGTTCAATGGGAAGAGGCTTCAACCGTTCAAATCCACCCGTGGCATCCGACAAGGGGACCCAATCTCTCCTTACTTGTTTTTGTTGGCAGCAGAGGGCCTTTCGTGCCTGATTAAATCAAGACAACAGTCATCAAACCTTGGTGGGATACAAGTGGCTTCTTCTGCGCCACCCGTTAACCACTTACTCTTCGGAGATGACAGCCTGCTGTTCTTCAAAGCAAATGTAGAGGGAGCATCGGAGGTGCACCAACTGTTGGATACTTACTGTCAAGCAACGGGGCAAAGAATTAATTTTGAAAAATCGTCAATATTCTTTAGCAAAGGGGTCGCGGAAAGTGTTCGAGCAGAAATAAAAGGGCAATTGCATGTGCCCAATAAGACACTTAATGAGAAATATCTTGGAATGCCATCGGATGTGGGCTCATCTCGGAATGGGGCATTCAAATATCTCAAGGACCGTCTGTGGAATAAAATCCAAGGGTGGATCGAGAAAACAATGTCCACGGCGGGGAAAGAAGTTCTGGTCAAGTCTGTTGCGTAGGCCGTCCCAGTTTTCTCAATGTCGTGTTTCAAGCTGCTGAGGGGGCTATGTGAACACTTGAACATGCTAGTCCGCAAATTCTGGTGGGGGAGTAGAGATGGCAAGCGTAAGCCAAATTGGGTTTCCTGGAAGGATATGACCCAACCCAAAGACATGGGAGGACTGGGATTTAAGGATTTTGAGTTGTTTAACTTAGCCTTGCTCGCTAGACAGGCATGGCGAATTTTGCAAAATCCAGACTCATTGAGCTCACGAATTCTGAAAGGAATTTACTTCCCAAATACAACATTCTTGAAGCCAACATCGGTAGCCATCCGAGCCAAATCTGGAGGGCAATTGTTGAAGGGAGAGATATATTAAAACAAGGTTTGATTAGAAGGATAGGTAATGGTGCAAGTACTAATATCTGGAACGATAATTGGATCCCAAGAGAGGAATTTATGAGACCTTATGGAAGTAGATTGGCAAACCCCCCGGCAAATGTTTCTGAACTAATTGATAGCACGGCGGCGTGCTGGAACATCCAGCGGATCAGAGAAGTCCTCCTGCCTATAGATATTCCTCATGTTCTTAGCATCCCTTTATGCACTATGAATCTCTTAGATTGCTGGTGCTGGAACTTTGAGAAGAATGGCGTCTTATCTGTACGCTCTGCGTATAATATGCTGGTAGCAACAAAGCAAAGAAGAGAAGCTTGGTTAGAAGGAACAACAGGGACTTTGAATATACATCAAGAAAAGAGCTCTTGGAAATCAATATGGCATGTCAGCGTTCCTGCAAAAATAAGGATGTTCCTCTGGAGACTTGCCAGGCACTCATTGTTGGAAATATGCCCTAGAGGCAATAATAAAAGTATTATTATTATATTTCCTTGTTCATGATAATTGTCTTTATTCATGCTATAGTTGTGTTATCCGGAAATCGTAATACATGTGTGAATAATAGACACCAACATGTCCCTAGTAAGCCTCTAGTTGACTAGCTCGTTGATCAACAGATAGTCATGGTTTCCTGACTATGGACATTGGATGTCATTGATAACGAGATCACATCATTAGGAGAATGATGTGATGGACAAGACCCAATCCTAAACATAGCATAAGATCGTATAGTTCGTTTGCTAGAGTTTTTCCAATGTCAAGTATCTTTTCCTTAGACCATGAGATCGTGCAACTCCCGGATACCGTAGGAGTGCTTTGGGTATACCAAACGTCACAACGTAACTGGGTGACTATAAAGGTAGACTACGGGTATCTCCGAAAGTGTCTGTTGGGTTGACACGGATCAAGACTGGGATTTGTCACTCTGTATGACGGAGAGGTATCACTGGGCCCACTCGGTAATGCATCATCATTATGAGCTCAAAGTGACCAAGTGTCTGGTCACGGGATCATGCATTACAGTACGAGTAAAGTGACTTGCCGGTAACGAGATTGAACGAGGTATTGGGATACCGACGATCGAATCTCGGGCAAGTAACATATCGATTGACAAAGGGAATTGTATACGGGGTTGCTTGAATCCTCGACATCGTGGTTCATCCGATGAAATCATCGTGGAGCATGTGGGAGCCAACATGGGTATCCAGATCTCGCTGTTGGTTATTGACCGAAAAGTCATCTCGGTCATGTCTGCATGTCTCCCGAACCCGTAGGGTCTACACACTTAAGGTTCGGTGATGCTAGGGTTGTAGGGATATGTATATGCAGTAACCCGAATGTTGTTCGGAGTCCCGGATGAGATCCCAGACGTCACGAGGAGTTCCGGAATGGTCCGGAGGTAAAGAATTATATATAGGAAGTGCTATTTCGGCCATCGGGACAAGTTTCGGGGTTATCGGTATTGTACCGGGACCACCGGAAGGGTCCCGGGGGTCCACCGGGTGGGGCCACCTGCCCCGGGGAGCCACATGGGCTGTAGGGGGTGCGCCTTGGCCTACATGGGCCAAGGGCACCAGCCCCAAGAGGCCCATGCGCCTAGGGTTCACAAAAGGGAAGAGTCCCACTAGTGGAAGGCACCTCCTAGGTGCCTTGGGGGGGGGGGGGGGGGGAGGGAAACCTCCTTGGCCGCCGCCCCCCTAGGAGATTGGATCTCCTAGGCCGGCGCCCCCCCCTTGGCCCTCCTATATATAGTGGGGAAGGAGGGCTTTTCATCCACGCCTTTGGTTGCCTCCTTCTCCCTCTCCAACACCTCCTCCTCCTCCATAGTGCTTGGCGAAGCCCTGACGGAGTACTGCAGCTCCACCATCACCACGCCGTCGTGTTGCTGCTGGAGCCATCTTCCTCAACCTCTCCTTCCCTCTTGCTGGATCAAGAAGAAGGAGACGTTACGCTGACCATACGTGTGTTGAACGCGGAGGTGCCGTCCGTTCGGTGCTAGGATCTCCGGTGATTTGGATCACGTCGTGTTCGACTACCTCATCCCCGTTCTTTGAACGCTTCCGCCCGCGATCTACAAAGCTATGTAGATGCATCCGATCACTCGTTGCTAGATGAACTCATAGATGGATCTTGGTGAAACCGTAGGAAAATTTTTGTTTTCTGCAACGTTCCCCAACAGTGGCATCATGAGCTAGGTCTATGCGTAGTTCTTCTTGCGCGAGTAGAACACAATTTGTTGTGGGCGTAGATGTTGTCAACTTTCTTGCCGCTACTAGTCTTATCTTGCTTCAACGGTATTGTGGGATGAAGCGGCCCGGACCAACCTTACACGTACGCTTACGTGAGACCGGTTCCACCGACTAACATGCACTAGTTGCATAAGGTGGCTGGCGGGTGTCTGTCTCTCCTATTTTAGTTGGAGCGGATTCGATGAAAAGGGTCCTTATGAAGGGTAAATAGAAGTTGACAAATCACGTTGTGGTTTTCACGTAGGTAAGAAAACGTTCTTGCTAGAACCCTACTTCAGCCACGTAAAACTTGCAACAACAATTAGAGGACGTCTAACTTGTTTTTGCAGCAAGTGCTTTGTGATATGATATGGCCAAAGTTGTGATGAATGATGAATGATATATATGTGATGTATGAGATGTTCATGCTATTGTAATAGGAATCACGACTTGCATGTCGATGAGTATGACAACCGGCAGGAGCCATAGGAGTTGTCTATATTTTTTGTATGACCTGCGTGTCATTGAGAAACGCCATGTAAATTACTTTACTTTATTGCTAAACGCGTTAGCCATAGTAGTAGAAGTAATAGTTGGCGAGCAACTTCATGGAGACACGATGATGGGGATCATGATGATGGAGATCATGGTGTCAAGCCGGTGACAAGATGATCATGGAGCCCCAAGATGGAGATCAAAGGAGCTATGTGATATTGGCCATATCATGTCACTATTATTTGATTGCATTTGATGTTTATCATGTTTTGCATCTTGTTTACTTAGAACGACGGTAGTAAATAAGATGATCCCTCATAATAATTTCAAGAAAGTGTTCCCCCTAACTGTGCACCGTTGCGACAGTTCGTTGTTTCAATGCACCACGTGATGATCGGGTGTTTGATTCAAACGTTCACATACAACGGGTGTAAGACAGATTTACACATGCAAACACTTAGGTTGACTTGACGAGCCTAGCATGTGTATAGACATGGCCTCGGAACACAGAAGACCGAAAGGTCGAGCATGAGTCGTATAGAAGATACGATCAACATGAAGATGTTCACCGACGTTGACTAGTCCATCTCACGTGATGATCGGACACGGCCTAGTTGACTCGGATCATGTTATACTTAGATGACTAGAAGAGGGATGTCTATCTAAGTGGGAGTTCATTGAATAATTTGATTAGATGAACTTAATTATCATGAACTTAGTCTAAAATCTTTACAATATGTCTTGTAGATCAAATGGCCAACGTAGTCCTCAACTTCAATGCGTTCCTAGAGAAAACCAAGCTGAAAGACGATGGTAGAAACTATACGGACTGGGTCCGGAACCTGAGGATCATCCTCATAGCTGCCAAGAAAGATTATGTCCTACAAGCACCGCTGGGTGACGCACCTGTTCTCCCTGCAGAACAAGACGTTATGAACGCTTGGCAGGCACGTACCGATGACTACTCCCTCGTTCAGTGCGGCATGCTTTACAGCCTAGAGCCGGGGCTCCAAAAGCGTTTTGAGAGACATGGAGCATATGAGATGTTCGAAGAGCTGAAAATGGTTTTCCAAGCTCATGCCCGGGTCGAGAGATATGAAGTCTCCGACAAATTCTTCAGCTGTAAGATGGAGGAAAATAGTTATGTCAGTGAGCACATACTCACTATGTCTGGGTTACATAACTGCTTGACTCAGCTGGGAGTTAATCTCCCGGATGATGCGGTCATTGACAGAATCCTCCAGTCGCTTCCACCGAGCTACAAGAGCTTTGTGATGAACTTCAATATGCAGGGGATGGAAAAGACCATTCCTGAAGTATTTGCTATGCTGAAATCAGCAGAGGTAGAAGTCAAGAAGGAACATCAAGTGTTGATGGTCAATAAAACCACTAAGTTCAAGAAGGGCAAAGGTAAAAAGAACTTCAAGAAGGAGGGCAAGGGAGTTGCCGCGCCCGGCAAGCAAGCTGCCGGGAAGAAGCCAAAGAATGGACCCAAGCCCGAGACTGAGTGCTTTTATTGCAAGGGAAGTGGTCACTGGAAGCGGAACTGCCCCAAATACTTAGCGGACAAGAAGGCCGGCAAAACAAAAGGTATATATGATATACATGTAATTGATGTGTACCTTACTAGTACCCGTAGTAGCTCCTGGGTATTTGATACCGGTGCAGTTGCTCACATTTGTAACTCAAAGCAGGGGCTGCGGAATAAGCGGAGACTGGCAAAGGACGAGGTGACAATGCGCGTCGGGAATGGTTCCAAGGTCAATGTGATCGCCGTCGGCACGCTATCTCTACATTTACCTTCAGGATTAGTTTTAAACCTTAATAATTGTTATTTAGTGCTAGCTTTGAGCATGAACATTGTATCGGGATCTCGTTTAATTCGAGACGGCTACTCATTTAAATCCGAGAATAATGGTTGTTCTATTTATATGAGAGATATGTTTTATGGTCATGCTCCTATGGTGAATGGTTTATTCTTAATGAATCTCGAGCGTAATGCTACACATATTCATAGTGTGAGTACCAAAAGATGTAAAGTTGATAATGATAGTCCCACATACTTGTGGCACTGCCGCCTTGGTCACATAGGTGTCAAACGCATGAAGAAGCTCCATGCAGATGGACTTTTAGAGTCTCTTGATTACGAATCATTTGACACGTGCGAACCATGCCTCATGGGTAAGATGACCAAGACTCCGTTCTCAGGAACAATGGAGCGAGCAACCAACTTATTGAAAATCATACATACTGATGTGTGCGGTCCAATGAGTATTGAGGCTCGCGGTGGCTATCGTTATGTTCTCACCCTCACTGATGATTTAAGTAGATATGGGTATATCTACTTAATGAAACACAAGTCTGAAACCTTTGAAAAGTTCAAGGAATTTCAGAGTGAGGTTGAGAATCAACGTGACAGGAAAATCAAGTTTCTACGATCAGATCGTGGAGGCGAATACTTGAGTCACGAATTTGGCACACACTTAAGAAAATGTGGAATAGTTTCACAACTCACGCCGCCTGGAACACCTCAGCGTAATGGTGTGTCCGAACGTCGTTATCGCACTCTATTAGATATGGTACGATCTATGATGTCTCTTGCCGATTTACCGTTATCTTTTTGGGGCTATGCTTTAGAGACTGCCGCATTCACTTTAAATAGGGCTCCGTCGAAATCCGTTGAGACGACACCATTTGAATTATGGTTTGGGAAGAAACCTAAGCTGTCGTTTCTGAAAGTTTGGGGATGCGATGCTTATGTCAAGAAACTTCAACCTGAAAAGCTCGAACCCAAGTCGGAAAAATGCGTCTTCATAGGATACCCTAAAGAAACTGTTGGGTATACCTTCTACCTTAGATCCGAAGGCAAGATCTTTGTTGCCAAGAATGGATTCTTTCTAGAGAAAGAGTTTCTCTCGAAAGAAGTAAGTGGGAGGAAAGTAGAACTTGATGAAGTGTTACCTCTTGAACCGGAAAATGGCACAACTCAAGAAAATGTTCCTGAGGTGCCTGCACCAACTAGAGAGGAAGTTATTGATGATGATCAAGATACTTCTGATCAACCTCCTACTGAAATTCGAAGGTCCACAAGGACACGTTCCGCACCAGAGTGGTACGGCAACCCTGTCTTGGAAATCATGTTGTTAGACAACGGTGAACCTTCGAACTATGAAGAAGCGATGGCGGGCCCGGATTCCGACAAATGGCTAGAAGCCATGAAATCCGAGATAGGATCCATGTATGAAAATGAAGTATGGACTTTGACCGACTTGCCCGTTGAACGGCGAGCCACAGAAAATAAATGGATCTTTAAGAAGAAGACAGACGCGGATGGTAATGTGACCATCTATAAAGCTCGGCTTGTCGCTAAGGGTTATCGACAAGTTCAAGGGGTTGACTACGATGAGACTTTCTCACCGGTAGCGAAGCTAAAGTCCATCTGAATCATGTTAGCAATTGCCGCATTCTACGATTATGAGATATGGCAAATGGACGTCAAAACGGCATTCCTTAATGGTTTCCTTAAGGAAGAATTGTATATGATGCAGCCGGAAGGTTTTGTCGATCCTAAGAATGCTGACAAGGTGTGCAAGCTCCAACGCTCGATTTATGGGCTAGTGCAAGCATCTCGGAGTTGGAATATTCGCTTTGATGAGATGATCAAAGCGTTTGGGTTTACGCAGACTTATGGAGAAGCCTGCGTTTACAAGAAAGTGAGTGGGAGCTCTGTAGCATTTCTCATATTATATGTAGATGACATACTTTTGATGGGAAATGATATAGAACTCTTGGACAGCATCAAGGCCTACTTGAATAAGAGTTTTTCAATGAAGGACCTTGGTGAAGCTGCTTATATATTAGGCATCAAGATCTATAGAGATAGATCAAGACGCCTCATAGGTCTTTCACAAAGCACATACCTTGATAAGATATTGAAGAAGTTCAATATGGATCAGTCTAAGAAGGGGTTCTTGCCTATGTTGCAAGGTGTGAAATTGAGCTCGGCTCAATGTCCGACCACGGCAGAAGATACAGAAGAGATGAGTGTCATCCCCTATGCCTCAGCCATAGGTTCTATTATGTATGCCATGCTGTGCACCAGGCCTGATGTAAACCTTGCCGTAAGTTTGGTAGGAAGGTACCAAAGTAATCCCGGCAAGGAACACTGGACAGCGGTCAAGAATATCCTGAAGTACCTGAAAAGGACTAAGGAAATGTTTCTCGTTTATGGAGGTGACGAAGAGCTCGTCGTAAAAGGTTACGTCGACGCTAGCTTCGACACAGATCTGGATGACTCTAAGTCACAAACCGGATACGTGTATATTTTGAATGGTGGGGCAGTAAGCTGGTGCAGTTGCAAGCAGAGCGTCGTGGCGGGATCTACATGTGAAGCGGAGTACATGGCAGCCTCAGAGGCAGCGCATGAAGCAATTTGGGTGAAGGAGTTCATCACCGACCTAGGAGTCATACCCAATGCGTCGGGGCCGATCAAGCTCTTCTGTGACAACACTGGAGCTATTGCTCTTGCCAAGGAGCCCAGGTTCACAAGAAGACAAGGCACATCAAGCGTCGCTTCAACTCCATTCGTGAAAATGTTCAAGATGGAGACATAGAGATTTGTAAAGTACATACGGACCTGAATGTAGCGGATCCGTTGACTAAACCTCTCCCTAGAGCAAAACATGATCAACACCAGAATTTCATGGGTGTTCGATTCATCACAATGTAACTAGATTATTGACTCTAGTGCAAGTGGAGACTGTTGGAAATATGCCCTAGAGGCAATAATAAAAGCATTATTATTATATTTCCTTGTTCATGATAATTGTCTTTATTCATGCTATAATTGTGTTATCTGGAAATCGTAATACATGTGTGAATAATAGACACCAACATGTCCCTAGTAAGCCTCTAGTTGACTAGCTCGTTGATCAACAGATAGTCATGGTTTCCTGACTATGAACATTGGATGTCATTGATAACGAGATCACATCATTAGGAGAATGATGTGATGGACAAGACCCAATCCTAAACATAGCATAAGATCGTATAGTTCGTTTGCTAGAGTTTTTCCAATGTCAAGTATCTTTTCCTTAGACCATGAGATCGTGTAACTCCCGGATACCGTAGGAGTGCTTTGGGTATACCAAACGTCACAACGTAACTGGGTGACTATAAAGGTAGACTACGGGTATCTCCAAAAGTGTCTGTTGGGTTGACACGGATCAAGACTGGGATTTGTCACTCTGTATGACGGAGAGGTATCACTGGGCCCACTCGGTAATGCATCATCATTATGAGCTCAAAGTGACCAAGTGTCTGGTCACGGGATCATGCATTACAGTACGAGTAAAGTGACTTGCCGGTAACGAGATTGAACGAGGTATTGGGATACCGACGATCGAATCTCGGGCAAGTAACATATCGATTGACAAAGGGAATTGTATACGGGGTTGCTTGAATCCTCGACATCGTGGTTCATCCGATGAGATCATTGTGGAGCATGTGGGAGCCAACATGGGTATCCAGATCCCGCTGTTGGTTATTGACCGGAAAGTCATCTCGGTCATGTCTGCATGTCTCCCGAACCCGTAGGGTCTACACACTTAAGGTTCGGTGACGCTAGGGTTGTAGGGATATGTATATGCAGTAACCCGAATGTTGTTCGGAGTCCCGGATGAGATCTCGGACGTCATGAGGAGTTCCGGAATGGTCCGGAGGTAAAGAATTATATATAGGAAGTGCTATTTCGGCCATCGGGACAAGTTTCGGGGTTATCGGTATTGTACCGGGACCACCGGAAGGGTCCCGGGGGTCCACCGGGTGGGGCCACCTGCCCCGGGGAGCCACGTGGGCTGTAGGGGGTGCGCCTTGGCCTACATGGGCCAAGGGCACCAGCCCCAAGAGGCCTATGCGCCTAGGGTTCACAAAAGGGAAGAGTCCCACTAGTGGAAGGCACCTCCTAGGTGCCTTGGGGGGGGAGGGAAACCTCCCTTGGCCGCCGCCCCCCTAGGAGATTGGATCTCCTAGGCCGGCGCCCTCCCCCCTTGGCCCTCCTATATATAGTGGGGAAGGAGGGCTTTTCATCCACGCCTTTGGTTGCCTCCTTCTCCCTCTCCAACACCTCCTCCTCCTCCATAGTGCTTGGCGAAGCCCTGACGGAGTACTGCAGCTCCACCATCACCACGCCGTCGTGTTGCTACTGGAGCCATCTTCCTCAACCTCTCCTTCCCTCTTGCTGGATCAAGAAGAAGGAGACGTTACGCTGACCGTACGTGTGTTGAACGCTGAGGTGCCGTCCGTTCGGTGCTAGGATCTCCGGTGATTTGGATCACGTCGTGTTCGACTACCTCATCCCCGTTCTTTGAATGCTTCCGCTCGCGATCTACAAAGGTATGTAGATGCATCCGATCACTCGTTGCTAGATGAACTCATAGATGGATCTTTGTGAAACCGTAGGAAATTTTTTGTTTTCTGCAACGTTCCCCAACACTCATTACCCACGGAAGATGTCAGAGAACACCGAAACATGGCAACTTCAAGCTCATGTGGTTTGTGCGGTGCACAAGATTCTTGGAGGCACTCGCTTCTTGACTGCTCTATGTCTAGATGCATATGGGCACTCGCGGATGCGGAACTAGCGGATCAACTGAGGGAATCAGGCGAGTTGAGCGCCAAACAGTGGCTTTTTTCATTAACACGATCATTACCGCATGAAGTCTTTGTAAAACTGGCAGTAACACTTTGGGCAACGTGGACAGCAAGGAGAAAGGCAATTCACGAAGGCATCTTCCAGAGTCCTCATGCAACACACGCATTCATCAACCGCTACCTGGTTGATCTGGAAATAGTCAAGGAAAACAACCATGCAACGCCAGTATATGCGACAACCAGAACAGCAGTAAGGGGCAATGTAAGGCCAAAGGCTCCGCCGGCAGGTTTTGTCAAAATCCACGTCGATGCGGGGGTATCTAAACGCCATGGGAGAGGTGCGGCAGTGGCTGTATGCCATGATGACCGGGGAAACTATATGGGGAGCTCAGCACTGGTGGTTGAAGGAATGCATGATGGGCGATTCTTGAATGTTTGGCATGCAGAGAAGCTTTAGCACTAGCTGAGGATTTATCAGTTCATAATCTGATAGTGGCGTCTGATGCAAGACAAGTGGTCAAAGATATATCCAGCAACAGTATGGGTCTTTATGGCATGGTGATCTCAGAAATCAAGTCTAAAATCTCGAGTTTTAATTGTCAGTTAGTTTTTGAAGGGCGCCGTTCGAACGGAGATGCTCATAGTTTAGCTAAATTTTCGCTTTCCTTAACTAAGGGGCGCCACTTGTGGCTTATTAATCCCCATAATCTCTACTCCTAATGGAGCAGTTGGTAGTCTCGCTTCCAGGTTTTTTTTCGTCTCACCACTTTCGTCCGGTTTTTTTCGTAGGTTAACCGTCGTAGATTTTTTTCATCGCCACCCCACTTCATCGGTTTATTTTCACTTCACCCTCTCACACAATGAAAAAAACTGAACGGATCAGAACTTTCCATACTGACGCAAATTATTTAGTAATGTCTTTATGGAAAAGAATCAATCACAATCAATCTCTAAAGATCAAATCTAAATTAATTAATCTTCATAACGTTTGTTTCCTTCCGAATCACGTCCATAACTTTCCTTCCTTGTTTGGGCAGAAACTGTTTGGTAGCAGAGATTAGGAAGCTTCTTATGAGTGTAGTAATAGGAAGTATTCTTTTTCTTGATGATTCGTTTTCATACTGACGCAAATTATTTAGTAATGTCTTTATTTAAAAGAATCAATCACAATCAATCTCTAAAGATCAAATCTAAATTAATTAATCTTCATAACGTTTGTTTCCTTCCGAATCACGTCCATAACTTTCCTTCCTTATTTGGGCAGAAACTGTTTGGTAGCAGAGATTAGGAAGCTTCCTATGAGTGTAGTAATAGGAAGTATTCTTTTTCTTGATGATTTGTTTCCATGCATGATGATAGTAAATTAGGCCAACATTCACCACTATTTATCAACGTCATCAATCATATCCATTCCTACCAGTTCTAAGGGAATCTGCTCGCTATGTCTTTTTTAAGGGGATCCGCTCGCTAAGTCGTCGTCGCACGTTATTTTCACAAGCAATTCCCCTAAAAAAGGCGTGGGTATTGGTAGTTGAACGCCCGCTAGGTTTTCCGCCTGTCCCATCCTCGCGTTGTGCCGCCGCCACCCGCCGAATTTCCAGCCGCCCGAGCCCGTTAACTTCGCCAGCCATCGGGTCGACTGCCCCCGCCCCAAACCGCCATCCCCGAGCACTAGCTGTCGCCGCGTTGCCGCCCCAAGCTCCACGCCACCGGGAACGAATCAAGCACCGTCCCGACACCGCCGTCGCCGGCCCAGCACCTCCAGCCTTGCATGGACAGCTTCAATGTGCAGTCTCCCTTGCTGCCTCACCTTCTGCCAGCGCATGCAGCGGCGGGGTTGGACGCGTGCGTGCTTGCTAGCTTGCTCTCCGTGCGTACGTACTTGCTCTGCGTGCGTCGCACCGGCCAATGCGCATGATGCGTGTGTGCCTGCTTTTCTGTATGTGTATGCCAGCGTGATGCGTGTGTGCGTTGCTGTGTGTGTATGATATAGATGGCCCGAGTGTGTGCATGTTGTGCTCTGCTCTCTGCTGATCTATGTGTTGGTGCTCTTGCTATATGTTCATGCCATACAAATGAAATTTCTGTTAATCTTCTGACATGTTGAGTTGGTTCTCTCTGTCTTCTGAGGGGGTGAATGCAAAGCAGTCTATTAAGCCAGACACTATTGCTGAGCTAAATTGACAAAAAAATGTTGGTAGCCATAGTTGTAGTTTAAGTAGTAGCGAGTTGTCTGATATGTATAAAGAGCCCGTTACAACTGAGCCCGTTGCTAAATTGACAAAAAAGGTCGTCAGTGTCACTTGATATGTATGAAAATATTAAATGTATTATTAACATGATTAATATTGAACTCTTAAAGTTAATGTGGCCCACGCACGGGCGTTCTTCTAGTCCCCTAAAAAAAAAATCTGGGTTACAAGTTCGCGCCACCGAACTCGGCGAGCGCTCTGCGAAGCTTCGATTTAATAAACTGGTCGTAATGCTTGTAATGTTCCGAGGTGGGACTATCCCAACTCTCTTACAGGAACAGACTTGTACATGCAGTATTTATTTTTTTAAACCAGTGTCTTGCATTTGCATCTTGTTGGTTGCCACGTGCGTGTCTGTGAGTGCAGCTCCGTGTACTTTGCTTGGGCGAGGGGGGTCCCCATGCATTGCCTGCCAGAGCATTTCCACGTACGGCATTGGGTTCAGAGTTCAGACCGTCGGTAAATGCTTTGTTCTTAAGTTATCTACACCGTGTATGATGCCAAATTCACCAAGCTGCTCCATATGGGTCTTTTCTTTTTTACGGAATTATCAAAGTTTGCAGGAAGTACAAAACATCTCAAACATAATAAAAATTACATTAAGATTTCGAGAGCGCCGAACGACCACTACCGTCGCCAAAACGAGACACTGACACGTCGCTGTCGCCGCTCCCATACCGAAGCCGATTTTATCTTGACGATAAAGGTCTGGAAATCTTCGTGCACGTGCCCCTAAGGACCAACACCTTGAAGCCACAGTTGTCGCCATTGAACAAATAGATCTGAAGCAACTGATATGAAATCTCGTCACATAACGAGAAACCCTAACCTTATCGCCTTAAGAAGACGGTAGGAATCTACGTCAGAGCTTCATCGACTACGTGCAGATGAACAAACTTGAGTAGGATCGGTGCCCGAAAGACAAACTCAAAGAAGAAGCGCGGCAATCCGTCCGAGCACCGCACCAACGAAGACTAAAAATCCTAAACTACTAACGCCAACTCTAGCCGATCCCCCATAAAATAGAGGAGTAAACGGCGGAGTAAACTTTTCGGTCGGACCTAGCCGATCCCTAAATATAACTGAGTATAATTTTGTTTATTCCAACTTATACAATCTAGTTTACATTGCAGCTACTCACTCTGCCCCATAATGTAAGATGTTTTTTGTATAAACAAACATCTTACATTATGGGATAGAGGGAGTACATATTAGAACACATATAGAAAGTAAACATAAATAAGAAGGTTCATGAATATCACGAATAAAGTTTATAAACCGAATTATTCAAATTTAAACACACCAAATAGTTCAAATGTAGCAAATAACATGTGAAAGCATAATTAGGAGGTGCTAGAAAGTTACCACTGATGCTTAATAAGATCTTGTTGGAGCTGAGTATGAACTTGTCAGTTCTGGATCCCGCGGTGCGCTGAAAGGAATGTCAGGATCCTATTCTGAAGCACACCACGAAGGCTCTCTCCACATCTTTCCTAGCCGCTTCTTGACATTGGGCAAAGTGAATATTTTTGTTACCTTTTGGAGTGGAATTGTTTTGAGTAATGTGGCCCATGAGGGATAGATGCAATCCGCAAGGTAGTAACACATTGACTAGTTGTGCCCATTGACTGATAGTTGCAAGGAGTAGCATCTCTTGTAATAAGCCTAGAAAACAGTGATGATCTCGACATCACCTTTAGGTCATTGTTTGGGCCAGGCAAACCAAAGAATGAACGTCATATCCAAAGATCCTTTGTTGCAACTGCCTCAATAATAATCATTGGATTGTTGCAGTGGCCTTTGTACTGATCTTTCCACCCTGCAGGACAATTCTTCCAGGTCCAGTGCATACATTCAAGTGATCCAAGCATCCCTGACCATCCTCTTAATTCACTCTCTGCCATTAGCCTTTCGGTGTCTTCCTCATTGGGTGCCCTCAAGTAATTCGGTCCAAAAACATCGATCACTGCTTTAGTGAACCTTCGAACGGCCTTCAAGATTGTGTCTTCACCAATGCGGACATAGTCGTCAATTGCATCGGTCGAACACACATATGCCAAAACTCGAACAACTGCAATGCATTTCATCTGATGGCGTACACTTATCTCTCTGCATGCATTCCTTCTAAGCTTGAATGAATCATCATATTTCTCAACGGCTTTTGCAATGGTGAGAAGAAGACTTATATGCATCTGAAAGCGCCAGCGAAAGTACTTCTCCGGATAGGTTGGATTTGGATGAAAGTAGTCTCTCATGATCTTGACATGGCCCTCCACTTTATCACGGTTGAGTTGTATGCGGCCAAACTACGATCAGGGCCGGCCCTGGGCCATGCCGAGGAGTGCGACAGCCTAGGCCCAGCCTCAGCAGGGGCCCATTTATCTCTAGAAAAACATTCTTGATGTTCATACTGAATCATTGTCCGAAAAGTATCTTGGTTTGCCTTCGGACGTGGGCAGGGCAAAGGAAGGATCATTCAAATACTTAAAAGACCGTATTTGGAAGAAAGTGCAAGGTTGGATGGAGAAGTGTTTATCAGGAGGAGGGAAGGAGGTGCTCATAAAATCTGTGGCTCAATCCATCCCAACATACTCGATGGCCTGTTTTAAGCTTCCTAGGGGGGTTGTGTGAACATATAAACAAGATCATCCGCAAGTTCTGGTGGGGTTGCAAGGACGGACAGAGGAAAACGGCGTGGGTCTCGTGGAGAACGATGACGAAGCCGAAATTCATGGGGGGTTTGTGCTTCAGAGATATGGAGCTATTTAATCTAGCCCTACTAGCGCGGCAACTTTGGAGGTTGCTACATGAGCCTGATTCGCTAAGTGCCCGTGTTCTCAAGGCGAGGTATTTCCCAAATAATCACCTGCTGGAAGCAACGTTGGGACCTGCGCCTTCTCAGGTGTGGCGTTCCCTCTTGGAAGGGAGATGTGCTAGCCCTAGGGCTAATCAAGAGGATTGGGTCGGGACAAGATACTAATATATGGCACGATAACTAGTTGCCGAGGGATTATAACCTGAGGCCGCTTTGTGCTCGATCAATAAACCCTCCATCACTGGTCTCGGATCTAATTATTCCTACCACACAGGTATGGAATAAGCCTATTCTTGCTGAACACTTTATCGCTCCTGATGTCGAGGTGATCCTTAATATTCCCCTCAGCACTCGGGTTCAGGACGAGTTTTGGGCTTGGCACTATGATAAACGGGGAGTGTTTTCTGTTCGGCCAGCTTATAGGATGCTTGCTGCAATCAAATTCCAACGAGAGGATTGGTTGGAACACCGACCAGGGCACTCCAATACCTCAGCGGAGAAAAAGTCGTGGTCTCAACTTTGGAAGGTGAAGGTACCATCAAAGGTGAGGGTTTTTGCGTGGAGGCTAGCACATACATCGATCCCGACTGGCCAAATACGACATGATAGGAACATGGCAGATGATCCATGGTGTTCTATTTGTGGAGCAGATAATGACACTTGGTGTAACACCCTCGATGCGACTATAGCTCCCACGTGTCGAGGCACGACTTAGAGACATAATCGCATTGAAGGCATATGTCGCAACTTAGGCAATCTTCACAACATCCCATGTAATGTAAACAATAAAGGGGACAAAACATAGTTGGCTTACACTCGCCACGTCAATCAAGTACATAAATAACATTACATCATCCAAACACTCATGGCCCGACTATGGCACCAAAATAAAAGATAACCCAACATGCGACAATGGTCCCGTTCACCCCCAACTGGGCACCACTACTGATCATCAGGAAAGGAAACATAGTAACATTGAGAGTCTTCGTCGAACTCCCACTTGAGCTCATACGCGTCTCCTGGAGCGGAATCATCAGGCCCTGCATCTGGTGTAATAGTAATCTATGAGCCACAGGGACTCAGCAATCTCGCACCCTCGCGATCAAGACTATTTAAGCTTATAGGTAAGGCAAGGTAAATATATGTGGAGCTGCAGCAAGCGACTAGCATATATGGTGGCTAACTTATTCGCAAAAGAGAGCGAGAAGAGGAGGCAAAGCGCGAGCGAGAAACTAGAGAGCAACCTGCGCAAACATTACTCCAACACCATGTCCACTTACCGGACTCCGCCGAGAAGAGGCCATCACGGTAACACACTCAGTTGATTTATTTTAATTAAATTAAGGTTCAACTTATCTACAATCGGACATTAACAAATTCCCATCTGCCCATAACCGCGGGCACGGCTTTCGAAAGTTCAAAACCCTGCAGGGGAGTCCCAACTTAGCCCGTGACAAGCTCTCACGGTCAACGAAGGAGTAGACCTCCTCTCAAGACGTTCTGATCAGACTCGGTATCTCGGTTCTTCAAGACACTTCGACAGGTTAAAACAAGACCAGCAACACCGCCCGAATGTGCCGACAAATCCCGATAGGAGCTGCACATATCTCGTTCTCAGGGCACACTCAGATGAGACTAGCTACGAGTAAAACCAACCCTCAAGTTTCCCCGAAGTGGCCCCGCAGGCAGCTCAGTTCGAACCAACACTCAGAGGAGCACTGGCCCGGGGGGGTTAAAATAAGATGACCCTTGGGCTCCGGTAACCCAAGGGAAAAGAGGATAGGTGGCGAATCGTAAAACCAAGGTTGGGCATTGCTGGAAAAGCTTTAATCAAAGCGAACTATCAAGGGGTTCCCATTATAACCCAACCGTGTAAGGAACGCAAAAATCCGGGAACATAACACCGATATGACAGAAACTAGGGCGGCAAGAGTGGAACAAAACACTAGGCGAGAGGCCGAGCCTTCCACCCTTTATCAAGTATATAGATGCATTAAGATAACATAGCAATATAATGATATCACAGCAAGTAAATAAATGTTCCAACAAGGAACGGCCTCCAATCTTCACCTGCAACTAGCAACGCTATAAGAGGGGCTGAGCAAAGCGGTAACATAGCCAATCAACGGTTTCCTAGGACATGGTGGGTTAGAGGTTTGACATGGCAATTTGGGAGGCTTGAAAACAAGTGGTAGGCATCGTAGCAATGGCATAGCAAAAGAGCGAGCAAACTAGCATAGCAAAGATAGTAGTGATTTCGAGGGTATGATCATCTTGCCTGCACAGTTGGCAGAGTTGACTGGATCCTCGAAAACTCAACGGGCTCCTCGTTAGCGAACTCGTCTCCCGGCTGTACCCAAACAAGACAAACAAGCAACAAGGATATAGTCAACCACGTGCAAGACCAAGCAATATGATGAAATGATGATATGCTATGCGGAATGCGATGCGGGATGCAAAATGCAAGATATGACAGGAAATGCATGAACCTGGACTCAACTTGGAAATCCAAGTGTGCCACTGGAAATATGAGATTAAATTGCTTGAAAACGATATAAAGAACGCCGGAATCGGAGTTACGGTTTGGAAATGGCAAGCGATTCAAATATGGCACCATTCTGCGATTTATAGCAAGTAGGCATCTAAATGCAATGAGATGAACACGCTACTGCACCCAAACATGACAACAATATACATGGAAGGGATGCATACAAGATGCTTAACAAAAGTCTAGCACTGAGCTACGGCCAATTCATCCATTAACAGGTTCAAACAAGCATGGCAAAAATGCATATGGCAAACAGATCTCAGACTTAGTGAAATTAACACTTGTCTGGAATTTCAGATCAGGTAGCACTCTTTGGAGCCACAAAACTACATGTTACAGGACCTGAACATGGCAAAGTAAAGCATGGCATGTAGCTACTCAAAGAGCTTAACAAATGTCCCTTAGTGACCTTGAGGCAAAAGGGATTAGAAAATACAATTGCAAGCATGTGAACATAGCAAAAACATAATCGGTTTTCAGACTTAGTGAAAAACTGACACATGCTGAAATATAACTCAAGTAGGCATGTTTACGAGCTCGATGCAATAACTACAGAGAAAGTCATGGCAAGACAAGCATACACGCATAAAGAAGGCACAAAATGCAAGCTAGGCATGGCAAGAATAATAGCATAGCATGCACGGATCAACTACAACATCACCGGCAAAATTGCAAACAAGTTGACAATCTGCCCAGATTCACAAAGTAGCAAAAGTAGAGCTCGATTGACTCAAGCTAGGGTTCTCCATAATTGCAAACAAAGACATGGATGGGTAGAGCACAACAATAATAAAAAAACATCCTTACTAATCATCCTCAAAAGAGGCACGGATCACTAGGAAACAACAAGAACATATGGCATCATGAGCTAAACAGATCAAGGACTTAGTGGAATTGCTAAGTCCCTGAAAACAGAATTAGCAAGTGCACCACTTTGCAAGCTTGCACTAGTAACCACACACATCACAAAAATACATGGGTTGCACCTCTGGAAAGATGACAAAACCCTTAACAAAACACATGTAGAGCATCAGGGCATATCATGCACACATTAATCATGGAAAAAATGACAAAAACCTAAACGGATTAGCAGATCTGACAATCAACTCAAGTAGCCCTCTTCTAACAGCATTTCGGGCATCAATATGAGCACAAATGAAAATGATGCAGTGGAATGAAATGATGTACTCTCTGAGGTGAACATTTTGATATGCTATATGCATGAATCGGAGCTACGGATGCAAAGTTACGGAGCCACGAATATGAGCACTTGGACTGAAAATCTCCGGGACTTAGAGAAAAAAACGACCTAGGGTTTCTAGATCTAGATCAGGCGAAAGACTGTAGCGGCGGCGCGGGCACTGTTCACCGGAGACGGGCAGGGCGGCGGCCGGAGGGGGAGATGGCCGGGGCCGGCGATGGCGATGGCGGTGGCGGCGCCGGATCGGGCCGGCCGCGGTGGTGGCGGCGACGACCTCGCGGCGGGGCGGCGACGACCGCGGTGGCCGGGCGGCGAAGGCGCGGCGGGGCGGCATTGCAGGGCGCCGGCCGGCGTCGAGGAGTGGCGGCACAGCCTGCCGACGTCGGGGAAGAAGGGCGAAGGCGGCGCGGGGTCGGCTGGGAGACGCGGCGGCGGCGGATGGGCTCGCGGGGGCCCCGAGCAGGCCTCGCGGGCCTCGGGCGGCGGCAGGCGGCGGGCGCCATGTGGCGGCTTCGGAGTGGGGCGGCGGCTATGTCCGGCCGGGTTGGACAATGTCCGGCGCGCGGAGATGATTTTTAGGGTTTTGGAGGTAGGAGATCCGAAAATCGGGGGGGGGGGGTTTAAATAGGCATAGAGGGAGCTAGGAGAGTCCAAATGAGGTGTGGTTTTCGACCACGCGATCGTGATCAAACGCTCTAGATGATGGAGCAGGTTTAGGTGGGTTTTGGCCAAATTGGAGGGGTGTTGGGCTGCAACACACACGAGGCCTTTTCGGTCCCTCGGTTAACCGTTGGAGTATCAAACGAAGTCCAAATGATACGAAACTTGACAGGCGGTCTACTGGTAGTAAACCAAGGCCGCTTGGCAAGTCTCGGTCCAATCCGAAAATGTTTAATCCCCACACACGAAAGAAAGGTAGAAATGACTACCGGAGGAGAACGAAGCGCCGGAATGCAAAACGGACAACGGGGACAAAGCTCAAATGCATGAGACGAACACGTATGCAAATGCAATGCACATGATGACAACGACAACAACACCCGGAGACAAAAACCCGAATCCGAGAAAATAAAATAACTTAACGCCGGAAACGGCAAGAGTTGGAGTACAAATTGGGAAAGTTACATCCGGGGTGTTACAACACTCCACCACTACGAAAGGATCTCGTCCCGAGATCTAGGACTGAAAGAACGCCGGGTACTCAGAATGGAGGTGATCCTCGCGTTCCCAAGTAGATTCACGGTCGGAATGGTGTGACCACTTGACTTTGAGAAATTTGATTGACTTGTTGCGAGTCTTGCATTCAGTCTCTTCAAGAATAGCAACTGGGTGCTCACGATAAGAGAGATCTTCTTGGAGCTCAATGTCCTCGAAGTTGATGGTGCGGTCATGAGTCTTGAAGCACTTTCAAAGCTGAGAAACATGGAACACGTCATGAACATTTGCAAAGTTTGAAGGAAGCTCGAGTTGATAGGCGAGGTCGCCTCTCTTGCTGACAATCTTGAAAGGTCCCACGTATCTAGGGGAAAGCTTCCCTTTGATACCGAAGCGACGAGTACCTTTCATAGGAGAGACGCAGAGGTAAACATGATCTCCGATCTCGAAAGTCAAATCACGGTGCTTACTATCATAGTAGCTCTTCTGGCGGGATTGGGCTACTTTGAGATTATCTCGAATGACTTTGCACATTTCTTCTGCCTCTATGATTAAGTCATTACCCAAAAGCTGACGTTCACCGGTTTCAGACCAGTTGAGAGGGGTACGGCACTTCCTGCCATACAGAATTTCAAAAGGGGCCTTGCCCGAACTTGCTTGAAAACTGTTGTTGTAGGAGAATTCAGCATAAGGAAGACAATCCTCCCACTTCATGATGAAGGAGATCACACAAGCCCTGAGCATATCTTCAAGAATCTGGTTGACACGCTCGACTTGACCGCTAGTTTGAGGATGGAAAGCTGTGCTGAAGTGGATGTTCGTGCCCATGGCCTTCTAAAAAGAATCCCAAAACTTGGAGGTAAAGATGCTGCCACGGTCTGAAGAGATCACTTGTGGAATACCGTGCAGAGAGACAATACGGGAGGTATAGAGTTCCGCCAATTGAGCTGCAGTGATCGACTCTTTGATAGGCAGAAAGTGAGCCACTTTGGTGAGTTTGTCGATGACAACAAATATAGCATCATTGCCACGCTTGGACTTTGGAAACCCAGTTACGAAGTCCATTTCAATGTGGTCAAACTTCCATTCTGGAATGGCAAGAGGTTGGAGGAGACCAGCTGGCCTTTGGTGTTCTGCCTTCACTCTTCTGCAGACATCACATTCATTCACGAATTGAGCGATCTCGCGCTTCATTCGAGTCCACCAATAAGCTTGCTTGAGGTCCTGATACATCTTCGTGCTCCGAGGGTGGATGGAGAGGAGAGAATTGTGAGCCTCGTTCATGATCACTTTACGAAGTTCACCTTTGGGTACAACAATACGATCCTCGAAGAAGAGAGTGTCCTTGTCATCAAGGCGGTAGCACTTGTACTTGGACTGAATCTTGGCAATCCCAATCTTCACCTTTTTCACCATAGCATCCAGAAGCTGGGCTTGGCGAATCTGGTCTTCTAAGGTAGGAGAGACTTGAAGGTTGGCGAGGGAACCTTGAGGAACAACTTGCAGATTAAGTTTGCGGAAAGCTTCACAAAGCTCGGGTTGATAAGGCTTGAGAATCAGACTGTTGCAGTAAGCTTTTCTGCTCAAAGCGTCAGCAATCACATTGGCCTTGCCTGGAGTATACTCGATACTCGGATTATACTCTTGAATCATTTTGACCCATCGAGTTTGCCTGAGGTTGAGATTAGGCAGAGTGAAGATGTACTTGAGACTCTTGTGATCAGTGAAAATGTCCACTTTTCTTCCCAATAGAAGATGTCTCCAAGTCAAAAGAGCATGCACAATTGTCGCCAACTCGAGATCATGAGTGGGGTAGTTCTTCTCATTAGGCTTCAACTGGCGAGATGTATAAGCAACAACTTTCTTCTCTTGCATCAAAACTGCGCCAAGACCTTGGAGAGAGGCATCACAAAAGACCTCGTACGGCTTGGATTCATCAGGCGGAGTGAGAACTGGAGCAGTGATCAATTTCTCTTTCAAAGTGTTGAAAGCAATATCACACTCCAGAGACCAAACGTACTTGACGTGCTTCTGGAGAAGATTAGAGAGAGGCTTCGCGATCTTAGAAAAGTTTTCAACGAATCTTCGGCAATAGCTTGCGAGACCGAGGAAGCTACGGAGTTGCTTCACGTTCTGAGGAGGTTCCCAATTCACAATTGCAGACACCTTCTCAGGATTCACGGCAATGCCCTTGGCAGAGATGATATGACCAAGATAAAGAACCTCATCGAGCCAAAATTCACACTTGGAGAATTTGGTGTAGAACTTGTGTTCCCTGAGCTTATCAAGAACCAAACGCAAGTGCTTGGCATGATCTTCCTTGTTCTTCGAGAAAACCAGAATGTCGTCGAGATAGACCAAAACGAAGTCATTGGTGTAGGCGTTGAAGATGAAGTTCATCATGCGAGAGAACGTCGGAGGAGCGTTGACGAGGCCAAAAGACATGACAGTGTATTCATAAGAACCAAAGCTTGTCCTGAAAGCCGTCTTGGGAATATCTTGCTCACGGATTCGAATCTGATGATAACCCATACGGAGATCAAGCTTGGAGAATACTTGGACACCTTTGAGTTGTTCGAATAGCTCATTGATGTTGGGAAGTGGGTATTTGTTCTTGATGGTCTTCTTGTTCACTGGACGGTAATCAACACAAAGTCGGTCCGTGCCATCCTTCTTCTTCACAAAAAGAACACCACAACCCCACGGAGAAGAACTAGGCCGGATGAGACCCATTTTCTCTTGAATATTGAGTTGCTTCTTCAGCTCCTTCAACTCTTCAGGTCCGAGCTTATAAGGACGTTTGCACACAGGTTCCGTGCCAGGCTCAAGATCAATAACGAATTCAACTGGCCGGTGTGGAGGCATTCCTGGAAGCTCTTCTGGAAAGACGTCTTGATATTCGCAAACGACTGGAATTTGAGAGATGGCATCCAATTCACCCCTCTCATTGAGAGAAAACAGACGGATGGTATTATCCCGAGCGGCAAAGACAATTACATCCTCAGACGAATGAGTCAATTGAATCTGCCTGGCTGCACAATCAAGCTGAGCCTTGTGCTTAGAAAGCCAATCCATCCCGAGAATAAGATCAATACCCGAGTTACCAAGAACCATTGGAGAAGCCAAAAACTTGAAATCACCCATCAAGATAGAAATATCCGGAACCATCATACTAGAACTCAGACGCTTAGCCGGAGAGACGACTTGCATAGCTCTAGGTAAAGCCTTAGTACTAAAATTGTTCTCCAATGCAAATGGGGATGACATGAAGGAATGCGATGCACCAGAGTCAAAAAGTACTTTTGCGGGAATATCATTAACGGGAAGGTTACCCATAATCACATCTGGTGAGTCCTCTGCTTGAGCTGCATTCAGCAAATTGACCTTGGCGTGCTTGGGGTTATGCTTGACCACAGCTGTACTTGCCGATCTGACAGGAGGAGGAGGAGGAAGACGCCTCTGATTGAAACACTTGTTGGCATAGTGACCCTTCTATTGGCACTTGTTGCACGTGACCTCTGAAAGCGGACGATGATATGGAGCACTCGATCTTGGAGCTTGAGGCGAAGTCTTGTTCTGAAAGCCAGGGTTGGGTGGGTGGGAAGAACCACTGCCACCTTTGCGCTTCTGCTGATACGGCTGACGGAACGGAGGAGGAGGAAGCCAATACTTCTGCTGCTTGGCCACTTGAGTAGAGGAAGAAGGACTAACATCTCTGGCTCGCTTCTTGGAAGCATCACACTTCAACTGAGCAGCCTCTTGCTTCAGTGCCATGTTGTAGAACTCATCGTATCTCAAGGGCTCAAAGAGGATAAGAGCTAGCTGAATTTCTTCTCTGAGACCACCCATGCACTGATATATCATGCTCTTCTCATCAGGGACGTCCTGCTTGGCAAAGCGGGCGAGCTTCTGGAACAACTTGTTGTAGTCATAGACAGACAAAGAGCCTTGCTTCAGATTGCGGAATTCCTCACGCTTGCTTTCAACCACGCTCTGGGGAATATGATGAGCTCGGAAATCTCGACGGAAATCATCCCAAGAGATAACACGTCCACCTCTGGAGTCCTTGTACTGCTGGAACCATTCTGCAGCTTGATCTTTGAGTTGAAAGGAAGTGAACTTGACAAAGTCCTCAGGCCTGACGTTACTGCACTCAAAATGCTTGCACAGATCCACAAGCCAATCGTCAGCATCGGTTGCCTCAACACAATTGCTGAAAGTCTTTGGCCCATTAGCAAGGAACTAGTTGAGTGAAGCAAAGTGATTTTGATTGCTGCATTGATTCCCTTGACTGCCTTGATTGCGCTCTTGAAGAATTTGCATGATCAACTGTGTGTTTGCATTGGTTGCGGCCATCACAGCTTGCCATGCCTTTGGAGGAGGTGGAGGTGGTGGCGGATCAGGATTCAGAGTCGTGCGCGTTGGAGGAGCCATCTTGAAGAGGTTGACCACCATTAGCACATTGACAGACAAATATTGAAGCTGAATCCAACGGAATGAAAATTGCAACATATAGTCTTCACATCCGAACAAAATGAACGAATGCATTCCTCTTGAAATGGTCACGTATCCATAAATTGAGAAGCCACGTAGAATTAAGGTAGAGAAATAAATCAACAAGGTAGGGATCAAGAACGAATAATTGGTAATAAATCCCAATCTCAAACCAATATCCGTGGAAGAAGAACTAGAGCTACAAGAATTCCCACCTATGAAACTCCCGAACCTTTCCGGTTATGCAATCAGGTATTGGGGATACAGGGGAAGCATAATATCTCACCCAAATCTAGCAAATCCTACATCCATCTGTATCCATCCTTCAACACATAACCAAGAAAAACTTCGGAAACCATCTACCTCAACCTTCGAAAAGCATCCGTTATACAAGTTATGGCGATACTCCCGAACTCCCACCCCAGTACTGGGTGGCGTCGAGATTATCTCACCAACGAACTGCATAAAAGAGATTTTCGATGTCGGCGTACTAAACTCAGGTATTCCAGAACTGCAACGATAAAATTATGATGACAACACCTCAGAGCTCAACTCCCCGGGACACTTCCACTAAACCCCTGACAGGAGGCACCAAGACAATGTTCTCATCATAAAACCATCGGAACGATTCCAAGATACCCACGTGATCCTAAATTTTTTTTAGTGAAATTTGAGAAGAGAAGAGTCAAAACTATACGTCAGGATGCCTTACCAGAGCGATGAGGAGACTGGGAAGTAAAAAGAATTCCTAAACTCTCCGATATACAGTTCCTAAAAGACTCAAAACATTTTTCTAGACACAACTCGGCCACTAATAACGATCAAGCAATGGGGCTCCTAAGGTCGGGGAAGGCTCTGATTACCAACTTATAACACCCTCGATGCGACTATAGCTCCCACGTGTCGAGGCACGACTTAGAGACATAATCGCATTGAAGGCATATGTTGCAAGTTAGGCAATCTTCACAACATCCCATGTAATGTAAACAATAAAGGGGAGAAAACATAGTTGGCTTACACTCGCCACGTCAATCAAGTAAATAAATAACATTACATCATCCAAACACTCATGGCCCGACTATGGCACCAAAATAAAAGATAACCCAACATGAGACAATGGTCCCGTTCACCCCCAACTGGGCACCACTACTGATCATCGGGAAAGGAAACATAGTAACATTGAGAGTCTTCGTCAAACTCCCACTTGAGCTCATACGCGTCTCCTGGAGCGGAATCATCAGGACCTGCATCTGGTGTAATAGTAATCTGTGAGCCACAGGGACTCAGCAATCTCGCACCCTCACGATCAAGACTATTTAAGCTTATAGGTAAGGCAAGGTAAATATATGTGGAGCTGCAGCAAGCGACTAGCATATATGGTGGCTAACTTATTCGCAAAAGAGAGCGAGAAGAGGAGGCAAAGCGCGAACGAGAAACTAGAGAGCAACCTGCGCAAACATTACTCCAACACCGTGTCCACTTACCGGACTCCGCCGAGAAGAGGCCATCACGGTAACACACTCAGTTGATTCATTTTAATTAAATTAAGGTTCAACTTATCTACAACCGGACATTAACAAATTCCCATCTGCCCATAACCGCGGGCACGGCTTTCGAAAGTTCAAAACCCTGCAGGGAAGTCCCAACTTAGCCCGTGACAAGCTCTCACGGTCAACGAAGGAGTAGACCTCCTCTCAAGACGTTCCGATCAGACTCGGTATCTCGGTTCTTCAAGACACTTCGACAGGTTAAAACAAGACCAGCAACACCGCCCGAATGTGCCGACAAATCCCGATAGGAGCTGCACATATCTCGTTCTCAGGGCACACTCAGATGAGACTAGCTACGAGTAAAACCAACCCTCAAGTTTCCCCGAGGTGGCCCCGCAGGCAGCTCAGTTCGAACCAACACTCAGAGGAGCACTGGCCCGGGGGGTTAAAATAAGATGACCCTTGGGCTCCGGTAACCCAAGGGAAAAGAGGATAGGTGGCGAATGGTAAAACCAAGGTTGGGCATTGCTGGAAAAGCTTTAATCAAGGTGAACTATCAAGGGGTTCCCATTATAACCCAACCGTGTAAGGAACGCAAAAATTCGGGAACATAACACCGATATGACGGAAACTAGGGCGGCAAGAGTGGAACAAAACACTAGGCGAGAGGCCGAGCCTTCCACCCTTTATCAAGTATATAGATGCATTAAGATAACATAGCAATATAATGATATCACAGCAAGTAAATAAATGTTCCAACAAGGAACGGCCTCCAATCTTCACCTGCAACTAGCAACGCTATAAGAGGGGCTGAGCAAAGCGGTAACATAGCCAATCAACGGTTTCCTAGGACATGGTGGGTTAGAGGTTTGACATGGCAATTTGGGAGGCTTGAAAACAAGTGGTAGGCATCGTAGCAATGGCATAGCAAAAGAGCGAGCAAACTAGCATAGCAAAGATAGTAGTGATTTCGAGGGTATGATCATCTTGCCTGCACAGTTGGCAGAGTTGACTGGATCCTCGAAAGCAAACTCAACGGGCTCCTCGTTAGCGAACTCGTCTCCCGGCTGTACCCAAACAAGACAAACAAGCAACAAGGATACAGTCAACCACGTGCAAGACCAAGCAATATGATGAAATGATGATATGCTATGCGGAATGCGATGCGGGATGCAAAATGCAAGATATGACAGGAAATGCATGAACCTGGACTCAACTTGGAAATCCAAGTGTGCCACTGGAAAGATGAGATGAAATCGCTTGAAAACGATATAAAGAACGCCGAAATCGGAGTTACGGTTTGGAAATGGCAAGCGATTCAAATATGGCACCATTCTGCGATTTATAGCAAGTAGGCATCTAAATGCAATGAGATGAACACGCTACTGCACCCAAACATGACAACAATATACATGGAAGGGATGCATACAAGATGCTTAACAAAAGTCTAGCACTGAGCTACGGCCAATTCATCCATTAACAGGTTCAAACAAGCATGGCAAAAATGCATATGGCAAACAGATCTCAGACTTAGTGAAATTAACACTTGCGTGGAATTTCAGATCAGGTAGCACTCTTTGGAGCCACAAAACTACATGTTACAGGACCTGAACATGGCAAAGTAAAGCATGGCATGGAGCTACTCAAAGAGCTTAACAAAAGTACCTTAGTGACCTTGAGCCAAAAGGGATCAGAAAATACAATTGCCAGTATGTGAACATAGCAAAAACATAATCGGTTTTCAGACTTAGTGAAAAACTGACACATGCTGAAATATAACTCAAGTAGGCATGTTTACGAGCTCGATGCACTAACTACAGAGCAAGTCATGGCAATACAAGCATACACGCATAAAGAAGGCACAAAATGCAAGCTAGGCATGGCAAGAACAATAGCATAGCATGCACGGATCAACTACAACATCACCGGCAAAATTGCAAACAAGTTGACAATCTGCCCAGATTCACAAAGTAGCAAAAGTAGAGCTCGATTGACTCAAGCTAGGGTTCTCCATAATTGCAAACAAAGACATGGATGGGTAGAGCACTACAATAATAACAAAACATCCTTACTGATCATCCTCAAAAGAGGCACGGATCACTAGAAAACAACAAGAACATATGGCATCATGAGCTAAACAGATCAAGGACTTAGTGGAATTGCTAAGTCCCTGAAAACAGAATTAGCAAGTGCACCACTTTGCAAGCTTGCACTAGTCACCACACACATCACAAAAATACATGGGTTGCACCTCTGGAAAGATGACAAAACCCTTAACAAAACACATGTAGAGCATCAGGGCATATCAAGCACATATTAATCATGGCAAAAATGACAAAAACCTAAACGGATTAGCAGATCTGACAATCAACTCAAGTAGCCCTCTTCTAACAGCATTTCGGGCATCAATATGAGCTCAAATGAAAATGATGCAATGGAATGAAATGATGTACTCTCTGAGATGAACATTTTGATATGCTATATGCATGAATCGGAGCTACGGATGCAAAGTTACGGAGCCACGAATATGAGCACTTGGACTGAAAATCTCCGGGACTTAGAGAAAAAAAACGACCTAGGGTTTCCAGATCTGGATCGGGCGAAACACTGTAGCGGCGGCGCGGGCACTGTTCACCGGAGACGGGCAGGGCGGCGGCCGGAGGGGAGTTGGCCGGGGCCGGCGATGGCGATGGCGGTGGCGGCGCCGGATCGGGCCGGCCGCGGTGGTGGCGGCGACGATCTCGCGGCGGGGCGGCGACGACCGTGGTGGCCGGGCGGCGAAGGCGCGGCAGGGCGGCGTTTCGGGGCACCGGCCGGCGTCGGGGAAGAAGGGCGAAGGCGGCGCGGGGTCGGCTGGGAGGCGCGGCGGCGGCGGATGGGCTCGCGGGGGCCCCGAGCGGGCCTCGCGGGCCTCGGGCGGCGGCAGGCCGTGGGCGCCACGTGGCGGCTTCAGAGTGGGGCGGCGGCTATGTCCGGCCGGGTCGGACAATGTCCGGCGCGCGGAGATGATTTTTAGGGTTTCGGAGGTAGGAGGAGATCCGAAAATCGGGGGGGGGGGGTTTAAATAGGCATAGAGGGAGCTAGGAGAGTCCAAATGAGGTGCGGTTTTCGACCACGCGATCGTGATCAAACGCTCTAGATGATGGAGCAGGTTTAGGTGGGTTTTGGCCAAATTGGAGGGGTGTTGGGCTGCAACACACACGAGGCCTTTTCGGTCCCTCGGTTAACCGTTGGAGTATCAAACGAAGTCCAAATGATACGAAACTTGACAGGCGGTCTACCGGTAGTAAACCAAGGCCGCTTGACAAGTCTCGGTCCAATTCAGAAATGTTTAATCCCCACACACGAAAGAAAGGTAGAAATGACCACCTGAGGAGAACGAAGCGCCGGAATGCAAAACGGACAACGGGGAAAAAGCTCGAATGCATGAGATGAACACGTATGCAAATGCAATGCACATGATGACATGATATGAGATGCATGACAACGACAACAACACCCGGAGACAAAAACCCGAACCCGAGAAAATAAAATAACTTAACGCCGGAAACGGCAAGAGTTGGAGTACAAATTGGGAAATTTACATCCGGGGTGTTACACTTGGCGGCACTCGTTTAGCTGCCGCATGGCCAGATGTGTTTGGGCTCTTGGGGATGAAGAGCTACTGGAGCATGTGATATCGAACCAAAGCGAGGATGCTAGACTCTGGTTATTTTGGCTTTTTGAATCTACAAGTCAGCAGGATATTGCCCGTGTGCTGGTCACCATGTGGGCGATCTGGTGGGCATGGAGGAAGGCAATTCACGAGGATGAGTTCCAGAGTCCACTGTCCACAATGTGTTTCATTAAACGATTCCTAGAAGACCTGGACATTGCTGTTGTTCGTACCACGCGAGTTAACAATGCTATGTGTCCGGTTGCCAGGGCGAAGGAGTGGCTCCCACCGGGAGATAATGCGGACAAACTGAACTGTGATGGTGGAGTTTCATCTCTGGGGGAGAGAGGAGTAGCAGCCGCGGTCTGTCGGGATAGCACGGGCAAGTATCTAGGAGCTTCAGCTGTGGTTTTTGATGGCCTAATTGGTCCTGCGAGTTTGGAGGCGCATGCATGTAGTGAAGCTCTTGCACTAGATCGGGATTTAAATCTTCAAAATCTGGTGATAGCCTCGGACTGCCTTGAGGTGATCTCGAACATCAACAATAATGCATCACCGGTTTATGCTCCGATCATAAAGGAAATTCTTGTAAGTAGGAATAGCTTTCTTACAGTTTCTTTCCGTTTTGAGCGTAGGGATAATAATTTTGAGGCCCACTCGATAGCAAAAGGAGCTGCATCTCTTTCGGTGGGTCACCATGTGTGGCTAGTGAATCTCCCAGACATTGCTTGTATCCCGGAGGTTTTGAACTTTGAATAAAATTCCCTAGTTACTCTAAAAAAACAAGAGAAATAGGTCTGGCCCATTACGAAGGAAAAAAATTCACGCACGAACTGATTCCTTCGCTGGCTCCTTGAATCACGCCCTCATTCGTTTCCGTTCTCCGTCTTCTTTCCCAATTAATTGCCCCCAAATTCCTAAGAGGCGCCCCAATTCCCAAAGTTAATCAATGAATTTCTTTGGTTCCTCGCATCCTGTAAACTGCCCCAAAATTAGAATTTCTTTGGTTCCTCGCTGCCCCAAAGGACCCTGACGGACGTTGGCCAGCCGGTGACACATCCTTGTCCTGGGCCCCTGGGAAGAACGCGAGAGCAGCAACCTACACCATGGCCGTCCATCGACAGAGCCGTGGTCAGTGTCTGAGGGCAAGCGATGCAGACGTGAAGTGTCCAGGCACTATTCAAGCGAAGCAATCAAGCCATTGCTCCTCTGGGTAATTTTTAGATCTCAATTCTTTGATCTTTGCCTGTTTATTTCTGTTATGATGAGTTGACGTAATAATCAAAATTCATGATAAGCCATTGCTGATGTTTAACCTACTTGATTGCTCTATTTTTGTTCAAATTGCAGTCATGTAAATTATGCAGGTTGTGTCCTTGCATGAATTTTTATTATTGGATGGATGGAGCATAGAATTTCTTCTAATTTACTCCAAAACCAAGATTTTGGAATTCAGGTGCTCTCTCCTTTTTTTTTGTCATAATGTTCCAAAAAAGCAATTATCATCGGTTGTGAGAAAAATAAAGGATCTAAGTTGTAAATCAATTAGTTGAATTTGGAAACGGTGCTAAGTCCTTCACTGGAAAAAAATGAGTATATTATAAGGGCCCATTATATGAAACTCGCACAAGGGCCTCTAAGATGCTAGGGCCGGCCCTGACTACGATCCTCTCCTCGATCGCCAAGAATGGTTTCAAAGTCTTCGCCATCTTCTTCCTCTTCGGATGACGACGAGTGCTCGAAGATCATCTCTCTCAACCTCTTCATCTTCAAATCAAATGGCTCGGTTCAATTTGACTATACAAAACAAAATGAAAGGAAGTAAAAAAATTCAAAAAACTCACCTAGGCAAACTGTCGAGCACTTGCAAGGCGGTCATGGTGCATCGGCCGGACGGCAATGTTTCAGCCAAACCAGCGGGCGGCGATGCGTGGGTACAACAAAGCATGAGCCGCCAATATTGGGTCAAATTCCTCTGATGATACTCTCTCCGATCCATATGATTGTCGCTGATGTAGTGTAATTTAATGTCTCTGTTAGTTTCATTAATTTTACGGAGAAATAGTAGTTACATATTGATAGATAAGATTTTCAACAACAAAAATATCTCACGCTCTAGTTGCTTTGGTAGGAGCGAGCAAACACAAGTATCAATAGTTTTTTCAGTTATTTGACATGTCTCCGGCATACAGATGTTCTACGCTTTAATTTTTGGGTCTATCTAAGACACATCTAGATGTGACATAATTATGTCACATTAAAACTGATGTCCACTTTGTTTGTGATCTATTTTTTTGTCCTATTTTTTTGTTTCTTGTTGCTGCATTATATATTTATGGGAGTTTAGATGTGACATCTTTAAAAAACATCTAGATGTGAATTAGATAAATAGTTGAATTTTTCATTGTGAACTTTATATTTTTGTATTAAGCAATATTTTCACAACTAACTTCGAACACATTCCTAAGCTAGCTAGACTCACCGATGACAAACATGCATAATTACGTATAAATAGTATATTATCACAATTATGAACAAAGTTTTTTTTTCCCAACTAGGGTTTCTCTACCTCCCGTTGGTGCCGCCGCCGGTCCGCCGTGTCTCCGGTGGCCTTAGGGCCATGGAGACACGGTGGATCCTAGACCTTGCCGGTGGGAGAGCTCCATTTTTACATGTGCCTTTGAGATTTGTTAGGGTTTGTGTCCTACTGAGAAAGGTGAGATGATGATGGCTCCCTAAAGATGGAATAAGGTCCTCCCACTAACCACCGTTCCGGTGATGCGTCTAACATCGTTGGTAGGAGTGTGGAGGTGTGTCTTCGAGGGATCTGTCATAGGTGGATTTGCTCGGATCTGTTCGTCGTTCATCTACGTTCACGTGTATTCAAGCTGGATCCTTCCGATCCATGCTACTCTTCATCGGCGACGGTTGTGCGCTGGTCCTATGAGGCCTTAGCACGACGACTTTCCGACGTCTACTACAACAAGGTTTGTCAGCTCCGGTAAGAGAGAGGCGATGACGGCGGCACGTCTTCGGCTCGCTTCATTGTTTGTAGTCGTCGCTAGGTGTTCTAAGGATCCGGATGTAATTTTTATTATTTTTGGTGTTCGTTATACTCCCACCATTAAAGATGAATAGATTGGATGTTTTTTGAAGAAAAAAAATGAGCGATGAATTTTCCTAGCCATAGTTAGCACATCATTGATACTTTCACCCGCAGAAAAAAAGCACGCTGATACCTTCCTGAGATATACTATTTCTTTGTTATTTTCCAAAAATATGTGTGTCTTTCTGAGGAAGAAAAGAAAAATTGTAGACACAAAAACAAATAAACTACGTTGCCTGCAAACCCGAAAAAAAGGGGTAAATTCTGTTGGAGCCTTGAGACAAAAGTTGCTCTGGTAGATATTTTTTCAGATTTGCTAAAGCTCATCTAGATGTGCTTTAGATATCGCACATCTAAGTCTATAACCGTACGATGTAAACGCGCTAAGATTCGTGTTTTCGCTCGGTCGGGCCGCTCCGCCGCGCGCGAACCAGTTTTTCCTGCGGGTGTGGGCTGCCATCCCGCGTGTGGGCTTTTCTCGTGGTTGTCTGGGGTCACGGACTACTCTATGGGCCTCCGTTTTCTTTTTCCGATGGGAAGGAGAGGGGGCGAGCTGCTCGCGTTATAATTTCGTCCGGAGAGTTCCTTTCGTCAGTCCACTCGCTCCCTATTCAAGAAGGGCCCTATTGGATTTTGAAAAAAAAAGGGCGCTGTTGCAAGCGACGACAAATCCAGTCCATTTTTTTATTCTTTTTCCTTTTTCGTTTGTTTATCCATGGGTTCAATGCATGCACGCACCTAAATGCGTAGATTGATGTTACTACTGTTAGGGCGTTTGTGTATTTTTTTGGTAGAGGGGGGATGGGGACTTCTTTTCTTTTTGTTTTCCCCATCAGTATGTGTGGCAGATTTTGACCAGTTTGTTCAGCGAGGATTTAATGGCGGTACACAACTGGGATTTTTTTTTTGTTTTCATAGTTGTCTGAGTTGCAAGTTAGCCCCTCGACTCGTCAATTTTTGTTTTTGTAGTTTTGCTCGAGTTGCATGTCAACTATCAGCACGCAACTGGAATTTTATTTTTGTAGGTTTTCATAGTTGTCCGAGTTGCAAGTTAGCCCCTTGACTCGTCGGGATTTTGTTTTTGTAGTTTTGCTCGAGTTGCATGTCAACACTTGATCTGCGACTGGCTTTTCCTTGGGCTGTTTTTTTGTAGTCGTTCTAGTTACAAGTTAATCCTCTAACTCGCAACTGTGTTTTCTCAACTAGATTTTTCGTAGGGTTGTCGAGTTTGCATGTCAACACTTGACCCGCAACCGTGTTTTTCCTTGGACGGTTTTTTTGTAGTTGCCCTAGTTGCAAATTAATCATCTAACTCGCAACTGTGGTTTCCCATAGACCTTGTAGTTGCACCCCCGACGGGGGGCCCGATCCAGTTGCATGTCAAATATCCAGCACGCAAATGGGATGTTTTCTGTAGGTTTTCGTAGTTGTCTGAGTTGCAAGTCAGGCCCTCGACTCGTTAGGATTTTGTTGTTATGTAGTTTTTCTCGAGTTACATGTCAACACTTGGCCCGCAACTGGGCTTTTCCTTGGGCGGTTTTTTGTAGTCGTCCTAGTTGCAAGTTCATCCTCTAACTCGCAACTGTGTTTCCTCAACTAGGTTTTTCATAGGCTTTTCGAGTTTGCATGTCAACACTTGACCCGCAACTGGGCTTTTTCCTTGGGCGTTTTTTTGTAGTTGTCCTAGTTGCAAGTTAATCCTCTAACTCGCAACTCTTGTTTCCCATAGACCTTGTAGTTGCACCCCCGACGGGGCCCCGACCCAGTTGCATGTCAACTATCGGCACACAACTGGGATTTTTTGTAGGTTTTTCGTAGTTGTCCGAGTTGTAAGTCAGCCCCTCGACTCGCCGGGATTTTGTTTTTGTAGTTTTGCTCGAGTTGCATGTCAACACTCGACCCGCAACTAGCTTTTCCTTGGGCGGTTTTTGGTAGTCGTCCTAATTGCAAGTTAATCCTCTAACTCGCAACTGTGTTTCCTCAACTAGGTTTTTCGTAGGCTTGTCGAGTTTGCATGCCAACACTTGACCCGCAACCGAGCTTTTCCTTGGGCGGTTTTTTTTGTAGTCGTCCTAGTTGCAAGTTAATCCTCTAACTTGCAACCATGTTTCCTCAACTAGGTTTTCCATAGGGTTGTCGAGTTTGCATGCCAACACTTGACCCGCAACCGGGCTTTTCCTTGAGCAGTTTTTTTGTAGTCCTCCTAGTTGCAAGTTAATCCTCTAACTCACAACCGTGTTTCCTCAACTAGGTTTTTCGTAGGCTTATCGAGTTGCATGCCAACACTTGACCCGCAACTGGGCTTTTCCTTGGACGGTTTTTTTGTAGTTGTCCTAGTTGCAAGTTAATCCTCTAACTCGCAACTCTTGTTTCCCATAGACCTTATAGTTACACCCCGACGGGGCCCCGACCCAGTTGCATGTCAACTATCGACACGCAACTGGGATTTTTTTGTAGGTTTTCGTAGTTATCCGAGTTGCAAGCCAGCCCCTCGACTCATCGGGATTTTGTTTTTATAGTTTTGCTCGAGTTGCATGTCAACACTTGACCCGCAACTGGCTTTTCCTTGGGCGGTTTTTTGTAGTCGTCCTAGTTGCAAGTTAATCGTCTAACTCGCAACTGTGTTTTCTCAACTAGGTTTTTCGTAGGCTTGTCGAGTTTGCATATCAACACTTGACCCGCAACTGGGCTTTTCCTTGGGCGCGTTTTTCGTAGTCGTCCTAGTTGCAGGTTAATCCTCTAACTTGCAACCGTGTTTCCTCAACTAGGTTTTTCGTAGGCTTGTCGAGTTTGCATGCCAACACTTGACCCGCAACCGGGCTTTTCCTTGGGCAGTTTTTTTTAAAGTCCTCCTAATTGCAAGTTAATCCTCTAACTCGCAACCGTGTTTCCTCTACTAGGTTTTTCGTAGGCTTGTCGAGTTGCATGCCAACACTTGACCCGCAACTGGGCTTTTCCTTGGGCGTTTTTTTGTAGTCCTCGTAGTTGCAAGTTAATCCTCTAACTCGCAACTGTGGTTTCCCATAGACCTTCTAGATGCCCCCTCCCCCCCAACCCCGACGGGGGGCCCGACCCAGCTGCATGACAACTATCGACACACAACTGGTTTTTTGTAGGTTTTGGTAGTTGTCCGAGTTGCAAGTCAGCCCCTCAACTCGTCGGGATTTTGTTTTTGTAGTTTTGCTCGAGTTGCATGTCAACACTTGACCCGCAACTGGCTTTTCCTTGGGCGGTTTTTTGTAGTCGTCCTAGTTGCAAGTTAATCCTCTAACTCGCAATTGTGTTTCCTCAACTAGGTTTTTCGTAGGCTTGTCGAGTTTGCATGTCAACACTTGACCCGCAACTGGGCTTTTCCTTGGGTGGTTTTTTTTTGTAGTCGTCCTAGTTGCAAGTTAATCCTCTAACTCGCAACCATGTTTCCTCAACTAAGTTTTTCGTAGGCTTGTCGAGTTGCATGCCAACACTTGACCCGCAACCGGGCTTTTCCTTGGGCGGTTTTTTTGTAGTCCTCCTAGTTGCAAGTTAATCTTCTAACTCGCAACTATAGTTTTCCATAGACCTTCTAGTTGCACCCCCGATGGGGGGCCCGAACCAGCTGCATGCCAACTATCGACACGCAACTGGGATTTTTTTTGTAGGTTTTCGTAGTTGTCTGAGTTGCAAGTTAGCCCCTCGACTCATCAAGATTTTGTTTTTTGTAGTTTTGCTCGAGTTGCATGTCAACACTTGACCCGCAACTGGCTTTTCCTTAGGCGGTTTTTGTAGTCGCCCGAGTTGCAAGTCAATCCTCTACTCGCAACCGTGGTTTCCCATAGACCTTGTAGTTGCGCTATAGACGGAAGCCCCGACCCAGTTGCATGCCAACTATATATCGGCACGCAACTGCAGTTTCACATAGACGTTGTAGTTTTGCTCGAGTTTACATGTCAACACTTCACCCACAACTGGCTTTTCGTTAGGTGGTTTTTGTAGTCGCCCGAGTTGCAAGTCAATCCTCTACTCGCAACCGTGGTTTTCCATAGACCTTGTAGTTGTGCCCCAGACGGGGGCTCCGACCCAGTTGCATGCCAACTATCGGCACGCAACTGTGGTTTCCCATAGACCGACCTTGTAGTTGCACCGCCGACGGGGTCCCCGACCCAGTGCATGTCAACTATCGGCACGCAACTGGGATTTTTTTTAGGTGTTCGTAATTGTCCGAGTTGCAAGTCAGCCCCTTGACTCGTCGGGATTGTTTGTAGTTTTCCTTGAGTTGCATATCAACACTTGACCTGTAACTGGACTTTTCCTTAGGCGCTTTTTAGTAGCCGCCCTAGTTGCACTTCAAATGCTCTACTTGCAACTGTGGTTTTTCATAAGTTTGTAGTTGCCCCTGGAGGGGAGGCCCGGTAGAGTTCTTTCATTTCTTTGTTCGATTGGATCCATGACGACAGAGAGACAGCTCGTTTCCTTCATTTGCCAGCAAAATCTCATCTTCTTTTCAATTCTCGTCCATTACATGCAGTTCCCTGCTTGGTTCGAATTAATTAAGGAGCTCGATCGCTGCCCAGCATGTGCCGCCGCCGTTCCGATGTGCTGCTCCTGCTTAATTGGGTCGCCACCCACCGTTAAGATCAATGTGCTGCTCCTGGTTGGTTGGGTCGCCAGCCACCGTTAAGATCGATGAGCAGTAACTTGTGTTCGACCTCTAATTCGAGTACGGTCGTCGTCGTCGTCCTTCTTTCCAGGGCGGACGGCGGCTGCTCGTCAAAAACCTGGTACAAACTGGTGTCCAAGTCCGAGACGAGACGATTCATGCATATGGCCTATGGCCCCTCCATCCGTCGTGTACGCATATGCCGATCAAGCTCCCCGCCCGATCGGCCGCTCAGTAGCTGCACATGCCCAGATCTAAAGCCCAGTTGTGTCCACCTTTTTGTTTTCCGGGCCTGCCCAATTGTTTGGACAACAGAAAACGAAGCCCAGTTGTCAACCTGAAACAAGCAACGAGCCCAAAAGAACGACAAACGATAACGACAACCGCGGGGAGGAGTACGCCCGCTATATCATGACGATGACGTCAGTTTTTAGATGTGTAATACTTAAGGCACATCTAGATGTGCCCTAGATAGACCCATATTTTTTTTAAGAAAGCTCTACCGATCTTATTTATCGGATCTTCGTCACCGCAGTCGTAACAACAGCGTATTATATCGAAATGTCATCTCTCACCCACCTGCTAGCTTAGGTTAGGTTTTTGAGCCCGCCAGGTCGATCGAACGCAACCAAATCAAAGCATGTCCGCCGCCGGCGTTTCCCGTTTGTCGCGGTCGGCCACCAGCGTCGTCGCCAAAGCGGTGAGCGGCTTCCACCTGCTGCGCATCGACGGCTACTCGCAGGCCAAGACGGTCCTCCCCGGCGAGAAGATCTCCTCCATGGGCTTCACCGTCGGCAGCGAGTCCTGGCGCATGGACTACTACCCCAACGGCCGAGACGCCTCCGCGAGATCCAACCACGCCTCTGTCTACATCCAGCTCACCGACGACCGCACCCGGCGCCCCGTCCAGGCGTGGTACAAGTTCAGCCTGCTGGACCACGCCGGCAACACCGCGTACGAGCTCCCGGCCGAGACCGGCTCCTTCACCGGCATCCCCGAACCCGAAGTCGACGACCATTACTACCACCCCTTTTACTCCACCCGCCCGCGCATGCGCGCCTTCAGGAGCCCTGCCGCTGCCGGCGACGAAGAAGGCCCGGGATGCGGCCACGAGGAGTTCATTGGGAGGGAAGAGCTGGAGCATCTGATCCGCGACGACTTCCTCGTGGTCCGGTGCGACGTCGGCCTTAGGGAGATGACGTGCTCGCGTCTGGCAGCGGACGAGATCGACAACTGGGAAGATGATGAAGGTGATGAGGCGGAGGAGGGGTACTTCGGGGCTCCAACTTATTATCGTCCCCATCCCGGACGGGGTCGACGCCGTCGTCAGCCGGACGACGCCGAGTACGTCAAGTGGTGTTTGGCCCAGCGGCCAATATGCATGAGCGGTGACAAGCATGAATTACAACAATAACGTTTTAGGCCGTGATTCCTTCCTTTCCTTACTCCCGTAGTTGATCTTAATAATTCTGTGGGCTATGGCCATCTGATCGCGGCAGCTAGCGCCTAGCGCAATAGTTATCCTACTATACTTTGTATATCGCGCGTGAGAATGCTCCTGATATATTCATGGATGGAAACCAACAATATATACGCCGCCATTTATGCAAAGTCTTTGTCTTCTAGGTTAGCTTCAGTTCAATCAGGGTCTCTCGTCTGTACTGGCCTGTGCAGATCTAGCCCCGACGGCAAGGATTCGTCCGCGGCCGGCAGCGGCTGGGTCTCCGTCTACCTGCAGATCCGGGCTAGCCGCGCCAACGACAACGGCTACACTACTGTCATGGCACGATTCAGCATCTGCTTATCTGCCAAGACAGGCGAGAGGTGCCATCCTACAGCAGACAGTGGGGCCAGATCCGCGCCTTTGCTCCCGGGGACGAACGGGGATACAGCCGCTTCATCGAGGCTGGCGCCTTGCACGGCTACCTGGGAGACCAGGATCGATTCAGAGTCAGAGTCAGGTGCAATTAATATCCTCCTCTACGGCATTTGCGCCGAACCCGCTCTCGCCCCGCGGCCCGTCATCGTGGCACCGTCCGACCTGCACCGGCAGCCCCTTGCCCTCTTGAGGAGCGGACGGGGAGGGGACGTGGCGTTCTCGATGCTCGCCGCTCGGTCCCCGGTCTTCATGGCGGAGCTCTTCGGCCCAATGCAAGCGGAGAACGGTCCTGTAGTGCGGGTAGACGACATGGAGCCGAGTGTCTTCGAGGCCATGCTCGAGTGCATCTACAGCTAGCGACTCGCTGCCGGAGATCAATGGCGGCGAGACGCTGGAGATGGCCCAACATCTCCTCGTGGCGGCCGATAGGTTTGATCTCCAAAGTTTGAAGTCGATCTGCAAGGACATGTTGTGTGGCAACATTGACACGCGCACGACAGCGACCACCCTAACGCTGGCCGAGCAGCATGGTTGTGGCGGGCTGAAGGACGCATGCATATTGTACCTCTCGGCGCGGGCACCTGGAGGCTGTCATGGTGAGCGACGGTTTTCCACACCTGACAGAGAGCTGCCCCGCCCTCCACATGGACATCGTCGACCAGGCCAAGTCCATGTCTCACGTTCTCAAGATTATCGGCTACTCTAAAACCAAAACGCTCGGCGGCTACCACAATTGCCTCACATCCACAGTGTTCGTCGTAGGAGGCCGACGCTGGTGCGTGGAGTACTACCCTGACGGCCACAATTCGAAACACGCGGGCTGGATATCCATCTTTGTCGGGCTTGATAGCTCCGACGCCGCTCCAGCCACCGCCACCAAAGCGCGGTATGGAATCAGTTTGCTCGCCCTCGACGGAAGCCCGGTGGCATTGTGCAGAATCGCTAGCAAGTAACTATGCAAGTTCTCCAGACGCAAAACACAGGGCGGCAAGCTCGTGAAGAGGAAAGGTCCTGGAGGAATCGGGCCACCTTAATGAGGATGGTTTCAGTATCAGATGTGATATCGCCATGGCAAAGTAGCTAGAGAGGTGTTGAGTGGAGAGTGTGGAGACCAGGAAAGTATCAGCAAACAGTACAATCTTGTGTGATGCCTGGTTTGCTGAATAAGAGTGAGTTCCAGCGCTCAATAATTAAGCACTGGTAATGTGAGCGTGGTGATCCAGTTGAAATTAATCAATGAAGTAACCAATACCAGGTACATTTATAGGGCATACAACTAGTCTCGTGTGTCTTTCGAAATTGCTTCATATGCGACCTTCTATGTCAGATTTCCGTCCAATACTGTCATGCATAATCATATTTCCTTCTCACGTTGGACCAGGGTCACGGCTCAGTGTCGATGTCGTACATGTATCGGATGAGAAATCGTCATAAGTATAGCACTTTTAATGTTTAATATATGTGTACTTATGGTATTATACACCCATTGCATATGGAATACATAAACATGAGAGACTGAATTTTCTAATCATTATCAAAAAAAAAAAAAACTGCTGCGTAGTGAAAAGTCTCTTAGTTCTCACCAAGTCATTCCGAAAGGGTTGGTAATTGGGTTTTATCTCTAGTTAAGACAAAATATTTGGACTGCAGCTACTACACAATAACAAATGGATAGTCATGTCACACAATTCCCCTATTCAGGAGCTTTAAATAGCCAGTAAGCACTTGTTTCTAATTTCAAGATCCTCCATCCCCAATTCCCCTATTCAGGAGCTTTAAATGGAGTCCTTTGCCTGGTGCAAATAAGGGCCATCTCATTCACTTGATACGCACAGTCATCAAGGACAGATGTTGTAGTGGACTCATAAGGACAGATGTTGTAGTCAGCCAAGGTGCGGCGGCATCCAGCAACTTCCCATTGTAGATGAGGCGCTGCACATGTGGGGCAAGTCCGATTTTGAAATGAATCTTCTCCTTTGGACTGTATATGGTGGTATCTGGAAGCTATGGCTCATCAAAGGGTTGTGCAACTAGCATGGGATGAACACTTCTCCAATGTGATTTTTGCTACAGATTGCCAGTCACTTGCGAATAGGATTAATGCCAACACCCTTGACTGTTCCATCATCGGTACTGTGGTAAATGATATCAAGATTGCTTCGAGGATCTTTGGCTCTGTGGTGTTTTAAGTATGTTTGTCGACAAGTTAATGTAGCCACTCATTTTTTTAGCTAAGTCTTGTAAGAATTTACCTAGTCTTGTTGTTTTCCATTCTGCTCCAGAATGTATCCGGGAGACTTTTGTAACTTTGTTTTAAGTAATCAATAAATCCGACATTTCTCTCCCACAAAAAAAAAACGTATGAAGCATTTTTTTCATGTCGAAATGGAGTACTCCCGATCCTGCAATAACATCCAATTAACTTGCAACAATGAAAAACACATCAGATAGCGAACACAAGACTTATGTATCAAAAACAAATCGAGACAAACATATAAGACCGAACTGTACAGCCAAGGCGAGAGGAGGTGACCGGGGAGTAATGGGATTGCGAGTTCGCTGGTCATGGCGTCGCCGGTTGGATCCATCCGATGGGACGGCGCACCGGCATGGTGGGTCTCTGGGGCACAAGAACGGGGGCTGGTACATGGTAGAGAAGTGAGGGAGCGAGGGCATTGGCTAGTTGCCGGCACGGGAGCACAACGAGGAGGAGCGACAGAGTGGGTTTAGCCGTTTGGGCCAAGTGAGATTTACATGGAAAGAGTTATAGCATCTCTAGCATATTCTGCAACCGCGTGTCCCACAAAACGCGTATAAGGGCTCCCGTAAATTATTTTTATGATGCGGCGAGCGCTCCAGCCGAATAGATCCCGCAAATGTTTTGCAGGATGCGTTTGCGGGATCTGTTCGGCCGGAGTGCTCGCCGCACCGTAATTTCACAATAATTTCAACTGAATGGAATTTAAAATAAATTCAACATACAAATATATAAATGGTCAAGCAACTCACAGTACAATAGTAGTCATCATTACAACAAATGTTCAAATTCAAATAATTATTACAAAACCAAATTGTTCAAAACTCACACGAATAGAAATGGATACAAATGGGGATCTATCTCGCCCCATAGGGCTGCCACCAATGCTCCATAAGATCATGCTGAAGTTGGTTGTGCGAATCACGGTCCTCGATCTTTCGGTAGGTCTCAAGAAATGCAGTGATCTCATCTGCATCCATGGCCGGCTTTGCACGGCTACCAACATTGTCATAGTTGTACTCCAAGTCCAAATCCCTCTCATTCTCGACGATCATATTGTGTACAATTACACAAGCAATCATGATGTTTCGAAGGAATTTTTTATCCCAGAAGCAAGCAGGACCTCAAACATTGGCAAACCGAGCTTGCAACACACCAAATGCCCTCTCAATATCCTTTCGAAAAGCTTCTTGTGCTTCCGCAAAATTTTATGCTTCTTGATTTCGGGGTCATTAATGGTCTTCACAAATGTTGAGCACGAGTCGGCATGAGTTTCACCCGAACATACCTCGCGTGAAGCAAAGTCGCGTCGCGCTGCCCTTTCTTCTCCCGCCGGCCGAGGAGGAGTCGCCCCTTTCTTCTCCACACCGCCCGACGGCGTCGCCCCTTTCTTCTCCCCTCGGCTGAAGCAGTGCCGCGCCACCCTCTTCCCCCGACGCGCGCCGCTCAGAATTGCCGGAACCAACCGGATCCGCAAGGAACGAGCCCGCGTGCCGAGCTCCCGGGCGGATTCATGGCGCCGGTAGCAGCGACGAGCCACGGGCGCAAATGGTCGGTGGAGTGGATGCGGCGGGGGCGGCGGAGCTTTCGGGCGGCGCGGGGTAGCCGGGGGCAGCACCAAGGGGCGGGGATTTGCGGCGGCGGCGGAGAGTGAAAGCGGGAAACAGAAGCGGGCGAAAATGGTTCGCGCCAACGGAAAGGGGAGGCTGTAAAATCGGATGGATTCCCGCACATGTGAAGAAAATAGGCTCGCGGATGCGGGATCCCATAATAAAAAGTTTAAGGCGGCCGGATTTGGAGGATCTGTTCTCACCTAGGATATGGGATGGATCTTGCAAACCGGTGGTTATTTTAGCAGCCGGTTTGCAGGATGCTAGAGATGCCCTTATGGCAGAGGATTTGGCGTGAATGGTGGGATGCACCCTAGGCCACAAGATTTAAATTGAATCCACGGTACGCGACTGGTCTGACGGATGGTTTCCATCAGACGTCTGGTACAAAGTGTTTCTGTTCACAGATACTCATGAATCATGCATGATATCATATCAAACCATTCAAGTCGTCGTGGTTAGGTTATAATATAACTGAAGAAAAAAGCTTTATTAACCATGTGAGTCTATTCGTTTTGTTTTTTGTTGGCGTCGGAATTTTTTTTAGGGAAATGACTGATTTGCCCTCGACTAAACCACCAGTGTTACATGCATCTATCTACACCTGCATACATGCTGAGCTTACCGTAGTAGCAATTTAGTTGGTGCAAATTAATAATGGCCATCTCATTCACGTGATACGCGTGATCAACTCAGAATTACCAGTTCCTTACGTGCAGACACCACGTCCCAGGCGACATACATAAGATCTGTGGGCAGGGACGCGGGCATCAACAAGCTGAACCCTGGCCTCGGATCACTTGCTCGCATTCCTCACGGCCCTGTCAATATCAGCCCCTTGGAAAAGCAACACAAGGGTATCACTTTCACCACTATACATCACATGCGGTACTCAACCAAGGTGCATGCGGGCGTCCTCCATCAACTTACCACCATAGATGAGGCGCGCCCTTTCACGGTGGTGTCTCAAAAGCCAAAAATCAAAAACTGCATCGACTCGACAGTCTTCTTTCTCTTGACAAACATCTGCTTTGCTTCATCTGGACCCCTCCTGCTTATGGGGAGGTGCACCTTGCCTTCAATCTTAGCCTTCACATTGCAAATTGTATCTAATTCGATGAAATCGAGTGGTATGTGACTCCGCGGATTCTAACCTGAAACCGCTTCTCATCTGTCGAACAAAAGCACAAAACATTAATGTCTTAGACAAATGGCTCTCATACAGCAGCAACAATTCCAACAGGCAATTGTGATACATGTTAGCCGCAACCACTCAATAGGTTCGGGTGATACAATTTGTGTTGAGCGGGCAAGTAAGGCATCTTGTTCAGATCAGAACAGCTAGGATATCAGTGATAAACATAAACATCAGGACTATATTTGGCCTATGTTGTCAATCCTTCATAGATGCAGAACAAAAAAAAATTGTTGAGAAAATCAAGTATCTTAGACAATGTTGATAGAGAATGTGATAAAGACACATTGTCAAAGAATCCTACAGATTGGTCCTTTTTCCTTTTAGATATGAATTAACCATGAACAAGTTTGATATTCTTCATCTAACCAGTCCTAACATCTGATAATCTGTAAATTAGATGACTCACTGGCCAGAAACAAGTATGTGGCGGCAATGCTAAGTGCTAACAGGAGCAGGAAGATTTTCAGGCATCGCAATCATAGAAGGTTGATCATGATCACAATTCTCATGAAACCCTAAATCAACTCGGTTCTAGAAAAGATATCACTGGAAAATTGTTTAGCAGCATAGTGACCAAAAATATCAACCTGGTCAACATTCTCTACCGACTATGTATGGTAAGGCAGGTCAATATACAAATACCACGGAAAGAAAACAAGGTCTAGTATGAGCTGGCCATATACTTCAAAATGAAATGCTTAATTTTTACACAGGCAAACTTACGTTTAGGAATCTCAGGCTGCCCAACTTTGAGCTTCTGGATGTCACCCTCAAGAACCGGTATCTTATTTATGGAAGCAGAAGCTTCTGTTTGCAATTTGAGCTTCTGGATGTCACCCTCAAGAACCGGTATCTTATTTATGGAAGCAGAAGCTTCTGTTTGCAATTTGAGCTTCTGGATGTCACCCTCAAGAACCGGTATCTAATTTATGGAAGCAGAAGCTTCTGTTTGCAATTTGAGCTTCTGGATGTCACCCTCAAGAACCGGTATCTTATTTATGGAAGCAGAAGCTTCTGCTTGCAATCTGCCAAACTCATCATCTTTCTTTTGGGTTGCCACTTGCAGCTCCTCTATGCTCTGTTGAAGCTTCTGTGCTACTTCAGTGTTATCCTTATTCGCTCGCTTTAACTTTCTTAGCTCTGGTATTATTTCTGCTGTAGCGTGCTCATGATCAATAGAGCTTCCAACTTCCTCCTGTTTAACCTAAACATTTCAAAAAGACAAGAAAGGATGCAAAACAATGATTAAGAAAATCAATACTATGCACAAGCTGGACTGTATGCTTTTGAGATAATTAAGTACCTTCAGTTCTGAGTTTAATCAGTAGTTTATACAAGGACATGAAGATTTAATCAGTAATTTTTCAAGGCAAATAGCCATCAGCTACTTTCCTTTGTACTTTGCCCAGGCTCCACACATGGGCTAGCTCTGCCACTTATAGTGGATTCTACTAGAGATTGAGACCAACACGAGATTGAGACCAACGCGTGTACTGTGATCTAGAATACCATCCCTTAAATTCATCTTTGGCCAGCAAAGTGTCCGACAATTTGTAAATTACAGTAGATGAGTTACTGGCCAGAAACAAGCATGGGACAATGTCATGTGCTGAACGTGAGCAGGAAGATTTTTCAGGTGTTATAATCATAGAAGGCTGATCATGACCACAATTCTTGTGTACAAGGTCAATTTATCAGTGAGTGTGTCAGTAATGTTGGATTCACTCGGATGACAAAAGGAGAAAGAAACGGACATCTTATAGCAAGGAACATGAATACTTAGGTCAACTCAGTTTCTAGAAATGATGGCACCGCAAAATCAATTAGCATCAAACTAACCAACTTTATTATTGGTTTGTGCTTTCAGAAACAAACGACTCATGTGTGAGCCTATCAAGAATCAGGATGCTTATACCTTTTGTGTAAAAAAAGTTATACAAGTGCGCACAGGAAATATGATTCTTGACCAATAAAGGAAATTAGACTATTTGCCTATGCGTATAAGTAAAAACATATGATCATACATCAAAAGGTGGTCCATTAAATTGTGAGTAGCGAATTTGGATCAAAATTTCATTTAATTATGGTTACACTTGATCTAGGAGGTTTACATATAAACATGATATATATGTATGCATGGCAAGACAAGGTCACTAAACATACAATATGGAAAAGAAACCAGAGTTTAGCATAGGCAGGCCAAATACTTGAAATACTTACTGGCATAGAAGAGGCACATTTGCATTTCAGAGTCTCAGGTCGCCCATTTTTAAGTTTTTGTATTTCATCGTTTTTCTCCTTAACCAAGGAATGCATTTCCTGTAGCTTACCCTCGAGAGTCAGCACCATTTTTCCTGTACTAGCAGCTTCTTCTCGGAATCCATAATTCCTAGCATTCCTATTTTGTACTTCTACTTTGAGCATATCTACAAGGAGCCCCGCATCTACTCGCAATTTGCCAATCTTTTTATCTTTATTTCGGACTGCCTTTTGCAGCTCCCCTACATTCTGCTGAAGTTTTTGTACTGCTTTGTTAGCTTGTGCTGCCTCCACTTCTTTTATCTTAAGGGGCCCAGCTTCTGCTCGCAATCTGCCAATCTCATCATCATTATATCGGACTGCCACTTGCAGCTCCTCTACAGTCCGCTGAAGCTTTTGTGCTGCTTCGTTAGCTTGTTCTGCCTCCACTTCCTTTAACTTAAGGAGCCCTGCGTTTTCCTTGTCCATTCTCAGCAGTTTGTTCAAAAGAAAATCCTCCACTGCAAATGGTGCGGAAATTTCCTTATCCTTGTTTGAGCTAAGTGTCTCGTAAGCTTGCTTCAGTTTTCTTAGGTCTGCTCTTAAATCTCCTGCGATGGCCTCATGATCCGCATTCTCTTGAATATTCTCCACACAATTTCCAGCTTCCTTTGATTGTATCTAGCATTAAAGACACACGAGATGGATACAACAAAATGATTAAGAAAATCAGTGACATGCACAAGCTGGATTGGAAGCTTTTCAGCTATGGAGCTGACGTTGAAGGCAAAGAGTTATGACGTACATGTATATACAAGACACAGAGGGGGAGGGGTGAATAAGGTTGATTTGACAAGCCATCCAAATTAATCCATGGATTGGAAATGGAAAAACTAAAATGCTACCTAACAAATACATCCAAGATCACCTACTATACATAATGTGGACTGTACTAGAGATTGAGACGAACAGTGTCGGTGCACAAAAGTAGGGGTCCTTTTGGTACCCCTTTACTTGTGCGTGGGCAGTTGCAGCCCCACCTGCGGCCACGCTTGGCGGGGAAGAGGAAGCAAGACGCAATATTACCAGAGCAGCACCAAGACCAGAAGCATGAGGAGCGGAAGGGCGAGGTGAACTCCCCCGGCAAGGCCCTTGCCGGGACGGCTTTCACGGCCCCGGCAAGAGCCTTGCCGGGGGGGCTTGCCCAAACACCAACGAAGCCGCCACCCTTGGGCTTGAGAGTTCCGATACCATCGACAACATTGGAACCAAAGCTCGGGAGGCTAGATGAGAACGAGAAGACGAAGATCCCCGGCAAGATTCTTGCCGAGGACGCCCACGAGACCCCCGGCAAGACCCTTGCCGGGGACGCCTACAATGCCACGGCAAGACCCTTGCCGAGGATGTCTATAGGGCCGCAGCCAGGCCCACTTCAAGGCTCCACCGCCGTCCCAGCGCAGCTGCCAGCCCGTCAACTAGGCAGGCACCTGCGTGGCGGCATGCATCTTCCAGGCCAAATCAGCAAACACCTGCGTGGTGGCATGCAGATCTTCGTGAAGACTGTGCCACCGCACCAGCTCAGCAGCCTGCCAGCCAGCGTGGCGCTGCATGCCCCGTCGGCCTGGACGCGTGTCAAAGCGAGGCGAAGCGGTGACAGGTGGGACGAGCTTTCTTGTCGTCCCCGATAAAGCGAGGAGGGCACGTCGGTAGCGCATTAAATACGTTTGTCCTACGGTGCCAAAGGATAGACTCAACTACTGTATAACTTTACACCTCCTGTGTGCCACTGTGACAGCCCATTTTTCTATAAAAGGAGGCCCGCGGCGTACTAAGGATTCGGACTTTTTGGACCCGGCACGCTCTGTAGCTAGTCCAAGAACACCAGATAAACACAAACTAGCAAGAGTAGGGTATTACGCATCGCTTGCGGCCCAAACCTGGATAAACCCCCTGCGTTGATCTTCTCAACCCGCTCTTTCCACAGCCCCGCGCCCGCCAACCGTAGCAGAAGGGATTCCACGTGATCCCATAGGTGTCGTTTCCCCCGACATCTTTGGCGCGCCAGGTAGGGGGCGCAAGCTGTGAAAATCCGGTTTTGAAGCCGACGCATCGACTCCCTCATGGGGATGACTCGCGAGAAGAAGGCAACGACGATCGGCCACGCTCTGGTGCCGTCCACAGCCGCAACAACCATTCGCGCGGCCGCAGAAAGCTAAGTCACGCAAAATTTTGAGTAATTTCGTTTACATAAATCTGTCTTCCTCAAAGGATCTCGTTCCTTGTATGGGAAACCTGCACGCAATGGAACCCTACCGCTATTAGTAACGCCCTTGCTCTGTTTCGAGCCCGCTCAACAGTTCAAGAGGCCGCGCTGAGAGCGGCAAGGTGGCCTACCCGCTATTAGCAACGCCCTTGTCTTGTCTCGAGTCCGCTCGACAGTTCAAGAGGACGCGCTGAGAGCGGCGAGGTGGTTTGCTCGGCAGCAAGCGCCCACCCCGGCAGGCTGCTAGGGATCCGTCCTCAAAGCACCCCAGCATGGGTTTACGCGCCGGCACCCTTATCCAACTATGCGTAGGGTGTGTACATACAAAGATAGATCCAACAGGAAGATAGCATGCTTCGTTTTAAAAGTACTGCAGAGTATATATTACATCAAATAAGTTGCTGCGGTTCTAACTTAAGGTAAATCTGTCTTGGTCATGAACTCACAGCGGCGATAAGAAACAGGGTGCCTAGTCCCGGCGCTGGCCCTCCACCCTCTTGATCCCGTCGACACAGTCGATGATGGGCTTGATACGCTCTTTGAGCGCCGCGAGGTCCGCCTCCTCCGGCAAGCTCTCCAGCGCGTCAGCAAAGTCAACGGTGGGGTTCCAGAACGCCACCTTGGTGAGCACCTTGGTCAAGGCACCCCGGCAAATCTTCCGAGCCTCATTAGCCAGATAAGTCGCCCGATTGGAGCGAAGCTAATCTAGGGCGTCGAGGATGCGTTCGAAGAACAAGGTCAGCCTGGCGTTGGGGCTTATGCTCCTGTCCTCGGAGAGCCTGACATTCGGCATGCCCATGGTGGCTAGCTGGGCGGTGAGCTTCCTCGCGACGTCGAGGAGGCGGCTGACCCAGAGCTCCACGCTAGCCACATAGTCCTCGTGGTTGGCGGCGTCATTCTTCCTCTGCTGCCTCTCGTCCGCCAGGGCCTGGTTCACGGTCTCCTCGCGGGCCTTGGCCTCCGAAAGCGTCCCCTCCAGGCCATCTAGCTTCAGCTTCAGGTCATTGATGGAGTCGTTGGCCTTGGAGAGTAGCTCGGCCTTGCCGAGGACCGAGGCCTGTACTAGAGACTGAGACAAACATGTGTATTGTGATTTAGAATATCATCCCTTAAATTCATCTTTGGCCAGAAAAATGTCAACAATCTATAAATTAGATGAGTCACTGGCTAGAAAAGAAACAAGTACGGGGCAATGTGAAGTGCTGAACAGACACATGAAGATTTGAGGTGTTATAATCATAGACGATTGTGTGCTGTTTCAGTAGCAGTCTCATGAAACCAAAAATCAACTCGGTTCTAGAAAAGATATCACTGGAAAATTGTTTAGCAGTATATTAACCAAAATGTCAACCTGGTGAACATTCTCTACTGACTATGTATGGTACGCCAGGTCACTGCACAAATAGTGCCGAAAGAAAAAAGGTCTAGTATGACCCGACCATATACTTCAAAATGAAATGCTTACAGTTGATAAGGAGGCCAACTTGCGTTTAAGAGTCTTAGATTCCCCAACTTTGAGCTTCTGGATGTCATTCTCCTTATCCGAGGAGTGCATTTCATTTAGCTCACCCTCAAGAACCAGTATCTTATTTGTGGATGCAGAAGCTTCTGCTTGCAATCTTCCAATCTCATCATCCTTCTTACGGGCTGCCACTTGCAGCTCCTCTATGTTTTGTTGAAGCTTCTGCACTGCTTCAGTGGCTTCCTTATCCTTGTTCCAGCATATGGTCTCATAGGTTCGCTTTAACTTTCTTAGATCTGATATTAAATCTCCGGAATTGTGGTCATGATCTGCAGTGTTTTCATTAAGCTCTACACAAGTTCCATCTTCCTTCAGTTGTGCCTAAACATTACAAAAAAGAAAAAGTAAGGACACAAAACAATGATTAAGAAAAAACAGCGACATTCACAAGCTGGACCGAATGCTTTTGGGATAATTAAGTACCAGCAGTTCTGAGTTTTCAGTGTGCAAAAGAGCTTCACAAGTTCTTGAATCCTCCAAATCACTCTCTAGCAGTTCTGCATTGGAGAGAAGGCATCAATAATGACATCAGTAGCAACATTAGGTGCCTTCTTCTACAGGTTATCGTCACCCCAAAGATATAAAACGGCACATCTAATCTTAATAGTCTCTTCTCCATCTAGCCGCGGCAGCGCCGAATGACCAACAGAACTGACATTTAGCAGGCACAGCATTGCAGCTCTTGTAAATCAACACAAATAGCTCCGCTAAATTTAGGCCGAAATATCTATGGACAGAAACGAAAGAGGGGCACAGTGTTTTCTGACCGGCGAGCTTGGGATTATCTCCAGGGAGCAGCTCCCTGCAGGCAGCCTCCCACCTGCTCCTGCTCAGCTCCGCCTTCCGGGATGAGAACACAAGCCGTCAATCAGGCGCAGGAGAAAACCCTAAGCGTAAGAGGACAGGAGCGGTCCGATGAATCAGATTCAGACCTGGTGGAGTCGGGAGTGGTTGATCTTGTCGCGGGCGTCCCAGAACTCGTGCTGGGTCCTGTTGCGCGCCTAAAGCCGCGCGCGGCCGGCGGCGAGTGCCTCGACCCGGTCGTAGATGCGCTGCCACTCGGCCCGCCCGCCGTCCCCCGGCCCCGCGGCGCCGCCAGAGCCGCAGCTCATCGATTCGGACGGCGTGGGTGTTGATTTTTCTCAATCTCGTGTGCGGCAATGCTCTCTGAAGACGGTGGTTAAACCCTGAGCAGCTCACGCCATTGGAGGAAGAGGACGGTGGACTCGTGGAGACTGGAGAGGTGAGGTGAGGCCGCGAGACATTTGGGGAGAAGACCGGACAGTCAGGAGCTGGCTCTTCACTTTTTTAGTCCTTTTCTTTTTGACATCTCGTGTTTATTTTTGGCCCTGGTACCAAAATGGACAAAAATAAACCAAAGGCAAAATAAATTAAAATAATAAACTCTCGGCCAAAGTATTTCACAGAAATAACTCTGTCGGGTAGCTCCCAATGTGTAGGCGCTTTGCGCTGTGTCGTAGCGTCGTATGCACAACATTCCTTAGCAACGTGGTGTTGTGGGGTCAGGTCATGCCCCAACCCGCGCTTAAGTAACGTCGTTCACGTAGGCGCTATACTATGGAGCGTAGAGCATAGCACCTAAGACGGCGCTATGTTCCTGTAATGGTTAGGCCACGAGGGTCGACCCACATCCCAACCCAACCTCATTTTTTCCCATGCGCACAAACGGAGAGGGAAGACTAGCGGCTAGGGTTCATGTCCCCCTCCCAAATCTTCTCCTAAATCGGCCAAATCTGAAGGAATCAGCTTGAGATTTGTTTCTGAAAACATCCCCTAAGGTATTCTTCCCGGGTCCCTTTCTTTTCACCCGAAAATTCCATCATATTTTGTCCTCTTTGTGCAAGTTTCGGTGAAACCCTAAGTCCTATTGGATTTTGAAATTGTTATGGAACAATGACATGATTGTTCGATCTGTGGCATTAGCATTGGTATAGTATTTATTGGGGAAAATTAGGAGGTTAATTTTGCTTAGAACCGAATGTACTATGGTAGTTGGTTTTGTTCAAATTAGAAACACGTGTAGAATTATGTCTATTTGTTTTAATATTTGTTCATATTAGGAAATATGTGTAGAAACCATGTCTCAAATATGTTCCACATGCTCACATAGTGCAATTTCTTATGGATTTCTATGAGATGCTCACATAGTGCAATGTCTTATCGTTTCAAAAATGTAGGATGGTGTCGCTTCTCGATGATTACTATGATGTTGAACACCAGGCCTATTTGATGGTGGAGAAGAAGATGATAATAATAGTACTCTTGGACTTGTATGTTTTCAATTTTGTATTGTTTCAAATGTGTAGGATATGTCGTAATACTCTGCAGAAGCTTGGACCCGTGAAGATTCAGTCTCACGGGGCCTCCTCGAGTGACATATGTCGTACGATGAGCAGTACACACCGTACATCAAGACTCTAGGACTCCTCCCATTCATCCAGCTTGTGAGCTGGTCGACTCCAAACCTGAACGCTGCGGCAATCACCGCGCCGCGCTTGTGGACCGGTGGGGGCCGAAGACGCACACTTTCCACCTCCGGACATGGGAGATGACCGTGACACTTCATTATGTTTCGATGATCCTTAGACTTCCTGTCGAGGGGAAGTCCTTGTGTATGAGCACATATTTTGATGGGTGACACAGATGGAGGCCCTTATTGGTATGGCTCCTGTGAAGGGTGAAGACAAGAGTAAAGAGAGAGTCCCAGCCGGCGCTACTTACATGTGGATCGTATAGAACTTTGCGCATTACCCTGTCCCAGCTATTGATGATGTGATTATGCTCGTGTACATGTTGTATGTTATCTCTAGGACTATATTTTCCAATGACAGTGACAGGACTGCTCAATGAATCTGGCTCAAGGTGTTGACTGTCTTGGACAACAAATTTAGCTGGGGTTCGGCGACACTGACCTACTTGTACTGACAGGTAGTCAATTATTCATTTTAAGTTTTTTTGTACATTACCGCTGCAAACATGTCTTTCTTTTGCGAAAAGGATCGGATCTATTATAAAGATTTACCGGAAGTACAATGTACCTCAAACAAAATAAAAATTATATCAAGGTTCATGGACCACCAAGCGACCATTGTCACCGCGAGAACGAGCCGCTGACGTGCCGTTGTCGCCGCTCCCATACCGAAGGTGACCTGACCTTGTCGATGAGAACCGGCAAGTCTTCGTGCACGTGCTCCTAAGAACCAGCGCCACGGAGCCGCAATAGTCGCCATTGAATTCTTGAATCGATGTGAAGAATCTTACACCAAATATCGCTATTGCGTACGCACGGCAAGAAACCCTAACCTCGCCACTCCAAGGAGTCGGCACGAATCTACGCCGGAGCTTCATTTAATCCGTCCCAACGGACGAACTTGAGAAGGATCGGAGCCCGGAGGACTGATTAGAAGATGGAGCGCCACCATCCGGCCAAACGTCGCTGCTATGAGGACTAAAACCCTATCTATCTACTAGTGGAAGCCAAGACACCAGGATTCTCTTCCCCACCACCGACCGTTGGAGCCGCAGGTGGAGACCACTGCGAACATGTCCTTAACTGAACCTTGTTTCCATTTATGTGCAGATGGACGACGCTTGTCGTAGGCCCTTAGCCACCATCTGAATTGGTGGCCTCGGTATGGAGTTAGGAACGTTTGCCAGTTGGACGTCCGAAAGAGGTATCGTACAAGGATTGAATCGATCGTAACAACCCTTTAAGGCTCCTCGCTTGAGGTCACAAGTGAGACGATGGATTGATAATGAATGTATGTGTACGATCAATGGATCGCATCGATTTAGAGCATCTCCATTTGTTGGCACTCCCAGGAGGCATTGCTTTCGCCGCTTGGGGGCTGCCGGCGAATTTTTTTGCTTGGGGGCGCAAATTTTTTCACTTGTTGCGCCCTTAGGAGCAGTGTTGAGGCTCAAGTAGGCAGCGGCATTTCGTCGAGTAGGTCACAGACGACGCCGTGGGCACGCTCCGGTGCATACAGGGCCTGCTCGCGGCGCAGTCCCTCCGTTTGGAGAGGTCATGGGAGGAGGCGAGGTCGTGCTCCATATACTCGAAGACGAGGTAGATGCTGGCGGAGGAGCGGGAGGTGACGAGGCCGTGGATGCCGATCACGTCCGCGCTGCCCCACGACATGCTGCTGGAGGTCTTCAGGGGGGCCGCCGGTGCGCGGCGGTGTGCCGCCGCTGGCGCTGCGTCGTGTCCCGCGCGCCCAGCCTCCCCGCCCCGCCACTTCGGCTTCTTCCGCAACCACGGCCCGTCCGCGCTGCCGCCGTTCGTCCTCGCCGCGGGCGTCGCGCTCGCGCCCCATCAACGGCGTCGGGTGTGCGCTCTCTGCCTACTGTGCCGCTGCGGGCATCCCCGCCGATTGCATCTCGCTGCAGCAGCTCATCCTCGTCGACTGACGCGGCCACCGCCTCCTCCTACGCGAGCTCTGTGGGAGGAGCAAGAACCAACCAGGGGGAGGAGCAAGAAACAGGGCGAGCACGGCGGCGAGGCTGAGGCTGCCGGGCAGCCGGGCGGCTGGGCGTGGGTGGCCAGGCGAGCACGGCGGCGTCCATCCTGGTGCTGGGTCAACGTCGGGCAGAGATGAGCGTACAGGCGAGCGTTGCAGCTAATAAAAAGGGAGGAGAGAGCAGAGAGACGCTGGCAGGTGGGCCAGCGCCTGCAAATGGCGAGATTAAGCCCTTCAGGTGCCCCCAGCTTTCTGGGTTTGCCTTGAGGAAGCCGGCTCAGTTTTTGGTCGAATCCGGCGAAAATTAAGAGGCTGGGGGTGCGAGTGGGAGGAATTTACTTGCCGGCCGTGAAAAAGTGCCCTGAGGAGGATTCTTGGGGGACTAGTGGAGATGCTTTTAGTGGCAGAGGCAGACCGCAGGCAGCAAGGCTATGGTCGAGGCCCGTCCATCGGCCTCGACCGGTTTGCATTGCGTTGCATGGTCCACACATCAATCGAGAGCTAGCTTGCTTGCTTGTTGCACTGTCAGCCAAGCCAGCGTTGGATTGACGACTATTGCATTTCATTTCAAGCATCCATCTCCAGTCCTCTCCACTCCACCCCACCATTTAATCGTGAGTGAATTCCGGTTTTTACCCCCTATTTTGAAAAATTTGACAGCATTTACCCCATCTAACGTGAATTTATCCGTTTTACCCTATTTAGCGAAATTGTTGTCACAATTTACCCTGTTTAATTTTTTTGTGTGTGTTATCATCAGCGGATCCCAATTATCTGGTCCAGCTAGCACGTCAGATTGACGGTTTTCTCCCTGCTGAACGTGTCCTTGTAGCTTCTCCCGACCGGTCCGGCCTTATATGAGCTCACCAGATCAGGTCGCTCATATCCAATACACAACGCTCGAGTTGGGCCGCACCATGTTGGCCTCCATTATTCATTGCACACATCACTCGTATTAATTCCTTTCAATCACACACACAATCCTGCCCCAAACCACTGCCTCCTTTGCTAGGATGGGGCAGGATGACGTAGCCGACGAACGGCAGGCAATGGGTGGCAGCCGGTATATGACATGTCTTCTCCACTCCCATATGCATGACCGCATTCCCAGTTTCTCACCCTTGGTAGTTAGGTTTGAAGAAGTATTCTGATGAGATGACTGAACTTGATTAGCATGACATGTTACCATTGAATAAATTACAGGAGAAATTGTTAATGATATAATCTGAAATCATGTATGTTTTTCTTCAGTATTATCATATACAACCTTAAGTATGGATGATTCTATGGATCAGATTAAAGTGATGTAAATATATGCATGACTTTGTGGATCAGATTAAAGTGGTGTAAATATACTGATATAATATGAAATCATGTATTTTCGAGCGAGCCTGGCGGGAGCGTGCAGCGGAAGCTTGGACGGGCGATACATCAATTGGGGGTGAGCAACACAAGCGAGAAGTGACTGGAGGCGAGTGGCTGACTCGAGCGCTGTGTGTTGGACACAACATGAGCGGCCTTCATCGGGCCGGGCCGGTCAGGAGAAGCTGCGCGGCCCGGTTCAGCGGTGAGAAAAATAGCCAGGAAAAACTACTGATGTGGCATGCCAGCTGGACCAGACAATTGTGACACACAAATCAGAACGCTCACAAAATTTTAAACGGAGTAAATTATGGCAACAGTTTTGCTAAATGAGGTAAAACGGATGAAAACTCGCTAAATGGAGTAATTAGTGTCAAAAATGTCAAAATAAGGGGTAAAAGCCGGAATTCACTCTAAAAAATCGTCGATTGCGAGCGAGCCCAGGATTTACTCCTACCTAGCTGTTGGCATTTCAAGGATTTACTCTGAACTGAATCAAACCGAGCATATCTTTCCTGATGCCGATGGTGACGAACCGCGCCATAGGTCTGATGAAATTCACCTGCGACAGTCGCATGTCACTCGGCCCGCCCGCCGCCCCCCGCCGCCGCGCCGCCGCCACAGCCGCAACTCATCGATTCGGACGGCGTGGGTGTTGATTTTCTCAATCTCGTGCGCTATAATGCTCTCTGAAGATGCTAGTGAAACCCTGAGCAGCTCACGCCATTGGAGGAAGAGGACGGTGGACTCGTGGAGACCGGAGAGGCGAGAGTGAGACCGTGAGACATTTGGGTACAAGACAGGTCGTCCCTCTTTGCAGCTCCTTCAATTTTAGTCCTTTTTTATTTGACATCTCGTTTTTTACTTTTGATCCTGGTACCTAAAAGTATAGAAAAGAAATACTGATTGGGTATGCCTCTTTGAATATTACTGTTTTATTAGTAATTTCACCTATATTGACCTTCAATAGAAAAAAAAACTAGGAATTTATTTTTACTTCATATGATGCAATAAAATAAACTTGTTTTCCTGACTCACTTGTGTTTTAAGTTTTATTAAATGAAAATATTATTTGGCGAACGTCTGCCACGAGGCTGCCCACCTGCCTTTTACTTCTTTAGCTAAGTAAATATGCAAGTCCATCCGGAGACAGAGGTGGAGCCCACAATCTCCCCCTCAACCCTGTCGGAGAGCCTTGATGTCGATGGATGATGATCCCGATTTTGCCGTGCAGCTCCTGGAAGCGTACACGGCCAAGAGCCTTCGTCGGGATGTCAGTCTTCTACTCACTAGTCCTGATGAACTCCATGTCCACACACCATGCCCTTCTCGACATAGTTACCGTGCCTTTCTCGATGTGCTTGTTGCGGTCGTGAATCGCTTGTTTTTTGCAGAGGGAAAATGCCAATTTATTCTCAACAAAGATGAGTGCGGGGCAGTGTCTTGGTTCAGCATCTTGCCGAGAAGACTAGCTAGCTACCGTGATGTGTTCTCCATCTCGCACGAAGAAGTGGCGACAACCTTCTACCTCATCGATTGCCAGGTGATGAGACTGCTCCCGAGGAAGAACAACACGTAGAGTTGCACTTGTGGAGTCCACGTCACCAGCGTGGTCGGAGTTGCTGTAGCCGACCAGGTTCTCGTCGTCGCCACGGTGATACACACATCTATGTGTGATTGTGTCCACGATGTACCGAAGCAGTTGACGGCTGCAAGATGACCACTAGTGGTCTGCATGCACCTGCTCAGGAACCCTAGGGTGAATGAGATGTCCGTCTGGGTGTGCACGTGATACCCTAGGCTGCCGATGACGATTCGATAGAAAGTAGCGCCCACCAGCTTCTCCTTGCTCTCCTCGATGAGCTTCCACCGTGCCTCCATCGGGGAGTGCACGGCATGGCAATCTACCATGCCTGCTCGTCCAAACATCTTGGCAGCAAGGCCGCTTGAATGATCGTCGTGCGACCATGCTCCTAGTTCTCGTCCAACTCGAGGTATACTGGAGCAGCCCAGGTTGCTCATTCTGAAGAGCGCTTGATCCCCTCTTCAAGCAGAGCATCTCGACGTGCTCGACACCAGCGATGACGAGGTCCTCGACGTAGATGTCGACGATGAGCAGTGTCTCCCTGGTTCCATGTGTGTACACGCCGTGCTCGGGGGCGCTACAAGTGCAGGCGAGTGAGGCCAAGCTTGCATCTAGCTTGGCGTTCCACGCCCTCATTGTTTGTTGGAAACCGTAGAAGGCCTTGTGAAGCTTGTACATGCCCTGCTCGCATCCTTCGGCAATGAAGCTAGGTGGTTGGGAGACGTAGACCTCCTCCTCATGGTCACCGTTGAGGAACGTTTTACTTGATGTCCATGTGGTGGACCTCCCAGCCTCGATGTGCCGCTAGGGCAAGGATCAATTGACGGACTCGAGTCTTGCCACGGGTGTGAAGGCTTCCTCGAAGGCCACCCCTGCCCGGTGCACATACCCTTTTGCGATGAGTCGGACCTTGTGCTTGACGATGGCACAGTACTGGTCCTTCTTTACCTTGAACACTCACTTGAACCCAATAGCTCGATGTACTATAGGCAGCATGATGAGTATCCATGTAGCGTTGTCGTTGATTAATGATAGCTCGTCCAGTATTGCGCGGCGTCAGCAGTCCTCACTCTCCGCCACGGCGAACGAGGTCTTCTCCTCGCCGGCCATCGGATAAACACCTCATCGGCGTTGAGGCTCTCCGCCAATTGTGGTGGCTCCGTGAGAAGGTCAACGTGCATCGGTATCAGTGTGGGGGTGCCAACACTATCATCGGCGTTGATCATGTCTGACCGCGTTGTCGGTGGAGTTGCAAATTGAACCGACACGATCTCGCTTGGGGTGTCCGGGGTCAATGAGCGCGGGGCTGCTGTGCCTGCGATGCTCGGAGCCACTGGACATGGGGCCGCAGTGCTCGGGGTGGTTGTACCTAGGGTCGTTGAGCTCGGTGTCGTTTTGCCCAGAGTCGCTATCGTCCTCGGGGTTGCTGCTCAAACACCAACACTTGTGCACACCGTGTACTGTACGGTGAATGAGTTGCTCGATGGACCTCTCCCGGCGCCTCCCAGCTCCAACGCGCCTCTTAGTCAATGACAACGTCGCGGGAGATGTGCACGCATTTCGTGACAGGGTCCTATATCGTGTACACCTTGGAACCCGTCTCGTAGCCAGACAATAGCATCAAGGTGCTCCTATCGTCGAGCTTTTTCAGCTGTGATGACCGATGCAAGCGAAGACGCGAAGGAAGCGCGCGTCGGGCTTCCTCCCGTGCCACGCCTCATACGGTGTCATGCCGTTGTTGCTCCATGTCCAGTTTTATTATTGAGAGCATGACATTTTATTATTAATGACATGACATTTTCATTATAAAGAGGATGAAAATTTTAATGTTGAGAGGATTCCTTTTTTTATTGCATGGCATTTCTTTGGGCTTATCCAGCTAAAATGTTTATCTAGAGGAATGCTGTTATGTAAAGTATCACAATTTTTTAAATTATTTTCAAAGCATGGCATTTTTATAAATTTGTGTATATATTTATATAGAGGACAGGGCCGTTTCCAGGAATTCGGGGCCCCGGTGCGAAACACAGAATGGGGCCCTAAAATTTGGGTGCATAGTTGTTATTTCATGCACAATTTGTCCGTTTTACAAACCTAAAATGTAATATAAGTGGCTTCAAGCACTACACGAATTGTAGTTTTACAAAGATAATAAAACAAAACAAGATCAATCCTTGAATTTTAAATGATCGACTATCTTGGAAATCTTGGATGCGTGACAACATGAGCAAACAACAAAACGATGGATGAGCCAATGTGTATGTACACAAAAGATGATAACAATAATTATTATATGTATTAAGAAAAAGAATAAGAACGGAGGGAGGCTCCCCTCTGTCTTATTCTTATAACAATAATAATACTTATAATTATAAGTATTCGATATAGTGTTTACAAGATGAACAGATGTGAAAAAATTATAATTATTCAATATATTGTTTGCCAAAATGGATATGTATCCTAATTAATATAATTATTCAACAGGAAAAAGTAACATAAATTAGATAGGATTTTTAAAAATGAATTAGATAGGGTATTGGCTTAGGTACACCTAATTGATGAAGTAATGGATTAGTCGGTGTTATACACTGGCTCTCCACCAATGGCTGCTTTCTGGTTGGCGCCTCTAGCCGTGAATGAGAAAAGACGCCTACACGCGAAACAAGAGCTCTTGTTTCTCCCGAAAAAATAGAGAGAAAGGAAAAACAGCTCTCCCGGAATTTGTTTTGTTTTTCCCCTTCTCGATTGAGGGGGCTCACGGGGGGTTGTGTACTTGTGTGCCTCGAGCGATCGAACAAGAGAACCTCCAGCGACCAGCCCGAGAAGGCCCCAAACTGGAAGCTTCAGCGACCAGGCCTACAAGGCCGAAAGGAAAAGGCTCAAAATAGTGACTGTACAGCAATATGCGCCCAGAACTGGGGGCCTATAGGATTTGGGGGCCCTGTGCGGTCGCACAGCCCGCACAGGCCTGTGGACGGCCCTGATAGAGGATGACAATTTTAAAGTTTAGCATGAAAAAAAATTCTAGACCACCCAACATTTTTTGTTTTAAAGTTCTAGTGTAGCAATTTTATAAACAAAAAAACACTTGAACAACCAGAAACGGTCGTTGGGAGCTCCTCCCCCTGGCGAACGAATCGTCAGACGGGAGGCTTCAGATGGGTGTGAGCGTTTGGGGTGAGATGAGTGGTATTTACAGGCTTTCGATCGAGAGAGCTTGGCAGTGTTGCTTGCATGGTGACCACGCTGAGCTGAGCACAAGTGTAGTCTACACTGTGTAGACGTGGCTAGCTAGTGCGGAGCAAGCGTGCAACGCAGATTGGCTGAATTCATACAGGGAGTGTTTGGTTGCCGTTGTGAATAGTTCCTGCATCGCATACACTTCTCAACCTAGTCTGATTGAGCAAAATCAGACCCTAATACACCATCTGCTAGTTGTTTGGTTGCCTGTATCTAGTATCCGTGCATTAGGTAATACGCAAATGCACTTTGTTTGGTTGGCTGCATTGACCCAAGCGGCACATGAATACGGCGTTTGGTTGCATACGGCGTACATGTTGTGCTTACCTTGTACCCTAGTTGGTGAGCTTACCCATACCTAGCACACCAACGCCACAACACAGCAATGACGATGAACTGGACGAAGATGATGAAGTTCTTCAGTTTCAGCCCAAACTGACGATCCACCTTAACACCTTCAACCTTGCGACTGTCAACACTGCTGCCGTGCTTTTGCACCCACTCGGAGTAATCTTTTTCTGCTGCCTGCCTAGTCTTGAACCCTCTATGGGTGCTGTTGCTATACGATGCCACTTGTGCACTGGCTTCTTCCCATTAACTATAAACCTCTGGGACCTTACCGATGAACACGGCATACCACTTGCCCAGCCAATGCACAAGAGCAAGAGTTGAAGCAGCAAATCAATGGAGCACACAAGTAAAGCAAAGTAGCACACAAACAACAATGGAGCAAAAGAGAAGTAAAGAATGCATGATCATACGGCATAGCAAGTTCTTCCTAGCACTATCTTGGTGTTAACCTACCACCACATCCAAAAGAGGGTGTCGTCCTACCACCGCAAGTTCACCATCAGCGTGAGGGGTTAGTATATACCACCTCACCAAAATATACAGACCATCAAATAGTTTTCGAGCCCTAGCTACACAAAATGTATGTCGTCATCGTCATCGTCGTCGCCACCGCCATCGCCGTCGGGGATCATGCACGCTCACAGGCAGCACTACTCTAGTAGTAGTGCTTGCCTAGCCAGCTCCTGAGCCACAACACCCTCCGAGCGTCGGCCATGGCAACGAACCCAACACCCTGGGCCTTGTTGCCAAGCAGGTGGCTGAGAGCTGCCATGAGAGCCTCGTCGCTGAAGCCACCCTGGGTCATGACAGCGCCATACAGGTCAGGGTGGACGTCGAGGGGCTTGCACTCCCTGATGGCTGTTGCCACCTCCTTCACCGCCTCAGTCATGCTGCAAAAGATATTGATCTCCTCCTCCATCAGGCCTCCTCTCTTCCTCTTCCTATCATGGACTGGGTCAAATGGCTTGTCGAAGGGCTTCGCAGTGGGCTTGTTAGGGCCATCAAGGACCTCGACGTCCGGGGTCCCAGGGAAGTCTGGCATGGGAGAACCAAGAGGCTCCCCTGAGCCCATGGCATGCTTCCCAGGTGCCAGCCCGAAGGAGAAGATGTGCTGCATCTGGCTGTAGTTCTGGATGGTGTGTTGAGGAACTCAGCGTCCCTTGGGTGGTCCTAAGAATGAAACACAAGTGTTGTTAGTTGCGATTAGGAGTAGGCAATGGTGGACAGTATGAAAAGGAAGAGGGTTGTGAGCTAACCGCGACATGGCTGGCGTAGTGCTCTGGCTTCAGAACTATGGAGCAAGTGTTCTCATCCCATGAGGCGCCACTAAGGTCTCTCAGCTTGGACACTTGGATCCATCGACTTCTCCACTTCCTCAGGTGGTTGTACACCTGGGTGGCAGACACCTCTTGCCCACAGAACTCGAACACCTGCTTCACAACGGTGTTCAAGTGCACCTCCTTGAAGCCCTTGTCAGTCCTAACTCACTAGAGATGAGCTCACACATCTTGTTCAGCACGAACGTGGACATGAACGGCTGCCACTTCATGTTGTTCGACTTACCATCCTTCTTTGCCTTTGCTGCTGCTAGCTTGATTGCAGCGGCAGCAGCAGCAGGAGGAGTTGGCTCAACGAGCACTACTGAGACATAGAGGGAATTAGACGCGAACACCTCTGAATCAGGTGCCATCTCGGACATAGGCCACGAGTCCTCGACAAACGATGGAGCAAACTGTCTGTCGGACAGGACAAGGGCCTGACTAAGATCTTGCGTCTGCGTGGTCATGTCCTACAATCGTAGCACGCATTGACAGTAAGCATAGCACACAACATACCGGACAATCCATGAAAGTAGAAGCATACATGTACATGGTTCATCACTATCATGATTCAACACAAGCATAAGGTTCAACTTCAAACTCTACTACTAATCTAGCCTACCACATGCTTGAATATCTAGCCCTACCATAAATTGCAACCGCACCATAGCAATCAATCTTATCAGTTCACAGATCAGACCACTAATAAACCAAGCATTTAGATCAAACCCTAGCTGCAGCTGAAATCTAGCTAGAAGGAGCAGAGAGAAAGGGGGATTGAACTCACAGAGGCCATGGCTGCAGCTTGAGGACGAGGGAGGACGGTCGTGGAAGATCAACGCCGGCCGGTGAAGGAGCGCCGACGCCATGGACCACCGGCCGATGAAGATGCGCCGCTTACCTGCTCGTCGGTGCCGATGCGCGTCGGCAGGAAAGCTCGAACGGAGGGAGAATGGTGGCGGGAGTTGGGGCGGTAAGGAAGGGGTTAAATAGGGGTGGACTCGGCGGGAGGTGAGCCAAAATCCTCCCGCCGATTTTTCGATGACGCGGGCGAGCTCGCGCCATCTCCCCTGCTCGCACGAGGGGAGAAGCATGTCACCCTCCCCTGCCTCGCCCGAGCCAGGCTCGCGAGCTACCGTCGATTCGGCCGTTTCCCCTGGGTCTGGCCTGGACGTGCTTTGAGTTCCGTGCGATGCGGGCCACACAATAAACGCAGGCAACCAAACGGGTGACTTTCTTCCGTGCAGGTCAGGTTGGGCCTAATGCGGACAACCAAACACGCCCATAGGTGCCATCTTGTCGGGAGCACATCGCGTTTATGGAAGACAGGATGATGAGCAGAAATGGTCCACGCACTGCGCCACTACGCCACTCGATGCAAAACTGAAAGGGGATAATATATAGTGGAAAGTTTTAGTCGCGCTGAAAGCAACTCCAACTAGCATAACAATGCCGCGCGCACTAGATAGCTCTCTGCAGCACCGCAAGTGTCGAAAAATGCAGGTTAGGTAGAGATTTGTTAATTAAGCATCATGAAAAGGTTCCGTTGCTTTGCTACTAGTTAGTCCGGTCGCTTTGCAAGCCAAGCAAACATAAAACATCTGTTGTAATAAAGAGATGAATGTAAGAGTTAGAAATGTAAGTGGTTGGTGATAGAAGGTTCAGGCCTGCATGTCTGGCTCGGTGTATCTTCAGAACACTGGATCAGACGTTTGCCTCTACACATATGGATAGCTTCCATTTGCAGAGTCTATTATGCCACGATTAAGAGTAAAGTATTTGGACAACCATAGTGTTCTTTCTCAGCAAAAAATAAAAATAAAAATAAAAATAGACGTGCCACAAACGCTCCAGAATGATCAGCACTTTCCCAGGTCATCTTGTTCAGGGTTCAGCTAAGCGCGTCACACAAGGTTGTACTTTTTGCTAGTATGTTTCATTTTTTCTGAAAATGAGAATAACCCCCGGTCTTTGCATATCTATCTAATTATCTATGTGTTCATGGCCCCTAATATCGTGGCTCCTAATGAACGAGATCTGGCTCGGCCTAATGAATGATCTGGCTCGGCCATCTTCCTTTGTGTGGTCGCAGGATGCATGGATCCTGATGCAGCCTTCTGCTTAGAGCATCTTACAGGCGAGGACATCAAATCTGGCCTCACAAACATCCGTGGACGCGTCTTGGCGCTCCGCGGGCACACTGACCGGACACTTTTTATTTAAATGCGTTCACACCCATATATCTTAAATTTGGTCCCTCATATTTATGCAACACATGCAACATATAAAAAAACCTACCTAGATCAATGTAACACCACCAGATCTACCAAAATATGCAGTTTCCATCGAACAGTACTTAACACATAAGATAAAACACTAAATTAAACGGGGAACGGTGGAGGAAATCACTATTTCCTCGCCGGCCTGTTCCCTTGCGGTTAGCGGTGCTGCTTTCGCCGTCGGTGTAGGCGTCGGCCGCCGGAGGGTCGTTGTCGTCGGAGCTTGATTCGTCATTAACGTCGTCCGACAGGTCCATCTGCACACCGGCTAGACTCCAGAGGAAGTGCTCCTGCTCCTCGGCGTGCCTTCTCGCCTTCGTTGTCACCTGCGTCGCCGCCTCGTGCTCTGACACCTTGATGACAAGCCGGAGTGCTTTAGCGTTCTTCCGCCCGAGCCGCCACGCATCTGACTCCGCATTTTCAGGGAGTGGCGGAGGACAGACATGATGAGCGCGCATGTCCTTGGGATCAACCGATGCACGCGCGATTGCCCGACGCCTCACCAACGCGTCGCTCGCCACCAGCCTCTCCCCCATGCGTTGCCGCCCGCGCCTCCAACTCGGGCGTCCTCGACCGAGCCGACGTCGGCGAGGCCACAAGCACCCGACGGTGCCCATGGACGCCTTTCGAAGGTAGCTGAGATGTCATCGGGGAGGGGGGGGGAGGGGGTGTGGGGGGTACCTAAACTGGGACGGAGCGGGCGGCGCTGCCATCGGTGCTGCATGCCAGATGGGAGGGCCCGACAACATCGCCCGCACTGCGACGGTGGGCGAAGGGGGATGGCGCGTCGCTCTGCGAGCCGCCACCGCTGTTGCCGCCCTGAGCGGCGCAAATGCGATGCGGAGAGTGACCGCATCGACGTCGCTCTCATAGCCACAGGAGCTGGAGCTGATACGATCATCTGTCGTGGGGCAGATCGGGAAAGGAGGTGATGGATTGGGAAGAGGAGTGAACAGAGAGTGGAATTGACTGAGCGGACTGCAGTCTAGGGTTCATCGAAGGGGGTATTTGTGGGTTCGGTGATGAGCCGGGCTGACATGGCGAAAGCGTCCGGACATGCCCGGGCCGTCTCATATCCGCCCTACATTTAAGCTGGATATGAGGGGTGTCGGACGGCCTGGCGTTTGAGGCCGATTTGAGGCGCCTGGATGGGTCGTTCTTTTTTTGACCGATCAGTGACCGGTCGGTTCACCTGGATGTTTGGGGACGGTTTGAGGTGCCTGACTATAGATGCTTTTAGTCTCTCTTGTGAGGGTTGCCCCGCCTGTCTCGTAGGACTGAGATATGAGTGTTGGGCCTTATTTTATTTTTTTGCAGGAAAACTTTCGTTCTATTGCTCTTCAATTATGGGTGTTGGGTCTTGTTTTGTGTTGCTGAGAAAGCTAGCCTGAGGATGCATGCTCTGCGGAGTCGGTCTGTAAACTGCTCTGAGCAATGCTTAATTGCTTAAATCCAATCTTTGAGCATGACTTTTTTTAGCTTATGAATGTTAGTGTCGATTTCACAAGTGGCATGATTTTAAATTTGAAACTCAAGTGAGTCAGGAGAACAAGTTTATTGGAATGCACCATAGGAAAAACAATTTTTTTACAAGAGTTTTGAGTGGGAACTAAATTTTGTAAGGCATGCAGTAAGATTTAATTCGTATTTTTTTATAAGAAGAGTCAATCTTATGAATCAAATGGCCAATATAAGAGAAATTACGTATGTACTAAAATTTGAAGAGGCATACTAATCAGTATTTTCTACCCCATCCGTTTTTAAATATAAGTTTTTTTAGAGATTTCTATGCGAACCACGTACAAATATATAAACACATATTTTAGAGTGGAGATTCACTCATTTTGCTTCTTCGTACGTAGGAGTAGTTCATATTGAAATTTGTAGAAAGCCTTACATTTAGGAATGAAAGGGAGTATACTTTCAGGTATCGGGGCACAAAAGTAGTGGGGAGGTGTAGAAGGGTTACGAGAAGCCCTGTTTTCCTCTCGTCCCTGGCGGCTCCCCTCCGCCGGCGACCTTGGTCGTCGGTGGTGAGGGGGGTCGCCAGATCCATGCGTGTGGATCGTTTTTACTCCCTCGCAGTCTAGGTTTTTAGATTGTTCATCGTCTTAGCTTCGGAGGCGACAATGACAGCGCTGAATAAAGATTTTTCGGATCCTTCCCTGACGTGGCCATCAGTCTTATGGTTGGGGATGGATTTGGAAACTAGTCTGTTCAAGTAAGGATGGCGTGGCGGCGGCGGCATCCTCGTGGTGGACCAGTGTCCTTGGGCTCCGTCGTTGCGACGACGTTTGCTCCAGCGTCGGCGTGGAGCTTGGGAGGTAGTCCAGGAGCGGATACAGATTGTAGTCTGCATCGACGACATCTGGAAGACGGAGCATGTGCTGGGCTTGTGGTTCGTGGATGGCAGGTATGGTTTCCTCCTTTGGCGTTTTAGTCGTGGTGTGGTGCCAGATCTGAAGTTCGATGGCGTGTCCGGGGTGTTGCCCAGGTCTGATTCGTTCAACGGCAAGGGCTTCACTTTTGGTGAGCCACCTTGGAGATCCGCAAAGCTGCATATCAGCGACGGAGCCGCGTCGAGCTCGGGTGAGGAGGTGATTCGTCATTCTCTGCTTTGGTGGCTGTTGTGGTGGTGCCGGAGGCAGGTGACGGACGTTGGTGTCAAGCTCAGAGATGTTCTTTTATTTTTTCAGTTTTGTCATGTCGGTCTTTACGTTACCTGTACTTTGTTCTTTATGATATAAAATAAGACACGTATTATCATGAAAAAAAGCGCAAAAGTAGAAACGAGATGTCAAAAATAAAAAAGAATAAAAGTGAAGAGCCAAGTGACTGGCCTGTTTTCTCCCCAAATGTCTCGCGGCCTCCACGAGTCCACTGCCATCTTCCTGCAACGGCAATGAGCTGCTCAGGGTAATTAGCATCTTCAGAGAGCATTGCAGAACACGAGATTGAGAAAATCAACACCCACGCGATCCGAATCGATGAGTTGCGGCTGTGGCGGTGGCGCGGCGGCGGGGGTCGGCGGGCTGGCCGAGTGGCAGCGCATCTACGACCGGGTCGAGGCGCTCGCCGCCGGCCGCGCGCGGCTGGAGGCGCGCAACAGGATCCAGCACGAGTTCTGGGACGCCCGCCTCCACCAGGTGTGATTCATCGGACCGTTCCTGTCCTCTTCCTCTTAGGGTTTTCTCTTGGGCTTCCCTGCGCCTGATTGATGGCTTACATGTTCTCATCCCGGAAGGCGGAGCTGAGCAGAAGCAGGTGGGAGGCGGCCTGCAGGGAGCTGCTCCCTTCCGATGATCCCAAGCTCGCCGGTCAGGAAACATTGTGCCCCTCTTTCGTTTTAGATCTTTGGGATGATGATAACCTGTAGAAGAAGGCACCTAATGTTGCTACTGATGTCATTGTTGCTGCCTTCTCTGTCCAATGCAGAACTGCTAGAGAGTGATTTGGAGGATTCAAGAACTTGTGAAGCTCTTTTGGACACCGAAAACTCAGAACTGCTGGTACTTAATTATCCCAAAAGCATTCGGTCCAGCTTGTGAATATCACTGTTTTTCTTAATCATTGTTTTGTGTCCTTGCTTTTTCTTTTTTTGTAATGTTTAGGTACAACTGAGGGAAGATGGAGCTTGTGTAGAGCTTAATGAAAACACTGCAGATCACGAGCACACTTCTGGAGATTTAATATCAGAGGTAAGAAAGTTAAAGCGAACCTATGCGACCATATGCTGGAACAAGGATAAGGAAGCCACTGAAGCAGTGCAGAAGCTTCAACAGAAGATAGAGGAGCTGCAAGTGGCAGCCTGTAAGAAGGATGATGAGATTGGAATATTGCAAGCAGAAGCTTCTGCTTGTATAAATAAGTTAATGCTTCTAAAGGGTAAACTAGATGAAATGCGATCTTTGGATAAGGACATTGACATCCAAAAGCTCAAAGTTGGGCAACATGAGACTCTTGAAAGCAAGTTTGCCTCCTTGCCAAATGTAAGCATTTCCTTTTGAAGTATATGGCCGGCTCATACTAGACCGTGTTTTCTTTCTGCAGTATTTGTTTAGTGACCTGCCTGACCATACACAATCAGTAGAGAATGTTGACCAGGTTGATATTTTTGGTTATTATATCGGTAAACAATTTTCCAGTAATATATTTTCTAGAACCGAGTTGATCTACAGTTTCATGAGAATATACTACTACTGAAGCTAGCACCCCAAAATCTTCATGTGCCTGCTTAACACTTAACATTGCCCCATACTTGTTTCTGGCCAGTGAGTTATCTAATTTACAGATTGTAGACACTTTGCTGGCCAAAGATTAATTTAAGGGATGGTATTCTAAATCATGATACGCCTGTTGGTCTCAGTCTCTAGTAGAGTCCACCTTGTGTATAGTAAGTGATCTTGGATTTATTTGTTAGGTAGCCATTTTAGTTTTTGAATTCACAAACCGTGGATTAATTTGGAGTTGCCAAAGCAACCTTATTCACCCCGCCCCCCCCCCCCCCCCCCCCCTCCATGTCTTGTATATACTTGCTGTTTTCAACATGTGTTGTATCCGTACTCATGTGTCTTTATAATTCTAGATACAATCCAAGGAAGCTGGAAATATTGTAGATATTATTCAAAAGAATGCGGATCATGGGGCCATCACGGCGGAGCTCAGAAAACTGAAGCAAGCTTATGAGACCCTGAGCTCAAACAAGGATAAGGAAATTTCTAAATTACTTGAAATGAAGGATTTTCTTTTGAACCAACTGATGAGAATGGACAAGGACAATGCTGAGCTCCTTCAGAAAAAGGAAGTGGAGGCAGCACAAGCTAACGAAGCAGCACAAAAGCTTCAGCAGAATGTAGAGGAGCTGCAAGTGTCAGTCCGATATAAGGATGATGAGATTGGCAGATCGCGAGCAGAAGCAGGGCCCCTAAAGATAAAGGAAGTGGAGGTGGCACAAGCTAATGAAGCAGCACAAAAGCTTCAGCAGAATGTAGAGGAGCTGCAAGTGTCAGTCCGATATAAGGATGATGAGATTGGCAGATTGCGAGCAGAAGCAGGGCCCCTAAAGATGAAGGAAGTGGAGGTGGCACAAGCTAACAAAGCAGCACAAAAGCTTCAGCAGAATGTAGAGGAGCTGCAAGCAGCAGTCCGAAATAAAGATGACGAGATTGGGAAATTGCGAGCAGAAGTGGAGTACCTTCAGCAGAATGTAGAGGAACTGCAAGTGGCAGTTCGAAATAAGGATAATAAGATTGGCAGATTGCAAGCAGAAGTGAGGATCCTTAACATAAAACAAGTGGAGCCAGCACAAAAGCTTCAGCAGAATGTAGATGTGCTGCAAATAGAAGTGCGAAATAAGGATGACGAGAATTGTAGATTGCCAGCAGAAGCTGCTAATGCAGAAAAAAAGGTACCGGCTCTTGAGGGTAAGCTACTGGAAATGCATTCCTTGGTTAAGGAGAAAAACGATGAAATACGAAGACTGAAAAATTGGCAACCTGAGAGTCTGAAATGCAAATGTGTTTCTTCTATAGCAGTTGTAAGTATATCATTCCAAGTATTTGGCATGCTCATGCTAAAGTCTGATTTCTTTTCCATATTGTATGTTTAGTGACCTTGTCTTGCCATGCATCCTTGATCAAGTGTAACCATAATTAAATGAAATTTTGATCCAAATTCACTAACAATTTCATTGACCATATGTTGATGTGTGATCATAGTTTTTTATGATAGGCATAGGCAAATTGTCTAATTTTCCTTTATTGGTCAAGAATCATATTTCCCCGTGCTCCGCTGTATAACTTTTTTACTCAGAAGGTATAAGCATCATGATTCTTGCTAGGTTCACACATGAGCCTTGTGTTACTGAAAGCACAAACTAATGGTAAACTTGGTTAGTTTGCTGCTAATCGATTTTGCAGTGCCATCTTTTATAGAAACTGAGTAGACCTAAGTAATCATGTTCCTTAAAATAAGATGTCCGTTTCTTTCTCCTTTTGTCATCCAAGTGAATCCAACTGGTGAATAACCCAAGAATTGTGGTACCAATCATCCGATTATTACACCTGAAAATCTTCCCTGCTCCTCTTTGGCACATAACATTGTCTCGTACTTGTTTGTGGCCAGTAACACATAGCACTGAGCCAAAAACAGCCGAGGCCTCTGCATCAACAAAAGCCTTGGCTGTTGTGGTGGCTGCTTCAGCATCTCCACCCGTCACAAGCTCCAAGCCAGGGGCGGGGATCGACATCGATCTGACCCCTCCCCGGCTTGTCGACGACAGGGAGGCCAGCCCGCCCTTCCCTCCGGGATTCGGGCCGGTGGCCCGATTCAAGGACACAACTACCACCGCTCCGACAGCAACCTTGGCGGTGGTGGTTGCGAAGGAGGACGGCAACCCTGACCAGAGCATCGCTGGTACTACTGATGATGCGGGTGGGCTTGACATTGACACTGCCCCCATGCCCCCTGCAGCAACAACAACCAAGACCAAGAGCAGCATGCTGAAGGGCAAGCCAAGACCAAAGGAGCAGAGCAAGGCTGATAAGGAAGGTACAGAGCTGGACTCGATCCTAGGGAAGAGGATGGAGCGCAACAGGCCAGAGTCTAATGTAGGTCTAGGTGAAAATGAGGAGATGAACAGAGACATGTATAAGAAAATGAGAGGGTCTGTTAGTGGAGAGGCTGAGAGCAACATAGGTGTGTTAGGTGGTAAGGAAGCTACCGGTATAGGGGCTACTGGGGAACTGATGGGCGCAAAGGATGACGCCCGTCAGGAGGAATGACGATACTTAGCTGGAACTGCTGGGGATTGGGCCAGCCCGGGACAGTTCGTGAACTGGTGTGCCTAGTGTGCACTCATGGCCCCTCTGAAACATGGCAGATGGAGGCTAGGCCTCAAGCAATGTATCACCCATGATGGGGGTAGGAAAGGGTGCTGGCATCCCCCTATTTTGTGACAATAGCATTGACATAAAGTTGCTCTCATATGGTTCGAGGTATATTGATGTTCATATCCGTGACGATCCCCATGGCCCTGGATGGCGGGGCACCTTTGTGTCTGGCGAACCCAAGTCACATGAGAGACATCACATGTGGATTCTGCTCAAGAGAATTAAACGAAACTCTGCTGAACTGTGGATGATGATCGGGGATTTCAACGAGACTATGTGGCAAGGGTTGCATTTCTCTGCTGCAAAACGGTCTGAAACGTATAACAGGGAATTTCAGAAAGTGTCTATCTTGGTGTAACCTGTACGTTCTCGGCTACCAAGGGCCGGGTTGGACGTATGAAAATAAACAAGCAGGGCGGGACAAGGTGCATGCAAGGCTTGACAGATGTGTGGCTACTCCGGAATGGAATGACGTGTTTCTGCACGCTCATGTTCAGCATGTTTTTTTTTTTTGAATTGTTTGGATTGCTTACCACATGTTTCATATGGTCATGTTCAGCATGTTGTTATCTCAAGATCAGACCACTTTCCTCTCCTACTGTCAAATGGGAGGGAACGCTCTCGAAAGAACACGGATACCTCGTTCAGGTACGAATTGATGTGGGAAAGAGTGGGGTCACTGGGACCTGCAGTTCAGGCGATATGAGACGGCGAGGGTACGGCACAAAACCTGTCCAAGGTTGCACTAAAGTTGAAAAAGTTCAGAAGTCGTTGGCAGCTTGGCCTAAAAAAGATTTCAGTTCAGTGTCATGGAACATAAAAAAGAAGAGACAGAAGCTTAGAAAACTTATGCAGTCGCAGAGGTCCAGTGCTAATGATGAGCAAATTAAAAGGGTGTCCGGTGAGTTGGATGAACTTCTGATTCGGGAGATGATGTGGCTACAACGGTCGCGCGCCATTGGCTGAGAGAAGGGGACCAAAACATGAAATATTTCCACCGTTTGCCAATGAACGCATATGTTACCAACATTTCAATCCATCACAAACAATTTACTCCCTTCGTTCGGAATTATTTGTCACAGAAATGGATGTATCTACAATACGTCTAGATACATCCATTTCTGTGACAAGTAATTCCGAACGGAGGGAGTAGTTTTGTAAAGCGTTTGCCAATGAACACATGTGTTACCAACATTTCAATCGTGCGCGTTACAACAACAAATCGCACACACAGCTTTAGACTTTGTCGTGTGCCCCGTATGACACATGATCTTCATCCAATAACCGTTCCCGATGGATAGGCCGTCGCACATGTTTCATTTTCTAGCACATGAGATTATTTTTCTACCGTTTGCGATGTCTGCATCACACACAGTTTGGTCGAATGATGTGGGATAGATGCATTCTCTTAGGCCCAATCTGCAGTAGTGACACACACCATTCCACACACACACACACTCTCTCTCTCTCTCTCACACACACACACACCGAGAGGGAGGGGAGGGGGGAGGGAGAGAGAGTTAAATTTTTTACGAAAAAGAGACAAAGGATGGGAGATCACTGAACACGTGATGAAAATCCTGAGGAGGATGGCGAGGAAACCCTTGATAAGGGCAAGAGACAAAGGGCCGCAAAGACATTTGATGATGATTTTCTCGTGTACCCCGTGAATGATACTCCCACTGCTATCTCAGAGGCGTATGCCTCTCCAGAAGTTGACCACTGGAGAGATGCGGTCCATAGCGAGATGGATTCCATTATGGCTAACGGGACATGGGAGATCACTGAACGTCCCTATGGTTGCAAACTGTTAGGATGTAAGTAGGTGTTCAAAAAGAAGTTTAGGCCCGATGGTATGATTGAAAAATACAAGGCTAGGCTTGTGGCTAAGGGTTATGTCCAGAAAGAAGAAGATTTCTTCGATACTTATTCACTTGTGGCCAGACTCACCACCATTCGAGTGTTACTCTCGTTGGTGCCTTGCATGGCCTTCTCATCCACCAGATGAATGTTAAGACGGCTTTTCTGAACGGAGAGCTAGACGAGGAAATCTATATGCGACAACCAGATGGCTTTGTGATAGATGGTCAGGAAGCAAAGGTGTGTAAGTTGCTAAAATCTTTATATGGCCTGAGACAAGCATGTAACCAATGGCATGAGAAGTTTAATACAACTCTCACATCTGTTGGCTTCGTTGCTAATGAAGCTGACAAATGTGTGTACTATCGCTATGGTGGGGGCGAAGGAGTTATATTGTGCTTGTATGTTGATGACATACTGATATTTGGAACCAACCTCAAAGTGATTGAGGAGGTTAAGTCGTTTTCATCTCAGAAATTTGAGATGAAGGACCTTGGTGTGACTGATGTTATCTTGAACATCAAGCTACTGAGAGATGATGAGGGTGGGATTACACTTCTGCAATCCCATTATGTTGAGAAGGTGTTGAATCGTTTTGAATATTTGAACTGCAAACCATCTCAAACACCATATGATCCTAGTGTGTGGATTTGAAAGTTCGAAGGCACAACTAATGATCAATTGAGATACTCTCAAATTATAGGTTCACTCATGTATCTAGCAAGTGGAACAAGGCCTGACACCGCGTTTGCTATGAGCAAACTGAGCCGGTTGTTTCCAAACCGGGTGATGTACATTGGCACGCTATTGAAAAAGTTATGTGCTATCTAGAAGGTAATATGAGCTATGGACTTCACTATACCAGATACATGTCGGTACTTGAAGGGTATAGTGATGCAAATTGGGTCTGTGATGCTGATGAGATGAAGGCCACAACTTGGTATATGTTTACGCTTGGAGGTGGTGTTGTTTCGTGGAAGTCTTGCAAGCAAACGATCTTAACGAGATCGATAATGAAAGTAGAATTAACAGTATTGGACACATCTGGTGTCGAAGCAGAATGGCTTCGAGATCTGTTGATGGACTTGTTAGTGGTCGAGAAGTCGGTTTTGGCTATCCTTATGAACCGTGACAATCAGACAGTCATTTCCAAGGTAAAGAGTTCAAAGGACAACATGAAGTCCAACAAACATATAAGAATCAGATTAGAAGTTGTTAGACGTTTGAGAAACTCAGGAGTGATAGCATTGGATTATATCCAAATAGCTAAGAATCCGACAAATCCTTTTACTAAAGGGTTATGGCGTGCTGTGATACATAATGCATCGAGGGAGATGGGTATGAGACCCACATGAGTTGCCATGGCGGTAACCCAACCTATGTGATCGGAGATTCCGTGAAGTAGGACTTGGAAAAACAAGTCAGTGATGAACTGAGGAGAGTAACTTTACTAACTCACTCTGTTGGAGATGCAATACTCTAGGAAACTATATTTTCGGTTGGTGAGTGCGGCGCTTCTGCTCCTGAGCTCATCTGCACCTCCGACGAAAAAAAATCTAAACAAATACTACAAAAATTCAAAAAAAATCCAATTTTTTTGTGTGGTAGAGAATTTTATGCGTGAGGTGAGCTGCAAATTTCAACTCATTTGGACATCTGAGCAACTCATAGCAAAAAAGACAAATTCAGGGTTTGTAAAAAAGTTTAGTGTTCACACACTGTTCTGACCTGGTTTTTTTTTGTTGAGAGCTGCTCAGATGTCCAAATAAGTTGAAATTTGGAGTGAACCTCACACATACAATTATCTATCACAAAAAATTGGATATTTTTGAATTTTTTTAGTATTTGTTTTGATTTTTTTCTGACCGGGTGCAGATGAGCCTAGACACCAAATTGGATTTTCGGTAGGTTGACTACTATCTTAATGTGTTCCAAAGCTTACACAAGCAAGATGCTATCCTACAGAGTGATCTTTGAAGGAACACACCTATATGAGCCCAACTGCTGGTCATAGTCTATGAAATTGGGGTGATCTCTAGCAAACACATGAATAGTCTAGGAGTGTGGCTAATATGCTCTACCCGAGAGGTCAGCCTTTGGCAGTCTAGTACTATTAAGACATGTGGTGAAACCTCTTTACACCAAACTGACAATTCAAGACATAGTCCATTGTTTAGTTGTGAAGGAGTATAGTTACTTGCTCTAGGTGGAGTTCAATCTTAACAAGTCTCCACTGAAATACTGGTATATCAAAACAATGTTGGGAACAAAGGATAAAATGAGCTACACATATGAGGCCTCTGCCAACCCAAGCTTGAGAAGAGAAGTTGCGGGAATGAGCCGAGACGAGCTCACACCTATGCCTTATTTTTGCCGGTCAGGAACAAAGAGTTTTTGACAGCCGGGCCACGATTTGAGACGTCGGATCATGGGTTGTCACCAACTCGAACATGGGTCCAGCCCACGTCTCTCCACGCGATCGCGCCTACACATATGAGGCGTCTGCCAACCCTAGCCGCTGCGTGAAATAGTTTGCATCTGCCGCCTGTGATCCCATTCTGTCCACCGCGTACACGGTCAACGAGAGAGCAGGCCTCTAAAACCCCGTCTCTCTGGATGCTGTACGGGAGAGGAGCATTAGGTTTTTGGGGAGCGTCTCTACGCGACTGCTCGCCGATGTTCACCTGCTTCCTCTACTTCGTCCACCTCCGCTGCATCGTCAACATGTCCTCCGACGCCGAGAGAGCCACCGCCGAGAAGGTTGCTGCTGACCAGAAGGCGGCCAAGGAGGCTGCCGCCACCGCTGCTACTACGGCCAACTGGAGGGTATAACACGGTCATCCCACTCCAGTTTCTTTCTATCTTAGCAGTACTAGCCATGTGCATAGATGTTTCTACTATATGTGTAGTACATGCTTATTTAGTTAGCAATCAATATGTCGTTATTTCCTGGATTAAGTTAATTGAAAATTTGACTTTTTCCTCAAAAATAAGTGCTCGTGTCTATGTAATAATACTGTCAGTGTCTTCCTGTTTGTTTGTCTGTACTTTCTTTTGGACTGCTCCTTTCGTGTATGCATAATATATAATCCGACTAATATGTGTATGAATATCGGCCTATGTGAACTGCTGTAGTGGTATAATTTATGTTTTTTTTCTTTTTATATTTATTGTCTGTGCATCCCTTGCAGCAGCAGGCCCAGGAGAACAGCATCGCTGCTTCGCACAAACCTGGTCTTCAATGCCTCAAATTTTCCTGTAAAAAATTCAAACAGCAAACCTTTACATGTATTGAGAGCCAGCCCCACGTGATAGAGCAAAACACAAATATTTTACCACATCAAGGATTCAGCAATATGATGCTTTATATATAAAGCAGGGAAAACCCTTTATCGTCAAGGACTCAGCAATAAGATAATCAACCAAACTTGCTAGTACAGTTTAACTATGGTTGCATTTGCATGCATACTGAGCTTACCATATATATTCGCAATTGGGTTTAGTTGATGCAAATAAAGGCCATCTCATTCACGTGATGCGCGCAATCAACAATCTACTAGTTGGTCCGAGCCACATACTCATATGTCCCCTATTAATAAGTACGGCGAAATCAACAAAAGTTTAGTCCCCTGTTACGTGCAGACAACACGTCCCAGCCTCCCAGGTGACATACACAATACTTGTGGGCATCGGAACTCTGAAACTCTGAACTGTAGAAGCAGGGAAGCGGACATCAACAAGCTGAACCGTGGCTTCGGCTTCGGATCACTTGCTCGCATTCTTCACGGCCTTGTCAACCTAGAGTTTCCTTTTCTTTTTTATTCGGGGATTGTCAACATTTGGTTTCAAGCTCAACACAACATGAAGGATAGACTCTGGTCGTATGCGGTAGTCAGCAAAGGTGCGGTGGTCCTCCACCTGCTTCCCAGCAAGGAGGAGGCGCTGCTCATCTGGAGCAACTCCGATTTCATTGGCTATCATCTCCTTTAGACTACGTATGGTGGTGCCTGAAAAGTGATGATCAATCCAAAAATTCATCGTCTTGCTGCCAGTTAACGTCCGCACAAAGATCTGGGCTTTGGCTTCACGGGGTCTCACCAAAACATGAAGGATAGACCCATGCTGTATGTAGTAGTCAGCAAAGGTGCGGTCGTCCTCCACCTGCCTCCCAGCATGGATGAGGCGCTGCTCATCTGGGGCAACTCCGATTTCATTGGCTATCTTCTCCTTTAGACTGTATATGGTAGTGTCTGAAAAGTGATCATCAATCAATAACCGAGTTGTTCTGCCAGTCGGTGTCTTCACAAAGATTAGGTTCGGATATCGGACTTCAAATTGGGCCCCCTCCTGGATGTGCAGACCCTTCAGGGCACAGCTGTCCGCCAGCGTCTTACTGCCATACTCTATTACGGCATCGTCTATAAACAAGACCTCCGCCTTCAACTTAGCCTTCACATTGTAAATCAGGTCTGATTCCGCAACCTCAAGAGAGTGGCACCTGCTCATGCCGTTGTGTACCCTGACACTGATCTTCATCTGTTGAACGAAAGCACAAAACATCAACATCTGTTGAACGAAAGCACAAAAAATTAACATCATAGAGAAAAGATCTCATACAACAGCAACAATTCCAACAGATACCAAATTATTGTCATTTTCGAAATGGGAAGGATTCCAGCATTCATTAAGAAGAAAAGTGTTGCTCGGTTAATTAGGGAAAACCGAGCGAAGACTAGATTGCACAGTTAATTATGGAAAACCGGGCAAAAACCATCACAACCATTGAGCGGCACACAAAAGATACCCACGCACACTACTCCAAAGATGGCCTCGCCGAGACAGCATGCAGGCGTCATCGTCATCACTCCCCTAGAAGGAGTCATCGCCATACCTAAACCCTGAGCAAACGACTCCCGCTCGCCGTAGGCGATCATTGACTCAACCCACGCTGTAGAGGTCGTGTGGAGTTGTATGAAAGTCCGCGCCAGAACTCAGCCACCTGCGATCCGACAAAGCAGCTCCAACTCTGACGGAAAACTATGTAGGAGAACTAGGCACGTCTTGCGCCGCAGAAAATCACCGAACGAACCACCTCCTGCCCGTCATCGTACGCCACCGGGACCCGCCGCCGCAGCTTCGACTTCACAGCGACAAACCAGCCGAGGCAATCCCGCGGACATGCCGAGAAGAGTCGACTACCTCAACCAATGTCACATCTCCGACATCGCTCACCCATCATTTATTGTTGCCACAAAAGTATCGATGCCAACACCAACGCCATCCACTTGTCCCTCTTGTCAGTCCCTCTTGCCAATGCCCAGCTCCAAGAACGAAGCCATCGAGAGGGGAAAGGACGCCAATGCGCCGTCATCATCCAATTGCAAATGATCTAGGGTTTCCCCCGGAGATGAATCCATCCGCTAGGGGTGTGGCAGCAATGCAGCGATGCCTCCAAGAAGGTCTACGACGACGGCAGCCGCCACCGAGACAGGGTCTTCACCCAAGCGCCCAAACACCCAACCTACACCGTCGTCGGCAAGTCCACCAAGCACCACCACTGAACAGCTCGCAGTCGAAGAAGCCCACCGCTGAAGCAGCCAACCGCAACTTGCGGAGGCCGCCAATGGCCACCTACGAGCACCAGCCGACTAATCCGTCTACCGCCGACCGTAAGCTAAGCCACGGGACGCAACATGAACCACCAAGCCTTGCCAAGCACCACGCCGGCAAGAGACAAGAGAAGTGCAGCCCGAGGCCAGGAACCTCCTCGGTTCCCAACCGCAGGCAAGCTCCATATACGCACACGCACCACACACGCCCACCAGACGACCTCCAGGCGACAGATCCGCGCCGCCCGGTGCCTTGCGGACCCGCATCACATCATCAAGAATGCCGGCGTCCATGGCCACCCGACGCCCTTGCGCCGCACCAGTCCGCTACCGAGCCTAGGCGGCAGCTCCTTGACGCCCTTGCCCGGAGCCAAGCTAGCCCCACCTCAGCGCTAGCCACCACACGCGGCCCCCACTGGAGTGTGCCTCCACGCCGGTGCACGTATCCACGACGGCGCCACACCGGTGCCTAGACAGGGCAATTCCGCGCAGCGCGCGCATCCGGTACGGTGTCGTGCCAAGGCACCCCCGTGCCTCTCTGGAGCCTTTGCCTCCCCGCCCTCACACCTCAGCGCCGCCCGAAGCTCGGCCCTCCGTGCCTCCACAGTCATGCGCCCTCATGCCTCCATGCCGTTTAAGGGAGGCTGTAGCTGACCAGATCCCGTTGCCGCCGGCCACTGCCGAGCTTTGCTCGGTGGCGTGAGCCGAAGATGGCAAGGGGGAGGGGGATGGAATGGGGGTGGCGGCGGCGGGAGCTAGGTCTCCGCCCGAGCTGCTCCAGGGAGCGATGCGGGGACAGGAAAAAATGTGGCGAGCCTTTGTACAAATTTCTCTGAGATACCAAATTTTAAAGCACAAAACATTATAATTTCGTAGACAAAAGGCTCTCAAATCAATAGGTTCCACAATGATACCATTTAGTGTTGCAAATGTCAGTAAGACATCTTGTTCAGACCAGAACGACTAGGAAACTGGTGATAAATATAAACATCATGACTATAGTTGGCATATGTTGTCAGTCCATCATAGATGTATAACAATTTTGTTTTTAGAGATTGTGATAAAGACACATTGTATGAGAATCCTACAGATTAGTCCTTTTTTCCTTTTAGATTACCGAAAAATGGTTTCCCCCCGCTTTGTATACAAAGCAACCAACCAAGACAACCAACGATAGGTGCTGGGGTGGAAGCTGCATAGTCACGCCCAAAAGAAAAGAAAGAGAAAATACAAGAGAAACAAATGCCGACAACGGCGGATCGACAAAAAAACGAAGAAGCCTCGTGGCCGCTGCATCCACCGGAGATCGCCCACCAAGCTCCGAGCCTCTGAAGTACCGGTACCAATCAACACCTCCAAGAGGGGACGCGACGATGACGACGCTACTGCCAAGGGTTTCCCCCAGTACGCGGTGAGGAGAGAGAAAGGGTAGCCCCGACGCCCTCCAGGAAGGTCCGGCGGCACCCTCATGCGCCACCACGTCGGTGTCGGCCAAGCTAACAGGGATTTCTCCGGATCCCAACCTTCACCTCAGGCACTCCGGAGCTCGCCACCAAACCGACCCCCACCCTGCGCCAACCCGGTCACGAAGCTTCCCACGCTGTCTTCCCACGGCACCGTGAAGCAAGGCCTGCACAATGAAGAAGAGGAGCCGGGACTAGGGAAGCAGCATCGTCGGCACGCGGGAGGACCCTACCTCCACCGTCTTCGACGGTAGCTGACCGGACGCAATAGCAGGAACATACCAGGCCCGTGGCCGCACAGGCCCGGCCGGGATCTTCGAGACCCGTAAAGTTCTCGCCTTCGCGCTGCAGCCGGCACGCCGTCGGCGCCGCCGCCCCTGTCCAAGCCGCACCACTGCCTCACCACACAGAAGACAACGAAGCCACGCCGGGGACCGACCCGCTAAGACCCAGATGGGGCCCGCAAGGCCCAGATCTGAGCTGGGGACACACCGCCGGCCACCCCGCGCCACCAAGCCACCCCGCCGCCAAGGAGCAGCGCCGCCACCACGTCCGCCGCCGGCCACCCCGCCGGGTCACCGGACCGCCGCCATGCCGAGCGACACCGCCGCCGCCCCCCTGCCCCGGGCCAGGAGGACGCACGTGCGGGGAGAGGAGATCCTGCCGCCGCCGGCACACCCCGGGTCTGAGCCGAGGGCGCCCACCGCCGACGGCAGGGGAGAGGATGAGGGGGCGAAGCCGAGAGCAGAGGCGCGGGGGCCGCCCCGGCCGCCTCCCGGGGAGGCGGCGCGAGGGCGAAAGGAGGGGCGGGGAAGGAAGGGCGGGTGAAGGGGGGCCGGATCCGGGCCGCGCGCCGGCGAGGGCGGCCGGATCCCGCCGGAGACGGGCAGGGGAAGGCGGCGGCGGCGAGGGTTTCGGGGGGGGGGAGCGGGTGGCTCTCAGAGTTCGGTCTCGAACGTTTTTGGCGGCGAGGGCGGGAGCGAGACTCTTTTCTCTCCCTTTGGCGCGATGGTTCCGGCCTACAACCGTCCTCGCGAGGCGCTGGTTCGATTCCCTTTTTCCTTTTAGATATGAATCAAACATGAAAAGGTTTGATATTCTTCATCCATCCAGTCCTAAGATCTAACAAATCCTATGAGATCAGTCACATATGAAGACAAGTGGTACTACTATATAAAAGCGAGCCAAGGGGGGATGGGAGGTTGAATAGGGATGAGCTGACAACCCTTCTAAATTAATCCACACACACTGTACATACAAAAACTGAGGGCAGGCCTGGCGCAGTGGTGAAGTCCTCCCCACTTGTGCCAAGAGGTCCTGGGTTCGAACCAGCCTCTCTGCATTGCACTTTGGAGGGGTAAGACTAGGTTCTTATAATCCCTCCCCAGACCCCACCTTGTGTGGGAGCTTCTATGCACTGGGTCTGTCCTTTTTACTGTACATACAAAAACTAAAATGCTACCTAAAAAATACATTCAAGATCACCCGCTATACATTGCGTGTAGTGGCGGAGCCAAAGCCCGGCGGCTGACGGGCTCTACATGAACCTTCCTTAGCTTATACAAGAATACGAAGATTTAATCAGTAGCTTTTCTAGGCAAATAGCCATCAGCTACTTCCCTTTGTACTTTGCGCAAGCTCAACGCACGGGCTAGCTCCACCACTGATAGGGTGGACACTACTAGAGATTAAGACCAACAGGTGTATTGTGATCGAAAATATCATCCCATAAATTCATCTTTGGCCAGCAAAGTGTCGACAATTTGTAAATTACATGAGTTACAATGTTATGTGCTGAACAGGAGCAGAAATATTTTCAGGTGTAATAATCGGCTGATCCGGACCACAATTCTCGTGTACAGGGTTATTCATCAGTGTGTATGTACGCAAAGTTGGATTCACTTGGATGACAAAAGGAGAAAGAAACGGGCATCTTATTGTAAGGAACATTTATACTTAGATCTACTCAGTTTCTACAAAAGATGGCACTGCAAAATCGATTAGCAGCAAACTAACCAATTTACCACTAGTTTGTGCTTTCAGTAACACAAGACTCATGTGTGAGCCTATCAAGAATAATGATGCTTATACCTTCTGAGTAAACAAGTTATACAGCAGCGCACGGCGAAATATGATTCTTGAACAATAAGGGAAAATTAGACTATTTGCCTATGCCTATCAGTAAAAAAAACTATGATCACATATCAACAGGTGGTCAATTAAATTGTTAGTGACTTTGGATTAAAATTGCATTTAATTATAGTTACACTTGATCAAGGATGTTTACATATAAACATGACATTGTACATTGACTATATGTATGCATGGCAAGACAAGGTCACTAAACACACATATGGAAAAGAAACCAGAGTTTAGTATGAGCAGGCCAAATACTTGGAATGATATACTTACAACTGGTATAGAAGAAGCACATTTGCATTTCAGACTCTCAGGTTGCCAAATTTTCAGTTTTTGTATTTCATCGTCCTTCTCCTTAACCAAGGACTGCATTTCCAGTAGCTTACCCTCAAGAGTCAGTACCATTTTTAATGCATTAGCAGCTTCTGCTCGCAATCTACAGTTTTCATCATCCTTATTTCGTACTTCTACTTGCAGCACATCTACATTCTGCTGAAACTTTTTTACTGCCTCCACTTCTTTTATGTTAAGGATCCCCGCTTCTGCTTGCAATCTGCCAATCTCAATATCCTTATTTCGGACTGCCACTTGCAGTTCCTCTACATTTTGCTGAAGCTTTTGTGCTGACTCCACTTGTTTTATCTTAAGGTGCCCCACTTCTGCTCCCAATTTGCCAATCTCATCATCTTTATTTCTGACTGCCACTTGCACCTCCTCTACATTCTGCTGAAGCATTTGCACAGCTTTGTTAGCTTGTGCTGCCTCCACTTCCTTTATCTTAAGGGGCCCCGCTTCTGCTCGCAATCTGCCAATCTCGTCAGCCTTATATCGGACTGCCACTTGCAGCTCCTCTACAATCTGTTGAAGCTTTTGTGCTGCTTCGTTAGCTTGTGCTGCCTCCACTTCCTTTATCTTGAGGAGCCCTGCGCTGTCCTTGTCCATTCTCAGCAGTTTGTTCAAAAGAAAATCCTCCACTGCAAGTGCTGCAGAAATTTCCTTATCCTTGTTTGAGCTAAGGGTCTCATAAGCTTGCTTCAGTTTTCTTAGCTCTGCTCTTAAATCTCCTGCGATGGCCCCATGATCTGCATTCTCTTGAATAATCTCTACACTATTTCCAGCTTCCTTGGATTGTATCTAGCATTATTAAGATACAGGAGTATGGATACAGCACAATGATTAAGAAAATTAGCGACATGCACAAACTGGACCGAAAGCTTTTCAGCTATGGAATTGATGTTGGAGACAAGAGGTACAACTACAAGTATATACAAGACACGGAAGGGGAGGGGGGTGAATAAGGTTGAGTTGACAACCCATCCAAATTAATCCACGTATTGTAAATAAAAATACAAGAATGCTACAGAACAATGAATCCAAGATCATCTGCTCTACATAGGGTGAACTAGAGATTGAGACCAACAAGTGTATTGTAATTTAGAATATCATCCCTTAAGTTCATCTTTGGCCAGCAAACTGCTGACAATCTGTAAATTAGATGGCTCACTGGCCAGGAACAATTATGGGGCAATGTTAAGTGCTGAACAAGCGAACGAAGGTTTCATGTGTTAAAATCATAGAAGGTTGATCTTGACAACAATTCTTGTGAAACTCTAGATCTACTCGGTTCTAGAAAAGATATCATGGAAAATTATTTAGCAGCGCATTAATCATAATATCAACCTGGTCAACATTCACTACTGACTATGTATGGTAACTTTGGAGGCAGGTCAATAAGAAATACCACGGAAAGGAAACAAGGTATAGTATGAGCCAGAAATATACTCCAAAATGAAATGCTTACAGTTGATAAGAAGGCAAGCTTGTGTTTATGAGTCACAGGTTGCCCAACTTTGAGGCTCTGGATGTCATTCGCCTTATCCAAGGAGTGCATCTCATTTAGCTTGTCCTCAAGAACCAGTGTCTTATTTGTGGATGCAGGAGCTTCTGCCTGCAATCTTCCAATCTCATCATCCTTCTTACAGGCTGCCACGTGCAGCTCCTCTAACTTCTGTTGAAACTTCTGCACTGCTTCAGTAGCTTCCTTATCCTTATTCGAGCATATGGACTCATAGACCTGCTTTAACTTTCTTCGCTCTGATATTAAATCTCCGGAATTGTGCTCATGATCCGCAGTGTTTTCATTAAGCAGTACACAAGTTCCAACTTCCTTCAGCTGTACCTAAACATTACAAAAAGACAAGCACGGATGCAAATCCATGATCAAGAAAATCAGTGGCATTCACAAGCTGAACCAAATGCTTTTGGGATAATTAATAAGTACCAGCAGTTCTGAGTTTTCGGTGTCCAAGAGAGCTTCACAAGTTCTTGAATCCTCCAAATCACTCTCTAGCATTTCTGCATTGGACAGAGCAGGCAGCAACAGTGGCATCAGTAGCAACATTAGGTGCCTCATTGTACAGGTTATCTTCATCGAAAAGATATAAAATGGAAATGCTATTCAGTTAATCTTAATAACCCTAAGGTCTTGTCCATCTGGCTGCGGCGAAGCGGAATGACCAACAAAACTGACATTTAGCAGGCACATCATGAAAACTCTCATAAATCAACAAAAAAAAGGTATGCCAAATTTAGGGGCACAATGTTTTCTGACCGGCGAGCTTGGGATCATCGGAAGGGAGCAGCTCCCTGCAGGCCGCCTCCCACCTGCTTCTGCTCAGCTCCGCCTTCCAGGATGAGAACATGTAAGCCATCAATCAGGCGCAGGGAAGCCCAAGAGAAAACCCTAAGAGGAAGAGGACAGGAACGGTCCGATGAATCACACCTGGTGGAGGCGGGCGTCCCAGAACTCGTGCTGGATCCTGTTGCGCGCCTCCAGCCGCGCGCGGCCGGCGGCGAGCGCCTCGACCCGGTCGTAGATGCGCTGCCACTCGGCCCGCCCGCCGTCCCCCGCGTCGTCGCCGCCGCCGCCGCTGCTCATCGATTCGGACGGCGTGGGTGCTGATTTTTCTCAATCTCGTGTGTTGCAATGCTCTCGGAGAAGATGCTACGGAGTTAAACGCTGAGCAGCTCATCGCCATTGGAGGAAGACGGCGGTGGACTCGTGGAGACTGGAGAGGTGAGGCCGCGAGACATTTGGGGAGAAGACAAGTCAGTCACTTCGTGGCTCCTTCACTTTTTTGTCCTTTTATTATTTTTGACATCTCGTTTTTAATTTTGATCCTGGTACCTAATAAAAGTATAGAAAAGAAATACTGATTCAGTATTTCTCTTTGAATTCAGTAATTTCTCCTATTATATTGGCCATTTTATTCGTAAGCATTGCCTAATCTGGGTCTCTATACGACTGTGGACGCGCCCACGGACAACGGCCGAGGCAGATCTCAAGTTTTGCCAATTACAATCACAAACCTTATTTTCGAGAAACCAAATACATGCAAACACATGCACATTGATCATTTTGGTCAAACATAGTTCAATGCACAAAAATACAAGTTGTTCGTACTTAAAATTTTTAGTGTGAATGAAGCATCCGTGTTGGGCCTTCGGGTTAAGGTTTAGTCCCATCGTGCCGTGCGAGAAGCAACACGATCGACTTAAATAACCGTCGTTGTACAAAAGTGGGCGCATCCAGGCCGTCGATGCACCCCACTTTTCTTTTGAAGTTAAATCATTTTGTCATTTACCCTTTGTTTCTCATGTCCTACCCAAAGCGATCATATTTGGGACGAATGTGAGCAAATTGTCGCGGGCCCTAACGGTCAGTCTGACATGGCGGACGCATCCGGATGTCTTCATATCCATTATTCATTTATCCGTCTCATATTTGGGCTAAATATGGGGAGTGCCAGTCAGTCCGAACGTTTGGGCTGGTTGTGGGAAGCCCGATTGGGTGCTACTTTTTCGCCAGGTCAGTGACCTAGCAGTCCGCCATGGCGTTTGCAGCGGATATGGGGTCTGTTTGTAGATGCTCTAAGATTGACTCCTATAAAAAAACTATAAATTGATTTTTACCACATTCTTTAGAAAACTTAGTACCCGCTCAAAACTCTTGTAAAAAAATATTTTTTCTATGATGCAATCTTTTTTCTAAAATACGTACAAGCATGTGTATCATATATTCATAGAAGGAGTAGTCAAGATGGCCGATGCAACGCCTTTCGATACCCACACCCACCACGACTACACTAGCACACACTCGCCTTGACCAAACTCAAGCCATGAATGGCAAAGAGGTTGAACACAGAGCACATAGGTTGTGTCACAACCGTAACGAACACCTCAAAGCACGACAAAAACACAAAACCAAACTAGATCAACGCACCCTCCACTCATGGCATCTAGGAGAGAGGCAAGTGGACACCAGGAGCTAGCCTGGCTCGAGGAAGACATCGTAAATGAGGCGTCGTTGATAGAGTACATAGCGCCCCGGATGCTCATGCCCGCGGCAACACCGAATACATGACAACCCGACGTCCCAAGGCTCACTGATGTGGCAAATCACACCAGCTACTCCTTTGGAAGACACTCTAAGCACCCAGACAACGCCTCCAAGAAGGGGATGGCGTCGTGGCATCGCCGCTGCCTGGCCGACGAACCGAGCCTCGGGGTTCCCCCGGTGCTAGAACGGGGGATGGACAAGGCCATGGCAACACCATAACATCATATGAATTTCTCCTCGGTCATGTCTGTCGCGTCTCTGAAGCAAAGTAAACTGGGAAGGGGGAAAGCAAAATTGTCATCTTGGGCCATCACCATGAAGAGGGGAAGTCGCATCCGCCGTTGGGTTGTCTATGATGCAATCAAATAAACTTGTTCTATTGACTGACTTCAGTTTAAAGTTTTAAAAGCATGCCACTTGTGAAATCGACACTGACATGCATACTTTCAAAAAAGGAAGTCATGCTCAACTGCTTGGATTTAAGCTTAGTTTTTCTCAGAGGTGTTGCATTTGTGGTAGAATCAATGCCGCGTCGGAATAAGATGACTCTTCTTCTTCCCCACCCTAGTGATGCTTCAATTAGCAACGCCGGGAAGCAAGTAGCCCCTGTGTCTCGTCAGACTTTGGTTTTGACGATGTTAGGTTGTGGTGGCTGGTGCTTGGTGTCTTCTCGGACGACAGCGTCAGCTGGTCCAGAGTATGCGGATGTCTTGGAGTGTGGTGTGCAGATGGCGGCTTGCGGCGGCGCTCTTCTTCTCCGATCACGTTGGATGAAGACGACATTGTCAAGATCTGGCAGACTTGGGGATGATCCCTGACCGACGTGTCACAAAGACTCGGTTCCGTCGCCTTTGACTGACCGTTTAATCAGTTCACAAAATAGTGTGGTCTACAATGGAGTTCTTCCATATCTGGATGTGGAGGCTACTGGCGTTTTTCTCCGGCGGTGCCATGGTGGTGGCGGTGATCGACGACGGGTGATGATTAGGTTGGGCATATGGATCTCCCAAAGTAAAGTTGTAATTTTTTTGAGCCCTTTGTGCAAATCTCCAAGACACTAGGCACTTTGTTTGTCTCATGGAGTGGCCACATATGTACTCATTGTAATTTGTCTGTTTAATGGACAATGTGGTAATTCCTCTCTCTCAAGAGAAAGCTTGGATTTAAGCAATTCAGCATTGGTTAGAGCAGTTTACATTGCAACTACGCAGTGCATCCTCAAACCAGCTTTCCCTGCCACATGAAACAAGGCCCAACTCATAACTTACTCCTACAAGAGAGACTAAGATCACAATTTGTTACGCCCTCGATGCGGCTATATCTCCCACGTGTCGAAGCACGACGTCTTAGAGGCATAACCGCATTGAAAGCAATGTCACAAATGAGGTAATCTTCACACAATCCATGTAATATAATTAAAGGGAAAAGGATACATAGCTGGCTTACAATCGCCACTTCACACAAATACATGAATAAAGCATTACATCATCCAAATACAATCAAGGCCCGACTACGGAACCAAAATAAAAGAAGACTACCCAAAATGCTACACAGATCCCCGATCGTCCCGACTGGGCTCCACTACTGATCAACTGGAAACGGAAAACAACACAACGAACAAAGTCTTCATCGAGCTCCTCCATGAGCTTGGTTGCGTCATCTGCACGGTTCAACGACACCTGCAAGTTGGTTTGGAAGTATCTGTGAGTCACGGGGACTCAGCAATCTCCCACCCTCGCGATCAAGACTATTTAAGCTTATGGGTAAGGTAAAAGGTATCAGGTGGAGCTGCAGCAAGCGACTAGCATATATGGTGGCTAACATACGCAAAAGAGAGCGAGAGGAGAAGGCAAAGCACGGTCGAGAATCTATGATCAAGAAGTGATCCTAGAACAACCTACGTCAAGCATAACTCCAACACCGTATTCACTTCCCGGACTCCGCCGGAAAGAGACCATCACAGTTACACACGTGGTTGATGCATTTTAATTAAGGTCAACTTCAGGTTTTCTACAACCGGACATTAACAAATTCCCATCTGCCCATAACCGCGGGCACGGCTTTGGAAAGTTCATAACCCTGCAGGGGAGTCCCAACTTAGCCCATGACAAGCTCTCACGGTCAATGAAGGATATACCTTCTCCCGAGACATTCCGATCAGACTCGGCATCCTGGTTCTACAAGACACTTCGACAAGTTAAAACAAATCCAGCAACACCGCCCGAATGTGCCGACAAATCCTGATAGGAGCTGCACATATCTCGTTCTCAGGGCACACTCAGATTGTCCAAGGTACGGGTAGGCCAGCCCAGAGTTGCCTCTGGTGGCCACCGGCAGCTGACAGGTTGGACCAACACTCAGAGGAGCACTGGCCCGGGGGGTTTAAAATAATGATGACCCTTGAGTCTGCAGAACCCAAGGGAAAGAAAAGGCTAGGTGGCGAATGGTAAAACCAATGTTGGGCATTGCTGGAAGAGTTTTACTCAAGGCAAACTGTCAAGGGGTTCCCATTATTACCCAACCGCGTAAGGAACGCAAAATCCGGGAACATAACACCGATATGACGGAAACTAGGGCGGCAAGAGTGGAACAAAACACCAGGCATAAGTCCAAGCCTTCCACCCTTTACCAAGTATATAGATGCATTAATTAAATAAGATATATTGTGTTATCCCAACAAGGAACAACATCTCCATGTTCCAACAAGGAACAAACTTCAATCTTCACCTGCAACTAACAACGCTATAAGAGGGGCTGAGCAAAGCGGTAACATAGCCAAACAATGGTTTGCTAGGACAAGGTGGGTTAGAGGCTTGGTTCAATAATATGGGAGGCATGATAAGCAAGTGGTAGGTATCGCAACATAGGCATAGCAAAAGAGCGAGCAACCAACAAGCAAAGATAGAAGTGATTTCGAGGGTATGGTCATCTTGCCGGAAATCCCGCAAGGAAGAAGAACGAGTCCATGAAGAAGACCAACGGATGTAGACGAACGGGTCCTCACAAACGCGATGTTATCGGAACCAACCCGAAGAAGCAACACCGGAAAGAAGCACACAACATAGTAAACAACTATCACACGATCATGGCATGATGCACAACAAGTATGATGCATGTCCGGTTTAAAGAGGCATGGCATGGCAAAATGCACAAGCAATCCTACAACTTAAGTGGAGCTCAATATGCAACGAGTTGCATATTGACGGAACACCACATCAATTATTTAGTTCACTCTCGGTTAGGTACTCAACAAATTTAAATGTTGTTAAACATGGCAAGAGGGTGAAGCAAAGTAAACTACCTATCTAGTCAAGTTTAAATGAGGCCGGAAGTAACGAACAACAATTCCGGTAAAACCCCATGAGCATATTATAGATTTGGTACTGTTCTTCCCTAAGCCATATTTTAGAGTTGTTAAACATTCAAGATGATGCCACCATGTTAAACTAGGCAAAATTCTACCCCATTTACATATAAAGTTTATTAAAACCCGAGTTACGGTTATTTAGTTAGGAATTAAAGCATTTTAGCATGGCATAGGAGCAAACTAAAGCAAACATCATTTTAAGCATTTTAAACATGGATGGAAATGGCATATAATTAACCTACACATAATTCTAAGCATTTTTCATATATAAAGGTTTTACATATGATGCATGGTCTGAGAGTTATTATATGCATGAAGTATAGGGTCCAATCTGTAAAACAGTAAATCTTTGGATAATTGGACAAATCACAGAACCAGGAAAAAGAACATATACGGGCCGAATCTGCTAGCCCAACAGCGGGGGAAAGGAAAAAAACAACATGAGGCGCTGGGGCTTCTCACCCATGGGCTTTGGCCCGGTGGGTGGAGGAGGAAGCTGGCAGGCTGGGCTTGGTGCGGCAGTGCTGGGCCTGCTGGATCTGGGAGCCTAGCTCGATCGGTCAACGGGCGAGGGGTCGGGCGAGCTGCTCTTCTTGTCCTGGAAGCAGAGGACGCCGGCGGCGGGAGCGATGACGGCGAACTTGGCGCGCGAAGAACTCAGGCGGGCGCAGGAGGTCTCCGGCGAGGTCAGCAGGGCGAGGACGACAGCGAGGAACTTGGCGTGGCTGTGGAGCCTCAGGCGACGGACGGGCGACAAGGATGTCGTCCATGGCGACGGGAACCTGCGGGGTTCTCTATAGGCGCTCGGGCGATGAGGAGGTCAGGGCGCCGGCGGACGGTGTGGTGGGGCTTGCTCCGGTGATAAAACGAGGTGGAAGCAGGGTCGGGCGACGCTCGGGACTGCTGCTGCTTCGGTGGCCGGCGGCCATGGCTCCCTGCGAGGAACAACGGGACGGGGAGAGCGATTCAGAGAGAGAGAGAGCAGCGGGGAAGGAGGAGAAGGAGGGCATGGCCTGGTGATGCAGTCCGGTTGCCTGCTCCGGCGAGGAGCTGTAGGCGCGGGCGACGAGGAGGAGGCAGGAGCCTCGGGTGCTCTCGGACGAGGGCGACGATGAGGCCAATCCATGGCGAAGCAGAGGTGCGGGGACGAGGAGGACAGCCTTGTGCGTTCCCTCGGGGCACGCGGGCCAAGCTCGGGATGGCCATGGCGCTGGAACTTGTAGGATCGAAGTATGTCTAGAGGGGGGGGGGTGATTAGACTACTTTACCAAATAAAAACTTAACCTTTTCCCAATTTTAGTTCTTGGCAGATTTTAGCTATTTTAGGATAAGTCAAGCAATCATCACACAATTCAAGCAAGCATGCAAAGAGTATATTGGCAGCGGAAAGTAAGGCATGCAACTTGCAAGAATGTAAAGGGAAGGGTTTGGAGAATTCAAACGCTATTGGAGACATGGATGTTTTTCCCGTGGTTCGGATAGGTGGTGCTATCCTACATCCACGTTGATGGAGACTTCAACCCACGAAGGGTAACGGTTGCGCGAGTCCACACAGGGCTCCACCCAAGGGCAACGGTTGCGCGAGTCCACACAGGGCTCCACCCACGAAGGGTCCACGAAGAAGCAACCACCCACAAAGGGTCCACGAAGAAGCAACCTTGTCTATCCCACCATGGCCATCGCCCACGAAGGACTTGCCTCACTAGCGGTAGATCTTCACGAAGTAGGCGATCTCCTTGCCCTTACAAACTCCTTGGTTCAACTCCACAATCTTGTCGGAGGCTCCCAAGTGACACCTAGCCAATCTAGGAGACACCACTCTCCAAGAAGTAACAAATGGTGTGTAGGTAATGAACTCCTTGCTCTTGTGCTTCAAATGATAGTCTCCCCAACACTCAACTCTCTCTCATAGGATTTGGATGTGGTGGAAAGAAGATTTGAGTGGAAGGCAACTTGGGAAGGCTAGAGATCAAGATTCATATGGTAGGAATGGAATGTCTTGATCTCAACACATGAGTAGGTGGTTTTCTCTCAGAACATATGAGTAGGAATGGTGTGTGTGTTCTGATGGCTCTCTCATCGAATGAGAAGGAGGTGGAGGGGTATATATAGCCTCCACACAAAATCCAACAGTTACACACAATTTACCAATCTCGGTGGGACCGAATCAGAAAACTCGGTCTGACCGAAGTAGTAAACCTAGTGACCGTTAGGAATTTCGGTGGGACTGACATGCAACTCGGTAGGACCGATTCGGTTAGGGTTTGGGCATAACGTAATCTCGGTGAGACCGATTACACAAACTCGGTGAGACCGAATTTGGTAATTAGCTAACCAGAGAGTTGGTCAGGCAAACTCGGTGGGACCGATTTGCTCTTTCGGTGAGACCGAGTGGAACTCGGTGAGACCGAAAAGTTACAAAGGGGAAACACTGAGTTTACATTGCAATCTCGGTGGGACCGATTCGCTCTTTCGGTGGGACCAAAAAGTTACAAAAGGGAAACAGAGAGTTTGCAACCCCATCTCGGTGGGACCGAGATCCTTATCGGTAGAACCGAATTGCTAGGGTTTGGCAGTGGCTAATGACAAGTGAAACTCGGTGGCGCCGGATAGGAAGAATCGGTAGGACCGAGTTTGGCTTAGATTTTAGGTCATATGTGGATATGGGAAAGTAGTTGAGGGTTTTGGAGCATATCATTAAGCACATGAAGCAAGAGGTTCATTAAGCAACACCTCATCCCTCCTTAATAGTATTGGCTTTTCCTATGGACTCAATGTGATCTTGGATCACTAAAATATAAAATGAAGAGTCTTGAGCTTTTGAGCTTGAGCCAATCCTTTGTCCTTAGCATTTTGAGGGTTCCACTTTCACATCCATGACATGCCAATCATTGAGCTTTCCTGGAATAATCACCTTGGAATAGCATTAGCTCAATGAGCTATATGTTGTTATGAATTACCAAAACCACCTAAGGATAGTTGCACTTTCAATCTCCCCCTTTTTGGTAATTGATGACAACATATAGATCAAAGCTTCAACAAATGATAATAAGCATGAAGTATATCGTCGCTTTGAGAAGTATGTGATAAGTAAGAGCTCCCCCTAAATTTGTGCATATTTAAAATTTGCTTTGGACTGCAAATGCACAAAGAGTTAGAGTCATGGGTTACTCTTCCATGTCACATACATCTTGGTGGAGCGCTCAAAATGATAAGAATGAAATACATGCACTCATCACCAAGAATAGTGAATGATCACAAACGATAGATAGAATGATAATATTTAAGCAAGCATTAAGCAAACATTAAGTGTAGCTTATGATCAAACACATGATCATCGATGTCTCACAAATAATGACGTAGTATCAAGCACTCAAAAGCAGAAAAAAACACCAAATAAAGCAAGAGAGAAAAGCAACACTCTCTCCTCTCGAAGCCTATGATCTATACATCTTCTCCCCCTTTGGCAACAAGTTACCAAAAAGTTCCTAGAAAATGCATAGCACTAGATCGACGCTCAGGCTTGATCTTCAGGTGGTGGTGGAGTCCGGATCACTCCAAGGACGAAGGCTTCTGTAGATGTTGAAGTAGTCGCTGGAGTTTGAGCTGAAGTAGACGCTGGAGCTGAGGCTGTAGCTGGTGCTGAAGTAGTGGCTCTGGTGTCAGCAACTGGCACGGCAGACGACCTCGGGCCTCGTGGCACTCTAGAAAAAGCATGAGTCGTGGTCCTGCCTCTCCTCTCATTCATGTCTTCCTAGAGCTGCTCCACTGCAGACTGAATTTCCGTTACTTTGACATCCAAGTCATAGAACTTCTGTTCCATGATCCTCTCTAGGCTCTGCTGATTCTTAGTGAGGTTGGCCAGACTTTGCTCAATTCTCAGCGTGGATGCAATCAAGTAACCAAGCTGCTCTTGTTTGGTCTTCAAGAAGTAATCAGATGCCTCCGCTTGAGTAGGCATCCTGGCAGCTTTTTCCTTCTTCGCCTTCTCCTTCTTTGCAAATGCTTGGGCAGAAGATGGCTCGTTCTCAGTCATAACAACTTCATTGTCCTCGAAATCTGGACGGATGGGCAGGTGTTCCTTATCCAACAAATATACACCCGTGCCCATCTTGGAGTTGATGAGCTCCTGAATCTGAGGGGCATATCCACAGCTCCTCTTCTGATCTGCCAAAGTCCTTTTGATCGTTTCCACTATGAGGCTCATGACTTTGAATTTTTGAGGCACGTCAAAAACATGAAGCAAATTGATCGCGTGACCTCTGATCATCTTGTGATCTCTAGACTTGGGCAGAAGGGTGTGCCTAAGGATCCAGTTGATCGTAGGCAATCCTGATAGCAGATAATGCACTGAGCCAAACTTGAACGTGTCGAGTGCTTCATTCGGAATCTCCTTGTACATGTTGGACATGGAGTTATGGTCCATCTTCTTCTTGGCATAGATATCCAAGTCATCTGCTTGCTCCTCTGGGGCATTGATTAGCTTCGCCCATTCCTCAACAGTAGAGTGGTACCTTGTACCTTCTGACATCCATGTGATCCTGCCATCCGGATAAAAGTGAGCTATGGAGTAGAACTGCATGATAAGTTCCTCGTTCCACTTTGTGAGCTTCTGCCCAACAAAGTCAGCTACTCCACAAGCTATGAAGCTGTCTTGCACTCCAGGATAGTGCTCCTCATTCTCCTTGATATATGTCCAATCAACCCATCGCATATCACAGACAATGGGCTTCTTATCTAGCAGCACAGTCTCATAGAAATCCTGCTGCTCCTTGGTATGAAACCTGTAGTCCACTGCAGTCCTTCTCCTAGAAGCGTATGGATCTGCTTCTCTCCATTTCCTGAGCCCTGAGTCTCTCCTGAGCTTCATATCCTCAGCCACAGGATGAGCATCGTTGTGGTCTGGGATCTTGGGCTTGAGCTTCCGAAGGACATTCTCTTCCTCATCCTCAGCAACAGTCTCAGGCACTGGGGCCTTGTTCTTCTCAGTGGCTGGGATGCTTCTTGTGTTTCTCTTTGGTGCACTCTTAGGCTTAGATGTAGCCTTAGGTGCTTCCTTGGGCTTGGATGCAGCTCCCCCTGACCTTATGGCATCTCCCATAAGTTTGGCTGCCTTGGGCGTTGGTGCAGCTGCCTCTTCTTCCTCATCCTCTTCTACCATGATGGAGGCCTTCCCAAGCACTCTAGCCATAGCCTTCTTCACTCTTTCTTTCCTTTTCTTGCCCTCAGCTGCAGCTGGCTCTTGGGAAGTGGGCTTCTCAGTTGAGGCTCTAGCCTTTGACATGGGCTGCCTGCCTGCTGGCCTTTTGATTTTCAGGCCTGGCTTTGAGCCTTGAGCTGGCTCAACTCTCTTGGAAGTGGCCTCTTCCTCTGCCACATAGTCCTCATCTTCAGAATCTGAGGTTCTCTTCTTCCTTTGTCTAGTGGCAGCTTTAGGCAGGTTGTTGGGTGTGCTCCTGCTGCCATCATCTGAGGAACTTGAGGGGCTAGTGCCCTCACTCAACTGCACTTGCTGCTCTGATAAGTTTTGGCTGTCACTCTGGTCTGACATGATGCAAACTGACTGCTGACCATGTGAATAGATTATAGAGGAGATAGAGTGGATGAGCATCACAAAATGCAGAGATTTTTGCAAAAAGAATGATCCAAAAACTTAGTTTTAGTTTCCCACTGAAATCATCTCGGATCTACCGATTTTCAAACTCGGTGATACCGAAGCAGTTTTGGAACCTAAACTAGTGAACTCGGTAGGACCGAGTCACAGTTCGGTGGCACCGAGACTGCTAGGGTTTCACTGAGTTCAAAAATCGGTCACACCGATAAGTAATTCTCGGTCAGACCGAGTCTCACTTGTGCACTGGCATAAGCCAAATCGGTGGGACCGAGTTTTTCAACTCGGTGGGTCCGAGATGGTTTCTGCGGAAACCTAAACCTAGAATTTTTGAATCAAACCTAATCTATGAGCTTTTTGACTGGATAGAAGTTTATCAAACGTGGCTAGAAACAGTATGATCACAATGTGCTAGGAATCAGATCGAGGAATAGCGTCCATACCCTAGTTCGGCGGGGACTTGCTACGGCGGCAACGACGGGGCAGAATTCCCATTGACGGCGGCGGAGACCAGCGACAGGAGGCTGCTGGCGGCGAGAAGACGATCCGGAGACCTCGAGGGCAGAGCAGGCTATCGCGCGGGCGAAGGGGTTCGGAGAAATTTCCAAATTTTGCCCATGATATATAGCCCGACCCTGTCGGTGTGACCGAGTGGAACAACTCGGTGGCACCGAGATTCATAACTGCGTGCAGTTACTGAAACTCGGTGTGACCGAAAGGTTCAAATCGGTTGCACCGAGATCGAAAACCTAGATCAACTTAATGATCTCGGTAGGACCGAAAGTGGAGTATCGGTCAGACCAAGAATCATAAAGAGGTTTTGGAAGTTTAAGTCTATGACGAATCGGGGACTCCGAGCGCTCCTCACACAGAGTGGTTCGAATCTGACTTGATCAAATTTTGTGATGCAGCATGAATAGAGTTTGAGACGAGAAAAGCATAGATAGCTAGAGGAGGTTCTTAGGCATTCTTGTCCATCCACTTGGCAAAAGAGGATAAGCCAAACAGTCAAAACAACAAGTGGATGTCCTTGAATGAGTAAAATATGCAATCAGCATGCTCACACAATAAGATGGCAAATGAAATATGTGGCAAGGCATGCACAACCAATTCTAGCATCTATCAAGCAATATGCGATGACTAGGTCATCTATATATGAGTATATTGACTTAGGAGTCAAGTGAGAACACTTGATCGTAGGTCATACTCATCGTTTAAGCTCAAGTGGGGTTACCACTTTTACATAAAGCATTGTTTTGTTCACATCTTTAGAGTTGCTTTAGCTCAAGTCTTAGAGTAAAGCTCCCCCTAGATGTGATATCCCCCCTAAGAGGGATGAACTAACCTTGGGTTTTGTCGATGATGACTTCATGTAGATATTGAAGATGTGGATGCTCAATGTTGATGTAGATCTCTTGGAGCTATCCATTTGAGTGAATTGCACTTTCAATACCTACATGGGTTAGTCCCACAAGGAACAAACAAGGATATCCATAGACATAGAGTGATGCACACAAAAGATGATGTCCATGAAAACTTTTAGGTTACCTTGTCCCTTGTCTTACCAACAAGAGGGTTTGTGACTCCTTGAACTAGTGCAAGATGTGGAAGTTGATTGCACTTGTTCTTGCCAAAATGATAAGAGTGAAGTATGTTGGCGGAGTCACCCTCAAGAACTCTCTAGTTCTTCTTCTTTTGGATCCACATCATCTTGATGGGAATCCTTGGAGTTGTAGTCGTACTTGATGAAGTGGAACTTGAAGTAGTCTTGGGAATCCACTTGACTAAGGTCTTTGGAGCTTCTTCAAATGCATCAATTTCCTCTTGAAGCTTGTCCTTGCCTTTTTGCTCGTAGTCTTGTGGTGGAAGATCATCTTGAGCTTGTGTCCCCTTGAAAGAAGTATACTTCTCTTGTTGAGGGACAAACTTCGTCTTGGGGTATTGATCTTCTTCCCATTCAACTCCATTGGCATTGAACTTTCGTTCAAAACCAACACCTTGATTCTTCCGGTGCATTCCTTGCTTGCGCACAATTTCCTCGAATTGCTTACTCCCGGCAAGGCTCTTGTACACTCCTTTCTCTATAATTCCCTTCAATAAGCTATTTTCTTGCTCAAGTGTAACTTGGCTAAGAGAATCATTAGTGGAATCAAGAGAACTACTAGAAGCAACAATATTGGATTTAGCATGATCATTGTTACTACTAGAGGAAGAATCTTTCTTGTTACTAGACTTGACTTGAGGCATGTAAGTGGATAAGAGTAAACGCTTGGCAATGTAAGAAGAACTTTTCTTGCGGAGATCATCATTGATTGCCTTTAAGAACTCATGCTCTTGCTCAAGATTGAGCTTTTCAAAGCGTAGTTTCTCATGAGCTCTTAAAAGTTCTAGGTGATCTTCGAAGATAGTGTCATGAGCTAACTTAAGAGTTTTTAGTGAAGGAAATATGCCCTAGAGGCAATAATAAAGTTATTATTTATTTCCTTATAATCATGATAAATGTTTATTATTCATGCTAGAATTGTATTAACCGGAAACATAATACATGTGTGAATACATAGACAAACAAAGTGTCACTAGTATGCCTCTACTTGACTAGCTCGTTAATCAAAGATGGTTATGTTTCCTGACCATGAACAATGAGTTGTTATTTGATTAAAGAGGTCACATCATTAGTTGAATGATCTGATTGACATGACCCATTCCATTAGCTTAGCACCCGATCGTTTAGTATGTTGCTATTGCTTTCTTCATGACTTATACATGTTCCTATGACTATGAGATTATGCAACTCCCGTTTACCGGAGGAACACTTTGGGTGCTACCAAATGTCACAACGTAACTGGGTGATTATAAAGGAGCATTACAGGTGTCTCCAAAGGTAGATGTTGGGTTGGCGTATTTCGAGATTAGGATTTGTCACTCCGATTGTCGGAGAGGTATCTCTGGGCCCTCTCGGTAATACACATCACATAAGCCTTGCAAGCATTACAACTAATATGTTAGTTGTGAGATGATGTATTACGGAACGAGTAAAGAGACTTGCCGGTAACGAGATTGAACTAGGTATTGGATACTGACGATCGAATCTCGGGCAAGTAACATACCGATGACAAAGGGAACAACGTATGTTGTTATGCGGTCTGACCGATAAAGATCTTCGTAGAATATGTAGGAGCCAATATGGGCATCCAGGTCCCGCTATTGGTTATTGACCGGAGACGTGTCTCGGTCATGTCTACATTGTTCTCGAACCCGTAGGGTCCGCACGCTTAAGGTTACGATGACAGTTATATTATGAGTTTATGCATTTTGATGTACCGAAGGTTGTTCGGAGTCCCGGATGTGATCACGGACATGACGAGGAGTCTCGAAATGGTCGAGACGTAAAGATTGATATATTGGAAGCCTATGTTTGGACATCGGAAGTGTTCCGGGTGAAATCGGGATTTTACCGGAGTACCGGGAGGGTTACCGGAACCCCGCGGGAGCTATATGGGCCATAGTGGGCCTTAGTGGAAAAGAGAAGGGGCTGCCCTAGATGGGCTGCACGCCTCCCCCTTCCCCTAGTCCTATTAGGACTAGGAGAGGTGGCCGGCCCCCTCCTCCTCTTTTCCCCCTCCGCGAATCCTATTCCAACTAGGATTGGGGGGGGGGGAATCCTACTCCCAGAGGGAGTAGGACTCTCCTGGCGCACCAAGCTTGGCCGGCCAGCCTCCCCCCTCTACTCCTTTATATACTGAGGCAGAGGCACCCCAGAAACACACAAGTTGATCCACGTGATCTATTCCTTAGCCGTGTGCGGTGCCCCCTGCCACCATATTCCTTGATAATACTGTAGCAGAGTTTAGGCGAAGCCCTGCTGCTGTAGTTCATCAAGATCGTCACCACGCCATCGTGCTGACGGAACTCTTCCCCGACACTTTGTTGGATCGGAGTCCGGGGATCGTCATCGAGCTGAACGTGTGCTCGAACTCGGAGGTGCCGTAGTTTCGGTGCTTGATCGGTTGGATCGTGAAGACGTACGACTACTTCCTCTACGTCGTGTCAGCGCTTCCGCAGTCGGTCTGCGTTGGGTACGTAGACAACACTCTCCCCCTCGTTGCTATGCATCACATGATCTTGCGTGTGCGTAGGAATTTTTTTGAAATTACTACGAAACCCAAAAGTGGCATCCGAGCCTAGGTTATTTATGTTGATGTTATATGCACGAGTAGAACACAAGTGAGTTGTGGACGATACAAGTCATACTGCCTACCAGCATGTCATACTTTGGTTTGGCGGCATTGTTGGACGAGACGACCCGGACCAACCTTACGTGTACGCTTACGCGAGACCGGTTCCCTCGACGTGCTTTGCACATAGATGGCTTGCGGGCGACTGTCTCTCCAACTTTAGTTGAACCAAGTATGGCTACGCCCGGTCCTTGCGAAGGTTAAAACGGAGTCTATTTGACAAACTATCGTTGTGGTTTTGATGCGTAGGTGAGATTAGTTCTTACTTAAGCCCGTAGCAGCCACGTAAAACTTGCAACAACAAAGTAGAGGACGTCTAACTTGTTTTTGCAGGGCATGTTGTGATGTGATATGGTCAAGGCATGATGCTGAATTTTATTGTATGAGATGATCATGTTTTGTAACCAAGTTATCGGCAACTGGCAGGAGCCATATGGTTGTCGCTTTATTGTATGCAATGCAATCGCGATGTAATGCTTTACTTTATTACTAAACGGTAGTGATAGTCGTGGAAGCATAAGATTGGCGAGACGACAACGATGCTACGATGGAGATCAAGGTGTCGCGCCGGTGACGATGGTGATCATGACGGTGCTTCGAAGATGGAGATCACAAGCACAAGATGATGATGGCCATATCATATCACTTATATTGATTGCATGTGATGTTTATCTTTTATGCATCTTATCTTGCTTTGATTGACGGTAGCATTATAAGATGATCTCTCACTAAATTATCAAGAAGTGTTCTCCCTGAGTATGCACCATCGCCAAAGTTCGTCGTGCCCAGACACCACGTGATGATCGGGTGTAATAAGCTCTACGTCCATCTACAACGGGTGCAAGCCAGTTTTTGCACACGCAGAATACTCAGGTTCAACTTGACGAGCCTAGCATATGCAGATATGGCCTCGGGACACGGAGACCAAAAGGTCGAGCGTGAATCATATAGTAGATATGATCAACATAACGATGTTCACCATTGAAAACTACTCCATCTCACGTGATGATCGGTTATGGTTTAGTTGATTTGGATCACGTAATCACTTAGAAGATTAGAGGGATGTCTATCTAAGTGGGAGTTCTTAAGTAATTTGATTAATTGAACTTAAACTTATCATGAACTTAGTCCCTGATAGTATCTTTCTTGTTTATGTTGATTGTAGATAGATGGCTCGTGCTGTTGTTCCGTTGAATTTTAATGCGTTCCTTGAGAAAGCAAAGTTGAAAGATGATGGTAGCAATTACACGGACTGGGTCCGTAACTTGAGGATTATCCTCATTGTTGCTCAGAAGAATTACGTCCTGGAAGCACCGCTGGGTGCCAGGCCTGCTGCTGGAGCAACACCAGATGTTATGAACGTCTGGCAGAGCAAAGCTGATGACTACTCGATAGTTCAGTGTGCCATGCTTTACGGCTTAGAATCGGGACTTCAACGACGTTTTGAACGTCATGGAGCATATGAGATGTTCCAGGAGTTGAAGTTAATATTTCAAGCAAATGCCCGGATTGAGAGATATGAAGTCTCCAATAAATTCTATAGCTGCAAGATGGAGGAGAACAGTTCTGTCAGTGAGCATATACTCAAAATGTCTGGGTATAATAATCACTTGATTCAATTGGGAGTTAATCTTCCGGATGATTGCGTCATTGACAGAATTCTTCAATCACTGCCACCAAGCTACAAGAGCTTCGTGATGAACTATAATATGCAAGGGATGAACAAGACTATTCCCGAGCTCTTCGCAATGCTGAAAGCTGCGGAGGTAGAAATCAAGAAGGAGCATCAAGTGTTGATGGTTAACAAAACCACTAGTTTCAAGAAAAAGGGCAAAGGGAAGAAGAAGGGGAACTTCAAGAAGAACGGCAAGCAAGTTGCTGCTCAGGAGAAGAAACCCAAGTCTGGACCTAAGCCTGAAACTGAGTGCTTCTACTGCAAGCAGACTGGTCACTGGAAGCGGAACTGCCCCAAGTATTTGGCGGATAAGAAGGATGGCAAGGTGAACAAAGGTATATGTGATATACATGTTATTGATGTGTACCTTACTAGAGCTCGCAGTAGCACCTGGGTATTTTATACTGGTTCTATTGCTAATATTTGCAACTCGAAACAGGGACTACGGAATAAGCGGGCACTGGCAAAGGACGAGGTGACGATGCGCGTGGGAAACGGTTCCAAAGTCGATGTGATCGCGGTCGGCACGCTACCTCTACATCTACCTTCGGGATTAATATTAGACCTAAATAATTGTTATTTGGTGCCAGCGTTGAGCATGAACATTATATCTGGATCTTGTTTAATGCGAGACGGTTATTCATTTAAATCAGAGAATAATGGTTGTTCTATTTATATGAGTAATATCTTTTATGGTCATGCACCCTTGAAGAGTGGTCTATTTTTATTGAATCTCGATAGTAGTAATACACATATTCATAATATTGAAGCCAAAAGATGCAGAGTTGATAATGAAAGAGCAACAGATTTGTTGGAAATCAAACATACCGATGTATGTGGTCCGATGAATATTGAGGCTCGTGGCGGATATCGTTATTTTCTCACCTTCACAGATGATTTAAGCAGATATGGATATATCTACTTAATGAAACATAAGTCTGAAACATTTGAAAAGTTCAAAGAATTTCATAGTGAAGTTGAAAATCATCGTAACAAGAAAATAAAGTTTCTACGATCTGATCGTGGAGGAGAATATTTGAGTTACGAGTTTGGTGTACATTTGAAAAACTATGGAATAGTTTCGCAACTCACGCCACCTGGAACACCACAGCGTAATGGTGTGTCCGAATGTCGTAATCGTACTTTACTAGATATGGTGCGATCTATGATGTCTCTTACTGATTTACTGCTATCGTTTTGGGGTTATGCTCTAGAGACAGCTGCATTCACGTTAAATAGGGCACCATCAAAATCCGTTGAGACGACGCCTTATGAACTGTGATTTGGCAAGAAACCAAAGTTGTCGTTTCTTAAAGTTTGGGGCTGCGATGCTTATGTGAAAAAGCTTCAACCTGATAAGCTCGAACCCAAATCAGAGAAATGTGTCTTCATAGGATACCCAAAGGAAACTGTTGGGTACACCTTCTATCACAAATCCTAAGGCAAGACATTCGTTGCTAAGAATGGATCCTTTCTAGAGAAGGAGTTTCTCTCGAAAGAAGTGAGTGGGAGGAAAGTAGAACTTGACGAGGTAACTGTACCTGCTCCCTTACTGGAAAGTAGTTCATCACAGAAAACTATTTCAGTGACACCTACACCAGTTAGTGAAGAAGCCAATGATAATGATCATGAAACTTCAGATCAAGATACTGCTGAACCTCGTAGATCAACCAGAGTAAGATCCGCACCAGAGTGGTACGGTAATCCTGTTCTGGAAATCATGCTACTAGATCATGATGAACCTACGAACTATGAAGAAGCGATGGTGAGCCCAGATTCCGCAAAGTGGCTTGAAGCCATGAAATCTGAGATGGGATCCATGTATGAGAACAAAGTATGGACTTTGGTTGACTTGCCCGATGATCGACAAGCAATTGAGAATAAATGGATCTTTAAGAAGAAGACTGACGCTGATGGTAATGTTACTGTCTACAAAGCTCGACTTGTCGCAAAAGGTTTTCGGCAAGTTCAAGGGATTGACTACGATGAGACCTTCTCACCCGTAGCGATGCTTAAGTCCGTCCGAATCATGTTAGCGATTGCCGCATTTTATGATTATGAAATTTGGCAGATGGATGTCAAAACTGCATTCCTGAATGGATTTCTAGAAGAAGAGTTGTATATGATGCAACCAGAAGGTTTTGTGGATCCAAAGGGAGCTAACAAAGTGTGCAAGCTCCAGCGATCCATTTATGGACTGGTGCAAGCCTCTCGGAGTTGGAATAAACGTTTTGATAGTGTGATCAAAGCATTTGGTTTTATACAGACTTTCGGAGAAGCCTGTATTTACAAGAAAGTGAGTGGGAGCTCTGTAGCATTTCTGATATTATATGTGGATGACATATTGCTGATTGGAAATGATATAGAATTTCTGGATAGCATAAAGGGATACTTGAATAAGAGTTTTTCTATGAAAGACCTCGGTGAAGCTGCTTACATATTAGGCATTAAGATCTATAGAGATAGATCAAGATGCTTAATTGGAATTTCACAAAGCACATACCTTGACAAAATTTTGAAGAAGTTCAAAATGGATCAAGCAAAGAAAGGGTTCTTGCCTGTGTTACAAGGTGTGAAGTTGAGTAAGACTCAATGCCCGACCACTGCAGAAGATAGAGAGAATATGAAAGATGTTCCCTATGCATCAGCCATAGGATCTATCATGTATGCAATGCTGTGTACCAGACCTGATGTGTGCCTTGCTATAAGTTTAGCAGGGAGGTACCAAAGTAATCCAGGAGTGGATCACTGGACAGCGGTCAAGAACATCCTGAAATACCTGAAAAGGACTAAGGATATGTTTCTCATATATGGAGGTGACAAAGAGCTCACCGTAAAAGGTTACGTTGATGCAAGCTTTGACACTGATCCGGACGATTCTAAATCGCAAACCGGATACGTGTTTACATTAAACGGTGGAGCTGTCAGTTGGTGCAGTTCTAAACAAAGCGTCGTAGCGGGATCTACATGTGAAGCGGAGTACATAGCTGCTTCGGAAGCAGCGAACGAAGGAGTCTGGATGAAGGAGTTCATATCCGATCTAGGTGTCATACCTAATGCATCGGGTCCAATGAAAATCTTTTGTGACAATACTGGTGCAATTGCCTTGGCAAAGGAATCCAGATTTCACAAAAGGACCAAACACATCAAGAGACGCTTCAACTCCATCCGGGATCTAGTCCAGGTGGGAGACATAGAGATTTGCAAGATACATACGGATCTGAATGTTGCAGACCCGTTGACTAAGCCTCTTCCACGAGCAAAACATGATCAGCACCAAGGCTCCATGGGTGTTAGAATCATTACAATGTAATCTAGATTATTGACTCTAGTGCAAGTGGGAGACTGAAGGAAATATGCCCTAGAGGCAATAATAAAGTTATTATTTATTTCCTTATTTCATGATAAATGTTTATTATTCATGCTAGAATTGTATTAATCGGAAACATAATACATGTGTGAATACATAGACAAACAGAGTGTCACTACTATGCCTCTACTTGACTAGCTCGTTAATCAAAGATGGTTATGTTTCCTAACCATGAACAAAGTGTTGTTATTTGATTAACGAGGTCACATCATTCGTTGAATGATCTGATTGACATGACCCATTCCATTAGCTTAGCACCCGATCGTTTAGTATGTTGCTATTGCTTCCTTCATGACTTATACATGTTCCTATGACTATGAGATTATGCAACTCCCGTTTGCCGGAGGAACACTTTGGGTGCTACCAAACGTCACAACGTAACTGGGTGATTATAAAGGAGCATTACAGGTGTCTCCAAAGGTAGATGTTGGGTTGGCGTATTTCGAGATTAGGATTTGTCACTCCGATTGTCGGAGAGGTATCTCTGGGCCCTCTCGGTAATACACATCACATAAGCCTTGCAAGCATTACAACTAATATGTTAGTTGTGAGATGATGTATTACGGAACGAGTAAAGAGACTTGCCGGTAACGAGATTGAACTAGGTATTGGATACCGACGATCGAATCTCAGGCAAGTAACATACCGATGACAAAGGGAACAACGTATGTTGTTATGCGGTCTGACCGATAAAGATCTTCGTAGAATATGTAGGAGCCAATATGGGCATCCAGGTCCCGCTATTGGTTATTGACCGGAGACATATCTCGGTCATGTCTACATTGTTCTCGAACCCGTAGGGTCCGCACGCTTAAGGTTACGATGACAGTTATATTATGAGTTTATGCATTTTGATGTACCGAAGGTTGTTCGGAGTCCCGGATGTGATCACGGACATGACGAGGAGTCTCGAAATGGTCGAGACGTAAAGATTGATATATTGGAAGCCTATGTTTGGACATCGGAAGTGTTCCGGGTGAAATCGGGATTTTACCGGAGTACCGGGAGGGTTACCGGAACCCCGCGGGAGCTATATGGGCCATAGTGGGCCTTAGTGGAAAAGAGAAGGGGCTGCCCTAGATGGGCTGCACGCCTCCCCCTTCCCCTAGTCCTATTAGGACTAGGAGAGGTGGCCGGCCCCCTCCTCCTCTTTTCCCCCTCCGCGAATCCTATTCCAACTAGGATTGGGGGGGGGGGAATCCTACTCCCAGAGGGAGTAGGACTCTCCTGGCGCACCAAGCTTGGCCGGCCAGCCTCCCCCCTGTACTCCTTTATATACTGAGGCAGAGGCACCCTAGAAACACACAAGTTGATCCACGTGATCTATTCCTTAGCCGTGTGCGGTGCCCCCTGCCACCATATTCCTTGATAATACTGTAGCAGAGTTTAGGCGAAGCCCTGCTGCTGTAGTTCATCAAGATCGTCACCACGCCATCTTGCTGACGGAACTCTTCCCCGACACTTTGCTGGATCGGAGTCCGGGGATCGTCATCGAGCTGAACGTGTGCTCGAACTCGGAGGTGCCGTAGTTTCGGTGCTTGATCGGTTGGATCGTGAAGACGTACGACTACTTCCTCTACGTCGTGTCAGCGCTTCCGCAGTCGGTCTGCGTTGGGTACGTAGACAACACTCTCCCCCTCGTTGCTATGCATCACATGATCTTGCGTGTGCGTAGGAAATTTTTTGAAATTACTACGAAACCCAACATTTAGTTCTTTAGTTAGAGCCTCAATCTTCTCCTTATCAGTGTCACTCGTTTTATCTTGATTAGCATGATTAATTGGTCTTTCATCATAGTATTCATCACTAGAGTTGTCACCAAGCAAATCATCACCTAACAAGTCATCTTCATCACTATTGAAATCAACATACTCGGGGTGTGTTACCTTAGGACCTTTGGCCATGAAGCATCTTCCAATTCCTTCATTTGGTGAGTCAAATATGTCGTAGGAGTTGGTTGACACAAGTGCTAGACCGGCAACACCTTCATCTTGAGTATCTTCGGAGTCGGAGTGATAACTTCTCTCGGAGTGGCTGTCGGAGTCGGAGCCGGATACCCATTCACCAACATGAGCTTGATGTCTTCGTCTTGTATAGCTCCTTGATGATTTTTCCTTCCTTTCCGAATCCTTGCTTCTCCGTGAGTATCTTCGTTCATAACGATCATCTCTACTCCTTCTCTCTCTTGGTGGTGATCCTTTGCTTCTTCTTTTTGGAGAATCTTCTCTTCTCTTGTAGGGAGCCGTACACTCATTGGAATAGTGTCCGGGTCTTCCACAGTTGTAACAGTTTCGTTCTCAACTAGAAGATCTTTTGTCATTGTAGGACCTTGACTTGGAGCTTCTATCTTTGCTTCTACTCTTGTAGAACTTGTTGAAGTTCTTCACCATTAAGCTCAATTCTTCATTGAAGTCTTGTTTCTCACTTGCTGATGTAGGGGCTTCACATGAGGCTTTATAGGCACCACTTGATTTGTTGTGAAGTTCCTCTTTATCCTTAAGTGACATCTCATGAGCAACAATTCTTCCAATCACCTCCGTTGGCTTGAGATCTTTGTAATTGGGCATCATTTGGATCAATGTGCACACGGTATCATATTTTCCATCCAAGGCTCTTAGGATCTTCTTGATGATGAATCTATCGGTCATCTCTTCACTTCCTAAGCCGGCAATCTCATTTGTGATGAGAGCAAGCCTAGAGTACATTTCAGCGACACCTTCACCATCCTTCATCTTGAACTTGTCAAGTTGGCTTTGAAGCACATCCAACTTGGATTCCTTGACGGAGTCGGTACCTTCGTGCATATCAATCAAAGTGTCCCAAATTTCCTTTACATTCTCAAGGCGGCTGATTTTGTTGAATTCTTTGGGGCACAATCCGTTGAAGAGAATATCACAAGCTTGAGCATTGTATTGCAACATCTTCAACTCATCCGCGGTAGCTTCACGGTTTGGTTCTCTCCCATCAAAGAAGTCACCTTGCAAACCAACACACACAATAGCCCAAACGGCGGGGTTATGTCCAAGAATATGCATTTTCATTTTATGCTTCCAACTAGCAAAATTAGTACCATCAAAGTAAGGACCTCTACGGTGATAATTTCCCTCGCTAGACGCCATACTCTCCTAGGTTGTGAAACCAAGGCTATGACCACCAAAAGCTATGGAGATCAAGCAAATGGATACCAAGGCTCTGATGCCACTTGTAGGATCGAAGTATGTCTAGAGGGGGGGGGGTGATTAGACTACTTTACCAAATAAAAACTTAACCTTTTCCCAATTTTAGTTCTTGGCAGATTTTAGCTATTTTAGGATAAGTCAAGCCATCATCACACAATTCAAGCAAGCATGCAAAGAGTATATTGGCAGCGGAAAGTAAGGCATGCAACTTGCAAGAATGTAAAGGGAAGGGTTTGGAGAATTCAAACGCTATTGGAGACACGGATGTTTTTCCCGTGGTTCGGATAGGTGGTGCTATCCTACATCCACGTTGATGGAGACTTCAACCCACGAAGGGTAACGGTTGCGCGAGTCCACACAAGGCTCCACCCAAGGGCAACGGTTGCGCGAGTCCACACAGGGCTTCACCCACGAAGGGTCCACGAAGAAGCAACCACCCACAAAGGGTCCACGAAGAAGCAACCTTGTCTATCCCACCATGGCCATCGCCCACGAAGGACTTGCCTCACTAGCGGTAGATATTCACGAAGTAGGCGATCTCCTTGCCCTTACAAACTCCTTGGTTCAACTCCACAATCTTGTCGGAGGCTCCCAAGTGACACCTAGCCAATCTAGGAGACACCACTCTCCAAGAAGTAACAAATGGTGTGTAGGTAATGAACTCCTTGCTCTTGTGCTTCAAATGATAGTATCCCCAACACTCAACTCTCTCTCATAGGATTTGGATTTGGTGGAAAGAAGATTTGAGTGGAAGGCAACTTGGGAAGGCTAGAGATCAAGATTCATATGGTAGGAATGGAATGTCTTGATCTCAACACATGAGTAGGTGGTTTTCTCTCAGAACATATGAGTAGGAATGGTGTGTGTGTTCTGATGGCTCTCTCATCGAATGAGAAGGAGGTGGAGGGGTATATATAGCCTCCACACAAAATCCAACCGTTACACACAATTTACCAATCTCGGTGGGACCGAATCAGAAAACTCGGTCTGACCGAAGTAGTAAACCTAGTGACCGTTAGGAATTTCGGTGGGACTGACATGCAACTTGATGGGTTTCGTAGTAATTTCAAAAAATTTCTTACGCACACGCAAGATCATGTGATGCATAGCAACGAGAGGGGAGAGTGTTGTCTACGTACCCAACGCAGACCGACTGCGGAAGCGATGACACGACGTAGAGGAAGTAGTCGTACGTCTTCACGATCCAACCGATCAAGCACCGAAACTACGGCACCTCCGAGTTCGAGCACACGTTCAGCTCGATGACGATCCCCGGACTCCGATCCAGCAAAGTGTCGGGGAAGAGTTCCGTCAGCACGACGGCGTGGTGACGATCTTGATGTACTACAGCAGCAGGGCTTCGCCTAAACTCCGCTACAGTATTATCGAGGAATATGGTGGCAGGGGGCACCGCACACGGCTAAGGAATAGATCACGTGGATCAACTTGTGTCTAGAGGTGCCCCCTGCCCCCGTATATAAAGGATCCAAGGGGGAGGGCTGCCGGCCAAGGAGGAGGGCGCAGGAGAGTCCTACTCCCTCTGGGAGTAGGATTCCCCCCCCCCCCAATCCTAGTCGGAATAGGATTCGCGGAGGGGGAAAAGAGGAGGAGGGGGCCGGCCACCTCTCCTAGTCCTAATAGGACTAGGGGAAGGGGGAGGCGCACAGCCCATCTAGGGCAGCCCCTTCTCTTTTCCACTAAGGCCCACTATGGCCCATATAGCTCCCGGGGGGTTCCGGTAACCCTCCCGGTATTCCGGTAAAATCCCGATTTCACCCGGAACACTTCCGATATCCAAACATAGGCTTCCAATATATCAATATTTACGTCTCGATCATTTCGAGACTCCTCGTCATGTCCGTGATCACATCCGGGACTCCGAACAACCTTCGGTACATCAAAATGCATAAACTCATAATATAACTGTCATCGTAACCTTAAGCGTGCGGACCCTACGGGTTCGAGAACAATGTAGACATGACCGAGATATGTCTCCGGTCAATAACCAATAGCGGGACCTGGATGCCCATATTGGCTCCTACATATTCTATGAAGATCTTTATCGGTCAGACCGCATAACAACATACGTTGTTCCCTTTGTCATCGGTATGTTACTTGCCTGAGATTCGATCGTCGGTATCCAATACCTAGTTCAATCTCGTTACCGGCAAGTCTCTTTACTCGTTCCGTAATACATCATCTCACAACTAACATATTAGTTGTAATGCTTGCAAGGCTTATGTGATGTGTATTACCGAGAGGGCCCAGAGATACCTCTCCGACAATCGGAGTGACAAATCCTAATCTCGAAATACGCCAACCCAACATCTACCTTTGGAGACACCTGTAATGCTCCTTTATAATCACCCAGTTACGTTGTGACGTTTGGTAGCACCCAAAGTGTTCCTCCGGCAAACGGGAGTTGCATAATCTCATAGTCATAGGAACATGTATAAGTCATGAAGGAAGCAATAGCAACATACTAAACGATCGGGTGCTAAGCTAATGGAATGGGTCATGTCAATCAGATCATTCAACGAATGATGTGACCTCGTTAATCAAATAACAACACTTTGTTCATGGTTAGGAAACATAACCATCTTTGATTAACGAGCTAGTCAAGTAGAGGCATACTAGTGACACTCTGTTTGTCTATGTATTCACACATGTATTATGTTTCCGATTAATACAATTCTAGCATGAATAATAAACATTTATCATGAAATAAGGAAATAAATAATAACTTTATTATTGCCTCTAGGGCATATTTCCTTCAGTCTCCCACTTGCACTAGAGTCAATAATCTACATCACATCACCATGTGATTAACATCGATAGTTCACATCATCATGTGATTAACACCCATAGTTCACATCGCTATGTGACCAACACCCAAAGGGTTTACTAGATTCAGTAATCTAGTTCACATCGCTATGTGATTAACACCCAAGGAGTACTAAGGTGTGATCATGTTTTGCTTGTGAGAGAATCTTAGTCAACGGGTCTGCCACATTCAGATCCGCATGTATTTTGCAAATTTCTATGTCAACAATGCTCTGCATGGAGCTACTCTAGCTAATTGCTCCCACTTTCAATATGTATCTTGACCGAGACTTAGAGTCATCTAGATTAGTGTCAAACTTGCATCGGTGAGACCGAAAAGTTACAAAGGGGAAACACTGAGTTTACATTGCAATCTCGGTGGGACCGATTCGCTCTTTCGGTGGGACCGAAAAGTTACGAAAGGGAAACAGATAGTTTGCAACCCCATCTCGATGGGACCGAGATCCTTATCGGTAGAACCGAATTGCTAGGGTTTGGCAGTGGCTAATGACAAGTGAAACTCGGTGGCGCCGGATAGGAAGAATCGGTAGGACCGAGTTTGGCTTAGAGTTTAGGTCATATGTGGATATGGGGAAGTAGTTGAGGGTTTTGGAGCATATCATTAAGCACATGAAGCAAGAGGTTCATTAAGCAACACCTCATCCCTCCTTAATAGTATTGGCTTTTCCTATGGACTCAATGTGATCTTGGATCACTAAAATATAAAATGAAGAGTCTTGAGCTTTTGAGCTTGAGCCAATCCTTTGTCCTTAGCATTTTGAGGGTTCCACTTTCACATCCATGCCATGCCAATCATTGAGCTTTCCTGGAATAATCACCTTGGAATAGCATTAGCTCAATGAGCTATATGTTGTTATGAATTACCAAAACCACCTAGGGATAGTTGCACTTTCAGAACTCCTGGAGGTGGTCATCGGCAGCGGCGCCGGTCGTCGAGGTGAGCTGGTGGAGCGGTGGATGGATGGATCTATGGAATTGGCTGGATTTGGATGACTGGTGTGAAATCGAGGAGGGGATGGATTTGGATCTGGGAAGATCCTGAGGTGGAAGGAGAGACTGGATGGAGTGGCGGCGGGGTGATGGAATGGATGAGACATCTCCCTAGATTTTAGGGTCTGGTCTGGTTATATAGCAGGTAGGTGGGTTAGACTTAGGGGTATATCGTCCCTCCGATCGCAATCAAACGATCGCGAATAAAATAGCTAGGAAGTCCAAATAAGAAAACGTGACGTTTTGTAGACGTTTGGGGATGATCCGGACACAACGGTGGCGACAGCCCAGGTCGGGTCCGGGACAACTTCGGATGCGCACGTGAGGGGTTCGATGCACTGTGCAGAGAGGGTTTCAGACCGTGCGGTCGCATCGGACAACTCCGGAAGCAAAGAGGGGAAGGAGGATGGACTAGGTGGGCTGTGTAGACGGTCTCGAGCTGAGAGGAGAGAAGAGGGGGAGGCCCGGCGACTGTTTCCGGAGACCGAAAACGTCCGACGTTAGACCGGCTATACTGTCGCTATAGTTATCCGTTGGGGCGTCAAACGAACTCCAAATGCGATGAAACTTGGGAGGTGGTCTATCTACACTATAATAAGACCACACGTCAACTCTCATCCCATTCCGAGAACAATTCCCGGCCACTTATAAAATACTATTTCAGACATGCCGCGGGCGCGTGCAAGTGTGTCTGGGCTCAGAACGGACAACGGAGAGAACTCGGAGAACCCGAACGAATGCAAGTTTTGAAAACATGATGATGCAATGCACATGATGACATGACAAGATGCAACATGCAAGCGAAAGACATGGCAACGACGGTGAATAGCTGGAAGACACCTGGCACATCAGTCTCGGGGCGTCACAACACTCCACCACTACGAGAGGATCTCGTCCCGAGATCTAGAATGGCACCGGAGGGAAAAACGGAAGAGCAAGAGAAGAGGTAAAACTAAGTTGCCTCTTTGACAAACGAGTGAGACCAAAGAACCTTGAAAAGGTTAAACCATAGAAAAAAAATACAACGGAGATGAACAAAGTTGAAAGCACTCCGTCTGAGAAGAGTAACGAGGAAGAACAAATTCGAGCAGCACTCCGATTGGCAAGATATGCACGGCTTGATAACTAAAGAACTTGAGCAAAATGGCACCACACTGCGGTTAAATGGGTAAGCATGAAAAGAACAAGGTCCTGACAAAATAAGAAGAAGGGGCGAAGAGAGCAACATCACAATGCCTCCGAAACAAAAGTAAGATTGGAATGGAGTGAACGAAGGGAAACACGATCTCGAGGGAGCACGCTTACAACAACAGCTAGAACGGAGTTGTTGGAAAACCAACAACGAAAATAATAAGCTTGATATGGTCTTATGGAATACATCTCAAATTATGAGGTGACAACCTGCCACTCACGGAAAAAGTATTGGATTGGAATGAACAAGGAGACGAGAAACTTATCACCGGAAGGATACATGAAGAACTTGGGTCATTTATGAGCACCATATAACAACAATCCTTAGGGAAGGCTTTAGGTGAAATATAACCCAAGGTAACTCCAATGACGAGATGATGGATTTAAAATATCTCATCCTTAACAGCATGTGAATCATGAAACATGAACTCAAGTTATCAAGAATGACATAATACCACCTCGAATGATACGGAAGAAAGAATTGCACTCCGGATAGCAAGATGAAAAAACTTAAGCTCCTTAGAAAAGAATCTCAATGAACACTTCGAGAATGAATTAAATCGTAGATGGACCATCATGTAGAACCTCCGTGAAGAACTCCGGTAACAAAAGGATAACGAGAAGAAAAGGGAAGTAGAAAACACAAGGTGAAACCTTGTAATGCTTTAGGTGCTCCGTGATGATATAAATGCGAGAGCTTGGAACTCCGGAAAAGAAAGATAAAGCATCTCAAACCGAGAATGTGATATGATTAACCATGCTGGAAAGCAGGAAATTAGATCACTAGAATGAAACAAGAATAAGAATTATGTTATGCATATCCTTCATCAATTTAAGTTGATGACAAGCAACGGATTGCAAACAACTTATTCCCGTTGGAAGGTTTTAGAGAGATATGGCACAAACTTGAGAAAGTCTTCAACGATCCACCGGTAGAATTTGAAGAGCACGAATGCATAGATATGATACACGAAGGAAGAAGACTCTTGAACGAACTACCGTAAAAATTGAAAAAGAACGAATAAAACATGAAGAACACCAGGAAGGATTAGCAAATACACGAAGATGCTTGAGAGAATTTAGATCCATGAGAACGACGAGATTACGAGCTGATTAGAGAATCCTTGATTTAAGCACCGGTATGATTTGGAGAATGAGAGCTGAAAGCTGAGAATGAGTACTCCTGAGGTGATGGGCTCCGGATGATCAAACTGAACAGAATCTTGAATTGCTCCGGATGGGTGAAAAGAATTCTCACGATCAAAACAATTATGAGAGGATGGCATCACTCTAGAACCATGAATCTTTGAGAGAATAGATAAGATATGGAGGAAAAACTCTTCTTCGGTCTTCAAAATCCGAGAATGACGAGGAGAAACACCACCAAGAATTGTTGAGATACTCCGGGAGAATGAAAAGCGAAGAGGTAGAGCCAACAATGAAAAGAATTTGAAAACGATCTTGGAGAAAGGCACTTGACTGATGATGAATCATCCTAACGCCAAACATCGAAAAGAATTTAGGATAGCTCCAGGAAAATTAGAAGAGTCAGGTAAGATCCTGGGAAAAGACCTGTGGGTTAGGGCCCACTCAAAAGATACACCGTAGAACGATTTGAAGGAGAGATTGCACCGGTTGAATAAAAAGTCTTGAATGAGAGAACATCCTCGAAGATATGTTTGAACGGATCTTGAATGAAAAGACGAGCCTTCAGAGATATCTTCAGCACTCCGGATCAATTGAATAGTGAGAAGTGGATGATTAAGAGGTGCACCGGCATGAGACAACATTTAAAACGAGGAAAGGAATATGATCAACAAAGCTTGAATTGAATCCACCGGAGAAGAAAAGAATGACGAATGATGAACTTGAAGCTCCGTTAGGATCTTCAAGAGAATAACCGGATAAGAACATTCAAAGACAAAAATGAAGAGTCTTCACATGAATAAAATGGATACTTTATTAAGAAATCCAAGTCCTTGAAGAAAAAGGGTGGGTGGGTGGGAAAACAAAGGCAGCTTGGAACGAATGAAATAAACACCGTTGAGAAGAAATGATAATTGATCTTGCGGATGTTGACGTGATCGGATCCACTTGAAGAGAGACACACCGGTTGAAAATGATTGACAAAACAATCTTGATGATTAAGAAGGATTGGTATTCACATCGGAGTATGAGGACACCGTTTAGAGAAGGTATGGAATCAACATTTGACTTCGAAGCAACTCGAATACCACAACTCAAAACAAAAACAAAGGATTGGCTTGCAAAATAAGCCAGAACAAACATATGATAGAGATTTCGTCCGAAGTTGTTGTGGTGGGGCCTACACGGGCTCGACCGTACAACACCATCATGTACAAGGCAGTGCACATGACATACGAAGCGTCCCCGAGTCGGCATAGCCAAGGGCTCTTTAAGACACAACGATACCACTGTAAAACCAACCGTGGATAGGCGGACCACTAGACGTCGAACCCCAATTTCATATCATACATCTGTCGGAAAGATATCCTAAGAGCTACTTGAATTCCCACTTATAAACTCCCGAAATTTTCCGGTTATGCAATCAGGTGTTGGGGATACAGGGGAAGCATAATATCTCACCCAAAACTAGCAAATCCTACATCCAGCTATATCCATCCTTCAACACATAACCAAGAAACCTTCGGAAATCATCTACCTCAACCTTCGAAAAGCATCCGTTATACGAGTTATGGCAATACTCCCGAACTCCCGCCCCAGTACTGGGTGGCGTCGCGGTTATCTCACCAACAACTGCATAAAAGAGATTTTCGATGTCGGCGAAACTAACCTCAGGTATTCCAGAACTGCAACGATAAAATTGTGACAACAACACCTCGGAGCTCAACTCCCCGGGACACTGCCACAACCCCTAAAGACAGGAGGCACCAAGAACAATGTTCTCGTCACAAATCGATCGAAACGATTCCAAGATACCTGCGTGATCCTAAAAAAAGATTAGCGAAATTTGAGAAGAGAAGAGTCAAAACACTACGCCAGGATGCCTTACCAGAGCGATGAGGGGACTGGGGAGTAAAAAGAATTCCTAAACTCTCTGATATATAATTCCTAAAAGACTCAAAACATTTTTTTCTAGACTCAACAACGGCTGCTAAAAACGATCAAGCAGTGGGGGCTCCTAAGGTCGGGGAAGGCTCTGATACCAACTTGTTACGCCCTCGATGCGGCTATATCTCCCACGTGTCGAAGCATGACTTAGAGGCATAACCGCATTGAAAGCAATGTCGCAAATGAGGTAATCTTCACACAACCCATGTAATATAATTAAAGGGGAAAGGATACATAGCTGACTTACAATCGCCACTTCACACAAATACATGAATAAAGCATTACATCATCCAAATACAATCAAGGCCCGACTACGGAACCAAAATAAAACAAGACTACCCCAAATGCTACACAGATCCCCGATCGTCCCGACTGGGCTCCACTACTGATCAACTGGAAACGGAAAACAACACAACGAACAAAGTCTTCATCGAGCTCCTCCTTGAGCTTGGTTGCGTCATCTGCACGGTTCAACAGCACCTGCAAGCTGGTTTGGAAGTATCTGTGAGTCACGGGGACTCAGCAATCTCACACCCTCGTGATCAAGACTATTTAAGCTTATGGGTAAGGTATAAGGTATGAGGTGGAGCTGCAGCAAGCGACTAGCATATATGGTGGCTAACATACGCAAAAGAGAGCGAGAAGAGAAGGCAAAGCACGGTCGAGAATCTATGATCAAGAAGTGATCCTAGAACAACCTATGTCAAGCATAACTCCAACACCGTGTTCACTTCCCGGACTCCGCCAGAAAGAGACCATCACGGTTACACGCGCGGTTGATGCATTTTAATTAAGGTCAACTTCAGGTTTTCTACAACCGAACATTAACAAATTCCCATCTGCCCATAACCGCGGGCACAACTTTCGAAAATTCATAACCCTGCAGGGGAGTCCCCACTTAGCCCATGACAAGCTCTCACGGTCAACGAAGGATATACCTTCTCCCGAGACATTCCGATCAGACTCGGCATCCCGGTTCTACAAGACACTTCGACAAGTTAAAACAAATCTAGGAACACCGCCCGAATGTGCCGATAAATCGCGATAGGAGCTGCACATATCTCGTTCTCAGGGCACAGTCAGATTGTCCAAGGTACGGGTAGGCCAGCCCAGAGTTGCCCCTGGTGGGCACCGGCAGCTGACAGGTTGGACCAACACTCAAAGGAGCACTGGCCCGGGGGGGTTAAAATAATGATGACCCTTGAGTCTGCAGAACCCAAGGGAAAGAAAAGGCTAGGTGGCGAATGGTAAAACCAATGTTGGGCATTGCTGGAAGAGTTTTACTCAAGGCGAACTGTCAAGGGGTTCCCATTATTACCCAACCGCGTAAGGAACGCAAAATCCGGGAACATAACACCGATATGATGGAAACTAGGGCGGCAAGAGTGGAACAAAACACCAGGCATAAGTCCAAGCCTTCCACCCTTTACCAAGTATATAGATGCATTAATTAAATAAGATATATTGTGTTATCCCAACAAGTAAACATGTTCCAACAAGGAACAACATCTCCATGTTCCAACAAGGAACAAACTTCAATCTTCACCTGCAACTAACAACGCTATAAGAGGGGCTGAGCAAAGCGGTAACATAGCCAAACAATGGTTTGCTAGGACAAGGTGGGTTAGAGGCTTGGTTCAATAATATGGGAGGCATGATAAGCAAGTGGTAGGTATCGCAGCATAGGCATAGCAAAAGAGCGAGCAACCAGCAAGCAAAGATAGAAGTGATTTCGAGGGTATGGTCATCTTGTCGGAAATCCCGCAAGGAAGAAGAACGAGTCCATGAAGAAGACAAACGGACGTAGACGAACGGGTCCTCACAAACGCGACGTTATCAGAACCAACCCGAAGAAGCAACCGGAAAGAAGCACACAACATAGTAAACAACTATCACACGATCATGGCATGATGCACAACAAGTATGATGCATGTCCGGTTTAAAGAGGCATGGCATGGCAAAATGCACAAGCAATCCTACAACTTAAGTGGAGCTCAATATGCAACGAGTTGCATATTGACGGAACACCACATCAATTATTTAGTTCACTCTCGGTTAGGTACTCAACAAATTTAAATGTTGTTAAACATGGCAAGAGGGTGAAGCAAAGTAAAACTACCTATCTAGTCAAGTTTAAATGAGGCCGGAAGTAACGAACAACAATTCCGGTAAAACCTCATGAGCATATTATAGATTTGGTACTGTTCTTCCCTAAGCCATATTTTAGAGTTTTTAAACATGCAAGATGATGCCACCATGTTAAACTAGGAAAAATTCTACCCCATTTACATATAAAGTTTATTAAAACCCGAGTTACGGTTATTTAGTTATGAATTAAAGCATTTTAGCATGGCATAGGAGCAAACTAAAGCAAACATCATTTTAAGCATTTTAAACATGGATGGAAATGACATATAATTAACCTACACATAATTCTAAGCAATTTTCATATATAAAGGTTTTACATATGATGCATGGTCTGAGAGTTATTATATGCATGAAGTATAGGGTCCAATCTGTAAAACAGTAAATCTCTGGATAATTGGACAAATCACAGAACTAGGAAAAAGAACATATACGGGCCGAATCTGCTAGCCCAACAGCGGGGGAAAGGAAAAAAACAACATGAGGCGCTGGGGCTTCTCACCCATGGGCTTTGGCCCGGTGGGTGGAGGAGGAAGCTGGCAGGCTGGGCTTGGTGCGGCAGTGCTGGGCCTGCTGGATCTGGGAGCCTAGCTCGATCGGTCAACGGGCGAGGGGTCGGGCGAGCTGCTCTGCTCGTCCTGGAAGCAGAGGACGCCGGCGGCGGGAGCGATGACGGCGAACTTGGCGCGCGAAGAACTCAGGCGGGCGCAGGAGGTCTCCGGCGAGGTCAACAGGGCGAGGACGACAGCGAGGAACTTGGCGCGGCTGCGGAGCCTCAGGCGATGGACGGGCGACGAGGAGGTCGTCCATGGCGACGGGAACCTGCGGGGTTCTCTGTAGGTGCTCGGGCGATGAGGAGGTCAGGGTGCCGGCGGACGGTGTGGTGGGGCTTGCTCCGGTGAGAAAACAAGGTGGAAGCAGGGTCGGGCGACGCTCGGGACTGCTGCTGCTTCGGTGGCCGGCGGCCAAGGCTCCCTGTGAGGAACAACGGGACGGGGAGAGCGATTCAGAGAGAGAGAGAGCAGCGGGGAAGGAGGAGAAGGAGGGCACGGCCTGGTGACGCAGTCCGGTTGCCTTCTCCGGCGAGGAGCTATAGGCGCGGGCGACGAGGAGGAGGCAGGAGCCTCGGGTGCTCTCGGACAAGGGCGACGATGAGGCCAATCCATGGCGAAGCAGAGGTGCGGGGACGAGGAGGACAGCCTTGTGCGTTCCCTCGGGGCACGCGGGCCGAGCTCGGGATGGCCTTGGCGCTGGAACTCCTGGAGGTGGTCATCGGCAGCGGCGCCGGTCGTCGAGGTGAGGTGGTGGAGCGGTGGATGGATGGATCGATGGAATTGGCTGGATTTGGATGACTGGTTTGAAATCGAGGAGGGGATGGATTTGGATCTGGGAAGATCCCGAGGTGGAAGGAGAGACCGGATGGAGTGGCGGCGCGGTGATGGAATGGATGGGACATCTCCCTAGATTTTAGGGTTTGATCTAGTTGTATAGCAGGTAGGTAGGTTAGACTTAGGGGTATATCGTCCCTCAGATCGCAATCGAACGATCGCGAATAAAATAGCTAGGAAGTCCAAATAAGAAAGCGGTGACGTTTTGTAGACGTTTGGGGATGATCCGGACACAACGGTGGCGACAGCCCGGGTCGGGTCCGGGACAACTTCGGACGCGCACGTGAGGGGTTCGATGCACTGTGCAGAGAGGGTTTCAGACCGTGCGGTCGCATCGGACAACTCCGGAAGCAAAGAGGGGAAGGAGGATGGACTAGGTGGGCTGTGTAGACGGTCTCGAGCTGAGAGGAGAGAAGAGGGGGAGGCCCGGCGACTGTTTCCGGAGACCGAAAACGTCCAACGTTAGACCGGCTATACTGCCGCTATAGTTATCCGTTGGGGCGTCAAACGAACTCCAAATGCGATGAAACTTGACAGGCGGTCTATCTACACTATAATAAGACCACACGTCAACTCTCATCCCATTCCAAGAACATTTCCCGGCCACTTATAAAATACTGTTTCAGACATGCCGCGGGCGCGTGCAAATGTGTCTGGGCTCAGAACGGACAACGGAGAGAACTCGGAGAACCCGAACGAATGCAAGTTTTCAAAACATGATGATGCAATGCATATGGTGACATGACAAGATGCAACACGCAAGCGAAAGACATGGCAACGATGACGAATAGCTGGAAGACACCTGGCACATCGGTCTCGGGGCGTCACACAATTGATGGAAGAAGGCTGCAACAGGTCCATCCTTGCAACCACACAAGGAAGATGGCCGAATGACAGATCGTTCATTAGGATTTAGGGGCCATGGAACATACTGTAATTAGCAAACAGTACAACGTTGTGTGAGTGTGACGCGGTTAGCTGAATAAGATGACCTGGGAAAGTGTCATTGCCACCATCCTTTTTTTAGGGGGGGTTGCCACCATTCTGTAGCGTTTGTGGCACGTCTATATTTTTTTTCTGAGAAAGAACAGTATGCGTTGTCCAGATACTTTTTACTCTTAAATGTGGCATAATACTGCAAATGGAAGCTATTAGTGTGAGAGGCAAATGTGTGTACTAGATCGGATCCAGTGTCCTGAACATACACCGAGCCAGACATGCAGGCCTGAACCAATCACTTACATTTCTAACTGTTACATTTAGCTCTTTATTACTACCACAGATGTTTTATGTTCCCTTGGCTTTGCGAAGCAACCGGACTAACTAGCATCAAAGCAACTGAACCTTTTCGTGGTGCTTTTAAGCAGCTTAGTTAACAAACCTCCACCTAACCTGCATTTTTCGACACTTGCGGTGCTGCACAGAGCTAGTGCGCGCGGCATTGTTATGCTAGTTGGAGTTGCTTTCAGCGCGACTAAAACCGGCCAGTATATATTATCCCCTTTCAGTTTTGCATCGAGTGGCGTAGTGGTGCAGTGCGTGGACCATTTCTGCTCATCATCTTGTCTTCCATGAACGCTATGTGCTTCTGACAAGAAGGCACATATATGAATTCAGCCAATATGCGTTGCACGCCTGTACCGCACTAGCTAGCCACGTCTAAACTTGTGCTCAGCTCACCATCATCACCATCCCAGCAACACTGCCTCACTCTCTCAATCGAGAGCCTATAAATACCACCCATCTCACCACAAACGCTCACATCCATCTGAAGCCATACTTGCAGAAGCCACTAGCTCACTACTAGTCGATCAATCTGTTGTTTCAGAAAGACGCCATGAAGTACTTGGGGCAGGTGGTGGTGGCGCTCCTGGCCTTCTCGGCGGTGGTGCTGATGGTGGCGCCGGCGGGCGCGGAGGCGGCGACCTGCAACGCGCTGCAGCTGACCCCGTGCGCGGGGGCCATCATCGGGAGCGCGGCGCCCACGGCGTCGTGCTGCAGCAAGATGAAGGAGCAGCAGCCGTGCATGTGCCAGTACGCGCGCGACCCCAACCTGAAGCAGTACGTCGACTCCCCCAACGGCAAGAAGGTCATGGCCGCCTGCAAGGTGCCCGTGCCATCATGCTAGATCGACGCATATATGATCGATCCACACGAGAGAGCCCAGCGCGCACGCGCTCCTCTCTGGCCTCTCGCTGCATGTTTCATGTGTGTTGATGTGTCAGTGTTTGCTTGTTTCCCAACACTGTCTAGCTACCCTGACGATGTACGTGGACCGATGTGTATCTGAATTTACGCAATAATGACGATGTTTCCAGCTATATGCAATTTGCATGTTCTTCCTCGCGTGCATATTTTCATGTGGCCTTCGTGGTAGTCATCAATAAACTACTCCCTCCATTCCGAGAATGGACGTTTGGCTCTCGGCCTCCATGGAGGCCTTTTTTTAAAATAAAAATAAAGATTCAAAATTTTTGGTTTTAAAAAAATCTGAAAAATTTGTGGAAGTAAACAAGGATGTTATGTGTATGTGTGTAAAATTTTAGGGTCAAAACGTTGAAATGCGGCCTGTACAAAAAAAAGATAAATTCATGACCTAGGAGGATCACTACCAGAAAAACTGGGGTTGCCGACGGCCAAATCTATGCCGACGGCCCCCGTCGGCATCTATGGACCTATGCCGACGGCCAAGGATAGGCCGCAGGCGTAGAAAAGCCGTCGGCATACATCCATCTACGCCGACGGGACCGCCCGAGGTACGCCTACGGGGCCCGTCGGCATAGGATCGGCTGTCGGCATATCCCGGGCCCACCTGCCCGGTCAGCGCTGACCATTTGACGGCGTTGATCCTACACCGACGGGAGGTAACGGCGGCCGTCGGCATATCTGTGGCAGAGGTATGCCTACGGCATAGCCGTCGGCATAGGCCCCTCTGCCACGTCATCGATCCGTCTGCCACGCCACGTCATCGATCCGTGGGACAACCTCCGTGTGTGCACAGATATGCCGACGGCCTTGCCGTCGGCATACGTTTATTTTACTTAATTTTTTTATTTTTACTTTGTTTATCTATGGCAGAGGTATGCCTACGGCACAGCCGTCGGCATAGGCCCCTTTGCCACGTCATCGATCCGTGTGCCACGCTACGTCATCGATCCGTGGGACAACCTCCGTGTGTGCACAGAGGCCGTCGGCATACGTGTATTTTACTTTATTTTTTATTTTTACTTTGTTTTGTTATTTTTACTTTATTTTAGTTTTTGTTTTTGCATAAGATAATTATGCCTTATCTAAAAAAACATACCCGATGGTTTATCGATTGCCCCCCGTTACGAGCGTCGCTATCGCCGTGTCACGGAGGGGGAAACGGTCGACACTGAAGGAATTCTGATTGGTGGGGGGGGGTGTAGCTATGTCACCGAAACATCGCACGAGTCCCGATGCATATGTGAAAGTGTTCATGCATGCGTAGACGCCCGTCTTGGGGCTCCGGGGTTTGGCCACAGTGTCCGGGGTGTACCCCCCCCTCACGGACGGCGCTGCCGCCGGCACCTGGAGGGGGGAAGCGGACGCGTGGGGTCTACACGGAGGGGATCTTGTTGTGGGTCTGGCCCGGATGTTGCTCCAAAGTGTTCCTATGGGCTGACGTAACACAACCGGGTGGGGAGGTCTACTGGTCAAAGCCCGTCCGTGCAAAGTCAAAGGGCTAGATCCCGTGGTCAAACACTACAGGATTAGGCGGGACGGGGGCACTGGGGGTAGCAATGCCACCGGAGCGTCGCACCGGGCCCTCATACATGCGGGGTGGTGTGGTGGCATGTCCGAAGAGGCGGGACACGTCTCCGGGGCGTGGCCCCCCCTCACGGACGACGATGACACGGTAGTAGACGTTGTGCGTTAACGATGCAGCGTCAATATTACTAAATACTCGGAGCGCGATAAAATCATGAGTTTTTTTGCACGACGTGGGCACATGTGCTATAGGAACGATGGTATTTTTTCATAATTTTTGGTGATGGAGAAGTATCCGAAAAATTCCCTCTACGCGGATTGCCCTTCGCGCGTCTATGGCTGTGGCCGGCGGCCTCCGGGGGCTAGCATGCCGCCAAATCTTGCGTAGGCGGCCTCTCACAAGTCTGGAAGTGTTGTGGCGATTGCAAACGCCCGGCGCGCGTGTCCGGGGTGTGCCCCCCTCTCGGACGGCGCCGCCGCCGGCACCTGGAGGGGGGAAACGGACGCGTGGGGTCTACACGGAGGGGATCTTGCTTTGGGCCTGGCCCGGATGTTGCTCCAAAGTGTTCCTATGGGCTGACCTAACACAACCGGGTGGGGAGGTCCACTGGTCAAAGCCCGTCCGTGCAAAGTCAAAGGGCTAGATCCCATGGTCAAACGCTACAGGGTTAGGCGGGACGGGGCCACTGGGGGTAGCAATGCCACCGGAGCGTCGCACTGGGCCCTCATACATGCGGGGTGGTGTAGTGGCATGTCCGAAGAGTCGGGACGCGTCTCCGGGGCGTGCCCCCCCCCTCACGGACGGCGATGACACGGTAGTAGATGTTGTGCGGTAACGATGCGGCGTCAATATTACTAAATACTCGGAGCGCGATAAAATCATGAGTTTTTTTACACGACGTGGGCACATGTGCTATAGGAACGATGGTATTTTTTCATAATTTTTGGTGATGGAGAAGTATCCGAAAAATTCCCTCTACGCGGATTGCCCTTCGCGCGTCTACGGCTATGGCCGGCGGCCTCCGGAGGCTAGCATGCCGCCAAATCTTGCGTAGGCGGCCTCTCACAAGTCTGGAAGTGTTGTGGCGGTTGCAAACGCCCGGCACGCGTGTCCGGGGTGTGCCCCCCTCACGGACGGCGCCGCCGCCGGCACCTGGAGGGGGGAAACGGACGCGTGGGGTCTACACGGAGGGGATCTTGCTGTGGGTCTGGCCCGGATGTTGCTCCAAAGTGTTCCTATGGGCTGACCTAACACAACCGGGTGGGGAGGTCCACTGGTCAAAGCCCGTCCGTGCAAATTCAAAGGGCTAGATCCCGTGGTCAAACGCTATAGGGTTAGGCGGGACGGGGGCACTGGGGGTAGCAATGCCACCGGAGCGTCGCACCGGGCCCTCATACAAGCGGGGTGGTGTGATGGCATGTACAAAGAGGCGGGACGCGTCTCCGGGGCGTGGCCCCCCCTCACGGACGGCGATGACACGGTAGTAGACGTTTTGCGGTAACGATGCGGCGCCAATATTACTAAATACTCGGAGCGCGATAAAATCATGAGTTTTTTTTGCACGACGTGGGCACATGTGCTATAGGAATGATGGTATTTTTTCATAATTTTTGGTGATGGAGAAGTATCCGAAAAATTCCCTCTACGCGGATTGCCCTTCGCGCGTCTACGGCTGTGGCTGGCGGCCTCCGGAGGCTAGCATGCCGCCAAATCTTGCGTAGGCGGCCTCTCACAAGTCTGGAAGTGTTGTGGCGGTTGCAAACGCCCGGCACGCGTGTCCGGGGTGTGCCCCCTCACGGACGGCGCCGTCGCCGGCACCTGGAGGGGGGAAACGGACGTGTGGGGTCTACACGGAGGGGATCTTGCTGTGGGTCTGGCCCGGATGTTGCTCCAAAGTGTTCCTATGGGCTGACCTAACACTACCGGGTGGGGAGGTCCACTGGTCAAAGCCCGTCCATGCAATGTCAAAGGGCTAGATCACGTGGTCAAACGCTATAGGGTTAGGCGGGACGGGGGCACTTGGGGGTAGCAATGCCACCGGAGCGTCGCACCGGGCCCTCATACATGCGGGGTGGTGTGGTGGCATGTACAAAGAGGCGGGACGTGTCTCCGGGGCGTGGCCCCCCCTCACGGACAGCGATGACACGGTAGTAGACGTTTTGCGGTAACGATGCGGTGCCAATATTACTAAATACTCGGAGCGCGATAAAATCATGAGTTTTTTTTTGCACGACGTGGGCACATGTGCTATAGGAATGATGGTATTTTTTCATAATTTTTGGTGATGGAGAAGTATCCGAAAAATTCCCTCTACGCGGATTGCCCTTCGCGCGTCTACGGCTGTGGCCGGCGGCCTCCGGGGGCTAGCATACCGCCAAATCTTGCGTAGGCGGCCTCTCACAAGTCTGGAAGTGTTGTGGCAGTTGCAAACGCCCGGCACGCGTGTCCGGGGTGTGCCCCCCTCACGGACGGCGCCGCCGCCGGCACTTGGAGGGGGGAAACGGACGCATGGGGTCTACACGGAGGGGATCTTGCTGTGGGCCTGGCCCGGATGTTGCTCCAAAGTGTTCCTATGGGCTGACCTAACACAACCGGGTGGGGGGTCCACTGGTCAAAGCCCGTCCGTGCAAAGTCAAAGGGATAGATCCCGTGGTCAAATGCTACAGGGTTAGGCGAGACGGGGGCACTCGGGGGGGGGGGGGGTAGCAATGGCACTGGAGCATCGCACCGGGCCCTCATACATGCGGGGTGGTGTGGTGGCATGTCCGAAGAGGCGGGACGCATCTCCGGGGTGTGGCCCCCCCTCACGGACGGCGATGACACGGTAGTAGACATTGTGCGGTAACGATGCGGCGTCAATATTACTAAATACTCGGAGCGCGATAAAATCATGAGTTTTTTTGCACGACATGGGCACATGTGCTATAGGAACGATGGTATTTTTTCATAATTTTTGGTGATGGAGAAGTATCCGAAAAATTCCCTCTACGTGGATTGCCCTTCGCGCGTCTACGGCTGTGGCCGGCGGCCTCCGGGGGCTAGCATGCCGCCAAATCTTGCGTAGGCGGCCTCTCACAAGTCTAGAAGTGTTGTGGCGGTTGCAAACGCCCGGCACGCGTGTCCGGGGTGTGTCTCCCTCACGGACGGTGCCGCCACCGGCACTTGGAGGGGGGAAACGGACGCGTGGGGTCTACACGGAGGGGATCTTGCTGTGGGTCTGGCCTGGATGTTGCTCCAAAGTGTTCCTACGGGCTGACCTAACACAACCGGGTGGGGAGGTCCACTGGTCAAAGCACGTCCGTGCAAAGTCAAAGGGCTAGATCCCGTTGTCAAACGCTACAGGGTTAGGCGGGACGGGGGCACTGGGGGGTAGCAATGCCACCGGAGCGTCGCACCGGGCCCTCATACATGCGGGGTGGTGTGGTGGCATGTCCGAAGAGGCGGGACGCGTCTCCGGGGCGTGGCCCCCCCTCACGGACGGCGATGACATGGTAGTAGACGTTTTGCGGTAACGATGCGGCGCCAATATTACTAAATACTCGGAGCGTGATAAAATCATGAGTTTTTTTGCACGACATGGGCACATGTGCTATAGGAACGATGGTATTTTTTCATAATTTTTGGTGACGGAGAAGTATCCGAAAAATTCCCTCTACGCGGATTGCCCTTCACGCGTCTACTGCTGTGGCCGGCGGCCTCCGGAGGCTAGCATGCCGCCAAATCTTGCGTAGGCGGCCTCTCACAAGTCTGGAAGTGTTGTGGCGGTTGCAAACGCTCGGCACGCGTGTCCGTGGTGTGCCCCCCTCACGGACGGCGCCGCCGCCGGCACCTGGAGGGGGGAAACGGACGCGTCGGGTCTACACGGAGGGGATCTGTTGGGGAACGTAGCATAAATTCAAAATTTTCCTACGTGTCACCAAGATCTATCTATGGAGTCATCTAGCAACGAGGGAGGAGTGGATCTACATACCCTTGTAGATCGCGCGCGGAAGCGTTCAAGAGAACGGGGTTGATGGAGTCGTACTCGTCGTGATCCAAATCACTGATGATCCTAGTGCCGAACGGACGGCACCTCCGCGTTCAACACACGTACGGAGCAGCGACGTCTCCTCCTTATTCATCCAGCAAGGGGGAAGGAGAGGTTGATGGAGATCCAGCAGCACGACGGCGTGGTGGTGGAAGTAGCGGGATTCTAACAGGGCTTCGCCAAGCGCTGCGGGAGGAGGGAGATGTGTCATGGGAGGGAGAGGGAGGCGCCAGGGCTTAGATGTGGCTGCCCTCCCTTCCCCCCACTATATATAGGGCCAAGGGAGAGGGGGGGCGCAGCCTTGGCCCTTCCTCCAAGGAAGCGTGCGGCCAGGGAGGAGTCCATCCTCCCCAAGGCACCTAGGAGGTGCCTTCCCCCTTTAGGACTCTTTCTTTCCCTTATCTCTTGGTGCATGGGCCTCTTGGGGCTGGTGCCCTTGGCCCATATAGGCCAAGGCGCACACCCCTACAGCCCATGTGGCCCCCGGGGCAGGTGGACCCCCTTGGTGGACCCCCGGACCCCTTTCGGCACTCCCGGTACAATACCGATAATGCGCGAAACTTTTCCGGCGACCAAAAAAAGACCTCCCATATATAAATCTTTACCTCCGGACCATTCCGGAACTCCTCGTGACGTCCGGGATCTCATCCGGGACTCTGAACAACTTTCGGGTTATCGCATACTAATATCTCTATAACCCTAGTGTCATCGGACCTTAAGTGTGTAGACCCTACGGGTTTGGGAGACACGTAGACATGACCGAGACGACTCTCCGGCCAATAACCAACAGCGGGATCTGGATACCCATGTTGGCTCCCACATGCTCCTCGATGATCTCATCGGATGAACCACGATGTCCAGGATTTGATCAATCCCGTATACAATTTCCTTTGTCGAGCGGTATTGTACTTGCCCGAGATTCGATCGTCGGTATCCCGATACCTTGTTCAATCTCGTTACCGGCAAGTCTCTTTTACTCGTTCCGTAACACATCATCCCGTGATCAACTCCTTGGTCACATTGTGCACATTATGATGATGTCCTACCGAGTGGGCCCAGAGATACCTCTCCGTCACACAGAGTGACAAATCCCAGTCTCGATTCGTGCCAACCCAACAGACACTTTCGGAGATACCTGTAGTGTACCTTTATAGCCACCCAGTTACATTGTGACATTTGGCACACCCAAAGTATTCCTACGGTATCTGGGAGTTACACAACCTCATGGTCTAAGGAAATGATACTTGACATTAGAAAAGCTTTAGCATACGAACTACATGATCTTGTGCTAGGCTTAGGATTGGGTCTTTGTCCATCACATCATTCTCCTAATGATGTGATCCTATTATCAATGACATCCAATGTCCATGGCCAGGAAACCGTAACCATCTATTGATCAACGAGCTAGTCAACTAGAGGCTTACTAGGGACATGGTGTTGTCTATGTATCCACACATGTATCTAAGTTTCCTATCAATACAATTCTAGCATGGATAATAAACGATTATCATGAACAAGGAAATATAATAATAACTAATTTATTATTGCCTCTAGGGCATATTTCCAACAGTCTCCCACTTGCACTAGAGTCAATAATCTAGTTCACATCGTCATGTGATTAACAGTCACAGGTCACATCGCCATGTGACCAACATCCAAAGAATTTACTAGTGTCACTAAACTAGTTCACATCATTATGTGATTAAGACTCAATGAGTTCTGGGTTTGATCATGTTTTGCTTGTGAGAGAGGTTTTAGTCAACGGGTCTGCAACATTCAGATCCGTATGTACTTCGCAAATCTCTAGGTCATATTATAAATGCTGCTTCCACGCTCCAGTTGGAGCTATTCCAAATGGTTGCTCCACTATACGTATCCGGTTTGCTACTCAGAGTCATTCAGATAGGTGTTAAAGCTTGCATCGACGTAACTCTTTACGTCGAACTCTTTATCACCTCCATAACCGAGAAACATATCCTTATTCCTCTAAGGATAATTTAGACCGCTATCTGGTGATCTACTCCTAGATTACCTTTGTACCCTCTTGCCAGATATGTGGCAAGGCACACATCAGGTGCGGTACTCAGCATGGCATACCGTATAGAGCCTATGACAAAAGCATAGGGGACGACCTTCGTCCTTCCTCTTTCTTCTGCCGTGGTCGAGCTTTAAGTCTTAACTTCATACCTTACAACTCAGGCAAGAACTCCTTCTTTGACTGGTCCATCTTGAACACCTTCAAGATCATGTCAAGGTATGTGCTCATTTGAAAGTACCATTAAGCGTTTTGATCTATCCTTATAGATCTTGATGCTCAATGTTCAAGTAGCTTAATCCAGGCTTTCCATTGAAAAACACTTTTCAAATAACCCTATATGCTTTCCAGAAATTCTACGTCATTTCTGATTAACAATATGTCAACAACATATATTTATCAGAAATTCTATAGTGCTTCCACTCACTTCCTTGGAAATACAAGTTTCTCATAAACTTTGTATACACCCAAAACTTTGATCATCTTATCAAAGCATACATTCCAACTCCGAGATGCTTACTCCAGTCCTTAGAAGGATTGCTGGAGCTTTGCATACTTATTAGCATCTTTCAGGATTAACAAAACCTTCCGGTTGTATCACATACAACCTTTCCTCAAGAAAATCATTGAGAAAACAATGTTTTTGACATCCTATCTGCAAGATTTCATAAACAATGCAGTAATCGCTAATATAATTCCAATAGACTCTTAGCATCTCTACGAGTGAGAAAGTCTCATCGTAGTCAACTCCTTGAACTTGTCGGAAAATATCTTAACGACAAGTCGAGCTTTCTTGATGGTGATACTTACCATCATTGTCCGTCTTCCTTTTAAAATCCATCTGTACTCAACAGCCTTACGACCATCGAGCCGTTCTGCCAAAGTCTACACTTTGTTTTCATACATGGATCCTCTCTCAGATTTTATGGCCTCGAGACATTTATCGGAATCCGGGCCCACCATCGCTTCTCCATAGCTCGTAGGTTCATTGTTGTCTAGCAACATGACTTCCAAGACAGGATTACGTACCACTCTGAAGTAGTACGCATCCTTGTCATCCCACGAGGTTTGGTAGTGACTTGATCCGAAGTTTCATGATCACTATCATAAGCTTCCACTTCAATTGGTGTAGGTGCCACAGGAACAACTTCCTGTGCCCTGCCACACACTAGTTGAAGAGACGGTTCAACAACCTCATCAAGTCTCCACCATCCTCCCACTCAATTCTTTCGAGAGAAACTTTTCCTCGAGAAAGGACCCGATTCTAGAAACAATCCCTTATTGCTTTTGGATCTGAGACAGGAGGTATACCCAACTGTTTTGGGTGTCCTATGCATTTATCCGCTTTGGGTTCGAGCTTATCAGCCTGAAACTTTTTCACATAAGCGTCGCAGCCCCAAACTTGTAAGAAATGACAGCTTAGGTTTCTCTAAACCATAGTTCATATGGTGTCATCTCATCGGAATTACGTGGTGCCCTATTTAAAGTGAATGCGGTTGTCTCTAATGCCTAACCCATAAACTATCGTGGTAATTCGATAAGAGACATCATGGTATGCATCATATCCAATAGGGTGCAGTTATGATGTTCGGACACACCATCACACTATGGTGTTCCAGGCTGTATTAGTTGTGAAACAATTTCCACAATGTCTTAATTCTGTGCCAAACTCGTAATTCAGATATTCATCTCTATGATCATATCATAGATATTTTATCCTCTTGTTACGACAATCTTTCAACTTCACCCTGAAATTACTTGAACCTTTCAATAATTCAGACTCATGATTCATCAAGTAAATGTACTCAACATCTACTCAAATCATCTGTGAAGTAAGAACATAACGATATCCACTACACGCCTCAGCACTCATTGGACTGCACACATCAAAATGTATTACTTCCAACAAGTTGCTTTCTAGTTCCATTTTACTGAAAACGAGGCTTTCAATCATTTTGCCCATGTGGTATGATTTGCATGTCTCAAGTGATTCAAAATCAAGTGAGTCCAAATGGTCCATTTGCATGGAGTTTCTTCATGCATATACACCAATAGACATGGTTCACATGTCTCAAACTTTTCAAAAACGAGTGAGCCCAAAGATCCATCAACATGGAGCTTCTTTATGCGTTTTATACCGATATGACTTACGTGGCAGTGCCACAAGTAGGTGGTACTATCATTACTATCTTATATCTTTTGGCATGAACATGTGTATCATCTACGATCGAGATTCAACAAACCATTCATTTTAGGTGTAAGACCATTGAAGGTATTATTCAAATAAACAAAGTAACCATTATTCTCCTTAAATGAATAACCGTATTGCGATAGACATAATCCAATCATGTCTATGCTCAACGCAAACACCAAATAACAATTATTTAGGTTTAACACCAATCTCGATGGTAGAGGGAGCGTGCGATGCTTTGATCATATCAACATTGGAAACACTTCCAACACATATCGTCAGCTCACCTTTAGCTAGTCTCCGTTTATTCCGTAGCTTTTATTTCGAGTTACCAACATTTAGCAACCGAACCAGTATCTAATACCCTGGTGCTACTAGGAGTACTAGTAAAGTACACATTAACACAATGTATATCCAATATACTTCTATCGACCTTGCCAGCCTTCTCATCTAGCAAGTATCTAGGGTAATTCTGCTCCAGTGGCTGTTCCCCTTATTACAGAAGCACTTAGTCTCGGGTTTGGGTTCAACCTTGGGTTTCTTCACTAGAGCAGCAGCTGATTTGCCGTTTCATGAAGTATCCCTTCTTTCCCTTGCCCTTCTTGAAACTAGTGGTTTCACCAACCATCAACAATTGATGCTCCTTCTTGATTTCTACTTTTGTGGTGTCAAACATCGCGAATATCTCAAGGATCATCATATATGTCCCTGATATATTATAGTTCATCACGAAGCTCTAGCAGCTTGGTGGTAATGACTTCGGACAACTACCACTATTTCATTTGGAAGATCAACTCCCACTTGATTCAAGCGATTGTTGTACTCAGACAATCTGAGCACAAGCTCAACAATTGAGCTTTTCTCCCTTAGTTTGCAGGCTAAGAAAATCGTCGGAGGTCTTATACCTCTTGACGTGGGCACGAGCCTGAAATCCCAATTTCAGTCCTTGGAACATCTCATATGTTCTGCGATGTTTCAAAAACCATCTTTGGTGCCTCAATTCTAAACCATTTAGCATTACGCACTGAACTATCATGTAGTCATCAAAACGTGTATGTCAGATGTTCGCAACATCCACAGACGACGTTCGAGGTTCAGCACACTGAGCGGTGCATTAAGGACATAAGCCTTCTACTGTCTGCATAAATGCTACTATCAACTTTCAACTAATTTTTCTCTAGGAACATATCTAAATAGTAGAACTGAAGCGCGAGCTACGACATAATTTGCGAAGACATTTTGACTATGTTCAGGGTAATTAAGTTCATCTTACGAACTCCCACTCAGATAGACATCCCTCCAGTCATCTAAGTGATTACATGATCCGAGTCAACTAGGCCGTGTCCGATCATCACGTGAGACGGACTAGTCAACATCGGTGAACATCTTCATGTTGATCGTATCTACCATACGACTCATGCTCGACCTTTCGGTCTCTTGTGTTCCGAGGCCATGTATGTACATGCTAGGCTCGTCAAGTTAACCTAAGTGTTTCGCATGTGTTCCGAGGCCATGTCTGTACATGCTAGGCTCGTCAACACCCGTTGTATTTGAACGTTAGAATCTATACACCCGATCATCACGTGGTGCTTCGAAACGACGAACTTTCACAACAGTGCACAGTTAGGGGGAACACTTTCTTGAAATTTTAATGAGGGTTCATCTTATTTACTACCGTCGTTCTAAGTAAACAAGATGCAAAAACATGATAAACATCACATGCAATCAAATAATAGTGACATGATATGGCCAATATCATATTGCTCCTTTTGATCTTCATCTTCGGGGCTCCATGATCATCATCGTCACCGGCATGACACCATGATCTCCATCATCATGATCTCCATCATCGTGTCTCCATGAAGTTGCCTCGCCAACTATTACTTCTACTACTACAGCTAACGGTTAGCAATAAAGTAAAGTAATTACATGACGTTTATGTTGACACGCGGGTCATAAATAAATTAAGACAACTCCTATGGCTCCTGCCGGTTGTCATACTCATCGACATGCAAGTCGTGATTCCTATTACAAGAACATGATCATCTCATACATCACATATATCATTCATCACATCCTTTGGCCATATCACATCACATAGCATACCCTGCAAAAACAAGTTAGACGTCCTCTAATTGTTGTTTGCATGTTTTACGTGGCTGCTATGGGTTTCTAGCAAGAACGTTTCTTACCTAAGCAAAGACCACAACGTGATATGCCAATTGCTATTTACCCTTCATAAGGACCCTTTTCATCGAATCCGATCCGACTAAAGTGGGAGAGACAGACACCCGCTAGCCACCTTATGCAACTAGTGCATGTCAGTCGGTGGAACCAGTCTCACGTAAGAGTACGTGTAAGGTCGGTCCGGGCCGCTTCATCCCACAATGCCACCGAATCAAGATTGGACTAGTAACGGTAAGCATATTGAACAAAATCAACGCCCACAACTACTTTGTGTTCTACTCGTGCATAGAAACTACGCATAGACCTAGCTCATGATGCCACTGTTGGGGAACGTAGCATAAATTCAAAATTTTCCTACGTGTCACCAAGATCTATCTATGGAGTCATCTAGCAACGAGGGAGGAGTGGATCTACATACCCTTGTAGATCGTGCGCGGAAGCGTTCAAGAGAACGGGGTTAATGGAGTCGTACTCGTCGTGATCCAAATCACCGATGATCCTAGCGCCGAACGGACGGCACCTCCGCGTTCAACACACGTACGGAGCAGCGACGTCTCCTCCTTCTTGATCCAGCAAGGGGGAAGGAGAGGTTGATGGAGATCCAGCAGCACGACGGCGTGGTGGTGGAAGTAGCGGGATTCCAACAGGGCTTCGCCAAGCGCTGCGGGAGGAGGGAGATGTGTCATGGGAGGGAGAGGGAGGCGCCAGGGCTTAGATGTGGCTGCCCTCCCTTCCCCCCACTATATATAGGGCCAAGGGAGAGGGGGGGCGTAGCCTTGGCCCTTCCTCCAAGGAAGGGTGTGGCCAGGGAGGAGTCCATCCTCCCCAAGGCACCTAGGAGGTGCCTTCCCCCTTTAGGACTCTTTCTTTCCCTTATCTCTTGGCGCATGGGCCTCTTGGGGATGGTGCCCTTGGCCCATATAGGCCAAGGCGCACACCCCCACAGCCCATGTGGCCCCCGGGGCAGGTGGACCCCCTTGGTGGACCCCCGGACCCCTTTCGGCACTCCCGGTACAATACCGATAATGCGCGAAACTTTTCCGGCGACCAAAACAAGACTTCCCATATATAAATCTTTACCTCCGGACCATTCCGGAACTCCTCGTGACGTCCGAGATCTCATCCGGGACTCCAAACAACTTTCGGGTTACCGCATACTAATATCTCTATAACCCTAGTGTCACCGAACCTTAAGTGTGTAGACCCTACGGGTTCGGGAGACACGTAGACATGACCGAGACGACTCTCCGGCCAATAACCAACAGCGGGATCTGGATACCCATGTTGGCTCCCACATGCTCCTCGATGATCTCATCGGATGAACCACGATGTCGAGGATTCGATCAATCCCGTATACAATTCCCTTTGTCTAGCGGTATTGTACTTGCCCGAGATTCGATCGTCGGTATCCCGATACCTTGTTCAATCTTGTTACCGGCAAGTCTCTTTTACTCGTTCCGTAACACATCATCCCGTGATCAACTCCTTGGTCACATTGTGCAAATTATGATGATGTCCTACCGAGTGGGCCCAGAGATACCTCTCCGTCACACGGAGTGACAAATCCCAGTCTCGATTCGTGCCAACCCAACAGACACTTTCGGAGATACCTGTAGTGTACCTTTACAGCCACCCAGTTACGTTGTGACCTTTGGCACACCCAAAGTATTCCTACGGTATCCGGGAGTTGCACAATCTCATGGTCTAAGGAAATGATACTTGACATTAGAAAAGCTTTAGCATACGAACTACATGATCTTTGTGCTAGGCTTAGGATTGGGTCTTGTCCATCACATCATTCTCCTAATGATGTGATCCCGTTATCAACGACATCCAATGTCCATGGTCAGGAAACCGTAACCATCTATTGATCAACGAGCTAGTCAACTCGAGGCTTACTAGGGACATGGTGCTGTCTATGTATCCACACATGTATCTGAGTTTCCTATCAATACAATTCTAGCATGGATAATAAACGATTATCATGAACAAGGAAATATAATAATAACTAATTTATTATTGCCTCTAGGGCATATTTCCAACAGGATCTTGCGGTGGGTCTGGCCCGGATGTTGCTCCAAAGTGTTCCTATGGGCTGAGCTAACACAACCGGGTGGGGAGGTCCACTGGTCAAAGCCCGTCCGTGCAAAGTCAAAGGGCTAGATCCCGTGGTCAAACGCTACAGGGTTAGGCGGGACGGGGGCACTGGGGGTAGCAATGCCACCAGAGCGTCGCACCGGGCCCTCATACATGCGGGGTGGTGTGGTGGCATGTCCGAAGAGGCGGGACGCGTCTCCGGGGCGTGCCCCCCCTCACGGACGGCGATGACACGGTAGTAGACGTTCTGCGGTAACGATGCGGCGTCAATATTACTAAATACTCGAAGCGCGATAAAATCATGAGTTTTTTTGCACGACGTGGGCACATGTACTATAGGAACGATGGTATTTTTTTCATAATTTTTGGTGATGGAGAAGTATCCGAAAAATTCTCTCTACGCGGATTGCCCTTCGCGCGTCTACGGCTGTGGCCGGCGGCCTCCGGGGGCTAGCATGCCGCCAAATCTTGCGTAGGCGGCCTCTCACAAGTCTGGAAGTGTTGTGGCAGTTTCAAACGCTCGGCACGCGTGTCCGGGGTGTGCCCCCCTCACGGACGGCGCCGCCGCCGGCACCTGGAGGGGGGAAACGAACGCGTGGGGTCTACACGGAGGGGATTTTGCTGTGTGTCTGGCCTGGATGTTGCTCCAAAGTGTTCCTATGGGCTGACCTAACACAACCGGGTGGGGAGGTCCACTGGTCAAAGCCCGTCCGTTCAAAGTCAAAGGGCTAGATCCCGTGGTCAAACGCTACAGGGTTAGGCGGGACGGGGGCACTGGGGGGTAGCAATGCCACCGGAGCGTCGCACCGGGCCCTCATACATGCGGGGTGGTGTGGTGGCATGTCCGAAGAGGCGGCACGCGTCTCCGGGGCATGCCCCCCCCCCTCACGGACGGCGATGACACGGTAGTAGACGTTCTGCGGTAACGATGCGGCGTCAATATTACTAAATACTCAAAGCGCGATAAAATCATGAGTTTTTTTGCATGACGTGGGCACATGTGCTATAGGAACGATGGTATTTTTTCATAATTTTTGGTGATGGAGAAGTATCCGAAAAATTCCCTCTACGCGGATTGCCCTTCGCACGTCTAGGCTGTGGACGGCGGCCTCCGGGGGCTAGCATGCCGCCAAATCTTGCGTAGGCGGCCTCTCACAAGTCTGGAAGTGTTGTGGCAGTTGCAAACGCCCGGCACGCGTGTCCGGGGTGTGCCCCCCTCACGGACGGCGCTGTCGCCGGCACCTGGAGTGGTTAGACGGTCAAAGAGCTAGATCCGGCGGTCGTCTGTGTTAGGGTTAGACGGGACGGGGTACCGGAGGGGGGTAGCAATGCCGCCAGGTGTTACGGTGGGCCCTCCTACGCTTGTCTTTGGGCGAGGTGGGACTATGTTTTAAAGTGTGCTGAGAGTCACACATATGCCGTAATAAAAAAATAAAAAAAATGCAAAGGGCCTATGCCGACGGCTTAGCCGTCGGCATAGCAGCGCACACGTCCACGGATCGATGACGTGGCAAAGGGTCAGGACTATGCCGACGGACTGGCCGTCGGCATAGGGCTGACCTTATCCCTTGCGGTTCTCCCCCACCACCCATTCCCCATCTCCCCCTTCCCCCCCGACCCACACCCGCGCCGCCGCCCACCACCTCCGCCGCCCGCCCTGAGCACGCCACCGCCGGCCCCGAGCCCCCCGTCGCCCGCGCCTCCCCCCCGACCCCGCGCCGCCCCGCCCCGAGCCAGGGGCGCCCGCGCCGCCCCTCCCCGACCCTGTGCCGGTCGCCCGCACCGACCCCGCGCCGCCCCGCCCGACTCCGGCAGCCCCGACCCCGCGCCTCCCCGCCCCAACTCCGGCCGCCCCGCCCCGACCCCGCGCCTCCCCGCCCCAACTCCGGCCGCCCCGCCCCGACCCCACGGCTCCCCGCCCCGACCTCGGGCCGGCCGCCCCGCCCCGACCCTGCGCCGGCCGCCCCGCTCCTACCCCGCGCCTCCCCGCCCCAACTCCGGCCGGCCATCTCGAAGGTGAATTTTTTTGAAGTTTTTAGTGTTTTTAGTAATTTTGTAGCTAGTTAGATAGATAGTTAGACAGGTATTTAGGTAGGTATTTAGATAGGTATTTAGATAGTTAGATACATAGTTAGATAGATAGTTAGATAGATAGTGAGATAGGTAGTAAAAAAATTTGGTTAGATGAGATGCTATATGTTGCATACCTTGAAAAAAAATTGGTGACGATGATGAATATGTGATGGCGATGATGAATATGTGATGACGATGATGAATATGTGATGGCGATGATGAATATGTGATGACGATGATGAATATGTGATGACGATGATGAATATAGGTAGTAAAAAATTTGGTTAGACGAATAGGTGATAATGATGATGATGAATATGTGATGACGATGATGAATATATTGTTAATGTTGTTAGGTTTTTTGCCTACATGATGCAAAAATAAATGAATGCATGTTTAAATGTTTTAAATATGCTCTATGAGTTGTGATGTTCTAATTTTTTGTCACGATGGAATTTGCAGGCTTTGTGGTTTCGCATTTCATCGGAGTGACCGTTGTCCGACGCGTTGGTCCCCCTGAGCATCCCTCTGCTGTTCGACTACTTCCTCTACAGCCGAGGGTGAGCAACAACTCCATCTCCTCCAATTTTTCATATCACTAGATTTCATTCTCAAGTCAACTGACGTAACCTAGGCGTCTCCCGTCCGAAAGGGTTGCATCGATAAATATGCATTCAATTGCATATTTATCACCGCAGCTCTTTCGGATTGTCCAGCGTTTTCCATGGACAGCCCGAGGATGTGTAGATTGGGTATGTTCTCCATGTTCTACCCCGTTCCGAGACAGGATTTCGGCGGCGCCTCCCCATTGTTCTCCGGAGCACATTCTCTCGGCTATTTGCCGAGACGTGTATCTGGAGAACAACGGGGAGGTGCTGCCGAAATTTTGTCTTGGAACGGGGTAGAATGGAGAACGTACTCAATCTACACATCCTCGGGTGGGATTAGGACCCATCTTTACCTATTAGAGATGTAGGTGGATTAAACACGGTAGAAACTAAAAATTTGATGTGATTAATTTAAGTGAATCCTTAATTATGTTGTGTGGGTTGCAAAAAAGTAGAGGATGGCAGATAATCAGTGGATGTACAGTGGTTTTATCCGTCGGAATCGAGTAACATCAGAGTGGGTCGCGAAAACCGATGTGTATTTGAAGGAGATATTCCGTCGTCCAATGAGAATTATCCCACCATGCCCCTGTGCGAGATGTGCCAGACATCACCGTAGAAATCAGACGGACATGAGTGAGCACCTTCGCACGCATGGATATATGCCAAACTTTGACATGCCGCCGATAAACATAGCCAAGCAGGACCATGGTAGAGAGCAGGTGATGCGACAACGCATCGATGGATATGAGGACGACGGGGTCAGGGACATGCTAGATGATGTCATTGTTGCAGAAACGGCAAATGCGACACCTTCAGAGAATGAACCGGAGGAGCCGGAGGCAACCGCAAAGGCCTTCTTGGAGGTCTTGGCCTCGTCGAAGAAACCTCTTTATGCGGGTGCGAAAATATCTCAGCTGGATGCCATCTCGCAACTGATTGTAGTCAAGGCTGAGTACGGCTGTAGCCAGAAATGCTTCGAAGCATTCCTGGGAGTATGGGCTAACAGCCTCCCTGAGGGTCATGAACTGCCGAAAAGCATGTACGATACAAAGAAAATCATGAAGGCACTCTCTATGGATTATGAGAAAATAGATGTTTGCCCGAAGAATTGCCTTTTGTTTAGGCATGAGTATGCGGATGACAAGTACTGTAGGAAGTGCGGTTCGTCTCGGTACATTGAGGTGGTCGGTGAGGATGGTGAGAAAAAGCAGCTAACCATCCCCGTTAAGGTTCTTCGGTATCTTGATTTTATAAAAAGACTGCAACGCCTTTTCATCACGAAGGAGTCTGCCAAAATGATGAAGTGGCACAAGGAAGGTATAAGGTACAATCCAAAAAAAATCGTACATCCATCGGGAGGGGAAGCATGGAAGTCATTCGATGAAGAATACCCCGAGGAAGCAGCCGGGGCTGGGAATGTCAGAATAGCCATATCAGGTGATGGGTTGAATCCATATGGTATGTCGTCCAATCCATACAGCTGCTGGCCTGTGTTTGTAATTCCTCTCAATCTTCCTCCCGGTGCCCTAATGCAACGGAAGACCATGTTCTTGTCGCTCATCATTCCGGGGCCTGAATACCCGGGGAAGCAATTGGGTGTGTTTATGCAGCCGCTTGTGGATGCTTTGCACCATTCTTGGTACTTTCCGAGGTTGACATACGACCGGGATCTGCAGAGAAATTTCTTGATGAAAGTTTGGTTGCACTATTGCATGCACGACTTTCCAGGCTATGCTCTATTCTGTGGATGGTGTACAAGTGGTAAGATGCCATGCCCAGTGTGCATGCAGGCTCTGCGAATGATTTGGCTGAATAAGGGTGGCAAGTATGTAGCCTTTGACCTGCATCGACAGTTCCACCCTCCAGACCATCCAGACAGGGAAGACAAGAAGAACTTCACGAAAGGCCGGGTTGTTCATGAAGTAACCGAGATTCCTACATTTTCGGGGGCAGATGTTCTTGCTCAGCTAAAAGCTCTCAAGCCTAAAGGCAAAGGCAAAGGCAAAGCCAAAGGCTTCGAGGGATATGGTGAGACGCACAACTGTACTCACTTTACCCCCTTCTCGCAGCTTCCCTATTTCAAGGACCTCAAACTTCCTTACAATATTGATGTGATGCACACCGAAAAGAATGTGGCAGAGTCCCTTTTCCACACGATCCTCAACATTCCTAATAAGACGAAGGATAACGTAAAAGCTAGAGCCGATCAACAGAGAATTTGTGATAGACCACGCCTGAACATGAAGCCTCCCACAGGCGGTCGAAAAAACTGGTTCAAGCTAGATGCTGACTTTGTCCTTAAACCGCCAGACAAAAAGAAGTACTTATCTGGCTGAAATTTTTTTTGAAGTTCACCGATGGTTATGCATCGAATATAAGTAAGGGAGTCAATCTTTCAACGGGCAAAGTGACCGGCCTGAAGAGTCATGACTACCATGTATGGATTGAGCGGATAATGTCGGTGATGGTTCGAGGCTATGTCCCCGAGCATGTCTGGCGAGTGCTTGCCGAGCTTAGCCATTTCTTCCACACGCTCTGTGCTAAAGAAGTAAGTAAAGAGGTGATTGAAAAATTGCATAAGAAGGCACCGGAGTTGATAGTCAATCTAGAGAAGATCTTTTCGCCAGGCTTCTTTACTCCGATGACACATCTCATTCTGCACCTCGCGAACAAGCATCTCCGACGGAAATGTGGAAACAAAGCTAAGATTGAAGCTTCCATAGCTGAGGCAGTTATCCTAGAGGAGGTGTCAGACCTCAGGACATCATACTATCCAGACCACGTTCCCCATCTGCATAACAAGGTGCCTCGATACAATATAGAAGAGCCCAAGTATCAACCCGGGCTCGATCTATTCAACCCGCAAGGTGGGAGGGCTAGGGCCTCGAAATCTTATAACATGCCACGACAAGAGTGGGAGGACCTCATGTTCTATATCGTGCACAACATCAAGGAAGTTGAGGAAGTGTGGATGAGGTAATACCACTACACCATTCCTTTATGTCTTCCACATCATCATGTTTCATGTTCACTTAGTCCCGTCTAACACTGCTTATCTTTTTTTAGTGATTTCGTTCAAGAGGAATGGACGGGAGTGAATCCTCCTACTGAGGCGGAGGCACTTACTCTTCTCCGTCATGGAAACCCTGGACGTAAAATTTTTGTTGCTTGGTTCATGGAGAAAGTAATTTTCCACACTCCCCTATTAAATACCTACTTCAAAATTTATTAGTTAACCGAACTAATGCACGCAACAATTTCCATTATACTTGTAGGGAAAAGATCCGAACATATCTATGGATGATGAATTGAGATGGGTTTCCATGGGTTTTGACCCTGCCGTCATGACATGTAAAAAGTATGATGTGAATGGGTATCGCTTCCATATAGAGGAGCACCAAAACAGCCGCCCCGATCCCAAAACTATAAATACTGGAGTATACACCCCCGGTCAAAATTAAGTAGACTACTACGGAAGGGTACAAAATATATACGAGGTTAAATTCCGCCAGGGGTGTGAGACCCTAAGTCTGCCTGTGTTCAAATGCCGATGGTTCGATCCGCGGGAGGGGGTAAAACATACGCCTTCCATTGGTTTGGTCGAAGTTAAACCATCAACCATTTATGCCGGAGCCGATCTCGTCATTGCGGCTACCCAAGCTACACAAGTATATTATCTGCCTTACCCATGCCAGAAAGTGTATCTAAAGGGTTGGGAAGTTGTGTTCAAGGTGTCGCCACATGGTAAGCTACCAGACCCGAATGAAGACGATTACTACAACATTAACCCCATGACATACGAGGGAGTGATCTATCAAGAGCAACCTGATGATGATGATGATGATGATGATGATGTGGTTAGAAACGATGACGCTAGACCATTGGGTGATGATGATGTGGACCCAAACGTCAACGATGCACGGAATGATGGTGAGACCATTGTCAATGAAAATGACATACTTATGCTAGAAAAGTTAAACGAAGACGCTGACGACGAGGAAGAGCCTCCACCTCCTTCGGACAATGAAGATGATATGATTGATAGTGATGATGAGACGGACCAAGAAAGAGGTTACAACAGTGATGATTCATATGGGTTCTAGCAGATGTATGTTTCAAGTCTTTTTTTCTATAGTTTAGGAATATGCCTTTTTATGCATTTTTATTAATGTGCTTATTATCATGCCTTTTTCTTCATTTCATTAATTTACTAATTGATTTTTCTCTTTTCAATGCAGGTTCGTGGAACATGGGCAAGGGGAAGGCCGACGACGTGGGTTTCCTACGCAAGGTCGTCGGCCTGCCTAGTCGGAGTGGTCGAGCACGTAATCCTCCCCCTCGGCTACTTGACGATGACTCCTCATAGGGAGGTCGAGGGAGAGGTGCCCCTAGAGGAGGAGGGGCGGGGGGAGAGCCTCTAGAGGACGAGGTGCTGGGGGGAGAGCCACTACAGGGGGGTCGCGGCCAGAAAGAGCGCACCCTCACCGACTTAGGGGTGTTGTCTTCGAGGCCCTCCTCTAGTGAAGTACCCTGCTCTAGTGAGGTACACTCTAGGGAGGAGGAGGAGGAGGAGGTGGAGGAGGAGGCAGGCGAGGAGGAGGAGGAGGAGGAGGTTGGGGAGGGGGAGGCAGGCGAGGAGGGGGGTGGTGGCGGGGATGATGGTGGTGACGGGAAGGGGGTTGACAACAAGGGGTGGCTGCGTGGCAACGCAAAGCTACCAAAGCAGGTTCCTGCTACTGAGGAGCAGAAGTGGCTCATTGAGCCCACGGGAAAAGATTAAGTGGTTCATTATTTTGCTTGTCACATGCTTATTCCGGTTGTTATTTATTTTGCTTGTCACATGCTAATAGTTCATTCTTTTGCAGCAACTGGATATATTCTAAAGGGCTCCGTATTCCCAACGGCCTCATCACCGTCTTGCTGAAGTTATACTGGCCGGGGTTGTACTGTCCGGATCCAGTCAGGCAGCCGGACCGTCGGGTTTTGACCACGAGCTAGGACCACTGGGAAGCGGCCCTCCACGCGGACCATGAGACCCACGCCAAGGCCGTGATCACTACTTTCTGGGTGAGTTCTCTTCAGAAGCACAAGTCCATTCTAGTTTCATGAATGATTTAACTCATGGCTTCTTCCATTCTTGTTTCATGCATGATTGTAGAAATTCTATCGAGTTCTTCCGGAGCACAGGGCTAGAGCGGACCAGATCGTGTTGCGCCAATGCAAGAAGAAGGCCCGCCAGATGCAGTACGAGGTGCGCTATGTGGCCATCTCCACATACTACCACAACGTTCTTGGTGTGAAGATGACCAAGGAAGAAGCGCGGAGGATGGGCATTACCTTGGAGAGGCCCGAGTTCTTGGCGGTAAGTATAAAAGATTTTTCATTATGCTTTCATTACCTTGTGGTACATTATGCTTTATGCTTTATGCTTCCATAACACCAATTTGGACACACCTACATGCCATTATGCTTTTATTATGTAGGTGTGTCCAAATTGGTGTTATGGAAAAGACGAGTCCTGGGCGGCATTGGTGGATCTTTGGTGTGATGAGGCTGGAGCCTGGGCGGCTATGAGAACCAAAAATAAGGCTAACCAAGGGACGGAGGGAGTACATGCTCAGGGAAACCGAAACCACTATCTCCACAAGGCAGTTAATGTATGACTGACCCCATTAAACATTCTTCTTCTTCTATTTACCATCACTTTCTTATGTATGACTAACCTCTGTTTGGTGGTGCAGGAGGAGAAACTGAAGCGGCCGCTCTCACACATGCAGGCGTGGGAGATCGCCCATACGCGGAAGGACTCCAAGCCTGCCGAGCCCAAGTACTACGACAAGAAGACCGCGGGGAGGAAGAAGGCCTACTCGGAAGCGTATCTGAAGTTACATCCTGACACACCTGACCCCATTGTGGCGCCTCTGGACGACAGGGCGGTGGTGAGCATGGGGCCCAAGGAGCACGGTCGGGAGGCGGTTCTCGATGCTGTGATCACTCCTAGTATCTCCTACACACAGCTTCGTCGGATCGACCCGAGCCTGAGCCAGCGCACGAGCCAGCCAGTGACCAGTGCACAGTCCCTCTTTCAGGAACAACAATCTGTAAGTATTTTCCCTCTTATCTTCATAGCTCACTTTATTTTCCGCATTTAGTAGTTTTATGAGTTCCATCATGTCATACCGTAGGCCTACCTGGAGTACACACGCCAGGAGACCATGGCGTGGCATCAGAGGCTTTATGAACACCAAGTGCAGAGGGATAGCCAGATGCAGCAGGCTTTTCAGGAAATGGCGGCCGGCAGGTGTCCTCAGTTCCCTCCAGCACAATGCCCTCCAGCACAACCAGTGCTGCTGAGCTTTGAGGAGTTTGTGGCACAGAACGCTGGCCCCTCGCCGGTTAGTTCATCCCCAATCTATTCACCCAAAGCATGTCATGCCTTTCAACACAGTCATATATCCCGTTAATATATGTTTTCAACATCCAGGGAACAGGTGGATCTACCGTTGGCGGTGGTCTTCGCAGCACTCCGGAGACACGGAGCCCGACCACTCCGATCCACGGAGGCGGAGGCGGAAGTGGAGGCGGTACCGCTGCCGCTAGCAGTGACGACCTGGGCTTCAGCGGTCTTGGCGGTGACGACCTCCGCGGTGCTCGATGATGCTTGAGATGTGATGATGATGCTTGAGATGACTTGTGTGTGTTGATGATCATTTAGATGACTTGTGTGATGATGCTTATGCTTATGCTTACGTTCGTTGATATGCTTATGCTTGTGTGATGATGATCTATTGTTGTGATGATGCTTATGCTTACGTTCGTTGATATGTGCTGCTGATATGTGCTGTTATATATGTGTTGTTATTTGAATTGAACTGATTTGAAAACAAACAGAAAAAAAATTAAAAGCAAACTATGCCGACGGCTATGCCGTCGGCATAGGGCTGGCGTGAGCTCCCAGCAGCTGACAAGTGGCACCTATGCCCGTCGGCATAGTTTAAAAGCTATGACGACGGCTATGCCGTCGGCATAGGTGCCACACGGCAGCTACTGGGAACTCTGTATGAAGGAGTATGCCGACGACTATGCCGTCGGCATAGTTCGAAACTAGGCCGACGGCCTAGCCGTCGGCATAGCCCTGGTCCATGGCCAACGACAGGCCGCCACGTGGCACACCTATGCCGACGGCCAGGCCGTCGGCGTAGGTTTTGACTAGGCCGACGGCCTGGCCGTCGGCATAGGTGTGCCACATGGCGGCCTGTCATTGGCCAAACTTGACGGCGGCCGCCATTAGGCGTGATAGTTGCCGACGGCCGGGGCCATCGGCATAGATGTATGGGCCCCGTCGGCGTATCATATATGCCGACGACTTTTCTATGCCGACGGCCTCCCTGGCTGTGCCGATGCATATGTTGCCGACGGCCCTATGCCGACGGGGGCCGTCGGCATAGGTCTATCCCGACGGGACTCAGGCCTATGCCGACGGCCCATGTGATAAAAAGCTCCAGATTTGTCTTTTTTGCACCGCCCTCATTTTAATGTATTTTGCTCTGAAAATTTACACACATGTGTGTTATGCCTTCATGTATATCTATGTTTTTTTCAGAACGTTTTGAAATGTAGAAAATATGAAATTTGACGAAATTCAAAATTTTCAAAACCGAGCTCCATGGAGCTCAACCTCCAAAGACAATATCCGCTCCATTCCATAATATAAGACATTTTTGCAAGCTAACGTCTTATATTGTGGGATGAAGAGAGTATAAACTAGTAGAAACAATCTCATGAAACGACAACATGTTTTTGGGAATCTTGCGGAAGAATTGTCATTTTTCCTTTGTCTTTCTTGAGCAATGGGCATGCACTCTATCTTTCTATTAAGTAGAAAAAAGAATTAACAAGTTAACCACGAAAACTGGCTGAAACGGATAGAAAGCAATATTGTATGATCGTGTCCCATGGACCGGGGTGGGTGGGTGCTTGAATAGTCCCAGTTATATCCTTCACAAGACCTATACCTGCAAGTATATAACAAAGAAGAACGTGAAAGCCAAACTTGAGAAAAGTAGAGTTAGGGATAGAGATTGCAAAGATGGTGACGGTTTCACGAGACTCATTAGTTGGTGATATCCTACCACTCATTGCTGGAGGTTCAGGCACGAAGTCCTATGGTGCACAAAGACCACAGTAGGGTCGCCCACAAAGAGCCCACAAAGTGCATGCCAACCTATTCCACCATGACTTGCTAGCACAAAGGTTAAAGACTCACTCAGGGTTGATGTTGCATGAAGAAAATGATCATCGGGCTTCATACACACTCTGAAGCTCTCAATCGACTCGTAAGTCCTAACCATCTAGGAGGTGCAGACCCTACAAGAGTAACAAGCAAACACAGAGTCACTTGGATGAACTTCCCAAAAGACCTCCGGTCAATCTCTCTCAAGAACCCATATGATCACAAAGATAGGCTTCATAAAGAGAGATGAAGATCAAATGTGGGGTTGAAGAAAGGATGATCTGGCCTTTAAACACTCAATTATCCGATCTCTTGGTTTTCGCGAAAAACTCAAACAACGTCTCGAAACAACCTCACACATCCCCATCCAAAGAGGTGTCGGGTCTATTTATAGAAAAAGCATAAATTTGGTTGCCATTGTGAAAAAAAGTAACTAGTCTCGGTAGTACAGACATGTTCAAAAATTAAACCACCAGAACGGAAACACGCATTCCCGCAATGATCAGAAGCCAAATGCTCGGAGGGTACCAGGATGTCCATTAAGCCTGTAAAAAATTCATTACCCAAATGCATCGGAAACAAAAACCTCTGAGGTACTAGACCAAAAAGGTACTCCATCCGATCCAAATTAATTGACGCCACTTTAGGACAACATTTTCGTGAAGGGTAGAACATGCTAGGAAGAATTGGAGAAAATAACCATCTGAAGTATGTTGGGGTCGACATAGTAGTTCTTATGAGAAATTGGTGCGGAAATGGCTAAGTCTTTGCTCGGAAGTACCAGATGGATTCGGTTGGATAGTTAATAGAGCTTCTAGAAAGAAGTATGCGCAATTGGAAAAATGTGTTAATGATTTTCATTAGCTCTATGGAAAGATACTCATTAGTCTCTTTGTACATCCCCCCCCCCCTTTCCCTTTTTTTTTGCCTTTGTAGTTTCATTTGTATGTGGTCTTTTTGTTTTCATAGATAGTTTCCACGTATAGTTATTTTTTGCTTTCTTGTTTATACCTTGTACTACATTATTGAAAATTAATAAAAATATACGCAACATAATCATGCTGTTTCTTGTAAAAAAAGTATCAGATGGATTTGGTTTCAGAGTATTGGACCTAGAATGAGACGCTAAACTGAAGCAAACCAAGAGGTGATCAGAAATGCTGGAGAAAATGATTGGAGGTGCGGATCTAACAAAGATGGTTTCATAGGATGACAATTCGGTGGTACAAGAGAAAAAACTCGGCGGTTCGGAAGCGAACAAAGAACAGGGTGCGCTTAGACAAAACACCCATTCCTCACATGATCGGTAGTACCTGGTAGAAATACTCAAAATTACCAAGGGTGGTGAAAAGAGAGGAATTTGAGTGGAAGGAGTTGAAAACTTGGTTGAGGATCTTGATTTGGAGTTCACCCAAGATATTTTCCTTGGTCCCCCATTGACATTATGATTGTCCTTAAACTCATGGTGAATGTTGGATTCACCTAACGCCTATAAAGATGCAAACTACGAGGTGAAGGATCGAATTGCCATTAATTGCCACAACCCAACAAGGGTATAAGATGCACTTTGAATCTCCCCCTATTTGTTGATCGAGGACAACACAATCAGATATAGAATGAAATGATTAAGCATGTGAAAGTTCATGTACTTATTATAAGTTTTGAGCTCCCCTATTTGTGTGCACTATTAAATTTTGCTTTTGGAATGCAAGTGCTGTTACACATTATTAGATAGTGTGGGAACAACAAGTATATGACACATTCCATGGGATGCATTGTGTGTACGAATGATAAAGATGGGAAAGACCATGGGTAAAAAATTTGGCACATCTTTCGCGGTTAGGACAATTGAAACGCCAGAAATGACACGACCTAAGTGATGGTTGTTCCACAACGGTACATCTGTGATCTATGGCGGGCGATTCTAGATTATTTTTTAGCAAATATCAATCCCATTTTATTAAGAAATGGTAATTTTCATAGGAATGGTTACAATATCATGCGGGGTCACTAGCCTACACCAAGGGGCAAAGCATGTTTTGCCAAATTATGGGCTTTGTCATTGTTGTTCCGGCTTCTATGGACATAGCTGCATTCATCAAACTCCAAAGCTTTGGATTTGATCTCCCTGATGATGGAGGTGATTCTAGATGGCCCTTCTGAGATGGGAGTGTATTTCTACCGGCCCGCTAAAGACGTGCCGCCAATGATGACCCATTCTGTACAAGTGAGGCCTGATTTGGGCGAGAGAGTGGGCCCTTGTTTTTGTGCCATGGCTTGTTTCAGTTATTGTCATTGTAACACTCTAGAATGAGGCAAAGGTTTTGCCTCCAACTTGAAAATTTTCCACCAAGACTGGATAGTTTGAGAACATGAGCACCTGTCAACACATTGCCTGGCTTAAGGTGGCCCCAAATGTGATGCGTGGGTAGCTAAATAATAGGAACCGAGGAAGTGCCATTGCCACTAACCGAAAGGTCGTTGGCTAAATGGAATGGAGCAATTGATCTACGTCGCCCTTTACACTTTCTCTCTATTATCACATATGAACACGGTGGGCACTAGCCCGTCGGTGATGGTGAGTAGAGTTTCTCTATACTTCGTCTTAAAGGTGGCATAATACCGTAAATGGATGGGGTGTGTAGTGTACAGTGAGTTAACTCATAGGTCAAGGAAAAGGGTCGAAGGTCTGCTTTCAGGTCTGATCAAATGCTCTGAAGATAGATACTGAACTAGACATACAGGTGTACCACTCCAGTCAAAACCTGAATACCTTTTAAATCTACATTCAACTCTTTACGAAATGTTTTATGTTTCTTTGGCTTCGTCAATAAAATGGAAAAACTAGTTATGCTCAACTTTTTTGCTGTTCTTTAACCAGTTAACAAATGTGACATGCAGCACAGCTTAACAAACCTTATCATGGCCGGGCATGCAGTCCACCAACCCTGCTTTTTTCTCTGGGTTGTGACACTTGTAGTTTCAGAGGCAGTGCGCGTGGCTTTGTTGTGCTAGTAATTGAGTTGCTTTTCAGTGCGTGCGCCGACTAAACTTGCCAATCCTATGCACTTTCAGATCTCCTTTTTTCGTAGTGCGTGGACCATTAATTTCTGCTTCATCGTCATCATGTCTTCCATGAACGCAATGTGATGTGCCGCTGAGGAAAAGGCACATCGTTGCACACTTGTACTGCAGTAGCCGTGGCCATTTGGCCCGTGCCTGAACTCTCTTGATCGAAATTCGAAAGCCTATAAATACCACTGATCTCACCCCCAGACACTCACACCATCCAAAGCCATCTTTGCACAAGCCACTAGCTCACTACTCACTACCAGTCGATCTACATTTCTTCGTCAGAGTTTCAGAGACGCCATGAAGTACATGGGGCAGCTGGTGGTGGCGCTCCTGGCCTTCTCGGCGGTGGTGCTGATGATGGCGCCGGCTGGCGTGGACGCGGCGACGTGTAACGCGCTGCAGCTGAGCCCGTGTGCGGGCGCGATCGTTGGGAACGCGGCGCCGACGGCAGTGTGCTGCAGCAGGATGAAGGCGCAGAGGCCGTGCATGTGCCAGTATGCGCGTGACCCCAACCTGAAGCAGTACGTCAACTCCCCCAACGGCAAGAAGGTCCTGGCCACCTGCAAGGTGCCCGTGCCATCCTGCTAAATCGACGTCTATGATCGAGACGAGAACGAGAGCCCAGCCAGTGGCATCTCGCTGCAGGCTGCATGTGTTGATGTGTAAGTGTTTTTTTTGGTTGCCGTATGTGGCTACCCCGAATCCCCCATGTATCTGTATCTGAAATTCTGAATAAATGCAGTAATAATGATGTGTGCGGATTATTATGTTACTTTTTTTAACGCAGTACAGACGCAAGCGCTCATATATACGCACATACACTCACCCTTATAAACGCATACATGCACATCCTACCTTTATGAGCATCTTTAAGAGACTAAGCCGGCATATCATCTTGAGATTTTACGAAGTCACCATAGACGCCTTGTCGTCGAGGGGTACGTCTCCTCCCACTAAAAACGTATCGCCGGAAATCCTGAAATAAATTTAGAAATAATGCGAGCACCAGGACTTAAACCCTGGTGGACTAGGGATACCACTGTCCCTCTAACCATCCAACCGCAGGTTGCTTCGCGATTATTATGTAACTTTTGTTGTGTTTATCGTAGCAACAACTTGGACAACTTTCATATTCTCTTCCATTTTAGCGAAGGTGTTCTTACTGCCAATGCAGCAAAATTGGTAGCAGAACAAAATCAAATCAACAATAAAAATGCTAGCATGCAAAATCAAACAACAATCAAAATGCTAGCAGAACAAAATCAAACAACAATCAAAATACTGCACCTAAGATGCTCAACAGCCTCAACTCATAGTACCTAGCTCTCTCCCCAGCCTCTCTGACCAATCTCAGCCAAATAGATAGCTCATGCGTTTTACGGGTAATCCATCTCTAGCAACTTTGAAGAAACTTCGAAAGACACAACACTTAGGTATGTCCGATAAGTTAAGTTGCTTCAAAACATGGAGAATATGTTTACAAGGGAGACCTTCCCATTTCATACTTTTGACAATTACACTTTACCGTTTCTTCAGAGTTACCAGGCGTATAGTCCACAGTGAATATGTGTTCCTTGTTATTCCTCCATGCCGCAATAAATCTGTGAAAGTCCGTTCCTACCAATCTTTCAAGGACCTCAAATTCTACAATCTTCCTCAGATCTTGCTGCAAAATATAAAAGTTCGTCGGAGTGAATGCACGGACAGCGGCCAACTCAATCTCCTTACAATTAGTAACTGCCACTGGTACAGAATGTGAGGCCGTGCAATCGTCGTTCGCCTCGTTTTCATGAAGGCGAACGATGCAGTTCTCGTAGTGCACAATCATGTCAAGAATGGTCATACCGAAGTCGAGATGAAGGTGAAAGCATGAGTTCAGACTCTCACTCCTCTGGTTACTCAACATACCAAGAAATAAACCACCAGGCAGATATGAGGTGGACCAAAGTCTCTTCTTCCTATACATTCTCCTAAACCATGCATTATTGGGTTTTCTCTGTCAACTATCTCTCCACAAAGACGGTGGGTGTAGTGGCACAATACAAAAGTGATATGGGCTACTTCAACGACTTATGGTAAGTTGACCCTGCATATTCTTTTCAATATGCCATGCACAAAGACGGCGCCACATGCCAGGAAGGACCTTCTCAATGGCCCTTATCATCGCTTCATCTCCATCGGTAATTATGGACTTCGTCTTCTGCTGACACATAGCTCTGATGAATGCCTCAAGCAGCCAAACATACATACCTTCTGTCTCATCTGACACGATAGCACAGCCGAATACCGTAGTGCAAGGGTGGTTGTTCAGACTAATGAAAGGGATGTATGGCATTCTATACCTATTCATCTTTCACATACCATCAAAGATGGTCACATCACCGTAGTCCAGATAGTCCCGACGTGACAACGAATCACACCAAAACATGTTTTGAGCCTTCTTTCAGCACTAATAGTTTATTCAAAGAAAAAAATTGGATCCTTATCATGATTACAATGGCAGTGACAGCATCACCCTTCATCTTCTCCCTGAAGGATAGATTATACTGGTCCTTCCTCTCAAACTCTTCCTTAGCATACGAGCCATACCTGCTGATGACTTTGTCTGCAATTAGGTGTTTTCTGGTCCCAGCTGTTCCCATAGCTAGATCTTTGCTCTCTAGAATTCCTTGATCTGTTTATGAGACAGAAGAAACGGACTCCAGTCGTCTAGCAAGAACATGGTTGTGATCATCGACGAAACTGCCAAGATACCAACTACACGAGTTTTATCAAACTTCACCATTAAATGGGCTTCGCAGTGGAACCGAGTCTCCAGTCTACGCCTTCAGATCCGTCCTTCCATGGTACAAAACTTGCTCTGCTGTTTTCCAGCCCTGTAACAAAGATACCTCCTCAATTGGATACTTTCGGTAGGACCTTTTCCTCATTTCAGCAAGTCCCTCCTAATGCTGAACCCATGTTCCTTCGCCTACTTGTTGTAGAATACGTACGCCTCCCCTTGTGAGCTGAACGTCCGCCATTACCTTCCAATGCCTATCCAGAGACTATTCATCATATCCAATGTCCAGTTCAAATTCAACATCATTGTCATGGTCATCGTGCCTGCTAGGACTACCGACACCCCCTAGCAAAATTAGACAAAGAACCATGTAAGTCACTCAATTCTTGTATCCTTCCTTGCCCTACATATTATTCAACGTACTTGGCTCTCGCTTTCAGCATATGATTCACCGACGTCATTCTCCCCATTGTCATCATCGACATCATTCTGCTCATTGTCACCCTCGACATCTACCTATACAGAAATGTAAGACATGTAAGTGCTAATGTTGTTGTTATATCATTTCTTGCCCTACATATTTTTCAACGTACTTGTCATGCGCTTTCTGGACAAGATTCATCTAGATCATTGTGCTCATTGTCATCATCGACATGCACCTGTACAGATTTAAAGAAAGACATATAAGTGCCAATGCCGTTGTTTCCCATAGCATTTTATGTCAACGTACACGTCACTTACATTACCACTGTATGATTCATTCTCACTGATATAATTGTCCTCGGGAGGTAAGTTCACACTTGATGATGGGGATCCATTTTCGCTACCTGAATCATCGCCGGCATATCCGGTTTCATGCTCCATCGATACACCTTCAAATGATGTGCCCAATTAACGAACACTGCACAACATCATCATAGACATAATCAGTTCAATTGCAAGACGATAATGTGTGGTGAACAAAAAAAAAGCCATGTGCGACAACAAAGTACATGATAACATGGTGGTTCGTACGAATTTATTCGGAATCATTAAGATGTTCACAAAGCCACGGTCAAATTGTTCAGGTAAGGCCTGATTTTTTTTACTCCATTTGTGTACGGAATTACAAAGGTGATGAAATAAAGTGCAAATCCGCAAACCTGTTGTCGATTCAACACAGGCCGGGTGTTAACGTCGTCCTCGACTTGGTTGACAGCGTGGGAGAGGCGGAAGTGCTCAATGGCACCTACCACCAGGGGCACCGAGGAGGGCGGCGACCACGGCGCAGTGTGTGACGAGGCAGGCCTTGAAGGCATCGTGTGACTGGAAATGGCTGCCCGCGAGAGTCACGACAGCGGCGACAGATAATTAGGGTTATGGATCGGGGGCGGGGGCGGGGGTCGTGTGCGATGTTTTTTGTTTGAGGTAGCGGCTGGTATGGAGCCGAACATCGACGGAGTATGTGGACTGACGGGCCAGCCCGATACGTACTAAAGTGGGTATGATTTGCCAAAGGTGCATAGTACCCTTTATAAGTTTAGTGGGGTGGAGGGAGGGAGGGAGGGGGGGGGGGGGGGGGATGTAGCGAAGCGGGGCTCAAATTAATTTTGATATGCTTGTCTTTGGGCTAGCATAACTCAATGTTGTAAATGGAAGGGTCAGCTGTGTGAGTTAGAGCTTCTTTTGGGACGAGGATTTATAGCACGCAAGGGGGGCACTCAGGTCCCCGGTGCTGTCTTTTTATTTTGGCTTCCGATTTTTAAAGTTCTATATCTTTTAAACAATAATTTCAAATTAAGTTTTGTTTTCATATTCGTATTTCTCGTGAGCAGCGCTTTGAAATAAGATCCATTTTAGATATATTTTAGCGACTTTTAAAAAAATATGTTAAATTTCGATGTTAAAACTTAGTACGAGCGACCGATAAAAATTAATTATTTTGTGTCTACAACCGGCAAAAATAATTGCTTAAATTTATATCTCTGAAACTTGTTGAAATTAGGCATTTTTAGATGAAAAAACCGTAAGCCGCATCATTGAAACTTAAAACTTTTTGACGGATTTTCTTTTTTACCATGCCGATTCAGCTACTTCATGTATCGCGAGGCAAATCGAGCGGGCCGCAGGGCTTGGCAGGTGAGTGCCCCCGCACTTGCGTCCCCCCTGCGAATTTATGGCTTCTTTGGTTCGAATCAAAATTGTAGGAATGCGGGAGGATTCATTTCTTAGGAACCAAGCTACGGATCCTTGCCAGAGCCTGCAAGCCACACTCGCACGCTCACAAATTTCCTTTTTGAAACAGCAGATAGTATGATTGTTGCCATGGCATCTTGTGGATTTCGGCATCCGTCCGTGCAGCTGTGTCAAAGCATTTCTATTTCGCGTAGACGAGGCGGTTCCATGCATTGCGTTGGGTTAGATGTCCTGAATATGATGAATGTGAGAATATTGGTTGAGAGAATATTGCTTGGCTTAGGTGTCCTGAATGTGATGCACGTTCGTGTAGCTAAATAAAAGGAGCTGAGGGAGTGACATTACTAACCACCGACAGGTTGATGCTTAATCGAACGGAGCACTTGATTCGCCAACCTTTTAATTTCCTTTCTATAACCCGTGAACACGTTTATTTTGTTGGTGAGAAAGGATAAACTATGGGTACAGTTTCTCTATACTACTCTTAAACTTAGCAATATACTGTACTGCAAATGGCAGGTGTCGACGTATACAGCTAGTTGAGTTGCTTTCCGTAGCAGGTTCCTATAAAATAGAGGGTTACAACAACAAGCCGAAGCGCGTTCATGCATAGCATAATAATTTTGAGAATGCACGTGTGTGATAATAGAGGAATCTGCTATGGAATCGCAATCTTGTTTTTCATCTCTTGAGATCAAAGGATACTTCAGCGGATTATGGCAACATGCCTGATCTTCGATTCTGGGATCAAAGAACACTAATAATAGAGGATAAACATGGCCAAGAGTAGGAGTTTGCTTCTGGCTGTGTAATCCTTTTTTTTTGTAGGGTTGTCCCTGCACTAAAGCCAGTTTTGGGTCTGCCTTTATGGTGAGTCTGCTAGAGTTTGATCTTTGCTTGTTGAAACACTTCTCTTTCTTGTTTTTTTTGTGTGAGTACGGTTTCTCTATTTCTTTATTTAGAAAATGAGGATAGCCCTGGTGTATGCATCATTGCTATGCCCACAACCATATATTTATGGAAGTTTGAGTAACAAGATTTTCAGTACTATTAGGTGTGAGGAGGAGGTTAGCCTTGATGGCCAGATGGTACCTCAGAAGGACACCTTTCGATATTTGGGGTCAATGCTGCAGGAGGATGGGGGTATTGATGATGATGTGAACCATCGAATCAAAGCCGGATGGATGAAGTGGCGCCAAGCTTCTGGCATTCTCTGTGACAAGAGAGTGCCACAAAAGCTAAAAGGCAAGTTCTACAGGACGGCGGTTCGACCCGCAATGTTGTATGGCGCTGAGTGTTGGCCGACTAAAAGGTGACATATTCAACAGTTAGGTGTGGCGGAGATGCGTATGTTGAGATGGATGTGTGGCCACACGAGGAAGGATCGAGTCCGGAATGATGATATACGAGATAAAGTTGGGGTAGCACCAATTGAAGAGAAGCTTGTCCAACATCGTCTGAGATGGTTTGGGCATATTCAGTGCAGGCTTCCAGAAGCTCCGGTGCATAGTGGACGACTAAAGCGTGCGGAGAATGTCAAGAGAGGGCGGGGTAGACCGAATTTGACATGGGAGGAGTCCGTTAAAAGAGACCTGAAGGATTGGAGTATCACCAAAGAGCTAGCTATGGACAGGGGTGCGTGGAAGCTTGCTATTCATGTGCCAGAGTCATAAGTTGGTTGCAAGATCTTATGGGTTTCACCTCTAGCCTACCCCAACTTGTTTGGGACTAAAGGCTTTGTTGTTGTTGTTGTTGTTGAGTAACAAGATCCAGTACCGAAGAAAAGATAAAACACAGAAACAAGCCATGGCTCGAGAAAATCGGTAAATATGCGCACACATAGCCGACTACTGAACCGTTGTTCAAACTGGTTGTATGTATTCCGTGCTACCATCTTCTGATGATCGCATCCAGATACCATAAGCTCCCACGCTCCTGCATGGTGTAGTAAGTACCATGTATGGATCCATCCTATGGCTCGGAAGATAATCTGCAATTTTTTTTGTATTTTTACTTTATTAAAAAACACAACCATTTTGACAATTCCATCAGGCCCAGGGCAAGGCACAAACCTCCACACGGATAAATATCTTAACATTAGGATCAACCCCACCCAACCAGTTGCCAAACATATTTGAAATACTAGTAGATGGAGACATGTTAAATGCTACATGAATTGTGTGTCGTGTTAAAATCGCAAACGGGTAGGAGATAAACAAATAATGCATTGTTCCTCTTAATCGCAGAAATAACATTGTTAACTAACTTGTCCCTTCACTTTGTCTAGTTGTTCATAGCGAGAATAACTCACTATGCATAAGCTACATGAATATTTTAATCTTTAGTGGCACTTTAGTTTCTAGATATGCTTTGAATGAAAAATCAGCCTGAATTAATTAAGTCCATATACATAGATTTAATTGGGTATGTTCTAGACGATGTCAACCTCCAATGAAAAGTATGACTCGTCGGTTAGGGTTTAGTCGGGCCATTTATCCTCGATTAGATGTCTCCTGGTCTGGATATTTAAGGGGGGAAGTCCCGAATATTGTGCTCACAAAACCATCATTGTGTTGCACAATATTGTAAAGAGATAAATACTATAAGGCGCATCCACTAGCCAAGTATCCTTCCAAAAGCGTGTGGTTCGACCATCTCCAACTTTAAATGCACTATTATATATACCATAAACAAAAGGGGATTTGTATGCGGAGTTAATACACGAGTCACGGAAAATGGGCAAAGGTATGTTTTCATATCTAATCAAATGTTTTGAAGATCATGGAGCGCTCCCCGTGCAAGAGAAGTTGCCGCGTGAGAAGGCAGCCCCACCGCCGACGTTGACATCCTCCTACTGTAGTGTGGTGGGGAGAAGACAGGAGGCGGCGGGGCAATGGCTAGGGTTCGTCACGGAGTAGCGATGGAGCTTGGATATCGGGGCGGTAACCGTAGAAACTCTAGGAGTTTTTCTACTTGAGCAACAGCGGTTGTCGTGGTTGGCCACCGATGCCCGGATGTAGCCGTTGGCCGTTAGTGGAGCCTCGGGGGCTGGTTGGCGGCCTAGTCGGTAGTGGCAGCGGCAATGGAGCAGCAATGGCGGGACATAAAGTGGTGAAGCTATGGGGCGAGGGTGGTGCGGCTACGAGACCTGCTATAGCCAGAAAGTTTATGTCGTGTCACAACGACATTGTCACCGTCGATCTCAGGCATAGTGCTCTGGAGCATCCGCGCGTGAGTTGATGCTGCGGATGATGTTTGACTCTTAATGTTCCGCGATAGTTCAGTGCTCGCAAGCATGGATTTGGGTGCATGGTGATATCCATGACAGGAATATGCATGCCAGCGGCCGCCTCCGGGCATGTATGCCATGAACTGGTCGGTCTCAATTTATCGTGACCATGGTGTGTGTGCTCCTCCATGCATGCAACTTGTCTTCTTCAAGGCCGGGGGTGGTGACACATATGCTTACTTCGTCTTGGTGGTGCTCTACGAACACCAAGTCTCAAGCTCCAGGCTAAAAGCTATACATCTGACCTTAATTTGATTGCTACACCTGGCAATGACAGTGTTTATACTGTGTCGTTGTTGAAGGCATTGTTTTGAAATATGCTTGGAAGGTGCTCTTTGGGGTTAGACCTCAAGATCTGACCCTCAGTGGTTGGATCTAGCGACGTTTGTGCATCGTTTTTTTTTAGAGGAGCTGCTTTCGTAATACTTCTATCGTAGTCCGTGTGTTGTGAAGAATGGTGGATCGTGTTGCTGCTTATCTATTTCAAGTCGTTGGCTGCTTCGGCTCTCTTTGTTTATTTTTTTCTTCTTCTTTTAAATCTGTTATTTTTAACACCTCATTTATTAATTAAGCCAACGAAAGGTTTTTACAATCATTCGTTACAGCATACACCACGCATGGTGGAACAGAATTAAAAAGAAACCCATCAGACATAGAACTAAAGCTAAACTTTGCAATCTCATGTGCCACCCCATTGGCCGTCCGACTTATCTTTACAATATGAAAATTATGGATCATCCTAGATATACTCAGAGCCTCATCCATCAGATCAGCCAGGGGGGACCTGTCAATCTTCTCATTTGCAAGAAACGAATGTACGAAAGCACAATCAGTCTCTAAAATAATAGGTTGGGGAAGAGTGATACCTATATAAAGTCCTGCGAGGCAGGCACGGAGCTCAGCTTCATTCACACTGAAACACCGATCAATAAAGTCCCATGAAGAAACAATAATATCTCCAGAAGAATTACGAGCTACGACCCCCACACTGGCTGCATTAGTACTCTCCACAAAACTGGCGTCAACATTGATTTTGATATGATCATTAGAGGGAGGAGTCCAGACCACATGATCTTTTAACGGTGCATAATCCTCTACCACTCCACTCACCTTCTCCTTGCCTTTGTTAGTAACGTCCAATTTAGCGGTGTCATGACTAGACGTGAAGGTGGTCCAAAAATTATCCACAAAATGTGCAGAGGCATTAATGGATTCTTTCCCATTCCTAAAAATTAAATCGTTTCTCAAATGCCATGCTCGCCAGAAAAGAAACATGATTTGCTCCCTCTGCCGCAAACCCAGTTGCGTCAGTAAAATCAATAACCAATCTGGTCCGTGAACTTGAAGAACTCTTCATCCGGAATATTCCACCGCTCTCTTACTGCCATTCGAAGAGCACGAGCTTTAGAACAACTCACCAGAGCATGAAAGATGTCTTCATCTTCAACCCCACAAATAGAACACATCCCTGAATCAGTCTGATGGTGCTTAACTCTATTCATTTGGACCGCCAAGCTATTGGTAGCAGCTCGCCACGCAAAAATCTTGATTTTTTGAGGTATATTAGCCTTCCATATTATGTCCCAAATCCCTCTTACCCCCTCTGGTTCGCCACTAGATTGGCCACTATGATCCTGGCTATCCTTCAAATTAAGCGCAAAATTGTACGCACTTTTAACAGAAAATATACCATTCTTCTCATGGTGCCATGCAACAAAGTCCCCATCCCTAGAAGCCTGAATACGAATCCTAAGAATTTCCTCCGCATCATGTGGATAGAATAGATACTTGATCAAATTTTCATCCCAACACTTACGCCCGCTCATGAATAAGTCAGAAACCAATTTTAACCTGGTATTATGCCTTCTAGCTGAGATTTTTAGACCATGCCTCTTAGGTATCCAATTATCCCTCCATATATTAATACTAGATTCATCACATACCCGCCAAATGACCCCCTTCTTAAGAAGTTCCAGACCATGTGAAATACCTTGCCAAGTCACAGAACTAGCATGCGGAAACACCGTATCAAGAATATGTCCCTGGGGGTAATACTTTGCCTTCATCAATTTCGCACATAGCGAATCCGGGTAAACCAATAACCGCCATGCCTGTTTAGCCAGAAGAGCTTGATTAAAAAGCCTGAGATCACGGAACCCCATTCCCCCCTTACCTTTAGGTCTTGTTAGTTTGTCCCACGCCAACCAATGAGTTTTTCTTCTTTCTTCTTCGTCTCCCCACCAAAAGTTCCTTATAATATGGGATAACTCCTCACATAGGGAAACTGGAAATTTGAATATCTCCATAGCGTACACAGGAAGAGCCTGAATTATTGTTTTGATTAAATCTTCCTTGACTCCACAAGACGCATATTTTTCAATCCAGTCAGAAAGCCTTTTCAAAAACTTATCTTTAGTATACTGAAACATACCGGCCTTCATTCTACCCTCTGGTACTGGTAATCCATGATATTTATCCTCGAGCCCCTCCACAGTAATTTTTAAGATAACCATGATAGTCACTTGTTTCTCCAGGCTACATTTTTTCCCAAACATTATGGAACATTTATCAGGGCTTAACATCTGTCCAGTTCCTTTCTCATACACCGTCAGAATATTTTTAATTGCTAAAGCTTGATCAAAAGAACCCTTGAAAAATAGCAGACTATCATCTGCAAAAAGCAAGTGAGAAATACCAGGCGCTCGTCTAGTCAATTTGAATTCCTGAAGAACTCCCCTGGCACATGCGTCATTGAGAAACAAAGAAAGCGCCTCTGCCACAAATAAGAACAAATAGGGAGATAAAGGATCTTCCTGCCTGAGCCCCTGAGAAGGTGAGAATGACTGCAGCAGTTGACCATTAAAGCACACCGCAAATTTCACTGAAGTAACACATGTCATAACCCAATTAATCCATTGCGGCGCAAATCCCAACGCCCCCATCATACTTTGCAAAAATTGCCAGTCCACACGGTCATAGGCTTTGGCTAGGTCCAACTTATAAGCACAATATTCCCCTCTTAAATCCTTAAGCGTACTTAACGAATGCATACATTCAAAGGCTATAAGAGCATTATCAGAAATTAACCTTCCCGGAATAAACGCACTTTGGGTAGGGGAAATCATACCATCGAGGAGCGGGCGCAACCTGTTAACAAGACACTTGGAGATAATCTTGTAGATAACATTGCACAAACTGATCGGCCTGAAATCTTTGATTGTTCGAGGATTCTTGATCTTCGGGATGAGAACAATAGTAGTATTATTAATACCATCAGGCATAATTCCAGAATTAAAAAATTGTTGCACAGCCTTGACAATATCATCTTTGATTAGCCCCCAATTCCGCTGAAAAAACCTTGCAGGAAAGCCATCTGGCCCTGGCGCTTTTAACAGTCCCATTTGAAAAAGGGCATCACTTATTTCTTTTTTAGTAAAAGGTTTGCATAAATCATAATTCATGTCATCGGTCACACGGGGCTTGACTAATGAAATAATGTGGGATGGATCGACCGAAGCATCACAAGAATAAAGTTGTTTAAAAAACGAGTTTGTGATACCTTTCATTTCCTCCAAATTTTCCGTGAGACAACCATCATCCTTCCTCAGAGCCGAAATAGAATTTTTTTTTTGCTCTCCAGGAAGCTTTTCGTTGAAAATATTTTGTATTACGATCTCCCCCTTTAATCTTGTCCAGACGAGATCTCTGCTTCCACAATATTTCTTCCCTGATAAGAAGTTCATCCATCTCCCCTAGAATATTCTTTCTTTCCAACACAGCAGAATGATCAGTTCTATTTAACAAAATGCCAAGTCTCTTACGAGCCCATTCAAGTTTCTTAAGTAGATACCCAATATGCACCCTACTCCAACCATGAAGAGATTTCATTAATTTTTCTAAATTATTGGCAACATCTTTAAGATCCTTAATATTTGATCCTCTATTCCAACAATCCTTAATCTGTTCATCCAAAACACGACCTTCCCTCTCCCAGTAAGATTCATATTTCAACTCTCTAGCAAACCTCCCCTCCCGAGCATTACCCAACAACTCAATTAAAATGAGGCAATGATCAGATCTGGAGCTAATAATATGGGATACCTTACATTGAGGGAAAATAGAAGACCAAAGAGGACATGCCACTGCCCGGTCAAGACGTACCTTAACATTCTTGTTGCCTTCCTGCATATTATTATATGTCCACGGAGCACCATGAAAACCCAAATCAAATAAATTGCACTCCGACAGGACTTCACGAAAATCAGCCATGAGTCTAGGAGATCACTTATGTCGAGAGAAATGTTCATTTTGCCACATAGCTTCGTTAAAATCCCCCACCAAAAACCACGGTCCAACACCAAGAGGTTTAATCTGCCTCAAAAGATCCCACATAACATACCTCTGGCTCGCCTTAGGCTCTCCATAAATAAAAGTGCACCTCCACTTTGTACCATCACCCTTGTTGACGTACATGTCCACAAAATGTTCACCATATTTATTCAGATCACAAGAATATATTCCATCCCAAAACACGGCTAAACCTCCACCTTTACCACGGCCAGAAACAGTAAACACATTAGTCATACCCAACCGGTACCGCAAGAACTCAACATACTCTTTATTTTTCCTAGTTTCAGAAAGAAAGATAACATTGGGACGGTGCGTCTTAGTTAGACACACAAGCTCCTGAACCGTACGAGGTTGTCCCAGCCCTCGACAGTTCCAACTGAGCATTTTCATGGCTCCTGACGGGCGTCATCAAGCGCGCCCGTCAGTTGACCGGCAGCCCCAGGGCCGGTTGCTTCCTTAGGAGTGTCACCTTCCTCTTTTTCCTCTCCTACAGCTTCTCTCCTCCTCTCCTGAAGATCTTCCTCTCCCCCTCTATCTCTTTAGTTACATGAAACATAGCCCCATTTCCACCTACTACAACCTCAACCCTCTCACCACACACTCTTTTACAAGTTACAAAGATGTCATTTTCACTCTTGTACTCTAAACTCTCAGAGCTATTGCTATTCATAGTAAAAAAACTAAACCTTGGTCTTCAGAACGACACCTCTTACTTCCTGCAATACTCTCTAGAATGGCAGCATAGGCAACCTTTCGACTAGATAGCTCGCTGCCACTATTTGGGGGAGTGGGGACCCCAAACTGGACATGCTTGGCACACACACCATGAACAGCAGCACGCTCCACTTGCTCCTCTCTGTACAATCTTTTCCAGCGGCCCCATTTTGATTCAGCTCCATTTTCATCAACGTCCAGCCGGGAAGCACTCCCAGCCTTGCCAGCAGGCAACACCTTTGCCGCAACCGGAGGTAGAGCACCTCCGCCCAGCAGCACAACCGGACGCGCTTCCGGCTGCGTCCCAGCAGAAGCGATCTTGCCAGCTGCTATACCGGGATCAGTCAACGTGAGCCGCCCCACCTGGACGGCCCCTGACCCCAGTACACACTCGTCATCTTGACCCGCTTGAGGGGAGTCTTCCGTCGTCGGAGCCAGCAAGGGAGAGGCCGCCACCGACAGCTTCTGTACCGCCGTAGCCACGGCAGTGACTTCCTTTTCCGGCAGCTTGACCAGCTCTGGGTTGTTGTTGTCCTGAAGATCCCGGTCATCCCAGCGACCTCCCAAGCTGAGGTGCCGCCGACCAGGGCCGCCCGAAGCTTGCATGGTGCTCCAGAAGGCTGGCGCCTTGATGTCTTTGGAGAACTCAGGCTTCCGAAGTTCCTTAGGGATGTTACAAAATCTGGCAGTAGTATGCCCCAACAAGCCACAACAAAAGCAAAAATTTGGCAATTTTTCATACTTAACATCATATAGGATCTCTACTTTACTACCAACCGGGGTCGTGTCGATGGTCTTTCTCAGGGGCTCTTCGACGAGATGCTCGACCCGGACTCGGAGATGCTCGTCGACGATCTTTTTGTTTCAGTATGCCACCGCGAGGACCTTTCCAAGCTTGCCGCCCAAGATATAGCCCATCTCCACCGTCTTGATCGGTACTGGAAGGCCCCAGATTTGTGCCCATAGCTTGATGGAATCGAGGCGCACGTCGGCCGGATTGCTGTCTCCGTCGAAAGCCGCTAGGATGACAGCATCATTTCTGAAATGCCATGGCCCAGCGTGCAGAACGTTACCCACCCTCCACGAAGGTGATGACGAAGCGGCGGTCGTCGCTCTTGACGCGTTGTGCCACGGCCTCTCCTCGGAGCCGCCATGGCCCCCGAAGCTCATTGACAACCGCCTTGGGGTCGACCGGGTATGGCGAGAGAACCCGGGCGACTGCAAGTTTGCCCGCCACCGCACGCAGCGCCGCTTCCATGTCGATGACGATCGGCTTGTAGTCCATCCTCGAGACCATGGTCACCTTGCTTTTTCCGCTTCTCCGGAGCGGGGGAGGCGCCGCCGCCGCAGTGAACCCAAAGGCGGCATTCGGCATGACGGTCAGAGCCAAGCCCGACGGCCCGCCCACCATAGCTTTCCCCTTCTCCATCAGAGGGGTTCCTGGGGCAGCCTCGATGATAGCTGAAGAAGGCAGCTTCTTTTAAATCTGTTTGGTTTTGTATATCCTTGTTGTCTCGACTTGGTATTAATATTGCATTATTACAGAGGCCGAATGTATCGGTATCATCTTTGATATTAAAATATTATATTAGCCTTAGTCGAAAAAGTGTTCCAAAGATAAGTCACTGAAACTAGACATGCAAGTGTACCATTTTCAAACCTTGAGCCTTGTATCAATAACCATCAATTTACCTTTTAATTCTACACTTGACTCTTTACCAAACTAGTGTTTCTCGACCTTCAAATGTTCTTTAATACTAATCATTTAAGAAAGTTGATATGGTCAGAACATATCATGCGCAGTCTACCTACCCTGATATTTTTTTATTTTTTTTTAGATAAACAGGGTTGTGACACTTAGTTTTAGAGCTAGTGCGCGCAGCTTTCAGCGCGACTAAAATTGCAGATGCTCTCCACTTTTAGTTCTCCATCTAGTAGCGGTAGGTGGATTATTTGTGTTCATCACCATGTCTTCCATGAGCGCAACGTGCTCCTGAGAAGAAGGCACATATTAAATGCAGGCAACCTCTACGTTGCACACTGCACTAACCATGGCCATTTGGCCCATGTTTGCACTGTCTTGATCGAGAGCCTATAAATACCACTGACCTCATCACAAACACTCAAACCATCCAAAGCCATCCTTGCACAGGCCACTGCTGCTAGTCGATCGTTCTGTTTCTCTCGTCCAGGTTTCAGGGGGAGGCGCCATGAAGAACTTGGCCCAGCTGGTGGTGGCGCTCCTGGCCTTCTCGGCGGTGGTGCTGATGGTGGCACCGGCGGGCGCGGAGGCGGCGACCTGCAACCCGCTGCAGCTCACCCCGTGCGCGGGGGCCATCATCGGGAACGCGGCGCCTACCGCGTCGTGCTGCAGCAAGATGAGGGAGCAGAGGCTGTGCATGTGCCAGTATGGGCGCGACCCTAACCTGAAGCAGTACGTCGACTCCCCCAACGGCAAGAAGGTCATGGCCGCCTGCAAGGTGCCCGTGCCCTCCTGCTAAGTCGATCTTATTGATCCGCACGAGAGAGCCCAGCGCGCACGCGCGCCTCTCTGGCCTCTAGCTGCATGTTTCATGTGTGTTAATGTGTCAGTGTTTCCATGCTTCTTAACTGTCTGGCTACCCTGACGATGTATGTGGGCCGACGTGTATCTGAATTTCTCAATATATGCAATTATGCTGATGTGTCCAGCTGTATGTAATCTATATGTTCTTCCTCGTGTGCATATTTTCATGTGGCTCTTTGTGCTAGCTAGTCATCAATTGCTATAGACCAGAAACAATCTCATGAAAGGAAAACATTGTTTTCGAAATCTTTCGGAAGGATTGTCATTTGTCTTGTCTTTCTTGAGCAATGGACATGCACTCTATATTTGCATATATTAAGTAGAAAAAAGAATTAACAAGTTAACATGAAAGCTGGACAAAAACGGATAGAAAGCAATATTGTAGGATCGTATCCCATGGACTGGGGTGGGTGGGTGCTTGAATAGTCCTATGCAAAAATTCTACTATGAATCTTAATGTGAAAATCTTAGCCTTTTTCCAGTTATATCCTTCACAAGACCTACACCTGCTAGTATATAATAAAAGAAGAATGCGAAAGCCAAACTAGAGAAAAGTACGAGTTAGGGATAGAGATTGCAAAGATGGTGACGGTTTCCCGAGATTCGGTAGTTGGTGCTATTCCACTACTCATCACTGGAGGTTCAGATACAAAATCATATTGTACACAAAGGCCACAATAGCGTTGCCCACAAAGTGCATGCCAACATATTCCACCATGACTTCCTACCACAAAGGTTAAAGACTCACTTGGGGTTGATTTTGCATGAAGAAAGCGATCATCGTGCTTCATACAAACTCTTGATTTCTTCACAAATTCTAAAGATTGTCAAATGACTCCAAAGTCCTAACCATCTAGGAGGTGCACACCCTACAAGAGTAACAAGCAAAACATAGTCACTTAGATATGAACTACCCAAAAGACCTTCGGTCAATCTCTCTCAAGAACCCATATGATCACAAACAGGGGCGGATCTGGGCCCCAGGCCCCCAGGGCCCAGGCTCGGGGCGTGGCAAATTTTTTTAGTTATTATATAGCCATTTTTTCGAACGGGCCCGGGGCTTAGCTCAACACACAGCCAAGGCCCAGGCCAGCTTCTCCATCTCCACATTCGGACAGCCCAGGAGCGACCGAGCGAGGACAGCAGGAGCCGCAGCACACCCCAACGCTCTACACGCACGCCCTATGGAGCGAGGTAGCGAGCCAGCCGCCGCCGCCGGCCCTTCGGTCCGGCACTCCCCTGCTTCGCCGCCCGGACGCGCCTCCCGGCCTCCGCTGCTCGCCGCCTCGGCCGTCCCCGCGCTCCGTCGCTCGCCCAGCCTGGCCCCGGTCCCCTGCTGCTCCGGTGCTCGCCGCCTCACGCCCTCACCCGCTCTGCTTCGTCCAGGCTCCGGCCTCTCCTGCTCTCCGCCACGCAGCCCCGGATTCAGGGGGGGAATTGGTAATGGCTACTGCTGAGCCTGAGTGCTGACCTGCTGTAGATAGAAACTTTAAAGATTCAACATTTTTTATCTGCTATAATGTTTGGATTTGCTACTTATGCTTATGGTTGCTGCTGCTGTCAAACATTCAATTTCACGTATGTATTGTTCCTAGTTTTTGTCATCTTTTTTATCTATTTTGTTGTATCTCTAAGTATGGAGTAAATTCTAAATTTTTGGTCAAATTGAATCATATTCGAGGTATTCTTTTGAGGTACCTATAGCTTGATGGACATTAAGTTTTTCTCTCGCGACGAACTTTTTTGGGGGGGGGGGGGCCGAGGCTTGCTCCAATCCTGGATCCGCCACTGATCACAAAGATAGGCTTAATAAAGAGAGATGGAGATCGAATGTGGGGTTCAAGAAAGGGATGATCTTGGACTTTAAAACACTCAATGACCCGCTCTCTTGGTTTTCCCAAAAACTCAAACGAAGTCTCGAGACAACCTCAGACGTCCCGATCCAAAGAGGTGTGGGGTCTATTTATAGAGAAAGCATAAATTTGGCTATTGTGGAAAAGTAAGTAGTCTTGGTATTACCGGACACGTTCAAAAATAAATCATCATAACAGAAGCACGCATTCCTGCAATGATCAGAAGTCAAACACTCAGAGGGTACCAGGATGTCCATTAAGATGGTTGTCGGGGATATACCCCGCGGTATGACCCGGCCGGAGATATGACCTGGCCGGGACTTGGTATTTCGCTGATGACAAGGCATATTATAAGCCAGATTGTAAGTCGGCAGACAGTTATAAGTCAGATTGTAAGCCGACAGATTGTAAGCCGGCAGACAATTATAAGTCAGATTGTAAGCCGATAGACAGTTATAAGTCAGATTGTAAGCCGACAGACAGTTATAAGTCAGATTTTAAGCCAGATTATAAGTCAGATTGTAAGCCGGCAGACAGATTATAAGCCAGATTATAAGTTAGATTGTAAGCCAGATGGTAAGCCGGCAGATTGTCATAACCCAGCAGACAGAGTCGCCTGGGGTTAATAAGCCCGAGACGTTAAGAAGCCCATGGAAAGAAGCCCGTGATGAGAAGTCAGAATAGTTTAAGTCCTGATCCGAGTTGGACTCTACATGTAACCCGCCCCTTCAACTTATATAAGGAGGGGTGGGGCACCCCAAGAGGGACAAGGAAGAAGCTCAATAATCTTTAGGGCTAGACATAACTAGAGTGATAATCTCTAAGGATAGATACAACAAAGGGGAGCCGGCTTATGCGACGACTCCCTCATGAGCATAATGAGACCTAGCAACAAACAACGTGTAGGGCTATTACCGAAGGTGTCTAAATCCTTGTCTTATGTGTTAATCTGCCTCGTGTCTCTCATCCCGATCAACCCCTCTCAAGCTACCACATAGATGTGTTGGCCTCACGACTAAGTCCTCACACTAGGACATCTGCCGTGACAAATCCATGACAATGATGGGTTTTTTTGGCTTCTAAAATAAGCTACCCCTACCATGCTTATTCTAGAAGCCAAACTAAAAACAATTAGAAGCCTACTAATCAAGTCTTAATTAGTAGGCTTCTAAAAAATTGGTTGGGCTTCTAGAATAAGTTGGAATACCCAGCTTCTAGCTTATTCTAGAAGCCAACAAAAGAACTGACCCTAAGCTTCTAAGAAATTCAAATACCCAAAGGCATTGGAAACAAAAACCTCTGAGGTACTAGACAAGAAAAGTAGCTCATTTTCGCGAAGGGTGGAACATGCTAGGAAGACCTGGAGAAAATGACCGTCAGAAGTGCCGAGGTCGACATAGTAGTTCTCATGAGAAATTGGTGCGGAATTGATTAAGCCTCTGTTGGGAAGTGCGAGATGGATTGGGTTGAATAATTCACAGAGCTTCTAGAAAGAAGTATGTGCAATTGGGAAAATGTGTTAATGATTTTCCTTAGCTCTATGGAAAGAGACCCATTAGTCTCTTTGCACATTCACTTTTTTCCTTCTTTTGACTTTCTAGTTTCATTTAAAGTCTTCTTGTTTTCATAGATAGTTAATAAAAATACACGCAACAGAGTTCTACAGTATTTTGTAAAAAAAAGTATCAGATGGATTTGCCTTTGGAGTACCGGACTTATACTGAGACGCTGAACTGAAGCAAACGAAGAGGCGATCGAAAGTGCTGGAGAAAATGCTTGGAGGTGCGTGATCTAACAAATATGGTTTCATAGGACGACAACTCGATGGTACAAGAGAGAAAAATTGGTGGTTCTGAAGTGAACAAAGAACAGGGTGTGCTTAGACAAAAAAAACACCACTGGTAGAAAAAGGGTCTATAGTCCCGGTTCGTAAGGGCCTTTAGTCCCAGTTCCGGAACCGGGACTAAAGTGTCGGTACTAATACCTCCCCCCTTTAGTCCCGGTTCAATCCAGAACCGAGACTAAAGGCCCTCCACGTGGGCAGTGCGCAGAGCCCAGTCAGGAGACCCTTTGGTCCCGGTTGGTGGCACCAACCGGGACCAATAGGCATCCACGCGTCAGCACTTCTGTGGCTGGGGTTTTTGTTTTTTTTTGAAAGGGGGGGGGGGGTTGGGGGTTTTGGGGGGTTAATTTAGGTGTTTCATATATTGTGTTAGCTAGTTATAATTAATAGAGAGAAGTGTCCTCTGTTATGTCCGTGCTTGGTCAACGCTACGTACTATACATACGTATATAGAGAGGACTAGACACGCTAGCTAGCTAGTAAGCAAACGAAGGAAACAGAAGATCGTCATGAACATATATGCATATATACAGAGAGAAGTGATATCGACCACCTCTCCTTCTCCGAGAGATTGGTCGAACAACAAGTTCTCGTATATCTATCTGACAGTACCGGCTACATATATACAATAATTATCTCTTACAAATATAATCATACGGACTCAGGGTCCACATAGAATTCTCCGTCTTTAGGGATCACGTGGTCAAGAAAGAATGCCGCCAATTCCTCTTGAATTGCTCGCATGCGAGCTGGTGCTAGGAGTTCATCCCGCTTCCGAAACATCTAATTTGAAGAAGGGGGTCAATACATATATATATATATATATATATATGAATGAAACTCAACACAAATGATGGTAATAAAATAAAATTGTGAATGTTGTGCTAGGAAACCTCTCTCTACTTCCGGCTAATAAGAATAAGAAGAAGAAGAAGAAGAAGAAGAAGAAAAGAAGAAAAAAAAGAGGAGAAGAAGAAAGGAATAGTGGAGAAAAGAGAAAATAGAATTTTTCTTCTTTTTTCTTCTTCTTATTTATTTCTCCTCTTCTTTTCGGTAGAGGAAACCCTAAATAGCTAGCAAGTATCGTGGGTGTGAGATACATGTGGCCTTCGGTGTCGGACACTACATCCACGTCCCACAAGTGACGTGGGCGTCGAAGCCCGCGCCACTTGTGGGATGTAGGTGTAGTGTCCGACACCGACGGTACATGTATCTCACACCGACGATACTTTCTATTTAGGGTTTCTCCTCTACCGCTCCTCGACCTCTCGACGACCCTCGTTCCCGATAAAATAAAGAGGAAGAAGAAGAAAAAAAAAAGAGAAGAAAGAATAGAGGAGAAGACTTCCTCTTCTTCCTCTCCTCTTCTTCTCCCTCTTCTTCCCCTTCTTCCTCGCCTCTCTCATGAATGTCCGGCGTTCTCGACCCCCCCCCCCCACGTGTCGAAGAAAAAAAAGAAGAAAAAAAGAGGAGGAGAAGAAAGGAATAGAGGAGAAGAAGAGAAAAATAGAATATATATTCTATTTTTCTCTTCTTCTCCTCTATTCCTTTCTTCTTCTCCTCTTCTTTTTCTTCTTTTTTCTTCTTCTTATTTATTTCTCCTCTTCTTTTCGATAGAGGAAACCCTAAATAGCTAGCAAGTATCGTGGGTGTGAGATACATGTGGCCTTCGGTGTCGGACACTACATCCACGTCCCACAAGTGACGTGGGCGTCGAAGCCCGCGCCACTTGTGGGATGTGGGTGTAGTGTCCGACACCGACGGTACATGTATCTCACACCGACGATACTTTCTATTTAGGGTTTCTCCTCTACCGCTCCTCGACCTCTCGACGACCCTCGTTCCCGATAAAATAAAGAGGAAGAAGAAGAAGAAAAAAGAAGAGAAGAAAGAATAGAGGAGAAGACTTCCTCTTCTTCCTCTCCTCTTCTTCTCCCTCTTCTTCCCCTTCTTCCTCGCCTCTCTCATGAATGTCCGGCGTTCTCGACCCCCCCCCACCCTCGACCCCTAGGAGACCGTCGACCCCTCCCGATAAAAAAAAGATGAAGAAGAAGAAAAAAAAGAGGAGAAGAAAGAATAGAGGTCGAGAACCCTCTTCTTCCTCTTCTTTTTTATCCTCTTCTTCCTCTCATGTTCGACGACCCTCGACCCCGATAACATTTTTTTCCCCGATAAAAATTTTTTCTCCGAGATAGTTAGTGTTCCCGAGTGAACCGGAGGGGGACATTTTTTTCTACGAATGTTCTATATACATACATCCATCGATATCATTCCATACATACATATACATCTACATTATATATGAACAAAAAAATATCAAAATTCATCATACATACATGTACAGTATATATGAACAAAAATTATAAACTTTCTCCCCAACTCATACATACATACATACATACATCTACATCATATCAATATTTTGCAAATTAAGGAGCAGGGAAGGAAGGAAGGGGGAGGATGGGGCGGTAGCTACCTCTCCCGGAGGGATCGGGGAGGAGACGCGGGCGGCCGGCGTCGGGGGCGACGGCGACGAGGACGGGCTCGGGGTCGGCGAGGGCGAGGGCGACGGCGGGGCGCGCTCGGCGGCGGCGGACGGGCTCGGGGGCGCAGGGGGTGCTCGGGGGCGGCGGATGGGCTCGGCGGCGCAGGGGGTGCTCGGGGGCGGTGGACGGGCGGCCGGCAACGACGGCGAGGCAGGGCGCGCTCGGGGGCGGGGCAGGGGCAACGGCGGCGACGGCGAGGCGAGCACAGGGGCAGCCTGGCGGCGACGTCGGGGCGGGATCGAAGAAACTGAACCAAAATTTTCACAAGTGTGGCTTATATAGACGGAGCATTGGTCCCGGTTGGTGGCACAAACCGGGACTAATGCCCCCTTTAGTCCCGGTTGGTGCCACGAACCGGGACCAAAGGCCAATTTTCAGCACCCCAAAGGGCGGAAAGCGGCGGCCTTTGGTCCCGGTTGGTGGAACCAACCGGGACTAAAGGGGGGCATTGGTCACTGTTGGTGCCACGAACTGGGACCAATGCCCCCTTTAGTCCCGGTTGGTGCCACCAACCGGGACCAATGGCCTTTGCTGCCCCGAGCCCAAAAGTTTAGTCCCACATCGCTAGCTGAAGGGCGCCGGCACTGGTTTATAAGCGCTAGTGTTCCTACCCATTCGAGCTCCTCTCTAATGCAGGCTTTCGGGCCTAAACTTGCTACTGCCTGTGGGCCTATTGGGCCTTCTGCGGGCCTGAATCCTAGCCCATGTAGGGTTTCGAGTCGTATTCAGGCCATGGAGGCCCAGTAGGAGGCATTTTTTTGGTTTTTCTTTTTTATTTCTATATTTTTTTGTTTTTTATTTTTTTATTTCTACTTAAAACTAAATACTTACAGTTTTTTAGTAATTTCTTTTTGCTTTTAGGTCACAAAAATTATAAACTTTCTGTTAGTGCCATTAGTTTTTAATTTTAAATAGTTTAAATTTGAATTTTTAAAAATTTGTGTGAATCACTAGTTTATGAATAACTTTACTATAAAAATAGAATTTTTTTTCTATTTATTTTTTATTTCTACTTACAACTAAATACTTACAGTTTTTTAGTGATTTCTTTTTGCTTTTAGGTCACAAAAATTATAAACTTTCTGTTAGTGCCATTAGTTTTAAATTTTAAATAGTTTAAATTTGAATTTTTAAAAATTTGTGTGAATCACTAGTTTATGAATAACTTTACTATAAAAATAGAAATTTTTTTCTATTTATTTTTTATTTCTACTTACAACTAAATACTTATAGTTTTTTAGTGATTTCTTTTTGCTTTTAGGTCACAAAAATTATAAACTTTCTGTTAGTGCCATTAGTTTTAAATTTTAAATAGTTTAAATTTGAATTTTTAAAAATTTGTGTGAATCACTAGTTTATGAATAACTTTACTATAAAATTAGAAATTTTTTCTTCTTTGCTATTTATTTTTTATTTATACTTACAATTAAATACTTATAGTTTGATTTTAGGTCACAAAAATTATATATTCTTTTTGCTATTGAAGAATATCATTAGGGCATGCATGTATCTTCTCCACCTCCAATCCTAGAAGGCATACGACCTTCTTTGCTGCGTATGTACTGTCGGGCAATTCGTTATCCTTTGGAAGCTTCTTCTTCAATATTTTCAGTAGATTCTCAAATCCTTTGTCAGCCACAGCATTCTCTGCCTTCCACTGCAGCAATTCCAGTACGATACCGAGCTTTGTGTTGCCATCTTCGCAATTGGGGTATAACCTTTTTTTGTGATCCTCTAACATGCGATCGGACTTCAGCTTCTCCTTTTGACTAATGCATTGCGTCCTTGCATCGACAATGACCCGGCGGAGATCATCATCATCGGGCACATCGTCTGGTTCCTCTTGATCTTTAGCAGCTTCACCCATGGCAGCATCATTGGGCACATCGTCTGGTTCCTCTTGATCTTCACCAGCTCCCCCCGTTGCAGCATCACCGTATTCAGGGGGCACATAGTTGTCATCGTACTCTTCTTCTTCGCCGTCTTCCATCATAACCCCTATTTCTCCGTGCCTCGTCCAAACATTATAGTGTGGCATGAAACCCTTGTAAAGCAGGTGGGAGTGAAGGATTTTCCGGTTAGAGTAAGACCTCGTATTCCCACATTCAGTGCATGGACAACACATAAAACCATTCTGCTTATTTGCCTCAGCCGCATCGAGAAACTCATGCACGCCCTTAATGTACTCGCGGGTGTGTCTGTCACCGTACATCCATTGCCGGTTCATCTGCGTGCATTATATATAATTAAGTGTCCAAATTAATAGAAGTTCATCATCACATTAAAACCAAAGTGCATACATAGTTCTCATCTAACAACATATAGCTCTCCAGAGCATCTAATTAATTAAACCATACATTGAAACTATGTAAAACATTTCAATGCGAAAACAAATGCGATCATAATCGCAACTAAGGTAACAATTGATCCAACGGCATAATGATACCAAGCCTCGGTATGAATGGCATATTTTCTAATCTTTCTAATCTTCAAGCGCATTGCATCCATCTTGATCTTGTGATCATCGACGACATCCGCAACATGCAACTCCAATATCATCTTCTCCTCCTCAATTTTTTTTATTTTTTCCTTCAACAAATTGTTTTCTTCTTCAACTAAATTTAACCTCTCGACAATAGGGTCGGTTGGCATTTCCGATTCACATACATCCTAGATAAATAAAATCTATGTCACGTTGGTCGGCATAATTTTCATAAACAATAAATGAACCAATAGTTATAAAGATAATATACATACCAAATCCGAATCATAGACAGGACGAGGGCCGACGGGGGCGGATACCAAAACCATCGCACTATATAAGATGCAATAATAAATGTAAGAAAATGATACAAGTATCTATCTAAACATACAAGTAAGAATATTTTTCCTTTCAGAAAGAAGATAAGAACAAGAGGCTCACCACGGTGGTGTCAGTGATGAGATCGGCGCGGGTGATCGACGGCGGTGAAGACGGGGACGGGGCGTGACGGACCGCTAAATCTAGACAAATCTCGAGGAAAATGGAGCTTGGAGGTCGAGCTTCGAGAGGAGAAAGCTTAAGTAGTGTGGCTCGGGCATTCCATCGAACACCTCATGTGCATAGGAGGTGAGCTAGAGCACCACAAAGCCCTCTCCCCCTCGGCCAGAAAAAACAGAGCACTGTGCTCTGCTCTTGCGCGAGGGGGTATATATAGGCACCTCATTGGTCCCGGTTGGTGGCATGAACCGGGACTAAAGGGGAGCCTTTGGTCCCGGTTCAAGCCACCAACCGGGACCAATGGTGGTGGGCCAGGAGCGAGGCCCATTGGTCCCGGTTCCTCCCACCAACCGGGACCAAAAGGTCCAGACGAACCGGGACCAATGGCCCACGTGGCCCGGCCGGCCCCCTGGGCTCACGAATCGGGACTAATGCCCACATTGGTCCCGGTTCTACACTGAACCGGGACTAATGGGCTGAGCCGGCCTGGACCATAGCCCTGTTTTCTACTAGTGCACCCATTCCTCACATCATCAGTATTATCAGGTAGAAATACTCAAAACTACCAAGGATGGTGAAAACGGAGGAATTTGAGTAGAAGGAGTTGAAAACTTGGGAATTTCGGTTGAGGATCTTGATTTGGAGTTCACCCAAGATACATTCCTTGTTCTCCTCTTGACATTAGGCTAGTCATAGTGGGAGTAACTTAGCAAGTAACATAGCGCACTTCAAGAAAATTTTGCTTATGTGGCATGTAGTTGATGAGAAGTGGTAATATAATATGTTACTGTAACATAGCGCTTTCCAAGACAAGATGAGTCTACAAACTAATTAATGAAGTCTTCTATGACACTACTACTATGTTACTGTGCATTATAAAGGTAGTAACTTAGACTAGTGTCATATGTATGACACTAGTATAAGTTACTCCCCACTATGACCAGCCTTATGGTTGTCCTTAAACTCATGGTGAATTTTGGATTCACCAAAAGCCTATAAAGATGAAAACTATGAGTTGAAGGATCCTCTTATTTGAATTGTCATTAATTGCCACAACCCAACAGGGGTATAAGATGCATCCTGAATCTCCCCTTTTTTGGTGATCGATGACAACGCAATTAGATATAGAACTAAATGATTAAACATGTGAAAGTTTAGGTACTTATTATATATATTTTTTGAGCTCCCCTATTTTTGTGCACTATTACAGTTTGCTTTCGGAATGCAAGTATTATTAGATAGTGTGGGAACAACAAGCATATGCCACATTCCATGGGATGGATTGTGTGTACAAAAGATACAGATGGGAACTACCATGGGTAAAAATTTAGGCACATCTTTGGCGATCAGGATAATTGAAACGCTAGAAATAACATGACCTACGTGATGGTTGTTCCACAATGGTACATATGTGGCAGGCGATTCTAGATTTTTTTTTAGCAAATACCAATCCAATTTTATGTAGGAATGGTTACAATATCATGCGGCATCACTAGCCACATCAAGGTATAAAGCATGTTCGGCCAAATTATGGGCTTCCTAATAGTTGTTTGGGCTTACATGGACATAGATGCATTCATCAAACTCCAAAGCTTTGGCATTGATCTCAGGAAAAACCTATTCGGCGCCGCTTAAAGGCGTTTTCGTACGGAGCGCAGCCCCCATACACTAGGTCTAGTAGTGGGCCGACCCATATACTTTTTATTCGTTTTCCACCTAGGTTTTCTATGTAATCATTTTCTTTCTATTTTCATTTTTTTTGATTTTATATTTTCCTTTTTCCATTTTCTAATACGTGAACATTTTCAAAACGGTGAACTTTTTCCAAATTATTATTTTTTTCCATTTTTGTTAACATTTTTTCAAGATTGATGATGATGATTTTTTTAAATTTTGATGGACTTTTTCAAAATCGATGAACTTCTTTCAAACGATCTGGTTTTTTTAAAATTGATGATTTTTTAAAAAAATCGTGAACTATTTCCAAGGTTGCATAAATTGTTTTAACTTTTTGTGTACATTTTAAAAAAATATTATGAACTTTTTTCACATTCATTGAACTCTTTTCAAAATTGATAATTTTTTTCAAATTTGTAAACATGTTTTCAAAATCAATAAACTTTTTTTCATATTTGTGAACTTTTTTCGAAATTTGATGATTTAAAAAAATATGTGATCTTTTTCCAAATTTGTGAACTTTTTTTATATTCGTGAACTACTATTTCAAACTCATGAACATTTTTTTAAGTTCCCGTGAATTTCTTTATTCTTTTAGAAAAAAAGGAATTTATGAATTTATTTTATATACAAAAAACCAAAGTGTCGGTTCTTTTTCTACATCTCAGCATATTGATGTTTTTTTTACAGGCTCTGGGTTTTTTCCCGGTTACTAGCTAGGCGAGCTAGCGCGTCCAGTCGATTGAAGCGCCAAACTGGGCCTCATCCCGCTAACTCCCTTGATCTCCCTGATGATGGAGGCAATTCTGAATGACCCATCAGAGATACGAGTGTATCTCTACCAGCCCGCTAAGCGCATTTCCAACCGATCCCCAATAATCGGTTAGAGGAGTAAAAATGTAAAACCCAGGTTTTACTCCTTTAACCGACACCTAGCCGATCCCCAATCGGCATTAGTGGAGTAAGAATTCTACTCAGCCGCGGTGTTTCTTCCTATATTTACTCCACCGCTCGGCAACCGAGTGAAAAAATCTCTCCCACTCTTCCTTTCCTATGCCTCCTCTCCTCCCCCTCGCCCCGTCGTCGGCGCGTCCCCCACCACCCCCTCTCGTCCCAATGGTCGGATGCGGTGGCCAGAGGCCACCCCCCCCCCCCCCCGATCTATAGCGCAGATCTGTGCCGCCATGCCCGTGGTTCGTCCTCGAGCGGTGCATCTTCAAGCCGCCATCGCTCGCCAGATCCGCCCACCCGAGCCCGGTTCGCTGACTTCCCGGAGCTTCGTCGGCCATGGGCACCGCAGAGGACATACCTCGGCGTCTGGCAGCGGTCGTGGGGGACATGGGTGGCGGAGGTCACCGACTAGGAGACCCACAGGAGAATGTGGCTCGGGAGCTTACACACGACGGAGCTCGCGGCGATGGAGTACAACCGGTGGCAAATCCGGTTCCATGGCTCTGCCACGCGGCTCAATTTCCCATTTGGGACGGTGCTGGTCCACCTCGACCCGCCGGTGTCGGGTGTGGTGAGCGCGTCGATGGCGCGGGAGGACCGAGAGGCTTGGGAGCGCCTCAAGTCGGAGGCCGCCGCCGAGGCATACATGGAGGACTTCCGCCGCCAGCACTCGAGCTCGTGTAGGCGGAGCAGGCAATATTCGCAAACAATGGCGGCGAGGTCATCATCATCTGCGACAACGAGGAGCAAGGCGGCAAGGAGGGTGAGGAGTAGGAGGAGTTCGACGTCAGGGAGTGGTGGGGCATTTTCCCCGACTGCAACGACGCTGGCACTGGCCCGGACCCATGTCTCACCGGCGATGGCCTGTCGAGGAAGGATTGACTCGATCTGCACTATGGCCGTTGAGTAGTGTTTAAGTTTAATGTTTAATGCTTTATGCTCAGTATAGTTTAAGTTTAGTAAGTTTGAATTTATGTTTGATGTTCGGTTGTCAATATTATGTTGAACTTATGTTTAAATTTATGCAAATTTCTGTTCCAACTAGATTGAGTTTGTGCAAATTTGAATTTTACTTCGTTATGTTTGGGGGATCGGCTAGATCCGACCAAAACTTAGTGGAGTATAAATACTTCACTAATGTTTACTAGGCTGGATACTCCTCTGTTTTATAGGGGATCGGTTAGAAATGCCCTAAAGATGTGCCGCCAGTGATGACCCGTTCTGTACAAGCGCGGGCTGTTTTGGGCAAGCGAGCAGGCTTTTGTTTTCATGCCATGGTTTATTTCGGTTATTGTCATTGTGTGTCCCGAAAAAAATGTTATTGTCATTATAACACTGTAGAATGAGGCAAAGGATTTGCCTCCACTTTGAAAAAAAATTAGAGAAAGAGGGACGCAGCCCCGGCTCCATTGCATTACCAATGAAACCACACAAACAGTATCCAGGATGTGTATCTATTCAAGCATTACAAAGCTTACCCTCTAAAGGGGAACATCAACGGAGCAACAATTCTGCCAGGTGGAAACATAACCCACTAATAGGCACCCACGAGAGCAAAGCTACAGGGGAGAAGACAAAAACGAATAAAGAAGATCAGGATCTTCAGTTCTTCGTATCTTCAGCTCACATCCAGATCAGCTCACTCCCAGTGTACTCTCCCTCGAGTCTTCCCCTCATCAGCCTGGATCCGGCCACAGTAGGGGCGGGGTCTTCTCGCCCAATGTTCCAGCCTTTGCACGATCTCTTTTAGTTCCGATTTGAGAGCATCTGGCCAGACCACCTCCCATAAAGACAAGTTTCTCGCAGTTTTCCAAACGAGCACCTGCATACCCATCCAAGGCATTTGGTTAAAAAATATATCATTTCTGCTCCTCCAGAGAGCCCACATGGCCGCAGCTTGTATAAACGTAGCCGCCGTGTCAGGTTTGCTGGCCCAGGCTATCATCATTTCATGAATATCTTCATAAACTTTGATATTGGTCGCATCCCTGACAACTCTCCAAAGTTCCGCAGCAACCACACAAGAGAAAAATAGATGACAAGAGGACTCATGTTCAGAGCAAAAAAGACACGTTTTATCCGGAACATGTTGTCTCTTGCACAGGTTGTCTCTAGTCAATAGTTTGTTATTCGTTATCAACCAGCAAAAAGTTTGAATACGAGGGGGAATTTTAGTTTTCCACACCACGGGCTTAACCCCAGGCAGGATCCCTCTGAAATTGACAATATTGTAGAAGGATTTCACTGTATATAGCCCTTTTGTCTCGTATTTCCATACGAGAGTATCAGGTCTGTCTGCAAGAATAAGATTCTTAATATCCTCAAAGAGGCTATTCCATTCTAACATCATATCAGGCGAAAAACATCTCCTGAAATTGATTTTAAGGGTGGTTCCATCCCAAGCCTCCTCAATGGTAGCTTGTTGGTCCACCGCAATGGAGTATAGTCTCCAGTATTTAGTAGCAAGACTAATATCACCACACCAACAATCTTCCCAAAACCTAACATTTCTGCCATTACCCACCCTCCATACATATCCAAATTTAGAAGCCTTAACAGCCCAAAGTATCCCCTTCCAGAAAGGTGATGCTCCCACACTAGAGCAGGCAAAGATGTTAGGACTCTGAATATTGTACTTATAATCTACTATATTCTTTCAAATCTTACCCTCATCTAACATATATCTCTTGCCCCAGGAGGCAAGGAGGCACATATTGAAGTCTGCCAAATTAGTTATACCTAGGCCACCATATTTTTTCTTGGTGGCTATGGCCCCCCAATTAGCAAGGTGGTATTTAAAGTGGCCCTCATAATCATCCCAAAAGCAATGAGCTAGTTGGGAATTAATCAGGGTTATAGCCCACTTAGGGAATTTAATTACACCCATCAAATAGGAAAGAATACTAGCTAGGCAAGATTGCACTAGGATTAACCTCTTGCCAAAGGATAAAAGTCTGCCCCTCCAGCCTGCCCCTCTTTTAATAATTTTGTCAATCACAGGTTGGAGGTCTTCTTTTTTAAGCTTATTATAATGAAGGGGAGCTCCCAGGTATTTAATAGGGAAACCCCCAAGTTTACACCCCATGACTTGGGAAAAAATGTTGGCCCTATCAGGTTCAACATTAATAGGGACCAAGTCACTTTTTTGAAAGTTAATTCTCAAACCAGAGATCTGTTCAAAACAGGAAAGTAACCATTTAAAATTCTTAGCTTAATCTAAGTTATCGCTAACAAATAAAAGAGTATCATCTGCATATTGCAGGCTGATAACTCCAGCTGGGTTTGAGGGGGGGAATACCCCCTCAATAAACTTTTTTAAAGATGCTTTATTTAACATTCTAGTAAAGACATCAGCAACAATATTGAACAACAGTGGTGAGGCTGGTCACCCTGTCTCACTTCTTTGCCTGTTAGGAAAAAATCACTGTTCATGTCATTCAATCTGACACCAACAGATCCATTGTACAATAAAGATTTGATTTTATTGATACAGCTAGGGCTAAAGCCCCTTGTGGTCAGCACATCCACTAGAAATTCCCTATTAACCATGTCATATGCTTTCTCATAGTCCAGTTTAAAAACAAAACCAGATTTCTTCCTAGCATGTACAGCATGAATTATTTCATGAGCTGCCACAATACTTTCTACTATATATCTGCTTTTAATGAAAGCAGTTTGGTTAGGAGAAATAAGCTCATGGCAGATAGGGCCAAACTTATTAGTAACACATTTTGAAAAAAAAATTAAAACTACAATTGGTCATTGCCAAGGGTCTGAATTTTTCAAGCCTGACAGCATCTACCTCTTTAGGGACTAGAGTAAGTAGGGAGAAATTAAGTCTGAACAGATCTAGTTCACCTCTTTCCCAATCTCTAAACAAGGCAAACAGGTCATTCTTAATAACCTCCCAAAATTGTTGGTAAAATAGAAAAGAGAACCCATCAGGTCCAGGAGCTCCCTCAGCATATGAGCCAAAGACTGCCTCTCTAATTTCTAGCTCAGTAAAAGGGGTGTTCAGAATATCATTCTGAGCCCTAGTAACTTTATTATCTTCACCCCAAAAGTCATCTTCCAGGGTGATGTTAATTTTTTCCTGGTAACCAAAAAGCTTCTTATAAAATTTAACAGCAACATCTAGCATACCTTTAGGGTCATCCACAGGTCCATCTTCACCTTCCAGCATCTGCACTTGTTTCTTTCTTCTTTTATGGTTGTCTATTGCTTTGAAATATCCAGTATTATGCTCCCCTTCCAAAATATCTCTCTCCCTGGACCTCTGCCTGGCCTTGATCTCCTCCATATTCCAGATGCCATTTAACTCACCTGAAATGGATTTGATTTTGTCCCTGGAGTTAGGAGACAGAGGTTGTGTTTCTGCAATAATATCTAGACAATTATATTTAGCAATAAGAGCTTGGTTCTGTCTATTTTGTGCAGCCTCATAATTAATGCACCACCCTTTAATAGCACTCCTAGTGCTCCTAATTTTGAATTGCCAAATATCAATAGCTTTAGTTAGATGGCACTTGGTATTCCAAGCTTTAGTCACCACCTCCCTGAAACCCTCTACCTCCAGACACCACTTTTCAAATCTAAACATTTTATTCTTAGGTATCTTGATGGCACAGGTATCAATCACCAGGGGGGGGTGATCACTAGCTAATCTGGGTAGAGCTTTAACCTGTACATTAGGATGTATCCTCTCCCAGTCAACAGTAATGAAAATTCTGTCTAGAGTGGCCATAATCATATGGTCCTGATTGTTTCCCCAGGTATATTTTCTACCTGAGTTCTTAAGCTCAATGAGACCGAATTTATTAATCCAATCATTAAAGAGGTCTGCCCAATGTTGGTTTATATCACCAGTATTCTTGTCACAGGCTTCTCTGACCAAATTAAAATCCCCACCTATTATAGTAGGGCCAGCCCACATATCAGACACTATGGAGTTCTTGGACAAAATCTAACTTGAAAGCATCATATGCAGACCCATATAAAGAGATCGATCTCCACATAATGTTATCTTTCTTAGATTTCAGCACAAGCACCACACTAAAAGTATGAATGTCACAATTGACAATATCAAACTCATCTTCTTTCACACCCACTAGCACCCCTCCAGCTGTATTTTTTGCTGGAAGCTAGTTCCACACAAACTCAAGCCCATTATCTATGGCCTCTAGTTGGGAACTAGTAAAATTTTCTTTTTTTGTTTCAGAAAGACAGATAAAATCAGGGTGATGTGCTCTCATGAGCTCCTGCACCCTTGAGCTTTTAGTGGACCTATTTAGTCCTCTTATATTCCAAAAAATACCTATCATATCTAAATATTCAATCTTCTTCTACTTTTACTCTTCCTACGGGGAGTCACCTCAATCCAGGGCACATCAGAGGTGTCCTGCACATTATCCCATGCATTATCCTCATTGATGTTTTCGCCACTGGGATCAGGCTCAACAAAATTAAACTCCTCCCCTGTTATATCAATGTCAGGAGGGAGAAAGATTTCTGGGTTACTTTTTTGAAGCTTGGCCAACCTGTCAAGCTCAATGTTTTTAATTACTTCAACATTTTGAGCAACTGTCAGGTAGTCATCCCCCAAATTAACCCCAGAAGATTTTGCAATATTAATTAAAAGCTCATATCTAAGCAGGTAAAAGAATTAAGATTCTTTTTGTTACCTTTAGGGATTTCCAGGTTTTTCTTCTGCTTTAATTCTTGAGCTTTGGCCAGAGCAGGTTTCCCATCTCTCTTAATCCTGTCACTCATTCTGGTGGCTTCTATAGGCCCCCATTTCCCAGCAGTATTGTTCCTCACTAGACCACCAGCCCTGGCTTTTTCTTGGTCACACACAGCTTCAAAATTGGGCAGTAAGCATTCACCCCCATCCTCTCTGGCTCTCTTCTGGACCACTTCCAGATAACTTTTAGTCATGGGTGCTCTCTGATTCTTGGATCCTGAAGTCATCTCCATAACAGCTCCAGGGGTTTTGTAGGATCCTCTAGGAGCTGCAGAGGGTCTTGGGGTATTATCCTTCCCAGATTTTTCTAATTCAGTCTCCATTTCCTCCCCCAGCAGATCATCATCACTGTTGACATTGGTGTCCTCAACCTTGTTCTCCCCAGGGTCAGATGGGTTGTCAGAGTTGTATCCATCAGCATCTTTCTCCACTGTAAACCTTAGCAAGAACAACTCATATTGGATTTCCACCACTTTGTCTGTGGGGATTTTGTTGGGGTCTCTGACTGCAACCTGAATCCTAACTTTTTCATAAAAGCTTCTGAAGATCATATGCCAGTCCACATTAACCAGGACCCCTAAAATGGTAGCCACTTGAGCTATCACACTCCAGCTTATCCACTTTGGGGGCAGTCCTTCCATAACTATCCAAGTTTCAGTCAGAGAATCAAAAACAAGAATTTCACCTTCCCATTTCATGAAAGATATAGTTTCTTTCTTTCTTTTTAAATTCATGGATGGGTATTCAGCCAGTTCTGCAATTCTCTTGTTTGGAGGAAATCTCACCAGGAATTTGTTTTTATCAAATGGCCTTATCTGCCAGGGCCAGTTGGTTTTCCACATTTCTGCAAAACACTGCCCAAGTTCATCCCCAGTAATGTTCCCTTCCTCCACAACCACTATGCCTACATTACCAATATTGATCCAGTTATTATCACTGGCATCTCCAGCCTCCACATGAAAGAAACCCAGCCCTGTGTTAGCACTCCCCCAGTAATGAGCAGCAGGATATGGTTTGTACCATGTGGGGCACACATCCATATGATGGCCAGCAGTTTTGCAGATAAAGCATATTTTGGGCAGAGAGCACATCCCCACAAAGTGACCAGGCAGTCCACAGTTATAACATATAGCTCCAATGAACTTCGAATCCACATTGTAAGTTGTACTCCCTCCTCCCTCGCTCTCACTCTGAGTCTGTTCACTGTTGCTGTACCCAGCTCCTCCTTTGGTATTCTTCTTTTTCTTGTTGGCTCCAGAAGGAAAAGTTGAGCCATTGCCACCAGATGAACTCCCAGAGTTGTAATGAGCTTGCTGTTGATATGTCATCATACCAGGCTGCAGTGGGAACTGAAAAGGAATGGGTTGCTGTTGCATAGGCCACTGATTCACCCCCTGGAATTGTGGATAACCTCCTGGAGGGAAGCCTGCATACATCTGCCCCTGTGGAAACTGATTCGGTTGCTGTAGAGGTACAATTGGCGGCCTCGAGTAGATAGTAATTGGAGGGATCTGTGGCGCAGGAGGGCGAGCAGTCTGGTGTTGCGCCTCCCCTCCTCCTGCAGATTTGGAGTTAGCAGAAACACCACGGCCTGTCTCGTTTCTCCCTCTCCCTGCTGCATATCGCCCCCCTCCACGAGATCCATCTCTTCCAGCTCCGGCCATCTTAACCACAGCAGCGGAAGGGATCTTCCCGTGCTTCCTAGCCCACCAATCCCTCAAGAAACTGAACTATTTTGGTCGGATTAGGCGATCAGTTGCTCCAACAGGATGACAATCTGAGGCCAAGACTCACCACTCTGGAACAAATCCTTCCTAATCCACACTAGTGAACTAGGAGGGGCCGCTCGGCGGCGGCGGAGCTGACGAACCCTAACTTGGGGGGCAGTTGAGGCCTCGCTCTTACTTATAGGCACTGTCGAAAACGCCTTCTGCTTGGGCGTTTTCCCTTTTCGAGCACCAGCCAGCCATAGCCCTCCAGCTGTCTCCAACTCACGACGAGGCTCCTCCCTGTCACTGACAAGCAGGGCCCTTCTGGCATTGACATGACTTCCTCTCCGCTTTATCCTCGCCGGAGAAGACGCAATCAGCGCCGGCGGCGACGGGGCTCTTCGATACGGCCGCTTGAACACCTGGATCGGGGAGCTGGGAGGCGTGTTGATCTTCTCCTCTCCAGATCCTCCTCGCTCACGCTTGACCTCACGCCGTCGATGAAGAGGGACGCTGCAGGGACGCATCTGCCGGTATCACACCCAGCATGCATTCCCAACGCCTCTCCCTCCATGGATCCTCCGATTTCGCCTCGGCTCGAGCCCATACCACAAATGAAGCTGGCGGGGACTGGGGGAAATTGGGCATCCTCGCCCTCTCCTCTATCGTAGCTTCCTCGTGAATCACCGTCGCCAATCTTCGTTGTGCTAGATCTGCCCTTCCCCTGCATGTCTCCGCATGTTGAAACACCATAGTTCTCATGCTCGGATCTGACGTCGCCGCCGCCGCTCGATCCGCCGCTTTCCACTCCTGCACCCGGCAGATCCAGGACGCGGTGGCGTCGCGAATCCGTATCGCCCTCTCCCTCCACCCCCGCGCACCAGTTACCATGAGAACACCTTGCTGAACAGGTGAGATCAATCTCACCATCTCCGGGAAGGTATCGTGCATAGGGCGAGGTAGCTGGGCAGGGGAGGGGGGATTGGTCGCGCTCGGCGCCCGCAGCCCTCTTCGCCGGGGAGGCATGTCGATTGATTGGCGCGGCAAGGTCAGCGGTGGATCTGGCGGCCGGAAACGGGGGGCGTACGGTCGCCGTGGTTGGGAGCGGGGGAGCGGGGGGAGCCGGGGAGCGGGGGAGCGGGGGAGCAGGGTCCTCCGATGCGTCTTTGAAAATTTCCCACTAAGAATGGTTTGAGAACAGGTGCACCTGTCAAAAAATTGGCTGGCTTTAGGTGCCCCTGAATGTGATGCGTGGGTAGCTAAATAATACTCCGAGGAAGTGCCATTGGCACTAACCGACAGGTAGTTGGCTTAATGAAATGGAGCAATTGCTCTTTGTCGCCCTTTACCATTTCTCTCCATTATCACATATGAACACGTCTATTTGCTGGTGAGAAAGGACACACTGGGCAGTGGCCCCTCGGTGAGGGTAACTAGGGTTTCTCTATACTTTGTCTTAAAGGTGGCATAATACTGTAAATGATAGTGATTTGATTCATTATTCATGGGTCAAGGAAAGGGTGGAAGCTCTGTTTCCATGTCTGATCAAATGCTCTGAAGATAGACACTGAACTAGACATACAGGTGTGCTACCACTAAAAACCCTGAATACCTTTTAACTCAACACTCAACTCTTCACCTAATGTTTTATGTTTCCTTGGCTTTGTCAATAAAATGAAAGACTAGTTACGCTCGACCTTTCCGCTGTTCTTATTACCAGTTAACAAATGTGACATGCAGCACAGCTTAACAAACCTTATCATGGGCATGCAGTCCACCAAACCTGCTTTTTCTCTGGGTTGTGACACTTGTAGTTTCAGTCCTTCAGAGGCAGTGCGCGTGGCCTTGTTGTGCTAGTAATTGAGTTGCTTTCAGTGCGTGCGTCGACTAAACTTGACAACCCTCTGCACTTTCAGTTCTCCTTTATTTCGTAGTGCGTGGACCATTAATTTATGCTCCATCATCATCATGTCTTCCATGAACGCAATGTGATGTGCCCATGAGGAAAAGGCACATATCTTCAGGCAACCTTCATTGCATACTTGTACTGCACCAGCCATGGCCATTTGGCCCATGTCTCCACTCTCTTGATCGAAAGACTATAAATACCACTGATCTCACCCCCCAAAACCCACACCATCCAAAGCCATCTTCGCACAAGACACTAGCCCACTACTCACTGCATCTACATTTCATCGTCAGAGTTTCAGAGACGCCATGAAGTACCTGACCCAGCTGATGGTGGCGCTCCTGGCCTTCTGGGCGGTGGTGCTGATGGTGGCCCCGGCAGGCGCCGAGGCGGCGACGTGCGACGCGCTGCAGCTCAGCCCGTGTGCGGGCGCGATCGTCGGGAACGCGGCGCCGACGGCGGTGTGCTGCAGCAGGATGGAGGCGCAGAGGCCGTGCATGTGCCAGTACGCGCGCGACCCCAACCTGAAGCAGTACGTCAACTCCCCCAACGGCAAGAAGGTCCTGGCCGCCTGCAAGGTGCCCGTGCCATCCTGCTAAATCAATGTCTATGATCGGGACGAGAGAGCCCAGCCAGTGGCATCTCTCTACACCGCTGCATGTGCTGCATGTGTTGATGTGTGAGTGTTTGGTTGTCGTGAGTAGCAACCCCGATGTATCTGTATCTGAAATTCTGAATAAATGCAGTGCTTGCGTGAGCTCCACTAGGTAAGAGATGGGCGTTGATGGGAGAAAGAACTGTTCGTTCAAACGGCCGGTCATCATATGTGGCATATGTTTTTCTCGAACGGGCATGTGATGAGCTCATTTTTTTAAAGATAAATATAAAAGGATAAGCGCAGCCTCTGCATCATTACAATGCATATAACTATATTTATTAAAACATAAGTATCATCATTCAGTACACACCAAAAGTAGATACTACCACAAACGACGAAAAATTAGAAAATATATCTACACGCATATTCTATAATCGAACCACACTACCTTACCACCTCCATTTTTGCCAAATTACCCTTCATTAGGATAACCCTCCATATGCATGAACCACACTAAAATGTTATCTTAAATGACACTTTGTTTTTTCAAGTATATCTCAAAAAAAATTACAAATCTCATATTTATGAGGTCCGTATACATCGATTTAACTAAGAAAAACCCTAGAAAAGGTCAGCCGCCAATGGAAAGAATCGTGTTCGCTAGTTAAACTACCCATCATCAACCTACGCACTAAATTTACCATGCAAAAAAAAACATACGCACTAAATCGAGCCAAGCAGCTCGTGTGAACTGGATATTCAAGGGAATAGTCCCCAATATTGTACCCACAAAAATCTCCTTCCATTGCATGCTATTATAAAATGATGTGTACCATAGAGTCAAAGGTGTATATTTTAGTCAAGTATCCTTCCAAAAACGTGTGCTACGACCGTCTGCAACTTGAAAAATGCTATATTGAAGAACCCACTCTTTGTCCTCATTAACCCCTTTCAGAAGCGCGAGTAATTTGGCTGAATCATAACTTGAGACAAAGCTTTGGAGTGAAGATACTTGTTACGCAATAACTAAATCCTCACACCCTCATCCGAAGCAAGCCTATGCAACCATTGGCTGAGGAGGCATTTGTTCTTAATTTTGTGGTCTTTAATACCCAAACCTTAAATGCTAAACCCTAACTCCACTCCTCCTACAACTGGCCCCTTGTTTCCCTTTCTTCTCTCCTTGCATATTCTCCGCTCAACTCCTCTTGTTTTCTGGTACTTGAGGGCCCTACATTTCTTCTCTTTCTTCCTTTGCGAGAGTGCTTTTTTACGTAGAATGCTATGATATTTCATTGATTCTATAATTGTGCATTCCTTTCTACTCAGATCGTGTATCAACTTCTCCCTGTAAATTCTGTTCATTTCCTTATTTGCTTTTTTATTTGAAGCAAATGTCTCCATCAAATCTCTGTGATTCTCATTCTTCTACATGGATCGCAATAAGACCCTTGGTGACACTAAGAAGGCTAAGGTAAATTTTTTTTTTCATTTGTGCTAGTTTGTACCATATAGGGCATGTATGATTCATAGGAAAAGAAAAGGAAAATCATAGGAATAGGAAATTTTACTATGGTGAAAATTCATTTGTTTGATTCAAATGAATGGACCATAAAAAAATTACATGAATGATTCCTTTGGATTGAGTTTCATAATAAAATCTAAGAAATTTAACAATTGACCGCAACCTCTGCTTTACATTCTCATGCACAAAGAACGAGACAAAGGACATAAGTAATGTAATGTCAGCTACATCTTATGTTTGCATATAGTTTAACCTCAATTTGACCATGTATTCTAGGATACCTACATTTTTCCTATTCATGTGAATCAAACAACCACTTCTAAACATTCACGTGTTTTCACAATCATCTGTTTTGCACATTTCAACCAGGAAAGAAAGCCAGGAGGATGGACTAATGATTGACCATCTAGAAGTAAGTGCCGTCAGAATTTAGACAGTGAGGTAAATTTATGTTCTGGCCTCTCCTTTCTCTTATGTTTGCTCTAGGGCATGGCCTTTGAGCTATGGCCATACTATGCTCTGCTCCAGCCATCGAGCCAATGATCTAGTGCTTGTGTTTGCTATGGGGCGTATTTGACAATTCTCATGTGGATATCGTAGTTGGTAATTGGTTATTTGATTACTAGTATTCCCTATTGAATGTGTTGAGTTATATTTGATGCTCTTAGTACTCTGTACTAGGTTCTGTTGGTAACTACACATACAAATTTAGTGCTGGGCATTTGTCATTTGCAGATCTTGTAATGGTATGTACTGATTTGGGGATTAATCCAATTTTGATTCTATACTTGATCTTAAGTGCAATCATATTATGCACACACCCAAAAACAAAGACACTTCTCTCTTATTGTCATGTTTGAGTAGGTTGGACTCGATGAATTTTTTTCGTCGAAATTCCCAGCAAGCACACCATAAGTTTTTTTTTTTGATCGAATGGTATGAAGGGAACAATGTTTATAAGAAAATTTCTAAAATTTTCAATTATGTGCAATTCCTTGACCTAAAATCACTCAAAATGTGATGGTTTAATTGTGGAAATGATGACCCATGCTCACACTAGCCATACAGTCTCAAGCCCTCGACCCTCCATGAACGAGGAGGTTCGATCGATCTCTTCCTTAATCTACGTGTAACTCAGCTGCGCACCCAAAACCGAGACTTTCCTTGAACGTTTCGGCACGCTCATGATGGATTCCACACTTCCACCGACCCACTGAGATCATCAGGCTGCCATGTTCACATAGTAAAAAAGCGCAACACGTCACCCCGGCCCGTACCGTCCGACGCGCCACGCGCCGTCTGGATCGGCCGCTAGTGGAGCTCTGTGCCCACGCGCATGTCGGTAGCTAGTGCACCCATGCTTGATGCTTCCGCGTTGTACACTCTGTCGCGCGCCACACCTACTACTACGTGCTGCATGCGGCCTATAAAACGCACCGTCGACCGCGCCCATTCTCCACAACCCATAGGCATCAGCCAGCTCCTCACGAACGCACGGTCGCAGAGACACCGCACGAGAGCAGCTCCACCACTTCCCTCCCACACGAGCCCAAGAAGCAACCATGGCGGCGGCGAAGGCCACCCTCGTCTGCTTCATGGTCATGGCTCTCGCGACGGCGCTGCTGGCAGTGCCGGGCGCGGTGGAGGGGGCAACGTGCAGCCCGACGCAGCTGACCCCGTGCGCGCCGGCCATCATCGGGAACGCGGCGCCGAGCGCGGCGTGCTGCGGGAAGCTCAAGGCGCACCCGGCGAGCTGCCTGTGCAAGTACAAGAAGGACCCCAACCTGCAGCGCTACGTCAACTCCCCCAACGGCAAGAAGGTCTTCGCCGCGTGCAAGCTGCGCCTGCCAAGCTGCTGAACTAGCTATTGGTGCCACGAGCTTCGTCCATGTCCCTCGCGCGTTGCACGTACACTACGTACGCTGGAGTACCGAGAGTGTGTGAGGTATAATAATAAAACGAGGCGAGTGCTATATACTTTATATATTAAACAGAAATAAATTGACAGCGCTGTACTACTTTGGTACGGTGCCCGTTATGTCCATGTGCATGTATACTCATGTCCTGTGTATGCCAGCATATACATGTCAGAGTAATAAACAAAAATTTTTGTTCTGTTCCCTGCTTCGCTCCGAAAAGGAAGAAAATGTTTTTTGTTTGAAATGGAGAAGAAAATACTAGTTAGTAGTTAGAATATATGAGAATAATACCCCTCCACATTCTTATGATATATCAATGGTAGCAACTTGTGGCTACATGTTATAGCGTCTCACCTTCTAGGTTCGATAAAATGATTTGTGGCTAAAAAATTAAAAATAATAATGTGGATGACTTACATGTGCTTGATGATGTGAAGGATTTACATGTGTTGAGAAATGAAATGTGGAGTGCTTGTATCTGCTTAATATTATGGAGGACTTACATGTGCAAGAAAAATATGTAGTGGACTTCTACTTTTTGAAACAGAGAGGATGCATGCTTGCTTCATACATGTACTTTAGCAAAAGGGCGAGCCACAGAAAAACAACAATGAAATGGTCGGAAGGAAATGATGAGTCTATAAAACAGTGATACCAACTGTTAAGAACCTTGTTTAGTTTCTTGATCAAATTGTGAATTTGATCGCGGACACGAATTACATGGGAAATGTATAGCGTCTCGGGGTAGAAGTAGGGGGCAATTGTTGTGGACGAAGCTCTTGTCGATCAGGTCGGCCTGACCTCTTTGGTCGTTCGATCGGTTTGACCTTGGTAGTACATCGTCGGCGTGCACGGACCAGGGATACTGCCAGTTAACCTTTCCTACAAAACATTACCGGGAATATACATAAAGTGATAAAGAGATTACCAAAGTACTAAAAATAACAAAGCATAAACTAAAAAGGGAAAGAAAGGCGATGTGTACACTTTTTTTGAAGCGAAGCAAAGTTTTATTGCTTATGTGTGCGTGGGCATATCACCCATAGCACAGCCAGCCACAATGGGCAGAACATCAGACTCCCAGTACAGAGATTCAGAATTAAAACAACAGTGACCAATCTTAGCTAATTCGTGGGCTACAGTATTGGCCTCACGACGACACCCTCAGACCTTGCTGAATGAGAACCACATCTTCATTTGAAGCTTCAGGTCCTCGATGACTGGAGCGTACACTTGAAGGAGCTTTGTAAGCTCAAGACATGAAAACAATTACCAAAAAGATAACCAGAAGCAGTTCTCTGAGGAGTGGCACTAGCGTCATCAACGTGCCTCACAAATCGAGAACTTGCATAATACAACAACATTACCATTTTTCTTAGCGTTCATCCACTAGAGGTCCATTGGAAGATGATGCAAATTAACGAGTGTTGTCGACATTGCCGAAGGGACTTATTACACCGATATAACAATGCAAACCTGAATCTTGCTAGCTTATCTCATCCCATCACTTCGAGGTGATCTGCAAACACCATTAAAGGACGGTGCAAAACTGACATTCTATCAAACAAAACGAACCTTGAACACTAGCTCGATAGCTCCACCATCGGGACAATACTGTGCTTCATAAAAAAAATTAGGACGCTCACCTACCTTGTTGAAAGGCACATATCATATCAACCGAGACCCCACTAGGAACACGAAGCTCATCACATTAAAACTGACCATCACCATTGGACGAAGTCCAGCATGGGTGGCGGTACATGACCAACCTGAGGGGGACAAATAGTAGCACTTCGACGCAATATGATGTCGTTGTGGAACCCCTCATATCAACACCGTGGCCGATGAACAAAATAAGCCACGGTAATGCCAAATATGCTAAAGAAGCAGTAACAACGATTGTGGGTGCGACTAGTCACCGAGCTTTCTCCTAGCGTCAGGGGCGGTTCAAGGGGTTGCCAATGTTTTTTTTTACTTAATTACTAGCACTAGCTTGGGTCACTTATGCCAAAAGTTCATTGCCACATATATCTTTCCACAATCATAGTGTTGGTGGCATATTTGATCAAGCATTTGTGGTTTACGAACTTATTTTCTCTAGAGTCTAACTGGAAGTTCATTTACATATTTTGTTGGAGAACTCCTCTGCATAACAAAACCATCAATTTTTAGTTTCAATTTGATTATCGAATAAATAAGATTATATGCATCTATGATACTAATTAAACCATCATAGCTTCATATTTCCCTCTGAATTTTGGGGCAGATATATTATTTTTGTGGTTGTGACACATGATTTGGCCTTCTTTCCTTATTTATTCAGGCATTGATTTGATCCTAATTAGTCCCATTGTTCCTAGGCCCTATGTCTCATGCTTCCCCTTTCCCTCATCTTGTACCACAGATCCACCACCTCCTCCCCATGCCCCAGCTCCTCCTCTCCCCATTTACTCACAAATAGGTGCCCTACCAGCTCATCTTGCACCATCACCTCCATAGATTTCTCCCCCATTAGTGTCGCCAGCATGCCCCCCCCCCCCCCCCCCCCCCCTCGCATCACTCCCTCACTACCATCAGCTGACAGAGAAGTGACGTGTTGGCTTTGCTCATGCGACCACCTTAACGCTCAACTGTAGCACTGCCCTCCGTCCTCTAGAAGATTAGTCGACGTGGCTTAAAAGAGAACAGTGATGGTATCCTCCGTCGCCCCACCATTGGTGCCAACGGTCCCTCCTCTACAATATTTATCGGGAAATGATAGTGACAAATTAGAGGTCAAGGAATCAACGCGTGTCGTGTCACTGACAAGTCTGATGACGAGGATGGCATCCTGCAGGATGAGGTTCCATGGCGGGCTTCAATGGTGGTGTCGTTGTGATGGTTTGTTTGTTAATAATATCTGGAGCCGCTAGGAGTAGTGGTTGTAACGGATACGAGGTAGGCACCGGCAGAAAATTCAAACTTTCCCATGTACCTCCCACATATGCTAAGGACTGACACAACGGTGGTAATACTACAAGAGAGATTTCGTTGCGCCGGATTGGAGAGACGAATTGTGAAGAGGAGAAGTACATGCCGAATTTCACTCAGCCAATTACCCTATATATATATATATATATATATATATATATATATATATATATATATATATATGAAACTAGTGTAGACTTTTCGTTACAAGTATGTTTGATAAATGCTTGAGCTCGACTCGACCAAACTAATTAACCAATTCCACTCCAGCCTTATAATTGAACAATATATGAACAATCTCTTTACATTTTTAGGGGTATTTCCAACATTCATATATTGCCCTCAGAACCACAATTCAGATGCTCCTTCCGTCCCCAAATAGATGGCCTATAAACAGAGTAAAAAGCAGTGCTTTTCAAGTTTGGCCAAGCATAAAAACAAAGATATGAAGATAATTAGCAAGACCCAACCAATATCAATATACTCGCCATTAGATATATTTTTGTAATGTATTTATTTAATATTGTAGTAGTTGTTAATAGCTTATTCTATGTATTTGATCAAACATATACATGGCTGACTTTTTAACTGGATTCATATGTCATCTGTTTAGGAACAGAGGGCGTATGTAGTTGCCAAATTGCTCGCAACTACTTACCCACAATTATTTTTGGACGACCCATGGCTAGTCTTGATTTTTTTTATCTACAATTGGTGTTTTTTGGGTATAATGGGTGTTTTTATTTACTTTTTTTTTAGCATCGGGTGTTTTTATTTACTTAAAGTCCCGCTTCGGTACAACCCCCTCCTAAAACGTATATAGGGGCAATGTAGTCTTTTCACACCTTACCTATACATGCGCTCGATGCCCCAGTACGAGGCGCGTTCTGTTTGACTGATGTGCATCCGCAGAGGGAGAGCCTCCCGAGTGGGCCGGCCCATTATTGCGTGAAAACTGTGAAAATAAACAACCACAAGAAAATGACCAGCAAAAGGATTCGAACCAAGCACTATATATATATGAAACGGTGGTAATACTACAAAAGAGATTTCGTTGCGCCGGATTGGAGAGACGAATTGTGAAGAGGAAAAGTACATGCCGAATTTCACTCAGCCAATTACCCTATATATATATATATATATATATATATATATATATATATATATATATATGAAACTAGTGTAGACTTTTCGTTACAAGTATGTTTGATAAATGCTTGAGCTCGACTCGACCAAACTAATTAACCAATTCCACTCCAGCCTTATAATTGAACAATATATGAACAATCTCTTTACATTTTTAGGGGTATTTCCAACATTCATATATTGCCCTCAGAACCACAATTCAGATGCTCCTTCCGTCCCCAAATAGATGGCCTATAAACAGAGTAAAAAGCAGTGCTTTTCAAGTTTGGCCAAGCATAAAAACAAAGATATGAAGATAATTAGCAAGACCCAACCAATATCAATATACTCGCCATTAGATATATTTTTGTAATGTATTTATTTAATATTGTAGTAGTTGTTAATAGCTTATTCTATGTATTTGATCAAACATATACATGGCTGACTTTTTAACTGGATTCATATGTCATCTGTTTAGGAACAGAGGGCGTATGTAGTTGCCAAATTGCTCGCAACTACTTACCCACAATTATTTTTGGACGACCCATGGCTAGTCTTGATTTTTTTTATCTACAATTGGTGTTTTTTGGGTATAATGGGTGTTTTTATTTACTTTTTTTTTAGCATCGGGTGTTTTTATTTACTTAAAGTCCCGCTTCGGTACAACCCCCTCCTAAAACGTATATAGGGGCAATGTAGTCTTTTCACACCTTACCTATACATGCGCTCGATGCCCCAGTACGAGGCGCGTTCTGTTTGACTGATGTGCATCCGCAGAGGGAGAGCCTCCCGAGTGGGCCGGCCCATTATTGCGTGAAAACTGTGAAAATAAACAACCACAAGAAAATGACCAGCAAAAGGATTCGAACCAAGCACTATATATATATGAAACGGTGGTAATACTACAAAAGAGATTTCGTTGCGCCGGATTGGAGAGACGAATTGTGAAGAGGAAAAGTACATGCCGAATTTCACTCAGCCAATTACCCTATATATATATATATATATATATATATATATATATATATATATATATATATGAAACTAGTGTAGACTTTTCGTTACAAGTATGTTTGATAAATGCTTGAGCTCGACTCGACCAAACTAATTAACCAATTCCACTCCAGCCTTATAATTGAACAATATATGAACAATCTCTTTACATTTTTAGGGGTATTTCCAACATTCATATATTGCCCTCAGAACCACAATTCAGATGCTCCTTCCGTCCCCAAATAGATGGCCTATAAACAGAGTAAAAAGCAGTGCTTTTCAAGTTTGGCCAAGCATAAAAACAAAGATATGAAGATAATTAGCAAGACCCAACCAATATCAATATACTCGCCATTAGATATATTTTTGTAATGTATTTATTTAATATTGTAGTAGTTGTTAATAGCTTATTCTATGTATTTGATCAAACATATACATGGCTGACTTTTTAACTGGATTCATATGTCATCTGTTTAGGAACAGAGGGCGTATGTAGTTGCCAAATTGCTCGCAACTACTTACCCACAATTATTTTTGGACGACCCATGGCTAGTCTTGATTTTTTTTATCTACAATTGGTGTTTTTTGGGTATAATGGGTGTTTTTATTTACTTTTTTTTTAGCATCGGGTGTTTTTATTTACTTAAAGTCCCGCTTCGGTACAACCCCCTCCTAAAACGTATATAGGGGCAATGTAGTCTTTTCACACCTTACCTATACATGCGCTCGATGCCCCAGTACGAGGCGCGTTCTGTTTGACTGATGTGCATCCGCAGAGGGAGAGCCTCCCGAGTGGGCCGGCCCATTATTGCGTGAAAACTGTGAAAATAAACAACCACAAGAAAATGACCAGCAAAAGGATTCGAACCAAGCACTATATATATATGAAACGGTGGTAATACTACAAAAGAGATTTCGTTGCGCCGGATTGGAGAGACGAATTGTGAAGAGGAAAAGTACATGCCGAATTTCACTCAGCCAATTACCCTATATATATATATATATATATATATATATATATATATATATATATATATATATATATATATATATATATGAAACTAGTGTAGACTTTTCGTTACAAGTATGTTCGATAAATGCTTGAGCTCGACTCGACCAAACTAATTAACCAATTCCACTCCAGCCTTACAATTGAACAATATATGAACAATCTCTTTACATTTTTAGGGGTATTTCCAACATTCATATATTGCCCTCAGAACCACAATTCAGATGCTCCTTCCGTCCCCAAATAGATGGCCTATAAACAGAGTAAAAAGCAGTGCTTTTCAAGTTTGGCCAAGCATAAAAACAAAGATATGAAGATAATTAGCAAGACCCAACCAATATCAATATACTCGCCATTAGATATATTTTTGTAATGTATTTATTTAATATTGTAGTAGTTGTTAATAGCTTATTCTATGTATTTGATCAAACATATACATGGCTGACTTTTTAACTGGATTCATATGTCATCTGTTTAGGAACAGAGGGCGTATGTAGTTGCCAAATTGCTCGCAACTACTTACCCACAATTATTTTTGGACGACCCATGGCTAGTCTTGATTTTTTTATCTACAATTGGTGTTTTTTGGGTATAATGGGTGTTTTTATTTACTTTTTTTTTAGCATCGGGTGTTTTTATTTACTTAAAGTCCCGCTTCGGTACAACCCCCTCCTAAAACGTATACAGGGGCAATGTAGTCTTTTCACACCTTACCTATACATGCGCTCGATGCCCCAGTACGAGGCGCGTTCTGTTTGACTGATGTGCATCCGCAGAGGGAGAGCCTCCCGAGTGGGCCGGCCCATTATTGCGTGAAAACTGTGAAAATAAACAACCACAAGAAAATGACCAGCAAAAGGATTCGAACCAAGCACTATATATATATGAAACGGTGGTAATACTACAAAAGAGATTTCGTTGCGCCGGATTGGAGAGACGAATTGTGAAGAGGAAAAGTACATGCCGAATTTCACTCAGCCAATTACCCTATATATATATATATATATATATATATATATATATATATATATATATATATGAAACTAGTGTAGACTTTTCGTTACAAGTATGTTCGATAAATGCTTGAGCTCGACTCGACCAAACTAATTAACCAATTCCACTCCAGCCTTACAATTGAACAATATATGAACAATCTCTTTACATTTTTAGGGGTATTTCCAACATTCATATATTGCCCTCAGAACCACAATTCAGATGCTCCTTCCGTCCCCAAATAGATGGCCTATAAACAGAGTAAAAAGCAGTGCTTTTCAAGTTTGGCCAAGCATAAAAACAAAGATATGAAGATAATTAGCAAGACCCAACCAATATCAATATACTCGCCATTAGATATATTTTTGTAATGTATTTATTTAATATTGTAGTAGTTGTTAATAGCTTATTCTATGTATTTGATCAAACATATACATGGCTGACTTTTTAACTGGATTCATATGTCATCTGTTTAGGAACAGAGGGCGTATGTAGTTGCCAAATTGCTCGCAATTACTTACCCACAATTATTTTTGGACGACCCATGGCTAGTCTTGATTTTTTTTTATCTACAATTGGTGTTTTTTGGGTATAATGGGTGTTTTTATTTACTTTTTTTTAGCATCGGGTGTTTTTATTTACTTAAAGTCCCGCTTCGGTACAACCCCCTCCTAAAACGTATACAGGGGCAATGTAGTCTTTTCACACCTTACCTATACATGCGCTCGATGCCCCAGAGCCTCCCGAGTGGGCCGGCCCATTATTGCGTGAAAACTGTGAAAATAAACAACCACAAGAAAATGACCAGCAAAAGGATTCGAACCAAGCACCTCAGTATGATAAGCGCTGATAGCTAGCCAATACACCTGATAGAGTTCGTTGTCCAATAAAGAAACGCTAGCAGAATGATCACAGCAACCCGTTTAGTGTAGCGAACCATTTTTTCCTGCTTCTTTTTCTTTTTTTCTTTGTTTTTTTTCCTATTTGAAGTTTTTTTATTCTCAACAAAATTGAATGCTTTTAGTTTTGTTCAAAATTTCATGAAATTTTCGTTTTTTCCAGTTTAGTTCATATATTGAAAAAATTAAATCACATTTTTAGAAAAAATGAATTTTTGAAAAATGTTCGTGTCCTTAAAACATTGTTCAGAATGATAAGACATGAACAGTTTTTTAAAAGTATGAACAAAATTTTGAAAACCAGCAATTTTTGGAAAACACGAACAACAATTGGTATTTTCAAACAATTTTTTAACAAGTCGAACAAAAAATTGAAACCAAAAAGGTTTATGGAATTTCGTCGAACATTTTTCTGAATTTTTGAAAAAAAAATTGAAAGCAGGAACATTTTTAAAATTCCAAACAAATTTTGAAAGTGCGAACGTTATTTGAAACTCCACGGACATTGTTTGAATATGTGAATAAACTTTGGGAAAGTGTACTTTTTTAAATTTGTGAATTTTTTTGTAAACTAGATTATTTTTGAAATTGCGATTTTTTTTGTAAACAACAACATTTTTTAAGAGTAAAATACACCATAAGTCTCAAAAATATTTGGTGTGTGTCATATTAGTCCGAATACTTTGAAATTTATATATGGATCCTAAAAGTTTGCCAAGTGTGTTGCTCGCAGTCCTATCCACGCTGCATCAGTTTTGACACGGGGTGGGCGGTTGACTACTTCGATGTGACAACATTTTTGCACACCCCCTCCCAAAAGGTCATATGTTCTAATAATTTTGTGGCATTCACACTTGCGCACATCCTATCCCTTGTCCTCCTCTCCATATCCAATGGCCACCATCCACATCGGCACCAGAGCGCGGTAAACATGATGAGCTTCCTGCATCATGCGGTGGAACCACTCTGACATGTCTACCTTTTCTGTCGAGGTAGGATCGTCTATGTTGTGGAGGAAGTAGGGACGGAACCATTAAGACTTCTGCAACGGGGTGGAAGGAGGAGGAAACGGGATGAAGCATGTCGGCTGCTTGTTGCCACCGCCGCCCTCTCGCGTACGAGATGTCACCACAATCTTTGTGGAAGGCAAAAACCACTGCCGTGGGGAGGGGGCCTTGGGTCGTTGTGCGGGAGAGCATGACTGCCGACGACGCAGATGCAGGATGGCGAACTTGCTAGCAAAAGTTGGGGTCCGTCCAGAGATTTCCAATAAAATACCATGGGTCAGCGGAGAGTGTTTGAGTAGGCCAGAAGGGTCCGTTTGGGAGCAGCTCGTCATTCAACATCCCTTAAATGGCCCCAATTTTTTTACTGGCTCTGCATGACCAATTCAAGGCACTATGCCAAGTTTTTTGAGTTTTAGGCAATTCTTTCATTTTCTAGAGTTTGTTTTGTGGAAAATAGCCAATAAATGGTCGGACGTGACGCAACTTGCATATGGTGTCAGAATTCGTTCAAACCTGTCAAGGATGCCTACCATGGGAAATCTCACTTGCTTGCAAAAAATGGGGTCATTTCATGCATGTCAAATATTGACCGTGTTCATGGTAGGCGAGAAGGGTCCATTTGGTAGCACTTTGTTTCTCAACACCTCTACAATGGCTCCAATTTTTTTCTTGGTATTGTATGACCAATTCAAGGCACCATGCCAATTTTTTTCTTAGTTTTCAACAATTCTTGCATTTTTCCAAAGTTTTCGATGATAAATGGCCGGACGTGATGCAACTTGCATACGGTGTCCAAAATCATTCAAACTTGGCATAGATGACTACCATGTGTTGGGGAACGTAGTAATTTCAAAAAAATTCCTACGCACACGCAAGATCATGGTGATGCATAGCAGAGAGGGGAGAGTGTTGTCTACGTACCCTCGTAGACCGGAAGCGGAAGCGTTAGCACAACGCGGTTGATGTAGTCGTACGTCTTCACGGCCCAACCGATCAAGCACTGAAACTACGGCACCTCCGAGTTATAGCACACGTTCAGCTCGTTGACGATCCCCGGACTCCGATCCAGCAAAGTGTCGGGGATGAGTTCCGTCAGCACGACGGCGTGGTGACGATCTTGATGTTTTACCGTCGCAGGGCTTCGCCTAAGCACCGCTACAATATTATCGAGGACTATGGTGGAGGGGGGCACCACACACGGCTAAGAGATCAATGATCAACTGTTGTGTCTATGGGGTGCCCCCCTGCCCCCGTATATAAAGGAGTGGAGGAGGGGGGCGGCCAAGGAGGGTGGCGCGCCCTAGGGGGGAGTCCAACTCCCACAGGGAGTAGGACTCCCCTTTTTCCTATTAGGAGTAGGAGAGGGAAGGAAGAGGAAGGAAAGGGGGGGCCGGCCCCCTTCCCAATTCGGATTGGGCTTGGGGGGGCGCCCTCTCCCTTGCTCCTTTCCCCTCCTTTCCACTAAGGCCCAATAAGGCCCATATAGCTCCCGAGGGTTCCGATAACATCCCGGTGATCCGGTAGTGTTCCAATCTCACCCGGAACCTTTCCGGTGTCCAAATATAATCGTCCAATATATCAATCTTTATGTGTCGACCATTTCGAGCCTCCTCGTCAAGTCCATGATCACATCCAGGACTCCGAACAACCTTCGGTACATCAAAATATATAAACTCATAATGAAACTGTCATCGTAACGTTAAGCGTGCGGACCCTACGGGTTCGAGAACAATGTAGACATGACCGAGACATGTCTCCGGTCAATAACCAATAGCGGAACCTGGATGCTCATATTGGCTCCTACATATTCTACGAAGATCTTTATCGGTCAGACCGCATAACAACATACGTTTGTTCCCTTCGTCATCGGTATGTTACTTGCCCGAGATTCGATCGTCGGGATCTGAATACCTAGTTCAATCTCGTTACTGGCAAGTCTCTTTATCGTTCTGTAATACATCATCTTGCAACTAACTTATTAGTTGCATTGCTTGCAAGGCTTAAGTGATGTGCATTACCGAGAGGGCCCAGAGATACCTCTCCGACAATCGGAGTGACAAATCCTAATCTCGAAATACGCCAACCCAGCATGTACCTTTGGAGACACCTGTAGAGCACCTTTATAATCACCCAGTTACGTTGTGACGTTTGCTAGCACACAAAGTGTTCCTCCGGTAAACGGGAGTTGCATAATCTCATAGTCATAGGAACATGTATAAGTCATGAAGAAAGCAATAGCAACATACTAAACGATCGGGTGCTAAGCTAATGGAATGGGTCATGTCAATCACATCATTCTTCTAATGATGTGATCCTGTTAATCAAATGACAACTCATGTCTATGGCTAGGAAACATAACCATCTTTGATCAACGAGCTAGTCAAGTAGAGGCATACTAGTGACACTCTGTTTGTCCATGTATTCACACATGTATTATGTTTCCGGTTAATACAATTCTAGCATGAATAATAAACATTTATCATGATATAAGGAAATAAATAATAACTTTATTATTGCCTCTAGGGCATATTTCCTTCAGTCTCCCACTTGCACTAGAGTCAATAATCTAGTTCACATCGCCATGTGATTTAACACCAATAGTTCACATCACCATGTGATTAACACCCATAGTTCACATCAACATGTGACCAACACCCAAAGGGTTTACTAGAGTCAATAATCTAGTTCACATCGCTATGTGATTAACTCCCAAAGAGTACTGAGGTGTGATCATGTTTTGCTTGTGAGAGAAGTTTAGTCAACGGGTCTGCCACATTCAGATCCGTAAGTATTTTGCAAATTTCTATGTCAACAATGCTCTGCATGGAGCTACTCTAGCTAATTGCTCCCACTTTCAATATGTATCCAGATTGAGACTTAGAGTCATCTGGATCAGTGTCAAAACTTGCATCAACGTAACCCTTTACGACGAACCTTTTGTCACCTCCATAATCGAGAAACATATCCTTATTCCACTAAGGATAATTTTGACCAATGTCCAGTGATCTACTCCTAGATCACTATTGTACTCCTTTGCCAAACTGAGGGCAGGGTATACAATAGGTCTGGTACACAATATGGCATACTTTATAGAACCTATGGCTAAGGCATAGGGAATGACTTTCATTCTCTCTCTATCTTCTGCCATGGTCGGGTTTTGAGTCTTACTCAACTTCACACCTTGTAACACAGGCAAGAACTACTTTTTGACTGTTCTATTTTGAACTACTTCAAAATCTTGTCAAGGTATGTACTCATTGAAAAACTTATCAAGCATCTTGATCTATCTCTATAGATCTTGATGCTCAATATGTAAGCAGCTTCACCGAGGTCTTTCTTTGAAAAACTTCTTTCAAACATTCCTTTATGCTTTGCAGAATAATTCTACATTATCTCCGATCAACAATATGTCATTCACATATACTTATCAGAAATGTTGTAATGCTCCCACTCACTTTCTTGTAAATACAGGCTTCACCGCAAGTCTGTATAAAAGTATATGCTTTGATCAACTTATCAAAGTGTATATTCCAACTCCGAGATGCTTGCACCAGTCCATAGATGGATCCCTGGAGCTTGCATATTTTGTTAGTACCTTTAGGATTGACAAAACCTTCTGGTTGCATCATATACAACTCTTCTTTAATAAATTCATTAAGGAATGCAATTTTGTTTATCCATTTGCCATATTTCATAAAATGCGGCAATTGCTAACATGATTCGGGCAGACTTAAGCATAGATACGAGTGAGAAACTCTCATCGTAGTCAACACCTTGAACTTGTCGAAAACCTTTTTGCGACAATTCTAGCTTTGTAGATAGTAACACTACTATCAGCGTCTGTCTTCCTCTTGAAGATCCATTTAATCTCAATGGCTCGCCGATCAATGGGCAAGTCAATCAAAGTCCATACTTTGTTCTCATACATGGATCTCATCTATGGCCTCAAGCCATTTCGCGGAATCTGGGCTCATCATCGCTTCCTCATAGTTCGTAAGCTAGTAATGGTCAAGTAACATGACCTCCAGAATAGGATTACCGTACCACTCTGATGCGGATCTCACTCTGGTTTACCTACGAGGTTCGGTAGTAACTTGATCTGAAGTTACATGATCATCATCATTAGCTTCCTCAGTAATTGGTGTAGTAGTCACAGGAACAGATTTCTGTGATGAACTACTTTCCAATAAGGGAGCAGGTACAGTTACCTCATCAAGTTCTACTTTCCTCCCACTCACTTCTTTCGAGAGAAACTCCTTCTCTAGAAAGGATCCATTCTCAGCAATGAATATCTTGCCTTCGGATCTGTGATAGAAGGTGTACCCAACATTTTCTTTTGGGTATCCTATGAAGATTTACTTCTCCGATTTGGGTTCGAGCTTATCATGTTGAAACTTTTTCACATAAGCATCGCAGTCCCAAACTTTAAGAAACGACAGCTTAGGTTTCTCACCAAACCACAGTTCATACGGTGTCATGTCAACGGATTTAGATGGTGCCCTATTTAATGTGAATGTAGCTGTCTCTAATGCATAACCCCAAAACGATAGTGGTAATCGGTAAGAGACATCATAGATCGCACCATATCTAATAAAGCACGGTTACGACGTTCGGACACACCATTACACTGTGGTGTTCCAGGTGGCATGAGTAGTGAAACTATTTCACATTGTTTTAACTGAAGGCCAAACTCGTAACTCAAATATTTTACTTCTGCGATCATATCGTAGAAACTTTTATTTTTGTTACGATGATTCTCCACTTCACTCTGAAATTCTTTGAACTTTTCAAATATTTCAGACTTGTGTTTCATCAAGTAGATATACTCATATCTGCTCAAATCATCTGTGAAGATCAGAAAATAATGATACCTGCCGTGAGCCTCAATATTCATCGGACCACATACATCAGTATGTATGATTTCCAACAAATCTGTTGCTCGCTCCATTATTCCGGAGAACGGAGTCTTAGTCATCTTGCCCATGAGGCATGGTTCGCAAGCATCAACTGATTCATAATCAAGTGATTCCAAAAGCCCATCAACATGGATTTTCTTCATGCGCTATACACCAATATGACCTAAACGGCAGTGCCACAAATAAGTTGCACTATCATTATTAACTTTGCATCTTTTGGTTTCAATATTATGAAAATGTGTATCACCACGATCGAGATCCAACAAACCATTTTCATTGGGTGTATGACCATAGAAGGTTTTATTCATGTAAACAGAACAACAATTATTCTGTAACTTACATGAATAACCGTATTGCAATAAACATGATCCAATCATATTTATGCTCAACGCAAACACCAAATAACATTTATTTAGGTTCAACACTAATCCCGAAAGTATAGGGAGTGTGCGATGATGATCATATCAATCTTGGAACCACTTCCAACACACATCGTCACTTCACCCTTAACTAGTCTATGTTTATTTTGCAACTCCCATTTCGAGTTACTACTCTTAGCAACTGAACCAGTATAAAAAACCGAGGGGTTGCTATAAACACTAGTAAAGTACACATCAATAACATGTATATCAAATATAGCTTTGTTCACTTTGCCATCCTTCTTATCCACCAAACACTTGGGATAGTTCCGCTTCTAGTGACCAGTCCCTTTACAGTAGAAGCACTTAGTCTCAGGCTTAGGTCCAGACTTGGATTTCTTCATTAGAGCAGCAACTTGTTTGCCGTTCTTCTTGAAGTTCCCCTTCTTCCCTTTGCCCTTTCTCTTGAAACTAGTGGTCTTGTCAACCATCAACACTTGATGTTTTTCTTGATTTCTACCTTCGCCGATTTTTTCATCACGAAGAGCTTGGGAATCGTTTCCGTTATCCCTTGCATATTATAGTTCATCACGAAGTTCTACTAACTTGGTGATGGTGACTAGAGAATTCTGTCAATCACTATTTTATCTGGAAGATTAACTCCCACTTGATTCAAGCGATTGTAGTACCCAGACAATCTGAGCACATGCTCACTGCTTGAGCTATTCTCCTCCATCTTTTAGCTATAGAACTTGTTGGAGACTTCATATCTCTCAACTCGGGTATTTACTTGAAATATTAACTTCAACTCCTGGAACATCTCATATGGTCCATGACGTTCAAAACGTCTTTGAAGTCCCGATTCTAAGCTGTTAAGCATGGTGCACTAAACTATCAAGTAGTCATCATATTGAGCTAGCCAAACGTTCATAACGTCTGCATCTTCTCCTGCAATAGGTCAGTCACCTAGCGGTGCATCAAGGACATAATTCTTCTGTGTAGCAATGAGGATAAACCTCAGATCTCGGACCCAGTCCGCATCATTGCTACTATCATCTTTCAACTTAGTTTTCTCTAGGAATACATATAAAACATAGGGAAGCAATAACGCGAGCTATTGATCTACAACATAGATATGCAAATACTATCAGGACTAAGTTCATGATAAGTTAAAGTTCAATTAATCATATTACTTAAGAACTCCCACTTAGAAAGACATCCCTCTAATCTTGTAAGTGATCATGTGATCCAAATCAACTAAACCATAACCGATCATCACGTGAAATGGAGTAGTTTTCAATGGTGAACATCACTATGTTGATCATATCTACTATATGATTCACGTTCGACCTTTCGGTCTCAGTGTTCCGAGGCCATATCTGCATATGTTAGGCTCGTCAAGTTTAACCTGAGTATTCTGCGTGTGCAAAACTGGCTTGCACCCGTTGTAGATGGACGTAGAGCTTATCACACCCGATCATCATGTGGTGTCTGGGCACGACGAACTTTGGCAACGGTGCATGCTCAGGGAGAACACTTTTATCTTGAAATTTAGTGAGAGATCATCTTATAATGCTACCGTCATAACTAAGCAAAGTAAGATGTATAAAAGATAAGCATCTCATGCAATCAAAATATGTGATATGATATGGCCATCATCATCTTGTGCCTTTGATCTCTATGTCCAAAGCATCTTCATGATCTCCATCGTCACCGGCATGACACCATGATCTCCATCATCTTGATCTATATCAATGTGTCGTCACATGGTCGTCTCGCCAACTATTGCTATCGCATAGCGATAAAGTAAAGCAATTATTTGGCGCTTGCATCTTATGCAATAGAGAGACAGCGATAAGGCTTTTGCCAGTTGCCGATAACTTCAACAAAACATGATCATCTCATACAACAACTTATATCTCATCACGTCTTGACCATATCACATCACAACATGCCCTGCAAAAACAAGTTAGACGTCCTCTACTTTGTTGTTACAAGTTTTACGTGGCTGCTACGGGCTTAGCAAGAACCGTTCTTACCTACGCATCAAAACCACAACGATAGTTTTTCAAGTTGGTGTTGTTTTAACCTTCGCAAGGACCGGGCGTAGCCACACTCGGTTCAACTAAAGTTGGAGAAACTAACACCCTGAAAGATCGTGGATGTCGCCTAGAGAGGGGGGGTGAATAGGCGCTTTTAAAATAATTACGGTTTAGGCTTGAGCAAATGCGGAATAAACCTAGCGGTTAATTTGTCAAGCACAAAACCTACAACAACTAGGCTCACCTATGTGCACCAACAACTTATGCTAAGCAAGATAAACTACTAGGTGATAGCAATATATATGATAAGAAACAATATGGCTATCACAAAGTAAAGTGCATAAGTAAAGAGCTCGGATAAGAGATAACCGAGGCACGCGGAGACGACGATGTATCCCGAAGTTCACACCCTTGCGGATGCTAATCTCCGTTTGGAGCGGTGTGGAGGCACAATGCTCCCCAAGAAGCCACTGGGGCCACCGTAATCTCCTCACGCCCTTGCACAATGCAAGATGCCGTGATTCCACTAAGGGACCCTTGAGGGCGGTCACCGAACCCGTACAAATGGCAACCCTTGGGGGCGGCACCGAACCCGTACACTTTGGCAACCCTTGGGGGCGGTCACCGGTACCCGTCAAATTGCTCGGGGCGATCTCCACAACCTAATTGGAGACCCCGACGCTTGCCCGGAGCTTTACACCACAATGATTGAGCTCCGAACAACACCAACCGTCTAGGGCGCCAAGGCACCCAAGAGGAACAAGCTCTAGGGTGCCCAAACACCCAAGAGTAAATAAGCTTCTCAAACTTCACTTCCACGTATCACCATGGAGAACTCAAACCGATGCACCAAATGCAATGGCAAGGGCACACAGAGTGCCCAAGTCCTTCTCTCTCAAATCCCACCGAAGCAACTAATGCTAGGGAGGAAAATGAGAGGAAGAACAAGAAGGAGAACACCAAGAACTCCAAGATCTAGATCCAAGGGGTTCCCCTCACCTAGAGGAGAAAGTGATTGGTGGAAACGTGGATCTAGATCTCTTCTCTCTTTTCCCTCAAAAACTAGCAAGAATCCATGGAGGGATTGAGAGTTAGCAAGCTCGAAGAAGGTCAACAATGGGGGAAGAACGCGAGCTCAAAGGATAAGGTTCATTGGGGAAGAAGACCCCCTTTTATAGGTGGGGAAAAATCCAACCGTTATGCTCACAGCCCGCACAAAGCGGTACTACCGCTAGGGCGGAAGTACCCCTTTGAAAAACAACAGCGAGGAGGCAAAAGGCCAATAGAACCGCCGGAGCGGTACTACCGCTCATCCTCACGGTACTACCGCTCGACCTCACGGTACTACCGCAAATGGTAGCGGTACTACTGCTTGCGAGCGGTACAAAAAAAATACTTCCGTGCCTACTTTCGCTGAGCAAAACACGAGATTTTGGTCCGGAGCGGTACTACCGCTTAGGAGCCGCGGTAGTACTGCTCTGGAGCGGTACTACCGCTCAGGAGCCGCGGTAGTACTGCTCTGGAGCGGTAGCAAAAAATTACATCCGCTCTAGCCACGGTAGTACCGCTGCAGCCTTTACAAAAAACAGCCATAACTTCTGCAAACGGACTCCGAATTCGACGAAACCAAGTTTGTTGGAAAGCTAGCGACAAGGGCTAACACAATCTTGATATAAATACCAGTAAGAAGCAAATGAGAAAAGGCCCAAAAGAAAATGGTGAGAACCCTTCCTCGGAAAAGATCGGAAAAACCTCCAACACCGAAAACATCATAGAAGACGCATGCAAACTCCGTTTTCGATGAACTCAAGCTTGTAATTAAGATGACCATAAGCTCTAAGACTCACAAAGAGAACCAAACAAGAACCAAGAAACATGATGCAAGGATGCAATGGTTTGAGCTCTCGACGAACGATATGATCAAGCTACTCACTTGAGAGCCCCCCTTGATAGTACGGCTATCGATCCTATAACCCGGTCTCCCAACTACCACCATGAGACCGGTAAAATAGAAAACCTATCAAGGGCAAACCTTTGCCTTGCACATGATCCACTTGAGCTAGATGATGACGATCTTGTCCTCCTCAAGATGGACCACCTTTCTTGATTGCGTTGGGTCGATGGAGACTAGATGATTGCTCCCCCATACTCCACTATGGGTGAGCCACTCTTCGGCACATCTTCACAAGTCCATTGACACCACAATGGATGGCAAGAGTCAAGCACTTGATCTCTTCGTGATTCTCCACTTGAACTTGCACACGACAATCTTGATGACGATCACCACTTGATGTCATCCTTCCCATGGGTTGTATGATATCATCCTCTTGACGCAAGCCCATGGACATGTACCTAACCCCACATAGACTCTCACATAGACCATGGGTTAGTACACAAAGTGCAACGGACAATGCTTACCATACCATGGGATCACTTGATCCCTCTCGGTACATCTTCTACTCTTTGTGAGTTGATCAACTTGATTCACTCTTGGCTTAGTCTTGATCAACCTTGAATCTTTCCAACTCTCTTCGTCTGGATGATGTCTTGAAGGTAAACATGAATGATCACACAATCTTCTTCTTCAAGACATGCTTGCAATAAGCTCAACACTCACATGACCAATCTTTGGATAATTCCTTAATAGCACCTTGGTCAACCCATAAACTCCTTGAAACCAACACATGGACTTCAAGAAATGCCTATGGAAAAATCCTTCAAATATAACTCAATGCAACCATTAGTCCATAGAGAATGTCATCAATTACCAAAACCACACATGGGGGCACCGTATGTCCTTTCACACCCGCTAGTCACCTGTGTGCATAGCACGGCGGTAAAACCAGTCTCGCGTAAGCGTACGCGTAATGTCGGTCCGTGCCGCTTCATCCAACAATACCGCCGAACCAAAGTATGACATGCTGGTAAGCAATATGACTTATATCGCCCACAACTCACTTGTGTTCTACTCGTGCATATGACATCTACGCATAAAACCTAGGCTCGGATGCCACTGTTGGGGAACGTAGTAATTTCAAAAAAATTCCTACGCACACGCAAGATCATGGTGATGCATAGCAACGAGAGGGGAGAGTGTTGTCTACGTACCCTCGTAGACCAGAAGCGGAAGCGTTAGCACAACGCGGTTGATGTAGTCGTACGTCTTCAGGGCCCGACCGATCAAGCACCGAAACTACGGCACCTCCGAGTTCTAGCACACGTTCAGCTCGATGACGATCCCCGGACTCCGATCCAGCAAAGTGTCGGGGATGAGTTCCGTCAGCACGACAGCGTGGTGACGATCTTGATGTTTTACCGTCGCAGGGCTTCGCCTAAGCACCGCTACAATATTATCGAGGACTATGGTGGAGGGGGGCACCGCACGCGGCTAAGAGATCAATGATCAACTGTTGTGTCTATGGGGTGCCCCAGGAGGGGCCGGCCAAGGAGGGTGGCGCGCCCTAGGGGGGAGTCCAACTCCCACAGGGAGTAGGACTCCCCTTTTTCCTATTAGGAATAGGAGAGGGAAGGAAGAGGAAGGAGGGAGGAAGGAAAGGGGGGTCGGCCCCCTTCCCAATTTGGATTGGGCTTGGAGGGCCCCTCCCTTGATCCTTTCCCCTCCTTTCCACTAAGGCCTAATAAGGCCCATATACCTCCCGGGGGGTTCCGATAACATCCCGGTGATCCGGTATTGTCCCAATCTCACCCGGAACCTTTCCGGTGTCCAAATATAATCGTCCAATATATCGATCTTTATGTCTCGACCATTTCGAGACTCCTCATCAAGTCCATGATCACATCCAGGACTCCGAACAACCTTCGGTACATCAAAATATATAAACTCATAATGAAACTGTCATCATAACGTTAAGCGTGCGGACCCTACGGGTTCGAGAACAATGTAGACATGACCGAGACACGTCTCTGGTCAATAACCAATAGCGGAACCTGGATGCTCATATTGGCTCCTACATATTCTACGAAGATCTTTATCGGTCAGACCGCATAACAACATACGTTTGTTCCCTTTGTCATCGTTATGTTATTTGCCCGAGATTCGATCGTCGATATCTCAATACCTAGTTCAATCTCGTTACCGGCAAGTCTCTTTACTCGTTCTGTAATACATCATCTTGCAACTAACTTATTAGTTGCATTGCTTGCAAGGCTTAAGTGATGTGCATTACCGAGAGGGCCCAGAGATACCTCTCCGACAATCGGAGTGACAAATCCTAATCTCAAAATACGCCAACCCAACATGTACCTTTGGAGACACCTGTAGAGCACATTTATAATCACCCAGTTACGTTGTGACGTTTGGTAGCACACAAAGTGTTCCTCCGGTAAATGGGAGTTGCATAATCTCATAGTCATAGGAACATGTATAAGTCATGAAGAAAGCAATAGCAACATACTAAACGATTGGGTGCTAAGCTAATGGAATGGGTCATGTCAATCACATCATTATACTAATGATGTGATCCCGTTAATCAAATGACAACTCATGTCTATGGCTAGGAAACATAACCATCTTTGATCAACGAGCTAGTCAAGTAGAGGCATACTAGTGACACTCTGTTTGTCCATGTATTCACACATGTATTATGTTTCCGGTTAATACAATTCTAGCATGAATAATAAACATTTATCATGATATAAGGAAATAAATAATAACTTTATTATTGCCTCTAGGGCATATTTCCTTCACCATGGGCATGCCCACCTGCTTGCAAAAGTTAGGGTCAGTTCAAGCATGTAGAAAATAGACCATGTTCAATGGAGGAAGTTCGAGTAGGCCAAAATGGTCTATTTGAGAGTCTGCTTTGTTCATGGCCTTGTATGACCAATTCAAAGTACCATGCCAAGTTGTTTGAGTTTCCGGCAATTCTTGCATTTTCTAGAGTTTTCTCTGTGAAAAAATGGTCGGACGTGACACAAACTTGCATACGGTGTCGGAATTCATTCAAACTTGGCATGGGTGCCTACCATGGGTATGCTCGCCTACTGGCAAAAGTTAGGTCATTTTATGCCTGTCCAAAAATAGACCATATTCAACGGAGAGTGTTTGGGTAGGCGAGAAGGGTCTGTTTGAGACCACATTGTTTTCGGCATCTGTCACATGACCCAAAATTATTCCGTGAGCTTATATGGTCAATTCAAGGCACCATGCCAAGTTGTTTGAGCTTCCGACAGATTTTGCATTTTCTGTTGTTTTCTTAGTGAAAAAGGCCGATAAATTGCGCATGAAATTTTGACAAGTTTGAACACCTTTTCCAAAATTGGTAACAAATTTCCAACAATTGATGAAAATTTTGAACAAAAATTGGAAACAATGTACTATTTTAAGAAATTATCAACTTTTCGCACAAATATTTCTTAAATCCATGAACAATATATTCGAAAACGTGATTTCTTTTGAAATTCCAGAATATCTTTAAAATTCTAAAAATATTTGAAAACAATAACATTTAGGGTATTCCAAAAAATCAGTTTTTAGAACAAGTTTAAAAAATAACAATAAAGTTTGAAAAGTAAAAATGAATTATCAAGAAAAGAGAATAAAAATAAAAATAGAGAAAAACTATTTAGGCGTTGGCCTAACTAGGTGACGGTGTCAATCGGGGGAAAACCCTATGACGCTTATTATTTCCCACATATGCAATCGTTACGAGTGAACATGGGTCAGCCCATTTTAATCTGTTTGTTGCCTCTGCAGATGCCGGTTTTGGGAACCTCTAGATAGTTCCAGGCCGGTTTTTACCAGTTTGGGAGCGTTTAAGAAGGTCCATGAATTGTTCTTTTTTCATTTTCAAAATCGCAAAGCTCAAAAAAGTTCAACATATTTATTTTTTTATTCGTATTTTTGAAGAAAGTTCAAAAATATCAAAAAATGGTGGCGTTTCAAAAACCTTCAGAGTGTCAAAATTGTTTGTGTTTTCAAAAGAAATTTGGAATTATAAAATCACATAGTTCTTAAAACACCGCGCAGTTAGTTAGCCAAGAAAGTTAGCTCATCATAGTGGTTCGGCTCGTTTGTCTGTTTGCTGGAGGTCCATGGTCAAATCCTGCCGTAGGCAAATTTTTTGTAGTAGTATTTTTCACTCTTTCACTACAAAACCACTTTAGAGATAGATCGTTGATGGGCCGGCCCAATTTACTGCGTTGTGTACGGTCGGGGTGATGTATTTTATAAAAGGGCTATTCTATCTTTTTTATAAAGGGATATCGGCAGATTTGGTCCGTCACTGTGTTTAGGGGGTTGTACCGAAGAGACTTAAAATATCGCGTAAAAAAGCTACAAATACAACGAACCGGCCGCAATATGTCTCGAAGCTATTCTTTTTTGGAAATCTCTTTTCAGTGGGCATGTGCATGGTTTATACGACTTGTTATTTTGATTTTTTGAGCGAGTGCGGCTTGTTATTATGAACGACCGATCCATGGACAATGCCGAGAAATTGAAAAACTAGTAGAATGCCCGTACGTTGCTACGGACTATAATACATATAAATAAATAAAACAAATTAAGGTCGTCTCCAAGGTCGAAGCTCATTTCTCTCTCAAATGTCCGGGCGTGTTCGGGCATTAAACGGGCGCCATGCAGGCTCTCAATAACCAACTGGATAGTCCGGGTTCCCCCAAATCCAGCCCATATGGGGATAAATGTGATTGCGCGGACTATATGTCATGTTATCTTGAACACGTAGTCCCAACACAAAAACCCCATCCCATGACGCACTTTTCCTTTTTCCTGCCGGACCCTCCCCTTCTCACTCATTTCCTGATGCAGTGGGGCATTTCTCGTTGGAGCCCTCTCCTCTAAAACCTGATGTGACCCAGCTCATCTTCACCATGGCGCCTTCTCTCCTTCAAACCGTACTTACCCGCGGAACGCCAATGATGAGTCCCCCGCCAACCGCCTTGCTTTCCACCATGATCACCTCTCCATGTGTTTGTGTCTATTCACCACCGCCATCAAGGGGGGGGGGTGCTGCTCATGACGCCCCCAAGCTAAGAAGAAGGATCTGATATCTCTTGAATCATTGTCACATTGTACCATAACGTACAATGTCATGCATTGCGACGAAAAAAAATGGTGTCTGTTGTTGGGCATGCAATTGATACATACCCTGCCCGTTATTAACTCTTGAAGCAACCAAACCAATGCATTTACCCTTCTATCCTAACCAATCAATTGTACGTGTTGATGAAAAAATATGAACCGCCCGCTCATGCAGTTTGCTACATATGGCATCTCTAATGAAATGCAATTTGCCACATTTTCTAAAGTAGGGATATTATTCCACTTAGACAGTCGTAATTGATTCGACCAATCCCAATCCACATTCGGCTCACTCTCAACCCTCACTCTTATCACAAAGTACATTAACTCATGTTCTAAGTGAGCCAATGACCGACAACATTGTGGCATGCTTGCAACATGGGACAAGGGCGGCAATCATCCTCTTGTCTTAGTGCTACTACCTCCTGGTTCTATATTGAACTTACCCTTCATCCGGGCTCTACCATGATGGCACGACACTCATGTGTGGCCAGGGAAAAAGAAAACTATGAATAGAAATGTTCTTCCAAAGCATGAAAAATGTCAATGTTTCTCTCCTCTTCCCTCCCTCGCGCGCACATGCCTGATTTGTGATACAAATTTATGTACCCGTGAGAAGAGCAAGAAAAAATCCCCTCACTTTCTATCTCCTACACCAAAAACTGCCTTGATGTCACAAAATTTACCAATTCTACGCTCCAATAAATCCAATGAAAGAGAGGGCATATTATGTTGGAACCTTGAGTTTCCCTTCAACACAAGTTGGACCCGTCAGCTAAATACAACATTCAAAATGTTCGGAGTTATCAGGGAAAACCAGCTAAAACGTAATAAACAAAAATCTATACAAAGAGAAAATCTAAAGCGCACACCCAATGAACGAATCAAGCTCACATGACAACTTAATATAAGCTTATTGTAGCTATTCTAATATCTGAGAAGTGCAAACTGTAAACGCCATTGTCTACTGTACGAATTCTTAAGAATAAGAGTGATGTTACTATGCAAGATACAAACTTGACAGCGACAATGTACTATGGATGCAGGATGTTGTTTATGATTGATTGGTTAGGCTAACTTGTTAGAGGCCAAAAACAAAATAAAAAACTTGTTGGCTGGTTGTGATCCTCTATCGAACGGAACTATAAATGAAGCCGCCAACGCATCATCAAGAATTAAAGCCATGGCTCTTCTAGAAAAAAAATAGTGATGTATTGAAATATGTATTTGACGGATTGAAGGGAATCATAACTGGTCAACTCATTGTATCCTTCAATACCTAAGATGAAAAAGAAACACCCCAATATAATTACATATTCTCTGACCACCCTCTATACAAGTTCACAATGAGGAAAAATGATACATTCAATTCTGGACAATAGATTAAAAACTTGTTTGCTCTATGTATCAAGAAAAACCGCGGCTAGAGTTCAACAAGTAAAACATTGCTCAAGAACGGATGTGTGATTTATAATATTCTGAAGACTACGTGAAACAGAACCTTGCTGGAGCGACACTGTTCCACATACAAATGGAAATACCCACCTTGGATAATCTTTCTGTGAAACCATCCCATATCTTCTTATTAAATTCATATGTGCTGTCACCGAATTGGAATCCATGAACTCTCTCTAGTGTTGTAAGCCCACAAAAGAAGCATATATTTGAGTTTCAGAGAAAAAAAATAATTTTGTACCCATAACGACATAAGTTGCAAGGACTATATTGAGCATAGAAGCTTCCAAAAAAATTAATTAAAAAAGGGTATCCTCTAAATCTAGCGTAGATGCATAACAACTGAAAGTAACAAACATACATGCGCCATAATTTTACTAATAACTACTTGCCTAGACATAATGGGAGTCGTTGACAAAGGAGGTGGATCCACATCCTGCTATGTATGAGAGGAACATCAGCTATGAAATTTATCTTCGAGATACTTCCATCTTATACAAGCTAAAATTAACTTGTCAACACATCTTTGACTTGAATTAGCATGGCTCTTACAATACAGAGTGTTCACTATTTTTCTGAAACCTACCTTTCTGAATCAGAATCAACAATACAGAGTGATCACTATTGAGTACTGAACTACACATAGTTTGCAATTGACGAAAAGCTTCATCAAGTATATCTGTGTATGTAGAAGAGGCCAAGGAGAGTACTCTGGCGAGAGCGTACGTCATGGAGCGAGGCTCCAGTCCAACACTCCCAGCCCTCCCATGAGGATGCCCACCATACGTTGCAGTCCTGTAGCTTGTTAATTAAGTACAAAAACGAGAATCAATACCTAAGAGAAAAGTTGTTTTAGAGCTCGCATGCTCCTCAACTAAGTAGATGACTGGAATAATACCAATGGCACACAATCTGGGTGAAGCACAAGCCTTGCGCGTCCTCCACCATGCTCCTCCTCCTCCTCTAAGTCCAGAGCACCGGCCGGCCCCGTTTTCGTTCTGCCTAGGTATAGTCTGCCGAGGTGGCAGGCTGGCAGCAGCTTCGCGACAGCCTCCTCCGAGCTCCAGTGAACTGGCAACGTTGGTGCCAGCGCGCGGCGCAGTGGAGCTTGCCCCCGGCAGAGCTGATCTCCGAGTCCCACATGGCACCTTGGCAAATTACGATCTCGTGTCGCGTCGAAGAGGACGACCATGGTAGTGCGCGGCCGGGTAGGGCATGGCGGGGACGAGACGTCCGCCCAGGATGCGGTTTTGTCGGCTGGCGAGTAGCTGGTCGGAGGTGGCCGGCATCGACGAGAATGGCACGGTGTCGTCACGATCGGACCCGGCCGTCGAATGGAAGGAACGCGCTGGCAAGGCGATCCGGCGCGTCCACGATGGCTGCACGAGGCAGCGCTACGCGCCCGTGGCCGGCAGTAGGTGCACCAACAAGTTCTGCTCTGCTCGCCCTACCATGTGCACGTTCAAAACTCACCCGACCATGCGCACATTCTCCGCCGCCGCCGCGTCTGCCTCGTCCAAAACAGCTTGGGGGAGAGACGAGGAGGATTTGAGGAGGCTGCGGAGGAAGGAAGCAAGATTTACGGGATAGGCGGACGAAGGGGTGGGGTTTCATTCGATCGATGGGAGGCGGGGATCCAAAGCGTGGGGTTTTTAGGAAGGTGATTCCATATGAAACTTGTGATTGTCAAGCATGGCACGCGTGATTAGTGATTTGTTATGAAGAAATATATATTATTTTATTATGGAAGATTATCGAGAAAATGTCGTGTCTGTATTTTAGGAAGGTGATCCCACATATATGGTGTAATTTCTGAATTCTGAATTACTTATTGTTTACATAATTGAATTGAATCAACACCTACCAAAGGAACCATGAAACAAGATCTCTCCTTAATGGGGTTTGGTTTTTTAATGGGAAGAAGAAAAACCAATGAGAGAAGGTGGGACGAAGTAAAACTGGACGAAAAAAAGCCAGACGAAAAAAAACCAGACGAAAATGATGGGACTATTCAACCAACTCATCCATTAGAAATAGAGATAATGACCCATATCACGCCAGCCATGCTGCCTCTATGACCCTCCATGACTCACCAAAGTTTTCCTGGTTAATCGCCGCCCCAAATGATCACCGGGAGCACCGACGCGCATGCGCCGACTACGTGTAACTCATCCCTGCACATAGCCGAGACTTTCTCTTACTATCACCCACTGAGATCTTGAAAAAAGAAAAGGCTTGTCCCCCGTTCACACGTCCGAATCGCAACACGTCGCCCTTTCGTACCGTTGGATGCGCCGGCCGGCACCCGCCGTCTCGATCATCGATCGCTACCGGAAGGAACCGTGTGTCCGCGGCGCCGCGCATGGCGTAGAGCACGCATGCTTGACGCTCCCGCATCGCACACCGTGTCGCGCGCTTCACCTACTACGTGCTGCACGGGGCCTATATATACACCTTCGATCGCTCTCCATTTTCCGCAGCACACTCGCACGAACACTTTGCATATCCTAGGAGCTCAGTCTGTCATCTACTAGCTGCTTCCTCTTTGCTTCTGAAGAACCCAAGCAGGTATGGCTGCCAAGGCGACCCTCGTCTGCTTCATGGTCATGGCCCTCGCGGCAGCGCTGCTGGCGGCGCCGGGCGCGGTGGAGGCGGCGACGTGCAGCCCGACGCAGCTGACCCCGTGCGCGCCGGCCATCATCGGGAACGCGGCGCCGAGCGCGGCGTGCTGCGGGAAGCTCAAGGCGCACCCGGCGAGCTGCCTGTGCAAGTACAAGAAGGACCCCAACCTGCAGCGCTACGTCAACTCCCCCAACGGCAAGAAGGTCTTCGCCGCGTGCAAGCTGCGCCTGCCAAGCTGCTGAGCGATCGACCCGTGAGCTCCATGCATCCATCTCCATCTCGTTTTGCACGTACGCTACGTGCGGTGTGGGAGTGTGGCATGGCATGGCTTTGTGATGTCACTTGAGGGCGTGAGGTAATAATAAATCGTACGAGAGTGTTATATTACGTATAAAGAGAGAGTGGAAATAAATCACGCTGATCGATCGATCGGTCATGTACTCTCTGTGGTATGGACCGAGTTGCCTCGACTTGTGTTATGTCAGTGTGAGTGTGACGATCATGTACTCTGTGTGGCACCATATGGTTGTACCAGCTATAAATATCCTGTTCTAATGTCTTGCATACTTTAGCCAAGCTGGGTGGCAGCCGATCCATTCGTCGTCGTTTTCGTCAAAATGAAAAATGAATCTGGAGAAAATGAGTGACGAACAAATCGAGCTGTCAGATAATATAATGCTCCCGTGTCGCTCGTGTGGGCAACACGGGCCAGAACAGAAGAAACCCAGGGGGAAGAGAACCCTAGCAGCCACCACCACGTTCAGAACAGAAGAAGGGATCCAAAGAACCATCGGAGATCTTCTTAGTTTTGATCATTTCATCTTCATCATCATCGCCCCCTTCACCTTTGTAAGAGGAATTTCAAGTTGCGAGAACAATTGTACTCTATTCAATCTCATCTGGATATCAAAACTATTTGAATTGTCCATTTCATTTTCTTGTGGATCTTCACGGTATTGTCTATATGGATTTCAAGGGTTCTATCTCTGGAGTGATTGATTTCTCTCTTATGATGCGTGAGTAATCCCCCATAGACGTGGGAGATGTAGGTGAGTGGTAAGATTCATCTATGCCTATTCTATATGTCGTCATTTGTATTTGCAGTAGTATGATCTGTTTAGTATGTTGTTATACTGTGGTGAACCCTATATGTGTGTTCAATTTAAGGGCCCAGGTAACACATATTGTTTGGGAAATCTGTGATCTCCGACGTGACAAGTGGAGATATCTATGAGGACCGAAGACAATATGAGATGACGGTGATCCGTTACACCTAATGCTTGGTTCCGATCCAAGGACCTTAATTATGGAAACGACCACTCTGTGGCAACGGTGAAGCAGGACCATAGAATGAAATATAATCCCGCGTAGAGGAGTTTCATAACCTTAGGGTGATCCGCCTACAGAACACACATATCAAATACTATGAGTATAATGCAAGGTAACTGGTATACCATCGCACTGGCACACTTGATATATTCTTACCATGAACTGAATTCTCTCTGCGCCTAATCTCTTCATTGCAGAAAACACCGCTCTCAATTTCGTTTACGTCATTTACTTATAAGAGTTTTTACCTTCGCTACTGTAAACCTCTTACCCTTGTTACTCTGGTTTATTCGTCTACTAGGACAGTAACACTTTATTGAAAAACTAGGACAGTAACAATATTTACAGAAGCTCAAGCAGTTACTTCACACAAGAACTATGACACCTTGTGTATGACAGAAGCGCCACTATAAATACTTTCATCTGCTCTTCGTTGGGACGATAACTAATTGAGATACTTCCACGAAAGTGCCACATAACCCCGTTTGGATTGCAGGCACCAATAAGCGCCATATTTCATCGGGCCCTCACATGAAGCTAGAGCAGGATAATGCATGGTACCGAGGCGAGACATTGCGGGCATGGCAAGGCATGCCAATGCTCTTGGAGGATGCCATGGATTGCGGCAACCGCACGCACGGTGACCATTCTCCAAGCAACGGGAGCATCGAAGCAAATCTCTTAGTAAGTCTCATGGTGCCCAGGAGTGAGGCATCTGCATCATGTACCGTGTAGCCAAGCAGGGGATGGGACCAGGGAGCCATCGTCGGGGCTAGCCACGTCGAGAGGCATGGACCCCACTGGGGCAACACCTCTTGCCACCCCCACTCGCCGCCGCCAAACACCCCATGCCCGGCTGAGTGAAGGCCCGGGCCGAGTCCTTGGCAAAAATCGGCATCATAGGGGCCAACACCACTTCATCATCATCGTTGATGCCGTCGGCAGCGAGCGAGGCCCATAAGCCAATGACTCATCCTGCCCCTAGCCCAGACCCACCGTGAGCGCAAGCCAAAGGGTAGCCATCGACGAAGGGGAAGCGGCGCCATCCTGATCTGGGCATGGGGAGGCGGGGTGACGACCACGGGGGCCAAATCGCGGGCGGACGATGCTCGCGGCTTGAGGACCCAGCCTGAGGAGGCTTCGACAAGAAGAACAACTATGACATTAAGGGATGACAAAGTCGGAGAGGAGTCCATGACAACAGCTAGGGAGACCAGGAGATGTCGGGGCGGGGAAGATCTGAAGGAAATATGCCCTAGAGGCAATAATAAAATTGTTATTTATATTTCCTTATATCATGATAAATGTTTATTATTCATGCTACAATTGTATTAACCGGAAACTTAGTACATGTGTGAATACATAAACAAAACTGAGTGTCCCTAGTATGCCTCTACTTGACTAGCTCGTTAATCAAAGATGGTTAAGTTTCCTGACCATAGACATGTGTTGTCATTTGATGAATGGGATCACATCATTAGAGAATGATGTGATGGACAAGACCCATTGGTTAGCTTAGCATTATGATCGTTTAGTTTTATTGCTATTGCTTTCTTCATGACTTATACATATTCCTCTGACTATGAGATTATGTAACTCCCGAATACTGGAAGAACACCTTGTGTGCTATCAAACGTCACAACATAACTGGGTGATTATAAAGATGCTCTACACGTGTCTCTGAAGGTGTTTGTTGAGTTGGCATAGATCAAGATTAGGATTTGTCACTCCGTGTAACGGAGAGGTATCTCTGGGCCCTCTCAGTAATGCACATCACTATAAGCCTTGCAAGCAATGTGACTAATGAGTTAGTTGCGGAATGATGCATTACGGAACGAGTAAAGAGACTTGCCAGTAACAAGATTGAACTAGGTATGATGATACCGACGATCGAATCTCGGGCAAGTAACATACCGATGACAAAGGGAATGACGTATGTTGTTATGCGGTTTGACCGATGAAGATCTTCGTAGAATATGTAGGAACCAATATGAGCGTCCAGGTTCCGCTATTGGTTATTGAACGGAGATGTGTCTCGGTCATGTCTACATAGTTCTCAAACCCGTAGGGTCCGCACACTTAACGTTCGATGACGATTTGTATTATGAGTTGTGTTTTGGTGACTGAAGTTTGTTCGGAGTTCCGGATGAGATCACGGACATGACGAGGAGTCTCAAAATGGTCGAGAGGTAAAGATTGATATATTGGAAGGTTATATACTGACACCGGAATGGTTCCGAAGAGGTTCGAGGATTTTTCGGAGTACCGGGAGGTTACCGGAACCCCCCGGGAAAGTTAATGGGCCTCATGGGCCATAGTGGAGAGACGGAGGAAGGCCACAATAGGTGGCGCATGCCTCCCCCTGCCCAATCCGAATTGGAAAAGGGGTGGGGGCACGGCCCCCCTTTCCTTCTCCCTCTCCCCTCTTTCCCCTTTCCCCTCTCCGTTGGAAGGAAGGGGCCGAATCCTACTAGGAATGGAGTCCTAGTAGGACTCCCCCCCCCTTGGTGCGCCTCCTCCTGGCTGGCCACCTCCTCCCCCTCTCCTTTATATACGGGGGCGGGGGGCACCCCAAAGGCACATCAATTGTTCTCTTAGCCATGTGCGGTGCCCCCTCCACAGTTTACTCCTCCGGTCATAGCGTCGTAGTGCTTAGGCGAAGCCCTGCGCGGATCACATCACCAACTCTGTCACCACGCCGTCGTGCTGACGGAACTCTTCCTCGACCCTCTGCTGGATCAAGAGTTCGAGGGACGTCATCGAGCTGAAGGTGTGTTGAACACGGAGGTGCCGTACGATCGGTACTTGGATCGGTTGGATCATGAAGACGTTCGACTACATCAACCGCGTTAACCTAACGCTTCCGCTTTCGGTCTACGAGGGTACGTGGACACACTCTCCCCTCTCGTTGCTATGCATCTCCTAGATAGATCTTGTGTGAAGTTAGGAAATTTTTTGAAATTGCATCCTACGTTCCCCAACAGGATCATTCCAGCCGGCATGGCGGCAGCAATGTATGGGGGGGGGGGGAAGCTGAGCGATGGCGGTGAGCGCCCACGCATCACTTGCGAGGTCAGGAGAGCCTCATGCTTACCTGCGCGAGGACATCCTCTTGCTATTGGTTGCTCAAGGAACCGCCGGGGACCTCATCGGCCGTGGGAGGCTGAATGAGCGGAGGTAACCTCGCAGAAACTCGAAACGATCGAGAGTCCAGTTGGGAGGGATGGAGAGAAGACACCGCGGGGCTTCCGGATCCAGGCTGTATGGAGGTAGTCGAGGCCGGAGGGAGGAGATCAGGCCGGTGGCGCCTCGCGCGCGCCTGACACGCCCCTCCTTGCAAGAGCTATTTTGACATATTGTAGCTTGTGGCTTTTTTTGCGAAATTTGTAGCATGTTGCTGCACTAATGAAACAGGATGAAAACCTCATTTGAAGGTTTTTCAAAATTCTAACAAAAATATGTTATGTTGGAGACGTGAGGTTATATAAAATATGTGAAATTTGATATTGAGACCCATATTTATTTGCATTTTTATGCCTCCCAACGAATTTGATTTTGAACGTGAAACTTTACAAGTTTGTAGAACACCATCTCTTCAACATACCGTATTTTTTTTTCCAAAATTTTAATATTCTTGGTAACATACTGTTCACTTGATTTTAGTTGGTCTCCATCGTAACTTGGATTTCACCTGATTTTATTTGTCGTTTTTTGAAAGATCTAGCTTTTGCCGGTTTCACTGATTTAGCAGAAAGCATGCCGAAAACAAGTGATGATCAAGTGATCATGGATAGTACATGGAAAAAATGAAAGAGGAAAAGAAAAAAGGAACTACTAAGCCTCTATCTCGTAGGCAGATCCCCAAAAAGGGGCTCTAAGTTCTTTGCACCCGCGAGCTTCCACTGCTCAATGTTTCTTCTAATTGCTGAAATGACAACCAACATGTTTGGGATCTTTTCCCTGAAAACACACTCATTTCTTTCCTTCCGTATTTCCCAGGCGATCATCAGGATCATGGTCCTGATGCCCTTATTGTCCGAGTGAGAGGCCCTTCTGACAATGGATATCGAAGCTTTTGTGGGGCTAGAGTGATCCCTTCCAGATGGGAGCAGAGAAGAGCAGCCAATACAGGTCGCAACCTCCTGCCAAATCCTCAAGGAGAAGGGATGGCTCCATAGCAAGTGCATCGAGCACTCAGAAGTTTCCAAGGCACGCTGACCAGAAATAACCATTGGGCGAACCTCTCCTCTGAAGCCGGTCATTGCACCATAGCCGCTCATGGTGCAAAAGCCAGGTGGAAATTTTGATTTTACCTGGCGCCCAAGAGCCTTCCAGATCAAAGATTTCATACCAGCTGGCACGGCCGCTTCAAATTGCATTTTATAAGCTGAGCTCGCTTGCGAAGGATAAGGACGATGAGTGGCGGCGCGGCCACGAGTAGCAGAAGAAGAAGTACATCGACCTCGTCAGCTCCGACGAGGAGGACTGGCCGACGACTGAGCCCCTCCACTGCGTCGGCCTCGTCGCCGCGGGCTTGTCCATTTTGGTAGCCGCCGCGAGCCCGCAGACCCCTCCCCCCCTTCTAGTAGTAGAATGTACTCCCTCTGTCCCACAATATAACAGCGTTTTTTACACTACGCCAGTGTAAAACAAAATGCTCTTATATTATGGGACGGAGGGAGTAGTATATATGTAGTATGTATGATCTATGTAGTATGTTGTGATGAACTATGAATAATCAATGTGGTTACAATTTCTCCCGCGAAAGCTTTTTTAAAATTATACAATTTCATATACGGGATCTATTCTGCAGCGCACGATTTTGCCCCGCAAAATAGATCTTCCTCAAACTATAAATGCGTTATGTGGGTCGGCATTATACAGGGTCTGCTAGAGTTGCTCTTATCGAGGAATTCCCTTGATCGGTGTCTTCAAACTCGGAGAGTCTAAGGGAAAACAGAATTCGGTCTCCCTTAAGGGGGAAACATAGAATTGTCCAACTGAAGCACCACATCTGGACGACTTGTAAAAAAAATACTTGTTTTTTTCATGGACTGTCATGGGCTCAAATTTAAGGGTCAGTTATAGTACGCACGGGCCTATGCTCCAGTTAATGGGAAAGGCCCAAAGCATTGGCTGGAGAGCGAGCGAGGGGGGAAGGCGCGCAAATTCTCTCGTTCTCCCGCCTGAAACTCCCTCTCTTTTTTCGACCACCCACCGATTCCCCATCGGCCGCCCCTCTTTTTTCCGTCTCGTAGTTTCTCCAGCGATTATTTCGCTCACCGCAAACGGACATCAAAATTCAAGGTATGGTCTTCGCAGCCTGGATTTATCGGAATAGATACCAGAAATTTCGTCGGGATCTTTGTTGAAGAAACCATGTGTAGATCCTTGCCCATCCAGTTCAATTTGTGCTAGATTTCCTTTCCTGTACCCAACGTGTTCAGATCTGCTAGTGTGCTCGTCGGGTATACAATTTTTAGCCCTTCTTCAGTTCTTCTGTGGTATGGTATGGGGATGGTCGCTGATTCATGAGCTGATTTATTGGGGGGAAAAGGCCCGTGGTTAGATCTCTAGACGGACGAGGTTATTTCGCCTTTTCTTGGTGCGATTTGTTGTATTTTTGTAGCTTCTTGAATTCCTCTGACAATTTTTATCCCCTTTTTGTCTGTGAAGATGGCAGAATCTGCAGCACTTGCTTCTGATCCTAAGAGGCTAATCAGAAAGTTGGATGGGATCCTGGCACTGACAGAGCAAATCCCTACAAGATCTACCGCTGACTACGCTACCCTGACAGAAGAAGAGATATGGGACGAGTGTCTCGAGTGGCTAACATCGATGTGGCCACATCGGCTAAATGTTATACTAGGGGATCAAATGGGAGCTGGGGGTGTAATCCCAACACTTGTGTTTCTTGACCGTCTCAAAGAGAATGGCCAGCATGGTCCATACCTGATAGTTTCTTCTCTGGACAAGGACAACGGCATTGGAGACTGGTTGAGACAGATAAGGTAAAGTTTCTAAGTTTACACTGCATTTCACTGTTAGTTCATATCTTACATGGGGATTACATGGTTTCAGGCTTTTTCCATCTATGAAGGAACTGCTGTACTTTGGAAACCAACAGGGTCGCGCAACAATGAGGAAACAGTTTGCGCGAAAGCTGTTGGCCCTGATTTCCCGATCATACTGACCACATATAATATGGTCATGGTAGAAAAGCAATGGCTTGCTCAGTATGACTGGAAATATGTTGTTGTCGACGAGGTGATGGAAAAACACTTATATCAATAATAATCATTTTATCCCTTATCCCTTTTGTATTTACATGTCATTTCCATGCTTCTTTTTCCAGGGCTATCAACTCAAGAAAAGAGAACACGAAGTATTGGAGGCGGTAAAGCGCCAGCCAATGGATCATAAGCTCCTTTTGATAAGGGAGCCTTTCCAAAATAACCTAGCAGAGCTGTGGTCGCTATTGAACTTTGCTCTGCTTAATGCATTCTCATCTCGTGAGGAATTTGATTCGTGGTATGATTTGCTATTTAACACTCAAAGTCCTTCAAAGTTATGAACAGTCTATATATGCTATTCTATATCTCATTCATGTTCTTCATGAGCTAGAAGCACTCCCTGTGCCCAAATTGCTGTTGTGATGCTAAACTGCATTTCTTGATTATACTTACAGTTACCTGAATTTTCTGATGGAATGTTACCTATCTTCCAGAATCGTTTACTGCGCATGGCATTGGCCTTATAACTGTTATATTGGTATATGAATTTAATAGAATTGACATGCCGATTGTTGTTCCAGCCCAAACATCTATCAGGATTTGTAAAGGTAGAATGGTCCTAAGAAGCACATAATGTCATCAGAACATTGTAAACGTATCTGTTAAACTAGGGGAAAACAAATTTTCTTACTATCAGTTATCTGCCATAAGCTCATAATTCAGTGATTTTTCTATTTAAATACTACTCTTGGAACATATTCTTCTGCAGTTGTATGTAAAAACTACAGTGCTGCTACTAAATTGTCTATCAAATATTATCATATATTTAATACTTTGTATTTTGTTTAACTGTATTATATATTTTTATGTTATGTTTGCTGAGAAACATACTTACAAATCAAGTAAGATTCATATATTTCTAACAATTAAGCTACTTGTTAAATATTCTGTGTATTACTTTTTTTGGCCTCGGCTGACAACCACCTACTTTAAAGGTTTGATAAATCTGGGAAAGAAGGTGAGGAACAACAAATTGAAGAGGAAAGAAGGGCCCTTCTTTCGAAGCTTCATGCCATTTTGCGCCCATTCCTTCTAAGGGACATGAAGGGGGCTGTCCAAAACAGGGTTCCACAAAACAAAGGTGCCACATGCTACAAGACTAAAGTTGTTCAGAACTCGGATGCAATTAGCATCACATGCTCCGGTGACAACGCGACAAAAGAAGGCGCAAAGACTGATGGTGAGAGTTGTCAAGAGGTATCAGCAGAGGTTGTTGGTGAAACTGATGGTGAAGGTAGTCCTAACACGCAAATCGGTCAATTGGGCCTGGAAGTGAAAGTTAATAAGGTCATTAAGAGGCCGAGAACAAACGATGCACCTATCTCACCAGTAGGCGAAAGCAATCCAGCTGTGCATGTGCAAGTGCCAAATTCAAGTTCCCCTGAAATAATCTTCGAGGCACTCAAAAACATACCTGACTTAGCCCGTAGCGATATTCTGAGAGCCTACAGTGCTCTTACCCGTGATGATCGCCGATTTGAGTCTCTCATGGCACTCCCGATGGACATGAGAAAGGATTGGCTGCTCATGGAGATTGGAAACAACTAGTGCTTGCTCTGTCGCTCCAGCAGTATGAATGCGCCTGCATGTTTAGATGTTATCTGATGGAATTCATGCTCCTGATGCTCCCTCCCTGATTAGTTAAGTCTCACTTAGTGTTGGAACCATGTGATGCCTGCCATGGCCCAGGAGCAATGCTGTATATATGCAGTTATTCATATGATATCCTTAACTAGTACTAGTATGAAGTCTCCTTTCTCAACTGCAGTGCCATTTACTTGTGACTCCTGAGAACATGCATTTGATACTGAGTGTTAAATTGTCGCAAAGAATTAAATCAGATGCATTTACTTGTTTCTGCTAGTATAGGTGAACCATGCAGGTTATTTCCTGCTCCTACTTTGTTGAACTTTAGTTTTGGCGCTTCTCCAAGACTCGGACTCTCGGGCTTAACACTGACGAAACTCGCGAATCTACAGTGTTTCCTTAGCTAGGAGCACGATCTGAAACACTAGAATGATGGTCTACCGTGGACTCGTGAATTTAATTACTCGAGGTTCACCGACGAATATCCGCGGGCGTAGCTAGTCGATAGGTGGCAAAGTCAGTCTGGTGATCCATATGCATCATCTGCACATAGGATCCGGGGATCTGAATGTCCCGCTCCACTTGGCAAAGAAAAGAATCGTCTTCCCTTCTTAGATTAGACGAGGAAACGTGCTTAGTATTTCCATGAAAGTCGTTCGATGATGTCAACAACTGTCGAAAGGGAAATGGACATGGACAGGCAGCCGTCACCTTTGGCCTTTAATTGGGTCATATGACATCGTGGGCCTACCTGACAGGGATTCTTTCCTTAGTGGTGCGTCGTTAGTAAAGCTTGTTTGGTCTATAGGCTTCCATCTCAACGCAGCAATTTTATTGCAACCCATAAGCTTGAAAAAGCAGTGGCCAAGAAGTCGTTAATGTAGACCACAAGATGTCGGCAGTCACGATCGAGAAAGATCGCTATCCTAAAGAGTTGGTAACGAGGATGGCCAGAAGATAAACCTAACTATGGCCAAACAGAAGCGGGGGCACAAACCTCGCAAGTTTCCCGATGAAGCCCCATCTGGTCGAGCTTCATCGGATGAAGAAGGAATCAAAGAAAAAAAACAGGCCGCAACATCATTCCCTCCATAGGGCGATAGCAATCACCTTAGACAAAAATGAGGCCCAAGATTTTATCCTAATTGAACCTCCACACACCTTGTGCCAATGTCAAAAAGGATCCAGGAACGAGGACATGACCCTTGTTGTTGATGGTGTCATCGTCTCACCACAGCTAGAGTAATTGACAAAAAACTACCACATTTCACGTTACTGTCCCACAAAACTACCACATTTTGAAAACTGACCAAAAACTCCAAATTAGTACTAATTTTGTGAAAAAAAAACTACCAGGTCGAGTTAAAGACAGATTTAACCGGTTTAAACGCGATTCTAACAGATTTGGCCCACCGGTCAGGACGGCGACCACGCTAACGGCTAACGGCGCTCGCCTGCCGCCCGTTAGCGACCGCGGGGCGGTGTCCAGGAGCAGCGCGCGGAGGTCGTCGGTGCCGGTGTGGGAGAGGTCGATGTCGTAGACGTCGTACCCGAGGAACCTCGCCATCGCAGCGACGAACGTGGACTTGCCCGTGCCGGGCGGGCCGTAGAGCAGGTAGCTCCGGCGCTAGACACGGCCCAGGCGGTGGTAGTAGGAGCGACCCTTGAGGAAGCTCTCCAGGTCGGCGGGTCTTGAGCTCCGGGTCCATGGCGACCGTGTCAAGCGTGGCCGGGTGGGTGAAGGGGGTCGATGCCAGCGCGGCGCGAGGCGCTGGTGTTGGCGTAGAGCCGCAGCTCGCGGCGGCGCAACTCCATCTCATCGGCGATGGACTTGATGTGCTGCAGGTAGGGGCGCAACACGCGTGTGCGCTCATGGCGGCGCACACGGAGGGCCAGGCGCTCCCCGCCGTTGGTCCACACGAGGCGCGCGCCGAGGAAGGCGTCGTGCGTGGTGTGGCCCGGGCCGAGCTGGAGAGAGAAGTCGTTGCTCTTGCTGGCGGAGGAGAGCACGCAGGCGGCGTCCGCGTCCTCGAGCGACGGCAGCGACGCCACGTAGGCCGCCGCCTTGCGGAAGAGCGGGTTCACGGCCCCGTCGCCGCCGCCGGCGACGAAGCGCGGCACCTCGTAGTACTGGTACGCCTGCGCCCACTCGTCCGCCCACCCCACAGCCGGCGGGCCGCGTGCGCCGCCGACTTGTACGACCGGGTCCGACCGACGGCTAACGGGCGGCAGGCGAGCGCCGTTAGCCGTTAGCGCGGCCGCTGTCCTGACCAGTGGGCCAGCTCTGTCAGAAAGGCGTTTAAACCGGTTAAATCTATCTTCAACTCGATTCGGTAGTTTTTTGTCACGAAATCAGCACTAATCTGCAGTTTTTGGTCAGTTTCAAAATGTGATAGTTCTACGGGACGGTAACGTGAAATGTGATAGTTTTCGTCAATTACTCCCACCGCTAGCTAGACACTTAGAGTCAACCCTGCTTAAAGTTAAGGTGAAAAGAGACTCCAGAGACAACCTAGGCGGGGTTCCAAAACCTCGCCGGCTTCAGAAATATTGTAGTACTTATAATGAAAAGTTCATGGAAAACACGTTTAAGAGCTTTAAAAATTTCTCACAAAAATATGTTTTGTTATAAAACGTGATGTCATATAAGCAGATGAAATTTGATATTAGCATGATTTTCATAATAACTTGAGATTGACGAAACCACCATAGACATCTTCATAGTCGATGAGAACGTCTTCTCCCAATGAATGAGCATCACTGAAAACGTTGAAATAAATTTAAAGAATTGCGAGCACCGGTGCAAAAGACTTGAACCCTGGTGGGCTCGTTCCACCACAAGAAACCTAACCACCTCAACTAAGCTCAGTTCTTTCACTTGATTTTCATTGGTCACCATGGTAACATGATTTTCACCGTATATTTTCTCATATTTTACTATTTATAGTTTTTCTCACATTCTTTCTCCAACGAGCGTGCATGTGAAGTCACAATACTCACGTCATGGGTCGGTTGATCGTTTCTTCCACCCCGTGTGGATCAGAGAGGTGAATGAACTCCACCTGCAAGTTTTCAGAAATGAGGGTGGAGTATGCAGGTTATTTCCTACTTTGTTGATGTTTCATTTGGCGCTTCTCCAGGACGTGGACTCTAGGACTTGACCGGCCGAAACTCGCGAACCCCTGTGTTTTCCTTAGCTAGGAGCACAACCTGAGACACTAACAATGGACTCTCGTGGTTGTGGAATCGACAGCTTAATAATTAACTAAATAGCTACTCCAAAGTTCACGTCGTCTATCCGTGGGCGATGGCGTATGCCGGATGTAAACGTGTGCAAGGAAATGGCGTTAACTTTTGTTTGTTTTCACTGACGATCCAACGTGTTCATTTTTGTTTCTCTCCCTGAACAAAGAAAGAACATTCTGTTCTTTGATTATTAGACAGGGAAAACGTGCTTATTAAAGGTGTTCGACAATGTTAAAAATGTGATACGTAACAACTTTAGACGAGAAAAGGCTACCGGAGACCCACCCGCCCCATGTAACCAATCAAGCCTCGCCACGTACGCGCCCGCCCACCATTTCCCGGCCTCCACCAACCTTCGGCGAACTAGCCCATCGTCCCCGCAGGTCAAAGTCTCTCTCTCGCGCGCGCGAGCGGCCGCCACCAATCCAAACGACAGAGCAGAACAAATGTATCCAGCCGATCGAGCGTGTACCTACCGCTACCTGCGTGCCGTGCCAGCGTGCTGCTAGGCTGCTAGCTTCCTCGACCAATCGGTATCGCCATGCCGCTCCTCATCCTCCTCTGTGTCCTGCTACTGGCCGCCGGGCTCGAGCTCGCCCGCGGCTACCCGACGGCCGGCGCCGGCGACGCCCGCGCCTACAACTCAAGCATGTGCCAGGGGTCCTTCGCGTGCGGGGGGCTCAACATCCACTACCCGTTTTACCTCTCCAACGAGTCCATGGTCGTCGACGGCGTGTCCCAGTCCTACTGCGGCTACCCCGGCATGGCCGTGCGCTGCGACGACAGCCGCGCCAACGCCACCGCCACGCTCCGGCTCGCCGGAGGCACCAACTACACCGTCCTCGGCATCGACTACGACAACCACACCATCACGCTCGCCGACGCCGACGTCTCCAACGGCGTCTGCCCCATGGTCCGCCACAACGTCAACATCCCTCGCGAGGCCTGGCTCAACTTCACGCCCACCGGCAACAGCACCATCTCCTTCTTCCTCGACTGCAACTTCACCACAAACGTCACCGTCGCCCCTCTGCCGCCGCCTGAGCTCGTCCCGATCAACTGTACCGGCTTCGAGCGAGGGCGCGGGTCGTCGTTCCTCGCCACGCAGCTCGGCGCGCCGGACGGGAACTGGGCACGGGCGTGCAAAGAGGTGTACGTGGCGCCCGTGCAGACCGGCGAGTGGCTGACGAGCCCGGAGTACCGCGGGCGGCTCGGGAGCGGCGGGTACGGCGACGTGCTGCGTCGCGGGTTCCGGCTCAGCTGGGACCCCAGCGCCGGGCCGTGCTTCAAGTGCGAGCTGTCCGGTGGGCGGTGCAGCTACGACCAGCCCGGCGGGTTCCTCGGCTGCCTCTGCTCCGACGGCCGCGTGCGCAACATGGACTGCGGTAAGATTCAGAACCCTCTGTGTTTTTGGTCTGCACGAGTCATGGTTACTTTCAGCAGCAGAGCAATCTGCTTGCATTTCGGTACTATCTGGTGGAATGGAACACAACCCCTCCGGCGGCGGAGCTGACCGCCGGTCATCGTTGGCGGGCGGTGGCCGTCACCAGTTTCTTTCCCTTCTAGACCCAGTCTTGACGCGTGCCACGGGACCAAAACTGGATTCCGACGGGTGACGCCGGGCGAACCAGTCCGCTGCCTCCACGAGATGCGCCCGAAACGTTTGACTTCAACCTCGGCTCCGCCATGAATTTCGTCTGGTCGAGCCGTCAAGGCGGGAGGAAGACGAACCGGCCCGTAAAATACCCCGTCCTGCTGACCCCCGACAACGCCACGTCCTTGTTTCCAGAACACCAGTCACTGTACTCGGCCGTCCTCCCTTGACCTGTCACCATGGACCAATGGACCATGACCGTTGCAGAGGAATGCATGGCCATCTTAAGCACCAGAACACTACAAACTCTGCTGGCACATACTACATTCCGTTTGTGCACACACATTGCTCGTCATGTTGCGTCTAGCGCGGGAAGCAGTCGACCAAATGCGTTGCCTGCATTCCGTGCGGCTCCTCGTCGGCCTGCTGATCCTCCCGTCGGCGCCGCGAGCCGTGCCGCAGCCACCGCCCGACCCCGGTGCCTACTTCCGGTATACCAACTGCACGCCGACGCCATACCAGTGCGCGCCACTCGCGTTCGATGTCAACTACCCATTCGCCGTCGACGGCGTGGCCCGGCCGGACTACTGCTCCTCCCCGGGCCACCGCCTCTTGTGCGTGAACAGCACGCTGACGATCAGCATGAACTCCGGCGGGTCATTCCAGGTCACGGGCATCGACCTCGGCAACCAGGTGCTCACCGTGATCGACCAGAGCCTGGCCCACGAGTCGGCGTGCCCGCACGTGTACCGCGACACGACAATCGACGCCGCCATGTTCGAGTACACGGACCGGGACCGGTTCCTGACGGCCTACGTGAACTGCACCAGCGCAAGCTCGACGTTGCCGCCGGTGTACGATGCCTTCGCCTGCGTCGCCGGGGGGCGGTCGTACTACAGGCTGGATAACGGCACGTCGGCGCCGGAGGACGTGCTGAGCCTGGGGGTGGTGTGCAGCTCGACTTTGGTCGTCCCGTACGACTCGGCCATGGCGGATGCGCTGGCCGCCGGGAACGCTACCCTCGGGGATGCCGTCCAGGGCGGGTTCTCGGTGCGGTGGAAGGCCGGCGCCGGGTGGTGCGGCGAGTGCCAGGCCTCTGGAGGGCGCTGCGGGCACGACAGCAGAGCGCAGGACGATCACACGTGTTTCTGCCCCGGCGGTCAGGCTATCGGGTCGTGTCCTTCGTCAGGTTCAGGTACCTCGTGATTGATCTGAGGAGTATAACTGGTTGGTCAACGATCTTCTATTCATCCAAAATGTTCTGGTCAGCCAAATTCAGGGACATGTGGTATTGGTTTACGATTACTTGCGCAAGTCTAAGCAACCGTAAGATGTCCTAATTCCTGACTAATCTGTTTACTGGTCATGGAAGACTTCTCTTCTTCGACGCTGACACTTCATCCACAAGTACGGAGTATGTATGAATCTTTGACTATAGTAAATCAGGACGAAGTAGGTAGGATGATGACATAGGCACAAACGAGGTAGTACTATGAACTAGACCGTTTCCTGAAATCCTCCACATTTAGCATATTCTCTACTTCATATGTTTCGTCAAAATTTGGTTTCATAATATCCACACGTTGTTTAAATTTAGGACCCTCATAAGTGTCACATGTGTGGTTCGAACACATGGCAACTCCGAGCATTTTTTATGGCAAATTTAGTGACGCACTGACGCGATAATGGCAACTTTAGTTGTTAAGAATGACAAAAAAACGGATGGCAACTTTCAACTTTTTTAGTGACAATTTTAATTGTAAAAATGTCAGGACCAGATTACCTCGTGCCACACACGTGTGACACTTTTCATTTAGGTAAATCTAAGCCGTGCCTGACTAGAGTTAGAACTTATAACTAGTCTGTTCCTTCTTCCTTGCTTTCCTTCCGTCATAGAATGAATTTTGACATTGATTCTTGATCTTGCAGGGCCAAAGAAAGCGAGCAAAAAGACAATAATAGCAGTAGGTAAGTACCAAAATCCATCATCCACACGGACCAATTCAAATATTTTTCCTCCGTCTGTTATTACAAATTCAAGCATCAATCTACATGTTCTAATCGCCATTTGTAATTACAACCCCAGGATCCTCCGCAGCAGCTCTCGTTCTGTTCGTGCTTCTGGTAGTGGTGTTGTTCCTGTACATCCGCAAGAGGAGGCAGTACAAGATGACCTCGTCGTCGAGGCTCCTCAAGTACAGTAACTCCGGCGGGACACCCCGCTCCAGAGGCGGCAGCGACTTGGAGTCCAGCAGCGTCCACAACCTGCAGACGCACCACTTCGCCTACGAGGAGCTGGAGGAGGCCACCGGCGGCTTCAGCGACACCCGCGAGCTCGGCGACGGCGGCTTCGGCACCGTATACAAAGGCCAACTCCGGGACGGGCGCGTGGTGGCGGTGAAGCGGCTGTACAACAACGGCTCCCGGCACGTGGAGCAGTTCCTGAACGAGGCGGCCATCCTGTCGCGGCTACGCCACCCGAACCTCGTCACCTTCTACGGCTGCACGTCCAGCCGCAGCCGGGAGCTGCTGCTGGTGTACGAGTACGTGCCCAACGGCACCGTGGCCGACCACCTGCAGGGCCACCGCGCCGTGGAACGGGCGCTGCCGTGGCCGCTCCGCCTCAACGTCGCCGTCGAGGCCGCCGCCGCGCTCGCCTACCTCCACGCCATCGACCCGCCCGTGGTGCACCGCGACGTCAAGACCACCAACATCCTCCTCGACGCCGACTTCCACGTCAAGGTCGCCGACTTCGGCCTCTCCCGCCTCTTCCCGCTCGACGGCGCCACGCACGTGTCCACGGCGCCGCAGGGCACCCCGGGGTACGTGGACCCGGAGTACCACCAGTGCTACCAGCTCACCGACCGCAGCGACGTGTACAGCTTCGGCGTCGTGCTCGCCGAGCTCATCTCGTCCAAGCCCGCCGTCGACGTCACCCGGGATCGCGACGAGATCAACCTGGCCGCCATGGCCGTGGGCATGATCCAGCGGTCGGAGTTGGACCAGCTGGTGGACGCCGAGCTTGGGTATGGCTCTGACGAGGCCACGACGAGGGCGGTGACGATGGTGGCGGAGCTGGCGTTCCGGTGCCTGCAGCAGAACAGCGAGATGCGGCCGCCGATCAGGGAGGTGCTCGACGGTCTCAGGGGCATACAAGAGGGCGGCACCAAGGAGACGAAATACGACGTCGTCGTCATCCCCCGCTCCCCGAACACCGTGCACGCTCCTTGGGATAGCATGAGCACCACCCCGAGCATCAGCCAGTAGTGTACGTTGGAATCAATGGTCGGAGCTTCACACCGTGCACGCTCCTTGGGACAGCATGAGCACTACGCCGAGCGTTAGCCTGTAGCGCGTATGGACGGATCTTCAAAATGTCACCTCCCCTCCTCAGCAAAGATGAATGTAAATAGAAATATCGGTTGTGTTATACTAGGAGCGAAAACTTGTAACTCGTCCTAGTGTGTTGTTTCAGTTTGCATTTGTCCCCTATAAAAGCACAAGGCAGATCAAAATCATCACCTGAACCGTCTGATTACAAAATCTAAAGGTTCAAAACCTTTCAATGTTAAACACCAACGACGTTGAGCACACCCCGGCTCGTTAAGCACTCAGGTCCAACACTAACTAGTAAAATGTCCGTGTATTGTGTATTGCCACTGGCTTTTGAACTCGTTTTCTGGTTGCATCGCCTTCCAACGATATCATCTTGGGACCCTTGTCAATGGATTTTTTATTTAGGGTCCACATAATCCACCTTCATCTCTCTCATAGTTAAATTATACATTCAGAGTTTTTTGTTCGAACTACAAAGCAAAAGAAGATAAACCAAAATACAAGTAAACCAAGCCAGTGCACAGATGGTTATTGCATCTTCAGTTTCCTTGCCCAACTCCTCGACCCGTCCCGCGCATCGCCTCCAGGGGCGACACGGGCGGAGCCCTAGATCCAACTGACATCAGGCCTCCCCCGTCTCCTACCTCCCCTCGCCGTCGCCGGAGGAGGTCGTCAGACTAAGTCCATGCGGCGGACGGCGGCGGCGGGGCGTTTCGCTGCGCAGCAGCGTGTTCATCGGTGGTGGGAGGCTCTCGTTTTCCCCGGCTCGGCGGCGCAGCCGCAGCGGCATCCTACGCGGATCTCACGCTCAAGCTTCCGGCAGGCCAAGGCGGGTGAGGAGGGGTGGCGGCCCTCCTACCCCTGATCGTGGGCGTCGTGGCGGCCTCGATGTCCCAACGGCTCCGGCGGCCCTGCGGCTGTGGCGTCCCGGTGGTTGGCTTCTCCGCGGACGCCCCATGTGCAGCGACGGCAGCTCCCAGTGTGCAACGGCGCCGGCTCTCGACGCAGTCTCGCGCTTTCGGATCCGGCCGGCGCGGGTGCGGAGGGGTGGCGGTCGTCCTGCCCCTGCTCGTGGGTGAGGTGCTCTCGTCTGCGTGGTAGCTGCATGCTGGTTGCTGCCCTTTGGCTGCCTGAGATGGGGGAATTCGGATCTGGCAGGCGGCCAAATCTGGCTTGCCGGTGCTGCTCTGGCTGCCGGTGAGGAGTGGTTTGTGGTTTCTCTACGATGTTGCTGGCGTGGTATCTTCATGGAGATGGGTGAGCCAGTGGAGGTGCTATGCGTGGGGGTGTCGGTGGTGATGGGTGCTCCAAGCGAAATTTTGCCAGGTTCTTGCCGGCCGGCGGCATCGGCGTCCGTGGGCGTCGTTTCACCTTCTTGGAGGCGCCGTCGTGGAGCCTCGTGTCCGCCACCCTCGGACCTTGCTCTTTGGGTGAAAGCCTAAGGCCCGGCTGGGTCAGGTGACGGCTTCGTCATTGTCGCTTCCCCCTTGGGGGTGTTGCCTTGAAGAGTTTTGGATCCCATTTGCGTGCTCCATGGGCTGGACGCTCGCGACATTCACTACAAGAAATATGTCAACTAGTGACCTTCTGTCAGTGACCCTAAAAGAATTGGTCATAGATCTATGACCATTTGAGACCAATTGGTCAAAAGCTGTTCGGGAGGCTCCAAACCCTAAACCATTGCGACCATTTTGATCAGAAAGGTCGTAATTTCCTTACACGAAATGGTCATAAAGCAAACAGTGCTAGTCCGCTGTCTTATTTCTAGTTGTTAATGACCAATATAGATGGTCATAGCCTTGTAAATTGTGGTGGGTTGCGATGACTAGGCGCCATCTCATCAGTTTTGCCTATGTGTCATGTCCATATGTCAATTTTTGCCCTAGGTTGTGAAGCAACCTATATTTCTGTTATTCCAAAAATTCCCAAAAAATTCTCATAAATTGATTGGATCATAACTTCATCAAATATGTCAAAAACCTTCCTTTCCTAGTTCAAAAATAATTCAACAATATTCATTTTCCTATTCTGTTCAAAGCAGCACTTTGTGAAGAAAGTACCACTTTGGCATGTCCAAATAGTATACATTTTCTACAGTGCTTTCCTATGTCCAAATAACCATCCTACACCAAATGCCAGCTCAATCCATTCATTATTTTGAGCCCAGCTTCAACATTCGTATTTATGTCCAGTGTGGTACTTTGCAAAGCAAGTACCACCTAGGCTCCTCCTTTTGAGCTGAAAATTTGTGAAGACGGTCTTCTTAGTAACTGATCATCCTTAGCCAAAACTCAGGCCCATTAGCCACGTACATTTCCCGTACCACTAATCAAACACTTGACTGCTAATTCATGTTTGAGCATCGATCGGTCTCCTCGTGAGAATCTTATGTTGTAATTTTCTTCCTAGCACCTACCTGGGGAGTGCCCAACTCACTAGACATGCCTAGGCCGCCCAGAACACATGGCAACGCCACGGCCACGCGGTGACCACGCGGCGGGCATGCGAGTTTACGCGCTCTAGAGTTGCGGCCATCGGCCACCGCCCAAACCTCGACGTATCGCCACCAAACCATGTATTTATGATTAAATAGGTAATTATGTAACTAGAAATGATTTTTGGAAAAAATAAATAGCAAACTATGAGGCAGCTGCAGTTCAAATTTGACCCGCTTTCAACTGAATCGGCGGAAATTTGTCTTTTTCACGAGAGGTGGATCAAAACTTTTTACACACAACCATTTTATCAATTGTGCATTAAATATGTCCTAGTATTTTAGAAAATTGATTTGGTCCAATTTTGCAACAATTATTTGCGAGGTCCTTCACAAAAAAACCTCCTTTTGGGCACTCGAAAAATGGAAAATGGTTTTTTCGTCTCAAGAAAATGAAAACTTCCTTATGCAATATTGTTTGCCATTCCAAGATGCACCCTTGTGCACAATATGAGATCATTTGAACAAACTATGCCTTGAATGTGGCCATAGGATTGATCATTTGGCTTGAAAGCCATGAATCTTCACGCATGATAACTCATTTCTGATAACACTTTTTTTAAAAAGAATTGCTGTATTACAAGTTTATTATTGTTCCTGGTAACTTGGTCATATATAATGACACAATGCGTAGGTTTTCCAATTTTTTGGTTTTTTTTGAAATTTTTATGCCCGTTTCAAAATGCGGTCAAAACGACGGAATGACCGTTCCTAGCTAGTGGTTGAATCTTGGATTTTTTTGGTGTTTCTCTGATTAAAATTACACAATGCGTAGGTTTTCCAATTTTTTTGTTTTTTTTGAAATTTTTATGCCCGTTTCAAAATGCGGTCAAAACGACGGAATGACCGTTCCTAGCTAGTGGTTGAATCTTGGATTTTTTTTGGTGTTTCTCTGATTAAATAGATACTTATGTACCTATAAATGATTTTCGAAAAAAATAAAGAGCAAACTACAAGGCAACTACAGTTCAAATTTGACCCACTTCCAGCTAAATCGGCGGAAGTTTGTCTTTTTCACCAGAGGTGGATCAAAACCTTTTACACCCTACCATTTGGTCAATTGTGCATTAAATATGGCCTAGTATTTTATAAAATTGATTTGGTCCAATTTTGCAACAATTATTTGGGAGGTCCTTCACAAAAAAACCTCATTTTGGGCACTCGAAAAATGGAAAACGTTTTTTTTGTCCAAAAAAAATGAAAACTTTCTTAGGCAACATTGTTTGCCATTCCAGTATGCACCCTTGTGCACAATATGAGATCATTTGAACAAAATATGCCATGAATGTGGTCATAGGATTGATCATTTGGCTTGAAGCCATCAATCTTCACGCATGATAGCTCATTTCTGATAACATTTTTTTAAAGAATTGCCGTATTACAAGTTTATTATTTTTCCTGGTAACTTGGTCATATATAATGACACAATGCGAAGGTTTTCCAATTTTTTGATTTTTTTGAATTTTTATGCCCGTTTCAAAATGCGGTCAAAACAGCGGGAATGACTGTTGCTAGCTAGTGGTTGAATCTTGGAATTTTTTTGGTGTTTCTCTGATTGAATAGATACTTATGTACCTAGAAATGATTTTTAGAAAAAATAAAGAGCAAACTACAAGGCAGCTACAGTACAAATTTAACCCACTTCCAACTGAATCGGCAGAAGATGGTCTTTTTCACCAGAGGTGGATCAAAACTTTTTACACCCAACCATTTGGTCAATTATGCGTTAAATATGGCCTAGTATTTTATAAAATTGATTTGGTCCAATTTTGCAACAATTATTTGGGAGGTCCTTCACAAAAAACCTCCTTTTGGGCACTCGAAAAATGGAAAATGTTTTTTTGTCCAAAGAAAATGAAAACTTCCTTAGGCAACATTATTTGCCATTCCAATATGCACCCTTGTGCACAATATGAGATCATTTGAACCAACTATGCCATGAATGTGGCCATAGGATTGATCATTTGGCTTGAAAGCCATGAATCTTCACGCATGATAGCTCATTTCTGATAACACTTTTTTAAAAGAATTATCGTATTACAAGTTTATTATTTTTCCTGGTAACTTGGTCATATATAATGACACAATGCGAAGGTTTTCCAATTTTTTGTTTTTTTTGAATTTTTATGCCCGTTTCAAAATGCGGTCAAAACGGCGGGAATGACCGTTCCTAGCTAGTGGTTGAATCTTGGATTTTTTTTTGGTGTTTCTCTGATTAAATAGATACTTATGTACCTAGAAATGATTTTTGGAAAAAATAAAGAGCAAACTACAAGGCATCTACAGTTCAAATTTGACCCACTTCCAGCTGAATCGGTGGAAGTTTGTCTTTTTCACCAGAGGTGGATCAAAACTTTTTACACCCAACCATTTGGTAAATTGTGCATTAAACATGGCCTAATATTTTATAAAATTGATTTGGTCCAATTTTGCAACAATTATTTGGTAGGTCCTTAAAAAAACCTCATTTTGGGCACTCAAAAAATGGAAAATGATTTTTTCATCCAAAGAAAATGAAAACTTCCTTAGGCAACATTGTTTGCTATTCCAAATGCACCCTTTTACGCAATATGAGATCATTTTTTGAATTTTTCATGTGAAAAAGTAGAAAAAAAGAATGCTCAGGGATTCCTTTTTGAAACATAAATTGTCTTTTTGATGAGAGGTGAATCAAAAGCATTTTACATTTTAAGATTTGGTCAAGTGTACATAAAATGTTGTCTTATAGTTTTGGAAAATGGTGTGGTGCCATTTTGAAAGAAAAATTTGGTATATTCTTCACAAAAAAAGAATTTTGTCACTCCGAAAATAGAAAATGTTTTTCCCCTAAAAACTCATTTCTCATAACACCTTTTTAAAGATATTTGTCTTATTCCAATTTCAAGTTTGTTAGTTTTCCTAAAAAAACTAGGTCACATTTTCTGACACAATGAGAATGTTTTTATTTTTTTGAATTCTCATGTCATAAATCTGTTTACATGATTCAACATCTTATTTTTAATTGATTAAGACCAATTTAGATGGTCATAACGTGTACTGGGCTCTGATTGGTCCATGAGCATCGCGGATCGTGCCTTCAGCGCCGTCGGATGCTCCTCTCCAGATCCAGATCCGACGGCAGCCCTTTCTCCCTCACCCCCCTCTTTGTCTGAAAAAAAGGAAACTCCCTCCCGCACGTGAACCCTAGCGTCGTCTCCCAACCCCTCTCCAGATCCAGATTCGCCACCCCTCTCCCTCTCCCCTCCCCGCCTCGCCTTCCCTCTCCCTCTTCCCTCGCCGCCTCGCCTCCCCTCGCCGCCGCACCGCCCATTGCCTCCCGCACCCCCCCCCCCCGCCTGACATTCTCCCCCCTCCCCTCCCCTCCCGTGTCCCCATCCCATCAAAACCCTAAGCGGCGGCAGCCGCCATGGTGAAGGGACGCACGGGGCAGCGCGTTAGGCTCTACGTCCGGGGCACCATCCTCGGCTTCAAGAGGTGAGCAACCCGTTCTTGGCCATGCTCTCGCCGGATCTGGCAATTCATTTCATGGTGAGATTGGGCGGCGCGCTGATGGCGATGTGGGGGTTGATCTGCAGGTCGAAGTCGAACCAGTACGAGAGCACGTCGCTGGCGCAGGTCGAGGGGGTGAACACCAAGGAGGACATGGCGTGGTACGCCGGGAAGCGCCTGGCGTACGTGTACAAGGCCAAGACAAAGAGCAACGGCACCCACTACCGCTGCCTCTGGGGCAAGATCACCCGCTCGCATGGTAACTCCGGCGTCGTCCGCGCCCAATTCAAGTCCAACCTCCCCGCCGAGTCCATGGTCAGTGCCTGCCCGCCCTTAGTTTTTGATCCACTGCTTGCTTTATTGATGGTGCTTTTTTTGCTGAGGTTGTTTGTTGCTTTGCGTTGTGTGCAGGGGCGCAAGGTCAGAGTGTTCATGTACCCGAGCAGCATCTAAAGTTAGAATCTGCTGCACTATCGCTGATGATGTTTGTTTAAGGTTGTTGCTTTGCTCTGTGTGATTTTACTCTAGTATGTGTGTTGCATTTTGTCGTGCGCCTTGAGAATGACTAGGATTTATGTTATAGAATTCCAAGTGTAGTCGCAATATATAACATGCCTAAAGTATATGGACTTGTGTAGTGTGTCCATCGAGAGATTGATGATGGTTTAGTTTGGGTCATTCAATCTGGTTGATGTAGGATTCCGTGATCTTGCCATTTTAATCCCTAAAAGATGCATGCTAGGCAGTATTGTAAATTCATAGGAAATAACAAAATTGTTTAAAGTTTATTTGGGTTGGATCTGTATATACACTATTATCTTAAAACACAAACCTATTTTCTTAAAACACAAACCTGTACATTCACAGCTGAATAGATGATACAATTTTTTTGGATCTGTACATGCAATTTTTTGCACTGGATTGGTGGTTAGTTTTATGTACCATTTGAATTATAACAGAATAGCATTAGTAGTGCTCTGATTTAGTTCTCATCAAAATCAACAACCCTCTCTTGTGTTCCTGTTATGAGAATTGTTCCTTCAAGGATATGCCAGAATGACATATGTGTTCAATCTTCAATGTGAACAATTGGTGTTTTCCTCTTAGTTTTGGCCCCTAAATATTTTTCTTGAAGCTCCACTGCCGCATCCTGTTCCTGGTAAAAATATGAAGGAATCCCTTTTAACTTGTTCCTGTTCACATACACATGTTCACGAGCACACATTGACATGGCCAAGCCTCACGTGCACATGGTGAGTGAGCTTCAGAATTGAATTTTGTTTTTGCTGGGTCAGCTCAACCCAAAAGAACTGTGTCACACACATTTTTTTTCAAATAAACTGAAGCATTCTTTTTTTCATTTCATTTCATCATGTGTCTGCCAGATGCTTTTACTTCTACAATGCGAATGAGCTAATGACGAACTACTCTAATTTAAATGAGTTGGGATCCATCACTACAATATGAGTATGTTTGCATTTTACTTAGCTTGTAATCAATAACCCAGTCCTTAACTAAATATTTGATTACATCATGAGGTTTTCTACAAATTAGTAAGGTAGTGGTTTCAGCTGCTGCATTGTTGCTTATATTTGATACTACACAATGTGACTGGAGTTTATTGTGATTCGCAGAAGAGAGAATCTAGATGCAATTTCTTTGATATTCCTGTTTGGCCCCCAGGCATGCTCATGAAATACAATGAGCTGTCCTCATCTGACTATTTCGCCAGTGGGTAAGCCTCACTGCCAATCTTTCAAGTAGTAGTAGTACGGTGTCGCTATCATCTTTGTTTGTATATAAGTACGCCACTGTTGAGGTTTAGCAATCTCTGTTATGGTGTTGATCTGAATCATGCTTTTCTGTATGTGACAGCGAACTGGCTACCCTCGTGTAGTTGAGCAATTAGTATCCATACATGCCCAGTGCATGCCTAAATCCTGAGTTTTACTTTTAAACACCTCTCCATATATGCGCAGTGCCTATTTGTAATTGTCAAGTGTGAATTCTGTATATGAGGTGTGTTCTCCTTGTAGTAATTTCTAGTAGCCTGCTTGTTATGTGTAGAGTGCATAACACATTACGTGTATTGAGGATGAAATGGTCAGAGTATGGCATTTTCAATTTAACTAACTTTTTTTGGTGTTGAGCTGTCGATAAATTGGTGTTGGTACCATGATGCTTGAACTGTTATTTTCTTTTGGTAAATTAACTGATGCTTTGGTGCATAGATGTATCTTCACGAGTCACAAAACTCCTGACATGTAGGCGACTGGAGCGCACCAGAAGCATTGACGGCGACTCAGTCCTCGGCGCCGCCCTCTGCTAGAGCGGTGCATCCCCTCTCTGTTCTCCCAGCCACCCCTAAGTTTTGGATTTGGATCGTTTATGTGAACTCTAGCCATGCTCACTTGTAAATCTGGTTTGATGTTTAAACCGTGACGTATGATAATCTGGTTTCATCGCCTTCCAGGGACAACATATATATGCTCAATACACTCTACTTGTTTTCCTGTATAGTTTTCTTACTTGTTTTCCTTTATGCGTTCACTCTTTTTCAGGAGCTCCAAGCCTAATTTTTGTCCTTTATGTTCACTCTTTTACAGGAGCTCCAGTCCTAATTTTTCTGAGTGTGAAGCCATGAAGCCAAGTGTGAAGCAGTGAATGCTGGAGAGAGATGATGCTGGAGAGATGCCCTACCTGTAGGTCTGCACATAAGCGGAAGTTCCTGGGTATGCAAGATTCGGTGGTTAAACTGGTTGATGTGATGTGAATGAGTGTATGGAAACTGGCTGTTGTGATGTGAATGAGTGTATGTAGTTTCATGTGTTCTGTTCTGTATAGCATATTGTAATAAACTTATTTTAGCTATTATTTGAAGATTTTCATATGCTTTCTCTCTTCTGTCTGTTTGATATATACATATATATTGCTTATTAATAAGCTGTGAAAAATCTGACATTTGGGACCCTGATACGTCTCCAACGTATCTATAATTTTTGATTGCTCCATGCTATGTTATCTACTGTTTTGGACTATATTGGGCTTTATTTTCCACTTTTATATTATTTTTGGGACTAACCTATTAACCGGAGGCCCAGCCCAGAATTGCTGTTTTTTGCCTATTTCAGTGTTTCAAAGAAACGGAATATCAAACGGAGTCCAAACGGAATGAAACCTTCGGAAACGTGACTTTCTCACCGAACGTGATCCAGGAGACTTGGACCCTATGCAAGGCATCAGAGAGGTGGTCACGAGGGTCGGGGCGCACCCTCCTAGGGCGCGCCCCCCTGCCTCGTGGGCCCCTCGGAGCTCCACCGACGTACTTCTTCCTCCTATATATACATACGTACCCCCAAACGATCAGAACAGGGATCCAAAAACCTAATTCCACCGCCACAACTTTCTGTATCCACGAGAACCCATCTTGGGGCCTGTTCCGGAGCTCCGCCGGAGAGGGCCGTCATCACGAGGGCTTCTACATCATCATAGCCTCTCCGATGAAGTGTGAGTAGTTTACCTCAGACCTTTGGGTCCATAGTTAGTAACTAGATGGCTTCTTCTCTCTTTTTGGATCTCATACAAAGTTCTCCCCCTCTCTTGTGGAGATCTATTCGATGTAATCTTCTTTTTGCGGTGTGTTTGTTAAGACCGATGAATTGTGGGTTTATGATCAAGTCTATCTATGAATAATATTTGAATCTTCTCTGAATTCTTTTATTTATGATTGGTTATCTTTGCAAGTCTCTTCGAATTATCCGTTTGGTTTGGCCAACTAGATTGGTAGTTCTTGCCATGGGAGAAGTGCTTATCTTTGGGTTCGATCTTGCGGTGTGCTTTCCCAGTGACAGAAGGGGCAGCAAGGCACATATTGTATCGTTGCCATCGAGGATAACAAGATGGGGTTTATTTCATATTGCATGAATTTATCTCTCTACATCATGTCATCTTGCTTAAAGTGTTACTCTGTTTTAACTTAATACTCTAGATGCATGCTGGATAGCGGTCGATGAGTGGAGTAATAGTAGTAGATGCAGAACCGTTTCAGTCTACTTGTCACGGACGTGATGCCTATATACATGATCATGCCTAGATATTCTCATAACTATGCTCAATTCTGTCAATTGCTCAACAGTAATTTGTTCACCCACCGTAGAATACTTATGCTCTTGAGAGAAGCCACTAGTGAAACCTATGGCCCCCGGGTCTATTCTCATCATATCAATCTCCATCACTTTAATCTTGTTTTGTTTTTTTACTTTGCCTTTACTTTTCACTTTGCATCTTTATACCAAAAATACCAAAAATATTATATCTATCAGATCTCACTCTCGTAAGTGACCGTGAAGGGATTGACAACCCCTAATCGCGTTGGTTGCGAGTAGCTATCGTTTTGTGCAGGTACGAGGGACTTGAGCGTGGCCTCCTACTGGATTGATACCTTGGTTTCTCAAAAACTGAGGGAAATACTTACGCTACTTTGCTGCATCATCCCTTCCTCTTCGGGGAAAACCAACGCAAGCTCAAGAGGTAGCAAGAAGGATTTCTGGCGCCGTTGTCGGGGAGTCTACGCAAAAAGTCAACATACCAAGTACCCATCACAATCCCTATCTCTCGCATTACATTATTTGTCATTTGCCTCTCGTTTTCCTCTCCCCCACTTCACCCTTGCCGTTTTATTTGCCCTCTCTCTCTATCCTCCCTCTCTATTTGCCTCTTTTGCCCATTTGCCCTTGTCTTCTCATGTGCTAGTTTGCTTGTTTGTCGCGATGGCTCAAGATAATACTAAATTGTGTGACTTCACCAATACCAACAACAATGATTTTATTAGCACTCCAATTGCTCCTCTTACCGATGCTGAATCTTGTGAAATTAATACTGCTTTGTTGAATCTTGTTATGAAAGATCAATTCGCTGGCCTTCCTAGTGAAGATGCCGCTACTCATCTGAATAGCTTCGTTGATTTATGTGATATGCAAAAGCAAAAGGATGTCGATAATGATGTCGTTAAATTGAAGCTATTTCCTTTTTCTCTTAGAGATCGTGCTAAAGCTTGGTTTTCATCTTTGCCTAAAAATAGTATTGATTCTTGGAACAAGTGCAAAGATGCTTTTATCTCTAAGTATTTCCCTCCTACTAAGATCATCTCTCTTAGAAACGATATTATGAACTTTAAGCAACTTGATCATGAACATGTTGCACAAGCTTGGGAGAGAATGAAATTAATGATACGTAATTGCCCTACTCATGGTTTGAATTTGTCGATGATTATACAAAAATTTTATGCCAAATTGAATTTTGCTTCTAGAAATCTTTTAGATTCGGCCGCGGGAGGCACTTTTATGGAAATCACTTTAGGAGATGCTACTAAACTCCTAGATAATATTATGGTTAATTATACTCAATGGCATACTGAAAGATCTTCTAATAAAAAAAGTGCATGCGATAGAAGAAATCAATGTTTTGAGTAGAAAGATGGATGAACTTATGAAATTATTTGCTACTAAGAGTGTTTCTTCTGATCCTAATGATATGCCTTTGTCTACTTTGATTGAGAATAACAATGAATCTATGGGTGTGAATTTTGTTGGTAGGAATAATTTTGGTAACAACGCTTATAGAGGGAATTTTAACCCTAGGCCATATCCTAGTAATCCTTCTAATAATTATGGGAATTCCTACAACAACTCTTATGAAATTATAATAAGATGCCCTCTGAATTTGAGAATAGTGTTAAAGAGTTTATGAATTCACAAAAGAATTTTAATGCTTTGCTTGAAGAGAAATTGCTTAAAGTTGATGATTTGGCTAGAAACGTTGATAGAATTTCTCTTGAGATTGATTCTTTAAAGATTAGATCTATTCCTCCTAAGCATGATATCAATGAGTCTCTCAAAGCAATGAGAATTTCCATTGATGAGTGCAAGGAAAGAACCGCTAGGATGCGTGCTTCTAAAGATGCCTTTATTAAAGCGTGTTCTTCCAATTCCTATGAAAATCAAGATGAAGATCTAAAAGTAATTGATGTGTCCCCTATTAAATCTTTGTTTTGCAATATGAATCTTGATGAAACTGAATATGATCTTCCTTTACCTAGAAGGCGTTCAAAAATTCGGAGTATTTAGATCTTTATGATGAAATTGATGAAAGTGGGATTGAAAGAAATAAAAATCTAGATGTTGCTAAACCCACTATATTGGATTTCAAGGAATTTAATTATGAAAGTTGCTCTTTAATTGATTGTATTTCCTTGTTGCAATCCGTGCTAAATTCTCCACATGCTTATAGTCAACATAAAGCCCTCACCGAACATATTGTTGATGCCATGATGCAATCTTATGAAGAAAAACTTGAGTTGAAAGTTTCTATCCCTAGGAAACTCTATGATGAGTGGGAACGAACTATTAAAATTAAAATTAAAGATCATGAGTTTTATGCTTTGTGTGATTTGGGTGCTAGTGTCTCCACTATCCCCAAAACTTTGTGTGATTTGCTAGATTTCCGCAATTTTGATGATTGCTCTCTAAACTTGCATCTCGCGGATTCTACTATTAAGAAACCTATGGGAAGGATTAATGATGTTCTTATTGTTGCAAATAGAAATTATGTGCCCGTAGATTTCATTGTTCTTGATATAGATTGCAATCGTTCTTGCCCTATTATTCTTGGTAGACCTTTCCTTAGAACGGTTGGTGCGATTATTGATATGAAGGAAGGGAATATTAGATTTCAATTTCCATTAAAAAAGGGCATGGAACACTTTCCAAGAAAGAAAATAAAATTACCATATGAAACTATCATGAGAGCCACTTATGGATTTCCTACCAAAGATGGCAATACCTAGATCTATCCTCGCTTTTATGCCTAGCTAGGGGCGTTAAACGATAGCGCTTGTTGGGAGGCAACCTAATTTTATTTTTATTCCTTGCTTTTTGCTCCTGCTTAGTAATAAATAAATAATTTAGCCTCTGTTTTGGTTGTGTTTTTTGTGTTTAACTAGTGTTTGTGCCAAGTAGAACCGTTGGGAAGACTTGGGGAAAGTCTTGTTGAACTTGCTGTAAAAAACAGAAATTTTAGCGCTCACAAGAACTGCTTTAATTTTTATTTGAAGAGTGCTATTTAGTTAATTATTTTTGAAGATGATTAATAGATAAATTCCTCAAGTCCAGCAATTTATTTTAGAATTTTTGGGGTTCTAGATCTTGCGCTAGCTACAGATTACTACAGACTATTCTGTTGTTGAGAGATTCTGTTTTTCGTGTGTTGTTTGCTTATTTTGATGAATCTATGGTTAGTAAAATAGTTTATAATCCATATAGAAGTTGGAATACAGTAGGTTTAACACCAATATAAATAAAGAATGAGTTCATTACAGTACCTTGAAGTGGTCTTTTGTTTTCTTTCGCTAACGGAGCTCACGAGTTTTCTACTTTAAGTTTTGTGTTGTGAAGTTTTCAAGTTTTGGGTGAATTCTTGTGATGGATTATGGAACAAGGAGTGGCAAGAGCCTAAGCTTGGGGATGCCCATGGTACCCCCAATATAATCCAAGGACACCAAAAAGTAAAAGCTTGGGGATGCCACGGAAGGCATCCCCTCTTTCATCCACTTCCATCAGTAATTTACTTGGAGCTATATTTTTATTCACCAACATGATATGTGTTTTGCTTGGAGCGTCTTGTATTATTTTTGTCTTTGTGTTTTAGTATGCCACAATCATCCTTGCTGTACACACCTTTTGAGAGAGCCATACATGAATTAAAATTTGATAGAATACTCTATGTGCTTCACTTATATCTTTTGAACTAAGTAGTTTTGCTCTATGTGCTTCACTTATATCTTTTGAGCGCTATAATTTTGCTCTATGTGCTTCACTTAGATCTTTTAGAGCACGGTGGTGGACTTGTTTTAAAGAAACTATTGATCTCTCATGCTTCACTTAAATCATTTTGAGAGTCTTAATAGCATGGTAATTTGCTTAATAATAATATGCTTGGTATTCAAGATTTGTGAAACTTTCTTTTGAGTGTGTTGAATACTAAGAAAAGATTGAAACATGATAATTGTTTTGAGATATGTAGGTGATAATATTAAAGTCATGCTAGTTGAGTAGTTGTGAATTTAAAGAATACTTGTGTTAAAGTTTGTGATTCCCGTAGCATGCACGTATGGTGAACCGTTATGTGATGAAATCGGAGCATGATTTATTTATTGATTGTCTTCCTTATGAGTTGCGGTCGGGGACGAGCGATGGTCTTTTCCTACCAATCTATCCCTCTAGGAGCATGCGCGTAATACTTTGCTTTGGTAACTTCTAGATTTTTGCAATAAGTATATGAGTTCTTTAGGACTAATGTTGAGTCCATGGATTATACGCACTCTCACCCTTCCACCTTTGCTAGCCTCTCTAATACCGCGCACCTTTCGCCGGTATCATACACCTACCATATAACTTCCTCAAAACATCCACCATACCTACCTATTATGACATTTCCATAGCCATTCCGAGATATATTGCCATGCAACTTTCCACCATTCCGTTTATTATGACACACTCCATCATTGTCATATTGCATATCCCGGTACACCGCCGGAGGCATTCATATAGAGTCATATTTTGTTCTAAGTATCGAGTTGTAATTGTTGAGTTGTAAGAAAAATAAAAGTGTGATGATCATCATTATTAGAGCATTATCCCAAGTGAGGAAAGAATGATGGTGACTATGATTCCCCCATAAGTCGGGATGAGACTCCGGAAGAAAAATAAAATAAATAAAAAAAGAGGCCAAAGAAGCCCAAATAAAAAGAGGCCATAAAAACAAAAAGAGAAAAGGCCCAAATAAAAAAAATGAGAGAAAAAGAGAGAAGGGACAATGTTACTATCCTCTTACCACACTTGTGCTTCAAAGAGCACCATGATCTTCATAGTAGAGAGTCTCTCATGTTATCACTTTCATATACTAGTGGGAATTTTACATTATAGAACCTGGCTTGTATATTCCAATGACGGGCTTCCTCAATTTTCCCTAGGTCTTCATGAGGAAGCAAGTTGGATGCACACCCACTTAGTTTCTTTTTGAGCTTTCATATACGTATAGCTCTAGTGCATCCGTTGCATGGTAATCCCTGCTCACTCACATTGATATATATTAATGGGCATCTCCATAGCCCTTTGATACGCCTAGTTGATGTGAGACTATCTTCTCATTTTTGTCTTCTCCACAACCACCATTCTATTCCACCTATAGTGCTATATCCATGGCTCACGCTCATGTATTGCGTGAAGATTGAAAAAGGTTTGAAAAAGTTAGAGTATGAAACAATTGCTTGGCTTGTCATCTGGGTTGTGCATGATTTAAATACTTTGTGTGGTGAAGATAGAGCATAGCCAGACTATATGATTTTGTAGGGATAACTTTCTTTGGCCATGTTATTTTGAGAAGACATAATTGCTTTGTTAGTATGCTTGAAGTATTATTATTTTTATGTCAATATAAACTTTTGTCTTGAATCTTTCGAATCTGAATATTCATATCACAATTAAGAAGATTTGCATTCAAATTATACCAAGTAGCACTCCGCATCAAAAATTCTTTTTTATCATTTACCTACTCGAGGACGAGTAGGAATTAAGCTTGGGGATGCCTGATACGTCTCCAACGTATCTATAATTTTTTATTGCTCATGCTATATTATCTACTGTTTTGGACTATATTGGGCTTTAATTTCCACTTTTATATTATTTTTGGGACTAACCTATTAACCGGAGGCCCAGCCCAGAATTGTTGTTTTTTGCCTATTTCAGTGTTTCGAAAAAACGGAATATCAAACGGAGTCCAAATGGAATGAAACCTTCGGGAACGTGATTTTCTCACCGAACGTGATCCAGGAGACTTGGACCCTACGCCAAGGCATCAGAGAGGCGGTCACGAGGGTGGGGGCGCCCCCCCTCCTAGGGCACGCCCCCTGCCTCGTGGGCCCCTCGGAGCTCCACCGACGTACTTCTTCCTCCTATATATACATATGTACCCCCAAACGATCAGAACAGGGAGCCAAAAACCTAATTCCACCGCCACAACTTTCTGTATCCACGAGATCCCATCTTGGGGCATGTTCCAGAGCTCCGCCGGAGAGGGCCGTCATCATGGAGGGCTTCTACATCATCATAGCCTCTCCGATGAAGTGTGAGTAGTTTACCTCAGACCTTCGGGTCCATAGTTAGTAGCTAGATGGCTTCTTCTCTCTTTTTGGATTTCAATACAAAGTTCTCCCCCTCTCTTGTGGAGATCTATTCGATGTAATCTTCTTGTTGCGGTGTGTTTGTTGAGACCGATGAATTGTGGGTTTATGATCAAGTCTATCTATGAATAATAATTGAATCTTCTCTGAATTCTTTTATTTATGATTGGTTATCTTTGCAAGTCTCTTCGAATTATCCGTTTGGTTTGGCCAACTAGATTGGTAGTTCCTGCCATGGGAGAAGTGCTTAGCTTTGGGTTCGATCATGCGGTGTCCTTTCCCAGTGACAGAAGGGGCAGCAAGACACGTATTGTATCGTTGCCATCGAGGATAACAAGATGGGGTTTATTTCATATTGCATGAATTTATCTCTCTACATCAGGTCATCTTGCTTAAAGTGTTACTCTGTTTTAACTTAATACTCTAGATGCATGCTGGATAGCGGTCGATGAGTGGAGTAATAGTAGTAGATGCAGAACCGTTTCGGTCTACTTGTCACGGACGTGATGCCTATATACATGATCATGCCTAGATATTCTCATAACTATGCTCAATTCTGTCAATTGCTCAACAGTAATTTGTTCACCCACCGTAGAATACTTATGCTCTTGAGAGAAGCCACTAGTGAAACCTATGGCCCCCGGGTCTATTCTCATCATATCAATCTCCATCACTTTAATCTTGTTTTGCTTTTTTACTTTGCCTTTACTTTTCACTTTGCATCTTTATACCAAAAATATTATATCTATCAGATCTCACTCTCGTAAGTGACCGTGAAGGGATTGACAACCCCTAATCGCGTTGGTTGCGAGTAGCTATCGTTTTGTGCAGGTACGAGGGACTTGAGCATGGCCTCCTACTGGATTGATACCTTGGTTTCTCAAAAACTGAGGAAAATACTTACGCTACTTTGCTGCATCATTCCTTTCTCTTCGGGGAAAACCAACGCAAGCTCAAGAGGTAGCAGACCCATCTGTAAACTGGAGCTGGGAAAAAAAGCTGGAAATAAAAAATAAATTGACTGCAAAATGTTGTGCGCTAGAAAATAAAAAGGCCAAATTGTAAGCCAGGCCCATGTAGCTAACTGAAATTAACATAAAATACAGATATTAAAAGGGCTTGCCTAAAAAAAATACATGGGCCGAATTACTAGGTCAGACCCATGTAGCTAATAAAAGCACAGGAAAAAATACATTAAAAGGCCGAATTGTTGGGCTAGGCCCATGTAGAAAATCGAATTGGACCGGGCTGATTCTTGTGCCACATCAGATTGCCACGTCGGATGCCTACGTGGCCTGGGGAGGCTGCTAGTGACCAAAACAAAACAATAGGCATATTTTGGTCGTAAACGTCTACGACCTTCTCACAGAGAAGGTCGTTAATTTCAGTTTACGACCGTCAGCTTTTGACCTTCTGTTTTTGGTCACAAAAAGGTCGCAAATGAAAAACAATGACCTTTCGGTGACCAATAGTCAAGGTCACAAGTTGACATATTTCTTGTAGTGATTGCGGTAGGCTGGTGTTCATCAGGCGATGTGGATGTTTGCGTGACTTCTTGTGTGGCTTTTGTGGCAACGATGATGGGTGTGTGCGATGTCGGAGACGCGGCAATGGTTGCGATGGTCGGCTCTTCTCCGGCGTGTTCGTGGGATTACCTCGAGTTGTTTTGTTGCGGTGAAGTCGGAGCTGCGGCGGCGGGGCCCCTATGCCGACGATGACAGGCAGCAGGTGGCCTGTTCGGTGGTCTTCCGCGGCGCCAACCTTGCATAGTTCTCCTTCGGAGCTATCTTTCAGAGTCGGAGTTGTGATGTCCTTGGTGCGGGTGGCTGAGTTTGGCGCGGGGCTTCTTATGTTTCACACAGCCTCTACGGTGCAAGTTGGGTCGACATTTGTCTTCGGAGAAGTCGGAGTCGCTTGCTCTAAGATTAGGGACGGCAATGACGCCCGTTGGGGAGAAGTGATGACGATGACACCGGTGTGTGATGTTGACGAGACCCTCTATGTGAGGTGTGTGTGGCATTATGTGTGTGCCGCTCTACGGTTTGTGACAGTTTTCGTCCGATTTTTCGTTTATTAACCGAGCAACTCTCTTCTGCCTTTTTATTAATATGATGAGGCAAAGCTTTTGCCTCTGTTTCATCAAACAAAAAAAGCCAGTACACAGGAGCCCGCTTTCGTAGTTTTGACAACGCCTAGCCGCAGAACAATAGTGAGCCGGCAACATTGGGCATGTTCTACGGGAACAATTTGTACCAGAACACCTTTTGGCTCAGCTGATTGAATGCCTTCGAGAGGTGCAACGCCACAGCTCGCGACACTAGCCAGAACACCAACTGTAGCGACATTATGTTGCACGACATGGAGGCGATGTGCAGCGCCCGACACTCAGCTTGACCACGGCAGATAGAACCATGCCGATGCCCATACCTTGAGTGAGGGTCAGGCGTCTAAGGGCATCCACAACATTTAGAGGCTGGCTTGCCTCCAAGCTGGGACCCACATCCTGCTGTTATAGTCAGCTCACAATTCCGTAGTGTATAACAAATGTTACCAGCCTCAAAGGTATCCCCACTAGGTATAATATACTAATTACCAAAGGAGCTCCTTTTCATCCTCTTGACATGACACATGCATACTCTTTTTCTATGACATGTGGGGCCAGTAAATTATTTTATTGCATGGACATAATTGGATGCTGCCTCCAAGCATAGCGTCGATGCTAAGCAAATTTGGCTTAGAGGCTGTTCTCACAATGTATAGCGTCTGCCTCTATGGTCTTAGAGGCTGCCTTAGAGGCAGCAAAACATCACACTGTGGATGCTCTAATAAAGTGGTTCTTCAAAGGATTTAACCCAAACAGAGTTTTGCAAATGTGGTTTCTTGATCCAAACTAAGTATTGCATGAATGTATGTTACCAAAAACACTAAATAAAACTAGTTTTCCTCATATTTCTCCCAAAAATTCTAAATCTATGAAAAATTGCTAGGTACCGCATCATAATTAATCTAACTATATAAAGGCAAAATGAACAAAATGCTAGTGTGTCGTAGTACTGACAACATTATCTCACAACCGAGGTAGGAGAGAAACAGAAAAAATGCATCCAAATGATTTTGGCATAGGTCAATGGTAAAGGCACTATGGTATAGCAAAGTTGTAATAACGTCATAATGTAACAGGATAAGAAGTCTCCAAATCACCACTAGCTTTAGCATTATTCAACAAACCCGGAAAGTCTTCGACACAAATAAAGAAACAAATAACGAGAAATCAGATCACCTTGTCTTAGCCCTCTACCTGAAATAGTTACCACGGTGAATCTACAATTAAGCTTGAACATGTACTTGACCGTGGTGACACACTTCATGATAGAATTGACCCAACTTTCAGCAAACCCATCTTCCTCATGATCACTTCCAAAAATTGTCACTCTCTTGTTTTGCTCATGTCCAATTCCAGCGCTGCACATCCAACAGACCCACTTCTCTTGTTTTGCATGAAATGGGTAACCTCATAGGCCAGCAAAATGTTATCCGTGAACGATCTGGAGATGAAAGAACTTTGGTTCGGGGCAATGATTGCGGGTAAAATTACTTTCAATTGATTAGATAACCGATCACTTATGTCTCTTTTTGTCGTCTCTACGTCGTTATTTTGCTGTAGTGTCTCCATGCATCTTGTGCATGTGCATGTGTGAAGTTACTGAGGTTTTTGTCTTTTTTTGTTTGCAAATCTTTTATTTATATTAAACTCTTTTACTTGTTTTAGTCCTAACTTATGCTCTTGAGATATGGTCTTAATTAGTATTTTTTTAATTAAATTTAGCAACTTTGTAATGGTACGACTAGAAATAATTATTACATAATTAATTCAAACATTTGTTGTGGAAATGCAATTTTTATTTTTCTTAATCATACATATAATATACGAGTCATATAGTTGCTTACTTTTCGAGACATAACCTTTTTGGTTTAATATAAAATTTCTAGATTAGAGAAAAATGAAAAAGCAACAAAATTACAAGTATTTACAGATATTGATGCCACATATAAATTGTAAATATATCTAGGCATTTTTGTCGATTTCAGTTTTCTTAAATACTAGTATGATAGAGAGCTATAAATTAGTTGATCGAGGTTTCTAGAATCAATAATTGTCAATATTGCGTGGAAGTAAACAAAAGGGGGGTTTCTTAGAACTATTGTGTTGGTTGTTCATTTCTTTCATGGGCAAAATATATCTTTCATGTTATTGGGTTGAATAATCTTATGGCATCCCACATATAGTTTGTAGTTGATCTTAAACTAGCCTCATTCAACTCAACATGCATTAAATGACCTTCTTGCCCATACTCGAAAGGCGATTTGAAGAGAAGAAAGAGCCAATGGATGGAATTGCAAGAACATACTATTTGGTTGGAACCCGCGATTACCCTACTAAAACTTTAGCTAGTCAAAAGTTGCATGTGCCAATGGGTTCTCTAACTTCGATTTAGATTAAAGTCTAGAGTTGGTAAGAAGCTATGTCCAAAATTTACACATGTATCCAAACAAAGACCAAGCTGATTTTTGGTTTATTCCTGTGAACCGGTACTTGCTGGGGTGGCAAGCGAGCTAGCACCAGTCGAATGGCTAGCGAGAACAGTTAATGATCCACGGACCGCCTAGCTATACGTGTGAGTGTTGGTTCCCCAAACGACGTGTTAAGAGCTAAGGGTGATTTCCTATTTGACGCTCTCTGCGTCGAATTGTCGATGAAACGCATAGTGACTCACATAGTGAAATCTATTGCGGCGGCCCATTCAGGAGCAAATGTACTGACCACCCAGTTTTTGGAACATTTCCTCGCAGGTTTTGTCAACCTTATAGAAGATTCCTAACCTATTTTTTCTTTATACATAGTTTTTTCGGTTTTTTTCTTTTTAAAAATGTTCAACGTTGTTTAGATTTTTTTAAATCATAAAATTTGGATTTTTTTTTCATTTTTTAAGAATTTTCAGAAATTAAAAGTTTGTTCGGAACTTCTGAAAATGGTTGCTTTGAAATTAATCTTCAAAAATTCCAAAAAAAAATCGTGTTTTCAATTAACATTTCAAGACACGTAAATAAATCGGCATGTTTTTTCAAAAATGTTCACTATTTCTTGAACATTTTTTCGGGTTTTTTTTTCTAAAATAATGAAAAAAACGAACCGCTACAGCATGGAGTTGCTACAATATAAGCTGGCTCATGACAGGATCGCTACATGGGCCGGCCCAGGCTGGAGCTGGCTGTGCGCCAGGATGAAAATGCTGGGCGAGGGCTCGATAGAGATCCTCCATCGCATTGTACCACCAGTTTCTCAAAAAAAGAATGTACTGTGCCACCAAGCCAAGCTTGTTCCGGTGAGTCAGGATCCGCGCGCGAGCGCCTCGTGCCGCCCCCGTCCCCTCGGCCGTGCCGCACGCGCCCGATTCCTTTCTCTTTTTTTTGAGGGTACGCCCGATTCCTTTCTGCGACGTGGAATCAACCGGAATCCACGCAACCAGAAAAAAACCGTAATGTGTTCAAGGAAAGGAAGAAAAATCTTCCCCGTGGAGCGTGCGCGCTGGGTGGCTCCAAGATTTCGCGCGAAAACAGGCCATCATTCTCGAATCAGCGCCGGCGGCGGTACCGGCCGTCTGCTTTGCCGTGCCAACTTCGGTGATCAGTTGGCATTTAGCGAGACTCTTACTATGGTCGTGGCCCAATCTTGAAGCCCTTTCTGGCTTTCTCCCTTTAGCATACGGACGGTGCGCCGTGCGCGCGGCTGGCATGGCAAAGCGCGCGCACACGAGCGCCTCGTGCCGGCCTCGTCCCCGCGCACCACACGCCGGGTCGCGTTTCCATCAAGGCGGATCATTTCATTCCCTCTTTGCGGCGTCGAATCTGCCGGAGCACCGCCCGTCGGCTTTTACGCGACCCAGCGGCCACATGGACCCACACTCTCTCTAGCTGAGCCGTGGCACCTGAAAAAGGACCTTTCTATATCAGGTCGACTCGGGCAAGGTTTTCTTTTAATACATACTGTAGGAGTATATGTGTATGCTCTACGTGAGAGGAATATTGTTTCTTTCGGGATGAAGGTGCTAGAGCATACGTACGTACTCCTGCGTACAAATACGACCGGTCAAACGAATCAAAGAAAAATCTGGGTTTCTCGGGTGGCGGGCGGTGAGGACACTTTGGCATGGGCTTTGGAAAGGTCAGGACACTATCCTGTCAAATCGGCGTATCGATCTCTCATGACTCGTAACGAGCTTAGTTCTTTAGAGAAAGGGACGGTAACAGAGGCATCACCGAACAACAAACAGTTGTGGACTGCACTTTGGAAGCTCAATGTGCTACCAAAGATCAGAGTGTTCTGGTGGAGAGCTCTACGCGGGATCCTACCAGACTCTGCGACTCTACATCATCAGCACATCAAAACGACGGGCCGTTGTGACATCTGAAGCATGCATTGATGACTTGCACGCATGCAAGCATGTTCTGGGCGGCAGCTAGAGACCGCTTCGACTTACAGCTACCGCGGCTGCACCAAGACACTTGGGCTCACGACATCACACTAGATAAGATGCTCTCTGATGATGCACGGTGCAAGATTATTACCATCATGCACTCCATTTGGACTTCGAGGAACAAGTGGACACATGAACAACAGGGGTTCGATCCTACGATGGCCATGAAGTGGGTGCAGGAGACGCTGTCTATTCTTGACATACCAGGCCGACATGCTCGGACGGCTGGCCAGTGCTCTGGCCCCCCCCCCCCCCCCGAAGCGGGATGGATCACCATTAACACTGACGGGTCAGTGTTCGACGACCGGGCCAACGGAGGGGCGGGGGGAGTTGCACGTTCCCATCTGGCTTTCCAAGGCGCTTGGTGCAAGCCTCTGCCGGGCGTCTCGGACCCTTTCATCGCCGAGCTATTGGCTTTCAGGGAGGGGGTAATCTTTGCTTAGCTCCGAGGTTACTCGCATGTGATAATGGAGGTTGACTGTCTTCACTTGGTTGATCTCTGGAACTCACGAGGCAATTCTAGATCGATTGCATCGCCTATCTTTAGAGAATTATTGGACATTGTACCACACTTTATTTCCTTTTCGGTTCGACATGTCGGTAGGAACTTGAATGTGCCGGCCCATCTCTGTGCTCAGCGTGCCCCTACGCTTGATGGGACAGATAGTTGGCTAGATGTTAGCCTAGATTTCCTACGTGCTAGCCTATGAGCAGACTGTAACCGACTTTTGTTATTCTGAATAAAGTCCTAAATTCGATGCAAAAAAATGAAAAGAGTGACTATGTCGCAGGCATGCATGATGTGTACTGAACAGAAAAGTGTGGTCTTAGTACAAAGTAATCAATCAACTGTTGTTTATACATCACTAGTAAGTCGTGGCGTGTGTCCAAACTTCAGCTAACTCGATCGATGAAATCTAGCTTAGCTGTCACCGTCACCGTTGCCATGTTCGTCTTTGCCCGGATTTCCTACATCTAAAAATGACTGATTAACCGGTAGTAAATTGGTTGACCGATCACCAGCTCGCAGCGGCACGCGGCATTACCTCACACGCGTGCAGATGAATCCACAAATCTTACCCATCATCCACAAGCCAGCTTGTGCAGAGATTGTTCCACTTCCACTTGTATTATCACCAGCTCTTTCGAGAGTTTCCTCCTGGAGCGCGCGCACCAATGGGCTGCATGACTCAGGGCTCCGCCTAGAACAGATCTTAAAAAATCAGGCGCCTAAACAGGTCATCAGGTATTCATGTTTCATGTCCTCAAGTCAAATGCTGGTACCCACCGTTGTCGTTTGTGGAACCGAGCAGCCACGTCCACGCGGACTTTTTGTTCTTTTGCTGGCCCAGGATTGAGCCGTGAGTATTCAGTCACACTCGACACGGACCTTCCACGTAAGGTCTATTCAGGGAAGCGTGTGTGCTCCATGTAAGGGAATACTGTTTCTTTTAATTTGGCCTCAGCTGCAGCGTGCAGAGTTGTCCATCCGTTTCAAAATGAAAGATGTGTTAGGGCCTTTTTAAGTCATGTTTGATCACGATTTTAGAAGAAAAAATAGCGATATCTAAAGTACCAAATTTGTTTAAGACACCTCCAACGATGACCCGCAAATTTGCTTCAATATCCATCCGCAGATAAGGGACCAGTCTGCGGACACGCATGCGGGAGGCGGTCATGCAACATTGTCTGCATACATTTCAAACCAGATTTCACAAAATTCATGCAAACACGACGGATTTCATCAAGGCTTGGATAAAAAATAGCACAAATCATCCATACATAGCATGCAAATAAGTCTAGTACAACAATAGTTCAAATTCAATAAGATTAACCGGATGTTCAACAAGTTCTTCATGAACAGATCATGTCATCCGACACATACTATCCCTTCAAAATGGTCGCCCTCTATCTTGTGGTACATCACGACAGCGCGTACGGGCTACACAATGTGTAGAGCAACATTGAATGAATAAACAAATTGAGCAAGAAGAAGCAAAACTTACAATCTTCTCGGTCGCCACGCGCAATGGTCGTCTTGCCTCCAACATATCAATCTCGCCACAAAACTTGTGACGGTGGTCTGGATAGCATATCATCGTTATGATAAGGACTTCACATTGCGATCATGGATGATGTGCATGTCGTACAGTGCAATGTACTTCCGCGCGTGAAACGAATCATGCACATGCTGGCAGAAGCCTCCCCTGCCCCCCTTGCGAAATTCGTGGATACAGCCAACCATACATCACACAACAATTCATCCTCCATGGTCGAGTACCCCGCCATCCTCCGTACTCTAAAAGACGACATGGCGTTCAAAAATAAGCTCAATGGCATTTGATCGAACACCTACCAGACGTGATATCCTCCATGGACGACGTCAACAGGGAGGGGTGTACCTGCCTATGAACGGGTCCTGGGTGGACGATGTCATCGTAAAATGCGAGCGGGCGCGTCGGTGCTGGTTACGGAGGTCTGACAATGCATGTGCGTCGGTGCTGGTTGTGGAGAGGTACAGCGGCGGCGGCAAAGGAGGAGGAGGGTGCGGATGCAAAGTAAGGGGGAGAGAAGGGGCAGATTGAAAAAAAGGACCGGGAGGGGGGTTTAGTGTGTCGGGGGTGTTGGAGTCCTACGTAGCTGTTCTCCAGACTCCGGCAACCCCCCCCCCCCCCCCCCCCAAAAAAAAACTTTGCTTCCACTTTGAGGGGAAAAGTGCACCGGACCACTCGGTGAACCGATACATACCCATGTTGGATGGCTCAATGGTCCAGACGTACATGGGCGGATTGAGGGTTGGAGATGCCCTTAGATCTATCACGAAAAGTATTTTTATATTTTATTTGTTTTGTATTATAGATGTCAATATTTTATTCTATAATATTGGTCAAATGTACACACGTTTGATTTGCATGAAAATTTGACATATTTTATCCCTTTATTTATTTGCATGAAAATTTGACTGGCCAGTCCGATATAAATTAAGTACTCCATGTTGGAGTAGTATCCGTGACTGACCATAGTTTTTCTTTTTGGAACGTTGACTGACAATAGATTTTCAAACGTATAAGCTATCCAAGATCTTGCTATCGCCGTCATCCATGCATATGGTGAAAAGGAACCGAGTTTTGTCCAGAGTATTGTGAAGCTCCTTAAATTACTACGTAGTACTATAGAACAAAGATCTAGCAAGCTACCTCACTATTGTCATTGCCACCGTCACCGTTGACATGTTCGTCTTAATCCCAATTTGTTACATCTGAAAATGAGTGATTCGGTTTAACTAATACCATAGCAACCGTGGCCATACGCCCATACCTTATGCGACATTTGCTAACACATACAGTAGTAATTTGCTTACAGATATGCACGAGAAAGCTTTCGGTACAGCCAAATATTTCTTCCAAAATTATAGGAAACTATAATGTGGTACACCTAGTAGCTAGTACTAGCGTCAATTGACGACAGGGTGTGTTGTACAATAATATCAGACTTCCTCTCCAAGAAGATAGACCATACTGTGCTGCGTGCCTTGCTTAGTTAGCTTGAGTGGTCAAATATACTACTACTACTACTACTAACAATAGCCTAATCTTGAAGCCCTTTCCACATAGTATAAGACGCACCCGACCTAAAAAGATTATCTTGGGCTGCACTTTAGAGGGCTAGCACGTTGAGGGCAGCATGAATACATGCACATACGTCCATTTCATGACCTAACCACCACGCAGGTTAATTATCAAATCCACTCCACATGCAGCTACAACGTACGGAATAACGGAAATACAGATCACCCCTAGAGCATGCACTAGCGTGTGGAGCCTAGCCGGGCTAGCCAGTACTCCCTCCGTCTATTATATAAAAACATTAAGAGCCGAAATGACGTGCTTTCTGCCTGCAATGGGTAAGGTTGCAGGGCTTCGCCTGAAAACAGGTCATCCTTCTATGATGGTTTGTCTAAAGAAAACTAACTACCCCTTTTGTTTCTGAATATTTGTCTTTTTAAAGATTTCGAATGGACATACGGATGTATATAAATATATTCTAAAATATAGATTCACTCATTTTGCTTCGTATGTAGTTACTTGTTAAATTTTTTAGAAAAACAAATATTTAAAAGCAGAGAGAGTATATGACAGTGGCCTAATCTCGAAGCCCTTTCTCCCTTTAGCATACGGTGAGCCGTGCGCGCGGCTGGTATGGCAAAGCGCACGAGCGCCTCGTGCCGTCCTCGTCCCCGCGCGTGCCCAGCTCCCGCGCACCACACGCTGGGTCGTGTTTCCATCAAGGCGGATCATTTCATTTTCTCTTTGCGGCGTGGAATCTGCCGGAGTACCCACCGTCGAGTGCCCGCGTTTTACGGCACCCAGCATCCGCAATCCACATGGACCCATATTTTCTCTAGCTGAGCCGTGGCGACTGAAAAAGAACTTTCTATATCAGGTCGATTCGGGCAAGTAGTTATTTTTATATGTGTGTGTATGCTCTACGTGGGAGTAGTATTGTTTCTTTTCGGACGCACGTGCTAGAGCATACGTACGTACTCCTGCGTGCAAATACGACGGCTCAAACGAATCAAAGAAAATCTCGGTTTCTCAAAAGAAAAAGAAATTTATAGGCGTGAGCGTACGTGCGTCTGCGTTTGTATTGTGTTTAAAAAAACAAATTGATTAGTATACAGTGACTATGGTTTGGGTTTTCAGACAACGTCCAAAGATCCTGCCACCGCAGTCATGTATGGTGAAAAAGCTAAGTGTGGTCGGTGAAAAAGCTAATAAGTAGTCCAAAGTAATCAATCAACTGCTGCTTACATTACTAGTAGTCATAGCGTGTGTCCAAACTTCAGCTAGCATTAGTTGTCACCGTTACCGTTGCCACGTCCGTCGTAGCCCGAATTTCAATGGCTGACTGGTTCCGTTTAATTAATCAGTTTAATTTAATATAAGTCGCCTGAAAATCTGAATTGAATGTCTCAATGTCTATCTTAGGGGTGCAGTTGCTGCCGGCACTTGAACTGAAGGCTGGCGAGGTTTAGAGGGATGACCAGGGACGGTGGGGGGAGGGGGGCTGAGAGGAGGGCGGGGTGGAGCCAACAGGCGGTGGGATGAAGAATGAGCATGGATCTATTTTCTCGGGAAGAAGAACGATAGGAGGAAGAAGACCCTGAACCGTTCATTTTTTATCTAACAACTCAAATTGATCCTGGCAAACCGATCGGCCTAATTCAAGTTTGCAGATGACTTGCGACTGGTCAGTCCTTTAACTAATAGCCCAACGACCATGACCAATCATCAGTAGTGATGGTGTCCTATATAGGGAATGCTAACCACATCGGCTCCCCATGATGGGCTGGACCGAGGACCCCCAAAGAACCAACCAATGGGCCACACTTGTCAGGCCCCATGACGTATTCAATATGGAATCTTTCGAAAACTTGACGCACACTTCAAAACATAATGTAATCCTCGGTGCCACCGACCTAGATGTAACCCTAGGTATCTTTGGTGTCTATATAAACTGAGGGGTTTAGACCATAGAGGCAGAATCATTCACACATACAATCTCGAGAGGGCGTAGAGTTTTACCTATGTACCCCAGCCACAATCAATAAAAATACAAGCAGAACATAGGATTTTACCTCTTCGAGGGGGCCTGAACCTAGGTAAACTAGATGATACTCCGCACGTTGTTGCGGGAATATTTGCAATACATTTCGATGATATGTGATTTCTATGGAACGTGAATAGTGATACTACGTAAACTAAAATTGCAAATCCATACGCTTTATTGTGTTTGATTAATGTATTGTAAAATATTTAATATATGTTTGCATGTTGAGGTGGACATTTTCATGTGCATGAATGCATGTTGTGGTGGGCCTTTTGCCATGCATGTTGCTTGATGATGTGGCATGCTTGCATGTTGAGAGAAATATGTTAATGGGGGCTAGCTATTTAGATATAGAAGATACTGTATTCCTTCTTTAACATGTTATCATTGTGCCAGGATCATCAGCTCAGGACCACCTACCAATATCTGTTGCATTTAGCTCCGTCAAGTAGATTGGCTGATCGATCATCAGCTCGTAACGGCTACAAGTTTCTGTAGTACTCCGTAAAACCGGTATGAAAAGGTTGATATGGTGGACGCTCACCAATTAATCCACAAATCTTCGTAAACCCATTACCCAGATATTATATATTCCTCTTGTATTTTTATAAGGTGGTTCGTAAGTTTTCTCCGGCAGTGTGCGCATCGATTGGCTGCATGATTCAGGGCTCCACGTAGAACATATATTAAAAAAAGTTAGCACTTCAATATGAATCCGACGTTAGATTTTTTAGGTTTAAAATCTGATGCCTTCAAATGTGTTGGATCCTGATCGAATGCATGCCAATTTTTCTGTTGATTTTTGTGCCATATGACAAATTTCACTGTAGAACTTTAATAAATCCTTATACATAAGTATGACAATTTTATCACTTTTGTGAAAGAGTAGTCTTCTCGTATTCGGTGTGGTGTGCACCTACGGCACTGTTCGTAGTGTCGATAGGTTCTCTTGTACTAATTAATACATTCTATCTTCTATAAAAATACGGTACATAATATGCATTCTCTCAAAAAAGTAATACTAATTTTATCTATTTTTGCATTACAATTTTGATCTTCAGATTTTTAGAGCTAAAAACTGCACGTCCGAATTTTAACATCTAAAAAAAATGGTACACCCAAACAGGTCATCAGGTTCATGTTTACAATGCTGGTACCTACCGTTGTCTTTTATTATGTAACCGAGCAGCCACGTCCACACGGATTTTTGTTCGTTTGCCGGCCCCTGATGGAGCCACACCATCGGTGGTCGACAGGGACCTTCCACGTCGACCGTCAGGTCTATTTCAGGGAAGCGCATATGCTCTAACGTAAGGGATACCTACCATATTAGTATTTCCTTTTGGCCCCATGTGCATTGCTAATTTGACTGGTAGCCCAATATAAATTAATTTAAGTAATCCAAGATCCTGCTAGCTATCGCCGTCATGCATGCACGGTGAAAAGCAACAGGGTTTTATACAAAGTAATGACAAGCTGCTTAGATTAAAAAAAAATGACAAGCTGCTTAAAGTACTGCGAGTAGCTAGCACTGTTGTCACCGTCACCGTTGAATGTTCGCCTTGATCCGGATTTCTTGCATCTGAAAATGACTGATTGGGTTAACTAGCACTATATCGCAGCAACCGTGGCCATACGGCCATCGGGCCATGCATACTGTTCCTACACGCATCATTGGCTAGGTAATCTGAATGTAACCGATTGTCAAATCCTGGCTGTAAATTGTACTTGATGATATAAAATGGTTGGCCCGATTGGCCCTCCCTGCTGTCAACAATAAAATAGAAAAATATACGCATCATTGACGATTGCATCAATGTGGGTTACTGGATTGATTATCAGCTCGCACGACACGCGCGACGTTAGCCCACGCATGCATGAAAGAGCATGCTGGCTAATATCTTGCTCCGTGACCCTCTTCCAGTAAGATGGACGACATTGCTTTTATTTTTATTTTTTGCGAACGACGTTGCTGGCCAGCTTTAGTGGCTAGACATTAAGAATAGTCTATTATGTCTTGAAGCCATTTCCACTGGTATAAGACGCACCCAACCTAAAAAGATCATCCTGGGTTGCACTTTAGAGGGCTAGCACGTTGAGGGCAGCATGAATACATGCACGTACGTCCATTCCGTGACCTAACCACCACCCAGGTTAATGATCAAATCCAGGGCACATGCAGCTACTGTACAACGTAGAGCATGCACTAGCACGTGGAGCCCTTGCCGGACTAGCTAGTACGTATTTTTTTGCCAGACTAGCTAGTATAGCCTTTCTGCCTGCAATGGGTTTACATATACATATCCAGGCCTCGGTTAGGACAGCAAACGCCGTACCCAATACCAAGAATAGTTATCGGTAACCTATATCTATCTCTCCCACTATCTGGCCCGACTAATTAGCAGTCGCACCTGCCATCAGCTCAATGATCATTTCAATAAGCTAATTAAGCTAAGCACCCTTTGGGCTCGCGGAGGAGCCGAGGAGGCAAACAGGGGACGTTGCTTTTCTATTCATGGGATCCGACGAGGAACGACGTATAGTTGTTTATCTCAATTTTCTTGCGTGATTGATGTGAGAAATGCTTGATTACTATATCGTCGCCGTGTACCTAGATCCGGTTCTTGCCATCCATGGGATTATATATCCTGGGCCGATATAGATCGTGCGCTGGCTAGATCTGCTCGGCGGCACGACACACGCCTTCCTTTTTCTACTACTATGATGATCCGAGGAGCCATGGCGGTGTGCATGAATTTGTCCCCAAGCTGAGTCATTTTCTGGTGTAACCACCCAAAAGAGGCTTAATACATGCTTTCTTAACACTATCGGGCCATTCGACAGTATAGAGTCGCCGTTGACCCATGTGACGTTGATATTTTCATAACACCATCCTCTTTGAACTGTTTTTTTTTACTGCAAACAAATGTACCAATAGGCCATGGGGATTGCTTCCTTCACACCCATCTTTGTTGCAACAGGTAAGGTTCCATTCGTAGTGCATAATTGGTGTTCCAATACCAATATGGCTGATCCGGAACGATCAACTTGTACTTTGCCTCACAAAGGTTTTGTTTGCTCATGTTCTCGATCAAGGCATGACTATCACGCGATACAATATCGCGCGACTGAGTGATGTGTAACCTGAGGGAACCTACAGTTTGCACTGGATTTTTAGGTTTGATTAATGTTGGTGAAAAGTTAGAAAATGTGGCATTTACGTACGCCAAGATTTGGTTCCTTGCAAAAAAAGACCAGTGCTCTCCCTATGATCAAAAATTAATATGGATCGGAGGGAGCACTAGGGTTTTTTAATGAATCACAGACATCCTTATATAGAAGACATGAAGATGCGCAGTTAAACATCTTGTTTTTGTACGGAACTGCCTTTTGTGTTTAACTCTTGTATACAGTCGAAATATAAAGTCTATTGCGTGCATGAGTTAACATGGAGATGGTAAATAAAAAAAACATGGAAATGGGGGTAGAAGGGTCAAAGACAACCAGTGCACTTTTTTTACCTTAAAATGCAATCTCACTGGCTGGTGGGACCACACTAGCCCACGAGCCCACAACGGACACTGGCGCCGTTCCACCTGTGATTGGCCACCACCACACAGAAAAAGCCCAGAAAACAACACGAAGCTGCAGGAGAGAGAAAGAGAGAAACCCACCCAAGCCAGAGCCAGAGCCAGACGCCGCGTGCACCGAGCAGAGAATGGCGCCGACGCCGATGGCCGGGGACGGCCCGATCGCCGCGGTGGCCCCGCGCACCCCTCCCCCGCCGTCCGCCTCGGCCGAGGCGGCGGCCTCCGGCTCCGGCTCCGGCGCCGCGGCGGGGTCGGCGGCCGAGGCGCCCGTGCTGATATTCGTCTACTTCCACAAGGCGATCCGCGCGGAGCTGGACAGGCTGCACGCCGCGGCGGTGCGGCTCGCCACGGAGCGCGGAGGGGACGGCGACGTCGCGGCGCTCGACACGCGGTGCCGCTTCCTCTTCTCCGTGTACAGGCACCACTGCGACGCCGAGGACGCGGTACGGTTGTTTATTCATGGCGCACCCGGAGCCTCTGAGTTCGGATTAGCTTTATCGGTGAATTTGCGACGGATAATTGGGCTACGATGTGTTGGAATGCGGAATTGTGGCTGTGCTGGCGTTTAGGTCCGCTGAATTGTGGGATAAGTTCCGGGGATTTGGGTTTGATTCGGGGTTCAGAGTGAGGCGTAACACTGCCGTGATCTGAAAATGGACAGAGTTTGTAGGTATGGTGTCATGGTGATATGCTCAAATAGTATGGGGCACGCTTACGATCTTGCATATACTTCACCGCGTGATAGCGAACTATTCCCTGCATTCTACATTATCCTTTTAATGCATTTCCTGGATTTTACTAGCATTTTGTTGCAAACGCCTAGGCATGTCTTAACTGAACTGTTAAACCATGGCCCTTGAGCATCTAATCACAGGGTCCATCGCAGAGTACATAATCTCTCTTTACATTTGCCGTTTGCAAAAGAAAAGGTTCTGTGTTTAATAAATTGTTCACTTGGTATGGGTATGGGTGCTCTAACTGAAAATGAACTTTCCTGGCATTTGCTTCACTTGGTATGGGATGTGCCTGTGATACGTTAATTGTTCAACACATATTTTACGGGGAAGTGGTGTGCCTGTGATATGTTCATTGTTCAGAGCATGAGCTTTACGGCCTGGTATCATTTACTCTAGACTGACTTCCTATCTTATATTGATGTATTTGTGAAATTTTGTAAGCCAACTTTAATTACGTATACGTTCACACTAGGGAAAATTTGGAGCTAATATTTGCCTTTGATGATTGCAGGTTATCTTTCCAGCACTCGATATTCGAGTCAAGAATGTAGCAGGGACGTATTCCCTTGAGCACAAAAGGGAAAATGATCTCTTTGCCCACCTGTTCTCTCTATTACAGCTTGATGTACATAGCGATGATGGTGTCCGGAGGGAGATTGCATCCTGTGCTGGAGCAATTCGAACATTTATAACTCAACATATGTTCAAGGAAGAAGAACAGGTTTTTCCATTTCCCTGATTAGTATGTTCTGCTGTTTGTATGCTGTTTGTTGAAATGACACTCAAAGGCGATTTCATTTCCCTGTCAGGCAGCAGTACGAGATATGTTGTCATAGTTGTAATTGCCTAAATGGATGTGGTATGAAGCTTCATATTAGGAAGTTTTGAGTTGTCTAATCAAACTAAGAAGTTGTAATGAAAGTAATTAAAATCATATGCTGGGTAGTGGGACCTTGGGATGTACTTTTGCCTCAAGGTCTTTAACACTGAGAAGATGTTATGTAAGAGTATAAGCAATAACATACAGATCTAGATACAGCTGCTGGTCAGTTATATGCACTCATTTTTCAGGCAGTTTTATGCACTTATGCCATTTGGCACCCTTTAGTTGCTCCTGCAGCGTCTGTAGTAAAGTAGTTTTCCTATTGTCCACGGTCTACTTCAATCTACATTTACCAACAGTATAGTGAACTACAGAAAAAAAAATGAAGTAACACCATTTCGTACAAAGCGGTAGAAGGTTAGGCACACGTTGGAAGATGTTTCTAAGCACCGTCTTCCCGCCGATTGATAATCTCCTCTGTATCCAACGTTATGCTCTAATATAAGGGTCATGTCACGTCACTGGGGTACGTAGTATGCTGGTATACAAAACCTAAACGCTGATTCCAAGTTTGTATGCAACTTGTGGTCTGCTGAAAAGACTATATGATCAGGAAGCCACCTATTTGAGTACTATAGTATCTCTAGAATGTCTTTATTGGCATGCTCACTAGTTGTGCCCTGTATTTGAGATATATTTTTTGCATTCTGTGCTCCCTATGCATGCTTATTATTCAATACCTTACTGCATAACAGTGTTAAGACATGTGCTGGTAAAGCACAGAAGCTTTGATTAAACTGATTTTTACATCTCAGAGAACTCAATGGTGAACCTAACTGTGAAAATGAAAGTTCACAATGAGAAGTTTCTCTTGGACTCTTATAAATGATGCATAAAAACTTTTTATTATATATTTGATGACAAGTTGTCACTTTGTGTTATGTCTATATTAGTGTCCTCCTCTGTCATTATTTGTTCCTTTCAGCATAGTGCATACAGTTTTGGCGTCTAATCATCCGTGGATGTCTCAGGTCTTCCCGTTGCTTATCACAAAGTTTTCATATGACGAGCAAGCTGATTTAGTCTGGCAGTTCATATGCAACATCCCTGTTAACATGATGGCAGATTTTCTTCCATGGCTTTCATCTTCTGTTTCACCTGATGAGCACCAAGATATTCTTAACTGCTTACATAAAATAGTTCCTCAAGAGAAACTTCTCCAACAGGTCCGGATTAATTATGATGCATCTTCTCCTAACAACAATTTTTGTTATGTTATTTGATTTTAATCTCAGAATTCGTCTAGGTTGTATTTGCATGGATAGGAGGGAAAGCAGCAACTGTGGCACACGATTTTTACAATTCTTGTTCAAAAGGCAGTTATAGATGTGAGGATATCTCTCACCAAATAGACAAGCAAATATGCTCACACGAGAATTCTAAAATTGGAAAGAGGAAGTACGCAGAATCTAATCATAGTCAGCTTGAAACACATCCTATAGATGAGATATTGTATTGGCACGATGCTATCCGGAAAGAATTGAGTGATATAGCAGAGGAGACAAGAAAGATCCAGCAGTCTGGAGACTTCTCCAATGTATCAGCCTTCAATGTGAGGCTTCAGTTTATTGCAGATGTGTGCATCTTCCACAGGTATGTGGCTTTGAATGTCGACTCATGTGCACCTTTGTTTCAATCTTGATGAATAACCAATTTCTTGTACAACATGTGCATCATGACAACTAATGAATTATCTCTATTATGGCATACATGTTTATAATTTATTTTGATCGAAAGGGGTTCCCCCCCCCCCCCCACTTTTTATTAAAGGCGGGGCACAGCATAGACCCAGACTGTTAACAAGCATTCGGGTTCACCAGGAGCGGCAAACCAGACATTATTATGCAACACCTACACCGCAAACCATAACAGTAGACCTCATTCAGCGCCACGCAGGGCAGTTCAAAACCCACACACTCTAGAAGTTCATCAGCGCACACACGGGAGGACAGGATGATCCATCAGCATCACCCCGAATGGGCCTTCAGCACACCCCCGCCCCGGGGCCTTTTTGAGCACGCTCTCAGCCCCCAGCCCAGGCGATCCTGAGTAGCTCGCCTCTTCGTCGGTCCAGGAGTAGGAGGCAGCGTCGGAGCAGCACCGATTGGTCGCCCTTGCACAGGATCTTCCATTGGTGTAGAGATGAGCTGATCCGCCCCAACACCGCTTGGGTACTTGTCCATGGTATCCCCTGGAAACACATATCGTTACGCATAGTCCAAATCCCCCAGATGGAGGCAACACAAGCAATGTTGACCACAGATCTTTTGTTGTTCAGCTTCCAAAAGGAAGATAGTTCAGCCATATCTTTTGGAATATTAAAACTAAAAGTATCAGCTACATCTAGCCAAATTTGCTGAGCCACTACACAATCAAAGAATAAATGATGAACAGTTTCATTCTCATTACAAAACAAACAACACAAGTTATCAACCACCCTTCTTTTGCTTAAGTTGTCTCTGGTAAGAATTTTGTTATTATATGCTAACCACAAAAAGACCAAGTATCTGTTGGGAACAACAATTTTCCAGAAATTTTTCCAAGTCGGGGTAGAAACCCCTCCCCAGTTTATCATGTTGTAGAAAGATTTAACAGAATAAATTCCAGATGACTCCAAAAGCCAGACAGGCTGGTCCTCCTCATCAGTTAGGGTCTTAGTAGAAATTACCCGAATCAGGTCATGCCATCTACCCATAAAACCAGCATCCACACATCTATTAAATGTGAGTTTCAAATTAGTACCATCCCATACCTCAGCTACTGCACATTTCTGTTGTTGACAAATTTCATAGACCTCCCAAAATTGAGTTTTCAGGGAAGAATCCCCAGCCCAAGCGTCGTCCCAGAAACTGATTTTGTCCCCTTTGCCCAAATTCCATCTGAAAAAAGGTCTAATACCTTCAAAAGCCCAGGTAACCCCTTTCCAAAAGGGCGACCCTACACCTTGTTTGGCCCAAAGCAAATTGGGTTTATCAGTTCTATATTTATGATCAATTAGTCTACCCCAATCATTGTCATGGTTTGTGAAGTATCTTTTTGCCCAAGAAGCTAGCAAGGCCATGTTGAACTCTCTCAAGTTGGGAACCCCCAGGCCCCCAAACTCCTTTTTCTGAGAAATCATCCCCCATTTAGCAAGATGATATTTGTGCTCATCTCCCTGGTCACCCCAGAAGAAGTGAGCCATCTGAGATGTGATGGCATTTATAGCCCATTTAGGAAATTTTATCACAGACATCAAATACATTGGAATGCTAGTGATACAGGCTTTAAGCAGTACAAGTTTTGCCTCATAACTGAGTAACCTCCCCTTCCAACCACAAATCCTTTTAATGATTTTATCTATAATGTATTGGATATCCTCCCTTCTTAGGTTAAGGTAGTGAAGTGGAACCCCCAAGTATTTGAGAGGGAAATCTCCCATCTTACAGCAAAAAATTTGGGATAACAGTTTGGCCTCATCAGCATTCATATTTATTGGCACTACTTCACATTTATCATAGTTAATTCTCAACCCAGAAAGGTTTTCAAAACAAGCAAGCAACCACTTTAAGTTTTTTACATACTCAGTTTTAGGGTTAAGAAACAATATCGTGTCATCTGCATATTGCAAGCAGATAAGACCACGTGGGATAATATGGGGAACAATCCCAGATATAATATTGCTATTGACGGCCTTCATCAGCATTCGGGAGAATACATCTACCACCAAATTGAATAGCATAGGGGAACTAGGGTCTCCTTGTTTCAGCCCTTCCCCCCACACCCCCCCCCCCCCCACCCCCCACAAAATAAGGACCTAGAACATCGTTAATTTTAACACTGAAAGAGCTTTGTTTTAGAATTGACAAGTTCCACCTAATCCACTTAGGGCCAAAGCCCCTGGAAGTTAACATCTCCACCAGGAAATCCCAGTTGACACGATCATACGCTTTTTCATAATCTAACTTGAGAACAATCCCAGGTTCTTTAGATTTATGAACTTCATGGATAGCCTCATGGGCAGTCACTACACTTTCCAGTATAAATCTACCTCTCACAAAAGCAGACTGGCAAGGGGCCAGCAGCCTATGGCCTATAGGGGAAACCCTATTTGTCATGGCTTTGCTAAAAATCTTCACAGAGCAGTTGCTTAAACAAATAGGTCTAAATTTTTTCATATTCTTGGCATCTGGTTCTTTAGGAATGAGAGTGACTATAGAGTAATTTAGCCTCTGGATATCCAGAGATCCTCTCTCAAAATCCCTCACAAGTGCCATAAAGTCTCCTTTAATAATTTCCCAGAAATGTTGGTAAAATATAAAGGACAGACCATCAGGCCCAGGGGCTCCACTGGCATATGAGCCCATAATGGCTTCCTTAATTTCTTCTTCTGAAAAAGGCCTTTCTAATATCTCATTCTCAGCTTCAGTTACCCGTTCCTCTTCAGACCAAAAATGGTCATCCAGGTGAATGTTATACATCATTGCTTACACATAATTTGACAACACAATACTTGTATATGAACAAGTTTAGTGTATATTCATCATTACATATGAACATAGATGCATCCAATAAAATGCCTTGACGTCCAGTGGTGCTTCAGGTGCGCAACTCATGTGAATAACCATGGAGTTGTGAAAAACCGAGATACCATCAAGCACAGTGAATGAGTAGTATTACCAGTATTGTGAATATGTTACTTTCTTTGCTTTGGGTTTGTATGGTTTTCCTCAAAAGAGCTGGGTCTTTATAGATCCCAGTCCTAAGTTTTTATTTTATCCTGTGAAGTTTCCTAATCCCGTATCCTTTGTTTGATCAGTTGTGTTTCTCTTTTGTTCATCTTCAGTATTGCCGAAGATCAAGTTATATTTCCTGCAGTTGATGGTGAAGTGTCCTTTGAGCAGGAGCATGCTGAACAAGAACAGCGGTTTAACAAATTTAGATGTTTAATTGAAGAAATCCAAACAGCTGGAGCCAGATCAACTGCGGTGGATTTTTACTCTGAGTTATGTTCACAGGCTGATCAGATAATGGAGGAAATGGAGAAGCACTTCAACAATGAGGAAACAAAGGTGACCTTTTTAAGAAACAAAAGCTAGCCTAGTAGTTAAGAAGCTGGAACCATTTCCCTCTCAATGTGATAAGCGGGGTCTCATCTATAGTTCACCTTCTTATCTAGGTACTTCCTCAAGCTAGGATAAATTTCTCACCAGAGAAACAAAGAGAACTCCTATATAGGAGTCTCTGTGTCATGCCGCTGAAGTTACTGGAGCAGGTTTTACCATGGTTTGTATTAAAGCTGGATGATGCAAATGGACAGTCTTTTCTTCAGAATATGTTCTTGGCAGGTGCGTTTTTCAATTTAATAGTTTGTTCTATGCCTCTAAACTGCACTAGCTGTATAAAACATCTTCAAATTTGCATGAAACAGCACCTTCCTCTGAAACTGCACTGGTTACTCTTCTCTCCGGCTGGGCATGCAAAGGTCGTTTGAAGGATATATCCAATTCGGGAAAATTCATATGCTTGCCATCAGGAGCAGAGGGCTGCCCGTTGGTTGGAGATGAGTTAAAAAGTTGTCAGTCATTCTGCCCATGTTCATTGGCCAGCAACGGAACTTTTTCAGTACCTTTGCAGACAGAAAACGGTTCAAGGCCAGTCAAGCGAGGGAATCATGCAGAATCTATTACGAACAGAAATCACTGCTTACAAACTACTGACATTGAAGAGTCTCGATGTAGCAAGAAACCTTGCCACATTCCTGGGTTAAGAGTGGAAAGTAGCAACTTTGGTGCTGATTTATTTACTTCTGTAAACTCTTTTCGCTCACTGTCTTCCAGTTATTCTGCACCTTCTTTACACTCAAGTCTTTTTTCATGGGAGACAGACACGACATTTTCCAGCCCAGATAGCATCTCTAGGCCAATTGATGCAATATTCAAATTTCATAAGGCAATTCGCAAAGATTTAGAGTACTTAGATGTTGAATCTGGAAATCTCATTGATGGAGATGAATCTTGCCTTCGCCAGTTCGTCGGAAGATTTCGCCTACTGTGGGGTCTTTACAGAGCACATAGCAATGCGGAAGATGACATTGTCTTCCCTGCTCTTGAATCGAAAGATGCACTACATAATGTCAGTCACTCATACACCCTTGATCACAAACAGGAAGAAGAATTATTTAAAGATATATCCACCATACTGCTTGAGCTTTCACATTTACGTGATGATTCGGCTCACCCCATTGATGAAATTGATGAAGCTGGAAAAGGCCATATTTGTTCATACAGTGAGATTGATTGGTCCAGAAAGCATAATGAACTTTTAACAAAGCTTCAAGGAATGTGCAAGTCTATCCGGTTTACCTTGTCTAATCACGTGCATAGAGAAGAACTTGAGTTGTGGCCACTGTTTGATAAACATTTCTCCGTGGATGACCAAGATAAGATTGTAGGTCGTATAATTGGATCTACAGGAGCTGAGGTTCTGCAGTCAATGATACCTTGGGTTACATCGGCACTTAGTCTAGATGAACAGAACAAGATGATGGATACATGGAAGCAGGCAACGAAGAATACAATGTTTGATGAATGGCTAAACGAATGGTGGAAGAGTTCACCAACTTCATCTGGCCCCTCAAATGAGGCCTCCTCCTCCCTTTCAGAAGGTCTGCTCTGTTTTTTTTCTAGACTCTCCTCTTCAAACTCTTCCACCATGTTTTTGTTCACTATTTTACATATGTATATACTCTCTCCACTTGGTAGTATATTTTACAAGTCAAATGTTTTATCCATAGGAAAACCTTAATTGAGACCCACACTGTTTGCTAAAGCAGATACGAATACGAGAATCACCACTTACACTGGGTTATTTCTAAAGAGGAGGATATAACTTGCAATGAGCATCATATGAAATTCTTACTCAAAGTTAAATGCTGTGTTACTTAAGTAAGACATGACAACTATTTTGGCATAAATAGTGGTGACCCGGTTGAATATAAAGTTGCAAGCATGATGTTTGATAGTTTGCTTGGACAAAGGGAAATATTAGAGAAGGTTCCAGTTTAGGGCAAAGAAGACAGCAAAACTATATCAATGCATTTCTTTGCAACAACTAAAACTGACAATATGGACTACCTGGTTTCTCTGGGTTATTTCAATGATCAAATGTTGACATGATACAATCCTTGGTCATGTAAATTTGTGATAAAGGGGAACAGTCAAGGAGAATGAAGTTGGACATATCATACGTAAGAGCAACTGGCTAGAAAAATACGTCAGATACTAAAATAGTGGGATTGGGGCGTACATTTATGATGAACGAGGAAATAATCTTCTACACCTACTGTTGAAGTATAGCATGTTGCAGTTTTGAGGTTCAGATTTTTATTTCACCGAGTCTTTCTTTTCTTTTGCCCTGTAGAAAGCCAAGAAAACCTTGACCAGAGTGATCAGATGTTTAAGCCTGGTTGGAAGGACATTTTCCGAATGAATCAAAGTGAGCTCGAGGCCGAGATACGAAAGGTTTCTCAAGATTCTACTCTTGATCCAAGGAGGAAAGCATATCTAATCCAAAATCTCATGACGAGGTTTGTCATTTTAAAGTTACAGCAAATAAATTGTAGGGGCTATTGCTGCTGTTTCACCCCAAAGATTTTGTATATTTAATTGGAATGACTGGTTGCATATTTCATATTGTCAATTACATGAATTTCAGCCGCTGGATAGCTGCTCAGCAGAAATCACCACAACCAAGATCAGAAGATCACAATGGATCTACTGTAATACCTGGATGTTTTCCTTCTTATCGAGATCCAGAGAAACAAATATTGGGTTGTGAGCATTACAAAAGAAACTGCAAGCTTGTTGCTGCCTGCTGCAATAAGCTGTTCACATGCAGGTTCTGTCATGATAAAGTTAGTGATCATACAATGGAGAGGTAAACTTAGTACTACCAATGTCATCTGTCTTCTGTGCTGACTGCTTAGCATTCTATAATTCTCACAGTAGCAGAGAATGGTCAACGTTCCCTTCTGAACACATGATCCAAATATTGCTGAAAAAAATGAGAATTGGATAACCTAGTGGTTAATTTGCTCTCATGTAAAGCAGCAAGGCGGCATGATTATTTTAGGCGCTTACTCATCATGGCTCTTGGATTGTTTTTTCTTCTTTCTCCTTCATCCATGTGTTCCGGAAGTTAAATTCACTTGGAAATAATTGGCTTAAAAGCTTTAAATGGGCTAACATAGGCCTTGTGAACTTCTTATCTTCCCCATTTGTAGCTTTTAATTGCTTTGCCTTAGCCATGTGGTAGTAGTATATAAAAATACATGATCTTTTCTGTAGTACCATTGATTGTTAGAGATATGTTGTGAGATAATAAGCTAAACTGATATTGCTCACATTGTGGTATTACAATTTTTAGGAAAGCAACTTTGGAGATGATGTGTATGTTATGTATGAAAGTTAAGCCAGTTGGTCCAAATTGCCAAAGTCCTTCTTGCAATGGGCTATCAATGGCAAAATATTATTGCAGTATATGCAAGTTTTTTGATGATGAAAGGTAAAACCTGAACTTGCTTGCTAGGTTTCAGTTTCTCTTGCAGTAATAGTTTTTCCCTTGTGTGTGTGTGTGTGTGTGTGTGTGTGTGTGTGTGTGCACATAAATGAATGTTTGCTCCATGATTTGTGTAGTCTTTTGGTTTGGATGGTTATCTCTATCCTCACATATGAAACCAAACTTTGCACTCAACCATGAACATCAGATTGGACATAAATATATCAACATGATATTAGTTAACAGGCTGAGGCATCTATTGTCATTGTGGGAACTAGCTAACCCCCAGAGGGTTCTCTAATTACAAAAGAACACTTCTACCACCTCTCTTCTATTTCCTTGTTTCCTACCACTTACTAAAGCCAAAATGTAGGATACCTTACTGGTGGACGGTGGCTGAACTTTAATTGCCAGTCCTCAAATGCGTGCTCATCTGCATCCAAGAATACTTACCAGTCCGTTAAGTTGCTTCGAATAATACACCATCTCTGTAATGTAGGTGCATTTATGCTATGATTAATGCATCATGTGGCTCATGACTGCAGTCCGCCTGTGCATACCTCTTTTTAAATTTCAATTATGTGCAAAAGTACAGGCCAGTTGGTAGTAGGTTCCGTTTTGTGTTTTGTGTAATGTGTTTTCCATCTCCATAATATATTGCAGATGTCTAACTATGTGAACTTTACAGGAGTGTGTATCATTGCCCTTTTTGCAATTTGTGTCGTCTTGGGGAAGGATTGGGCACTGACTTCTTCCACTGCATGAAATGCAACTGTTGCCTCGGCTTGAAACTGAAAGAACACAAATGTCGGGAAAAGATGCTTGAGATGAATTGTCCAATCTGTTGCGACTTCCTATTCACGTCAAGTGCAGCAGTTAGAGGTCTTCCATGTGGGCATTTCATGCATTCAGCATGCTTTCAGGTATGATAGCCTAGTTGCAACCTGATGCATTTTTTATGTACTCTGTGAGTCTACTCTGACAATGTCGTCAACTCCAGGCATATACTTGCAGTCACTATACCTGTCCAATCTGCAGCAAATCCTTGGGAGATATGACGGTAAGTTGCATCACTTGATACCGAAACTGTTTCTGCATTTCCCTCTGATGACTGTGTTCTATCTCATGAAATTTAGAAATTTCAGAAACTAATGTTTTCGAGTTAACGATTTCCTCTGTATTAACGCCACATTTCTTTTAAAAGCAAAGCGAACGAATTAACATGAAGTCCATATATATCCTCTGTTTCTCTGCAGGTGTACTTTGGAATGCTCGACGGCTTGCTGGCTGCAGAAGAGCTTCCTGAGGAATACCGGAACCGGTGCCAGGTACACCATTTCTCTCATTCCGATTGTTTGTTCTTTCCATTGACTGAAGGATTTACGCTGCCGCTCTGCCTGGTTGCTCCAGGATATACTCTGTAACGACTGCGGCAGAAAAGGGCTTTCTCGGTTCCACTGGCTGTATCATAAATGCGCCGCCTGCGGCTCGTACAACACCAGAGTTATCAAGACCGAGGCACCCGACTGTTCCACGTCGAATTAACAGGCGAGTTCGTTTTCTGTTTTCTTCTTCTGCTCGATTCTTTTGGGAATTCGCCTCTGTAATATATCTCGATACAGAGGAACATTGCATATGTGTAGCTGTGATGCTTAATAAAGTCAGTTCGAAGCATGGATGGAGGTCACTTTTGGTTAGCAACGCGGCTAAGATGTCAGTTCACTATAGCAAAACGCTAAATAGTTCTATGTTACATACGCCCGGCCCCGTCTCTAGGATAATGCGTTGGGACAGTGAACTGGCGGCGTGAATAGAGCCGTGGCCGCCTGCCACTGCCACGTTCCCCTCTCCGCTCCAACTGGCCACTTCGGCTTTGCGTCTCGTGGGGCACTGCCACTGCCAGGGTGCTACGGGTGCACCGGGCCGCACACTCCTGTCACGGCAAAGTTCGCGACGAGCCGAACGCCGCGCGCGGTACGGGCACGGGCACGGCACGGCAACATCCTCTCATCTGGCTCTCGTCTCGCCCACGTGAATGAGGTCTCGATAAATACCCTCTAGGTCTCTCAAAAGGCCGCCATTTGTGGCTTCTTCAGCCCCTTGATGTTAGTCATATATCCCTTTGAACCTTGTCATTAATCAATAAAGCGAGTGTGTTTTTTATTTTAGCCTAAAAGAAAGGTTAGGCAGATCCCAGTTTTGTTGAGATTTCAGGGTCCGAACTCGAAAGGAGGAACTGATCCAACCGTTAGTGTACGAGAAGCAACGGTTGGATCAGATTGGGTCTCAGCTGCAACTAGAGGACAGGCATGGACCTCCAGACATTAACGCGTGCACGGGAGGGAGCACGGCATGCACGACTGAGCGATGACGTCACCGTGTCATTCAGATGACCATGGTTTTCTCAAGATTTAGGGGGGGTTTGGAGGACTTTTTCTAGTCTCAGGGACTAATCAAAAAAGACTCACCAGTAGTCTTTTTCTAGTCCCTCCCGTTGGATTTTTTTATAGACTTTTTCTAGTCTCTGGGTCCCTGAACCAAACACCCCCCCCCCCCCCCCCCGAAGCACGGCCAGCGGCATCAACACTACCAACAAAACATCCAGCAGCCCCGGCGATCTCGTCATGGAGCGCACCCATTTTGTTTTCTGTTTTTACCGGACCTGGGCAAAATTCAGCATTTCAGATTTTTTTTCTTAGAAAGTTCCAGACGAAAAGCCACAAACAAAAGGATATTGAAATTTGGAACGAAAAGTGGCCGAAATTTGCTCAAATTTCTACTAAATTGTTAAGCAGAACGAAACTATGTCACGGAATCATTTTCAACTAGACAATACCCCGTGATGAAGCTATGTATCTAGGGTAGGGCCACGGACCTGTCCTAACTGCCCAATCCAAGGACACCTCTAGGATAAATCACCTTTCAATCGACTTGGAGGTGTTCACTCGACAGACTCGAAGACACTCGACCAAGAAGCAATTACTCGACCAAGATCCAACCACTCGACGGCCAGGAGAGCTAAAGTCACTCCGCACACTAACGGCCGGTCATTAAGTAGCTTTTATGGTCATCATAGCACTTTATTACTAGCGTTATCAGTAACGCCTAGCCTTAATGTACATTGAACCCTTCGTAACGTGGGCTGGCCGGGGTCCTGGCGCACTCTATATAAGCCACCCCCCTCCACAGGGACAAGGGTTCGCACCTTTGTAACTCATACACACATAATCCAGTCGACCGCCTCCGGGCTCCGAGACGTAGGGCTTTTACTTCCTCCTAGAAGGGCCTGAACTCGTAAACCTTGTGTCCTTACAACCTCTCCATAGCTAAGACCTCGCCTCTCCATACTTACCGCCTACATTACTGTCAGACTTAGAACCACGACAGTTGGCGCCCACCGTGGGGCAGGTGTTTTAGCGTTTTGTTGGAGGAGTTGCGATCTTTTCCGACCCGAATCATCATGGTTTTCGACGGAGTTTTGGTGGAGGGCCGCGAGATCCGTCTCGGCGCGCTCACGTTCATCGCCGACGACTCCGCCTGGCTTCAGGAGGCTCCGCTCGACGTGGACGCACTCCCTGTCTGCGGGGCAATGCACTTTAGCGCGTGCGTCCGCGGCGTTCTCCTGCGGCAACCGTCGACCCCCTACCGGTCGGCTCCTGTGTTGTCCTCCCTCCCCGTTTCCCGCCGGCGCAAGCGCTCTGGTCGGTCGAGACTTCAGTGGTGGGTGAGACACGCGGTGGCCCGTCAGTCGGCCACCCCTCAAGTCGCGGCGATCGAGCCCGACGAATCCCTCTACGGCCTGTTCGACTGGCTCCGAAGAGACTGCATCCGAGTGCGACAGCAGCGATCCGGCGGCGGAGGTTCTGATGGTCGACGGACCGCCCAGTCCCCCCGGTTTTACCCGCACCGACGGAGGCGCAGGAGGAGGCGACCCGTCGCGTCCCCATGAGGAGTATCTTCCCGAGCCTCTCACGTCGCTGCAGAGAGAAGAACTTCGCCGCCGGAACATGGATGCGCTGCACACCCCTATCGTTGGAGAAACCCCCGAGGCTCGCGCCTTGGAGGACGCGCGCCTGGCAAACTTGGCCGAGCGCACTCGACGAGCGTGCGCGACAACGGGTTCCCGAATCCAGTCGACGTCAGCTCTTCCCGCCCCCGCGGGTATATCGGACTCCGATTCAGAATTTAGTAGCTGCGGCCCGTATAGCGGAGTCGATTCAGCCTTCCCAGTCGGAGGCTGGCAGAGGCTTGTTGCAGATCAGAGCGTTACTCCGGGCAACAGGAGATCAGAATTCCGCTGTTTCTCAGTCGCGGAACAGAATTCACAGCAGATCCGTTGCCGCGGACACAGTCCAGTCGGCTCACAGCCCGAGATCTCCCCCGAGGCGTGAGGGACGTGGAGACCGGCGTGACCAGTATGGGAACCATGAGCAGTATGATCACCGAGTCGATCGTGACGGTCGACGTCGAGTGCCCACGCCTCCCCCGAGGAGCGGGTCGTATGTGCCTCGCCAGCAGGATGACAGGCGCCCTCATAGTGGTGGGCGAAGGATTCCAGTCGACCCCAGAGGGCCAGGCTTTGACGCGAGATCCATCCTCGTCCAAGGTCTGGTCAATAGGAACAGGGCTCATCGAGAAGGCCACGACAGAGATGCGCCTACCAGCAGCAGAGTACATGTTTCGGGGCCAGAGTGCTTTAGTAGAGCCATCAGGGCTGCTGTGATTCCTCCCAATTTCAGGTTGGCGACTGGAGTCAGTAAGTTCACTGGCGAGTCCAAGCCCGATACTTGGCTTGAGGACTACCGAGTGGCCATCCAGATTGGCGGCGGCAATGATGAAGTGGCCATGAAGCACCTGCCTCTCATGTTGGAGGGCTTGGCCAGAGCGTGGCTAAACCAGTTAGCACCTAGCAGCATTTACACTTGGGAAGATCTCTCCCGAGTGTTCGTCACCACATTTGAAGGCACATGCAAGCGACCGACAGGACTGATGGAACTGCGGTCTTGTGTGCAAAAGCCGAATGAAATTTTGAGGGATTACATCCAGAGATGGATCACGTTACATCACTCGGTGGAGAATGTGCCTGACCACCAAGCAGTTTGTGCCTTCAAGGAAGGCGTCAAGTAGAGAGAACTGAATTTGAAATTCGGTCGAACCGGAGATATGTCCCTGAATCGGATGATGGAGATTGCCACCAAGTACGCTAATGGCGAAGATGAGGATCGACTCAGGAGTGGCAAGCTCAAGTCAGTCGCCCAAGAAACCGGAGGCAATTCCAATCGGAAACAGAAGCGGAAAGTCGAGTCAGCGGCTCCCGGGGAAGCCTTAGCTGTGGCCCAAGGAAAGTCTAAAGGGAAACCTAAAGGGCCTTGGAACCCCAAAAAGGTTAAAGACCAGGAAGGAAATGATGTGTTGGACTTACCGTGTCTCGTCCACACGAAGAAAGATGAAAAGGGTAATTTTATTTACCCGAAACATACCACTCGGCAGTGTCGACTCTTGATCCAGCAGTTCCAGGGCAAGCAGCCCAAGGGTAAGGAAAAGGAGTCAGACAAGGTCGAGGACAAAGAGGACAGTGATGACGAATACCAATTCCACCCTGATGATTTTTGCTGATGTTGAGAGCAAAAGTCGACTGAAAGTTATTAACCGAGAGGTGAATATGGTCGCTCCGGCGACACCTAGTTACCTGAAATGGTCTCAGACTGCCATAACATTCGACCAGTCCGACCACCCAACGCACATTGCCACCCCTGGAAGGCAAGCTTTGATGGTCGACCCAGTTGTTGAAGGCACTCGACTGACCAAAGTCCTGATGGATGGTGGCAGTGGTTTGAACATATTATACGCTGAGACGTTGAAGGGGATGGCATTCCGATGTCCAGACTCAGTGCCAGCAACATGAGTTTCCATGGAGTCATTCCTGGGAAGAAGGCCGAATCACTCGGCCAGATTGCTCTTGATGTGGTTTTCGGTGATTCTAAGAATTACCGCAAAGAAAAGTTGACATTTGAAGTTTTAGACTTCCAGAGTGCCTATCACGCTATTTTTGGCAGACCGGCTTATGCACGCTTCATGACCCGACCATGTTACGTGTATCTCAAATTGAAGATGCCTGGCCCCAAAGGTGTGATCACCATTACGGGCAATCGAAAGAAAGCGGAAGAATGTTTTCAGAAGGGTTCGAAGATCGCCGACGCACAGATGGCAGTGGTGGAGTTGCAGGAATACCAGAAGACTGCAGACCCGAGTGATCTGTTGCGAGCCAAGAAGCCCGCTACAGAGTCAGCTTTCCAGTCGACTGGCGACACAAAGACAGCTCACATCCACCCGACCGACCCCAGCGCTGCCCCGACTCATATCTTGACAACGCTCGACTCCAAATAGGAAGAAGCGCTCATCCAGTTCCTCCGTGAGAACTGGGACATCTTCGCATGGAAGCCTTCTGACATGCCAGGGGTTCCCAGGGAGCTGGCTGAGCATCGCCTGAGAGTCGACTCAAAAGTAAAACCTGTTAAGGAACATCTTCGACGGTCCGTCGTCCAAAAGAGAAAAGCTATTGGCGAAGAGGTGGCTCGGCTCTTAGCAGCGGAGTTCATCCGAGAGATCTACCACTCCGAGTGGCTCGCCAACGTTGGCATGGTCCCCAAGAAGGACAAGTCACTTCGCATGTGCATTGACTTTAAACATATCAATTGGGCCTGCCCGAAAGATCATTTTCCTCTCCCCCGCATGGACCGGATAGTCGACTCGACTACGGGATGTGAGCGACTGTCTTTCTTAGACGCCTATTCCGGGTACCATCAGATCCGTCTGTATGGACCTGACGAGATCAAGACAGCTTTCATCACTCCATTCGGGTGCTTCTGTTATGTTACCATGCCGTTCGGCCTCAAGAATGCCAGAGCCACATTCATGAGGATGATTTAGAAGTGTTTACTCACTAAATCAGTCGGAACGTGGAAGCATACATGGATGATATTGTGGTCAAGTCACGGAAGGGTTCCGACCTGCTGACTGACCTTGCTGAAACCTTTGCCAACCTCAGGAGGTATGATATCAAGCTTAATCCATCAAAGTGTACATTCAGAGTCCCTGGCGGAAAGTTACTCGGCTTTCTCGTTTCTGAACGAGGAATCGACGCCAATCCAGAAAAAGTTGGCACTATACTCCGAATGAAAAGCCCTGTGCGAGTGCACGACGTCCAGAAGCTTACTGGTTGTTTGGCCGCCCTAAGTCGATTCATATCTCGTCTCGGTGAAAAGGCATTACCTCTCTACCGATTGATGAAGAAGTCCGACAAGTTCGAGTGGACTCCTGAAGCTGATGCAGCGTTTGCAGAGCTCAAAGCTCTGCTCTCCACCCAGCCGGTGCTTGCTGCCCCAATCAGCAAAGAGCCTTTGCTGCTTTACATTGCAGCCACAGGACAAGTCGTCAGTACGGTACTTACGGTCGAGCGGGAAGAAGAAGGGAAAACCTTCAAAGTTCAGCGCCCAGTATATTATATTTCTGAACTCTTGACCCCATCGAAGCAAAGATATCCTCACTATCAGAAGCTTGTATATGGGATTTATATGACCACCAAGAAAGTTGCTCACTACTTCTCTGATCATTCCATTACAGTCGTCAGCGATGCTCCATTATCGGAGATCCTGCATAACAGGGATGCAACTGGTCGAGTGGCAAAATGGGCGATTGAACTCCTTCCCCTTGATATCAAGTTTGAGGCAAAGAAGGCTATCAAGTCCCAAGCAATCGCAGATTTCGTCGCCGAGTGGATTGAACAGCAGCTGCCGACTCAGATTCACTCGGAGCATTGGACTATGTTTTTCGACGGCTCCAAGATGCTGAGTGGTTCCGGTGCCGGAGTGGTGTTGGTCTCCCCTAGAGGAGATAAACTCAGATATGTTCTTCAAATCCATTTTGATTCCTCCAATAACGAAGCAGAATATGAAGCACTTTTATATGGGTTGCGCATGGCCATCTCACTCGGCGTCCGTCGCCTCATGGTCTATGGCGACTCAGATTTGGTGGTTAATCAGGTGATGAAGGAATGGGATGTCAGAAGTCCAGCCATGACTGGTTATTGCAATGCAGTGAGAAAGCTGGAGAAGAAATTCGAGGGGTTAGAGCTTCATCACATACCCCGACTAAAAAATCAAGCAGCTGATGATTTGGCAAAAATAGGTTCCAAAAGAGAAGCCATTCCCAGCAATGTGTTTTTGGAACACATCCACACACCATCAGTCCAGGAGGATCCCTTCACGGAAGAGGCCCCGCAGCCAAAAAGCGCCACGGATCCGACTAAAGTTGAAGTTCCAGCTGTGGTCGATCTGATAATGGAAGTGCTGGTTATCACTCCCGTCTGGACAGAACCATACACCGCGTACATCCTAAGGAAAGAACTCCCAGAAGACGAGGAAGAGACTCGATAGATCGTCCGTCGATCCAAGACCTTTACAGTCATAAAGGGACAGTTATATAGGGAAAGCTCGACTGGGGTCGGCCAGAAGTGTATCACACCAGAAGAAGGTCTGATGATCCTTAACGATATCCACTCGGGGACCTGTGGTCATCATGCGTTCTCTCGGACCATTGTGGCTAAAGCATATCGAGCGGGGTTCTACTGGCCAAGGGCCAATGAGATGGCTAAAGAGATAGTTGACAAGTGTGAAGGGTGTCAGTATTACTCCAATACGCCGCACAAGCCCGCGTCAGCCCTGAAAACCATTCCACTTGTCTGGCCCTTCGCTGTTTGGGGGCTGGACATGGTTGGGCCACTGAGAACGGGCAGGAGCGGCTTCACTCATGTACTGGTAGCAGTCGACAAGTTCACCAAATGGATTGAAGCCAAGCCTATCAAGAATCTCGATGCTTGCACCGCTATCAGTTTCATCAGAGAATTGATATTCAGATATGGAGTGCCGCACAGTATCATCACGGAAAATGGGTCAAACTTCGATTCCGACAAGTTCAGGGCGTTTTGCGTCTCTCAGGGCACTCAGGTCGACTATGCTTCGGTCGCTCACCCCCAGTCGAATGGACAAGCAGAAAAGGCAAATGGCCTAATTCTCAAAGGACTGAAACCCCGATTGATGCGCGATCTCAAGCACGCAGCAGGTGCGTGGGTCGACGAGCTCCCATCAGTCCTTTGGGGATTGAGGACAACCCCGAATCGATCGACCGGAAGAACCCCATTCTTTCTGGTCTACGGAGCCGAGGCAGTCTTATCGAGCAACCTGCTTCACAACGCTCCCAGAGTCGAGCTCTACTCAGAAGATGAAGCAGAACAAGCCCGGCAGGACGCAGTCGACCTCCTAGAAGAAGAAAGAGAAATGGCCCTGATCCGATCGACCATCTATCAGCAAGACTTGCGTCGATTCCATGCCAGAAACGTGAAGAGCCAAGCCTCCCAAGAAGGAGACTTAGTCCTTCGAGTGGATCAGCAGAAACCACACAAGCTTGCTCCTACTTGGGAAGGCCCCTTCATAGTCACCAGAGTCCTCCACAATGGAGCATACCACCTCTACAATGTCGATCGCCAGATTGATGAGCCATGAGCCTGGAATGCGGAGCTACTCCGCCCCTTTTATACTTGAATTCCCACTCGGATGAGATGTAATAAGAAAAACTCCTGTAGTTTATTTATCAAAGACAAGAGCGTTATAATTTTCCCAGTGATTACTATTGTTTTTGTTTGCGTAAGAAATCCCCCAGCGGGTGGCTTAGCTACGAATCCGCTTCGCCTAAGTTTGTAAAAACAAAATCCTACCGAGTGGAGAGCAATCCTCCCACTCGGGGGCTTAGCTGCGAATCTGTTTCGCCTAAGTTTGAAAAAATCCTACCAAGTGGAGAGCAATCCTCCCACTCGGGGGCTTAGCTGCAGTCCAGCACTCGCCTAAGTTCTCCCACTTAGAGACTTAGCTGCAGTCAGGCACTCGCCTAAGTTTGAAAAATCCTACTGAGTGGAGAGCAACCCTCCCACTCGGGGGCTTAGCTGCAGTCCAGTACTCGCCTAAGTTCTCCCACTTAGAGACTTAGCTGCAGTCAGACACTCGCCTAAGTTTGAAAAATCCTACCGAGCGGAGAGCAACCCTCCCACTCGGGGGCTTAGCTGCAGTCCAGTACTCGCCTAAGTTCTCCTACTTAGAGACTTAGCTGCAGTCAGGCACTCGCCTAAGTTTGAAAAATCCTACCAAGTGGAAAGCAACCCTCCCACTCGGGGGCTTAGCTGCAGTCCAGTACTCGCCTAAGTTCTCTCACTAGAAGACTTAGCTGCAGTCCGGCACTCGCCTAAGTTTGAAAAAATCCTACCGAGTAGAGAGCAATCCTCCCACTCGAGGGCTTAGCTGCGAATCCGTTTCGCCTAAGTTTGAAAAAATCCTACCGAGTGGAGAGCAATCCTCCCACTCGGGGGCTTAGCTGCAGTCCAGTACTCGCCTAAGTTCTCCCACTTAGAGACTTAGCTGCAGTCAGGCACTCGCCTAAGTTTGAAAAATCCTACCGAGTGGAGAGCAATCCTCCCACTCGGGGGCTTAGCTGCAGTCCAGTACTCGCCTAAGTTCTCTCACTAGAAGACTTAGCTGCAGTCCGGCACTCACCTAAGTTTGAAAAATCCTACCGAGTGGAGAGCAATCCTCCCACTCGGGGACTTAGCTGCAGTCCAACACTCGCCTAAGTTCTCCCACTTAGAGACTTAGCTGCAGTCAGGCACTCGCCTAAGTTTGAAAAATCCTATCGAGTGGAGAGCAACCCTCCCACTCGGGGGCTTAGCTGCAGTCCAGTACTCGCCTAAGTTCTCCCACTTAGAGGCTTAGTTGCAGTCAGGCACTCGCCTAAGTTTGAAAAATCCTACCGAGTGGAGAGCAACCCTCCCACTCGGGGGCTTAGCTGCAGTCCAGTACTCGCCTAAGTACGAAACACATCTCAATCCTCAAGAACGACTAGGCGCAGGTCGACTGCCACCTTCTCCTGGAGAGCTTCGCCACAAATACAATGTGCGCTCCGTCCCACTCCGCAGTAACAGGGTGTGGGTCGACCGCCGCCTTCTCCTAGAGAGCTTCGCCACAAATACAATGTGCGCTCCGTCCCACTCCACAGTAACAGGGTGTGGGTCGACCGCCGCCTTCTCCTGGAGAGCTTCGCCACAAATACAATGTGCGCTCCGTCCCACTTCGCAGTAACTGTTGGAAATATGCCCTAGAGGCAATAATAAAAGCATTATTATTATATTTCCTTGTTCGTGATAATTGTCTTTATTCATGCTATAATTGTGTTATCCGGAAATCGTAATACATGTGTGAATAATAGACACCAGCATGTCCCTAGTAAGCCTCTAGTTGACTAGCTCGTTGATCAACAGATAGTCATGGTTTCCTGACTATGGACATTGGATGTCATTGATAACGAGATCACATCATTAAGAGAATGATGTGATGGACAGGACCCAATCCTAAACATAGCACAAGGTCGTATAGTTCGTTTGCTAGAGTTTTCCAATGTCAAAGTATCTTTTCCTTAGACCATGAGATCGTGTAACTCCCGGATACCGTAGGAGTGCTTTGGGTGTACCAAACGTCACAACGTAACTGGGTGACTATAAAGGTATACTACGGGTATCTCCGAAAGTGTCTGTTGGGTTGACACGGATCAAGACTGGGATTTGTCACTCCGTATGACGGAGAGGTATCACTGGGCCCACTCGGTAATGCATCATCATTATGAGCTCAAAGTGACCAAGTGTCTGGTCACGGGATCATGCATTACGGTACGAGTAAAGTGACTTGCCGGTAACGAGATTGAGCGAGGTATTGGGATACCGACGATCGAATCTCGGGCAAGTAACATACCGATTGACAAAGGGAATTGTATACGGGGTTGCTTGAATCCTCGACATCGTGGTTCATCCGATGAGATCATCGAGGAGCATGTGGGAGCCAACATGGGTATCCAGATCCCGCTGTTGGTTATTGACCGGAGAGCGATCTCGGTCATGTCTACATGTCTCCCGAACCCGTAGGGTCTACACACTTAAGGTTCGGTGACGCTAGGGTTGTAGGGATATGTATATGCAGTAACCCGAATGTTGTTCAGAGTCCCGGATGAGATCCCGGACGTCATGAGGAGTTTCGGAATGGTCTGGAGGTAAAGAATTATATATAGGAAGTGCTATTTCGGGCATCGGGACAGGTTTCGGGGTCACCGGTATTGTACCGGGACCACCGGAAGGGTCCCGGGGGTCCACCGGGTGGGGCCACCTGTCCCGTGGGGGCCACATGAGCTGTAGGGGGTGCGCCTTGGCCTACATGGGCCAAGGGCATCAGCCCCAAGAGGCCCATGCGCCTAGGGTTTCAAGGAGGGAAGAGTCCTAGGAGGGGAAGGCACCTCCTAGGTGCCTTGGGGAGGAGGGATTCCTCCCCTTGGCCGCACCCCCTAGGAGATTAGATCTCCTAGGGCCGGCGCCCCCCTGGCCCTCCTATATATAGTGGGGAGATGGTGGACTTCTTACCTTGATCTTTGGTGCCTCCCTCTCCCTCTCCAACACCTCCTCCTCATAGTGCTTGGCGAAGCCCTGCTGGAGTACTGCAGCTCCATCAACACCACGCCGTCGTGCTGCTGCTGGAGCCATCGTCCTCAACCTCTCCTTTCCCCTTGCTGGATCAAGGAGGAGACGTTACGCTGACCGTACGTGTGTTGAACGCAGAGGTGCCGTCCGTTTGGCGCTAGGATCTCCGGTGATTCGGATCACGTCGAGTACGACTCCCTCATCCCCATTCTTTGAACGCTTCCGCTCGCGATCTACAAGGTACGTAGATGCATCCAATCACTCGTTGCTAGATGAACTCATAGATGGATCTTGGTGAAATCTTAGGAATTTTTTTTGTTTTCTGCAACGTTCCCCAACAGTGGCATCATGAGCTAGGTCTATGCGTAGTTCTCTTGCACGAGTAGAACACAATTTGTTGTGGGCATTGATGTTGTCAACTTTCTTGCCGCTACTAGTCTTATCTTGCTTCAACGGTATTGTGGGATGAAGCGGCCCGGACCAACCTTACACGTACGCTTACGTGAGACCGGTTCCATCGACTAACATGCACTAGTTGCATAAGGTGGCTGGCGGGTGTCTGTCTCTCCCACTTTAGTTGGAGCGGATTCGATGAAAAGGGTCCTTATGAAGGGTAAATAGAAGTTGACAAATCACGTTGTGGCTTTCACGTAGGTAAGAAAACGTTCTTGCTAGAACCCTACTTCAGCCACGTAAAACTTGCAACAACAATTAGAGGACGTCTAACTTGTTTTTGCTGCAAGTGCTTTGTGATATGATATGGCCAAAGTTGTGATGAATGATGAATGATATATATGTGATGTATGAGATGTTCATGCTATTGTAATAGGAATCACGACTTGCATGTCGATGAGTATGACAACCGGCAGGAGCCATAGGAGTTGTCTTTATTTTTTGTATGACCTGCGTGTCATTGAGAAACGCCATGTAAATTACTTTACTTTATTGCTAAACGCGTTAGCCATAGTAGTAGAAGTAATAGTTGGCGAGCAACTTCATGGAGACACGATGATGGAGATCACGATGATGGAGATCATGGTGTCATGCCAGTGACAAGATGATCATGGAGCCCCAAGATGGAGATCAAAGGAGCTATGTGATATTGGCCATATCATGTCACTTTTATTATTTGATTGCATGTGATGTTTATCATATTTATGCATCTTGTTTACTTAGAACGACGGTAGTAAATAAGATGATCCCTCATAATAATTTCAAGAAAGTGTTCCCCCTAACTGTGCACCGTTGCGACAGTTCGTTGTTTCGAAGCACCACGTGATGATCGGGTGTTAGATTCTAACGTTCACATACAACGGGTGTAAGCCAGATTTACACATGCAAACACTTAGGTTGACTTGACGAGCCTAGCATGTACAGACATCGCCTCGGAACACAGAAGACCGAAAGGTCGAGCATGAGTCGTATAGAAGATACGATCAACATGAAGATGTTCACCGATGTTGACTAGTCCGTCTCACGTGATGATCGGACATGGCCTAGTTAACTCGGATCATGTTATACTTAGATTACAGGAGGGATGTTTATCTAAGTGGGAGTTCATTGAATAATTTGATTAGATGAACTTAATTATCATGAACTTAGTCTGAAATTTTACAAATATGTCTTGTAGATCAAATGGCCAACGTAGTCCTCAACTTCAACGCGTTCCTAGAGAAAACCAAGCTGAAAGACGATGGCAGCAACTACACGGACTGGGTCCGGAACCTGAGGATCATCCTCATAGCTGCCAAGAAAGATTATGTCCTACAAGCACCACTAGGTGACACACCTATTCTCCCTGCAGAACAAGACGTTATGAACGCTTGGCAGGCACGTACCGATGACTACTCCCTCGTTCAGTGCGGCATGCTTTACAGCTTAGAGCCGGGGCTCCAAAAGCGTTTTGAGAGACACGGAGCATATGAGATGTTCGAAGAGCTGAAAATGGTTTTCCAAGCTCATGCCCGGGTCGAGAGATATCAAGTCTCCGACAAGTTCTTCAGCTGTAAGATGGAGGAAAACAGTTCTGTCAGTGAGCACATACTCACTATGTCTGGGTTGCATAACCGCTTGACTCAGCTGGGAGTTAATCTCCCGGATGACGCGGTCATTGACAGAATCCTTCAGTCGCTTCCACCGAGCTACAAGAGCTTTGTGATGAACTTCAATATGCAGGGGATGGAAAAGACCATTCCTGAAGTATTTGCAATGCTGAAATCAGCAGAGGTAGAAGTCAAAAAGGAACATCAAGTGTTGATGGTGAATAAAACCACTAAGTTCAAGAAAGGCAAGGGTAAGAAAACCTTCAAGAAGGACGGCAAGGGAGTTGCCGCGCCCGGCAAGCAAGCTGCCGGGAAGAAGCCAAAGAATGGACCCAAGCCCGAGACTGAGTGCTTTTATTGCAAGGAGAGTCGTCACTGGAAGCGGAACTGCCCCAAATACTTAGCGGACAAGAAGGCCGGCAAAACGAAAGGTATATATGATATACATGTAATTGATGTGTACCTTACCAGTACTCGTAGTAGCTCCTGGGTATTTGATACCGGTGCGGTTGCTCACATTTGTAACTCAAAACGGGAGCTGCGGAATAAGCGGAGACTGGCAAAGGACGAGGTGACGATGCGCGTCGGGAATGGTTCCAAGGTCAATGTGATCGCCGTCAGCACGCTACCTCTACATTTATCTTCGGGATTAGTTTTAAACCTTAATAATTGTTATTTAGTGCCAGCTTTGAGCATGAACATTGTATCAGGATCTCGTTTAATTCGAGATGGCTACTCATTTAAATCCGAGAATAATGGTTGTTCTATTTATATGAGAGATATGTTTTATGGTCATGCTCCGATGGTGAATGGTTTATTCTTAATGAATCTCGAGCGCAATGCTACACATGTTCATAGTGTGAGTACCAAAAGATGTAAGATTGATAATGATAGTCCCACATACTTGTGGCACTGCCGCCTTGGTCACATAGGTGTCAAACGCATGAAGAAGCTCCATGCTGATGGACTTTTAGAGTCTCTTGATTACGAATCATTTGACACGTGCGAACCATGCCTCATGGATAAAATGACCAAGACTCCGTTCTCAGGAACAATGGAGCGAGCAAACAACTTATTGGAAATCATACATACTGATGTGTGCGGTCCAATGAGTGTTGAGGCTCGCGGTGGCTATCGTTATGTTCTCACCCTCACTGATGACTTGAGTAGATATGGGTATATCTACTTAATGAAACACAAGTCTGAAACCTTTGAAAAGTTCAAGGAATTTCAGAGTGAGGTTGAGAATCAACGTGACAGGAAAATCAAGTTCCTGCGATCAGATCGTGGAGGAGAATACTTGAGTCATGAGTTTGGCATACACTTAAGAAAATGTGGAATAGTTTCACAGCTCATGCCGCCTGGAACACCTCAGCGTAATGGTGTGTCCGAACGTCGTAATCGCACTCTATTAGATATGGTGCGATCTATGAGTCTCTTACCGATTTACCGCTATCTTTTTGGGGCTATGCTTTAGAGACTGCCGCATTCACTTTAAATAGGGCTCCGTCGAAATCCATTGAGACGACACCATATGAATTATGGTTTGGGAAGAAACCTAAGCCGTCGTTTCTAAAAGTTTGGGGATGCGATGCTTATGTCAAGAAACTTCAACCTGAAAAGCTCGAACCCAAGTCGGAAGAATGCGTCTTCATAGGATACCCTAAAGAAACTATTGGGTATACCTTCTACCTCAGATCCGAAGGCAAGATCTTTGTTGCCAAGAATGGATCCTTTCTAGAGAAAGAGTTTCTCTCGAAAGAAGTAAGTGGGAGGAAAGTAGAACTTGATGAAGTATTACCTCTTGAACCGGAAAATGGCGCAACTCAAGAAAATGTTCCTGAGGTGCCTGCACCGACTAGAGAGGAAGTTAATGATGATGATCAAGATACTTCTGATCAAGCTCCTACTGAAATTCGAAGGTCCACAAGGACATGTTCCGCACCAGAGTGGTACGGCAACCCTGTCTTGGAAATCATGTTGTTAGACAACGGTGAACCTTCGAACTATGAAGAAGCGATGGCGGACCCGGATTCCGACAAATGGCTAGAAGCCATGAAATCCGAGATAGGATCCATGTATGAAAACGAAGTATGGACTTTGACTGACTTGCCCGTTGAGCGGCGAGCCATAGAAAATAAATGGATCTTTAAGAAGAAGACAAACGCGGATGGTAATGTGACCATCTATAAAGCTCGGCTTGTCGCTAAGGGTTATTGACAAGTTCAAGGGGTTGACTACGATGAGACTTTCTCACCGGTAGCGAAGCTGAAGTCCGTCTGAATCATGTTAGCGATTGCCGCGTTCTATGATTATGAAATATGGCAAATGGACGTCAAAACGGCATTCCTTAATGGTTTTCTTAAGGAAGAATTGTATATGATGCAGCCGGAAGGTTTTGTCGATCCTAAGAATGCTGACAAGGTGTGCAAGCTCCAACGCTCGATTTATGGGCTGGTGCAAGCATCTCGGAGTTGGAACATTCGCTTTGATGAGATGATCAAAGCGTTTGGGTTTACGCAGACTTATGGAGAAGCCTGCGTTTACAAGAAAGTGAGTGGGAGCTCTGTAGCATTTCTCATATTATATGTAGATGACATACTTTTGATGGGAAATGATATAGAACTCTTGGACAGCATTAAGGCCTACTTGAATAAGAGTTTTTCAATGAAGGACCTTGGAGAAGCTGCTTATATATTAGGCATCAAGATCTATAGAGATAGATCAAGACGCCTCATAGGTCTTTCACAAAGCACATACCTTGATAAGATATTGAAGAAGTTCAATATGGATCAGTCTAAGAAGGGGTTCTTGCCTGTGTTACAAGGTGTGAAATTGAGCTCAGCTCAATGTCCGACCATGGCAGAAGATATAGAAGAGATGAGTGTCATCCCCTATGCCTCAGCCATAGGTTCTATTATGTATGCCATGCTGTGTACCAGACCTGATGTAAACCTTGCCGTAAGTTTGGTAGGATGGTACCAAAGTAATCCCGGCAAGGAACACTGGACAGCGGTCAAGAATATCCTGAAGTACCTGAAAAGGACTAAGGAAATGTTTCTCGTTTATGGAGGTGACGAAGAGCTCGTCGTAAAAGGTTACGTTGACGCTAGCTTCGACACAGATCTGGATGACTCTAAGTCACAAACCGGATACGTGTATGTTTTGAATGGTGGGGCAGTAAGCTGGTGCAGTTGCAAGCAGAGCGTCGTGGCGGGATCTACATGTGAAGCGGAATACATGGCAGCCTCGGAGGCAGCGCATGAAGCAATTTGGGTGAAGGAGTTCATCACCGACCTAGGAGTCATACCCAATGCGTCGGGGCCGATCAAGCTCTTCTGTGACAACACTTGAGCTATTGCTCTTGCCAAGGAGCCCAGGTTTCACAAGAAGACAAGGCACATCAAGCGTCGCTTCAACTCCATTCGTGAAAATGTTCAAGATGGAGACATAGATATTTGTAAAGTGCACACGGACCTGAATGTAGCAGATCCGTTGACTAAACCTCTCCCTAGAGCAAAACATGATCAACACCAGAATTCCATGGGTGTTCGATTCATCACAATGTAACTAGATTATTGACTCTAGTGCAAGTGGGAGACTGTTGGAAATATGCCCTAGAGGCAATAATAAAAGCATTATTATTATATTTCCTTGTTCATGATAATTTTCTTTATTCATGCTATAATTGTGTTATCCGGAAATCGTAATACATGTGTGAATAATAGACACCAACATGTCCCTAGTAAGCCTCTAGTTGACTAGCTCGTTGATCAACAGATAGTCATGGTTTCCTGACTATGGACATTGGATGTCATTGATAACGAGATCACATCATTAGGAGAATGATGTGATGGACAGGACCCAATCCTAAACATAGCACAAGGTCGTATAGTTCGTTTGCTAGAGTTTTCCAATGTCAAAGTATCTTTTCCTTAGACCATGAGATCGTGTAACTCCCGGATACCGTAGGAGTGCTTTGGGTGTACCAAACGTCACAACGTAACTGGGTGACTATAAAGGTATACTACGGGTATCTCCGAAAGTGTCTGTTGGGTTGACACGGATCAAGACTGGGATTTGTCACTCCGTATGACGGAGAGGTATCACTGGGCCCACTCGGTAATGCATCATCATTATGAGCTCAAAGTGACCAAGTGTCTGGTCACGGGATCATGCATTACGGTACGAGTAAAGTGACTTGCTGGTAACGAGATTGAGCGAGGTATTGGGATACCGACGATCGAATCTCGGGCAAGTAACATACCGATTGACAAAGGGAATTGTATACGGGGTTGCTTGAATCCTCGACATCGTGGTTCATCCGATGAGATCATCGAGGAGCATGTGGGAGCCAACATGGGTATCCAGATCCCGCTGTTGGTTATTGACCGGAGAGCGATCTCGGTCATGTCTACATGTCTCCCGAACCCGTAGGGTCTACACACTTAAGGTTCGGTGACGCTAGGGTTGTAGGGATATGTATATGCAGTAACCCGAATGTTGTTCGGAGTCCCGGATGAGATCCCGGACGTCACGAGGAGTTCCGGAATGGTCCAGAGGTAAAGAATTATATATAGGAAGTGCTATTTCGGGCATCGGGACAAGTTTCGGGGTCACCGGTATTGTACCGGGACCACCGGAAGGGTCCCGGGGGTCCACCGGGTGGGGCCACCTGTCCCGGGGGGGCCACATGGGCTGTAGGGGGTGCGCCTTGGCCTACATGGGCCAAGGGCACCAGCCCCAAGAGGCCCATGCGCCTAGGGTTTCAAGGAGGGAAGAGTCCTAGGAGGGGAAGGCACCTCCTAGGTGCCTTGGGGAGGAGGGATTCCTCCCCTTGGCCGCACCCCCTAGGAGATTAGATCTCCTAGGGCCGGCGCCCTCCCCCCCTTGGCCCTCCTATATATAGTGGGGAGATGGAGGACTTCTTACCTTGATATTTGGTGCCTCCCTCTCCCTCTCCAACACCTCCTCCTCCTCCATAGTGCTTGGCGAAGCCCTGCCGGAGTATTGCAGCTCCATCAACACCACGCCGTCGTGCTGCTGCTGGAGCCATCTTCCTCAACCTCTCCTTTCCCCTTGCTGGATCAAGAAGGAGGAGACGTTACGCTGACCGTACGTGTGTTGACGCGGAGGTGCCGTCCGTTCGGCGCTAGGATCTCCGGTGATTTGGATCACGTCGAGTACGACTCCCTCATCCCCGTTCTTTGAACGCTTCCGCTCGCGATCTACAAGGTACGTAGATGCATCCAATCACTCGTTGCTAGATGAACTCATAGATGGATCTTGGTGAAATCGTAGGATTTTTTTTTGTTTTCTGCAACATTCCCCAACAGTAACAGGGTGTGGGTCGACTGCCACCTTCTCATGGAGAGCTTCGCCACAAATACAATGTGCGCTCCGTCCCACTCTGCAGCAACAGGGTGTGGGTCGACCGCCGCCTTCCCCTGGAGAGCTTCGCCACAAATACAAGACATGGGTCGTCTGCTTCCCTCTCCTTCAGGGCTGCGCTGCGAATACAGAAAGTTGTCTCGAACGAAGAATGGTTTCACTCAGTAGGAGACTCATAAAGATATTGAACGATAAACCAAGTTCAGATAAAATCCTAAAGGTTCTGGATCACGGATCGAGGTACTCGGGCATGCAGCCCGAAAAAGCTTAATGGTTACAAAAACCACTCGGCATTTCGAGGCAAATTTAAGGTAGGACACAAGAGTTTGTTCACTCCGCGGGAGGGGGGCTGGCAGGCTCGACGAACTCATCCAGGTCGACGCCGTCGGCTATCCGAGTGGCTGCAGCGATGAAAGTCTCCATAAAGGTTTGGAAGTCATGCTTCTGGGTGTTGGCGACCTTGATTACTGCCAGCTTTTCTTGCCGCACCTCCTTGCAGTGGACACGAACCAAGGACAGAGCCACATCAGCGCCACACCGAGCAGAAGACTTCTTCCACTCCTGCACTCGGTCAGGGATTCCGTTAAGTCGAGTCATCAAAGACTCGAGATCATTTTGGAGCATAGCCTTTGGCCAAAGTGCCGGGTCAATCCGTGACATGGCGACCTTCAGTCGAGCCAAGTAGTCCACGGCACCGTCGATGCGAGATTCCAGTCGGAGTAGATTCATGGCAGTTTCATCTTTCACGGGAGAGTTGATTGGATCCAAACCTGGTTCGATCCGTCCAGTCTCCTCTTCAAAGTTCTGGCAAAACTCTGCATTCACGATCCAAGGATAAGTCAGTTTTCATACACTGAGTCGACACAAAAAAACACCAGTCGGAACTAAATGTGCACCTTCAAGCTTGATGTACAACTTCTTGGCGAGGCTCCTCAAGTAGCTCTCCAGATCGTCCCTCCTGCGAGCGATGCCTTCCATCTTTTCGTTCAGGTTGAGGTTATCCTTCTTCCAGTGTGTACACTCCCTGTTGGCTTCATTCAGAGCGGTCTTCAGCCTGCTATTCTCTTCTTCTAACTGGCCGACCGAAGCCAGCTTCTGTTCGGCCAGAGCGGTCTTGTCGTCAGCCTCCTTACGGGCAGCAGCCAAGTCCTGATCCTTCTTCGCCAGAGCTTCTCTCAGTTTTTCTGCAAAGAAATGACGATTAATTCGGAAGTAGCAGAAGGATACTCAAGCCTAAAACTAACCAGTCGACAAAATTGTCTTACCTGCGGCGCCGTCTCTGACCTTTTGCAGCTCTGTCCTGGCCAGCTCCAAATCAAGGCTCAGTTGAATCTGCTGCTTCTCCAAGTCAGCAAAGCGAGCTCCAAGATCGCAAGATTTCTGAAATCAAAGGGGAGAAGTTATCGTTACAAAAAAGCAAAGGCAATAAATACTAAGACTACGGTCGACTGCCAGCAGTCCACCATAGTCTCGGGGACTACACCCAGTGGGTGCACTTAGCGTGCCCCCACCGGTTCTGATCCCACTCGACCGGCCCGCCGAAGTCGAGTCCAAAAAAAAGAGAGAGAAAGAAAGTAGAACTCAGACTATAGTCGACTTCCAGCAGTCCATCGTAGTCTCGGGGACTACACCCAGTGGGTGCACTCAGCGTGCCCCCACTAGTCCAAAACTTCAATCGACGCACCCAGTGGGTGTACAGACGCAAAGATTTTCGGAAAGAATCTTCAGATAGCCGACTAACCTGAACGTTGCTCTGGAGAGCCGAGCTGGCATCATAGGCGGCTTGGCTGGCGTCCCGCACCATCTTCATCTTCTCCATCATAATGCCCGCCTGGCGTATGGCTTCCCTAGCAGCATTCACCTCGTCCTCTGGGACATGATGGGTCGCAAAAACTGAAGGCGGGTCGACAGGGGCCTGAGCAGTCGAAGAAGAAGGCAAGGCACTCGACAGGGGCTCCGCGAAGGTAACAGAACCCCGATTGACGTCACCAGTGTCCTGAACGACTGGTTCCGCCCTCGACGTCGACTGTAGCGCCTCACTTACAGGAGCTCGCCTACTCTTCCTCGTCAAAGACCTCTCGGGCTCTTCATCATCATCAGGGAGGTCAATAATGTTGGGAGCTGTGCAAAGTTCAAATCGCCAAAATCACGTCACCCAATGATGCACGATGCAGTTGAATCGACCAAAGAAAGATAGTATGGCAGAAATCATACCCAGATTAGAAGTGACCGCATCCTCCATCACCTCATCATCATCCCTGTAAGCTGAAATCCCGGAAGTGGCAGCGCTAACAATTCCAAAGTTCGTCCAGTTAAAACAAGAAAAACAAACAGCGCGGAGCGTCGAGTGAATACAAGGAGAGACACTCACGCGGAGGCGGCAAGGATATCGATCTTGATCTTTGGCAGCGCCTTCCGAGTCTTCGGCTCTGCAACTTTGGGGTGCTTTGGCGCCTTCTCAGTCGGGTTGGTGAAGAGACCCGAGGACGCTTCAAAGACTGACCAGCCTGAGCAGTTGCCTTGTCGCGGGCACTCGACCGTTCTTGGTCAAGCTTGGATCGTCTCTCTATGCGAGGAGGCGACTCGACTTCTTCTCCATCACTTGAGTCGTCACTTCCACCATCCCCTTCACCATCGGAAGTCCACTCGCCACTTTCGCCACCACTCGCCTCGCCTTCCAGAGCCTGCTCTTGCTCCTCGTTGGGCATCGAATACATTTCAATAATGGCCTGAAAGAATGCAGGGAGAACAAAGTCAGTCGACACAATACGGACAGCTGCGCGAGTGAATTCAGATTACAAGCAAAAACTCAGAATCAGACCTGCTCTGGTGCACGCGACTGGTCGAATGGGGGAACTCTCCTAGCTCCTCTGGGATTGCCCTTGTTCCCGGTAATGCTCGACAGCCACTTCTCCAGCGTGTCGTCGTCGACCTCCTCCGGGTGGATCCGAGTGGAGTCTTCTAGACCCGAATACATCCACATCGGGTGGTCTCGGGCTTGGAGAGGCTGGATGCGCCGCTGAATTAAGACCTCCAAGAGATCCATGCCAGTGACCCCGTCACGAATGAGCTGGACCACTCGGTTGACCAACACCTTCACGTGCGCCTTCTCCTCCGGGAGCACCTTCAAAGGGGAGGGTTTTTCCACTTGGGCCATGGTAAAGGGAGGGAGGCCAGTCGATTGCCCTGGCGTCGACTGGTCTTTGCAGTAGAACCAGGTCGACTGCCATCCGCGAACTGAATCGGGAAGAATCATGGCCGGAAAGGAGCTTTTTCCCCTCGTCTAGATGCCAAGACCCCCACACATCTGGATCACTTGGGTCCTCTCGTCACTCGGATTAGCCTTTTTCACTGTCTGGGAGCGACAAGTGAAAATATGCTTGAAAAGACCCCAGTGAGGTCGACAACCCAAGAAGTTCTCACACAAGGAAATGAACGCGGCAAGATAAACGATTGAGTTGGGGGTAAAATGGTGGAGTTGAGCCCCAAAGAAGTTCAGAAACCCTCGGAAGAAAGGATGAGGAGGCAAGGAAAACCCACGGTCGACGTGGGTGGCAAGAAGAACGCGCTCACCCTCCCGGGATTGCGGCTCGGATTCCTTCCCCGGAAGCCGCGCCGAGTCGTAGGGGATCAGCCCTCCCTTGGCCAGGTTGTCGAGGTCTTCTTGAGAGATCCTCGAGTGGATCCAGTCGCCCTGGATCCAACCCTTCGGCAAGCCAGTCCGCGAGGAAGATCCGCCCCGGCTCGTCGCCTTCCCCTTCGACCTCGTCGTCGCCTTCTTTGCCCGCTCCAGAGCCGCTGTCTTCTCCTTCACCATTGTCGCCGATGAGACGCGTGTGGTGCGGCGGCGCTAGGGCGAGAGCGAGCGCAGCAGAGAGGCGTGAGGAGGAGAAGAGGTAATGGGGCGCACTGTTCGGGGGACTCTGGTCCAACGCCTTATATGAGGCCGCTTCTGAGTGGCTGACAGGTAGGCCCAGATGGCTCTGTCAAATCCCGTAACGACCGCGCGAGCGATACGTGGCGAAAAAGGCGGCGCGGGGATCGAGGTGGCTCCGCTCTATCCCATCCGATTACTGCGGCCTCCCCCGTCCCACGCGCTTCCCAAAATTCGGATCCCACTAAATCCGCGGGCAGCAAACAACTTGTCAGACCAAAGATCTCCTCCGCACCGTCACTCGGAGCCTTACGAGTAAAGAAACTCATTCGACGAAGAATTAAGAATGGATCAAGGCGACTGAAAAGGAAGTTGCTGTCATCACTCGGGTCCGTTGATCCGAAACAAGATATGCTCACGGCATGGAAAACGAGTCGGAGAAGTCCTCAACTCCTTCCCCACTCAAACCTCGATCCATTCGGGGGCTAATGATGAAGCTATGTACCTAGGGTAGGGCCACGGACCTGTCCTAACTGCCCAACCCAAGGACACCTCTAGGATAAATCACCTTTCAATTGACTTGGAGGTGTTCACTCGACAGACTCGAAGACACTCGACCAAGAAGCAATTACTCGACCAAGATCCAACCACTCGACGGCCAGGAGACCTAAAGTCACTCCGCACGCTAACGGTCGGTCATTAAGTAGCTTTTATGGTCATCATAGCACTTTATTACTAGCGTTATCAGTAACGCCCAGCCTTAATGTACATTGAACCCTTCGTAACGTGGGCTGGCCGGGGTCCTGGCGCACTCTATATAAGCCACCCCCCTCCACAGGGACAAGGGTTCGCACCTCTGTAACTCATACACACATAATCAAGTCGACCGCCTCCGGGCTCCGAGACGTAGGGCTTTTACTTCCTCCGAGAAGGGCCTGAACTCGTAAACCTTGTGTCCTTACAACCTCTCCATAGCTAAGACCTCGCCTCTCCATACTTACCCCCCTACATTACTGTCAGACTTAGAACCACGACACCCCGCGCGTTGCAGCGGGATGGTAGTATAATAAACAAATTGAAAGAGAGAGAGGGGCATACGGTAAGGAGGAAAAGAGTAAGAAAATAAAAATAAGAAATGGTTTGCAGCAGAAAATAAAAATAAGGAATGTTTTGCAGTAGCAGAAAATAAAAACCACTAAATCTAATGAAAAGAAAGTATAAGCTTGAAAATCAATAAAAGAAGTGTCTAAAATAGAATAAAAACTTTTGAGGTAAAAATGCCATTTCGAACAAAAATGTGAAGGATGACTAACATGAATATATGATGTGGGAGCATTACATGCATAGACTAATGAAAAATAATTATAATTTATAAGTTAAATGCATGAGTCGCTTATGTGGCATATTTTGCATGGCTTAGTGGAAGAGAAGACTTAAATACATTGCTTAGTGGGACGTTGAGGTGCTTATGTGACAGATTTTGCATGGCTTAATGGGAGAGGGGACTTAAATACATTGCTTAGTGGGAGATTGAGGTGGACACTTTGCATGTTGAAAGAATTGGGATCAACTTTTTAAGAAGGTAAGATTGGCGGCAATTAATAGGAGAAGGAATGCATCATGCAAACAAAATATAGAGGAATTTAACATAAGATTACCACTCCAGAATTAATAGAGTGCATAGAGGGTGGGCTAGTGGATTGTCGGAGACAAAAGAAAAAAGGAGAACCGTTTGAGTGCACTATAGTGAATGCTCACCCCTATGAACGCACGTACGGATACCTTTAGCCTTATGAGCATTTTCGAGAGACTGAGTCATCATATCATCTTGAGATTAATGAAGTCATCACATACGTCTTCGTAGTCGACGATAATATCCGCTCCCATTAAACGCGTATTGTCAAAAGGCCTGAAATAAATCCAGAAAAATACAGGTGGGTTGGGATACCACTATCTGTCTGTCTGACCACAAGTTAGTTCGCAAGTGTATTAGATAGGTTTCCTGGCCAAACGAAGTAATACTATCACAAAACATAGCTGGTTGCAGAATCTAGAAAAGTAAAAATGCCGATTTGAGAGTAATTGCAATATCTAGGTCTTGTGGTCCCTGGCGGCGGCGGCGGCGGCGGCTTGCCACTGCATCTGGCGCTCCCTCCAGCTCCTCTCCTCTTCCTCTCGCATCTTGTTTGCCACATACAAGGTCATCGCGGCAGTGTAGAAGCATGCCAACCTCAGCAGCGAAGGTATCGACGTCATCATCGCACGCCTCCCCATCGCAACAAGCCAAAGATCGGTCGATCGATCGATAGTCGAGAGGCGAGAGCGAGAGCGAGAGCCAGATCTATGGCTCTGTGCACGGTGGCTTCGATTTATTACTTCAAGCAGAAGGGTTTGGGGGATTCCGACTCGACTCGGACGGGGAGAGGGGCTTGGATTCCTTTTCTTTTTTTTCTCTTTTTTTAAACTGGCTTGGGTTCCTTTTGTGAAAGCTATTAGGTGCTGGATTCCGACAAGGTTGAAACATACCTGTTCATCACAACTCCTGGTACCGTATACCACTACCACGAAGGAACCTTTGATGTCACAAGCTTACGGAGAGCATGTCTAGCCCGACCTCGTGCACCAGCTCCTAGACCAGGTCACGTTTGATCAGCGCGCCGATCCGGAACGCCACCGCTGCGCTCCACGTCGCCGGCGGCGAGGTCGTCCAGGGCCTACCCCGCCACGGCGCCGCGCCGCGCCGCGTCCTTCCGTACCTCTGCGGCCAGCCTCGTGAACGGCCTGTAGTCGGAGTCATAGAGCTGTGCGCACATCGAGTCCATGCACTCCGTGGCCAGGTCGAGCGCGAGGCGTCGCAAGTCGCAACGGGTTCGCGCCCCGGGTGCGCCGGCTTGCTGCTCGGTGCACGCCATGCTGGCTAGACGCCAGAGTTAGGCACGGCACGGCACGCCTGGCATTTCTCTCGATGGTCGCATCTGGAGCGGTGTATCTTCGGAGCGTCCTCGGCTAGGAGGAATCTCGATAGGTCACACTCCTTCCGCACTGCCAGTGCCAGACCACTAATAGTATGCAACGTGTGCATCGGGTCGAGCGCTCCGGTAGCCGGTGATCCACACGCCATCATCGGGCACGGCACCGTGTCACATCCTCGCTGGGCGCGCTATGGCCGCTGGCGCCTCCGCTTCCATCCCCGGCCGGGGAGCAATTCACGGGTCGGCACGCGGCCAGTTCCCCAACGCACCACCAACGGCAACGCCTCTTCTTGCCTAGCTCCACACTGCAGAGGCACTTCTTCATCAACCAAACAAAGTATCAACCCAATGGTGTATGTCTACCGCTCGGCAGCCTGCAAAACGCCGGCACGTTTTAGTAAGAATTAAATGGTGTCGTCCCACGCACTTGTGTCCCTTTAAGCTTTATCCAACAATGTTCGAACGTAAATACCCTGCCCTCAGTTCAGTGGGACAGCACGGTAGCGTGCCTGGGCTATACAACGTGATGATTATCAAGTTTCAACATTGAGTGAACCAAATGAAATAACCAACCTGAAAGAGTAACAAGAAGCAAAACTTGCGATCTCCGTGGTTTACGAGACCGGCGGCCACATTCTCTCAACTTGTGCAATCACACCACAATACTTCATGATGGAGTTGGAGATGGTGTACCACCGATGGGCTAGCGAGTTCACATTGCACTCATGGATCACGTGCAAGTCATAGGGCGTGAGTGTTTTTGCTCATGAAATGAAGCATGCACAATTTGCAAAAGGTCATGCCCCTTGGTTTATGCATACAAAGTCTGCAGATACGACCTTTCATGCATGCATCGCACAACAACTCATCGTTCATCACCGAGTACCCTGTTATCATGCTAACTCTAGGAAACAACGAGAAGGTGGAAAAAAAAACTCAATGTCATTTGATCGAACACCTGCCGGGTGTGCTGTCTGCCATGGACGACATCAGCAAGGGGCGGAGGGTACGTAGATGCGGACGGATCCGGGGTGGACGACAACGTAGGCCAAGGCGGGCATGCATGTGAGTGGGGGCTGCGGATGTATGGCAATGCCTGGGCGACGGTGGAGTGGTACAGCGGCGGCGTATTCCAAGGCAGGTTGGCGCGTGGGTGGGGGTTGTAGATATCCGGCAATGTTTAGGCGGTGGCCGAAGAAGATGCTGAGGCAGAGAAGGGGGAGCCTAGGAGAGGGTTTTTGGTGTGTCAGGGTGTCTATCAAGTCTTCTATGTTATTATATAAAAAAAACGGTTTTGCTAAAGCACATCCGTGCCCATCTAAGTAATATGTCATTAATTAAGAGTATCAAGTGTTGCACTCAAGCTACAAGGTCTAGATAACACAATTTATTTTCTGATCAAACCAAACAAAAAGCATCTAAATTTATGTCTCTTACAAATATGAAAGTTGCATGCATACTGTTCAATAATTTAGAGTAACAGTTTTGCTAAAGCATATCTAGATGTACCATAAGTATTGCATATTTAAGTCCTATGTCATTGATCTTATGTTGAGATTCGTGTGGATATTTTCTTTTTTTCTTTATACTTGATTCACCCACTTATATATGCAATAACTAGAGCATATCTAAATGTGCCCTAGACACACACAGTTTCCTGATAATTGCAGTCTCCTGATCACGCTAGTTTATTGTTGTGAAAGTTTCTCTGTCCAACAAAATATAAGTATCCTTTAAAAAAACAAAAGGGACTATGTTTGTGGTATATTTTTTTCTTGTCCCAGTTTTTCTTTAATTCCTTGTTGTTGTGTATTTGTGAGAGCTTAGATGTAATATCCTTAAAAAAACATCTAGATGTGAATTAGGCAAACTGAAAACAAAATATAAGTATCACAATTCACAAAACATAGCTGATCGGACAATCTAGAAAACTAAGAGTACACGTTTGAGAAAGAACAAAAAAAGAAATTAACAATGTCTAGGTCTCGTGGTCCTCGGCGGCGGCGGCTTGCAACTGCTGCATCTCCCGCTCCTTCTTCCTATCCTCCAGCATCTGCAGGTGGCGCCTCTGGCCTTCCTCCGCCATCTCGCGCAGCTGATACTTGGTGGCCACGTACACGGTCGTGACGACACCGATGAAGCCGGCGGTCCTCAGCACCGAAAGTATCGACGGCATCATCATACGCCTCGGCATCGCAAAAGACGGAGATGGATCGGCAATCGAGTCGAGGAGAGGCGGACGGATCTATGCTATGCACGCACCGGACGGGGCTGGGTTCAATTTATTTCAGCAGAAAAAAAGGATTCGGGGGACTCCGATTAAGACGGGTAGAGGGGCTGGAACTGGATTCCTTTCCTTTAATGGAAGCGTATTAGGGTCCGGATTCCTAAACCCGCCTGCGTCGCCGCCGGCAGAGTCGCCGGCGGTGGCAGAGCGCCGGCCACCTCTGCAAATGTCACCGCAAACATCGAAACGAAACCTCTTCATCACAACTCCTCCTATACCCGTACCAATACCACTACCACGAAAGAACATTCCTTCTCTGTTACAAGTTTACGGCCGCCGCTCTGAGCATGTCGAGCCCGAGCTCGTGCGCCAGCTCCTGCACCAGGTCCCGCTCGATCAGCGCGCCGATCCGGAACGCCTCGCGCGCCACGCCGGCCGCTACCGCGCGCTCCACGTCGCCGGCGGCGAGGTCGCCCAGGTCCTGCCCCGCCATGTCACCGTGCCTAGCCGCCTCCTTCCGCACCTCTGCGGCCAGCCGCTGCTCTGAGCGGACCATCGCGGCGAGCCTCGCGAACGGCGTGTAGCCAGAGTCGCAGAGCTCGGCGCACATCGAGTCCAGGCACTCCGTGACCAGGTCGGACGCGAGGCTCCGCAGCGGGCTCGCTCCCGAGGCCTTGGGTCTGCTGTTGGTGGTGGTGGAGCCTCTCGGGGTCAGGGTGGCGAGCACAGACTCGGATGTTCTCAGGAGGAAGGTCCCCTTGGAATGGTGTAGGCCGGAGGAGCAGACGTTTGCTAGCAGCAGATCGACGGTCGATGTGACCTCGGCATGCCCAAGGCGCGCCGACTTGCTGCCCTGCACCGCTGGCGCAAGATGGCACGCGCCATGCTGGCCAGAGTTAGGCTCGGCTCGCCTGGCGTTTCTCTCGGTGGCCGCGTCTCGCGCGCTAGATGGCGGCGCACAAGTCTCTGACAGGCGTCTGTCTTCGAGTTGAGCCTCTGTTCAATGGGTGGGAACATGAATGAAAAGAGTCAGCATGCAAGCCAAGATAGTGCTACTCAGTCTACTATTTGAACTATGCATTTTCCGAAAATATGCTGACAGAGGGAGTAAGATAGTAGGTTTACAGTTTGTTGGCCAAAAAATTTGTCAGTTGGCCCAAACTGTACAAACGAAGTGCAGAAAGAAACTAGAACATGCTCAAAATAATAACTTGTGTTGATTACCTTTAGTGTAGTTTGAGTTCCCAGAAGTGCAGTTCTCATCTGCATATGTAGGCCGGAGTCTTCCTCGTTGTCGGTTGCCTCCAGGCACAGATCGAGATGTATCATTAGCTTTCCCGTTGGCCTGCAGATGGCAGCGGCCAAGGAGCTGTCATCAGATAAACAGAGTGCTTGATGTTATGGTGATCTATATAGGAATAGTAATCTCAGCAATATTAACATACATGGTGGAGGACAGGGAAGAGCAAAATTTACCAACCTCAAGCTTTTTATGAGTTTCACACAACTCGACGGAATTAGGAAGCTCCCCGAAGACATGCATCAGACTGTCTAGCTCCCGCAGAAGTTCCTCGCTTGACGATCTTCGAAGGACGGGCACATCACTAGCCTCCTCAGACCATGAAGAGGTTACTCTTACTCTGCTTCCAGGAATATCTCTGTTCTTCAACTCATCTCGATTAAACCAGACTGATTCTGCATCGTCCATGCTTGATGTGCCTCGTAATTTTTCCCTGAAAACCAATTCCCTTTCTGAAGAAATATTTTGACAGTCCCTATGAGAGTTTCTTTTAGGACCATTTGCAGATCCCAGAACAGCACTAGTGTTTTTGCCGAGCATAGAAGCAGGGGTAGCCTTCATCGGTGAGCTGAAAGTGAAAGAAACAATGTCCGAGTCGTTACACCTGGAAGCATTCCGCGGCTCTACCGGTCTCAGCAAGTCATTCCTAACATAGTTTGGGCTGGCAGTCTTCGGCTTCTCGCTAACCAACCCTGCGCCTTTTGCAATTATCATATCTTTCTCCATAGTTTTTGGTGATGCAGTCCTTGGCTTCGGTTTGTTAGAGCTATCGCTCCTTAGGCCACCGGTTCGATGGCCTTTTGTGCTCAGGTTCTTGTTCTGCGCATTGCTACGTGGCAGGCGAATTTCATCCATTACTTTTCCTTTGGACCTCAAAGATGTACTGCTGTTCACACTTTTGTTCAAAGAAACAAAATCCTTCCCTGTGCTCGCCACATATTGCTCCCCATTTCTATGCTTCTGCCTCTGAATCATATGATGTGGATCTTCTGTTCTAGAAGCTGTAGGCAATGCGTTCTGCTTCAGGTTGTTCTGCTTGAGAGGGCCAGAAGCAACATTCCCACGGGATGTGCTCCTCGGCTGAACTTTTCGGACATCTTGATATGTATCAGCGGCAGCATTGAGGATCATCGCATCACTTTCCTTAAACCTAGCCTTCTCACTCGAGTTGCTTACAGGCAAAGCCTTAATGTTTCCTCCAGGTTGCCCTTGCCATGGTACATGCTGGTTTGGCTTCCTATCAGCAGCAACCTTCTTGCAGTTCTCTTCAGACCACTGTCTGGGAGCAGGATTGTGCAGAGAGGCAGCTCCTACGTTGCCAGCACCAGACATTGATGCACCAACATTCCCCATTTCCCTTGAGAATTGATCCGGCGAATTATGTATGGCAGCAGCAGGAGCAGAAGTAGTCGCCACACCATCGCCGTTACATGGATACTCCAAGCGTGCATGTCGCTGTCGGTGGCGATTTCTGGACTGCAGACCGGGTTCGAGAACCCTGACTGCTGCTTCGATCAACCGGGCCTTGTTCCTGCTTGAAATTGACCTTGGGCTCTTCAGAGGTGAAGCAACCTTGTGATTGTGGTGCCTTCCTGACCACAATGCCTGTGAATCTGCATTGAACTTGCCGGCATTGTCATTCCATCCATCCATGACCTGCCCTGGCTTCTGATGCGAGGTGGCCATGCTCCCTGAGCTACCAGGCAAACCTTGAGAACGGTCATTCCGGTGACCGGCGACCTCGGATTCGGAGGAGTCGGTGGCTCTGGCTGACCTTTCATGGCTGATAGCCGGCATTGAGCTGAGGCCCATTAGCCGTGCAACGACACCCGGGGTGCGCATTTCACTGGAATTGCTGTCTTGGGTTGGCGGTGGCAAGCGGCTGGTGCCATGGCTTTCGCTTTTACTCCTTGCATAGTCTGCAGAATCAAGCTGGAGGAGAGCAGCACGGGTGAGCTAGCAATTTAGCATACATATAAACAGATAGGAAAAGGAGATGATGAAAAGTTGTAAAGGAGGCAAAGGGAAAGGTGTGCAAAATGCTAGATGCTGAACCTGCACATCTGGGGGGAAATCATTGGGAGCCTTGGGCAACCAGGTGCAGATGAAAAGGGAGAACCACTTTGTTTTGGGAATCTCTCAAGAAATAAATCATGGATGCAAAGTAAACAATTTAGGTGAAAATTTGGAGGATTCCCTTTGTCTAAACAGAGAAAAAAGAAAGAAAAAAGAAAATGCAAAACCAAGGGAGTAAAATCTTGGCTTGGGGAAAAGCAAAATGATATTTATGAGGCAATTTTTGTTGGGGAAAAATCAACTATGAATTCAGAACGAAACTTACTGCACAGATGCTAGTAGTAAAAGGTGAAGGAAAGATGTACCGTACCAGGAGAGGCCTCTTCTTGGCCACCGGCGTCTTCTCGCCGGCGCGGCCGGCGGCGGCGGGTGGCCTCCCAGGCGATAAGAATCTCTGCTCGCGCACTGAAACGGCAAAGACACAAAATAAAGCTGAGGAACAGCACCGATTTTGCAGAGAGCCATAGCAATTAGCAAATGCAGCTGCTCCGTCCGCAATCTCATCTCACCTGGGGCGAGCAGCTTGGTCTTCTTGGAGGAGGAGGAGGAGAAGAGCTTCCGCTTGGCGAGCATCTGGAACAGCGCCGCCACGCGCGACGGCGCCGGCTTCTGCCGCTCGGTGATCGCCAGGCCGCCGCCGCCGCCGCCGTTCGCCGCAGCGGAGGAGGAGGACCCGCCCCTCCTCATGCCTCCGCGCCGGCGAGGAGGAAGGAGACAGGAATTCAAACCCGATTCCTCACGAGCCTGGCAGCGAGTAGCACAACACGCGCCCGCTCCTCCTGAATCTTGAATGAATGCCGCTCTCTCACAGAAAAACTCAAAATAAATGCAGAAATCCCTCAGAAAAAAACGCAACACCAAAACTTGGGACCGGCCGCTCCTGTATTAATGGCTACATCTAGTTCTTCGTGAGCCGCCGAATCTTGGAGAGGTGGCGAGCCATGAGGGACAAATGCTAGAGAACAAAGGGAGATGGCCACTGCAACTGCTCAGGACATGACCGCTCCATGCGAATTCCCCTCCCTACTCATGAACCGGCCAAGGCACAAAGACTCTCTGCCCGGCTCCTCTTGTCACCCTTGAAATAAAAATGCTAGAGCAAACAAAGGGGGGGGGGGGGGGGGGGAGACGGTGCGGAGATCTAGAGCGGATGAGCCAAGCGTCGGAGTTGGGGGATTGGGGAGGGGAGCGGGCCTAGAGGTGAAAAGAGAGGGCTTTTGTATCTTTCTGCAGAGGGGATTCAGAGGAAGCGACATGTCGAGGGCTGCTTTTGTTTAGCGTTGTGATGGATGTGTTCGTGATGTGCATGTGTAGCTGTGTCAGAGGAGAAGCTTTCCATTGCTGAGCTAATGCTTTTGTTTGCTTGCTCCCTTCCTTCCCTGGCCAGTCTGGCCTGGCTTGGGACTGGTCTAATCTTGATTAATTAGCACCACCACCATCCTATGCTCCCACTATGCTACTTTGGACTGGTCCAATCCAGTTTTAATTAATTTATTATTAGTATCCTCTGCTATAATAAGCAACTTTGGCCTCTAGTAGGAGCTGAAAACCGATGCTTAAGATGCAAGAGAGGCGAAAAATTTCCATGCTACTACCCCAGAGTAAGAGCATCTCCCGCCGTACGGCCCTCAGGACGCCAAAAAGCGCCGTCTGGGGCCGAGTCGGCGTTAATTTCGGCATTGGGGTGAACGTGCTCCCAGTCGCCGCCCCAGGTCATCCCCAAATCAAAACAACGCGACACAAACACGACACAAACTTGGCGATTTCATTCAAATTTATACAAAAAACAAAAAAAACATGATTTAAAAACAAGTACGCCTAGCCATACTACGATGTTGTCGCCATCCGGCTTCTACACGCTGAGGAGCCTGTAGAACCGGGTGTAGTCGCTGCCGTCGTCGCCGTCGTCATCATTGCCGCCGCCTTGCGTCCCGCCGGAGCCGCCGTCGTCCCTGCTGCACCCCTAACCAGGGTCGCCGACGTGCGGGGGGTTAGACGGCCCGGGCGCGTCCTCGTCCTCGCTGTCGAGGACGACGACGACGACGCCCTCGTCGCGTCCGCGGCACTGAGCTTTGATCTCTTCGAGCCTCCACAAGCCCGGCACCCGCATGTCCGGACGAGCCGGGTAGTCGGCCTCGTAGAGGAGGCGCACCTCGTCCTCGCGCAAATGGCGTCGGCCGAAGCCATTCATCGCCGCGGCGTCGCGGCGCCTTCACTGCGCCGCCCGTGAAGCATCACTGGAAGGCTGACCGAGGCGGCGGCGCGACAGCCTTGGCATTGATTCCCGCGGGAACCGTGGCGGTGAGGACGATGAAGGCAGCGAGTCGCTGACTCGGCGGACCCACTCCATTTCGCGCCAAAATCATTTTCCCCGGCGCCCTCCAGCGCGCCGGGTTTGGCCCGAGTCCGCCGGCGCCAAAATCGGCCTGAATCGGTGAAGAACTGGCTTTTGGGGCGCGGATTTTCGGCGCCGGCGACAAAAAAGAGGCCGCGGGAACGCGGCTGGAGATGCTCTAGTCATTGTCTGCTTCAGCTTGTGTTTCATGTTACTGGCTGAAGATGAGTGGAATCTAAGCATGGAAAAAGGGAGAAAATTACTTTGCTTGTATATAGCTAGCGTAGGCACCGACAGATCACAGATGGTAACACTCTACTTAACACACCATTGACACCAGCTTAGAGTGTCTGTATGTGATGCACACTTGCTTCAGTCAGACACATGATGCACAAACGTTTCAGGATGACACATACATGGCCGGCTAGCAGGTGTACGCATCTACCTCTGGTTGCCATGTGAATCTGCTGTGATGATGAATGAGTAGGGTCAAAGTGAAGAGAAGAGAAGAGAAGGTGGTTGCTCTCCTCTGCTCGTATACGGACGGACAGCTCAACGAGTGACCCAAGTGGAAAGTACCTTCCATTTTACTGCTCACCTATGGGGGTGGGGGGCTAAAATTCTCTCCTGCTGTCAATTCTCGTGTCACGGAGTTTGAAACGGATGGCGCACCTATCTAGCTCTCCAAGCACCCCCAAAAAAAAGCTCTCCAAGCACCCCCCAAAAAAAAGAGAATCAGTTTGAAAATTGCTGCTGGTACTATTTTCAGTTTTTGATTAATGGATGGACTATGATGTGCTACTTTGGAGCGTCAGTGTGCATGACAAGAGGGCAGACGGAGCTGAGATTTTTATTTTATACTTAATCTAAATGAGAGTAGTGAGAGACGTCTAGTTTTGAGTTCTGAGCCCACCAAAACAAAATCAGATACTGCTAGCTAGCGTACAAAATATAAGCAGGTCACTTGGTCAAACGCTGCACCGGTGGGATTATTTTAATTTAAGCATGTCCACATTTTACAGACATTCCAGGGTACTGCAATGTTGACTAGTAAGTAGACCTAGAAGCGATTTAAATAGCACAGAGATCAGCATTTGAAGTTTTGAACTGACACCCGAACGGAGCAGATCAATACAAATAGTAACTGTGGAACTGTGAAGATCACTGGTGATGGCTCTCTCTTGTGCCATTGGCTGCTTCGCGGATCAAAACCAGCCGCGGCCGATTTCCGACGGGTTTATGACGTACAAATAATAGTTGGATGACAAATCGCTGCGCCTGTACCGTGTACTTGCATTGATGGAGACCACGGACGGCTATGATTGGCACGGGCTGGGCTGGTAGCCTGGTACTGCACGCACGCACGATTCCATCCAAACCGATACGGTGGTGGTAGTACGAGCGCGAGGGGCCGTCCGCACGGAGCCGCATTGAATTTTGACCTGGCCTGTTGCGAGTTTCGTGTCAGGCTCTCTCATTTTTACCACCGATCCGGCACAGGCAGTCGAACTGCAGCACATTGATGGGCTGATTGTGCTCCCCCTCCCACCTAGTCAGGGCTATTTTGCTTTGAAAAACCTTTGATTCATAAGCCCTGTTTGGTTCATAAGTCCTACAACTTTTCTAGTCCCTAAAAAATCCCTCCTTATTTGTTTACAGAGACAAAAAAATCCCTAATCCCTTCCTATAGATTATTAAATGACCATATTGCCCCTAGTATATAGAAAAATAACAATCAAACAACACCATGGTGTGGCGGGCCATTAAATGTATTTGAGAGTCTTCTTCATTTAGTCCCAAATGCCTAGTTTAGTCTTTAAAAAGTATCTCTTGTTTGGTAAAAAAGTCTCTAAGAGGAACTTTTTCTAGCCCTACACAAAAAAGTCCCTGGAAACAAACACCCCCTAAGATTGGATCCGGTGAGAATTTTTTCGATGGAATTTCTTTTACTACGTTTCATACAAAATCTATCATTCACTCCAATCTTTCTTTATAATTTTTTCCTGTGACATTAAACACTCCTTGCTAATCCTATAGAATTCAAGCGTGCATGCCACTTCAACCCTATATTTTTGCCTTCATTCCTACGTTTTCAAAATCCTACTAATCAAAGAAGCCTTTACTATTCCCTGCAAAAAAAAAGCCTTTACTATAAAACCAGATTGAAAAATGCAGTGAAATCCTTCTAGTACTATTTATATTTATTTATTTTAGATTGCGACGGCAGATATAACTGATTTAAGGGCTATGATGTGTCGAGACTTTAGAGCTATAGTGTGCACACGGCAAGAGAGAAGAGAAGGCTGATATTCTTAAAATATTTTTAGTTAAGAGACGTCTAGTAGTTTTGAGTTCTGAGCCCACCTAGATAAAACTAAGTCAGATATTGCTAGCCCGTACAAAACATAGCAGGTCACTTGGTCAAACGCAGCACTGGTGGGATCATTTTATTTTAAGCATGCCATTTTACAGACATTCCAGGGTACTACAATGTTGACTAGTAGACCTAGAAGCGATCTTAAAATATATGGAGATCAGCATTTGAACTGACGAACATAAAACGACGCTCCAGCCGATCAATACAAATAGTAATTGTGAAGCTGTAACGATTATTGGGGAAATATCATGTGCTTCCGAGGCTTAGATGATAAGCTTTTCATCAGTTCTACCACCTCGCTGGAGGAAACTTCCAAATGCTTAACAGAGCTGCTGTAGTTCTTCTTTCTAAAAAAGATGGCGCCGCTGTAATCACCGACTACAGGTCTATTAGCTTAATACACTCCGTTGCAAAGCTGGTCTTCAAAGTGCTCTCGCTCCGCCTTGCGACGGTGATCCAAAGCTTGATTTCCCTGGCACGGATGGCTTTCCTCCGAACAAAATGCATACATGACAGCTTCCTCTACGTGCAAAATTGTGTCAAGTCCCTCCACGCTAAGAAGACTCCGGCCCTGCTACTCAAATTAGACATCTCCAAGGCTTTTGTCTTTTGGGATTATCTGCTTGAGCTTCTCCAGCAGTTAGGTTTTAGCGCACGGTGCCGCGACTGGATTGCCCTCCTTCTCTCCACTTCCTCGTCGACCTTCCTACTCAATGGCGTCGCCGGGCCGAAGATAGCGCACCGAAAGGGGCTGCGGCAGGGCGAACCCTTCCCGCCGCTCCTTTTCATACTAGCCATTGATCCAGTACATAGAGTACTCAAAGCGGCGGTGGAGCACGACCTGACCGCCCCTCTGTCAGGCCGTGAGATCAAACTCAGAGTTAGTCTTTATGCGGACGATGCGGTAATCTTCGCAAAGCCGGACCAGCATGAAGTGCAAACCATTATGGAGGTCTTAAATGAGTTTGGAAACGCCACTGGTCTGCATATCAACCCGGCAAAATGAACAGCAACACCGATTAAATGTGAACACATTGATCTCTCTGAGATCCTTGGTAGTTTTGGCAGTTCCATCACCTACTTCCCCATAAGATATATAGGGCTCCCAGTGACGACAACACGGCTTAGATTAGTGCACCTACAGTTCCTCATTGATAGGATTAGAGCTCGGTTAGCAGGTTGGAAAGGTCGCCTTCTCCCTCTGGCCAGCAGAAGAGTGCTGGTCCGCAGTGTCCTCAGCGCCATGCCCACTTTTGCCCTCTCAGTACTGCGGGTTCCACCAAAGTTGCTCAAAGAAATTGATAAGTCTAGGAGGTGTTTCCTTTGGAAACAGGAGGAGGCGATAACTGGGGCCAGCTGCAAGGTAAACTGGCCAACGGTCTGCGCTCCAACTGATAAGGGAGGGCTCGGAATCCTGGACCTGCAAAGTTTCAGTCGAGCACTCCGGCTACGCTGGCTATGGATTGCTTGGAAAGACCCGGACAGACCATGGGTTGGCACACCACCGCCATGCGACGACGTGGACAGAGCATTGTTTGTTGCCGCAACAACGGTGACAGTTGGAGATGGCAAAACGGCGCCTTTCTGGCAATCAGCATGGCTGGGACCAGGAACCCTTGCTCAGAGCTACCCAGCCTTGTTCAAACACTCCCGGCGCAAAAACAGGACGGTCTTCGAAGCACTCCAAAACCAATCTTGGATCGGTGACCTTGAAGACGGTGATATCAACTAGATACTACCGGACTTCCTGCGGCTGCACCGAAGAATTCGAGAGGCAAATATTCTGCTAAATGAAGAAGAAAGGGACCAAATTCGGTGGAACATGGAGGCAAAAGGAGGATACACAGCAAGCTCTGCTTACCAGATGCATTTTCAGGGCTAGCATACCTAAGATTTTTTTTTGAACACAAGGAAGGCGCATTCAGGCGCCAAATTTCATTCAACTCATTTGCAAAGTACAGCGTGTATTACAAATCCTTCAACCTGAAAGTCTTGAAGAGAAAGCATAGAAGGACAAGGGGAATGAGCTGAATTTGTACAACTAAAAACAGGTTCTATTCTTGAATTGAGAACCTGGTGAGCACAATTGTGGGCAATGCTATTGATATTCCTGGGAATGTGATAGATAGCATCAAGTTCACTAGAAGAGTCCTGCATGAAACTACTTATTTGAGGTCGACATCTCCAAGCTATAGAGTTATCCTTAATATTCTTGGAAACCACCATCTTTGCCAAAGAAAGGTTGTCTGTGAGGAATGACACATTATGGAGTTGTAACCTGCAAGCCACCTTGGCAGCAAATTGAAGGGCCAAGGCTTCAGCCACAAGAGGGGAATGTGTAGAGTTAGCAGAAGCTTGTATCATGATTTTTGTGTCAAAGTCATCTCCAGGAATAAAAATGAAAATTCCAATTCCTGTTGCTTGAAGATCACTTCTTCCTGGAATGTTGTTGTTCTTCCATGAGGCATCAGAATAAACTTTTGTTCCTGAAATTATCGCATCAGACTTTATAGTTGATCCTTGAAGAGGCTGTCCCATTTGTTCAGAACCTGTATGAAGAGTAGGAGAGGAAGGATTGACTTCCTGCAATTTTTGTTCATGAAAATCCTGCAGAGAAGAGATAGCTAGTGCCGCATGTTGCACTTGATGAGGTAGTGAAAATTTCCTGCAAAAAAGAACCTCATTTCTAGCTTTCCACAAGCACCACATGAATGTAAAAATATTAGGAATAGTGGCATGCGGATGATTAGAGGTAGAAAGGGCAATAATGATATCTTGCAACAGAAGTATGATTTGCAACTAAAAACTCAGATCTGATGTACCATGGATGAGCAAACCAAGCAACCTTTGCAAAAGAACAAAGAAAAAAGAGATGCAGATCATCCTCTTCAATATTACATCTAGCACATAATGTACTAATGTGAACAGAAAATCTACCAACTCTGGCACCTGATGGAAGAGCTCGCCTGAGAAGTCTCCAAGCAAAAGTCTGGACCCGAGGGGCCATAAATGTTTCCTTCCATACCTGTTGAAGAATAGACTGAATAGATGTGTTTACCTGTCTTGGTTGATTGGCCTGCATAGAGTGAATTTGTTGCAAACAAAGCTTGTATGTGCTCTTGGAATTGCATTTTCCTGAAGGGGTTAAGTCCCAACAAAGAATGTCTCTGCAATCATCAAGAAGAATAGGAGTAGCGATAATAGCTGAAGCAGAGGGCTCCATAAAAAGGTTAGAGACGAGCTGAGTATTCCACACTTTTCTCCCAGGCAACCAAAGATCAGAAACCTTAGCCGGATAGATAAAATTGCTACTTTGCTGAATGATAAGATGATCATACAAATTGTGCCAGGTAGAGCACCAGGGGGAACTCCAAACAGAAACATTCCCTTGTGAAATTTGATAAAAGGAGTGGGCTTTGAGCATAGGCATGACTTTGAGAACAGACGCCCAGAAAGCAGATTTTGGGGTATTGGAATTCGCTCTCCAAATGGAAGAACCTGGAAAATATTTAGCACGGAGAACTTGATAGATGTGACTATCAGGGTTATCAGCCAATCTCCAAGCAGCCGCAAGCAGCAACCCCTGATTCATTGCAAGCATGTTTTTGATACCCAGTCCCCCCTCCTTTTTAGGTGTACAAATGTCTTTCCAGGCCCTTAGGCATAAAGCTTTTGAACCAGCCTCCTCTCTGACTCCTACCCACCAAAAATTACGGATGACAGCGGTGAGCTTCGCAAGGAATTTTTTAGAAAAAAGTATGTTGGACATATAGTAGACAGGGATGGAAGCAAACACAGAATTGATGAGCTCAAGTATGGCGGCATGGGATAGTTTATCTGCCTTATAAGTGGGAAGCTTATTCTTAAATTTGTCAAAAACAAAGTTATAAGCGGAAGCACGATCCTTAGCAGGGAGGATTAACGGGTGGCCAAGATGAGTAGATGTACCATCAACAAGAGGAACAGGGAATATATGAGTGATTTGTTGAGCTAAAGGCTGGGAAACGTTGGCGCTAAACAAAATAAAAGACTTGTCCCAGTTTGGAGTCTGCCCGGAAAGACAGCAGAAACGGTTGATGAGGTTGGCCATCTGGTTAGCCTCCTGCATCGTAGCATTGCCACAGACCAACAAATCATCAGCAAAAAGCATGGAGTGAATAGGAGGACATTCTGGACCAAGAGAGATCCCAGACAAGCAATTTTGGACCATAGCATCATGTAAGCTTAAAGAAAGTTCATTAATAGCAAGGACAAAAAGATAAGGCGATAAAGGACATCCTTGTCTTAAGCCTCTGTTACTACGAAAGTTGGCGAAAGGCTGACCATTGATAATAACAGAGAAACTTGGGGAAGAGATACAAGCATAAACCAAGTTTATAAAGTGACCATGCAACCCTTTGCGAGAAAGAGCAGAGACTATGAAGTTCCATTCAAGGCGATCAAAAGCCTTGGCCACATCAATTTTAAGCAAGAACGCTTGTTGTTTCCAAGATTTAAGGGCAGAAGTGTGAGTGATCTCTTGGGCTAAGATGATATTATTGGATATGTGTCTACCTTTAATGAAGGCTTGTTGGGAAGGATCAATATAGTCAGGAAGGTGAGGCTTCAATCTGTTGGCCAAGGTTTTGGAAATGATCTTATAAATGACATTGCAAAGGATGATAGGTCGATAGTCAGAAGGGATTTTTGATACCAATTTCTTAGGAATAAGAGCAATGTCAGTATCACTAATATGTGATGGCATTATACCTGTCTGGTAAAAATTTCTCACCATAGCAGTGACATCGTCACCAATCCAACTCCAGGTAGCAATGTAGAATTCGACATTGAAACCATCAGGCCCCGGAGAGGCATTTAGCTTCAAGTCCTTGAGAGTGTTAAAAATTTCCTCCTTATCCGGGACACTATAGGTGTAATCCTGGCAGTCAAGAGGAAGACTAGATGCAAGTAAAGGCCTACCAACATTCACATTAGGAGAAGCAAATATGTATTTAAAATAGTTCACAAAAGTATTCGCAATGTTTTGAGGATTAAAGTGGATGTTGTCATTCTCATCTTTTATGGAAATAGTAGTATTCCTCTTTCTTCTTTTAAGAACAGCATGGTGAAAAAATTTAGTATTCCTGTCTCCTTGGGTGGCAAAAATTTTCTTTGCTCTTTGCCTATAAAAATCAGTAAGCTTTGACAGATTTTGTTCATACCTGATAATGAGAGACGATTCCATTTGATGGTCCTGCATGGACAGTGGCTGCATTTGAATACTGTTGATTTGTTGTTCTAAGTTGGCAAGCTCCTGTTGAATAGGCTTCTTCTTTTTGCACCAAACTTTTAAAGCACCTGCAAGATTATTAGTACGAGCAGAAAAATTCATGTTGGTAGCAGAGATCCAAGCACTTCTAGCAAAAGACTGAAAATCATTCTCCTTCAGCCACCAATTATCAAACTTGAAACTCTGTTTAGGTTTCCTGTACATACCTAAGATTTTGAAAGCATCATATGGAAAGCTTGGGCTCCAGGGAAGATCAATATGTTTTGCTGGCTGCTGCTGCAAAACCGAGTCTGGTCCAACGACAGACTTCAGCGCCGGGGCTGGCCAAATGGCTATTTCTGCTAGCTCTGCCACAAAAACCTTGAAATAAGCAAGCACATTATTTGGGAATGTCCCAATGCTTGGAGAGTGTGGCAACAGGTGGCATCATGGCACAACTGCTCCACCTTCACACCGACGGATGAGTGGCGCCATAAGAAACCATTGACGATTGTCAGAGAAATCATCAATAGGGCAGCGCCAAGGGAGCGAAAAGGAGCAAAAACCATGCTCCTTGCAACATGCTGGGAGATCTGGCAAGAGAGGAATAGAAGCACTTTTCAAAACAAGATAGCCTGCACCTCTGACATTGTGAGAGAATTGAGAAATTCGCTGGAGCTATGGAGACTCGCGGGAGCGAGCTGTATTGAGAGCCCTGTCGGTGTCAAAACCGGCGGATCTCGGGTAGGGGGTCCCGAACTGTGCGTCTAGGCCGGATGGTAACAGGAGGCAAGGAACACAATGTTTTACCCAGGTTCGGGCCCTCTTGATGGAGGTAAAACCCTACGTCCTGCTTGATTAATATTGATGATATGGGTAGTACAAGAGTAGATCTACCACGAGATCAAGGAGGCTAAACCCTAAAAGCTAGCCTATGGTATGGTTGTTGTATGATGAAGTTGTCCTACGGACTAAAACCCTCCAGTTTATATAGACACCGGAGAGGGTTAGAGTTACACAAAGTCGATTACAATGGTAGGAGATCTTGAATATCCGCATCGCCAAGCTTGCCTTCCACGCCAAGGAAAGTCCCATCCGGACACGGGACGAAGTCTTCAATCTTGTATCTTCATAGTCCTGGAGTCTGGCTGAAGGTATAGTCCGGCTACCCGAACACCCCCTAATCCAGGACTCCCTCAGTAGCCCCTGAACCAGGCTTCAATGACGACGAGTCCGGCGCGTAGATTGTCTTCGGCATTGCAAGGCGGGTTCCTCCTCCAAATTCTTCATAAAAGTTTGTAAACACCAAGAGTAGTGTCCGGCTCTGCAAAATAAGTTTCCACGTATTGCCACAGAGAGAATAATATTAACACAAATCTAATCTGCTTACGTATTCCGCAGCGTGACATCACACTACGGCCAAGCCTTTATTCGAATCGTTTTCACTTTTCCACCTCAGCGTGTTTTGCGAGGCGGTTTCCTTGGCACGTCTTGTCAAAGCAGAGATCGTGTCCCCCATTTACGGGATTCTCATCAATACGGACGTGGGTAACCCAACCGCGCCATTTATCACGGCGCTTGGGAGGCAAGCAAGTTTTACTAGGCTGGTGGGGACGCATAGTCGCATCCGCTCATATAAGGGGATAAGGATCCACCTTTTTACCTACGCCTTCTTCCCCCTTTGCCTATCCATCTTCTGCGCACCCGAGCTCCAGCGCCCAAGCCCGCACTTCCTACCTCAACCTTCTCCAACAATGTCCGGAGCGGGAGGCAAGTGGATGGTCTCCTCCGTCACGGAGGGCCATGTCAAAAGGCTATGGAAGGCCGGATACCTGTCCAAAGACATCGCGCACCGGCTTCCTGAGGAGGGGCAGCTTCTCCCCACCCCAAGGCCCCATGAGAGGGTAGTATTTCTTCCCCACTTTCTCTGCGGACTGGGTTTTCCTCTCCACCCATTTGTCCGCGGGCTCATGTTCTACTATGTCCTAGATTTCCACGATCTGGCCCCGAACTTCATCCTCAATATCTCGGCGTTTATCGTCGTGTGCGAGGCTTTCCTCTGCATCCGCCCCCATTTCGGCCTCTGGCTCAAGACCTTCAATGTCAAGCCAAAGGTGGTGCGCGGCAACCAGGCGGAGTGCGGAGGTGCCATGGCGGGCAAAATAGCCAACGTCCTATGGCTCGAGGGCTCCTTTGTGGAGACCTTGAAGGGGTGGCAGTCAGGGTGGTTTTACATCACCGAGCCACGCAATCCGAAGTGGATCGCGGCCCCTAAATTCCGATCCGGACCCCCTACGCGGCTCACGTCCTGGAAGGAGACGGGCTTGTCGTGGGGCGACGAAGAAGAGGTGACCAGACTGCAAAAATGCACCGAGTCCCTGGTGAGCAAGCAGCTCAAGCTTGTCAACGTAGTCCAGGTCATGCTCGTCCGTCGGATCCTTCCGTGTCAAGAACGGGACTTCAATTTGTGGGAGTTCAACCCGGCGCAGCACCGAACTCTGAGCAGGCTCTTCGACACGACGTATGAAGATGTCTGGAAGGGGCTAACCAAAGGCGCCGAGGCTCCCACATCCACCTCCGAAGACCGCGGATTCATCTCGCAGTGTCCTGCTGGCGAGGTAAAATATTTTCATCTTCTACAGGATGTTAAGTTTTCTTCATAGTTTGACTCTATGCAGGATCTAAACTCCCTCACCTTTGACAGGATTGGCAGGCGAAGTCCGGACTGATTAACTGTCCGGCTCCCTTGCCTGAAGACCCAGCCCCTGCTCTCCTAGTGAAGCTGCTGGTTCCGGCACCTTATGTGGTGCCGGAGAAGAAGGCCAAGAAGAAGAAGGCCACGGAGACTCGAAAGAGTTCCCGGCATATGGTGGTGTCGGACTCGTCGTCCGATGAGTCCGAGACGCACTCCTCCCGTGAAGACGAGGAGGAGGAAGAAGAGACCTCTCCCCCTCCAGCGGGGGAAGGAAAGAAGAGGAAGGCCGCCCTAGTAGGGGAGGCCGAAGGGTCCAAGAAGAGGAAAACCCCTCCGCCGGACTACGCCCCCGACGCCGACGAGGACGACGAGGAGTGGCCGGACAGGGCCAAGCGTCTAGCGAAATCGTAAGTGTTCGGATACCAGAGTAACTCATGATATTCCTTTTGTTGTGCAGATTTCCCTAATGTCGAATATAATCATGCAGCCTGCCCAAGGACGGGCTCGACGAGTCGTTGAGCGGCTCCCTGGATTCATCGGACGTGAATTCAGTTCCGCCCGCTACCTCCCCCTGTGCTGCGGATGACGCCGAAGTGGCGTCGCGACAAGCTCCGGGGCAAGAGGAGGTGGTCCAGGAGGAGCCGCGAAGCGACCTCCCGGACTCCAGGAGTAAAGGGGACAAGACCCCCCCGGGCTCCAAGTCCGGCTTTAAGCCAGACACCGCGCCGGAATCATCAACGGTTCCGGATCGCGGCAGGAGAACTCCTGCCAAGAGGAGCAAGCCTATTGAGCCGGCGTCCTCCGTCCAACCGGAGGCGCCGGACAATCTGCTGGAGGTGCTTAAGGGCGCCTCCATCGACGAGGAACACCATACCATCATGAGTACGGTGGTCCAGAAGGTTCGGTCCGCCAAAAGCGGACTTACTGAAGCTTGTGCTAGCCTTCTAATAGGCTTCGAGGTAAGTAGAAATATGTAAAAATATTACCGCATAGATAGTAGCCCCTGATGCTCTGTTTGGCGTTCGGAAAGAAAAGCCGAATAGAGGATCTATTAAATATCGCAGGAGTCTAACTAAAAAGGAGTCAATATACGTATGCAGGCTTCGCTGCTGGCCACCGCCACACTGACTGCGGAGGTGGGTGCCCTGAAGCAGGGCCTCGAGCGGACCGAGCAAGAGCTCGGCCTTGCCAAACGGCAGCTCGAGGAGAAAGAAGGTAAGAGATACCTTATAAAAAAATGCCTATAAGAAGACGCAATTGCAAAAAATGACAGGAGTATACTGCTTATTGTAGGGGCCACAACTAAGGTGGCGACCCTCAAGCAGGCGCTGTCCGAGGCCAAGAAGAGAGCGGCCACGGAGCGCACCGAGCGGGAGAAATTTGAGGCGCAGGTCGGCGAGGTGCAGCCAGAGCTTCAGGCTCTCATGAAAAAACATGAGAGTTTGGAGCTCGACTCGAAAACGCGAGCGTCCGAGCTTGCTGTGGCCCTTAAAATTGCCAAATCTGCCAAGGCCGAAGCCTAGAAGGCCCTCCAGGAATTGGATGCGGTGAAAAAGACAGCGGCGGGTAAGGCATTCTCTATGCAAAGCAGACATATAAAAGTAAACTACTTGTTACTTACCCGAATCCGGAGCTCTCCAGGGGCATTCGCAGATCTTCCCCGCAGCGTATCCGATGCCGCCGCATTCTACCGAGCCGAGGAAGGCAGCTCGACGGAGAAGGTGTTCTGGTCTCAGTACGCCGAGGCCGGACACCCTGTGACCTTGAGCGACCAGCTGAAGCAGCTGGTCGAGCTCCACAAGGCGGCCGAACAGGCCCTGAAGGGCTTCATAGTTCGGCTATGGCCTGGAGAGGCCCTGCCTGGGAGCTACTTCGGACTGGTGCGGCGGCTGGTGGAGGCTTGTCCAAGGCTCGAGGTCATCAAGCGCTCCGTCTGCATCGAAGGTGCCCGTAGGGCCCTTGCCCGTGCAAAGGTGCACTGGGGTAAGCTGGATGGTGAGAAGCTTGTGAGGGACGGGCCACCGCCGGGGAAGGAGCATCGGAAGCCCGAGAACTATTACAAGGATGTTCTGGCCGGTGCCCGCCTTATGGCGGATGAATGCACCAAGGATGTAATTTTTGAATGAACTCGCTCGTGTTATCCTGTGCGCTGAAAACTTGTTCATATGCGCTAAGCAATGCTTGAATTTAAAATATTACTTTTTGTGCGGTCGTTTATCAAAAAATTGAGAGATGGCCAGTCGTCGGCTTCTGCCCCCATGCCACTAGTGCTGGGGTGTTCGGAATAAACCTGAGCGCTCTTTTTCCCATGATTGGGTCCGTCGAGGGAGGCGCTCAGCACAACGAACAAGGCAATCGGACTATAATGCTTGAACACTCTCACTTAGCCATAGAACTCTATAATTTTAAATTTCGGCGAAGCCCCTAGTATTCGGAAGACCGAGTTCGGGGCGCTATCCACGCCTTGGCCGAACAAAGCCGGTTCCTCGCTCGAAGCGGCATAAGTCTTTAAGGACTCGAAAAACCTCTCGAACAGCGACCGGTCTCTCGCCTCATCATGACAGTCAGTTTTAGCTTTCTCTACTGAGGTGCTCAGCCCAGCTCAACTGGGGCACAATTGTTGGAAATATGCCCTAGAGGCAATAATAAAAGCATTATTATTATATTTCTTTGTTCATGATAATTGTCTTTATTCATGCTATAACTGTATTATCTGGAAATCGTAATACACGTGTGAATACATAGACCATAATATGTCCCTAGTAAGCCTCTAGTTGACTAGCTCGTTGATCAACAGATAGTCATGATTTCCTGGCTATGGACATTGGATGTCATTGATAACGGGATCACATCATTAGGAGAATGATGTGATGGACAAGACCCAATCCTAAGCATAGCACAAAGATCGTGTAGTTCGTTTGCTAGAGCTTTTCCAATGTCAAGTATCTTTTCCTTTGACCATGAGATCGTGTAACTCCCGGATACCGTAGGAGTGCTTTGGGTGTATCAAACGTCACAACGTAACTGGGTGACTATAAAGGTGCATTACAGGTATCTCCGAAAGTGTCTGTTGGGTTGACACGGATCGAGACTGGGATTTGTCACTCTGGATAACGGAGAGGTATCACTGGGCCCACTCGGTAATGCATCATCATTATGAGCTCAAGGTGACCAAGTGGTTGATCACGGGATCATGCATTACGGTACGAGTAAAGTGACTTGCCGGTAACGAGACTGAACAAGGTATTGGGATACCGACGATCGAGTCTCGGGCAAGTAACATACCGATTGACAAAGGGAATTGTATACGGGGTTGATTAATCCTCGACATCGTGGTTCATCCGATGAGATCATCATGGAGCATGTGGGAGCCATCATGGGTATCCATATCCTGCTGTTGGTTATTGACCGGAGAGTCGTCTCGGTCATGTCTGCTTGTCTCCCGAACCCGTAGGGTCTACACACTTAAGGTTCGGCGACGCTAGGGTTATGAAGATATGAATATGCAGTAACCCGAATGTTGTTTGGAGTCCCGGATGAGATCCCGGACGTCACGAGGAGTTCCGGAATGGTCCGGAGGTAAAGAATTATATATAGGAAGTGCTGTTTCGGCCATCGGGACAAGTTTCGGGGTTATCGGTATTGTACCGGGACCACCGGAGGGGTCCCGTGGGCCCACCGGGTGGGGCCACCTGTCCCGGGGGGCCACATGGGCTGTAGGGGGTGCGCCTTGGCCTTCATGGGCCAAGGGCACCAGCCCTACTAGGCCCATGCGCCTAGGGTTTCCACCACGGAGGAGTCCAAGTGGTGGAAGGCACCCCGAGGTGCCTTGGGGGGGAGGGAAACCCTCCCCTGGCCGTCGCACCTAGGAGATTGGATCTCCTAGGCTGCGCACCACCCCCCCTTGGCCCTCCTATATATAGTGGGGGAGAGGAGGGATTTCATACCTCAGCCTTTGGTGCTTCCTCTCTCCCCGTTACGTCTCTCTCTCGTAGTATAGGCGAAGCCCTGCTACTGTGACGCCCTGCATCCACCACCACGCCGTCGTGCTGCTGGATCTTCATCAACCTCTCTTCCCCCCTTGCTGGATCAAGAAAGGAGGAGACGTCATCCGTTCCGTACGTGTGTTGAACGCGGAGGCACCGTCCGTTCGGTGCTTGATCATCGGTGATTTGAATCACGTCGTGTTCGACTACATCATCCCCGTTCTTTGAACGCTTCCGCTCGCGATCTACAAGGTACGTAGATGCATCTAATCACTCGTTGCTAGATGAACTCCTAGATGGATCTTGGTGAAACGAGTAGGAAAAATTTTGTTTTCTGCAACGTTCCCCAACAACAATCGCAGTAGTTCTCCTAGTGCTACCTTAGCCGATATAGCGGAACGTAAGGCACCAAAACATAGGAGCCGGGCAAACCCAACTATTGACCCAAATCATGATTCGGAGCCGATGCATATAGTGCTATAAGTTCGGGGTGCCGCACTTGTGAAAGTGTACGGACTTCTCACGCCATATTGATGGGTACTGAAGCCCCTGGCGTATTTTTGCCGTACCATAGTGTACGATGCAACATGTTATTGATAAACATATATATAAAAATAGGATAATGCAAAAAATAGACAAAAAGCTATGCATTGTTTATAGAAAGGCTGCTATGAAAGCGGAACGATACAAATAGTGCGATAAGCAAAAGAAAATGGACTATTTAACATGTCTTGGCCAGGGGCAGGCCGCGGAATTGTAGTAAAAAACAGGTATACTGCTCGCAATAGAAACCACCTAGGAGTCCCATAATGCGGCGTGGCTTGTCTGCTTTCCTGGATCTTGCATCGTTTGTGCGGCAGTTGAATTGCCGAACGGGTCATCCGAAGTATGGAGTCCTGAGAGTAAGAGAAAAAAAGAAAAAAAGGAATCCGGCAGCCCCTGGTGCGGTTTAAGCCGTATTTCGGGCTTGCCGTGATAGTGCCCCTTCCCCTGTGCCCATGGTATTTCAAGAGCGTAGTTATGTACGCGAAGCACTGGTTTCGCTATATGGCGAGGGCTAGGGTTGGGACCGCATTGCTACGCTAGCTCAGAACATGCCAGGCGGTCTTGTTGTAGGGTACTCCGGGCGCGCTTGACAGTGTCCGACTTTTTGAAGGCCGAACTAGAGAACTGCCTAGAGAGGCTGCTTTGTACTTCTGCTGCGAGCGCTGCCGTGTGCTCCTCCGTTCGGAGGGAGCGTTCAGTGTTCCCATTGACCGTGATTACTCCTCTAGGGCCTGGCATCTTGAGCTTGAGGTATGCATAGTGCGGTACCGCGTTGAATTTTGCGAATGCGGTTCGCCCGAGCAGTGCGTCATAGCCACTACGGAACGGGACTATGTCGAAGATTAACTCCTCGCTTCGGAAGTTATCCGGAGATCCGAAGACCACCTCCAGTGTGACTGAGCCTGTACAGTTGGCTTCTACACCTGGTATGACGCCTTTAAAGGTCGTTTTGGTGGGCTTGATCCTCGAGGGATCTATGCCCATTTTTCGCACTGTATCCTGGTAAAGCAGGTTCAGGCTGCTGCCGCCGTCCATGAGGACTCTCGTGAGATGAAATCCGTCAATGATTGGGTCTAGAACCAATGCGGCGAAGCCGCCGTGACGGATGCTAGTGGGGTGGTCCCTTCGATCAAAGGTGATCGGGCAGGAGGACCATGGGTTGAACTTTGGGGCGACTGGCTCCATCGCATATACGTCCCGTAACGCACGCTTCCGCTCCCTCTTGGGGATGTGGGTTGCGTATATCATGTTCACCGTCCGCACTTGCGGGGGAAACCCTTCTGTCCACCGTTGTTCGGCGGCCTAGGCTCCTCCTCGTTGTCGCTACACAGCCCCTTGTCTTTGTTTTCGGCTCTTAACTTGCCTGCCTGCTTGAACACCAAACAATCCCTGTTGGTGTGATTGGCTGGCTTTTCGGGGGTGCCATGTATCTGGCACAAGCGGTCGAGTATTCGGTCCAAACTGGATGGGCCCTGAGTATTTCTTTTGAATGCCTTTTTTCGTTGACCGGATTTGTAGCCTCGGAATCCGGCATTAACTGCCGTATCATCGTTGTTGTCGCTGTTAACGCGGCGCTTTTGTTTGTTCCGACGCGACCTGTCGCTTTTGTCCTTGGTATTCGAATTACCAGGGTTCTTGGTTAAATTGTTGCTGCGAGCTAGCCAGCTGCCTTCTCCCGCGCAAAAGCGGGTCATGAGTGTTGTGAGGGCTGCCATAGATTTCGGCTTTTCCTGTCCCAGGTGCCGGGCAAGCCACTCATCACGGATATTATGCTTGAAGGCTGCTAAGGCCTCTGCGTCCGGACAGTCGAGTGTCTGGTTTTTCTTTGTTAGGAACCGTGTCCAGAATTGCCTGACCGATTCCTCTGGCTGCTGAATTATGTGGCTTAGGTCATCGGCGTCCGGTGGTCGCACATAAGTGCCCTGGAAGTTGTCAAGGAATGCGGCTTCCAGGTCCTCCCAAGAACCGATTGAGTCTGCTGGCAAGCTGTTAAGCCAATGCCGGGCCGGTCCCTTAAGTTTGAGTGGGAGGTATTTGATGGCGTGTAGATCATCACCGCAGGCCATGTGGATATGAAGGAGATAATCCTCGATCCATACCGCAGGATCTGTTGTGCCATCGTACGATTCGATGTTTACGGGTTTGAAGCCCTCAGGGATTTTATGATCCATTACTTCATCTGTGAAGCATAGTGGGTGTGCGGCGCCTCTGTATTGGGCTATATCACGACGCAGCTCGAAGGAGCTTTGTCTGTTGAGTTCGGCCCGGCCAGATTTATTGCATCCGGAGTGACGATCACCGTCACGTGCCGTGGGGCGCCTGCGCGATCCGTAGATCGATCTTATTTGCCTTGCCTTGTCTTCCAGTATGTCGCGCAGGTCGGACGCATTTTCCCGTGTCTTAGTATGCTTGACGCGACGTCGGGGCATGGCTTGAGTGGAGGGCCAAGAGGCCTCTCTGTCGCGGCCACGAGGTGGCCGGTCGGCCATGTCATGCGCTGGTGATGTAGGTGCTTCCTCCTCTAGTCGGGTAGCAGCCTGCGCTTTGGGTAACTCTTGGAGGGGCGTTCGAGTTCATACTCTTCGGCCGCAAGGACTTCAGTCCATCTGTCAGCTAGCAAATCCTGGTCAGCTCTAAGCTGTTGCTGCTTTTTCTTGAGGCTGCTTGCCGTGGCCATAAGCCTGCGTTTAAAACGCTCTTGTTCGGCGAGATCCTCTAGCACGACGAATTCGTCGTCGTCGAGGCTTGCCTCGTCTTCGGAGGGAGGCGTATAATTATCGTCCTCAACCTCTTGGTCCGCCGCCCTCTCGTGAGGGCTGGCTTCTCTGTCCTCCTGTGCTGAATCTTGCTGGAGGGGGTGTTCTTCGGCGCTATCCAGAGTAGTATTATCTCCCGTGCCGAAATCATCGTTTTTGCTTTGGCGGGATTTAGAGCGGCGCCGCTGACGCCGGCGCTTGGGCTGTTTCTTAAAGGTATCGTCCCCCGCTGTTCCATCGCCATCTCCATCCTTTGGAGTGTCCACCATATATATGTCATATGACAAGGTGGCCTTCCAGCGCCCTACAGGTGCTGGTTCTTGTTCGTCTCCTGCATCGTCGTCCATGCCGTCGATGTCTTCGGAGTCGGAGTCAAGCATGTCGGTTAAGTCGTCGACAGTGGCTACGAAGTGGGTGGTGGGTGGGTTTTGAATTTCTTCATCGTCCGTATCCCAACCTTGCTGACCGTAGTCCGGCCAGGGCTCTCCTGATAAAGAGAGAGACTTTAGAGAATTCAGAATGTCGCCGAAGGGCGAGTGCTGAAAGATTTCCGCGGCGGTGAACTCCATTATCGGCGCCCAATCGAATTCGATCGGCAGGGGCGCGGGGGGCTCGGAGTTTGGAGAGGAATCCGGCTCCTCGGAGTCACGGGCCATGCGGAGTGCGGGGCTGGAGTCTGGCTCGATCGCCTCTGAGATCGCAGCCCTTGAGGCAGCGTCCAACCGCTGATCCTCGATCGGCGCAGTAGGCTCCGAATCAATGGTCAGAACCGATGCGTGTGCGGCCTCCAAGGCGCTGTTCGGCGGCAGAGCTATATCATGCCCATCGAGACAGTGCGGCGCGCTTGGCTGTGGCTCGAATCCGTCGAAGATCAAGTCCCCGCGGATGTCAGTTGTGTAGTTTAGGCTTCCAAACTTGACCTGCTGGCCAGGGGCGTAGCTTTCGATCTGCTCAAGGTGGCCAAGCGAATTGGCCCGCAGTGCGAAGCCGCCGAAGACGAAGATCTGTCCAGGGAGAAAAGTCTCACCCTGGACTGCATCGTTGTTGATGATCGAAGGAGCCATCGGGCCTAAAAGCGACGACACAGAGGAACTCTCAATGAAAGCACCAATGTCGGTGTCAAACCCGGCGTATCTCGGGTAGGGGGTCCCGAACTGTGCGTCTAGGCCGGATGGTAACAGGAGGCAAGGAACACGATGTTTTACCCAGGTTCGGGCCCTCTTGATGGAGGTAAAACCCTACGTCCTGCTTGATTAATATTGATGATATGGGTAGTACAAGAGTAGATCTACCACGAGATCAAGGAGGCTAAACCCTAAAAGCTAGCCTATGGTATGGTTGTTGTATGATGAAGTTGTCCTACGGACTAAAACCCTCCGGTTTATATAGACACCGGAGAGGGTTAGGGTTACACAAAGTCGGTTACAATGGTAGGAGATCTTGAATATCCGCATCGCCAAGCTTGCCTTCCACGCCAAGGAAAGTCCCATCCGGACACGGGACGAAGTCTTCAATCTTGTATCTTCATAGTCCTGGAGTCCGGCTGAAGGTATAGTCCGGCTACCCGAACACCCCCTAATCCAGGACTCCCTCAACGACGTTGTACTCTCATTTGAGACGTTGCCTAGGTGCCTTGGGGTGTATTCCAGAGGAGTGGATGGTGTGGGTAGCCTCCTTTGCCTCGGCGGCGAGGTTTGGAGCGCCGTGTTGTCATGTATTGGTTGTCATTGCGGGCATGGGCGCCCGGGCCACTATTTGCGGGCATGGGTTGGTACTCCATCATCGACGCCTCATTTGCGACTTCTTCCTTGAGTCAGGCTACCTCATGATGTTTACTTATCGATCTCCTAAGCGCTATGAGTGGAGGGTGCATTGAGCTAGTTTGGTTAGGAGTTTTGTCGTGCTCTGAGGTGTTTGTATACGGGTGTGGTGCAGCTTGTGTGCTATGTGTTCCACCTTTTCGTCATTCATGGCTTGAGGTTGGGCAAGGCGAGTAGCGTGCCAATGTTCTCATGGTGGGTGTGGTTGCCAACCTTTTGGTGTAGCATTGTGCCAAAAGGCGTTGTATTGGTCATCTTGGCTCCTTCTTTTATGAATATATGATAGCATGGTTGTGCATATCCTAGAAGAAGAAAAAAATACCGTGATACGGGCTTTGGTGCGGCGCTGAGATCCTAGAGCTCTTGAATATTTTGCAAAAAAAGCATTTGAAGAATCTCAAAATTTCGCACAAGTTTCGCAACTCATGAAATTGGATCTGAGATCCAACGGCCAAGGAGCCTGTGTCATCCAGGCCTCGCTATCACCTGAAACTTCCCCAAAGATTACTGATGATGGGTCTCTCTTGTGTCGTTGCTCGCCTGTTGGTGTCCTTTGGCTGCTTCGCGGATCAAAATTAGCCGCGGGGCACTGCCGACCGATTTATGACGAAATAATAATTCCATAATGGTACTGTAGCAAATTGTGGCTCCTGTACCGTGTACTTGCATTGATGGAGACCACGGCCATCATTGGCACGGTGGGTACACGATTCGATGGCACCGCACTGAATTTTGACCTGGCCTGTTGCGAGTTCCGTGTCAGGCTCTCTCATTTTTACCACCAGTCCAGCACAGGCAGGCGAACTGCAGCACATTGATGGAGCGATCGTGCTCCCCCTCCCACCCTCCCTCCGCCTCTGCTCGTGGCTCGATCGGGCCCTCCCTCTCAACCAACGTTCCTCCATCGTTGACCTCAGTGGTTCGACCTTTGCACACTTGCACCGAGCAATCCATGGACGGGACCTGCCCAAGTGGCAAATGCACGGCGCAGCACAGAAGTTGCAGCTGCAGCTGCACCCACCGGGCCCGTGTGCACTGCTCCGCACGCCGCCCGCAGGCCACTTGCGCCGCCCCACACACACCGACGGCTGGAAAGCGCCGCGGGCGGGGAGGGAACCTGCGTGCCGATTCCCGCCGTTTTTCTCAGGTGTCGGTGCGGCTTTCCTTTCCGCCCAGGATCGGCCGGCCCGGCGCAGCGCTAGCCACTCAACCTCAAGCTGACGCGACAGGAGACCACGGACGGAGCTACAGGGAGACCGCTCAAGATTTAGAGCAATTTTCCACATGATTTAATCAAGAAATTCAATAGGCAAATCATAAAGAACGGAATGAACATGATGATCAAACGAACGCATGGAATCAGATAGATGTCCACATCAAATGATGGTATTAATAATCCAGAAGCAATTCCTAACATAAGGGACAAGCACACAAACGACGCGTTGGATGAAGAGGCGTTCACCGTGGCGATACCATCATCAATGAGACATGTTTGTGAAGAGGTTGCCCGTGTCAGGGAAGAAGTTGTTGGGGAAAATAAACGAATCCAACAGTCGCAGTACTAGAGCGATCTTCAAAAAATTAATTGCCCCCTCCTGTACAGGGTCACAAGAGCGCGAGGTTCCAGAGGCTTGCTGTCTCACTTGCCGTCTTGCCGATACAAGCCGAGAAGATAGATGTGAAAGACATAGACGGCACTATGTTTAAGAATGACGCAAGAGACGCATAATGGGCGAAATATCTCACCCTCATCTAGAAAGGAAAACGGTTTCAAGTGAGAGGAGCGAACCCACATCTAGAAAGAGGAGCGAACTCTTACAGGAGAGTTTCAAGTGACCCGCTTAGAAGAGCAAGGGAAACGATTGCCCACTAGGGAGAGAAAGAGAAAACACCATAATTGTCCAGATTCATCCTCAACTAGTAAAAAACATTTCAACTTTTTTCTTGCGTGAAAAAAAGAAGGCATCTCATATCCTTCCTAACGCAGGTTCGATCGCTCGATCACAAAACATGACACGCGTGAGAGATGTTAGACAATGTAACGTGTACGTGGTGCAGTATAAACCATGTACACATATTAGGATAGCGTTGCGTGTGTTGTACTCCAGGTGGTTTAAGGTTAGTTGAGATCGATCCTTATCTTGTATAGATCGTTAGCTTGAGGATCAATCCGGTAACAACCTGAACCACCTCCCTTGTATCTATGGTCTATAAATAACACGCAATGCGTCCCTGCGAAAGCATATGCTTCAACCAATTTTACATGGTATTCAGAGCCTAACCTCTAGCGCATCCCAAAACCCTAGCCATGGCCTCAAGCTCCACCGCCGCCGCCGCTGCACCAGCCCTCATTCCCATCGCCGATCGCCTCCATCGCTCCAACTTCCTGGTGTGGCGTGCTCAGGCGATTGCTGCCATCCGCGGCGCTCAGCTCGTCGCCTACATCGACCCCGACAGAGAAGAGCCGGCTCCCAAGCTCATGGACAAGGAGGGCAAGCCAACAGATGCGCCCAACCCGGCGTATGAGATCACCAGGGCGAAGGATTCCCAGGTTCTGAGTTTTCTGTTCAATTCAGTCTCATCTCCTGTGATGATCCAGATCGCCCACTGCACCACGGCCTCGGCAGCATGGACTGCCATCACGGAGATGTTCATCTCCCAAACCCAGGCGCACGTGGTGAACACGAGGATCGCCCTGTCAAACACCAAGAAGGGCACCTCAACTGTCGCCGAGTACATCGGCCGCATGAAGGCGCTCGGAGATGAACTGGCTTCCGTTGGGAAGCCCCTCACCGACGATGACATGGTGTCATACATCCTCGCCGGCCTCGACTTCGACTACATGGGCTTCGTCTCCTCCCTGTGCGCCAGGGCCGAGCCAATCAAGGTGAACGAGCTCTACTCCCTTCTCGTCGGCTTCGAGAACAGGCTCGCCATGTTCGATGGCGGGCACCAATCCTCCCAATCCTCTGCCAACGCCGTCTCCCGTGGCGGCGGTCGCGGTGGACGAGGGGGTGGACGTGGCGGAGGCCGTAGAGGTGGAGGTGGCGGTCGCGGACAAGGCCGTGGAGGTCGCGGCCAAGGAGGAGGCCGCAACGATCTACCTGAAGTCTTCTGTCAGATCTGCTCCAAGCCAAATCACGTTGCTATGGAGTGCTACCGCCGCTTCGACATCGCGTTCACCAAGGAGAAGAGCGCAGCAGCTGTCAACACCAACACCAGCTCCTACGGGGTCGACACCAACTGGTACGTCGACACAGGGGCTACAGATCACATTACCAGTGAGCTTGACAAGCTCACCATGAGGGAGAAGTACTCCGGCCAGGATCAAGTGAACATGCCCAGCGGCGCAGGTATGAAAATTAGCCATGTTGGTCAAGCCTATATTCATACCCCCACTCGCAATCTTCATCTTAAAGACATATTGCATGTTCTTAAAGCAACCAAGAACTTGATCTCTGCTCATCGATTATCACATGACAATCATGCCTTTCTTGAAACTCATCCACACTATTTCTTTGTCAAGGACAAGGCAAGGAAGAAAACCCTCCTCCAAGGCAGATGTAGGGGTGGCCTCTATCCCCTCTCATCTGCACCTTTGAGCTCGGGCAGGCAGGCGTTTGGTGCCACCAAGGTCTCTCCATCAAGGTGGCACAGCTGATTAGGTCATCCTTCGTCGACAATCGTTCAACATGTTCTTAGGAAGAATAAAATTTCTTTTTCAAATAGTGAGTTGAATAAAGAGAGTATATGTGATGCTTGCCAAAAAGGCAAAAGTCACCAACTCCCCTATCCAAATTCCATTAGTGTTTCCAATGCTCCTTTAGAGCTAGTTTTTTCTGATGTATGGGGGCCTGCCCGAGATTCTATTAATAGGAAGAATTATTATGTGAGTTTCATCGATGATTTCAGCAAGTTCACTTGGATTTACATTCTTAAACATAAGTCTGAAGTGTTCAAAATATTTCATGAATTCCAAGCTCTTGTTGAACGACGCTTTAATCGTAAAATCATCACCATGCAAACAGATTGGGGTGGTGAGTACGAGCGTTTAAACTCCTTCTTCCGGCAAATTGGCATCACCCATCACGTCTCTTGCCCCCACGCACACCAGCAAAATGGATCGGCCGAAAGGAAACATCGGCATCTTGTGGAAGTTGGACTTTCACTATTAGCACATGCCTCCATGCCATTAAAATTTTGGGATGAGGCTTTTATAGCTGCCACGTACCTTATCAATAGAACTCCCAGTAAGGTGATAAATCTTGAAACACCTCTTGAACGATTGTTCCAAGAAAAACCAAACTATCATGCTCTCCGCACTTTTGGGTGCGCATGTTGGCCTAATCTCCGCCCATTCAACTCTAAGAAGCTTGAATTTCGTTCCAAACGTTGTGTTTTTCTTGGATACAGCAATCTTCATAAAGGGTTCAAGTGTTTGGATGTAGCAGCCAGACGGGTCTACATATCTCGTGATGTCGTATTTGATGAAACTGTCTTTCCTTTTGCTTCACTAAACCCCAATGCCGGTGCTCTTCTTAGGTCAGAAGTTCTTCTTCTTCCTGACAATTCTGTCACCAAAGAGCCTCTTGATCATGGGGATGAAATTAGTGCTAATCCATCGGTTAATTTTCATGCAAATCCTGCCATAAATTTTGGAGGAAATCCTGTTGTGTGTCATGATTTTATGCAGCAGCCTGACGCGAAACACGAGGAGGATCCAGGTGCCTGTAGCGACAGGTCTGCAGGCGGCAATCCTGAGCGAAATCCCTCGACCGCCGCGCCTGCAGGTGGGGACAGCGACCTGCTCACGCGCGCCCGCGACACGTCCACGCCCTCGTCTCCGGTCGCTGCTGCTGACTGCGGGCCCTCTGGGAGCAGCCCCACCGCGCACTCTGGATCAGGCGGGCCCAGGGGCGACACGACTGGCTCTCCGCGCCAGATGGCGGCTTCTGTACCGCGCGTCGATGCGGGGGCAAGGCGGGCCCTCGACAGCATCTCTGGGTCCGCCGCATCTGCCCCTGATTCGGTCGGGATCCGCCTCGGATCAGCCACGCCCGACGCGCTTGCCGCTGATCCTGTCGGGATCCGCCTCGGATCAGGTGCGCCTGGCTCCTCTGTGACAAACCCGGTGGGATCTTCTGCGCAAGCTGCGGGATCTTCTGCGCCAACGGCTGCTGCACCCGAACAACCTCGACGTACACGATCTCAGCATGGTATTACAAAACCCAAAGTACGTACAGATGGTACGGTCAGGTATGGTAAAACTAAGTTTGCTGGTCTTGCTACCACAGAAGAACCAAATAGTCTACATGAAGCCTTTGAAAATAAAAAAATGGAAAAATGCAATGGATGAGGAATATGATGCATTAATCAAGAACAAGACTTGGCACTTAGTTCCTCCGGCCAAGGGCAGAAACATTATTGATTGCAAATGGGTTTATAGAGTTAAAAGAAAAGCTACAAGAGAAATAGATAGATACAAAGCCAGGCTAGTTGCAAAAGGTTTTAAACAAAGATATGGCATTGACTACGAGGACACCTTTAGTCCAGTTGTTAAAGCTGCTACTGTCAGACTTGTTCTATCTATTGCAGTATCAAAAGGTTGGAGTCTTCGTCAATTGGATGTGCAGAATGCGTTCCTTCATGGCGTTCTAGAGGAAGAAGTGTATATGAGACAACCTCCTGGGTATGAGGTGAAAAACAAGCAACACTATGTTTGTAAGCTTGATAAGTCCTTGTATGGGTTGAAGCAAGCGCCTAGAGCGTGGTATTCTAGGTTAAGTGAAAAACTTCAAAGGCTTGGCTTCAGACCGTCAAAGGCTGACACTTCATTATTCTTTTATCACAAAGGCAAAATCACCATCTTTATGCTTGTGTATGTCGATGACATTATTGTGGCTAGCTCTTCACAGGAGGGAACTACAGCGTTGTTGGAAGATCTCAGAAGAGATTTGCCTTAAAGGATCTCGGTGACTTGCATTATTTCTTGGGAATAGAGGTGAAGAAAGTCAAGGATGGTATCCTTCTAACTCAAGAAAAATATGTATCAGATGTATTAAAGCGTGCTGGTATGATGAATTGCAAAGTGTCAAATATGCCTTTGTCCACTTCTGAAAAGCTCTCTAAGGAAACTGGTGAAATCTTGGGAGCTCATGATTCTACAAACTATAGAAGTGTGGTAGGTGCATTGCAGTACTTGACTTTAACAAGGCCTGATATATCATTCTCTGTCAATAAAGTATGTCAGTTCTTGCACTCTCCTACACTTGAACACTGGACAGCAGTAAAAAGAATTCTCAGATATCTTAGAGGAACCATGAGCACTGGACTAAAATTTTCCAAGTCAAGTTCTACATTGGTAAGTGCCTTTTCAGATGCAGATTGGGCAGGATGTCCAGATGACAGAAGGTCCACGGGTGGCTTTGCTGTTTTCTTTGGACCAAACTTGATATCTTGGAGTGCAGGCAAACAAGCAACAGTATCGAGGTCCAGTACTGAAGCGGAATACAAAGCTTTAGCAAATGCCACAGCTGAAATTATATGGGTTCAAACTCTGTTAAAAGAGTTAGGTGTGACACATTCACCAGTTGCATGTCTTTGGTGTGATAATATTGGTGCCACTCACCTTTCAGCAAACCCAGTATTTCATGCAAGGACAAAACATATTGAAGTTGACTACCACTTCGTGAGAGAAAGAGTAGCCAAGAAGCTGTTGGACATTCGTTTCATTCCCACCAATGACCAAGTTGCAGATGGCTTTACCAAAGCTCTGTCATGGCGCAAACTGGAAGATTTCAAGAGCAATCTCAACTTGGTAAGTTATGATTGAGGGGGAGTGTTAGACAATGTAACGTGTACGTGGTGCAGTATAAACCGTGTACACATATTAGGATAGCGTTGCGTCTGTTGTACTCCAGGTGGTTTAAGGTTAGTTGAGATCGATCCTTATCTTGTATAGATCGTTAGCTTGAGGATCAATCCGGTAACAACCTGAACCACCTCCCTTGTATCTATGGTCTATAAATAACACGCAATGCGTCCCTGCGAAAGCATACGCTTCAACCAATTTTACAAGAGACGCGCGTCGGAGGAGCATACATGCACACGCCTCTTCTCAAACTCTTAGTTAGGGGTGGAAAGTGGTAGCGAATAATCCGAAATATCCGATATTCGTATTCGAGAAAATGCCTATTCGTATCCGAAACATCCGCATCCGAATCAAAATGGAAATGGAAATTATCCGTATCCAAATTTATTAAACAAATAAAAAATAAAATATGGTAGGAGATTTTGACACAAATATGGATATGGAAGTGGATATATCCGTATCCGAATTTATTAAACAAATAAAAAATAAAATATGGTAGGAGATTTTGACACAAATATGGATATGGAAGTGGATATATCCGTATCTGAATAAGATTATGGGAGGTAATTTTTAAAATCCTAGGCCCAATATTCCAATTATCCAACATAAAAGCCAAATAAGTGGTCAAATTTTACTCTTTATATGATTAAACTTATAAATTATTATGCATTACAATAGTATTTATTCATAAACCTATTTATCATTGACTTATTGTATGTCACAAGTTGATTATTTTAGGTCACATAGCTATCGACTAATTTACTTAAGCAATACTAGCAAAAGGGCCTGTGCGTTGCTACGGGTTGATTTATTTGGATGTTTTGGCCGGAGAATTTAATCGGAGTTCAATCTTCATTTTGGCGGTTGGCCCATTTTAGGATTGCCATTGTCTGGACCATCGTCCATAGATGTGAAGAATTATACTCATTCCCTCAAATGATGCCTCCTTCAAGAACCCCGCTACTCTAGGGTTGAATTTGAGTTGTGCGTGGAAGAGTTTTTGAGTGGGAGAAACATATGGTGGAAGAGCTGCGGTTGGAGAGGAAGGGGAGAACTTCATGTCGGTTGCCTATTTTCTTAACTTCGAAGCATATTCTTCAAAAGTTCAATTACTAATTTAAAGGATTTTCAGATATTATTTGAATTATGAGCAATGGTACATACATGCTAATTTTTGGTCAGACTTCCAAGTACTTCAAGAACTTAAATACTACTCCCTCTGTTCACTTTTATAAGACGTTGTAGGTATTTCAGACAGAAGTCAAAACAGTTCAATGTATGTTGTCTGAGACATCTTATAAGAAATGAACAGAGGAAGTACTACTCTTTAATAGATGAAAATAAAAGGATTTCTAATTTCGATAGTAACATAATGTTGGATCCATTCCTTTTGAATTGTTACTTTTTCCATCATGATTCTTGGGAAGAGACGTTGGCAGTAATTCACCTTCGACAATTTATTTGTGAAAATGTATGTCTCTTTAAGTCGCACATAAAAAATCTGGTCAAATTTTCATTGAGAAGATAAAATGGTCCTACCTCATGTGCCGCGTCAATAATCATGGGTTGAAGCCATCATGGATTGGAGCATGCTAAGTCCAGAGGCGAATCAATTGTTGGAGTGGAGGGGATCGAAGAAACCTTGATGGAAGTTCAGGATGGATTCTTCCGTGCCTCGGTGGAGCAGGAAAGGCTGAACGAATGACTTTTAGGAGGAGATGCCTTTTTATTTAACGTGAAATTATGCATGTAGGACAGTGGGGGAGGACTCCCTAATGTATTTTTCATGAAATTGTTCATCTATAATAACTGTATAATTTCTCAAAATAAATCTAATTACTAAAGGAGAGATCAATTTCCAAAAAAGATATATCTAATGGACAATTTTGTTAGTTTTGGAGTGGCCCCTCTTTCCTTCTTTATTTCTCATGTAATCAGCCTCTTTGTTTGTTCTCGACTTGCTGATATTTCAAGTAATTTGCAAAGTATATAAACGCGTAGGAATAACTCCAAGGTAGCGAGGTGGTACTATTCAACATTCGTACAGTAGCCTGGTTGGTTGACCATCTCAAAAAATAGGTGAGGACTTGAGTTCGATCTCACGCGCAATAAATAATTTTTGTCTGCTCCATAATTGTCTTAGAATAAGGGGTGTTGCAGGCCTATGTTGGGGCAGACGAAGCGTCTTGGCGTGGTGGCGTTGCTTCGGTTGTGCATATTGGAGGTCGTGGGTTTGACTCTGTCAGGTACACTTTTTTGAACTCCACTTATTCGGCTCATCGCCCTGTATTGACGAACAATGCACGTACAAATTTTTAGGAAACACCTCGATGGCTCAAATAGGCTAACGACGAAGAAAAGCTCATATGTTGACTTATGGTTCGGTCCAGTCTAGCGACGAAAAAAATGTCAACGTACAATAAATCCACCTTAAATTAGTACCACCTTGGATTTTGGAAAAAATATGGACTGAAAGCGTAAATTCACGGGAAGAAGCGTATTGTGACGGTGAACCCACGGAGTCAATCCGTGCTTTATTATTAGGGAAAGATGTTGATATTATTCGTATCCGTTCCGAATCAAGAAAATATCCGATACGTATCCGTATTCGAATAATATTCGAGCCGCATCCGTATCCGATAATCCGTATTCGTTTTGAAAATATGAAAATGGAAGTGGTAAAAGCACTATCCGATCCGCATCCGATCCGTTTCCACCCCTACTCTTAGTGGTGTGCGAGAGACAACCCATCTTTTATGTTGGTCTTCAGCAACGTCCACTGCCATGATGGTACTAAATTCCACACCTCTTTGTCATATGCATGAACGGACCATATGGGTCCATGGGATTTCCCTATGAGTTATTGAAAATAATAATGGGCCAAATCCTAATAATTTCAACAATAACGCTCGGGAGATATTGCTCGCTAACTTGCTTCGTGTAAGTCTCGCTGGGTATTATTTTTTTCTCTTATTATTTGTTGGACTGCTTCGGTTTTTATCATTTTTTCTTTTTTTGTGATTTTCTTTACAGTTTTCTTATGTTTTCACTGGGTTTTCTTTCTTTCTTTCTCCCTTTTTATTTCTTTGCTTGTTTCTCAGCATTTATCAGTTTTCTTTGTTTTCCTGTTTGCTGATTTTCACTGTTTTCATTCATTTGCATTGTTTTTTTTTTGGGGGGGGGGGGGGGGGGGGGGGTTCTTCGAGTTTCGTGTTTCTTTTCTATTTTCACTGGTTTTCTTCGTTATTGTTTTCTTTTCTTTGTCGGTTTTCACTATATCCTCTCTTTGCATCGCTTTTTTCAGTCTTTATATTTTATTTTCATTTTTCTATCGTTTCATTTGTTTTTTCTCGGTTTTCATCTGCTAATGCTTTCGCTTTTCGTATAGAACAAATATAATTTTTTATACAATTTTTTTAATATATGAAACATTTTTATATACATCTGAAACGTTTTTCTATACATACTAACATTTTTTAAGTATGTCATTTGATTAATATTTTTTTGAAATATATTGTTTTGATACCTACCATTTTGTGTACAGATTTCACATTTTCCGTATACAAAAGGAACAATTTCTTACACATGATTAGCTTTTTAAAACACATGATTAATATTTTATCATTTATATATGTTTTTATACCTATTTTTCACATGCATTGTACATTCTTGTACACATTTCAAACATTATTTGTAGACATGATGAATGTTTTTCAGATACATGATTACTATTTTTCCAAATATATGTTTTTAGATTTCTAATATTCTCATACAGGTTGCATTGTTTTGTATACATCATGAACATGGTTCTACACATGTTTAATATCCTTAAACACATAATAGATATTATTTATATATATGTTTTTTATGTCTACATTTTTACATACACGTTGTAGATTATCCGTATACATCAAAAACATCAAAATAGATGATAAACATCTTACATTAATGATATGCGTTTAAAATTTTGCAAATTCGTATGTAAAGTAAATTTCATATTTGACATATTTAGAATATTTCGAAATACAAGGCAAAATGAAAAATGAAAAATGAAAAGCAGATAAAAAAGGAGCACTGAAGTCCTGTCGTCCGTGTTGGACAGGCCCATTCCGACGGCTGCTTGAGGCGACACGTGCTACTCTATCGCAACAACTATTTGTCATGCATTTCTGGTTTGGGCCAACCCCATAATCAAGTTTCTATTTCACAATTTCTGGTTTCCGATCAATAAAACTTAACTTTACCCTAAGAAAAGATATTTGTCGGGAGCAACTAGTTAACGAGCGCTCTTTCAGAAGCCTCGCAACGATCAACGCCACTTGGCGCGCTTTCAGCCATTTGCCACGTGTCGCGCTCTGGACGTTCCCTTCGAATTTTGTTTTTATTTTATTTTTCCGCACGTGTTTTCGGCTTTTTAAATGGTTTTTTTCGACGTTTTGGTTTTCCCCCGGTCTTTCTTACCTTTTCGATAAAAAAAATCGATTTTTTTGCGCGAAAAAACACGTTTTCTTTTTTTTTCCTTTCACGAAAGTCACGGTTTTTCTTCCGCGAGAGGCATGGTTGTGATTTAGCGAGAGTCACGGCCGTGCCTTTCGGAAACGAAAAAAAAAACACGTTTTCTGTTTTTTTTCTTTCACGAGAGTCACGGTTTTGCTTCCGCGAGAAGAACGGTTGTGCTTTCGCGAGAGTCACGGCCGTGCCTATCGGAAAGGGAAAACAAAACGTGTTTTCTGTTTTTTTTCTTTCGGGTGAGTCACGGTTTTGCTTCGCGAGAGGCACGGTTGTGCTTTCGCGAAAGTCACGGCCGTGCCTCTCGGAAAGGGAAAAAATACGCGTTTTCTGTTTTTTTTATTTCGCGAGAGTCATGGTTTTGCTTTCGCTTGAGGCACGGTTGTGCTTTCGCGAGAGTCACGGCCGTGCCTCTCGGAAACGAAAAAAAACGCGTTTTCTGTTTTTTTTCTTTCACGAGAGTCACGGTTTTGTTTCCACGAGAGGCACGGTTGTGATTTCGCGAGAGGCACGAACGTGCCTCTTTCGGAAAGGAAAAAAAACCATGCTCCCGGTCCGGTTTTTTCGCCCGGTTTTTTTCGTCCGGTTTTTTGTGAAAAAAAAGTTCGTCAAAACCTATCAACATGGGATCTAGTTTTGAATATCTCGACGCGAGGAATCCAACGGTGAAAACGGTTCGAGATTTGGACGCACAGTTTAAGAGATAAAACGTTTTGAATAAACGGATCTACGAAAAAAGGGAAAACTGCCAAGTTGCGACAAGTGGCGTTGCATGTGCGTCACTTGTCGCGGCCTGGAAAAGTGAACTGCTCTTTGCAACGAGTACTCCTTAATTAATGATTTTGATATTTGTCGCGCAAACTAATTCCTATGGGAATCGCTTAGGGGCGCAAAATGGTGGCCGGCCCAAAAAAGCTGCGTAGGTTTTCTGTTGTTGTTTTTGTAACGGGTTTTCCACTCTTTTGTAGCCCGATTTTTTACTTGTTTTATCGTTTTTCATTCTTCCTTTTATTTGGTTTCATTTTTTTCTTGGCTCTTTTGTCGGGTTTTCTGGGGTTTAATTTTTTGGTAGTTTTTATGTTTTTTTAAATCCCTATTTTTCTGTTTTCTTTCTTTCAACATGAGCCTACTTTCCTCAAGCATCATATACATCTTTTGTATAATTCAGGGACATTTGTTTGTACACGATGAACATTTTACGAAATAGATGTTTACAATTTTGTCTTTAACATATGTTTTAATGTTTACTTTTTATACACGCTGTAACCTTGGTGAAAAAAAACATTTATCATTGTGATATCCATTGAACATTTCATAAATATATGTTGAACATTTTCTTATTATATGATGAACATTTTAAATAATACAAGATGAACCTTTTGTATTATATGATAAATTGTTTTGAAAACAAATATGAATATATGTTTCAACCAATTTTCGAAATGTGCCGTTGACACACGAACGCATCACGTGTACCCTCAACGTCGGGGGTGATGCACCGCAGCTCACGTCGAAGGAGACCCGACCGACAATGCGATACGCAAGACAGTCGACGGGTGCTTTTGCAGACCCGAAACCCCACACCCCCGGGAGGGACCCCGTCAGGGAGTGCGGCGGCTATGGGCTGCCCTAGGTCGATTCGCTTGCCCCTAGAGCCTCGGGATTCGCAGCTCTCAAACTCGAGGAACAGCGAAGAACGAGAGAGAAAAAAGGTGAGGAGATAAAAAGTAGATGAAAAAGTAGTATATTGATTTGTTCGATTGTGTGTTGTTCAATCGGCCGTCACCCCCAACATATATAAGAGGCGCCTGGACTTCCCGTACAAGTAAAGGATTCATCTAGGTTTTCCTTACAAGAAAAATTACATCAATTCACGTCCTAGAGTCCTAGTTCTATTCCAACTCGGATCCAGTCTGAATCTGGGCCAAACTCTATCTTCCTTTTTGCGCGGGCCGCTGAGCTTGCATATGATCTCCGATCAAGACGGCCCAAATATCAAACTTGTGCGCCTCGACGATACGAACAACTCTCATGTTGATCACTTTTTCAAATAAGGCCTTCTTTAATACTTTTTGAGGTCATCTTTACCTTCCAGTCGGACTCGGTCTTGCAGTAGACTGGATTATCGTAGTCTCGTAGTGAATTTGTAGGCCATATACTATCTCTGATGATGATGACTCCAAAACCAAAGTTTACCATCTTAATGATATGCACAACTTCTGTAGTGAACACTTCTTCATCCGAGGTCATCTTGATAAACTTTCGGGCATATGTTTAGTTTCACTCGGATTCGAGCTCATCCACTCGGATTAGATTGTCATTCACTTCGATCGTCCAACTAGACTTTTTCACTCGGATGTTTAGAATCTTTCACTCGGAAGACAATCTTCACTCGGATGACCATATTTTCACTCGAAAGGTAATCTCTTTACTCAATCGGCAAGTTTTTATTCCGACGGTGATCTTTTCACTTAGATGATTATATTTTCACTCGGAAGACAATCTCTTACTCGATCGGCAAGTTTTCATTCCGACGATAACAGTTTCACTCGGATGATAATAATTTCACTCGGACGGAAAACTTTCACTCGACCGGTAAGTTTTCACTCGGATGGTAAGCTTTCACTCGATCGGTAAGTTTTCACTCGGATGGTAGCTTTTCACTCGGATTTTCCGACTGAAAACATAGCCTGATCTTGTTTTGTTTCTCCAAGCCTGATACGACCTCGGATTCACACGAATTATATATGAAAATCGATCGGCTCGATGAGATGAAACTTTTCTGTGTTGAAGGTTTTTCGATTCAAGGCCGTCTTGAGGGCGGAATTGCTCACGCATTGTATCAGACACTCATCAACATGTGTCTGGTGTCAAGCGTAATATTTTGGTCTCTGGCCTGTCCTGACCGTATTGACTGTTACTTTTGCATATGAACTCGGATTAAGATGATTTATATATGAAAATCTATTCCCTCGACGAGACGAAGACAATTCCTTTAGAGTGCTCGTTCATCTGAGGTTATATTGAGGGCGTAATCGGCTGAAAAGTACTCAGAACACTAAATTTTGTCACTCGGAGTACAGCTTCGGCCACTGAGATGAGGTCGAATGGCGATAGCCTAAACGTCAAAGTTGTTCCACTCGACGATGTGAAACTTTCTCATGCTGAAACCCTTTCACTCTGTATCTTGCCAAATCAGGTGTCAACATGTGCATTGAACACTTTTTCAATATATGTTGAACAATTTTCGAATACACAAAGAATATTTGTGTGATATACACTACTTTAAAAAAATATAGTGAATATTTATATTCGTTGAAGAGTTTCTAATATACGATGAACATTTCTATAAATGAGTGAAATTTTGTAAATATACCTTGAACATTTCCCTAATACTCATATATGCTAAATATTTTTTGTAACGTGCAATGAGCTTTTTATCAATAAAAGGGAAAAAGAAACAACCATTTCATCTTGGGAGCCGACTCATATACGCTAACATAGCAGCAGGAGCCAATTGAATATCACCGAATTTTTGACAAGCTTCACACCCTTTATAATATCTGAAGCAATCATTAATCATAGTCGGACAATAAAACCCAGCACGTCGCAATAACCATTTCATTTTGGGAGCCGACTGGTGAGTGCCACAAATACCTTCATGTACCTCTCCCATAGCAACTCTTGCCTGGTCCTCATCCAAACACTTTAGAAAAACATCATCGACTGTTCGGCGATAAAGACCATCATCTCTCATTGTATACTTGAAAGCCATACACCGAACAACCCTGTCCACCCTTTCACTCGGATTGCACAAGTAATCAACAATGGGCTTCCTCTAGTCGGGATTGTCATCTGCACTAGACTTTTTGTTAATGGCCGAATCAGTGGGTTCAGGTTCGGCCTCTCCCATATTGGCAAGACAAGACATCGGTCTTTGAGAGATATGAAACATGCCATGATCAACATGATATCCGGATGCTTGTTGTGCCAATTCATTTGCTTTCCAATTGTCATGTCTAGATATATGAGCAATGCTAAAGCAATCCAAAGTAGAAATTATATCTAGACATTTATCAAGATAAACATTAAGTGATTCGTCCAAACACTGAAAGACTTTGGATATTTGCTGCACCACTAGTAACGAATCACCATAAGCCTCAATATGCGTAACACCTATAGCAAGTAACATCTCTAGGCCGAATAATAATGCTTCATATTCGGCTTGATTGTTTGTACAAAAATATTCTAAGCGGCATGAGGCTTCAAAAACAGCACCATGAGGAGATATGTAAACAATACCAACACCTTGGCCATTGGTACAAACTGAACCATCAAAATATAATCTCCATGGTACTATTGAGACAAGGTTTATATCAACATCATGTTTGTCATCAATCCGATGTTCAACAATAAAATTAGCAACGATTTGGCCTTTCATAGATTTTGGAGATTCATAAGCCAAATCATATTCAATCAAAGCATAAGCTCACTTGCCAATTCAATAAATGTATACCTTGTCTCTGCGTCCAATAAGCGGCGGCTCAAATAAGTGATGGCATGCTCTTTTCCTTCGGTCTCTTGAGTTAGAACAGCACCAATAACTCCTTCCTCTGCTGCAATGTAAAGTCTGAAGGGTTCCCTATGCTTGGGTGCTTTCATCACCGGAGGAGTGCACAAATAATTCTTGATCATATCAAATGCTTCTTGCTGTTTTGCCCCCCAAGTGAAATCGGCATCATTCTTTAACCGAAGGATAGGAGTAAATGCATCTGTTGGAAATATGCCCTAGAGGCAATAATAAATTAGTTATTATTATATTTCCTTGTTCATGATAATCGTTTATTATCCATGCTATAATTGTATTGATAGGAAACTCAGATACATGTGTGGATACATAGACAACACCATGTCCCTAGTAAGCCTCTAGTTGACTAGCTCGTTGATCAATAGATGGTTACGGTTTCCTGACCATGGACATTGGATGTCATTGATAACGGGATCACATCATTAGGAGAATGATGTGATGGACAAGACCCAATCCTAAGCCTAGCACAAAGATCGTGTAGTTCGTATGCTAAAGCTTTTCTAATGTCAAGTATCATTTCCTTAAACCATGAGATTGTGCAACTCCCGGATACCGTAGGAATGCTTTGGGTGTACCAAATGTCACAACGTAACTGGGTGACTATAAAGGTGCACTACAGGTATCTCTGAAAGTGTCTGTTGGGTTGGCACGAATCGAGACTGGGATTTGTCACTCCGTGTAAATGGAGAGGTATCTCTGGGCCCACTCGGTAGGACATCATCATAATGTGCACAATGTGATCAAGGAGTTGATCACGGGATGATGTGTTACGGAACGAGTAAAGAGACTTGCCGGTAACGAGATTGAACAAGGTATAGGGATACCGACGATCGAATCTCGGGCAAGTACAATACCGCTAGACAAAGGGAATTGTATACGGGATTGATTAAGTCCTTGACATCGTGGTTCATCCGATGAGATCATCGTGGAACATGTGGGAGACAACATGGGTATCCAGATCTCGCTGTTGGTTATTGACCGGAGAACGTCTCGGTCATGTCTGCATGCTTCCCGAACCCGTAGGGTCTACACACTTAAGGTTTGGTGACGCTAGGGTTATAGAGATATTAGTATGCGGTAACCCGAAAGTTGTTCGGAGTCCCGGATGAGATCCCGGACGTCACGAGGAGTTCCGGAATGGTCCGGAGGTAAAGAATTATATATAGGAAGTGCTATTTCGGCCATCGGGACAAGTTTCGGGGTCACCGGTATTGTACCGGGACCACCGGAAGGGTCCCGGGGGTCCACCGGGTGGGGCCACCTGCCCCGGGGGGGCACATGGGCTGTAGGGGGTGTGCCTTGGCCTATATGGGCCAAGGGCACCAGCCCCAAGAGGCCCATGCGCCAAGAGAGAGAAAAAAGGGGAGAGTCCTAAAGGGGGAAGGCACCTCCGAGGTGCCTTGGGGAGGATGGACTCCTCCCCCCCTTGGCCGCACCCTTCCTTGGAGGAAGGGGCAAGGGCTGCGCCTCCCCCCTCTCCCTTGGCCCTATATATAGTGGGGAAAAGGAGGAGCAAACCATACCTAAGGCCTGGCGCCTCCCTCTCCCTCCCGTGACACATCTCCCTCCTCCCGCAGCGCTTAGCGAAACCCTGTTGGAATCCCGCTACTTCCACCACGCCGTCGTGCTGTTGGATCTCCATCAACCTCTCCCTCCTCCTTGCTGGATCAAGGCGTGGGAGACGTCTCCGCTCCGTACGTGTGTTGAACGTGGAGGTGCCGTCCGTTCGGCGCTAGGATCATCGGTGATTTGGATCACGACGAGTACGACTCCATCAACCCCGTTCTCTTGAACGCTTCCGCGCGAGATCTACAAGGGTATGTAGATCCACTCCTCCCTCGTTGCTAGATGACTCCATAGATTGATCTTGGTGACACGTAGGAAAATTTTGAATTATTGCTACGTTCCCCAACAGCATCAACTTTCCCTGATAGATTAGCTATGAACCTTCTCAAATAATTGACCTTGCCAAGGAACTTTTGCATATCTCTCTTGCATGTTGGAGCCTCCACTTTATGTATGGCCTCTATCTTTTTGGGATCAATCTCTATGCCATCTTCATGAATAATGAAACCCAAAAACTTGCCAGCTGATACGCCGAATGCACACTTTAAAGGATTCATCTTCAGTCCATACTTTTTCATTCTTTCGAAAGCTAAACGCAAATCGGCCAAGTGAGATTCAAAAGCATCTGATTTGACAACAATATCATCAATATAAACTTCAAGTATGACACCGAGTAAATCATGAAAAATTAAATTCATAGCCCTTTGATGCGTGGCTCTGCTACCTCTTGAGCACTGCGTTGGATTTCCCCGAAGAGGAGAGGATGATGCAGCAAAGTAGCGTAAGTATTTCCCTCAGTTTTTGAGAACCAAGGTATCAATCCAGTAGGAGGCCACGCTCGAGTCCCTCGTACCTACACAAAAACAATAGCTCAACGCAACCAACACGCTTAGGGGTTGTCAATCCCTTCACGGTCACTTACGAAAGTGAGATCTGATAGAGATGATAAATAATATTTTTGGTATTTTTGGTATAGAGATGCAAAGTAAATAAAGTAAAAGCAAAGTAAAAGCAAAGCAATAATAAAGTAATGGAGATTGATATGATGAGAAAGAGACCCGGGGGCCATAGGTTTCACTAGTGGCTTCTCTCAAGAGCATAAGTATTCTACGGTGGGTGAACAAATTACTGTTGAGAAATTGACAGAATTGAGCATAGTTATGAGAATATCTAGGTATGATCATGTATATAGGCATCACGTCCGAGACAAGTAGACCGGAACGATTCTGCATCTACTACTATTACTCCACTCATCGACCGCTATCCAGCATGCATCTAGAGTACTAAGTTAAAAACAGAGTAACGCCTTAAGCAAGATGACATGATGTAGAGGGATAGTCTCATGCAATATGATAAAAAAACCATCTTGTTATCCTCGATGGCAACGATACAATACGTGCCTTGCTGCCCCTTCTGTCACTGGGAAAGGACACCGCAAGATCGAACCCAAAGCTAAGCACTTCTCCCATGGCAAGAACAACCAATCTAGTAGGCCAAACCATACTGATAATTCGAAGAGACTTGCAAAGATAACCAATCATACATAAAAGAATTCAGAGAAGATTCAAATATTATTCATAGATAGACTGGATCATAAACCCACAATTCATCGGTCTCAACAAACACACCGCAAAAAGAAGATTACATCAAATAGATCTCCATGAGAGAGGGGGAGAACATTGTATTGAGATCCAAAAAGAGAGAAGAAGCCATCTAGCTACTAGCTATGGACCCGTAGGTCTGAAGTAAACTACTCACACTTCATCGGAGGGACTTGGATGATGAGGTAGAAGCCCTCCGTGATCGATCCCCCCTCCGGCGGAGCTCCGGAACAGGCCCCAAGATGGGATCTCGTGGATATAGAAAGTTGCAGCGGTGGAATTAGGTTTTTGGCTCCGTCCCCGATTGTTTGGGGGTACGTGGATATATATAGGAGGAAGAAGTACGTCGGTGGAGCTTAGAGGGGCCCACGAGGCAAGGGGCGTGCCCTCCACCCTCGTGACCACCTAGTGGCTTTCTTGACGGAGGGTCAAAGTCTCCTGGATCTTAACTGATGAGAAAATCACGTTTCCGAAGGTTTCATTCCGTTTGGACTCCGTTTGATATTCCTTTTCTTCGAAACCCTAAAACAGGCAAAAAAAGCAATTCTGGGCTGGGCCTCCGGTTAATAGGTTAGTCCCAAAAATAATATAAAAGTGGATAATAAAGCCCAATAATGTCTAAAACAGTAGATAATGTAGCATGGAGCAATCAAAGATTATAGATACATTGGGGACGTATCAAGCATCCCCAAGCTTAATTCCTGCTTGTCCTCGAGTAGGTAAATGATAAAAACAGAATTTTTGATGCGGAGTGCTACTTGGCATAATTTTAATGTAATTCTTCTTAATTGTGGTATGAATATTCAGATCCGAAAGATTCAAGACAAAAGTTCATATTGACATAAAAATGATAATACTTCAAGCATACTAACTAAGCAATTATGTCTTCTCGAAATAACAGGGCCAAAAAAAGTTCATCCCTACAAAATCATATAGTTTAGTCATGTTTCATTTTTGTCACACAAGAATGCTATCGTCATGCACAACCCCGATGACAAGCCAAGCAAGTTTCATACTTTAGTAATGTCAAACCTATAAACGTTCACACAATATATGAGCACGAGCCATGGACATAGCACTATGGGTGGAATAGAATATAATGGAGGGGGGGTATGTGGAGAAGACAAAAAGGAGAAAGTCTCACATCAACGAGGCTAATCAATGGGCTATGGAGATGCCCACTGATTGATGTTAATGCAAGGAGTAGGGATTGCCATGCAACGGATGCACTAGAGCTATAAATGTATGAAAGCTCAACAAAAGAAACTAGTGGGTGTGCATCCAACTTGCTTGCTCATGAAGACCTGGGGCACTTGAGGAGGCCCATTGTTGGAATATACAAGCCAAGTTCTATAATGAAAAATTCCCACTAGTATATGAAAGTGATAACATGAGAGACTCTCTACTATGAAGATCATGGTGCTACTCTGAAGCAAAAGTGTGGTAAAAGGATAGTAACATTGTCCCTTCTCTCTTTTTCTCTCATTTTTTGGGCCTTCTCTTTTTTATGGCCTTTCTCTTTTTTGGGCCTTCTCTTTTTTATGGCCTTTCTCCTTTTTTATATTTATTCCTCACTTGGGACAATGCTCTAATAATGAGGATCATCACACTTCTATTTATTTACAACTCAATGATTACAATTCGATACTAGAACAAAGATGACTCTATATGAATGCCTCCGGTGGTGTACCGGGATACGCAATGAACCAAGAGTGACATGTATGAAAGAATTATGAACAGTGGCTTTGCCACAAATACTATGTCAACTACATGATCATGCTAAGCAATATGACAATGATGAGTGTGTCATGATGGAAAGTTGCATGGCAATATATCTCGGAATGGCGATGGAAATGCCATAATAGGTAGGTATGGTGGCTGTTTTGAGGAAGATATAAGGAGGTTTATGTGTGAAAGAGCGTATCATATCACGGGGTTTGGATGCACCGACGAAGTTTGCGCCAACTCTCAATGTGAGAAAGGGAAATGCACAGTACCGAAGAGGCTAGCAAGGATGGAAGGGTGAGAGTGCGTATAATCCATGGACTCAACATTAGTCATAAAGAACTCACATACTTATTGCAAAAATCTACAAGTCATCAAAAACCTCGGCACTACGTGCATGCTCCTAGGGGGATAGATTGGTAGGAAAAGACCATCGCTCGTCCTCGACCGCCACTCATAAGGAAGACAATCAAATAACACCTCATGTTTCAAATTTGTTGCATAACGTTTACCATACGTGCATGCTACAGGACTTGCAAACTTCAACACAAGTATTTCTCAGTTTCACAACTACTCAACTAGCATGACTTTGATATTATTACCTCCATATCTCAAAACAATCATCAAGCATCAAACTTTTCTTAGTATTCAACACACTCATACGAAAGTTTTATTATTAATCTTGCATACCAAGCATATTAGGATTTTAAGCAAATTACCATGCTATTAAGACTCTCAAAATAATATAAGTGAAGCATGAGAGATCAATAGTTTCTATAAAACAAATCCACCACCGTGCTCTAAAAGATATAAGTGAAGTACTAGAGCAAAACTATAAAGCTCAAAAGATATAAGTGAAGCACATAGAGTATTCTATCAAATTCCAAATCATGTATGGCTCTCTCAAAAGGTGTGTACAGCAAGGATGATTGTGTTAGACTAACAATCAAAGACTCAAATCATAAAAGACGCTCAAGCAAAACACATATCATGTGGTGAATAAAAATATAGCTCCAAGTAAAGTTACCGATAGAAGTAGATGAAAGAGGGGATGCCTTCTGGGGCATCCCCAAGCTTTGGCTTTTAGGTGTCCTTAGATTATCTTGGGGGTGCCATGGGAATCCCCAAGCTTAGGCTCTTGGCACTCCTTGTTCCATAATCCATCAAATCTTTACCCAAAACTTAAAGTAGAAAACTCGTGAGCTCTGTTAGCGAAAGAAAACAAAAGACCACTTCAAGGTACTGTAATGAACTCATTATTTATTTATATGGGTGTTAAAACTACTGTATTCCAACTTCTCTATGGATTATAAACTATTTTACTAGCCATAGATTCATCAAAATAAGCAAACAACACACGAAAAACAGAATCTGTCAAAAACAGAACAGTCTGTAGTAATATGTAGCTAGCGCAAGATCTGGGACCCCAAAAATTCTAAAATAAATTTCTGGACAGAACAGTCTGTAGTAATATGTAGAAATTTAAATCTAATATTCCCTTCCTTCATATCAATAATTGCACCAACCGTTCTAAGGAAAGGTCTACCAAAAATAATAGGGCAAGAAGGATTGCAATCTATATCAAGAATGATAAAATCTACGGGCACATAATTCCTATTTACAACAATAAGAACATCATTAATTCTTCCCATAGGTTTCTTAATAGTGGAATCCGCAAGATGAAAGTGTTGGGGAACGTTGCAGAAAACAAAAAATTTCCTACGGTTTCACCAAGATCCATCTATGAGTTCATCTAGCAACGAGTGATCGAATTACATCTACATACCTTTGTAGATCACGCGCGGAAGCATTCAAAGAACGCGGATGAGGAAGTCGTACTCGACGTGATCCAAATCACCGGAGATCCTAGCGCCGAACGTACGGTCAGCGTGACGTCTCCTCCTTCTTGATCCAGCAAGGGGGGGAGGAGAGGTTGATGAAGATTCAGCAGCACGACGGCGTGGTGGTGGATGCAGCAGTCACCGCAGCAGGGCTTCGCCGTTCTTTTGCGAGAGGGAGAGGTGTAGCAGGGGAGAGGGAGGCGCCAAGAGTCAACGGTGCGGCTGCCCCTCCCTCCCCCCCTTTATATAGGCTCCCCAAGGGGGGGCGCCGGCCCTAGGAGATGGGATCTCCTAGGGGGGCGGCGGCCAAGGGTGGAGTGGCCCCCAAGGCAAGTGGGGCGCCCCCCCCCCACCCTAGGGTTTCCAACCCTAGGCGCAGGGGGTGGGCCAAGGGGGCGCACCAGCCCACTATGGGCTGGTTCCCCTCCCCACTTCAGCCCATGGGGCCCTCCGGGATGGGTGGTCCCACCCGGTGGACCCCCGGGACCCATCCGGTGGTCCCGATACAATACTGGTGACCCCCGAAACTCTCCCGATGGCCGAAACTGCACTTCCTATATATAATTCTTCACCTCCGGACCATTCCAGAACTCCTCGAGACGTCCGGGATCTCATCCGGGACTCCGAACAACTTTCGGGTTATTGCATATTCATATCTCTACAACCCTAGCGTCACCGAACCTTAAGTGTGTAGACCCTACGGGTTCAGGAGACATGTAGACATGACCGAGATGGCTCTCCGGTCAATAACCAACAGCGGGATCTGGATACCCATGTTGGCTCCCACATGCTCCTTGATGATCTCATCGGATGAACCACGATGTCGAGGATTCAAGCAACCCCGTATACAATTCCCTTTGTCAATCGGTACGTTACTTGCCCGAGATTCGATCGTCGGTATCCCAATACCTCGTTCAATCTCCTTACCGGCAAGTCACTTTACTCGTACCGTAATGCATGATCCCATGACCAGACACTTGGTCACTTTGAGCTCATTATGATGATGCATTACCGAGTGGGCCCAGAGATACCTCTCCGTCATACGGAGTGACAAATCCCAGTCTTGATCCGTGTCAACCCAACAGACACTTTCGGAGATACCCGTAGTATACCTTTACAGTCACCCAGTTACGTTGTGACGTTTGGTACACCCAAAGCACTCCTACGGTATCTGGGAGTTACATGATCTCATGGTCTAAGGAAAAGATACTTGACATTGGAAAAACTCTAGCAAATGAACTATACGATCTTGTGCTATGTTTAGGATTGGGTCTTGTCCATCACATCATTCTCCTAATGATGTGATCTCGTTATCAATGACATCTAATGTCCATAGTCAGGAAACCATGACTATCTGTTGATCAACGAGCTAGTCAACTAGAGGCTTACTAGGGACATGTTGGTGTCTATGTATTCACACATGTATTACGATTTCTGGATAACACAATTATAGCATGAATAAAAGACAATTGTCATGAACAAGGAAATATAATAATAATCCTTTTATTATTGCCTCTAGGGCATATTTCCAACAGTCTCCCACTTGCACTAGAGTCAATAATCTAGTTACGTTGTGATGAATCGAACACCCATGGAATTCTGGTGTTGATCATGTTTTGCTCTAGGGAGAGGTTTAGTCAACGGATCTGCTACATTCAGGTCCGTATGTACTTTACAAATATCTATGTCTCCATCTTGAACATTTTCACGAATGGAGTTGAAGCGACGCTTGATGTGCCTGGTCTTCTTGTGAAACCTGGGCTCCTTGGCAAGTGCAATAGCCCCAGTGTTGTCACAGAAGAGTTTGATCGGCCCCGACGCATTGGGTATGACTCCTAGGTCGGTGATGAACTCCTTCACCCAAATTGCTTCATGCGCTGCCTCCGAGGCTGCCATGTACTCCGCTTCACATGTAGATCCCGCCACGACGCTCTGCTTGCAACTGCACCAGCTTACTGCCCCACCATTCAAAATATACACGTATCCGGTTTGTGACTTAGAGTCATCCAGATCTGTGTCGAAGCTAGCGTCGACGTAACCCTTTACGACGAGCTCTTCGTCACCTCCATAAACGAGAAACATTTCCTTAGTCCTTTTCAGGTACTTCAGGATATTCTTGACCGATGTCCAGTGTTCCTTGCCGGGATTACTTTGGTACCTACCTACCATACTTACGCTAAGGTTTACATCAGGTCTGGTACACAGCATGGCATACATAATAGAACCTATGGCTGAGGCATAGGGGATGACACTCATCTCTTCTATATCTTCTGCCGTGGTCGGACATTGAGCTGAGCTCAATTTCACACCTTGCAACACAGGCAAGAACCCCTTCTTAGACTGATCCATATTGAACTTCTTCAATATCTTATCAAGGTATGTGCTTTGTGAAAGACCTATGAGGCGTCTTGATCTATCTCTATAGATCTTGATGCCTAATATATAAGCAGCTTCTCCAAGGTCCTTCATTGAAAAACTCTTATTCACGTAGGCCTAAATGCTGTCCAAAAGCTCTATATCATTTCCCATCAAAAGTATGTCATCTACATATAATATGAGAAATGCTACAGAGCTCCCACTCACTTTCTCGTAAACGCAGGCTTCTCCACAAGTCTGCATAAACCCAAACGCTTTGATCATCTCATCAAAGCGAATGTTCCAACTCCGAGATGCTTGCACCAGCCCATAAATCGAGCGCTGGAGCTTGCACACCTTGTCAGCATTCTTAGGATCGACAAAACCTTCCGGCTGCATCATATACAATTCTTCCTTAAGGAAACCATTAAGGAATGCCGTTTTGACGTCCATTTGCCATATCTCATAATCATAGTATGCGGCAACTTCTAACATAATTCGGACGGACTTCAGCTTCGCTACGGGAGAGAAAGTCTCATCGTAGTCAACCCCTTGAACTTGCCGATAACCCTTAGCAACAAGTCGAGCTTTATAGATGGTAACATTACCATCCGCGTCCGTCTTCTTCTTAAAGATCCATTTGTTTTCTATCGCTCGCGGATCATCGGGCAAGTCCGTCAAAGTCCATACTTTGTTTTCATACATGGATCCTATCTCGGATTGCATGGCTTCAAGCCATTTGTTGGAATCTGGGCCCGCCATCGCTTCTTCATAGTTCGAAGGTTCACCGTTGTCTAACAACATGATTTCCAAGACAGTGTTGCCGTACCACTCTGGTGCGGAACGTGTCCTTGTGGACCTACGAAGTTCAGTAGAAACTTGATCTGAAGTTTCATGATCATCATCATTAACTTCCTCTCTAGTCGGCACAGGCACCTCAGGAACATTTTCTTGAGTTGCGCCATTTTCCGGCTCAAGAGGTAATACTTCATCAAGTTCTACTTTCCTCCCACCTACTTCTTTCGAGAGAAACTCCTTCTCTAGAAAGGATCCATTCTTGGCAACAAAGATCTTGCCTTCGGATCTGAGGTAGAAGGTATACCCAATAGTTTCTTTAGGGTATCCTATGAAGACGCATTTTTCCGACTTGGGTTCGAGCTTTTCAGGTTGAAGTTTCTTGACATAAGCATTGCATCCCCAAACTTTTAGAAACGATAGCTTAGGCTTCTTCCCAAACCATAATTCATACGGTGTCGTCTCAACGGATTTCGACGGAGCCCTATTTAAAGTGAATGCGGCAGTCTCTAAAGCATAGCCCTAAAATGATAGCGGTAAATCGGTAAGAGACATCATAGATCACACCATATCTAACAGAGTGCGATTACGACGTTCGGACACACCATTACGCTGAGGTGTTCCAGGCGGCGTGAGTTGTGAAACTATTCCACATTTTCTTAAGCGTGTGCCAAATTCGTGACTCAAGTATTCTCCTCCACGATCTGATCGCAAGAACTTGATTTTCCTGTCACGTTGATTCTCAACCTCACTCTGAAATTCCTTGAACCTTTCAAAGGTCTCAGACTTGTGTTTCATTAAGTAGACATACCCATATCTACTCAAGTCATCAGTGAGAGTGAGAACATAACGATAACCACCGCGAGCCTCAACACTCATTGGACCGCACACATCAGTATGTATGATTTCCAATAAGTTGGTTGCTCGCTCCATTGTTCCTGCGAACGGAGTCTTGGTCATTTTACCCATGAGGCATGGTTCGCACGTGTCAAATGATTCGTAATCAAGAGACTCTAAAAGTCCATCTGCATGGAGCTTCTTCATGCGTTTGACACCTATGTGACCAAGGCGGCAGTGCCACAAGTATGTGGGACTATCATTATCAACCTTACATCTTTTGGTACTCACACTATGAATATGTGTAGCATTACGCTCGAGATTCATTAAGAATAAGCCATTCACCATCGGAGCATGACCATAAAACATATCTCTCATATAAATAGAACAACCATTATTCTCGGATTTAAATGAGGAGCCATCTCGTATTAAACGAGATCCTGATACAATGTTCATGCTCAAACTTGGCACTAAATAACAATTATTGAGGTTCAAAACTAATCCCGTAGGTAAATGTAGAGGTAGCGTGCCGACGGCGATCACATCGACCTTGGAACCATTCCCGACGCGCATCGTCACCTCGTCCTTCGCCAGTCTCCACTTATTCCGCAGCTCCTGCTTTGAGTTACAAATGTGAGCAACTGCACCGGTATCAAATACCCAGGAGCTACTACGAGTACTGGTAAGGTACACATCAATTACATGTATATCACATATACCTTTCGTTTTGCCGGCCTTCTTGTCCGCTAAGTATTTGGGGCAGTTCCGCTTCCAGTGACCACTCTCCTTGCAATAAAAGCACTCAGTCTCGGGCTTGGGTCCATTCTTTGGCTTCTTCCCGGCAGCTTGCTTGCCGGGCGCGGCAACTCCCTTGTCGTCCTTCTTGAAGTTCTTCTTACCCTTGCCTTTCTTGAACTTAGTGGTTTTATTCACCATCAACACTTGATGTTCCTTTTTGACTTCTACCTCTGCTGATTTCAGCATTGCAAATACTTCAGGAATGGTCTTTTCCATCCCCTGCATATTGAAGTTCATCACAAAGCTCTTGTAGCTCGATGGAAGCGACTGAAGGATTCTGTCAATGACCGCGTCATCCGGGAGATTAACTCCCAGCTGAGTCAAGCGGTTATGCAACCCAGACATTTTGAGTATGTGCTTGCTGACAGAACTATTTTCCTCCATCTTACAGCTGAAGAACTTGTCAGAGAATTCATATCTCTCGACCCGGGCATGAGCTTGAAAAACCATTTTCAGCTCTTCGAACATCTCATATGCTCCGTGTCTCTCAAAACGCTTTTGGAGCCCCGGTTCTAAGCTGTAAAGCATGCCGCACTAAACAAGGGAGTAATCATCAGCACGTGTCTGCCAAGCGTTCATAACGTCTTGGTTCTGTGGGACGGGTGCGTCACCTAGCGGTGCTTCTAGGACATAATCTTTCTTGGCAGCTATGAGGATGATCCTCAGGTTCTGGACCCAGTCCGTATAGTTGCTGCCATCGTCTTTCAGCTTGGTTTTCTCTAGGAACGCGTTGAAGTTGAGGACAACGTGGGCCATTTGATCTACAAGACATATTGTAAAGATTTTAGACTAAGTTCATAATAATTAAGTTCATCTATTTAATGAACTCCCACTCAGATAGACATCCCTCCAGTCATCTAAGTATAACATGATCCGAGTTAACTAGGTCGTGTCCGATCATCACGTGAGACAGACTAGTCAACATCGGTGAACATCTTCATGTTGATCGTATCTTCTATACGACTCATGCTCGACCTTTCGGTCTTCTGTGTTCCGAGGCCATGTCTGTACATGCTAGGCTCGTCAAGTCAACCTAAGTGTTTGCATGTGTAAATCTGTATTACACCCGTTGTATGTGAACGTTGGAATCTATCACACCCGATCATCACATGGTGCTTCGAAACAACGAACTGTCGCAACGGCGCACAGTTAGGGGGGACACTTTCTTGAAATTATTATGAGGGATCATCTTATTTACTACCATCGTTCTAAGTAAACAAGATGCAAAAACATGATAAACATCACATGCAATCAAATAATAATAGTGACATGATATGGCCAATATCACATAGCTCCTTTGATCTCCATCTTGGGGCTCCATGATCATCTTGTCACCGGCATGACACCATGATCTCCATCATCATGATCTCCATCATCGTGTCTCCATGAAGTTGCTCGCCAACTATTACTTCTACTACTATGGCTAACATGTTTAGCAATAAAGTAAAGTAATTTACATGGTGTTTCTCAATGACACGCAGGTCATACAAAAAATAAAGACAACTCCTATGGCTCCTGCCGGTTGTCATACTCATCGACATGCAAGTCGTGATTCCTATTACAATAGCATGAACATCTCATACATCACATATATATCATTCATCATTCATCACAACTTTGGCCATATCACATCACAAAACACTTGCTGCAAAAACAAGTTAGACGTCCTCTAATTGTTGTTGCAAGTTTTACGTGGCTGCAATAGGGTTCTAGCAAGAATGTTTTCTTACCTACATGAAAGCCACAACGTGATTTGTCAACTTCTATTTACCCTTCATAAGGACCCTTTTCATCGAATCCGCTCCAACTAAAGTGGGAGAGACAGACACCCGCCAGCCACCTTATGCAACTAGTGCATGTCAGTCGGTGGAACCGGTCTCACGTAAGCGTACGTGTAAGGTTGGTCCGGGCCGCTTCATCCCACAATACTGCTGAAGCAAAATAAGACTAGTAGTGGCAAGAAAGTTCACAACATCTACGCCCACAACAAATTGTGTTCTGCTCGTGCAAAAGGAACTACGCATAGACCTAGCTCATGATGCCACTGTTGGGGAACGTTGCAGAAAACAAAAAATTTCCTACGGTTTCACCAAGATCCATCTATGAGTTCATCTAGCAACGAGTGATCGAATTGCATCTACATACCTTTGTAGATCACGCGCGGAAGCGTTCAAAGAACGGGGATGAGGAAGTCGTACTCGACGTGATCCAAATCACCGGAGATCCTAGCGCCGAACGGACGGCACCTCCGTGTTCAACACACGTACGGTCAGCGTGACGTCTCCTCCTTCTTGATCCAGCAAGGGGGGAGGAGAGGTTGATGAAGATCCAGCAGCACGACGGCGTGGTGGTGGATGCAGCAGTCACCGCAGCAGGGCTTCGCCATTCTTCTGCGAGAGGGAGAGGTGTAGCAGGGGAGAGGGAGGCGCCAAGAGTCAAGGGTGCGGCTGCCCCTCCCTCCCCCCCTTTATATAGGCTCCCCAAGGGGGGGGCGCCGGCCCTAGGAGATGGGATCTCCTAGGGGGGCGGCGGCCAAGGGTGGAGTGGCCCCCAAGGCAAGTGGGGCGCCCCCCCCCCACCCTAGGGTTTCCAACCCTAGGCGCAGGGGGTGGGCCAAGGAGGCACACCAGCCCACTATGGGCTGGTTCCCCTCCCCACTTCAGCCCATGGGGCCCTCCGGGATGGGTGGTCCCACCCGGTGGACCCCCGGGACACATCCGGTGGTCCCGATACAATACCGGTGACCCCCGAAACTCTCCAGATGGCCGAAACTGCACTTCCTATATATAATTCTTCACCTCCGGACCATTCCGGAACTCCTCGAGATGTCCGGGATCTCATCCGGGACTCCGAACAACTTTTGAGTTACTACATATTCATATCTCTACAACCCTAGTGTCACCGAACCTTAAGTGTGTAGACCCTACGGGTTCGGGAGACATGTAGACATGACCGAGATGGCTCTCCGATCAATAACCAACAGCGGGATCTGGATACCCATGTTGGCTCCCACATGCTCCTCGATGATCTCATCGGATGAACCACGATGTCGAGGATTCAAGCAACCCCGTATACAATTCCCTTTGTCAATCGGTACGTTACTTGCCCGAGATTCGATCGTCGGTATCCCAATACCTCGTTCAATCTCGTTACTGGCAAGTCACTTTACTCGTACTGTAATGCATGATCCTGTGACCAGACACTTGGTCACTTTGAGCTCATTATGATGATGCATTATCGAGTGGGCCCAGAGATACCTCTCCGTCATACGGAGTGACAAATCCCAGTCTTGATCCGTGTCAACCCAACAGACACTTTCGGAGATACCCGTAGTATACCTTTATAGTCACCCAGTTACGTTGTGACGTTTGGTACACCCAAAGCACTCCTACGGTATCCGGGAGTTACACGATCTCATGGTCTAAGGAAAAGATACTTGACATTGGAAAAACTCTAGCAAATGAACTATACGATCTTGTGCTATGTTTAGGATTGGGTCTTGTCCATCACATCATTCTCCTAATGATGTGATCTCGTTATCAATGACATCTAATGTCCATAGTCAGGAAACCATGACTATCTGTTGATCAACGAGCTAGTCAACTAGAGGCTTACTAGCGACATGTTGGTGTCTACGTATTCACACATGTATTACGATTTCCAGATAACACAATTATAGCATGAATAAAAGACAATTATCATGAACAAGGAAATATAATAATAATCCTTTTATTATTGCCTCTAGGGCATATTTCCAACAGAAAGTTTAGAGAGCAATCATCAAAATCTCGGAAATCTAGTAAAACACACAAAGTTTTGGGAATAGTAGAGACACTAGCACCCAAATCACACAAAGCATAAAACTCATATTTTTTAATTTTAATTTTAATAGTTGGTTCCCACTCATCATAAAGTTTTCTAGGGATAGAAACTTCCAATTCAAGTTTTTCTTCATAAGATTGCATCAAGGCATCAACGATATGTCTAGTAAACGCTTTATTTTGACTATAAGCGTGAGGAGATTTTAGCACAGATTGCAAAAAGGAAATACAATCAATCAAAGAGAAATTTTCATAGTTAAATTCCTTGAAATCCATAATAGTGGGTTTAGCAACATCTAGGGTTTCAATTTCTTCAATCCCACTTTTATCAAATTTAGCGTCAAGATCAACAAATTCTGAATTCTTAGAACGCCTTCTAGGTAAAGGTGGATCATATTCAGTCCCATCATAATCAGGATTCATATTGCAAAACAAAGATTTAATAGGGGACACATCAATAACTTTTAGATCTTCATCATTATTTTCATAGGAACTAGAAGAACACACTTTTATAAAGGCATCTTTCTTAGCACGCATCCTAGCGGTTCTTTCTTTGCACTCGTCAATGGAAATTCTCATGGCTTTGAGAGACTCATTTATATCATGCTTAGGTGGAATAGATCTAAGTTTCAAAGAATCAACATCAAGAGCAATTCTATCAACGTTCCTAGCCAAATCATCAATCTTAAGCAATTTTTCTTCAATCATAGCATTAAAATTCTTTTGCGAAGAAATAAATTCTTTAGTATTAGATTCAAAATCAGAGGGTATCTTATTATAATTTCCATAAGAATTGTTGTAGGAATTACCATAATTATTAGAGGGATTACTAGGATAAGGCCTAGGATTGAAATTTCCTCTATACACGTTGTTACCAAAATTGTTCCTACCAACAAAATTCACATCCATAGATTCATTATTATTCTCAATCAAAGTAGACAAGGGCACATCATTAGGATCAGAAGAAACACTCTTATTAGCAAATAATTTCATAAGTTCATCCATCTTTCCACTCAAAACATTAATTTCTTCTATTGCATGCACCTTTTTAGTAGATCTTTCAGTATGCCATTGAGAATAATTAACCATAATATTATCTAGGAGTTTAGTAGCTTCTCCTAAAGTGATTCCCATAAAAGTGCCTCCCGCGGCCGAATCTAAAAGATTTCTAGAAGCAAAATTCAATCCGGCATAAAAATTTTGTATAATCATCCACAAATTCAAACCATGAGTAGGGCAATTACGTATCATTAATTTCATTCTCTCCCAAGCTTGTGCAACATGTTCATGATGAAGTTGTTTAAAATTCATAATATCGTTTCTAAGAGAGATGATCTTAGCGGGAGGAAAATACATAGAGATAAAAGCATCTTTGCACTTGTTCCATGAATCAATACTATTTTTAGGCAAAGACGAAAACCAAGCTTTAGCACGATCTCTAAGAGAAAAAGGAAATAGCTTCCATTTAACAATATCATTATCGACATATTTCTTATTTTGCATGTCACACAAATCAACGAAGCTATTTAGATGGGTAGCGGCATCTTCACTAGGAAGGCCGGAGAACGGATCTTTCATGACAAGATTCAGCAAAGCAGTATTAATTTCACAAGATTCAGCATCGGTAAGAGGAGCAATCGGAGTGCTAAGGAAATCATTATTATTGGTATTGGTGAAGTCACACAATTTAGTATTATCTTGAGCCATCGCGACAAACAAGCAAACTAACACACGAGCAAACAAAAAGCAAACGGGCAAAAGAGGCAAATAGAGAGGAAGGAAGGATAGAGAGAGAGGGCGAATAAAACGGCAAGGGTGAAGTGGGTGAGAGGAAAACAAGAGGTAAATGGAAAATAATGTAATGCGGAAGATAGGGATTGTGATGGGTACTTGGTATGTTGACTTTTGCACAGACTACCCGGAAACGGCGCCAAAAATTCTTCTTGCTACCTCTTGAGCACTGCGTTGGATTTCCCCGAAGAGGAGAGGATGATGCAGCAAAGTAGCGTAAGTATTTCCCTCAGTTTTTGAGAACCAAGGTATCGATGCAGTAGGAGGCTACGCTCGAGTCCCTCGTACTTACACAAAAACAATAGCTCAACGCAACCAACGCGCTTAGGAGTTGTCAATCCCTTCACGGTCACTTACGAAAGTGAGATGTGATAGAGATGATAAATAATATTTTTGGTATTTTTGGTATAGAGATGCAAAGTAAATAAAGTAAAAGCCAAGCAATAATAAAGTAATGGAGATTGATATGATGAGAAAGAGACCCGGGGGCCATAGGTTTCACTAGTGGCTCCTCTCAAGAGCATAAGTATTCTACGGTGGATGAACAAATTACTGTTGCGCAATTGACAGAATTGAGCATAATTATGAGAATATCTAGGTATGATCATGTATAGAGGCATCACGTCCGAGACAAGTAGACCGAAACGATTCTGCATCTACTACTATTACTCCACTCATCGACCGCTATCAAGCATGCATCTAGAGTATTAAGTTAAAAACTGTTGCAAATATGCCCTAGAGGCAATAATAAATTGGTTATTATTATATTTCCTTATTCATGATAATCGTTTATTATCCATGCTAGAATTGTATTGATAGGAAACTCAGATACATGTGTGGATACATAGACAACAACATGTCCCTAGTAAGCCTCTAGTTGACTAGCTCGTTGATCAATAGATGGTTACGGTTTCCTGACCATGGACATTGGATGTTGTTGATAACGGGATCACATCATTAGGAGAATGATGTGATGGACAAGACCCAATCCTAAGCCTAGCACAAAGATCGTGTAGTTCGTATGCTAAAGCTTTTCTAATGTCAAGTGTCATTTCCTTAGACCATGAGATTGTGCAACTCCTGGATACCGTAGGAGTGCTTTGGGTGTGCCAAACGTCACAAGTAACTGGGTGGCTATAAAGGTACACTACAGGTATCTCCGAAAGTGTCTGTTGGGTTGGCATGAATCGAGACTGGGATTTGCCACTTCGTGTAACGGAGAGGTATCTCTGGGCCCACTCGGTAGGACATCATCATAATGTGCACAATGTGACCAAGGAGTTGATCACGGGATGATGTGTTACGGAACGAGTAAAGAGACTTGCCGGTAACGAGATTGAACAAAGTATCGGGATACCGACGATCGAATCTCGGGCAAGTATCGTACCGCTAGACAAAGGGAATTGTATACGGGATTGATTGAATCCTTGACATCGTGGTTCATCCGATGAGATCATCGTGGAACATGTGGGAGACAACATGGGTATCTAGATCCCGCTGTAGGTTATTGGCCGGAGAGTTGTCTCGATCATGTCTGCATGGTTCCCGAACCCGTAGGGTCTACACACTTAAGGTTCGATGACGCTAGGGTTATAGGGAATAGATATACGTGGTTACCGAATGTTGTTCGGAGTCCCGGATGAGATCCCGGACGTCATGAGGAGTTCCGGAATGGTCCGGAGGTAAAGATTTATATATGGGAAGTCCTGTTTTGGTCACCGGAAAAGTTTCGGGTGCTATCGGTAACGTACCGGGACCACCGGGAGGGTCTCGGGGGTCCACCAAGTGGGGCCACCAGCCCCGGAGGGCTGCATGGTCCAAGTGTGGGAGGGGACCAGCCCCAGGTGGGCTGGTGCGCCCCCCACTAGGGCCCAAGGCGAAGAGAGAAGGGAAAAAGGGGAAACCCTAGGCTTAGATGGGCCTAAGGCCCACCTAGTGGTGCGCCCCCCCTCTCTCCCCCCTTGGCCGCCCCCTAGATGGGATCTAGGGCTGGCCGCCACCCCTAGGGGTGGAAACCTAGGTGGGGGCGCAGCCCCTCCCCTCCCCCTATATATACTTGAGGTTTTGGGCTGCCATACACACGAGAACATCTCCTACTTGGCGCAGCCCTACCCCTCTCCCTCCTCGTCTCTTGCGGTGCTTGGCGAAGCCCTGCTGGAGTACCACGCTCCTCCACCACCACCACGCCGTCGTGCTGCTGCTGGATGGAGTCTTCCCCAACCTCTCCTTCTCCCCTTGCTGGATCAAGGTGTAGGAGACGTCACCGGGCTGTACGTGTGTTGAACGCGGAGGTGCCGTCCGTTCGGCACTAGGATCATCGGTGATTTGGATCACGACGAGTACGACTCCATCAACCCCGTTCACTTGAACGCTTCTGCTTAGCGATCTACAAGGGTATGTAGATGCACTCTCCTTCCCCTTGTTGCTAGATTACTCCATAGATTGATCTTGGTGATGCGTAGAAAATTTTGAATTTCTGCTACGTTCCCCAACAGTGGCATCATGAGCTAGGTCTATGCGTAGTTTCTATGCACGAGTAGAACACAAGTTGTTGTGGGCGTCGATTTTGTCAATTTGCTTGCCGTTACTAGTCTTATCTTGATTCGGCGGCATCGTGGGATGAAGCGGCCCGGACCGACCTTACACGTACTCTTATGTGAGACTGGTTCCACTGACTGACATGCACTAGTTGCATAAGGTGTCTAGCGGGTGTCTGTCTCTCCCACTTTAGTCGGATCGGATTTGATGAAAAGGGTCCTTATGAAGGGTAAATAGAAATTGGCATATCACGTTGTGGTTTTCGCGCAGGTAAGAAACGTTCTTGCTAGAAACCTATAGCAGCCACGTAAAAACTTGCAACAACAATTAGAGGACGTCTAACTTGTTTTTGCAGCTTATGCCTTGTGATGTGATATGGCCAAAAGGATGTGATGAATGATATATGTGATGTATGAGATTGATCATGTTCTTGTAATAGGAATCACGACTTGCATGTCGATGAGTATGACAACCGGCAGGAGCCATAGGAGTTGTCTTAATTTATTTATGACCTGCGTGTCAACATAAACGTCATGTAATTACTTTACTTTATTGCTAAAGCGTTAGCCATAGTAGTAGAAGTAATAGATGAGGAGACAACTTCAAGAAGACACGATGATGGAGATCATGGTGTCATGCCGGTGACAACGATGATCATGGACCCCGAAGATGGAGATCGAGAGGAGCAAAATGATATTGGCCATATCATGTCACTATTTGATTGCATGTGATGTTTTATCATGTTTTACATCTTATTTGCTTAGAACGACGGTAGCTTAAATAAGATGATCCCTCACTAAAATTTCAAGAAAAGTGTTCCCCCTAACTGTGCACCGTTGCGAAGGTTCGTCGTTTCGAAGCACCACGTGATGATCGGGTGTGATAGATTCTAACGTTCGAATACAACGGGTGTAAGCCAGATTTACACAGCAAAAACACTTCGGTTGACTTGACGAGCCTAGCATGTACATACATGGCCTCGGAACACGGAAGACCGAAAGGTCGAGCATGAGTCGTATAGAAGATACGATCAACATGAAGATGTTCACTGATGTTGACTAGTCCGTCTCACGTGATGATCGGACACGGCCTAGTTGACTCGGATGATGTTTCACTTAGATGACTAGAGGGATGTCTATATGAGTGGGAGTTCATTAAATGAACTCAATTATCATGAACATAGTCTAAATTGTCTTTGCAAATATGTTGTAGATAAATAGCTCACGTTGTAGCTCCCTGTTTCAATACGTTCCTAGAGAAAGACCAAGTTGAAAGATATTGTAAGCAATGATGCGGACTAGGTCCGTAGTCCGAGGAGTGTCCTCACTGCTACACAGAAGGCTTACGTCTTTCATGCACCGCTCGATGTGCAAACCCCTACAACGTCGTCTGTGGATGTTGTGAACACTTGACAGACACGTCCTGATGACTACTTGGTAGTTTAGTGCACCATACTTTACGACTTAGAATCGGGATTCGAATGATGTTTTGAACGCCATAAGACATATGAGATGTTCAAAGAGATGAAATTGGGATTTCGGGCTCATGCCCGTGTTGAGAGGTATGAGACCTCTGACAAGTTCTTTTGCCAACAAGATGGAGGAGAATAGCTCAGCTAGTGAGCATGTGCTCAGAATGTCTGGGTGCAACAATCACTTAAATCAAGTGGGAGTTAAACTTCCGGATAAGATAGTGATTGATAGAGTTCTCTAGACACTATCACTAAGCTACTAGATCTTCGTGATGAACTATGACATGCAAGGGATGGAGTTGATCCCAGAGCTGTTCGCGGTGCTTAAGACCGCAAAAGGTAGAAATCAAGAAGGAGCATCAAGTGTTGATGGTTTAACAAGACCACTGGTTTCGAGAAGGGCAAGGGCTAGAAGGGAAACTTCATGGATGGCAAACCAGTTGCCGCTCTAGTGAAGGAACCCAAGGTTGAACCCAAACCCGAGACTAAGTGCTTCTATTGTAAGGGGAACGGTCACTGGTAGTGGAATTACCCCAAATGCATGGTAGATAAGAAGGCTGGCAACTTCAACAAAGTATATACGTGTTATTAATGTGTACCTCGCTAGTACTCCTGGTAGCACCTGGGTATTGGATACCGGTTCCGTTGCTATTACTGGTGACTTGAAGCAAAAGCTACGGACTAAACGAAGACTGGCTAAGGGCGAGGTGACGATGTGTGTTGGAAGTATTTCCAAAGTTGATGAGATCACCATCGCACGCTCCATCTGCCTTCGGGATTAGTATTGAACCTAGATAAATGTTATCAGGTGTCTACGTTGAGCATGAATATGATTAGATCATGTTCATTGCAATACGGTCATTCATTTAAGTTAGAGAATAATGGTTATTCTGTTTACATGAATGATACCTTTCATGGTCATGCACCCTATGTGAATGGTTCATTGAATCTCGGTCGTGGTAATACACATGTTCACGCTAAAAGATGTAGAGTTAATAATGATAGTACCACTTTCTCGTGGCACTGCCGCTTAAGTCATATTGGCGTAAGATGCATGAAGAAACTCCATGTCGATGGATGTTTGGAGTCACTTGATTTTGAATCGCTTGACACATGCGAGCCATGCCTCATGGGCAGGATGACTAAGACCCCGTTTTCAGGTACAATGAAACGGGCAAGTGACTTGTTGGAGATCATGCATGCTGATGCGTGTGATCCAATGAGAATTGAAGCGTGCAGTGGATATCGCTATTTTCTCATCTTCACAGGCGATTTGAGTAGATATAGGTATATCTACTTAATGAAGCACAAGTCTGAAACGTTTGAAAAGTTCAAGCGATTTCAGAGTGAAGTTAAGAATCATCATAACAATAAGATCATGTTCCTACGATCTGATCAAAAGGGGATTTTCTGAGTTATGAGTTTGGCAATCACTTAAGACATTGTGGAATTGTTTCACAGTTGAAGCCACCTGGAACACCACAAGGTAATGGTGTATCCGGACATCGTAATCGAACACTATGAGATATGGTGCGATCTATGATGTCTCTTACCAATCTACCGTTTTCATTTTGAGGTTATGCGTTAGAGACAGCTGCATTCACTTTAGATAGGACACCATCTAAGTCTGTTGACACGATGTCGTATGAACATTGGTTTGACAAGAAACCAAAGTTGTCGTTTCTTAATGTTTGGGGCTGTGATGCTTAAGGCTTCAGCCGGAGAAGCTCGAACCCAAAGCGGACAAACACATCTTAGGATACCCAAGGGTGACAGTTGGGTATACCTTCTATCTCAGATCCAAGGGCAAATTGTTTGTCGCTAAGAATAGGTCCTTTCTCAAGAAGGAGTTTCTCTCGAAAGAATTGAGTGGGAGGAAGATAGAACTTGATGAGGTTGTCAAACCTTTACTTCAACCGGAGAGTGACGCAGCACAGAAAGATGTTTTCTGTGGCACCTACGTCTGTTGAATAGGAAGTTAATGATAGTGATCATGTAGCTTCGGATCAAGTTGCTATCGAACCTCGTAGGTCGACAAGGATATGTACTACTCCTAAGTGGTACGGTAATCCTGTCTTAGATATCATGTTGTTAGACAACAATGAACCTACGAGCTATGGAGAAGCGATGGTGGGCCCGTATTCCGACAAATGGTTAGAAGACATGAAATCCGAAATAGGATCCATATATCAGAACAAAGTATGGACTTTGGTGGACTTGCCCGATGATCGGCAAGCCATTGAGATAAATGGATCTTTAAGAAGAAGACGGACGTGGGCGGTAATGTTGCCGTCTATGAAGCTCGACTTGTGGGAGAGAGTCTTTTCACAAGTTCAAGGAGTTGACTACGATGAGAATTTCTCACCCGTAGCGATGCTTAAGTCCGTCGGAATCATGTTAGCATTAGCTGTATTTTTCGATTATGAAATCTTACAGATGGATGTCAAAACAAGTTTTCTTACCAGTTTTCGTCAGAAAAGTTGTATGTGATACAATAAAAGGTTTTGACGATCCTAAGAATGCTAAAAGGTATGCTGGCTCCAGCACTCCTTCTATGGACTAGAGCAAGCATCTCGGAATCGGAATATATGTTTTGATGGAGTGATCAAAGCTTTTAGGTTTATACAATGTTTGCTAGAAACTTGTATTTACAAGAAAGTGAGTGGGAGCACTACAATATTTCTGATAAGTATATGTGGATGACATATTGTTGATCTGAAATAATGTAGAATTTCTGGAAAGCATAAAAGGTTGCTTTAAGAGTGATTTTCAAAGGAAGACCTGGATAAAGCTGCTTACATATTGGGCATCAAGATCTATAGAGATAGATCAAGACGCCTGATGATACTTTCAAAAAACGCACACCTTGACATGTTTTTGAAGGAGTTCAAAATAGATTAGTCAAGGAAGGGGTTCTTACCTGAGTTGTAAGGTGTGAAGTTGAGTAAGACTCAAAGATTGACCATGGCAGAAGAAAGAGGAAGGACGAAGGTCGTCCCCTATGATCTTGTCATAGGCTCTATACGGTATGCCATGCTGAGTACCACACCTGATGTGTGCCTTGCCACATGTCTGGCAAGAGGGTACAAAGGTGATCTAGGAGTAGATCACCAGATAGCGGTCAAAATTATCCTTAGAGGAATAAGGAAATGTTTCTCGGTTATGGAGGTGATAAAGAATTCGACGTAAAGAGTTACGTTGATGCAAGCTTAACACCTATCCGGATAGCTCTGAGTAGAGATACCTAATACGTATAATGGAGCAACAATTTGGAATAGCTCCAAGTGGAACATGGTAGCAGCATCTACGATATAAAGTTTTGTGAAATACATAGGGATCTGAATATGGCAAGACCCGTTGACTACAACCTCTCTCACAAGCATAACATGATCAAACCCAGAACTCTTTGAGTGTTTATCACAAAGTGATGTGAACTAGATCATTGAGTCTAGTAGACTCTTGGATGTTGGTCACATGGCGATGTGACCTGTTAGTGTTAATCACATGGCGATGTGAACTAGATTATTGACTCTAGTGCAAGTGGGAGACTGTTGGAAATATGCCCTAGAGGCAATAATAAATTGGTTATTATTATATTTCCTTGTTCATGATAATCGTTTATTATCCATGCTAGAATTGTATTGATAGGAAACTCAGATACATGTGTGGATACATAGACAACAACATGTCCCTAGTAAGCCTCTAGTTGACTAGCTCGTTGATCAATAGATGGTTACGGTTTCCTGACCATGGACATTGGATGTCGTTGATAACGGGATCACATCATTAGGAGAATGATGTGATGGACAAGACCCAATCCTAAGCCTAGCACAAAGATCATGTAGTTCGTATGCTAAAGCTTTTCTAATGTCAAGTGTCATTTCCTTAGACCATGAGATTGTGCAACTCCCGGATACCGTAGGAGTGCTTTGGGTGTGCCAAACATCACAACGTAACTGGGTGGCTATAAAGGTACACTACAGGTATCTCCGAAAGTGTCTGTTGGGTTGGCACGAATCGAGACTGGGATTTGTCACTTCGTGTAACGGAGAGGTATCTCTGGGCCCACTCGGTAGGACATCATCATAATGTGCACAATGTGACGAAGGAGTTGATCACGGGATGATGTGTTACGGAACGAGTAAAGAGACTTGCCGGTAATGAGATTGAACAAGGTATCGGGATACCGACGATTGAATCTCGGGCAAGTATCGTACCGCGAGACAAAGGGAATTGTATACGGGATTGATTGAATCCTTGACATCGTGGTTCATCCGATGAGATCATCGTGGAACATGTGGGAGACAACATGGGTATCCAGATCCCACTATTGGTTATTGGCCGAAGAGTTGTCTCGGTCATGTCTGCATGGTTCCCGAACCCGTAGGGTCTACACACTTAAGGTTCGATGATGCTAGGGTTATAGGGAATAGATATACGTGGTTACCGAATGTTGTTCGGAGTCCCGGATGAGATCCCGGACGTCACGAGGAGTTCCGGAATGGTCCGGAGGTAAAGATTTATATATGGGAAGTCCTGTTTTGGTCACCGGAAAAGTTTCGGGTGCTATCGGTAACGTACCGGGACCACCGGGAGGGTCCCGGGGGTCCACCGAGTGGGACCACCAGCCCCGGAGGGCTGCATGGGCCAAGTGTGGGAGGGTACCAGCCCCAGGTGGGCTGGTGCGCCCCCCACCAGGGCCCAAGGCGAAGAGAGAAGGGAAAAAGGGGAAACCCTAGGCTCAGATGGGCCTAAGGCCCACCTAGTGGTGCGCCCCCCCCCCCCCTCTCTCCCCCCTTGGCCGCCCCCTAGATGGGATCTAGGGCTGGCCGCCACCCCTAGGGGTGGAAACCTAGGTGGGGGCGCAGCCCCTCCCCTCCCCCTATATATACTTGAGGTTTTGGGCTGCCATACACACGAGAACATCTCCTTCTTGGCGCAGCCCTACCCCTCTCCCTCCTCGTCTCTTGCGGTGCTTGGCAAAGCCCTGCTGGAGTACCACGCTCCTCCACCACCACCACGCCGTCGTGCTGCTGCTGGATGGAGTCTTCCCCAACCTCTCCTTCTCCCCTTGCTGGATCAAGGCGTAGGAGACGTCACCGGGCTGTACGTGTGTTGAACGCGGAGGTGCCGTCCGTGCGGCACTAGGATCATCGGTGATTTGGATCACGACGAGTACGACTCCATCAACCCCGTTCACTTGAATGCTTCTGCTTAGCGATCTACAAGGGTATGTAGATGCAATCTCCTTCCCCTTGTTGCTAGATTACTCCATAGATTGATCTTGGTGATGCGTAGAAAATTTTGAATTTCTGCTACGTTCCCCAACAAAAACAGAGTAATGCCTTAAGCAAGATGACATGATGTAGAGGGATAGTTTCATGCAATATGATAAAAACCCCATCTTGTTATCCTCGATGGAAATGATACAATACATGACTTGCTTCCCCTTCTGTCACTGGGAAAGGACACCGCAAGATCGAACCCAAAGCTAAGCACTTCTCCCATGGCAAGAACAAGCAATCTAGTAGGCCAAACCAAACTGATAATTCGAAGAGACTTGCAAAGATAACCAATCATACATAAAAGAATTCAGAGAAGATTCAAATATTATTCATAGATAGACTGGATCATAAACCCACAATTCATCGGTCTCAACAAACACACCGCAAAAAGAAGATTACATCAAATAGATCTCCACGAGAGAGGGGGAGAACATTGTATTGAGATCCAAAAAGAGAGAAGAAGCCATCTAGCTACTAGCTATGGACCCGTAGGTCTGAAGTAAACTACTCACACTTCATCGGAGGGGCTTGGATGATGATGTAGAAGCCCTCCGTGATCGATCCCCCCTCCAGCGGAGCTCCGGAATAGGCCCCAAGATGGGATCTCGTGGATACAGAAAGTTGCGGTGGTGGAATTAGGTTTTTGGCTCCGTCCTCGATCGTTTGTGGGTACGTGGATATATATAGGAGGAAGAAGTACATCGGTGGAGTCTTGAGGGGCCCACGAGGCAGGGGCGCGCCCTAGGGGGGGCGCCCTCCACCCTCGTGACCACCTCGTGGCTTTCTTAACGGAGGGTCCAAGTCTCCTGGATCTTATCTGATGAGAAAATCACGTTTACGAAGGTTTCATTCCGTTTGGACTCCGTTTGATATTCCTTTTCTTCGAAACCCTAAAACAGGCAAAAACAACAATTCTGGGTTGGGCCTCCGGTTAATAGGTTAGTCCCAAAAATAATATAAAAGTGGATAATAAAGCCCAATAATGTCTAAAACAGTAGATAATGTAGCATGGAGAAATCAAAAATTATAGATACGTTGGAGACATATCAGGCTCCAGCATTTTTAAATCCGAATGTCATCATTGTCCACTCGAATAAACCAAGGAAACCAGGACATCGGAAAGCCGTTTTGTACATGTCCTCTTTGGTCATAAAAATTTGGTTGTATCCGGCATTACCATCTAGAAAGCTAATAACATTATGTCCAGAAGCATCATCAATAAGCATATCGGCTATTGGCATAGGATACTCATCTTTGGGTGTAGCCCTATTCAAATCTCTGAAATCAATGCACACCCTCAACTTGCCGGATCCTTTCTTCTCCACTGGGACAATGTTAGAAATCCACTTGGCATACCTGCAAGGTCGAACGAAATTAGCTTTAAGCAGTCGACCGATCTCTTCCTTGATCCGGCCATATGTTTTCGGATTAAATTTTCTGGGCGACTGTTTATAAGGTCTAAAACCGGCCTTTGTAGGCAACCAATGCTCCACTAGCTCTCGGCTTAACCCTGGCATCTCATGATATTCCCATGCAAAGCAACAAACATATTCTTTCAATAGCTCAATTAACTTAGCTTTACAATCGGCTTTCAAATCTTTGTTTATAAATGTCGGTCGAGTGACTGAACCATCTCCAATATCTACCTCTTCTAACGAATCGGCTGATGTAAAACCTGGTCCAAGGTTATCCATGTCATCCAACTCTTCTATAGACTCATACATATCCTTCTCACTGGACCGATACTTTACAAGACGTTTTTGTAACCACTCGGAATTAGGATCCATTTAAACATATCATACCTTGGAGACGATTGCATTCAGTCGTCTTTAAAGAGACGGGTACAAAACCATTCTTGGTCGCGCTGAGAAAATCAAATGATAAGTCACGTCCTGTCAAGCAAGTAGCATTGGGATGTTGCCAATCCACCAATGCATCGGCCAAAGCAACACGGGCCGAGTTATCCGCATGAATGACTTCCACTTCATCATCAACCCACTGAATCAAAAACTGGTGCATAGTGGATGGCACGCACTGGTTTGCATGAACACAATCATGGCCTAGTATAACGTTGTAGTTACCTTGCACCTCAGCGACAAAGAATGCAGTAGCCAAAGTTTTGCTTCCAATTGTAAGCTCCACATACATTACACCTTTGGCTTTAGTTTTCTCTTTGCCTTCAAATCCGTTGAGCACCATATTGGTCTTGATCAATTCTTCATCAGGCAAACCCAATTTCTTGAAGACCGAATAGGGCATAAGATTTACCACAGCACCCCCATCAACACGGATCTGAGTGAGCGGCGACCCATTGATATGACCTCTGAGATATAACGGTTTCAGATGTGTTACTGGTTCTTTTGGCTTCTCGAATATTGCGTTTTTAGGGCCAAAAATCTAGCTGAGCTACCTCCCCTTCCTCATCTATAGCACGAAACTCAGCAGGTAAGTAATACACCATATTGACATCCATACCTTCATGAAACGGCGTGGACTCATAGTCCAACATATCAGCCTCCTCGAGTGCATCTACCGATTCTGAAATTTGCCCAAGTGAAGAGAAAGTACTAGGTGATGTGGACGATTTAATAATTGCATCGTCCTCTTTCGGTGGCGCAGGTGCTGTTGTGATAGATGTAGAAGATGATGCATCTTGTATTTGTTTAGGCCTCCACACTTGTTTTGCTAGAACCATGGGCCTAATGTCATTGAACAACTTATCCCTTCGCTTCTCGGCCTCCTGTTCTGCCATCTCTTAATTCCTTAACCTATGTAGTTTCCTCTTCTATGTATTTGTTAGCCCAGGAGGACACCACTTTGGCTGAGTGTATTTAGGATCTCTCATCTTTATTTGGCTGGTGCTTACTTCATGGTCATTAGCCGAGTGCTTTGGCGCGATAGCAAGTATCGGCTCGGTCGGATTGCTATGCACAATCGGCTGTTGTATGGCGAATGTTTTGGTGCCCAAGATAAGTGAGTCGACATCCATTTTCTCCTTGCCTTTTCCTGACTCAACTGCTGCAACACTTGGTGATTTACCACGCCATTCTTTTTGACTTTCCAGATGCATGAAATTTCCACTAGGGCGCACCTTTTTACTCTGATGGAATCCACTCGGATGGATGTCACTCGGATGGAATCCACTCGGATGGAATTCACTCAGATGGAATCCACTCAGATGGAATTCAGTCGGATGGAATCTACTTGATCACATTTTTTCACTCGGATAGCTTCCACCAGGGTGCATTCTTACACTCGGATAATTTCCATACGGTCGCATGTTTTGACCAGCCGACCGATAGTTACCGATGTTTAGTCAGCCATTATATGAGTATTCAAGTCGATCCCAAACAGTTTGCCTTTGCTCTTATGGAAACAACGCCTTTGGTCCACTCGGCTTCATATACCGACTGAACATATCATTTGATGGTGACCTTGGTCGTTACAACTGTGATGGCTGGTTAGAGCTGGAACCAACCGACTAATTGGCATACTTGGACAGCAACATATCAAAAGTTGGCTTGATTCGCTTGCGTTGCACTTTAGCTTCATTCCTCTTCCACTTGCCAACTTCTGGACTCTTGGGTTTGACAAATTTAACTCGAGTATTTTCTTGCACTTGCGGTTGCCCCCTGAGTGTAGGATTCTTGATGGTGATTTTGATCACTTCCTTGCCATCGGGCTGCTTATCAAGCACAACATGTCTCCCCAAGACCGTGCTGCCTTCCTTGTCTTTCATGGGTTCACCAACAATGATATTAGCTTTATTAGCAGATTCGGCTACCTCCGGCCGAATGAGTAGCTTCTTCCCCTCCAAACCCATGGTATTCATTGGAAAAGGTTGTTTATCAACTTGCATCTCAGAAAAGTTCAATGGTCCGTCATTAATGGCCGATTGTATATGTCGTCGAAAAACATTGCAATTGTTAGTAGCATGAGAAAAAGAATTATGATACTTGCAATAAGCATGTCGTTTTAGCTCTTCAAACGATGATAAAGTATGATATATTCTAATAATCTTAGCCTGCAGCAAAGCATCAAATATTCTATCACACTTAGCAATGTTAAAAGTAAACTTCATATCTTCATCATGATTCTTATGAATCGGTTTCATATCATTGCAAGTAAAGGGTTTGGCCTTAGATGGCCAAACAAATTCAGTAGCAAAAACATCACCCTCATCGTCCGAGTGATCACTATCATATTTCACCATATTCATCTTTGGAAGATCGGCTTTGTATCTATGCACTTCTTTGAGGTCTTTGCTTCGGCTTTCCTGAGCCAAAGCACTTTGTAAGACTTGGTTGATATTTAAGAACTCGTAGCCTTCTAGCTTTTCTCTAATGGGAGTTCTCAAACCACTCAGCACTAGGTCTGCCAAGTCCCTCTCAGTTATCACCAAACTAAAACACCAGTTTTTTGTTTCTCTGAATCTCTTGACGTAATCGGAGACCGATTCATCATGCTTCTGTTTAATCGATGTTAGATGTGAAAACTTGAGTTCATTGTCGCCGCTATAAAAGTGATCATGAAACTTCTGCTCTAGTTGCGACCAAACCCGAATGGAACCATGGGGTAAAGAAGAAAACCATGAAAATGCGGTACCAGTTAATGATAAAGGAAATAAACGCACTTTCAATTCATTCAATGAGCCTGCCTCACCCAATTGTGCTAAATATTGACTAACATGCTCCCATGTGGTTTTAGTGCCTTCTCCATTAAATTTAACAAAATCTGGAATTTTATATCCTGGAGGGCACTGGATGGCATCAAAATACTCGGGGTACGGCTTTTGGTAAATCCGATTCCGAGGTAACTCAACTCCAAAATTCTCTTGAATCATATTAGCCATCTCCTCTCTAAGATTAGCTAGACCATCATCCATAGTGGACGATAAAACTTGTGGCAGTGGCATAGGAGGAGTAGGGTTACTAGCTATAGGTAGGAATTGTGGCATGTATGTCGACCCATAATTTGGTAGTGGTCGAGTGGTTGTAGCTGTAGGTAGAGTTTGGTTCGGTATTGCCACCGAACTAGGCATGCTCATAATAGGGTTGCTGGGTGCAGTCACAATCTGATTTGTTTGGGTAGGATAATAAGCTATCGGCACGGGAGGCGCCGATGCAATAGGTAAAGCCATATTAGGGTTTTGCACACTAGCAGCTACACCATCATTACCACTAGACGATTGAGATATATTCTTCTGAGCATTAGTATTTTCTATGAAAGTTTGATAGACTAGATTATTACCATCAGCAATACGACTTTCAATCTCAGCCCACTGCTCAGGAGAAAAGGCAGTTGTCGGTGTCAAAACCGGCAGATCTCGGGTAGGGGGTCCCGAACTGTGCGTCTAGGACACAATGTTTTTACCCAGGTTCGGGCCCTCTCGATGGAGGTACAACCCTACTCCTGCTTGATTAATATTGATGATATGGGTAGTACAAGAGTAGATCTACCATGAGATCAAAGAGGCTAAACCCTAGAAGCTAGCCTATGATATGATTGTTGTTCGTCCTATGGACTAAAACCCTCCAGTTTATATAGACACCGGAGAGGGCTAGGGTTACACAGAGTCGGTTACAATGGGAGGAGATCTACATATCCGTATTGCCAAGCTTGCCTTCCACGCCAAGGAAAGTCCCATCCGGACACGGGACGAAGTCTTCAATCTTTTATCTTCATAGTCCGAGAGTCCGACCAAAGGTTATAGTCCGGCTATCCGGACACCCCCTAATCCAGGACTCCCTCAGTAGCCCCTGAACCAGGCTTTAATGATGACGAGTCCGGCGCGCAGATTGTCTTCGGCATTGCAAGGCGGGTTCCTCCTCCGAATACTTCATAGAAGATTTTGAACACAAGGATAGTGTCCGGCTCTGCAAAATAAGTTCCACATACTGTCGTAGAGAGAATAATATTTACACAAATCTAATCTACTGACGTATTCCGCAACGTGTCATCACACCACAGCCAAGCCTTTATTTGAACCGTTTTTAGTGTCCCACCTTAGCGCGTTTTGCGAGGCAGTTTCCTTGGCACGTCTTGTCGAAGTAGAGATCGTGTTCCCTTATCCCGGGATTCTCATCAATACGGGCGTGGGTAACCCAACCGCACCATTGATTACGGCGCTTGGGAGATAAGCGAGTTTTACCAGGCTGGTGGGGACGCATAGTTTCGTCCGCCCATATAAGGGGATAAGGATCCGCCTTTCCATCCACGCCTTCTTCCTCCTTTGCTCATCCATTTTCGCGCACTCAAGCTCCAGCGCCCAAGTCCGCATTCCCCACCTCAACCTTCTCCAGCCATGTCCGGAGCGAGAGGTAAGTGGATGGTCTCCTCCGTTACGGAGGGACACATCAAGAAACTGAGGAAAGCCGGATACTTGTCTGACGACATCGCGCACCGGCTCCCAGACGAGGGGCGGCTCATCCCCACCCCCAGGCCCCATGAGAGGGTGGTGTTCCTCACCCATTTCCTCCGCGGACTAGGCTTCCCTCTCCACCCATTTTTCCGGGGACTCATGTTCTACTACGGCCTGGACTTCCACGATCTGGCCCCGAACTTCATCCTCAACATCTCGGTGTTCATCGTCGTGTGCGAGGCCTTCCTCTGCATCCAGCCCCACTCCGGCCTATGGCTGAAGACCTTCAATGTCAAGCCGAAGGTAGTGGGCGGCCGCCAGGCGGAGTGCGGAGGCGCCATGGTGGGCAAGATGCCCAACGTCCTATGGCTCGAGGGCTCCTTCGTGGAGACCATAAAGAGGCGGCAATCAGGGTGGTTTTACATCACCGAGCCGTGTGACCCTGAATGGGTCGCAGCCCCCGAGTTCCGATCCGGAATCCCTACGCGGCTCACCTCCTAGAAAGAGAAGGGCCTGCCGTGGGGTAAAAAAGGAGAGCTGATCGGACTCCAAACATGCGTCCAAAACCTGGTGAGCAAGAAGCTCAAACTTGTTAACGTAGACCAGGTCATGCTCATCCGCCGGATCCTCCCGTGCCAACAATGGGATTTCAGCTTGTGGGAGTTCAACCCGGCCCAGCACTGAACTCTGAGCAGGCTCTTCGACACAACGTACGAAGATGCCTGGAAGGTGCTATTCAAGGGCGCCGAGGCTCCCGCATCCGCTACCGAGGATCGCGGATTCAGCGCGCAGCGTCAAGCCAACGCGGTAAGCTGTTTTTACCTCTTACAGGATATTTGTCTTTCATAGTTTGACTCTATGCGGGATCTAAGCCCCCATGCCTTTGACAGGACTGGTAGAGGACGGCCAAACAGATCAACTGTCCGGCTTCTTTGCCCGAAGACCCAGTGGACGCCCGCTTGGCAGAGGTGCTGGTTTCGGCACCTTACGTTGTGCCGGAGAAGAAGGCCAAGAAGAAGGCCACGGGAACCCGGAAGAGTTCCCGGCGCCCGGTGGAGTCGGACTCATCGTCCGATGACTCCGAGGCGCACTCCTCCCACGAAGACGAGAAGGAGGACAGAGAGGTCTCTTCCCCAGCAGGGGGAGAAAAGAAAAGGAAGTCCGCCCCAACTAAGGAGGCTGGAGGGTCCAAGAAAGGGAGGACCCTCCCTACGGACTACTCCACCAACGCCGACGACAGCGAAGAGGAGTGGCCGCTCAGGGCCAAGCCCCTGGCAAAATCGTAAGTATTCGGATACCTGAGTGACTCATGGCGTTCCTTTATTGCACAGCTTCTCCTGACGCCGAATATAATTATGCAGTCCGCCCAAAGCCCGGCTCGACGTGTCGTCGAGAGGCTCCCTGGATTCGTCGGATGTGAATAGTTTTTCACTTCCGACCGCTACCTCCCCCCCGCCCTACGGACGACGCCGAGGTGTTGTCCCAAAAGGTTCCAAGCCAGGAGGAGGTGGTCCTAGAGGCGCCGCAAGGCGACCTCCCGGACTCCAGGCGCAAAGGGGGAAAACCCAAGGGCTCCAAGTCCGGCCCTGGGCCGGACACCGCACTAGAACCTTCAATGGTTCCGGAGTCCGGCAGGTGGCCCCCTAGTAAGAAGGGCAAGCCTACGACGCCGGTGACCTCCGTCCAACCGGAGGCACCGGATAATTTGCTGGAGGTGCTTAACGGCGCCTCCATCAACGAGGAGCACCGCACTATTATGAGTGCGGTGATCCAGAAGGTTCAGTCCACCAAAAGCGGGCTGACTGAAGCCTGTGCCAGCCTGCTAACAGGCTTTGAGGTATGTGAAAAATATGTGAAAATATTACCGCATAGACAGTAGCCCCTGATGCTCTGTTTGGCGTTCGGAAAGAAAAGCCGAATAGAGGATCTAACAACATTCGCAGGAGTCTAACATAATTAGGTCAATATGCGTATGCAGGCTTCGCTGCTGGCCTCTGCCGCACTGACTGCGGAGGTGGATGCGCTGAAGCAGAGCCTCGAGCGGTCCGAGCAAGAGCTCGGCCTTGCTAAAAAGGAGCTCGAGGAAAAAGAAGGTAAGTAATACCTTGTGGAGTATATTTAAAAAGATGCAGTTGCAAAAAATGACAGGATCGCTATTGGTGTCCTAGGGGCCACGACTGAGGTGGCGACCCTTAAGCAAGCGCTTTTCGAGGCCGAAAAGAAGGCAGCCACGGAGCGCACCGAGCGGGAGAAACATGAGGCGCGGGTTGGCGAGGTGCAGCAAGAGCTCCAGGCTCTCATGAAAAAACATGAGAGTTTGGAGCTTGACTCAAAGACGCGAGAGTCCGAGCTCGCGGAGGCCCTTGAAAGCGCCAAGTCTGCCAAGGCCGAAGCCCAGAAAACCCTCCAGGAAGTTGAGGCGATGAAGAAGATAGCGGCGGGTAAGGCATTCTTTATGCAAAGCAAGCATGTGAAAGTGAATTACTTGTTACTTACCTGAATCCGGAGCTCTCCAGGAGCATTCGCAGATTTGCCCCGTAGCGTGTCAGATGCCGCCGCCTTCTACCGGGCCGAGGAGGGAAGCTCGACGGAGAAGGTGTTCTGGTCTCAGTATGCTGAGGCCGGACACTCGGTGCCCTTGAGCGACCACCTGAAGCAACTGGTTGAGCTCCATAAGGTGGCCGAACAGGCCATGAAGGGCCTTATAGTTTGGCTGTGGCCTGGAGAGGCCCTGCCTGGGAGCTACTTCGGGCTGGTGAGGCGGCTGGTGGATTCCTGTCCGTGGCTTGAAGTCGTCAAGCGCTCCGTCTGCATTGAAGGTGCCCGTAGGGCGCTTGCCCGTGCTAAAGTGCACTGGGGCAAGATGGATGCGGAGAAGCTTGTGAAGGACGGGCCACCGCAGGGCAAGGAGCATCGCCACCCCGAGATGTATTATGAGGGCGTCCTGAAGGGCGTCCGCCTTGTGGCGGACGAATGTTCCAAAGATATAATATTTGAGTGAACTTGTTCGTTTTATCCTGTGCGCTGAAAACTTGTTCATATGCGCTATGCAACGCTTGTTTTAATTTAAAATATTACCTTCTATGCGGCCGTTTATCAATTCTGAGAGATGGCAAGTCGTCGGCTTCTGCCCCCATGCCACGAGTGCTAGGGTGTTCGGGATAAACCTGAGCACTCTTTTTTCCCATTCTTGGGTCCTTCGAGGGAGGTGCTCAGCACAACGAACAAGGCAATCAGACTATAATGCGTTATCACTCTCACTTAGCCAGAGAATTCTATAATTTTAAATTTCGGCGAAGCCCCTAGTGTTCGGAAGACCGAGTTCGGGGCGCTATACACGCCTAGGCCGGACAAAGCCGACTCCTCGCTCTAAGCGGCATAAGTCTTTAGGGACTCGAAACCTCCCGAACAGCGACCAGCTCTCGCCCTATCATGACAGTCAGTTTTAGCTTTCTCTACTGAGGTGCTTAGCCCGCTCAACCGGAGCACAATCGCAGTAGTTCTCCCAGCGCTACCTTAGCCGATATAGCGGAACGTAAGGTACCAAAATATGGGAGCCGGGCAAACCCAACTATTGACCAAAGACATGATTCGGAGCTGATGCATATAATGCTATAAGTTCGGAGGGCCGCACTTTGTGAAAGTGTTTGGACTTCTCACGCCGTATTATGGGGTGCTTGAGCCCCTGGCGTATGGACCGTACCAAAGTGTACGGGTGCTAAATGTCATAACTGAACATATGTATTGAAAAAGAAATGAATAGAGAATGTAATAATAAGCTGAAGCTAAGCATTGTTTATTTTAAAAGGTTGTTGTGAAAGCAGAACGATACAAATAGTGCGATAAGCAAGAGATGGGACTATTTGACATGTCCCCCTCCAGGGGCGAGCTGCGAGTTGGTATGTAAGACAGGTATTTTGCTCGTTATAGAGACCACCTGGGAATTCGACGTAGCTTTCTGCCTCCTTGGTTGTTGCATCGTGTGTTCAGCGGTTGTACTGCCGGACAGGCCTTCCGAAGAGTGGAGTCCTGAAAGTAGGAAATAATGATAAAATTGGGAGCCCCTAGTGCGGTTGAGCCGCATTTTTGGGCGTGCCGTGGTCGTGCCCCTCCCCCTGTGCCCATGGTATTTTCAGAGCATAGTTATGTACGCGTAGTACTTATTTCGCAGTTTCCCGAGGGCTGGTGTTGGGGCCGTATTGCTATGCTTGCTCGGAACGTGCGAGGCGGTCTTGTTGTAGGTTACTCCGGGCGCTCTTGATGATGTCCGGACGTTTAATAGCCGAATTGGAGAATTGCCTTGAGAGGCTGCTTTGTCTGCTGCGAGGGCCGCCGTGTGCTCCTCCGTTCGGAGAGAGCGTTCGGTGTTTCCATTGACCATAATGACTCCTCGCGGGCCTGGCATCTTGAGCTTGAGATATGCGTAGTGCGGCACCAAATTGAACTTTGCAAATGTGGTTCGTCCGAGCAGTGCATGATAGCCACTGTGGAAAGGGACAATGTCGAAGATTAACTCCTCGCTTTGGAAATTATCCGGGGATCCGAAGACCACTTCAAGTGTAACTGAGCCTATACAATTGGCCTCTACACCTGGTATGACGCCTTTAAAGGTTGTTTTTGTGGGTTTAATCCTTGAGGGATCTATGCCCATTTTCCGCACTGTATCCTGATAAAGCAGGTTCAGACTGCTGCTGACGTCCATAAGGACTCCAGTGAGGTGAAATCCGTCAATGATTGGGTCTAGAACCAATGTGGCGAATCCGCCATGGCGGATGCTAGTGGGGTGGTCTCTTCGATCAAAAGTGATCGGGCAGGAGGACCATGGGTTGAACTTTGGGGCGACTGGCTCCAACGCGTATACGTCCCTGAGTGCACGCTTCCGCTCACTTTTGGGGATGTGGGTTGTGTATATCATGTTCACCGTCCGCACTTGTGGGGGGAAGCCCTTCTGTCCACTATTGTTCGGCGGCCGGGGCTCTTGGTCCTCGTCGTTGTGCAGCCCCTTGTCTCTGTTTTCGGCATTTAACTTGCCGGCCTGCTTGAACACCCAACAATCCCTGTTGGTGTAATTGGCTGGTTTTTCGGGGGTGCCATGTATCTGGCACGAGCGATCGAGTATATGGTCCAAACTGGACGGGCCCGGAGTGTTCCTCTCAAATGGCTTTTTCCGCTGACCGGGCTTAGAGCCTCTGAATCCGGCATTAACTGTCGTATCTTCAGCGTTGTCGCTGTTAATGCGGTGCTTGTGCTTGTTGCGACGCGACCTGCCATTGCTGTCCTTGGTATCCGAATTACCAGGGCTCTTGGTCATGTTATTGCTACGAGCCAGCCAACTGTCTTCTCCCGCGCAAAAGCGGGTCATGAGTGTCGTGAGGGCTGCCATAGATTTCGGCTTTTCCTGTCTAAGGTGCCGGGCAAGCCACTCGTCACGAATGTTATGCTTGAAGGCTGCTAGGGCCTCTGCGTCCGGACAGTCGACGATTTGATTTTTCTTGGTTATGAACCGTGTCCAGAATTGTCTGGCAGATTCTTCTGGCTGCTGAATTATGTGGCTCAGGTCATCGGCGTCTGGTGGTCGCACATAAGTGCCCTGGAAATTGCCGGGGAATGCGGCTTCCAGGTCCTCCCAACAACCAATTGATTCTGCTGGCAGGCTGTTAAGCCAATGCCGAGCTGGTCCTTTAAGCTTGAGTGCGAGGTATTTGATGGCGTGTAGATCATCGCCACGGGCCATGTGGATATGAAGGAGATAGTCCTCGATCCATACCGCAGGATCTGTTGTGCCATCGTATGATTCAATGTTTACGGGTTTGAAACCCTTTGGGATTTGATGATCCATTACTTCATCTGTGAAGCATAGTGGGTGTGCGGCGCCTCTGTACTGGGCTATATCACGACGTAGCTCAAATGAGCTTTGTCTGCTGTGTTCGGCTCGACCGGATTTACTATATCCGGCGTGACGGTTATCGTCTCGTGTCGTGGGGCGCCCGCGCGATTTGTAGATCGATCTTGTTTGCCTTGCCCTGTCTTCCAACATATCTCGCAGGTCTAGCACATTTCCCCGTGCCTTGGTATTTTTTGGGCGACGTCGGGGTGCGACTTGAGTGGAGGGCCGGGAGGACTCTCTGTCGCGGCCGTGAGGTGGCCGGTCAGCCGCATTATGCGCTGGTGATGTAGGCTTAAGTGCTTCCTCCTCTAAACGGGGTAGCAACCTGCGCTTTGGGTAGCTCTTGGAGGGGCGTTCGAGTTCGTATTCCTCGGCCGCAAGGACTTCCGTCCATCTGTCGGCTAGCAAGTCTTGATCAGCTCTAAGTTGTTGCTGTTTTTTCTTAAGGCTACTCGCCGTGGCCATAAGCCTGCGCTTAAAGTGCTCTTGTTTGACGGGATCCTCAGGCACGACAAATTCGTCATCGCCGGGGCTTGCCTCGTCTTCGGAGGGAGGCATGTAATTATCATCCTCTTCTTCTCTGTCTGCCGCTCTCTCAGGGGGGCTGGCTTCTCCATCCTCCTGCGCTGAATCTTGCTGGAGGGAATTGTCTTCAGCACTGTCCGGGGTGTTATTATCTCTCGTGCCGGCATCACCATTTTTGCTTTGGCGGGACTTAGAGCGGCATCGCTGACGCCGGCGCTTGGGTTGCTTCGTGGAGGGGTCGTCCCCCGTTGTTCCGTCGCCATCGCCTTCTTTAGGTGTATCCACCATATATATGTCATATGATGAGGTGGCTTTCCAGTGCCCTATAGGCGCTGGTTCATGTTTGTCTCCTACATCGTCGTCCATACCGTCGATGTCTTCGGAGTCGAAGTCGAGCATGTCGGTTAGATCATCGGCAGTGGCTACGAAGTGGGTGGTGGGTGGGCGTCGAATTTCTTCATCGTCCGCATCCCAATCCTATTGGCCATAGTCCGGCCAGGGCTCTCCTGAAAAAGAGAGAGACCTTAGTGAATTCAGAATGTCGCCGAAGGGCGAGTGCTGAAAGATATCCGTGGCGGTGAATTCCATGATAGGCGCCCAATCGGATTCGATTGGCAAGGGCGCGGAAGGTTCGGAGTCCGGAAAAGAGTCCGGCACCTTGGAGTCACGGGCTTCGCAGAGGATGAGGCTAGTGTTCGGCTTGATCGCCGTTGAGACTGCAGCCCCCGAGGCGGTGTCTAGCCACCCATCCTTGATCGGCGCAGTTGGCTCCGAGCTAAGGGTCGGAGCTGATGCGGGCACGGCCTCTAGGGTACTGTTCGGCGGCAGAGCTAGGTCATACCCATCGTGACAGTGCGGCGCGCCCGGCTGTGGCTCGAATCCGTCGAAGATCAAGTCTCCGCGGATGTCGGCCGTGTAGTTCAAACTTCCAAATCTGACCTGATGGCCAGGGGCGTAGCTTTCAATCTGCTCCAGATGGCCAAGCGAATTAGCCTGCAGTGCAAAGCCGCCGAACACGAAGATCTGTCCGGGAAGAAAGGTCTCACCCTGGACCGCATCGTTGTTGATGATCGGAGGAGCCATCGGGCCTAAAGGTGACGACACAGAGGAACTCTCAATGAAAGCACCAATGTCAGTGTTAAAATCGGCGGATCTCGGGTAGGGGGTCCTGAACTGTGCGTCTAGGCGGATGGTAACAGGAGACAAGGGACACAATGTTTTTACCCAGGTTCGGGCCCTCTCGATGGAGGTAAAACCCTACTCCTGCTTGATTAATATTGATGATATGGGTAGTACAAGAGTAGATCTACCACGAGATCAAAGAGGCTAAACCCTAGAAGCTAGCCTATGGTATGATTGTTGTTCGTCCTATGGACTAAAACCCTCCGGTTTATATAGACACCGGAGAGGGCTAGGGTTACATAGAGTCGGTTACAATGGGAGGAGATCTACATATCCGTATTGCCAAGCTTGCCTTCCACGCCAAGGAAAGTCCCATCCGGACACGGGGCGAAGTCTTCAATCTTGTACCTTCATAGTCCGAGAGTCCGGCCAAAGGTTATAGTCCACCTATCCGGACACCCCCTAATCCAGGACTCCCTCAGCAGTACTTACAGAGGGTTTAACCTGTTTAGTTTGAAGAGGAGGGAACTTGATTTCTTCAATCGGAGTGATGTTGCCTTGGCGATCTTTCTTGAATTTTGCAAGGAACTCCTGCAGGTCCTTCTCCTCGCGCGCCTTCTTGTACTCCTCATAGACTTGGCGATGATTGGTCGATATCTCATCAAGACTGGGCTTAATGATGTTATCGGCGTCTACCTCAGATGGCTTGGGAAGATCGGACATGATGGATGATGATGATTGATCTTTGTTCCCCAGCGGAGTCGCCAAAAAGTGTGTTGACACACGAACACGTCACATGTACCCTCAACGTCGGGGGTGATGCACCGCAGCTCACGTCGAAGGAGACCCGGCCGACAGCGCGATACACAAGACAGTCGACGGGCGCTTTTGCAGACCCGAAACCCCACACCCCCGGGAGGGACCCCTTCAGGGAGTGCGGCGGCTATGGGCTGCCCTAGGTTGATTCGCTCGCCCCTAGGGCCTCGGGATTCGCAGCTCTCAAACTCGAGGAATAGCGAAGAACGAGAGAGAAAAAGGTGGGGAGATAAAAAGTAGATGAAAAAGTAGTATATTGATTTGTTCAATTGTGTGTTGTTAATCGTCCATCACCCCCAACATATATAAGAGGCGGCTGGACTTCCCGTACAAGTAAAGGATTCATCTAGGCTTTCCTTACAAGAAAAATTATATCAATTCACGTCCTATAGAGTCCTAGTTCTATTCCAACTCGGATTCAGTCTGAATCTGGCCCAAACTTTGTCTTCCTTCTTGCGCGGGCCGGTGATCTTGCATATGATATCTGATCAAGACGGCCCAAATACCAAACTTGTGCGCCTCGACGATACGAACAACTCTCATGTTGATCACTTTTTCAAATAAGGCCTTCTTGAATACTTTTTGAGGTCATCTTTACCTTCCAGTCGGACTCGGTCATGCAGTAGACTGGATTATCCTAGTCTCGTAGTGAATTTGTAGGCCATATACTATCTCTGATGATGATGACTCCAAAACCAAAGTTTACTGTCTTGATGATATGCACAACTTCTGTAGTGAACACTTCTTCCTTCGAGGTCATCTTGATAAACTTTCGAGCATATGTTCAGTTTCACTCGGATTCGAGCTCATCCACTCGGATTAGAGTCATTCACTTGGATCGTCCGACTGGACTTTTTCACTTGGATGTTTAGAATCTTTCACTCGGAAGACAATTTTCACTCGGATGACCATATTTTCACTCGAAAGGTAATCTCTTTACTCGATCGGCTAGTTTTTATTCCGACGGTGATCTTTTCACTCGGATGATTATATTTTCACTCGGAAGACAATCTCTTACTCGATCGGCAAGTTTTCATTCCGACGGTAACAGTTTCACTTGGATGATAATAATTTCACTCGGACGGAAAACTTTCACTCGACCGGTAAGTTTTCACTCGGATGGTAAGCTTTCACTCGATCGGTAAGTTTTCACTCGGATGGTAGCTTTTCACTCGGATTTTCCGACTGAAAACATAGCCTCATCTTGTTTTGTTTCTCCAGGCCTCGTACGACCTCGGATTGACATGAATTATATATTAAAATCGATCGGCTCGATGAGACGAAACTTTTGTGTTGAAGGTTTTTTGATTCAAGGCCGTCTTGAGGGCCGAATTACTCACGCATTTTATCAGACACTCATCAACATGTGTCTGGTGTCAAGCGTAATATTTTGGTCTCTGGCCTGTCCAAACTGTATTGACTGTAACTTTTGCATATGAACTCGGATTAAGATGATTTATATATGAAAATCTATTCCCTCGACGAGACGAAGACAATTCCTTTAGAGTGCTCCTTCATCTAAGGTCATATTGATGGCGTAATCGGCCGAAAAGCACTCAGAACACTAAATTTTGTTACTCGGAGTACAGCTTCGGCCACTGAGATGAGGTCGAATGGCGATAGCCTAAACATCAAAGTTGTTCCACTCGACGATGTGAAACTTTCTCATGTTGAAAACCTTTCACTCTGTATCTTGCCAAAATCAGGTGTCAACATGTGCATTGAACACTTTTTCAATATATGTTGAACAATTTTCGAATACAGAAAGAATATTTGTGTGATATACACTACTTTAAAAAAATATAGTGAATATTTATATTCGTTGAAAAATTTCTAATATACGATGAACTTTTCTATAAATGAGTGAAATTTTGTAAATATACCTTGAACATTTCCCTAATACTCATATACGCTAAATATTTTTTGTAACGTGCAATGAGCTTTTTATCAATAAAAAGGAAAAAGAAACAACATAAATAAATGAAAAATAAAATGGAAAAAAAGAGAAACAGAAACATACACAGAACAAAAACAGAACAAAAGAAGAAATATGAAGTGACTGTTCGCCGACCGAAAAGTGGGGTGTGGGAGGTCGCCCTTCAGCGAAGCGACGCCCTTTTGGCGCTCACGGGTGTTAAATAGGAATTGCCGGGCGCCCGTACAACTTGCTGAAGCGAGACAGAGAGAATCCTCGCCTCAGGGCAGCCCCATATGAGCCGGCGCAGGTGCTCTTGAGGGCAAATCCTCGTTTTATCTGTTTTTTGTTTCTGTTTTTTTTATTTTTTTTAGTTTAATGTACACTTGCCAAAATTATAGACATATGTTTTACAAAAATATACTCTACAAAATGTTATTAAAAAGTTAATCATGCGTTGAAAAGATATTAAAATGTGCAAGAATAAATCTTGAGCATGTATACAAAAAATGTATACAATGTGTGACAAAGTTGGTCATTTAAAAAAATTAAATCAATTTTTTGAAAAAAATGTTAAACAAGTATTTGAAATTTGTTAACCTAGGATTTATAAAATATTGAAATATGTATAGAAAAAATATTGATCATGTATTAAAAAATGTTTAACTTCTATTTTAGAAATGAAAAATGTTTTTTGAAAAAAAATGTTGATCATGTATTAAAAAAAGTGAAACTTGTATTTGAAGAATGTTAGATGTGTATATATTTTTTTGACCATTTATTAAAAAATAACTTGTATTTGATTTTTTTCATAAAGTATTTGAAAAGTAAAATGTTAAATGTGTATAGAAAAAATGTGCATATTTTATTCAGAAAATGTTATTCTGGTATTTGAAAAATATTAATCAAACATTTGAATAATGTAAAAAATATGTATAGAAAAAAGGTTGCCCATGTATTAAAATATTGTTAAACTTGTATTTGAAAATGTTGAATGTGTATATGAAAAATATATTAGATATAAAAAAATAAGTTTTGGAAAACATCGTAAACACGAGAAATAAAGAAAAACTAGAACCGAAAAAAGAAAATCATAGAAAAACAAATAAAACCAAAGAAAATCAAATAAAAAAGAAGAAAACATGTATAAAAAGAAATTAATGAAGAAAAACCGTTGGAAAACAAGAAAACCATTGAAAACCTGTTAATTTTTCTTCAAATACTTCACGCCATTCATATCTAACACGAACTCCACCTTGTCTTTGTGGCTACTAGCGCCTCGAAGAACAAGCAGATGTAACATTCGTACCCTGCACCCACCCTTCTTCTCTCTAGTTTATTTATTTTAACAACGCTAATGGGCCGGGCCATTACTGCAGACATCTACGCAAGAGAAGCTAGCTTCTCGCTTAATGTGAGATATAGCTCTGACGACATAGCAACGCCCTTACTCTCTCGCGTCAAGCGAGACATGTCGCCCATAAAGACTTGCACCTTCCCAACAAACCACATAGCAAAAATGGCCCGCCTAACAGCCCACATATCACCACGCATTAGGACCAGTGGACTTTTTCCGGTGAATCGATTATTTCCAACTGACTCATCTCTTCTCGTTGTAATCTACATCGTGTGCGTGACACATACCCCTCTGGGCTCGCCCACCGCTTCCCGTTTATAGCAGCCCAGCCTTATCCCTTCCGCCTCCACACTTCTTCCTCCTTCCTCTCCTTCCCCCCTCCCCAATCTTCTTCGTCGCACTGGGCGAGGAGAGGACTCCCATGGCGACACCGACCACCAATGCTGCAATCCGAAGGAGCGACAACGGCTATCGTGCGTCATCGGTGCTGCAACGCAGCAGGAAGAGGGAGACCGGGTGTCGGTACTAAAACCGGGAGACCTCGGGTAGGGGGTCCCGAGCGATGGATCTCAGATCTACGGGTAACATGAGACGAAGGAGATAATGTTTACCCATGTTCGGGCCCTCTCAAGAGGTATTACCCTATGTTCCGCTTTGATTGTATTGATGATGATGTATCGAGTACAAGCTTGATCTACCTCGAGATCGTAAGTTGTGTTCTAACCCTAGGGCTAGGCGGTTGTAATTGTGACTGTGGCTTCTATGGACTAAATCCCTCAGCTTATATAGACGCCGGGGGTACCTAGGGTTACACATTGTCGGTTGCCCGTCTCGGGATACACATGCCGGCAGCCAATGTTGTCCTTGGAGTACACGTCAAGTCTTCCGCAGAGCCCATCCTGAACACGCCGAAGTGCGAGGCTTCTAAGATTCCTTCCTTGTGAGAACGGTGGCCATAGGCTCGGCCCATGGACTATACCAAGGCGCGTGTGGTGGTCAGGCGCGATTTTGTTTTGAGGGTTGCGTGCGTATATGCGTTCCGTCACTCCAGTGGCGGTGACAAGCCTCCAACTCCACCCCGGCCACCGGTTGAGCTTAATCCCGTGTAAAACACCCCACATGCGCATTTGGACGGATAATCGACCCTCCCAATAATCACACACACTACTTGTACCGCCCGCCAGTGATATGCATATTATGCTGAACCGACCAATCATGGTATGCATGCCATCTTCCATTGGTTCGTAGAATAGTCTCCCCACAACAGGGTTCCAAAGTCTAGCATCTGCCCGCAAGAACAGAAAAGGTTGCATGTAGAAGCTGTTTGGTTACTGCCCAAGTCCGCCCAGCCAAATCACGGGCGCTGTGGGCGCGCCAAAATATCGGCGAGCAAATCGGCCACCCACGTCTCGCCAACGATTTAGCGCAGAAACAAAGCGGAAAAGCTATGGCGGGTTTGGCATGCAAAAATTTAGGTGATCATCCAAACGAGATGTGAAACCTTGGTCAACGCCAATATTTTGGCCGGGCAGACGCGGGCTACGATCGAAACAGTATCTCAAGTACGTACGCCCGGTTATTGCTTGCGTGGGTGGCACCACTCACCAGCGATTTGGCTCTACTCGGCCTTCTTCCCCAGCCAAGCGGGCCAGCCCCGCAGAACACGTCCATGCTGGCCATCCATCGGCCCAAGAGCACGTCAAATCCTGTCGTGTCCACGTCCCGACCGTTCGATTCCCCATCAACGGACCAGCCAGCCCTGGAGGCGTCCCGCGCGAGGCAGAGCCACAAACCGAAGCACGGCACGGGGAGCTCCGCCGCGGTTTGAACTGCATGGACGCCCTCCTCGGGATCGGGTGGGCCTGCCGCGCCCGTTACGTACGCTCTCGTGAAGCGGATTAGCGCCTAGCGGGGCTGACGGGTGGGGCCGGAGTTTCAATGCGGCAGGCTGGCCATGAAGAGAAGACGAGGTCGATCCGCCTGGCCCATACGTATCTCCCTCCCTCTCCCCCTGCGCTCCCGGCGGGAACCTGACAGGCGGGGCCCGGCACAGTCGTGCGCAAGTGGCTGATTTGCCCTTAAACTCCCCGCTGAAAAGAAGATCGCCTTTCTTTTAATGCGCGACACATGGCCAGGCCAACCCGACCGACCGTGCACCGGTGCACGCGTACGGGCCCTTGGAGCCGACGTGGTTCGCCTCCCGTGTATACGTACGTGCACGAGGCCGGCCGTATGACCGTATCGCGAGTGGAGATGCTGGTGCTAACTTACGTACGTACTCCGTACACGCGTTTCTCTTCGACATGGCTAAGGAAAACGAAGAACACGTACGTATGCACGGCCGGGCAGGAGGTTGCATGGGTCGTCCCGGCCACAGAATTTATCATGTGACACTTCCTTCCATGCAAACCCGTGCTGCATCTGCACCATCTTGATTAATCATGCCGTGTGCTAGCATTAGCCAGTAGCACTACTAGGTTGGTGATTGGGAGCAAGACGACGCGAAAAGTTCGCGCGGCCTCCCCCATTGGAGCGAGCAACCAAACTGGCATCTCCTGCTGCAATCCCGTCCCGCGTCGGCCCGGGCCCACCGTCGGACAGCACGAGGGCCCAGCCTTAACCCCACCCTACCCAGAGAACGAACGAGCGAATCCAAAACGCCCGACGCGGCCGGGTGGCGAGCCAGCCAGCCGCCCAGCCCCGGAGAAAACGCGACGCAAAGGGGAGGAAACGAAGACCGGATCGGGACCTGACCCGAAAGCCATGCCATCCCTCCTGCGCGCGAGCACGGAAAGCGGGGGCGCGCGCACAGCCACATGCACCAGCACCGCCCGAGCCCGAGACTGACCGAGTAGCACGTACGTACAACCAGGATGGAAGAGGTTGGAAAAAACAAGTATAAATTGGCAGGTAGAGTACTACCAGCAGTAGATTGTACGACCACGCGACTGTACAGACGGCGAAGCAGAAACAGCATGTGACAAGGAAAGTCGGTAGCTGGAGTTTTTCCTTGTTGTAAACTTGATAATAACTGGTGAACACGAGTACATGACCGGCTCGCTCCACGCGACCACGCGTCTACGCCTAGCTACTCCAACTTGCTATGAATTCGGGCTACCTGCGACGCGGGTCCGTCGGAAGCGGTGCCGGCACGTCGCCGTCGCCGGCGGGAGGGAGCGAGCTCGGCTACTCGTCGTCGGGCACCTTGTAGTCGTCAGCGGTGACCTCGGCCAGCCAGAGCCCGGGGAAGAGCGACTGCACAGAAACGAACGGCACGCGTTGGTGCTAGCTGTTGTTAGTTAGGGATCGGAGGATGAGCGTGCCATTCTTGCACACAACACAACAATCATGCTGGGATTACTATACTGGTGCTACGCCGCTACGTTAAGTGAGCGCATAAAGCGTATCGATGGGATGGAGCCAAGGGGCAATTGGGTAAATTCGAGCGTTACTAGTACTAAATGGTTGGGAAAGGCGGGGGTAGTGTGGGGAATTCGCGCTTACATCGAGCTGCCGCTGTACGGCGCGCGGCCGCTTCCTCGGCCGCCGCCGCGGCCGGCCGCCCGTCAGCGCGTAGATGTCCTCCTCGATCTCCTCCGGCGACAGGGAGACGGAGAAAGGGGCGCGCTTGCGCCGCCTCGACGGCGGAGCCGGCGCCGCCGGCCATGACGACGACAGCGCGGCCGGCCGCCGCCGCGTGCGCTCCCGCAGCTTCCACGGCTTGTCCGCCACGTCCGCCTGAGGAGGCTGCGGCTCTTCCGTGGGAGGTGGAGGCGGCGCCATGCGCTCTGGCTGGGGCTCCTTCGGCTTGGCCGGTGGGGGCGGCGGGGGCAGGGGAGGACTTTTCTGGGGCACGCGAAGCCGGTCGGCCGCGTCGCGCAGGTGGCCCATGAGCTTCACCCGGAGCCCCTCGATCCCGCCGTCGTCGCCGGCGGCGTCGGCCCCGCGGTGGGAGTGAGACGACGAGCGGCGGCGATCGCGGGCGCCCGACGCACCCCCCGAGGGCGACTCGACGCGGTGGGGTCGAGGCGGCTGCTGCTGCGGGCGCGCCCACGGCTCGAGGTGGTGCGTGGAGGGCGCGGCCGGCGGCTTCGCCCGCGGATCTGCCGTGGCCGCCATGCCCGACGGCTCCCTCGGCGTGGACGACGGGCCGAGCAGGAGGAGGGAGGCGGGGCGGAGGAGGAGGTCTTGAGGCAGCAGGGGTCTCGCTCGCGTTTGTTTTTGTTACCGGCCGGAACGCAACGCAGCGCAAAAGCAAGGACGTCGTGGTTGTGGTGCGGTGCGCGGGGGCAGCCCGGTCATTCTCCAACCCTGGACGCGCGCAGCCGTACGTATACAATCACTGACCGGTGGGGCCGCGGCAAGGCATAGACAGCTTCTGCACAAGCTCGCTGACCCGTGGGGCCGCCGTGGAGTACGCCACGGCCTATACTTGTCGTCGTCCCGCTTAGAAAATGCTGTCGCCGACGGGAAAGGCGACTGGGCGGCGGGGCCAATCTGTTATTAGCAGTAGGAGTATATCCACCAAACCAAGGATGTGAAGCTGGCGTGCCGATGTGGCGACGTCCGTGACGGCGAGAGGACGGGGGCGGCGGGCCCCGCACGGCAGTGGTACAGGGCGCGGCCATGCAGCGCCGCCTTGGGTTTCTGGCCCCGGGCCCGCGGGCCAGTAGCTTGGCACGCGACTGTACCGCCTTGTGTCTCCCCCCCTAGACCGCCTGGCCAGTCTTCCCGCCGGGCACGGAGGTCCGATCATCGGCCGATCGGGTGACGGCGACGACCGGAGGATCGGAAAATCAAGTGCTGGCTGCTGCTCGGAGATCGGATTTGGTCGGAGTGCGCGAGGAGCAACGAGCGAGCCGGGCGCCGTGCATTTGACCGGAGATTAGAAACTGCTGCCCAAAACGGAGGGGGGTTAATAATAATTTGATTAAAGAAAGAGCAGCGGGGAAAGGTGCATGCGTGCAGCGTACGTACGCGGGGAGGTGTGGTGTGATGTGCGCGCGGCGTGGCGCTGTCGCGTCCGGCCGCACCGCACCCAAGATTCTCTCTCCGCTGCGTGCCGCGCCCGGCCGGTGGAGAGCATCGGCCGGGGCCAGTGGACGCCGTCGTCCCAAACCGGTTCGTTCGATCTCCGGCCGCCTGCCTCTGCCTGCTGCACGCTGTGGTGGATCCTCAACGACCACGGCGCCGCACGTGCGTGCCTCGTTGCCGCGTCGCGGCTGCTCTGCTCAGGCGGTCAGGCCGTGGCCCTTGCCAGACACCTTTCGTCTGACTGTTGGCTCCGGTTTCCAAACGGATTTATAACTTGTATAGGCACGAAATGAGCACCACGATTTCCATGCGCTAGAGTGTTTGTGTCAAAAATGGAGGGGCTATTTGGCAATTGCAGTATGTTTAGTTCACACAAAATAAATGGGCTCTATCTTTATATATTGTCAATGGGCTTATCCATGTCACATCTCACTTTTTTTTAGTTCACAAAAAACGCTTTGATCCGTTCGTGGTCGCTACTCACCCCGACGAAAGCCAGGGAGCATTTGGTTACTAGGTTTTTCCGCTGGGAGATGGTAGCTCGGGATATCTTCAACCGGTTTGGATGACGGTCATGTAATAGGATAAGCATGTAGTTTACCTATCTAGTTCTAGCCAGCCGATTGTGGCGTCTTTTCATGGCTAGTGGGTGTTTCTAGCCTTTTTGGCTCTGTGTGAGCTTTCTTTGCTTTGTTATTACTTGTGGAGACCTTCGAACCATGTTGACACTACTTTATTTGGTTAATAAGATGACCGTATGCATCTTTCTGATGCAGAGGCCGGGGAATTCCCCCTTTTCGAAAAAAAACAAAAAACGCTTTGAATTATGTAGGCTTGCTATCAGTTGGAAGAATAACGATGCTGTTGTGGACTATGTTAGTGGTGCAATTTAGAGGCTCTACAAAATCAATTCAGGCCTCATAATTTCATTCTATGTCAAGCGGGTACACTTCCAATACCTTGAGGACCAGGTCGCCAGCACGCTCCGCCCTTGGTAGGGGAAACATTGCACGGCGACACGCCACGCCGCCTTGGTCAAATCGTCACCGTTATTGTGATTTACCACATCATGACACTTGTCATTCTAGCGGAGGTCCTAGTGGCCGTTGATAAGATATGTAGAGATGTTCTTTAGGCGGGCTCATACAAGGTCTTTAGTGGCAACAGCAAGATTAACTGGACATTGGTGTGTTGGTCCTTAAACTTCAGCGGCCTTGGGATCTTGAACCTACAGAAGTTTGCCCACACCCTTCGCCTTCGATGGGCATGGCTTGAATGGGAAGTGCCGGAAAGAACTTGGGTGGGCACTGGGAGCTCGTGCGATGTCGAGGATGTGGATTTGTTTCACGCGCTTACGAAGATCACCATTAGTGATGAGAGTAAGGTGAGCTTCTGGGAGTCGGCATGGGTGGATGGCAAAGGTCAAAACACATCGCGCCCCTCATTTTTGATATACGTAAGAGAAAGAAATGGTCGGACGATTTTTGCTCAAAATGACACTTGGGTCTGATCAAATCAATATGACTAATGGGCTCACGGTGTCGCACATACAAGAATTCATCGCACTCTGGGCACATGCGTCCCAGGTGGTCCTCCACGATGGCCGTCCAGACTCCATTACCTGGAAGCTCACCACTTCGGGTCGCCACTCCATGACATTGGCCTATAAGGCGCAATTTCTCGGTATCACGGTAACGAGTTTCAAGGGCACTATCTAGAAGAATTGGGCACCGCCAAAGTGCAAGTTTTTTTGCTTGGTTAACCATGCAAAAACACATTTGGACGGCTAACCGTCTGGCGGGTTGTGGATGGCCAAATTATGGGAATTGCCCCCTTTGCAACAAGGTGCCAGAGTTGGTTGCGCACATCCTATTTCAGTGCAGATTCTCCATTAGGTTGTGGTGTGTGGTTAAATATTGGCTACAACTACATGTGTTTCATCCGGATGTGTGGCAAGGCTTCCAGGACATCAAATCATGGTAGTCAACCAGCGGCGGAGCTACGTACAGTCCTGGGGTGGGCACTGCCCCCCTAGCCCTAGCCTAATTACTGAAGGGAATTATTTTTTGAGGGTTAAATTAAGGAGAGTTTATGTGTATTTCTTGTATGCCCCCCCCCCCCTCCAAAGATCTTCTGCTAGCTCCGCCATTGTGGTCAACCATTGTTCACGACGGGCTTTGGAACGAGCTCACTGCAAGGATCTTCAACAAGTTTGCATCCCCAACCATCATCATGTGTAAAATCAGCTGTGAGGCGAAGAATTGGGGGCTTGCGGGTGCAACTCATTTGTGTAATATCATTTACTTGCCCTCGGGCGCTAAAGAAATATTCTTAACTCTCTCTTAATTAATGAATGCAACAAGTCTTGTGCACTTTTCAAAATAATAATAATTCAGGGGTCTTTTTGGAAAAGAATAAAAATCATCCAGGTGTCATGTTTTTTTTCTTTTCAAGGAGGTGTCATGTTTCTTTTTTTTTTAGGGCGTCATGTTTCTTTTATGCAACGTTAGTTTATCCCTCTAGTTTTCAGTTGCCCGTGGAAGGTTTGAGGCCACAGGTTCATCCTCGTGCTTTGTTTACGGCCGCGACGCAACGCACCGCAGCGCAAAGCGTTTGTGTGACGCGAGGGGCACTCTGGCCATTCTCCTGCCAGGCCCCGCGCCTTGGTTCATCGGTTGTAGTCCTGCCCACTGATCTGCGAGTCGGCCCGCGGCCGGCTCGTCAGTTGTCATCGAGAAGTCGTGGAGTGCGCACGCGGCGGCGAGGTGATATCGCCGACGGAAAAGGCATGTCCGTTATCATCCACCACCAAACGGAGGAGGTAAGAAGCTGGCGTGCGGGTGAGGCGACGTCCGTGACGGCGAGAGCTCGAGACAGGGACCCAGATGGAAGGCATCGAGAGCGTCCACGCAGCGCCGACTTGTGTTTCTGGCACCGGGCCCGCGGGGCAGTAACTTGCGCGCCGCCCTGCTCGTGCTGGACCTGGTCTTCCCGCCGGGTCGGATCGGGCACCGGCCGGCTCCGGTCGGTCCTGGAACTGTTCGAAACCTTTGCCGCCTTTCCTTTGCACTAGCGTGTCCACGATCAATGAATGTACCGGCGATGACTGGAAGATCGGCAAGGAAAAATGTAGTGTCGGCCCCGGGCCTTCCGTCCGGTTTGTAGCGTGCGTGCGTGCGTGGAATAACGAGGTGGCCACCGTGCAGTTGACCCCCCCAAAAAGAATTCTGCCATAGTGCCAAGACGGAGGAGGATGATGATTGACTGACCAAAGAAGCGGGCAGAGCAGGAGCGGGTGCGTGCGCGGCGTGGCGCTGTCGCGCCGGCGTGCTGATCGGGTCTCCCTGCTGCCCATGCCACGCCGGTGGAGAGCGTCGGGCTGGTGGTAACCTGGGTTCTTCGACGACGACCGGCTACGCACGTACGGTCGTAAACACGTGCCGGGCCGGTGGTTCGATTCCGCGACGACCACCCACGACGTGCCCAGGTTTGCCGCGTCCAATGTCAAAAGGGAAGGCTGCCGCAGGTCGACGGGACACTTGGCGCCGTGCTACCACTCCGACACGACACCACGCGTGGAACCACGCAGCCCTTGAGCGCCGGCGGTGCGACGGCCAGAAAGAAACGAGCGCGCGAAGCTCCTGTAGCGTTCGCCGGTTTGCCCACCGTGCGACCGGGCGCGTGCCACTCTTCCAGAGGCCGACGGCCCGATGCGATCTTGGCCCAGGCCCAACAGTTACCGTCAAACCCGTTGGATCAGCTTGCAACGGCGAATGTTTTTCAAAAAAGAAAAGAAAAAGAAGAAGCTTGCAATGGCGAATACGCACACAATCACCTCCTCGCCTCTTCACTAATCAGCCCACTTCACACATTCAGTATTTCTTTGTCTAAACAAAAACACATTCGGTATTTCTGCAGTTGTTCAGTATTTTTGCAGTTATCTACGCTAATACCTGTGGGCTGTGGTAGTACTGTTTGACATTATGGAAACTTGAGAAGATCGACTCCTTTTGTCCGATTGTTATTAATTGCTAAGTAGGGAAATATGCAACTACATATGCTTTGAATCACTAAGATTTTAGTAGTATATATTTTGGATTTGTGCAATCACCACACTAGATAACACAAGAGATCGAGTTTGAGTCAGTCCACTTCATGTATTCGATATTCTTGCATGCCTCGACGTTAAGATATGTGGTAGTGGCATTTGACTCCCGAAATCTTGAGAAGATCGACTCCTTTTGCCGATTGTTAAATGCTAGACCGGGACATACACAACTAAATATGGTTCAAATCACCTAAGATCTTGGTATTTATTTTCAAAAAATCAAAGTAGATTTTCCTGCATCAATGTACCGAAACAGGGAAAAATAATTTCCACTTTGTTTTCGAAAGCTAGTCTACGAGAGCGGCATCTTGCAATTTGAGGGGCTTTTTAAGAAAATAGCCTTCAAAAAAATACGGGTAACCAAGCAACTATTTTCACTCAATTATATGGTGATTTTCTATTTCCGACTCTCTGCGTTGAAGCGGCAGAGTGGCCCAACCCATTTAGCTAGGTATAATGGCTTTAATTTTGTTGTTCTTCTTTCCCATTTTTCTGAAACTTTTCTTGTTTTATCAAAAATTGTGCCCATTTTTTCACGAAGCAATTTTCTTAAAATTTTATTTTTTGGGACTTCTACAAAATGTTCACTCGTTGAAAAACAATGTTCACAGACATTTTAAAAGTATTCATGTTTCCAAAAATGTTCTTAGATTTTTAAAACTAACCCGCCGATCATCGCTTGAGTAGTGACTAAATCATGCTTCACATCTAGCAATGGCGAATATGAAATCACCGCCCGTAGAGAAGATAGAGATCAAGATCGAAACAGTCCACTTCAGAACTCTTTCATGTCTCGCCATTAAGATCTGTGATAGTATCTGAAATCCCGAAATCTCGAGAAGACCGACTCCTTTTGTTCAATAGTTAATTGCAGAGTAGGGAAATATAACTAAATATGTTTCCAAGCACATAAGATCTTAGCATTTATTTTAGAAATTAGAGGAGACTTTCCTCCATCAATGTATCTAAATAGGAAATATTAATTTTCCACTTTGTTTTGGAAAGCTAATCTAAAATACGAGGGCCATATCTTGCAATTTGGGGGGCCTTTAAGAAACGGGCCTTCAAAAATAATAATAATAAAATGTGGACAACCAAGCAATTATTTTCACTCAATTATATAGTTGTTCCCTATCTGTCCCTATTTGCAATGAAGTGTCAGGCAATCGCACAAGACCACCGCACCGAGCCACAGAATCAGCCGCCCCATTTAGTCACGTCATGCACTACTACATGACTGTTATTTTTTCTACCGGTTTTCCATGGCTTTGTTTTTTTATTCATTTCCACCTTTTTCTGAATTTTTCCTGTTTCCCCAAATTTCTTCCCAATATACTTTAAAAAATGTTCTCAAAGTTTCAAAAAATTTGTGTGGCCTTTAAAAACTGTTGATATCTTTAAAGACAACGTTGACATACGTTTTAAACACATTCAAGTTCTTCAGAATGTTCTTAATTTTTTTGAACAAACCATTCGATTATCATCAGAGTGGCAACTAAACCATGCTTCACATTTTGCAACGGCGAATATGCAGTCAACCCCCTAGACAACAAAAAGATCGAGATTGAATTAGTCCACTCCAGAATTTTTGCATGTCTCGCCATTAAGATATGTGATATTATTTGATATCCTGAAATCTCGAGAAGATTGACTCCTATTGGTTGATTGTTAATTGGTAAGTAGGGTAATATACAACTAATTGTGCTTTGAAGAACCTAAGATCTTAGTATTTATTTTCAATATCAGAAGAAATTTGCCTCCACCAATGTATTGAAGTAGGAAAAATTAATTTCCCACTTTATTTTGGAAAGGTAATCTAAAATAGAAGGGGCGTATCTTGCAATTTGAGGGCCCCTTAAGAGATGCAATGTGGGCCTCCAAAAAATAAAAAATGCGGAAAGCCAAGCATGTTTTTTCACTCAACCATATGATTTTCTCATCCTAGAAAACATGACGAAAAATGAGGAAAGAAACACATTCTTTTTTGTTTGAGGAACATAGTAAAGATGCAGACCCTCGGTACATGAATTTTATACCTAGCAAAACAACAATAAGAGGAAATAAACGCCATCCTACCGCACGACTTACAATACATTGAATCTAGTTAGGCCAGACTCCATGGCACAAAATTAGAGGACGTTGGGCAGGATCCATCCATCCTTGATTCTTTTGTTAAGTGGATTTGCAGATGCGGAGGCCTGGGTTCAATCATCCTTTATCCAAAGAAAATGTAGGGTTTGAGAATTTGCATTACATGACCGACAGGCCATTTTGATTCGCGTGATTCCAATGGCGAGAGAAAACAAAAGGAGATTGCAAACCATGCTCGCTCATATCCTATAGGATTTTGTTTGCACCAAAGTCTGATTGCAATACACGCAACAAAAAACACTTTCCGAAAGGTTTCAGTAGATAGAAAATTTTCTTATGAAATATAGTACAAAATATCTTAGGACATTTCTTATAGTACTCAATCCTAACAAGCCATGTAGAAAACATTTCCAAGGAACCCAATCCTCCATAATTCATAAAAAAATGCTTTGAATCTAAGAGGCCTAAGGTATTAAGACGACCAACTTAGTTGAAAGAATGCTCAAGGTGCCAATCAATCTATTTGCCAAAAAAACGTGCCAATCAATCGAATCCCACAAGTCAAGTGAGATAAAGATGAAAAAAGAACCTAGAAAACAAAACCGAGGAGACTGTAAGAAGAAAGAACATTTTTTTAGGATGAAGAGGTCAAGAAGAGAAAAGTCTTGCCCATAAGAAGCAGGTGTAAAAGTGAACCGTACAACATCTGCGCAGTTACGGTGGCAATTTTTTTCTAATGGAAGCCTGCGTGAGTAAATGCTGGCAAGAAGCATGTCATAAACGGCATTCAGAGGGCCAGTGACGCCTGAGCTCATTGGGCGCACAAGATCGCCAAGTACAGCCATGGGCAGTCTGACCCTGTCACGAAGTTAGGGACACCATAAAAGTCAGCCACTGCCTAGCTTTGCCATGGCGATCATGGAGACGCAGTGCAACAGTGACAGTTTGGTGCCTGAAGGCTGGTGTCCTTGCTAAACCCAAATAAGCAACACATGAGCGTCATACTGTGGCACTTAAATTATACTGTAAGCGCAAAGCTGAACCCAAATACAGATTCTCAAAAAATTGCATTTTAAAATATTTAGCTGAGAGAGAGAGAGAGAGAGAGAGAGAGAGAGAGAGAGAGAGAGATCAGTTGTCAGGTTTAAGCAGTCGCTTTCAGCGATGAGTAGCGAGTAGGCAGACCAGGATAATGATTGGGAGATCATGCGGTTTGGACGCATTACCCAACACAACCTCTTTCTTTGCAAGTCTTTTCTTTCTATTTAACCAGCCTGCGTCATGTGCTAGCCAGGAGCAGGACATCAGCACACCATTCTCTCAAGTTTCAGCATGGATGTCTGAATCACTTACATGGCAGTCAAATGGCCCTGACTTGGGTTTGCTGCTAACCTTACCTTAACCTGGGTTTAGTTTGCTGATAACCTTACCTTTGCTCAACTGAATCTGGAAATATTGGCAAAGTGTTCCTCCTAACTGATTTTGGCCGGCCTATTTCTGCATCTCTGTCTCCATGCTGAGTTTGAGTGTGAGCAGCAGCAGCACGGCCAAATGCTGTTTAGATAAAAAACAAGGGAGATTAGTGTACTCATGCTACCAAACTGATTTTGGCCAGCCCATTTCTCCATCTCTGTCTTCATGCTGAGTTTGAGTGTGAGCAGCAGCACTTCCAAATGATTATCCAAAAGCTGTTTAGATAAAAACAAGGGAGATTAGTGTACTGATGCTACCAAACTGAATAGTTTTTTACTTTCTGTACTGGTGCTACCAAACTGACCTAGGGAGGGGCAGTTTCTTGCTTTCCGTCCGATGGAGACGAGCAAGTGCTGCTGGACATATCTGGAATGAGGTGGTTGTGGCAAGAACTAATCACTGAACATATAAACAGAGCAGAGTATGCATGGCTCCAAAAAAAGAAAAGAACGCAATGCAGAGAGTTCAGATCAAGATGGAGAAATGCTTCAGGAAAACTAAGGATGCAACAACAAAAAAGGATATAAATTGACGACTGTGACTGACATGAAAAGTTGATGAAGATTCTACAATAGTCCCCATTTCTGCCGGCCTGCAACCAAGATCTGAGGTTCTTCTGCAGCACAACTGGCTTCGACACTCAACAACAGATACAGGAGCAGCACAGGAGAAATCCTTGAACCATATCCCGATGATAAACCAATAAAACACCCCCAACATACACTGTATTAGGGTTTGACTGACTCACATTACATGATACACGATCAATTGCCAAAGCATTGACGAACTGAAACTATTCAACCCTGAATCTATCTATCGACTCTCATGACATGACGCACTTCGACTTCAACCTCAACTCTGATGATGAACCATCTCTTGCTCGACCCACAATTCCCGGCAGGAAATCCATCTCTTGCTCCGAATCGCGACTCCTCAGAATCCCCCTTTCTGCACCAATCCGGCCCCGAATCAGCGTCCGAACATCCAGGAACAAGTGCCAGATAGACCAAAGATTGATTTTTTTTATTTGGAGAATGCTTACCTCGTTCACCTTGTAGCGATCGCGGTTCACCTCCGAGAGAAACTCGCCGGGGGAGATGGACTGCGGGAGAAGAAGACAAGATGAGAGGTGAGTAATCGGAGGAGGGAAAGGGAGGATTTCGCGAGCGCGATCGAGGAATTTTTTTGGGGGCGTGTCTTGCTTACGCACGTTGATTTGGCGCTGGACGACCTTGGGCCTCCTCTTGTACCGGCGCGGCGGCTTCTTGCCGGTCATCGCGAGGAAGTCCGCCTCGATCTCCTGCTTGGTGAGCTCCACCGAGAACCCGGCGCTGATCCTGCCGCCGGAGGAGGAGCCGCCGCCGTCCATGTTCCAGAGCTTCCTGTGCTCCTGCGCGTCCTCCGCGCCGTCCCGGCCGCCCCTCCGGTCCCTCAGCTGGTAGTACTGCTTCCGGGCAGATTCCTCCGCCGCGGCGCCCTCGTCGGCCGGAGGGGCGTGCTTGGACTCCCCCGGCGCCGCCACGGGGGCAGCTTTCGGCGGAGATCGGGAGCTGTTGCGCAGCGCCTCGTCGCCCGCCGCCGCCGCCGCCGCAGGGGGGCTGGAGTCGGGGTCCTTGCAGAAGGCCATGGGCCGGCGGTAGCCCCAGGAGGCCGGGAGGTCGAAGCCGACGAGGAGGCGATTGTCCCTCGATCGCGACGACGAAGCGGGGGACGGCGCCGACATTGCTGAGGCGGGCGTCGGTGAGGACTCCATCGGCGCGAGACGACAAGGAGGAGGGAGGGAGGGAGGAAGGGGGTTAAAGGGGGCAGCAAATGTGTTGCGGAGGTTCTAGTCTGGCAATTGCTTGCATGCGCCGTCTATATATAGCAAAATTCCGAGGAGCGAACGCTCGCTGTGGTTTTCTTTTCTTGTGGGTTTGGGATCGACGCCGGCGTGTGCCGCCCGCAGGGGTCCGGGCGGGAGAATGCTACACCTACAGGCAGATCCTTACTGGATTGATGTTACGGACTGAGTTGTCAAATCATGTTTGGGGATTAGGAAGGATGGGGTCCATCAGTTAAAAATCAAGGAGAGCAGTTATTGGTGGAAAAAGAGTCCGTAAGCAGCAGTCCGTAGGGGATCCCGTAAGTCTAGCATTTTTGGCCCGGGCGCGTGTGTGTGGGGCATGAGCTCTCCCCCCTCGTGATCGAACCGTGGAGGGCCGTTGGATCACAGATCCGACGACGTGTGCGTGGCATGAGTTTCAGATTTACTTGGTGTTTCCATATTTATTGTTTTATTATTGGAAGATATTTAAGGAATGAATAAATGAATGGAAATAGATATCAGAATATCTAACACAACAAGTGTGGTATCACCCCACAACGCCCACCTGTCCGACGGTGTGTTGGAGGGCCGCGTGTTGGGCCAACGGTTGGCTGCTGACACGCCACGCCAAGCCAGTTGGCTGCCAGGCGATGTGCTGGAGGGCCGCGTGTTGGGCCAACGGCTGGCTGCTGGCATGCCACGCCATCTGGCTGCAAGGCGATGTGTTTGACGGTCACGCATTGGGCCAACAGCTGGCTGCTGGCACGTCACGCCATGCCAGCTGGCTGCCTGACCAGGCGATGTGCTGGAGAGCCGCACGTTGGGCCAACGACTCGTCCCTGACACGTCACGCAACGTCAGCTAGCTGCCTGATCCAGCGATGTGGGTGGCGTGTTTGGCCAACGACTAGCTCCTAACACGTCACACAACGCTAGCTGGCTGCCTGATCGGGCAATGTGCTGGAGGGTCATGCGTTGGGTTAACGGCTGGCTCATGGCACGTCACACAATGCCAGCTAGCCACACTGATCTGATAATGTACTAGAGGCACGCACGTTGGGCCAACGGATGACTCCACACATGTCATGCCATGCCTAGCCGATCGCTGATCTGGTGATGTGCTGGAGAGAGCTGGCTCAGTGTGCCACATGTTGGGGAAAATAGACAACTCCTGGCACGTGTCGCAAAGCCCAAGCGATCACCTAATCTGGTGATGTGCTGGAGGGGAGTTGGCCCAATGCACCGTGTGTTGGGCCAATGGACGGCTTCTCGCACGTCACATAACGCTCAACTGGCCGCCTGATCCGGTGATGTCTTGAAGAGAGCTGGCTCAGTGCACCACACATTGGGCCAATAGACGGATCTAGATGTGTCAAACAACGCTCGATTGATCGTCCGATCCAGCAATGCGAAGCTGTCTCAATACACCGCATGTTGGTCCAATGGACGACTCCTGACACATCACGCAACGCCTAACTAGCTGTATGGTTGGAAATGAGTCGGAGGGATCTGGCTCAATGCACCATGCGTTGGGCCAATAGATGACTCCTGGCATGTCTCACGACTCCTGACTATTCGTTTGATTTAGCAATGCGACCAAGGAAGCTGGATCATGATAATTTGGTAGAAGTTGTTGGAAAGCCCCAAGTGGAAGGGTTGAAATAGTCTAGCAACAAGTATTTCCCCAGTAGATAACCAAGGTTTATCGATGGTAGGAACTACCATACGTAAGTTAATGATAAGTACTTGCACACAACTAACCGACTTTTGCTTGCCCCCAATGGGTCAGATTGGTTGCCAGGCTTCTTGACTAACTAGTTACAAGAATTAAACATACGGTGTGATAGAAATTGATAAATAATGATAATGAACAAACGGTCCAGGCTGTAGGTAATAGTAAATCAAGAGATCGACAATGAAAGCAATGGGTATTGATTGGACCGGGATACATACTTTGAATAGAGGCATCTCTCCAAACAACATAAACAACTGTTAGTAACAAATTACAATTTTGACGGTATGGGGTAGAGTGACGGACATGGCCGGAAGTACCAGAAGGGAGCTTGCACAAGGGGGTTACCAAGGTTTGTGCCCTCATGGTGAGGCAATTCCCTACGTTCTGCTTTATTTTGGATTGATGGTGGAACACCTCATGTGAGGGGGTTACAACATGATGGGGATTGCGACTACTGAGAGTATGATCTAGTGAATAGATGGGAATGGCTACCCCTAGCCTCACATTATATAGGGGACGAGAGCTAGGGTTTACAGGGTGCCTAATCGACCTCACGCTGAGATCATCTTGGCTTGCACACCAAGATTATCTTCTCGTTCTGAGCCGTCCCCGGGCCGACTCTTGACGGGCCAACATCAGGCCTTCGGACCCCAAAGCCAGCACAACACCAGGCTGTTGGGGAACGTTGCAGAAAACAAAAATTTTCCTACTCGTTTCACCAAGATCCATCTAGGAGTTCATCTAGCAACGAGTGATTAAATGCATCTACGTACCTTGTAGATCGCGAGCGGAAGCGTTCAAAGAACGGGGATGATGTAGTCGAACACGACGTGATCCAAATCACCGATGATCTTAGCACCGAACGGACGGTGCCTCCGCGTTCAACACACGTACGGAACGGATGACGTCTCCTCCTTTCTTGATCCAGCAAGGGGGGAAGAGAGGTTGGTGAAGATCCAGCAGCACGACGGCGTGGTGGTGGATGCAGGGCGTCACAGTAGCAGGGCTTCGCCTATACTACGAGAGAGAGACGTAACAGGGAGAGAGGGAAGCACCAAAGGCTGAGGTATGAAGTCCTCCCTCTCCTCAACTATATATAGGAGGGCCAAGGGGGGGGGGGTGCGCCAGCCTAGGAGATCCAATCTCCTAGGTGCGGCGGCCAGGGGAGGTTTCCCTCCCCCCCAAGGCACTCAGGGGTGCCTTCCACTAGTGGGACTCCTCCCCCATGGAAACCCTAGGCGCATGGGCCTATAGGGGCTGGTGCCCTTGGCCCATATAGGCCAAGGCGCACCCCCTACAGCCCATGTGCCCCCCGGGACAGGTGGCCCCACCCGGTGGGCCCCCGGGACCCCTCCGGTGGTCCCGGTACAATACCGATAACCCCGAAACTTGTCCCGATGGCCGAAACAGCACTTCCTATATATAATTCTTTACCTCCGGACCATTCCGGAACTCCTCGTGACGTCCGGGATCTCATCCGGGACTCCGAACAACATTCGGGTTACTGCATATACATATCTTCACAACCCTAGCATCACCGATCCTTAAGTGTGTAGACCCTACGGGTTCGGGAGACAAGCAGACATGACCGAGACGACTCTCCGGTCAATAACCAACAGCGGGATCTGGATACCCATGTTGGCTCCCACATGCTCCACGATGATCTCATCGGATGAACCACGATGTCGAGGATTTAATCAACCCCGTATACAATTCCCTTTGTCAATCGGTATGTTACTTGCCCGAGACTCGATCGTTGGTATCCCAATACCTTGTTCAATCTCGTTACCGGCAAGTCACTTTACTCGTACCGTAATGCATGATCCCGTGATCAACCACTTGGTCACCTTGAGCTCATAATGATGATGTATTACCGAGTGGGCCCAGTGATACCTCTCCGTTATATGGAGTGACAAATCCCAGTCTCGATCCGTGTCAACCCAACAGACACTTTCGGAGATACCTGTAGTGCACCTTTATAGTCACCCAGTTACGTTGTGACGTTTGATACACCCAAAGCACTCCTACGGCATCCGGGAGTTACACGATCTCATGGTCAAAGGAAAAGATACTTGACATTGGAAAAGCTCTAGCAAACGAACTACACGATCTTTGTGCTATGCTTAGGATTGGGTCTTGTCCATCACATCATTCTCCTAATGATGTGATCCCGTTATCAATGACATCCAATGTCCATAGCCAGGAAATCATGACTATCTGTTGATCAACGAGCTAGTCAACTAGAGGCTTACTAGGGACATATTATGGTCTATGTATTCACACGTGTATTATGATTTCCGGATAATACAGTTATAGCATGAATAAAGACAATTATCATGAACAAAGAAATATAATAATAATGCTTTTATTATTGCCTCTAGGGCATATTTCCAACAGTCTCCCACTTGCACTAGAGTCAATAATCTAGTTACATTGTGATGAATCGAACACCCATGGAATTCTGGTGTTGATCATGTTTTGCCCTAGGGAGAGGTTTAGTCAACGGATCTGCTATATTCATGTCCGTATGTACTTTACAAATCTCTATGTCTCCATTTTGAACATTTTCACGAATGGAGTTGAAGCGACGCTTTATGTGCCTTGTCTTCTTGTGAAACCTGGGCTCCTTGGCAAGTGCAATAGCTCCAGTGTTGTCACAAAAGAGTTTGATTGGCCCCGACGCATTGGGTATGACTCCTAGGTCGGTGATGAACTCCTTCACCCATATTGCTTCATGTGCTGCCTCCGAGGCTGCCATGTACTCCGCTTCACATGTAGATCCCGCCACGACGCTCTGCTTGCAGCTGCACCAGCTCACTGCTCCACCATTCAACATATACACGTATCCGGTTTGTGACTTAGAGTCATCCAGATCTGTGTCGAAGCTAGCGTCGACGTAACCCTTTACGACGAGCTCTTCGTCACCTCCATAAACGAGAAACATTTCCTTAGTCCTTTTTAGGTACTTCAGGATATTCTTGACCGCTGTCCAGTGTTCCTTGCCGGGATTACTTTGGTATCTTCCTACCAAACTTACGGCAAGGTTTACATCAGGTCTGGTACACAGCATGGCATACATAATAGAACCTATGGCTGAGGCATATGGGATGACACTCATCTCTTCTATATCTTCCGCCGTGGTCGGGCATTGAGCCGAGCTCAATTTCACACCTTGCAAAACAGGCAAGAACCCTTTCTTGGACTGATCCATTTTGAATTTCTTCAAAATCTTATCAAGGTATGTGCTTTGTGAAAGACCTATGAGGCGTCTTGATCTATCTCTATAGATCTTGATGCGTAATATATAAGCAGCTTCTCCAAGGTCCTTCATTTAAAAACTCTTATTCAAGCAGGCCTTGATGCTGTCCAAGAGTTCTATATCATTTCCCATCAAAAGTATGTCATCTACATATAGTATGAGAAATGCTACAGAGCTCCCACTCACTTTCTTGTAAACGCAGGCTTCTCCATAAGTCTGCGTAAACCCAAACACTTTGATCATCTCATCAAAGCGAATGTTCCAACTCCGAGATGCTTGCACCAGCCCATAAATCGAGCGTTGGAGCTTGCACACCTTGTCAGCATTCTTAGGATCGGCAAAACCTTCCGGCTGCATCATATACAATTCTTCCTTAAGGAAACCATTAAGGAATGCCATTTTGACGTCCATTTGCCATATTTCATAATCGTAGAATGCGGCAATTGCTAACATGATTCGGACGGACTTCAGCTTCGCCACCGATGAGAAAGTCTCATCGTAGTCAACCCCTTGAACTTGTCGATAACCCTTAGCGACAAGCCTAGCTTTATAGATGGTCACATTACCATCCGCGTCTGTCTTCTTCTTAAAGATCCATTTATTTTCTATGGCTCGCCGTTCAACGGGCAAGTCAGTCAAAGTCCATACTTCGTTTTCATACATGGATCCTATCTCGGATTTCATGGCTTCCAGCCATTTGTCGGAATCCGGACCCGCCATCGCTTCTTCATAGTTCGAAGGTTCACCGTTGTCTAACAACATGATTTCCAAGACAGGGTTGCCGTACCACTCTGGTGCGGAACGTGTCCTTGTGGACCTTCGAATTTCAATAGGAGCTTGATCAGAAGTATCTTGATCATTATCATTAACTTCCTCTCTAGTCGGTGCAGGCACCTCAGGAACATTTTCTTGAGTTGCGCCATTTTCCGGTTCAAGAGGCAATACTTCATCAAGTTCTACTTTCCTCCCACTTACTTCTTTCGAGAGAAACTCTTTCTCTAGAAAGAGTCCGTCTTTGGCAACAAAGATCTTGCCTTCGGATCTTAGGTAGAAGGTATACCCAATAGTTTCTTTAGGGTATCCTATGAAGACGCATTTTTCCGACTTGGGTTCGAGCTTTTCAGGTTGAAGTTTCTTGACATAAGCATCGCATCCCCAAACTTTTAGAAACGACAGCTTAGGTTTCTTCCCAAACCATAATTCATACGGTGTCGTCTCAACGGATTTCGACGGAGCCCTATTTAAAGTGAATGCGGCAGTCTCTAAAGCATAGCCCCAAAAAGATAGCGGTAAATCGGTAAGAGACATCATAGATCGCACCATATCTAATAGAGTGCGATTACGACGTTCGGACACACCGTTACGCTGAGGTGTTCCAGGCGGCGTGAGTTGTGAAACTATTCCACATTTTCTTAAGTGTGTGCCAAATTCGTGATTCAAGTATTCTCCTCCACGATCTGATCGTAGAAACTTGATTTTCCTGTCACGTTGATTTTCAACCTCACTCTGAAATTCCTTGAACTTTTCAAAGGTTTCAGACTTGTGTTTCATTAAGTAGACATACCCATATCTACTCAAGTCATCAGTGAGGGTGAGAACATAACGATAGCCACCGCGAGCCTCAACACTCATTGGACCGCACACATCAGTATGTATGATTTCCAATAAGTTGGTTGCTCGCTCCATTGTTCCTGAGAACGGAGTCTTGGTCATTTTTCCCATGAGGCATGGTTCGCACGTGTCAAATGATTCATAATCAAGAGACTCTAAAAGTCCATCTGCATGGAGCTTCTTCATGCGTTTGACACCTATGTGACCAAGGCGGCAGTGCCACAAGTATGTGGGACTATCATTATCAACCTTACATCTTTTGGTACTCACACTATGAACATGTGTAGTAATACGCTCGAGATTCATTAAGAATAAACCATTGACTATCGGAGCATGACCATAAAACATATCTCTCATATAAATAGAACAACCATTATTCTCGGATTTAAATGAGTAGCCATCTCGTATTAAACGAGATCCTGATACAATGTTCATGCTCAAACATGGCACTAAATAACAATTATTGAGGTTTATAACTAATCCCGTAGGTAAATGTAGAGGTAGCATGCCGACGGCGATCACATCGACCTTGGAACCATTCCCGACGCGCATCGTCACCTCGTCCTTCTCCAGTTTTCGTTTATTCCGCAGCTCCTGCGGTGAGTTACAAATATGAGCAACGGCACCGGTATCAAATACCCAGGAGTTACTACGAGTACTGGTAAGGTACACATCAATTACATGTATATCAAATATACCTTTGGTGTTGCCGGCCTTCTTGTCCGCTAAGTATTTGGGGCAGTTCCGCTTCCAGTGACCCTTCCCTTTGCAATAAAAGCACTCTGTCTCAGGCTTGGGTCCATTCTTTGACTTCTTCCCAGCAGCTTGCTTGCCGGGCGCAGCAACTTCCTTGCCGTCCTTCTTGAAGTTCTTTTTACCCTTGCCCTTCTTGAACTTAGTGGTTTTATTCATCATCAACACTTGATGTTCCTTCTTGACTTCTACCTCTGCTGATTTCAGCATAGCAAATACTTCAGGAATGGTCTTTACCATCCCCTGCATATTGAAGTTCATCACAAAGCTCTTGTAGCTTGGTGGAAGCGACTGGAGGATTCTGTCAATGACCGCGTCATCCGGGAGATTAACTCCCAGCTGAGTCAAGCGGTTATGTAACCCAGACATAGTGAGTATGTGTTCACTGACAGAACTATTTTCCTCCATCTTACAGCTGAAGAACTTATCGGAGACTTCATATCTCTCGATCCGGGCATGAGCTTGAAAAACCATTTTCAGCTCTTCGAACATCTCATATGCTCCATGTCTCTCAAAACGCTTTTGGAGCCCCGGCTCTAAGCTGTAAAGCATGCCGCACTGAACGAGGGAGTAGTCATCAGTACGTGTCTGCCAAGCGTTCATAGCGTCTTGGTTCTGTGGGACGGGTGGATCACCTAGCGGTGCTTGTAGGACATAATATTTCTTGGCAGCTATGAGGATGATCCTCAGGTTCCGGACCCAGTCCGTATAGTTGCTGCCATCGTCTTTCAGCTTGGTTTTCTCTAGGAACGCGTTGAAATTGAATACAACGTTGGCCATTTGATCTACAGGACATATTGTAAAGATTTTAGACTAAGTTCATGATAATTAAGTTCATCTAATCAAATTATTAATGAACTCCCACTCAGATTAGACATCCCTCTAGTCATCTAAGTATTACATGATCCGAGTGAACTAGACCGTGTCCGATCATCACGTGAGACGGACTAGTCAACGTCGGTGAACATCTTCATGTTGATCGTATCTTCTATACGACTCATGCTCGACCTTTCGGTCTTCTGTGTTCCGAGGCCATGTCTGTACATGCTAGGCTCGTCAAGTTAACCCTAAGAGTTTTTGCATGTGTAAAACTGTCTTACACCCGTTGTATGTGAACGTAAGGATCTATCACACCCGATCATCACGGCGTGCTTCGAAACGACGAACTGTAGCAACGGTGCACAGTTAGGGGAGAACACTTCTTGAAATTGTTGTAAGGGATCATCTTATTTACTACCGTCGTTTTAAGTAAACAAGATGCAAAACATGATAAACATCACATGCAATCAAATAATAATAGTGACATGATATGGCCAATATCACATAGCTCCTTTGATCTCCATCTTGGGGCTCCATGATCATCCTGTCACCGTCATACTCATCGACATGTAAGTCGTGATTCCTATTACAAGAACATGATCAATCTCATACATCACATATATCATTCATCACATCCTTTTGGCCATATCACATCACATAGCATACCCTGCAAAAACAAGTTAGACCTCCTCTAATTGTTGTTTGCATGTTTTACGTGGCTGCTATGGGTTTCTAGCAAGAACGTTTCTTACCTACGCAAAGACCACAACGTGATATGCCAATTGCTATTTACCCTTCATAAGGACCCTTTTCATCGAATCCGATCCGACTAAAGTAGGAGAGACAGACACCCGCTAGCCACCTTATGCAACTAGTGCATGTCAGTCGGTGGAACCTGTCTCACGTAAGAGTACGTGTAAGGTCGGTCCGGGCCGCTTCATCCCACGATGCCGCCGAATCAAGATAGGACTAGTAACGGCAAGCATATTGAACAAAATCAACGCCCACAACTACTTTGTGTTCTACTCGTGCAAGAGAACTACGCATAGACCTAGCTCATGATGCCACTGATGGGGAACGTTGCAGAAAACAAAAATTTTCCTACTCGTTTCACCAAGATCCATCTAGGAGTTCATCTAGCAACGAGTGATTAGATGCATCTACGTACCTTGTAGATCGCGAGCGGAAGCGTTCAAAGAACGGGGATGATGTAGTCGAACACGACGTGATCCAAATCACCGATGATCTTAGCACCGAACGGACGGTGCCTCCGCATTCAACACACGTACGGAACGGATGACGTCTCCTCCTTTCTTGATCCAGCAAGGGGGGAAGAGAGGTTGGTGAAGATCCAGCAGCACGACGGCGTGGTGGTGGATGCAGGGCGTCACAGTAGCAGGGCTTCGCCTATACTACGAGAGAGAGACGTAACAGGGAGAGAGGGAAGCACCAAAGGCTGAGGTATGAAGTCCTCCCTCTCCTCAACTATATATAGGAGGGCCAAGGGGGGGGGGTGCGCCAGCCTAGGAGATCCAATCTCCTAGGTGCGGCGGCCAGGGGAGGTTTCCCTCCCCCCCAAGGCACTCAGGGGTGCCTTCCACTAGTGGGACTCCTCCCCCATGGAAACCCTAGGCGCATGGGCCTATAGGGGCTGGTGCCCTTGGCCCATATAGGCCAAGGCGCACCCCCTACAGCCCATGTGCCCCCCGGGACAGGTGGCCCCACCCGGTGGGCCCCCGGGACCCCTCCGGTGGTCCCGGTACAATACCGATAACCCCGAAACTTGTCCCGATGGCCGAAACAGCACTTCCTATATATAATTCTTTACCTCCGGACCATTCCGGAACTCCTCGTGACGTCCGGGATCTCATCCGGGACTTCGAACAACATTCGGTTTACTGCATATACATATCTTCACAACCCTAGCGTCACCGATCCTTAAGTGTGTAGACCCTACGGGTTCGGGAGACAAGCAGACATGACCGAGACGACTCTCCGGTCAATAACCAACAGCGGGATCTGGATACCCATGTTGGCTCCCACATGCTCCACGATGATCTCATCGGATGAACCACGATGTCGAGGATTTAATCAACCCCGTATACAATTCCCTTTGTCAATCGGTATGTTACTTGCCCGAGACTCGATCGTTGGTATCCCAATACCTTGTTCAATCTCGTTACCGGCAAGTCACTTTACTCGTACCGTAATGCATGATCCCGTGATCAACCACTTGGTCACCTTGAGCTCATAATGATGATGTATTACCGAGTCGGCCCAGTGATACCTCTCCGTTATATGGAGTGACAAATCCCAGTCTCGATCCGTGTCAACCCAACAGACACTTTCGGAGATACCTGTAGTGCACCTTTATAGTCACCCAGTTACGTTGTGACGTTTGATACACCCAAAGCACTCCTACGGTATCCGGGAGTTACACGATCTCATGGTCAAAGGAAAAGATACTTGACATTGGAAAAGCTCTAGCAAACGAACTACACGATCTTTGTGCTATGCTTAGGATTGGGTCTTGTCCATCACATCATTCTCCTAATGATGTGATCCCGTTATCAATGACATCCAATGTCCATAGCCAGGAAATCATGACTATCTGTTGATCAACGAGCTAGTCAACTAGAGGCTTACTAGGGACATATTATGGTCTATGTATTCACACGTGTATTACGATTTCCGGATAATACAGTTATAGCATGAATAAAGACAATTATCATGAACAAAGAAATATAATAATAATGCTTTTATTATTGCCTCTAGGGAATATTTCCAACACAGGCTTCCTGGCCGATGGGACACCCCTGGTGTATTACACCATCAGTAACCCCCGAGCATGCCTGGAGTTGGAGTTTTATGCATGTGTTCAGAATGAGAACCCAGATGACCTCTTCCTGCCTTGGTAGGTATGATGGCCTATCCTCACGAGTCCGGCTTTAGTGTTATTCAGGCTTGACGATCGCACGACCTCTTTCCTGTGACTCAACAACCCGTGGTTATGTGGCTTGAGATTTTGCAGCTTCATAGCCTAAAGTGCCACGGGCTCATGGCTTGAAGTTCAAGCCATGAGCCCGTGGCACTGAGCACTAAGTTAATAGGTTAGTATAAATGCCACGAAACCAAGTCATGAAGTCTAAATTGAAGGTTCACAATTTGAAGTCCAAATGCCACGAAACCAAGTCCAAATGCTCAGGTTCACAACCCGAGGTCATGTGGCTTACACTTTGTGCCGCAGGTACCGATGCGTCGCCAACCCATGTTTCATCACACTCCTTCATTACTGGTGAGAAGACTAGCGAGCTTCTCGTTGGTTTCGCCTTGACTGGTGCATCATAATGATAATGCCTGGATTCTCATGATGATATCTCAAGAATTGGGAAACCGTAGAGAAAATGGGACACGCGTCGATCCACCGAGGCCATCACGTCAATTTCTTAGGGGGATATGAAGATGGAGGGCGAGAACGTTTTGCCACTTCTCCACCTCCTGGGTGAACTGCTTCTCCTTCCTATGTTCTCGACGCCATTGCTGCATACCACCTGCTACTCGAGCCCTTCTTTCTTCTTCCCTATTCCCTCCATAGTTCTTACCATTTGCTAGCAGTGAAAGATTGGATTTGAAGTTTCTAGCGACTGCGATGTCGAGGAGAGATAGAGTAACCCCCATCACAAGGAGAGCGCCTTGAACTCCCACGCATCTTCGTCCACAGGAGCGGCCACCGAGAGTGGCAGCGTGGGGAGCCGGCTAGTTTCCACAACCACCTTCGCACGTCTAGAGGACTTGGTCAGGTTGGGGTTCCTTCCTCATTGAAGTGTCCTCCCGTGGAAACCTACATAGCCGATGGATGATATCCTGAAGCCCGATCAGTAGAACCGAGTCATAAATACCTCCTTCCTCTATCGTGGCCTCTTGTTGCCTATCCATCGGTTTGTCCAAGGTATTTTGCACTTATACATCTATCAACTCACTATATTACACACAATTGGGTGCTGCACCTAGCCTGCTTTATCACACTATGCGAGTACATCCTAGGGATTGATGACCCACAAGTATAGGGGATCAACTGTAGCTCTTTTCGATAAGTAAGAGTGTCGAACCCAATGAGGAGCATAAGGAAATGACAAGTGGTTTTCAACAAGGTAATGTGTGCAAGTGCTGAAATTGTAAGTAGCAGAGTAATTTGATAGCAAGATAATTTGTAACGAGCAAGTAACGATAGTAGTAACAAAAGTGCAGCAAGGAAGCCCAATCCTTTTGAGGCAAAGGACAGGCCAAAGTGGTCTCTTATGATAAGAAAAGCGTTCTTGAGGGTACACGGGAATTTCATCTAGTCACTTTCATCATGTTGGCTTAATTCGTGTTCGGTACTTTGATAATTTGATATGTGGGTGGACCGGTGCTTAGGTGCTGTTCTTACTTGAAAAAACCTCCTACTTATGATTAACCCCCCCGCAAGCATCCGCAACTACGAAAAAAGTATTAAGAATAAATTCTAACCATAGCATTAAACTTTTGGATCCAATCGGTCCCGTACGGAATAGCTCATAAACTGGGGTTTAAGCTTCTGTCACTCTCGCAACCCATCATCTAATTGCTACTCCACAATGAATTCCCTTAGGCCCAAATATGGTGAAATGTCATGTAGTAGACATTCACATGACACCACTAAGGGAATCACAACATACATACTATCAAAATATCGAACGCATATCAAGTCACATGATTACTTGCAACATGATTTCTCCCGTGACCTCAAGAACAAAAGTAACTACTCACAAATGATAAACATGCTCATGATCAGAGGAGTATTAAATATCATATTGGATCTGAACATATAATCTTCCACCAAATAAACCATATAGTAATCAACTACAAGATGTAATCAACACTACTAGTCACCCGCAAGCACCAATCTATAGTTTCGGTAACAAGATTGAACACAAGAGATGAACTACGGTTTGAGAGGAGATGGTGTTGTTGAATATGTTGATGGAGATTCCCCTCCCCAAGATGAGAGAGTTGTTGGTGATGATGATGACGATGATTTCCCCCTCCAGAAGGGACGCTCCCCCGGCGGAATCGCTCCGCCGGAGGGCAAAAGTGCTCCTGCCCAAGTTCCGCCTCGAGGCGGCGGAACTCCGTCCCAAAAGTCCTCTACTCATTTTTTCTAGGTCAAAATGACTTCTATACCAGAAGATGGGCACCGGAGGTGGGCCTAGGTGAGCACAACCCACCAGGGCGCGCCTGGGTTCCCTGGCGCGCCTAGGTGGGTTGTGCCCACCTGATGGACCCCCTCTGGTACTTATTGGCTCCAATATTCCTCATATATTCCATAAAAATTCTACATGAAGTTTCAACTCATTTGGAGTTGTGCAGAATAGGTGGCCTGACGTAGCTTTTCCAGGTCCAGATTTCCAGCTGCCGGAATTCTCCCTCTTTGTGTAAACCTTGCATATTATGAGAGAAAAGGCGTTAAAATTACTCCAAAAAGCATTATTATGGATAAAAACATTATAAATAATAGTAAGAAAACATGATGCAAAATGGACGTATCAACTCCCCCAAGTTTAGACCTCGTTTGTCCTCAAGCGAAAACCAAAATCAAAAAACATGTCCACATGCTTTGAGAGAGAGAGAGGTGTAAATAAAAACAAAATGCGAGCATAGAAGCATCATGTTGATTATTATAACAGCAACAAGATTAAACATAAGACTTTTATCATAAAACTTTTGTCATATACTTCCCATGAATAAGTAACAATTCATCACACAATCAAAGTATAAAGCAAAAACTCTATTAGAAACCAACAAACTATGTTCTCAGTAACTTTGCAACTACAATTCATTATCTTTTCAGGAAGGGTCACGTATCGGAGCCTTTAGGCAAGTCCACATACTCAACCATCATATAGTCTTCTATGATTGCTAACACTCACCACGTACACATGAGCAAAACATTTCAACCGGACACATAGGAAGATAGGGGCTTATAGTTTCGCCTCCCAACGTACTCACCTCAAGGGTGATGGTCAACAATAATAACTCATGTTATCTATATTCAGATGGACATATGTGCCTACACTACTGCAGGATGCTGCTATCGCGACACTACAATCAGAGGCCCTTTGAGAAACTGTGTGCGATGCCATAATTGCAAACGATGCTGTATGAAAACCGTCAGAAATGTGTAAAACATTTGCGATGGAGGATGAATCAAACATGGTTCAGATTTTAGTTGCGTGTGCGACGAAGGGCATACGGTTCAGTTCAATTAACTATTTGCAGTGAGGAGGAACAAAAGAAACGGGCAGCCAGATGAAGGCGTGTGCGATACACAACATACGGTTCACTCGGATGAACTGTTTGTGATTAGGCAACACAAAAGAATCTGGCGGTGATACGTCTCCAACGTATCTATAATTTTTTATTGTTCCATGCTATATTATATCCTGCTTTGGACATTATTGGGCTTTATTATACACTTTTATATTATTTTTGGGACTAACCTATTAACCGGAGGCCCAACCCAGAATTGCTGTTTTTGGCCTATTTTAGGGTTTCGCAGAAAAAGAATATCAAACAGAGTCCAAACGGAATGAAACCTTCGGGAACGTGATTTTCGGAACGAACATGATCCAGAGGACTTGGACCCTACGTCAAGCAATCAACGAGGAAGGCACGAGGTAGGGGGGCACGCCTACCCCTAGGCGTGCCCTCCACCCTCGTGGGGCCCATGTTGCTCCACCGACGTACTCCTTCCTCCTATATATACCTACGTACCCCCAAACTACTAGACATGGAGCCAAAACCCTAATTCCACCGCCGTAACTTTCTGTATCCATGAGATCCCATCTTGGGGCCTTTTCCGGAGCTCTGCCGGAGGGGGTATCGATCACGGAGGGCTTCTACGTCAACACCATAACCTCTCTGATGAAGTGTGAGTAGTTTATTTCAGACCTACGGGTCTATAGTTATTAGCTAGATGGCTTCTTCTCTCTTTTTGGATCTCAATACAAAGTTCTCCCCCTCTCTTGTGGAGATCTATTCGATGTAATCTTCTTTTGCGGGGTGTTTGTTGAGACCGATGAATTGTGGGTTTATGATCAAGTTTATCTATGAACAATATTTGAATCTTCTGTGAATTCTTTTATGCATGATTGGTTATCTTTGCAAGTCTCTTCGAATTATTAGTTTGGTTTGGCCTACTAGATTGATCTTTCTTGCAATGGGAGAAGTGCTTAGCTTTGGGCTCAATCTTGCGGTGTCCTTTCCCAGTGAAAGTAGGGGCATCAAGGCACGTATTGTATTGTTGCCGAGGGAGTCCTGGATTAGGGGGTGTCCGGATGGCCGGACTATACCTTCATCCGAACTCCTGGACTATGAAGATACAAGATTGGAGACTTCATCCCGTGTCCGGAAGGAACTTTCCTTGGCGTGGAAGGCAAGCTTGGCGATACGGATATGTAGATCTCCTACCATTGTAACTGACTTTGTGTAACCCTAACCCTCTCCGGTGTCTATATAAACCGGAGGGTTTTAGTCCGTAGGACAAGATACAGAACAACAATCATACCATAGGCTAGCTTCTAGGGTTTAGTGTGACGCCCCGAGACCGATGTGCCAGGTGTCCTCCAGTTATTCGCTGTTGTTGCCTTGTCTTTTGCTTGCGTGTTGCATCTTGCCATGTCATCATCCGCATTGCATCATCATGTTTTCAAAACTTGCATCCGTCCCGGTCTCCTCGTTCCGTCCGTTGTCCGTTCTGAGCCCAGCCACACTTGCACGCGCCCGCGGCATGTCCGGTTTATTATTTTATAAGTGGCCGAAAAATGTTCCCGGAATGGGATGAGAGTTGACGTGTGGTCTTATTATAGTGTAGATAGACCGCTTGTCAAGTTTCATCGCATTCGGAGTTCGTTTGATAGCCCAACCGTTAAACTATAGCGACATTATAGTCGGTCTAACGTCGGACGTTTTCGGTCTCCGAAAACGGTTGCCGGGCCTCTCTCTCCTCTCTTCTCAGCCCATCTCTATCTAGCACAGCCCACTAGCCCACCTATCTAACCCCCCCTCCGCTTCGGGTCGTCTGATCGAGATCGAACGGCTCCGAAACGGCCTCAAACCCCCTAACCCTAGCCCGCTTGCCTTATATAGACCCCCTCCATGCCATTTTTGGCATCCCTAGCCCTCCACCTACCTCTAGCCCCCTCCCCTCAATTTCAGCGCCGAACCCCTCCCTGGCCTCCACTTGTCGCCGCCGCCCTTGGTCTCTTCCCGCACCGCCACCTCGCCGGCGCCACATGGCGCGCTCCTAGTGGCCAACCGCCACCGCATGGTCACCCGCAGCCAACGGGACGATGCCACGTCGCCGCTGGCCTCCTCCCACCTCCCGCGGCCCTGCCAAGCCCGAGAGGGGCCCGCGGAGCTCATCTGCTGCCGCCGTCGCAGCCCATGCGCGCTCGCGCGAGCCCGTATCCTGTTTTTTCACATAGAACATTTTTTTCTATTTTCCAGAGTCAGCAGTTTTTACAGAAAACCCTCCTGTTTCATGCATATAATAACTCATCATCTATGCACCGGATTAAAATGATTTATATATGAAAGTTGCTTAGAATTTCATATAGTTTCATAATATGTATTTTTCATCCATGTTTAAAATGTTTAATATGTTGTTTGTTTAAATTTGCTTAGATAGCTTGCTAAAATGCTTTATTTCATAACTAAATAACCGTAACTCGAATTTTAATAAACTTTATATGTAAATGGGGTAGAAAAAATTCCTAGTTTAACATGATGACTTTACTTTGCATGTTTAATAACTCTAAAATTGTGTTTAGGGCAGAACAGTACCAAATCTATAATATGCTCATGAGGAGTTTTCCGGAATTGCTGTTCGTTGCTTCCGGCCTCATTTAAACTTGCCTAGATTAGATAGTTTCATCATGCTTCACCTCTTGCCATGCTAACAACATTTAATATTGTTGGCTACATAAACGAGAGAGAACTAAATAAGTCATGTGGTGTTCTTTTCAATATGCAACTCCGTTGCATAATGAGCTCCACTTAATTTGTAGGATTGTTTGTGCACTTTGCCATGCCATGCTTCATTAAACCGGACATGCATCATACTCGATTGTGCATCATGCCATGTTGATGTGTTGGTTGTTTACTACGTTGTTTGCTTCTTTTCGGTGTTGCTTCTTTGGCTTGGTTCCGATAACGTCGTGTGTGTGAGGGTCCGTTCGACTACGTCCGTTTGTCTTCTTCTTGGACTCGTTCTTCTTCCTTGCGGGATTTCAGGCAAGATGACCATACCCTCGAAATCACTTCTATCTTTGTTTGCTAGTTGCTCGCTCTTTTGCTATGCCTATGCTGCGATACCTACAACTTGCTTATCATGCCTCCCATATTGTTGAACCAAGCCTCTAACCCACCTTGTCCTAGCAAACCGTTGTTTGGCCATGTTACCGCTTTGCTCAGCCCCTCTTATAGCGTTGTTAGTTGCAGGTGGAGATTGAAGTTTGTTCCTTGTTGGAACATGGAGATGTTGTTCCTTGTTGGAACATGTTTACTTGTTGGGATATCACAATATCTCTTATTTAATTAATGCATATATATACTTGGTAAAGGGTGGAAGGCTCGGACTTATGCCTGGTGTTTTGTTCCACTCTTGCCGCCCTAGTTTCCGTCATATCGGTGTTATGTTCCCGGATTTTGCATTCCTTACGCGGTTGGGTAATAATGGGAACCCCTTGACAGTTCGCCTTGAATAAAACTCCTCCAGCAATGCCCAACATTGGTTTTACCATTCGCCACCTAGCCTTTTCTTTTCCCTTGGGAGTCGCGCTCCTGAGGGTCATCATTATTTTAACCCCCCCGGGCCAGTGCTCCTCTGAGTGTTGGTCCGAACTGAGCTGCCTGCGGGGCCACCTCGGGAAAACTTGAGGTTTGGTTTTACTCGTAGCTAGTCTCATCTGAGTGTGCCCTGAGAACGAGATATGTGCAGCTCCTATCGGGATTTGTCGGCACATTTGGGTGGTGTTGCTGGATTTGTTTTACCTTGTCGAAATTGTCTTGTAGAACCGGGATGCCGAGTCTGATCGGAATGTCTCGGGAGAAGGTTTATCCTTCATTGACCGTGAGAGCTTGTGATGGGCTAAGTTGGGACACCCCTGCAGGGATTGAACTTTCAAAAGCCATGCCCGCGGTTATGGGCAGATGGGAATTTGTTAATGTCCGGTTGTAGAAAACCTGAAGTTGATCTTAATTAAAATACATCAACCGCGTGTGTAACCGTGATGGTCTCTTTCCGGCGGAGTCCGGGAAGTGAACACGGTGTTGGAGTTATGCTTGACGTAGGTTGTTCTAGGATCACTTCTTGATCATAGTCTCTCGACCGTGCTTTGCCTTCTCTTCTCACTCTCATTTGCGTATGTTAGCCACCATATATGCTAGTCGCTTGCTGCAGCTCCACCTCATACCTTTTACCTTACCCATAAGCTTAAATAGTCTTGATCGCGAGGGTGTGAGATTGCTGAGTCCCCATGACTCACAGATTACTTCCAAACCAGCTTGCAGGTGCCGAGGTTACCGTGTAGATGATGCAACCCAGCTCAAGGAGGAGCTCGATGGAGATCTTGTCCTTTGTGTTGTTTCGTGTTAGTTGATCAGTAGTGGAGCCCAGTCGGGACGATCGGGGATCTATGTAGCATTTGGGGTAGTCTTCTTTTATTTTGGCTCCATAGTCGGGCCTTGATTGTATTTGTATGATGTAATGCTTTATTCATGTAATTGTGTGAAGTGGCGATTGTAAGCCAACTATGTATCTCTTTCCCTTATGTATTACATGGGTTGTTTGCGAAGATTACCTCACTTGCGACATTGCTTTCAATGCGGTTATGCCTCTAAGTCGTGCTTCGACACGTGGGAGATATAGCCGCATCGAGGGCGTTACATTTAGCCTCTCCGATCTCGTGGTAGATCTACTCTTGTACTACCCATATCATCAATATTAATCAAGCAGGACGTAGGGTTTTACCTCCATGAAGAGGGCCCGAACCTGGGTAAAACTTCGTGTCCCTTGCCTCCTGTTACCATCCGGCCTAGACGCACAGTTCGGGACCCCCTACCCGAGAACCGCCGGTTTTGACACCGACATTGGTGCTTTCATTGAGAGTTCCTCTATGTCGTCGCCGTCAGGCTTGATGGCTCCTACGATCATCAATAGCGATGCAGTCCAGGGTGAGACCTTCCTCCCCGGACAGATCTTCGTCTTTGGTGGCTTCGCACTGCGGGCCAATTCACTTGGCCATCTGGAGCAGATCGAAAGCTATGCCCCTGGCCGTCAGGTCAGATTTGGAAGTTTAAACTACACGGCTGACATCCGCGGGGACTTGATCTTCGACGGATTCGAGCCACTGCCGAGCACGCCGCACTGTCACGACGAGCATGATCTAGCTCTGCCGCCGAACAGTGCCCTGGAGGCCGCACCCGCACCGGCTTCGACCCTTAATTCAGAGCCAACTGCGTCGATCGAGGATGGGTGGTTGGACGCCGCCTCGGGGGCTGCGATCCCAACGGCGATCGAGCCGAACACCAGCCCCGCACTCCGCGAGACTCATGACTCCAAGGAGCCGGACTCCTCTCCGGACTCCGGACCCTCTGTGCCCCTGCCGATCGAATCCAATTGGGCACCAATCATGGAGTTTACTGCCGCGGACATCTTTCAGCACCCGCCTTTCGGCGACATTCTGAAGACACTAAAGTCTATCTCTTTATCAGGAGAGCCCTGGCCGGACTACGGTCGGCAAGGTTGGGATACGGATGATGAAGAAATTCAAAGCCCACCCACCACCCACTTTGTAGCCACTGTCGACGATTTAACCGACATGCTCGACTTCGACTCCGAAGACATCGACGGTATGGACGCCGATGAAGGAGACGATGAAGAACCAGTGCCTATTGGGCCCTAGAAAGCCACCTCGCCATATGACGTATACATGGTGGACGCACCAAAAGATGACAACGAGGAGCGGAAGGACGCACCGGAGGCTTGTTCCCTCAAGAAGCAGTCAAAGCGGCGACGCAAGCACCACCCCAAATCCCGCCTCGATAGAAATAACGATCACACAGACCCAGCGCTGGAGCAGGGCGAACCGCTGCCGGACAACGGCAATTCGGATAATCAAACTGAACAAACAAATTCTATCAAGGATAATGGTCCGGACGACATAATGCCGGACAGGCACCCGGAGCAACAGAATGCCCATAAAAGGCTTGTTGCTACCGCGAGGAGTCTTAAAAAGTAGAAGCAAAGGCTCAAAGCTGCGCAAGACACACTCCAAATCAAATGGAGTAAAATACTCAACACAACAACGAGGTACGGCGACAATCGCCCCTCCAAGAGCTACCCAAAGCGGAAGCTGCTACTTGAATTCGATGAGGAGGCCTCAGACTCCCCACAACCAAATATCAAAGCAGCCACCTGGCCGGATAGACGACCCCTCTACCAACACAGAGCGGCATACAACGCCACTCACAATACAACACGCGACCCATGCGAGGGATCGCACCCAAAGGACGGCGCAACAAGATCCATCTATGGACCACGCAAGCGCGCCCCAGCATACAATGCAACACAACAAACATCCGAACAACGCGGTACACCCAGCTACAGGGGTGCCGCACACCCCGTATGTTTCACCGATGAGGTGCTGGACCATGAATTTCCAGAGGGATTCAAACCCGTAAACATAGAGACATACGACGGAACAACAGACCCTGGGGTCTGGATTGAGGACTACATCCTTCATATCCATATGGCTCGAGGAGATGATCTCCACGCCATCAAGTACTTACCCCTCAAGCTCAAAGGGCCAGCTCGTCACTAGCTTAAAGGCCTCCCCGAAAGCTCCATTGGAAGTTGGGAAGAGCTTGAAGATGCCTTTCAGGCAAATTTTCAAGGGACTTATGTCCGACCTCCGGATGCGGATGATTTGAGTCATATAACTCAACAGCCCAGAGAGTCAGCCCGAAAGCTTTGGAACAAGTTTCTTACTAAAAAGAACCAGATTGTCGACTGTCCGGACGCTGAAGCCTTGGCAGCTTTTAAGCATAGCGTCCATGACGAATGACTTGCCAGACACCTCGGCCAAAACAAGCCGAGAACGATGGACGCATTAACAAGCCTCATGACCCGCTTTTGCGCGGGTGAGGACAGCTGGCTAGCCAAATGCAGCACCAGCGACCTCAGTACATCTGAAGTTAGAGATGGAAACGGGAAATCACGGCGCAACAACAATAACAAACACCGGAATAAAGAAGACAACACGAAGGGCACGGCAGTAAACGCCGGATTCAAAAGCTCTCGGCCAGGTCAAAAGCTGCCCTCTAAAGGCACCAGGGATGAACTGTCTAGCCTCAACAAAATTCTGGACCAAGTATGTCAGATCCATAGTACCCCTGGTAAACCTGCTAATCATACCCATAGAGAATGTTGGGTCTTCAAGCAGTCCGGCAAGCTCAACGCCGTACACAAGGGGGAGGATACACCAAGTGAAGACGAGGACGAGCCTCCCAAGCAAGACATTGGGGAACAAAATAAATTTCCACCAGAAGTCAAAACAGTAAACGTGTTACACGTGATCAAGGGAAAAAACAACGCGGCACTCCCAGGAAAATATACCCAAGTGCCTGTCATCACGAAGTCCTGCCACTGGTCGACTCAACCGATCACTTTCGACCATCGCGATCACTCAGCAAGTATCCGACGCACAGGATGGGCTGTCCTGGTATTAGACCCAGTAATTAGCGGATATCACTTCACACGAGTCTTGATGGACGGTGGCAGCAATCTAAAGCTAATATATCAGGATACAATCCGCGGGATGGGGTTAGACCCAACAAAAATTTGCCATAGCAATACTACCTTTAAAGGAGTAACGCCAGGCCCAAGGGCTCGTTGTACGGGCTCCCTCCTACTACAAGTTATATTCGGCTCCCCCGATAACTTCCGTCGCGAGCATTTAACCTTCCACATCGCTCCGTTCCAAAGTGGCTATCAAGCACTGCTCGGACGCGAAGCTTTCGCTCGCTTTAATGCAATACCACACTATGCCTCCCTCACACTCAAGATGCTCGGTCCACGTGGCATCATTTCAGTGAACGGAAATATCAAGCGATCTCTGCGCGCCGAAGAGAGTGCGGCTGCCTTGGCAGCCGCACACTAAAGGCGCCCGGACCAGCGAAAGCATCCAATAGGTCGTCAAGACCTCAGACACACCTAATCAAGTCCGGCGCCGCTATTTATACCGAATAAACGGTCACATCCCTATTTGTCAATACAAGGGGCTCAACACGCGCAGACAAGTGTCAATTTCTTCTCATCTTGAATTATACATGGTTTCTTTAAAAACTATCTTTTTGCACGACAACTTTTTCACCTAAAATCCTCTCTTTTACAGACGATCATCATGCTACACTCGTCCAGGATACGGCACAATGGAGACACACGCGCAGACGTGCAGCAGGGACCCGCTCCAAGGATTCTTTTTAGACTAAGACCCTGGGTAAACCTTTTTTACTGTCTCTTGTTGATACATATCCACCATTGAGAAGGATGCTGACGTCTTGGCATGTGGCCACGCCAGAACAATGCACGTACCTGGACACAAGGGGCTTCTTACAAAGGCCATTATTTAGGCCCGATTTATACCACAAAGACCGAAACCTTAGGGAGTGTTCAACGTCGCGAGTTTGGCCTTATATGCATCAGCTCCGAATCATTGTCTTTGGTCAAATGTTGGGTTTGCCCGGCTCCTGTGTTTTGGTGCCTTACGTTCCGCTTTACTGGCTAAGGTAGCACCAGGAGAACTACTGCAATTGTGCCCTGGTTCATCCAGACGAGCACCTCAGTAGAGAAAGCCGAAAACTGACTGTCATGATATAACGTGAGACTAGTCAACCACTCGATGACCTGTTGGAATGTTAGAATTCCTCCGTCTTAATGAAGGGCTGTTTTCCGGCCAGGCATGTACGCACCCCGGGATCGGGAGAGTGCGGAGCCACCAGGGGCTATCTAGTAGCCCCACTGTCAAACTCCTATGGCTAAGTGAAAGTGCTAAAGCATTATAGTCCGGTTGCCTCGCTCGCTCCGCTATCACCTCCTTAATAGGACCAAGACGTTGGGTTAAGTGTGAACGCATGTTTTTTGCGAGCACCTCCGCATTATATGCGTGAGGGTTGAAGCCGACGACTGCAATCTTTCAGGTTATACACATGTATACATAAAACGGCCGCCCAGGAGGCATCATATTACTTTCAGGCAAAAGTATAAAAATAGCCTTATAAAAATTTATAAAAGCATTTCGCTTACAATGAGATTACATATCACTCAAACATAATACTTTTTGAGCATTGGGTCTCTATCAAACGAGTACCCTCAAGAACTTCTTCAAAGTAGTGCTCAACAGCCATTCGACCTATGGCCGAATCCCGCGCTGCAACAGTGGTAGCATCCATCTCCACCCAGTATGCTTTAACACGGGCAAAGGCCATCCGTGCGCCCTCTATGCATGCCGAGCTCTTCATCGCATTAATGCGCGGCACCACGTCAAGGAACTGCTGCACCAAGCTGAAATAGCTGTTCGGTTTTGGCCTTTCCGGCCATAGTTGATCCACAACAGACCTCATGGCGAGTCCGGACAACCTATTCAGTTCGGCCCATTCGGCTAATTGGTTAGTCAATGAAAGCGGATGCTCGGGAGAATGGAATTGTGTCCAAAACAGCTGGTCCACTTCACGGTCCGTTTGACCCTGGAAGTACTTGGCCGCATCGGCAGCGCTCGCCGCCAAATCCATATACACATCCTCCGAACTCCATAGCCGATCCAGAGAGGCATACCGTGGATCTCCGAACTTCCTCCGCAACATAAAGGATTTCCCAGCTACAATATCCCCAGCTTCCCGCAGCTCCTCCTTCTTCGCCCTCATAGTAGAGCAGATGTCTTTCCTCGTCGCAGCAGCCTTCTCAAGGTCTGATGCCTTCGCTAGGTTTTCCTTTTCAAGAACCCGGCAACGGTCGGCGGCGGCTTTTAATTCTATGGCCATCTTGGCCATCTTATCTCGGCTCTCGCCATGCGCGGCCTTCTCGGCTTTCAACTCTTCGGCCGCCTTCAAAGCAGCCGCATTACCAAACCTCGCTTGTTACTTGGCTCGGGCAAGTTCAGCCGCAAGGCTTCAACAGTGGCAGCTCCATCTGCAGTCACAACATAATAAAGATACTGGCATCATGCTGCTCTTACTATGTGACGTTTACCAGATAATGACACTTACCATGTGCCTTGTCAAACCTTTTGTTAACAAGCTCGATGTCGGCGTCTGCTGCATCCAACTGCCGTTTTAAATGGGCAAACTCGCTAGTCCGGCTAGCCACCAGAGCTTCCATCACCTGCACACAGAGGCAGTATGGTTATTACCTGGGAATATGATCCTCTATTCGTCATCGTTTCTGACGACAATCAGAGTCTCAGGGGCTACTATCTACATAGGGCACACCTAGCATGTGCAGGACTATCATACATTATTTTTACATACCTCAAAGCCTGTCAGTAGACTCATAAAAGCTTCATGCAATCCGCTTTTGGCGGACGAGATTCTCTCCATCACCGTATTCATCAGCACACGGTGCTCATTTGAGATGGCCGCTCGCCCCATCAACTCCCTCAGAACATCCGATCGCACACCAGACGGTGCTGGACTCTTTTGTCCGCTCTCTTTTGGAGCCGGACACTGGGAGCTTCGGGGGTCAATGGGATTATCTTCTGGCCTCACCGGACTCGGAGAGGCCCTCCGCGACGACACTTCGGGGTCGCCCGCTTCCGGAGCGGAGGAGTCCGGAGGAGGCGTTTCGCTCTCCATCATATCTCTCGAAGATCCCCCGAAGATGAGCTCATTTGAGAGGGGCTAAGGCCTGAACTGCAAAGATATATGCGGTGGTTATCTTCTCAGAAGAAAAAAATGGCATACCTGTACTATTAAAGTATTTCGGGTCACTTACGACTCGCTGGAGAATTGATCCCCCCGCGGACTTTGTGCGGCAAAAGCACCCCCCAAGGTAGGACCCTCTGTGGGAGACTTCTTCTCCCGTCTGGAAGCTTCGGCTTCCGAATCCCCGGGCGCAGTCCTTTTCCTCCTCCGGTCGTCTTCCTTCATGGAGACGCTCGCTCCCTCGGTTAGAATGGGCAGCATTGGGGGCCCGCGTCCGCCCGTATTATCCTCCACAGTATCTTCCTTCAAGGGCTCCGGGCAAGGTGCGACTTGGAGCATCTTTTCCAATACTGGATTATCCAAACCCTCAGGGAGGGGGGCCGAACACCGAATCAACTTCGCCTTTGTTAGCCAGTCCTGGTCAAAAAGCAAAGTCTCAGAAAAAACTTCGTAACAAATGAGAGATAGTATGTTCGGCCGGAAGATTCGTTACCTGTTCGGCGGCGCGGTTACTGCTCAGGCCCACGTCCTCGGTGATTTCCATACACTCTACCCGAGGTCCGAAGAATGACTTGTACATCTCCTCATGCGTCAGGCCAAGGAAATTTTGAATGACACACGGTCCCTCGGGATTGAACTCCCACAAGCGTAGGGGCCAGCGTCTGCAAGGCTGGACTTGACGAACCAGCATAACTTGTATTACCGCAACCAAACTAAAATCTCCATCGAAGAGATCTCAAATGCGGCTTTGCAGTATAGGCACATCCTTGGCTGGACCCCAGATCAGACCTCTGCTGATCCATGACATCAATTATGGTGGAGGGCCTGAGCGGAAAACAGGGGCGGCCGCCCACTTGGCACTTCTAGGAGCCGTGATGTAGAACCACTCCTGTTGCCACAATTCAGACACCTCTGGAATGGAACCTTTGGGCCATGGAGCTCCCGTCATCTTGCATATTGAGGCACCTCCACACGCTGCATGTTGCCCCTCGATCATCTTCGGCTTTACTTCAAAGGTCTTGAGCCACATGCCAAAGTGAGGGGTAACCCGGAGGAAGGCCTCACACTCGACAATAAATGTCGTGATATGGAGAAAGGAGTCCGGAGCTAGATCATGGAAATCTAGCCCGTAATAAAACATCAAACCCCTGACGAAAGGATCCAGAGCAAGGCCTAGACCTCGGAGGAAGTGGGAGAAGAACACGACGTTCTCGTTGGGTTCGGGGGAGGGGACGGCCTGCCCTCGGGCAGGCAGCCGATGCAAAATCTCGGCGATCAGATATCTAGCCTCCCTCAACTTTTTGATGTCTTCTTCCGTGATGGAGGAAGGCACCCATCGGCCTTGAAGGCTAGATCCGGACCTGACTGAAGGTTCGGAGCACCTGACCTGAACTTTGAGCGTTTGAGCATGAGGTGGGGGAAGGATTCGATTGAGCACGAGAGGAAAAAAATAAAAGCCTTGTCCCTTTATAAAGAGGGTGAATATCAAGCGTCCTCTCCGTGGCCGTTTGGACTTGCCTATAATCTAGGAGTCCTAGAAGCAGTTGGGTTACCCACACCCGTATTGATGAGAATCCCAGAATAAGGGGACATGATCTCAGCTTTAACAAAGATGTGCCAAGGAAACCGCCTTGCATGACGCGCTGAGGTGAGATAATAAAACGATTCGGATAAAGGCTTGGCCGTGGTGTGTCACGCTACGGAATACGTCAGCAGATTAGATTTGTGTAAATATTATTCTCTCTATGGCAATATGTGGAAACTTATTTTGCAGAGCCGGACACTATCTTTGTGTTCAAAATATTCTATGAAGTACTCGGAGGAGGAACCCGCCTTGCAATGCCGAAGACAATCTGCGCGCCGGACTCGTCTGTTGGAAATATGCCCTAGAGGCAATAATAAATTAGTTATTATTATATTTCCTTGTTCATGATAATCGTTTATTATCCATGCTATAATTGTATTGATAGGAAACTCAGATACATGTGTGGATACATAGACAACACCATGTCCCTAGTAAGCCTCTAGTTGACTAGCTCGTTGATCAATAGATGGTTACGGTTTCCTGACCATGGACATTGGATGTCATTGATAACGGGATCACATCATTAGGAGAATGATGTGATGGACAAGACCCAATCCTAAGCCTAGCACAAAGATCGTGTAGTTCGTATGCTAAAGCTTTTCTAATGTCCAGTATCATTTCCTTAGACCATGAGATTGTGCAACTCCCGGATACCGTAGGAATGCTTTGGGTGTACCAAACGTCACAACGTAACTGGGTGACTATAAAGGTGCACTACAGGTATCTCTGAAAGTGTCTGTTGGGTTGGCACGAATCGAGACTGGGATTTGTCACTCCGTGTAAACGGAGAGGTATCTCTGGGCCCACTCGGTAGGACATCATCATAATGTGCACAATGTGATCAAGGAGTTGATCACGGGATGATGTGTTATGGAACGAGTAAAGAGACTTGACGGTAACGAGATTGAACAAGGTATAGGGATACCGACGATCGAATCTCGGGCAAGTACAATACCGCTAGACAAAGGGAATTGTATACGGGATTGATTAAGTCCTTGACATCGTGGTTCATCCGATGAGATCATCGTGGAACATGTGGGATCCAACATGGGTATCCAGATCCCGCTATTGGTTATTGACCGGAGAACATCTCGGTCATGTCTGCATGCTTCCCGAACCCGTAGGGTCTACACACTTAAGGTTCGGTGACGCTAGGGTTATAGAGATATTAGTATGCAGTAATCCGAAAGTTGTTAGGAGTCCCAGATGAGATCCCGGACGTCACGAGGAGTTCCGGAATGGTCCGGAGGTAAAGAATTATATATAGGAAGTGCTATTTCGGCCATCGGGACAAGTTTCGGGGTCACCGGTATTGTACCGGGACCACCGGAAGGGTCCCGGGGGTCCACCGGGTGGGGACACCTGCCCCGGGGGGCCACATGGGCTGTAGGGGGTGTGCCTTGGCCTATATGGGCCAAGGGCACCAGCCCCAAGAGGCCCATGCGCCAAGAGAGAGAAAAAAGGGGAGAGTCCTAAAGGGGGAAGGCACCTCCGAGGTGCCTTGGGGAGGATGGACTCCTCCCCCCCTTGGCCGCACCCTTCCTTGGAGGAAGGGTCAAGGGCTGCGCCTCCCCCCTCTCCCTTGGCCCTATATATAGTGGGGAAAAGGAGGAGCAACCATACCTAAGGCCTGGCGCCTCCCTCTCCCTCACGTGACACATCTCCCTCCTCCCGCGACGCTTAGCGAAGCCCTGTTGGAATCCCGCTACTTCCACCACGCCGTCGTGCTGTTGGATCTCCATCAACCTCTCCCTCCTCCTTGCTGGATCAAGGCGTGGGAGACGTCTCCGCTCCGTACGTGTGTTGAACGCGGAGGTGCCGTCCGTTCGACGCTAGGATCATCGGTGATTTGGATCACGACGAGTACGACTCCATCAACCCCGTTCTCTTGAATGCTTCCGCGCGCGATCTACAAGGGTATGTAGATCCACTCCTCCCTCATTGCTAGATGACTCCATAGATAGATCTTGGTGACACGTAGGAAAATTTTGAATTTATGCTACGTTCCCCAACAGTGGCATTAGAGCTAGGTCTATGCGTAGTTTCTATGCACGAGTAGAACACAAAGTAGTTGTGGGCGTTGATTTTGTTCAATATGCTTACCGTTACTAGTCCAATCTTGATTCGGCGGCATCGTGGGATGAAGCGGCCCGGACCGACCTTACACGTACTCTTACGTGAGACTGGTTCCACCGACTGACATGCACTAGTTGCATAAGGTGGCTAGCGGGCGTCTGTCTCTCCCACTTTAGTCGGATCGGATTCGATGAAAAGGGTCCTTATGAAGGGTAAATAGCAATTGGCATATCACGTTGTGGTTTTTGCGTAGGTAAGAAATGTTCTTGCTAGAAACCCATAGCAGCCACATAAAACATGCAAACAACAATTAGAGGACGTCTAACTTGTTTTTGCAGGGTATGCTATGTGATGTGATATGGCCAAAAGGATGTGATGAATGATATATGTGATGTATGAGATTGATCATGTTCTTGTAATAGATGATCATGGAGCCCCAAGATGGAGATCAAAGGAGCTATATGATATTGGCCATATCATGTCACTATTATTTGATTGCATGTGATGTTTATCATGTTTATACATCTTATTTGCTTAGAACGACGGTAGTAAATAAGATGATCCCTCATTACAATTTCAAGAAGTTTTCTCCCCTAACTGTGCACCGTTGCTACAGTTCGTCGTTTCGAAGCACCACGTGATGATCGGGTGTGATAGATCCTTACGTTCACATACAACGGGTGTAAGACAGTTTTACACATGCAAAACACTTAGGGTTAACTTGACGAGCCTAGCATGTGCATAGACATGGCCTCGGAACACAGAAGACCGAAAGGTCGAGCATGAGTCGTATGGTAGATACGATCAACATGAAGATGTTCACTGATGATGACTAGTCCGTCTCACGTGATGATCGGACACGGCCTAGTTGACTCGGATCATGTAATCACTTAGATGACTAGAGGGATGTCTATCTGAGTGGGAGTTCATAAGATGAACTTAATTATCCTGAACATAGTCAAAAGATCTTTGCAAATTATGTCGTAGCTCGCGCTTCAGTTCTACTGTTTAGATATGTTCCTAGAGAAAATTTAGTTGAAAGTTGATAGTAGCAATTATGCGGACTAGGTCCGTAAATTGAGGATTGTCCTCATTGCGTCATAGAAGGATTATGTCCTTAATGCACCGCTCAGTGTGCTGAACCTCGAACGTTGTCTGTGGATGTTGCGAACATCTGACATACACATTTTGATAACTACATGATAGTTCAGTGCGTAATGCTAAATGGTTTAGAATTGAGGCGCCAAAGATGTTTTTTGAAACGTCGCGGAACATATGAGATGTTTCGAGAGCTGAAATTGGGATTTCAGGCTCGTGCCCACGTCAAGAGGTATAAGACCTCCGACGATTTTCTTAGCCTGGAAACTAAGGGAGAAAAGCTCAATTGTTGAGCTTGTGCTCAGATTGTCTGAGTACAACAATCATTTGAATCGAGTGGGAGTTGATCTCCCAGATAAGATAGTGATGTTTCTCCGAAGTCATTACCACCAAGCTGCTAGAGCTTCGTGATGAACTATAATATATCAGGGACATATATGATGATCCTTGAGATATTCGCGATGTTTGACACCACAAAAGTAGAAATCAAGAAGGAGCATCAATCGTTGATGGTTGGTGAAACCACTAGTTTCAAGAAGGGCAAGGGAACAAAGGGATACTTCATGAAACGGCAATTCAGCTGCTGCTCTAGTGAAGAAACCCAAGGTTGAACCCAAACCCGAGACTGAGTGCTTTTGTAATAAGGGGAACAGCCACTGGAGCAGAATTACCCTAGATACTTGGTAGATGAGAAGGCTGGCAAGGTCGATAGAAGTATATTGGATATACATTGTGTTGATGTGTACTTTACTAGTTCTCCTAGTAGCACCAGGGTATTAGATACCGGTTCAGTTGCTAAGTGTTAGTAACTCGAAATAAAAGCTACGGAATAAAACGGAGACTAGCTAAAGGTGAGCTGACGATATGTGTTGGAAGTGTTTCCAATGTTGATATGATAAAGCATCGCAAGCTCCCTCTACCATCGAGTTTGGTGTTTGCGTTGAGCATAGACATGATTGGATTATGTCTATCGCGATACGGTTATTCATTTAAGGAGAATAATGGTTACTCTGTTTATTTGAATAATACCTTCAATGGTCTTGCACCTAAAATGAATGGTTCATTGAATCTCGATCGTAGTGATACACATGTTCATGCCAAAAGATAGTAATGATAGTACCACCTACTTGTGGCACTGCCACGTAAGTCATATCGGTATAAAACGCATGAAGAAGCTGCATGTTGATGGATCTTTGGGCTCACTCGTTTTGAAAAGTTTGAGGCATGCGAACCATGTCTATTGGTGTATATGCATGAAGAAACTCCATGCAAATGGACTGTTTGGACTCACTTGATTTTGAATCACTTGAGACATGCAAATCATACCACATGGGCAAGATGACTGAAAGCCTCGGTTTCAGTAAAATGGAACTAGAAAGCAACCTGTTGGAAGTAATACATTTTGATGTGTGCAATCCAATGAGTGCTGAGGCATGTAGTGGATATCGTTATGTTTTTACTTCACAGATGATTTGAGTAGATGTTGAGTATATTTACTTGATGAATCACGAGTTTGAATTATTGAAAGGTTCAAGTAATTTCAGTGTGAAGTTGGAAGATCGTCGTGATAAGAGGATAAAAATATCTATGATATGATCATAGAGATGAATATCTGAATTACGAGTTTGGCACAGAATTAAGACATTGTGGAAATTGTTTCAAAACTAATACAGCCTGGAACACCATAGTGTGATGGTGTGTCCGAACATCATAACTGCACCCTATTGGATATGATGCATACCATGATGTCTCTTATCGAATTACCACGATAGTTTATGGGTTAGGCATTAGAGACAACCACATTCACTTTAAATAGGGCACCACGTAATTCCGATGAGATGACACCGTATGAACTATGGTTTAGAGAAACCTAAGCTATCATTTCTTAGAAGTTTGGGGCTGTGACGCTTATGTGAAATTTTTTTTCAGGCTGATAAGCTCGAACCCAAAGCGGATAAATGCATCTTCATAGGACACCCAAAACAGTTGGGTATACCTCCTGTCTCAGATCCGAAAGCAATAAGGGATTGTTTCTAGAATCGGGTCCTTTCTCGAGGAAAAGTTTCTCTTGAAAGAATTGAGTGGAAGGATGGTGGAGACTTGATGAGGTTATTGAACCGTCTCTTCAACTAGTGTGTGGCAGGGCACATGAAGTTGTTCCTGTGGCACCTACACCAATTGAAGTGGAAGCTTATGATAGTGATCATGAAACTTCAGATCAAGTCACTACCAAACCTCGTGGGATGACAAGGATGCGCACTACTTCAGAGTGGTACGTAATCCTGTCTTGGAAGTCAAGTTTCTAGAAGACAATGAACCTACGAGCTATGGAGAAGCGATGGTGGGCCTGGATTCCGATAAATGGCTCGAGGCCATATAATCCGAGAGAGGATCCATATATAAAACAAAGTGTAGACTTTGGAAGAACTACTTGATGGTCGTAAGGCTGTTGAGTACAGATGGGTTTAAAAGGAAGACGGACAATGATGGTAAATGTCACCATTAAGAAAGCTCGACTTGTCGTTAAGATGTTTTCCGACAAGTTCAAGGAGTTGACTACGATGAGACTTTCTCACTCGTAGCGATGCTAAGAGTCTGTTGGAATTATATTAGCGATTACTGCATTATTTATGAAATCTTGCAGATAGGATGTCAAAACATTGTTTCCTCGACGATTTTCTTGTGGAAAGGTTGTATATGATACAACCGGAAGGTTTTTGTCAATCCTGAAAGATGCTAATAAGTATGCAAAGCTCCAGCAATCCTTCTAAGGACTGGAGTAAGCATCTCGGAGTTGGAATGTATGCTTTGATGATGATCAAAGATTTTGGGTATATACAAAGTTTATGAGAAACTTGTATTTCCAAAGAAGTGAGTGGGAGCACTATAGAATTTCTAATAAGTATATGTTGACATATTGTTGATCAGAAATGACGTAGAATTTCTGGAAAGCATATAGGGTTATTTGGAAAGTGTTTTCAATGGAAAGCCTGGATTAAGCTACTTGAACATTGAGCATCAAGATCTATAAGGATAGATCAAAACGCTTAAAAGTACTTTCAAATGAGCACATACCTTGACATGATCTTGAAGGTGTTCAAGATGGATCAGTCAAAGAAGGAGTTCTTGCCTGAGTTGTAAGGTATGAAGTTAAGACTTAAAGCTCGACCACGGCAGAATAGAGAGAAAGGACGAAGGTCGTCCCCTATGCTTAAGACATAGGCTCTATAGTATGCTATGCTGTGTACCGCACCTGAAGTGTGCCTTGCCATGAGTCAGTCAAGGGGTACAAGTGTGGTCCAAGAATGGATCACAGGACAGCGGTCAAAGTTATCCTTAGTAACTAGTGGACTAAGGAATTTTCTCGATTATGGAGGTGATAAAGAGTTCGACGTAAAGAGTTACGTCGATGCAAGCTTAACACCTATCCGGATAGCTCTGAGTAGAGATGTCGGATACGTATAATGGAGCAACAATTTAGAATAGCTCCAAGTAGAACAGTTATTTGGAATAGCTCCAAATAGAATGTGGTAGCTACATCTAGGAGATGACATAGAGATTTGTAAAGCACACACGGATCTAAAAGGTTCAGACCCGTTGACTAAAACCTCTCTCACAAGCAACATGATCAAACCTAGAACTCATTGAGTCTTAATCACATGATGATGTGAACTAGTTTAGTGACACTAGTAAACTCTTTGGATGTTTGTCACATGGCGATGTGACCTGTGAGTGTTAATCACATGGCGATGTGAACTAGATTATTGACTCTAGTGCAAGTGGGAGACTGTTGGAAATATGCCCTAGAGGCAATAATAAATTAGTTATTATTATATTTCCTTGTTCATGATAATCGTTTATTATCCATGCTATAATTGTATTGATAGGAAACTCAGATACATGTGTGGATACATAGACAACACCATGTCCCTAGTAAGCCTCTAGTTGACTAGCTCGTTGATCAATAGATGGTTACGGTTTCCTGACCATGGACATTGGATGTCATTGATAACGGGATCACATCATTAGGAGAATGATGTGATGGACAAGACCCAATCCTAAGCCTAGCACAAAGATTGTGTAGTTCGTATGCTAAAGCTTTTCTAATGTCAAGTATCATTTCCTTAGACCATGAGATTGTGCAACTCCCGGATACCGTAGGAATGCTTTGGGTGTACCAAACGTCACAACGTAACTGGGTGACTATAAAGGTGCACTACAGGTATCTCTGAAAGTGTCTGTTGGGTTGGCACGAATCGAGACTGGGATTTGTCACTCCGTGTAAACGGAGAGGTATCTCTGGGCCCACTCGGTAGGACATCATCATAATGTGAACAATGTGATCAAGGATTTGATCACGGGATGATGTGTTACGGAACGAGTAAAGAGACTTGACGGTAACGAGATTGAACAAGGTATAGGGATACCGATGATCGAATCTCGGGCAAGTAAAATACCGCTAGACAAAGGGAATTGTATACGGGATTGATTAAGTCCTTGACATCGTGGTTCATCCGATGAGACCATCGTGGAACATGTGGGAGCCAACATGGGTATCCAGATCCCGCTGTTGGTTATTGACCGGAGAACGTCTCGGTCATGTCTGCATGCTTCCCGAACCCGTAGGGTCTACACACTTAAGGTTCGGTGACGCTAGGGTTATAGAGATATTAGTATGCAGTAATCCGAAAGTTGTTAGGAGTCCCGGATGAGATCCCGGACGTCACGAGGAGTTCCGGAATGGTCCGGAGGTAAAGAATTATATATAGGAAGTGCTATTTCGGCCATCGGGACAAGTTTCGGGGTCACCGGTATTGTACCGGGACCACCGGAAGGGTCCTGCGGGTCCACCGGGTGGGGCCACCTGCCCCGGGGGGCCACATGGGCTGTAGGGGGTGTGCCTTGGCCTATATGGGCCAAGGGCACCAGCCCCAAGAGGCCCATGCGCTAAGAGAGAGAAAAAAGGGGAGAGTCCTAAAGGGGGAAGGCACCTCCGAGGTGCCTTGGGGAGGATGGACTCCTCCCCCCCTTGGCCGCACCCTTCCTTGGAGGAAGGGGCAAGGGATGCGCCTCCCCCCTCTCCCTTGGCCCTATATATAGTGGGGAAAAGGAGGAGCAACCATACCTAAGGCCTGGCGCCTCCCTCTCCCTCCCGTGACACATCTCCCTCCTCCCGCAGCGCTTAGCAAAGCCCTGTTGGAATCCCGCTACTTCCACCACGCCGTCGTGCTGTTGGATCTCCATCAACCTCTCCCTCCTCCTTGCTGGATCAAGGCGTGGGAGACGTCTCCGCTCCGTACGTGTGTTGAACGTGGAGGTGCCGTCCGTTCGACGCTAGGATCATCGGTGATTTGGATCACGACGAGTACGACTCCATCAACCCCGTTCTCTTGAATGCTTCCGCGCACGATCTACAAGGGTATGTAGATCCACTCCTCCCTCGTTGCTAGATGACTCCATAGATAGATCTTGGTGACACGTAGGAAAATTTTGAATTTATGCTACGTTCCCCAACATCGTCGTCATTGAAGCCTGGTTCAGGGGCTACTGAGGGAGTCCTAGATTAGGGGGTGTCCGGATGGCTGGACTATACCTTCAGCCGGACTCCTGGACTATGAAGATACAAGATTGAAGACTTCGTCCCGTGTCCGGAAGGAACTTTCCTTGGCGTGGAAGGCAAGCTTGGCGATACTGATATGTAGATCTCCTACCATTGTAACCAACTTTGTGTAACCCTAACCCTCTCCAGTGTCTATATAAACCGGAGGGTTTTAGTCCGTAGGAAAAGATACAGAACAACAATCATACCATAGGCTAGCTTCTAGGGTTTAGCCTCTCTGATCTCGTGGTAGATCTACTCTTGTACTACCCATATCATCAATATTAATCAAGCAGGACATAGGGTTTTACCTCCATCAAGAGGGCCCGAACCTGAGTAAAACTTCGTGTCCCTTGCCTCCTGTTACCATCCGTCCTAGACGCACAGTTTGGGACCCCCTACCCGAGATCCGCCGGTTTTGACACCGACAGTTGCCATCGAGGATAACAAGATGGGGTTTATATCATATTGCATGAGTTTATCCCTCTACATCATGTCATCTTTCTTAAAGCGTTACTCTATTCTCTTGAACTTAATACTCTAGATGCATGCTGGATAGCGGTCGATGTGTGGAGTAATAGTAGTAGATGCAGGCAGGAGTCGGTCTACTTGTCTCGGACGTGATGCCTATATACATGATCATACCTAGATATTCTCATAACTATGCTCAATTCTGTCAATTGCTCAACAGTAAATTGTTCACCCACCGTAATACTTATGCTCTCGAGAGAAGCCTCTAGTGAAACCTATGGTCCCCGGGTCTATTTTCCATCATATTAATCTTCCAATACTTAGTTATTTCTTTTGTCATTTATTTTACTTGCATCTTTATTTCTCTTTATCATAAAAATACCAAAAATACTATCTTATCATATCTATCAGATATCACTCTCGTAGGTGACCGTGAAGGGATTGACAAGCCCTTTATCACATTGGTTGCGAGGAGTTTATTTGTTTGTGTAGGTGCGAGGGACTCGTGCGTGGCCTCCTACTGGATTGATACCTTGTTTCTCAAAAACTGAGGGAAATACTTACGCTGCTCTACTGCATCACCCTTTCCTCTTCAAGGGAAAACCAACGCAGTGCTCAAGAGGTAGCAAGAAGGATTTCTGGCGCCGTTGCCGGGGAGTCTACGCAAAAGTCATCATACCAAGTACCCATCACAAATCCTTATCTCCCGCATTACATTATTTGCCATTTGCCTCTCGTTTTACTCTCCCCCACTTCACCCTTGCCGTTTTATTCGCCCTCTCTCTCTCTCCATCCTCCCTCTCTTTCTCTATTCGCCTCTTTTTGCTCATTTCTTGTTTGCTTGTGTGTCGGATTGCTTGCTTGTCACGATGGATCAAGATAATACCAAATTATGTGACTTTACCAATACCAACAACAATGATTTTATTAGCACTCCGATTGCTCCTCTTACCGATGCTGAATCTTGTGAAATTAATGCTGCTTTGCTGAATCTTGTCATGAAAGATCCGTTTTCCGGCCTTCCTAGTGAAGATGTCGCTACCCATCTAAACAACTTCGTTGATTTGTGTGATATGCAAAAGAAGAAAGATGTGGACAATGATAATGTTAAATTGAAGCTATTTCCTTTTTCGCTTAGAGATCGTGCTAAAGCTTGATTTTCTTCTTTGCCTAAAAATAGTATTGATTCGTGGAATAAGTGCAAAGATGCTTTTATCTCTAAGTATTTTCATCCCGCTAAGATCATCTCTCTTAGAAACGATATTATGAATTTTAAGCAACTTGATCATGAACATGTTGCACAAGCTTGTGAGAGGATGAAATTAATGATACGTAATTGCCCTACACATGGTTTGAATTTGTGGATGATTATACAAAATTTTTATGCCGGATTGAATTTTGCTTCTAGAAATCTTTTAGATTCGGCCGCGGGAGGCACTTTTATGGAAATCACCTTAGGAGAAGCTACTAAACTCCTAGATAATATTATGGTTAATTATTCTCAATGGCACACTGAAAAATCTACTAATAAGAAAGTGCATGCGATAGAAGAAATTAATGTTTTGAGTGGTAAGATGGATGAACTTATGAATTTTTTTGCTAATAAAGGTGTTTCTTCTGATCCTAATGATAAGCCTTTGTCTACTTTGATTGAGAATAATAATGAATATTTGGATGTGAATTTTGTTGGTAGGAATAATTTTGATAACAACGCGTATAGAGGAAACTATAATCCTAGGCCATATCCTAGTAATTTCTCTAATAATTATGGTAATTCCTACAACAATTCTTATGGAAATTTTAATAAGATACCCTCTTATTTTGAATCTAATATTAAAGAATTTATTACCTCACAAAAGAATTTCAATGCTTTAATTGAAGAAAAATTGCTTAAGATTGATGAGTTGGCTAGGAACGTTGATAGAATTTCTCTTGATGTTGATTCTTTGAAACTTAGATCTATTCCTCCTAAGCATGATATCGACGAGTCTCTCAAAGCCATGAGAATTTCCATTGATGAGTGCAAAGAAAGAACCGCTAGGATGCGTGCTAAGAAAGATTGCTTTGAAAAAGCGTGTTCTTCTAGTTTCCATGATAATAAAGATGAAGATCTAAAAGTTATTGATGTGTCCCCTATTAAATCTTTGTTTTGTAATATGAATCTTGATAATGATGTGACTGAATATGATCCACCTTTACCTAGAAGGCGTTCCAAAAATTCAGAGTCTTTAGATCTTGATGCTAAAATTGTTAAAAGTGGGATTGAAGAAGTCAAGACTTTAAATATTAATGAACCCACTATTTTGGATTTTAAGGAATTTAATTATGATAATTGATCTTTGATAGATTTTATTTCCTTGTTGCAATCCGTGCTTAATTCTCCTCATGCTTATAGTCAAAATAAAGCCTTTACCAAACATATCGTTGATGTTTTGATGCAATCTTATGAAGAAAAACTTGAGTTGGAAGTTTCTATCCGTAGAAAACTTTATGATGAGTGGGAACCTACTATTAAAATTAATATTAAAGATCATGAATGCTATGCTTTGTGTGATTTGGGTGCTAGTGTTTCCATGATTCCAAAGACTTTGTGTGATTTGCTAGGTTTCCGTGATTTTGATGATTGCTCTTTAAACTTGCACCTTGCGGATTCCACTATTAAGAAACCTATGGGAAGAATTAATGATGTTCTTATTGTTGCAAATAGGAATTATGTGCCCGTGGATTTTATTGTTCTTGACATAGATTGCAATCCTTCATGTCCTATTATTCTTGGTAGACCTTTCCTTAGAACGATTGGTGCAATTATTGATATGAAGGAAGGGAATATTAGATTCCAATTTCTGTTAAGGAAAGGCATGGAACACTTCCCTAGAAATAAAATTAAATTACCTTATGAATCTATTATGAGAGCCACTTATGGATTGCCTTCCAAATATGGCAATACCTAGATCTATCTTCGCTTTTATGCCTAGCTAGGGGCGTTAAACGATAGCGCTTGTTGGGAGGCAACCCAATTTTATTTTTATTCCTTGCTTTTTGCTCCTTTTTAGTAATAAATAATTTATCTAGCCTCTATTTTGGGTGTGTTTTTTGTGTTTAATTAGTGTTTGTGCCAAGTAGAACCGTTGGGAAGACTTTGGGAAAGTCTTTTTAATCTTGCTGTAAAAAACAGAAGCTTTAGCACTGCTGCTATTTTTATTTGGAAAGTTCTATTTAGTTAATTATTTTTGCATATGATTAATAGATAAATTCCTCACGTCCAGAAATTTATTTTAGAATTTTTGGGGTTCCAGATCTTGCGTTAGCTACAGATTGCTACAGACTGTTCTGTTTTTGATAGATTCTGTTTTTTGTGTGTTGTTTGCTTATTTTGATGAATCTATGGATAGTAAAATAGTTTATAAACCATAGATAAGTTGGAATACAGTAGGTTTAACACCAATATAAATAAAGAATGAGTTCATTACAGTACTTTGAAGTGGTGTTTTGTTTTGTTTCGCTAACGGAGCTCACGGGATTTTCTACTTTAAGTTTTGTGTTGTGAAGTTTTCAAGTTTTGGGTAAAGATTTGATGGATTATGGAACAAGGAGTGGCAAGAGCCTAAGCTTGGGGATGCCCATGGAACCCCCAAGATAATCTAAGGACACCTAAAAGCCAAAGCTTGGGGATGCCCCGGAAGGCATCCCCTCTTTCGTCTACTTCTATCGGTAACTTTAGTTGGAGCTATATTTTTATTTACCACATGATATGTGTTTTGCTTGCAGCGTCTTGTATTATTTGAGTCTTTATTTTTAGTTTTGCACAATCATCCTTGCTTCACACACCTTTTTGAGAGAGACACTCATGATTCGGAAATTGTTAGAATACTCTATGTGCTTCACTTATATCTTTTGAGTTATATAGTTTTTGCTCTAGTGCTTCACTTATATCTTTTAGAGCACGTCGGTGGATTTGTTTTATAGAAACCATTGTTCTCTCATGCTTCACTTAGATTATTTTGAGAGTCCTACAAAATAGCATGGTAATTTGCTTTAATTATGTTAGGCATTCAAGATTAATAATAAAATTGTCTTATGAGTGTGTTGAATACTATGAGAAGTTTGAAACTTGATAATTGTTTTGAGATATGGAGATGGTGATATTAGAGTCGTGCTAGTTGAGTAGTTGTGAATTTGAGAAATGCTTGTGTTGAAGTTTGTGATTCCCGTAGCATGCACGTATGGTGAACCGTTATGTTAAGAAGTCGGAGCATGATGTATTTATTGATTGTCCTCCTTATGAGTGGCGGTCGGGGACGAGCGATGGTATTTTCCTACCAATCTATCCCCCTAGGAGCATGCGCATAGTACTTTTCTTCGATAACTAATAGATTTTTGCAATAAGTATGTGAGTCCTTTATCACTAATGTTGAGTCCATGGATTATACACACTCTCACCCTTCCACCATTGCTAGCCTCTCTAATACCGCGCACCTTTCGCCGGTATCATAAACCCACCATATACCTTCCTCAAAACAGCCACCATACCTACCTATCATGGCATTTCCATAGCCATTCTGAGATATATTGCCATGCAACTTTCCACCGTTCCGTTTACTATGACACACTCCATCATTGTCATATTGCTTTGCATGATCATGTAGTTGACATTTTAGTTGTGGCAAAGCCACCGTTAATAATTTTTTCATATAAGTCACTCATGCATCATTGCTATCCCGGTACACCGCCGGAGGCATTCATATAGAGTCATACTTTGTTCTAGTATCGAGTTGTAATCATTGAGTTGTAAATAAATAGAAGTGTGATGATCATCATTCATAGAGTATTGTCCCAATAAAAAAAGAGAAAGTCAAAAAAAAGAGGCCCAAAAAAAGAGAATAAAAAGAGGCAATACTACTATCCTTTTTTCCACACTTGTGCTTCAAAGTAGCACCATGATCTTCATGATAGAGAGTCTCTTATGCTATCACTTCCATATACTAGTGGGAATTTTTCATTATAGAACTTGGCTTGTATATTCCAACGATGGGCTTCCTCAAAATGCCCTAGGTCTTCGTGAGCAAGCAAGTTGGATGCACACCCACTTAGTTTCTTTTTGTTGAGCTTTCATATACTTATATCTCTAGTGCATCCGTTGCATGGCAATCCCTACTCACTCACATTGATATCTATTGATGGGCATCCACTACTAGGGAAAAGGCTAGCAGCAGCGCGGGTTTTAGGTGTATCAATAGCGCGGGGACCGACGCTACTAATAAGGCGCTACATCTAACACGTAGCAGTAGCGCGTGCTCACCAGCGCTACTGCTACACAAGTGTAGCAGCAACACGCTTAGTGGAAGCTCGCTACTGCTAATAGCTATAGCGCGCTTCTCCTGTGCGCGCTACTACTACTACCGCGCTGCTGCTAACTTTTCTCCACTCGCTACTGCTAATTTTAGTAGTTTTTTGTTTTTTTAGGCATATTTGTTTTGTATTTGAACAGGCTTTATAGAAGAATCTTTAGCACATACAAATGTCATCATGATACACATACAAATGCCTGCGAGACCACAAATGTAATCATAGCATATACATACAAATAGTCTCATCATAATCATCATCCAACACAAAGTGGTATCTTGTCATCATCTCGAAATAGCGATACATGCAAGTCTCGAATACTTGCCACTACAACGTCATCCATCTAAACAAAGGTATACGCGAGAAGAATTATCACTATGAGTGAGAGCGGAACTATGCAGTACATGAGGTGGCGGTTACGATTCCTCTCTCGCGCTAGCGTGAACGTCAAGTAACTAGCTTCTCCTTCTTGTCTGCTTTTGAAGCCTTTATGGCTGGCGCCCGAGAACCCATTCACTTGCGCCTGACACTCATGCCACTCGTTGTACACCCCTGGAACCTTCCCTTTGTACACGACATAGCACTTCCATCTCGCCATCAAGAAACTAGGTACCTGTTAGAGATGCATGTTCATGAAGAGGATGTACAATCATATATATGCAACAAAATATACTAGAGCAACACCGAAAAAGAAAGGGTTAGCAACTAGATGCAACATACAATACGCAAATTAATTAACTAGAGGTACGCATGTCATCGTACGCAAACTAACAAAGTAGCGTTACGCAAGTTCAGCATGGACCGTGGACATCACAAAGTTTCATCGCTACAAAAAGTATACAAGTTCAACCGACACATATCATCATCATCGGCATCATAAATCACTAGAAGTTCCATCCTTCCATATCATCGAGGATGGACCCTAGCTTCTTGAACGGCGTGAGGTCTAGACGTTGCATGCCTATGCGAGTTCGGACGTCGGCTCGCGATATAGGGCCGTGGTGGAACATCCCCTTCTCATCGACGACTTCTTTCATGATGATCGTCGCAATGTCGCTTTGGATGCTAAAGAAGTCATCTCTAAGTTTATAATCCGCTTCTCCATGAGATCCTAGCCACTTGTGGATATGATCATCATTTCTGCTTCTCATGCGAAGCTTTTGGTGATCCGTGTTGAACTGAATCATGAGATGGACGATGTAGAATCCATCCTTCTTGCTTGGTTTTGGGACAGGGATGCAGGAGAAGTTAGTTTTATGCGCGAAACCCATCTTCTTGTTCCTTTGTTTCCTGATCTGCATGTGGCCACCTCTAATGCTGAAGCCTTGGAGAGCATCATCTAGAATATTCATTATGTGGGTGCAGTCTTTTTTCTCGTAGTCTCTGGAAGGGTCAAAATACACGGCGTGGGAGACTTGTGGGTAAAGAATGATAAGGATGGCGCGCCCGTTGCTGCGGGGAAAAGACACCTCAAATTATTCCCCATATGAGAGAGAAGGAATGCTTGAAATGTACGAAAGGGTTGTCCGGAACTGACTTACTTTGGATGATAAGGCATGAGGAAAATTTCCCGGTCCTTATTCTGTACCATGAAGTTTTGGAGGTACTCCCTAGCAGTTTCACGCTCAAAGTCGCCGAGACTCAAGAAAGACTCGTGCATGTAGTACGGATCCGCCACACAGATTTGCGAGACTTCTTCACTCTTCATGACTGAGCTCATATGTAGCGCAAAAAGGCAGACGATTGTAAAATCAAGCCGCCTTGTCAGAAACATCTCAAAGATATGGTCAAACCGCAGGAAGAACACCTCTGCGGGCTGTGTCTCGACGTAGCACTTCCCCTCAGGCACACGAGCTGCGTATGTCGGATATCCTGGATCCTTTGAGGCTAGTAGGCTTTTCTCAGTCGACAACACATGGTCGTGCAGTCTCCCGAGATCCCCTAATAGTGCCTCCAGCGGTTTCGGTAGCATCGGCTCGCCCGTGAGATGGAACATGGCCGCACCTTTCACGGGTACACGCTCTTCAGAATGCATCGTCTGGCTGCTTTGTGCTCTGGCTTGTTTGGAGGCAGTTATCTTCCCCGATCTCTTCCTCTCCTTTTTCTTGGGCACACCTTCCAGACCCTTCCTTAACCCCTGCCCCAGGGTTCCCGGGCTAAGCACTGTACGACCCCCGGCTAGTTGAGCCTGTGTTGAGGCGACATCTTCAGGCGTGTCCTGTGAGGAATTCATGAAGAGAGACTTTTTGCAATCCTTCCAACGACCTTCCTGCCCGGGCATATCATCCATATCCTCATTAGCATGCTGATAGCCCGATTCGTCATATGGTTGACTCATCATATCTATGTCACCGTCATACGCGTTTGTATTGAGAAAACCCATAGGGTCGACCTCCGTCTCATCATCCATTCTCTGTTCTACAGGACCGATTACATCAGCCAGTACTATTGCACCCCCTTCATCACGTCGTCCGCCGCTCTCACTCGGCACTACAGGAGCTGGTAATTGCGTAGGCAGGGTGGTGGTCTCCGCACATGCTTGTTGATGTGTGGTTATTGGTGTGCTCTCGGCCGGCTCTAGACGAATAAGATTCTTCGGCCATAGCAGCACCCAACCCTTGCAGCTTCCAATCCGCGGCGGGGTCTCGTCGTCCTCTCCCACATGCTGTACTGGAGGAGGCAACGCCTCGTGCCCCGATTTCACACCGGACAAGCTAACCCTGAAGTGCCCAGCGGGGATCGACTGGTTGTGGAACGTGGGTTTCAAGGGGTTCAATATCATCCCCTTTCCCACATCGACCTTCTGGCCTTTTATCAAGTAGAGTATGGTGCACGGGGTTTCTTCGCCCTGCAAACACATATGTCTGTGGCGTAAAACATCCGAAAGGCAATGAAAATGAAATATTCTATATATATATATGTTGGTGCGACATGTAATTACCGTGACGACGTCGAGCTTAGCCAAAGACGAAGGCCCACCTAGCGCGCCAGAGACTGAGGACGGGCTACTATGAGCAGGAGCGACCGCGAGAGGAGGCCCGGTTGCGTGAGCAAGTGATGGTGCGGTGTTGTTGTTGTTCATGGAGTTGCTCCCGACGAAACTGGGCATCGGGAAATCATGTACAGTCTTGTTTGGATTTTCCTTCGTCCAGTTGATGATAGCTGGAACCAAGTTAGTAGCGAAATCATTTCTGCAGGTAGTTACAGCTGCATTGACTGCCTGCTGTAGCAACTCATTTTTCTCCTCGGCTGTTTTTTCCGCGTCCTCAGCTACTTTTTTCTCGACCGCAAGCTTCACCTTCACGTCGATGTCCGCCTGACTAAACTTCTTTTTTTGCTTCTTGGCCTGCGGGCCCTTGTTGTAAAACACCTTCCACATGGCGCCGTCTCCAGCGCCGTGCACACGACCATATTGCGGCTGCTGGCCCAAAGGGAGTCCCTTAAGTTCGTTCAAGGCCCGGTTGAGAGGGGTGTCCCACTTGGGCCTTGTCGGAGAAGTAGGGCTTTCGGCTGCAAGCTGGTGATGCTTCTCTAGTAGTCTAATCAATTTCCTAGTGATCTGGTCCATGTAAAAAACCTTTTTCTCCTTGTCCCACTTGTAGCGGGCCCTGATGAAGTCATGCTCCAAGGGGTTGGTGAACTTCGCGAAGGGGTCTGGGAGACCCGCGGCTTCACGTTCCGCGTCCTCCTTATCCCATATGGGCCTTTTACCGAGGTAGCCACGGCTCCGAAGCGATGCTTCCCCGTGTTCCTTTGCTGAAGGCTCTTGAATTTCGCAGCCTTAGCCTTGGCTGCCTCGGTAGCGCAAGTGTCCTTGAACTTTTCGGACTCCTCTTCCGTAAGTGTCGGATTTTCCTCCAGAATCTTGGACAGGGGTTCCTCAACCTCAATAGCTCGTTTCACCCTCCCTTTCCAGGAGGCCAAATCATTGCTAAACATGCCCATGGCGTGATTGTTAATCTTTTTCATCTTCGGATCATCCCACGGTTGTTCTACGTTATCATCCTGGTCGGGGAACTTGAATCTCTTGTGCAACTTCGTTAGGAGCAACTGCGTCAAATGTTCTTTACTCCTTAAGTCATCGTCGTTGATGCTCGTGCATTCCCATAGGATGCATCCTAATTGGTTCCCATAACACTTGCGAGGTTCTTCCGGCTCTAATGGCTCAAACTTTCCAGGTGCCATCTTTGTGATCACAAGTCGTCCAATCCCTAGTTTGTTAGGTTTTCGTATCCTCTGCTTCTTATGCTTCCTCTTTTCGGTAGCGGCATCGGCGCCGGTACCTTCCCCGCCGGTATCTTCCCCGCCGGTACCTTCCGCGCCGGTCTCAGTGCCACCATCGGTGCCGGCGCCATCAGTGTCGATGTAGGTGTCAGTACCATCATCGAGGCCGACCTGCAAACCTTGCTTAGCAGTCAAATAGTCGAGGTACTCTTGTTCACCCTCATAATCCATGTCGTCTGCATCTTGGTCAGAAGGCCCAGTTTCTTCGTTGTTCGACATCTTTCCTATGATTAAGTGTCCTCGTTTATTTCTAAAAGTATGAATAAATGATAAATGACATAAAAAAGAAATCTATGTGTCAGCACTCGATATGCCAACTATGTAGCACAAATCATGCCTTTATTCACGGCCAATTTTGGCATGACCTTTGCTAAAAAATGGACATATCGAGCGCCTGAATTCACCGGAACGGAAATGAATCAACATTCCGGTGTAACATAGGCCACTCGGATCATTTACCAAAATTGAACCAAAACATCACATGTCCAAATGACATGTTCAAATTCCAAACATGACATGTCCAAAACATGACATATCCACATATCACATGTCGAGTTCAAATTTGCATATAAATTTAGCCTACCTAAATTTTCTTTAACAAGGGATGTTGATTTGGACAATTGCTTAAAGGGCTTATTCCATCTGTGCCCCCAATTCCTTAGTTGTGCTCAGTTTTCCCCACGCTTCAAACTTTTGCTCACTTTTCCCCATTCCCTTAGCTGAAACTCTCACAGATGTTCATAACAGACGTTTGCCGTCTTGGCCGTTGACTGACTTGTGGGGCCACGTTGGACTCTGTTGACTGTGGCTGTGGCTTCGCTGGTTGGGCCGTGTTTGTGTTCATAGGACGGGCCCGTTAGTTTGTTGGTAATAAATTAAAAAAGCCTGCTATCGATGGATGCAGCCTGCTATGCATGCCCGGCTTTGGCATCGATGTAGCCTGCTATGCATGCGAACACCGCCACACACGCATCTAGTGACCTAGACCTAATCGCAAGCATGCACGCCGACGCGCACGCATCGATCTGTGCCGCACGGTTGCCGGCGGATTTAGTCGCTCCGCAGCGTCGTTTCACGCGTCGCAGGCATACGTGCCGGTGGTAGAAGGGGCAGGCTGCACGCACAGTCTCGTCCATATGTCGAGGCATTGGTTCACGCCGCAGGCTGCACGCACGCTCATGAATGGGAGGCAGGCAGCCGCCAACGCAGAGCACGCAGAAGGGGAGGCAGGCAGCCGCCAACGCAGAGCACTCAAAGCACGCTCGCATCGATTCACGTTCACACATTGATGATCGCATCGGTTCACGCACGCACTGAGTCACGATCTACGCCGGCTGTTTGCGCGTGTACCCAATTCATCTTCCCCGGCTATTTAAACTGCCCTCCATTGCCTGTTCTTCTACAGATCCATCTGCGCCTCCAACTTCTTCTCTTCTTCCCCCAAAAGCCGAAGCCGTTCCACTCAGCGAAGCGAGCAAGATGCAGTACAACGGGCCGACGTTCCAAGCACCGCCCACCGTGCCGGAACGGCGGTACCCCGCCAACATCGTCGTCGAGGAATCCCTCCGCGTCTGGGTGTTCTCCCGCTGGAGGGGAAGCACTGAGCTTGCACGGGGGTTCCTCTGTGCGGGTTTCCACCACCTCCCGGCGGGCTCGCCGCCCATGTTCAACCTCGTGGAGCGGCGTCCCCACGCCAATGCTCCAGTGGTAGGGCTCGTCATCCACTTCACCAACAGGTTCGATGCCTACTACCTGCTCGGCAAGGTGTATTGGTGTGGGTGCGAGTTCATCGCATTCACGACCTATAACATCTTCACCGACTTCGAGAGTGTCTTCCCCGCTCGCAACCGCATGCGCAGCCTCCCGTACTACCTCGGCGAGAACGGCCTTGAGGAGGAGGAGTACTAAAGCCGGCGGCGAAGAAGACGGTGAAGCCGGCGGCGAAGAAGACGGTGTTGCCCTAGCTACCCTATCTATCTACTATGTAGTGTGAGTTTGGTGTGTGTGTTGCCCGAGCTATCTATGTAAGGTTAAACTATTATCTATCACTGTCTATGTAAGAACTTATGTTGCCCTAGAAACCCTATCTAAGTTAAGTTATGTGTGTTATATTAATGTTTTGTTATGTTTGTATTTTGTTTGTCCCAAGTTTAGACACGGCTAATTGGCGTGGGAAAAACTAACCAAACAAACTAAATGATGTGTTTATAGATGCCTTCTAAAAATAAGAACATATTGTACATTTGTACACGGCTTTGGTTTGAGAGCTCTGTATGTTTTAGGTATTCAAAGAATACTTTGGTTTTCGGAAATATTGAAGTATCAAATACTTTGAGATATTTGGCTTTAGTCAAAAGTGTAGTTTTAACTACACTATGTTTGAAGTATATAAAAAATAGGGTTAGACTTATTTTTCTAATCATGAAGTATTGGTTCGCTAGGCATAATAATACTGCAGTTTGCAAATACTTTGATTCTAAAAAATGAAGGGACCCATAAAGGAAAGCCAAAAAAATTCCTCAATGAGATAGAAGAGATTGGGCAATCAAATTAATGAAAAAAGCAATCAGAAACAAAAAAGAACAAAGCAATCCTTCCTAAACAAAAAAAGAAACATCGCTTGTTTCTGGGCTTCTTTTTGGGCCAGCGAACTAGGTTTTTTTAGCTGAACTGACGAACTCGAGGACAAAAGTTTGGCAAGTGCGAGAGAGAAGAGATGAACTTGATGTATATTCCTTGTGCTGCTCAAGTAATACTTACTGTCATCTGACGAGCTATGGTATGATCCAATACTCGAGGTTATTAGATAACAAAATAATCCTATCACAGAACTGGTAGTTGTTTTCTGCCGAAACTGAAAGTGTCGAAACTTAAAAGTAAACTACATACATTCAGTGATCGACAGTTTCACTAAACAGAGTTGCATTTGAGATAAATAGACTTGGATTCCTAAACAGTGGCAACAACAGTAGACAAACATCTCTAACGAGAGATGGCCATCAAGTAAAAAATTCCTAGAGCAAGTATTCCTAAAGCTATCAGATTGGATTGCTTCTTCAACTCAATTAGCTGCTTGAAGTTCTTGTTCATCTTCTTCAATTCCGTCTTCAGTTCGACATCTACCATCATCGGGTATTCCGGACGCGCTGCTGCTGCCGGAGCGGCACTGTCATGGGGCAGATTGGACTCGCGGATTGCATTCCCCCTCGAATCTAGCAAGCGCGACCCTTGAAGCCTCTGGATGTAATCATCCATCCACTCGAAATGGTGGCATTTCTTCATGATCTGAAAACGAAATCATGTAACCTAAATCCAAATCTGACAGATTTTTTGAGAAATTAGAGATAAAGGATGCGAGGAAAACTTAGATCTAACCTGCCCCTCCGGCTTGCTCTCGCATTTGATGAACTCGCGCCCAAAGTTCCCATTCTTCTCCTCCTTTGAAGTCAACCGCTTCAGTGGCACAGTCCGTGGGCAGTCAGGGCATCGAGTCATCAGCACTGGACCATACACCGGCCACGTGGAACGGGGGGCTGACGAGGAGGTCGACATATCGCCCGAGAGGAAGAAACAGAGGAATTGCCCGAGAGGAAGAGGAACGAGAAGATGGGGAAAGAAACAGAGGAATTGCTCGATCTGCTCGATGCCTTTGTCTGTCAGATGGAGAAGAGGAGAAGGGAAAGCTATATTGACAATTTGCCACATTGTATTTTGCAGTTTCAATTTTTGAACCAACTCTTAACACTGACATGTGGTGGTCATGTGCGAAAAATACAATTTCATATGTAAAGTGGGGCAGATCGTAAAAAATCTGAGAAGGACAGTGCAGTAGCCAATCAGGATGCATCACGCGGATCACGCATGCCTGCCCCACATCTGACGGGTGGTGTTTGGCGCTTGGTAGGATCCGACGGCGCACGTTCGACGCTAGGGTTTGGAGCATTTCTGCGGGGTTATGAGCGAGTCAACGGGGTTATTAGGGTTTGACCAGATTTCAAATGGCCATAACTAAATTAGAAAAATCGCAAAAATATAAAACAAACGTAGTTCGTCCGTTTATGAGACCTAGTTACCATAAAAAAAATATAAACTCGGTATAGGGGCGTTTTTTTGAAAAATCATTTTTTGAAGTGTTCTGTCGAAATCAAGTTCAAATGTTTTTAAAAAATTCAAAAAAATCAAAATGTTGTAATTCTTGCGCACATAGCCGTCATATGTGACAAGGTTATGAGAAAAAGATATAAAATTGGTGTAGGTCATATTCATGAAAAAAGTCTTCACACAAATGAGCTATCACCTATGAACATTTTCAGAGTTCGTAGAATAGTTCAAAAAAAAATCAAAATAATTAAAAAAAATCAGAAAAATCTCCATAGGTTCATTTTGGAGTGAGCAAGAAGGATCTGAACTTACCTTTTCATTTTCATATCTAAAACATGTTATTTGATGGTTTTGAATTAAAAGAATTTTTTTTCAAAAAAATGTAGTAATATGAATATTAATCAATAAATAGTGAGACTTCGTTTTTACCCTATATATATGGAACAAGTGTTAATAAAAATATATATGCCTCATTTAGGCAAGGTCAAAAAAAACTTGATTTCAAATAGGGCTGTTTACCCTAGTTTTCGAGCTCGTTTCTAGCACATTTCTCATTCAGACTGTTCACCTACGAATATTGGACTTCAAATGCTCGATCAAATACACCGCACAGAGCAATGAACCTCCAATGTTCAACTTCAACTTTGACTCGAATCCAAATTTTGGCCCAAATTGAAATATTGATTTAAATTCAAATTTTGATGGAAATTTGAATTCTGACTCAAATAAGAAACCAAAGTAGAAGCAACATTATTACAACTGATAAGTTACCACAGTAGCTCAAATCTACCAAGTTTTAAGATGCCAACATCTTAATACAAATCTACCAAGTTTTAAGCGATCCACTCGCCCTCAAATTGACAACACAAACATTTCCCAACAACTTAATTCAAATTTTTGACTTGCTCCTTGTGTTTGCAGCTGGCTTCACCATCTTGCTCCTGGTTTCCCTAGTTTAGATGCTATTTTCTTTCAGACTCTTGTTCCTTTTGATCTTGGGCTTTACTAGGGGTTTTCCTCGTGGAGGTGCTGATGGAGTAGTTGCACTCGTCGAGCACTTGACGACCATTTGACGGTCATCTATGGGTTCAGTAATCTTTAAAGGCACAATTGGAAAAATTACGCCCTCCTCTTCCTCTCTTATAGATTCAAAACCATCAAAGGCCATGGTTTCAAAATCTTCTGCTTCTTCATCTCTTGGCCTTTTCTCCCTAGAGCTGGTAAATAAAATTATAAGCCATAGGCAAAAAAGAGAACAAATGCAAACAAAGGCCATGGTTTCAAAATCTTCTGCTTCTTCATCTCTTGGCCTTTTCTCCCTAGAGCTGGTAAATAAAATTATAAGCCATAGGCAAAAAAGAGAACAAATGCAAACAAAAGGGTAGCTGCATTCTACAAAGGGTGCAAACACATACCAAGATGCTTCATTTGCTGCTGCATTCTCCACTGCATCTTCAGTCTCCATTGCTGCTGCATTCTCCTCAGCATTGGCTGCTGTCCATCTTTCCTCCTCTCCAAATGATGCATCCACTGCATTGGTAAAAAGCCTAGCAATATGCCCCAGAACTCCACATTTTTTGCAAGCACGCTTCTTTGGTAGACGACCCTCCTCACCTGCTCTAATCCTCTGGTTCCTTGGTCTTCCTGGTGGTCTAGTAATGACAGGAGCGTGGAGTTTGAACCCTGGATCTACTATGTTCCATTGATCTTTCCCCAATAGTGTAGGCACATTGTCAGCATAAGCAGCCATAAATTTGGCAACAGAGAAATACTCAGAGCAATATTGATCAACTTCACCATCTGCACCCCCGATAACGCTCATCAGATGTAGGGCATGTATGCATGGCTTCCCACGGATCTGCCATTGCCTACAAGTACATTCTCTAGTACTTAGGTTCACAGGATACCTCCATACCCTATTTTTAGTGTCAGTATAGGTAACCTCTCCCTCATATGTACCAGATCGAATACATTTCATCTTCAGTCCTCTTGCCTTCAAGTGCAATGCCTTAATCAGTGATGGGAGCATTTGATGACCAACATATTGTGTTTCTGCAATTCTTTTGCGAAGAGCCATCTTTATCATGATCATTTGCCTCATCTTGTCAAATGCTTGCCACAACAAGAGCCCTTTCACTGACTTGAACTTTGAATTGAAGCATTCTACAAGGTTACTGGTCACATAATCTACTTTGCAGATTTCGTTGAATTTACTTATTGACCACACCTTGCCATGATGTGCATCCATGTACTCCTTCACAAGAGGATTTTGAGCATACAACACTCTCAAATGGTGTTCATGCTTCCTTTTGCTGCATGTGTATGATGCTGGCCATAAGTTCTCATCATAAACTTTACGTTTGAACTTCTTTTTGAAATTATGTGCTAGGTGTCGCATACATTCCCTATGCTCCACTCCAGGGAATACAATTTCCACTGCACTCTCTAAACCCTTGCAAGCATCTGTGTGTATAGCTAAACCTGGGGGTGTGCCTATAATGTTGCGCAACTGCTGCAGAAACCAGACCCAACTTTCCTCAGACTCTGCCTCCACCACACCAAATGCAACTAGGAATAGCCAGTTGTGTCCATCAACTGCAGAAGCTGCTACTAGCTGTCCTCTCCATCTTCCAGTCAAATGTGTAGCATCTACAGCCAAATAGGGCCTGCAACCATCTAGAAACCCCTGCCAGCAAGCCTTGAAACAAACAAAAGCCCTTCTGAAGCACTCCTTCTGAAATGACTTCCCTTTTATTTTGAATGGAACTGTATGCTTGTCAATCTCTACAACACTCCCTGGACTTGCCATCTCCACTTCAGCTTTGAAAGTGTAAAGCAGCTGAAAACTGTCATTCCATTGGCCATTAATTCTGTCAAGAGCCTTTTCCCTAGCATTGAAAATTCTCATGTAAGGAATTTCTATCTTGTACTTCTCAAAAAGCTTCCCATGGAGTGCTGTTGGACCAAGTCCAGGTTCTTCTCTCAGCCAATCCAATATAGCATCTGCCACCCACCTAGTTTTTGCTAGCTTGGTTTTGGCCTTCCCCCTCCCCCTCCAGGTGGACAGGTGTGCTTGTGTGGGGTTTTCTTTATCTGAAACAAAATAAAAGGGTAAAGAACAGTTAAGAAACCTTACTCAATGATCTGAAACTAAATTACTAACTAAACCTGAATATATTTGCTCTTTCTCATACGAGATGCATGCAACCTCCACCTACACCTAGGATATGGACAAAAAACTGTGAACCTTGCTGGCTCACTCCTTTTAATCTTATAGGTGTTTTCAGATATAATGCACCATGTTGTCACTGCATTCCGATAGTCCACCATTGATTGGAAAATGGTACCTACACTAAGCTCAGGTTTTTCCCTATTCCACTCAATTGTTGGCATGTCATCACCATCGTATTCATCCTTGATTAAGCTGTCCATGTTCTCCACCTTCTCTTCATCGTTAGTGTCATCAAACCTAGCTTGGCTGATGGGCTCCTCCATATATTCGTCATCCATTGCTTGCTGACTGGCTACATCGACCAGTTCAGGAAACATCATCTCGTCTTCATCATCATTTGTAGGCATTGCCTCGTCAGGTTCTGCATCTTCTTCTACACCAACTGCAGAAGGTACATGAGAAGCAGCAGCTGAATCAGAACCAGAATTGGCAGCAGGCATGTTGTGGCTCCATGAACCACTTGCTTTACTTGGTGTCGACCTACAAGGAGTGCCGGGGTGCTGGCTATTAGCACAGATAGATGATGTCTGAACTCCCTTCCTCTTCACCCCTTCTGCGCGTGGCTGAAGCACATCGATTTGGAGTTTACCGAATCGGCAGCCAGCAATCCCAACAAAAAGCAACGGCATATGATCGTCACAAGTTAGTGGGGGAAATCTTTGCTCGTCACTGCTGAAGTAATTCAGTTCAACAGCATCAGCATCACTCCAGGGATAGGTGTTTCGGAGCGCAGCTCGCAAATCTTTGAAAGACATACTGGTTTCTACCACTTTGGGATAGAAAAATGATGAAATCAAATGCGGTTTAGTACCACACAGCACACTAGTTTCCATTCTAATCGCCAGCCGGAAAGCCAGCGCGGGATCAATCCTATTTCGCTGGGGAAGGAAACAAAGGCTTCAGTTAGCTGGGTAAAATCGAGCACAAATTCGAACGATTCAAGCAAACAGAAGTCAAATACGGCCTACAATACGACAGAGAACGTCAATTTGAGAGGAAACAATGCTTACCCAGGTTTAATCCATGAATTATCTCCCACGGATTCGACCCAATCCTCTCCACGATCGACTGCATTCCGGGCGTCCTCACTCAACATCGCTATGTAATCCCAGATGGGGGGGGTGGGCTATATCTGGCGGAGACGCGGCATCGCCGACGAACGGGCGAGGGCATAGGGTGGAGGAAATAACTGCGGTGGATGCGGCAAGACGCTGGCGGAGGGGGCGGGGCGGCGCTGTGCAGTGCGGCCTGTCTAGATCTGTTTCAGATTCAGACAAGCTGCCCAATATGTGTCTCCTTGCGGTCCCACCCGTCATCAAGCAACAGTCAGACGAAGACTCGGCCCCACTCGTCAGCAACTAACGGTCAATGGACGGTCAAGACGGCAAACACCCGCTCTGAGCATTTGTGAGAGTTTCAGCTAAGGAAGAGGGGAAAAGTGAGCAAATGTTTGGAGCGTGGGGAAAAGTGAGCACAACTAAGGAACCAGGGGCACTAATTTAAATATCCCTTGCTTAAATGCTGCATTTTCTTTTAACTACAATTGCTTAACCCTAAATTTCTGTCCTATTTTAAAACCTAGCTAAATTCATAACTAAATAGATAACCTAATTAACCTACTGCCCTAACTAAAACCTAAGTAAATTAACCGAAGACCCTAGCTAGCTGAGAGGGGGGGGGGGTTACAGAGGGTGCAGGGGCGAGGAGGCAGGCCCGACGATGGCCGAGGTTGGGAGGGGAGGAAGCAGAGGAGGGAGGCGAGGGCCGATGGGTCGGGGGCGAGCGTCGGGTCGGTGGCGAGGGCCGGGTCGAGGGCGAGCGCCGGGGAGCGATGGTGCTACGGGGGAAGAGAGAGTGGGGATTTGGGGGGAAAAGAGGCGGGATGAAGCAGGGAGAGTGAGAATTTTGGGTTAAGTGGACGTAGCAGTAGCACGTTTAGACAAAACGCGCTGCTACTACCTTCACTAGCTGTAGCGGTTTAGATAAAACGCGCTGCTACTACCTTCACTAGCTGTAGCGGTTTTATAAGGAAATCGCTACTGCTAGCTTGACTGTAGCTGTTTTATAAGGAAATCGCTACTGCCAGTTTTCCTTTTTCTTTTCCTTTATTTTCTCCCACTTTTATTTCCCGAGAGCAGTGAACGAAGGGAAGGCGATATATATTGCATCATTTGACGGTTAAATATGTATACAAAATAGGAACATATATATTACATCATTGGACCCATGCATAATAATGGCTAAGTGTGTATACAAAATAGGAATATATATATATATATATATATTACATCATTTGACTGATAACATATGGTTCCTCAGCGCTGACGTTTTCGTTTTTGAGTCAACTTCTTTCCCTTCTTGTTCGTCGAAGAATAGTTGAGCCCCTCATTGTGACTTTGCCTTTTCCATGGAGTACGATTTTTCTTAGGTAATGTAGTATTGATTCTTCTTTTGACGTATACTTCATCATCATCGTCATCTTCCCTCACTGGGTTGCCGTACTGATCATAGTCTTCCTCGTTGGCGACTCCATCCATTCCAATGATGTTCCTTTTGCCTCTCCTCACGACAACACGACTGGGATTGCATGGGTCGGTTATGAAGAAGCATTGTGTCACATGCTTAGCGTGTACCCATGGCTCGTTTTTGGCAATAGCGTTCACGGTAGTGCTCTTAGCGTCGGGTATAGTCATGGTAGTGAAAATCCGGTTTTCTCTTTCGACATTCTTAGCCCATCTGACACGGAACATCGTCGTGTTGTGCAATCCAGAGTAGTCAAGCTCCCAGATCTCCTCGACCCTTCCATAAAATCGTTCAGTTGCGCCGTTGTCGCTGCCGGTCATGCATTCCATCGTCACCCCTGAGTTCTGATCATCACTGTCCATATCTTTGGCCTCCGTGTAGAACGTGTATCCGTTGATATCATATTCCTGATAGGTTACGAGGTTGGGCGAGGGGCCATGTGCTAAGGCGTATATGAGCAATCCGTCCTTAGAGCCCCCTCCGGGGGATTAGCAATAATATGCTCTTTGAACCAATGCAGGAAAATAGAGTTGTGCTCTCTAGTAACTTTGGCGTCCGTCCTGCATACCCCTAGTCACGATACTTCTTTGCGATAATTTCTTTGTGGAGTGCCACGAAAGGATCTACCTTGTCTAGGTGTTGTAGCACTACCAAGTTTGCTCTGTCAAAGTCGCTGCATCGATCTGAGTATGCCACGTGCAGTTCCCTGCGACCGTTGCAATGACCTTCTCCTTCGAGCCTCCCATCGTGCTTGTTAACAGGCAAACCAACACTAACACCAGGCGGCTGGTCTGCGCCATATAGAAAATTCTCACAGAAAGAGATGCACTCTTGTGTCACATAGCCCTGGACGATGCTTCCATCCGGACGAGACATGTTACGAATGAATCCTTTGATGATCCCATTCATCCTCTCAAATGGCACCATGTTGTGCAGGAATGACGGCCCCAGGTCTATTATGTCATCCACAATATGGACACACAGATGCACCATCACGTCAAAGAACGTGGGCGGGAAGTACATCTCAAGCTCATTCAGTATCACAACGATCTCTTCCTGTAGCCTTCGGAGCTGCTTCACACTGATCGACTTTCGAGAGATGACGTCGAAAAAGTTGCAGAGACCAATAAGCGTGTCACGTACGTGCTTGTCCATTATCCCTCTAAGGGCAACAGGTAGTATCTGCATCATCATCACATGACAGTCATGGGACTTCATCCCGCTGAACCTTTTCTTGTCCGTGTCTAGATATCTGTTTATCTTGCCATAGTAACCGGAACTAACTTTGACTCCGGTAAGGCACTTAAAGAATTGATCGATCTCAGCCTGACTTAAGGTGAAGCAAGAAGGGGGGCAATAATCCTCTTTCTTTATTTTCTTGCCCTTCTTCTCCCGTGCCTCTGTCTCCGTTTCTGTCTCGTCTGACATTTTACGGGGCGGCATGTGCAGATCTTCCTTGATTTTCAAATCTTGCAAGTCTTTTCTTGCCTTCGGCCCATCCTTGGTCTTATCCGGCATGTTCATCAGTGTTGCGAGCAAGCTCTCAAGGACATTCTTACAGATATGCATTTGATCAAGGCAATGAGGTGTATCGAGTTTGTGCCAGTACTCCAAGTCCCAGAACACAGACCTCGTCTTCCATACCTTCAGCAGCGGCTCCGGTGCCTTTCTCATCGTCTTTCCCGGCGCGGGGCACTCATTCCAGTTTTTCAACAGCTCATCGATTTCGGCACCGCTCCACTTACGTGGAGGTCCTCGATGCTCAGCGTGACCATTGAATAGATCTCCATGGTTTCTCCACGGGTCGTCCTGTTCGAGCCATCTTCGATGCCCCATGTACACGATTTTCCCAGACCCGCCATCTTTCCTTGACGTTAGTTGTTGAGACGTCGTATCATCCATGCACCGCGTGCATCCGCAATATCCATGGCACACCTGGCCTGCCACATATCCGTAACCGAGATAGTCCTGCACTGTCGTGATCAGCGCGGCTCTCATGTTGAAATACCCACCTTTGCTGGCGTCCCATGTCTTGGCCGGTGTTTTCCATAACGTGTCTAACTCCTCTTGAAGTAGCCCCAGATACAAATTAATATTATTTCCTGGTTGTTTCGGCCCTTGAATAAGCATGCTCATGTGAATGTACTTCGATTTCATGCACAACCAGGGGGGAGGTTGTACATCCATACAAACACAGGCCATGTGCTATGGTTGGTGTTCTGGTTGCCAAACGGATTCATGCCATCGGTACACGTGCTGAGCACGATGTTCCTTGCATCACATTCAAAATACCGATAGAAGCTGTTCAACGCTCTCCACTGGCTTCCATCCTTGACGTGTCTCAGCTTCGGATCATCTCCATCGTCGGGCTTCTTCCTCTCCGCGTGCCAGTGCATTAGCTTTGCTTCCTTGGGATCTACAAAATACCTCTGGAGATGGGGAGTGATCGGTAAGTACCATACCACTTTCTAGGGACATTTCTTCCCGGCCTTCTTATATCGAGAAGCATTGCACATCGGACAACTTGTTTTTTCCGCGTGCTCCTTCCGATAAATTATGCAATCGTTGATGCATGCATGGTATCTAACGTGTGGCAGATCAAGAGGGCACACAATCTTCTTGGCCTCATCAACACTACTAGGACATAGATTACCCACGGGAAGAACATCCTTTAGGTACTTGAGATGCTCATCGAGGCTAGTGTCGGTCCATTTGTTTTTAGCCTTCGTCTTCAGGAGTTGGAGCGTGAAACTCAAGCGGGTCACCTTAGGATTGCAACCATCATACAATGGAGCGTTCGAGTCTACCACCAGTTGCTCCAGCTTAGCCTCCTCTCTAGAAGCAGCTCTCTCAGTACTCGTCTCCTTGCGAAGCAATGCTTGAACATGAGGGTCCCACATGATTAAACTTAATACCAACGAACTCTGCTGCGTGGAGTCCATGTCATTCTCTCCGCCGCCATGTCCGGCCCCTTCTCCGCCACCATGTCCGTCCCTTTCCCCGCCGCCATGTCCGGCCTCTTCCCCGCCGCCATTATCAATCATCTCTTCGTCTTGCCCCGTGTCATCATTGCCTGCCCCGTCGGCATCCTCAACATCGTCATCCTCATCTTCAATTATCCACCGAGTATAGCCATTCATGAAACCAATCATGAGCAGGTGCACTTCGACACGACCATCGTCATGGGGGTCGAGCCAAACTATTCCTTTGCATTTTCGACACGGACATAAAACCTCTGTCCGGTTATTTTCTTTCATGTCCTGCACCGCCAACCGCAACCACCTGTCCACCATCGTTACACTGACCATCGTCAACTCTACAAGGTAATAATAAACAAATTGATTATAAAAATGCGTGCATGCATCAAAGTCATACAAAAATTCGGCATGACCTTCCTTAAAAATAGGACATATATAGATCTAGAGTTTGCTCGGAATTCGCCGAAACGGAAATAAATCGACATTTCGGCAAAACATAGGCAACTCAAAAGCACAATTTGGCATCAGCTCATGCCACACACAGAATTTCCATAAACATATTTCACACACATAAACATATTTCCATTTTGCAAAAGCATGAAATTTTAATCACCTATATCTCAAGATCGAGCACACGGTGGAGATGATGATGTAAGGAGATCAAAAGTGCACAAAGCTCTTCTTGACAAAGATAGATCTAGTTATGGGGCAAATAGGTCACTTAACTAAATGCTACATCTACCTAGCTACCTAATTTGGGAGGAGACAACTTCAACTAGTGGAGGGGGAAGGAAAAAGAGAAAGGAGATGCATTAATGGAGGTGGTGTAGTTTGGTAGGAGTAATGAAGAGAGAGAAAGGTAGGTAGAAGAGGGAGAGTAATGGGGGAGAAGTATTGAGGAAGAAGAAGAGTGAGAGTGGGAGAGGTAGGGGAAAGGGAGAGGAGGGGGAGGGGGAGGACGGGTGGGGAAAAGGTGTTGGGTGCGGATTAGCAGTAGCGCGTGACGTAAAACGCGCTGGTGCTAAGAAAGTAGCAGCAGCGCGCTTTCGGTACAAGCGCTACTGCTAACTGGGACCAAAAGTGTGCCCGATTTGAAAATTAGCAGCAGCGACCTTAGAAAAACCGCGCTACTGCTACAACTATAGCAGTAGCGCGGCTCGTGGCACCGCACTGCTGCTAAATGGAGCTGGGTGGGCACTGTCGGTCGATATTTGTAGCAGCGCGGGTTACACCGAGCGCGCTACTGCTAAGCACTTGTCAGTAGCGGGTTTTCCACACCCGCGCTACTGCTAATTAGCAGCAGCGCTCCTTTTTGAGCCGCACGCTGCTAAGATTCTGTGTATAGGGTTTTCCCTAGTAGTGATCTCCATAGCCCATTGATATGCCTAGTTGATGTGAGACTATTTTCTCCCTTTTTGCCTTCTCCACAACCACCGTTCTATTCCACCTATAGTGCTATGTCCATGGCTCACGCTCATGTATTGCGTGAAGATTGAAAAAGTTTGAGAACACCAAAAGTATGAAACAATTGCTTGGCTTGTCATCGGGGTTGTGCATGATTTGAATACTTTGTGTGGTGAAGATGGAGCATAGCCAGACTATATGATTTTGTAGGGATAACTTTCTTTGGCCATATTATTTTGAGGAGACATAATTTCCTAGTTAGTACGCTTGAAGTATTATTATTTCTATGTCAATATTAAACTCTTGTCTTGAATCTTTCAGATCTGAATATTCATACCACAATTAAGAGAATTACATTGAAATTATGCCAAGTAGCATTCCACATCAAAAATTCTGTTTTTATCATTTACCTACTCGAGGACGAGCAGGAATTAAGCTTGGGGATGCTTGATACGTCTCCAACGTATCTGTAATATTTGATTGTTCCATGCTATATTATATCCTGCTTTGGACATTATTGAGCTTTATTATACACTTCTATATTATTTTTGGGACAAACCTATTAACCGTAGGCCCAGCCCAGAATTGCTGTTTTTTTGCCTATTTTAGGGTTTCGCAGAAAAAGAATATCAAACGGAGTCCAAACGGAATGAAACCTTCGGGAACGTGATTTTCGGAACAAACATGATCCAGAGGACTTGGACCCTACGTCAAGCAATCAACGAGGAAGGAACGAGGTAGGGGCGCGCGGCTACCCTCCAGGCGCGCCCTCCACCCTCGTGGGGCCCATGTTGCTCCACCGACGTACTCCTTCCTCCTATATATACCTACGTACCCCCAAACTACCAGACACGGAGCCAAAACCCTAATTCCATCGCCGTAAATTTCTGTATCCACGAGATCCCATCTTGGGGCCTTTTTCGGAGCTCCGCCGGAGGGGGTATCGATCATGGAGGGCTTCTACATCAACACCATAGCCTCTTCGATGAAGTGTGAGTAGTTTACTTCAGACCTACGGGTCCATAGTTATTAGCTAGATGGCTTCTTCTCTCTTTTTGGATCTCAATACAAAGTTCTCCCCCTCTCTTGTGGAGATCCATTCGATGTAATTTTCTTTTGCTGTGTGTTTGTTGAGACCGATGAATTGTGGGTTTATGATCAAGTTTATCTATGAACAATATTTGAATCTTCTCTGAATTCTTTTATGTATGATTGGTTATCTTTGCAAGTCTCTTCGAATTATCAGTTTGGTTTGGCGTACTAGATTGATCTTTCTTGCAATGGGAGAAGTGCTTAGCTTTGGGTTCAATCTTGCGGTATCCTTTCCCAGTGACAGTAGGGGCAGAAATGCACGTATTGTATTGTTGCCATCGAGGATAACAAGATGGGGTTTATATCATATTGCACGAGTTTATCCCTCTACATCATGTCATCTTGCTTAAAGCGTTACTCTGTTCTCTTGAACTTAATACTCTAGATGCATGCTGGATAGCGGTTGATGTGTGGAGTAATAGTAGTAGATGCAGGCAGGAGTCGGTCTACTTGTCTCGGACGTGATGCCTATATACATGATCATACCTAGATATTCTCATAACTATGCTCAATTCTGTCAATTGGTCAACAATAATTTGTTCACCCACCGTAATACCTATGCTCTCGAGAGAAGCCTCTAGTGAAACCTATGGCCCCCGGGTCTATTTTCCATCATATTAATCTTCCAATACTTAGTTATTTCTTTTGCCATTTATTTTACTTGCATATTTATTTCTCTTTATCATAAAAATACCAAAAATATTATCTTATCATATCTATCAGATCTCACTCTCGTAGGTGACCGTGAAGGGATTGACAACCCCTTTATCGGTTAGTTGTGAGGAGTTTATTTGTTTGTGTAGGTGCGAGGGACTCGTGCGTGGCCTCCTACTGGATTGATACCTTGGTTCTCGAAAACTGAGGGAAATACTTACGCTGCTCTGCTGCATCACCCTTTCCTCTTCAAGGGAAAACCAATGCAGTGCTCAAGAGGTAGCAGGCGGCCAGATGAATGTGTGTGCAATATACAACATACGGTTCACTCGGATGAACTGTTTATGATTAGGCAAGAGAACATAAACGGTTCAATATAACAAGATGTGTGTGATACGTGGCAAACAGGTCTGTAATCAGAAATGTGTGCGAAGACCGATAATAAAGCAGACGATTGCTTCTAATAAGACGTATGTGATATGCTCTATCTACACAACATCTATTGGCCATTGTGGGACAGGCGGTCATCCGGATACGCCATAAGGATGTGAAGATGCATTCCTATTAGCAAGGACTAGCTGTTCCACCAGTAGCTCATGTAAGAAAACTATCAAGTTAAGTGTGCTCAGACTGGAGGTCCTTGTTTTTTGTTTTTTAACACATGTTAATTAAAGAAGGTCTACCGCATTACTTTTTGACAATGTGCGATACGTGGCATACAATTCATCCATCCTTCCTATTTGTGATGGAATAGGCCGTGTGTGTTGTGGGCAAACGCTTGCTAGTATTCAACCGTTTGGGATTGATGAATTCATCACCAACGGGTTCCCTAGTGTGGTCCGTGTTCATCTGATCATCATCTACGACTTGTGCTAGCTCGATGCTAAGTTTCCATGAATTGATGGCGTTTTATGAACACGCCACCGTTTCCCGCCATTTCCTCACCTTGTGCCTGCCACCCTGCTATATTGCACATAGGGGGCGTGCGACGCATGGAGGCGACAAGCGCAGCCTATAGCACATCCACCTTTTCCAAGCATGCCAACCCACCAAAGCGCCGCCCCTGCCATCAACCTCGTCGACGAGGAAAATGAGCAGGCGCCACGGCCCGTCGAGGCCGAGGCGCTCCCTGGCAACGCGTTGGACGACGCCGTGATGCGCATCATCGCCAGGATTGAGCAGACCTTCGGCGCATGGCGCTTGAGTGCCGTGGATCAAGATAGGCATGTCAGCGCCGATAGGTTGCAGCTCGCCGCACAACATGATCGATGGTGCGCCGCAGAGCAAGCTAGGCGCGTCCGCGCCGATAGGCTGCGGCTCGCCGCACGATGAGACCGTTGGAGCACTGCAGAGCAAGAGGCGCGGCGCACCGCACAGCAACAGCGGATCCATCAGCGCTTGCCTGCTGTCGCAGCTGGGTACATGTCCCGTTAGTACCACGATTCCTCGCCAGGAGTGGGCAGAGGCCCTCAGCGCCATACTTGCACCAGAGGCTGGCTGCGTCGTACTTGCACCGGACGCCCTCTGCACCATTCGCGTGGGTGCCACCGTTCGCCTTGTCCGCGGCCCGCCGGATGCCAATGCGCTGGTCCGTAGGCTCGACCACCTCCTTGGCCCAGGTGTCCTCCTGGGCGGAGTAGAGGAACATGGCCATCGCATCCTCGAGCTGGTGATCTCTGATGAAATATCTAACTTGGAGCTCGAGATCGCGCTCCGGATGTACCGCGAGCGTGTCGACCGCTTGGACGAACGCCTGCACGAGTTCAGGCAGAGACAAGAGCTACCCTAGGCAAGGGTTGCTGGTCATGGTCTTATGGACGCGTTTGATTTTGGAAAGTCGTTTCAACGTGGATAGCTATGTATTCACAACAATCATAGTGTTGCTCTGTTTATTGCTCTGTTTCGATGTGTGTACTCTGTTTTCCATTCTTATATGTTCTATTTCAATGTGTGTATATACGCTTTCCATTCTGTATATGTGGATGATAACAGCTAGATTCAAATTAGTATACAAAAGCAGATATAAAATGGAATTCATAATATATATATATTAATTATTCATTAGATCATCATAGAATATATATATACATATATATAATATCATCACATATATATTCATCAAACTTTCATCAAACATGCCAATTTTTTTACCACATCATCTTGGTGGCATGACATTAAATCAAGCAAGGTTTCATGTTTTTCTGATCATTTTTAATTTTTTGGAATTAAAATGCCATGGCATGCACTCCATGCATGTGCCCATGCCTTGACACCAATATGTTTGAAAATTTCTTCGAATTTACTGAACATGGAATTAACTCGCACACAAGTACACAAAAATATGATTTTTCAAACCGTTTTGGTTAGGCGTTGCGTGTAGATGTAGTTCAAATTTGAATTACGGTCATTAAATGGTTAGAAAATCACTTAAATGTCTTTAGAAGGTCAAATGACCCCTTAAATTTACCAAATTTTCACATGACAGTTGCGCGTTAAACGTAGGAAAAAATTTGAAGGCCGTAAGAGGAAGCTATCTCCCGTTCGTCATCAAACATGCATTGTTCCCTCTCGGAACCATGAACCTTCTAGCGAGTTGCTCCGGTTTGTGAGGGGCTGATACGTCTCCGTCGTATCTATAATTTTTGATTGTTCCATGCCAATATTATACAACTTTCATATACTTTTGGCAACTTTTTATACTATTTTTGGGGACTAACATATTGATCCAGTGCCTAGTGCCAGTTCCTGTTTGTTGCATGTTTTTTGTTTCACAGTAAATCCATATCAAACGGATTCCAAATGGGATAAAAACTGACAGAGGCTTTTCTTGGAATATATGTGATTTTTGGGAAGAAGAATCAACACGAGACGATGCCCGAGGGGGGCACGAGGCAGGGGGCGCGTCCCAGGGGGTCAGGCGCGCCCTGGGCCGTCGTGGACACCCCATAAGGCAGTTGATGCCCTTCTTTCGCCGCAAGAACACTAATATCCGGATAGAGATCGTGTTAAATTTTCAGCCCAATCGGAGTTACGGATCTCCGGGAATATAAGAAACGGTGAAAGGGCAGAACCTGAGAACGCAGAAACAGAGAGACATGTCCAGTCTCGGAGGGGCTCTCGCCCCTTCCGTGCCATGGAGGCCATGGACCATAGGGGAAAGCCTTCTCCCATCTAGGGAGAAGGTCAAGGAAGAAGAAGAAGAAGGGGGGCTCTCTCCCCCTCGCTTCCGATGGCGCCGGAACGCCGCCGGGGGCCATCATCATCACCGCGATCTTCACCAACACCTCCGCCATCTTCACCAACATCTCCATCACCTTCCCCCCTCTATCTACAGCAGTCCACTCTCCCGCAACCCGCTGTACCCTCTACTTGAACATGGTGCTTTATGCTTCATATTATTTTCCAATGATGTGTTGCCATCCTATGATGTCTGAGTAGATTTTCGTTGTCCTATCGGTGGTTGATGAATTGCTATGATTGATTTAATTTGCTTGTGGTTATGTTGCTGTCCTTTGGTGCCCATCATATGAGCGTGCGCGTGGATCACACCATAGGGTTAGTTGTATGTTGATAGGGCTATGTATTGGAGGACAAGAGTGACAGAAACTTCAGCCTAGCATAGAAATTGATGCATACGGGATTGAAGGGGGACCAATATATCTTAATGCTATGGTTGGGTTTTACCTTACTGAACATTAGTAGTTGCGGATGCTTGCTAATAGTTCCAATCATAAGTGCAGAGAATTCCAAGTCAGGGATGACATGCTAGCAGTGGCCTCTCCCACATAAAACTTGCTATCGGTCTAGTAACGTAGTCAATTGCTTAGGGACAATTTCGCAACTCCTACCACCACTTTTCCACACTTGCTATACTAACTTTATTGCTTCTTTATCTAAACAGCCCCTAGCTTTTATTTACGTGCTCTTTATTATCTTGCAAACCTATCCAAAAACACCTACAAAGTACTTCTAGTTTCATACTTGTTGTAGGTAAAGTGAACGTTAAGAGTGCGTAGAGTTGTATCGGTGGTCGATGGAATTTGAGGGAATTTGTTCTACCTTTAGCTCCTCGTTGGGTTCGACACTCTTACTTATCGAAAGAGGCTACAATTGATCCCCTATACTTGTGGGTTATCAGGGGCGTGTGTCCAAACGTTCGTCAAACATGCCAGTTTCTTTACCACATCATCTTGGTGGCATGACATTACATCAACCAAGGTTTCATGTGTTTCTGATCATTTTTCTTTTTTTTTGAATTAAAATTCCATATCACTCCATGCATACGTATGCATGTGTCCATGTCGTGAGACCAATATGTTTGAAAATTCCTTCTAATTTACTGTACATGGAATTAACTCGCACACAAGTACACAGATATGATTTTTCAAACCGTTTTAGTTAGGTGTTGCATGTAGATGCAATTCAAATTTGAATTATGGTCATTAAATGGTTAGAAAATCACTTAAATGTCTTTGAAAGGTCAAATGACCCCTAGAATTTTCCAAAATTTCACATTACAGTTGTAGTAGTGCACGTTAGACGTAGAAAAAAATTTCAAGGCCGTAAGAGGAAGCTATCTCCCGTTCGTCATCAAACATGCATTGTTCCCTCTCGGAACCACGAACCTTCTAGCGAGTTGCTCCGTTTTGTGAAGGGATGTGTCCAAACTTTCGTCAAACATGCCAATTTCTTTACCACATCATCTTGGTGGCATGACATTAAATCAAGCAAGGTTTCATGTTTTTCTGATCATTTTTTAATTTTTTGGAATTAAAATGCCATGGCATGCACTCCATGCATGTGCCCATGCCTTGACACCAATATGTTTGAAAATTCCTTCTAATTTACTGCACATGGAATTAACTCGCACACAAGTACACAAAAATATTATTGTTCAAACCGTTATGGTTAGGCGTTGCATGTAGATGTAGTTCTAATTTGAATTACGGTCATTAAATGGTTAGAAAATCACTTAAATGTTTTTAAAAGGTCAAATGACCCCTGGAATTTCCCAAATTTTCACATGACAGTTGTATTAGTGCACATTAAACATAGGAAAAAATTTGAAGGCCGTAAGAGGAAGCTATCTCCCGTTTGTCATCAAACATGCATTGTTCCCTCTCGAAACCACAAACCTTATAATGAGTTACTCCGGTTTGTGAGGGGCGTGTGTCCAAATGTTTGTCAAACATGCCAATTTCTTTACCACATCATTTTGGTGGCATGACATTACATCAACCAAGATTTCTTGTGTTTCTGATCATTTTTTTCTATTTTTTGAATTAAAATGCCATGTCACTCCATGCATACTTATGCATGTGTCCATGTCGTGAGACCAATATGTTTCAAAATTCCTTCTAATTTGCTACACATTGAATTAACTCAGACACAAGTACACATATATGATTTTTCAAACCGTTTTGGTTAGGCATTGCATGTAGATGTAGTTCAAATTTGAATTACGGTCATTAAATGGTTAGAAAATCACTTAAATTTCTTTAAAAGGTCAAATGACCCCAAGAATTTTCCAAAATTTCACATTACAGTTGTAGTAGTGCATGTTAGACGTAGAAAAAATTTGAAGGCCTTAAGAGGAACCTATCACCCGTTCGTCATCAAACATGGATTGTTCCCTCTCGGAACCACGAACCTTCTAGCGAGTTGCTCCGGTTTGTGAGGGATGTGTGTCCAAACTTTCGTCAAACATGCTAATTTCTTTACCACATCATCTTCGTGGCATGACATTACATCAACCAAGGTTTCATGTGTTTCTGATTTATTTGGAATTAAAATGCCATGACACTCCATGCATACGTATTCGTGCATATGTGTCCATGTCATGATACAAACCTGTTTGAAAATTCCTTCTAGTTTACTGCACATGAAATTAACTCGCACACAAGTACAAAAATATGATTTTTCAAACTGTTTTGGTTACGCATTGCATGTAGATGTAGTTCAAATTTGAATTACGGTCATTAAATGGCTAGACAATCACTTAAATGTCTTTAAAAGGTCAAATGACCCCTAGAATTTTCAAAAATTTCACATTACAGTTGTAGTAGTGCACGTTAGACGTAGAAAAAAATTTGAAGGCCGTAAGAGGAAGTTATCTCCCGTTCGTCATCAAACATGCATTGTTCCCTCTTGGAACGACGAGCCTTCTAGAGAGTTGCTCCCGTTTGTGAGGGCTGTGTGTCCAAACATTGGTCAAACATGTCAATTTTTTTACCACATCATCTTGGTGGCATGACATTACATCAACCAAGGTTTCATGTGTTTCTAATTTTTTTTAATTTTTTGGAATTGAAATGCCATGTCATTCCATGCTTACTTGTGGCATAGCCGTTAGACCAATATGTTTGAAAATTCCTTCCAATTTACTGCACATGAAATTAAATCGCACACAAGTACACGAAATATGAGTTTTAAACCGTTATGGTTAGCTGTTGCATGTACATGTAGTTCCAATTTCAAATATGGTCATTAAATGGCTAGAAAATCACTTAAATGTGTTAGAAGGTCAAATGACCCTTGAAATTTTCCAAAATTTGACATGACAGTTGTATTAGTACTACAAAATTTCTCGTTCATTAAAAACACCATCCGTTGGCACTTTATTCCAAATTTGTCTTTCATAGCTAATGAAAAATATCTACAACATCACACACAGTTGTTTTCTAGGAACCGTTTGCGATGAAAATATCCGGGTCTATTTAAGTCTCCCTCCTTAAGCTTCGCCGGCTCGTCTGCTCTAGTGCTGACAACCCCCGAATCCACAAATCCGGATCCTCATTCCCGCACCCCCTTCTTGCAAAGATGACACCGTGGAAACGCTTCGTGAAGGCCCGTATGATGGCCGCGTCCCCCCCCGAGCGCGGCCGCCTACGCCGAGAGTGCCGCCGCATCCGCATTGAGCATGGTCGCTTGCACCGAGAGGGCGTCTGCGGCAGCCGATAGGGCAGCTGCAGCAGCCGAGACGCCTACAGCTGCTGCTGCGATAGCGGCTGCAAAGGACGAGAGTGCTCGAGCTGCCGTCCGTGCCGCTGATGTCGCCCTGGCCCGGGTCGAGGCCATCCACGCCAAGATCGAGGATGCACATGCCAAGATATTCAAGGCCACCTCGGACTCCAGCATGCAACCCACATCTTTAAAGGGGCGGTGGCCATGGAGCACCTGCTCCCTCATGAGGTCGCCGAGCGGGAGGTGGAGATGTAGGAGACGTTGGAGATCGAGGAGCGCCGGGAGGAGGAGTTGCACGTGGCCGAGGTCGAGGTAGAGAAGAGTCTGTTCGTTGAGGAATCAGCGGCGGGGTACCAACGCGAGCTCTGGCGCAGCCAGTACTACGAGTACTAGAACTTTGAGGGCGGCGCCGAGGACGAGGACGAGGACAAGGAGACGCGGAGTCGACCAACGGCGGCATGTCGCCAGGACAAGTCATCGGCGTCTCATCTCACACCGGCGATGCATAGGCCAGCATGGCGGTGGATTTTTAATTATGCGTACTTAGGCTTTGTTTTTAATGCTAGTCTTTTGTTAGAGCAATGTTTAGGTCAACTGGCTCAGTTTAATTTGCTAAAATTGCTTGATTCAGTAAGTGTGGTATGTCTGCTGTACGTTGTTTTGTGTGCCCAAATTAGCAAGTGATGTTAAATTATGCAATGACGTACCCGGGGAAATTTTCACCAAAATTTGAATTATCAAACTTATCCCATGCGCGCAAAGAAGAAGAATCATTTGCGATGCACACAATCGTTCAAAGTGAATGGTCCGGCGGCACCGCGCGCAAAGTTTCCCTCCACATTTCCAACATTTTGGCCTACCGCCAAAATATCTACCCCACCGCCCATTCCCCCTTCCCCACCCCCTTTTCACCTCGACCACAAGTCACATTTCCCCCGTTTCCTCCTTCCTTCCTTGCTAAGCTATAGCCGCTTCCTCGCTCTCGCCGTCTCGCATCCTACCTCCGGGGTCGCCATGGTCTTCTTCAAAGACATCTCCAGCGGTTCCTCCTCCGGCGACTACTCCTTCACCACCTGGGTATGCCTCTCTTCTCTCTCTCGGGCTATGACTTGGAATGAAGGATTTTTACCCAGAGGTCGATTTGAGTCGTTTCTTCCTCTTGTAGCTCCCTAAGAACATCAGTGGCAACGAATGGAGCGGGGTGGCTGAAGATCTATCTGCTCGTTGTCACCATCAATCTCCATGCATGAAGCTACTTGCGTTTGATTCTGTGGACACTGGGAGGAAGTTTATGGCATGTGCAGAGAAGGTTAGACCCTCTTCCGTTGTTACAAATCATTTGTTAGATGTGATTTAGACACTGTCACGGTCCCAACCCATTCATACCACACCTTCAACCAAACACATCCTAAGACAGTGTCACAATTTGTACCTAGTATCGTAAATTGTTGCCATCTCATCAGCTGTGCCACTAGAAAATTATTTGGCACCACTTCAGTAGTTTGTGCAGCCAACTTTGGTCCACACATCCGAGCAGCCAAGCAGTAAAATACTAAATCTTTATGGCACGAAGAAACTAGGCATCGGAGCAACTACGTGCTCCAGAGTCCGGGTCCCTGATTTTTTTCCGCTGCATCGGCTCGCCAGTTCAGGGCACCGATGCGAGATGTAGCAACAGTTGTCTTTACACCAGTTTTGGCATACATAGTGGACGGCCTTAGTGCTATTAGTTCTATGTTACTAAATTTGTGCATGTACACACCTGTTAGTATCAATTTGCTGTCATCCAAACACTGTCGCTATGTTGTTGCAATTATATTTACCTTCCTCATAAAATGTTTAATTTGTTATTTATTGTACATGAGTAAGAACTTGTAGCGTCGTTATAGTTAATTATAGCTTCTGATGTTCCAGAATTTGGTTGTTGTCTTAGTACCAATTATTTCATTTGCACATTGATCTTTTTGAGAAGATATGTCATAATTAACATGTTTCTTTAGTTTTTCAAAATAAGCATTGGTAATTTTCTATGTTGCTATAAACCCATTTCCCCTACAATTGTTACTGGTCTAGTTTTAAATATTATAGGATGAATAGAAGTGTTCTTACTTGGAGTGGGTTGATCAAGAGTGGCCAGAGTCTTTGAAGATGTGCCTAACGAAGCTCTGGAGCATGTATGAGGAAGTGAACACACATAGGCTTACAGAAAGTCTTGTCAACGCTGAAGCATATTTCAAGATGCGGGATAAAAAGTTGAAGGTGGAGAATGAGCTCAGAATTTTTAAATCAGACTTTGCTAAGATGGTGTTGGCGAAGGAGGAGGCACTTTCCCAGTTGGCCCGTGCAAAACGGGTTCTTACTGAACTGAAAGCAGAGGTGGATAAGACGAGCCTAGATAATCTTGATCAGGGATATGAATATATTGTTCTTATGAAGTTGAGCTAGCTATATGTTGTACTGTGCTGTTTTCATGTAGCTACCGTACTGTGATGTTATAATATATTTTATGTGCCTGATATGAAATTGGCAAACAGCTGTTCGATATAAAATGTGAATTTGCGTAATACTAGAATTATTAATTGTAAACTAATAAACCTTCTAAAAGTGTCATGGAACTTTGCAAACGGTTTTAACAGTAAAAGCGCTTGCGATGGATATCCCAATACCACACAGTTTCCTTCATTAAATTGTGTGTGATATAGTTGATAAAAGCAAACAGTTAACCAAGGAAGACCGTGTGTGATAGTTACACCTTTCACACACGAGCCTACACATAAAACTGTGTGGCATTTACGTTCGAATGGAAATGTTTTCCCTGGTTGACTGTGTGGGATGTACATAAGAACGGAAACACATTCCTTGGATTGACTGTGTGTGATATACATACGAACGGAAATGATTTTCTGGGATTCACCGTGTGAGATGTATATACCTAAGGAAATGATTGGGTTTCGATGCCTCGCCCGATCTCACACGGCCCCAGCCTGGGTCCTAGGAGGGCCTATCCCTGACGATTTCTGGGTCGTGTGGGAAGGACACCCTATCACACACACTCACTTGGCGACGGTTCCAACCGCCGTCGTGGAAAGGGGTTAAAAACCGTTTGTTTAGGACCGACGTGCATGATACGTCTCCAACGTATCTATAATTTTTGATTGTTCCATGCTATTATATTATCTGTTTTGGATGTTAATGGGCTTATTTATAGACTTCTATATTATTTTTGGGACTAACCTACTAACCCAAGGCCCAGTGCAAATTGCTGTTTTTTTGCCCAATTCAGTGTTTCATAGAAAAGGAATATCAAACGGAATGAAACCTTTGGGAGAGTTATTTTTAGAACAAACGTGATCCAGAGGACTTGGAGTGGACGTCAAGAAATCAATGAGGAGGCCATGAGGTAGGGAGGCGCGCCTGCCCCCCTGGGCGTGCCTGAGGGAGTCCTGGACTAAGGGGTCCTCGGGCGTCTGGCCTATTATCCATGGGCCGGACTGATGGGCTGTGAAGATATGAAGGCCGAAGACTGTACCTGTGTCCGGATTGGACTCTTCTTGGCGTGGAAGGCAAGCTTGGCAACCGATTATGAAGATTCCTTCTTATGTAACCGACCCTATGTAAACCCTAGATCCCCCCGGTGTCTATATAAACCGGAGGGGTTAGTCCGGAAAGGATATACTCATTACCATAGTCATATAGGCTTAGGGATGGCAACGGGTACCCACTAACCGCGTACCCTGCGGGTAAAAACCCTATTAGGATAAGGGTATGAGACAAAAAATTACCCATGGGTACTTAAATAGGAAAATATTATACCCATCGGGTAGAGAGGGTACGGGTATGGGATCGTATAACCCATGCCCGTGTACCCATCTAAAATGCTGACAAGTGGGTTTCCGTTGATATCCTAATGTATTAATTTTCCCCTCCTAATCACGCCAGGTAAAAACTCTAATATGTAGTCAAATTATCTCTATGATTTATCGTGATTTTGTGAACTTAAAGTGTATGCATATGTGTTGTTATTTATGATTATGTGTTGTTGTTTAACATTTTTATGTGTCACTTTATAGGAAAGTATTTTTGTTTATGAGAATGTGTTTTTGTTTCAATATGTTGTTGTACATTGTTATTTAAAATGTGTTGCTATGAATAATTTTTGATTATATGTTACTTTTTATAACTATTTTCTACTCAGCTGATGTGTTGTAAACGCGGGTATTTTTACCCGCAGGTACCCATATACCCTGTCGGGTGGTGGGTATGGGAAAAAATTGTACCCTTGACGGGTATGGGTATGGGTGATGGGTAAGTTCAGGATGGACGGGTAAGGGTATGGGGTAGCTCCACCCGTACCCATACCCTGCGGGTGCCATCCCTATATAGGCTAGGCTTCTAGGGTTTAGCCACTACGATCTCGTGGTAGATCAACTCTTGTAACACTCATACTCATCAATATCAATCAAGCAGGACGTAGGGTATTACCTCCATAGAGAGGGGCCGAACCTGGGTAAACATAGTGTCTCCTGTCTGCTGTTACCATTGATCCTTGACGCACAGTTCGGGACCCCCTACCTGAGACCCGCCGGTTTTGACACCGACATTGGTGCTTTCATTGAGAGTTCCACTGTGCCGTCAACGAAAGGTTCGATGGCCCCTTCAACCATCTATAGCGATGCTGTCCAAGGAGAAACCTTCCTCCCCGGACAGATTTTCGTGTTTGGCGGCTTCGTACTGCGGGCCAACTCGCCTGGCAATCTGGAGCAGGTCGATAGCTACGCCCCTAGCCAGCAGGTCAGATTTGGAAGCTTGAATTACGTTGCGAATATCCGTGGAGACTTGATCTTCAATGGATTTGAGACCGCAACGATCGCCCCCCTCGCTCCGATGAACATGACTTAAATATGTGATCGGATCACATCCATGGGATGGTACCTATTGCTGCAACGGCCTTAGAACCGGAGCAGATCATGCTATCCGAGGCCACAGAGTCCGCGGTGTTGGAGCCGCACACGGACTCGGCACCTCGCAATATCTGCATCAATGGAACTCAAGATTCATCTCCGGCTATAAGTTCCGGACCATGTACGCCTGCGGACACTGAGCTGGACCGGTTACCGATTTTCAAATTTAGCGCCGCAGACATCTTCCAGCACTCACCTTTGGGTGATGTGCTAAACTCTTTAAAGAACTTGTCCTTGGAAAAGGACTCACAGCCGAACTTTGTTCGGTTCCAGCCAGAGGCTGACGATGGGAAACTTTGTTTCCCACCCGCCACCCACTTCATAGCCATTGTTAATGACTTAACTAACATGCTCGATTACGGCTCCGAATACATCGACGGTATGGACAACGATGCCGACCAGGAGCAAGGCCAAAACCCGCCATTTACTGGACACTGGACGGCCACCTCTTCGTACGATGTGTACATGGTCGACACACCTAAAAAAGCTAGCAACGATGAGAAAGGAGATCCAGTTGCGAATAAACCTTTTGAGACACAGTCCAAGCGCCAACGCTCTAAACGCCGCTCTAAGCCTCGTCGCTCAAATGACGGAAATACTGGCACCGGGGAGAATAGTACTCCAGGCGATGCCGAAAACAATGAAGACCCTGTCGGGGCTGCATCTGAGCAGGAGGAACAAGACAACGAGCAAGATAACCCTGATAATTAGACCATGCCCAATGACCCAGAAGATGATAGTTATCGTCCAGTCTCCAAGGATGATGAGAGCCTCGGCAATGAGGACTTCATCGTGCCTGAGGCACCCCTCGAGCAGGAGCGCTTCAAGCGCCAGCTGATAGCCACTTCAAGAAGCCTGAAGAAAAAGCTGCGGCAGCTTCAAGCTGATCAAGACTTGCTCATTGATAGGTGGACTGATGTCCTGGCAGCCGAAGAATACGGCCTCAAGCGCCCAGCCAAGAGTTACCCAAAGCATAGACTGCTACCTCAGTTCGATGAGGAGGCACCAAATCCCATACCTCCCTCACGCAATGCGGACCGACCACCACGCGATCGGGATAGTGCGGCGGACCGACCACCTCGCGGTCGAGATAAAGTGGCAACTCAGCCAAAAAAACATCCCGCCCCACCACCTCGCAAAAACAAGGACATAACAGCTCAGGACCATACATACTACCTTCGGCAGGAGCTGAACAGTAGAGCAGAACATACCAGATCAATCTACGGATTGTGAGGACGCTTCCCGACTCGGGATGACGACTACCTATTCGGACGTGACAAACCTAGTCACACCCGGGCCGATAACTGCAGACGCACTCTGTCGGTGTCAAAACCGGTGGATCTCGGGTAGGGGGTCCCGTACTGTGCATCTAAGGCGGATGGCAACAGGAGGCAGGGGACACGATGTTTTACCCAGGTTCAGGCCCTCTTGATGGAGGTAAAACCCTACGTCCTGCTTGATTTATTCTTGATGATGTGAGTAGTACAAGAGTTGATCTACCACGAGATCGGAGAGCCTAAACCCTAAAAGCTGGCCTATGGTATGATTGTATGTTGTATATGATCTATCGACTAGCCTGGCCTCGGTTTATATAATGCACCAGAGGCCTAGGATAACAAAAGTCCTAGCCAAATACGCCGGTGGGGAGGAGTCCTTGTCTTGATCGCCAAGTCTTGTGGAATCTTCCTTGTATGCGGCAGCTGTCCGAACTGGCCCATGAGTATACGGCCACGGGGGTCCTCGGCCCAATCTAACATATCGGGAGATGACGTGTTGAGTACCCCCTAGTCCAGGACACCGTCAGTAGCCCCCTGAACCGATCTTCAAGTTAGGGACGCTCCTCGATTCTTCCAAACTGTTCTTCATCTTCGGTTGTCGGTCTTGAAAACTGGTTCAACAAATCTTCTCATCTTCGATCTTGAGGATCACCGAAATGCATTTGACGAGTTTACACATCGGGTATCCGAGGAGCCCCTTTAAGTTTCCGGACTTTATCAATGCCTGGTTATTTTTATGCCACACCTCGGGTTGGAAGTTGTTCCCGGGAGGCAGTGTCCTCTTGCGTCCGAGCTCCAACGCCGGACTGCATTCGAGGTATCTTTTGCAGCCGAGCACCAATGCCGGACTACTTCCGAGCTCCAACGCCGAAATGTATCCGAGCTGCAACGCCGAAATGTATCCGAGCTCCAACGCCGGACTGTGTCCAAGCTCCAACGCCAGACTATATCCAAGATGTCATAGATCATCTTGGTCCAAAAAAGTTGAAGGAGTTTAGCCGAGCTTAATGCTGGAAATGCCCTCTATGGAGCTAGCCACTACCACCCGAGCTTTATGCCGGACTGCTTCCGAGGTGGTGCACCACCCCGACTGTGGGCCAATTTTTTGTCAATATTTTTGATTGGTGCAATTTATTCTCTGCAGAGATATATAGCTAGTAACCCTCAAGGCGTGTATCGTCTTAAAACCCGAGATGCACATGAAGGATGACGTAAGACCGCTGATCCCAGTAGCCGCTGAGACTCAGGTTGATTTGCAAAATCGGCCTGAGGATCAAGTCCTAGCTCGGCAGAATACTTCGGGACACAAAAAGCGGCATGCTCAGTCCTCGAGACTCAGGTTGGGTGTGGCCGACCAACCTGAGGATCAAAATCTCCTCGGAAACTGTATTGCGCTTAAAATTTTCTGCATTGAACAGGCAATGCAGTAGCCCCCGAGACACTGGTCGGGTGGTAACACCAGATCAGGGGATCGATACGCCCCTTTAATATTAGTAAATGATAAGCTCGAAGCCCAGTAGCCCCCCAAGCCTTAATGCGGGCACGGGTGGCTGAATTAAGGATCGATATCCAGAGTAAAATCACAAATTATGTGTAATGATTCTATGTATCCAAGTACTTTACATCATTAATGCTCGGATCCGCATTGTACAAAACTTTGTTGACCAACCATCGGCTTCCACCTCCTCGGCCAGTAGCCGAGGAGTGTTTGTCCTACTTTATGAAGCCTTTATGAGGGAAAAGATTTATGACAAACAAGGCAATGTGGCCATATGGTTTTATAAACAAAGGTACGCAAAGAGATATATTATATTACTATTTAACATAATAAATGTCTTCCAAAGAAAATAGTCCCGCTATAGGTTCCTTTCTTTGGGTTGTCATGCTAAGTATGATCATGAAACCTTAGCTCTAATGTAAGAGCAAAATATTGAGGATTTTAGTTTGGGAGGCTAGTTACTAGCCCTCGGTAGTGTTCGGCGACAGTCAAGGTCAAGCCGCAAACACTTCGGCCAATGTTATGAATGGCCCGTCATTTAACACAGTCATCGGATCGCTAACCAGTTTACGCTTATTGTGACAGTCAGTTTTCGGCTTTCTCCACTGAGGTGCTTAACCAAGTGTGCTGGAAGCACAATCGCAGTGGTTCTCCCTTTGCACACCTAGCCGAACAGAGCGAAACGTAGGGGGCAAGCGCAGGAGCCGGGCAACCCAACTATTGACCGAAGACACAATTCGACACCGATGCATATATAGCAATATCCGAGAATGTTGTTGCCGAATCTCTAAAGGTGTCTGGCATTGCACTGCGAGACTTGTGCTGAAAACACGCAAATAGTTTAAAAGTGCCATAAGCTTGGAAAACCAAAAAACGTCAGTAAAAACTTGACGTCCGAACAAGATCAAGTGTTCGGTGCCAATCCGACAATTGGGGAAAAAATTGTGCTTCTGTCGTGCATTAATATTACACATCCGATCTCAAGACTTCAAGCGGGTCAGCCTACGGCTGCAGCCTCCTATCCTGAAGGTGGAGTGCTTCTCGTTAGACCAGTTTAGCGGACTAAACTCGAGCGGTCACTAGAGAGAAAATGGGTTATCTGGCTATTGACCACACACTCACGTCGAAAAAGGAGCGATAGAAAAAGACTTTGCAACGTCCAAGAAGAAAACACATTTACTATAAAATGGCTCATATAAATTTTAAGAGCCCCCAAGTGACTTGAGTAAAAGAATTTATGTATAATGATTGTATGTACCGAAGTACTTACATCATATTTGTGTTCACCCGAACTTTAAACGCGTCTTAACCGACCGTCGGCTTCTCCCTCTTCGGCCAAGGGCCGAAAAGTGTCATGTACTCCGCCTGTCAAGAGTATCGACGGTGTTTCCTATGACCAGGCAATCAGGCCATAAGGCTGTAACAGACAAAGCGCGCTCAGGGAACTTATGCTATATTACTGATGAAGTGTAAGAAGCATCTTTGAAGAAAATAGTACCCCCGTCGATACCTTTCTTTGGTGCTCATTGTTACTATGAGACTTGTGCAATAGATTTTTTGTACTCACGAGTTCCGTTTTGTGCCGACCATGATTGAAAACAATAAGAGCGCTAGCTTTCGGCTTCACCCAGTCCGAGGTCAGAGCTCGGAGGACCCGATCGTGACAATCGCAGAGGTGCTCCCTTTACTCCTAGCCGAACAATCGGGAACGTAGGGGTAAGCACAGGAGCCAGGCAAACCAGCTTGCAAATCGCTTAAGTCAATATGGTGCATATTGTGGCGTAATACACGAACAAGGAACGAAGCCGTACAAGTGTAATCATATGCAAGAGGAAAAAGCTTCATGAAGGAAGCCCCCAAGTAAACGGGGTATTTGAATTTGCATGCCATAAACAAAGTTTTGACAAGGAGATTTTTTACAAGCAACTTTTTCCAAAAAAGTATAATGCTTGGTCGAACAGAACACAAGTTAAAAATTAAAACTTTGAGCATGAAAGCGACTTAGCTGGTTAATGTGTTCGACATTGATGATGCGGTCCGAGCTTGATGCGAGACAAGGTTCCATCCCCCAAGCTGGTCCCGAGGTGGCGGAGCGGAGAGCTCGACACGCCGAAGTGGTGACATAGCACGGTCAATGCAAACCGGCAGAGTGACACCGAAGTCCCCGGATCATTTTCCTATGCACAAAAAATAGTGCAAACCGGAGATAATAGTAATAATAATAATTAAAAAAGCATTGCATAATAAATAATTTATGCAAAGTGAGCAATAAAAGAAATATGGCCTGGCGCTGAAGCCAATGTCGATTCAGGGCGTCAGCGTGACGCGGTGAAGGCGTGACAAATCCTGAATTTGCAGGGCGGTCCGTGCTCCGAATGCGGCGTTCGCCGAACTATGTACGGAAACTGACCGAACCACCACGCGACCGTTTTTAATGTGGCCGCCATTTGATAGACATGTGTACAGATGATTGAACAAACCAGAGTAATAATTCCTTAAGAAAAATAAACCCAACAAGCAAAATTTGTTAGGATTAATAGCACCTGGTTTATTTGTTGTAGCATTCCGAAGAGAAGCGACTACCAAAATCGGGAATCGATCCGCACACCCATTGCCTGATGGGCGATAAAGCGATGGCCTGGTGATGCTGGCGAAGGTTGGCTTGCCGAGGTGAAGCCCTCAGTCCAGCTAACGTGACGGAGCTGGTCGGCTGTCAGCCGATGTGTTGAAATAGGTCGGCGTGTTTGATGATGATTCGAAGAAGAGGCAGCATGGTGATGCCGACGCAGGTCAAGACTTGTGACGCGATCGACGCTGCTTGATGCAGCTACCGCGTGGCGATGCCGGTGTGCCCGCTCCGTGTAGTCCATGGGGCAGCGACGTTGATGATGATTTATCCTTTGCGATGCCGAACTCTTGTTCGGCTTGCCGAGATGATGATCGAAGGGGTTGAGCTCGGCTCAATAAAGCGACGACGTGTCTAGCGCAGATCGGCAGCCACGGAGCAATACTGCCGGACTAGTTTGACACCAGCGTGATGGTGAAGATTACCTCGGAGGAGGCTTAAAATTTTATGGGTACATGTTTAAAAACAACGCACAATAACATAGAAGAAATTTCTTAAAAATGTTGTCCAATATCATGTTCATAAAGAAACATGAATTCGGGTCGGATCCGTATTCGCGCAGAAAACGGATCCGAAAATTGGTCCACTCATCGGAAGGTTCCCGGAGTTTGAGCCGTCGGATCGAGCTGAAATTTGGATGGGTGGTAGATATGAGAATTCCTCAGTAGATGAACGGTTGGATCTTCCATAGGACCTCCGAGATGGGATCTGGAGACCACGCCCTAAACTCATCCAGATTCCCGTCCAGATTTGAGAGGGCTCCGGTATATTGTATATTGTCGGAAATTCCTCCATCAGAACTCGACGAAATTTTGCATGGCTGTTGCAGATGTAATTCCGCACTATTACACCGAAGAAATCGTCAAACCGACGCTCAAGGAGGCGGTGACGGCGAATACAAGTTCGCTGTCCATAAAAACAGCACGGCCGCCCGAGGGCAATGTTGACGTTGAGCCCTCGAGCTCCATGGATGATTCCTCCCTGATCTTGATAGAGATCAGAGTTGATATTTGATGAAGGCCCTCGTCCGAACATGGTGATCCGAACACGGGGCGCAGTTCTTGGTCGAACCAAGGTGACCAGCCGAGCTGCTGACGAAGATGCCGAAGTTGCAGCTGATCTGCAGGCGAGCCATCGATCCTTTTGCCGATCACACAGCGGAACTTTCAATGAAAGCACCAATGTCGGTGTCAAAACCGGCGGATCTCGGGTAGGGGGTCCCGAACTGTGCATCTAAGGCGGATGGTAACAGGAGGCAGGGGACATGATGTTTTACCCAGGTTCGGGCCCTCTTGATGGAGGTAAAACCCTACGACCTGCTTGATTTATTATTGATGATGTGAGTAGTACAAGGGTTGATCTACCACGAGATCGGAGAGGCTAAACCCTAAAAAGTAGCCTATGGTATGATTGTATGTTGTATATGATCTATCGACTAGCCTGGCCTCGGTTTATATAATGCACCAGAGGCCTAGGATAACAAAAGTCCTAGCCGAATACGCCGGTGGGGAGGAGTCCTTGTCTTGATCGCCAAGTCTTGTGGAATCTTCCTTGTATGCGGCAGCTATCCGAACTGGCCCATGAGTATACGGCCACGGGGGTCCTCGGCCCAATCTAACATATCGGGAGATGACGTGTTGAGTACCCCCTAGTCCAAGACACCGTCACACTCCATCAGAGATGCGCCGTGATGCGGCCCGATATAGAGGCGCCACACACCCTCTCTGCTTCACAGGTGAGGTGTTGGATCACGAATTCCCCGAGGGGTTCAAACCAGTCTATATTGAATCATACAATGGAACAACCGACCTCGCAGTATGGATTGAGGACTTTATCCTCCACATCCACATGGCCCGTGGAGACGACATCCACACCATCAAATACCTCCCACTGAAACTCAAAGGGCCAGCCAGACACTGGCTGAATAGCCTGCCCGAGAATTCCATCGGCAGCTGGGAGGACTTGGAAGAGGCTTTTCTTGACAACTTCCAAGGTACATATGTCCGGCCACCCGATGCCGACGACTTAGGCCACATAGTTCAACAACCTGGGGAATTAGCCAGAAAATTCTGGACTAGGTTCCTAACTAAAAAGAACCAGATCGTTGACTGTTCGGATGCCGAAGCCCTAGCGGCCTTTAAACACATCATCCATGACGAATGGCTAGCACGCCACCTCAGACAAGAAAAGCCGAAGTCCATGGCAGCCCTTACGGTACTCATGACCCGCTTTTGTGCGGGTGAGGACAGCTGGCTGGCTCGTAACAAAAACACAGCCAGCGAGATGATGTCTACTACACAACCTTCTTCTTGTAGACGTTTGTTGGGCCTCCAAGTGCAGAGGTTTGTAGGACAGTAGCAAATTTCCCTCAAGTGCTAAGGTTTATCAATCCGTAGGAGGAGTAGGATGAAGATGGTCTCTCTCAAACAACCCTGCAACCAAATAACAAAGAGTCTCTTGTGTCCCCAACACACCCAATACAATGGTAAATTGTATAGGTGCACTAGTTCGGCGAAGAGATGGTGATACAAGTGGTATATGGATGGTAGATAAAGGTATTTGTAATCTGAAAATATAAAAACAGCATGGTAACTAATGATAAAAGTGTGCACAAACGGTATTGCAATGCGTTGAAACAAGGCCTAGGGTTCATACTTTCACTAGTGTAAGTTCTCTCAACAATAATAACATAATTGGATCACATAACTATCCCTCAACATGCAACAAAGAGTCACTCCAAAGTCACTAATAGCGGAGAACAAACGAAGAGATTATGGTAGGGTACGAAACCACCTCAAAGTTATTCTTTCCAATCAATCCGTTGGGCTATTCCTATAAGTGTCACAAACAACCCTAGAGTTCGTACTAGAATAACACCTTAAGACACAAATCAACCAAAACCCTAATGTCACCTAGATACTCCAATGTCACCTCAAGTATCCGTGGGTATGATTATACGATATGCGTCACACAATCTCAGATTCATTTATCCAACCAACACATAGAACCTCAAAGAGTGCCCCAAAGTTTCTAGCGGAGAATCAGGACGAAAACGTGTGCCAACCCCTATGCATAAGTTCATGGGCGGAACCCGCAAGTTGGTCACCAAAACATACATCAAGTGAATCACGTGATATCCCATTGTCACCACAGATATGCACGGCAAGACATACATCAAGTGTTCTCAAATCTTTAAAGACTCAATCCGATAAGATAACTCCAAAGGGGAAATTCAATCCATTACAAGAGAGTAGAGGGGGAGGAGAGACATATGATCCAACTATAATAGCAAAGCTCGCGATACATCAAGATCGTGCCAAATCAAGAACACGAGAGAGAGAGAGAGAGATCAAACACATAGCTACTGGTACATACCCTGAGCCCCGAGGGAGAACTACTCCCTCCTCGTCATGGAGAGCACCGGGATGATGAAGATGGCCACCGGAGAGGGATTCCCCCTTCGGCAGGGTGCCGGAACGGGTCTAGATTGGCTTTCGGTGGCTACGGAGGCTTCTGACGGCGGAACTCCCGATCTATTGTGTTTCCCGATCGTTTTAGGGTATATGGGTATATATATAGGAGGAAGAAGTACATTAGGGGAGCCACGAGGGCCCATGAGGGTGGAGGGCGCGCCCAGGGGGTGGGCGCGCCCCCTGCCTCGTGGCTTCCTCGTTGCTTCCCTTACGTACACTCCAAGTCTTCTAGGTTGCTTCCGTTTCAAAAATAAGTTCCGTGAAGTTTCAGGTCAATTGGACTCCGTTTGATTTTCCTTTTCTACGATACTCTAAAACAAGGAAAAACAAAAACTGGCATTGGGCTCTTGGTTAATAGGTTAGTCCCAAAAATAATATAAAAGTGTATAATAAAGCCCATAAACATCCAAAGTTGATAATATAATAGCATGGAACAATCAAAAATTATAGATATGTTGGAGACGTATCAACATCCCCAAGCTTGATTCCTGCTCGTCCTCGAGGAGGTAAATGATAAAAACATAATTTTTGATGTGGAATGCTACCTAACATATTTATCCATGTAATTTTCTTTATTGTGGCAAGAATGTTCAGATCCATAAGATTCAAGACAAAAGTTTAATATTGACATAAAAACAATAATACTTCAAGCATACTAACTAAGAAATCATGTCTTCTCAAAATAACATGGCCAAAGAAAGCTATCCCTACAAAATCATATAGTCTGGCTATGCTCTATCTTCACCACACAAAATATTTAAATCATGCACAACCCCGATGACAAGCCAAGCAATTGTTTCATACTTTTGATGTTCTCAAACTTTTTCAATCTTCACGCAATACATGAGCATGAGCCATGGACATAGCACTATAGGTGGAATAGAATGGTGGTTGTGGAGAAGACAAAAAGGAGAAGATAGTCTCACATCACCTAGGCGTATCAACGGGCTATGGAGATGCCCATCAATATATATCAATGTGAGTGAGTAGGGATTGCCATGCAACAGATGTACTAGAGCTATAAGTGTATGAAAGCTCAAAAAGAAACTAAGTGGGTGTGCATCCAACTCGCTTGCTCACGAAGACCTAGGGCATTTTGAGGAAGCCCATCATTGGAATATACAAGCCAAGTTCTATAATGAAAGATTCCCACTAGTATATGAAAGTGACAACATAGGAGACTCTTTATCATGAAGATTATGGTGCTACTTTGAATCACAAGTGTGGTAAAAGGATAGTAGCATTGTCCCTTCTCTCTTTTTCTCTCATTTTTTATTTTTTTTATTTGGGCCTTCTCTTCTTTATGGCCTCTTTTTTTTATTTGGGCTTCTTTGGCCTCTTTTTTTTGTCCGGAGTCTCATCCCGACTTGTGGGGGAATCATAGTCTCCATCATCCTTTCCTCACTGGGACAATGCTCTAATAATGATAATCATCACACTTTTATATACTTACAACTCAAGAATTACAACTCGATTCGTAGAACAAAATATGACTCTATATGAATGCCTCCGGCGATGTACCGGGATGTGCAATGACTCATGAGTGACATGTGTGAAAGAATTATGAACGGTGGCTTTGCCACAAATACAATGTCAACTACATGATCATGCAAAGCAATATGACAATGATGGAGCGTGTCATAATAAACGGAACGGTGGAAGGTTGCATGGCAATATATCTCGGAATGGCTATGGAAATGCCATAATAGGTAGATATGGTGGCTGTTTTGAGGAAGGTATATGGTGGGTTTAAGGTACCGGCGAAAGTTGCGCGGTACTAGAGAGGCTAGCAATGGTGGAAGGGAGAGAGTGCGTATAATCCATGGACTCAACATTAGTCATAAAGAACTCACATACTTATTGCAAAAATCTATTAGTTATCGAAACAAAGTACTACGCGCATGCTCCTAGGGGGATAGATTGGTAGGAAAAGACCATCGCTCATCCCCGGCCGCCACTCATAAGGAAGACAATAAATAAATAAATCATGCTCCGACTTCATCTCATAACAGTTCACCATACGTGCATGCTACTGGAATCACAAACTTCAACACAAGTATTTCTCAAATTCACAACTACTCAACTAGCGTGACTCTAATATCACCATCTCCATATCTCAAAACAATCATCAAGTATCAAACTTCTCATAGTATTCAATGCACTTTATATGAAAGTTTTTATTATATCCCTCTTGGATGCCCATCATATTAGGACTAAATTCATAACCAAAGCAAATTACCATTCTGTTTAGGACTCTCAAAATAATATAAGTGAAGCATGAGAGTTCATCTATTTCTATAAAATAAGACCACCACCGTGCTCTAAAAAGATATAAGTGAAGCACTAGAGCAAATGACAAACTACTCCGAAAGATATAAGTGAATATCAATGAGTAGTCGAATGATTATGCAACTATATGAAGACTCTCTAACATTTAATAATTTCATATCTTGGTATTTTATTCAAAAATCAAGCAAAACAAAAGAAAATAAAATGACGCTCCAAGAAAAACACATATCATGTGGTAAAGAAAAATATAGCTCCAAGTAAAGGTACCGATGAACGAAGACGAAAGAGGGGATGCCTTCCGGGGCATCCCCAAGCTTTGGCTTTTAGGTGTACTTAGATTATCTTGGGGGTGCCATGGGCATCCCCAAGCTTAGGCTCTTGCCACTCCTTGTTCCATAATCCATCAAATCTTTACCCAAAACTTGAAAACTTCACAACACAAAACTTAACAGAAAACTCGTAAGCTCCGTTAGCGAAAGAAAACAAAACACCACTTCAAGGTACTGTAATGAACTCATTATTTATTTATATTGGTGTTAGACCTACTGTATTCCAACTTATCTATGGTTTATAAACTCTTTTACTAGCCATAGATTCATCAAAATAAGTAAACAACACATGAAAAACAGAATCTATCAGAAACAGAACAGTTTGTAGTAATCTGTAACTAACATAAACTTATGGAACTCATAAAATTCTAAAATAAATTGCTGGAAGTGAGGAATTTATCTATTAATCATATGCAAAAATAATTAACTAAATATCACTCTCCAAATAAAAATGGCAGCAGTTCTCGTGAGCGCTAAAGTTTCTGTTTTTTACAACAAGATCAACAAGACTTTCCCCAAGTCTTCTCAAAGGTTCTACTTGGCACAAACACTAATTAAAAGCATAAATACACATCTAAACAGAGGCTATATGAATTATTTATTACTCAATAGGAAAAAAAAGCAAGGTATAAAAATAAAGTTGGGTTGCCTCCCAACAAGCGCTATCGTTTAACGCCCCTAGCTAGGCATGATGATTTCAATGATGCTCACATAAAGGATAAGAATTGAAACATAAAGAGAGCATCATGAAGAATATTACTAGCACATTTAAGTCTAACCCACTTCCTATGCATAGGGATTTTGTGAGCAAATAACTTACGGGAACAATGATCAACTTGCATAGGAAGGTAAAACAAGCATAACTTCAAAATTTTAAGCACATAGAGAGGAAACTTGATATTATTGCTACTCCTACAAGCATATATTCCTCCCTCATAATAATTTTCAGTAGCATCATGAATGAATTTAACAATATAACCAGCACCTAAAGCATTCTTTTCATGATCTACAAGCATAGAATTTTTATTACTCTCCACATAAGCAAAATTCTTCTCATTCGGGATAGTGGGAGTATCATAAGAGACTTGAATACTATAAATTGTTTCCACATTAAAAGAGTAATGTTCAGAAAAAGGGTAATCATAATCATGACAAGTTTTATAAATATAATCACTACTTTTTATAGCATACGTATCATCACAATAATCATCATAAGTAGGAGGCATGCTATCATCATTATAAATTTGCATATAAAATCTTGGGAGACTAAAAATAACATCTTCATCAAACATAGCATCCCCAAGCTTGGGACTTTTCATATCATAAGCATAATCACTCTCATCATCAATAGTATGGATAGCACCAATAGTATAGCAATTAGCATATTCTTCCAAGGAAGTGACAAAAAGATTTTCAAGATCATAAGAAGTATCATTATCTTCCCAATCATAATCATCACAACAAGCAATAGGCATAACGAGATCATCATCAAGTGCATCATCTTCCACAATTATATTTTCATGAGGCACAACAGTAATAGGAGCAACATTATTTGGGAGAGATATCTTTTTACCTCTCTTCCTTTTTCTTTTCTTCTTCTTCTTCACCACATCATGTGTGGGTTCAATCCTCTTTTTGGAGTTCCGTATTAATGAGATTGGTTGAATAGAAGGCTCCTCCTCATTACCTGATTTATCATAAGAAATAATAGGAGGGTATTGGGAAGTCTCTTCCCTTTCATTAGTATTCTCTTCATCTTCTATTTGTTTTCTTTTCTTTATGTAGTTGGCAATATAAGGATTTTCAATACATTTCACCGCACAATACATATAAATTTCCTCTAGATCAAATCCAAGAAGTTTATAACGGGCAAATTCTGGAAGATAGTTAGTTATACGTTTCATTTCTTCCTAGCACATAAGCAAACTAAGTTCATTGTAATGTGCATGGGAAATCAAGTCATCACAATTTTTGGACACGATTAGATCATGAAACAATTTGCATCGGATAGCTAAATGACTCTGTTCATTGCAAAGTCCACAAGTACGGCCAAGAAAATTTAAATTTTCAGCACAATCATCTAGCCTTTCTTGCAACAATTTAGTTTCCAAGTACTTATGCCTCTTGTAATATCTATCTTCCCTATTTGGTATGTAGTTGCAAACCCAATGCACTCCACAAAAATTGACATGTTTATAGGAGACATCATCATCATAACTAGTGCAATCATCATTAGAACTATGGATATTCAAGGGGTTCATACTAACAACATTGCAATCATGCTCATCATTCAAAGATTTAGTGCCAAACATTTTAATGCATTCTTCTTCTAATACTTTGGCACAATTTTCCTTTCCATCATACTCACGAAAGATATTAAAAAGATGAAGCATATGAGACAAACTTAATTCCATTTTTAATTTTGTTTTATAAACTAAACTAGTGCTAAAACAAGGAGCAAAAAGATTCCATTGCAAGATCTAAAGATATACCTTCAAGCACTCACCTCCCCGGCAACGGCGCAAGAAAAGAGCTTGATGTCTACTAAACAACCTTCTTCTTGTAGACGTTTGTTGGGCCTCCGAGTGCAGAGGTTGTAGGACAGTAGCAAATTTCCCTCAAGTGGATGACCTAAGGTTTATCAATCCATAGGAGGCATAGGATGAAGATGGTCTCTCTCAAACAACCCTGCAACCAAATAACAAAGAGTCTCTTGTGTCCCCAACACACCCAATATAATGGTAAATTGTATATGTGCACTAGTTCGGCGAAGAGATGGTGATGCAAGTGGTATATGGATGGTAGATAAAGGTATTTGTAATCTGAAAATATAAAAACATCAAGGTAACTAATGATTGTCGGGTGGTAGGTGCGACATATGCCAACGGGTGGCTTATCATTGTGGGAGCCAGTAAGACGTCGCCGGTGCCTGGAAGCGGGATGAGGCGAAGACATGCACGCCGGCGAATCTTACCCAGCTTCGGGGCTCTCCATGGAGATAACACCCCTACTGCTGCTCTGCGGGGTCTCCGCATGATCACTAGATGAACAAGTAGCTACATGATGCTCCTTGAGCTGTTTTGTGAGAAGAAGAAGAAGAGCACGGCTAGCCCTCCTCCCCTCTCTATGTGGTGTCTAGAACTAGCTTGGATCAACCCTTTGCATGGGTGTCCCGGGGGGTTTATATAGGCCTACCCCCCGGGGGTACAATGGTAATCCGGCTGGGCGTGGGGCCCAGCCGTCTGTGACTACACTCGCCGGCTTCTGCGCCGGCTGCTGGGGCCCGCCGGCAGGTGGGTCCCGCCGGCTGCCGGCTCCTTGGTCGACAGGCAGGCCCCACTGTCCAGGGCCTTGTCGGTGGCTGGTTACTGTTTCTCAATCCTGGTGGCGAGGGCTTCGCCGAGGTGGGCGTGGCTACAGTGCCGCCGTCCGGCGGGTGATCGCTATAGCCTCACCGCATCTTGTCTCCTTAATGGGGCGTCTCCTTCGAGGGAGGTGGCAAGCCGGCTGCGGAGAGCCGGCTCTGTCTTGGGCCGACTGGGGGAGGCCTGGCCGCCTTCGGGTGTCTCTCTGCTCGAAGGGGCCCACCGCCCGTGGGCCGCACTGGCAGCCCGTCGTGGATGACATCAGGGTCAACGTGGCAACAATGCCGCGCCAGACGGGCCATGGCCACCCATACGAAGCACTGTGCCAGGCGTGCTCCGGGATTCGGGGGTGGCAGGCTTTACTGTAGCCACGCCCCGTCACATCGCCGTTATGTGGATGCAGACTTCGAGGGTATGATCTTGACCGCTTTGTGGGAGCCGGCTTCTTGGAGTCGGCCTTGTCGCGGCCGGCTTCTCGGAGCCGACCCTCCCGCGGTTTTCTTCATGAGGGCTAAAGTCGGGTCGCCTTCCGATAGCCGGCCTGGGAGACAACCGGCAAGGGGAAGGAGGCCCCACGTCTTGGATTCTTGAGGGCCGGATCGACTTGTAATTTTTCAGAAGAGCCAGGGGGTGCCGGCTAGGCTACCCGTGGTCATTTACTCCGATAGTAGTCCCCGAAGCTAATCGAGCTTCGAGGCTGACAAAGGGACGAGAAGCTTGGTCAGCTTCCTATCCTGAGGGGCCGGCTTTGCTTGTGCGCACCGTCTTCGGAAAGCCCCGTTCCTCGTAGGCGGGAACGCGGGTCGGCCTGCGAGCTGACCGCGCGCCATCCCACGGGCCACGTGGCAAGGAAATCCTGCCAACGCACCCGCGCGACGGGACGCCGCCGCAGGCCCGGGCCCGCCACTCCCAGGCCTCGGCCCGAGCGCGGATCTTCTGCGGCCCACACGGACCGCTCGCCTTCCCGCGGTGGTTTTATTACGCCATCAGGGCGCAATAATCGCAGGACGTGGGGGAGTGGGCGCAGTTGATCCCCACGTTCCTCCATGCCACGCCTCCTCGGCTCTGCCGCGCGGGTCTATAAGTAGGGGGAGGAGGGGGAGCGGCAGAGGCTCGCGCGCTCTCCCTCGCTCCGCCCCTTCTCGCCTTCCTTCTTCTTCCCTCCACCGCCGCAGCAACCCATTGCCGTGCCGTTCCGCCATCGGACCTCTTGGTTCCTTTGGTCCCGCCGTAGCGGGGTCGTGCGCGTCTACGCCGTCGCTTCGTCTTGCTCTCCGCCGCATCGCTCCCATGGCGCTGTCGAGCTTGTGGGATGGCTCCAACGTCCACGAGGACCACGTCGAGCTCCTCTGCCGGACGCGGCGCCTGCCGGGCGAGAACTTCGTGCGGGTTTGTCAGGCGCCGGCAAGGGAGATCTCGCCGGCACCGGAGGAGGGCGAGCGGGTGATCTTCCGCTCGCACTGCCTGCGCGGCTTCGGCCTCCCAGCGAGCGGATTCCTTCGAGCTTTCCTTGAATTCTACCACCTCCAGCCGCATCACCTCATGCCCAACACGGTGATGCTGCTGTCGGCTTTCGTCACCCTGTGCGAGGGCTTTCTTGGGGTTCTCCCCACTCTCGAGCTCTGGGGGGAATTCTTCCAGAGCGAGCTCAGCACCATCGTCGCGGGCGTGCCCGCCCCCTGCGAAGCCTTCATTGCCATGAGGCGGACGGGCGAGAACAATCCGTTCCCTCCCATCCCGCTGATCCAGTCAGTGAAGCTCTGGCAGAAGTCCTACTTTTACGTGAAGAACGTTGCCCCGCAAGGCGACTATGTCAACCTGCTGGCTTACGTAGCCGGCCCGCCGGCTGGGAGGCAACCTTCATGGAGCTACCGGGCCAGGTCGCTGTCTCAGGCCGAGAACGCAGCCGCCTCCCGGCTCCGGGTGATGATCCAGTCGGAGGGCCTGACTGGAGCCGACTTGGTGGCCGCCTTCGTGGAGCGCCGGGTACTTCCGCTCCAAGGCCGGCCTCACATGATTTTCCAGATGAGCGGCCGCTTCGACCCATGCCGGCTGAGCACCAGGGAGATGCCTCATGTAGAGGTGTCTTACATGGTGAACTACATCTCCAACTGCAAGCTCGCCGAGGATTGGCGATACGACAAGGGGCCGTATTCTCGCGCCAACCCTCCGCCTACCGTAAGTTTTTCTTCTTTTCTTCCTTTTTGTAGCCAGCCTCATGATAGCCGACCTTTGATCAATTGGTTTGCCCTTAGCAGAACCCTCTTCTTCCGCCGACGGCCGGGGCCGCAGGGGTAGAGAGCCAGCTCCTCCCCGACCGCACCGAGCTGTGGGCGCCAGCGAGACGGTGGAGGCCCTGGAGGCGGCCAGCGTCAGCACGTCCGAGTGGACTCCCAGCGGGGGGACGGGCGAGCTGAATGCGGCGGCCCAGGAGGTCCGGAACCGGCTTCAAGCCCAAGCCGCCTCGCTGCAGCGATACACCCAAGAGTTCCTCGCGATGCGGGCTGTCATCCGGGTGAGTCTTCTGGCCTTGGTTGTTTTGCTCTTTTGATTTCTTCCGTGGGGGCACGTCAGCGCACCCACTTGGTGTAGTCCCCGAGTTCCGAGTCGGCTGCTGCGCAGGCAGCTTGGAACTTACTAGGTCCTGACAACTATCTTATTCTCGCCTCCTGTCTGATCTTCCAGGAGTATCATAACCTCCGCGTTGCTGCCTTCAACTCCCAGGCTCAGGAGCTGGGCCGGAGAACCGAAGACCTGACCAGCAGCCGGAGTGTGTGCTTTGTTTCGTTCATCTCCTGTGGGGGCGCGTCAGCGCACCCACTGGGTGTAGTCCCCGAGATTCGGGCCAACTGCTGAGCAGTCTGGTCGGATCTTCCTTGACGACTTCTTCCTTATTGATTTTCCTTTGTCTTCATGCTTGCATGAGCCAATGCCGACTTGAGGGGGCAGCTCAGCAGGGACCAGGCCGCCCTTCGCGCCAAGGAAGCCGAGTACAATGCCTTGGTCCTGGAGCATGACCGCCTGGCCAAGAAGTTGGCCGACCAGGAGGAGAGCCACAAGGCGGCCCTGAAGAAGGTAGGACAGCGAGGACGCCTTGAAGGCCGAGTTCGAGACCGAAGCGGCGGGCTGGGCTGAGGCAAAACAAGCACTGAGCGAGGGCTTCGGTCGTATCAAGGATCTGATCGACAGTAAGCCGCCTTCCTCACTCCTTGCTTGCCCCTTGCCCCCTGATTTGTGTTCTGACTTGTGTTGCTTTTTGTTCTCTGTGCAGACTACTTTCCCGGCTACTCCGTCTTCACCACCCAAACCATCGAGGCCCATCGCGAGGCGCGCCGGCAAGCGGGGGCTGAAATCGCGCCGGACGCAAGCCAGACGCTTGAGGAGCAACTCTTGGCGGTCCAAGCCCGGCTGCAGCCGGCTCACCGTATGCTCCGCCGCCTCCAGCTCGCTGGGGCGCAGGTGTTGGCCGCCCTCTGGCCAGGCGAGACGATTCCCCGCACCCCGAGTCGGACTGCCGACTGGCTGGAGGTTGCGGTTGGCCGCTTCGAGGCCTGGAAGGCATCGGCGGCCCGGCTTGGAGCTGGGCGGGCGCTAGAGTTCGTCCGAGCCTGGTATCCCGGGCAGAACCTGGACCAGGTGCGCACCTGGCGGCTGGAGGCCGACGAGGAGATGGAGGAGGTGCGGCCGGCTATCGCTCAGTGTGCCTCGACGATCGCCGAGTGCACTGACATCAGCGTCTTCGCTCCTGAAGTAAATGACGACGGCGTTGCCCAGCCGGAGGAGTGGTTCGGGCTGGACCCGGCAGCGGGTGAGGACTCGGCAGAGGAGATCGCCTCCAGCGATGAAGGCGAAGATGATGAAGGAGAGGAGGGCGAAGACGTTGAGCCGGCCGGTGAAGTGGCCAGCCAGCCTCAGCCTGACCGTGCTTCCAGCAACGAGGCGCGTGCTAGCGCGCCCTTTGCGGGAGGCGGTGATCATGCCGAGGTTCGCCAGCCGGCCACTCCTCCAGCCGGCACTGCCGTCTCCACCGACCTGCCCGACTCACCAGTCGCTCCCCTGGCTTAATCTGCCGTACTTGCTTTTCCTACTTGTTACCCTTTGAACAATTTTTATTAAACTTGCGCAGTTCCACCCACTGGGGGTGTATTCGGATTATGTTGAATGCTGGCCTTTTGAAGGTCTTTTGTGTAAATATGATCGTGTGCGTGTTTGGTTTCCATTCGTGTATGCTTTTTATCCTTAGGCTGTTTCCTTTGCCGCCTTTCCCTTTTAGGAAGGCAAGTACTCGAGCTTTCTTAGATTGAAGCGAGGCGAATGGAAGCCGGCCGGCCGGCTACTCTGGTAGTCGGTCGGTGGTGGGAGAAAAACTGGCTTTTGTTATATTAGTCCGTTAGTCCCTAGCCGTTTTTCATGTGGGCGTCCTTTCCTGCCTTTAACTCTTGCCAGCCGGACAGCCGGTTCTTCGAACTGCGACTTTTGGCAAGAGAAGGCTTGGGTGCCGGCACACTACTAGTCTGGCCGCGGGTAGGACTTTTAATATAACTCCAGGCGGCCAGTCCCCGGACCGACTAGTCGAACCCGGTGCCGGACGAAAAAAGTGAATGTAATGACAAGGTCATAAGCATGATATTCTTCATTCATAGATAAAAGATGGCAGTCCCCGAGCTCTCCTCGGGGGGCCTACTGTCTCGTACTTAGTACAAAAGTTAGCGTGATACATACTGCATTTCAATTGTAAAATCTTCGGAGGAGGTTGGAGTTCCATGGTCGTTCCGACTCCTTGCCGGAGTCGTCTCTCTTTTGTGCCTTCGGCTTCTGCGTGTCGATCAAGTAGTAGGAGTCGTTGCCTAAAGCTCTGCTAATGACGAAGGGGCCCTCCCAAGGGGCCGAGAGCTTGTGCTGGCCGGCTGTTCGCTGGATCAGCCAGAGCACAAGATCGCCCTATTGGAAGGATCTTGGCTTGACCTTCCGGCTGTGGTAGCGGCGCAGGCCCTGCTGATAGATGGCGGACCGGCTGAGGGCTAACAGCCGGCCTTCTTCCAGCAGGTCGACGCCGTCTTCTCGTGCTTCCTTGGCCTCTGCCTCCGTGTACATGATTACCCGAGGCGAGTCGAACTCGATGTCAGTTGGGATAACCGCCTCGGCACCATACACTAGGAAGCAAGGAGTGAAGCCGGTTGACTTGTTTGGGGTAGTGCGCAGACTCCAGAGGATGGCCGACAGCTCATCGAGCCAACAGCCGGCCGAACGCTCCAGTGGTACGACCAGTCGGGGTTTGATGCCGGAAAGGATGAGGCCGTTGGCTCGCTCGACCTGTCCGTTTGACTGCCGGTGGGCAACGGATGCTAAGTCCAACCGGATGCCTTGTGTCGTGCAGAAACGTGCCAAGGCTCCCTTGGCGAAATTCGTGCCATTATCGGTGATGATGCTGTGTGGCACGCCGTACCGAGTTGTTATTTCTGCGATAAATGTCACGACAGTCGGCCCATTCAGCTTCTTGATCGGCTTTGCCTCAATCCATTTGGTGAATTTGTCCACAGCGACAAGCAGATGTGTCATGCCGTCGCGCGCCGTCTTGAATGGGCCCACCATGTCCAGTCCCCAAACGGCGAAGGGCCAAGTGAGGGGAATGGTCTTGAGTGCTGAAGCCGGCATGTGTTGCTTGGAGCTGAAGAGTCGGCACCCTTTGCAATGTTTAACTAACTCCTTGGCGTCATCCAAAGCAGTCGGCCAAAAGAAACCATGGCGGAAAGCTTTGGCGACGAGTGATCTTGAGGCCGCATGGTGGCCGCATTCTCCTTGGCGGATGTCTCTGAGGATTGCAATGCCCTTCTCTTGCTCGACGCATCGCTGGAGGTCTCTAGTGACACTGCGCTTGACGAGCTCTCTGTTGACGACTGTGTATGCTCCGGCTCGGCGTTGGACTTGTCTTGCCTCTGTTTTGTCAGCCGACAGATCTTGGTTTATTAGGAAGTTGAGGATGGATTGAGCCCATGATGGAGCTGCGACTTCTTCTATTGCCAACACGGCTACTGCGACCAGGGCGGGCGGGCTGGGTGGGGAGATGCTGGAGTCGGCCGCCGCCTGCTGTGTTGGTGCAGCCTCCGGGCCGACTACCGCAGTCCCCGAGCCGGGTGTGGCAGTCCCCCGGTCGGGCGTAACTACGGAAGTCCTCGAGCCACCTGCTGATGTCCCCGCTTGTTCTTCGAGCCGGACCTGGCTGTATCGGGGTCAGGAGGCACGAAGATGGAATCGGACTCTGGAGACGGCTTGATAGACGGCTTGAGGAGGCGTTGTAGAGAGACACCGGTTGGTATTGCTTGCCGAGTGGAGCCTATTCGAGCCAGGGCATCAGCTGGCTCGTTGTCGGCTCGCAGTACGTGGAGGAACTCGCATCCTTCAAAGTACCCACTGATCTGCTGAACAAGGAAGCGGTAGCTTGCCATATTTGCGTCCTTGGCATCCCAGTCGCCGGATGATTGCTGGACCACCAAGTCCGAGTCGCCATAACATAGGATCCGGCGAATGCCGAGCTCTTTGGCAAGCCGGAGCCCGTGTATGAGCGCCTCGTACTCGGCCACGTTGTTGGAGGCGGCAAAGTGAATTTGCAGCGTGTATCTGAGCTTGTCGCCTTTGGGAGAGGTGAGGATGACGCCGGCTCCCAAGCCGGTGCGCATCTTGGACCCATCGAAGTGCATGCGCCAATGAGTGGAGTCGGGAGCTGGCGGCAGGTACTGGGTCTCGGCCCAGTCGACGAGGAAGTCGGCCAATGCTTGGGACTTGATGGCGGTGCAAGGCTGGTAGAAAATCGTGTACGGGGCCAGCTCGATGGCCCATTTCGCCACCCGGCCGGATGCATCCCGGCTGCCTATGATCTCGGCCAGCGGGGCGGTGCATACAACCGTGATGGGATGCTCTTGGAAGTAGGGCTTCAGCTTCTTGGTGGCGAAGTACAGGCCGTAGCACATCTTCTGGTAGTGCGGGTAGTTCTGCTTCGAGGTAGACAGCACCTCGCTCAAATAGTACACCGGCCTCTGGACCGGCTGGGCTCGGCCCTCTTCTGGGCGTTGGACTACGATGACGGTGCTGACCACCCGGCTGGTTGCGGCAATGTAGAGGAGCATGGGCTCTTTCTCAGTCGGTGCCGCCAGGACAGGCGGCGTGGCCAGCATCTTCTTCAGCTCGTGAAAAGCTTGGTCGGCTTGGTCATTCCACTCGAAGTTAGTGGTCTTCTTCATGAGGCGGTAGAGGGGGAGAGCTTTCTCTCCGAGCCGGCTGATGAAGCGGTTCAGGGAGGCCAAGCATCCGGTGAACTTCTGGACGTCTCGAAGTTTGGTGGGAATCGCCATTCTCTCAATGGCCTTGATCTTTACTGGGTTGCATTCGATACCGCGTTCAGAAACCAGGAAGCCTAGGAGTTGGCCGGCTGGCACTCCGAACACGCATTTCTCGGGGTTGAGCTTGATTTGGAACCGGCGTAGGTTCTCAAATGTTTCCTTGAGGTCTTCCAGCAAGGTTCCGCGCTTCTCCGTCTTCACCACAATGTCGTCTACGTAGACGTGGGCATTTCTGCTGAGCTGCTTGAGGAGGCACTTCTGCATGCAATGCTGAAAAGTGGCACCGGCATTTCTCAAGCCGAATGTCATAGTCAGGTAGCAGAAGGCTTCGAATGGCGTGATGAAGGCGGTCTTCAGGCGGTCTGCCGGATCTAACTTTATCTGGTGGTATCCTGAGTAAGCATCCAAGAAACTCAACAGCTCGCATCCGGCCGTGGAGTCTATCACTTGATCAATCCTTGGCAGGGCAAAGGGATCTTTGGGGCAGGCCTTGTTGAGGCTCGTGTAGTCTATGCACATGCGCCACTTGTTGTTCTTCTTTAGCACGAGGACCGGCTTGGCGAGCCACTCTGGAAAGAAAACTTCCATAATGAAGCCCGCTGCCAGAAGCCGGGCTATCTCTTCTCATACGATCCTTCTTTTCTCCTCCGACAGTCGGCGGAGGGGTTGTTTGACTGGTTTTGTGTCTTCTCGGACGTGTAGCTTGTGCTCGGCGAATTCCTTCGGAACACCCGGCATGTCCTTGGGGGACCATGCAAAGATGTCCCGATTCTCACGGAGGAAATCGGTGAGCTCGCCTTCCTATTTGCTGTTTAGGTTTGCCCCGATGACGGCAAACCTCTCTGGGTGCTCGGGGTCAAGAGGTATCTTCTTCGTATCCTTGGCCGGCTGGAAAGATCCTTGGGCATCATACTCTTTGGGATCGGGGGGCAAGGCCGACTGTTTGCTGGCCATGGCCACGACTCGGTCCAACATCTTCTTTTCTTCGGCAATCACAAGGGACTCGGCCAGCCGGCTGCTGGCTGCTGCGCACTCGGAAGATTTCTTGTAATCTCCGGCTATGGTGATGATGCCTTTGGTGCTCGGCATCTTCATCTTGAGGTAAGCATAGTGGGGAACAACCATGAACCTGGCCAAGGCAGGTCGGCCAAGCAATGCATGGTAGGGGCTCTCCAGGTCCACCACTTCAAAACAGGTCGCCTCCCGGCGGAAATGCTCCTTGTCCCCAAAGAGTACATCAATCTTGATCTTGCCAATGGGGGTGCAGGACAGGCCGGGTACGATGCCATGGAACACAGTCCGAGTAGGCATGAGTTGCTTCGTCTTGACGTTCAGCTTCTCCAGGGTGTCACGGTACATGATGTTGATGCTGCTCCCGCCGTCTATCAGCACGCGGGAGAAACGGGTGGCGCGTCTGTCCGTTGCAAGGGTGGCATCCAGAACCAACGCATAAGAGCCGGGAGATGGCATCACCTCTGGGTGGTCGGCCCGGCTCCAGCTGATAGGTTTTTCTGACCAGTGCATGTGCTCGGCAGGGTTGGCAGCGACCATGCTGACCTCTTGGTGCTCTCGGCGCCTGCCGCGCCGGTCTTCGGGCTGGCTTGTAAAGACGACATAGGCGGCATGCTCGTCGGGGAACTCATCATGCACGGCTCCCTCTGCAGGCCGAGCGGTCGGCGGCTGCGCAGCCGGAGGCGGCGGACCGGCAGGCAGAGGCGGCGCGAGCCCTTTGCCTTTGGAGATTCGGGTGAGCCAGTGGCACTTCCGGGTTGTGTGGTTGGACGGCTTCGCGCCGCTGTGGAACTTGCATGGGGCGTCGAGAGTTTGCTCGCAGGAGAAGGCCGGCTGCCAAGCCGGCTTGCCGCCCCTCTGCTTCTTGGGTGCGGGCCACCCTTCGGGCTTCTCGTCTTCGACTGTGGCCACCTGCCGACTGGTGGAGGGCGGCACGGGGCCCTTGCGCTTGTGGTCGTTCTGGTGTGGGCGTCGGCACCCGGCAGTGAAGTATTCTATGGCTTGCACCTCGTGCACCCCTTCGCAAGAGTTGTGGAGCTCGGCCCAACGCGTGAGGTAGTCGCGAGTGGACTCGGCGGGGCCTTGTACACACAAGGAGAGCTATCTGGGCTTGGGAGCCCGCTTGTAGGTGCTGGTGAAGTTGCGGACGAAGGCTTCTTTGAAGTCTAGCCAGCTGTTGATGCTGTATGGCTTGAGGCTGTTGAGCCAGGTCCACGCCATGCCTTGCAGCATGAGGGGCACGTACTTCACGGCAACGCGCCTGTTGCCGTTTGCTATGCTAACCGCCGTGGAGTAGTCGATTAACCAATCTTCCGGCTTCACGGAGCCGTTGTACTTGGGCGTGTCTCTTGGGAGCGAGAACCCTTTGGGGAAAGGGTCGCGGCGGATGCGGGGGCCGAAGCAAGGCGGGCCGACATCATCTTCTTCTTCCAGTGCCAGGGATCGCGCTAGGCGGTCAATCCGATGGCGGGCGTCGTTCTCGCCGACTCCTTCACGGCGACCTAGTCGGCCGCTGAGAGTCGGATGCGCAACAGGCGGTGGGGTGGGATATCTCTCCCCACGGGGCCGAGGCGGAGGCGGGTTGCCCCGCCACTCCATGGCCCGGGGATGGCCTTCTGCGTCTCGCTCGATGGAGATTCGGGTTCGGCTTCGGTTGGCAGCCGGCTCTTTCTCGTGCCGCGCGCGGGTTTTACCCGTAGCCGGCGTCCGGGACGCCGCGTCGTGATCTCGGCGCGGGGGAGGGCTTTCCGCGCGGGCGTCGGCTTCGTGTCGCTGCGCGGCTGCATCGATTAGCTGCTGGATGTGTCTGGTCATGTGGGGGAGTTCTTCGGCCCCCAATCCGTCTAGCTCGTCTACGGCCGCCTGGGCGGCACGCAGGTTCTCGAGTGGAGTGGCATAGACTGGACGGTCGACTCCTAGCGTGTCGGCGACGACAGCGCCGCGCTACGTGACAACGTCGGCCCGGCTGGACCCGCCTAGGGGCGGTGTGCCAAAGGCAGCGCGGTCGGCTTCGCGCCGGTGGGCCTCAGTGAGGTGTCTCATGGAAGCCAACTTCCGGCCCTCTGCGAGGAGGGCGAGGCGGCGAGCCTCCAGTGCTTCGGCATCGGCATCGGCCGGGAGGGGGATGGACAAGTCGTGGACCGCCGCATGCGGGGCGTCGTCGGCGCTCTCGTCAGAAGCGTCGCCGTGGCCGATGACCATCACCTCGGTGGTGACAGCGTCGTAGCCATCGGCCCGGGGGAGCGGGTCGTTGTAGATCATGACGTCGGTGGGGAAAGTGTCGAGTGAGGCCGTGTTGGAGTCGACAGGCATCGGATCGGTGGATCCAACCGACTCCAAGTCCGCAGCAAGCTCGCCGGAGACGTGGAGCTGGCCGAGGTGGTTGACGAGGTGGTCGGTGCCCGCGTCAGAGGCGAGCTCGTCGGAGATGTGGGTCTTGTCAAGGAGATCGGCGAGGCCGCTCGCTGCGCAGACGTTGGTGACGCCTTGCAGCGCGTCATGGCAAGCGCCATCGGGCGTGCCGGGCTGGCTACGCTCGCTGGGGAGGAAGAGGGTTCCCGTCCAGAACAGGTCTCCGGGCGATGGTGCACCTGGCCCCATGGTGGGCGCCAAATGTCGGGTGGTAGGTGCGACATATGCCAACGGGTGGCTTATCATTGTGGGAGCCAGTAAGATGTCGCCGGTGCCTGGAAGCGGGATGAGGCGAAGACATGCACGCCGGCGAATCTTACCCAGCTTCAGGGCTCTCCGTGGAGATAACACCCCTACTGCTGGTCTGCGGGGTCTCCGCATGATCACTAGATGAACAAGTAGCTACACGATGTTCCTTGAGTTGTTTTGTGAGAAGAAGAAGAAGAGCACGGCTAGCCCTCCTCCCCTCTCTATGTGGTGTCTAGAACTAGCTTGGATCAACCCTTTGCATGGGTGTCCCGGGGGGTTTATATAGGCCTACCCCCCGGGGGTACAATGGTAATCCGGCTGGGCGTGGGGCCCAGCCGTCTGTGACTACACTCGCCAGCTTTTGCACCGGCTGCTGGGGCCCGCCGGCTGGTGGGTCCCGCCGGCTGCCGGCTCCTTGGTCGACAGGCAGGCCCCACTGTCCAGGGCCTTGTCGGTGGCTGGTTACTGTTGCTCAATCCTGGTGACGAGGGCTTCGCCGAGGTGGGCGTGGCTACAGTGCCGCCGTCCGCCGGGTGATCGCTGTAGCCTCACCGCGTCTTGTCTCCTTAATGGGGCGTCTCCTTCGAGGGAGGTGGCAAGCCGGCTGCGGAGAGCCAGCTCTGTCTTGGGCCGACTGGGGGAGGCCTGGCCGCCTTCGGGTGTCTCTCTGCCCGAAGGGGCCCACCGCCCGTGGGCTGCACTGGCAGCCCGTCGTGGATGACATCAGGGTCAACGTGGCAACATTGCCGTGCCGGACGGGCCATGGCCACCCGTACGACACACTGTGCCAGGCGTGCTCCGGGATTCGGGGGTGGCAGGCTTTATTGTAGCCACGCCCCGTCACATCGCCGTTATGTGGATGCAGACTCCGAGGGTACGATCTTGACCGCTTTGTGGGAGCCGGCTTCTTGGAGTCGGCCTTCTCGCGGCCGGCTTCTCGGAGCCGGCCCTCCCGCGATTTTCTTCATGAGGGATAAAGTCGGGTCGCCTTCCGATAGCCGGCCTGGGAGACAGCCGGCAAGGGGAAGGCGGCCCCACGTCTTGGATTCTTGAGGGCCGGATCGGCTTGTAATTTTTCAGAAGAGCCAGGGGGTGCCGGCTAGGCTACCCGTGGTCATTTACTCCGACAATGATAAAAGTGTGCACAAACGGTATTGCAATGCCTTGAAACAAGGCCTAGGGTTCATACTTTCACTAGTGCAAGTTCTCTCAACAATAATAACATAATTGGATCACATAACTATCCCTCAACATGCAACAAAGAGTCACTCCAAAGTCACTAATAGCGGAGAACAAACGAAGAGATTATGGTAGGGTACGAAACCACCTCAAAATTATTCTTTCCAATCAATCTGTTGGGCTATTCCTATAAGTGTCACAAACAACCATAGATTTCGTACTAGAATAACACCTTAAGACACAAATCAACCAAAACCCTAATGTCACCTAGATACTCTAATGTTACCTCAAGTATTCGTGGGTATGATTATACGATATGCGTCACACAATCTCAGATTCATTTATTCAACCAACACATAGAACCTCAAAGAGTGCCCCTAAGTTTCTACCGGAGAATCACGACGAAAATGTGTGCCAACCCCTATGCATAAGTTCATGGGCGGAACCCGCAAGTTGGTCACCAAAACATACATCAAGTGAATCACGTGATATCCCATTGTCACCACAGATATGCACGGCAAGACATACATCAAGTGTTCTCAAATCTTTAAAGACTCAATCCGATAAGATAACTTCAAAGGGAAAACTCAATCCATTACAAGAGAGTAGATGGGGAGGAGAAACATAAAATCCAACTATAATAGCAAAGCTCGCGATACATCAAGATCGTGCCAAATCAAGAACACGAGAGTGAGAGAGAGAGAGAGAGAGAGCAAACACATAGCTACTGGTACATACCCTCAGCCCCGAGGGAGAACTACTCCCTCCTCGTCATGGAGAGCACCGGGATGATGAAGATGGCTATCAGAGAGGGATTCCCCCTCCGGTAGGGTGCCGGAACGGGTCTAGATTGGCTTTCGGTGGCTACGGAGGCTTCTGGCGGCGGAACTCCCGATCTATTGTGTTCCCCGATCGTTTTAGGGTATATGGGTATATATAGGAGGAAGAAGTACATCAGGGGAGCCACGAGGGGCCCATGAGGGTTGGCACGCCCTCCTACCTTGTGGCTTCCTCGTTGCTTCCCTTGCGTACACTCCAAGTCTTCTGGGTTGCTTCCGTTTCAAAAATAAGTTCCGTAAAGTTTCAGGTCAATTGGACTCCGTTTGATTTTCCTTTTCTGGGATACTCTAAAACAAGGAAAAAACAGAAACTAGCACTGGGCTCTGGGTTAATAGGTTAGTCCCAAAAATAATATAAAAGTGTATAATAAAGCCCATAAACATCCAATGTTGATAATTTAATAGCATGGAACAATCAAAAATTATAGATACGTTGGAGACGTATCACGAGATAGGCCCCTCTGAGGCCAAGAACCGCTCTGGAAAGATCCACCGCAATAGGCACAGACGCCGAAGGAATGGCGACAACACCGATGACACCACCGTTAACGCCGGATTCAGCGGCTCCAAGTCCGGACAGTGAAAGAATCCCTACAAAAGGAGTAGCGAGGGACCATCAAGCCTGGATTGCATACTTGATCGTCCGTGCCAGATACATGGTACCCCAGACAAACAAGCCAATTACACCAACAGAGAATGTTGGGTTTTCAAACAGGCTGGCAAGCTAAATGTTGAAAACAAAGAAAAGGGATCACAAAGTGAGGACGAGGACGAAGAGCCCCGACAGCTGAACACTGGAGGGCAGAAGAAATTTCCCCCTCAAGTCAAAACAGTGAACATGATATACTCTACGCACATCCCCAAAAGGGAGCGCAAGCGAGCACTTCGGGACGTATACGCGGTAGAGCCGGTCGCCCCAAAATTCAATCCGTGGTCGTCGTTCCCGATCACCTTCGATCATCGAGATCATCCAACTAGTATCCGGCATGGTGGTTCAGCCGCACTGGTCCTCGACCCAATCATCGACGGATTTCTCCTAACACGAGTCCTAATGGACGGAGGTAGCAGCCTCAACCTGCTCTATCAGGATACAGTGCGGAAGATGGGCATTAATCCCTCGCGAATCAAACCCACAAAGACTACCTTTAAAGGAGTCATGCCAGGCGTTGAGGCCCGCTGCACGGGCTCAATCATGCTGGAGGTGGTCTTCGGTTCCCCGGACAACTTCCGAAGCGAGGAGTTAACCTTTGATATTGTCCCCTTCCGCAGCGGCTACCACGCACTACTCGGACGAACCGTGTTTTGTAGATTCAACGCGGTGCCACACTATGCTTATCGCAAGCTGAAGATGCCAGGTCCACGTGGCGTCATAACGGTCAATGGAAACACAGAACGCTCCCTTCGGACAGAGGAGCACACCGCCGCCCTAGCAGCAGAGGTACAAAGCGGCCTTCTCAAGCAGCATCATAGTCTGGCTCCCGAGCCCCTCGACATCATTAAGAGGGTCTGGACTACACTACAACAGGACAACGCGGCTCGTCAAGAGCTCGATTAGCAATTCGGCCTCCATCCCAATCCTGACGAGGTAGTGGCATTCATACCACGCACCCATAACTACGCACTCAAAATTCCATGGTCATTGATGGAGGCACAAGCTATCCCGGATCCACGGTTTGGCCAGACCGATCCCGGACACACATATAACTTTACTATCTTCTATTCCCTTGTTTCAGGTTTCTCCTATGGGGGCCTCCTTCAGCGGCCTGATTAACGATCCCATTAAAGGACAATCACACTGGATTGACGCGAAGCACATGCGTACATGGGAAGCCCTAGAGGCTAACCGTTTTTCGGGACCCACGCGCAGTCCGCGTTCGGGTATGGCATGTCAAATAGCCGGTTCCTTTTTGCATTATTTTGTACCAATGCGCTTGGACGCATTAACCCACCTATAAGGGAAACAGTTCATGATCCAAGTTCAAGGGCTCCGAACCCTATCTCTGTTCTTCCTTTGTTTTCCTTTATATATTACTTAGCGGCCATACACTCTGGTACGTTTCATATTTGCCAGGGGCTCCCCATCGCGCCACGATACGGCAACAAAGTCCGAACAATCCCTAAAGATAAGTTCGGCACCCCGAATTTAGCATTATATGCATTGGCTCCGAATCATGCCTTTGGTCAATAGTTGGGTTGCCCGGCTCCTGTGCTTGCTACCCTACGTTCCACTAAATCGGCTAGGGTAGTAAAGGGAGAACCACTGCGATTGTGCCCTGGCCTTGACCAGATGACCAACTCAGTAGAGAAAGCCGAAAACTGACTGTCATGGTACGGCGAGAGTCGGTCAGCTATTCGAGGGTCACAAATCGTTGGAGATTTCTTCCTCATTATGCGAAAGATCGGCACTTCCCGATCAGATGCTGACAGCATCCTGGTTCGAACCAGGGGCTGCACCTACGCTTTATTATAAAACTCCTATGGCTAAGTGAGGGCGTTTAAGCCATATAGTCTGATTGCCTTGTTCGTTGCGCTAAACAACTCCTTCAAGGACCATATAATTTGGATCAAGATTGTATAGCTTCCATCCTGAACACCTCCGTACTACCTACACGAGGGCAGAAGCCGATGTCGGTGTCAAAACCGGCGGATCTCAGGTAGGGGGTCCTGAACTGTGCGTCTAAGGCGGATGGTAACAGGAGGCAAGGGACACGATGTTTACCCAGGTTCGGGCCCTCTTGAAGGAGGTAATACCCTACGTCCTGCTGATGATATGAGTATTACAAGAGTTGATCTACCACGAGATCGTAGAGGCTAAACCCTAGAAGCTAGCCTATGGTATGATTGTATGTTGTCCTACGGACTAAACCCTCCGGTTTATATAGACACCGAAGGGGGCTAGGGTTACACAGAGTCGGTTACAAGGGAGGAGATCTACACATCTGCATTTCCTAGCTTGCCTTCCACGCCAAGGAAAGTCCCATCCGGACACGGGATGAAGTCTTCAATCTTGTATCTTCATAGTCCAACAGTCCGGCCAAAGGATATAATCCGGCTGTCCGGAGACCCCCTAATCCAAGACTCCCTCAGTAGCCCCTGAACCAGGCTTCAATGACGATGAGTCCGGCGCGCAATATTGTCTTCGGCATTGCAAGGCGAGTTCCTCCTCCGAATTATCCATAGAAGATTTTGAACACCAGAATAGTGTCCGGCTCTGCAAAAAAAAGTTCCACATACTACCGTAGAGAGTAATATTTCCACAAATCTAATCTGCTGACGTGTTCTGACAGCACGACGTCATGTCGTGCCCGGTCTTCATTCGAACCGTTTTTCCCAACCAGCACTGCACATATTGCGAGGCGGTTTTCTCGACATGTCTTGTCAAAGCAGAGATCATGTCCCCCTTATTATGGGATTCTCATCAATACGGACGTGGGTAACCCACTCGTGCCCATTGGTATGACTCCTCGATTTTAGGCAAGTCCAAAATGGCCGCGAGGAGGACGCCTGATATTCACCCTCTTTATAAGGAGGCCAAGGCATGTCCTTTCTTCCTCTCGTGCCCAATCGAATCCTTCCCCCGCCTCGAGTTCCAACACCCAAAGCTTAGGTTAGGCGCTTCGGACCTTCAACCATGTCCGGATCCAACCTCCAGGGTCGGTGCATGCCTTCCTCTGTCATAGAGGAGGACATCAAGAAGATGAGAGAGGCCAGATATCTGACCGCCGAAATCTCGCACAGGCTGCCCGCCCGCGGGCAGGTCATCCCCACTCCTGAATCCAACGAGAGTGTTGTGTTCATCTCTCATGTCCTCCGAGGGTTAGGCCTCGCTCTGGACCCCTTTGTTAGGGGGCTCATGTTCTATTATGGGCTGGATTTCCATGATCTGGCCCCGGATTCCCTCCTTGACATCTCGTAGTTTATCGTCGTATGTGAGGCCTTCCTCCGCATTACCCCACACTTCGGCCTGTGGCTCAAGACCTTCAATGTACAGCCGAAGATGATCGACGGGCGACACGCAGACTGCGGAGGCGCTATAATAAGCAGGAATACTGATGTCCCATGGCCAGAGGGTTCCTATCTAGAGGTGTCCAGTTTATGGCAGCGGGAGTGGTTCTATATCACCGCTCCCAGAAGTACCAAGTGGGTAGCCGCCCCTACCTTTCGCTCGGGCCCCCCACCACAACAGACGTCATGGATCGGCAAGGGGCTAAACTGGGGTCCCGTAAAGGATGTGCCGGTATTGCAGAGTCGCATCCGAGAGCTCATTGAGAGAGACGTCAATCTGGTCACGGTGATGCAGGTCATGCTAGTTCGCCAGGTCCCGCCCTGCAAACGTAGACCTCTCCCTTTGTGGGTGTTCAACCCAGAGGGACCGCGAATCATTCAGCACTTCCTCGGCATGACGCTCGAGGAGATGTACCAGTTGTTCTTCGGACCACAAATAAAGTGTCCGCACACCACCGAGGATGCGGGTCTGAGCTGTAATCGCCCGAATACCCAAGTAAGTAATCCCATGGCCAAACACACTGTTTCTCTTATTTATCACAACATCATTCTGAAAAGTCGCTTTTTGACTATGGACTGGATAACAAAGGCGAAGCTGATCAGGTGTTCGGCCCCCCTTCCCGAGGGCTTGGCCAATCCAGTACTAGACAGAATGCTGGAACCAGCGCCTTATCAGGTGCCCTTGAAGGAAGCTAAAGGGGGGAATAGAGAGGCCGAAAACGAGCCTCACTCGCCACTCGCCTCAATCGGGGGAATAAGCGCCTCCGCGAAGGAGGATAACCAGGGAGAAGAATCTGACATTCCCTCTCCCCGAGGAAGGAAGAGGACCACCTCTGAAGATCCGGAAACAAGGTTTCCAAACGGGGGAAGAAATCTTCGCCAAAGGGTCCTGCCTTGGGAGGTACTCTTGCTGCATAGTGTCCGCAGGGGAATCAGCCCCCTGCTACCTCTTGAGCACTGCCTTGGTTTTCCCGGAAGAGGAAGGTATGATGCAGCAAAGTAGCATAAGTATTTCCCTCAGTTTTTGAGAACCAAGGTATCAACCCAGTAGGAGGCTACGCGCGAGTCCCTCGCACCTGCACAAAACAAATAAATCCTCGCAACCAACGCAAATAGGGGTTGTCAATCCCTATAGGGCCACTTACGAGAGTGAGATATGATATATATGATAAGATAATATTTTTGGTATTTTCATGATAAAGATGCAAAGTAAAAGAAAGGCAAAGTAAATAGCAAAGGAAATAACTAAGTAGTAGGAGATCAATATGATAAAGATAGACCCGGGGGCCATAGGTTTCACTAGTGGCTTCTCTCAAGAGCATAAATATTCTATGGTGGATGAACAAATTACTGTTGAGCAATTGACAGAATTGAGCATAGTTATAAGAATATCTAGGTATGATCATGTATATAGGCATCACGTCCGAGACAAGTAGACCGACTCCTGCCTGCATCTACTACTATTACTCCACTCATCGACCGCTATCCAGCATGCATCTATAGTATTAAGTTAAAAACAAAGTAACACCTTAAGAAAAATGACATGATGTAGAGGGATGGACTCATGCAATATGAATAAAACCCCATCTTGTTATCCTCGATGGCAACAATACAATACGTGCCTTGTTGCACTGTCACTGGGAAAGGACACCGCAAGATTGAACCCAAAGCTAAGCACTTCTCCCATTGCAGGAAAGATCAATCTAGTAGGCCAAACCACACTGATAATTCGAAGAGACTTGCAAACATAACCAATCATACATAAAAGAATTCAGAGAAGAGTCAAATATTATTCATAGATAGACTTGATCATAAACCCACAATTCATCGGTCTCAACAAACACACCGCAAAAAGAAGATTACATCGAATAGATCTCCACGAGAGAGGGGGAGAACATTGTATTGAGATCCAAAAAGAGAGCAGAAGCCATCTAGCTACTAACTATGGACCCGTAGGTTTGAGGTAAACTACTCACACTTCATCGGAGGGGCTATGGTGTTGATGTAGAAGCCCTCCGTGATCGATGCCCCCTCCGGCGGAGCTCCGGAACAGGCCCCAAGATGGGATCTCGTGGATACAGAAAGTTACGGCGGTGGAATTAGGGTTTTGGCTCCTGTTCTGATCGTTCGGGGGGTACGTATATATATATATATATATATATATATGAGGAAGGAGTACGTCGGTGGAGCAATAGGGGGCCCACGAGGGTGGAGGGCGCGCCTGGTGGGGGTGGCCGCGCCCCCCTACCTTGTGGCCTCCTTTTTTTTTCTTGACGTAGGGTCCAAGTCTCCCGGGTCTTGTTCGTTGAGAAAATCACGTTCCCGAAGGTTTCATTCCGTTTGGACTCCGTTTGATATTCGAAACCCTAAAACAGGCAAAAAAACAGCAATTCTGGGCTGGGCCTCCGGTTAATAGGTTAGTCCCAAAAATAATATAAAAGTGGATAATAAAGCCCAATAATGTCCAAAATAGTAGATAATATAGCATGGAGCAATCAAAAATTATAGATACATTGGAGACGTATCAAGCATCCCCAAGTTTAATTCCTTCTCGTCCTCGAGTAGGTAAATGATATAAACAGAATTTTTGATGCGGAGTGCGACTTGGCATAATTTTAATGTAATTCTTCTTAATTTTGGTATGAATATTCAGATCCGAAAGTGTAACACCCCGGATATGATTTACCCAATATGTACTCCAACTCTTGCCGTTTCCGGCGTTAAGTTATTTTATTTTCTCGGGTTCGGGTTTTGTCTCCGTGTGTTGTTATCATTGTCATGCATCTCATATCATGTCATCATGTGCATTGCATTTGCATACGTGTTCATCTCATGCATTTGAGCATTTTCCCCGTTGTCAGTTTTGCATTCCGGCGCTTCGTTCTCCTTCGGTGGTCATTTCTACCTTTCTTTTGTGTGTGGGGATTAAACATTTCCGGATTGGACCGAGACTTGCCAAGCGGCCTTGGTTTACTACCGGTAGACCGCCTGTCAAGTTTCATACCATTTGGACTTCGTTTGATGCTCCAACGGTTAACCGAGGGACCGAAAAGGCCTCGTGTGTGTTGCAGCCCAACACCCTTCCAATTTGACCCAAAACCCACCAAAACCCTCTCCATCATCTAGAGCGTTCGATCACGATCGCGTGGCCGAAGACCGCACCTCATTTGGACTCTCCTAGCTCCTCCTATGCCTATATAAAGGCCACTCCCCGAAATTTTCGGGCAAACCCTAGATCACTCCCTCTCCTCGCGTGCCGGACAAAAATCCAGCCGCCGGACACGTCCACCTCCTCCGCCGCCGCCAACCGGGAGCCGACACGTGGCAACCGGCGCCCGCCGCCGCCGCAGCCCGCGGAAGCCCGCGGCCGGCCCTCTCCACTGCGCCACCGGGCCGCGCCCCGCGCCGATCCTCTCCGCCCGCGTGCCGCCCGTCTTCCCCCACGCCGGCGCCGAGCTCCACCGCCACCGCGCCGACCGCTCGCCGGCCGGATCTCGCCCCGCCGCCACAGCAAGCTCGCCGCGCCGCCCTGCGCTGGCGACCTCCTCCGCCGCCGCCCGACGACCTCCTCCGCCGTCCCCGTTCACCTCCGGCCCGGTTCCGGCCCCTGCGACCCCAAGCTCCGGTGATCCACGACGTTTCTGACGAACAGGAGCTCGAATCCGGCCATCCTCATAAAACGCGCCAGATCTGGATCTGAGATCCACCTCGGTTGACTTTTGCCCCGAAACCCTAACTTTTTGTCTATGTTCATCGCATCATAACTCCTCATCCGTAACTCCGTTTTGGGCATATAGCATATAAAAATGTTCGTCTCAGAGAGCACATCACTTCATCTCATTGCATCATTTTCATTTGAGTTCATATTGATGCCTGAAATGTTGTTAGAAGTAGGCTATTTGAGATAATTGTCAGATCTGCTGCTCCAATTAGATATTTGTCATTTTTACCATGATTATTGTGTGCATGATATGCCCCTGAGCTCTTCATGTGTTTTGTTATATGTTTTGCCATCTATCCAGAGGTGCAACCCATGTATTTTTGTGATGTGTGTGGTGACTAGCACAAGCTTGCAAAGTGGAGCATTCGTTAATGCTGATTTCAGGGACTTAGCATTTCCACTAAGTCCTTGACCTGTTTATCTCATTATGCCATATGTTCATGTTGTTTCCTAGTGATCCGTGCCTCTTTTGAGGATGATCAGTAAGGATGTTTTGTTAATCTTGTAGTGCTCTATCCATCCATGTCTTTGTTTGCAATTATGGAGCACTCTAGCTTGAGTCAATCGAGCTCTACTTTTGTCATTTCGCGTATCTAGGCAGATTGTCTACTTGTTAGCAATTTTGCCGAGGATGTTGTAGTTGATCCGTGCATGCTATGTTATTGTTCTTGCCATGTCTAGCTTGTATTTTGTGTATTCTTGATGGGTGTATGCTTAGATTGTCATGAAATGCTCTGTAGTGAGTGCATCGAGCTCGTAAACATGCTTACTTGATATCTGTTTCAGCATGGTCCAGTTTTCACTAAGTCTTAGAACTGATTATGTTTTTGCCATGTTCACATGCTTGCAAATGTATTTTCTGATCCCTTTTGGCTCAAGGTCACTAAGGGACTTTTGTTAAGCTCTTTGAGTAGCTCCATGCCATGCTTTACTTTGCCATGTTCAGGTCCTGTAGCATATAGTTTTCATGCTCCAAAAGTGCTATCTGATCTGAAATTCCAGACAAGTGTTAATTTCACTAAGTCTGAAATATGTTTACCAAATGCATTTTTGCCAAGTTTGTTTGAACCTGTTAATGGATGAATTGGCTGTAGCTCAGTGCTAGTATTTTGTTAAGCATTATGAGTGGATCCCTGCCATGTATTTTGTTGTCATGTTTGGGTGCTGTAGCATGTTCTTCTTGTGGCATTTAGATGGCTACTTGCTGTAAATCGCAGAACGTGGTCATATTTGAATTGCTTGCCATTTCCAAACCGTAACTCCGATTCCGGCGTTCTTTATATCGTTTTCAAGCGATTTCATCTCATATTTCCAGTGGCACACTTGGATTTCCAAGTTAAGTCCAGGTTCATGCATTCCTTGTCAAATCTTGCATATGCATCACATATTGCATCCCGCATAGCATACCATATCTGCATCATATTGTTTGAGCCTTGCACGTGGTTGATTGTGTACTTGTTGCTTGTTTGTCTTGTTTGGGTAGAGCCGGGAGACGAGTTCGCTAACGAGGAGCCCATTGAGTTTTCTTTCGAGGATCCAGGCAACTCTGACAACTTTGCAGGCAAGATGATCATACCCTCGAAATCACTACTATCTTTGCTTTGCTAGATGCTCGCTCTTTTGCTATGCCTATGCTACGATGCCTACCACTTTCTTATCATGCCTCCCAAATTGCCATGTCAAACCTCTAACCCACCATGTCCTAGCAAACCGTTGATTGGCTATGTTACCGCTTTGCTCAGCCCCTCTTATAGCGTTGCTAGTTGCAGGTGAAGATTGGAGACCGTTCCTTGTCGGAACATTATTTACTTGTTGGGATACCATTATGTTGCCATGTTATCTTAATGCATCTATATACTTGGTAAAGGGTGGAAGGCTCGGCTTCTCGCCTAGTGTTTTGTTCCACTCTTGCCGCCCTAGTTTCCGTCATATCGGTGTTATGTTCCCGGATTTTTGCGTTCCTTACGCGGTTGGGTGAACCCCTTGATAGTTCGCCTTGATTAAAGATTTTCTGGCAATGCCCAACCTTGGTTTTACCATTTGCCACCTAGCCTCTTTTTCCCTTGGGTTTTCGGAGCCCGAGGGTCATCTTATTTAAACCCCCCCCCCCCGGGCCAGTGCTCCTCTGAGTGTTGGTCCAACTGAGCGATGTCCGGGGCTACCAGGGGCAACTCTGGCTGGCCTACCCGACGTCTGGCTCATCTGAGTGTGCCTTGAGAATGAGATATGTGCAGCTCATATCGGGATTTGTCGGCACATTCGGGCGGTGTTGCTGGATTTGTTTTAACTTGTCGAAGTGTCTTGTAGAACCGGGATACCGAGTCTGATCGGAATGTCTCGGGAGAAGGTCTATTCCTTCATTGACCGTGAGAGCTTGTCATGGGCTAAGTTGGGACTCCCCTGTAGGGATTTGAACTTTCGAAAGCCGTGCCCGCGGTTATGGGCAGATGGGAATTTGTTAATGTCCGGTTGTAGATAACTTGAACCTTAACTTAATTAAAATGAATCAACTGTGTGAGTTGCCGTGATGGTCTCTTCTCGGCGGAGTCTGGGAAGTGAACATGATGTTGGAGTAATGCTTGCCGCAGGTTGCTCTCTAGTTATTCGTTCGCGCTTTGCCCTCTCTTCTCGCTCTCTTTTGCGAACAGGATAGCCACCATATATGCTAGTCGCTTGCCGCAGCTCCACATATATTTATACCTTGCCTTACTTGTAAGCTTAAATAGTCTTGATCGCGAGGGTGCGAGATTGCTGAGTCCCTGTGGCTCACAGATTACTTCCAAACCAGATGCGGGGCCTGATGATTCCGTTCCAGATGACGCGCTTGACCTCAAGTGGGAGTTCGATGAGGACTCACGCCATTACTACGTGTCTTTCCCTGATGATCAGTAGTGGTGCCCAGTTGGGGTGATCGGGACCGTGTCGCATGTTGGGTTTATCTTTTATTTTGGCGCCGTAGTCGGGCCATGAGTGTTTGATTGATGTAATGCTATTTATGTACTTTGATTGACGTGGCGAGTGTAAGCCAACTATGTATCTCCCCTTTTAATATCTGTATGACATGGGATGTTGTGAAGATTGCCTAACTTGAGACATTGCTTTCAATGCGGTTATGCCTCTAAGTCGTGCCTCGACACGTGGGAGCTATAGCCGCATCGAGGGCGTTACAGAAAGATTCAAGACAGAAGTTCATATTGACATAAAAATAATAATACTTCAAGCATACTAACAAAGCAATTATGTCTTCTCAAAATAACATGGCCAAAGAAAGTTCAACCCTACAAAATCATATGGTTTAGTCATGTTTCATTTTCGTCAGACAAGAATGCTCTCATCATGCACAACCCCGATGACAAGCCAAGCAATTGTTTCATACTTTAGTTATCTCAAACCTATAAACTTTCACACAATATATGAGCGCGAGCCATGGACATAACACTATAGGTGGAATAGAATATAATGAGGGGGGGTTATGTGGAGAAGACAAAAGAGGAGAAAGTCTCACATCAACGAGGCTAATTAATGGGCTATGGAGATGCCCACCGATTGATGTTAATGCAAGGAGTAGGGATTGCCATGCAACGGGTGCACTAGAGCTATAAATGTATGAAAGCTCAACAAAAGAAACTAATGGGTGTGCATCCAACTTGCTTGCTCACGTAGACCTAGGGCACTTGAGGAGGCCCATTGTTGGAATATACAAGCCAAGTTCTATAATGAAAATTCCCACTAGTATATGAAAGTGACAAAACAAGAGACTCTCTAACATGAAGATTATGGTGCTACTTTGAAGCACAAGTGTGGCAAAGGATAGTAACATTGTCCCTTCTCTCTTTTTCTCTCTTTTTTGGGCCTTTTTTATGGCCTTTCTCTTTTTTCTTCTTTATGGCATTTCTCTTTTTTTATTCCTCACTTGGGACAATGCTCTAGAAAATGATGATCATCACACTTCTATTTATTTACAACTCAATGATTACAACTCGATACTAGAACAAAGTATGACTCTATATGAATGCCTCCGGCGGTGTACCGGGATATGCAATGGACCAAGAGTGACATGTATGAAAGAATTATGAACGGTGGCTTTGCCACAAATACTATGTCAACTACATGATCATGCTAAGCAATATGACAATGATGAATGTGTCATGATGAACGGAATGGTGGAAAGTTGCATGGCAATATATCTCGGAATGGCTATGGAAATGCCATAATAGGTAGGTATGGTGGCTGTTTTGAGGAAGATATAAGGAGGTTTATGTGTGAAAGAGCGTATCATATCACGGGGTTTGGATGCACCGGCGAAGTTTGCGCCAACTCTCAATGTGAGAAAGGGCAATGCACGGTACCGAAGAGGCTAGCAAGGATGGAAGGGTGAGAGTGCGTATAATCCATGGACTCAACATTAGTCATAAAGAACTCACATACTTATTGCAAAAATCTACAAGTCATCAAAAACCTCTGTACTACGCGCATGCTCCTAGGGGGATAGATTGGTAGGAAAAGACCATCGCTCGTCCCCGACCGCCACTCATAAGGAAGACAATCAAATAACACCTCATGTTTCAAATTTTTTGCATAACGTTTACCATACGTGCATGCTACGGGACTTGCAAACTTTAACACAAGCATTTATCAATTTCACAACTACTAAACTAGCATGACTTTCATATTATTACCTTCATATCTCAAAACAATCATCAAGCATCAAACTTCTCTTAGTATTCAAAACACTCTTAAGAAAATTTTACTAATCTTGAATACCTAGCACATTAGGATTTTAAGAAAATTCACATGCTATTAAGACTCTCAAAATAATCTAAGTGAAGCATGAGAGATCAATAGTTTCTATAAAACAAATCCACCACCGTGCTCTAAAAGATATAAGTGAAGTACTAGAGCAAAACTATATAACTCAAAAGATATAAGCGAAGCACATAGAGTATTCTAACAAATTCCAAATCATGTATGGCTCTCTCAAAAGGTGTGTACATAAAGGATGATTCTGGTAAACTAACAAGCAAAGACTCAAATAATAAAAGACGCTCAAAGCAAAACACATATCGTGTGCCAAATAAAAATATAGCTCCAACTAAAGTTACCGATAGAAGTAGACGAAAGAGGGGATGCCTTCCGGGGCATCCCCAAGCTTTGGCTTTTAGGTGTCCTTAGATTATATTGGGGGTGCCATGGGCATCCCCAAGCTTAGGCTCTTGCCACTCCTTGTTCCATAATCCATCAAATCTTTACCCAAAACTTGAAAACTTCACAACACAAAACTTAAAGTAGAAAATCTCGCGAGCTCCGTTAGCGAAAGAAAACAAAAGACCACTTCAAGGTACTGTAATTAACTCATTCTTTATTTATATTGGTGTTATACCTACTGTATTACAACTTATCTATGGTTTATAAACTATTTTACTAGCCATAGATTCATCAAAATAAGCAAACAACACACGAAAAACAGAATCTGTCAAAAACAGAACAGTCTGTAGTAATCTGTAGCTAGCGCAAGATCTGGAACCCCAAAAATTCTAAAATAAATTGCTGGACGTGAGGAATTAATCTATTAATCATCTTCAAAAATAATTAACTAAATATCACTCTCCAAATAAAAATTACAGCAGTTCTCGTGAGCGCTAAAGTTTCTGTTTTTATAGCGAGTTCAACAAGACTTTCCCCAAGTCTTCCCAACGGTTCTACTTGGCACAAACGCTAATTAAACACAAAAAAACACAACCAAAACAGAGGCTAGATAAATTATTTATTACTAAACAGGAGCAAAAAGCAAGGAATAAAAATAAAATTGCGTTGCCTCCCAACAAGCGCTATCGTTTAACGCCCCTAGCTAGGCATAACAAGCAAGAATAGATCTAGGTATTGCCATCTTTGGTAGGCAATCCATAAGTGGCTCTCATAATAGATTCATAAGGTAATTTAATATTATTTCTAGGAAAGTGTTCCATGCCTTTACTTAATGGAAATTGGAATCTAATATTTCCTTCCTTCATATCAATAATTGCACCAATCGTTCTAAGGAAAGGTCTACCAAGAATAATAAGACATGAAGAATTGCAATCTATGTCAAGAACAATAAAATCTACGGGCACATAATTCCTATTTGCAACAATAAGACCATCATTAATTATTCCCATAGGTTTCTTAATAGTGGAATCCGCAAGGTGCAAGTTTAGAGAGCAATCATCAAAATTACGCAAACCTAACAAATCACACAAAGTCTTTGGAATCGTGGAAACACTAGCACCCAAATCACATAAAGAATAGCATTCATTATCTTTAATTTTAATTTTAATATTTGGTTCCCACTCATCATAAAGTTTTCTAGGGATAGAAACTTCCAATTCAAGTTTTTCTTCATAAGGTTGCATCAAGGCATCAACGATATGTTTAGTAAACGCTTTATTTTGACTATAAGCATGAGGAGAATTTAGCACGGATTGCAACAAGGAAATACAATCAATCAAAGAGCAATTTTCATAGATAAATTCCTTGAAATCCATAATAGTGGGTTTAGCAACATCTAGGGTTTTAATTTCTTCAATCCCACTTTTATCAAATTTAGCATCAAGATCAACAAATTCTGAATTCTTGGAACGTCTTCTAGGTAAAGGTGGATCATATTAAGTCCCATAATTATCAAGATTCATATTGAAAAACAAAGATTTAATAGGGGACACATCAATAACTTTTAGATCTTCATCTTTATTTTCATAGCAACTAGAAGAACACACTCTTATAAAGGCATCTTTCTTAGCACGCATCCTAACGATTCTTTCTTTGCACTCATCAATGGAAATTATAATGGCTTTGAGAGACTCATTGATATCATGCTTAGGTGGAATAGATGTAAGTTTCAAAGAATCAACATCAAGAGAAATTCTATTAACGTTCCTAGCCAAGTCATCAATCTTAAGCAATTTTTCATCAATCATAGCATTAAAATTCTTTTGCGAAGTAATAAATTCTTTAATATTAGATTCAAAATCAGAGGGAATCTTATTATAATTTCCATAAGAATTGTTGTAGGAATTACCATAATTATTAGAGGGGTTACTTGGGTAAGGCCTAGGATCGAAATTTCCTCTATACGCGTTGTTACCAAAATTGTTCCTACCAACAAAATTCACATCCATAGATTCATTATTATTCTCAATCAAAGTAGATAAGGGCATATCATTAGGATCAGAAGAACTCTCTTATTAGCAAATAATTTCATAAGTTCATCCATCTTTCCACTCAAAACATTAATTTCTTCTATCACATGCACCTTTTTATTAGTAGATCTTTCAGTATGCCATTGAGAATAATTAACCATAATATTATCTAGGAGTTTAGTAGCTTCTCCTAAAGTGATTTTCATAAAAGTGCCGACTGAATCTAAAAGATTTCTAGAAGAAAAATTCAATCCGGCATAAATTTTTTTGTATAATCATCCACAGATTTAAACCATGGGTAGGGAAATTACGTATCATTAATTTCATTCTCTCCCAAGCTTGTGCAACATGTTCATGATCAAGTTGCTTAAAATTCATAATATTGTTTCTAAGAGAGATGATCTTAGCGGGAGGAAAATACTTAGAGATAAAAGCATCTTTGCACTTGTTCCATGAATCAATACTATTTTTAGGCAAAGACGAAAACCAAGCTTTAGCACGATCTCTAAGCGAAAAAGGAAATAACTTCAATTTAACAATATCATTATCCACATCTTTCTTATTTTGCATGTCACACAAATCAACTAAGCTATTTAGATGGGTAGCGGCATCTTCACTAGGAAGGCCGGAAAACAGATCTTTCATGACAAGATTCAGCAAAGCAGCATTAATTTCACAAGATTCATCATCGGTAAGAGGAGCAATCGGAGTGCTAATAAAATCATTGTTGTTGGTATTGGTGAAGTCACACAATTTAGTATTATCTTGAGCCATCGTGACAAGAAAGCAAACTAACACACAAGCAAACAGAAAGGAAGCGGGCAAAAAGAGGCAAATAGAGAGGGAGGATAGGGAGAGAGAGGGTGAATAAAACAGCAAGGGTGAAGTTGGGGAGAGGAAAACGAGAGGCAAATGGCAAATAATGTAATGCAGGAGATAAGGGTATGTGATGGGTACTTGGTATGTTGACTTTTGCGTAGACCTCCCCAGCAACGGCGCCAGAAATCCTTCTTGCTACCTCTTGAGCACTGCGTTGGTTTTCCCCGAAGAGTAAGGGATGATGCAGCAAAGTAGCGTAAGTATTTCTCTCAGTTTTGGAGAACCAAGGTATCAATCCAGTGGGAGGCTATGCGCGAGTCCCTCGCACCTGCACAAAACAAATAAATCCTCGCAACCAACGCAAATAGGGGTTGTCAATCCCTATAGGGCCACTTACGAGAGTGAGATCTGATAGATATGATAAGATAATATTTTTGGTATTTTCATGATAAAGATGCAAAGTAAAATAAAGGCAAAGTAAATAGCAAAGGAAATAACTAAGTAGTAGGAGATCAATATGATAAAGATAGACCCGGGGGCCATAGTTTCACTAGAGGCTTCTCTCAAGAGCATACATATTCTATGGTAGGTGAAATAATTACTGGTGAGCAATTGACATAATTGAGCATAGTTATGAGAATATCTAGGTATGATCATGTATATAGGCATCACGTCCGAGACAAGTAGACCGACTCCTGCCTGCATCTACTACTATTACTCCACTCATCGACCGCTATCCAGCATGCATCTAGAGTATTAAGTTAAAAACAGAGTAACGCCTTAAGCAAAATGACATGATGTAGAGGGATAGACTCATGCAATATGAAGAAAACCCCATCTTGTTATCCTCGATGGCAACAATACAATATGTGCCTTGCTGCCCTTACTGTCACCGGGAAAGGACACCGCAAGATTGAACCCAAAGCTAAGCACTTCTCCCATTGCAAGAAAGATCAATCTAGTAGGCCAAACCAAACTGATAAATCTAAGAGACTTGCAAAGATAACCAATCATACATAAAAGAATTCAGAGAAGATTCAAATATTATTCATAGATAGACTTGATCATAAACCCATAATTCACCGGTCTCAACAAACACACCACAAAAAGAAGATTACATCGAATAGATCTCCACAAGAGAGGGGGAGAACATTGTATTGAGATCCAAAAAGAGAGAAGAAGCCATCTAGCTACTAACTATGGACCCGTAGGTATGAGGTAAACTACTCACACTTCATCAGAGGGGCTATGGTGTTGATGTAGAAGCCCTCCGTGATCGATGCCCCCTCCGGCGGAGCTCCGAAACAGGCCCCAAGATGGGATCTCGTGGATATAGAAAGTTACAGCGATGGAATTAGGGTTTTGGCTCCTATTCTGATCGTTTGGGGGTACGTGGATATATATAGGAGGAAGGAGTACGTCGGTGGAGCAACAGGGGGCCCACGAGGGTGGAGGGCGCACCTGGTGGGGGTGGGCGCGCCCCCCAACCTCGTGGCCTCCTCTTTCTTTTATTGACGTAGGGTCCAAGTCTCCTGGGTCTTGTTCGTTGAGAAAATCACGTTCCCAAAGGTTTCATTCCGTTTGGACTCTGTTTGATATTCGAAACCCTAAAACATGAAAAAAACAACAATTCTGGGCTGGGCCTCCGGTTAATAGGTTAGTCCCAAAAATAATATAGAAGTGGATAATAAAGCCCAATAATGTCCAAAACAGTAGATAATATAGCATGGAGCAATCAAAAATTATAGATACATTGGAGACGTATCACCCTCTACCGAGCTATAAGTAATCAAAAAGTACTTAGTAGTGAAGATATCCTACCTTACTTCTGAAGACAATAACCAAAGCTTATATCTTTTAGTTCGGATCGTAGCCCTTCTCGAAAGAGTTCGTCTTCGGGGGATCTTCTTCTGGAGATGATGGAGAGCGAAACACCTCCCCTTGCCACTTCGCCTCATGAGGTGGGCGACCCTGAAGTGTTGTCGCAGAGGGTTTCTCCTGATCTATCAAGGCCAGAGGGTAATCCCTTGGCCACCCGGAGTCCTCAGTATTTGGCTCCTAAAGAGAGCAACGAAAAGAGTCCGGAACCGTACAGTATGCGGTCGGACGCACCGAAGGGTCTTCTGGAGCAAGCAGCCATCTCAGAAGTGCATCGTACACTAATGGGTACGGTAATTGAAAGGATTTCATCTGCTGAAAGCGGATTGCATGAAGCTTTTATGAGTCTGCTGCGAGGCTTTGAGGTACGTGAAATAGTGTATGTTTTTGATAGTACCGCACACATTAGGTGTGCCCTATGCAGACAGTAGCCCCTGAGACTCTGATTTTCGTCGAAAACGGCGGCGAACAGATAATCATAGTCCCAGGTAATAACCAGACCGCCTTTATGTGCAGGTGGCTGAAGCTCCGCTGGCCAGCCGGACTGATGGGTTTGCCGAGCTAAAGCGGCAACTTGATGCGGCGGATGCCGACATCATGGTTGTCAACAAGCGGCTTGACGAGGCACAGGGTAAGTGATTTCTCCGGTGATCAACACATAGTAAGAGGAGCATGATGCCAATATCTTTAATATGTTATGACTGCAGATGGAGCTGCCACCATGGAGTCCCTTCGGGCGGAGCTTGCCCGAGCCAAGGAACAAGCAAGGAATAGCGATGCGGCCATCCTAAAGGTGGTCGAAGAGCTGAGGGCCGAACAGGCCGTGCATCGCAAGAGCAAGGAGAGAATGGCCAAGATGGCCGTTGAGTTGAAGGATGCCGCTGACCGTTACCAGCTTCTTGAAAAGGAAAACTGAGCGAAGGCGACGGACCTGGAGAAGGCCATGGTAGCAGCCAAGGAAGCCCGCTCCAAAATCAGAGCAACGAAGGAGGAGCTACGTCCAGCTGCGGATATCGTGGCTGGGAAGCCCTTCTTGTTGCGGACTAAGTTCGGAGATCCGAAGTATGCTCCTCTTGATCAACTATGGAGTTCTGCGGAGACCTACGTGGATTTGGCAGCGAGTGCCACTGATGCAGCCGAATACTTCAAGGATCAAAAAGATCGTGAAGTGGAAAAGCTGTTCTTGTCACAATTCCTTGCTCCAGTGCGTCCGCTGCTGCTGAATGAGCGAATGGCCGAGTGGGCCGAGCTCCACAGGTTGTCCGGACTTGCCATGAGGTCTGTTGTGGATCATCTGTGGTCGGGAGGGCCAAGGCCGGATAGCTACTTTAGTTTAGTGCAACAATTCCTTGGTGATGTGCCGCACATCGACGCTATGAAGAGGTCGGCATGTATAGAGGGTGCGCGGATGGCCTCTGCCCGTGTCAAGACATACTGGGCAGAGATGGAGGCCACCACTGTTGCAACACAGGGTTCGGCCGTGGGCCGAGTGGCTACCGAGCACTACTTTGAAGAAGTCCTTGAAGGTGCTCGTTCGATAGAGGCTCAGTGCTCGAAGAATATTATGTTCTAGTGACATGTATCCCCATTGTAAAAACATTGTTTTATTGAATTGCAAAGGTTGTGTTTATACTTTTTCCTGAAAGTATTATGATGCCTCCTGTGCGGCCGTTTATGTATGTATGTATATAACCTGAAAGTTTGCAGTCGTCGGCTTCCGCCCCCACACATATAATGCGGGGGTGTTTGCAAAAAACGTGTATTCACACTTGATCCAACGTCTTGGTCCATGAAGGAGGTGGTAGCGCAGCGAACGAGGCAATCGGACTATATTGCTTTAACACTTTCACTTAGCCATAGGAGTTTGACGGTGGGGCTACTATATAGCCCCTGGTACTTCTGGGTTCGTCGGAGTACGGGGCGCGTACATACATGACCGGAAAATGGCCCTTCATTAATGCGGAGGAATCCCGAAGATTCCGCTAAGTCATCGAGTGGCTGACCAGTCTCGCGCTTTATCATGACAGTCAGTTTTCGACTTTCTCTACTGAGTGCTCATCCGGATGAACCAGGGCACAATCACAGTAGTTCTCCCAGTGCTACCTTAGCCGATATAGTGGAACGTAAGGTACCAAAACATGGGAGCCGGGCAAACCCAACATTTGACCAAAGACATGATTCGGAGCTGATGCATATAGGGCCAAACTCGCGACGCCGAACACTCCCTAAGGTATTCAGTCTTTATAACATATGCCGAGCTGAACAATGCCCTTAATAATAAATCCCGAGTGTCCAGGTACGTGCAATATCCTAACGTGGCCACATGCCAATAACATCAGCATCCATCTCGATTATATGGAGTATCCGGAGGATGTGAGCAACAAGAGACAGTAAAAGAGGTTTACGCAGGGTCTTAATCTGAAAAGAAACCTTTGAGCGGGTCCCTGCTGCACGTCTGTGCCTGTGTCTCCGTTGTGACGTGTCCTGGACGGGTGTAGCACGATTGCCATCTATAAAAGAGAAGAACTTAGGTGAAAGTTGCCGTGCCAGAAAATGGGTTACTATCAATAGACCATGAAAATGCAAGATAAGTTAAGTTTGAGCCGGACTAGCCTTGATTACACGCGGAAAGCCCTTGGTACCGTCTATGAGGGTTTGACCATCGACCCAATCGCATGTGTATATGGTGATGCACGGGACTCGTCTAACCGTGTCCGTGGTCTTGACGACCTGACATTTTTTCTGGTTGGTGAGGTCGTCTAGTGCTCGGGTGTTAAAGCCGCCGCACAATCTTCCGCGCGTAGAGAACGCTCAGTGTTTCCACTAACTGTGATGGTGCCACGTGGACCGGGCATCTTGAGCTTGAGAGAAGCGTAATGCGGTATTGCATTAAAACGAGCGAAAGCCACTCTCCCGAGTAGTGCTTGATAGCCACTTCAGAACGGAGCGATGTAGAAAGTTAGCCTTTCGCTTCGGAAGTTGTCGGGAGAGCCGAATACAACCTCTAGTAATAGAGAGCCCGTACTGCGGGCCTCTGGGCCTGGTATTACTCCCTTGAAGGTAGTATTATAGTGGCTTATTTGTGTCGGGTCTATCCCCATTTTGCGGACTGTGACCTGATATATCAGATTTAGACTACTGCCGCCGTCCATAAGGACTCGTGTGAGATGGTATCCATGCATTGTTGGGTCTAACACCAAGGCAGCCAATCCTTCGTGCCGGATGCTTGTCGTGTGGTCCCCACGATCAAAAGTGATCGGGTAGGCCAACCAGGGGTTGAACCTAGGGGTGACGGGCTCTATGGCTACTGTCTCTCGGAGTGCATGTTTTCTTCCCCTCTTCATCATGTGGATCATGTTTACTGTTTTAACCTCTGGTGGGATTTTTTTTCTGTCCTCCAATGCTTTGCTGGCTAGGTGACGCAACCGAGCTCAAGGAGGAGCTCGATGGAGATCTTGTTCGTTGTGTTGTTTCGTTTCAGTTGATTAGTAGTGGAGCCCAGTTGGGACGATCGGGGATCTGTGTAGCATTTGGGGTAGTCTTCTTTTATTTTGGTTCCGTAGTCGGACCTTGATTGTATCTGGATGATGTAATGCTTTATTCATGTATTGTGTGAAGTGGCGGTTGTAAGCCAACTATGTATCTTTTTCCTTATTGTATTACATGGGTTGTTTGCGACGATTACCTCACTTGCGACATTGCTTTCAATGCGGTTATGCCTCTAAGTCGTGCTTCGACATGTGAGAGATATAGCCGCATAAAGGGCGTTACATTAATAGTATGGATAGCACCAATAGTATAGCAATTATCATATTCTTCCAAGCAAGTGCCAAAAAGATTTTCAAGATCATAAGAAGTATCATTATCTTCCACAATTATATTTTCACGAGGCACAATATTGATAGGAGCAGCATTATTTGAGAGAGATATATTTTTACCTCTCTTCCTTTTTCTTTTCTTCTTCTTCACCACATCATGTGTGGGTTCAATCCTCTTTTTGGAGCTCCTTATTAATGAGATTGGTTGAATAGGAGGCTCCTCCTCGTTACCTGATTCATCATAAGAAATAATAGGAGGGTATTGGGAAGCCTCTTCCCTTTCATTAGTATTCTCTTCATCTTCTATTTGTTTTGTTTTCTTTATGTAATTGGCAATATAAGGATTTTCAATGCAATTCACCGCACAATACGTATAAATTTCCTCTAGATCAAAATGAAGAACTCTATCAAGATTAAACTTTGGAATACCCTCAGTTATACGTTTCATTTCCTCATACCCCAAAAGAAGACTAAGCTCTTTATGATGCTCAAGGGTAATCAAATTATCACAGTTTTTGGATACGATTCGGTCATGAAACAATTTGCATTGGAGATTTAAATGACCATGTTCATTGCAAAGTTCACAAGGGGCGCGAAAAATATTGAATTTTTTAGCACAATCATCAAGACTTCCTTGCAAAAATTTAGTTTCTAAATACTTATGCCTCTTGCAATATCTATCTTCCCTATTTGGTGTGTTCGTACAAACCCAATGTACTCCACAAAAATTGACATGTTTATAGGAGACATTTTCATCATAACTAGTGCAATCATCATTAGTATCATGGATATTCAAAGAATTCGTACTAACTACATTGCAATCATGCTCATCATTCAAATATTTAGTGCCAAACATTTTATAGATTTCTTCTTCTAGCACTTGAGCACAATTATCCTTTCCATCATACTCACGAAAGATATTAAAAAGGTGAAGCGTATGAGACAAACTCAATTCCATTTTTTATAGTTTCCTTTTATAAACTAAACTAGTGATAAAACAAGAAACAAAAAGATTCGATTGCAAGATCTAAAGATATACCTTCAAGCGCTAACCTCCCCAGCAACGGTGCCAGAAAAGAGCTTGATGTCTACTACACAACCATCTTCTTGTAGACGTTGTTGGGCCTCCAAGTGCAGAGGTTTGTAGGACAGTAGCAAATTTCCCTCAAGTGGATGACCTAAGGTTTATCAATCCGTAGGAGGCGTAGGATGAAGATGGTCTCTCTCAAGCAACCCTACAACCAAATAACAAAAAGTCTCTTGTGTCCCCAACACACCCAATACAATGGTAAATTTTATAGGTGCACTAGTTCGGCGAAGAGATGGTGATACAAGTGGTATATGGATAGTAGATAATAGTATTTGTAATCTGAAAATATAAAAAAACAGCAAGGTAACGATTGATAAAAGTGAGCGTAAACGGTATTGCAATGATAGGAAACAAGGCCTAGGGTTCATACTTTCGCTAGTGTAAGTTCCCTCAACAATAATATCATAATTGGATCACATAACTATCCCTCAACATGCAACAAAGAGTCACTCCAAAGTCACTAATAGTGGAGAACGAACGAAGAGATTATGGTAGGGTACGAAACCACCTCAAAGTTATTCTTTCCAATCAATCCATTGGGCTATTCCTATAAGTGTCACAAACAGCCCTAGAGTTCGTACTAGAATAACACCTTAAGACACAAATCAATCAAAACCCTAATGTCACCTAGATACTCCAATGTCACCTCAAGTATCCGTGGGTATGATTATACGATATGCGTCACACAATCTCAGATTCATCTATTCAATCCAACACATAGGACCTCAAAGAGTGCCCCAAAGTTTCTACCAGAGAATCACGACGAAAACGTGTGCCAACCCCTATGCATAGGTTCATGGGCGGAACCCGCAAGTTGATCACCAAAACATACATCAAGTGAATCACGTGGTATCCCATTGTCACCATAGATACGCACGGCAAGACATACATCAAGTGTTCTCAAATCTTTAAAGACTCAATCTGATAAGATTATGTCAAAGGGGAAACTCAATTCATTACAAGAGAGTAGAGGGGGGAAGAAACATCATAGGATCCAAATATAATAGCAAAGCTCGTGATACATAAAGATCGTATCATCTCAAGAACACGAGAGAGAGAGAGAGAGAGAGAGATCAAACACATAGCTACTGGTACATACCCTCAGCCCCGAGGGAGAACTACTCCCTCCTCGTTATGGAGAGGACCGGGATGATGAAGATGGCCACCGGAGAAGGATTGCCCCCTCCGGCAGGGTGCCAGAACGGGTCTAGATTGGTTTTTGGTGGCTACGGAGGCTTCTGGCGGCGGAACTCTCAATCTATTATGTTGCCGGATGTTTTTAGGGTATATGGAGATATATAGGCGGAAGAAGTACGTCAGGGGGGCCACGAGGGGCTCACGAGGGTGGAGGGCGCGCCCCCTGCCTCGTGACCTCCTCGCAGATCCCCAGACATGCACTCCAAGTCTTCTGGGCTTCTTTCCTTACAAAAATGAGTTCCGTGAAGTTTCAAGTCAATTGGACTCCGTTTGATTTTCCTTTTCTTCAAAACCCTAAAACAGGGTAAAACATAAACTGGCACTGGGCTCTGGGTTAATAGGTTAGTCCCAAAAATGATATAAAAGTGTATAATAAATCCCATAAACATTCAAAATAGTAGATAATATAGCATGGAGCAATCAAAAATTATAGATACGTTGGAGACGTATCAAGAGCCCCCGCAGCCTAAGAGTGCCACAGATCCGACTGAAGTCGAGGTCCCAGCCATGGTCGACTTGATCATGGAGGTGTTGGTCATCACTCCCGACTGGACGGTGCCATACATTGCATATATCCTGAGGAAAGAGCTCCCAGAGGATGAAGAAGAGGCTCGACAGATCGTCCGTCGATCCAAGGCCTTTACTGTAATAAGAGGACAACTGTTCAGAGAATGTGCAACTGGAGTCAGCCAGAAATGCATAACACTAGAAGAAGGTCGAGTGATCCTCCACGGCATCCATTCGGGGACCTGTGGTCACCATGCGTCCTCTCGGACCATTGTGGCTAAAGCATACCGAGCTGGATTTTATTGGCCACGAGCAAATGAAATGGCGAAAGATATAGTCAATAGATGTGAAGGCTGCCAGTTCTACTCCAATATGTCGCACAAACCTGCATCTGCCCTGAAGACCATTCACTCGGCTGGCCCTTTGCTATTTGGGGATTGGACATGGTTGGTCCACTGAGGGCTGGTAGGAGTGGCTTCACTCATGTGCTTGTAGCAGTCGACAAGTTTACCAAATGGATCGAAGCCAAGCCTATTAAGAATCTTGAAGCTAGTACTGCTGTCAGCTTCATCAGAGAGTTGACATTCAGATATGGGGTTCCGCACAGCATCATCACTGACAACGGATCGAACTTTGATTCTGATGAGTTCAGAACCTTCTGCGCCTCACAAGGCACACGAGTCGACTATGCTTCAGTCGCCCATCCCCAGTCGAATGGACAAGCAGAAAGAGCAAATGGACCAACCCTCCCACTCGGGGGCTTAGCTGCAGTCCAGTATTCGCCTAAGTTTGTAAAATCCTACCGAGTGGTGAGCAACCCTCTCACTCGGGGGCTTAGCTGCAGTCCAGTACTCGCCTAAGTTTGTAAAAATCCTACCGAGTGGTGAGCAATCCTCCCACTCGGGGGCTTAGCTGTAGTCCAGTACTCGCCTAAGTTTAAAAATCCTACCAAGTGGTGAGCAACCCTCCCACTCGGAGGCTTAGCTGCAGTCCAGTACTCGCGTAAGGTTTAAAGTCTGTCCCCATCCGCAAGGACGACGAGGTGCAGGTCGACCGCGGCCTTCTTCTCCGAGCTACGCCACAAGTACAACGTACGCTCCATCCCTATCCGCAAGGACGGCGAGGTGCAGGTCGACTGCGACCTCCTTCTCCGAGCTACGCCACAAGTAAAACATACGCTCCATCCCCATCCGCAAGGACGATGAGGTGCAGGTCGACCGCGGCCTTCTTCTCCGAGCTATGCCACAAATACAACGTGCGCCCCGTCCCTGTCCGCAAGGACGATGAGGCGCAAGTCGATTGAACTCTCCACTTCAGGGCTACATCCCAAAGAGCAAATTCCATGCGAAGGCAAATACAAACATACTCAGAAATAAACCAAGTTCAGATAGATCCTAAAAATTCCAGGCGACAGATCAAAAGTATTCGAGCATCAAGCCCGAAGGAGTTTAATGGTTACAGCAACCACTCGGCATCCCGAGGAAAATTTAAGGCAAGTTTAAATCTCAAAGTTTGTTCATTCGGCAGGAGGAGGGCTGGCAGGTTCAACGAATTCATCCAAGTCGATTCCATCTGCAATCCGAGTGGCGGCAGCTATGAAAGTCTCCATAAAGGACTAGAAATCGTGTCTTTTGGTGTTGGCAACCTTGATCGCCGCCAGCTTATCTTCGCGAGCTTCCTTGCAGTGGACTCTTACCAAGGACAACGCCATGTCAGCACCACACCGTGCAGAGGACTTCTTCCACTCTTACACTCGACCAGGAACCTCGTTGAGCCGAGTCATCAGAGATTCGAGGTCATTTTGAAGCGTCGCCCTTTGCCAGAGTGATGAGTCGATCTGTGAAACTGCCACCTTCAGACGAGCAAGGTAACTTGTGACATCGGCGACACGGGATTCCAGTCGAAGCACATTCATGGCAGCCTCATCGCCGACTGGAGAAACGATAGGGTCTAAACCCGTCTCAATCCGTCCAGTTTCCTCGTCAAAGTTTCGGCAGAATTCTGCAGTCAAAAAGTTAGTGAGTCGACTGGACAGGACTAACTTGCAACCAGTAAAGCATTCGGATTGAAAGGAGTACCTTCTAGCATAAGATAGAGCTTCTTGGGAAGAGTTCTCAGATAGGCTTCCACGTCATTTCTCTTATGAGCCGTGGATTCCCGCTTTTCATTCAGAGTCATCTTATCCTTCTTCAGACGAGTTACCTCCCGGTTGGATTCAGTGAGAAAGGACTTCAGCTTGCTTACTTCTTCTTCCAGCACTCCGGCCGAAGCCAGCTTCTGGTCTGCAAGGGCAGTCTTATCTTGAGCCTCCTTCTGTGCAGCTGCAAGGTCCAAGTCCTTCTTCTCCAGAGCCAACCTCATTTTCTCTGCAAAATAAGCAATCGGATCAAACAAGAGATCGAAAAAATATTTTAAAGGACGATCGACGTGAGCAGTCAACAGGCAGTTACCTTCCATACCAGCAGCTTCATCTTGAGCTTTCTTCAATTTTTGTTGGGCCAGTTCCAAGTTAATGTTGAGTTGCCTCTGCTTCTCCTCAAATTCGGCGAACTTGGAAATGAGAGTACAAGATTTTTGCAGAGGGTAAAAGACATGTTAATCGACAAGATCAAAGATTATTTACTTCCGAGTGAATAAAACTTAAAAGTTTACTCAGACCCCAGCCGACTGCCCGTAGTCGACCGCGGTCTCGGGGACTACACCCAGCGGGTGCACTTGGCGTGGCCCCACTGATTCAGACCCCACTCGACCGGTCTGCCCGGGTCAAGTTTAAAAAAAAGAGAAGAAAGAGAGAAAACTATTCAGACCCCGGCTGACTGCCAGCAGTCGACCGTGGTCTCGGGGACTACACCCAGTGGGTGCACTTGACGTGCCCCCACTGATTCAGACCCCACTGGACCGGTCCACCCGGGTTGAGTGGAAGAAAGGAAAGTGAAAAGTACTCAGACCCCAGTCGACTGCGGTCTTGGGGACTACACCCAGTGGGTGCACTTAGTGTGCCCCCACTGGTTCAGATCCCACTCGCCCAGGCCGAGTGGAAGAGCGCAAATACTAAAGACAACAAAACACCCAGTGGGTGTACAGATTCGACGCAAACAATAAGAGATTGTATGAAAGAAAATATTTCAGGTAGCATATCCTAATAGAACAAAGTCAGTCGAAAGCCAACTTACCTGGACATTGGCCCGAAGAGCCGCGCTGGCATCGTAAGCAGCCTGGCTGTTGTCGTGCACCGTTTTCATCCGCTCCATCATCACGCTAGCTTGACGGATAGCCTCCGCAGCAGCGTCCGACTGGCTTTCTGGAACATGATAGTTGGTGAAGAAAGGAGCAGACGGCCCAGATGCGGCAGCTTGGAGCTCCGAGGCATGGGGTTGGACGGCTGAAGGAAATACTGGTACAATCGACAGTGCAGGGCGCTCACTCGACAATGGGACAACAAAAGTTACAGAGGCCCCACCTGCATCTTCAGGTTGTTGGACAGTTGGTTCCGTCGTCAGTCCTGGCTGAGATGTCTTGCCAGCCGCTACTTTTTTGTTCTTTCTAGACTTCGGGGCCACATCTTCATCATCGTCCGGAAGCTCGATAACGTTGGGTGGGGCTGCAAATAAATCAGTCGACCCCTAGTGAATCACCAGAATTTAATTGACCAAATAATCAAGAACAAGATCACGAGAATTGTACCTGGGTTGGAGGTAACCGCGTCTTCCATTTCCTCGTCTTGGTATTGGCGGGAAGAAGTTCCAGAGGTAGCAACACTGCAAATGTCAGCATTCAATCGGTTATGTTCTGTTGCTCGAGTCGACCAAAAGATCAGGTCAGATGGTTACCCAGAGATGGTGGGAATGGTTACTTTGATTCTGGGGAAAGCCTTCGGCGGTTTGGAGGATGCGACCTTCAATGGTTTTGGCGCTGGAGGCGGCGCGGTCTTGAGCTGTTTCGATACCTTTTCATTCGGCACCGGAGAAGACGTCCGAGGGCGCGTTGAAGACTGCCCAGTCGGTGCGGCCACCAGGTCAGGGGTGCTTGCCGGGTCGTGAGCGTTCTTGGACCTCCTTTCTCTGCGAGGAGACGAGTCGACCTCTTCTTCATCACTCGGGTCGTCACTCTCCTCGTCCTCCTCTGCATCCGAGTGCCACTCGCCGCTCTCGCCCCCGCTCGCCTCTTCCTCGACATTTTGCTCCTGCACTCCATTGGGCATTGAGTACATATCAACAAGAGCCTGAAAGACAAGGAATAAAAGAAAGACAGTCGACCGTCAACAAGAGGCTACATAGTAAAACAAGAAGACACTCGACAATGCAGAATCTTACCTGCTCCGGCTGGCGCGAATTGTCGAATGGAACCACCCTCCTGGACCCTCGGGGATTATCCTTGTTGCCGGTAATACCTCTCAGCCACTGCTCCACCATGTCCTCACTGACATCCTCCGGGTGGATCCGAGTGGAGTCCTCGAGTCCCGAGTACATCCACATCGGATGGTCACGAGCTTGGAGTGGTTGGATGCGTCGACTGAGGAAGACCTCCAACAGGTCCATACCGGTCACTCCGTCGCGAACAAGTTGGACAACCCGCTCAACCAACACCTTCACCTGCGCCTTCTCCTCCGGGATCACTCTCAATGTGGAGGGCTTCTCCACTCGAGGCATCGAAAAGGGGGGGAGTCCAGTCGACTGGCCCGGGGTCGGCTGGTCCTTGCAGTAGAACCAGGTCGACTGCCAACCCCGAACCGAGTCGGGAAGGATCATAGTTGGGAAAGTGCTCTTGTTCCTCATCTGAATTCCAAGACCTCCGCACATCTGTATCACGTGCGTCCTCTCGTCACTCGGGTTGGCCTTCTTGACCGTCTGAGAGCGACATGTGAATATATGCTTGAAGAGACCCCAGTGTGGTCGACAACCCAAGAAGTTCTCGCACATAGACACGAAAGCGGCAAGGTACACGATGGTGTTTGGAGAAAAGTGGTGGAGTTGAGCCCCAAAGAAGTTCAAGAAACCGTGAAAGAAAGGGTGGGGAGGCAAAGAAAACCCGTGGTCGACATGGGTGGCAAGGAGAACGCACTCACCCTCCTGCGGCTGCGGCTCAGTCTCGTTCCCCTGGAGCCGCGCTGATTCATGGGGGATCAGTCCCCCCTCAACCAGGTCATCGATGTCATCTTGACTGATTGTCGAGCGGATCCAGTCGCCCTGGATCCAGCCAGGCGGCAGGCCAGACCTCGACGAAGATCCGCCCCGGCTGGTCTTCTTCCCTTTTGCCTTCGCCGTCGCCTTCTTCGCATGCTCCAACGCCACCGTCTTCTCCTTCCCAATGGCAGCGAATCGAGTTCGAGCGGGGCAACGACGCCGAGAGCAGAAACAAGCGCAGCGGAGAAATCTGAGGAGGAGGAGGAAGAAGAATGGGGGCGCACTATTCAAAAGCCCCGGTCCGGCGCCTTATATAAGGTCACTTCCGAGTGACTGACTCGTAGGCCTGGACGATCTTATCAAATCCCGCAACAGACGCGCGCGTGATACGTGGCAAAAAAGGTGGCACGGAGATCGAGGCGGTGTCGGGGGTTTGGTGCGACATATGCCAACGGATGGCTTATCATGGTGGGGGCGAGTAGAACGTCGCCGGTGCCTGGAAACGGGATGAGGCGAAGACATGCACGCCGGCGAATCTTACCCAGCTTCGGGGCTCTCCGGGGAGATAATACCCCTACTGCTGCTCTGCCGGGTCTCCGCATGATCACTATGGCAAAAGTGTTTACACGGTTACTCCTTGAGCTGCTTTCTGGTGGTAGGAGAGGGCAAGACTAGCTCTCTCCCTTCTATATGATCTGGTCTAGAGCTAATGGGTTCCAACCCTTTGCATGGGTGCCCTGGGGGGTTTATATAGGCCTACCCCCCCCCAGGGGTACAATGGTAATCCGGCTGGACGCGGGCCCAGCCGTTAGTGCCCCTGGCCTCCGTCTTCTCTGCCGACCGCTGGGGCCCGCCGACTGGCCTGGTACGGAGCCGACAGGCCGCGTCCGCCGCGGGCAGGTCTTGCCGGCTGCTGGTTACTGTAGCTGTGCTTCTGATGACGCGGGCTTGATCATGAGGTCGTGGCAACAGCCCTGCCGCCTGGCGGGCGATCACTATTGCCACTCCCCATCACATCTTGATTAATGGCGCGTGGGCCCCAGGGGAGGGCTCGGCCGACTCCCCCGGGCCGACTCCCGACGGGTCCGACTGGTGGTTCTCCTGCCGTCTCCCGAGGTCTCACTGACCGGTGGGGCCTGCTGCCTCCAGGCCGTACAGACAAGCCATCATAGGTGCAGGATTCAGCCCTGTGGTGCTGATGTCAGGGCCGGTATAGCAATAGTGCCACGCCGCACGGAGATCTTCCGGGGTACGGCATGCTGAGGCCATGCCTGCCCTTGGTGAGGGCGGGGGTGGGCCTCGCTGTAGCCACGCCCCTGCCTCGTCCCCTTTGATGAGGTCATGGGGTTTGTTGGAGTCGCAGGCCGACTCCCCAAAGCCGGCTTCTCTGGAAGTCGTCTCTGGGACTTGGCCATGAGCGGGCAGTCGGCCGCCTTGCCATCGACTCCTCAGGAGGCGGCTCTTTGTCCTGGGGTCTTGAGGGGCGCAGCCTGCCCCGATGTCTTGAAAGGTTCTGGGACTCGGGTTGGCCTACCCGTGGCCCATTACTCCGACAGTAGTCCCCGAAGCTGGTGAGGCGCTGCGGACGATCGGCCAAGAAGCCTCAACAGTTTCTCTTTCCGGGTGCTTAACACATGGTCTTTGATTGACTTCTGCCGGGCCGACTAGAAGGAGTCGGACTTGCTCAACTCGGACTCACTTAATTCCGACTTGCTCAGTATTTCGAACGTCGCGGCGGGATTTAAGTGGCGTGCTAGCTAAGCCTCCAGGCCGCCACCCGTTCTAGGCCTGTCACGCGAGGGCACGTGGCTAGGCCGTCCTGCCAGCCTACGCGCGCGACGGGACAGGCCCATAGTCGGGGCCCACCACTACCGCGCCTCGGCGCCCGAGCGGATCCGCTACGGCCCCGGTGGACAGTTGGGATTCCTGTGGAGTTACTACATGTAGTAACTTTAGCGTGGATCGTGGGGGTCGTGGGGTCGTGGGCGCAGTAAATCCCCATGTCCGCCCCCTCGGCTTCGCAGCCCACGAGGGTATAAGTAGGGGGAAGAGGGGGGCACGCGCGCCCCTCCTTCCCACTACTCCTCGCTCCCTTCCTTCTTGCTGTTCCTCGCTCTCCTCCTTCCTCTTCTCTTCTTCGCTACGTCGCGCGCCCAAGCTCCGGCTAACGCTGCGGCGACAGCTCGCGATGAGTTCTTCCTCCGCCGCCGCGCCTCCCCCGGTGCGCTCCGGCACCTGGGACGGCTCCGAAGTTCATGAAGACCACATCGAGTTCCTCCGCCGGACTCGTCGGCTCCCCGGCGAGGATCGCGTGCAGGTGCGTCTTATGCCGAAGGGGGAGATTTCCCCCGCGCCGCAGGAGGGCGAGCGGGTTATCTTCCGCTCGCACTGCCTGCGCGGGTTGGGGCTGCCGGCGAGCAGTTTCTTCCGGTCCGTCCTCGAGTTCTACGGCCTCCAGCCGCACCACCTCACCCCCAACGCAGTGGTGCTACTGTCTGCCTTCGTGGCCATGTGTGAAGGCTTCCGTGGAGTCCTCCCCACACTCGAGCTCTGGGGGGGAATTTTTCTTCTCCAAGCTCGGCACCCAGGCTGCGGGCATGCCGGCTCAGTGCGGCGCTTTCATCGTCGTGCGAAGGTCGGGGGCCGACAATCCCTTCCCCTCCATCTCGCTGATCAAGTCGGTGAAGATGTGGCAGAGATCCTACTTCTACGTTAAGAACGCCTCCACGAGGGGGGCCTGGGTCAACCTGCTGGCTTTCAAAGCCGGCCCGCCGGCTGGGCGACTGCCCAACTGGTCGTACCGGGCCAAGTCGCTGACGCCTGCGGGAGCCGGCGCCATCATGCGACTCCGAGTGCTGACGCAGTCGGAGGGTCTGACTGGTACGGACCTGCTGGCCGCCTTTGTTTCGCGCCGAGTTCTCCCACTCCAAGGCCGCCCCCATATGATATGCCAGATGAGTGGGCACCGCGACCCGAGTCAGATGTGCACCAAGGACATGCCTCATGAAGAGGTGGCCTTCATGGTGAACTACCTCTCGGACAGCAGGCTCCTGGAGGATTGGCGGTTCGGCAAGGAGCCGTACTCCCGCGCCAACCCCCCGCCCGTGGTGAGTCACCTTTCCTTTCTTTCTTTGGATTTTCTTCTTCTTGCCGAGTTTTGTTTTGACCAGCCGGCTTTGGTTAGAATCCCCTCCTCCACCCACCCGCCGGCACCTCGGGGCCAGCCCACGAGTTCCTCGCCGACCAGGCGGAGAGCGATGTCGACAACCCCGATCTGGGGGCAGCGGCTCTGGAAGATGACGCCGAGGGAGGAGGAGGAACAGCAGGCGACTTTAGGCCCTCGGCCACTTTCGCCGACTGGCCTGATGACGACGCCGAGGGAGAAGTCGCCCCTCGCCATCGGCCAGGAGCCAGCCAGCCTGGCGTGGGCTCTTCTGTCGCGTCGGGCGCTCCAGGCGGCGGAAAGAAGCGTAGGGCCATGCCGACCTTGTTCGGCAGCCGGCCGAAGAAGCCCAAGGGTTCGGCTGCGGCGACCCGGCGGGACGAGGCGGCCGCGAAGGCCATCCGCTTCCGTAAGGAAGTGAAGAAGCCGCCATTGGTCTCCGCGTAAGTATTATGTCTTCAAAGTTTTATTCTTTCTTTCTGACTTTGTATAAGTCTCTGCTTGCCCTTCTTGCTTCAGGGCTCCCCTCTCTCTTGAGAGGGTCACACCGCCGCCTCCGTCATGAGGTCAGCGGAGACGTCCACCACCACTCGGCGGATTGACCCCGCTGCTGACCTCCGGGAGGCGACGGAGCGGAATGCGCAGGAGAAGCGCAATGAAGAAGAGACCCTCCGCCTGGAGAAGGTGGAGGCCAACAGGGCAGAGGCCTCCGCTAAGAAAAAACTGGCAGAGGCCGAAGCCGCCGCCGCGGCGAAGCGGCAGGATGAGGAAGCCGCACGCCGCCAGTCGACGGTGCTCATTACCCCGTTGAACTCTGCGCCGCCGCCTCCGGAGTTCACGGGGCAGACTGGGGAAGCCGGCGGGGAGAACCCCGTCGTGGAGGGGGAGGGCGGCGACTCCTCTACGCCGGATGTCAACGTTCCGCCGCTGCCTCCGCCGCCGTCTGAAGGTGTGCAGGGCGAGCAGCCGGCGGGCCCTCCGGTGCCGCCGACCGAAGACGAGGTCATGGCAAGGCTACTCCTTCAAGTCGGCTCGCCAACGCGCCGCCGTCTGGAGAAGGCGACTTCGGCACCCCGCCCCCTGGAAGCCGGCGCCGCCAGCTCGGCGGTCCCAGACGCCGAGGCGACGAGCGCCACGCCCATTGGATGGGTGCAAGGAGGCGGCACAGGGCCGCTGAACCAGGCGCGTCTGGACGTCCAGGCGAAGCTTCGTGCCGAGGGCGACGCTCTCCAGAATTGCACCAAGGCGTACCTGGTGTCGCGGGCAGCTGTTCGGGTTTTTTTTTTCCTTTTGGCCTTTGTTTTTCTTGTTCCTCTCTGTGGGGGCGCGCCGGCGCACCCACTGGGTGTAGTCCCCAATTTTCGGGCTGGCTACTGAGCAGGCAGCTCGGAACTCCAATTGATGAACTTTGGGTCTTAACTTTTTGTCTGAAACGTTCGTCGCAGGATTACCACAACCTCCGCGTCACTGCCTTCAACCGTAACGTCGAAGAGCTGGGCAAGCGGACCGCCGATCTGTCAGAGAGCCGGAGTAAGTCCTTTTCCTTCTTCGTGGGGGCGCGCTGGCGCACCCGCGGGCTGTAGTCCCCGAGATTCGGGCCGACTGCTGAGCAGTCGGGCCGGATCTCCCCGGCGATCTTCTTTACTAATGACTTGACGCCTTCTTTCTTTCTTCTTCTCAGGGGCCAACACTGCTCTTCAACAGCAGCTGAGCGACGCCAACTCCGCTTTGCGCGCCAAAGAGGAGGAGTGCAGCAAGCTCGCCACGGAGCGCGATCTGCTGGCCACTCAATTGGCAGAGCAGAAGGAGCTGCTTGTGAAGACGCAGAGGAAGGCAGAGGAGACGGAAACCGCCCTCCTGGCCAAGTTCGCGAGCGAGCGCTCCTCCTGGTCTAACAAGGAGGCGCTGCTGTCCTCCGGCTTCCACGAGATTGAAGGCATCATTGATGATGAGTTTCTTTATTTTCTTTCTTCGAGCTGCCGACTTGAGTCGTGCCGACTCCTGGTTTTTGACTTGCTTCTTCATTTCTTCGCGTCTTTGCAGACTTCTTCCCTGGGTAGTCGCAGGCCGCCATCCAAGCCATCGAGGCTGACCGTGAAGGTCGGAGGGCGGAGGGCGCAGAGATTGCCGCCGATGCCCCCCGAACTCTTGACGAGAACATCCTAAGCAACGAGGCTCGCCTTCGGCCGGCTCACCGGATGCTGCGCCGGCTTCAGCGTGTCGGTGCCCAGGCGATTGCCGCCCTGTGGCCGGATATGCAGGCTCCGTGCACCCCCAGCCTGACGACCGACTGGCTGGAGGTCGCGGCTGGTCGTCTTGAGGCCTGGAAGGGCTCTTCGGCCCGAGCTAGAGCGCGTCGGGCCTTGGAGTTCGTCAAGGCATGGTATCCGGGGCTAGACCTAGACCGGCTGGCCACGCTTCGGTCGGAGGCCCAGCCGGAGCTGGCGGCCGCGGAAGACGCCCTCGTCAAGCGTGCTGCGGCGATCGCCAAGTACACCGACACCAGCATCTTCGTCCCCGAGCGATCTGAAGACGGCGAGGAGGTACCGCCGGAGTGGTTTGGGATGAACCCAGACTACGGCGAGGACTCGGCGGAGGTGATTGGCTCCAGCGTCGAGGAAGAGGGCGAGGCAGAGGACGGAGGCAAGGCGGAGGCACCAAAAGACGGAGCAGACGGCCAGCCTCAGCTCGACCATGCCTCCAGCAACGAGCCGCGTGCGACCGACCCGACTGCCGCTGGAGGCGATCAAGCCGAGACTAGCCAGCCGGCCGCCCCAACGCCTGGCGCTGGCGCCTCCTCCGACCCTCCGAATCCGAGAGTCGGTTTGCGAGAAAGGCTGGAAGCTGTCTTGAGCTATGTTTTATGCTTTGAGTCCTTAGCCATTTTTCATGCGAATGCCCATTCTACCTTACTGCTACCCACCGTACAGTCGCTCTGAGAGCTGCGGCTTCTGATAGGAGACGGTTTAGGTGTTTACACACTACTTGTCCGACTGCAGGAAGCATTTGATAGTGCAAGGCGGAAAGTCCCCGGGCCGACTTGTCGAGCCCGGTGCCAAACGGCATAAAAAGGAGTAACATACTCACAGTCATAATTTTTATCATACAGACAAAAGAGGGCAGTCCCAGAGCTCGCCTCGGGGGGCCCGAAGTCTTGGTACTTTAATACAAAAGGTAGTGTGGTACATACTGCATCAACTGTAAAATCTTTGGAGGAGATTTGCATTCCATGGCCGCTCTGTCTCCTTGCCGGAGTCGTCCCTCTTGCGTGCTCGGGGCTTCTGAGCGTCGATCAGGTAGTAGGAATCATTGCCCAGTACTTTGCTGATGATGAAAGGGCCTTCCCAAGGCGCCGACAGCTTGTGCTGGCTGGCTGTTCGCTGGATCAGCCAGAGCACAAGGTCGCCTGCTTGGAAAGATCTTGGCCTGACCTTCCTGTTGTGGTATCGGCGCAGGCTCTGCTGGTAGATGCTGGACCGGCTGAGTGCCAATAGCCGGCCCTCTTCCAGCAGATCGACGCCGTCTTGTCGTGCTTCTTCTGATTCCTCCTCGGTGTACATGGTGACTCGTGGGGAGTCGAACTCTATGTCCGTTGGGATGACGGCTTCGGCACCGTAGACGAGGAAGAAGGGCGTGAAGCCGGTTGACTTGTTTGGAGTCATGCGCAGACTCCAGAGGACGGCTGGCAGCTCGTCGAGCCAGCAGCCAGCCGAGCGCTCTAGAAGCTCGATCAACCGAGGCTTGATGCCGGACAGGATGAGGCCGTTTGCTCGCTCCACTTGGCCGTTTGACTGCGGATGGGCGACGGACGCTAGGTCCAGTCGGATGCCCTGTGTTGCGCAGAAACGGGCCAAGGCGCCTTTGGCGAAATTTGTGTCGTTGTCGGTGATGATGCTGTGTGGTATGCTGTACCGAATTGTGATATCGGAGATGAAAGTTACGGCAGTCGGACCGTTCAGCTTCTTGATTGGCTTTGCTTCTATCCATTTGGTGAACTTGTCCACTGCGACAAGTAAGTGAGTTAAACCACCTCGTGCTGTTTTGAATGGTCCCACCATGTCTAGACCCCAAACTGCGAAAGGCCAGGCAATGGGGATGGTCTTGAGTGCAGAAGCTGGCTCGTGCGGCTTGGAGCTGAACTTCTGACACCCTTTGTATTTTTGGACCAACTCCTTGGCCTCTTCCAAGGCAGTTGGCCAGAAGAAACCGTGTCGAAAGGCTTTGGCGACGAGTGCTCTTGAAGCTGCATGGTGGCCGCACTCGCCTTGATGGATGTCTTTGAGAATCGCTTGGCCTTGCTCTGGCTCTACGCAGCGTTGGTAGACACCAGTGACGCTGTGTCTGACCAGCTCTCTGTTGACTATGGTGTAGGCTGCCGCCCGGCGTTGTATTTGCCGAGCTGAAGTTTCATCAGTCGACAGTTCTTTGTTCACCAGGAATTTGAGGATGGGCTGGGCCCATGAGGGTGCTGCTATTTCTTCGACTGCCAGAACTGCGACTTGGACGAGGGCGGTTGGGCTGGGAGGCGGCGGGTTGGAGCCAACAGCCGCTTGCTAGGTTGATGAAGTCCCCAGGCCGACTGGCGCGGTCCTTGGGCCGAGTTCTGGAGTCTTCAAGTCCGCCACCGCAGTCCCGGGGCCGAGTTTGACTGTCACAGTTTTGGGGTCTTCCGCCAAAATCCTCGTACCGACTGCCGGAGCCCTTGAGTCGGATCTGACGTCTTCGGGAGGAGCCGGCACAAAAATTGAGTCTGATTCTGGTGAAGGCTTGACAGACGGCTTGAGGAGGCGTTGAAGGGCGACACCAGATGGTATTGCTTGGCGGGTAGAGCCGATTCGTGCCAGTGCGTCTGCTTGGTCGTTGTCATTTCTTGGCACATGGAGGAACTCGCACCGTTCGAAATACCCGCTGAGTTGCTGCACGAGGAAACGGCAGCTCGCCATGTTTGCATCTTTCGCATCCCAGTCGCCAGATGATTGCTGGACCACTAAGTCCGAGTTGCCATAACACAAGATCCGGCGGAAGCCAAGCTCTTTGGCAAGCCGGAGCCCGTGAATGAGCGCCTCGTACTCGGCGACGTTATTGGAGGCAGCAAAGTGGATTTGCAGCACATATTTGAGCTTGTCGCCTTTGGGAGAGGTGAGGACGACGCCGGCTCCCAAGCCAGTGCGCATCTTGGAGCCGTCGAAATGCATCCGCCAATGGGTGGAATCAGGTGCTGGAGGTAGGTACTGGGTCTCGACCCAGTCGACGAGGAAGTCGGCCAGTGCTTGTGACTTGATAGCGGTGCGGGGCTGGTAGTGGATGGTGTAAGGAGCCAGCTCTATGGCCCACTTGGCCACTCGACGAGAAGCATCTCGGCTATCGATGATCTCGGCAAGTGGGGCCGTGCAGACCACCGTGATTGGATGCTCTTGAAAGTAAGGCTTCAATTTCTTGGCAGCAAAGTGTACGCCATAGCACATCTTCTAGTAGTGGGGGTAGTTCTGCTTGGAGGTCGACAGTACCTCGCTCAGGTAATATACCGGTCTCTGGACAGGTAGCGCCTTGCCTTCCTCCTTGCGTTCCACTACAATGACCATGCTGACTACTCGGCTGGTGGCGGCGATGTACAGGAGCATAGGTTCCTTGGGAGTCGGAGCCGCCAGGACGGGCGGAGTAGTCAGCATCTTCTTCAACTGGTGAAAAGATTCGTCCGCCTTATGGTTCCACTCGAAAAAAGTGGTCTTCTTCATGAGTTGGTATAAGGGGAGAGCTTTCTCGCCCAGTCGACTGATGAATCGGCTGATGGACGCTAAGCAGCCGGTGAACTTCTGCACATCCAGCAGTCGGCTGGGTACCTCCATTCTCTCAATGGCCTTGATTTTTATTGGGTTGCATTCTATGCCACGTTCAGAGACCAGGAATCCTAGGAGCTGGCCGGCTGGTACTCCGAAGACACACTTCTCGGGGTTGAGCTTGATCTGGAACCGGCGCAGGTTCTCAAAAGTCTCCTTAAGGTCTTCCATCAGTGTCCCACGCTTTTCCGTCTTCACCACCACGTCGTCCACGTAAACATGGGCGTTCCTGCCGAGCTGCTTGAGGAGGCACTTCTGCATGCAACGCTGAAAGGTGGCACCGGCGTTCCTTAAGCCGAACGTCATGGTGAGGTAGCAGAATGCTCCAAACGGCGTGATGAAAGCAGTTTTCAGTCTATCAGCCGGGTTTAGCTTGATCTGGTGATATCCTGAGTATGCATCCAAAAAACTCAACAGCTCGCATCCGGCTGTGGAGTCTATCACCTAATCGATTCTTGGTAAAGCAAATGGGTCCTTGGGGCAGGCCTTGTTGAGGCTCGTGTAGTCAATACACATTCGCCACTGCTTGTTCTTCTTTAGTACCAGGACCGGATTTGCTAGCCATTCTGGAAAGAACACTTCCATAATGAAGCCGGCTGATAGGAGTCGGGCTATCTCTTCTCCGACAACTCTTCTCTTCTCTTCTGATAAGTGGCGCAGGGGCTGTCTGACCGGCTTTGCATCAGATCGGACATGTAACTTATGCTCGGCGAATTCCATCGGTACACCTGGCATGTCTTTGGGGGACCATGCGAAGATGTCCCGATTCTCACGGAGGAAATCGACGAGCTCGCCTTCCTATTTGCTGTCGAGGTTTGCACCTACGACGACGTACCTCTCTGGGTGCTCCAGGTCCAAGGGTATCTTCTTTGTCTCTTTGGCCGGCTTGAACGAACCCTCAGCCTCCGACTCCTTTGGGTTGGGCGACACCTCAGGCTGCTTGCCGGCCATCGCCACAACTCACTCACGGAGCCGCTTCTCAGCCGCAATTACCAGGGACTCGGCCAGCCGACTGCTCTCTGCTGCGGAAGCAGATGACTTCCGGTAGTCGCCAGCCACAGTCAGAATTCCCCTGGAACTGGGCATATTCATCTTGAGGTAGGCGTAGTGGGGGACCGCCATGAACTTGGCCAAGGCAGGTCGGCCAAGCAGTGCATGGTATGGGCTCTCAAGATCCACCACCTCAAACCAAACGGGCTCTCTACGGAAGTGATCTTTGTCCCCAAAGACGACATCCATCAGGATCTTGCTGATTGGCAAGCAGGAAAGCCCAGGAACAATGCCGTGGAACACAGTTCGGCTGTTCTGAAGCTGTCTTTGCTTGATTCCTAACTTCTGCATGGTGTCCTTGTACAAGATATTGATGCTGCTGCCCCCGTCTATCAGAACTCGCGAGAAACGTGCGGGTCGTCTGTCCGTAGCAAAGGTGGCGTCCAGGACCAAGGCATAGGAGCCCGGACTCGGCATCACTTCTGGGTGGTCAGCCCTGCTCCAGCTGATGGGCTTCTCAGACTAGTGCATGAACTCTGGCGTCTCCGACGCTACTGCATTCACCTCTTGTGGCTGCAGCCGCCTGCTGCGTCGATCATCAGCCATACTGGTGAACACCACATAGGCTCCATGCTCTTCAGGGTATTCGTCTTGTACTGCGCCGACTGGCCTGACAGCCGGCTGCTGGGGCGGAGGCGGAGGCGGCTGCCCAGCAGGCGGGGGAGGCAGGAGGCCGTCTCCCTTGGCGATCCTGGTGAGCCAGTGGCACTTCCGGGTGGTGTGATTCGACGGCTTTGCACCGTTGTGGAACTTGCAAGGTCCATCCAAGGTCTGCTCAAGGAGAAGGCCGGCAACCAGTTTGGCTTGCCGCCTTTCTGTTGCTTGGGCGGGGGCTGCTCATCTGGCTGCTGGGCTTCAACGGTCGCGACCTGCCGGCTGCTGGAAGCCGGCTACGGGGCCTTGCACTTGTTGTCGCCCTGCTATTGTCGCCGGCCGGCGTCTGTCGCCGGAGTTCTTGGAGCTTGAGGAGCCACTTTGCCACTTGTGCTGATTTGAATTTCCGCCTTCATGGAGGAGTCGTCCGTGGCGTACTTATCCGCTATGATCAGCAGCTTGTCGAGGGTTTCTGGCTCGTCGCAGAGGAGCTTGTGCTTGAGGAGGGTGCCTTCTCTGCACCCGGTTGTAAAGTACTCGATGGCCTGCACCTCGTGCACGCCCTCGCGGGAGTTCCGGAGCTTGGCCCAACGCGTGAGGTAATCGCGAGTCGACTCGTCGGGGCCTTGCACGCACAAGGAGAGCTGACGAGGCTTGGGAGGACGCTTGTACGTGATGGTGAAGTTGCGGACGAACGCTTCGGTGAATTCGACCCAGCTGTTGATGCTGGGGGCTTTAGGCTGTTCAGCCATGTACGGGCCGTGCCCTGGAGCACGAGCGGAACGTACTTTACGGCGACACACTTGTTGCCGTTTGCTATGCTGACAGCCGTGAAGTAGTCGACTAGCCAGTCTTCCGGCTTCACGGAGCCGGTATACTTGGGCGTGTCTCTTGGGAGCGTGAACCCTCTGAGAAAGGGTTCGTCCCGAATGCGGGGCCCGAAACAAGGCGGACCCAGCTCGTCTTCTTCTTCCAGCGCTAAGGATCGGTGGAGTCGGTCGATCCGGTGGCGGGCGTCATTCTCTCCAACTCCCTCTCGGCGGCCAAGGCGGTCACCGAGAGTCGGATGGTCAACAGGCGGCGGGGAGACTCACCTCTCCTTGCAGGGAGGGGGAGGCGGATAGTCGTCCCATCGTTCCACTGCTCTTGGGCGGCCGTCTCGGTTGCGCTCTATGGTAATGCGAGTCCGACTATGGCTGACAGTCGGCTCCTTGTCTCTTCTTCCTCGGGCGCCGCCAGTCGGCGTCCGAGACGTCGCGCCTTGATCTCGGTGAAGGTCGTCGACGGTCCGTTGAGGCGCTTCCGTGTGGCAGCCGGCCTCGTTCTGCGCGGCGGCCGCGTTGAGAAGCCGCTGGACACGTTCCATCATGAGGCGGCGTTCTTCGCCCTCGAAATTGTCCAGCTCGTCCACCGCTGCCTGGGCGGCTCGGATGTTCTCCGCTGGTGTAGCATACACAGGGCGGCTTGCCCCAAACAGGTTGGCGATGGCTACGCCGCGCTGCCGGACCGCGCCAAGGCGACTGGGCCCCGCCGGGGCCGGCGAGCCGCCGACGGCGCGATCCATCTCCCGCTAGTAGGCTTCTGACAAGCGCCTCATGCTGGCCAGCTTCTTCGCGCCCTGAACGAGTTGAAGGCGGCGCGCCTCCAACGTCTCTGCGTCAGCGTCTTCCGGAATGGGCGCAGTTAGGTCTTGCAGCGCCGCGCCGAGCGAGTCGTGCGCTCCTCCGCCGGGGAGCTCGTCATGACTGATGACTAGCACCTCGGTGACGGTGCTTCCGTTGCTCTCCGCGTGGGGGAGAGGTTCGTCGTAGACCACCACATTGGTGGGGAACGCGTCGAGCGACGCGGTGTCGGAGTCGACCAGCATCGGGTCGGTGGAGCCTAAGGACTCCAACTCTATGGCAGGCTCGCCGGAAACGTGGAGTTGATCGAGGAGGCCCGTGATGAGGTTCTCGGGGCCGCCCGTGCCTGCGTCGGATGCAGGTTCGTCGGAGAGGCGAACCTCGCCAACAAGTTCGGCCAAGGAGCTGACCGCGCAGGCGATCTCTATGCCGCTTAGCGCGTCGACGCAAACTCCGTCTGGCGTGCCTGGCTGGCTGCGCTCGCCAGGGAGGAAAAGGGTTCCCATCCAGAGCAGATCTCCGGACGGCGGTGCACCATGCCCCACGGTGGGCGCCAAATGTCAGGGGTTTGGTGCGACATATGCCAACGGATGGCTTATCATGGTGGGGGCGAGTAGAACGTCGCCGGTGCCTGGAAACGGGATGAGGCGAAGACATGCACGTCGGCGAATCTTACCCAGCTTCGGGGCTCTCCGGGGAGATAATACCCCTACTGCTGCTCTGCGGGGTCTCCGCATGATCACTATGGCAAAAGTGTTTACACGGTTGCTCCTTGAGCTGCTTTCTGGTGGTAGGAGAGGGCAAGACTAGCTCTCTCCCTTCTATATGATTTGGTCTACAGCTAATGGGTTCCAACCCTTTGCATGGGTGCCCTGGGGGGTTTATATAGGCCTACCCCCCAGGGGTACAATGGTAATCCGGCTGGACGCGGGCCCAGCCGTCAGTGCCCCTGGCCTCCGTCTTCTCTGCCGACCGCTGGGGCCCGCCGACTGGCGGGCCCCGCCGACTGGCCTGGTACGGAGCCAACAGGCTGCGTCCGCCGCGGGCGGGTCTTGCCGGCTGCCGGTTACTGTAGCCGTGCTTCTGATGACGCAGGCTTGATCATGAGGTCGTGGCAACAGCCCCGCCGCCTGGTGGGCGATCACTGTTGCCACTCCCCATCACATCTTGATTAATGGCGCGTGGGCCCCGGGGGAGGGCTCGGTCAACTCCCCTGGGCCGACTCCCGACGGGTCCGACTGGTGGTTCTCCTGCCGTCTCCCGAGGTCTCACTGACCGGTGGGGCCTGCTGCCTCCAGGCCGTACAGACAAGCCGTCGTGGGTGCAGGATTCGGCCCTACGGTGCTGATGTCAGGGCCGGTATGGCAACAGTGCCACACCGCACGAAGATCTTCCGGGGTACGGCGTGCTGAGGCCATGCCTGCCCTTGGTGAGGGGCGGGGGTGGGCCTCGCTGTAGCCATGCCCCTGCCTCGTCCCCTTTGATGAGGTCATGGGGTTTGTTGGAGTCGCAGGCCAACTCCCCAAACCGGCTTCTCTGGAAGTCGTCTCTGGGACTCGGCCGTGAGCGGGCAGTTGGCCGCCTTGCCATCGACTCCTCAGGAGGCGGCTCTTTGTCCTGGGGTCTTGAGGGGCGCAGCCTGCCCCGATGTCTTGAAAGGTTCTGGGACTCGGGTTGGCCTACCCATGGCCCATTACTCCGACAGGCGGCTTGCCTAATCCGTCCCAATTACTGCAGCCTTCCCCGCCCGGCGCGCTTCCCAAAATTCAAATCCCATGAAATCCGCAGACAGCAGAACAACCTGTCAGACGGAAGATTTTTCCCATATCAACACTTGAAACTTCACAATGAAAGTTCACTCGACAAAACCAAGAATGGATCAAGGCGACTGAACAAGCAGTTGAAGCCATCATGAATGTTCATTCGACCTCTGGACGAGACATTCTCAAAGCACAAAAGCCGAATCAGAGAGATTATCAACTCCTTCTCCAATCGGACCCTGAACCATTCGGGGGCTAATGATGAAGGAGTGTACCTAGGGTAGGGTCATATACCTGACCTAGACATCCTCCCCTAGGACATCACCCTAAAGCCAGGATCATTCGAAAGGTACCATCATCCAGTCGACCAGAGGCATTCCACTCGGAAGAATCAATGTCACTCGATCGTCGCAGAAGTCACTCGACGGACAGAAGAGCTAAAGCCACTCTGCATGAGCAACGGTCGAGCATTTACTTATAGGCTTAATTGTCATTTATAGCACTTTAGTGCGGGCGTTACCAGTAACGTTCTCTCTTCAATGTACCTTAAACCCTCTGTGACGTGGGTTGGCTGGGGTCCTGGCGCACTCTATATAAGCCACCCCCCTCCACAGGCACAAGGGTTCGCACCCCCTGTAACACACACGCATATAATCCAGTCGACCGCCTCCGGGCTCCGAGACGTAGGGCTGTTACTTCCTCTGAGAAGGGCCTGAACTCGTAAAACTCTCGTGTACAACTCCTCCATAGCTAAGATCTCGCCTCTACATCCCTACCCCCCATTCTACTGTCAGACTTAGAACCACGACAGGTGGCGGTCAGCAGCATACTCCAGTGGTGGCGGTTACCAGCGGCAAGGCCGAGGATGGCCGGACCGTCGGAGGACTGTTGCCACCTGTCGGGGAAGAAGCACCGGTGGCCTGGGCAATGCGCCTGCCTGAATATTAGAACCCATCGATCGGGGAGCCGGCGGCAGGATATCTCCTGCGGCCGGCGCAATGCCTATTTCCTTTTCGCGTGCGCCGTGCGAAGAACAACGAAGAGGTAAGACAATTCAGCCGAATACGGAGGGTCAGGGCTCTGAATTTGCGGAGGGTTCACACCAGTGGTTGGGTTGGCCTCTCGATATCGGGCCCGAATTCCTCAGGTGAATGTCTAGGCCATCCAAACACCGGCATTCGGGCTGAACAATGCCAATGCCAAATTCTTGGTCCGAATGTCAGCATCCAAACATATTAGAGCTCGGGAGTACATGGCCCTGGGTAAAATAAATATTTCCATCATTTAAAAGTTATAGAAAATAATCGCACAAATTATGGGCAGGTTTTCTTTCTCCGCTCAAAATTTTCGGTAATCGGCCGGTTAGCGGAAATCCCGGTGGCCCTAAAAAAATACATCTATTGTTTGAAGAAACTAAACATATTTTAACTTAAAGGTCCAAACGTATGTTAAACTAGATGATACCCCGCGCGTTGCTGCGGGATTTTGTAGTAGCAATATGCATCACCAATGTTTATGTATTGAGTAATAGTAGTTAAAATCAAAATGTGATAGTTCCCCAATAAAAAGGTGAATATTGTAACTACATAAAGTTTATTATGCTTGCATGAATAACTCAGTGTTCAACTGTAAAAATAATAACTCGTGAGAGACTATGCATTGTGCTTGTGGTTTGTGCCCTCTTCTGTAAAATGTGTGGAGATCCGTCATTCCGTTTCTAATGCAATCATCTGTTACAGCCGGGTAAGCATATGCTTTGGGTTGTTTCATAGTATTCTCAATTTCACCAGTGAACAACCTTTAGTAGTGGTGTAGAGGTATCACGTGCCTATTACTTTATTGTGAATGTTGTATTCATCCCCTATATACCAACCATTAGTATTCAACTGCAGAAACTTACTTGGAGGGAAAAGAGTGTACATGATGTGAGAATGACTACTTGCAGTTATTATGTCAAGCATATTTGAAATCTGAAATGTAGCAAGTAGCAATAGCTAACTCAAGAAAATATTCTAGGGAAAGAATCCTATAGGGGAGTAAAATTCATGCGATCAGGAATTAGTATTAGAGACTGGAGATGTTTCTTCAGTACAGTACTTAATATGCACTCAAGCAGGTTTGAATAAATGGCATTCGGATAAATTTTTGTACAACAAATCACAATTCAGTTGCTAAATTATATAAACACAAAGCATGGAGGTCGGCAGAACTCAGCGTTGTTGATTGTAGGCCCTGCCTTGTTTGCAAGATTAATTATGAGGGATGCATACATATGGAATAATAAATGGAGTAAAGAAAACTCACGTGTAGAGAAAAGGCACCTGCCCTGCACACAAATTGACGCCAGAGATTTCAAGCCAGGCCAGTGCATAGTGTGCATGCTTACCTCAATTGTGATTCAATAAAGGCAATGTGGGTGCTTGAGAGGTGAGCTCGTATCTTCATACACAATAGCAGCAACCATTGAGGGTTGGGACATACTGCATCAACGCCAATTGAGCAAAAATGAACACCATATTCTGCACCTCCATCTACATTAGATAGAATGTGGAACCGCAAGTTTGCAGATTAAAATTTAAGTCAGCAGTTACCACCACATCGTTCCTTCCCGACCGTCCCGATCGAAAGGGGAGCGAACTCAGTAATCCTGGTGGAACCAACCTCCCCAGTGGCGCTGGAGCTAATTTGTTGGAATGAAAACAATATTTAGGGGAGGACGAAAGGCAAACCAGCACCGTGTCCGAGCCGCTTTAGGCAAGAGGACCAACAGCCATAGCCAGAGGAGCCCACAACAACGGGACCGCTGCTTGAGATAATCCCGGAGAGCCGCCGGAGGGGAGGGATATCGGCGGTCATGCCGAAGCCCGAGTGCCATCGAAGGTGAGGGGGACCGGCGGTCGTGCAGGAACTTGAGAGTAGTGGGAGGCAGGGCGGACCGGCGTTCGTGCTGGAGGCAAAGAGTCATCGGATCCGAGCGTACATGCAGACACTCCAAGCGGGGATCGCCTCCCAGCCGCCACACCCTTCACGGAAGGGATTGGTTTTTTTCTCTCTCGATGGAGAGAGGGATCGATGGGTTGATACTCGAGGAGTCGAGGGGAAACAACACGCTCGTGTTATATGGACACAAAGCAGAGGGCCCAGGTGAGAGACGAAAGGCCTACTATGGCATAATGGATGGAAGAAGATGGACATGCCCTCGTTTTGTCTTCCAGATACATTACGTGCAATGCAGCGTGGTAGAAATTATTATAGGAAGATTACATAAAGAAAAAAAAAAGTGACTTCGTATGTGGGGCCTACTTGATGATGTGGATAGGATGCATGTCAAGAGAAATAAGATAGTGGGGATGAACTATTTAGGTATTATAGATACGGTCGCTATACATAGCGCAATCCCTGGCTTGGTGAAATGGCGCTCTGCTACCACGTTGTCGTGGGACCGACTCCCTTCTTGTTCACGATTTAGCATTTTTACGCCAAAAATTGTTGAATTCAAAACCATTTGGATTTTTTTGGACAAAGAAAGCTGAAATTTCCGAGTTTTTCCGGAAACCGGTTCTTCCGGACCATCCAAAAAAAGCCGGTATCAAAAAAAAACCTTGCATACCGTACCGAATATACCTGGATATGTTGGATGGAGCGTGCAACCACCAAACAGCCTTCTTGACTTGAATATCCGCACCCACACACACATGGCACGGCACGGACAATATCTCCAGCTCAGCTGCTCCCCTCCCACCGCTCGGCTCGGCTCGGGGTCAATGTCGCTTCCGATCTGCAAACTCTGCTCCTCCTCCTCCTCCGCGGAGTAGCAGACAAGAGACGAGTGGGGGGAGACGCTTCTTTCTAATCGCCGGCCAAATCGAGCTAGCTAGGCGGCCGACGGAGGGATGATGGAGGCGGCCGCGGAAGCTTCGGCGTCGGCGCGGCGCCGGACGCTGGTGCTGGTGAACCTGACGTCCATGCTGGAGAAGGCGGACGAGGTGCTGCTGCCGGCGGTGTACCGGGAGGTGGGCGCCGCGCTGGCCGTCTCCCCCACGGCGCTCGGCTCCCTCACCCTCTGCCGCGCGCTCGTCCAGGCCCTCTCCTTCCCGCTCGCCGCCTACGCCTCCGCGCGCCACGACCGCGCCAGAGTCGTCGCCGTCGGCGCCTTCCTCTGGGCCGCCGCCACCTTCCTCGTCGCCATCTCCCGCACCTACCTCCAGGTTCTCTTTCAGTTTCACTTCTGCCCGCCAAATGGAGGGAGGTTATTATCCCCTCTGTTTTCCATGAAATGAAATTAAACTGCCATGACCGGCCAAGTCAGAGTAACTCTGCACATGCTTCTCTTGCGACGGCGCCGGCCGAAAATTTGCGCCGTTGGTACCCGCAAGAATTGAACTGAATGGAACTAATTTAATCTGTGGTGCGCAGATGGCCATCTCGCGGGGGCTCAACGGCATCGGCCTCGCGCTGGTCATTCCGGCCATCAACTCGCTGGTCGCCGACTACACGGACGACCACACCAGGGGCGCCGCCTTTGGCTGGCTGCAGATGACCTGCAACCTCGGGTCCATCGTGGGGGGCTCCTTCGGCGTGCTCCTCGCGCCGGTCACCTTCCTCGGCGTCCCCGGCTGGCGGCTCGCGTTCCACATCGTGGGCATCATCAGCGTCGCGCTGGGCCTTCTCATGTGGCTCCTCGCCGCCGACCCGCACTCCAAGTCCAAGAGCGCGGCGTCGGCGAGGGAGGAGGCCCGGGAGCTGCTCCGGGACGCCAGGGCCGTCGTCGCGGTGCCCACGTTCCAGGTCATCGTCGCGCAGGGGGTCGCCGGCCTCATCGCCTGGTCGGGGCTCAACTTCGCCACCATGTGGCTGGAGCTCATGGGGTTCTCGCACTGGGAGACCAGCATCATCACGGGGCTCTACCTGCTCGCCACCGCCCTCGGCGCGCTCTTCGGGGGCGTCGTCGGCGACGCCGTCTCGCGGCGGTTCCCCGACGCCGGCAGGATCGCGCTGGCGCAGATCAGCTCCGCGTCCGCGCTCCCGCTCGGCGCCGTCCTGCTGCTCGGCCTGCCCAACGACCCGTCCACCGGCGCGGCGCACGCGGCCGTGTTCTTCGTCATGGGCTTCGCCATTTCCTGGAACGCCTCGTCCACAAACAAGTCAGTCACAAACCCTTCTTTCTTCCCCAATCAATCCTGCAGCAACAAACATCATCTTACAACAACTACTGTAGTACATTGCATTGCTCAGTCTCCAAATCAATGTCTCTTATTTGCAGCCCGATCTTCGCGGAGATCGTGCCGGCCAAGGCGAGGACGACGGTGTACGCGCTGGACAAGTGCTTCGAGTCGGTGTTCGCCTCGTTCGCGCCGCCGGTGGTGGGCATTCTGGCGGAGCGCGTGTTCGGGTACAAGCCGGTGTCTTCCGAGTCGAGCGTGGACATGGACAGGGAGAACGCGGCTGCGTTGGCCAAGGCGATGTACGTGGAGCTGGCGGTGCCCATGGCCATCTGCTCTTTGACCTATGCCCTCTTGTACTGCACTTACCCCCGGGACAGAGACACCGTGAATCTCATGGCGTCAGAGGAAGACGATGGCAGTGAATCAAGTGCGTTTCGTGCCCACCAAGACGAAGAATCCTCCCCTGTCGGTTCCTTGACCCAGAGGCTGATACCCACGACCACGACAGACTAGCAGTTTACAGGTTTTGCATTTTCAAATCGGTTTCGGGTTCGAAAAGGAACAACTCTGCATGACTGGAACTTTTATTTCATTTATATTTATTTATACTAGAGATAAAAGTAATTCAGTCACGTGATGCATCTGACCTTCTCAAAATTCATTCATCTGGCTTGTGACTTCTGTAATCCTTTCCAAAACGTTACACCATAAACATAAATCGGCTGGCAGATCGAACCGCTGCAGGGTTATGAATCTTATTGTGTTGCGCGAGCTCCGATGTTTAAGGCTTGATGTTGTTGGCCCAGCTCCAGGACATTCAAAACAGAAGAACATTTGCCTAGCTAGAGGGAGCTGGTTCAATGCGATGAGATTTGGGCCAATGTATGGTTCCTCACACGTCACACGATGCCTAGCTAGGTGTCTGACTCGGCAATGCGCCGCACGTTGGGCCAACGGATGACCCATGACAAGTCTCACATCCGCACAACTGTGTGAACGTTAGTGCAAGATTATATCTCAATAGATTTTGTGTTCCTAAAGAAACTATGATACTTCATTATTTGTGTATCTTGGCTACTGACAGAATTATGAATGGTTCTTGGATAGCCATCTGACTGTCGCCTAGCACAAAAGTGATTGTATTTTTGTTTGCTATATATATTTTAATACAATAATAACACCGACGCTCAAACATACGCACATACACTCAACACTATGAACGCATGCACATGCACCCTACCCTTGTGAGCACCTCTAAGAGAGTGAGCCAGCACATCATCTTGAGATTAACAAAGTCGCCGCAAACGCTTTCATAGTCGACGGGAACGCCTCCTCCTACTGAACGCACATCACCGAAAGGCCTAAAATAAATCCAGAAAATGCGAGCTCCAATGTCAAGTCTAGGACTTGAGTGGGCTCGGGATACCATTGTCCTCTTAGCCATCCAACCGCAGGTTGGTTTGCTTCATCCTATTCTAATGTTGTCTATGAGAAATCTTTTTGAAGAAGAAATAATTGGAAATATATTTGCACAATCTTGTAACTCATAAGAGTGTATCTTTAGAAAATTTGTAGGGACCAAATAAATCAATTTAAATAAATTCGTTTGCAAAGAGTACAAGAGAGTTACTTATTTGCAACCTATAAGGGCCCGATTTTTTTTTTGCAAGCAACGATGTTAAAATTGGTTTCAGTATGAATAACCAATGCACAACACTAATTTTCTCAAGCTACCACATGAATTCTACTTGTCGTGGCTCTATCTGTTCCGTGTACTCCTGCACCTTAATGCACTAAAGCTAGTATAAACTTACCGGCAAAACCCCTTTATAGAACAATCTACAACATGATTGTTGGCGCCATTTGTTACGATTTTTGCATTCTAAATCAAGTGGTTGCCATAGCTCAAACCTTGTAAGCCTAAATTTAGTTCCCTTTCTTTTAGCCGCGTCATGTGCTGAAACTAAATAGCATAACTTTGTTGCCTGTGTTGCACCATGTAGTTAATTAAGATGGAATTGATGCAGTGGTGGAAAAGTTAAGTTTATTAATGTGATTGAGGGACGTACCGGAAGGTGCAGTCAAATATGATGTGGTGGGAAATAAATAGTTTCAAGAAAAGAAATCAGCGGAGAAACACGATGGGGGGTGGGTGGAGGGGAATCGATTGATGAAGAGTTTTGCTAGCATGAAAATGAACCTTACATATGTTTTAAAATAAGTAGTATGTCTATATCTATATCTATAGCAATATAAAAAACATTATTGAGGAAAATTGTTAACAGGTAGCTGCTCGGTTGGCTGGCGAGTGATACGTCTCCAACGTCCAACGTATCTATAATTTTTGATTGCTCCATGCTATATTATCTTCTGTTTTAGACATTATTGGGCTTTATTATCCACTTTTATATTATTTTTGGGACTAACCTATTAACCGGAGGCCCAACCTAGAATTCCTGTTTTTTTGCCTATTTTAGGGTTTCGAATAAAAGGAATACCAAACGGAGTCCAAACGGAATGAAACCTTCGGGAACGTGATTTTTGGAACGAACAAGACCCAGGAGACTTGAACCCTACGTCAAGCAACCAAGATGGAGGCCACGAGGTAGGGGGCGCGCCTACCCCCCCCCCCCCCCCCAGACGCGCCCTCCACCCTCGTGGGGCCCCTGTTGCTCCACCGACGTACTTCTTCCTTTTATATATACCTACGTACCCCCAAACGATCAGATACTGAGCCAAAACCTTAATTCCACCGCCGTAACTTTCTGTATCCACGAGATCTCATCTTGGGGCCTGTTCCGGAGCTCCACCGTAGGGGGCATCGATCACGGAGGGCTTCTACATCAACACCATAGCCTCTCCGATGAAGTGTGAGTAGTTTACCTCAGACCTTCGGGTCCATAGTTATTAGCTAGATGGCTTCTTCTCTCTTTTTGGATCTCAATACAAAGGTCTCCCCCTCTCTTGTGGAGATCTATTCGATGTAATCTTCTTTTGTGATGTGTTTGTTGAGACCGATGAATTGTGGGTTTATGATCAAGTTTATCTATGAACAATATTTGAATCTTCTCTGAATTCTTTTATGTATGATTGGTTATCTTTGCAAGTCTCTTCGAATTATCAGTTTGGTTTGGCCTACTAGATTAATCTTTCTTGCAATGGGAGAAGTGCTTAGCTTTGGGCTCAATCTTGCGGTGTCCTTTCCCAGTGACAGTAGGGGCAGCAAGGCATGTATTGTATTGTTGCCATCGAGGATAACAAGATGGAGTTTTCATCATATTGCATGAGTTTATCCCTCTACATCATGTCATCTTACTTAAGGCGTTACTCTGTTCTTATGAACTTATTGTTGCCAACGACGAAAATAATAAGATTGATATGGCCTTATTGAATACATCTCAAATTATGAGGTGACAACCTGCCACTCACGGGAAAAAGAATTGGATTGATAAGAACAAGGAGACGAGAAAACCTATTTCACCGTGAGGATAAATGAAGAACTTGGGTCATTGGTAAGCACTGTAAATAGCAACAATCCTTAGGGAAAGCTTAAGGTGAAATATAACCCAAGGTAACTCCAATGACGAGATTGATGGATTTAAAATACCTCATTCTTAACAACAAGTGAATCATGAAACATGAACTCAAATTATCAAGAATGACATAATACCACCTCAAATGATACGGTAGAAAGAATTGCACTCCGGATTACAGGATGAAGAAAGCATGAGCTCCTCAGAAAAGAATTTCAATAAAAAACTTCTAGACGGAATTAAATCCTTTATGAACCGACATGTAGAATCTTCATGAAGAACTCCGGTGAACAAAAGATAACGAACAAAAAGAGAAGTTGAAAAACACAAGGTGAAACCTTGTAATTATTAGATAGATCTTTGGAATGATAATTAGAGCTTGGAACTCCGGGAAAGAAAAGATAAGGCATCTCAAACTGAGAATATGACATGATGAACCACTCCGGAAAAAAAAAGAATTACTCACTTGGATGAAACAAGAATAAGAATTATGTTATGCGTATCCTTCAACAATTTAATTGCTGACAAGCAACGGATTTGGCATACTACTTATCCTCGTAGCAAGGATTAAAAGAGATATGGCGCAAACTTGAGAAGGTCTTCAAGGAACCACCGGTAGAATTTGAAATAACGAAAAAAAAGATAAAGAAACACCGGGAAGAATTAAGCAAATGAACGAAGACGCTTGAGAGGATTTAGATACATGAGAGCGAAGAGATCATGAGTCGATTAGAGATCACTTGAACGAAGCACCGGTAAAATTTGGAGAACGATAGCTGAAAGCTGAGAATGAATAAACCTGAATTGATGGACTCCGAATAATCAAACTGAGAAGACTCTTGAATTACTCCGGATAGGTGAAAAGAATTCTCACGATCAAAACAATTACGAGAGGATGGCAACAAGCTAGAATCACGAATCTTGAAGAGAATAGAGCAAGATTAAAGAGAAACTCTTCTTCGGTCTTCAAATGTTGAGAAAGACGATGAGAACACCACCAAGACTTATTGAGGCACCGGAATAAAGAAGAATATAAAAGTTGAATCAACAATGAAATGAATTTGAAAGATCTTGGAAAAGGACATTTGACTGATAATAATTCATTCTTACGTCAAACTTTAGAAAAGAATTTGAAAAGCTCCGGAAAAATAAGAAGAGTCAGGTAAGATCCTGGGAAAAGACCTGTGGGTTAGGGCCCACTCAAGAGAAACACCGTTGAAATTATTTAAAAGAGAGAATGCACCGGTTGAATTAAAAGGCTTGAATGGGATACCCATCTCGAAAGAGCTTGAACGAATGCAGAGTGGAAACACGAATCTTCGAGATATCTTCAGCACTCCGGAATAACAAATAGCGAGAAGTAGAATGATAATGAGGTGCACCGGCACGAGAAAAGCATTAGAAACGAGGGGAAAAAGGGATATGATCAACACCAAAAGTTTGAATTGGTTCCACCGGAGAAGAAAAATGAGTGAAGGTTGACGAACTTGAAGCTCCGTTAAAATATACATGAGAATCACCGGATAAGAACATTGATAGAAAAGAATGGAGAGACTTCACATGAATAAAATGGATACTTTGATTAAGACATCTGAGTCCTTGAGGAAAAAGGGGTGGGTGGGCGGGAAAAACAAAGCAACTTGGAGATGGATGAAAACAACACCGTTGAGAACTAGTAATAGATCTTGCTGATATTGGAATGATCGTATCCACTTGAAGAGAAGCACACCGGTTAAAAGGGATTGGCATGACAACTCGATGATCGAGAAGGATTAGTATTCACATCGGAATATGAGAACACCACTTGGAGAAGGTATGGAATCAACATTTGTCTTCGAAGCAACTCGAATACCACAACTCCAAAACAAAACAAAGGATTGGCTTGCAGAATAAGCCGGAACAAACATATGATAGATATTTCGTCCGAAGTTTTCGTGGTGGGGCCTACATGGGCTCGATCGTACAGCACCATCATGTACAAGGCAGTGCACATGACATACGAAGCGTCCCCGAGTCGGCATAGCCAAGGACTCTTTAAGACACAACGAGACCACTGTAAAATCGACCGTGAATAGGCGGACCACTAGACGTCGAACCCCAATTTCATATCATACATCCGTCGGAAAGATATCCTAAGAGCTACTTGAATTCCCACCTATAAAACTCCCGAAATTTTCCGGTTATGCAATCAGGTGTTGGGGATACAGGGGAAGCATAATATCTCACCCAAACTAGCAAATCCTACATCCAGCTGTATCCATCCTTCAACACATAACCAAGAAACCTTCGGAAATCATCTACCTCAACCTTCGAAAAGCATCCGTTATACAAGTTATGGCGATACTCCCGAACTCCCGCCCCAGTACTGGGTGGCGTCGAGGTTATCTCACCAACGAACTGCATAAAAGAGATTTTCGATGCCGGCGTACTAAACTCAGGTATTCCAGAACTGCAACGATAAAATTATGACGACAACACCTCAGAGCTCAACTCCTCGGGACACTTCCACAAAACCCCTGATAGGAGGCACCAAGACAATGTTCTCATCACAAAACCATCGGAACGATTCCAAGATACCCGCGTGATCCTAAAATTTTTTTAGTGAAATTTGAGAAGAGAAGAGTCAAAACTCTACGTCAGGATGCCTTACCAGAGCGATGAGGAGACTGGGAAGTAAAAATAATTCCTAAGCTCTCCGATATATAATTCCTAATGACTCAAAACATTTTTCTAGACACAACTCGGCCGCTAAAAACGATCAAGCAATGGGGCTCCTAAGGTCGGGGAAGGCTCTGATACCAACTTGTAACACCCTCGATGCGACTATACCTCCCACGTGTCGAGGCACGACTTAGAGGCATAATCGCATTGAAGGCATATGTCGCAAGTGAAGTAATCTTCACACAACCCATGTAATATAATAATGAATAAGAGATACATAGTTGGCTTACAATCGCCACTTCACACAAATACATGAATAAAGCATTACATCATACAAATACACTCAAGGTCCGACTACGGAACCAAAATAAAAGAAGAACCCCAAATGCGACAATGGTCCCGATCGACCCCAACTAGGCTCCACTACTGATCAACTAGAAAGAAACAACACAACGGACAAAGTCTTCCTCGAGCTCCTCCTGAGCTTGGTTGCATCATCTGCACGGTCTCATCGGCACCTGCAAGCTGGTTTTGGAAGTATCTGTGAGCCACGGGGACTCAGCAATCTCGCACCCTCGCGATCAAGACTATTTAAGCTTATGGGTAAGGTAAAGGTATGAGGTGGAGCTGCAGCAAGCGACTAGCAGATATGGCTAACATACGCAAATGAGAGCGAGAAGAGAAGGCAAAGCGCGATCGATAAAAGTATGATCAAGAAGTGATCCTAGACTACCTACGTCAAGCATAACTCCAACAACCGTGTTCACTTCCCGGACACCGCCGGAAAGAGACCATCACGGTTACACACGCGGTTGATTCATTTTAATTAAGGTCAAGTTCAGGTTTTCTACAACCGGACGTTAACAAATTCCCATCTGCCCATAACCGCGGGCACGGCTTTCGAAAGTTCAAATCCCTGCAGGGGTGTCCCAACTTAGCCCATGACAAGCTCTCACGGTCAACGAAGGAATAGACCTCCACCCGAGACGTTCCGATCAGACTCGGTATCCCGGTACAACAAGACATTTCGACAGGGTAAAACTAAACCAGCAACACCGCCCGAATGTGCCGACAAATCCCGATAGGAGCTGCACATATCTCTTTCTCAGGGCACACTCAGATGAGCCAGACGTCGGGTAAGCCAGCCCAGAGTTGCCCCTGGTAGCCTCGGACATCGCTCAGTTGGACCAACACTCAGAGGAGCACTGGCCCGGGGGGGGGGGTAAAATAATGATGACCCTCAGGAGCGCGACTCCCAAGGGAAAAGAAAAGGCTAGGTGGCAAATGGTAAAACCAATGTTGGGCATTGCTGGAAGAGCTTTACTTAAGGCGAACTGTCAAGGGGTTCCCATTATAGCCCAACCGCGTAAGGGACGCAAAATCCGGGAACATAACACCGATATGACGGAAACTAGGGCGGCAAGAGTGGAACAAGACACCAGGCATAAGGCCGAGCCTTCCACCCTTTACCAAGTATATAGATGCATTAATTAAATAAGATATAACGTGATATCCCAACAAGTAAAACAATGTTCCAACAAGGAACGACTCCAATCTTCACCTGCAACTAACAACGCTATAAGAGGGGCTGAGCAAAGCGGTAATATAGCCAATCAACGGTTTGCTAGGACATGGTGGGTTAGAGGTTTGACATGGCAATTTGGGAGGCTGACAAGCAAATGGTAGGCATCATAGCATTGGCATAGCAAAGAGCGAGCAAACTAGCATAGCAAAGATAGTAGTGATTTCGAGGGTATGATCATCTTGCCTGAAATCCCGCAAGGAAGAAGAACGAGTCCATGAAGAAGACAAACGAACGTAGACGAACGGGTCCTCACAAACACGACGTTGTCGGAAACAACCCGAAGAAGTACACCGGAAAGAAGCAAACAACATAGTAAACAACCAACACATCAACATGGCATGATGCACAATCAAGTATGATGCATGACCGGTTTAAATATGCATGGCAAAGTGCACAAACAATCCTACAAATTAAGTGGAGCTCAATATGCAACGGGGTGCATATTGACAAAACACCACATCAATTATTTAGTTCTCTCTCGTTTATGTACCCAACAATATTAAATGTTGTTAAACATGGCAAGAGGGTGATGCAAATGAAAACTACCTATCTAGTCAAGGTTAAATGAGGCCGGAGGCAACGAACAACAATTCCGGAAACTCCTCATGTGCAAATATTAGGTTAGGTCCTGTTCTGCCCTAAACACAATTTTAGAGTTGTTAAACATGCAAGATGAGTGCACCATGATAAACTAGGCAAAATTCTACCCCCAAAACATATAAAGTTTATTAAAATCGGAGTTACGGTTATTTAGTTATGAATTAAATCATTTTAACATGGCATAGGAGCAAATTTAACCAAACAACATTTTAAGCATTTTAAACATAGGTGAAAGTTGGATATTATTAATCTACACAAAATTCTGAGCAAGTTTCATATATAAAACATTTTAATCCGATGCACGGTTCATGAGTTATTAAATGCATGAACATGAGGGTCTAATCTGTAAAACTGGCAATCCCTGGAATAATTGGACAAATTCACAGAACGAGAAAAAAACATGATCGGGCTGAATCTGAACAGTGCACTGGGCAGCCCAACAAGAGTAAAAAAACAAGAGGAGGGGGGCGCTGGGGGTCGGCTCACCAGTGGGCCTTGGCCCGGTTCGCTGGAGAGGAGGCAGGCCAGCTGGGCTGGCGCGGTGCGGAGGAGGTGGCCCGGCTGGGCCTGGCACTGCGGCCCACGCGGCTGGCGAAGGGAGCTGGGGAGGAGGCAGGCCAGCTGGCGCTGGAGATGGGCCCGGGAGCGCGGCCCGAAATGAAGAGGAAGGAGGCCGGCGAGCTGGGGCAGACTCGGGCGTGGCCCACGTGGAGGCGCGGCGCGGTCAACGCAGATGGATCGGGCTCCTCCCGATCTGGCGCAGGGAGCGATGACTCCGGTGAAGCCGTGGACGGCGGCGCGGTTCCGGCGGAGATGTGCTCCGGTGAGGGGAGGCCGGCCGTGAGCAGGAAGGGGCGGATCCCGGCGCGTGATGACCGAATCTGGCGACAGCGGCGCCGGACGGGGCTCCAAGTCGCAGGGCGGCGCGCTCCGGCGAAGGTTGCAGGCGAGGTCGCCGGCGGAGAGACGCTAGGCGGCGGAGGCGCGGATCGAGGGGCTCCTCCCCTCGACCGGCTACAGGAGCGAGGAGGCGCGGGGTGCCTGCGGGCGGCGGCGGAGACCCGGGCTCGCGCGGGCCCCGGATGGGCTCCGCGGGCCGGCGGCGAAGTGGGGCGACGCGGAAGCCGGCTGGGACAGGTGGCGGCCGCGGGTTGGAGGAGAGCGGCGGCGGGGCTGAGGTGGTGCGCTCCGATTGGCTGGAGTGAGGTGGCGCGCGGGGGCGGACATGTCTGGTGCAGCTCGGACGCGTCCGGTGGCGCGGGGAGGAGTGGATCTAGGGTTTAGACTGCGAAATGATCCGAAATTTCGGGGAGGGGTGCTCTTTTATAGGTAGAGGGAGTAAGGAAGCTCCAAATGAGGTGCGGTTTTCGGCCACGTGATCGTGATCGAACGACCGAGATGATGGAGCGGAGTTAGGTGGGTTTTGGGTCAAAATGGAAGGGTGTTGGGCTGCAACACACACGAGGCCTTCTCGGTCCCTCGGTTAACCGTTGGAGTATCAAACGAAGTCCAAATGGTACGAAACTTGACAGGCGGTCTACCGGTAGTAAACCAAGGCCGCTTGGCAAGACTCGGTCCAATCCGGAAATGTTTAATCCCCACACACGAAAGAAAGGTAGAAATGACCACCGGAGGAGAACGGAACGCCGGATTGCAAAACGGACAACGGGGAAAATGTTCGGATGCATGAGACGAACACGCATGCAAATGAAATGCGCATGATGACATGATATGCGATGCATGACACGCAAGCAATGACAAGGCAACAACAGCGAATAACTGAACGACACCTGGCACATCGGTCTCGGGGCGTCACAATAGCGGTCGATGTGTGGAGTGATAGTAGTAGATGTAGGCAGGAGTCGGTCTACTTGTCTTGGATGTGATGCCTATATACATGATCATACCTAGATATTCTCATAACTATGCTCAATTTCGTCAATTTCTCAATAGTAATTTGTTCACCCACCGTAAAATATTTATGCTCTTGAGAGAAGCCACTAGTGAAACTTGTGGCCCCCGGGTCTATCTTCATCATATTAAATCTTCCAATACTTGGTTATTTTCATTGCTTTTATTTTACTTTGCATTTTTATCATAAAAATACCAAAAATATTATCTTATCTTATCTATCAGATCTCACTTTCGTAAGTGACTGTGTAGGGATTGACAATCCCTTATCGCGTTGGTTGCGAGGATTTATTTGTTTTGTGTAGGTGCGAGGGACTCGCGCATAGCCTCCTACTAGATTGATACCTTGGTTCTCAAAAACTGAGGGAAATACTTACGCTACTTTGCTGCACCACCCTTTCCTCTTCAAGGGAAAACCAATGCAAGTGCTCAAGAGGTAGCAGCGAGTAGGGAAATCTTTTGTGAGAAAACTTCCGATCTATTCATCTTCAATCATGGCAGTACAACGAACAACTGAAATAATAAAAAACTACATCTAGACCGTAGATTTTTCAATGGCAAGCACTCAACATGTCTAGTGTGCAATTAATATGATACCAAATTAATAGTACTGCCAAATATCAACGTGTAATTAATGCAATTAATATGAAACAAACATGTGTAGTACTACATCCGTCTGGTTCATTAGTCCCTTTATATTCTATGCCAAATTTTGACCTTAAAATTAACTAACAAAATGTTGATGCATGTCATAAAAAATAATACAATTGGATACTATGTTCAAAATATGAATCCAACGATATAATATTTGGTGACATGCATTATATTTTATTAGTTAAATCTCTAATCAAAATTTGGCACAAAAAACAAACATGACTTATAAATTAGGACGGAGGCGTACAATTAATATCATGCCTAATATCAATGTGTAAATAATTAATATTCTACCGAATATCATCATGCACATAAGCATTTACTAGGATACTCCTTTTGTTTCAAAATACAAGGTGTATTGATTTCCGTGTAAGTCAACCATTTGAATGTTTGACCAAAATTATAACAACATCTGCAATACCTAATAGATAAAATGTGAAACTACTTTTCATGATGGATTGAATGATATAAATTTCGTATTGTGATTATTGATATAATTTTTATAAAAACTAGGTTAAGCATGTACTCGTTTAACTGTTGAAAAAACAAATACACCTTATATAAAGGAACGGAGAGAGCTAAAGATTAATATACTAGTTTTTTTTTCTGGGGGTACTACTAGAGTACTAGTACTAACTAGTAATTGTGTATGTACAATCCACGTTAATATTAGACATGATATAAATTGTATTTTACATTATTATTATTATTATTATTATTATTATTATTATTTTATCATAGTGTACATTAATATTAATACAAGATATAAATTGCATCATTAATATTAGGCAAGATATAAATTGTGTTATTAATGATACTCCCTCCGTTTCAGTTTACAAGTCTTGCACGCATACCTAGTTTGTGAATTTTATCACTCTAATATAAACTATATAACACACAAATTATACCGTTTGAAAATAGAACATCTGAAGTTTATATTGGTATATTTTTTGTAATATATGACTTTGTATTAGATTGGTCAAATTGACGACCTAGGGGTACGCACACACGCTATAAACTAAGAGAGAGGGAGTACGTAAGATATACGTTGTATTTCAATATTAGATAGGATATAATTACTTGGTTAATGTTGCTGATATTAGACATGGTAGTAATTAATGAAAGATTCTACTAAACACATTTAGCGCTAAACATCATAGTGATGCATACTATTGGATAGAAAGAGTGAGATTTTTTAAATATCTGCAACTCGTCTTTTATATTGGTATAGATATAAATATAGATATAGATTGAAGGCATCAACCCAACCCAAAATACAAAGTCGAGGAGCCTATGGCGACAAAACACTCCCGATGAAATCGTGAGAGCGATGCGTCAGGTGCATAAAAAATACATGTGGGCCCAATGACAACAACGATCCACCCGAACCCGCACCAGATCCCCCGACCCTGTGTACAACCAGCAGCTCTTGCGGCCCACCTCGGAGCCCATCACTGCCAGTTGTCAGTACTCACAGATCACGCATTCAAAAGGTCGTGAATCATCAACATTATTTATACATCACATGAAACTAAGGAGTAAATATGGACGCTTCACCGTACGCCTTATTGGACCGTGAGACACACAAGAGTTCTGACGTGTGGGTTCATCATGGGGTTAGTACCATTGACAGACCGATGGGTCGTGGCCCACCCAGAATTTGTCACAATTTGGCTATTTTGGCCAACAAGCCCACAACCCTAACAACCCAATAGCCCAACGCACCGTCTATTTCCTCTCGGTATGTAAGGGAGCGTGATCTAAATCGGCCGGCCACTGCTTAACCAGACACTCCCCTCACCCCGCTGCCACCCCCTCCTCTCGTTGCCGCCACCCCGTCCGCTCAAGGCCCCGATCAGTGCACGCCATCACGGCGTCACTCCCCTCCGCCGCCGCCGCTCCCCCTCCTCCGCCGCCACTTTGTTGTGAGACTTGATTGAATTACTTATGCTATTCTTTTGCAAAATATCGTACTATATATACTACTATGACATTTCGATTATATAGATTTTCTTTTTTGAGTGTGCACACCCTTCATGCCATGATGGGATGGGAGTCGCAAACCCAACGTCGCGTGCGTGCGAGCCCGGCCGTGGCGAGAGAGAAACCGCGCGAGCGACGACGCGCGCCGCACCGGAACCGATCGGATCGCACTCGGCGGCCGAGTTCTGGTGGGATGGAGGCGGAGAGACCGGGAATCCAGGGGCAAAGCTACTCTTTTCCTTTTCAAAAACCTCGCCCTTTCCTTCCCCTGGTTCATCCCCCCCTGCCCCCTTGCCGCGCCGCGCGACTCTCGTCAATCATCCATGGTTCTCATGGCGGCCGCCTCCGACGACCATCGCCACAACGACCATCACCATCATCACCATCGCCGCCGCCGCCATCGCGCGGCGAAACGCTCGCCGACTCCACCCCCGCCCCCGCCCCAGCCCCAGTCCCAGCCCGAGTCTCCGTCCCCGTCCCCCCTCGATTGCTTCTCCTTCACCTGGGGCGTGCGCCGCCGCCTCCGCTGCTCCAAGGACGGCGCCCCCGTCGTCGCGACCGCGTTGACGTCTCCTCCCCAGCACCCGGCCACCCCGTCGCCGGACAAGGAGAAGCCGGCCCAGGGCGACGCCGCCGCCGGCTCCTCCTCACGGCCGCAGCGGTCCCGGCACCTACGCCCGCTCCGCTACCCCGCGACGCATCCCGCGTCCAGATCATCGGACGCTGGCGCGGGGCAGGCGCTCCACTCGCCCGCCTCGGCGCCTCCGCCGCCGCTGACGGAGCCGCAGCAGCCTAGGAAGAGGGGATTCGCCGTCGCCCTCACCAAACAGGAGATCGCCCGGGACTTCGCCGCCGTCCGCTGCAAGCGCCCGCCGCGCCGCGGCAAGAAGCGGTCCAAAGCCCAGCAGGCCAAGATCGACGTAAGCATCCGATCCTCGAGACCTCGACTCGCCTGCGATTCCTTCCTTTCTTCCTTCCTCATGCCCGATCTCGGGTCCGCCTCCGGTGTTTAATTAAGAGATTCTTTCTCGCTCCTTGGATTGGAGCTGCAGGCGCTGTGCCCGGGATTCTTCCTCTCGATGGTGGACCTGGACAACTACAAGATCGATGATAACAATAATCTAAGATACTGATCCATCAGTTAGGCTGCTGTTTCCAACAAAGTTGGTTCTTGTTCTTCATGTGCGTTTGTTTTCCTCTTGCAGAGGTGATTCATGGTTGCCGTGATGAAACTTCAGACGGGAGCAACTTCTCAATTGCTCCCATATCTCTTTCTTCCTGTGATGGCTAACACGCCCTGATGCCCATTACTGGATGGTGTTGGTTCTTCTGAGGTAGAGGACAGCAAATTGGGTCTAGTTACGTTCCTTGAGTGGTTTTGTATACAGATTTCCCTTTTAGAAGAGCTGCCAGAACCATGGGAAAGTTTATGCTTCAGGGTGCTAACTATGTTGGTTTGGAGTATAGTTCCTGCAGCTTGTAAGAAATGATAATATTCTTATATAATGGGAAGCAGCTATGTTTTGTACATTGTTTAAATTATCAAATAGTGCTGGACATGGCTAATTGGAAGTGAAAGTAATAGGTGCTTCATACTTGTGATATAATAATGCCCTACTAACCATGGCCTCTCTAATTTTCAGCAATAAGTGTAAATCCGGGAAGAATACAAGCAAATTATCAGACAAAGTTTGCATCTTGTCTTATCTCCTTTTATGTGTAATGTTTCTGAAAGTTTTCTTTCATACTCCCTCTGTAAAGAAATATAAGAGCACTTAGATCAGTAAAGTTAGTTATATTTCTTTACAGAGGGAGTAATTCTTAATCCATTTTCCTTCGCTTTTCAGTTTTTCTGTTCACGTTTGCAAGCATTTTCTGATATATTGCTGCATGACATACTTAACTTCAGAATCTTAAACTTGTAAAATGTGGTGTTACATTTATTGTTTCTCTGATCTGCATCTTTGCTTTACGGAGGAGGTGGCATGTTCACCCGCCATCACCCTGTTTTGCAGTTGTTGGTTCAGACAAAAAAAAAATTCTTAAGTATGACAAAGCATTCTGGTTATGAAGTGGTCTTGAGGATGTTTACATGTTTCTCAGGATTTAATGATGGAAGATAGATACTCGTCGGCTCTTTGCTTCATAGCATGACTCTTTGGCAGGCATCTCCCTGGCTCAACTTAGCTCAAGACCAGGTTGTATTAATCTCCTGCTTATCTCTGTTATGTGTACAAAAGTATCTCCATAGTTATCCATTCATTTCCTTTTTCTTATTTCACATCTCTCGTTCATGCTATATTTTTTCTTATTTACTTATCTTGTTCATGCTGTCTTGCATTTTTCAATATACAAGGAAAGGTGGTGCATGCCATTATTGCTTTCATTTTGTAACAATGTTATGTCAGAGTTTTCATAACGCTATTCTGTTCTGCAGAGGAGCTGCCATGTTCAGCAGTCATCATATTTTTGTAACAGTGTTTATTCGTTTGACTGAACCTATATTCATCGAGTTGAACACAAATTGATTCCTAGTGTTCAAGAGTACATCGCCGCTTGTAATTTTTCTTCTTATATATGTGTTTGCACATTTACTCATTCAGCAATTCGACATGTTAACAAATCTGTTTCTGACAGGTAATCTGATGAGCATTCTGTCGATAAGGTTTTTAATCATATTTCTGATGGATTTTGATGGGAGAAGGTGAATGTTTTTTTGGTTTTGAGAACCATATCCTGGTATTCTGACGATGTAGATGAGCCTGGGAATTTCCGTTTTGTACCTCCTGGTTTATAATCAGTGCGGGGTACTCATAATCGACCCTTTTATGAGAGATTGTTCCCATGATCGACCTGATGATAATGCTTCATGTTGCAAATGTTGAATTCTTTACCCCCATGTTGTGTTGTGTTGTGGTTCCTGCGAGTTTATCCAGCATGTTAGGTTACTGTGCTGCGGTTGTGGTTCCTGTGAGTTTATCCATCATGTTATGTTACTGTGCTGCAGTTCACTTGAAATGCCATACTGACCTGTTCAGTGTTCAGGAAGCAGCCTGAAAGCTGCTGCTGTGTCAACCTGTTGACAGCATTCATCAGGCCGTACATGGTTTGTCGCCCATCCTGTCCTAGTCCCAGGTCAAGGCCATCTGAACAGGTTAACAGTTAGTTGTGTACTTGTGTTCAACGGTTGTGCGACTCCGACAGTGACCGTGGCTCAGTGAGGTGACTGAGAGGAGCTGTGGCTGGGCTCCGTCGAGCTCGACTAACATCGGCCCTAGTTGCCTACATTGGCTCATGTTGGTCAGGATTCGAGGACAAAACATCACCAGATCAACCTGGCAAAACCTTTATCCACCGCCTAAGCCAAACATCAGAAAATGATAAAGAACTGCCTGTTAGTGCACAATTGTCTTGAGGGTTAGCGAGTAAAAAACATAATGACACTAATTGACACCGTGGGAAGTCTATCAATACCAATAAATAAATAAAAAGAGTCTATCAATACCAATCATCACATGGTATCCCGGCCCTAAAGGTAAATGGCAAATGGGCAGTGGCAGGAGAAATGATTAAACCCATACCCAGACGCCAAAAGCTGACTAAAGACCAGACTTCACAACAAAATTTCACCCAAACAGTATATATAGTAAAATACTTCGACATGTACTGCTGAGCACCAGCTTGGGACAACTGAATGTCGTTGACCTGGACCAGGCGCTTCATTGTACGACGACAGATGAAACACCAACTTGAATATTACTCGGGCAGGAGATATATCATATATAAAATTGGACATGGCTAATAGGTGCTTCATAGTACTTGTGATAGAATATAATGGCCGACTAACCGTGGCCTCTCTATTTTTCAGTAACAAGTGTAAATCCATGCAAATTGTCAGATAAAGTTTGCATCTTGTCTTAGTCTCCTTTTATGTGTAATGTTTCTGAAAGTTCTCTTCTACAGATATTCATCCATTTTCCTTGTCTTTCTTACTTTTCATGTTCACATTTTCAAGCATTTTTTTTGGTATATTAATAAAATTCTTTGCATGCCATTCTCGCTTTCAGAATGCTTATGCTTGTAACTACGGTGTTACATTTGTTATTTCTCTGGTCTGCATTTTTGCTTTACGGAGGAGGTGGCATGTCCAGTAGCCATCGCCCTGTTTAACAGTGTTTGGTTCAGACAAAAAGTTCTTGAGTATGACAAAGCATTGTGGTTATAAATTGTTCTTGAGGATGTTTACATGTTCCTTCAGGTTGCTTTTGGGATTTACTGATGGAAGATGGATGGTTATATTAGCTGCATTGCATGAGTCATTGGCTGGCCTTTCCCTTGACCAACTTATCTCTGCCCTGCGAGAGACCAGGTTGTATTATCTCCTGCTTCTTTGTGTATTGTGTACAAAAGTATGACAATAATTATCCATGCCTTTCCTTTCTTTTATTCCACTTTTCTTGCAATTTTTTTGTTGCTTTCATGACACTAATACTGATTACTGTGATGTTAGAGTTGTAATTTCTCTGATCTGTCATTCTGCTTTGCCGAGGAGCTACCCTGTTAGAGAAAAATACTGATTACCGCTTCGGTTATTTCTCTCTATGTTTGCACATTTAGCGATTCGACATCTAATCAAATGCAATTCAAGAGTACATTGCCGGTTCAGATTATCACATTTGATTATAGGTCCTTTTAAAGATTGTTTCCATGATCGACCCGACGTCAATGCTTCATATTGCAAATGATTGATTCACATGTTATGTTGTGGTTGCTACGAGTATCATCAAGTTATGTTGCCGTGATGCAATTGTGCTTGCTCAGAAATGCCATACTGCACTTGTCCACGGCATTCAGAAGTCTTGCTTTCATAACGCTAATACTGATCACAATGTGATGTTACAATTCTTATTTCTTATTTGCTCCGGAGGTTGTAGGGGAAGGATGGAGTGGGACGGGGCGATGATCGGGCGCGCCGGCGGCTGGGCGCCATCGCGTCGGAGGGAGATGGCGGCGGCGGCTAGGGTTCCGGCTCCTCCGGGAGCTGGGCAATAGGGATAATAATATTCTTATTGCTTAATTTCAAAAAGAATCTTACAACCTATATTTATAACCTAGATAACTTGCATAAGAATTAACCTAAGATAACTTACATAAGAATTAACCTAAGATAACTTGTGTGCTAAGATTGCCCTGTGGGTCTAGCTAAACCGGCCATAACACCATTGCACACCAAAAAAAGGATCACACGGGAGGGGGTACCACTCACTCAACAAAAACAACAGTCACCAAATTATGATAGCTTCTACTGTGTTGAGCAAGAAACGTACAAGGATCCCTCAAAATAAAATAAAAATACAAGGATGCTCATCCTATATTACCAGAATGTTATCACAGGACAGGAAGAAGTGCAATTTGACATTTCAAAAGAGGAAATAGGCAGCACAACTGCAGCACCGTAATATAACCGATGCATGCTCACGTAAACCACATCACACCAAGGGCAACCAATGAAGTCTCATTTGCAACATGAAGACTTAAAAAAGGATAAATAAATGTGGCAGTGATAAATCACGCAGATAATCATGTAGAGGAAGCAATATTAAATGGATGTAAATAAATGTGGTAGTGATACAGTGGTAAAAAGTGAAAGGAAACAAATTAGTCTTATTTGAATGGATCGCTCTCAAAGAGAAGAAGACATAGAAGACCAAAATCATTGCCTTACAGTTTATAAGAATTTGTAGCAAGTCCACTAACGTATTTGGCCGACATTTGAAAATGCTTGAGGCCGTGAAGATGGGATCATGGAACCAAATGCAAATGAAACTCATCAAACTGACATGATCGATGGAACATCATCCATACACAAACTGAGGTACTTGCAAATAATATATTAGAGAAAATATACCTAGTACTCATTTCTTGACTTCTTGTGAACTAGTTCATCTTTAATACTATATAAGAACTTTAAATAAATCAACACCACCATCTCATATATATGTATATATAGTAGTAGGATGAAGGCATATTAACTTTACACCAGGCCACGAGGTAAGCATCTAGCCATCACTGGATGACCCAAAGATAGTAAGATCAGCCTTGACGACGCAGTTCGATTCTATAAGATAGCCTCTTGACAGATCGTGGAGTTCCTTGAGCGGCAAGAAGTCGGACCATGACCAGCCTTGACTAAAACACACCAAGAGACCTGCCATCACCAGAAAAGTAAGATGAACTGTAATTATCAGGGGGTTACAAACAGTAATTCACACACTGCACTGGTAGTTGCTAAGAACAACTTAACCTGAAGTTCTTCTTAAGTATTTTCCATTCTTTTGGTCCAGGATGGACAGACTCATTCGAAGCACCTTCCTGGACTCGATAAAGAGCTCATCCGAGGACTCCGGGTACAAACCCAAGGCGAGGCAATCAGTGCTGCTCTTGCCACCACGCGGATACATGCCCATGTACCTGTTGACAAGAATGGGAAGTGATACTTCATATACAATTGGGTACCCGCGGAAATTTATTTGAAGAATGTGGTTAGTTATGAAATGAGAAAGTTGTGGCTGAGCTTGGGCGTAGGCAGGTACACCCATTAACTTTGAACACGACTTGGTGGCATTACAATTAGAGTCTTACAATTATACAAAAAATCTGAGCAAAACATGACTACAGTACAATTTAATAATAATGTTGCTGTAAATATACTAGAAGAAAAGAGTTATTTGGTTCCATGCTTAAAGATCAAACTAAAAATAGACCTTGCTGCCTTGCACAAAGACATGACCATCGGCTATCGGTGATGTCCATTGACACAAAGCACTACAAAATGCTTCTGTCCACTGTGAAGTAACTACTAACAAGGTATGGTAAGCTAAAACATATGTATAAGCAACAATGTCGGATAACACATGCATAGTATTTATAGAGAGAGAATTTGTGATGCAACTGATAACAGGTGAATACCATTTATGCCCGCAAACTTCAAATGTAGGAGAACGGACAAAGTGCTGAGAGTCCAATTCTAGGAAATTGTTCATGGTCCAAGTGTATGTCCCTTCGATGAATCCCTTCTTCTGGACAAAGAGGTTCTGAACTGTGATAGCCTTTTTCTGAACCACGACAGACTTCATTTCGGGAGAAGAGACGTCAATTTTTAATATCTCCACACCAAAGACACAGCTATCATCAACTAGAAAAGCAGATGATTTCAGTAGCTCCTCAAGAGGAATCAAGCATTCCTTGTTCGAGTAGGTATTCTTGACATTGAAGTTGTAGCTAGCTGTGTTTAGGTAAAAGTTGAAAATTAGAGAAATAAACACTTGAAATATCCAAAATAACAAATAATCAACCTTTTCCCGCAAAAAGAATACAATCAACTGAGTTTAAAGTAGAGAAATCCATCTAAATAATGATTCTTAAAAAGCGAACATGCATATGTACTCTGGAATGTTGTCCCAATCAAAAAGAGTCTCAAGTGTGACACACAGTACAGAAGGTCAATGGATAAACTTAACAGCGAAGAAAATATGAAACGACTTGTTAATGGGCAAAGTAATTGATCATGTTACGACATTGATAGGTATTGATTTGTAATGATGGAATCTATAGCTCTAACTGGTGATGCAGTCAAGACCATGTACTCCGTCCCAGCTAAGATGATGGATGTATTAGTTTTTGAGGGGAAATAGTATGGATGTACTTGAACAAACACATTCACGAGTCTACCTTTGCATCCACGATACATTCCTTTCGAATGGTTGAATATTGACAACTCAAACACTGCATGCACCGTGTGACCTGGCTCCAAGCCTTCCCGGAATATCATAAGAGAAAGAGCAACATATGGATTTCCTTTATCATCTTGTTTGCGATTTGGAGACACTTGAGCATCTTGATTGTGCTTTGGAGTCACTTGCAGGCACCTGCGAAGGGAATTGAAGAAAAACGAAGTAAGCCTAGAAGTCATAAATGAATGAGTATAAGTTTAATTTCTTCACTTGATGCATCCTCAAGCTTCATTGTCCGGCTATTTTCATGGGTTCGCGTGATTGTGATTGATATTTCAACCTGACTGAAACATGACCGTATGATATTTACACATCTAATACGTTAATTTTGCAAAGTTCCTTTTGAGTTATGATGCGTACCACTTGTACCCAGAGCAGTGAAAAAAAGAAGATATCGCCGAGGTAGCTTTCGTCTCAAGCAGCGCTGAGAAGTCATGCACCTTCCATTCCAAATGTGGAACATGGGTCTTTCCTAGACGCGCGGGAGCTGAAATTTGACAAGTGCATAAATCAAAATTATACAACAGAGAAAAAAAAGGGTAGCAAATTTATGTGCAGGTTTGCAGTTCCAGATAAACAAGTTGCAATATTCACCATGGGGAGAATAGAAGGGTGCAGAATACTTCTCTATGTTCAGGTTATATGGATGAAAATCTTGCATACAGATAAAGTACGTGCGTTTTTCTCTTCTTTTTTGCTTGGTTTGAAGAGGCCACTTTTCTCATATGTATAAACTAATAGTGGTAAAGTGGCCCACCTAACCACCGGTGTTCGAATCCTCCCCATGGGGAGTCCGCTAGGGTACTATCCGAGTTTATTCGCGGAGAGATCTCACTTCTACCTAAGAAAGTTAAGGGAGAGATCTCACCGTGTACTTACAAGGGATTAATTGTTGTGAATTTCGCGTCTGACTTTTCGTTTATAGCAGAAACAATCTGAGGTTCAATTGGGCGGGCGAACATACCTGTGCTGCCGGAGTTGCCCATAGCTCCGCCCCTTCCTCTTCTCCTGCAAGTGAAATTGATCATCGGGCCATAGTAGTAAGGGCACAATGAAGAAAATATCTAATCTTGATAATGATGCCTCATAGCCATAGCTTGATCACACAGTTACTAAGGCATACAAAAATTATTCATATTGCCGACCGCAATGCAGAGGTACAAGAGATGAACCTGAAAATAACCTAAACCCGATTTCTTTTGCAGACGATCACAAGAAAGTCAATACAGTAGTACTTGATACTAGGTCGCCCTGAAAGTCGAAACCCTGCAACGTAGAAGGCGAAAGCAAAAGTGGGAGAGAGGAGAAAGACCTGGCTGGACTTGGGCACAAATTGCACAATGGCTTGGTTTCCTGGGTCGACGGACGGCGTCTTGTTGGGGCTGCGTGCTCCGTATTCTACAGTTTTGGATTCTAATAACCAACTCGGGGATATATATCACGACGTAGGAGTAGTATCCGGTAACCACACGATTCCGGGATCTGGACGATGTCCATCTCAAACGGATTTGCAATCTACGGATGATTTGATCCATCGTCCTTAATCCTGATAGCACTGCTTTTTTTAGTAGCAGGCCCACGTTGTCAGCGACTCAGCGTCCCGTTCCGGGGGTAGGATTCCGCGCGAACCCTATATCTCCCTTATTGCGATCGAGACCTATCAATCTAGAAAAATGTTTGAGGAATAATTTCTTACTTTTGTAAGCCGCGTCCAGCGCCGTCCGACCCCACACATATCGTGTGGCATGGAACGCTTCCGTGTCTCCCCGCGCGAAGGTAGCCCGCCTTGGTGAGTTCGTAACATGTAGCAACGTCCCGTGAATGTATTTTTTGACGATCCTTTATACACACACACACACACACACAATGCTTTTCTTTAACTATGTACAATCGGAGTCACTCACATACACTTATCCACATGACCGCACGCACGCACATCCTACCGAGAGATGCTAGACACACGGAAAAGTTTTTACATACTTCACGGACCAGCACAGGTGGCATCTTCTAATTGGGATTAGGGAGAGACAGGGGCCCACCCCCTGAAAATCAGGGAGGGAGAGGCCAATTAGCGTTAACCAATCCGTAAAACGCCCGTCACAGCTACGTGCGTGTAGCATTATTGCATCCTACCCATATGACCACCTCCGAGAGACTGAGCCAGCATAGCATCTTGAGATTTTACAAAGTCATCACACGCGCCTCGCAATTGACGGGAACGTTTCCTCCAACTGAACGAACATCGCTGGAAGCCTGAAATAAATCGAGGAATAATGCAAGCACCGATGTCAAGTTTAGGACTTGAACCTGGTGTGATGGGAATATCACTGTCCTCCCAACCATCCGATCATATGTTGGTTCGTGTCACACAATGCTTTTGCCAGGTAGCACGCCATCATTGCTTTGGTGCACTTCATTGGAGCTGTCGACGAGCACCCAAAAGGACCTCCACTCCATGCTACTCCTTGTGTTATGGGAGATTGGAAGCATAGAAACGATGTGGTGTTCAATGCGACCACACCTTCTTTTAATCGAGAAAGACGCCACACCACAGCCGCCGCACGCCGGCAGGACCCCAGGTCGCCGCTGCACCGGCGCCGCGCCACCGAGCCCCGCGCCAGCCCAGCGCCTCCTCGTGCCGCTCTGGCAGCCAACCGCAAAGAAGAGGAAAAGATCCCCGCCGCCATCGACGCCAGCCGAGCTTTGCCCGGCGGCAACGCGGGGGGGGGGGGGGGGGAGAGGAGGCGACGCTCTAGGGTTTCTCCCATGGACGCTCGCGGGAGCGGCTCGGGAAAGGAGGGGGAGGAGGGCAAGTAAATTGAATTTAATTAAGCACATGGTTGTTTGAGAAAGACCATCTTCATACTACACCTCCCACAGATTGGTAAATCTTAGGTCATCCATCCACTTGAGAGAAATTTCCTATTGTCCTACAAAACTCCATGCTTGGATGCCCAAAAGAGTCTACAAGAATAAGGTTGTGTAGTAGACATCAAATTATTTCTGGCTCTATTGCCGGGGAGGTGAGTGCTTGAAGGTATAACTTTAGATCTTGCAATTGAATCTTTTAATTTCTTGTTTATTTGCTAGTTGGGTTTACAAAAGGAAGCTACACAAAAGATGTTAAGTGAAATTGCATCAAATTCTTTATCTTCATGAAGCTTTAAAAAATATGAATTTCGATAATTGTGATAAAGTGGTAAAAGAAGAATTTAACACAATGTTCGGAGTAAGTTTCTTGAATGTGAATCCGGCAGTAAAACACCTGAGAACCATCACCCAAGCATTACTACACCATACCGTACTATCTGTAGTTAAACACCAGACTACGTAACATTACATAGGAACTTCAGACTCGTCTATAGCCTCGAGCCCTCGACAGCAGCAGCACCACCAGAAGTCCAGAAGCAGTCCTACAACAAATTGATCAAATGAGCATCGATTAGCAGTCCTACTATGTGTAACCAAGTGAAGAAGACACATGACTTTCCGATTCACACTGCGAATAATAATACATCAATGATGGTAGACTAACAACCAGGCTGACCCGACTTCAATAAGTATCAACTGATTTTTTAAGAGCAAACAGAAAGGTAGACATGCAAGTGCAATATCAATAAGAGAGGGCCGGGGATGCCTGCCTGTCTATGCATGTGCATGTGAGAGACGGGTCGGGAGGTATGCAAGGATGATGAGGGGGGACGATATGGTTGTGGTAAGCATACTTAACTACATAGGAATATCAACCGTCGTGTGTCCGAGAAAGGGAGAGACATAACTAGTGAGGTAAGTCTATCGGTGTGTGGGGAAAAAGAATTATAGTCGACCTAGCTATATGTAGGGAGATCGGTACGTATACATGCATGCATGTGTTAGAAGCAAATAAGGTCTGGAGAGACGGACAGGGGGAGAGGGGTGCGGCTAGGAGGTGGTGCGAGAGGCCTACTGTGTCGAGTGGGGGGGGGGGAGTGTGTGAGTATGGGATCGATGAAAATAAGGGCGGGAGTGTGCACCTGCGTCGAACCGTATTTGACATAGGGGGGCATGGACGGTGAGAAGAGAATAGGGGAAGTGTGTGTTTGTGGTAGGCACACTTGGCTAGAGAGGTATATATCGACCGGTGTGAGCCGGAAAGAAGGAGTCGGGGGACCTACACACACCGTGGGTGAACGACCTAAAGAGAAATAATGAATGTGCATGATGGAGGGGACACTGAGGGAGGGTGAGAGGGGGCGAGTGTGTGCATGCATGATAGAAAGTTAGCGCTAGCTAGCTACAAAGAGAAGATGATCGTGAAGGTGTAAAAGATGAACAGAGGTCATAAATCATTATAGAAAAGTGGATACGGATACTTGAAGAAGATATCTTATTGTAGATCATTGATTATAGCTTGGGATAATGTGTGGCTTTTGCAGCTCAGGGCTAAATACTTGTCATAATGTAGGGGGCGGGGCATTATACTTTGTGTGATAAACACGGTGTACGTATGGAACATAGTTTAGATTATGAATATTTAGATAGTACATCAAATGTACTATTATCTAGAATCAACATCAAATGTATTCAAAAAATTGAATTCGAGTTTATATAGTACACATAGTTCATATCTATCTCTATAGTAATCATGTGGTGTGTTGTTAAGGTAATACACAAATGATGGTTGAAGTTGGCAACAATCATGATTGTAGATTCTTATTCAAGTAGATAAATGAATTCAAATTTAGTTGTAATTGCAGCGGTAGTATAGACATTTGGAATGCACTAAAATGTTGGTATGAGTAGGTTACATGCTGAAAGGACATGCCGTGCCCCTATGTGTGGTTTTGGTAATTGATGACAATCTCTATGGACTAACGGTTGCCTTGAGTTATATTTGAAGGATTTGTCCATAGGATTGTCTTGAAGTCCATGTGTTGGTTTCAAGGAGTTTATGAGATGGCCAAAGTGCTTTTCAAGGAATTATCCAAAGATTGGTCATGTGTGAGTTGAGATGGTCAAAGTGCTTTTCAAGGAATTATCCAAAGATTGGTCATGTGTGAGTTGAGCTTATTGCAAGCATGTCTTGAAGAAGAAGATTGTGTGATCATTCATGTCTACCTTCAAGACATCATTCAAATGAAGAGAATTGAAAAGGTTCAAGGTTGATCAAGACTAAGTCAAGAGTGAATCAAGTTGATCAACTCACAAAGCGCAGAAGATGTACCGAGAGGGATCAAGTGATCCCATGGTATGGTAAGAATTGTCAATTACGCTTTGTGTACTAACCCATGGTCTTCGTGAGAGTTCTTTGTGGGGTTAGGTTGCGGTGTGCAAGTTCAAGTGGAGCATAACGAAGAGATCAAATGCTTGAAGCTTGCCGTCCTTTGTGGTGATAATGGACTTGTGAAGATGTGTGGAAGAGTGGCTCACCCATAGTGGAGTATGGGGGAGCAATCAACTAGTCTTCATCGAGTCAACACAATCAAGAAAGGTGGTCCAACTTGAGGGAGTCAAGATTGTCATCATCTAGCTCAAGTGGACCATGTGCAAGGCAAAGGTTTGCCCTTGATAGGTTTTCTATTTTACCGGTCTCATGATGGTAGTTGGGAGACCGGGTTATAGGATCGATTGCCGTACTATCAAGGGGGGGCTCTCGATGAGTAGCTTGATCGTATCGTTCGTAGAGAGCTCAAACCATTGCATCCTTGCATCATCTTTCTTGGTTCTTGTTTGGTTCTCTTTGTGAGTCTTAGAGCTTATGGTCATCTTGATGACAAGCTCGAGTTCATCAAAAACGGAGTTCACATGCATCTTCTATGATGTTTTCGATGTTGGAGGTTTTGCCGGTTCTTCTCGGTTGGAGGTTTCACTACTCTATTTGTTGGCATACCTCCCCTACCTCTTCTTACTATATCGTCGTCTGTTTTGATGCTACTCGTCGTCTTGTTTCCAACAAGCTTGAGTTTGCTCAATTCGGAGCTCATATGCAGAAGTTATGGCAGTTCTGGTTTTCTTGAGAGTGGTTTTTGTCTGGTCCCAGCGGTAGTACCGCTTGGAGCTCTCAGCCGTTGTACCGCTACTTCCGGGCGGTGGTACCGCCAACTTGCTCAGCAAACACTTGGGCGGTTGTTCCGGCCAGGCACCGCCCAACTACTGGTCAGGCCTCTGTTTTGATGCGGTACTCGGGCGGTGGTGGCCCGATTGGTCCGGTCGTACCGGTACCACCGGTGTCCGGAGCGGTTCTACCGCTCGGGACTTAGCCGCCCGAGCGCTCAAGGCCATGCGGTTGCACCGGCCCGGTACCGCTCGACTACCGCACTCAGGGGTGACTCCCTTCTGTTCCTATGCGGTGGTTGAGCGGTGGCTGGGCGGTTGCTCCGGTTGTTCTTCTCAACCGGTGCTACCGCCTGGTCGCCCGGTTGAACCGCCTGGTAGGGTTCTGCACGTATACTGTGAGTCCCGGTTGTACCGGGACCAGGAGCGGTAGTACCGCTCGTGTGCGGGCTGGGCACATAACGGTTGGATTTCCCCCTCCTATAAAAGGGGGTCTTCTTCCCCATTGACCCTAACCTTTTTTGAGTTCGTGTTCTTCCCCCTTTGTTGACCTTCTTTGAGCTTGCTAACTCTCATTCCCTCTATGGATTCTTGCTAGTTTTTGAGGAAAAAGAGAGAGGAGATCTAGATCCACATTTCCACCAATCACTTTCTTCTCTATGTGAGGGGAACTCCTTGGATCTAGATCTTGGAGCTCTTGGTGTTCTCCTTCTTGTTCTTCCTCTCATTTTCCTCCCTAGCATTAGTTGCTCCGGTGGGATTTGAGAAAGAACGACTTGGGCACTCCGTGTGCCCTTGCCATTGCATTTGGTGCATCGGTTTGAGTTCTCCACGGTGATACGTGGAAGTGAAGTTTGAGAAGCTTATTACTCTTGGGTGTTTGGGCACCCTAGAGCTTGTTCCTCTTGGGTGCCTTGGCGCCCTAGACGGTTGGTGTTGTTTGGAGCTCAATCATTGTGGTGTAAAGCTCCGGGCAAGCATCGGGGTCTCCAATTAGGTTGTGGAGATCGCCCCGAGCAATTTGACGGGTACCGGTGACCGCCCCCAAGGGTTGCCAAAGTGTACGGGTTCGGTGACCGCCCCAAGGGTTGCCATTTGTACGGGTTCGGTGACCGCCCTCAAGGGTCCCTTAGTGGAATCACGGCATCTTGCATTGTGCGAGGGCGTGAGGAGATTACGGTGGCCCTAGTGGCTTCTTGGGGAGCATTGTGCCTCCACACCGCTACAAACGGAGATTAGCATCCACAAGGGTGTGAACTTCGGAATACATCGTCATCTTCGCGTGCCTCGGTTATCTCTTACCCGAGCTCTTTACTTATGCACTTTACTTTGTGATAGCCTTATTGTTTCTTGTCATATATCTTGCTATCACATAGTTGCTTATCTTTCTTAGCATAAGTTGTTGGTGCACATAGGTGAACCTAGTTGTTTTAGGTTTTGTGCTTGGCAAATTAACCGCTAGGTTTATTCCGCATTTGTTTAAGCCTAAACCGTAATTATTTTAAAACGCCTATTCACCCCCCCCCCCCTCTAAGCGACATCCACGATCTTTCACATGCATTATACAGCCAGCGAAAAAATTTAATTGAACATAACATGGATTCATAACTTTGAATAGCATTTGTATAGTAAAACGGGACAAGACTTTCTCTCTCTGTGTGGTGTAAATAGTTATATTTTTTTCGTTGAGGAAAGTGCGAATTGGTTTGTTATGTACAAGTACAATATTACACGTTAGGCTTGTCCCTAAAATTCAACCCGCGCTCTGTTATATCCCGAAAATTCAGGCCTCCTTTGGTTCATAGGGTAAAAAAATCGTAGGAATAGAAAAGTCATAGGAAATGAGATGATATGTATCTCAAATCCTATAAGTAGGAATAGGAAAGGAGATGCCCTTTAATTCACATTATAGGATTTTTTTTCATTGAGTCTAGGTTGATGTTTATTTTCTTATGAAATATGAAGGATATGAAGAATTCCTCCGTAGAAATAGGATTCCATTCTTACAAACCAAAGGGCTTTGAAGGAATTTTTCCTATAGAAATCCTATCCTATGAAATTCCTACAAGATTCCTCTAAACCAAAGGAGGCCTCAGGTATCGTGCTCCCAAAACTCACGCCTTCACAACTCGCACCTTGCTATCCCAAAATTACAACGTCTGCGAAAATTCCCTCCAGCTGCCAAATTCCGACACGCGAAATCCCCCTTCTAACCCTGAGCCGAAAGGGCCGCTAGTTCAAATCGATGAAGGTACTTTTGTAACACACCCTATATTTTGGACAAGCGCGTCCCTAAGTCATGGTTCCCCCCTCCCATTGCCTCCTTTTCGCCATTCGAAATCCAGGCTGCCATAACCTCTCCGCTCTAGCTGCGAAACCCCACCCTCCTCCGTCCGCCACCTCACGGCTGCCTAGCCGAAGCCTCTTCCCCGACGAGTCATCCACCGCAACAGCATGATGTCCCTCATCCACCTCCCCGGATGAGGATCCATCTTCCATCTCGTCGTCCCGCCGGTTCAGCCGCCCCGTCCTCCACCTCCAAGGAGCTGCTCTGACGATCGCTTCGTCTATCGATGTTGCTCCATCCCCACAGCGCCGCCTTAATTTGCTCCACCGAAACCGCAGCATCCTCACCGACTCCTAGGACGAAGCCGAGGCCTACTCGATGCCACCAACACTACAGGAATCAGGAACTTTGCCATCTGCCATGGCGAACGGCAAAGGCATGCCTTGCAGACGGCAAAGGCCTTTGCCGTCAACGAGCAGACGACAAAACGTCTGGCTGAACGAGCTACGGCAAAGATGCAAAGGCCTTTGCCGTCAGCCAGCGGACGGCAAAGGGCATGGCTCTTTGCCATCTGCTGGCAGATGGCAAAGAGCCTATATTGCCCCATTTAATTCTGTTTTTCTTATATAAATTCATTTTCATAGAAAATCAAACATATATAGCATATCCAACACATATTACCAATAGTCATGAACACATATATATCCAACACATGTTACCAATAGTAGCAAGTTTCATCCATATATATACATAGTTTCATCAATATTATACAGTTTCATCAATATTATACAGTTTCATCGATAGGTAGCAAGTTTCACAAAGTCAAAACTATCTTATTACTAAGATCTTTTCTGGATCTTCTTCTTTTCGTCCAACCTGCATAACAAAAACACTAAGAAAAAGAGAATGGGTTAGGAGTAGAAATGTAGCATTTCACTTGGTGAAATGCAATGCTGAAGGAGCCAGCACTTGAGATAAAGACAATCTTAAATTAGTGTAAAGAAATGACCTTTTAACTCAGCATTTGTTTGCACGGCATATCCACAAGACAAAAATAGTGTAGGGCTTTTAGAGCAGAATTATATCAGAAACAGTTAGCATACCATCACACTGATAAGAACCGCCAGCATGGCTGGTTTTTACCACTGAGCATTTGAGACAAATTGAAGATTCCGTGTGTATGCAATACCGAGACCCCTAAGACAACTATTTACACAGGACCAAACTGACAAAATAGACACAACGATGTGGAAAATGGAAAAATCAGATAAGGAGTTACAAAGATAAACCAAGCTATATATTTTTTAGATTGTTCAAGATGTATTAGTGAGTAAAATATAGTGCATTTAAATTGCGAGCACAGAGGCAGGAAGCAATGCATGCACCCACAGATTTAAGATTGTGCCTTCATTTCATATAAAAATATATGTTCATTTGATGGTATAAATCATGCTCTTTATATCCGACCGGTCCAATGATTTAATTAATTATTTTTGGATTATTTGGCATACTGCTGTAACTACACTAAACCAATTGAGACGCAAATACAAAACTCTCAAGGCATACGCAAAAGTCGCAACTAAACTAATATCGAGATGACACATATAATCAGTACTACTATATGGTAGAAGGGGGGAAACTGAAGGCAATGCTCTAAGAGGAACTTTTTTTTTTGCGTGTAATAACCTCCTTGTGAAAATATGTGGAGTCACCATTTAAGTTGATTTCTCCAAACTACTCCAATCCTTTCAGATCAGTTACATCAGCATAAATGAACTGGCTCATATAAACTAATAATACTTGCCAGCCAACGCCAATGGGTATTACAGAACTGAACACCAATAAAATAGTAGAGGGTGTTAAAATTACCTACTCATTAGAAGAATTGTGATGTCAACCATAGCAGAACCATTTGTAGAACCACTAAATACATAAAACCAAGTCCCACTGTCCAAATTAAAATATGAGGCGTCAGGTCGATCTTACTGAACAAAAATCCACATGAGGCACCTGCAAGTCACTCCACTCTTGTTATCATGTACAGTTCAACAAACACAATGACATAAGCACATCTTTTTCAAACAGGAAAATAGAGGGCTGAATTGTGGAGAGCAAAAGGGTGGCCTTGAAACTGATTGAACTAAAGGGTAGAGTTAGTATTATCAAGGACAAAACCAAAAACAATCCCAGTTCTAACACATGACATACACAACGTACAGACAAAAGGGGCCATATAAAATGTCTACTTGTTCTAGTGGCCAACACATGGTAACAGGCAAAAACATCCACAAAGTCTCTCCTAAACCTCATAGCATTCATTGATAGTTGTCTTGTCAGGTGTGTTCTACTTGTTCATGTAGCAGTACTACTGCAGAAATTACATGGTGCCTCTGGAGGAGATGCAGACCAATCCGATACACACATGGTGAGGCGGCAACAATGTTGATAGATAGACATATAAGACCAAGTTTGTTTTTTCAGGAATTAGGGATCAAACTGATTCATTGGAATTTCTGTGAAGAATTCAATGGGCTGCATAATACAGCAAAGGTTCAATCGTATAATAGGTTACTTCCCCATGCTGTGAGGTAGGAACGACCGGCAACAGACTCAAACGATCTTGGAGAGGTAAATCAAGGCGCTATCAGTCTGCCATTATGCCACTCTGTATATAGTCTCAAGGCCTCAACATATGTATTATACAGACCACACATATACGCTGGAAAAGAGGAAGGAGACGCTGACATACATGTCTGAATGTGAACACCAGTCTTTCTTGGAAGGCACCAATGTAGCGCTTATGCCGTCACGATTGCTTGCATCCATATGGAAAAAGAGAAAAAACTAAAGATGAGAAACACCGGAGTATACGGAGGACTACTGATTGGGAGGAAATATAAACTTTTATGCAGCCATTAATCTAATCCAATCTTCAACTTTTATGCAGCAGCAGTACTAATTTAGCTAGAAAATCTGATGAATATCAGAATATAGTTTCTAGTCGGTGGCAATAGGATAGATCCGTGCATGTGTACATAAAGCATCCAGCGATGCGAAATTGATGGGATCATGGGAGCCATCTGCTCTAACAAAACAATACACATGGCGGCAATTAACCATAGCTGTACGTCCTAGCTACTCTAGCAAATACTCCTACTCTATTGCAATACAGAAGAACATTGTGCTGCTGTAGTAGGTAGAGGAGTAGGAACAACATGCTGCCTGTGGGAAACTGATCCCAGGACGAACCTGGTGGCCGATGGGCTTGGCCGGCGCTGCTCCGGCGAGGGGCGTCACTCCGGCGAGGAGGAGGCCCGTGCGGCGAGGAGGAGGCCGGATCCGGAGTGGCCGGACCTCCCGTGGCCGGATCCGGGCGCGAGGCAGCGTGGTGCGGCGGCGGCGACGTGGGGACGCGGGCGGGGCGGAGAGAAGCTCGGTGCTCGGCTCCCATGGTAACGGCGGATCTCAAGGTCGGGGTGACCGGCGACGAGGCTTCCGCGGCGGTGCGGCGAGCTTGTGGGGAGGTGGCGGCGCGCGACGCGGCGCAGGCGGCAGTGCGAGGCGGCAGGGCTCCTAGGGTCCGGTGAGGTGGCGGCGCGCACCGGCGGGTGGAGGCGAGGTGGCGCAGCGGCGCGGGGTCGAGGGAGGCGGGGTCGGGCAGCTCGGCTGTGGGGCAGGGACGGAGAGAGAGGGGATAGAGATAAAGGAGGTGGGGGCAACGGTTTTTTTTTTACCCGCAAAAAAAAGATAGCCCCCTCTTTACCGTCTGCCAGTAGACAGCAAAGAAATGACAGATGGAAAAGACCTTCTTCACCGTCTACCAGTTCTTTGCCGTCTACCAGTTCTTTGACGTCTGTTGTTTGGTAGCTGATGGCAAAGACCTTTGCTATCCACAAGCAGACGACAAAGAACTACCAGACGGCAAATTCCCTGATTCAAGTAGTGCAAAGAGGTTGTACACTCATCGCATCACACCTTCTCCTTAACTTGACCTCCCGGCGCCGACAGTGCTCCATCCCGCACCCCCATGGCACGGCTACCTCGAAGCCGGCGCCGCGGGCGACATTTCCACGGCGGCTCTCCACCAGTGCGAGGCCCCTTCGGCGGCGGCCGTACCAGCCGGATCTGCTGCTGCTGCTCCGGCTCTTACTCGCTCGCTCGCGCTGCTGCTGCTGATCTCCCCCTCGCTCGTGCTGCTACTCTGCTTCGATTTAGCTACACTTCAGTCGACTGAATCGACTTTTGGGTCAGTCGATTTTCCGGGGGGGGGGGGGGCTCGCCAGAGTTAAGGAAGAATCACCCGCAGCGGGGAGGGGGGCTCGCCGGAGAGGTACCCCACTATCTATCTTAGGATTCAGGGTGGGGGCGGTGGTCGCCGGCGATGGGGACGGGGGGCGCGGTGGTGGGACGGTCGTGTGGGATCGCCGGAGAAAAATCTCGACGCGGGGGGGGGGGGGGAGGGGAGGGCCTAGAGGGTTGGCCGGGGCGGTGGCGGACCGGCGGTGGGGAGTGGTTTCGGGGCGGCGAGGGGCGGCGGTTCGGCCGGTGGTGGCTGGCGGCCCAGGGGGTGCAGGTTGAAAATGAACTGCAGGCCCTTCCTAAACTACATGTGAAGTACCTCTTTACTACCATTGCGTTCAGTCTCGATAATAACATTTAGATTCCACAGTAAATTTCAGTTTCAATAGTTAAGTTTAGAGTCAACAGTTTTTACCTTATCTGTTGTAATCTGGTGGTTTTTGGTGATGTAAATTTTACATCTATCACTTTTTGATAATGTATTTTACATCATCTATTAGAAATGCTATTAGAATTCCACTTGAGATTAACGATGTTTGTCTTGTGCTGCTTCAGCCTCGACGTCTTACGGCTCGCCGGAGTTGCTTCAACGACGGAACTATCCATCATAACAGAGCAGTGCCTTGGACGCCGTCTACAAATTCCTCACATCTTCCTCCACACCTCCGACAGCCACCTCTGCCTCAACTTCTTCACCGACCAACCCAATGATGCTGAGGTCGACACGGCTATGGCAAAGAGATTGTACACTTGTTGCATCACTTATTACTCTACATTCATGTCGATCCATTAGGGCTATTTTGGTTCAACGGAAAAACATAGCAATAGGAAATTTTCCTATGACACTCTACTATTCAATTTTTCATGCATTTTGTTGAAAGGAATGGAACAAAACATCCACTTGGACCTACTTTTCAAAATCCTATGCATGAAAACAAGACCAAGTGCATTAGTGGCAGAATAACATTCTAACTGTACATGCTTTCATATGGTTTCACTTTATTTTGGCCATGCTTCTTTGCATTCCTATGCTTTTCCATTTCCTGTGAACCAAACACCCAAGTTAACAGAAATCTTGTGTTCGCAAATGCTATGTTTCCCATGTGCATTCCTATCCTATTCCGGTGTTTTTCCTATCCCTGCGTTTTTAGAATCATGCAAGCCAAATGAGCCCTTACATAATTACTTCAGTTACAGGTACGTGTCGAAGAAAACTTTGTGTGGTTTGTCCTGCTCCTGCCGCGACGTCGTACACCTCACCTGAGCTGCTCCATCGACAGAAGCATCCACCAAACCAGACATCACGACTCATGACCGTCTTTCGCCACCTCGAATCTCTTTTCGTGCCGCCGGCACCCACCGCAATGGCATCACCATTATCGACTCAGCAGATGAACCTGAGGAGTACATGGGTCCACAAGAGAGGTCACACTCTTTTGTTTCTACTTATGTTATGCATTGCTTAATATTACCTGTTACTTTATCGTCCTGTTCACCTCTTAGACTCCAAGTCAGATCCAAATTAATGTTCAAACTTGAGTTCTAAATTAGTTGTGGGGCACATATCGAGGCAATAATGAATAGTATCTCTGTCTAATATCTGCTTCACCTAGGGTATGTCTATGTTGTTCATCTTAGGTGGGAAACAAATAGTAAAGCAATCATCATCTATTTTTTTATTAAATTAAAGCAATCATTAGTATGTTATCATTATTTTTGGATCCATCCACTGGTTGTTATCATCACTCTAGATTTCTACATGCTCTTCTTACATAATCTCATTATATTTTTTGTATGCATGTCATATATTATACACAGTCATGCTGAACATGTAGGGAAAAAGAGAAGAGTTTTGCGCGGCAATACAATGTCATGCAGACATTGCTCCATGGTGGGTTCAATGACAAACCCTCCCCCCCTCTCCAGATTGTAATCCAGAGGAAGATATATGTTCTGAGGCGGATTCAGACACAGCTGACCACTCCTATTTACCCCCCAAGGTGTTTGCTCTAACTTGGCATGACGATGTTAGTCATATCATGCATATGTTGCCTTGCAGTGCCTACTTTCAACATTATATATGTCATCTTCTTAGTTTATACATGTTCTGTAATGTCATCTATTTAGTTTCTATATTATATATGGAAAATATGCAGTCTCATGTCTTTTAGCGAGCCATAATATATGTGAAATGTGCAATGCCATCCTGTTTAACCAGGCATCATATATTTGAATGATATCTTGCCCATCCTTTTCTTCATTACATTTCCATTTGTCGACAATGTTTGTACATTAAACTACTCTTCCAATGAATCAGCCATTTGAGTGGTGATGGAAAAATCGGGAGTTAAAACAAGGCCTTCAGAGCAGACAGTGCTAACTGTCGAAGTAGATCTCTTGTTGGGTCTCGATAACTCCTCGGAGATGGATTCAGAGACAGATGACCAGTCCTATTCCCCCACCGAGGTGTATGCTCTAACTTGGCATGGTTATACTACTCATATCATGCATATGGTGTCTTGCATTGCATAGTTTAGACAACATATACACAATATTCAACACCATGTTCTTAATTCATACATCATATATGTGAGCGCCCTCTGCTTAGCATATAAATCACATATGTGAATTAAATCATGCGATCCTGATTACTTAGATAACATGTATGTGAATTATGTCATGCGATCCTGTTTAGTTAGTCATCATATCTTTGAATTATGTTATGCTATGCTATCCAGTTTAGATAGACATCATATATGTGAAATTATGTCATGCTATCTGTTTTAGTTAAACAATATACATGTCAACTATTTCATGCCCTCTTTTTTCACACTATCTATTGCATCTGTCTCTCATACAATGTCTGTACATTCAACTATATTTCCTGTTTATCAGCCATTTGAATTGGAGCGGGTGATGGCAGTATCTAGCGGAGTAAAAACACGGTCTTCAAATAAAACGGTGCTACCTCTTGGTGGAGATAGCACCCCGGTTGTACATGCAGGAGAACCAGCCCTACTACACATAACCCAAACTCTCGCAAATTGTACCCCCACTGCGATGGACAGAGAACCAGCTTCACCCAATCTAACCCGAACCCTAGTAGATAGTAACCCAGTTCGTGTTGACACAACACCATCTCCACCACAGAGCTCCCAAACAAGAGCAGTTAGTAAGGCAGCTCCAGTGCCCAAAGCGCCAGTACTACCACGGCGAACCCCAACTCCACTAGTTAGTACACCTATTCCTGTGGAGGAAGCACAACCAGTCATTCATAGTTTAGCATCTATCACATTTGATGTTATTAAATCCTATGTGTGTATCTTCCCATCATGGAAATATTATACTGAAGATGAAGGAAAATGCCAGTTGCAGGTGTTTGTCCAGGAGTTATGTGTAAGTAATGTTATTCATGGCAATTACTTTGCTTTGTCCCATACATTCTACCTCCATGATGGTTATAAAACAGCAAATTTTCCCATTTTTCTCTATAGAGAAGGACCGATTTGGAAACTCGAGATGAGGTAACTTGTGCTAATACCTCTGCTATCTTCAAGAATGCTTGGTGGCAATATCAGAATTACCTGAAGAAAACATACTTCATTGGCAAAGAAACTCATTAAATTACCTTACGTTCTCCTGAGACACATTTACTAGACAATGACTGGGAGCGCCTTGTTCTGTACTAGTCCCGAGCCAGGAATGTGGTAAGGTCTATGAGCTCATTTTTTGTAAGTACTATATGCTTGCGTCTTACTGTACTCTGTTCATGTAGAATAAGTGCTTAAACCTGAAGAAATTTTTTTTTCATTTAAGATTCCATTGCAATCGTGCATACTGCTTTGCTCTTGTATCACTATATTTACTCATACAAACTTATTTTTAAATTGAACGATCCAATTGAAACTCCAATGGCACAACAGGTATGTTTACGCATGTTTCTTTAATAGTTTGCTCTTATAAATAGATCTGTTGATTTCAAATTTAATTATGTAACATTTGACTTCTCATATCATGCACATTACTTGCATCACAACAGAGCCAATAGTGCTGTTGTACATGTAGACCCGTGGTACCCATCTGAAATCTTGTTGTGCCGTGTAGTTTCCTACGCTTTGTATTCTTTCAGTGTTGCTTTCTCTTGAACTAATATGATTTAAACCGTGTCTCTATTTTGATTTGGCAAGACAATGCAGTGACCATAGGACATAGATATATATTTGTTTGATGCTTTTATAATGTACTACTTGGCAATAGAAGACTTGGTAGTTTAATCTTGTTCATCTTACTAATGAACTGGTTCACCAAAATGAGTTTCATATACTAGTACATGCTAAATCTGTTATCTGTCTGCTTGTTTCTTCTTTTAGAATGCTGACAGAATATTGGGAAAGAGTGCCTTATTAAGCAATGGTAAAGGAAGTAATGCAGATAAGGTTCAGGATAGTGAGACATCCTTGTTGGTCTCCAACAAAGCTGATAAAATAGCTGAGGAAAACTACCTTGAGGATAGTGAGACAACCCCAAAGTCATGTCTTGGTTTACTGTTCGAGTTACTGACCACTACCGCTTACACAAGCTATTCAAACTCACTGTCTGAATTAGTTCGGTTTCTTGAGTCTCAACTACAAGCTGAAAGACATCGATCAGCTGTGCTGCGACAAGAAGCGGAAGGACTGCGAAAGTCCCTGGAGCATTCAGATGCATACTTTAGTGGCCACAATAACCTATTTTTGATAACCAGGCCACAATAACCATGGCAACACACGGACTGTTGTAACCATGGGCCTCCTATGGGCCATAGGATCCATGGGCCTTCTACGGGCCGTAGGATCCATGGGACTTCTACGGGCCATAGGATCCATGGCCTTTCTACGGGCCGTATGATCCATGGGCCTTCTACGGGCAGTAGGATCCATTGGCCTTCTACGGGTCGTAGGATCCATGGGCCTTCTACGGGGCGTATAATCATTTCGCCAAACATGGGCCGTACTATTCGTGGACAATAACGGGACGTTAATAGGCCGTATTTGATAACGCTATGAAAACAGCCCAACGGGTTAATGGGCCACAAATGGGCCGTACTATTCATGGACAATAACGGGACGTTAATAGGCCGTATTTGATAACGCTATGAAAACAGCCCAACGGGTTAATGGGCCACAAATAGGCCGTACTATTCGTGGACAATAACGGGACGTTAATAGGCCGTATTTGATAACGCTATGAAAACAGCCCAACGGGTTAATGGGCCACAAATGGGCCGAATGTAACCACGGGCTGAATTTGGCCCACAAACGAAATAGGCCAGTAACGGACCGTAACTAACCGAATTCTAGAAATGATCCCAAGAATAAATGGACCCTTAGAAGGCCGAAAGTTAACACGCACTACTAGGGAAAACCTTATACACAGCATCTTAGCAGTAGCGCTAGATAAAACAATGCGCTACTGCTACTTAGTAGTAGCATGTTTAAATAAACCGCGCTACTGCTACTACTTTAGCAGTAGCGCATTCTAGGAAAACGCGTTGCTGCTATGTTTGTACTGGGCGCAGATGGCTAGTCCGACTTAGCAGTAGCGCGTATCTGCAACCACCGCTACTGCTACGTTCCATAGCAGTAGTGTGTATCTCGGAAACGCGCTACTACTTTACTTACCTTATCCTCACCACATGCCCGACCCTCTCACTCACTCTCGCCCGCGCTGAACCCGTCGTCCGCCGCCGCGCTGCTCCTCCACCGAGGTACTCCCTCCGTTCCTCCTCCTCCTTCCTCCCTCCGTCCCTCCTCCCCTCCCTCCTCCTCCCTCCTCCTCCGGCCGCCCTCCTCCCACCACCCCTCCCTCCTCCTCCTCCGTCCGCCCCCTCCCTCCTCCTCCTCCGGCCGCCCCCTCCCCCTCCTCCCCCCGCCCACTCCCTCCTCCGATCCCACCGGCCTCCTCCCCCTCCTCCTCTCTCCTTCCTCCTCCCTTCCCCTCCTCCCTCCATCTCTTTTTTTCTGTTTTTACTATAGTTTTTTTACTATTGTATAATGTAGTTTTTTTTACTGTTTTTAGTAAGTGTTTAAAATAATTAGTAAGTAAATTAATAAAACTAGTTGAACTAGTTTATTTTAGTAAGAACTAGTTGAATTAATAGAACTAATGTATTTTTAGTAAGAAAATTAATATAACTAGTTGAACTAGTTTATTTTTAGAAAGAACTAGTTTATTTTTATTTATAGTAAGTTTATTTTTAGTAAGAACTAGTTGAATTAATAGAACTAGTTGAACATGTCATATTTGTTGTTATTTTTTAGTTTAAGCAATTATTCATGCATTGACGTCGACGATGCCTATCCCGCATCCTCGTCGTCGATACCCGTCGTTCGCTAGGGTTTTAGTTGTATTAGTGATGTTATATGTATGGTACTGTTCGGGATGTATTAGTGATAACTTATATGGTTTTTGTTTTTGCAGAAATCTAGGAGCCCCTCCATCATCCCTGTCGTCGTCCCCGTCACCGTCCCCCTCCGACCTCAAGGTGAGACCAGCCAAATCTCCATGTTAATATGAGTCCTATAAGATATGATATAGATAAAAACATGTGTATATTGTGTTGCTCAAATAGGATATGTGGTTGCCCAAGTGGCCGATCATGTTTGCAGGTTACACCTCCGAGTGGCCTATGTTTTGCCAGAGTGTTGATTAATTTCCGTTTCAGCAAATTTTAGGCGCTTGATATGTCCTTTTTTAGCAAAGATCATGCCGGAATTTTTCGTGAATTTTGGCATGACTTGTGCTAGAATATGTAGGAAATATCGAGTGGCCTGAATTTTCTAGAATGATAATTAAACTATATATGAGAGGACGAAGAATCCCGACTGTTGTCGTGGGGGTCGCTTCTCCTTCGTTCCCGTGTGCTAGACATTTTGGTGTAATGCACTTGGGAAGGAAAGGAGGAGCGACCATCACCAATGGTTGAATGTATACACCACATGAGCTGAGAGTTTTCAAGAAAAGACTCGACAGACTGATAGTCAACTCGTGACGAATAATAATGATCTAATTTAGTTTTTGTAGTACATATATTTAGTTGTACAAGTTTAATCTTTGAATTCTGAACATAGAAAATGTCGTACTCGGACGACGAAAGTCTCCCGGGGAGTGCGACTGGTGCAACGACGACCGAGGTCTATGCGACAGGCCTCACCTGGACGAAGATCGACGCTTCAGCATTAAGCTTCAGGAGACCTTCGATGTTGAAATGATACGCAACGACGACAAGTGTTTTTTCGTAATTAAGCACGACTTCAACTATTTCAATGGGTATTTTTCATCTTTTACAATTCTACTAGCTTATCCCATGCCATGCAAGACGCTATGTCTTGGAAAGGATGGGTTTTGAAGACCATGGAAATTTCGAAACAAAGAAAATACACCTAAGGACCCATCATGATATGGATTTTGAAGTCAATCTGTACAATTCTCAGAGCGTAACCTATTTTGGTTGCCAAAATTGGGAAGCACTTTGCAAGATGTATGGTTTTTATGAGGATATGATTGTCACCATGGATCTTGGTGATCCTGACATCGAGCAAGACAATATGGACATTTGGGTCCTTGTTGATACGCTTCTGATTCTACCGCTATGTGAGTTTCTCAAACATAGTTATTAACTAATTTATATTGTTTATTTCAAAATAGTTGAGAGCTTATTTCCATTAACAGCTTATTTACATTCTTCAAACAATGTGCGGAAGATGGTAGAAAAAACCCACTACACCGATGGCTCCGAATTAACTTATAAGGAGAAAAATCATCTGATCGCATTTTGTACTGAACTTGAGAATTACAATGTCTATTATGGAACTCCTCCACATTATGGTCAATACGTGCCACTAGTGCACGTGTTGAACCATGGTAACATCCATGGAGATGCCATGGTAAGATTTTTTACTATTACGACATCTGTGCATCTTTTGCATACTTCTAAAACTGAACTACATTGCTAACTACAAAGTTTATTACTATGTTTTTCAATAGAAAATCCTGAAGAATTGTGTGCCTCATCTGATGTATCAGAATGGTCGCCTTGATGTTTTGAACATACGTCCAGGTCATCCTACGAATCTCACCTGTCCATATCGGATTTCTAAAACCAGTGAAGACATGAAAATCAAAGTGGAAAAAATGTATGGACAGTCGTAAGGAGGTACTTGGAAGCAACATTGTGCAAAAGGAAAGAATTGGAGACAGGATAATCTCCATTCTCCATAATGGAGAGTCAGGGACTATCTTGTTTTATGCTATTTTACCTAAGAGAATATAGTAGGTTTGAAGAGAATGTAGTAGGTCCTATGAGGTACAATGTTTATTATGTGGTACAATGTGTTAGAGTTGATGATGAGGAGTAGTTGTGATTATGACTAGTGACCAACTTGCTATGTGATGTCTCATTGATGAAAACGATGATCATGAGGAGGTGCTATATGACAATGATGTATTATGATGATAAGTTGTTAATGATATGATGATATTTATTATATCATTGGGTGAAAGAACCGCGGATTAGTTTCAAGTGGAGGTCCATCCACTTGAAACTAGTCCACGGTCCTTTCACCCCGTGATGTAATAACTCATTGTGACGTAAAAACAATCTCTAAATTGCTGCTGTATGAAAACTTGTATAAAGGTGTATGAATACAACATGAAATAAAATACAGAATAATAGTAGTAGCGCGGGATGGTAGAAGCACTACTATTAATTACCAGTAGCGCTGCTTGGGGAAAGCGCTACTACTAAGTCGATATAGCAGTAGCGTGGGTTGACCCATGCTACTGCTAACCTTTAGCCGTAGCGTCGTACCAGTAGCGCTCCCTCCCGCGCTACTGATAGGCCTAAAACCCGCGCTGCTGCTAGGCTTTTCCCTAGTAGTGACGGGCTGGAAACGACCGACGGAATAATGGGCCGTTAATGGGTATAAAGCGATACACTATTCATTATGGGCTAGTTTCATCTCGGGCCTTTAATGGGTCCAGAGTTACAAAGGGCCTCATATGGGCCAAAAGACATCATGGGCCACAACAGGCTGGAATCATATTGGACGGTCCAGATGAAGCTACTGGGCTTAATTCCGATAGGCCTTAACGGGCCGTGAGTTAGCGGGCCATAAATGGGCTATATACGAACAGGCCGTTAACAGGCTTTCCGTGGGCTGGCCCGTTACCCTTTAACCAAGTCAAACGGGTCGGCCTTTTCACCGGAATGGGCCTCTGTTGGGCCGTGACACGTGTCGACATATCATAGGCGCCTCATGTCCAATGAGTGGATGACATCTGTCCCAACGGTGAGCCAACACGTGTTTCCTCCGGCCAGTGAGAATTTTACACGTGGAAAATCCCCATTGGTCAGAGTTGTTAATGGGTTATCAGATCCAAAACCGAACCCGATAGCTTAACGGCGACCTGTTATGGTGGATGCCACGTGTCGGTTACCCTTGACGAAAACACTTCCATGACACGCCATTTATCGTCATGGAAGTGGACACTTCCGTGATGATAATTTTGGTAATGTCATGAAACACTTCTACGACAACACAAGTATAACTATCTTGATTCTGTCATAAAATCGTCATGGATGTACATGCATGACAGAAAACGTGACCTACTTTGACAAACACGTATCACCACGAAAGTGTATTTTTTTGTAGTGTGACGTGTTGTTTGTTCTGTTGGATAAGCTGTGTGATGCTCGACCTATTCCAGTGTGTTATTGGTTTAGCGGCAAAGTTGCATTTTTATTTCTACTCTATCAAATGGTTTGTTAGGTCATGTTTACTTACTTGAGAGCAAATTGGCAGTGCTTCAACTGGAGCTTGGTCTATCTAGCTTGACTTTGTTCTGGTCTGGTCCTTGTTAGACTGATGTAGTACAATCAGTATTCAAACTAAAGTATTTGTCCAAGCCAAACATGTCAAAGTATTTAAAACTAAGGGTCGCCAAGTGGTCAAGGGATTGAGGTCGAGGGGAAAAGGAGTCGAGGGTCTAGGGGTCGAGGATTGAGGTGTCAAGGGGTCTTTGTCCCACGTGACTCTGGAGACTAGTGGCCATGTTGATGGCAAGGACACCTTTCCTAACGATAGTTATAGCAAGGGCGAGCTGGTTGAGGGGGGCAAGAAGGTCTACCAGTGTGGTGGTACGAAGCTCCCGGCCATGTCGGCTACCCGTGATCAGAGGTAGTTGATTGAGCCTAACGGGGAGAAGTAAGTGCATTTACTCCTTTTTAACCTTTGCCCTTCATGTTTCTTCAAATTAATATCTAATGTGTTGGCCTTGTCATACTGCAGGGGTTGGAAATACGACAATGGTGTCTGCAGGCCCAACCAGGTCCTTGGTGTGCTTTGCCGGCACCACTTCCCGGGGTGGGTCACGTTGCCCGGTGAGGGTCCGGTTCTATAGCTAGCACTGAGCTGGGAGCTGTACGTGGCTGCCCCGGCCCCGCCGGAGGAGAGGGTCAACGGTGTCTTGTGCGAGACGGTGGCCTACATTGTGAGGCGGCGGTTTTGGGTAATTTCTCCTTTACAGAATTAAAAATGAATAGTACTTAGTGATTGTACTAATCAGTGTTGTCTTGTTCGATTGCAGGCCTTCTACAGGTGTCTTGAGTAACATGAGGCGGAGGCGGCTACGGTTCTCGAAGCCGAGTGCAAGCGCCTACTTCAGAACTTACGGCACGAGGCTAGGGTGCAGGCTGTTCGAGACTACTACGCCTCGACTAACATTAGGAGGGCCAAGAAGAAGTGATGTGCCAGGTATCTGAGTAAGGAGAAGTACATGAAGGTAATTACCTATTCTTAAGGCCTTGTATTTACTTTCCTTGATTTCATTCGTAGGTGTAGCGCTGAAATTTCTCTTTGCCTAACTTAGGTGCCCCTGATATGGTGTGCGGATAGGATGGACTATTGGGAGGCGTTCGTGGATGAGTGGTGCTCTCCCCAATGGCTAGCTGTCCACAACAAGGCCAGTGATAAGCGTGCCCAAATGCAAGGTGTGCCACACTGATGTCTACTACACAACCTTCTTCTTGTACACGTTGTTGGGCCTCCAAGTGCAGAGGTTTGTAGGACAGTAGCAAATTTTCCTCAAGTGGATGACCTAAGGTTTATCAATCCGTAGGAGGCGTAGGATGAAGATGGTCTCTCTCAAGCAACCATGCAAACAAATAACAAAGAGTCTCTTGTGTCCCCAACACACCCAATACAATGGTAAATTGTATATGTGCACTAGTTCGGCGAAGAGATGGTGATACAGGTGGTATATGGATGGTAGATAATAGTTTTTGTAATCTGAAAATATAAAAACAGCAAGGTAACGAATGATAAAAGTGAGCGTAAACGGTATTGCAATGTGTTGAAACAAGGCCTAGGTTTGATACGTCTCCAACATATCTATAATTTTTGATTGCTCCATGCTATATTATCTACTGTTTTGGATGTTTATGGGCTTTATTATACACTTTTATATCATTTTTTGGACTAACCTATTAACCCAGAGCCCAGTGCCAGTTTCTGTTTTTACCTTGTTTTAGGGTTCCGAAGAAAAGGAAAATCAAACGGAGTCCAATTGACCTGAAACTTCACGGAACTCATTTTTGGAAGGAAAGAAGCCCGGAAGACTTGAAGTGCACGTAAGGGAAGCTTCGAGGAGGCCACGAGGTAGGGGGGCGCGCCCACCCCCCTAGGGCGCGCCCTCCACCCTTGTGGACCCCTCGTGGCTCCCCTGATGTACTCCTTCCGCCTATATATCTCCATATACCCTAAAACGATCGAGGAACACAATAGATCGAGAGTTCCGCCGCCAGAAGCCTCCGTAGCCACCGAAAGACAATCTAGACCCGTTTCGGCACCCTACCGGAGGGGGCAATCCCTCTCCGGTGGCCATCTTCATCATCTCGGTGCTCTCCATGACGAGGAGGGAGTAGTTCTCCCTTGAGGCTGAGGGTGTGTACCAGTAGCTATGTGTTTGATCTCTCTCTCTCTCTCTCTCTCTCTCTCGTGTTCTTGAGATGATACGATCTTGATGTATCGCGAGCTTTGCTATTATAGTTGGATCTTATGTTTCTCCCCCCTCTACTCTCCTGTAATGAATTGAGTTTCCCCTTTGAAGTTATCTTATCGGATTGAGTCTTTAAAGATTTGAGAACACTTGATGTATTTCTTCCCGTGCGTATCTGTGGTGACAATGGGATACCACGTGATTCACTTGATGTATGTTTTGGTGATCAACTTGTGGGTTCCGCCCATGAACCTATGCATAGGGGTTGGCACATGTTTTCATCGTGATTCTCCGGTAGAAACTTTGGGGCACTCTTTGAGGTCATTTGTGTTGGTTGAATAGATGAATCTGTTATTGTGTGATGCATATCGTATAGTCATGCCCACGGATACTTGAGGTGACATTGGAGTATCTAGGTGACATTAGGGTTTTGGTTGATTTGTGTCTTAAGGTGTTATTCTAGTACGAACTCTAGGGCTGTTTGTGACACTTATAGGAATAGCCCAACGGATTGATTGGAAAGAATAACTTTGAGGTGGTTTCGTACCCTACCATAATCTCTTCATTCGTTCTCCACTATTAGTGACTTTGGAGTGACTCTTGGTTGCATGTTGAGGGATAGTTATGTGATCCAATTATGTTAGTATTGTTGAGGGGACTTGCACTAGTGAAAGTATGAACCCTAGGCCTTGTTTCCTATCATTGCAATACCATTTTGCTCACTTTTATCATTAGTTACCTTGCTGTTTTTATATTTTCAGATTACAAAAACTATTATCTACTATCCATATTGCACTTGTATCACTATCTCTTCGCCGAACTAGTGCACCTATACAATTTACCATTGTATTGGGTGTGTTGGGGACACAAGAGACTCCTTGTTATTTGGTTGCAGGGTTGCTTGAGAGAGGGACCATCTTCATCCTACGCCTCCTATGGATTGATAAACCTTAGGTCATCCACTTGAGGGAAATTTGCTACTGTCCTACAAACCTCTGCACTTGGAGGCCCAACAACGTCTACAAGAAGAAGGTTGTGTAGTAGACATCAAGCTCTTTTCTGGCGCCGTTGCCGGGGAGGTTAGCGCTTGAACGTATATCTTTAGATCCTGCAATCGAGTCTTTTAGTTTCTTGTTTTATCACTAGTTTAGGTTATAAAAGAAAACTATAAAAAAATGGAATTGAGTTTGTCTCATACGCTTCAGCTTTTTAATATCTTTCGTGAGTATGATGGAAAGGATAATTGTGCTCAAGTGCTAGAAGAAGAAATCTATAAAATGTTTGGCACTAAATCTTTGAATGATGAGCATGATTTCAATGTTGTTTGTATGAATTCTTTGAATATCCATGATACTAATGATGATTGTACTAGTTATGATGTCTCCTATAAACATGTCAATTTTTGTGGAGTACATTGGGTTTGTACGAACACACCAAATAGGGAAGATAGATATTGCAAGAGGCATAAGTACTTAGAAACTAAATTGTTGCAAGAAGAGCTAGATGAATGTGCCGAAAATTTAAATTATCTTGGCCATACTTGTGAGCTTTGCAATGAACATGATCATTTCAATACCCATTACCCAATGCAAATTGTTTCATGATCGTATCGTGTCCAAAAATTGTGATGACTTGATTTCCCTTGCACATCATAATGAACTTAGTTTGCTCTTGGGTTATGAAGAAATGAAACGTATAACTAAGGATATTCCAAAATTTGCCCTTGATAGAGTTCTTCATTTTGATCTAGAGGAAATTTATATGTATTGTGCGGTGAATTGTATTGAAAATCCTCATATTGCCAACTACATAAAGAAAAGAAAACAAATAGAAGATGAATAGAATACTAATGAAAGGGAAGAGGCTTCCCAATACCCTCCTATTTATTTCTTATGATGAATCAGGTAACGAGGAGGAGCCTCCTATTCAACGAATCTCATTAATAAGGAGCTCCAAAAAGAGGATTGAACCCACACATGATGTGGTGAAGAAGAAGAAAAGAAAAAGGAAGAGAGGTAAAAAGATCTCTCCAAAATAATGCTGCTCATATTACTATTGTGCCTCATGAAAATATAATTGTGGAAGATAATGATACTTCTTATGATCTTGAAAATCTTTTTGGCACTTGCTTGGAAGAATATGATAATTGCTATACTATTGGTGCTATCCATACTATTAATGATGAGAGTGATTATGCTTATGATATGAAGAGGCCCAAGCTTGGGGATGCTATGTTTGATGAATATGATGTTTTTGAGAATATGTTTGCTGCAATTAATGTTTGTCCCAAGCTTGGGGATGCTACGTTTAATGAAGATGATATTTTTAGTCTCCCAAGTTTTGATATGCAAATTTATAATGATGATAGCATGCCTCCTACCTATGATGATTATTGTGATGATACTTATGCTATAAAAAGTAGTGATTATATTTATAAAACTTGTCATGATTATTATTACCCCTTCTCTGAACATTACTCTTTTAATGTGGAAACAATTTATAGTATTCGAGTCTCTTATGATGCTCCCACTATTCCGAATGAGAAGAATTTTGCTTATGTGGAGAGTAATAAAATTTCTATGCTTGTAGATCATGAAAAGAATGCTTTAGGTACTGGTTATATTGTTGAATTCATTCATGATTCTAGTAAAAATTATTATGAGGGAGGAATATATGCTTGTAGGAATTGCAATAATATCAAGTTTCCTCTCTATGTGCTTAAAGTTTTGAAGTTATGCTTGTTTTAGCTTCCTATGCAAGTTGATTCTTGTTCTCACAAGTTGTTTGCTCACAAAATCCCTATGCATAGGAAGTGAGTTAGACTTAAATGTGCTAGTCATATTCTTCATGATGCTCTCTTTATGTTACAACTCTTATCCTTTATGTGAGCATCATTGAAATCATCATGCCTAGCTAGGGGCGTTAAAATGATAGCGCTTGTTGGGTGGCAACCCAATTTTATTTTTGTTCCTTGATTCTTGTTCCTGTTTAGTAATAAATAATTCATCTAGCCTCTGTTTAGATGTGGTTTTATGTGTTTAATTAGTGTTTGTGCCAAGTAGAACCTTTGGGAAGACTTGGGTGAAGTCTTTATGATCATGCTGTAAAAAACAGAAACTTTAGCGCTCACGAGAATTGCTGCCATTTCTATTTGGAGAGTGCTATTTAGTTAATTATTTTTCCAGATGATTAATAGATAAATTCCTCAGGTACAGAAATTTATTTTATAATTGTATGAGTTCCAGAAGTATACGTTTGATCCATATTACTACAGACTGTTCTGTTTTTGATAGATTCTGTTTTTCATGTGTTGTTTACTTATTTTGATGAATCTATGGCTGGTAAAATAGTTTATAAACCATAGAGAAGTTGGAATACAGTAGGTTTAACACCAATTTAAGTAAATAATGAGTTCATTACAGTACCTTGAAGTGGTGATTTACTTTCTTATACTAACGGAGCTTACGAGTTTTCTGTTAAGTTTTGTGTTGTGAAGTTTTCAAGTTTTGGGTAAGGATTCTATGGACTATGGAATAAGGAGTGGCAAGAGCCTAATCTTGGGGATTCCCAAGGCACCCCAAGGTAATATTCAAGGATAGCCAAGAGCCTAAGCTTGGGGATGCCCCGGAAGGCATCCCCTCGGGGCATCCCCTCTTTCGTCTTCGTTCATCGGTAACGTTACTTGGAGCTATATTTTTATTCACCACATGATATGTGTTTTGCTTGAGCGTAAATTTATTTTTTTAGATTTTCTTGCTGTTATTTAGAACAATGTTTTGCATCTTTTATTTCAATAAAAGTGGCATTGATAGCCTTTACTATGCCTATGATAGAAGTCCACTTGTTGCTGTTTGAAAACAGAAAGTTTGCCGCCGTTGCAATAATTCCCTAGAAAAGTCAGAATGCGATAAAATGTTGAAACCTTTTGCATATTAAGCTCTGATAAATTTACTATAGTGGGAATTTTCTTTCATAATTTTTGGAGCTAGGGAAGTATGGATGTTGCTGCATTCTTTACAGACTGTCCTGTTTAGGCAGATTGCTGTTATGTTTGCATTGTTTGCATATGTTTGCTTCTTTAATGATTCTATTTGAGGATAGGACTATTAAATATGCAGAGGCATTTAGTATGCAATGTTGAATAATAATTTTAGTGATTTTCTACAGTAGAGTATGATAAGGTTTTTGCAATGGTTTATACTAACTTGTCTCACGAGTCCTTGTTGAGTTTTGTGTGGATGAAGCTTTTGAGATTTAGGGAGACCGTGATATGAGAGGAATTAAGGAGACACAAAAGCTCAAGCTTGGGGATGCCCAAGGCTCCCCAAGATAATATTTCAAGAATTCTCAAGCGTCTAAGCTTTGGGATGCCCCGGTTGGCATCCCACATTTCTTCTTCAACAACTATCGGTTAGTATCAGTTGATCCTAAGTTTTTGCTTCTTCACATGATGTTTGCTATTCTTAGATGTCATTTTTTTTTGCTTGCTGTTTTAATAAAATACCAAGATCTGAAATTATTAAATGTTAGAGAGTCTTCATATAGTTGCATAATTATTCAACTACTCATTGATCTTCACTTATATCTTTCGGAGTAGTTTGTTGTTACTCTAGTGCTTCACTTATATCTTTTTAGAGCACGGTGGTGGTTTTATTTTGTAGAAATAGATGAACTCTCGTGCTTCACTTATATTATTTTGAGAGGCTTAAATAGCATGGTAATTTTCTTAAATAATCCTAATATGCTAGGTATTCAAGATTAGTAAAAACTTTCTTATGAGTGTTTTGAATACTAAGAGAAGTTTGATGCTTGATGATTGTTTTGAGATATGGAGGTAATAATATCAAAGTCGTGCTAGTTGAGAAGTTGTGAATTTGAGAAATACTTGTGTTGAAGTTTGCAAGTCCCGTAGCATGCACGTATGGTAAACGTTATGTAAAAAATTTGAAACATGAGGTGTTATTTGATTGTCTTCCTTATGAGTGGCGGTCGGGGACGAGCGATGGTCTTTTCCTACCAATCTATCCCCCTAGGAGCCTGCGCATAGTGCCGAGGTTTTTGATGACTTGTAGATTTTTGCAATAAGTATGTGAGTTCTTTATGACTAATGTTGAGTCCATGGATTATACGCACTCTCACCCTTCCATCATTGCTAGCCTCTTCGGTACCGTGCATTGCCCTTTCTCACATTGAGAATTGGCACAAACTTCGCCGGTGCATCCAAACCCCGTGATATGATACGCTCTGTCACACATAAACCTCCTTATATCTTCCTCAAAACAGCCACCATACCTACCTATTATGGCATTTCCATAGCCATTCCGAGATATATTGCCATGCAACTTTCCACCATTCCGCTTATCATGACACATTCATCATTGTCATATTGCTTCACGGAACTCATTTTTGGAAGGAAATAAGCCCAGAAGACTTGAAGTGCACGTAAGGGAAGCTTCGAGGAGGCCATGAGGTAGGGGGCGCGCCCTCCACCCTCATGGGCCCCTCGTGGCTCCCCTGACGTACTCCTTCCACCTATATATCTCCATATACCCTAAAACGATCGGGGAACACAATAGATCGGGAGTTCCGCCTCCAGAAGCCTCCGTGGCCACCAAAAGCCAATCTAGACCCGTTCCGGCACCCTGCTGGAGGGGGCAATCCCTCTCCGGTGGCCATCTTCATCATCTCGGTGCTCTCCATGACGAGGAGGGAGTAGTTCTCCCTCGGGGCTGAGGGTATGTACCAGTAGCTATGTGTTTGATCTCTCTCTCTCTCGTGTTCTTGAGATGATACGATCTTGATGTATCGCGAGCTTTGCTATTATAGTTGGATCTTATGATGTTTTCTCCCCCTCTACTCTCTTGTAATGGATTGAGTTTCCCCTTTGAAGTTATCTTATCGGATTGAGTCTTTAAAGATTTGAGAACACTTGATGTATGTCTTGCCGTGCGTATCTGTGGTGACAATGGGATATCACGTGATTCACTTGATGTATGTTTTGGTGATCAACTTGCAGGTTCCGCCCATGAACCTATGCATAGGGGTTGGCACGCGTTTTCGTCATCAAGTGTTCTCAAATCTTTAAAGACTCAATCCGATAAGATAACTTCAAAGGGGAAACTCAATCCATTACAAGAGAGTAGAGGGGGGAGAAAACATCATAAGATCCAACTATAATAGCAAAGCTCGCGCTACATCAAGATCGTGCCAAATCAAGAACACGAGAGAGAGAGAGAGATCAAACACATAGCTACTGGTACATACCCTCAGCCCTGAGGGTGGACTACTCCCTCCTTGTCATGGAGAGCATCGGGATGATGAAGATGGCCACCGGAGAAGGATTCCCCCTCCGGCAGGGTGCCGGAACGGGTCTAGATTGTCTTTCGGTGGCTACGGAGGCTTCTGGCGGCGGAACTCCCAATCTATTGTGCTCCCATATGTTTTTAGGGTATATGGAGATATATAGGCGGAAGAAGTACGTCAGGGGAGCCATGAGGGGCCCACGAGGGTGGAGGGCGCGCCTAGGGGGTGGGCGTGCCCCTACCTCGTGGCCTCCTCGAAGCTTCCCTTACGTGGACTCCAAGTCTTCTGGGCTTCTTCTGATCCAAAAATAAGTTCCAGGAAGTTTCAGGTCAATTGGACTCCATTTGATTTTCCTTTTCTGTGATACTCTAAACCAAGGAAAAAACAAAAACTGGCACTGGGCTCTAGGTTAATAGGTTAGTCCCAAAAATCATATAAAATAGCATATAAAGGCATATAAAACATCCAAGGTTGATAATATAATAGCATGGAACAATCAAAAATTATAGATACGTTGGAGACGTATCAGCATCCCAAGCTTAATTCCTGCTCGTCCTCGAGTAGGTAAATGATAAAAATAGAATTTTTGATGTGGAATGCTACCTAACATATTTATCCATGTAGTTCTCTTTATTGTGGCAAGAATATTCAGATCTTTAAGATTCAAGACAAAATTTTAATATTGACATAAAAACAATAATACTTCAAGCATACTAACCAAGCAATCATGTCTTCTCAAAATAACATGGCCAAAGAAAGATATCCCTACAAAATCATATGGTCTGGCTATGCTCTATCTTCACCACACAAAATATTTAAATCATGCACAACCCCGATGACAAGCCAAGCAATTGTTTCATACTTTTGATGTTCTCAAACTTTTTCAATCTTCACGCAATACATGAGCGTGAGCCATGGACATAGCACTATAGGTGGAATAGAATGGTGGTTGTGGAGAAGACAAAAAGGAGAAGATAGTCTCACCTCAACTAGGCGTATCAATGGGCTATGGAGATGCCCATCAATAGATATCAATGTGAGTAAGTAGGGATTGCCACGGATGCACTAGAGCTATAAGTGTATGAAAGCTCAACAAAAGAAACTAGTGGGTGTGCATCCAACTTGCTTGCTCATGAAGACCTATGGCATTTTGAGGAAGCCCATCATTGGAATATACAAGCCAAGTTCTATAATGTAAAATTCCCACTAGTATATGAAAGTGACAACATAGGAGACTCTCTATCATGAAGATCATGGTGCTACTTTGAAGCACAAGTGTGGTAAAAGGATAGTAGCATTGTCCCTTCTCTCTTTTTCTCTCATTTTTTTATTTGGGCCTTCTCTTTTTTTATGGCCTCTTTTTTTTATTTTTTTATCTGGGCTTCTTTGGCCTCTTTTTTTCGTCCGGAGTCTCATCCCGACTTGTGGGGGAACCATAGTCTCCATCATCCTTTCCTCACTGGGACAATGCTCTAATAATGATGATCATCACACTTTTATTTACTTACAACTCAAGAATTACAACTCGATTCTTAGAACAAAATATGAATCTATATGAATGCCTCCGGCGGTGTACCGGGATGTGCAATGACCCATGAGTGACATGTATGAAAGAATTATGAATGGTGGCTTTGCCACAAATACAATGTCAACTACATGATCATGCATAGCAATATGACAATGATGAAGCGTGCCATAATGACGGAACGGTGGAAAGTTGCATGGCAATATATCTCGGAATGGCTATGGAAATGCCATAATAGGTAGGTATGGTGGCTGTTTTGAGGAAGGTATATGGTACCGGCGAAAGGTGCGTGGTATTAGAGAGGCTAGCAATGGTGGAAGGGTGAGAGTGCGTATAATCCATGGACTCAACATTAGTCATAAAGAACTCACATACTTATTGCAAAAATCTATTAGTTATCGAAACAAAGTACTACGCGCATGCTCCTAGGGGGATAGATTGGTAGTAAAAGACCATCGCTCGTCCCCGACCGCCACTCATAAGGAAGACAATCAATAAATAAATCATGCTCCGACTTCATCACATAACGGTTCACCATACGTGCATGCTACGGGAATCACAAACTTCAACACAAGTATTTCTCAAATTCACAACTACCCAACTAGCATGACTCTAATATCACCATCTCCATATCTCAAAACAATCATCAAGTATTAAACTTCTCATAGTATTCAATGCACTCTATATGAAAGTTTTTATTATATCCCTCTTGGATGCCCATCATATTAGGACTAATTTCATAACCAAAGCAAACTACCATGCTGTTCTAAAGACTCTCAAAATAATATAAGTGAAGCATGAGAGTTCATCTATTTCTACACAATAAAACCACCACCGTGCTCTAAAAAGATATAAGTGAAGCACTACAGCAACAACAAACTACTCCGAAAGATATAAGTGAAGATCAATAAGTAGTCGAATAATTATGCAACTATGTGAAGACTCTCTAACATTTAATAATTTCAGATCTTGGTATTTTATTCAAACAGCAAGCAAATCCTAACGAAATAAATTGACGCTCCAAGCAAAACACATATCATGTGGTAAATAAAAATATAGCTCCAAGTAAAGTTACCAATGAACGAAGACAAAAGAGGGGATGCCTTCCGGGGCATCCCCAAGCTTAGGCTCTTGGTTGTACTTGAATATTACCTTGGGGTGCCTTGGGAATCCCCAAGCTTAGGCTCTTTCCACTCCTTATTCCATAGTCCATCGAATCTTTACCCAAAACTTGAAAACTTCACAACACAAAACTTAACAGAAAACTCGTAAGCTCCGTTAGCGAAAGAAAACCAAACACCACTTCAAGTTACTGTAATGAACTCATTCTTAATTTATATTGGTGTTAAACCTACTTTATTCCAACTTCTCTATGGTTTATAAACTCTTTTACTAGCCATAGATTCATTAAAATAAGCAAACAACACACGAAAAACAGAATCTATCAAAAACAGAATAGTCTGTAGTAATCTGGATCAAACATATACTTCTGGAACTCATAAAATTATCAAATAAATTGGTGGACCTGAGGAATTTATCTATTAATCATCTGCAAAACGAATTAACTAAATATCACTCTCCAATAAAAAATGGCAGCAATTCTCGTGAGCGCTAAAGTTTCTGTTTTTTACAGCATGATCATAAAGACTTCACCCAAGTCTTCCCAAAGGTTCTACTTGGCACAAACACTAATTAAAACATAAAACCACATCTAAACAGAGGATAGATGAATTATTTATTACTAAAGAGGAGCAAAAAGCAAGGACTAAAATAAAATCGGGTTGCCTCCCAACAAGCGCAATCGTTTAACGCCCCTAGCTAGGCATGATGATTTCAATGATGGTCACATAAAGGATAAGAATTGAAACATAAAGAGAGCATCATGAAGAGTATGACTAGAACATTTAAGTCTAACCCACTTCCTATGCATAGGGATTTTGTGAGCAAACAACTTATGGGAACAATAATCAACTAGCATAGGAAAGCAAAACAAGCATAACTTCAAGATTTTAAGCGCATAGAAAGGAAACTTGATATTATTGCAATTCCTACAAGCATATGTTCCTCCCTCATAATATTTTTCAGTATCTTCATGAATTAATTCAACAATATAACCAGCACCTAAAGCATTATTTTCATGATGCATAAGCATAGAATTTTTATTACTCTCCACATAAGCAAAATTCTTCTCATTCGAAATAGTGGGAGTATCATAAGAGACTCGAATACTATAAATTGTTTCCACATTAAAAGAGTAATGTTAAGAAAAGGGGTAATCATAATAATGACAAGTTTTATAAATATAATCACTACTTTTTATAGCATAAGTATCATCACAATAATCATCATAGGTAGGAGGCATGCTATCATCATTATAAACTTGAATATCAAAACTTGGGAGACTAAAAATATCATCTTCATTAAACGTAGCATCCCCAAGCTAGGTCCTTTTCATATCATAAGCATAATCACTCTCATAATTAATAGTATGGATAGCACCAATAGTATAGCAATTATCATATTCTTCCAAGCAAGTGCCAAAAAGGTTTTCAAGATCATAAGAAGTATCATTATCTTCCACAATTATATTTTCATGAGGCACAATAGTAATAGGAGCAGCATTATTTGGGAGAGATATCTTTTTACCTCTCTTCCTTTTTCTTTTCTTCTTCTTCACCACATCATGTGTGGGTTCAATCCTCTTTTTGGAGCTCCTTATTAATGGGATTGGTTGAATAGGAAGCTCCTCCTCGTTACCTGATTCATCATAAGAAATAATAGGAGGATATTGGGAAGTCTCTTCCCTTTAATTAGTATTCTCTTCATCTTCTATTTGTTTTCTTTTCTTTATGTAATTGGCAATATAAGGATTTTCAATGCAATTTACCGCACAATATATATAAATTTCCTCTAGATCAAAATGAAGAACACTATAAAGGGAAATTTTTGGAATATCCTTAGTTATATGTTTCATTTCTTCGTAGCCCATAAGCAAACTAAGTTCATTATAATGTGCAAGGGAAATCAAGTCATCACAATTTTTGGACACGATTAGATCATGAAACAATTTGCATCGGATAGTTAAATGACCACGTTCATTACAAAGCTCACAAGTATGGCCAAGAAAATTTAAATCTTCAGCACAAACATCTAGACTTTCTTGCAACAATTTAGTCTCTAAGTACTTATGCCTCTTGCAATATCTATCTTCCCTATTTGGTGTGTACTTGCAACCCCAATGCACTCCACAAAAATTGACATATTTATAGGAGACATTTTCATCATAACTAGTGCAATCATCATTAGTATCATGGATATTCAAAGAATTCGTACTAACAACATTGCAATCATGCTCATCATTCACATATTTTATGCCAAGAATTCTATGTAATTCTTCTTCTAGCATTTGAGAACAATTTTCCTTTCCATCATACTCATGAAACATATTAAAAAGATGAAGCGTATGAGGTAGACTCAATTCCATTTTTTATATAATTTTCTTTTATAGACTAAACTTGTGATAAAACAAGAAACTAAAAGACTCGATTGCAAGATCTAAAGATATACCTTCAAGCACTCACCTCCTCGGCAACGGCGCCAGAAAAGAGCTTGATGTCTACTACACAACCTTCTTCTTGTAGACGTTGTTGGGCCTCCAAGTGCAGAGGTTTGTAGGACAGTAGAAAATTTCCCTCAAGTGGATGACCTAAGGTTTATAAATCCGTAGGAGGCGTAGGATGAAGATGGTCTCTCTCAAGCAACCCTGCAACCAAATAACAAAGAGTCTCTTGTGTCCCCAACACACCCAATACAATGGTAAATTGTATAGGTGCACTAGTTCGGCGAAGAGATGGTGATACAAGTGGTATATGGATGGTAGATAATAGTTTTTGTAATCTGAAAATATAAAAACAGCAAGGTAACTAATGATAAAAGTGAGCACAAACGGTATTGCAATGATAGGAAACAAGGCCTAGGGTTCATACTTTCACTAGTGCAAGTCCCCTCAACAATACTAACATAATTGGATCACATAACTATCCCTCGACATGCAACAAAGAGTCACTCCAAAGTCACTAATAGCGGAGAATGAACGAAGAGATTATGGTAGGGTACGAAACCACCTCAAAGTTATTCTTTCCAATCAATCCGTTGGGCTATTCCTATAAGTGTCACAAACAGCCCTAGAGTTCGTACTAGAATAACACCTTAAGACACACATCAACCAAAACCCTAATGTCACCTAGATACTCCAATGTCACCTCAAGTATCCGTGGGTATGATTATACGATATGCATCACACAATCTCATATTCATCTATTCAACCAACACATAGAACCTCAAAGAGTGCCCCAAAGTTTCTACCGGAGAATTACTACGAAAACGCGTGCCAACCCCTATGCATAGGTTCATGGGCGGAACCCGCAAGTTGATCACCAAAACATACATCAAGTGAATCATGTGATATCCCATTGTCACCACAGATAGGCATGGCAAGCGATACATCAAGTGTTCTCAAATCTTTAAAGACTCAATCCAATAAGATAACTTCAAAGGGGAAACTCAATCCATTACAAGAGATTAGAGGGGGGAGAAAACATCATAAGATCCAACTATAATATCAAAGCTCGCTGTCGGTGTCAAAACCGGCGGATCTCGGGTAGGGGGTCCCGACCTGTGCGTCTAGGCCGGATGGTAACAGGAGGCAAGGGACATGAAGTTTTACCTAGGTTCGGGCCCTCTTGTTGGAGGTAAAACCCTACGTCCTGCTTGATTAATATTGAAGATATGGGTGTTACAAGAGTGGATCTACCACGAGATCAGAGAGGCTAAACCCTAAAAGCTAACCTACGGTATGATTGTATGTTGTGATTGTTGTCCTACGTACTAAAACCCTTCGGTTTATATAGACACCGGAGAGGGTTAGGGTTACAAAAGGTCGGTTACAAAGGAGGGGATATCCATATACGCATTGCCTAGCTTGCCTTCCACGCCAAGTAGAGTCCCATCCGGACACGAGACGAAGTCTTCAATCTTGTATCTTCATAGTCTAACAGTCCGGCCAATGGAGATAGTCCGGCTGTCTGGAGACCCCCTATTTCAGGACTCCCTCAGTAGCCCCTGAACCAGGCTTCAATGACAATGAGTCCGGCGCGCAGTTGTCTTCGGCATTGCAAGGCGGGTTCCTTCTCCGAATACATTACAGAAGAAGTTGAATACGAGGATAGTGTCCGACCCTGCAAAATAAGTCCCACATTTCACCATAGAGAGAATAATGTTTTTTCGCAGATCTAATTTGCTGGCTTGTTTTGACAGCATGACGTCATGTCATGGCCCGGTGACTATTCGAACCGTTTCTTTTAGCGAGCCCCACACATAACGCGAGGCAGTTTTTCGACATGTCTTGTCAAAGCAGAGATCGTGTCCCCTTATTATGGGATTCTCATCAATACGGGCGTGGGTAACCCAACCGCGCCATCAATTGCGGTGCTTGGGGGATAAACGAGTTTTACTAGGAAAGTGGGGATGTTTAATTTTGTCCGCCCATATAAAGGGATAAGGATTCACCTTTCTATCCACGCCTTCTTCCTCCTCTGCTCATCCGCTCCCGCATACTCGAGCTCTAGCGCCCAAGTCCTCACTTCCATCTCAACCTTCTCCAACCATGTCCGGAGCGGGAGGCAAGTGGATGGTCTCCTTCGTCATGGAGGGAGACGTCAAGAAACTGACGAGAGCCAGATACCTACACGACGACATCGCGCACCGGCTCCCAGATGAGGGACAGCTCATCCCCACCCCGAGCCCCATGAGAGGGTGGTATTCCTCACCCATTTCCTCCGCGGACTGGGATTCCCTCTCCATCCATTCGTCCGGAGGCTCATGTTTTATTACGGCCTGGATTTCCACAATCTAGCCCCGAACTTCATCCTCAACATCTCGGCGTTCATCATCATGTGCGAGGCCTTCCTCCACATCAAGCCCCACTTCGGCTTATGGCTGAAGACCTTCAATGTCAAGCCGAAGGTAGTGAGCGGCCGCCAGGCGGAGTGCGGAGGCGCCATGGTGGGCAAGATGCCCTACATCACATGGCTCGAGGGCACCTTCATGGACACCATAAAGGGGTGGCAATCGGGGTGGTTCTATATCACCGAGCCGCGCGACCCCGCATGGGTAGCGGCCCCCGAGTTCCGATCTGGCATCCCCATGCGGCTCACCTCCTGGAAAGAGAAGGGCCTGTCCTGGGGTAATTCAAAAGAGCTGACCGGAATCCAATCATGTATTCAGAACATGGTGGATAAGAAGCTCAAGCTTGTCAACATAGTCCATGTTATGCTCGTTCGCCGGATACTCCCGTGCCAACAACGGGAGTTTACCTTGTGGGAGTTCAATCCGGCGCAGCACCAAACTCTGAACAGGCTCTTCGACACGACTCATGAAGATGCCTGGAGGGTGCTGTTCAAGGGCGCCGCGGTCCCTCCCCCCATTACTGAGGATCGCGGATTCAGCGCGAAGCGCCATGCTAGTGCGGTAAATTGTTTTACCTCTTACAGGATATTTGTTATATATATATATATTGGCTCTATGCGGGATCTAAACTCCCGTAATTTTGACAGGACTGGCAGAAGATGGCCGGACAGATCGACTGTCCGGCTCCCTTGCCCGAAGGCCCCGCAGACGCTCTTCTGACGAAGATGCTGACTCCGGCCCCTTATAAGGTGCCGGAGAAGACCAAGAAGGCCAAGGGAGCTCGAAAGAGTTCCCGACGCCAGGTGTCGTCAGACTCACCGTCCGATGACTCTGCGGCGCACTCTTCCCCCGAAGATGAGGAAGAGGAAGAAGAGGCTCCCCCACTGACTGGGGGAGACAAGAAAAGGAAGGCCGCCCCAACTGGGGAGGCCGAAGGGTCCAAGAAGGGAAGGACGCTCCTTCCGGATAGCTCCACCACCGCCGACGAAAGTGAAGACGAGTGGTTGCCTAGGGGCAAGCCCCAGGGGAGATCGTAAGTGTTCGGATACCAAAGTAACCCATAGGATTCCTCTGTCGCATTGCTTTCCCTAACGCCGAACTCAATTGTACAGGCCACCCCGAGCCAATATCGAGGTATCCTCGGACGGCTCCCTGGGCTCGTCAGACATGGATAGCGATCCAGTCCCGACCGCCACCTCCCCTCATCCAGCCGACGATGCCGAGGTGCTGTCTCAAGAGGCACCGGATCGAGGGGGGACAGTCCCGGAGGCGCCTCAAGGCGACCTTCCGGACTCCGGGAGCCGAGGGGACGGGGTCCCCGAGAGCTCTGAGTTCGGCCCTCAGCCGAACACCGCGTCGGACCCTTCAACGGATCCGAGCTCGGGCAAGTGGTCCCCTTCTAAGGAGGGTGAGACGCCTGTGCCGGTGACCTCTGTCCACCCAGAGGCGCCGGACACTATGTTGGAAGCGCTTCACAGCGCTTCCATCGAGGAGGAGCACCGCACTATCATGAGTGCGGTGATCCAGAAAGTTCAGTCCGCCAAGAGCGGATTGACTGAAGCCTGTACTAGCCTTCTAACAGGCTTCGAGGTAAGTGTTTTAAAATGTAGTAGAAGTGTTACCGCATAGACAGTAGCCCCTGATGCTTTGTTCAGTGTTCACAAAGAAAAGCCGAACAGAGGATCAAATAATATCACAAGAGTCTAATATAAGTATGTCAATATGCATGTGCAGGCTTCGCTGCTGGCGTCCGCCGCACTAACTGCGGAGGTCGCCGTACTGAAGGAGGCCCTCGAGGGGTCCCAGAAGGAGCTCGGCCTTGCTAAGAGGCAGCTCGAGGAGAACAAGGGTAAGTGATTGTGACGCCCCTGATTTGACCGTACACTAATCATGCACGCAAATGTGTACGATCAAGATCAAGGACTCACGGGTAGATATCACAACACAACTCTACAAATAAAATAAGTCATACAAGCATCATATTACAAGCTAGGGGCCTCGAGGGCTCGAATACAAGAGCTCGATCATAGATGAGTCAGCGAAAGCAACAATATCTGAGTACAGACATAAGTTAAACAAGTTTGCCTTAAGAAGGCTAACACAAACGGGGATACAGATCGAAAGAGGCGCAGGCCTCCTGCCTGGGATCCTCCTAAATTACTCCTGGTCGTCGTCAGCGGGCAGCACGAAGTAGTAGGCACCTCTGGTGCAGTAGGAGTCATCGTCGAAGGTGGCATCTGGCTCCTGGGCTCCAACATCTGGTTGCGACAACCAGGTAGAAGGGATAGGGGGAAAAGAGGGAGAAAGCAACCGTGAGTACTCATCCAAAGTACTCGCAAGCAAGGAGCTATACTACATATGTATGCATTGGTATCAACTGGAATAAGGCTATTATATGTGGACTGAACTGCAGAAAGCCGGGATAAGGGGGGGATAGCTAGTCCTTTCGAAGACTACGCTTCTGGAAGCCTCCGTCTTGCGGCATGTAGAAGAGAGTAGACTGAAGTCCTCCAAGTAGCATCGCATAGCATAATCCTAACCGATGATCCTCCCCTCGTCGCCCTGTGAGAGAGCGATCACCGATTGTATCTGGCACTTGGAAGGGTGTGTTTTATTTAGTATCCGGTTCTAGTTGTCATAAGGTCAAGGTACAACTCCAAGTCGTCCTGTTACCGAAGATCACGGCTATTCGAATAGATTAACTTCCCTGCAGGGGTGCACCACATAACCCAACACGCTTGATCCCATTTGGCCGGACACACTTTCCTGGGTCATGCCCGGCCTCGGAAGATCAACACGTCGCAGCCCTACCTAGGCACAACAGAGAGGTCAGCACGCCGGTCTAAACCTAAGCGCCCAGGGGTCTGGGCCCATCGCCCTTAGCACACCTACATGTTGCGTGGGCGGCCGGAAGCAGACCTAGCCTAGTAGGCGTTCCAGTCCAATCCAGCGCGCGCCGCTCCGTTGCTGACGTCACGAAGACTTCGGCTGATACCACGACGTCGAGTGCCCATAACTGTCCCCGCGTAGATGGTTAGTGCGTATAGGCCAGTAGCCAGACTCAGATCAAATACCAAGATCTCGTTAAACGTGTTAAGTATCTGCGAACGCCGACCAGGGCCAGGCCCACCTCTCTCCTAGGTGGTCTCAACCTGCCCTGTCGCTCCGCCTCAAAGTAACAGTCGGGGGCCGTCGGGAACCCAGGCCCACCTCTACCGGGATGGAGCCACCTGCCCCTTCAGCCCCCATCTCCGAACAGTAACACAGGTAAGGTAACTGTGTAAAGTATATTGTATATGCCCATGATCACCTCCCGAAGTGATCATAGCCCAGTGGTATAGCATGGCAGACGGACAAGAGTGTAGGGCCATTGATGGAACACTAGCATCCTATACTAAGCAGTAGGATAGCAGGTAATGGTAACAACAGTAGTAGCAAGGACAGGCTATGCATCAGGATAGGAATAACGGAAAGCAGTAACATGCTGCACTACTCTAATGCAAGCAGTATAGAGAAAAGAGTAGGCGATATCTGGTGATCAAAGGGGGGGCTTGCCTGGTTGCTCTGGCAAGAGAGAGGGGTCGTCAACACTGTAGTCGATCACAGGGGTACCGGCAGCGGTCTCGGGGTCTACCGGAAAAAGTAACGGAGGGGGAACACAATAAATAATAGAGCAATCAAAGCATAACATGACAAACGCGGTGCTATAGGTGTGCCCTAACGCAGTACTAGGTGATACTGGGAAAGGGGGGAAACATCCGGGAAAGGATTCCCGGTGTTTCGTGTTTTCGGACAGATGAACCAAAGGAGGAAACTTGCGAGTTCGATAGGTTAGGGATGTGTGGCGGACGGACGGGCTGCGTATCCGGATTCGTCTCGTCGTTCTGAGCAACTTTCATGTATAAAGTATTTTCATTCGAGTTACGGATTATTTTATATTGATTTTCAAAGTTTTAATTTATTTTCTAGAATTCACAAATTTAATTTAATTAGTAATTTCGAATTTAAATAGTGAAACACTTTTACACTCAAACTGAGCCAGCCACAGTCAAGGACATGTGGGGCCAGTCAAAGTGAACAGCATAGTCAGCTATTGACTTGGTCATCCAGTGAATAGTGCAAGTGGGTCCCGTGTGTCATAGACAGTTCCTTTTAATAGGGTTTTAATTTAGGTTTAATTAACGGGGGACCCATTGTCAGTGTCTGATTAATTAACAGGTTAATTTTAACTTATAAAACGGTTTAATTAAGCGCGGGGCCTACATGTCAATGAGAGTTTTAGGGTTAGGCTTAGTGGCTAGTTAGCTGGTTAATGACCTGGGCCCACCGGTCAGTGGCCCAGGCGACAGTTTAGACCGCTCGGGTCCAGCGAGGCAGGGTGTGGCGGTGTGCTACAAGGGCGCAGGCGACCCACCGGAATGCGCCCCCGGCGACCAAATGGGCCTCTACGACCACCCGCGGAACCAACGCGGCGTGGCAAGCGCAGGGGTGCGAGTCGTTCATGTGGAGACGGCCGAAGGTGGCCATGATGACGACATCGGACGGGGGTGACGATGCAGCCTCGGCTACATCCGAGCTACGGGGCGAGGGGAGAAGGGGGAGAGGCCACACAGGACCAGGAGCTCACAGTGAGCACGGGAGCGCGCCCGACGAAGACGGAGAAGCAGTGGTGGTGGCGGTGGTGGTGGGTCGTCGATGACGACCGGCGGGGCAGAGGAGGTAGACGCGACCGATCAGGCGTGGTAGGGGTTCGGGGAGCCCCGACGAGGTCCGGCGATGAAGAGGCGGCCGGGATGAGCGACGACCGACGAGCGCCGAGGCGGCGAGCCTGGCCCCTGCGCGGCCAGGCGCGCGGGCAAGGGGGAGGCCAGGGTGCGCGAGGTCAGCGGCTCGGGTGCGGCATCGAGGTGGCGGGCCGGCGTCGGGGATGAGCGACCGCAGGGCGCGGGGTCGTTGACGGCGAAGGGGTTGGGTGTCTCGGTCAGGAGGAGTGGGGGGGGGGGGGTTCGTGCGGGAGGAGTGGGGGGTTCGTGCGGGGCAACGGGGATGATCCTGATCCAGATCTGGATCGATGGGGGAAGTGGGGGGGTGGTTGCCCTAGGGTTCGATCGGGGTGGGGGATATGGAGGAGGGGAGTGGGGCGCCGGCTGGGCCGGCCTGGCGGCCCGATGGCCTGCTGGGCCATGGTCCAGCGGGGGGGGGGGGATTTTCTATTTCTTTTTTTGTTTAACTGTTTATAACATTTTTCTTTTACGGTTTTAATTCATACTATTTTTGTTTTATGAAATATAATTCTAGCACCTAAATTAGTGGTAGTAATTATATTATTGCCACAGTTATCCTTTTATTTATTAAAAGTAGTTTTCAATAATTTAATCATTTAAGTGACGATTAAATAAATAATTTAGCTATTGTTTCTATCATTTAGTGCATCTAAGCATTTTATAAAATTTTGGGTTCACCACCCTGATCATATATGATTTATTTGCTACACTTTGAACATTTTAGATTTGACTTTAGAAAACTTTTATCGTTTAACTTTATTTTAAGTTAGAATTCGAAAGGGACGTGATACACCGCAAGATTAAAAATAGTAACCATGGTGACGTGGCATCATTATCGTGAGATTACTGTAGCCTAATTATCCGGGCGTCACAATTCTCCTCCACTACAAGAAATCTCGTCCCGAGATTTAGGAGGGGAGTAAGGGAAAGACGTGGCTACGAAATTCTATCGAGTCTTCTCGGTCTTGGTTGCTCTTCTCGAAGAGGTTGATCCCTTTCGTTGATGTCTTCATTTCTCTGATTTAAGTCACCATGACCAAGTCGTCATCCTTTCTTCGGAACTCCAACGTACTTACGAATAGGTAATAGGCAACTTGGCTACGTCAGAATGCTTATGAGGGAAACAAGCTGGGGGTTAACCCATGAATGAGCATAAGACTACCTCTCGAGTTGAACATATAAAATACATCGAGAGTAAGGTACGAAGGTACAATGAGAGGCCCCAAGCGGATAGATAGTTGTTCAATGTCTGAACCATAGTGAGAAAGGGTTCACAGCAGCGAGAGTAAGTATTGCGTCTGATACCAGAATGGAGCACTAGGAAGGTGGCTCGCGAATTACCTACGAAACCAAGAGCAAGGGATAACTTTGTTAACAAGGTGTATAGGAGAGTCAGGTTTCGATCCTGTGGAACTGTGGGTTATGGGCCCACCATGTGGTTAAAAGTAGGAAGGACGGTGACATCTTGCACGATCATGTAAGCAAGGCATGTCAGAGGATAGTCTGTCGGTCATGTCGGCAACACATCAGTACCAAGGGCGAGGGACGAAGAGAACCATTTTCCTGCTCATTGAACGAGGCGGACCAATAGGTAGAGTTCTCATCCATCGGCGGTTACCAGAAAGTTTTCAACAATAGTAACAGGGCCTTATTGACAGAGTCATACAACCGAGGTGTTTATATAAGCAGCGTATCATTACTTCTTAGATCATATAAACCACGAGAAAGTTTAAACAAGACAATGGAAAGGAAAATGTGATCATCATATTTAAACAGAACAATGGAAAGAAAAATGTGTTTAAACACATATGTCAGGGGTATATCCTTCCCAAAGTCAAGCAGAGCATGGTGTCCAAGACAGGACATAAGGTAGAAAACCCTTTAGGTAAGGGGAGAGAGAAATTTCATGACATTACCCATACAACGGTGTTTGGATAATTGAGCAAGAAACATTTAGCATTGTATTTCAAACATTCTTGTTGAAAATCGAAGTACCACAGACATGCTTCGAGATAGCATTGACATGGTTTTCAAGCAAAGATTGGACTTTGGATATGCAAAGGATCCATCAGGAACAACTTATAGAATAAGTCTTACAATTTCCTCGTGGAAGAATGGCTAACCTTGCTGAAAAGGAATTTATAACAATAGGGCCTCGGGGCAGGTGTGCTAGGCACGACATCACCTTACTGGGTCACATAAGGACCAATGTTATAACTCTTGGAAATATGTTCCAACCATCATATCTGACTGAGATTCAGATCTGAATGGTGTTAGGATAACTCAGATTTCAGGATACCTGAGAAGAAAGTGCAACACAAATTGTCAAGATGACATTTTAAGATTCTCGGGAATCGAACTATGGAAGCGAGTTCCGCAACAGGAGTTCATCATTAAACCCAGGACAGGATGTGGTGGCTGATAGGCTCAGCAACAAATCATCGAGATTTCCAAAGGATGGATTTCCACAATTAGGTGAACAAGGAAATATCATTTGTCGGATCAAATGATATGATGATGTATGCTCGAGGGAAACATACAAAACTGAACAATGATAGAAGGGTGCACCCAGGAATCTGGACTAGGTAGCACGATCAATGTTTGAATGATGATTCAATAAGCAAATAGCCTTAGAATGAAACTATAGACCAATAACTGCAAAGTAATAGGGTTGCTAGAAGTTTTGAATTTACACATCACAGACCCTTTGTCGAAAGGTTTCATGAAGATGCAATCAAACATCAATGGCAACAAGAAAGGGAATAACGAAGCGACAAGTTATAGGATCAATATATAAGATGCAAGCTCAGAACCAAAGTTGCCTTTCAAGACAAGCAACATGATGTTGAAAGCTCGACGTAAGTCGTGCTCACACACTTAAGAACTCGTGCACCAGAGGAGGACGAGGTAGCACAGTCAAAGATAGCAAGACCAGGATGCAGCCGATAGTCTAGGAATGACCAGATTGAATTCAGAATTTCCCAGTAAAAATACTAGGGGTATTTGATTTGTAGTGCGGAATAATTTCACTAGTCGGTGTTCTCGGTTGACAACAACCTAGAACCTAAGAACAATTGGACCTGGTGAGTAATAACAATTGATGAAGAACCCATAAGAAGTTATGATGTTCCATGATATTCTTGAGATACCAGATTGTAATACTCGACGGTAGAGCAGAGTAGAGGGTGGACACGTGAAGTGATCTGCAGAAGACAAGTACTTCATCTTGTCTGAGAAATGGAATCAAAGGGGATCAATCATGGCCGGAGCCATGATAGCAAAGGATCAATTCACAGGTACCAGATGATATTATACCAAGGAAATAGTTATTATTACAAGAAGTTTCCATGATAGGATCTACATCATGTCCATGGGCATGAACACAAAGTTCAAGGTCGACTCCCACTTCTCCAATGCATAACCTTTCATTTACTTCTCGCGTTCGATGAAGTTGTAGTGTTGAAATTTTATCTGGAAAAATACCAGAAGAGTATGACTCGTGAAAACTTTCGAGTTCACACAGTTTTAGAGAAGGTTGTATAGGTTCAACCCATCGGGGCTTCATAGAAACATATACCACAAGTTTCAAGAGTAAATATCACAAGCTCGAAAGTAGAGCATGGTTAGAAAAACAGATGATACAATTTACCAAAGGTATCATATACCCATGGAAAGGCTCACAAGATTATTGAATAGGAAGGACACTGCCGGATAATAATCCAACAAGGGATCCTACGGTCTACAATGGAGCTGATGCGAGTATCGATACCCAATCAGAGGAAGAAAGAATGCAAATGCATCGTTTTACAGAACATCTGAATAATTCAATGTTTAAATAACAAAGGAATTATGATTTTCAAATCAAGGGATCAGGAGCAAACGCACTGATCAAGGACGGACAAGTTGAATAGACTTAGGGGTACAATCGACGACAATTTGATTGGTCGATAACCAGTTCATGTTCAAAATGACGTGTGAGCCGGAAGGATGAATCATTGGATCTGATTGAGGATGGCGAGCATTCACAACATTTTGAATCAACGGACTCAAAATGATAATGATAAGGGATGCCAATAAAATTATAGACTTATGGGATTAACCATAATGCAAGCAAGTAAGAACTTCAAGAGTAATAGGCTACTCAAGATTTTCGGAAGTTCAAATAGTATTTTGAAGACTTTTGTGAAATACATGAACCAACTAGGGATGAGCAAATATCCGGTGAGTGCTATAAATTTACCCATAGTGGTATTCATGTGGCAAATAAATGCAAAGCAGTAGACACAAAGTATTCTCGGAACAATAGAGAATTTTGGGGCATCTTGTAATATCAAGATCAATGAGGAATGATTATATGAATGGCACGTGTACGTGGTTATCCATAAAGGTTTATCGATAGAAGGGAATTGCAAAAGCAACACGCACAAGGTCTCGAGAGAATATCGGAGAGTGTCTTCAGAATCTTCTAGTGCAGCAGGTGATCATCTGAAGTGAGGGGCTCTTTGGGAGAAAATATTTTCGAGAACCTAAAGTTAGTTTGTTTTTAGCAAAATCATTTAACCCGAATAGAAGAGAGATCAGAGTCCCAGAGTATAGGTCGAGGAATAAAAGATCCTAATACCACCCAAACGGCGACGTGGGCCCGTAAGGCACACAGCCATGTTAGTAAAAGTTTTGCAATGTCTAGACTCGACTTCGGCCAAGGAGTGTGGAAGGGGAATTCCTACAGGCAGTCGGCTCTGATACCAACTTGTGACGCCCCTGATTTGACCGTACACTAATCATGCACGCAAATGTGTACGATCAAGATCAAGGACTCACGGGTAGATATCACAACACAACTCTACAAATAAAATAAGTCATACAAGCATCATATTACAAGCCAGGGGCCTCGAGGGCTCGAATACAAGAGCTCGATCATAGACGAGTCAGCGAAAGCAACAATATCTGAGTACAGACATAAGTTAAACAAGTTTGCCTTAAGAAGGCTAACACAAACAGGGATACAGATCGAAAGAGGCGCAGGCCTCCTGCCTGGGATCCTCCTAAATTACTCCTGGTCGTCGTCAGCGGGCAGCACGTAGTAGTAGGCACCTCTGGTGCAGTAGGAGTCATCATCGAAGGTGGCGTCTGGCTCCTGGGCTCCAACATCTGGTTGCGACAACCAGGTAGAAGGGATAGGGGGAAAAGAGGGAGAAAGCAACCGTGAGTACTCATCCAAAGTACTCGCAAGCAAGGAGCTATACTACATATGTATGCATTGGTATCAACTGGAATAAGGCTATTATATGTGGACTGAATTGCAGAAAGCCGGGATAAGGGGGGGATAGCTAGTCCTTTCGAAGACTACGCTTCTGGAAGCCTCCGTCTTGCAACATGTAGAAGAGAGTAGACTGAAGTCCTCCAAGTAGCATCGCATAGCATAATCCTAACCGATGATCCTCCCCTCGTCGCCCTGTGAGAGAGCGATCACCGGTTGTATCTGGCACTTGGAAGGGTGTGTTTTATTTAGTATCCGGTTCTAGTTTTCATAAGGTCAAGGTACAACTCCAAGTCGTCCTGTTACCGAAGATCACGGCTATTCGAATAGATTAACTTCCCTGCAGGGGTGCACCACATAACCCAACACGCTCGATCCCATTTGGCCGGACACACTTTCCTGGGTCATGCCCGGCCTCGGAAGATCAACACGTCGCAGCCCTACCTAGGCACAACAGAGAGGTCAGCACGCCGGTCTAAACCTAAGCGCCCAGGGGTCTGGGCCCATCGCCCTTAGCACACCTGCACGTTGCGTGGGCGACCGGAAGCAGACCTAGCCTAGTAGGCGTTCCAGTCCAATCCAGCGCGCGCCGCTCCGTTGCTGACGTCACGAAGACTTCGGCTGATACCACGACGTCGAGTGCCCATAACTGTCCCCGCGTAGATGGTTAGTGCGTATAGGCCAGTAGCCAGACTCAGATCAAATATCAAGATCTCGTTAAACATGTTAAGTATCTGCGAACGCCGACCAGGGCCAGGCCCACCTCTCTCCTAGGTGGTCTCAACCTGCCCTGTCGCTCCGCCTCAAAGTAATAGTTGGGGGCCGTCGGGAACCCAGGCCCACCTCTACCGGGATGGAGCCACCTGCCCCTTCAGCCCCCATCTCCGAACAGTAACACAGGTAAGGTAACTATGTAAAGTATATTGTATATGCCCATGATCACCTCCCGAAGTGATCACGGCCCAGTGGTATAGCATGGCAGACGGACAAGAGTGTAGGGCCACTGATGGAACACTAGCATCCGATACTAAGCAGTAGGATAGCAGGTAATGGTAACAACAGTAGTAGCAAGGACAGGCTATGCATCAGGATAGGAATAACGGAAAGCAGTAACATGCTACACTACTCTAATGCAAGCAGTAGAGAGAAAAGAGTAGGCGATATCTGGTGATCAAAGGGGGGGCTTGCCTGGTTGCTCTGGCAAGAGAGAGGGGTCGTCAACACTGTAGTCGATCACAGGGGTACCGGTAGCGGTCTCGGGGTCTACCGGAAAAAGTAACGGAGGGGGAACACAATAAATAATAGATCAATCAAAGCATAACATGACAAATGCGGTGCTATAGGTGTGCCCTAATGCAGTACTAGGTGATACCGGGAAAGGGGGGAAACATCCGGGAAAGGATTCCCGGTGTTTCGTGTTTTCAGACAGATGAACCAAAGGAGGAAACTTGCGAGTTCGATAGGTTAGGGATGTGTGGCGGACGAACGGGCTGCGTATCCGGATTCGTCTCGTCGTTTTGAGCAACTTTCATGTATAAAGTATTTTCATTCGAGTTACGGATTATTTTATATTGATTTTCAAAGTTTTAATTTATTTTCTAGAATTCACAAATTTAATTTAATTAGTAATTTCGAATTTAAATAGCGAAACACTTTTACACTCAAACTGAGCCAGCCACAGTCAAGGACATGTGGGGCCAGTCAAAGTGAACAGCACAGTCAGCTATTGACTTGGTCATCCAGTGAATAGTGCAAGTGGGTCCCGTGTGTCATAGACAGTTCCTTTTAATAGGGTTTTAATTTAGGTTTAATTAACGGGGGACCCATTGTCAGTGTCTGATTAATTAACAGGTTAATTTTAACTTATAAAACGGTTTAATTAAGCGCGGGGCCTACATGTCAATGAGAGTTTTAGGGTTAGGCTTAGTGGCTAGTTAGCTGGTTAATGACCTGGGCCCACCGGTCAGTGGCCCAGGCGACAGTTTAGACCGCTCGGGTCCAGCGAGGCAGGGTGTGGCGGTGTGCTACAGGGGCGCAGGCGACCCACCGGAATGCGCCCCCGGCGACCAAATGGGCCTCTACGACCACCCGCGGAACCAACGCGGCGTGGCAAGCGCAGGGGTGTGAGTCGTTCATGTGGAGACGGCCGAAGGTGGCCATGATGACGACATCGGACGGGGGTGACGATGCAGCCTCGGCTACATCCGAGCTACGGGGCGAGGGGAGAAGGGGGAGAGGCCACACAGGACCAGGAGCTCACAGTGAGCACGGGAGCGCGCCCGACGAAGACGGAGAAGCAGTGGTGGTGGCGGTGGTGGTGGGTCGTCGATGACGACCGGCGGGGCAGAGGAGGTAGACGCGACCGATCAGGCGTGGTAGGGGTTCGGGGAGCCCCGACGAGGTCCGGCGATGAAGAGGCGGCCGAGATGAGTGACGACCGACGAGCGCCGAGGCGGCGAGCCTGGCCCCTGCGCGGCCAGGTGCGCGGGCAAGGGGGAGGCCAGGGTGCGCGAGGTCACCGGCTCGGGTGCGGCATCGAGGTGGCGGGCCGGCGTCGGGGATGAGCGACCGAAGGGCGCGGGGTCGTTGACGGCGAAGGGGTTGGGTGTCTCGGTCAGGAGGAGTGGGGGGGTTCGTGCGGGAGGAGTGGGGGGTTCGTGCGGGGCAACGGGGATGATCCCGATCCAGATCTGGATCGATGGGGGAAGTGGGGGGGGGTGGTTGCCCTAGGGTTCGATCGGGGTGGGGGATATGGAGGAGGGGAGTGGGGCGCCGGCTGGGCCGGCCTGGCGGCCCGATGGCCTGCTGGGCCATGGTCCAGCGGGGGGGGGGGGGGGATCTTCTATTTCTTTTTTTTTTGTTTAACTGTTTATAACATTTTTCTTTTACGGTTTTAATTCATACTATTTTTGTTTTATGAAATATAATTCTAGCACCTAAATTAGTGGTAGTAATTATATTACTGCCACAATTATCCTTTTATTTATTAAAAGTAGTTTTCAATAATTTAATCATTTAAGTGACGATTAAATAAATAATTTAGCTATTTTTTCTATCATTTAGTGCATCTAAGCATTTTATAAAATTTTGGGTTCACCACTCTGATCATATATGATTTATTTGCTACACTTTGAACATTTTAGATTTGACTTTAGAAAACTTTTATCGTTTAACTTTATTTTAAGTTAGAATTCGAAAGGGACGTGATACACCGCAAGATTAAAAATAGTAACCATGGTGATGTGGCATCATTATCGTGAGATTACTGTAGCCTAATTATCTGGGCGTCACAGTGATACCCCGTCTGTAGATGAGAAAAAGGACGCGATTGCTAAAAGACAAGATCATTGTATGTTTGCCAGGGGCCACGACCGAGGTGGCGACCCTAAAGCAAGCGCTGTCCCAGGCCGAAGAAAAGGCGGCCCAGGAGCGCACCGAGCGAGAGAGGCATGAGGCTCGGGTGGGCGAGGTGCAGCAAGAGCTCCAAGCTCTCGTGACGAAGCACGAGGTATTGGAGCTTGACTTGAAGACGAGAGAGTCTGAGCTTGCCGCAGCCCGTGAGAGCGCGAAGAGTGCCAAGGCCGAGGCCCAGAAGGCCCTTCAGGAGAGCGACACAATGAAGAAGATAGCGGCGAGTAAGGCTTTCTATATGCGACGCAAGCATGTAAAGGTGAATTACCGATTACTTACCTGAATCCGCAGCTCTTCAGGAGCATTCGCAAATTTGCCCTGCAGTGTGTCCGATGCCGCACTATTCTATCAAGCCGAGGACGGAAGCTCGACAGAAAAGCTATTCTGGTCTCAGTATGCTGAGGCCGAACATCCGGTGCCAATGAGCGACCAGCTGAAGCAGATGGCCGAGCTACATAAGGCGGCCGATTAGGCCATGAAGGGCTTCATAGTCCGGTTGTGGCCTGGAGACGCCCTTCTGAACAGCTTCTTCGGCCTGGTGAGGCGGCTTGTGGATGCCTGCCCACGGCTGGAGGTCGTCAAGCGATCCGTCTGCATTGAAGGTGCACGCCGGGCCTTCGCCCGTGTAAAGACGCAGTGGGTCAAGCTAGACGTCGTGAAGCTGATCAAGGAGGGGCCGCCGGAGGGCAAGGAGCACTGCCACCCCGAGATGTACTATGAGGGTGTTCTGCCGGGCGCCCGTCTTATCGCGGATGAGTGTTCGCAAAATGTAATATTTGAATGAGACTTGCTCGTTTTGTCCTGTATGTATGGAAACTTGTATCATTTTCGCTATGCAACGCTTGTGTGAATTTAAAATATTACCTCCTGTTTGGCTGTTTATTTTCGAGTAAACTCGCTCGTTATGTCCTGTGCGCTGAAAACGTGTTCATATGCGCTAAGCAATGCTTTTTGAATTTAAAATATTACCTTCTGTGCGGCCGTTTATCAAATTTGAGAGATGGCTAGTCCTCGGCTTCTGCCCCCATGCCACGAGTGCCGGGGTGTTAGGGATAAACCTGAGCACTCTTGTTCCCATGTTTGAGTCCTTCGAGGGAGGTGCTTAGCACAACGAACAAGGCAACCGGACTAATAATGCTTTATCACTCTCACTTCGCCATAGAATTCTATAATTTTAAATTTCGGCGAAGCCCCTGGTATTCGGAAGACCTATTTATCTAGCTTATCTCTAAAATGACCTACACACTTAGCATTTTTACCTAGCTTAGCTAAAAAAGGCATTTTTACCTACCTTAGTTAGAAAAAGAAGAAGGTAAAGAAGAGGAGAGGAGAAAAAGAAAGAGAAGATAAATTCTTCTTCTTCTTCTTCTTTTTCTTCTAGCTAGTCTTCTTCTTCTTTTTCTTCTAGCTAGTCTTCTTCTTCTTCTTCTTCTTCTAACTTTCATCTTTCCTAATTTGCAGATTTGCTTTAGATGAGGAATCTTGCATTGGTGGAGTGTACTCTTCTCATTGTGCTTCCTTTTGGATATGTTGATATGTTGGATATGTTGTTGGAAACTTGTTTTGGATATGTATGTATGGATATGTTGTTGGAAACCATTGTATATGTTGGATATGTTGTTGGAAACTTGTATGTTGGATATGTTGAGTGGAAACTTATTGTTGGTATGCTTGTTGAAATTATTTTCAAATGTGTGTGTGTGTATGTGTGTGTGTGTGTGGAATTCTATCAAATTGAATGAATTTAAGAAAAAAACAGAAAAACAGGGGCTATACAGGCACTTTGTCGTCTGCCAGTAGACGACAAAGCTGCCACGTGGCAACTACCTGTGCAACCTGGGGTGCACTGGGCTGGCCTATTTGGTAGCTTTGCCATCCGCTCGCAGATGACAAAGACCTTTGCATCTTTGTCGTCTGCCGGCAGACGACATAGCATGCCATGTGGTAGCTGCCTGGCCTGGCCTATATGGGCACTTTGTTGTCTGCTGGCAGACGGCAAAGATGCAAAGGTCTTTGTTGTCTGCCAGTAGATGGCAAAGAACGTCGTTAACCCCTTAACGGAGCTAAGCTGCCATGTGTGCCTTCCAGGCTCTTTGCCGTCTGCCAGCAGACGGTAAAGGCCTTTGCGTCTTTGTCGTCTGCCAGCAGACGGCAAAGAGGGCCTTTGCCGTAGCTTATTCAGCCGAACCTGTTGCCGTCTGCTGGCTGATGGCAAAGGCCTTTGTCGTCCGCCAAGCATGCCTTTGCCGTCTGCCATGGCAGACGGCAGAGTTCCTGATTCCTGCAGTGTCATCATCATCACCAACAACTCTCCCATCTTGGGGAGGGCAATCTCCATCAACATCTTCAACAGAACCATCTCCTCTCAAGCCCTAGTTCATCTCTTGTGTTCAATCTTTGTACCTGAACCTTAGATTGGTGCTTGTGGGTGACTAGTAGTGTTGATTACATCTTGTAGTTGATTACTATATGGTTTATTTGGTGGAAGATTATATGTTCAGATCCATTATGCTAGTTAATACCCCTCTGATCTTGAGCATGATTATCATTTGTGAGTAGTTACTTTTGTTCTTCAGGTCATGGGAGAAATCTTGTAGCAAGTAATCATGTGAACTTGATATGGGTTCGATATTTTGATGGTATGTATGTTGTGATTCCCTTAGTGGTGTCATGTGAACGTCAACTACATGGCACTTCACCATATTTGGGCCTAAGGGAATGCATTGTGGAGTATATTAGATGATGGGTTGTGAGAGTGACAGAAGCTTAAACCCTACTTTATGCGCTACTTCATAAGGGACTCGTTTGGATCCAAAAGTTTAATGATATGGTTAGATTTTATCTTAATACTTTTTCTCATAGTTGCGGATGCTTGCGAGGGGGTTAATCATAAGTAGGAGGTTTGTTCAAGTAAGAACAACACCTAAGCATTGGTCCACCCACATATCAAATTATCAAAGTAGCGAACACAAATCAAACCAACATGATGAAAGTGACTAGATGAAATTCCCGTGTATCCTCAAGAACGTTTTGCTTATCATAAGAGACCGTTTTGGCCTGTCCTTTGCCTCGAAAGGATTGGGATACCTTGCTGCACTTTTGTTACTGTTACCGTTACTTGCTTGTTACAAATTATCTTGCTATCAAACTACTCGCTACTTATAATTTCAGTGCTCGCTAAAAACCGCTTGTCATTTCCTTCTGCTCCTCGTTGGTTTCGACACTCTTACTTATCGAAAGGACTATGATTGATCTCCTATACTTGTGGGTCATCAGTGGGAAATGTGTGTCATACTTCAGAGGTTCATTGGTAATGTGTGTGTCACACATAGCGGTGCACTGGAATATGTTTTCAAGTTTTTTTGTTACTTCCTCTCTATTATTTTCTTCATATTCTTTTAAAATCCTAGGAGATTTTATTGAGAAATAAAATTTGAAACTACACAATTGTGTCACGCATAAGAACATATCTTCGGAAAATCTTGAAGGAACAAACATATGAACGAAAATAGATTTGTGTTCACAAAGTTGTATGTCAGTTAATTTATGATGAGGATATAGGTAAAGTTTAAATCGTGGTTATGGGGAAAGACTTTGAGACCTTGTTTGACAAGTGTGAAGCCCAACATAAGGTAGCTGGAAAAGTAGCAAGTGCATCATCATCTACTAGCATCCCTATATCCCACTTTGTTCTCAAGCTACGTTCAAGCCTGTCTTATCAGCTAAAATAACAAGAATAACAAAAGGTGAGTTCAGAAGCTACATAGAGGATGATAATGAACCATTCAATGATGCTTTCGATAGTATTGGTTGGTGAAAGGTGAATGCACTTAGGTACCAATTGTTGCAAAATTGGGAAAAAAAGGTTCCTAACTATCCTGGCTACCCCTGTATCTTCAGAGTCAACTTTTAGCACGCGTGGAAAGATTTTAGGTATGTCAACTTGTCATTTTAACTTTCCATATGAACTTGTCAACTGGTCACCCTTGAACTTAGATTTTTTTAACTTGGGTGCTATTATATGACTATATGAGTTCTCTAAGACCTGGTATGGTTGAATGCTTGGTGTGTGGTGCAAGTTATATCAAGGGTGCACACCGATACTTGAATGTGTGGTATGTTTTCTATCTTTTTTCTTACATATTTTCCTATTCTGTATATTGGATGTCATGTGTGGATTTGGCTAACTTCTACAATTTTAGCTCAGGGATGAGGATGAGGAGCATGATGTTGGGAACATCAAGTTACACACGAATGCAGAGGAGGTCAACAACTGGTAACTATTCTTCCAACATGTTTCAAAATGTAGCTCCTAAGTCCTAATTGTCTTCTTTATGCTCTACTTGTTGTGGGAACAAAAGACTAAGTAGAGGCTTTGTAGTGGTAAACCAAACTTTATTAATCAAATGTAAGGTTTATAGGGATGATATAAGGGTCATGGAGGCCCCAGCCACAAGTGGCGACCATGATCTAAAGAACAAGAAAATTAATCTAGACCGTGGGCTTCAAAACTCATGGCGCGACCTTCAAATATAAATTCACATATGTCAAAACCTATCGCCCGGGCGATGATTCCTTTGATGATTATGCCATATCTGTTGGTGCCACTTTTGACTAAATAGTGGCTAAAGTTTTTTTTTGAGAAGTTGGGCCCATTGGTAGCCGGTCCATTTGGATCGAATCCGGCCAGATCCGGACCGCGTCCGGACCGATGACCGACGAGGCATGGAACGGCTCAGTCCTCGGTAGAAAGAGAGGAGAGAGAGGGTGGGGGACACCGGCACCGTGTGCGGCTCCTAAAATCCTACTCCCTTCGTTCCTAAATATTTGTCTTTTTACAGATTTCAAATGGACTAACACATATGAATGTATATAGACATATTTTAGAGTGTAGATTCACTCATTTTGCTTTGTATGTAGTCACTTGTTGAAATCTCTAGAAAGGCAAATATTTACAAATGGAGGGAGTAGAATCGTATGGTTACCAGAAACATTTTATGATTTTGCGAAGAAATAAAAATCACAAACAGTTTTTCAAAATCACGAACATGTTTTGAATCCCAAACGATTTCTGATTTCCTGAACAATTTTTTAAAACCATGAACATTTTTTCAAAATCACAAACACTTTTTGAATACACTAACATTTTTGAATCCACGAACATTATTTTGATTTTTCGTAGAATTTTTCAGAATTGTGAACATTTTTTGTATTCGTGAACATTTGTCAAATTCATGAAATGTTTCTGAATATGCGAACATTTTTCAATATCACAAACTTTTTTGAATCTGCGAACATGTTTTATTTCCTGAACATTTTTTTCAAAATCCTGATATTTTATTTTATTTTTTGAAATCACGAACTCTTTTTGGAATTTAGAACATCTTTTTCAAATTCTTGAACTTCTTCTACTTTTGGAAACTTTTTTTAAATCCCAATCAAAATGTAACGAAAAAGAAGAGGGGCGCCCTCGGTAGAAGAGTGGAGGAAAGGGGCTCCTAAAATGCAGGAATCCGTCTGGTTACGGGAAACCACTCGTACGTTGCGATATATCCATGAGTTGGTTATAGAGAAGATAGGTTCCAAGCTGTAGAATTGTTACTTTTTCGCCAAGCTGTAGAATTCGGTGCAGAGGCTACCTCCAATCCATAACCATAAACCCCAGGGGCGGACCCAGGAGAAAAATCGACTAGGGGCACACAGCGATAGAAAACTCTCGAACATGTTTACACATAGGCTTATAAACATGTAAATATGTTATATTTAGCAATTTTCTTGCAAGTAATAACATATTTCATCCAAGTTCGAAAAAAGATACATTATCCAATAGACAATAGTAACACAACAAGTTAACACTAAGGTGATCAGAGCCTACAAAAAGACTTCATATCCCAACATTTCATGCTTTGCAAAAGAGAATATTCATTTCTAATATAAATGCCGTTATCTGCAAAGAAAAAACACATATTAGTATTAGCCATTAAAATACAAATGGAGATGGTAAACACACAAAAGGTGTATGGCATTGGATCATTACATTTCGTTCTTCCCACGATGATCTTTCATCTTATGAAAACGATCAACAATCACTTCATTAGTAATTTCGTCTAGCAGTCCCTTTTCCACAAAGCGAATTAGGCTATGGCTCAAATAATCATCACCAATTTTTTACGCAAAGCATTCTTCACAATCTTCATAGCTGAAAAACATCTCTCAACAGTGGCAGTGGCAACAGGAAGAGTCAAAGCTAGCTTCAAAAGCCGATATACCAAAGGATAGGAGAGGTGCTTCCTTGTATCCACCATCAGTTTAGCTAGATCACCTATTTTTTCCAAGCTAGAAAACCTTGTATCATGGAGTATATTATCTATGTAGAGACCAAGTTCATGCTCAAGAGTCACCATATCTTTGTGATTAAAGTCATCAGGATAATGTTTAGCTAATTTCAGCAACTTCACCTTGTCAAAACGACAAAATAAATCACTTGGGCTCAAAGCAGACATGCATAGAAGCAACTCAGAATTTACCTCATTAAATCTGTCATTAAACTCTTCTCCTAACAGATCCAGAACAACAAAGAAACAGTCAACGCGGTAATAATGTTCATTGTTAATACCGGTCTTTTGTCTTGGCTTCTTTGGGTTAACATAGGTATCATGTCCAGTACTGGAATGTCATGTTTCTCACAGAAACAATATACCTTCCTCATAAGAGAATCCCACCCTTCATTGGTTCTGAGCTTTTCTAACTCCTGTTTAGTTGATTCCACATCTGAAATAGCATTTACAATGTCTTTATCCTTTCTTTGTAAGGTTTTTGACAGTCCATTTGTTAAAGCTAATAGCATCATCATCATATGTAAGAAAAATGCAGAATCAAAAGTCTGGAAATATTTGAGAAGACCTCTAGCTTGACGCCTCTTTCCAGTATCTGTGTCGTCTTTCTCAACATATTCTAGAACTTTAACCACTGACGAGAACATCTTTGACAAACCCAACAATGTTTTATAATGGGAGTTCCATCGAGTGCCACCTGGTCTCTGAAGTGATAGTTCTTGATTTAGTCCCGTTCCTGTAGAGATCTCTCCACAACCAATTGCTTTCCTCACTTCTTCTTGATGATGCTCACGAAGTTGGTCTTTTCTCTTGCAAGATGCTCCCACGACATTCAGCAAAACTGAAACCATATCAAAGAAATCTCCTACATCGAGTATCTTTTTTGCAATAGCCACAACAACCAGGTTGAGTTTATGAGCAAAACAATGTATATAATATGCTGAATTGTTCTCACTCGTAATTTTAGCTTGAAAACCATTAAACTCACCAGACATATTACTTGCGCCGTCATAACCTTTGCCTCTAACTTGTTTAATATTCAAACCAAGTTGCGAAAATAATAAATCTACGCAAGACTTGAGATAAGAAGCTGTTGTCTCCTCCACATGGACAACACCAACAAACTTTTCTTGGACCGGCGCACATTTATCAACGTATCGGAGCACAACTGCCATTTGTTCTTTGTCGGAAACATCTCGACACTCATCAACTAATAAGCTAAAAGCACCATTACCAATTTCTTCCATCACGTAACTCAATATTTCTTTTGCGAAACACTCGGTAATATCTCTCTGAATTGTTGGAGACAACAACTAATTATTCTCTGGAGCATTCTTGAAGGCCTTAGCAACGACATCATTTTGCTTAATAGTGCAATCCAACAACTCACGGTAGTTTCCTTTATTTTCAGAATCTTTAGATTCATTGTGACCACGGAAAGGTTGCCCCTGATGCAACAAGTATCGACAAACGTCAATTGCAGCATTTAAGCGGATGAGATGCTCATTCTTTTCAATTTCGCTTTTTCTATGCATGGCTGCAGAGATTGATTTATCTTTTTTTAGTAGATCCTCACAATCCTTGAGTGCTCTGTTGTGAAAGCTATTACGATTGCCGACATGAGTCACAAATCGCTCTGGCTTGTTCCAACTGTTGAAGCCTTCCACTACAAATGCATCATGCCCATGGTGGCTATCTTTGATGTTGTCTCTAAACAAATAGCAACATAAGCAATGGGCCTTGTGCTCCTTCTCGCTGTACTCTAGCCAATATGCATAATCGTCGTACCAATCTGCATTGAACCTCCTCCTCTTCTTCTTCTTCCCAAACTCTCTGTATGGAAAGTCAATGTCAGGCTGATTAGGTCCCCAAATTAGATACTTTCTTCTGATCTCATCACGCTGGTTTGGGTGATAATCTGCCATTCGCTTCCTTTTAGATGGATCCCGAGGAAGCTTGTTCAAGTCAATTAGTGCAGGCACAACAGAATTATGTCTTGGTACAGGTCTTGATGCATTTCCACTACCACTTGAACTGTTGGTGGTGACAGGAGGACCTTGGGTGGTGGTGTTGACATCTCTTGATTTCTTTATCAAATACTTCTCCATTATCTTCCTTCTTCCCTGTCAAATAGTTGAACTACTAATTGTAAAAATTCAGATACAAAGCATGCTAGTAGTAGCAGACTAGAACTAGAAGGTCAGCACACTTGCAGTAAGCATGTCAGTACTAGTAATAGAATGGTTTGCTTAATTGAATTGCACAGAAAATTCCCAAATTGTACAAATTAACCTACCAGTGGAGTGTCACACTAATCCTATAATTATTTTGTTAAAACCAAGAGTACATGCGTGATAGCATACTAGTACTGTACTAGTGGGATTGCATATTTTCATTTGATTTTACATAAGACACACCAACGAATCAACTAAGGAATAGGGACTGGAGTGTTTCGGGAAAACAGAATCAAGTACTTGAGCATTGAGTCTTTACCTAGGGGAGATGAGGCAATGAATCAGGGGATGAGAAGAGTTGCAGTCCTGCAGAGGTTGCTGCTGCAGACCTATGTAGGCCAGCGGCCGCGCCGAGGCTGCCGGCGGCCGGCGACCGGGCGACCGGTGAGTGGGCAGCCGCCGAGCTAGGATCGACCAACGACCAGAGTACCAGACCAATCGGAATCCTGGAGACCTCGAAGCACATGCGGTGGGCGGTGGCTGACGGTTCGCTTCTTTATCTTAATCCTTTTTCTAGGTATTAATTGATCTCCAGGAGTCGAAGCGGCAAGCGGCGGGCGGTTTCTACGATGCGTTCATCGTTGTGTGTTGCAGGACATGCACACCCGGACATTTTTTCTCGATTTGGCTTGCTTCTTTTATGGGATTTCGTAGAATGGCCGAAGGGACTGGGGGCACTTGCCCTGGCCCGACCGGGGGCCTGCTAGTTGCCACCTGATGTATATAGGGGACGACGGGAAATTGAGTGGGGGCCTGGGCCCCCACTCGTAACAACGTGTGTCCGCCTCTGGTAACAACGTGCGTCCGCCCCTGATAAACCCCGCTCCCTCCCCATCAGCTGGCAACCCCAACAGACGCCGTCCCGTCCGTTCGAGGAAGCCAAGCCATCGTGCAATCTGCGCCCTTGTCCAGCCAGCCAGGTCTTTCTCCTCTCTCCCACTTTCGCTTTCGCCTTCTACGTCCTATAAGGGTTTTGACTTCCAGGGTTTGCATGCAGTTCGACTTAGTACCAACTGACTTCCTTCCTGATCATCTGCGAAACAAATCGGGTTTAATTAGGTTCTTAATATTCGTTTGACTTGCCCGCTGAAACCGCCGAATCAATTGTATCTTGTACCTCTGCAATTCTGCATTATGGCAATACGAATGATTTTTGGATGCCTTATTAGTAGCTGTTTGATTTGATCAAGCTACGAAGTATCTTTATCAAGTTGGATATCTTCTTCATTGTGCCCTTATTATGCATGGTGCGATGATCAATTTCACTTGCAGGCCAAGAGCAAGGGGCGGGGCTATGGGCAACTCCGGCAGCACAGGTATGTTTCACTTGTCCGCCCAATTCAACTTCAGACGGTTCCTGCTATAAACAAAAAAACTCAGACGCAATCCACAACAATCCATTTCAAGTACATGTCAGGCTAAAAATACGATGTTACGGAAGTGCATTGTTGCTGCGTATGAGGCTGGCTGCCCTCTGTGCCTCGTCACTCTCGAGACAGCGGACCACTTGATGTTCGCATGTCCATTCGCGGGCGTGTTCTGGCAAAAAATTGGGATGTGCGTTGATGGGGCCTCAGTTTGCAGCTTGAACTCCCTGGCTGGGACAGCAATCAACGTTGTCGACTCTGGATTGGAGTTTGTGATGCTCTGTTGCTGGCAGCTGTGGAAGCATTGCAACGCCGTGGTCTTCCAGCGACAGGCGCCGTCCTTGGTCAGGGCCTTGCAGTGCTGTAGGGATGACGCTGAGCTGTGGCGTGTTCGCCTACAGCGCGACCGCCGGTCTTATGTCGACTCCTGGCTGAGGGCTCTTGCCCCCTAGGCTTGTTTTTCTCCGCGGGCTTACGCCCTGCTCGACTCGTTTGTACTCCCCAAAAAACTCTCTCTGTAAACATCTGGGATCCTAGTCCACCATGATCAATATATTCAGGTGGGGGAAACTCCCCCCGGTGAAAATTCAAAAAAAAAATATGATGTTGTACCTTTAAATTGAGGAAGCACTTGCCGTCACCATCATGCCGATGAATTGATGAGATGACTGTAAAACGTTGATGGAAGCGTTGAACCCTTTGCTCGGGCCGCGGTTGTATATATATGTTGTATGCCGTGGCTTACAAGAACCGATCGAGAGGAGATCTATCGTCATTGTTGCAGGAGGTTGAAAAAGATAAAACAGAAGAAGAGATAAAAAGCGATACAAGTTAAACAACTTTCCTATCTCTACACAATATCTTCTAACAATGACTGCATAATCATGTGTTGGAAAAAGGGGCTAAGGATCCCTCCCTTAACTTTCCGCTGTTAGGCAGAAGTGAGAACTCTCGGCGAATAAACTCAGATAGCAGATAGCACCCCGGCGGAGTCCCCATGGGGGGATTCAAGCGCGGGTGGGTGGGTGGGTGGACGGGTTGGTTTAACACCTGAACTCCTGCCACTGAGCTAGCACTTAGTTCTCACTATTTATTTATAGACATGAGAAAAGTGGCCTACAAACAAAAAAGAAGAGAGAAGTGTATGTACAGTCGTTTGTGCCCCAGATTCATGACGTGATAACTACCAAAATATATTATTGGCCACTATGGAGGAACTTCGTACCCTTCATGGGCGACGGTTGCGTGTTTATATAACCAGGTCGCGACCTCCTGGCATAGCGTACAAAGTTGGTTCAGATTACAAACTTGGAGAGAAAGAGATAAGGGAAGTTACAACCATATATGCGAATAGTTAAAGATCCTAGTCTATCTAGATTATCTTGGTTGGACTCCTTCTGCGATGCTTATCTCTATCGGTTCTGAACCTTTCACGTAGGTGGACCAATATTATGTTCAACATCCTCCCTTAATCACAACTTGGTCAAGTTGAGATTACGCTTGAACTCTTCAAAATTTCGTGTGGGCAAGGATTTGGTGAATCCATCTACAACCTGATCACGAGAATGGATAAAACGAATTTCCAACTGCTTGTTTGCAACTCGCTCTCTGACGAAGTGAAAATCAATTTCAATATGTTTTGTCCTTGCATGAAAAACAGGGTTAGCAGACAGATAAGTAGCACCAAGGTTATCACACCATAAACATGGGGCTTGAGTGATCTTTACACCAAGCTCTCGTAGCATGGACTGGACCCAGATGATCTCAGCTGTGGCATTTGCCAAAGCCTTATACTCAGCTTCAGTACTTGACCTTGATACAGTGGCTTGTTTCTTTGCACACCACGATATTAGGTTTGGACCAAAGAATACTGCAAAGCCACCAGTAGATCGTCTGTCATCTAAACATCCTGCCCAATCTGAATCAGAAAAGGCACTAACAAGTGTAGATGGAGACTTGTTAAAGGTGAGGCCAATATTAACTGTATCTTTCACATATCTCACTATACGTTTTGCAGCAGTCCAGTGAGTTGTAGTGGGTGCATGAAGAAACTGACAAACCTTGTTTACTGCAAATGATAGATTAGGTCTTGTCAGGGTCAGATACTGGAGTGCATCTACTAAACTTCTGTACCTGGTACTGTCATCCTGTCCCAAGGGCTCTCCTTCTGCAAGTGACAATTTTTCTATGCTCGACAATGGAGTTGGTGAAGATTTACATCCCTGTAACCCAACTCTTCTTACCAGATCAGTAGCATACTTTTCCTCAGACAGATGAAGACTGTTACCTTGTTTCTTAACTTCAATCCCTAGGAAGAAGTGCAAGTCACCCAGGTCCTTGAGAGCAAACTCAGCATTTAGATCCTTCAACAATCCTGATATAGCCTCGTCAGATGAGCTTGTAACAATAATATCATCAACATATATAAGAACGAATATGGATGTTTTCAGCTTGTTATAAATGAACAAGGATGTGTCAGACTTAGAAGGAACAAAGCCAAGAGTTTGCAATTTTTGACTTAGCCTTGAGTACCACGCCCTGGGAGCTTGTTTGAGTCCATATAATGCTTTATCAAGCTTGCACACATGAAACGGTTTGTTCTTGTTCTCAAAACCAGGAGGTTGTTTCATATACACTTCCTCTTCTAGAATGCCATGAAGAAATGCATTCTTGACATCTAGCTGGCGAAGGCTCCATCCCCTGGAAACAGCAATAGAGAGCACAAGACGAATATTTGCAGCTTTAACAATTGGACTAAAGGTGTCCTCATAGTCTATACCATACCGTTGTTTAAAACCCTTTGCAACAAGTCTGGCTTTGTAGCGATCAATGGTTCCATCAGCCTTCTTTTTTTACTCTAAAAACCCACTTGCAGTCAATTAGATTTTTACCATGTCGTGGGGGAACCAAATGCCATGTTTTATTTTTCAAAAGTGCCATGTGCTCTTCTTCCATGGCTGTTTTCCACTTCTTGTCACTAAGTGCCTCACCAAGAGTGCTTGGTTCATCTGTGGAGCAGTACAGACTGAATTTTGTTAGCTGTTTATAATTTACTGGTTTTGTTACCCCTTTTTGAAGACATGTCCGTGGAGCAGCAGCAGGCGAAGAGGGTGGTGCAGAAGATCCCGCTGCTGCGGTGTCAGGAGCAGCAAATCCCGAGGTGGATCCCGCGGCATCCCCCGCCTCGCGGCCAACCGCGCCAGATGGATCGTCTGTGCCGGCACAGCATGGAGACGTTGGAGAAGCGGCTGGATCGGGCGCAGAGAATCCTGGGCCACGGGAGACATCCGGTGCAGGCCCATCATGGTGCAATGATGAGGCAGACCCTGGCGGGATCGCACCGGATCGCATGCCAACAGCTGACAGGGCCGGATCCACCATGGGAGCCACGCTTGTCTCCTGTCGAGGCGGCTCCCCGCCTAGCGGCTGGCGGCGCACGTAGTGGCGAGGCCCATCAGCAGGCCAACGAGGCTCGGTGCGCCGCGTGGAGACGTCCGGGTGGTGAGAATCGGACGGATCGCCCGAGCCCGTGACAGCGCGCCGGGTGGCAGACGCGGGGCCGCTGCTGGATCAGCTGTCAGGCGGCGCGGAGTCCCGCGCGGCGCTGCCCCCATGCTGCGGCTCAGATCCCGGGGAGGATCTGCTGTTAGGCTGCTGTGGAGCTGATCCCGAGGCGGATCTGTCCCCCAGCCCTGGACACATAAAATGTAGCCTGTTTTGCTGATTTTCTTCACCGTTTTGAGTGGTTCCTGCACCATTTTCTGCGTAGTTCTCATCTGGATCATCATAGAACTCATGCACTTGCTTATGAACATTAGTCAACATTGGATCACTACAATCATTATCCCCATGAGGAAGGCCGGTAAGACTAGATGGCAGAAGGAGAATTTCTTTGCGAAGGAGTGCACCGACATTTGGGTGAAGTTCAAAGAAAGGAAATTTTGTCTCATCAAAAACAACGTCGCGAGAAATATAAACGCGACCAGTGGAGATGTCAAGGCACTTGACACCCTTGTGTTGAGCGCTATAGCCAAGAAACGTGCATTGCTTAGAGCGAAACATGAGCTTGCGGTTGTTGTATGGATGGAGGTTTGGCTAGCAAGCGCAACCAAACACACGAAGGGTTGTGTAATCAGGTTTGGTGTGGAGAAGACGCTCAATGGGAGTTTCATAGTTGATGACACGGCTAGGGAGCATATTAATGATATGTACCGCAGCAAGAAAGGCCTCGTCCCAAAACATTAGAGGCATGGAGGCATCGGCTAATAGAGCTAGGCCAACTTCAACAATGTGTCTGTGTTTGCGTTCAGCAGACCCATTCTGTTGATGAGAGTGAGGACATGACACGTGGTGAGATATGCCAATTTTCTGAAAAAACGAGTTTAGCTTCTCGTACTCCCCTCCCCAATCAGATTGGAGAGCAAGGATTTTGCAATCAAACTGGCGCTCAACAAGAGCTTGGAAGTTCAGAAATACTTGGAACACATCCAATCTTTTCTTAAGAAGGTAGATCCATGAAAACTTGCTGTAGTCATCTATGAAACTCACATAATACGTGTGTCTACCAACAGAGGAGGGGGCAGGCCCCCACACATCATAGAAAACAAGTTGTAAAGTCTTGGTAGAAACACTGGTAGAAATTGGATAAGGTAACTGATGGCTATTAGCCTTTTGACAAGAGTCACAGATTGTCTCAAGATCACGCTCTCCAACATACGGGAGCTTATTTTTTTAAGAAATCGCTCAACTAAAGAAAAATATGCATGTCCTAAACGATCGTGCCATCGTGTTGAAGACACTTTGGTGGCACTAAAAACTTGTTTATTGAATCTTCTAATATCCGGAATCAATGGGTAGAGCCCACGAATGCATCTACCTTGATATAGCACCTTCTTCGTTGCCTGATCCTTGATCAAAAAGAAGTAGGGGTGAAACTCAAAAAAGACATGGTTGTCAATGGCAATGCGATGAACGGAAAGAAGGCTTTTTGATGCACTAGGGACATGCAAAAAATTTCTAAGGTGAATTTTCCGATGAGGGGTTTTAATAATTGAGTGACCAACATGACTAATTTTCATACCTTCTCCACTTGTTGTGTGGATGTGATCTTTGCCACGGTAATTGTCGCGCATGGTCACCTTCTCCAGCTCACCGGTGATGTGGTTTGTGGTGCCGCTGTCGACATACCAATTGGTGTCGACGCCATAGGAGCCATCAGCAGCTCCGGCCACCTTCTCATCCTGCGACGAGTCATCTTCATCTTCCTCAAACCGATACCAGCAGTCTTTTGACGAGTGACCCGGCTTGCCACAGATTTGGCACCTAATTGTGTCAGGACGTGATCTGTTGTTGGAGCTGCTGTTGCGGCGGCCTCTGTTGTTGGAGGAGGAAGGCCGGCCGCCGCGTGTGTTGCTGGCGCCGCTGCTGTTGCTGCTGTGGGCGCCCCTGCCCTTGCCGTTCCGCGGTGGACCACGGTAACGAGAGCCCCCGCCGCGGCCGCGAGTGGCAGCGTTGGCAGAAGATTTGAAGCCACCTCCCGTGCCTTGGAAGAGAGCCACCCTCTGATCGAAATTGCTCATCTGTCCGAACAACTCGTCGAGGGTGACCGGAGTGGTCCTGGCGTCGAGGCCGGAAACCAGCTGCTGGTACTCCATGTCAAGCGCATTGAGGATATACGAGATGAGCTCATCATCCTTCAACGGATTGTGTAGGATCGAAAGTATGTCTAGAGGGGGGGTGATTAGACTACTTGACCAAATAAAAACTTAACCTTTTCCCAATTTTAGTTCTTGGCAGATTTTAGCTATTTTGGGACAAGTCAAGCAATCATCACACAATTCAAGCAAGCATGCAAAGAGTATATTGGCAGCGGAAAGTAAAGCATGCAACTTGCAGGAATGTAAAGGGAAGGGTTTGGAGAATTCAAACGCTATTGGAGACACGGATGTTTTTCCCGTGGTTCGGATAGGTGGTGCTATCCTACATCCACATTGATGGAGACTTCAACCCACGAAGGGTAACGGTTGCGAGAGTCCACACAGGGCTCCACCCAAGGGTAACGGTTGCGCGAGTCCACACAGGGCTCCACCCACGAAGGGTCCACGAAGAAGCAACCACCCACAAAGGGTCCACGAAGAAGCAACGTTGTCTATCCCACCATGGCCATCGCCCACACAGGAGTTGCCTCACTAGCGGTAGATCTTCACGAATTAGGCGATCTCCTTGCCCTTACAAACTCCTTGGTTCAACTCCACAATCTTGTTGGAGTCTCCCAAGTGACACCTAGCCAATCTAGGAGACACCACTCTCCAAGAAGTAACAAATGGTGTGTAGGTAATGAACTCCTTGCTCTTCTGCTTCAAATGATAGTCTCCCCAACACTCAACTCTCTCTTATAGGATTTGGATTTGGTGGAAAGAAGGTTTGAGTGGAAAGAAACTTGGGAAGGCTAGAGATCAAGATTCATATGGTAGGAATGGAATATCTTGGTCTCAACACATGAGTAGGTGGTTCTCTCTCAGAACATATGAGTTGGAATGGTGTGTGTGTTCTGATGGCTCTCTCACAGAATGATAAGGAGGTGGAGGGGTATAAATAGCCTCCACACAAAATCCAACCGTTACACAGTTTTCCAATCTCGGTGGGACCGAATCAATAAGCTCGGTCGGACCGAAAATGTAAACCTAGTGACCGTTAGAGATTTTCGGTGGGACTGACATGCAACTCGGTAGGACCGATATGGTTAGGGTTTGGGCATAACGTAATCTCGGTGAGACTGATTACACAAACTCGGTGAGACCGAATTTGGTAATTAGCTAACCAGAGAGTTGGTCAGGCAAACTCGGTGGGACCGATTTGCTCTTTCGGTGGGACCGAGTGGAACTCGGTGAGACCGAAAAGTTACAAAGGGGAAACACTGAGTTTACATTGCAATCTCGGTGGGACCGATTCGCTCTTTCGGTGAGACCGAAAAGTTACGAAAGGGAAACAGAGAGTTTGCAACCCCATCTCGGTGAGACCGAGATCCTTATCGGTAGAACCGAATTGCTAGGGTTTGGCAGTGGCTAATGACAAGTGAAACTCGGTGGCGCCGGATAGGAAGAATCGGTAGGACCGAGTTTGGCTTAGGGTTTAGGTCATATGTGGATATGGGAAAGTAGTTGAGGGTTTTGGAGCATATCACTAAGCACATGAAGCAAGAGGCTCATTAAGCAACACCTCATCCCTCCTTAATAGTATTGGCTTTTCCTAAAGACTCAATGTGATCTTGGATCACTAAAATATAAAATGAAGAGTCTTGAGCTTTTGAGCTTGAGCCAATCCTTTTTCCTTAGCATTTTGAGGGTTCCACTTTCACATCCATGCCATGCCAATCATTGAGCTTTCCTGAAATAATCATCTTGGAATAGCATCAGCTCAATGAGCTATATGTTGTTATGAATTACCAAAACCACCTAGGGATAGTTGCACTTTCAATCTCCCCCTTTTTGGTAATTGATAACAACATATAGATCAAAGCTTTGACAAATGATAATAAGCATGAAATATATCGTCGCTTTGAGAAGTATGTGATAAGTAAGAGCTCCCCCTAAATTTTTGCATATTTAAAATTTGCTTTGGACTGCAAATGCACAAGGAGTTAGAGTCATGGGTTACTCTTCCATGTCACATACATCTTGGTGGAGCGCTTAAAATGATAAGAATGAAATGCATGCACTCATCACCAAGAAAAGTGAAAGATCACATAAGATAGATAAGATAATAGCATTAAGCAAGCATTAAGTGTAGCTTATGATCAAACACATGATCATCAATGTCTCACAAATAATGACGTAGTATCTCAAGCACTCAAAAGCAACCGAGTTCGAAAAACCACCAAATAAAGCAAGAGAGAAAAGCAACACTCTCTCTCTCGAAGCCTATGATCTATACATCTTCTCCCCCTTTGGCAACAAGTTACCAAAAAGTTCCTAGAAAATGCATAGCACTAGATCGACGCTCAGGCTTGATCTTCAGGTGGTGGTGGAGTCCGGATCACTCCAAGGACGAAGGCTTCGGTAGATGCTGAAGTAGACGCTGGAGTTGGAGCTGAAGTAGATGCTAGAGCTGGTGGAACTGAGGCTGTGGCTGGTGCTGAGGTGGTGGCTCTTGTGTCAGCAACTGGCACGGCAGACGACCTCGGACCTCTTGGCACTCTGGCAAAGGCATGAGTAGTAGTCCTGCCTCTCCTCTCCTGCATGTCCTCCTGGAGCTGCTCCACTGCAGACTGAACTTCCATTACTTTGACATCCAAGTCATAGAACTTCTGTTCCATGATTCTCTCTAGGCTCTGCTGATTTTGAGTGAGGGTGGCCAGACTTTGCTCAATCCTCAGCGTGGATGCAATCAAGTAACCAAGCTGCTCTTGTTTGGTCTTCAAGAAATATTCAGATGCCTCCTCTTGAGTAGGCATCTTGGCAGCTTTCTCCTTCCTCGCCTTCTCCTTCTTTGCGTAAGCTTGTGCAGACGATGGCTCGTTCTCAGTCATCACAACTTCATTGTTCTCAAAATCTGGACAGATGGGCAAATGTTCCTTGTCCAATAAATATATGCCCGTGCCCATCTTGGAGTTGATGAGCTCCTGAATCTGAGGGGCATATCCGCAGCTCCTCTTCTGGTCTGCTGCAGTCCTCTTGATTGTTTCCACTATGAGGCTCATCACCTTGAACTTCTGGGGCACATCAAACACATGTAGCAAGTTGATAGCATGGCCTCTGATCATCTTGTGATCACCTGACTTGGGCAATAAGGTGTGCCTCAAGATCCAATTGATAGTCGGGAGCCCTGACAGAAGGTAATGTACTGAGCCAAACTTGAAGGTATCAAGTGCTTCATTTGGGATCTCCTTGTACATATTTGACATTGAGTTGTGGTCCATCTTCTTCTTGGCATAGATATCCAAGTCATCATCTTGCTCCTCTGGGGCATTTATGATCTGTGCCCACTCAGCAACTGTGGATTGGTACCTTGTACCCTCAGACATCCATGTGATCCTCCCATCTGGATAAAAGTGAGCTGTGGAGTAGAACTGCATGATGAGTTCCTCGTTCCACTTTGTGAGCTTCTGCCCAACAAAGTCAGCTACTCCACAAGCTATGAAGCTGTCTTGCACTCCAGGATAGTGCTCCTCATTGTCCTTGATGTATGTCCAATCAACCCATCGCATATCACAGACAATGGGCTTCTTATCTAGCAGCACTGTCTCATAAAAATCCTGCTACTCCTTGGTGTGAAACCTGTAGTCCACGGCAGTCCTTCTCCTTGAAGCATATGGGTCTGCTTCTCTCCACTTCCTCAGCCCTGAATCTCTCCTGAGCTTCATGTCCTCAGCCACAGGATGAGCATCGTTGTGGTCTGGGATCTTGGGCTTTAGCTTCCTTAGGACATTCTCTTCCTCTTCTTCAGCAACAGTCTCAGGCACTGGGGCCTTGTTCTTCTCAGCTGCAGGGATGCTTCTTGTGTTCCTCTTTGGCTTTGGCTTTGGAGCTGGCTTGGCCTTGGAAGCAGCTCCCCCTGATTTTATGGCATCTCCCATTAGCTTGGGTGCCTTGGGTGCTGGTGCAGCTACTTCTTCTTCTTCTTCCTCTTCCATGATGGAAGCTTTGCCAAGCACTCTAGCCACAGTCTTCTTCACCCTTTCCTTTCTTTTCTTGCCCTCAGCTGCAACTGGCTCTATGGGCTTCTTAGTTGACATTCTGGCCTTTGACATTGGCTGCCTGCCTGCTGGCCTTTTGATTTTCAGGCCTGGCTTAGTGCCTTGAGCTAGCTCAACTCTCTTGGAAGTGGCCTCTTCCTCTGCCACATAGTCTTCATCTTCGGAATCTGAAGTCCTCTTCTTCCTCTGTCTCGTGGCAGCCTTTGGCAAGTTGCTAGGGGTGCTCCTGCTGCCCTCATCTGAAGAACTTGAGGGACTAGTGCCCTCACTCATCACCACTTGCTGTTCTGACACATTCTGGCTATCACTTTGATCAGACATGCTGCAAACTCTGACTGCTGAACCTGTGAACAGATTATAGATGAGGTAGAAAGGATGAGCATCACAAAATGCAGAGATTTTTGCAAAAGAATGATCCAAAAACTTAGTTTTAGTTTCCCACTGAAATCATCTCGGATCTACCGATTTTCAAACTCGGTGATACCGAAGCAGTTTTGGAACCTAAACTAGTGAACTCGGTTGGACCGAGTCACAGTTCGGTGGCACCGAGACTGCTAGGGTTTCACAGAGTTCCAAAATCGGTCACACCGATAAGTAATTCTCGGTCAGACCGAGTCTCACTTGTGCAATGGCATAAGCCAAATCGGTGGGACCGAGTTTTTCAACTCGGTGGGTCCGAGATGGTTTCGGCGGAAACCAAAACCTAGAATTTTCGAATCAAACCTAATCTATGAGCGTTTTGACTGGATAGGAGTGTTTCAATCATGGCAAGAATCATGAAGAACACAATGTGCTAGGAATCAGGTTGGAGAATAGCACAAAGATCAAGTCCATACCCTAGTTCGGCGGGGACTTGCTACGGCGGCAACGGCGGGGCAGAATTCCCGTTGACGGCGACGGAGACCAGCGACTGGAGGCGGCTGGCGGCGAGAAGACGGTCCGGAGACCACGAGGGCAGAGCAGGCTATCGCGCGGGCGAAGGGATTCGGAGAAATTTCCAAATTTTACCCGTGACTATATATAGCCCGACCCTGTCGGTGTGACCGAGTGGAACAACTCGGTGGCACCGAGATTCATAACTGCGTGCAGTTACTGAAACTCGGTGTGACCGAAATGTTCAAATCGGTTGCACCGAGATCGAAAACCTAGATCAACTTAATGATCTCGGTAGGACCGAAAGTGGAGTATCGGTCAGACCGAGAATCATAAAGAGGTTTTGGAAGTTTAAGTCTATGACGAATCAGGGACTCCGAGCGCTCCTCACACAGAGTGGTTCGAATCTGACTTGATCAAATTTTGTGATGCATCATGAATAGAGTTTGAGACGAGAAAAGCATAGATAGCTAGAGGAGGTTCTTAGGCATTCTTGTCCATCCACTTGGCAAAAGAAGATAAAACCAAACAATCAAAACAACAAGTGGATGTCCTCGAATGAGTAAAATATGCAACCAGCATGCTCACACAATAAGATGGCAAATGAAATATGTGACAAGGCATGCACAACCAATTCTAGCATCTATCAAGCAATTTGCGATGACTAGGTCATCTATATATGAGTATATTGACTTAGGAGTCAAGTGAGAACACTTGATCGTAGGTCATACTCATCGTTTAAGCTCAAGTGGGGTTACCACTTTTACATAAAGCATTGTTGTGTTCACATCTTTAGAGTTGCTTTAGCTCAAGTCTTAGAGTAAAGCTCCCCCTAGATGTGATATCCCCCCTAAGAGGGATGAACTAACCTTGGGTTTTGTCGATGATGATTTCATGTAGATATTGAAGATGTGGATGCTCAATGTTGATGTAGATCTCTTGGAGCTATCCATTTGAGTGAATTGCACTTTCAATACCTACATGGGTTAGTCCCACAAGGAACAAACAAGGATATCCATAGACATAGAGTGATGCACACAAAAGATGATGTCCATGAAAACTTTTAGGTTACCTTGTCCCTTGTCTTACCAACAAGAGGGTTTGTGACTCCTTGAACTAGTGCAAGATGTGGAAGTTGATTGCACTTGTTCTTGCCAAAATGATAAGAGTGAAGTATGTTGGCGGAGTCACCCTCAAGAACTCTCTAGTTCTTCTTCTTTTGGATCCACATCATCTTGATGGGAATCCTTGGAGTTGTAGTCGTACTTGATGAAGTGGAACTTGGAGTAGTCTTGGGAATCCACTTGACTAAGGTCTTGGGAGCTTCTTCAAATGCATCAATTTCCTCTTGAAGCTTGTCCTTGCCTTTTTGCTCGTAGTCTTGTGGTGGAAGATCATCTTGAGCTTGTGTCCCCTTGAAAGAAGCATCATACTTCTCTTGTTGAGGGACAAACTTTGTCTTGGGGTATTGATCTTCTTCCCACTCAACTCCATTGGCATTGAACTTTCGTTCAAAACCAACACCTTGATTCTTCCGGTGCATTCCTTGCTTGTGCAAAATTTCCTCGAATTGCTTACTCCCGGCAAGGCTTTTGTACACTCCTTTCTCTATAATTCCCTTCAATAAGCTATTTTCTTGCTCAAGTGTAACTTGGCTAAGAGAATCATTAGTGGAATCAAGAGAACTGCTAGAAGCAACAATATTGGATTTAGCATGATCATTGTTACTACTAGAGGAAGAATCTTTCTTGTTACTAGACTTGACTTGAGGCATGTAAGTAGATAAGAGTAAACGCTTGGCAATGTAAGAAGAACTTTTCTTGCGGAGATCATCATTGATTGCCTTTAAGAACTCATGCTCTTGCTCAAGATTGAGCTTTTCAAAGCGTAATTTCTCATGAGCTCTTAAAAGTTCTCGATGATCTTCGAAGATAGTGTCATGAGCTAACTTAAGAGTTTTTAGTTCTTTAGTTAGAGCCTCAATCTTCTCCTTATCATTGTCATTCGTTTTATCTTGATTAGCATGATTAATTGGTCTTTCATCATAGTATTCATCACTAGAGTTGTCAACAAGCAAATCATCACCTAACAAGTCATCTTCATCACTATTGAAATCAACATACTCGGGGTGTGTTACCTTAGGACCTTTGGCCATGAAGCATCTTCCAATTCCTTCATTTGGTGAGTCAAATATGTCGTAGGAGTTGGTTGACACAAGTGCTAGACCGGCAACACCTTCATCTTGAGTATCTTCGGAGTCGGAGTGATAACTTCTCTCGGAGTGGCTGTCGGAGTCGGAGCCGGATACCCATTCACCAACATGAGCTTGATGTCTTCTTCTTGTGTAGCTCCTTGATGATTTTTCCTTCCTTTCCGAATCCTTGCTTCTCCGTGAGTATCTTCGTTCATAACGATCATCTCTACTCCTTCTCTCTCTTGGTGGTGATTCTTTGCTTCTTCTTCTTGGAGAATCTTCTCTTCTCTTGTAGGGAGCCGTACACTCATTGGAATAGTGTCCGGGTCTTCCACAATTGTAGCAGTTTCGCTCTCGACTAGAAGATCTTTTGTCATTGTAGGACCTTGACTTGAAGCTTCTATCTTTGCTTCTACTCTTGTAGAACTTGTTGAAGTTCTTCACCATTAAGCTCAATTCTTCATTGAAGTCTTGTTTCTCACTTGATGATGTAGGGGCTTCACATGAGGCTTTATAGGCACCACTTGATTTGTTGTGAAGTTCCTCTTTATCCTTAAGTGACATCTCATGAGCAACAATTCTTCCAATCACCTCCGTTGGCTTGAGATCTTTGTAATTGGGCATCATTTGGATCAATGTGCACACGGTATCATATTTTCCATCCAAGGCTCTTAGGATCTTCTTGATGATGAATCTATCGGTCATCTCTTCACTTCCTAAGCCGGCAATCTCATTTGTGATGAGAGCAAACCTAGAGTACATTTCAGCGACACCTTCACCATCCTTCATCTTGAACTTGTCAAGTTGGCTTTGAAGCACATCCAACTTGGATTCCTTGACGGAGTCGGTACCTTCGTGCATATCAATCAAGGTGTCCCAAATTTCCTTTGCATTCTCAAGACGGCTGATTTTGTTGAATTCTTCGGGGCACAATCCGTTGAAGAGAATATCACAAGCTTGAGCATTGTATTGCAACATCTTCAACTCATTCGCGATAGCTTCACGGTTTGGTTCTCTCCCACCAAAGAAGTCACCTTGCAAACCAACACACACAATAGCCCAAACGGCAGGGTTATGTCCAAGAATATGCTTTTTTCATTTTATGCTTCCAACTAGCAAAATTAGTACCATCAAAGTAAGGACCTCTACGGTGATAATTTCCCTCGCTAGACGCCATACTCTCCTAGGTTGTGAAACCAAGGCTATGACCACCAAAAGCTATGGAGATCAAGCAAATGGAGACCAAAGCTCTGATACCACTTGTAGGATCGAAAGTATGTCTAGAGGGGGGGTGATTAGACTACTTGACCAAATAAAAACTTAACCTTTTCCCAATTTTAGTTCTTGGCAGATTTTAGCTATTTTGGGACAAGTCAAGCAATCATCACACAATTCAAGCAAGCATGCAAAGAGTATATTGGCAACGGAAAGTAAAGCATGCAACTTGCAGGAATGTAAAGGGAAGGGTTTGGAGAATTCAAACGCTATTGGAGACACAGATGTTTTTCCCGTGGTTCGGATAGGTGGTGCTATCCTACATCCACGTTGATGGAGACTTCAACCCACGAAGGGTAACGGTTGCGCGAGTCCACACAGGGCTCCACCCAAGGGTAACGGTTGCGCGAGTCCACACAGGGCTCCACCCACGAAGGGTCCACGAAGAAGCAACCACCCACAAAGGGTCCATGAAGAAGCAACCTTGTCTATCCCACCATGGCCATCGCCCACACAGGACTTGCCTCACTAGCGGTAGATCTTCACGAAGTAGGCGATCTCCTTGCCCTTACAAACTCCTTGGTTCAACTCCACAATCTTGTCGGAGGCTCCCAAGTGACACCTAGCCAATCTAGGAGACACCACTCTCCAAGAAGTAACAAATGGTGTGTAGGTAATGAACTCCTTGCTCTTGTGCTTCAAATGATAGTCTCCCCAACACTCAACTCTCTCTCATAGGATTTGGATTTGGTGGAAAGAAGGTTTGAGTGGAAAGCAACTTGGAAAGGCTAGAGATCAAGATTCATATGGTAGGAATGGAATATCTTGGTCTCAACACATGAGTAGGTGGTTCTCTCTCAGAACATATGAGTTGGAATGGTGTGTGTGTTCTGATGGCTCTCTCACGGAATGAGAAGGAGGTGGAGGGGTATAAATAGCCTCCACACAAAATCCAACCGTTACACAGTTTTCCAATCTCGGTGGGACCGAATCAATAAGCTCGGTCGGACCGAAAATGTAAACCTAGTGACCGTTAGAGATTTTCGGTGGGACTGACATGCAACTCGGTAGGACCGATATGGTTAGGGTTTGGGCATAACGTAATCTCGGTGAGACCGATTACACAAACTCGGTGAGACCGAATTTGGTAATTAGCTAACCAGAGAGTTGGTCAGGCAAACTCGGTGGGACCGATTTGCTCTTTCGGTGGGACCGAGTGGAACTCGGTGAGACCGAAAAGTTACAAAGGGGAAACACTGAGTTTACATTGCAATCTCGGTGGGACCGATTCGCTCTTTCGGTGAGACCGAAAAGTTACGAAAGGGAAACAGAGAGTTTGCAACCCCATCTCGGTGAGACCGAGATCCTTATCGGTAGAACCGAATTGCTAGGGTTTGGCAGTGGCTAATGACAAGTGAAACTCGGTGGCACCGGATAGGAAGAATCGGTAGGACCGAGTTTGGCTTAGGGTTTAGGTCATATGTGGATATGGGAAAGTAGTTGAGGGTTTTGGAGCATATCACTAAGCACATGAAGCAAGAGGCTCATTAAGCAACACCTCATCCCTCCTTAATAGTATTGGCTTTTCCTAAAGACTCAATGTGATCTTGGATCACTAAAATATAAAATGAAGAGTCTTGAGCTTTTGAGCTTGAGCCAATCCTTTTTCCTTAGCATTTTGAGGGTTCCACTTTCACATCCATGCCATGCCAATCATTGAGCTTTCCTGAAATAATCATCTTGGAATAGCATCAGCTCAATGGGCTATATGTTGTTATGAATTACCAAAACCACCTAGGGATAGTTGCACTTTCAGCTTGCCAGCCGCGGCGAGCTCGTCGGCGAGTCCCCGCATGTGCGCGAAGAAGGTAGCCACCGATTGCGTCCCCTTCTGCGCGTTGGTGAGGGCGGCGCCGATGTTGTTGACGCGGGACATCGATGTCGACGAGAACATGCTCGCCAACATTGTCCAGAACTCTCGTGCATGCGCAATGGAAGTCACCTGCACTAGCACTTCTTTTGACAGATTATTGAGAAGATACCCAAGTACCTGCTGGTCCTCTCGGAACCAGATGTCATGGAGGGGATTGGAGATGGTTTCCTCCTTTCCATCCTTGTCCTTGCTGACGACGAACTCGGCCGGCTCCGCCGTGCTTCCATCAACGTATCCGAAGACTCCAGCCCCTCTCAGCTGCGGCGTGATCTGGGTGCGCCATAAGACGTAGTTGGTGCGGGTGAGGCGCTCGGTGATCTGGCCGGAGAGAGGGGAGGAAGCAACGGCGGATGAAGCCATGGCAGGAAGCTGCGGTGGAGAGGAGGAACGCTAGATGGAAAGAGTCAGGCTCTGTATACCATGTGGAGGAACGTCGTACCCTTCATGGGCGACGGTTGCATGTTTATATAACCAGGTCGCGACCTCCTGGCATAGCGTAGAAAGTTGGTTCAGATTACAAACTTGGAGAGAAAGAGATAAGGGAAGTTACAACCATATATGCGAATAGCTAAAGATCCTAGTCTATCTAGATTATCTTCGGTTGGACTCCTTCTGCGATGCTTATCTCTATCGGTTCTGAACCTGTCACGTAGGTGGACCAATATTATGTTCAACAGCCACTTCTCACAAATCACCGTATGCAAGACATAAATTTGTTTATCTGCAACTGCAACCTGCACATAAATTTGCTCATACCACACCCCTTTTTTCCTCTGTTATATAACTTTGATTTATGCACTTGTCAAATTTCAGCCCCCGCACCACTAGGAAAGACCCGTGTTCCAGATTTGGAATGGAAGGTTCATGATTTCTCAGCGCTACTTGAGACGGAAGCTACGTCGGCGTCATCTACTCCTTTTCACTGCTCTGGGTACCAATGGTACGCATCACAAAGCAAACGGAGCTTTACAAAATTAACGTATTAGATGTATAAATATGATCTGATTTTTTATGGTAGTGGATATAGTAACATTCTGTTAACTAAGTACATAATAATTTAGGGTGTTGATTACTCACAAATCATGTTTCGGTCAGGTTAGATTGTCAATCACAATCACCCAAACCCATGAAAACAGCCGCTTGATAGGATGCATGAAGTGAAGAAATTAGGCTTGATTCAGTTATGACTTCTAGACTTACTTCGTTTTCTTCAATTCCCTTCCCAGGTGCCTACAAGTTGTTAAACAAGCCGTATGTGTCACCGTATGTGTACCTTCATTGTGCACGTCATATGTAACATATCTTAACGGGAGTTGTACGTATCTTGGTAGTTAGGATAGGAGGTTTATCTCTAACTCATAATTCTATCTCTAGCTAGCTTGGACTCCAAGTTGTAACCTCTCTCCTGTACCTGTACGAGATCTTCTCTCCTGGATGAGATCGATCCCAACTGTACGCGCTACCAGGGCTTCGCACCCCTGCATATAACATGTACGGCGTCCCCTCTCTGAGAGGTAAGACGTTTTCTGCTTCGCACATGGTAGTCAGAGCCTTTCCTTTTCCCATCTAGAGCTTCTGTCAAACCCATCTAGCCTAGCCATGTCTTCCTCCGGTGCCTCCTCACCAAACCTCAACAATCAGGTCATAGAGAAGCTGTCACGCACGAACTACGTGCTATCACGCACGCAGATCACACCTCAGCTGCGCGGTGCCGGCGTCTTCGGCTACATCGATGGCACCAACCCAGAGCCGGCCAAGCTCCTCGTCACCGTCAAGGAGGGCAAGGAGACTTCATCGCCCAACCCTCTCCATCCTATATGGGTACGGGAGGACCAACAGGTCCTTGACTACCTGCTGAATAATCTCACAAAAGAGGTCCTGGTCATGGTGACCACGGTCACCACGGCGGGCGCGCTCTGGACGACGCTCGTGGCCATGTTCTCGTCACAATCGGCGAGTCGCATCAACAACATACGCACCTCCCTCATCAACGCGCAGAAGGGTAACCTCTCGGTTGCCTCCTACTTCGCCGCCATGCGTGGCTATGCCGATGAGCTGGCCGCGGCGGGCAAGCCCATCCAGGACGATGAGCTCCTCTCGTACATCATCCATGGGTTGGAGGCGTACTATCAGCCACTGGTGTCGGCCCTCGACGCCCATGTTACTCCTGCAACCCTCGACGAGGTCTTCGACATGCTGTCGAACTTCGACCAGCGCATGACACAGTTCCATGGATCCGGCGATGGCTTCAAATCTTCCACAAATCTGGCGTCGCGTGGCAGGGGTGGTGGCTCCCGCTTGCGTGGCTCCCCCGCTACAAAGGGCGCTCTGGTGGCGGCGGCAACGATCGCGGCCACTCTCCTCAGCGCTCGAGTGGCCGAGGTCGCGGGCGCGGGAGCGGTGGTGGAAACAGAACGCACCCGGAGACTCCGCGATGCCAAATCTGCGGGAAGCCCGGTCACACAGCAAAGGATTGCTGGTACCGTTATGATGAGGATGAGGACTCTCAAGACGATTACAAGGTCGCTGCTGCCGCTGATGGTTCCTACGGTATTGACACCAATTGGTACGTCGATAGCGGTGCCACAAACCACATCACGAACGATCTTGAGAAGGTCACCATGAAGGAAAAATACCGCGGCAAAGATCAAATCCATACTGCTAGCGGAGAAGGTATGGGTATAAGTCATATTGGTCACTCTATATTTTGTACCCTTAGTCGAAAACTACACATTAAGAAAATCTTGCATGTTCCTAGTGCACACAAAAATCTTCTTTCCATTCATAGAATTGCCCTTGATAATAATGTTTTTCTCGAATTTCATCCTTTTTTCTTCTTGATTAAGGATCAGGCCACGAGGAAAATCCTCTATCGAGGTAGATGTGTTCGATGGCTCTACCCGTTGATTCCGGCGTTTAGAAGATACAATAAACAAGCTTGTGGTGCTATCAAGCATTCGTCCACACGATGGCACGATCGTTTAGGACATGCCTCTTTTTCTTTAGTAGAAAAGTTGCTTAGGAAAAATAAGCTCCCGTTTGTTGGTGAGCGTCATGTTGAAACTATTTGTGATTCATGTCAACGAGCTAAAAGTCATCAATTGCCGTACCCCATCTCAACTAGTGCTTCTACCAAACCTTTGCAACTCATTTTTTTGATGTTTGGGGTCCAGCCCCTACCTCCGTTGGCAGACACACGTATTACGTCAGTTTTATTGATGACTATAGCAAATTCTCGTGGATCTATCTCCTCAAAAGGAGATCCGATGTGTTTCAAGTTTTCCAAAACTTTCAAGCGCTTGTTGAACGAAAGTTTGATAGCAAGATAGTCGCTGTCCAATCCGATTGGGGAGGGGAATACGAAAAATTAAATTCCTTCTTCCAAAATCTTGGCATCTCACACCACGTGTCATGCTCGCATGCTCATCAACAAAACGGTTCTGCCGAACGCAAGCATAGGCACATTGTCGAGGTTGGTCTTGCTCTTTTAGCAGGCGCATCCATGCCTCTCAAGTTTTGGGACGAAGCTTTTCTCACAGCCGTTCACATTATCAACATGCTACCTAGTCGTGTCATTAACAATGAAACTCCAGTAGAACGACTTCTTCACACCAAACCAGACTATAGGTCTCTCCGTGTTTTTGGGTGTGCATGTTGGCCCAACCTTCATCCCTATCACAACCGCAAACTCATGTTTCGCTCAAAACAGTGCGTCTTCCTAGGGTATAGTGCACAGCATAAAGGGGTCAAGTGTCTAGATGTCTCCACTGGCCGTGTTTACATCTCACAAGATGTGGTCTTTGATGAAACAAAATTTCCATTTGCTGACCTCCATCCCAATGCTGGTGCACTCCTTCAAAAAGAAATCCTTCTTTTGCCCTCTCATCTCACTAGTTTTGATCAAGGGGGACCAAATATTGATGACCTATTGACTAACCCATCTAATGATGTGCATGAGTTTTTTGTTGATGCAACAGAACGAAGCAGTACGGAAACTACAGAAGCAGACGCAGAAAATGCAGAAAAAACGGCTCATATCGAGCCATATTTTATGTGCCCCCCCCGAGGGAGACAGATCCGCCTCGGGATCTGCCCAGCTGCAGTGAATCGGATCCTCCTTGGGATCGGTTCCTGCGAACGAGGCAGGTGCAGGCGCCTCGGGATCCGTCCCTGTTGACGGGGCAGCTGCAGCCGCGGGAGAAGATGCAGGCGCGGGCGCGCGCGCCGCGCTTTCCCCACATCCACGTGACACGCGCGGTCGGTCGGACGCGGCCCCGCACCGGTCTCCATCAGCCTGCGGTACGAGGTACTCCACCAATCCGGTGACGTACACGCGGCGTAGCGACGTGCGACGCAGGGAGGGCCCGACCGGCGCGGCGATCCAGGAAGATGCGCCATCATCACGCAATGATGATCTGCATGCACATGCACCGGTCGGATCTTCTGCGAGAAATTCATGTGCCCCGCTTCAACAGTCAGCCGCAGACAATCCAACAACATCTTCATTGGGATTCTCTGTGGCCACCGATCCTGATGTTTCTCAACCGCGACGTACACGGCTGCAACAAGGGGTAATTCAACCCATTAGTTACAAGCAGATAACCAAGTATGGTATGGTTTGTTCCACAGGTGAACCAGATGAACCTAACACCCTTGAAGCAGCATTGTGTGATGAAAAGTGGAAGAAAGCCATGCATGAAGAGTACATGGCATTGATGAGAAACAAAACATGGCACTTGGTTCCTCCACAGCAAGGTAAAAATTTGATTGATTGCAAGTGGGTTTTCAGGATAAAGAGGAAAGCTGATGGAACCATTGATCCTTACAAGGCTAGATTGGTTGCAAAAGGCTTCAAATAGAGGTATGGCATAGACTACGAGGATACCTTCAGTCTAGTAGTAAAGGCTGCCACTATTCGCCTTGTCTTATCTATTGCTGTCTCTAGAGGATGGAGTCTCAGACAGCTCGATGTTCAGAACGCGTTTCTTCATGGTGTTCTGGAAGAGGAAGTGTACATGAAACAACCTCCTGGGTTTGAGAGTAAGAATGCTCCTTCTTATGTGTGCAAGCTTGATAAAGCATTGTATGGGCTAAAGCAAGCTCCAAGGGCATGGTATGCTTGTCTCTGTCACAAAATGCAAGCACTTGGTTTTGTTCCGTCCAAGTCTGACACATCATTGTTTATCTACAACAAGTCCAACACATGCGTATTTGTTCTCATATATGTTGATGATATTATCCTGACTAGCTCATCTGATGAAGCAATCACATGACTTCTTAAGGATTTGAGTGCAGACTTTTCTTTAAAGGATCTTGGTGACTTGCATTATTTTCTTGGGATTGAGGTGAAAAAGCACAAGGATGGACTTGTTCTCTCTCAAGAAAAGTATGCCACTGACTTGGTCAAGAAAGCTGGGCTACAAGGATGCAAACCCTCTCTTACTCCATTGTCCAGCTCAGAAAAGCTATCCCTTGCAGAAGGCGAGCCCTTAAGTCAAGAAGACAGCACCAAATACAGGAGTCTGGTAGGAGCCCTTCAGTATCTCACACTTACCAGGCCTGATATTTCTTTTGCTGTTAATAAAGTCTGCCAGTTCCTCCATGCACCTACCAATGTTCATCTGGCAGCTGCAAAACGCATAGTTCGATATGTTAAGCACACTCTGAGCTTAGGACTGAACTTCGGCAAATCACCATTTACTTTAGTCAGTGCATTCTCTGACTCTGATTGGGCAGGTTGTCTTGATGACAGACGTTCCACTGGTGGTTTTGCAGTATTTTTTGGACCTAACTTGATATCGTGGTGTGCACGTAAACAGGCAACCGTATCCAGGTCAAGCACAGAGGCAGAATACAAAGCATTGGCAAATGCCACAACAGAGATCATATGGGTTCAATCCATGCTGAAGGAACTTGGCATACGAAGTAAACAGGCACCTTGTTTATGGTGTGACAATCTTGGAGCTACGTATCTCTCTGCAAATCCAGTGTTCCATGCTAGAACAAAACACATAGAGATAGACTTTCATTTTGTCAGAGAGAGAGTTGCTCAGAAGCAACTTGATATACGCTTTGTGCACTCCAAAGATCAACTTGCAGATGGATTCACAAAGCCTTTGCCTACAAGAAGCTTTGAAGACTTCAAGCATAATCTCAACTTGATGAAGTTGTGATTAAAGGAGGGTGTTAAACAAGCCATATGTGTCACTGTATGTGTACCTTCATTGTGCGCGTCATATGTAATGTATCTTAACGGGAGTTATACGTATCTTGGTAGTTAGGATAGGAGGTTTATCTCTAGCTCATAATTCTATCTCTAGCTAGCTTGGACTCCAAGTTGTAACCTCTCTCCTGTACCTGTATGAGATCTTCTCTCCTGGATGAGATCGATCCCAACTGTATGCGCTACCAGGGCTTCACACCCCTGCATATAACATGTACGGCGCCCCCTCTCTGAGAGGTAAGACGTTTTCCGCTTCGCACACAAGTGACTCCAAAGCACAATCAAGTGACTCCAAAGAACAAACATGATGGTCAAGTGACTCCAAAGCACAGTCAAGACGATAAAGGAAATCCATATGTTGCTCTTTCCCTCGGAATATCCCGGGTATGCTTGGAGCCAGGTCACACATTGCATGCAGATTTTGAGTTGTCTATATTCAACCATTCAAAAGGAATGTACTGTGGATCCAAAGGTAGACTTATGAACCTGTTTTTTCAAGTACATCCATCCTATTTCCCCGCAAAAAAAGTTACATTCATCCTATTAGCTGGGGGAGGGGGGGGGGTCCATAGTCTTAGTGCATCACAAGTTAATGCCGTAACATTATCAATTAATTTTCCCGTTAACAGGTCACTTCAGATTTTCTTTACTATTAAGTTTATCCGTCGGCCTTATGTACTGTGAGTCACACTTGAGACTCTTCTGATTCGAGCAGCGTTCCACATTTCATATATGCATGTTGTGTTTTACTTTGATAATCTTTATTTTGATGGATTTCGCTACTTTGATCTCTCCTTAAATGCTTAACTAGGGTGAAAGTTGATTATATGTTTTTTGCGGGAAAGTGTGGATATTTTCAAGTTTTTATTTCTCTAGTTTTCTAACTTTTACCTAAACACAGCTAGCTATAACTTCGATGACAAGAATATGTACTCGAACAAGGAATGCTTGATTTCTCTTCAGGAGTTACTGAAATCATCTGCTTTTCTAGTGGATGATAGTTGTGTCTTCGGTGTGGATATATTAAAAATTGATGTCTCTTCTCCTGAAAAGAAGTCCGTTGTGGTACAAAAGAAGGCTACCACAGTTGAGAACCTCTTTGTCCAGAAGAAGGGATTCATCAAAGGGACATACACTTGGACCATGAACAATTTCCTAGAATTGGAGTCTCAGCAATTTGTCCGCTCTCCTACATTTGAAGTTGGTGGGCATAGATGGTATTCACCTTGCATCACAATTTATAATAAATACTACCGATGGCATATAAATGGTCTATTGTCAGTTCAGATATTGTAACTGGACATTTTAGTTTGATCTTTAAGCATGGGACCAAAGAACTCTACTTCTAGTATTTTTACAGTAACATTTTATTATATTGTACTGTAGTCTTTTTTTTAGATTTTTGTATAATTGTATATTGTATAGACTCTAATTTTAATGCCGCCAAGTCATGTTCAAAGTTAATGGGTGTAGATGCCTACACCCAAGCTCAGCCACAACTTCCTTTCTCTTTTTTGAGAATCTGAGCCACAACTTTCTAAAAAAAATCATAACTAACCACATTCTTCAAATACATTTTCCCGGGTACCCAATTGTAAGAAGTGTCACTTCCCATTCTTGTCATCAGGCACATCGGCATGTATCCGCATGGTGACAAGCGCAGCACTGATTACCTCAGCATGGCTTTGTGCCTGGACTCCTCGGATGAGCTCTTTATTGAGTCCAGAAAGGTGGTTCAAATAACTCTGTCCATCCTCGACCAAAAGAGTGGGAAATACTTCACGAGAACTACAGGTTCAGCTCTCCCTAGAAATTGCCAGTGCAGTGTGTGAATTACTGTTTGTAACCCCCTGATAATTACAGTTGATCTTACTTTTGTGGTGGTGGCAGGTCTCGTGCCATGTATATGTACAGAAGGCTGGGCATGGTACAACTTCTTGCCACTCAAGAAACTCAAGGATATGTCCAGAGGGTATCTTATAGAATCAAAGTGCGTCCTCAAGGCAGATCTCACTATCTTTGGATCATCCAATGACGGCTAGATCTTTACCTTGTGGCCTGATGCAGAGTTAATACGCCTTCATCCTACTACTAGTTAGAGTTATTCTTTCAAAAAAACTAGTTAGAGTTACATATATGAGATGGTCTGATTTGTTTGATGTTCTTAAACTTCTTATTGTATTCAAGATGAACTAGTTTACAACAAGTCAAAGAAATGATTTCTAGGTATATCGCCTCTAATATTATTTGCAAGTACTTCAGTGTGTGTATCGATGATGTTCCTGCGATCATGTTGTCAGTTGATGAGTTTCTTTAGCATGTGGTTCCATGATCCCATCTTCATTGCCTCAGGCATTTTCAAACGTCGGCCAACAAGAGGTTAAGTGCTATTTGTTTATGGAAGCGCATAGGGAGGGGACGTTCCATAGAAATGTCAAACAGTTGTGTTGTCTATTTTCTCTTTTGGAAAGACATCAGTTATACTCTTGAAATGTCAAACTGCACTCTGTTGTTGTCATGTGACTTTCTCTATCCTCGACGGCAGCAGCAGCAGTCTGACGACAGATTGACCAAATGAGTTTCGATCAGCAGTCCTACCATGTACTCCCTCTCTAAAGAAATATAAGAGCGTTTAGATCACTGTTTCTTTACAGAGAGAGTAACATTTAAATCAATTCAACGAGTGCAAATTTTGAGTAAATAAGGCACATGACATTCCGATTCAAACTGCGAGTAATAATAGATCAAAGATGATGGAGTAACAACCAGACTAATCCGAATTCAATAACTGACAGTATAATTTAACTATGTATACAAGATGAGAAGGATCTTGCAAGCCACCCCCCTAACACATGAATACTGTGCACATCAGAAACACTCCCATCAGTCAGCACAGTGTACCTTGGTGATTTTACAAGTGGACATCTTTGGAATCAGGTCTGCTATGTTTGGCGGTCACAGCCCCATTCGTGGCCGGTGGCCATTAACCTGCCTGATTTGAAGCCACGCCCTAGGGCTACTACCTCAACGGTTTGAGACGCTTCATGGAGTTTTGCTGCACAATAACTGCGTTTGCTCATCAAAAGCTTAGTAATAGTCGTTGCTGGGAACATCAGAATTTGATAAATTGCATGATAGTCAGCGTGAGGTTAAGATAATTATGTTACATTATGAGTGAACTGCTTGGTTGCTCTTGTGGTTCAGGGTTGAATGTATGGTAGCCGTTCCTCGTGTGAACTGGCCAGCAGACCATGCATTAGTATGCCTGCATCCATCAACTTCAACTAGCCTCTGTGCAGGCCGCAAAGAACCGAAACATGATTATTTGTAAGTAACATCAGAAAATTATAAAGAACTGTCTGTCAGTGCACATTGTCTTAAAAGGTGATTGTGCTTAGCTTCGAGTTTGATAATAAGAACAGTAATTGATGGAGTACCTTGCAAGGTTTAATTAATATTTATTGTCTGAATAAAAATACATCTAAACAACACAGAGGTTCCAGCGTACGAATCATCACATGGGACCCGGGCCCTAAAAGTAAGGTAAATTGGCAAATGGACAGCAGTAGGAGAAATGACTAAACCCACACTCCCTCGCAAAAAAAAAAATACTAAACCCACACCCAGATGCCAGTAGCTGACTAAAGACTAGACTTTCACAACAAAACTTCACCCAACGAATACATACAGTAAAACACTTCCACTGCTACTGCTGCTGAACACCAGCTCAGGACAACTGAATGCAACCTGGACCATCTTCTTTTTCAGAGTTGCGAGTTTAGGTAACCACTACACTACACATCATGGGTCTCCATCAAGCGACACCTGCATCGAAGAAATCTAGCATTTTTATATTCCCGAGGACAATTTCTAAATGACATGACTTGAGCAAGTGAAGAGAGGCAGGTGAGTACTTACAGCAATTAGTCTTCAGCCTCTACTCTCTACCGAGAGGTGTCGTCAACACGGTCCAATCTCCGGTATGGAACACCTCAAATAGCCAGCCATGTTGGTACCAATCAACTAAATCATGAAAGCTTCAGTAAGTACCAAAGGAGTAAAAACCTTTTTTTACGAAAATGAAAGGAGGAAACACGGTCCAAGCTCCGGTGTGGAACACGGTCTAAGGGCATTTCTAACCGATCCCCAATAAGGCCGTAAGGTAGGATAAATTCGGTTATCCTCCTTTACGGCGCACCTAGCCGAACCACAATCCGCCATAAGGGAGGAAAAATTGAACATAATTGGTTTGATGCCAACAATTGGCATTGCCGATATTTGGCAAGCCAACATTTGGCAAAATCAAAATTTGCCAAATGTTGGCAACTTTTTGTGAGGTTGAGAAGAAAAGTTAGTAGCCAACCAATCACTAGCCAACACTTGGCATTTGCCAAATATTGACATGCCAACTTTTGGCATCAAACCAATCATGCTCATTATCCTCCGACCCGCCTCGACTGCCTATATTTACTCCACCACTCGGGAGTGGAGTAAAAGAAAATCACACTCTCTTACCCTCCTCTGCCGCTCCTCCTCCTTCCCGCCCAGCCATCGGCACCTCTCCCGCCATTCCCCGCCGCCCCCTCTCCTCCCAATGGCCGGACGCAGTGGCTGGAGCTCCCCGCCTTCGATCCGCAACTTCGGCCTACGCCGCGATGCGAGTCGTGCGTCCTTCTCCGCCGGATCGTCCTCAAGCAGCCGCCGGCCCCTCTCCGGCTTCCCCGACCTCCCCGTGTCGTGGCAGTGGCAGAGGAGCTACCACAGCGTCGGACAGCGGGAGTGGGGGACTTGGGTGGCCGAGATCCGGGCTAGGGAGAGGCTCGGATCCTTCCAAACGGCCAAACTCGACGCGCTCGAGTACGACCGATGGGATGTCCCGCTGCACTGCGCCGATGGCTAGGGAGGGCCGGGCAGCGAGGGAGTTCCTCGTGGCGGGAGACCGCCGACGAGGATTACATGGCGGACCTCCGCCGCTAGTACTCGGAGTTGGTGGACGCAAAGCGGCGACGATTCCCCAACGAGGCGGTGGACGGGTTGGTAGTCATTATCTCCGACGACGAGGAGATTGACGTCCAAGAATGGCAGCGCATCTTCCCCCAACATCGCCGCCGACGGCATAGGGCAGGACCCCAAGATCGGTGGTATGACGTGGGCCCAATGGATAGCACTATATAAGAAGGATTAGTGTTTATGTAGAATTTATGTTGAACTTTAATTTAAGTAGAATCCATGTCTAGCTTATGTAGAATCTATGTCAAGTTTAAGCCGAAGTTTAAATTAAGTAGAATCTATGTTGAACTTTATGCAAATTTCGGTCGAGTATATGTACATTATATCAAATTTCGGTTGATTTGATCAAATCTATGTTGAATTTTATGCACATTTGGTTTTTACTCCATTATATAAAAGGGATCGGCTAGGTCCGACCAAAATTTAGTGGAGTAAATATACTCTACTAAGGGTTTACTCCGCCAGATCCTCCTCTATTTATTGGGGATCGGTTAGAAATGCCCTAAGTAGCCAAGGAGGTGCTATCTGCGAGAGCTCTCTCTGTAAATTATATGTATGCCCAAGTGCAATAGATCAGCTGCGTTCGATCTCTCCTTCTCAAACACTTACGTTTCACATCATGGGTCTCCATCAAGCCACGCCTGCATCAAAGAAATCGAACATTGTTATATACTAGGACAATTTCTAAATGGCATGACTTGATCAAGTGGAGAGAGGTAGGTCATTACTTACAGCAATTAGTCTTCAGCCTCTACTCTCTCTACCTAGAGGTGTCATCAACACGGTCCAAGCTCCGGTATGGAAAACCTCAGATAGCCGGTCATGTTGCCACCAATCAACTAAATCTGGTTAAGCAACAAACATGAAAGCTTCAGTAAATAACAAAAGAGGGGGGAAACAATTAATAAACCAGAATGAAAATAGGCATGTATGTTCTCAAAGATCCAACCACTACACTAATTCTCATTCCTGCAGATTTATGGCAACACAAAACTCTAGTGCGGGCTAGTAGAAGCCAGATACCCCAGCTGCTAAGCTAGTTCATAGATATCTTCAGGGCTCCTTCCCTCCAACTCTAACAGCCCGGACCCGTCTCCGTCTCCAAAATCATCAGAAAATAGCTCTGCCCAGAATTCGTTTGTTGACCTCCACGTGCCCATTAGCTTCATCCTTGTTCTCCTCATCTGTTTTGCCATGACCAATCTCCTAAATGCTCTTGCGGTAAATTATCCATCCCATGTATTCCAGGTTCACTGAGGACACCCAAATCAAACAATTTCAGATGAAATGCTCACAAATTTCAGTAACATCTTATTTGATCCATTCATAAACTCTTCATTCAACATGTAAAAAAACTTGCTTTTTCTTGGTCTATTTGAACCTTTTTTGCAACATGTTCAAAATGTATCTCCTAACTGTCTTGTGTTTGCTCTATTTTCTGTGGAAACTACAAAAAAGGACTAAATAGAGCAAAAATAAGACAGTAGGAAAATTGGGCTGCTGGCTGACGGGCCGAGCCAAGCCAAGAATGTTGGCCCGTTTCTTTCTCGATCCGGCCCGAGCTGGGCCCGCTGGCGGCCGGTCCAAAGGCCAACCGGGCCGCGTCCAGACTGACCGAGGAGAGTCCTCGGTGGAAGAGAGAGGGGGGACAAAAATCCCCGAAATCGTCCGAATACCGGAAACCACCCGTAGAATTCGGGGCAGAGCTTCCTCCATAAACCCGTCCCTGAGCTCGCAGAGCCCCAACCGACGCCGTCCGTCCGTCCGAGGAAGCCAAGCCGTTGTGCAATCTGCGCCCAAGTCCAGCCAGCCAGGTCTTCTACTCTCTCCCACTTTTGCTTTCGCCTTCTACGTCGTATAGGAGGGCTTCGACTGCGAGTTGGTACTGACTTTCCTGGAGATCGTCTGCGAAAGAAATCGGTTTTAATTAGCTTCTTATTATTGTTCATTAGTTTGATGATGACTTGCCCACTGAAGCCGCCGTACCAATTGTTGTGTAACTCTGCACTGTGGCAATATGAATAGTACAAATTTTTGCATGCCTTTAGTAACTATTTGATGAAGCTATGAGGCCGGAATATATCTTCTACCAAGATTAGCTATCTTCTTCTTTGCGATGACCAATTTCACTTGCAGGCCAAGAAGAGGAAGGAGCTATGGGCAACTCCGGCAGCACAGGTACGTTTGCCCGCCCAATTCAACTTCAGACGGTTTATTCTGCTATAAACAAAAGTCTGACGCGATTCACCACCTCCCCCTTTATTTAGATTGAGGAAGCACTTGCTGTTACCATCATGTCGATGAATCGACGAGATGGCTGCATACTCATGTGTTGAATGTAGCACGCTTTTTGCAGAAACAGCATCAGTGCATTACAGTGTTGGTCCTCATAATGCTTATTGATTACAACCAGCAGTAGAGACTTTTTATATACAAGAAAAAGGGGCTAAAAAGGGGGAGGATCCCTTTCCTTAACATTCCGCTGTTAGGTCGAAGTGAGATCTCTATTATATAATCCTGATTTATGCACTTGTCAAATTTCAGCTCCCGCACCGCTAGGGAAGACCCATGTTCCAGATTTAGAATGGAAGGTTCATGACTTCTCAGCTCTACTTGAGACGAAAGCTGCCTCGGCGCTGTCTACTCCTTTTCACTGCTTTGGGTACAAGTGGTACGCATCATAACGCAAAAGGAACATTACAAAATTAACGTGTTAGATGTATAAATACCATTTGGTTTTTTCTAGTGGATATAGTAGTTGTCTGTTAGCTAAGTACATAATAATTTAGGATGTTGATTACTCAGAAATCATATTTCAGTCATGTTAAAATATCAACCACAATCACGCACACCCATGAAAACAGCCAGACAATGAAGCTTGATAGGATGCATGAAGTGAAGAAATCAGGCTTGATTCAGTTATGACTTCTAGACTTTGTTATTCTTCAATTCCCATCGCAGGTGCCTGCAAGTGACTCCAAAGCACAAACAAGATGATAAAGGGAATCCATGTGTTGCTCTTTCTCTTATGATACTCCAGGGGTGTTTGGAGCCAGGTCACACGGTGCATGCAAAGTTTAAGTTGTCAATATTCAACCATTCAAAAGGAATGTATTGTGGATACAAAGGTAGACTTGTGAACTTGTTTTTTCAAGTACACCCATCGTATTTCTCTGCAGAGAGAGAGAGAGAGAGAGAGAGAGAGAGAGAGAGAAGCACATACATCTTATTAGCTGGGCGTCCATAGTCTTAGTGCATCACAAGTTTGAGTTATAGATTCCCTCATTACAAATCAATACCTATTAATGTCGTAACATGATCAAATACGTTTCTCCTTATCAAGCCGCTTCATATTTTCTCCGATGTTAAGTTTATCCGTCGACCTTCTGTACTGTGAGTCACACTTGAGACTCTTTCAGAGTACATATGCATGTTCTCTTTTACTTTGATAATCTTTATTAGGATGGATTTTACTACTTTGATCTCTCCTTAAATGCTTAACTGTGGTGAAAGTTGATTATATGTTTTTCTCTGCGGGAAAATGTTAATTATATGTTATTTGGGATATTTCAAAGTTTTTCTTTCTCCTGTTTTCTAACTTTTACCTAAACACAGCTAGCTACAACTTCGATGTCAAGGATGCCTACTCGAACAAGAAATGCTTGATTCCTCTTCAGGAGCTACTAAAATCATCTGCTTTTCTAGTTGATGATACTTGTGTCTTCGGTGTGGAAATATTAAAAGTTGATGTCTCTTCTCCTAAAAGGAAGTCCGTTGTGGTTCAGAAGAAGGCTACCACAGTTGAGAACCTCTTTGTCCAGAAGAAGGGATTCATCAAAGGGACATACACTTGGACCATGAACAATTTCCTAGAATTGGACTCTCAGCAATCTGTCCGTTCTCCGACATTTGAAGTTGGTGGGCATAAATGGTATTCACCTGTCACCAGTTGCATCACAATTTATAATAAATACTATGCATGTGTTATCCGACATTATTGCTCATACACATGCTTTAGCTTACCATACCTAGTTATTTAGTGCTTTGTGTCAACAGACATTACCGATGGCCCATGTTCAGGTCTTTGTGCAAGGCAAGGTCTATTGCCAGTTCAGATAATGCAACTGGACAGTTTAGTTTGATCTTTAAGCATGGGACCAAAGAACTCTACTTCTAGTATATTTACAGTAACATTTTTATTATATTGTACTGTAGACATGTTTTGTTTAGACCTTTTGTGTAATTGTATATATAAGACTCTAATTTTAATGCCTCCAAGTCTTGTTCAAAGTTAATGGGTGTACCTACACCCAAGCTCAGCCGCAACTTTCTGATTTCATAACTAACCACATTCTTCAAATACATTTTCCCGGGTACCCAATTGTATTTGAAGTGTCACTTCCCATTCTTGTCAACAGGAACATCGGCATGTATCCGCGTGGTGACAAGCGCTGCCCTGATTGCCTCACCTTGGCTTTGTACCTGGACTCCTCGGATGAGCTCTTTCTTGAGTCCAGAAAGGTGGTTAAAATAACTCTGTCCATCCTGGACCAAAAGAGTGGGGAATACTTCACTAGAACTACAGGTTCAGCTCTTCCTAGCAACTATCAGTGCAGTGTGTGAAATACTGTTTGTAACCCCCTGATAATTAGAGTTGATCTTACTTTTGTGGTGATGGCAGGTCTCTTGGCATGTATACACCCAGATGGTTGGGGATGGTACAACTTCTTGCCACTCAAGGAACTCCACGATATGTCCAGAGGCTATCTTATGGAATCGAAGTGCGTCCTCAAGGCAGATATCACTATCTTTGGATCATCCAATGACGGCTAGATCTTTACCTCGTGGCCTGATGCAGAGTTAATGTGCCTTCGTCCTACTACTAGTTAGTTATATATATGAGATGGTGTTGCTGATTTGGTTGATGTTCTTAAACTTACTATGGTATTAAAGATTAACTAGTTCACAAGAAGTCGAGAAATGATTTCTAGGTATATTGCCTCTAATATATCATTTGCAAGTACTTCAATGTGTGTATCGATGATGTTCCTGCGATCATGTTGTCAGTTGATGAGTTTCTTTTGCATGTGGTTTCATGATCCCATCTTCATTGCCTCAGGCATTTTCAAACGTCGGCCAACAAGAGGTTAAGTGTTATTTGTTTATGGACGCGCGCATAGGGAGGGGACGTTCCACAGAAATGTCAAACAGTTGTGCCGTCTATTTTTCTCTTTTGGGAAGACACCAGTTATCCTCTTGAAATGTCAAACTGCACGCTGTTGTTGTCCTGTGACTTTCTCTTCACAACATTCAGGTAATGTAGGATGAGCACCCTTGTATGTCAGAGGCTATCATAACTTGGTGACTGTCATGTGGTGTTGTTGGGAAGTAATGTTGTTGAGTGGTTCCCCCTCCCCTGCTCAACAAAGCAGAGTGGATGACCCTGACCCGTGCATGTCCATTGGATTTTCAGTCGACAGCTACATGTAACCGGGCATAGTCGTGGATGACCAACCAGGGAATTTCAGACTCGTCTACGACAGCAGCAGCAACGACAGATTGACCAAATGAGTTTTAAAGTAAAGAAGGCTCGTGACTTTCCGATTCAAACTACGAGTAATAATAGATCAAAGATGATGGAGTAACAACCAGACTGGTCCGAATTCAGTAGCTGTCAGTAAAAATTTAAGTATATATACAAGATTATAAGGGTTTTGCAAGCCCACTCCCCTAACACATGTATACTGTGCACATCAGAAACCCTTCGGGCAGTCAGCAGAGTGTACCTTGGTGATTTTACAACTACAGATTGCCTGATAGTTAGCATAAGAAAAAGATACGTAATTATTTGCAAGTAACATTAGAAAACGATGAATAACTGCCTGCCAGGGCGCATTGGCTTAACGGTGATTGTGCCTAGCTTCCGAGTTCAGTAATAACAACACTAATCGATACCTTGCAAAGTTTATCAATATAGATTATCTCAATAAAAAATACATCTGAACAACACAGAGGTTCCAGCATACACTATCAATCATCACGCGGGACTCATGACCTAAAGGTAAGGTAAATTGCTTGACTAAAGACCAGACTTTCACAACAAAACTTCACCCAACGAGTATATACAGTAAAACACTTCCACAGCTACTGCATGCTGCTGAACACCAGCTCGACGACCCGCACCATCTTCTTCCACTAGTAGAAAAGGGGGCTTTGGTCCAGGCCGGGTAAGCCCATTAGTCCCGGTTCAGTCCAGAACCGGGACCAATGGGTGCATTTATCCCGGTTCGTGCGGCTAAGGCATTAGTCCTGGTTCACCTGGGCCCTTTAGTCCCGGTTCGTGCCACGAACCGGGACTAAAGGGTGCGATGCCCATTAGTCCCGGTTGGTGGCACCAACCGGTACTAAAGGTTAGACCTTTAGTCCCGGTTGGTGCCACCAACCGGGACTAATGGGTGTGGAGGCATTAGTACCGGTTCATGGCACGAACCGGTACTAAAGGTCCCATTTTCAAACTCTCCCCCTCCCCCCTGGACCGCCTTTTTAGTTTTAGAAAAAACAAAAGAAAATGATGAAAATGTCAAAAAAATAAAATAAAATAAGTTTCCCATGTGATATGTGGTCTAGTTGTTGGGAAAATTTACAAATATGAATTTCGACTTTATTTACAAAATCTCTCTGGAATTTGTAAAATGGGCATAACTTTTGCATACGAACTCGGATTAAAAAGTTTTTTATATGAAAAATCATCTACTCGATTCCAAATCATCTACGGCCTGTTTGCAAATTTGTAGAATCCTCAAATTCCAAAAGGAAAAAAAGTTATGCTCAAATTTCAGTTTTTTTAAATTTTCATTAAATCTGGTCAAACTATGGTCAAACTACTTATTTAATAAGTATTAGTGTTACTAAATAATTATTCAAGAATATTAGTGTTATTAAATAATTATTTCAGTTTTTTTGAATTTTGGTCAAATCTGGTCAAACTATGGTCAAACTGTGGTCAAACAATGGTCAAACTACTTATTCAAGAAATATTAGTGTTACTAAAAAATTATTGTTTTTTAGAACAATAGTTTCAAACTCAAACAGTGAAATGTGTGACTTCATGCTCAAGCTAAACTCCTGAGGGTTAATAGGATTGACATCTTACTATTGTCAGGAAAACAACGAGTGCAGACTTGGAAATGAGAGAGAATAGAACCCGGAAGTTAAGCGTGCTCAGGCTGGGGGAGTGGGAGGATGGGTGACCGTCCGGGAAGTTAGATGATTTGAAATGATGAGGGGTGATTAGAGATTAAATTGAGCAGTGATGAGGGGTGATTAGAGATTAGAGGTTAAAATAATTCAGAAATTTGAAAATAAAAAAATTCAAAAAATTCAAAAAAAAATCAAAAAATTTCCTTTAGTACCGGTTGGTGTTACCAACCGGGACTAAAGGTGGACCGGCCACGTGGAGGGTCTTTAGTCCCGGTTCTGGTTTGAACCGGGACTAAAGGGTCAGGGCATTAGTACCGACCCTTTAGTCCCAGTTCAAGAATCGGGACTAAAGGCCCTTACGAACCGGGACTAAAGGCCCTTTTTCTACTAGTGTTCAGAGTCGGAGTTTAGGTGGCCATTCGCTACACATCATGGGCCTCCATCAAGCGACACCTGCACCGAAGAAATCGAGCATTGTTATACACTAGGACAATCTCTAAATGACACGACTTCAACAAGTGAGGGGAGACAGAGGAAGTAACTTTTTTTTAGCGACGACGTTTTTTTAGGGGTGGAGAACAATTTATTCATCACCAAAGTCCACACGAGGTGGGATACAAGAAAGGTCATGGGGATTACCAAACCATACATGGCGTCCCGGACCCTTAGAAAGAGCAAATTTAGCTAGTTTATGTGCCTCATAGTTCGCGGCACGACCCTCGAAACCAAACTTACAGTTAAAAGTAGCAGCTTTTAGATTTATCTCGCTGATGATAGTGCCATACCGCCCTCTGGCCCCCTTCAAGATGTCTGAAACAAATTGTTTACAGTCGGAAGCAACAATGAACTGTTGCAAATTGAGATCTTCTGCCAAGGCTAGCGCCTCCCGACATGCAATCGCTTCCAGAGCTGCGGGATCACAAACCCCGTAGATGACTAGTGCAGAACTTCCAAGGTAGAATCCGTGCTCATCTCTGCAAATAGCCACTGCAGATCCTCCGCGCTCAAATCTTACCCCGGCATCAACATGAATTTTTGCATATCCCATTTGGGGGGCCTTGGGTCGTCTGGACCTCGGAGCCACATGCGATATCGGTCCCTGGGCAGCATGCAGCTTGCTACCACCAACAGTTTCAAGGTCTGAAATAAACCTTCTTATGAACGCGTGTGTGGAGTGTGGGCTCTGGAATATACCTTCATGTATTGCCTTTCGACGTGCCGACCAAATAGCCCATAAAGTCACCGCAAGCAACGTAAATTCCTTCTGTGACATGGATTCCATTAGAGTAAAAAGCCATTGTTTAGCTGATGGTTCAGAAACTTCCGTCATTCGTTGCAACACCTCGCTGTCGCTAAGATCCCAAGTGCATCTTGAAGCGGCACAGTCAATGAGTGAGTGCCGCCATGAATCCGGCGCGCCACACAGCCCGCAGCTGGCTGATTCCGTCATGTGGCGGTGCATGCGAACGTCATTCGTTGGTAAGGAATGTTTAGATAGGCGCCACAAGAACATCCTCACCTTGGCAGGCACACTCGTTTTCCACAACGTTTTCCATGATTTTTCCTCTGCATTTGAACTGGAGGAGCCCGAGGTTCCATCAAGCCAAGCTTCCCTCCTCTGTTTCGTTGCTATTAGCATTTGATACGCTGATTTAACAGTGAAAGACCCATGCTTCTCAAAATGCCAACACCAGAAGTCAGGAATATTGCGTGTGCAGAGGGGTATTCCCATAATAACTCGAGCGTCCATTGGCATGAACGTTGCCTCAACCAGAGTTCTGTTCCAGATCGCGGACGTGTGGTCAATTAGCTCAGACACCATAGTTGGCGGGTTCTGTACTCGGCTGCCGTACGGGCGAAGCATCACATCCCTTGGGAGCCAGTTATCATTCCAGATGTGTATCGTGGTGCCGTTACCCACACGCCGAATTAAGCCTTGTTTTAAGATGTCTCTTCCCTCGATAATAGACCTCCATACCTGGCTGGGATGGCTCCCGAGGGTAGCATGTAACAAGTCAGAATTTGGGAAGTATATGCTCTGTAGTATCCTCGCACTCAATGCCTCTGGATTCTGTAGCATCCTCCAAGCCTGTCTCGCGAGCACGGCAATATTGAACAGCTCAAAATCTTTAAAACCCAAGCCCCCCATACCTTTCGGTTGAGTCATAGTTTCCCAAGAGACCCAATGAGGTTTGCGTTTGCCCTCTCTACTCCCCCACCAAAATTTCCGAATCAGCATGTTGAGGTGTTCACACAGTCCTCTAGGAAGCTTGAAGCAAGAAATAGAAAAAACTGGCACCGCCTGAGCTACGGCCTTGACCAGGACTTCTTTACCCGCCATTGATATTGTGTTTGCAATCCACCCCTGCACTTTGCTCCAAAGCCTGTCCTTTAAATATTTGAAGGCCCCGTTTTTCGAGTTGCCAATATCAGACGGCATTCCCAAATATTTCTCATTAAGTGTCTCGTTCGGGACGTGAAGCAACTCTTTAATCTGCATTCTCACATTATCTGGCACTCCCTTGCTAAAAAAGATTGAAGACTTTGAAAAGTTTATGCGCTGGCCAGTAGCTTGACAATATAAGTTCAGAACCTGGTTTACCTCATTTGCACCCACACTATTATCCTTGAAGAATAGCAGGCTATCATCAGCAAATAAAAGGTGATTCACTAGTGGCGCTGAGGGAGCTACCTGCAAACCACTTAGATTGGATGACTCACTTCTGGATTTAAGGAGGCACGAAAGGCCCTCTGCTGCTAACAAGAACAAGTATGGGGAAATTGGATCTCCCTGTCTGATTCCACGGGTAGGCATAAACTCCTGTGATTTCTTCCCATTAAACATGACGGAGAACTTCACTGTGGTCACAAGATTCATCACTATGTCAACCCACCTCTCTGTGAAGCCCAGCTTGAGCATAATGGCTCTCAGATATTCCCATTCGACTCTATCATATGCCTTCATCATATCAAGTTTCAGAGCACAAGATTGATGCTTCTTCGCTTTATTACGCTTCATAAAATGCAAGCATTCATAAGCAGTTATAATGTTGCCCGTGATCAGTCTGCCTGGCACAAATGCTGACTGCTCCTTAGAAATAATGTCAGGTAATACTAGCTTCAGGCGGTTAGAAATTACCTTGGATGCGATCTTATATAATACATTGCACATACTGATCGGTCGGAACTGAGATAGTAGAGTGGGATTTTTTACCTTGGGGATTAGGACTAACACTGTCTCATTTATGCTCGCGGTCGTCTCCGTGCCCTCGACAATTCTGAGGACCACACTAGTGACTTCATTCCCACATATGTCCCAGTGTCGCTGAAAAAAATGTGTTGGGTATCCGTCTGGACTAGGAGCTTTTAGTGGGAACATTTGAAAGAGTGCATTTTTCACCTCGTCTTGGGTGTATGGCGCATTGAGAGAGTCATTCATCTGCTGGGTAACCTTACGTGGCACTGTGTCCAATACTTGATCCATATTCTGGACCCCTTCCGACGTATACAACTCCTCATAGAAAGCAGTAGTCAAAGCCTCCATCTCATGTTTATCTTCGGCTAGTTGCCCATCCAGTCGCTGTAGAGCTCGAATCAGATTTTTCCGTCTCCTTCTGCTAGCTCTGAGGTGGAAAAAATAAGTATTCTTGTCCCCATGTGTGAGCCACTCCAACCTTGCTCTTTGCCTCCAAAGCATTTCTTCTCTGTGGTATAGCTCGGTCAGACGATCTACTATTTTAATTTCCAAATGATTGGGGCCAGATCTTCCTAGGGAATCACGGAGCTCTTGTAGCTGTATCCTCAACCACGCTATCTCCTGGTGAACATTGCCAAAGTGCGTGCGATCCCACCTGGATAGATCCCCCGTCTTGCACTCCAGGATAGTGCTCCTCATTGTCCTTGATGTATGTCCAATCAACCCATCGCATATCACAGACAATGGGCTTCTTATCTAGCAGCACTGTCTCATAAAAATCCTGCTGCTCCTTGGTGTGAAACCTGTAGTCCACGGCAGTTCTTCTCCTTGAAGCATATGGGTCTGCTTCTCTCCACTTCCTCAGCCCTGAATCTCTCCTGAGCTTCATGTCCTCAGCCACAGGATGAGCATCGTTGTGGTCTGGGATCTTGGGCTTTAGCTTCCTTAGGACATTCTCTTCCTCTTCTTCAGCAACAGTCTCAGGCACTGGGGCCTTGTTCTTCTCAGCTGCAGGGATGCTTCTTGTGTTCCTCTTTGGCTTTGGCTTTGGAGCTGGCTTGGCCTTGGAAGCAGCTCCCCCTGATTTTATGGCATCTCCCATTAGCTTGGGTGCCTTGGGTGCTGGTGCAGCTACTTCTTCTTCTTCTTCTTCCTCTTCCATGATGGAAGCTTTGCCAAGCACTCTAGCCACAGTCTTCTTCACCCTTTCCTTTCTTTTCTTGCCCTCAGCTGCAACTGGCTCTATGGGCTTCTTAGTTGACATTCTGGCCTTTGACATTGGCTGCCTGCCTGCTGGCCTTTTGATTTTCAGGCCTGGCTTAGTGCCTTGAGCTAGCTCAACTCTCTTGGAAGTGGCCTCTTCCTCTGCCACATAGTCTTCATCTTCGGAATCTGAAGTCCTCTTCTTCCTCTGTCTCGTGGCAGCCTTTGGCAAGTTGCTAGGGGTGCTCCTGCTGCCCTCATCTGAAGAACTTGAGGGACTAGTGCCCTCACTCATCACCACTTGCTGTTCTGACACATTCTGGCTATCACTTTGATCAGACATGCTGCAAACTCTGACTGCTGACCCTGTGAATAGATTATAGATGAGGTAGAAAGGATGAGCATCACAAAATGCAGAGATTTTTGCAAAAGAATGATCCAAAAACTTAGTTTTAGTTTCCCACTGAAATCATCTCGGATCTACCAATTTTCAAACTCGGTGATACCGAAGCAGTTTTGGAACCTAAACTAGTGAACTCGGTTGGACCGAGTCACAGTTCGGTGGCACCGAGACTGCTAGGGTTTCACAGAGTTCCAAAATCGGTCACACCAATAAGTAATTCTCGGTCAGACCGAGTCTCACTTGTGCAATGGCATAAGCCAAATCGGTGGGACCGAGTTTTTCAACTCGGTGGGTCCGAGATGGTTTCGGCGGAAACCAAAACCTAGAATTTTCGAATCAAACCTAATCTATGAGCGTTTTGACTGGATAGGAGTGTTTCAATCATGGCAAGAATCATGAAGAACACAATGTGCTAGGAATCAGGTTGGAGAATAGCACAAAGATCAAGTCCATACCCTAGTTCGGCGAGGACTTGCTACGGCGGCAACGGCGGGGCAGAATTCCCGTTGACGGCGACGGAGACCAGCGACTGGAGGCGGCTGGCGGCGAGAAGACGGTCCGGAGACCACGAGGGCAGAGCAGGCTATCGCGCGGGCGAAGGGATTCGGAGAAATTTCCAAATTTTACCCGTGACTATATATAGCCCGACCCTGTCGGTGTGACCGAGTGGAACAACTCGGTGGCACCGAGATTCATAACTGCGTGCAGTTACTGAAACTCGGTGTGACCGAAATGTTCAAATCGGTTGCACCGAGATCGAAAACCTAGATCAACTTAATGATCTCGGTAGGACCGAAAGTGGAGTATCGGTCAGACCGAGAATCATAAAGAGGTTTTGGAAGTTTAAGTCTATGACGAATCGGGGACTCCGAGCGCTCCTCACACAGAGTGGTTCGAATCTGACTTGATCAAATTTTGTGATGCAGCATGAATAGAGTTTGAGATGAGAAAAGCATAGATAGCTAGAGGAGGTTCTTAGGCATTCTTGTCCATCCACTTGGCAAAAGAAGATAAAACCAAACAATCAAAACAACAAGTGGATGTCCTCGAATGAGTAAAATATGCAACCAGCATGCTCACACAATAAGATGGCAAATGAAATATGTGACAAGGCATGCACAACCAATTCTAGCATCTATCAAGCAATTTGCGATGACTAGGTCATCTATATATGAGTATATTGACTTAGGAGTCAAGTGAGAACACTTGATCGTAGGTCATACTCATCGTTTAAGCTCAAGTGGGGTTACCACTTTTACATAAAGCATTGTTGTGTTCACATCTTTAGAGTTGCTTTAGCTCAAGTCTTAGAGTAAAGCTCCCCCTAGATGTGATATCCCCCCTAAGAGGGATGAACTAACCTTGGGTTTTGTCGATGATGATTTCATGTAGATATTGAAGATGTGGATGCTCAATGTTGATGTAGATCTCTTGGAGCTATCCATTTGAGTGAATTGCACTTTCAATACCTACATGGGTTAGTCCCACAAGGAACAAACAAGGATATCCATAGACATAGAGTGATGCACACAAAAGATGATGTCCATGAAAACTTTTAGGTTACCTTGTCCCTTGTCTTACCAACAAGAGGGTTTGTGACTCCTTGAACTAGTGCAAGATGTGGAAGTTGATTGCACTTGTTCTTGCCAAAATGATAAGAGTGAAGTATGTTGGCGGAGTCACCCTCAAGAACTCTCTAGTTCTTCTTCTTTTGGATCCACATCATCTTGATGGGAATCCTTGGAGTTGTAGTCGTACTTGATGAAGTGGAACTTGGAGTAGTCTTGGGAATCCACTTGACTAAGGTCTTGGGAGCTTCTTCAAATGCATCAATTTCCTCTTGAAGCTTGTCCTTGCCTTTTTGCTCGTAGTCTTGTGGTGGAAGATCATCTTGAGCTTGTGTCCCCTTGAAAGAAGCATCATACTTCTCTTGTTGAGGGACAAACTTTGTCTTGGGGTATTGATCTTCTTCCCACTCAACTCCATTGGCATTGAACTTTCGTTCAAAACCAACACCTTGATTCTTCCGGTGCATTCCTTGCTTGTGCAAAATTTCCTCGAATTGCTTACTCCCGGCAAGGCTTTTGTACACTCCTTTCTCTATAATTCCCTTCAATAAGCTATTTTCTTGCTCAAGTGTAACTTGGCTAAGAGAATCATTAGTGGAATCAAGAGAACTGCTAGAAGCAACAATATTGGATTTAGCATGATCATTGTTACTACTAGAGGAAGAATCTTTCTTGTTACTAGACTTGACTTGAGGCATGTAAGTAGATAAGAGTAAACGCTTGGCAATGTAAGAAGAACTTTTCTTGCGGAGATCATCATTGATTGCCTTTAAGAACTCATGCTCTTGCTCAAGATTGAGCTTTTCAAAGCGTAATTTCTCATGAGCTCTTAAAAGTTCTCGATGATCTTCGAAGATAGTGTCATGAGCTAACTTAAGAGTTTTTAGTTCTTTAGTTAGAGCCTCAATCTTCTCCTTATCATTGTCATTCGTTTTATCTTGATTAGCATGATTAATTGGTCTTTCATCATAGTATTCATCACTAGAGTTGTCAACAAGCAAATCATCACCTAACAAGTCATCTTCATCACTATTGAAATCAACATACTCGGGGTGTGTTACCTTAGGACCTTTGGCCATGAAGCATCTTCCAATTCCTTCATTTGGTGAGTCAAATATGTCGTAGGAGTTGGTTGACACAAGTGCTAGACCGGCAACACCTTCATCTTGAGTATCTTCGGAGTCAGAGTGATAACTTCTCCCGGAGTGGCTGTCGGAGTCGGAGCCGGATACCCATTCACCAACATGAGCTTGATGTCTTCTTCTTGTGTAGCTCCTTGATGATTTTTCCTTCCTTTCCGAATCCTTGCTTCTCCGTGAGTATCTTCGTTCATAACGATCATCTCTACTCCTTCTCTCTCTTGGTGGTGATTCTTTGCTTCTTCTTCTTGGAGAATCTTCTCTTCTCTTGTAGGGAGCCGTACACTCATTGGAATAGTGTCCGGGTCTTCCACAATTGTAGCAGTTTTGCTCTCGACTAGAAGATCTTTTGTCATTGTAGGACCTTGACTTGAAGCTTCTATCTTTGCTTCTACTCTTGTAGAACTTGTTGAAGTTCTTCACCATTAAGCTCAATTCTTCATTGAAGTCTTGTTTCTCACTTGATGATGTAGGGGCTTCACATGAGGCTTTATAGGCACCACTTGATTTGTTGTGAAGTTCCTCTTTATCCTTAAGTGACATCTCATGAGCAACAATTCTTCCAATCACCTCCGTTGGCTTGAGATCTTTGTAATTGGGCATCATTTGGATCAATGTGCACACGGTATCATATTTTCCATCCAAGGCTCTTAGGATCTTCTTGATGATGAATCTATCGGTCATCTCTTCACTTCCTAAGCTGGCAATCTCATTTGTGATGAGAGCAAACCTAGAGTACATTTCAGCGACACCTTCACCATCCTTCATCTTGAACTTGTCAAGTTGGCTTTGAAGCACATCCAACTTAGATTCCTTGACGGAGTCGGTACCTTCGTGCATATCAATCAAGGTGTCCAAAATTTCCTTTGCATTCTCAAGACGGCTGATTTTGTTGAATTCTTCGGGGCACAATCCGTTGAAGAGAATATCACAAGCTTGAGCATTGTATTGCAACATCTTCAACTCATCCGCGGTAGCTTCACGGTTTGGTTCTCTCCCATCAAAGAAGTCACCTTGCAAACCAACACACACAATAGCCCAAACGGCGGGGTTATGTCCAAGAATATGCATTTTCATTTTATGCTTCCAACTAGCAAAATTAGTACCATCAAAGTAAGGACCTCTACGGTGATAATTTCCCTCGCTAGACGCCATACTCTCCTAGGTTGTGAAACCAAGGCTATGACCACCAAAAGCTATGGAGATCAAGCAAATGGAGACCAAAGCTCTGATACCACTTGTAGGATCGAAAGTATGTCTAGAGGGGGGGTGATTAGACTACTTGACCAAATAAAAACTTAACCTTTTCCCAATTTTAGTTCTTGGCAGATTTTAGCTATTTTGGGACAAGTCAAGCAATCATCACACAATTCAAGCAAGCATGCAAAGAGTATATTGGCAGCGGAAAGTAAAGCATGCAACTTGCAGGAATGTAAAGGGAAGGGTTTGGAGAATTCAAACGCTATTGGAGACACAGATGTTTTTCCCGTGGTTCGGATAGGTGGTGCTATCCTACATCCACGTTGATGGAGACTTCAACCCACGAAGGGTAACGGTTGCGCGAGTCCACACAGGGCTCCACCCAAGGGTAACGGTTGCGCGAGTCCACACAGGGCTCCACCCACGAAGGGTCCACGAAGAAGCAACCACCCACAAAGGGTCCACGAAGAAGCAACCTTGTCTATCCCACCATGGCCATCGCCCACACAGGACTTGCCTCACTAGCGGTAGATCTTCACGAAGTAGGCGATCTCCTTGCCCTTACAAACTCCTTGGTTCAACTCCACAATCTTGTCGGAGGCTCCCAAGTGACACCTAGCCAATCTAGGAGACACCACTCTCCAAGAAGTAACAAATGGTGTGTAGGTAATGAACTCCTTGCTCTTGTGCTTCAAATGATAGTCTCCCCAACACTCAACTCTCTCTCATAGGATTTGGATTTGGTGGAAAGAAGGTTTGAGTGGAAAGCAACTTGGAAAGGCTAGAGATCAAGATTCATATGGTAGGAATGGAATATCTTGGTCTCAACACATGAGTAGGTGGTTCTCTCTCAGAACATATGAGTTGGAATGGTGTGTGTGTTCTGATGGCTCTCTCACGGAATGAGAAGGAGGTGGAGGGGTATAAATAGCCTCCACACAAAATCCAACCGTTACACAGTTTTCCAATCTCGGTGGGACCGAATCAATAAGCTCGGTCGGACCGAAAATGTAAACCTAGTGACCGTTAGAGATTTTCGGTGGGACTGACATGCAACTCGGTAGGACCGATATGGTTAGGGTTTGGGCATAACGTAATCTCGGTGAGACCGATTACACAAACTCGGTGAGACCGAATTTGGTAATTAGCTAACCAGAGAGTTGGTCAGGCAAACTCGGTGGGACCGATTTGCTCTTTCGGTGGGACCGAGTGGAACTCGGTGAGACCGAAAAGTTACAAAGGGGAAACACTGAGTTTACATTGCAATCTCGGTGGGACCGATTCGCTCTTTCGGTGAGACCGAAAAGTTACGAAAGGGAAACAGAGAGTTTGCAACCCCATCTCGGTGAGACCGAGATCCTTATCGGTAGAACCGAATTGCTAGGGTTTGGCAGTGGCTAATGACAAGTGAAACTCGGTGGCACCGGATAGGAAGAATTGGTAGGACCGAGTTTGGCTTAGGGTTTAGGTCATATGTGGATATGGGAAAGTAGTTGAGGGTTTTGGAGCATATCACTAAGCACATGAAGCAAGAGGCTCATTAAGCAACACCTCATCCCTCCTTAATAGTATTGGCTTTTCCTAAAGACTCAATGTGATCTTGGATCACTAAAATATAAAATGAAGAGTCTTGAGCTTTTGAGCTTGAGCCAATCCTTTTTCCTTAGCATTTTGAGGGTTCCACTTTCACATCCATGCCATGCCAATCATTGAGCTTTCCTGAAATAATCATCTTGGAATAGCATCAGCTCAATGGGCTATATGTTGTTATGAATTACCAAAACCACCTTGGGATAGTTGCACTTTCAGCTTGCCAGCCGCGGCGAGCTCGTCGGCGAGTCCCCGCATGTGCGCGAAGAAGGTAGCCACCGATTGCGTCCCCTTCTGCGCGTTGGTGAGGGCGGCGCCGATGTTGTTGACGCGGGACATCGACGTCGACGAGAACATGCTCGCCAACATTGTCCAGAACTCTCGTGCATGCGCAATGGAAGTCACCTGCACTAGCACTTCTTTTGACAGATTATTGAGAAGATACCCAAGTACCTGCTGGTCCTCTCGGAACCAGATGTCATGGAGGGGATTGGAGATGGTTTCCTCCTTTCCATCCTTGTCCTTGCCGACGACGAACTCGGCCGGCTCCGCCGTGCTTCCATCAACGTATCCGAAGACTCCAGCCCCTCTCAGCTGCGGCGTGATCTGGGTGCGCCATAAGACGTAGTTGGTGCGGGTGAGGCGCTCGGTGATCTGGCCGGAGAGAGGGGAGGAAGCAACGGCGGATGAAGCCATGGCAGGAAGCTGCGGTGGAGAGGAGGAACGCTAGATGGAAAGAGTCAGGCTCTGTATACCATGTGGAGGAACGTCGTACCCTTCATGGGCGACGGTTGCATGTTTATATAACCAGGTCGCGACCTCCTGGCATAGCGTAGAAAGTTGGTTCAGATTACAAACTTGGAGAGAAAGAGATAAGGGAAGTTACAACCATATATGCGAATAGCTAAAGATCCTAGTCTATCTAGATTATCTTCGGTTGGACTCCTTCTGCGATGCTTATCTCTATCGGTTCTGAACCTGTCACGTAGGTGGACCAATATTATGTTCAACAGCCACTTCTCACAAATCACCGTATGCAAGACATAAATTTGTTTATCTGCAACTGCAACCTGCACATAAATTTGCTCATGCCACACCCCTTTTTTCCTCTGTTATATAACTTTGATTTATGCACTTGTCAAATTTCAGCCCCCGCACCACTAGGAAAGACTCGTGTTCCAGATTTGGAATGGAAGGTTCATGATTTCTCAGCGCTACTTGAGACGGAAGCTACGTCGGCGTCATCTACTCCTTTTCACTGCTCTGGGTACCAATGGTACGCATCACAAAGCAAACGGAGCTTTACAAAATTAACGTATTAGATGTATAAATATGATCTGATTTTTTATGGTAGTGGATATAGTAACATTCTGTTAACTAAGTACATAATAATTTAGGGTGTTGATTACTCACAAATCATGTTTCGGTCAGGTTAGATTGTCAATCACAATCACCCAAACCCATGAAAACAGCCGCTTGATAGGATGCATGAAGTGAAGAAATTAGGCTTGATTCAGTTATGACTTCTAGACTTACTTCGTTTTCTTCAATTCCCTTCCCAGGTGCCTACAAGTTGTTAAACAAGCCGTATGTGTCACCGTATGTGTACCTTCATTGTGCACGTCATATGTAACATATCTTAACGGGAGTTGTACGTATCTTGGTAGTTAGGATAGGAGGTTTATCTCTAACTCATAATTCTATCTCTAGCTAGCTTGGACTCCAAGTTGTAACCTCTCTCCTGTACCTGTACGAGATCTTCTCTCCTGGATGAGATCGATCCCAACTGTACGCGCTACCAGGGCTTCGCACCCCTGCATATAACATGTACGGCGTCCCCTCTCTGAGAGGTAAGACGTTTTCCGCTTCGCACATGGTAGTCAGAGCCTTTCCTTTTCCCATCTAGAGCTTCTGTCAAACCCATCTAGCCTAGCCATGTCTTCCTCCGGCGCCTCCTCACCAAACCTCAACAATCAGGTCATAGAGAAGCTGTCACGTACGAACTACGTGCTATCGCGCACGCAGATCACACCTCAGCTGCGCGGTGCCGGCGTCTTCGGCTACATCGACGGCACCAACCCAGAGCCGGCCAAGCTCCTCGTCACCGTCAAGGAGGGCAAGGAGACTTCATCGCCCAACCCTCTCCATCCTATATGGGTACGGGAGGACCAACAGGTCCTTGACTACCTGCTGAATAATCTCACAAAAGAGGTCCTGGTCATGGTGACCACGGTCACCACGGCGGGCGCGCTCTGGATGACGCTCGCGGCCATGTTCTCGTCACAATCGGCGAGTCGCATCAACAACATACGCACCTCCCTCATCAACGCGCAGAAGGGTAACCTCTCGGTTGCCTCCTACTTCGCCGCCATGCGTGGCTATGCCGATGAGCTGGCCGCGGCGGGCAAGCCCATCCAGGACGATGAGCTCCTCTCGTACATCATCCATGGGTTGGAGGCGTACTATCAGCCACTGGTAGGCCCTCGACGCCCATGTTACTCCTGCAACCCTCGACGAGGTCTTCGACATGCTGTCGAACTTCGACCAGCATGACACAGTTCCATGGATCCGGCGATGGCTTCAAATCTTCCACAAATCTGGCGTCGCGTGGCAGGGGTGGTGGCTCCCGCTTGCGTGGCTCCCCCGCTACAAAGGGCGCTCTGGTGGCGGCGGCAACGATCGCGGCCACTCTCCTCAGCGCTCGGGTGGCCGAGGTCGCGGGCGCGGGAGCGGTGGTGGAAACAGAACGCGCCCGGAGACTCCGCGATGCCAAATCTGCGGGAAGCCCGGTCACACAGCAAAGGATTGCTGGTACCGTTATGATGAGGATGAGGACTCTCAAGACGATGACAAGGTCGCTGCTGCCGCTGATGGTTCCTACGGTATTGACACCAATTGGTACGTCGATAGCGGTGCCACAAACCACATCACGAACGATCTTGAGAAGGTCACCATGAAGGAAAAATACCGCGGCAAAGATCAAATCCATACTGCTAGCGGAGAAGGTATGGGTATAAGTCATATTGGTCACTCTATATTTTGTACCCTTAGTCGAAAACTACACATTAAGAAAATCTTGCATGTTCCTAGTGCACACAAAAATCTTCTTTCCATTCATAGAATTGCCCTTGATAATAATGTTTTTCTCGAATTTCATCCTTTTTTCTTCTTGATTAAGGATCAGGCCACGAGGAAAATCCTCTATCGAGGTAGATGTGTTCGATGGCTCTACCCGTTGATTCCGGCGTTTAGAAGATACAATAAACAAGCTTGTGGTGCTATCAAGCTTTCGTCCACACGATGGCACGATCGTCTAGGACATGCCTCTTTTTCTTTAGTAGAAAAGTTGCTTAGGAAAAATAAGCTCCCGTTTGTTGGTGAGCGTCATGTTGAAACTATTTGTGATTCATGTCAACGAGCTAAAAGTCATCAATTGCCGTACCCCATCTCAACTAGTGCTTCTACCAAACCTTTGCAACTCATTTTTTTGATGTTTGGGGTCCAGCCCCTACCTCCGTTGGCAGACACACGTATTACGTCAGTTTTATTGATGACTATAGCAAATTCTCGTGGATCTATCTCCTCAAAAGGAGATCCGATGTGTTTCAAGTTTTCCAAAACTTTCAAGCGCTTGTTGAACGAAAGTTTGATAGCAAGATAGTCGCTGTCCAATCCGATTGGGGAGGGGAATACGAAAAATTAAATTCCTTCTTCCAAAATCTTGGCATCTCACACCACGTGTCATGCTCGCATGCTCATCAACAAAACGGTTCTGCCGAACGCAAGCATAGGCACATTGTCGAGGTTGGTCTTGCTCTTTTAGCAGGCGCATCCATGCCTCTCAAGTTTTGGGACGAAGCTTTTCTCACAGCCGTTCACATTATCAACATGCTACCTAGTCGTGTCATTAACAATGAAACTCCAGTAGAACGACTTCTTCACACCAAACCAGACTATAGGTCTCTCCGTGTTTTTGGGTGTGCATGTTGGCCCAACCTTCATCCCTATCACAACCGCAAACTCATGTTTCGTTCAAAACAGTGCGTCTTCCTAGGGTATAGTGCACAGCATAAAGGGGTCAAGTGTCTAGATGTCTCCACTGGCCGTGTTTACATCTCACAAGATGTGGTCTTTGATGAAACAAAATTTCCATTTGCTGACCTCCATCCCAATGCTGGTGCACTCCTTCAAAAATAAATCCTTCTTTTGCCCTCTCATCTCACTAGTTTTGATCAAGGGGGACCAAATATTGATGACCTATTGACTAACCCATCTAATGATGTGCATGAGTTTTTTGTTGATGCAACAGAACGAAGCAGTACGGAAACTACAGAAGCAGACGCAGAAAATGCAGAAAAAACGGCTCATATCGAGCCATATTTTATGTGCCCCCCCCCGAGGGAGACAGATCCGCCTCGGGATCTGCCCAGCTGCAGTGAATCGGATCCTCCTTGGGATCGGTTCCTGCGAACGAGGCAGGTGCAGGCGCCTCGGGATCCGTCCCTGTTGACGGGGCAGCTGCAGCCGCGGGAGAAGATGCAGGCGCGGGCGCGCGCGCCGCGCTTTCCCCACATCCACGTGACACGCGCGGTCGGTCGGACGCGGCCCCGCACCGGTCTCCATCAGCCTGCGGTACGAGGTACTCCACCAATCCGGTGACGTACACGCGGCGTAGCGACGTGCGACGCAGGGAGGGCCCGACCGGCGTGGCGATCCAGGAAGATGCGCCATCATCACGCAATGATGATCTGCATGCACATGCACATGCACCGGTCGGATCTTCTACGAGAAATTCATGTGCCCCGCTTCAACAGTCAGCCGCAGACAATCCAACAACATCTTCATTGGGATTCTCTGTGGCCACCGATCCTGATGTTTCTCAACCGCGACGTACACGGCTGCAACAAGGGGTAATTCAACCCATTAGTTACAAGCAGATAACCAAGTATGGTATGGTTTGTTCCACAGGTGAACCAGATGAACCTAACACCCTTGAAGCAGCATTGTGTGATGAAAAGTGGAAGAAAGCCATGCATGAAGAGTACATGGCATTGATGAGAAACAAAACATGGCACTTGGTTCCTCCACAGCAAGGTAAAAATTTGATTGATTGCAAGTGGGTTTTCAGGATAAAGAGGAAAGCTGATGGAACCATTGATCCTTACAAGGCTAGATTGGTTGCAAAAGGCTTCAAATAGAGGTATGGCATAGACTACGAGGATACCTTCAGTCTAGTAGTAAAGGCTGCCACTATTCGCCTTGTCTTATCTATTGCTGTCTCTAGAGGATGGAGTCTCAGACAGCTCGATGTTCAGAACGCGTTTCTTCATGGTGTTCTGGAAGAGGAAGTGTACATGAAACAACCTCCTGGGTTTGAGAGTAAGAATGCTCCTTCTTATGTGTGCAAGCTTGATAAAGCATTGTATGGGCTAAAGCAAGCTCCAAGGGCATGGTATGCTTGTCTCTGTCACAAAATGCAAGCACTTGGTTTTGTTCCGTCCAAGTCTGACACATCATTGTTTATCTACAACAAGTCCAACACATGCGTATTTGTTCTCATATATGTTGATGATATTATCATGACTAGCTCATCTGATGAAGCAATCACATGACTTCTTAAGGATTTGAGTGCAGACTTTTCTTTAAAGGATCTTGGTGACTTGCATTATTTTCTTGGGATTGAGGTGAAAAAGCACAAGGATGGACTTGTTCTCTCTCAAGAAAAGTATGCCACTGACTTGGTCAAGAAAGCTGGGCTACAAGGATGCAAACCCTCTCTTACTCCATTGTCCAGCTCAGAAAAGCTATCCCTTGCAGAAGGCGAGCCCTTAAGTCAAGAAGACAGCACCAAATACAGGAGTCTGGTAGGAGCCCTTCAGTATCTCACACTTACCAGGCCTGATATTTCTTTTGCTGTTAATAAAGTCTGCCAGTTCCTCCATGCACCTACCAATGTTCATCTGGCAGCTGCAAAACGCATAGTTCGATATGTTAAGCACACTCTGAGCTTAGGACTGAACTTCGGCAAATCACCATTTACTTTAGTCAGTGCATTCTCTGACTCTGATTGGGCAGGTTGTCTTGATGACAGATGTTCCACTGGTGGTTTTGCAGTATTTTTTGGACCTAACTTGATATCGTGGTGTGCACGTAAACAGGCAACCGTATCCAGGTCAAGCACAGAGGCAGAATACAAAGCATTGGCAAATGCCACAACAGAGATCATATGGGTTCAATCCATGCTGAAGGAACTTGGCATACGAAGTAAACAGGCACCTTGTTTATGGTGTGACAATCTTGGAGCTACGTATCTCTCTGCAAATCCAGTGTTCCATGCTAGAACAAAACACATAGAGATAGACTTTCATTTTGTCAGAGAGAGAGTTGCTCAGAAGCAACTTGATATACGCTTTGTGCACTCCAAAGATCAACTTGCAGATGGATTCACAAAGCCTTTGCCTACAAGAAGCTTTGAAGACTTCAAGCATAATCTCAACTTGATGAAGTTGTGATTAAAGGAGGGTGTTAAACAAGCCATATGTGTACCTTCATTGTGCGCGTCATATGTAATGTATCTTAACGGGAGTTGTACGTATCTTGGTAGTTAGGATAGGAGGTTTATCTCTAGCTCATAATTCTATCTCTAGCTAGCTTGGACTCCAAGTTGTAACCTCTCTCCTGTACCTGTATGAGATCTTCTCTCCTGGATGAGATCGATCCCAACTGTATGCGCTACCAGGGCTTCACACCCCTGCATATAACATGTACGGCGCCCCCTCTCTGAGAGGTAAGACGTTTTCCGCTTCGCACACAAGTGACTCCAAAGCACAATCAAGTGACTCCAAAGAACAAACATGATGGTCAAGTGACTCCAAAGCACAGTCAAGACGATAAAGGAAATCCATATGTTGCTCTTTCCCTCGGAATATCCCGGGTATGCTTGGAGCCAGGTCACACATTGCATGCAGATTTTGAGTTGTCTATATTCAACCATTCAAAAGGAATGTACTGTGGATCCAAAGGTAGACTTATGAACCTGTTTTTTCAAGTACATCCATCCTATTTCCCCGCAAAAAAAGTTACATTCATCCTATTAGCTGGGGGAGGGGGGGGGTCCATAGTCTTAGTGCATCACAAGTTAATGCCGTAACATTATCAATTAATTTTCCCGTTAACAGGTCACTTCAGATTTTCTTTACTATTAAGTTTATCCGTCGGCCTTATGTACTGTGAGTCACACTTGAGACTCTTCTGATTCGAGCAGCGTTCCACATTTCATATATGCATGTTGTGTTTTACTTTGATAATCTTTATTTTGATGGATTTCGCTACTTTGATCTCTCCTTAAATGCTTAACTAGGGTGAAAGTTGATTATATGTTTTTTGCGGGAAAGTGTGGATATTTTCAAGTTTTTATTTCTCTAGTTTTCTAACTTTTACCTAAACACAGCTAGCTATAACTTCGATGACAAGAATATGTACTCGAACAAGGAATGCTTGATTTCTCTTCAGGAGTTACTGAAATCATCTGCTTTTCTAGTGGATGATAGCTGTGTCTTCGGTGTGGATATATTAAAAATTGATGTCTCTTCTCCTGAAAAGAAGTCCGTTGTGGTACAAAAGAAGGCTACCACAGTTGAGAACCTCTTTGTCCAGAAGAAGGGATTCATCAAAGGGACATACACTTGGACCATGAACAATTTCCTAGAATTGGAGTCTCAGCAATTTGTCCGCTCTCCTACATTTGAAGTTGGTGGGCATAGATGGTATTCACCTTGCATCACAATTTATAATAAATACTACCGATGGCATATAAATGGTCTATTGTCAGTTCAGATATTGTAACTGGACATTTTAGTTTGATCTTTAAGCATGGGACCAAAGAACTCTACTTCTAGTATTTTTACAGTAACATTTTATTATATTGTACTGTAGTCTTTTTTTTAGATTTTTGTATAATTGTATATTGTATAGACTCTAATTTTAATGCCGCCAAGTCATGTTCAAAGTTAATGGGTGTAGATGCCTACACCCAAGCTCAGCCACAACTTCCTTTCTTTTTTTTGAGAATCTGAGCCACAACTTTCTAAAAAAAATCATAACTAACCACATTCTTCAAATACATTTTCCCGGGTACCCAATTGTAAGAAGTGTCACTTCCCATTCTTGTCATCAGGCACATCGGCATGTATCCGCATGGTGACAAGCGCAGCACTGATTACCTCAGCATGGCTTTGTGCCTGGACTCCTCGGATGAGCTCTTTATTGAGTCCAGAAAGGTGGTTCAAATAACTCTGTCCATCCTCGACCAAAAGAGTGGGAAATACTTCACGAGAACTACAGGTTCAGCTCTCCCTAGAAATTGCCAGTGCAGTGTGTGAATTACTGTTTGTAACCCCCTGATAATTACAGTTGATCTTACTTTTGTGGTGGTGGCAGGTCTCGTGCCATGTATATGTACAGAAGGCTGGGCATGGTACAACTTCTTGCCACTCAAGAAACTCAAGGATATGTCCAGAGGGTATCTTATAGAATCAAAGTGCGTCCTCAAGGCAGATCTCACTATCTTTGGATCATCCAATGACGGCTAGATCTTTACCTTGTGGCCTGATGCAGAGTTAATACGCCTTCATCCTACTACTAGTTAGAGTTATTCTTTCAAAAAAACTAGTTAGAGTTACATATATGAGATGGTCTGATTTGTTTGATGTTCTTAAACTTCTTATTGTATTCAAGATGAACTAGTTTACAACAAGTCAAAGAAATGATTTCTAGGTATATCGCCTCTAATATTATTTGCAAGTACTTCAGTGTGTGTATCGATGATGTTCCTGCGATCATGTTGTCAGTTGATGAGTTTCTTTAGCATGTGGTTCCATGATCCCATCTTCATTGCCTCAGGCATTTTCAGACGTCGGCCAACAAGAGGTTAAGTGCTATTTGTTTATGGAAGCGCATAGGGAGGGGACGTTCCATAGAAATGTCAAACAGTTGTGTTGTCTATTTTCTCTTTTGGAAAGACATCAGTTATACTCTTGAAATGTCAAACTGCACTCTGTTGTTGTCATGTGACTTTCTCTATCCTCGACGGCAGCAGCAGCAGTCTGACGACAGATTGACCAAATGAGTTTCGATCAGCAGTCCTACCATGTACTCCCTCTCTAAAGAAATATAAGAGCGTTTAGATCACTGTTTCTTTACAGAGAGAGTAACATTTAAATCAATTCAACGAGTGCAAATTTTGAGTAAATAAGGCACATGACATTCCGATTCAAACTGCGAGTAATAATAGATCAAAGATGATGGAGTAACAACCAGACTAATCCGAATTCAATAATTGACAGTATAATTTAACTATGTATACAAGATGAGAAGGATCTTGCAAGCCACCCCCCTAACACATGAATACTGTGCACATCAGAAGCACTCCCATCAGTCAGCACAGTGTACCTTGGTGATTTTACAAGTGGACATCTTTGGAATCAGGTCTGCTATGTTTGGCGGTCACAGCCCCATTCGTGGCCGGTGGCCATTAACCTGCCTGATTTGAAGCCACGCCCTAGGGCTACTACCTCAACGGTTTGAGACGCTTCATGGAGTTTTGCTGCACAATAACTGCGTTTGCTCATCAAAAGCTTAGTAATAGTCGTTGCTGGGAACATCAGAATTTGATAAATTGCATGATAGTCAGCGTGAGGTTAAGATAATTATGTTACATTATGAGTGAACTGCTTGGTTGCTCTTGTGGTTCAGGGTTGAATGTATGGTAGCCGTTCCTCGTGTGAACTGGCCAGCAGACCATGCATTAGTATGCCTGCATCCATCAACTTCAACTAGCCTCTGTGCAGGCCGCAAAGAACCGAAACATGATTATTTGTAAGTAACATCAGAAAATTATAAAGAACTGTCTGTCAGTGCACATTGTCTTAAAAGGTGATTGTGCTTAGCTTCGAGTTTGATAATAAGAACAGTAATTGATGGAGTACCTTGCAAGGTTTAATTAATATTTATTGTCTGAATAAAAATACATCTAAACAACACAGAGGTTCCAGCGTACGAATCATCACATGGGACCCGGGCCCTAAAAGTAAGGTAAATTGGCAAATGGACAGCAGTAGGAGAAATGACTAAACCCACACTCCCTCGCAAAAAAAAAGACTAAACCCACACCCAGATGCCAGTAGCTGACTAAAGACTAGACTTTCACAACAAAACTTCACCCAACGAATACATACAGTAAAACACTTCCACTGCTACTGCTGCTGAACACCAGCTCAGGACAACTGAATGCAACCTGGACCATCTTCTTTTTCAGAGTTGCGAGTTTAGGTAACCACTACACTACACATCATGGGTCTCCATCAAGCGACACCTGCATCGAAGAAATCTAGCATTTTTATATTCCCGAGGACAATTTCTAAATGACATGACTTGAGCAAGTGAAGAGAGGCAGGTGAGTACTTACAGCAATTAGTCTTCAGCCTCTACTCTCTACCGAGAGGTGTCGTCAACACGGTCCAATCTCCGGTATGGAACACCTCAAATAGCCAGCCATGTTGGTACCAATCAACTAAATCATGAAAGCTTCAGCAAGTACCAAAGGAGTAAAAACCTTTTTTTACGAAAATGAAAGGAGGAAACACGGTCCAAGCTCCGGTGTGGAACACGGTCTAAGGGCATTTCTAACCGATCCCCAATAAGGCCGTAAGGTAGGATAAATTCGGTTATCCTCCTTTACGGCGCACCTAGCCGAACCACAATCCGCCATAAGGGAGGAAAAATTGAACATAATTGGTTTGATGCCAACAATTGGCATTGCCGATATTTGGCAAGCCAACATTTGGCAAAATCAAAATTTGCCAAATGTTGGCAACTTTTTGTGAGGTTGAGAAGAAAAGTTAGTAGCCAACCAATCACTAGCCAACACTTGGCATTTGCCAAATATTGACATGCCAACTTTTGGCATCAAACCAATCATGCTCATTATCCTCCGACCCGCCTCGACTGCCTATATTTACTCCACCACTCGGGAGTGGAGTAAAAGAAAATCACACTCTCTTTCCCTCCTCTGCCGCTCCTCCTCCTTCCCGCCCAGCCATCGGCACCTCTCCCGCCATTCCCCGCCGCCCCCTCTCCTCCCAATGGCCGGACGCAGTGGCTGGAGCTCCCCGCCTTCGATCCGCAACTTCGGCCTACGCCGCGATGCGAGTCGTGCGTCCTTCTCCGCCGGATCGTCCTCAAGCAGCCGCCGGCCCCTCTCCGGCTTCCCCGACCTCCCCGTGTCGTGGCAGTGGCAGAGGAGCTACCACAGCGTCGGACAGCGGGAGTGGGGGACTTGGGTGGCCGAGATCCAGGCTAGGGAGAGGCTCGGATCCTTCCAAACGGCCAAACTCGACGCGCTCGAGTACGACCGATGGGATGTCCCGCTGCACTGCGTCGATGGCTAGGGAGGGCCGGGTAGCGAGGGAGTTCCTCGTGGCGGGAGACCGCCGACGAGGATTACATGGCGGACCTCCGCCGCTAGTACTCGGAGTTGGTGGACGCAAAGCGGCGACGATTCCCCGACGAGGCGGTGGACGGGTTGGTAGTCATTATCTCCGACGACGAGGAGATTGACGTCCAAGAATGGCAGCGCATCTTCCCCCAACATCGCCGCCGACGGCATAGGGCAGGACCCCAAGATCGGTGGTATGACGCGGGCCCAATGGATAGCACTATATAAGAAGGATTAGTGTTTATGTAGAATCTATGTTGAACTTTAATTTAAGTAGAATCCATGTCTAGCTTATGTAGAATCTATGTCAAGTTTAAGCCGAAGTTTAAATTAAGTAGAATCTATGTTGAACTTTATGCAAATTTCGGTCGAGTATATGTACATTATATCAAATTTCGGTTGATTTGATCAAATCTATGTTGAATTTTATGCACATTTGGTTTTTACTCCATTATATAAAAGGGATCGGCTAGGTCCGACCAAAATTTAGTGGAGTAAATATACTCTACTAAGGGTTTACTCCGCCAGATCCTCCTCTATTTATTGGGGATCGGTTAGAAATGCCCTAAGTAGCCAAGGAGGTGCTATCTGCGAGAGCTCTCTCTGTAAATTATATGTATGCCCAAGTGCAATAGATCAGCTGCGTTCGATCTCTCCTTCTCAAACACTTACGTTTCACATCATGGGTCTCCATCAAGCCACGCCTGCATCAAAGAAATCGAACATTGTTATATACTAGGACAATTTCTAAATGGCATGACTTGATCAAGTGGAGAGAGGTAGGTCATTACTTACAGCAATTAGTCTTCAGCCTCTACTCTCTCTACCTAGAGGTGTCATCAACACGGTCCAAGCTCCGGTATGGAAAACCTCAGATAGCCGGTCATGTTGCCACCAATCAACTAAATCTGGTTAAGCAACAAACATGAAAGCTTCAGTAAATAACAAAAGAGGGGGGAAACAATTAATAAACCAGAATGAAAATAGGCATGTATGTTCTCAAAGATCCAACCACTACACTAATTCTCATTCCTGCAGATTTATGGCAACACAAAACTCTAGTGCGGGCTAGTAGAAGCCAGATACCCCAGCTGCTAAGCTAGTTCATAGATATCTTCAGGGCTCCTTCCCTCCAACTCTAACAGCCCGGACCCGTCTCCGTCTCCAAAATCATCAGAAAATAGCTCTGCCCAGAATTCGTTTGTTGACCTCCACGTGCCCATTAGCTTCATCCTTGTTCTCCTCATCTGTTTTGCCATGACCAATCTCCTAAATGCTCTTGCGGTAAATTATCCATCCCATGTATTCCAGGTTCACTGAGGACACCCAAATCAAACAATTTCAGATGAAATGCTCACAAATTTCAGTAACATCTTATTTGATCCATTCATAAACTCTTCATTCAACATGTAAAAAAACTTGCTTTTTCTTGGTCTATTTGAACCTTTTTTGCAACATGTTCAAAATGTATCTCCTAACTGTCTTGTGTTTGCTCTATTTTCTGTGGAAACTACAAAAAAGGACTAAATAGAGCAAAAATAAGACAGTAGGAAAATTGGGCTGCTGGCTGACGGGCCGAGCCAAGCCAAGAATGTTGGCCCGTTTCTTTCTCGATCCGGCCCGAGCTGGGCCCGCTGGCGGCCGGTCCAAAGGCCAACCGGGCCGCGTCCAGACTGACCGAGGAGAGTCCTCGGTGGAAGAGAGAGGGGGGACAAAAATCCCCGAAATCGTCCGAATACCGGAAACCACCCGTAGAATTCGGGGCAGAGCTTCCTCCATAAACCCGTCCCTGAGCTCGCAGAGCCCCAACCGACGCCGTCCGTCCGTCCGAGGAAGCCAAGCCGTTGTGCAATCTGCGCCCAAGTCCAGCCAGCCAGGTCTTCTACTCTCTCCCACTTTTGCTTTCGCCTTCTACGTCGTATAGGAGGGCTTCGACTGCGAGTTGGTACTGACTTTCCTGGAGATCGTCTGCGAAAGAAATCGGTTTTAATTAGCTTCTTATTATTGTTCATTAGTTTGATGATGACTTGCCCACTGAAGCCGCCGTACCAATTGTTGTGTAACTCTGCACTGTGGCAATATGAATAGTACAAATTTTTGCATGCCTTTAGTAACTATTTGATGAAGCTATGAGGCCGGAATATATCTTCTACCAAGATTAGCTATCTTCTTCTTTGCGATGACCAATTTCACTTGCAGGCCAAGAAGAGGAAGGAGCTATGGGCAACTCCGGCAGCACAGGTACGTTTGCCCGCCCAATTCAACTTCAGACGGTTTATTCTGCTATAAACAAAAGTCTGACGCGATTCACCACCTCCCCCTTTATTTAGATTGAGGAAGCACTTGCTGTTACCATCATGTCGATGAATCGACGAGATGGCTGCATACTCATGTGTTGAATGTAGCACGCTTTTTGCAGAAACAGCATCAGTGCATTACAGTGTTGGTCCTCATAATGCTTATTGATTACAACCAGCAGTAGAGACTTTTTATATACAAGAAAAAGGGGCTAAAAAGGGGGAGGATCCCTTTCCTTAACATTCCGCTGTTAGGTCGAAGTGAGATCTCTATTATATAATCCTGATTTATGCACTTGTCAAATTTCAGCTCCCGCACCGCTAGGGAAGACCCATGTTCCAGATTTAGAATGGAAGGTTCATGACTTCTCAGCTCTACTTGAGACGAAAGCTGCCTCGGCGCTGTCTACTCCTTTTCACTGCTTTGGGTACAAGTGGTACGCATCATAACGCAAAAGGAACATTACAAAATTAACGTGTTAGATGTATAAATACCATTTGGTTTTTTCTAGTGGATATAGTAGTTGTCTGTTAGCTAAGTACATAATAATTTAGGATGTTGATTACTCAGAAATCATATTTCAGTCATGTTAAAATATCAACCACAATCACGCACACCCATGAAAACAGCCAGACAATGAAGCTTGATAGGATGCATGAAGTGAAGAAATCAGGCTTGATTCAGTTATGACTTCTAGACTTTGTTATTCTTCAATTCCCATCGCAGGTGCCTGCAAGTGACTCCAAAGCACAAACAAGATGATAAAGGGAATCCATGTGTTGCTCTTTCTCTTATGATACTCCAGGGGTGTTTGGAGCCAGGTCACACGGTGCATGCAAAGTTTAAGTTGTCAATATTCAACCATTCAAAAGGAATGTATTGTGGATACAAAGGTAGACTTGTGAACTTGTTTTTTCAAGTACACCCATCGTATTTCTCTGCAGAGAGAGAGAGAGAGAGAGAGAGAGAGAGAGAGAAGCACATACATCTTATTAGCTGGGCGTCCATAGTCTTAGTGCATCACAAGTTTGAGTTATAGATTCCCTCATTACAAATCAATACCTATTAATGTCGTAACATGATCAAATACGTTTCTCCTTATCAAGCCGCTTCATATTTTCTCCGATGTTAAGTTTATCCGTCGACCTTCTGTACTGTGAGTCACACTTGAGACTCTTTCAGAGTACATATGCATGTTCTCTTTTACTTTGATAATCTTTATTAGGATGGATTTTACTACTTTGATCTCTCCTTAAATGCTTAACTGTGGTGAAAGTTGATTATATGTTTTTCTCTGCGGGAAAATGTTAATTATATGTTATTTGGGATATTTCAAAGTTTTTCTTTCTCCTGTTTTCTAACTTTTACCTAAACACAGCTAGCTACAACTTCGATGTCAAGGATGCCTACTCGAACAAGAAATGCTTGATTCCTCTTCAGGAGCTACTAAAATCATCTGCTTTTCTAGTTGATGATACTTGTGTCTTCGGTGTGGAAATATTAAAAGTTGATGTCTCTTCTCCTAAAAGGAAGTCCGTTGTGGTTCAGAAGAAGGCTACCACAGTTGAGAACCTCTTTGTCCAGAAGAAGGGATTCATCAAAGGGACATACACTTGGACCATGAACAATTTCCTAGAATTGGACTCTCAGCAATCTGTCCGTTCTCCGACATTTGAAGTTGGTGGGCATAAATGGTATTCACCTGTCACCAGTTGCATCACAATTTATAATAAATACTATGCATGTGTTATCCGACATTATTGCTCATACACATGCTTTAGCTTACCATACCTAGTTATTTAGTGCTTTGTGTCAACAGACATTACCGATGGCCCATGTTCAGGTCTTTGTGCAAGGCAAGGTCTATTGCCAGTTCAGATAATGCAACTGGACAGTTTAGTTTGATCTTTAAGCATGGGACCAAAGAACTCTACTTCTAGTATATTTACAGTAACATTTTTATTATATTGTACTGTAGACATGTTTTGTTTAGACCTTTTGTGTAATTGTATATATAAGACTCTAATTTTAATGCCTCCAAGTCTTGTTCAAAGTTAATGGGTGTACCTACACCCAAGCTCAGCCGCAACTTTCTGATTTCATAACTAACCACATTCTTCAAATACATTTTCCCGGGTACCCAATTGTATTTGAAGTGTCACTTCCCATTCTTGTCAACAGGAACATCGGCATGTATCCGCGTGGTGACAAGCGCTGCCCTGATTGCCTCACCTTGGCTTTGTACCTGGACTCCTCGGATGAGCTCTTTCTTGAGTCCAGAAAGGTGGTTAAAATAACTCTGTCCATCCTGGACCAAAAGAGTGGGGAATACTTCACTAGAACTACAGGTTCAGCTCTTCCTAGCAACTATCAGTGCAGTGTGTGAAATACTGTTTGTAACCCCCTGATAATTAGAGTTGATCTTACTTTTGTGGTGATGGCAGGTCTCTTGGCATGTATACACCCAGATGGTTGGGGATGGTACAACTTCTTGCCACTCAAGGAACTCCACGATATGTCCAGAGGCTATCTTATGGAATCGAAGTGCGTCCTCAAGGCAGATATCACTATCTTTGGATCATCCAATGACGGCTAGATCTTTACCTCGTGGCCTGATGCAGAGTTAATGTGCCTTCGTCCTACTACTAGTTAGTTATATATATGAGATGGTGTTGCTGATTTGGTTGATGTTCTTAAACTTACTATGGTATTAAAGATTAACTAGTTCACAAGAAGTCGAGAAATGATTTCTAGGTATATTGCCTCTAATATATCATTTGCAAGTACTTCAATGTGTGTATCGATGATGTTCCTGCGATCATGTTGTCAGTTGATGAGTTTCTTTTGCATGTGGTTTCATGATCCCATCTTCATTGCCTCAGGCATTTTCAAACGTCGGCCAACAAGAGGTTAAGTGTTATTTGTTTATGGACGCGCGCATAGGGAGGGGACGTTCCACAGAAATGTCAAACAGTTGTGCCGTCTATTTTTCTCTTTTGGGAAGACACCAGTTATCCTCTTGAAATGTCAAACTGCACGCTGTTGTTGTCCTGTGACTTTCTCTTCACAACATTCAGGTAATGTAGGATGAGCACCCTTGTATGTCAGAGGCTATCATAACTTGGTGACTGTCATGTGGTGTTGTTGGGAAGTAATGTTGTTGAGTGGTTCCCCCTCCCCTGCTCAACAAAGCAGAGTGGATGACCCTGACCCGTGCATGTCCATTGGATTTTCAGTCGACAGCTACATGTAACCGGGCATAGTCGTGGATGACCAACCAGGGAATTTCAGACTCGTCTACGACAGCAGCAGCAACGACAGATTGACCAAATGAGTTTTAAAGTAAAGAAGGCTCGTGACTTTCCGATTCAAACTACGAGTAATAATAGATCAAAGATGATGGAGTAACAACCAGACTGGTCCGAATTCAGTAGCTGTCAGTAAAAATTTAAGTATATATACAAGATTATAAGGGTTTTGCAAGCCCACTCCCCTAACACATGTATACTGTGCACATCAGAAACCCTTCGGGCAGTCAGCAGAGTGTACCTTGGTGATTTTACAACTACAGATTGCCTGATAGTTAGCATAAGAAAAAGATACGTAATTATTTGCAAGTAACATTAGAAAACGATGAATAACTGCCTGCCAGGGCGCATTGGCTTAACGGTGATTGTGCCTAGCTTCCGAGTTCAGTAATAACAACACTAATCGATACCTTGCAAAGTTTATCAATATAGATTATCTCAATAAAAAATACATCTGAACAACACAGAGGTTCCAGCATACACTATCAATCATCACGCGGGACTCATGACCTAAAGGTAAGGTAAATTGCTTGACTAAAGACCAGACTTTCACAACAAAACTTCACCCAACGAGTATATACAGTAAAACACTTCCACAGCTACTGCATGCTGCTGAACACCAGCTCGACGACCCGCACCATCTTCTTCCACTAGTAGAAAAGGGGGCTTTGGTCCAGGCCGGGTAAGCCCATTAGTCCCGGTTCAGTCCAGAACCGGGACCAATGGGTGCATTTATCCCGGTTCGTGCGGCTAAGGCATTAGTCCTGGTTCACCTGGGCCCTTTAGTCCCGGTTCGTGCCACGAACCGGGACTAAAGGGTGCGATGCCCATTAGTCCCGGTTGGTGGCACCAACCGGTACTAAAGGTTAGACCTTTAGTCCCGGTTGGTGCCACCAACCGGGACTAATGGGTGTGGAGGCATTAGTACCGGTTCATGGCACGAACCGGTACTAAAGGTCCCATTTTCAAACTCTCCCCCTCCCCCCTGGACCGCCTTTTTAGTTTTAGAAAAAACAAAAGAAAATGATGGAAATGTCAAAAAAATAAAATAAAATAAGTTTCCCATGTGATATGTGGTCTAGTTGTTGGGAAAATTTACAAATATGAATTTCGACTTTATTTACAAAATCTCTCTGGAATTTGTAAAATGGGCATAACTTTTGCATACGAACTCGGATTAAAAAGTTTTTTATATGAAAAATCATCTACTCGATTCCAAATCATCTACGGCCTGTTTGCAAATTTGTAGAATCCTCAAATTCCAAAAGGAAAAAAAGTTATGCTCAAATTTCAGTTTTTTTAAATTTTCATTAAATCTGGTCAAACTATGGTCAAACTACTTATTTAATAAGTATTAGTGTTACTAAATAATTATTCAAGAATATTAGTGTTATTAAATAATTATTTCAGTTTTTTTGAATTTTGGTCAAATCTGGTCAAACTATGGTCAAACTGTGGTCAAACAATGGTCAAACTACTTATTCAAGAAATATTAGTGTTACTAAAAAATTATTGTTTTTTAGAACAATAGTTTCAAACTCAAACAGTGAAATGTGTGACTTCATGCTCAAGCTAAACTCCTGAGGGTTAATAGGATTGACATCTTACTATTGTCAGGAAAACAACGAGTGCAGACTTGGAAATGAGAGAGAATAGAACCCGGAAGTTAAGCGTGCTCAGGCTGGGGGAGTGGGAGGATGGGTGACCGTCCGGGAAGTTAGATGATTTGAAATGATGAGGGGTGATTAGAGATTAAATTGAGCAGTGATGAGGGGTGATTAGAGATTAGAGGTTAAAATAATTCAGAAATTTGAAAATAAAAAAATTCAAAAAATTCAAAAAAAAATCAAAAAATTTCCTTTAGTACCGGTTGGTGTTACCAACCGGGACTAAAGGTGGACCGGCCACGTGGAGGGTCTTTAGTCCCGGTTCTGGTTTGAACCGGGACTAAAGGGTCAGGGCATTAGTACCGACCCTTTAGTCCCAGTTCAAGAATCGGGACTAAAGGCCCTTACGAACCGGGACTAAAGGCCCTTTTTCTACTAGTGTTCAGAGTCGGAGTTTAGGTGGCCATTCGCTACACATCATGGGCCTCCATCAAGCGACACCTGCACCGAAGAAATCGAGCATTGTTATACACTAGGACAATCTCTAAATGACACGACTTCAACAAGTGAGGGGAGACAGAGGAAGTAACTTTTTTTTAGCGACGACGTTTTTTTAGGGGTGGAGAACAATTTATTCATCACCAAAGTCCACACGAGGTGGGATACAAGAAAGGTCATGGGGATTACCAAACCATACATGGCGTCCCGGACCCTTAGAAAGAGCAAATTTAGCTAGTTTATGTGCCTCATAGTTCGCGGCACGACCCTCGAAACCAAACTTACAGTTAAAAGTAGCAGCTTTTAGATTTATCTCGCTGATGATAGTGCCATACCGCCCTCTGGCCCCCTTCAAGATGTCTGAAACAAATTGTTTACAGTCGGAAGCAACAATGAACTGTTGCAAATTGAGATCTTCTGCCAAGGCTAGCGCCTCCCGACATGCAATCGCTTCCAGAGCTGCGGGATCACAAACCCCGTAGATGACTAGTGCAGAACTTCCAAGGTAGAATCCGTGCTCATCTCTGCAAATAGCCACTGCAGATCCTCCGCGCTCAAATCTTACCCCGGCATCAACATGAATTTTTGCATATCCCATTTGGGGGGCCTTGGGTCGTCTGGACCTCGGAGCCACATGCGATATCGGTCCCTGGGCAGCATGCAGCTTGCTACCACCAACAGTTTCAAGGTCTGAAATAAACCTTCTTATGAACGCGTGTGTGGAGTGTGGGCTCTGGAATATACCTTCATGTATTGCCTTTCGACGTGCCGACCAAATAGCCCATAAAGTCACCGCAAGCAACGTAAATTCCTTCTGTGACATGGATTCCATTAGAGTAAAAAGCCATTGTTTAGCTGATGGTTCAGAAACTTCCGTCATTCGTTGCAACACCTCGCTGTCGCTAAGATCCCAAGTGCATCTTGAAGCGGCACAGTCAATGAGTGAGTGCCGCCATGAATCCGGCGCGCCACACAGCCCGCAGCTGGCTGATTCCGTCATGTGGCGGTGCATGCGAACGTCATTCGTTGGTAAGGAATGTTTAGATAGGCGCCACAAGAACATCCTCACCTTGGCAGGCACACTCGTTTTCCACAACGTTTTCCATGATTTTTCCTCTGCATTTGAACTGGAGGAGCCCGAGGTTCCATCAAGCCAAGCTTCCCTCCTCTGTTTCGTTGCTATTAGCATTTGATACGCTGATTTAACAGTGAAAGACCCATGCTTCTCAAAATGCCAACACCAGAAGTCAGGAATATTGCGTGTGCAGAGGGGTATTCCCATAATAACTCGAGCGTCCATTGGCATGAACGTTGCCTCAACCAGAGTTCTGTTCCAGATCGCGGACGTGTGGTCAATTAGCTCAGACACCATAGTTGGCGGGTTCTGTACTCGGCTGCCGTACGGGCGAAGCATCACATCCCTTGGGAGCCAGTTATCATTCCAGATGTGTATCGTGGTGCCGTTACCCACACGCCGAATTAAGCCTTGTTTTAAGATGTCTCTTCCCTCGATAATAGACCTCCATACCTGGCTGGGATGGCTCCCGAGGGTAGCATGTAACAAGTCAGAATTTGGGAAGTATATGCTCTGTAGTATCCTCGCACTCAATGCCTCTGGATTCTGTAGCATCCTCCAAGCCTGTCTCGCGAGCACGGCAATATTGAACAGCTCAAAATCTTTAAAACCCAAGCCCCCCATACCTTTCGGTTGAGTCATAGTTTCCCAAGAGACCCAATGAGGTTTGCGTTTGCCCTCTCTACTCCCCCACCAAAATTTCCGAATCAGCATGTTGAGGTGTTCACACAGTCCTCTAGGAAGCTTGAAGCAAGAAATAGAAAAAACTGGCACCGCCTGAGCTACGGCCTTGACCAGGACTTCTTTACCCGCCATTGATATTGTGTTTGCAATCCACCCCTGCACTTTGCTCCAAAGCCTGTCCTTTAAATATTTGAAGGCCCCGTTTTTCGAGTTGCCAATATCAGACGGCATTCCCAAATATTTCTCATTAAGTGTCTCGTTCGGGACGTGAAGCAACTCTTTAATCTGCATTCTCACATTATCTGGCACTCCCTTGCTAAAAAAGATTGAAGACTTTGAAAAGTTTATGCGCTGGCCAGTAGCTTGACAATATAAGTTCAGAACCTGGTTTACCTCATTTGCACCCACACTATTATCCTTGAAGAATAGCAGGCTATCATCAGCAAATAAAAGGTGATTCACTAGTGGCGCTGAGGGAGCTACCTGCAAACCACTTAGATTGGATGACTCACTTCTGGATTTAAGGAGGCACGAAAGGCCCTCTGCTGCTAACAAGAACAAGTATGGGGAAATTGGATCTCCCTGTCTGATTCCACGGGTAGGCATAAACTCCTGTGATTTCTTCCCATTAAACATGACGGAGAACTTCACTGTGGTCACAAGATTCATCACTATGTCAACCCACCTCTCTGTGAAGCCCAGCTTGAGCATAATGGCTCTCAGATATTCCCATTCGACTCTATCATATGCCTTCATCATATCAAGTTTCAGAGCACAAGATTGATGCTTCTTCGCTTTATTACGCTTCATAAAATGCAAGCATTCATAAGCAGTTATAATGTTGCCCGTGATCAGTCTGCCTGGCACAAATGCTGACTGCTCCTTAGAAATAATGTCAGGTAATACTAGCTTCAGGCGGTTAGAAATTACCTTGGATGCGATCTTATATAATACATTGCACATACTGATCGGTCGGAACTGAGATAGTAGAGTGGGATTTTTTACCTTGGGGATTAGGACTAACACTGTCTCATTTATGCTCGCGGTCGTCTCCGTGCCCTCGACAATTCTGAGGACCACACTAGTGACTTCATTCCCACATATGTCCCAGTGTCGCTGAAAAAAATGTGTTGGGTATCCGTCTGGACTAGGAGCTTTTAGTGGGAACATTTGAAAGAGTGCATTTTTCACCTCGTCTTGGGTGTATGGCGCATTGAGAGAGTCATTCATCTGCTGGGTAACCTTACGTGGCACTGTGTCCAATACTTGATCCATATTCTGGACCCCTTCCGACGTATACAACTCCTCATAGAAAGCAGTAGTCAAAGCCTCCATCTCATGTTTATCTTCGGCTAGTTGCCCATCCAGTCGCTGTAGAGCTCGAATCAGATTTTTCCGTCTCCTTCTGCTAGCTCTGAGGTGGAAAAAATAAGTATTCTTGTCCCCATGTGTGAGCCACTCCAACCTTGCTCTTTGCCTCCAAAGCATTTCTTCTCTGTGGTATAGCTCGGTCAGACGATCTACTATTTTAATTTCCAAATGATTGGGGCCAGATCTTCCTAGGGAATCACGGAGCTCTTGTAGCTGTATCCTCAACCACGCTATCTCCTGGTGAACATTGCCAAAGTGCGTGCGATCCCACCTGGATAGATCCCCCGTCTTGCACTCCAGGATAGTGCTCCTCATTGTCCTTGATGTATGTCCAATCAACCCATCGCATATCACAGACAATGGGCTTCTTATCTAGCAGCACTGTCTCATAAAAATCCTGCTGCTCCTTGGTGTGAAACCTGTAGTCCACGGCAGTTCTTCTCCTTGAAGCATATGGGTCTGCTTCTCTCCACTTCCTCAGCCCTGAATCTCTCCTGAGCTTCATGTCCTCAGCCACAGGATGAGCATCGTTGTGGTCTGGGATCTTGGGCTTTAGCTTCCTTAGGACATTCTCTTCCTCTTCTTCAGCAACAGTCTCAGGCACTGGGGCCTTGTTCTTCTCAGCTGCAGGGATGCTTCTTGTGTTCCTCTTTGGCTTTGGCTTTGGAGCTGGCTTGGCCTTGGAAGCAGCTCCCCCTGATTTTATGGCATCTCCCATTAGCTTGGGTGCCTTGGGTGCTGGTGCAGCTACTTCTTCTTCTTCTTCTTCCTCTTCCATGATGGAAGCTTTGCCAAGCACTCTAGCCACAGTCTTCTTCACCCTTTCCTTTCTTTTCTTGCCCTCAGCTGCAACTGGCTCTATGGGCTTCTTAGTTGACATTCTGGCCTTTGACATTGGCTGCCTGCCTGCTGGCCTTTTGATTTTCAGGCCTGGCTTAGTGCCTTGAGCTAGCTCAACTCTCTTGGAAGTGGCCTCTTCCTCTGCCACATAGTCTTCATCTTCGGAATCTGAAGTCCTCTTCTTCCTCTGTCTCGTGGCAGCCTTTGGCAAGTTGCTAGGGGTGCTCCTGCTGCCCTCATCTGAAGAACTTGAGGGACTAGTGCCCTCACTCATCACCACTTGCTGTTCTGACACATTCTGGCTATCACTTTGATCAGACATGCTGCAAACTCTGACTGCTGACCCTGTGAATAGATTATAGATGAGGTAGAAAGGATGAGCATCACAAAATGCAGAGATTTTTGCAAAAGAATGATCCAAAAACTTAGTTTTAGTTTCCCACTGAAATCATCTCGGATCTACCAATTTTCAAACTCGGTGATACCGAAGCAGTTTTGGAACCTAAACTAGTGAACTCGGTTGGACCGAGTCACAGTTCGGTGGCACCGAGACTGCTAGGGTTTCACAGAGTTCCAAAATCGGTCACACCAATAAGTAATTCTCGGTCAGACCGAGTCTCACTTGTGCAATGGCATAAGCCAAATCGGTGGGACCGAGTTTTTCAACTCGGTGGGTCCGAGATGGTTTCGGCGGAAACCAAAACCTAGAATTTTCGAATCAAACCTAATCTATGAGCGTTTTGACTGGATAGGAGTGTTTCAATCATGGCAAGAATCATGAAGAACACAATGTGCTAGGAATCAGGTTGGAGAATAGCACAAAGATCAAGTCCATACCCTAGTTCGGCGAGGACTTGCTACGGCGGCAACGGCGGGGCAGAATTCCCGTTGACGGCGACGGAGACCAGCGACTGGAGGCGGCTGGCGGCGAGAAGACGGTCCGGAGACCACGAGGGCAGAGCAGGCTATCGCGCGGGCGAAGGGATTCGGAGAAATTTCCAAATTTTACCCGTGACTATATATAGCCCGACCCTGTCGGTGTGACCGAGTGGAACAACTCGGTGGCACCGAGATTCATAACTGCGTGCAGTTACTGAAACTCGGTGTGACCGAAATGTTCAAATCGGTTGCACCGAGATCGAAAACCTAGATCAACTTAATGATCTCGGTAGGACCGAAAGTGGAGTATCGGTCAGACCGAGAATCATAAAGAGGTTTTGGAAGTTTAAGTCTATGACGAATCGGGGACTCCGAGCGCTCCTCACACAGAGTGGTTCGAATCTGACTTGATCAAATTTTGTGATGCAGCATGAATAGAGTTTGAGATGAGAAAAGCATAGATAGCTAGAGGAGGTTCTTAGGCATTCTTGTCCATCCACTTGGCAAAAGAAGATAAAACCAAACAATCAAAACAACAAGTGGATGTCCTCGAATGAGTAAAATATGCAACCAGCATGCTCACACAATAAGATGGCAAATGAAATATGTGACAAGGCATGCACAACCAATTCTAGCATCTATCAAGCAATTTGCGATGACTAGGTCATCTATATATGAGTATATTGACTTAGGAGTCAAGTGAGAACACTTGATCGTAGGTCATACTCATCGTTTAAGCTCAAGTGGGGTTACCACTTTTACATAAAGCATTGTTGTGTTCACATCTTTAGAGTTGCTTTAGCTCAAGTCTTAGAGTAAAGCTCCCCCTAGATGTGATATCCCCCCTAAGAGGGATGAACTAACCTTGGGTTTTGTCGATGATGATTTCATGTAGATATTGAAGATGTGGATGCTCAATGTTGATGTAGATCTCTTGGAGCTATCCATTTGAGTGAATTGCACTTTCAATACCTACATGGGTTAGTCCCACAAGGAACAAACAAGGATATCCATAGACATAGAGTGATGCACACAAAAGATGATGTCCATGAAAACTTTTAGGTTACCTTGTCCCTTGTCTTACCAACAAGAGGGTTTGTGACTCCTTGAACTAGTGCAAGATGTGGAAGTTGATTGCACTTGTTCTTGCCAAAATGATAAGAGTGAAGTATGTTGGCGGAGTCACCCTCAAGAACTCTCTAGTTCTTCTTCTTTTGGATCCACATCATCTTGATGGGAATCCTTGGAGTTGTAGTCGTACTTGATGAAGTGGAACTTGGAGTAGTCTTGGGAATCCACTTGACTAAGGTCTTGGGAGCTTCTTCAAATGCATCAATTTCCTCTTGAAGCTTGTCCTTGCCTTTTTGCTCGTAGTCTTGTGGTGGAAGATCATCTTGAGCTTGTGTCCCCTTGAAAGAAGCATCATACTTCTCTTGTTGAGGGACAAACTTTGTCTTGGGGTATTGATCTTCTTCCCACTCAACTCCATTGGCATTGAACTTTCGTTCAAAACCAACACCTTGATTCTTCCGGTGCATTCCTTGCTTGTGCAAAATTTCCTCGAATTGCTTACTCCCGGCAAGGCTTTTGTACACTCCTTTCTCTATAATTCCCTTCAATAAGCTATTTTCTTGCTCAAGTGTAACTTGGCTAAGAGAATCATTAGTGGAATCAAGAGAACTGCTAGAAGCAACAATATTGGATTTAGCATGATCATTGTTACTACTAGAGGAAGAATCTTTCTTGTTACTAGACTTGACTTGAGGCATGTAAGTAGATAAGAGTAAACGCTTGGCAATGTAAGAAGAACTTTTCTTGCGGAGATCATCATTGATTGCCTTTAAGAACTCATGCTCTTGCTCAAGATTGAGCTTTTCAAAGCGTAATTTCTCATGAGCTCTTAAAAGTTCTCGATGATCTTCGAAGATAGTGTCATGAGCTAACTTAAGAGTTTTTAGTTCTTTAGTTAGAGCCTCAATCTTCTCCTTATCATTGTCATTCGTTTTATCTTGATTAGCATGATTAATTGGTCTTTCATCATAGTATTCATCACTAGAGTTGTCAACAAGCAAATCATCACCTAACAAGTCATCTTCATCACTATTGAAATCAACATACTCGGGGTGTGTTACCTTAGGACCTTTGGCCATGAAGCATCTTCCAATTCCTTCATTTGGTGAGTCAAATATGTCGTAGGAGTTGGTTGACACAAGTGCTAGACCGGCAACACCTTCATCTTGAGTATCTTCGGAGTCAGAGTGATAACTTCTCCCGGAGTGGCTGTCGGAGTCGGAGCCGGATACCCATTCACCAACATGAGCTTGATGTCTTCTTCTTGTGTAGCTCCTTGATGATTTTTCCTTCCTTTCCGAATCCTTGCTTCTCCGTGAGTATCTTCGTTCATAACGATCATCTCTACTCCTTCTCTCTCTTGGTGGTGATTCTTTGCTTCTTCTTCTTGGAGAATCTTCTCTTCTCTTGTAGGGAGCCGTACACTCATTGGAATAGTGTCCGGGTCTTCCACAATTGTAGCAGTTTTGCTCTCGACTAGAAGATCTTTTGTCATTGTAGGACCTTGACTTGAAGCTTCTATCTTTGCTTCTACTCTTGTAGAACTTGTTGAAGTTCTTCACCATTAAGCTCAATTCTTCATTGAAGTCTTGTTTCTCACTTGATGATGTAGGGGCTTCACATGAGGCTTTATAGGCACCACTTGATTTGTTGTGAAGTTCCTCTTTATCCTTAAGTGACATCTCATGAGCAACAATTCTTCCAATCACCTCCGTTGGCTTGAGATCTTTGTAATTGGGCATCATTTGGATCAATGTGCACACGGTATCATATTTTCCATCCAAGGCTCTTAGGATCTTCTTGATGATGAATCTATCGGTCATCTCTTCACTTCCTAAGCTGGCAATCTCATTTGTGATGAGAGCAAACCTAGAGTACATTTCAGCGACACCTTCACCATCCTTCATCTTGAACTTGTCAAGTTGGCTTTGAAGCACATCCAACTTAGATTCCTTGACGGAGTCGGTACCTTCGTGCATATCAATCAAGGTGTCCAAAATTTCCTTTGCATTCTCAAGACGGCTGATTTTGTTGAATTCTTCGGGGCACAATCCGTTGAAGAGAATATCACAAGCTTGAGCATTGTATTGCAACATCTTCAACTCATCCGCGGTAGCTTCACGGTTTGGTTCTCTCCCATCAAAGAAGTCACCTTGCAAACCAACACACACAATAGCCCAAACGGCGGGGTTATGTCCAAGAATATGCATTTTCATTTTATGCTTCCAACTAGCAAAATTAGTACCATCAAAGTAAGGACCTCTACGGTGATAATTTCCCTCGCTAGACGCCATACTCTCCTAGGTTGTGAAACCAAGGCTATGACCACCAAAAGCTATGGAGATCAAGCAAATGGAGACCAAAGCTCTGATACCACTTGTAGGATCGAAAGTATGTCTAGAGGGGGGGTGATTAGACTACTTGACCAAATAAAAACTTAACCTTTTCCCAATTTTAGTTCTTGGCAGATTTTAGCTATTTTGGGACAAGTCAAGCAATCATCACACAATTCAAGCAAGCATGCAAAGAGTATATTGGCAGCGGAAAGTAAAGCATGCAACTTGCAGGAATGTAAAGGGAAGGGTTTGGAGAATTCAAACGCTATTGGAGACACAGATGTTTTTCCCGTGGTTCGGATAGGTGGTGCTATCCTACATCCACGTTGATGGAGACTTCAACCCACGAAGGGTAACGGTTGCGCGAGTCCACACAGGGCTCCACCCAAGGGTAACGGTTGCGCGAGTCCACACAGGGCTCCACCCACGAAGGGTCCACGAAGAAGCAACCACCCACAAAGGGTCCACGAAGAAGCAACCTTGTCTATCCCACCATGGCCATCGCCCACACAGGACTTGCCTCACTAGCGGTAGATCTTCACGAAGTAGGCGATCTCCTTGCCCTTACAAACTCCTTGGTTCAACTCCACAATCTTGTCGGAGGCTCCCAAGTGACACCTAGCCAATCTAGGAGACACCACTCTCCAAGAAGTAACAAATGGTGTGTAGGTAATGAACTCCTTGCTCTTGTGCTTCAAATGATAGTCTCCCCAACACTCAACTCTCTCTCATAGGATTTGGATTTGGTGGAAAGAAGGTTTGAGTGGAAAGCAACTTGGAAAGGCTAGAGATCAAGATTCATATGGTAGGAATGGAATATCTTGGTCTCAACACATGAGTAGGTGGTTCTCTCTCAGAACATATGAGTTGGAATGGTGTGTGTGTTCTGATGGCTCTCTCACGGAATGAGAAGGAGGTGGAGGGGTATAAATAGCCTCCACACAAAATCCAACCGTTACACAGTTTTCCAATCTCGGTGGGACCGAATCAATAAGCTCGGTCGGACCGAAAATGTAAACCTAGTGACCGTTAGAGATTTTCGGTGGGACTGACATGCAACTCGGTAGGACCGATATGGTTAGGGTTTGGGCATAACGTAATCTCGGTGAGACCGATTACACAAACTCGGTGAGACCGAATTTGGTAATTAGCTAACCAGAGAGTTGGTCAGGCAAACTCGGTGGGACCGATTTGCTCTTTCGGTGGGACCGAGTGGAACTCGGTGAGACCGAAAAGTTACAAAGGGGAAACACTGAGTTTACATTGCAATCTCGGTGGGACCGATTCGCTCTTTCGGTGAGACCGAAAAGTTACGAAAGGGAAACAGAGAGTTTGCAACCCCATCTCGGTGAGACCGAGATCCTTATCGGTAGAACCGAATTGCTAGGGTTTGGCAGTGGCTAATGACAAGTGAAACTCGGTGGCACCGGATAGGAAGAATTGGTAGGACCGAGTTTGGCTTAGGGTTTAGGTCATATGTGGATATGGGAAAGTAGTTGAGGGTTTTGGAGCATATCACTAAGCACATGAAGCAAGAGGCTCATTAAGCAACACCTCATCCCTCCTTAATAGTATTGGCTTTTCCTAAAGACTCAATGTGATCTTGGATCACTAAAATATAAAATGAAGAGTCTTGAGCTTTTGAGCTTGAGCCAATCCTTTTTCCTTAGCATTTTGAGGGTTCCACTTTCACATCCATGCCATGCCAATCATTGAGCTTTCCTGAAATAATCATCTTGGAATAGCATCAGCTCAATGGGCTATATGTTGTTATGAATTACCAAAACCACCTTGGGATAGTTGCACTTTCAGCTTGCCAGCCGCGGCGAGCTCGTCGGCGAGTCCCCGCATGTGCGCGAAGAAGGTAGCCACCGATTGCGTCCCCTTCTGCGCGTTGGTGAGGGCGGCGCCGATGTTGTTGACGCGGGACATCGACGTCGACGAGAACATGCTCGCCAACATTGTCCAGAACTCTCGTGCATGCGCAATGGAAGTCACCTGCACTAGCACTTCTTTTGACAGATTATTGAGAAGATACCCAAGTACCTGCTGGTCCTCTCGGAACCAGATGTCATGGAGGGGATTGGAGATGGTTTCCTCCTTTCCATCCTTGTCCTTGCCGACGACGAACTCGGCCGGCTCCGCCGTGCTTCCATCAACGTATCCGAAGACTCCAGCCCCTCTCAGCTGCGGCGTGATCTGGGTGCGCCATAAGACGTAGTTGGTGCGGGTGAGGCGCTCGGTGATCTGGCCGGAGAGAGGGGAGGAAGCAACGGCGGATGAAGCCATGGCAGGAAGCTGCGGTGGAGAGGAGGAACGCTAGATGGAAAGAGTCAGGCTCTGTATACCATGTGGAGGAACGTCGTACCCTTCATGGGCGACGGTTGCATGTTTATATAACCAGGTCGCGACCTCCTGGCATAGCGTAGAAAGTTGGTTCAGATTACAAACTTGGAGAGAAAGAGATAAGGGAAGTTACAACCATATATGCGAATAGCTAAAGATCCTAGTCTATCTAGATTATCTTCGGTTGGACTCCTTCTGCGATGCTTATCTCTATCGGTTCTGAACCTGTCACGTAGGTGGACCAATATTATGTTCAACAGCCACTTCTCACAAATCACCGTATGCAAGACATAAATTTGTTTATCTGCAACTGCAACCTGCACATAAATTTGCTCATGCCACACCCCTTTTTTCCTCTGTTATATAACTTTGATTTATGCACTTGTCAAATTTCAGCCCCCGCACCACTAGGAAAGACTCGTGTTCCAGATTTGGAATGGAAGGTTCATGATTTCTCAGCGCTACTTGAGACGGAAGCTACGTCGGCGTCATCTACTCCTTTTCACTGCTCTGGGTACCAATGGTACGCATCACAAAGCAAACGGAGCTTTACAAAATTAACGTATTAGATGTATAAATATGATCTGATTTTTTATGGTAGTGGATATAGTAACATTCTGTTAACTAAGTACATAATAATTTAGGGTGTTGATTACTCACAAATCATGTTTCGGTCAGGTTAGATTGTCAATCACAATCACCCAAACCCATGAAAACAGCCGCTTGATAGGATGCATGAAGTGAAGAAATTAGGCTTGATTCAGTTATGACTTCTAGACTTACTTCGTTTTCTTCAATTCCCTTCCCAGGTGCCTACAAGTTGTTAAACAAGCCGTATGTGTCACCGTATGTGTACCTTCATTGTGCACGTCATATGTAACATATCTTAACGGGAGTTGTACGTATCTTGGTAGTTAGGATAGGAGGTTTATCTCTAACTCATAATTCTATCTCTAGCTAGCTTGGACTCCAAGTTGTAACCTCTCTCCTGTACCTGTACGAGATCTTCTCTCCTGGATGAGATCGATCCCAACTGTACGCGCTACCAGGGCTTCGCACCCCTGCATATAACATGTACGGCGTCCCCTCTCTGAGAGGTAAGACGTTTTCCGCTTCGCACATGGTAGTCAGAGCCTTTCCTTTTCCCATCTAGAGCTTCTGTCAAACCCATCTAGCCTAGCCATGTCTTCCTCCGGCGCCTCCTCACCAAACCTCAACAATCAGGTCATAGAGAAGCTGTCACGTACGAACTACGTGCTATCGCGCACGCAGATCACACCTCAGCTGCGCGGTGCCGGCGTCTTCGGCTACATCGACGGCACCAACCCAGAGCCGGCCAAGCTCCTCGTCACCGTCAAGGAGGGCAAGGAGACTTCATCGCCCAACCCTCTCCATCCTATATGGGTACGGGAGGACCAACAGGTCCTTGACTACCTGCTGAATAATCTCACAAAAGAGGTCCTGGTCATGGTGACCACGGTCACCACGGCGGGCGCGCTCTGGATGACGCTCGCGGCCATGTTCTCGTCACAATCGGCGAGTCGCATCAACAACATACGCACCTCCCTCATCAACGCGCAGAAGGGTAACCTCTCGGTTGCCTCCTACTTCGCCGCCATGCGTGGCTATGCCGATGAGCTGGCCGCGGCGGGCAAGCCCATCCAGGACGATGAGCTCCTCTCGTACATCATCCATGGGTTGGAGGCGTACTATCAGCCACTGGTAGGCCCTCGACGCCCATGTTACTCCTGCAACCCTCGACGAGGTCTTCGACATGCTGTCGAACTTCGACCAGCATGACACAGTTCCATGGATCCGGCGATGGCTTCAAATCTTCCACAAATCTGGCGTCGCGTGGCAGGGGTGGTGGCTCCCGCTTGCGTGGCTCCCCCGCTACAAAGGGCGCTCTGGTGGCGGCGGCAACGATCGCGGCCACTCTCCTCAGCGCTCGGGTGGCCGAGGTCGCGGGCGCGGGAGCGGTGGTGGAAACAGAACGCGCCCGGAGACTCCGCGATGCCAAATCTGCGGGAAGCCCGGTCACACAGCAAAGGATTGCTGGTACCGTTATGATGAGGATGAGGACTCTCAAGACGATGACAAGGTCGCTGCTGCCGCTGATGGTTCCTACGGTATTGACACCAATTGGTACGTCGATAGCGGTGCCACAAACCACATCACGAACGATCTTGAGAAGGTCACCATGAAGGAAAAATACCGCGGCAAAGATCAAATCCATACTGCTAGCGGAGAAGGTATGGGTATAAGTCATATTGGTCACTCTATATTTTGTACCCTTAGTCGAAAACTACACATTAAGAAAATCTTGCATGTTCCTAGTGCACACAAAAATCTTCTTTCCATTCATAGAATTGCCCTTGATAATAATGTTTTTCTCGAATTTCATCCTTTTTTCTTCTTGATTAAGGATCAGGCCACGAGGAAAATCCTCTATCGAGGTAGATGTGTTCGATGGCTCTACCCGTTGATTCCGGCGTTTAGAAGATACAATAAACAAGCTTGTGGTGCTATCAAGCTTTCGTCCACACGATGGCACGATCGTCTAGGACATGCCTCTTTTTCTTTAGTAGAAAAGTTGCTTAGGAAAAATAAGCTCCCGTTTGTTGGTGAGCGTCATGTTGAAACTATTTGTGATTCATGTCAACGAGCTAAAAGTCATCAATTGCCGTACCCCATCTCAACTAGTGCTTCTACCAAACCTTTGCAACTCATTTTTTTGATGTTTGGGGTCCAGCCCCTACCTCCGTTGGCAGACACACGTATTACGTCAGTTTTATTGATGACTATAGCAAATTCTCGTGGATCTATCTCCTCAAAAGGAGATCCGATGTGTTTCAAGTTTTCCAAAACTTTCAAGCGCTTGTTGAACGAAAGTTTGATAGCAAGATAGTCGCTGTCCAATCCGATTGGGGAGGGGAATACGAAAAATTAAATTCCTTCTTCCAAAATCTTGGCATCTCACACCACGTGTCATGCTCGCATGCTCATCAACAAAACGGTTCTGCCGAACGCAAGCATAGGCACATTGTCGAGGTTGGTCTTGCTCTTTTAGCAGGCGCATCCATGCCTCTCAAGTTTTGGGACGAAGCTTTTCTCACAGCCGTTCACATTATCAACATGCTACCTAGTCGTGTCATTAACAATGAAACTCCAGTAGAACGACTTCTTCACACCAAACCAGACTATAGGTCTCTCCGTGTTTTTGGGTGTGCATGTTGGCCCAACCTTCATCCCTATCACAACCGCAAACTCATGTTTCGTTCAAAACAGTGCGTCTTCCTAGGGTATAGTGCACAGCATAAAGGGGTCAAGTGTCTAGATGTCTCCACTGGCCGTGTTTACATCTCACAAGATGTGGTCTTTGATGAAACAAAATTTCCATTTGCTGACCTCCATCCCAATGCTGGTGCACTCCTTCAAAAATAAATCCTTCTTTTGCCCTCTCATCTCACTAGTTTTGATCAAGGGGGACCAAATATTGATGACCTATTGACTAACCCATCTAATGATGTGCATGAGTTTTTTGTTGATGCAACAGAACGAAGCAGTACGGAAACTACAGAAGCAGACGCAGAAAATGCAGAAAAAACGGCTCATATCGAGCCATATTTTATGTGCCCCCCCCCGAGGGAGACAGATCCGCCTCGGGATCTGCCCAGCTGCAGTGAATCGGATCCTCCTTGGGATCGGTTCCTGCGAACGAGGCAGGTGCAGGCGCCTCGGGATCCGTCCCTGTTGACGGGGCAGCTGCAGCCGCGGGAGAAGATGCAGGCGCGGGCGCGCGCGCCGCGCTTTCCCCACATCCACGTGACACGCGCGGTCGGTCGGACGCGGCCCCGCACCGGTCTCCATCAGCCTGCGGTACGAGGTACTCCACCAATCCGGTGACGTACACGCGGCGTAGCGACGTGCGACGCAGGGAGGGCCCGACCGGCGTGGCGATCCAGGAAGATGCGCCATCATCACGCAATGATGATCTGCATGCACATGCACATGCACCGGTCGGATCTTCTACGAGAAATTCATGTGCCCCGCTTCAACAGTCAGCCGCAGACAATCCAACAACATCTTCATTGGGATTCTCTGTGGCCACCGATCCTGATGTTTCTCAACCGCGACGTACACGGCTGCAACAAGGGGTAATTCAACCCATTAGTTACAAGCAGATAACCAAGTATGGTATGGTTTGTTCCACAGGTGAACCAGATGAACCTAACACCCTTGAAGCAGCATTGTGTGATGAAAAGTGGAAGAAAGCCATGCATGAAGAGTACATGGCATTGATGAGAAACAAAACATGGCACTTGGTTCCTCCACAGCAAGGTAAAAATTTGATTGATTGCAAGTGGGTTTTCAGGATAAAGAGGAAAGCTGATGGAACCATTGATCCTTACAAGGCTAGATTGGTTGCAAAAGGCTTCAAATAGAGGTATGGCATAGACTACGAGGATACCTTCAGTCTAGTAGTAAAGGCTGCCACTATTCGCCTTGTCTTATCTATTGCTGTCTCTAGAGGATGGAGTCTCAGACAGCTCGATGTTCAGAACGCGTTTCTTCATGGTGTTCTGGAAGAGGAAGTGTACATGAAACAACCTCCTGGGTTTGAGAGTAAGAATGCTCCTTCTTATGTGTGCAAGCTTGATAAAGCATTGTATGGGCTAAAGCAAGCTCCAAGGGCATGGTATGCTTGTCTCTGTCACAAAATGCAAGCACTTGGTTTTGTTCCGTCCAAGTCTGACACATCATTGTTTATCTACAACAAGTCCAACACATGCGTATTTGTTCTCATATATGTTGATGATATTATCATGACTAGCTCATCTGATGAAGCAATCACATGACTTCTTAAGGATTTGAGTGCAGACTTTTCTTTAAAGGATCTTGGTGACTTGCATTATTTTCTTGGGATTGAGGTGAAAAAGCACAAGGATGGACTTGTTCTCTCTCAAGAAAAGTATGCCACTGACTTGGTCAAGAAAGCTGGGCTACAAGGATGCAAACCCTCTCTTACTCCATTGTCCAGCTCAGAAAAGCTATCCCTTGCAGAAGGCGAGCCCTTAAGTCAAGAAGACAGCACCAAATACAGGAGTCTGGTAGGAGCCCTTCAGTATCTCACACTTACCAGGCCTGATATTTCTTTTGCTGTTAATAAAGTCTGCCAGTTCCTCCATGCACCTACCAATGTTCATCTGGCAGCTGCAAAACGCATAGTTCGATATGTTAAGCACACTCTGAGCTTAGGACTGAACTTCGGCAAATCACCATTTACTTTAGTCAGTGCATTCTCTGACTCTGATTGGGCAGGTTGTCTTGATGACAGATGTTCCACTGGTGGTTTTGCAGTATTTTTTGGACCTAACTTGATATCGTGGTGTGCACGTAAACAGGCAACCGTATCCAGGTCAAGCACAGAGGCAGAATACAAAGCATTGGCAAATGCCACAACAGAGATCATATGGGTTCAATCCATGCTGAAGGAACTTGGCATACGAAGTAAACAGGCACCTTGTTTATGGTGTGACAATCTTGGAGCTACGTATCTCTCTGCAAATCCAGTGTTCCATGCTAGAACAAAACACATAGAGATAGACTTTCATTTTGTCAGAGAGAGAGTTGCTCAGAAGCAACTTGATATACGCTTTGTGCACTCCAAAGATCAACTTGCAGATGGATTCACAAAGCCTTTGCCTACAAGAAGCTTTGAAGACTTCAAGCATAATCTCAACTTGATGAAGTTGTGATTAAAGGAGGGTGTTAAACAAGCCATATGTGTCACTGTATGTGTACCTTCATTGTGCGCGTCATATGTAATGTATCTTAACGGGAGTTGTACGTATCTTGGTAGTTAGGATAGGAGGTTTATCTCTAGCTCATAATTCTATCTCTAGCTAGCTTGGACTCCAAGTTGTAACCTCTCTCCTGTACCTGTATGAGATCTTCTCTCCTGGATGAGATCGATCCCAACTGTATGCGCTACCAGGGCTTCACACCCCTGCATATAACATGTACGGCGCCCCCTCTCTGAGAGGTAAGACGTTTTCCGCTTCGCACACAAGTGACTCCAAAGCACAATCAAGTGACTCCAAAGAACAAACATGATGGTCAAGTGACTCCAAAGCACAGTCAAGACGATAAAGGAAATCCATATGTTGCTCTTTCCCTCGGAATATCCCGGGTATGCTTGGAGCCAGGTCACACATTGCATGCAGATTTTGAGTTGTCTATATTCAACCATTCAAAAGGAATGTACTGTGGATCCAAAGGTAGACTTATGAACCTGTTTTTTCAAGTACATCCATCCTATTTCCCCGCAAAAAAAGTTACATTCATCCTATTAGCTGGGGGAGGGGGGGGGTCCATAGTCTTAGTGCATCACAAGTTAATGCCGTAACATTATCAATTAATTTTCCCGTTAACAGGTCACTTCAGATTTTCTTTACTATTAAGTTTATCCGTCGGCCTTATGTACTGTGAGTCACACTTGAGACTCTTCTGATTCGAGCAGCGTTCCACATTTCATATATGCATGTTGTGTTTTACTTTGATAATCTTTATTTTGATGGATTTCGCTACTTTGATCTCTCCTTAAATGCTTAACTAGGGTGAAAGTTGATTATATGTTTTTTGCGGGAAAGTGTGGATATTTTCAAGTTTTTATTTCTCTAGTTTTCTAACTTTTACCTAAACACAGCTAGCTATAACTTCGATGACAAGAATATGTACTCGAACAAGGAATGCTTGATTTCTCTTCAGGAGTTACTGAAATCATCTGCTTTTCTAGTGGATGATAGCTGTGTCTTCGGTGTGGATATATTAAAAATTGATGTCTCTTCTCCTGAAAAGAAGTCCGTTGTGGTACAAAAGAAGGCTACCACAGTTGAGAACCTCTTTGTCCAGAAGAAGGGATTCATCAAAGGGACATACACTTGGACCATGAACAATTTCCTAGAATTGGAGTCTCAGCAATTTGTCCGCTCTCCTACATTTGAAGTTGGTGGGCATAGATGGTATTCACCTTGCATCACAATTTATAATAAATACTACCGATGGCATATAAATGGTCTATTGTCAGTTCAGATATTGTAACTGGACATTTTAGTTTGATCTTTAAGCATGGGACCAAAGAACTCTACTTCTAGTATTTTTACAGTAACATTTTATTATATTGTACTGTAGTCTTTTTTTTAGATTTTTGTATAATTGTATATTGTATAGACTCTAATTTTAATGCCGCCAAGTCATGTTCAAAGTTAATGGGTGTAGATGCCTACACCCAAGCTCAGCCACAACTTCCTTTCTTTTTTTTGAGAATCTGAGCCACAACTTTCTAAAAAAAATCATAACTAACCACATTCTTCAAATACATTTTCCCGGGTACCCAATTGTAAGAAGTGTCACTTCCCATTCTTGTCATCAGGCACATCGGCATGTATCCGCATGGTGACAAGCGCAGCACTGATTACCTCAGCATGGCTTTGTGCCTGGACTCCTCGGATGAGCTCTTTATTGAGTCCAGAAAGGTGGTTCAAATAACTCTGTCCATCCTCGACCAAAAGAGTGGGAAATACTTCACGAGAACTACAGGTTCAGCTCTCCCTAGAAATTGCCAGTGCAGTGTGTGAATTACTGTTTGTAACCCCCTGATAATTACAGTTGATCTTACTTTTGTGGTGGTGGCAGGTCTCGTGCCATGTATATGTACAGAAGGCTGGGCATGGTACAACTTCTTGCCACTCAAGAAACTCAAGGATATGTCCAGAGGGTATCTTATAGAATCAAAGTGCGTCCTCAAGGCAGATCTCACTATCTTTGGATCATCCAATGACGGCTAGATCTTTACCTTGTGGCCTGATGCAGAGTTAATACGCCTTCATCCTACTACTAGTTAGAGTTATTCTTTCAAAAAAACTAGTTAGAGTTACATATATGAGATGGTCTGATTTGTTTGATGTTCTTAAACTTCTTATTGTATTCAAGATGAACTAGTTTACAACAAGTCAAAGAAATGATTTCTAGGTATATCGCCTCTAATATTATTTGCAAGTACTTCAGTGTGTGTATCGATGATGTTCCTGCGATCATGTTGTCAGTTGATGAGTTTCTTTAGCATGTGGTTCCATGATCCCATCTTCATTGCCTCAGGCATTTTCAGACGTCGGCCAACAAGAGGTTAAGTGCTATTTGTTTATGGAAGCGCATAGGGAGGGGACGTTCCATAGAAATGTCAAACAGTTGTGTTGTCTATTTTCTCTTTTGGAAAGACATCAGTTATACTCTTGAAATGTCAAACTGCACTCTGTTGTTGTCATGTGACTTTCTCTATCCTCGACGGCAGCAGCAGCAGTCTGACGACAGATTGACCAAATGAGTTTCGATCAGCAGTCCTACCATGTACTCCCTCTCTAAAGAAATATAAGAGCGTTTAGATCACTGTTTCTTTACAGAGAGAGTAACATTTAAATCAATTCAACGAGTGCAAATTTTGAGTAAATAAGGCACATGACATTCCGATTCAAACTGCGAGTAATAATAGATCAAAGATGATGGAGTAACAACCAGACTAATCCGAATTCAATAATTGACAGTATAATTTAACTATGTATACAAGATGAGAAGGATCTTGCAAGCCACCCCCCTAACACATGAATACTGTGCACATCAGAAGCACTCCCATCAGTCAGCACAGTGTACCTTGGTGATTTTACAAGTGGACATCTTTGGAATCAGGTCTGCTATGTTTGGCGGTCACAGCCCCATTCGTGGCCGGTGGCCATTAACCTGCCTGATTTGAAGCCACGCCCTAGGGCTACTACCTCAACGGTTTGAGACGCTTCATGGAGTTTTGCTGCACAATAACTGCGTTTGCTCATCAAAAGCTTAGTAATAGTCGTTGCTGGGAACATCAGAATTTGATAAATTGCATGATAGTCAGCGTGAGGTTAAGATAATTATGTTACATTATGAGTGAACTGCTTGGTTGCTCTTGTGGTTCAGGGTTGAATGTATGGTAGCCGTTCCTCGTGTGAACTGGCCAGCAGACCATGCATTAGTATGCCTGCATCCATCAACTTCAACTAGCCTCTGTGCAGGCCGCAAAGAACCGAAACATGATTATTTGTAAGTAACATCAGAAAATTATAAAGAACTGTCTGTCAGTGCACATTGTCTTAAAAGGTGATTGTGCTTAGCTTCGAGTTTGATAATAAGAACAGTAATTGATGGAGTACCTTGCAAGGTTTAATTAATATTTATTGTCTGAATAAAAATACATCTAAACAACACAGAGGTTCCAGCGTACGAATCATCACATGGGACCCGGGCCCTAAAAGTAAGGTAAATTGGCAAATGGACAGCAGTAGGAGAAATGACTAAACCCACACTCCCTCGCAAAAAAAAAGACTAAACCCACACCCAGATGCCAGTAGCTGACTAAAGACTAGACTTTCACAACAAAACTTCACCCAACGAATACATACAGTAAAACACTTCCACTGCTACTGCTGCTGAACACCAGCTCAGGACAACTGAATGCAACCTGGACCATCTTCTTTTTCAGAGTTGCGAGTTTAGGTAACCACTACACTACACATCATGGGTCTCCATCAAGCGACACCTGCATCGAAGAAATCTAGCATTTTTATATTCCCGAGGACAATTTCTAAATGACATGACTTGAGCAAGTGAAGAGAGGCAGGTGAGTACTTACAGCAATTAGTCTTCAGCCTCTACTCTCTACCGAGAGGTGTCGTCAACACGGTCCAATCTCCGGTATGGAACACCTCAAATAGCCAGCCATGTTGGTACCAATCAACTAAATCATGAAAGCTTCAGCAAGTACCAAAGGAGTAAAAACCTTTTTTTACGAAAATGAAAGGAGGAAACACGGTCCAAGCTCCGGTGTGGAACACGGTCTAAGGGCATTTCTAACCGATCCCCAATAAGGCCGTAAGGTAGGATAAATTCGGTTATCCTCCTTTACGGCGCACCTAGCCGAACCACAATCCGCCATAAGGGAGGAAAAATTGAACATAATTGGTTTGATGCCAACAATTGGCATTGCCGATATTTGGCAAGCCAACATTTGGCAAAATCAAAATTTGCCAAATGTTGGCAACTTTTTGTGAGGTTGAGAAGAAAAGTTAGTAGCCAACCAATCACTAGCCAACACTTGGCATTTGCCAAATATTGACATGCCAACTTTTGGCATCAAACCAATCATGCTCATTATCCTCCGACCCGCCTCGACTGCCTATATTTACTCCACCACTCGGGAGTGGAGTAAAAGAAAATCACACTCTCTTTCCCTCCTCTGCCGCTCCTCCTCCTTCCCGCCCAGCCATCGGCACCTCTCCCGCCATTCCCCGCCGCCCCCTCTCCTCCCAATGGCCGGACGCAGTGGCTGGAGCTCCCCGCCTTCGATCCGCAACTTCGGCCTACGCCGCGATGCGAGTCGTGCGTCCTTCTCCGCCGGATCGTCCTCAAGCAGCCGCCGGCCCCTCTCCGGCTTCCCCGACCTCCCCGTGTCGTGGCAGTGGCAGAGGAGCTACCACAGCGTCGGACAGCGGGAGTGGGGGACTTGGGTGGCCGAGATCCAGGCTAGGGAGAGGCTCGGATCCTTCCAAACGGCCAAACTCGACGCGCTCGAGTACGACCGATGGGATGTCCCGCTGCACTGCGTCGATGGCTAGGGAGGGCCGGGTAGCGAGGGAGTTCCTCGTGGCGGGAGACCGCCGACGAGGATTACATGGCGGACCTCCGCCGCTAGTACTCGGAGTTGGTGGACGCAAAGCGGCGACGATTCCCCGACGAGGCGGTGGACGGGTTGGTAGTCATTATCTCCGACGACGAGGAGATTGACGTCCAAGAATGGCAGCGCATCTTCCCCCAACATCGCCGCCGACGGCATAGGGCAGGACCCCAAGATCGGTGGTATGACGCGGGCCCAATGGATAGCACTATATAAGAAGGATTAGTGTTTATGTAGAATCTATGTTGAACTTTAATTTAAGTAGAATCCATGTCTAGCTTATGTAGAATCTATGTCAAGTTTAAGCCGAAGTTTAAATTAAGTAGAATCTATGTTGAACTTTATGCAAATTTCGGTCGAGTATATGTACATTATATCAAATTTCGGTTGATTTGATCAAATCTATGTTGAATTTTATGCACATTTGGTTTTTACTCCATTATATAAAAGGGATCGGCTAGGTCCGACCAAAATTTAGTGGAGTAAATATACTCTACTAAGGGTTTACTCCGCCAGATCCTCCTCTATTTATTGGGGATCGGTTAGAAATGCCCTAAGTAGCCAAGGAGGTGCTATCTGCGAGAGCTCTCTCTGTAAATTATATGTATGCCCAAGTGCAATAGATCAGCTGCGTTCGATCTCTCCTTCTCAAACACTTACGTTTCACATCATGGGTCTCCATCAAGCCACGCCTGCATCAAAGAAATCGAACATTGTTATATACTAGGACAATTTCTAAATGGCATGACTTGATCAAGTGGAGAGAGGTAGGTCATTACTTACAGCAATTAGTCTTCAGCCTCTACTCTCTCTACCTAGAGGTGTCATCAACACGGTCCAAGCTCCGGTATGGAAAACCTCAGATAGCCGGTCATGTTGCCACCAATCAACTAAATCTGGTTAAGCAACAAACATGAAAGCTTCAGTAAATAACAAAAGAGGGGGGAAACAATTAATAAACCAGAATGAAAATAGGCATGTATGTTCTCAAAGATCCAACCACTACACTAATTCTCATTCCTGCAGATTTATGGCAACACAAAACTCTAGTGCGGGCTAGTAGAAGCCAGATACCCCAGCTGCTAAGCTAGTTCATAGATATCTTCAGGGCTCCTTCCCTCCAACTCTAACAGCCCGGACCCGTCTCCGTCTCCAAAATCATCAGAAAATAGCTCTGCCCAGAATTCGTTTGTTGACCTCCACGTGCCCATTAGCTTCATCCTTGTTCTCCTCATCTGTTTTGCCATGACCAATCTCCTAAATGCTCTTGCGGTAAATTATCCATCCCATGTATTCCAGGTTCACTGAGGACACCCAAATCAAACAATTTCAGATGAAATGCTCACAAATTTCAGTAACATCTTATTTGATCCATTCATAAACTCTTCATTCAACATGTAAAAAAACTTGCTTTTTCTTGGTCTATTTGAACCTTTTTTGCAACATGTTCAAAATGTATCTCCTAACTGTCTTGTGTTTGCTCTATTTTCTGTGGAAACTACAAAAAAGGACTAAATAGAGCAAAAATAAGACAGTAGGAAAATTGGGCTGCTGGCTGACGGGCCGAGCCAAGCCAAGAATGTTGGCCCGTTTCTTTCTCGATCCGGCCCGAGCTGGGCCCGCTGGCGGCCGGTCCAAAGGCCAACCGGGCCGCGTCCAGACTGACCGAGGAGAGTCCTCGGTGGAAGAGAGAGGGGGGACAAAAATCCCCGAAATCGTCCGAATACCGGAAACCACCCGTAGAATTCGGGGCAGAGCTTCCTCCATAAACCCGTCCCTGAGCTCGCAGAGCCCCAACCGACGCCGTCCGTCCGTCCGAGGAAGCCAAGCCGTTGTGCAATCTGCGCCCAAGTCCAGCCAGCCAGGTCTTCTACTCTCTCCCACTTTTGCTTTCGCCTTCTACGTCGTATAGGAGGGCTTCGACTGCGAGTTGGTACTGACTTTCCTGGAGATCGTCTGCGAAAGAAATCGGTTTTAATTAGCTTCTTATTATTGTTCATTAGTTTGATGATGACTTGCCCACTGAAGCCGCCGTACCAATTGTTGTGTAACTCTGCACTGTGGCAATATGAATAGTACAAATTTTTGCATGCCTTTAGTAACTATTTGATGAAGCTATGAGGCCGGAATATATCTTCTACCAAGATTAGCTATCTTCTTCTTTGCGATGACCAATTTCACTTGCAGGCCAAGAAGAGGAAGGAGCTATGGGCAACTCCGGCAGCACAGGTACGTTTGCCCGCCCAATTCAACTTCAGACGGTTTATTCTGCTATAAACAAAAGTCTGACGCGATTCACCACCTCCCCCTTTATTTAGATTGAGGAAGCACTTGCTGTTACCATCATGTCGATGAATCGACGAGATGGCTGCATACTCATGTGTTGAATGTAGCACGCTTTTTGCAGAAACAGCATCAGTGCATTACAGTGTTGGTCCTCATAATGCTTATTGATTACAACCAGCAGTAGAGACTTTTTATATACAAGAAAAAGGGGCTAAAAAGGGGGAGGATCCCTTTCCTTAACATTCCGCTGTTAGGTCGAAGTGAGATCTCTATTATATAATCCTGATTTATGCACTTGTCAAATTTCAGCTCCCGCACCGCTAGGGAAGACCCATGTTCCAGATTTAGAATGGAAGGTTCATGACTTCTCAGCTCTACTTGAGACGAAAGCTGCCTCGGCGCTGTCTACTCCTTTTCACTGCTTTGGGTACAAGTGGTACGCATCATAACGCAAAAGGAACATTACAAAATTAACGTGTTAGATGTATAAATACCATTTGGTTTTTTCTAGTGGATATAGTAGTTGTCTGTTAGCTAAGTACATAATAATTTAGGATGTTGATTACTCAGAAATCATATTTCAGTCATGTTAAAATATCAACCACAATCACGCACACCCATGAAAACAGCCAGACAATGAAGCTTGATAGGATGCATGAAGTGAAGAAATCAGGCTTGATTCAGTTATGACTTCTAGACTTTGTTATTCTTCAATTCCCATCGCAGGTGCCTGCAAGTGACTCCAAAGCACAAACAAGATGATAAAGGGAATCCATGTGTTGCTCTTTCTCTTATGATACTCCAGGGGTGTTTGGAGCCAGGTCACACGGTGCATGCAAAGTTTAAGTTGTCAATATTCAACCATTCAAAAGGAATGTATTGTGGATACAAAGGTAGACTTGTGAACTTGTTTTTTCAAGTACACCCATCGTATTTCTCTGCAGAGAGAGAGAGAGAGAGAGAGAGAGAGAGAGAGAGAAGCACATACATCTTATTAGCTGGGCGTCCATAGTCTTAGTGCATCACAAGTTTGAGTTATAGATTCCCTCATTACAAATCAATACCTATTAATGTCGTAACATGATCAAATACGTTTCTCCTTATCAAGCCGCTTCATATTTTCTCCGATGTTAAGTTTATCCGTCGACCTTCTGTACTGTGAGTCACACTTGAGACTCTTTCAGAGTACATATGCATGTTCTCTTTTACTTTGATAATCTTTATTAGGATGGATTTTACTACTTTGATCTCTCCTTAAATGCTTAACTGTGGTGAAAGTTGATTATATGTTTTTCTCTGCGGGAAAATGTTAATTATATGTTATTTGGGATATTTCAAAGTTTTTCTTTCTCCTGTTTTCTAACTTTTACCTAAACACAGCTAGCTACAACTTCGATGTCAAGGATGCCTACTCGAACAAGAAATGCTTGATTCCTCTTCAGGAGCTACTAAAATCATCTGCTTTTCTAGTTGATGATACTTGTGTCTTCGGTGTGGAAATATTAAAAGTTGATGTCTCTTCTCCTAAAAGGAAGTCCGTTGTGGTTCAGAAGAAGGCTACCACAGTTGAGAACCTCTTTGTCCAGAAGAAGGGATTCATCAAAGGGACATACACTTGGACCATGAACAATTTCCTAGAATTGGACTCTCAGCAATCTGTCCGTTCTCCGACATTTGAAGTTGGTGGGCATAAATGGTATTCACCTGTCACCAGTTGCATCACAATTTATAATAAATACTATGCATGTGTTATCCGACATTATTGCTCATACACATGCTTTAGCTTACCATACCTAGTTATTTAGTGCTTTGTGTCAACAGACATTACCGATGGCCCATGTTCAGGTCTTTGTGCAAGGCAAGGTCTATTGCCAGTTCAGATAATGCAACTGGACAGTTTAGTTTGATCTTTAAGCATGGGACCAAAGAACTCTACTTCTAGTATATTTACAGTAACATTTTTATTATATTGTACTGTAGACATGTTTTGTTTAGACCTTTTGTGTAATTGTATATATAAGACTCTAATTTTAATGCCTCCAAGTCTTGTTCAAAGTTAATGGGTGTACCTACACCCAAGCTCAGCCGCAACTTTCTGATTTCATAACTAACCACATTCTTCAAATACATTTTCCCGGGTACCCAATTGTATTTGAAGTGTCACTTCCCATTCTTGTCAACAGGAACATCGGCATGTATCCGCGTGGTGACAAGCGCTGCCCTGATTGCCTCACCTTGGCTTTGTACCTGGACTCCTCGGATGAGCTCTTTCTTGAGTCCAGAAAGGTGGTTAAAATAACTCTGTCCATCCTGGACCAAAAGAGTGGGGAATACTTCACTAGAACTACAGGTTCAGCTCTTCCTAGCAACTATCAGTGCAGTGTGTGAAATACTGTTTGTAACCCCCTGATAATTAGAGTTGATCTTACTTTTGTGGTGATGGCAGGTCTCTTGGCATGTATACACCCAGATGGTTGGGGATGGTACAACTTCTTGCCACTCAAGGAACTCCACGATATGTCCAGAGGCTATCTTATGGAATCGAAGTGCGTCCTCAAGGCAGATATCACTATCTTTGGATCATCCAATGACGGCTAGATCTTTACCTCGTGGCCTGATGCAGAGTTAATGTGCCTTCGTCCTACTACTAGTTAGTTATATATATGAGATGGTGTTGCTGATTTGGTTGATGTTCTTAAACTTACTATGGTATTAAAGATTAACTAGTTCACAAGAAGTCGAGAAATGATTTCTAGGTATATTGCCTCTAATATATCATTTGCAAGTACTTCAATGTGTGTATCGATGATGTTCCTGCGATCATGTTGTCAGTTGATGAGTTTCTTTTGCATGTGGTTTCATGATCCCATCTTCATTGCCTCAGGCATTTTCAAACGTCGGCCAACAAGAGGTTAAGTGTTATTTGTTTATGGACGCGCGCATAGGGAGGGGACGTTCCACAGAAATGTCAAACAGTTGTGCCGTCTATTTTTCTCTTTTGGGAAGACACCAGTTATCCTCTTGAAATGTCAAACTGCACGCTGTTGTTGTCCTGTGACTTTCTCTTCACAACATTCAGGTAATGTAGGATGAGCACCCTTGTATGTCAGAGGCTATCATAACTTGGTGACTGTCATGTGGTGTTGTTGGGAAGTAATGTTGTTGAGTGGTTCCCCCTCCCCTGCTCAACAAAGCAGAGTGGATGACCCTGACCCGTGCATGTCCATTGGATTTTCAGTCGACAGCTACATGTAACCGGGCATAGTCGTGGATGACCAACCAGGGAATTTCAGACTCGTCTACGACAGCAGCAGCAACGACAGATTGACCAAATGAGTTTTAAAGTAAAGAAGGCTCGTGACTTTCCGATTCAAACTACGAGTAATAATAGATCAAAGATGATGGAGTAACAACCAGACTGGTCCGAATTCAGTAGCTGTCAGTAAAAATTTAAGTATATATACAAGATTATAAGGGTTTTGCAAGCCCACTCCCCTAACACATGTATACTGTGCACATCAGAAACCCTTCGGGCAGTCAGCAGAGTGTACCTTGGTGATTTTACAACTACAGATTGCCTGATAGTTAGCATAAGAAAAAGATACGTAATTATTTGCAAGTAACATTAGAAAACGATGAATAACTGCCTGCCAGGGCGCATTGGCTTAACGGTGATTGTGCCTAGCTTCCGAGTTCAGTAATAACAACACTAATCGATACCTTGCAAAGTTTATCAATATAGATTATCTCAATAAAAAATACATCTGAACAACACAGAGGTTCCAGCATACACTATCAATCATCACGCGGGACTCATGACCTAAAGGTAAGGTAAATTGCCTGACTAAAGACCAGACTTTCACAACAAAACTTCACCCAACGAGTATATACAGTAAAACACTTCCACAGCTACTGCATGCTGCTGAACACCAGCTCGACGACCCGCACCATCTTCTTCCACTAGTAGAAAAGGGGGCTTTGGTCCAGGCCGGGTAAGCCCATTAGTCCCGGTTCAGTCCAGAACCGGGACCAATGGGTGCATTTATCCCGGTTCGTGCGGCTAAGGCATTAGTCCTGGTTCACCTGGGCCCTTTAGTCCCGGTTCGTGCCACGAACCGGGACTAAAGGGTGCGATGCCCATTAGTCCCGGTTGGTGGCACCAACCGGTACTAAAGGTTAGACCTTTAGTCCCGGTTGGTGCCACCAACCGGGACTAATGGGTGTGGAGGCATTAGTACCGGTTCATGGCACGAACCGGTACTAAAGGTCCCATTTTCAAACTCTCCCCCTCCCCCCTGGACCGCCTTTTTAGTTTTAGAAAAAACAAAAGAAAATGATGGAAATGTCAAAAAAATAAAATAAAATAAGTTTCCCATGTGATATGTGGTCTAGTTGTTGGGAAAATTTACAAATATGAATTTCGACTTTATTTACAAAATCTCTCTGGAATTTGTAAAATGGGCATAACTTTTGCATACGAACTCGGATTAAAAAGTTTTTTATATGAAAAATCATCTACTCGATTCCAAATCATCTACGGCCTGTTTGCAAATTTGTAGAATCCTCAAATTCCAAAAGGAAAAAAAGTTATGCTCAAATTTCAGTTTTTTTAAATTTTCATTAAATCTGGTCAAACTATGGTCAAACTACTTATTTAATAAGTATTAGTGTTACTAAATAATTATTCAAGAATATTAGTGTTATTAAATAATTATTTCAGTTTTTTTGAATTTTGGTCAAATCTGGTCAAACTATGGTCAAACTGTGGTCAAACAATGGTCAAACTACTTATTCAAGAAATATTAGTGTTACTAAAAAATTATTGTTTTTTAGAACAATAGTTTCAAACTCAAACAGTGAAATGTGTGACTTCATGCTCAAGCTAAACTCCTGAGGGTTAATAGGATTGACATCTTACTATTGTCAGGAAAACAACGAGTGCAGACTTGGAAATGAGAGAGAATAGAACCCGGAAGTTAAGCGTGCTCAGGCTGGGGGAGTGGGAGGATGGGTGACCGTCCGGGAAGTTAGATGATTTGAAATGATGAGGGGTGATTAGAGATTAAATTGAGCAGTGATGAGGGGTGATTAGAGATTAGAGGTTAAAATAATTCAGAAATTTGAAAATAAAAAAATTCAAAAAATTCAAAAAAAAATCAAAAAATTTCCTTTAGTACCGGTTGGTGTTACCAACCGGGACTAAAGGTGGACCGGCCACGTGGAGGGTCTTTAGTCCCGGTTCTGGTTTGAACCGGGACTAAAGGGTCAGGGCATTAGTACCGACCCTTTAGTCCCAGTTCAAGAATCGGGACTAAAGGCCCTTACGAACCGGGACTAAAGGCCCTTTTTCTACTAGTGTTCAGAGTCGGAGTTTAGGTGGCCATTCGCTACACATCATGGGCCTCCATCAAGCGACACCTGCACCGAAGAAATCGAGCATTGTTATACACTAGGACAATCTCTAAATGACACGACTTCAACAAGTGAGGGGAGACAGAGGAAGTAACTTTTTTTTAGCGACGACGTTTTTTTAGGGGTGGAGAACAATTTATTCATCACCAAAGTCCACACGAGGTGGGATACAAGAAAGGTCATGGGGATTACCAAACCATACATGGCGTCCCGGACCCTTAGAAAGAGCAAATTTAGCTAGTTTATGTGCCTCATAGTTCGCGGCACGACCCTCGAAACCAAACTTACAGTTAAAAGTAGCAGCTTTTAGATTTATCTCGCTGATGATAGTGCCATACCGCCCTCTGGCCCCCTTCAAGATGTCTGAAACAAATTGTTTACAGTCGGAAGCAACAATGAACTGTTGCAAATTGAGATCTTCTGCCAAGGCTAGCGCCTCCCGACATGCAATCGCTTCCAGAGCTGCGGGATCACAAACCCCGTAGATGACTAGTGCAGAACTTCCAAGGTAGAATCCGTGCTCATCTCTGCAAATAGCCACTGCAGATCCTCCGCGCTCAAATCTTACCCCGGCATCAACATGAATTTTTGCATATCCCATTTGGGGGGCCTTGGGTCGTCTGGACCTCGGAGCCACATGCGATATCGGTCCCTGGGCAGCATGCAGCTTGCTACCACCAACAGTTTCAAGGTCTGAAATAAACCTTCTTATGAACGCGTGTGTGGAGTGTGGGCTCTGGAATATACCTTCATGTATTGCCTTTCGACGTGCCGACCAAATAGCCCATAAAGTCACCGCAAGCAACGTAAATTCCTTCTGTGACATGGATTCCATTAGAGTAAAAAGCCATTGTTTAGCTGATGGTTCAGAAACTTCCGTCATTCGTTGCAACACCTCGCTGTCGCTAAGATCCCAAGTGCATCTTGAAGCGGCACAGTCAATGAGTGAGTGCCGCCATGAATCCGGCGCGCCACACAGCCCGCAGCTGGCTGATTCCGTCATGTGGCGGTGCATGCGAACGTCATTCGTTGGTAAGGAATGTTTAGATAGGCGCCACAAGAACATCCTCACCTTGGCAGGCACACTCGTTTTCCACAACGTTTTCCATGATTTTTCCTCTGCATTTGAACTGGAGGAGCCCGAGGTTCCATCAAGCCAAGCTTCCCTCCTCTGTTTCGTTGCTATTAGCATTTGATACGCTGATTTAACAGTGAAAGACCCATGCTTCTCAAAATGCCAACACCAGAAGTCAGGAATATTGCGTGTGCAGAGGGGTATTCCCATAATAACTCGAGCGTCCATTGGCATGAACGTTGCCTCAACCAGAGTTCTGTTCCAGATCGCGGACGTGTGGTCAATTAGCTCAGACACCATAGTTGGCGGGTTCTGTACTCGGCTGCCGTACGGGCGAAGCATCACATCCCTTGGGAGCCAGTTATCATTCCAGATGTGTATCGTGGTGCCGTTACCCACACGCCGAATTAAGCCTTGTTTTAAGATGTCTCTTCCCTCGATAATAGACCTCCATACCTGGCTGGGATGGCTCCCGAGGGTAGCATGTAACAAGTCAGAATTTGGGAAGTATATGCTCTGTAGTATCCTCGCACTCAATGCCTCTGGATTCTGTAGCATCCTCCAAGCCTGTCTCGCGAGCACGGCAATATTGAACAGCTCAAAATCTTTAAAACCCAAGCCCCCCATACCTTTCGGTTGAGTCATAGTTTCCCAAGAGACCCAATGAGGTTTGCGTTTGCCCTCTCTACTCCCCCACCAAAATTTCCGAATCAGCATGTTGAGGTGTTCACACAGTCCTCTAGGAAGCTTGAAGCAAGAAATAGAAAAAACTGGCACCGCCTGAGCTACGGCCTTGACCAGGACTTCTTTACCCGCCATTGATATTGTGTTTGCAATCCACCCCTGCACTTTGCTCCAAAGCCTGTCCTTTAAATATTTGAAGGCCCCGTTTTTCGAGTTGCCAATATCAGACGGCATTCCCAAATATTTCTCATTAAGTGTCTCGTTCGGGACGTGAAGCAACTCTTTAATCTGCATTCTCACATTATCTGGCACTCCCTTGCTAAAAAAGATTGAAGACTTTGAAAAGTTTATGCGCTGGCCAGTAGCTTGACAATATAAGTTCAGAACCTGGTTTACCTCATTTGCACCCACACTATTATCCTTGAAGAATAGCAGGCTATCATCAGCAAATAAAAGGTGATTCACTAGTGGCGCTGAGGGAGCTACCTGCAAACCACTTAGATTGGATGACTCACTTCTGGATTTAAGGAGGCACGAAAGGCCCTCTGCTGCTAACAAGAACAAGTATGGGGAAATTGGATCTCCCTGTCTGATTCCACGGGTAGGCATAAACTCCTGTGATTTCTTCCCATTAAACATGACGGAGAACTTCACTGTGGTCACAAGATTCATCACTATGTCAACCCACCTCTCTGTGAAGCCCAGCTTGAGCATAATGGCTCTCAGATATTCCCATTCGACTCTATCATATGCCTTCATCATATCAAGTTTCAGAGCACAAGATTGATGCTTCTTCGCTTTATTACGCTTCATAAAATGCAAGCATTCATAAGCAGTTATAATGTTGCCCGTGATCAGTCTGCCTGGCACAAATGCTGACTGCTCCTCAGAAATAATGTCAGGTAATACTAGCTTCAGGCGGTTAGAAATTACCTTGGATGCGATCTTATATAATACATTGCACATACTGATCGGTCGGAACTGAGATAGTAGAGTGGGATTTTTTACCTTGGGGATTAGGACTAACACTGTCTCATTTATGCTCGCGGTCGTCTCCGTGCCCTCGACAATTCTGAGGACCACACTAGTGACTTCATTCCCACATATGTCCCAGTGTCGCTGAAAAAAATGTGTTGGGTATCCGTCTGGACTAGGAGCTTTTAGTGGGAACATTTGAAAGAGTGCATTTTTCACCTCGTCTTGGGTGTATGGCGCATTGAGAGAGTCATTCATCTGCTGGGTAACCTTACGTGGCACTGTGTCCAATACTTGATCCATATTCTGGACCCCTTCCGACGTATACAACTCCTCATAGAAAGCAGTAGTCAAAGCCTCCATCTCATGTTTATCTTCGGCTAGTTGCCCATCCAGTCGCTGTAGAGCTCGAATCAGATTTTTCCGTCTCCTTCTGCTAGCTCTGAGGTGGAAAAAATAAGTATTCTTGTCCCCATGTGTGAGCCACTCCAACCTTGCTCTTTGCCTCCAAAGCATTTCTTCTCTGTGGTATAGCTCGGTCAGACGATCTACTATTTTAATTTCCAAATGATTGGGGCCAGATCTTCCTAGGGAATCACGGAGCTCCTGTAGCTGTATCCTCAACCACGCTATCTCCTGGTGAACATTGCCAAAGTGCGTGCGATCCCACCTGGATAGATCCCCCGCCAGTGCATGCATCTTGTTCTTTAGCTCTTCGACCAAGGCTGCCGCACTCGCTGCCCATGCGGTCTCCACCACAGCCGGCAATGCTCCATCTCTTTCCCAACAAATTTCATACTTAAATGACCTTGGCCCACTGCTGCATGCATGCAAACCACTGTAGCGTACGTAGATGGGCACGTGATCGGATGTGGCGACTGTTTTATGCTCTAGCGTTGCACCAGGGAATGCCACAGACCAGGCCGGATTTGCTACACCCCGGTCCAATCTTACTCTGGTAAAAGTACCACCGGTGACCTTCTTCTCAAAAGTCCAGTTGCTTCCCAAATATCCTATATCTGAGAGACCGCAAGTATCCAAAGCATCACGAAATAAATCCATCTGAGCCTGACTCCTGTTGCCAACCCCATCATGTTCGTGTGCGTGGAGGACCTCGTTGAAATCCCCCATGGCTAGCCATGGCAAGTCACTAGTTCCGACGATGCCCCTCAACATGTCCCATGTTTTGTACCATTCATTTGCTTGCGCCTTCCCATACACAAAAGTAACTCTTGTCCTGATATCTACCATTGCATCCACAATAGTATCAATATGGTAATCAGAATAACCGACAACTTCAAGCTTTATTTCATCATTCCAAAATATAAATAATCCTCCACTTCTTCCACGGCTACTAACAGCAAAACTCTTATTGTAACCTAAAGTTCCTGCTAGATTCTCTACTCGAGAGCCCTCTATTTGTGTTTCAACAATACATGCGATAGAGGGGGCAAGTTGCCTCGTGAGGTCACGAAGCTCACGAACTGTCGCGGGTTTGCCAGCCCCGCGGCAGAAACTCATTGCGCTCGGCGCGACTCCTCCAGGGAGGCCGCCAAACGCGCATCAGTAGGGTTGTTGCTAGATGTGGCATTCAAGTTTCCTTGCTCAAACATAAGAACAGTAGCTTTCGTTCTCTTCGGTTCCTGCTTGGAGGATGGACTGTGGGGTACCACCGGAGGGGGTAAGGCGAGGTGAGGTTGCCCGGAACTGTTTTCTGCAAGAACTGGCATCACCGGCGCCCCCATGTTAACTTGTGACGCTCCCCGTTTTCTGTTGCTCTCAGCCATCGCCATATCAACATCGTCATTCAGACTTGGGTTCTAACGCCCTCGATGCGGCTATATCTCCCACGTGTCGAAGCACGACTTAGAGGCATAACCGCATTGAAAGCAATGTCGCAAGTGAGGTAATCTTCACACAACCCATGTAATACATAAGGGAAAGAGATACATAGTTGGCTTACAATCGCCACTTCACACAATTACATGAATAAAGCATTACATCATCCAGATACAATCAGGGCCCGACTACGGAGCCAAAATAAAAGAAGACTACCCCAAATGCTACACAGATCCCCGATCGACCCCAACTGGGCTCCACTACTGATCAACTAGAACGAAACAACACAAAGGACAAGATCTTCATCGAGCTCCTCCTGAGCTTGGTTGCGTCACCTGCACGGACTCGTCGGCACCTGCAAATTGGTTTTGGAAGTATCTGTGAGTCACGGGGACTCAGCAATCTCACACCCTCGCGATCAAGACTATTTAAGCTTATGTGTAAGGTAAAGGTATGAGGTGGAGCTGCAGCAAGCGACTAGCATATATGGTGGCTAAACATACGCAAATGAGAGCGAGAAGAGAAGGCAAAGCACGATCGAGAAACTATGATCAAGAAGTGATCCTAGAACAACCTATGTCAAACATAACTCCAACATCGTGTTCACTTCCCGGACTCCGCCGAGAAGAGACCATCACGGTAACACACGCGGTTGGTGCATTTTAATTAAGATCAACTACAGGTTTTCTACAACCAGACATTAACAAATTCCCATCTGCCCATAACCGCGGGCACGCTTTCGAAAGTTTAGGGGTGTCCCAACTTAGCCCATCACAAGCTCTCACGGTCAACGAAGGATATTCCTTCTAGCGGGAAGACCCGATCAGGCTCGGAATCCCGGTTACAAGACATCCTCGACAATGGTAAAACAAGTCCAGCAACACCGCCCGAATGTGCCGACAAATCCCAATAGGAGCTGCACATATCTCATTCTTAGGGCACACTCAGATGAGCAGTCCGTACAACTAAAACCAGCCCTCGAGTTTCCCCGAGGTGGCGCTGCAAGGGGCTCTAGTTTGGACCAACACTCAAAGGAGCACTGGCCCGGGGGGTTAAAATAATGATGACCCTCAGGAGCGCGACTCCCAAGGGAAAAAAGAGGCTAGGTGGAAAATGGTAAAACCAATGTTGGGCATTGCTGGAGGAGTTTTATTCAAAGCGAACTATCAAGGGGTTCCCATTATAACACAACCGCGTAAGGAACGCAAAATTCGGGAACATAACATCGATATGGCGGAAACTAGGGCGGCAAGAGTGGAACAAAACACCTGGCATAAGGCCGAGCCTTCCACCCTTTAGCAAGTATATAGATGCATTAATTAAATAAGATATATTGTGATATCCCAACAAGTAAACATGTTCCAACAAGGAACAACATCTCCATGTTCCAACAAGGAACAAACTTCAATCTTCACCTGCAACTAACAACGCTATAAGAGGGGCTGAGCAAAGCGGTAACATAGCCAATCAACGGTTTGCTAGGACAAGGTGGGTTAGAGGCTTGGTTCAACAATATAGGAGGCATGATAAGCAAGTGGTAGGTATCGCAACATAGGCATAGCAAAAGAGCGAGCAACTAGCAAGCAAAGATAGAAGTGACTTCGAGGGTATGGTCATCTTGCTTGAAATCCCGCAAGGAAGAAGAACGAGTCCATGAAGAAGAAAAATGGACGTAGTCGAATGGGTCCTCACAAACGCGACATTACCGGAACCAACCCGAAGAAGCAAACACCAGAAAGAAGCACACAACATAGTAAACAACCAACACATGAACATGGTATGATATGCGGGATGCGGTATGTGATGCATATGCATGAATTGCAAAGGAATGATAGAACCTGGCCTCAACTTGGAAATCCAAGAGTGCCACTGGAAAGAGGAGATGATTTCGGTTGAAATCAATATAAAGATCACCGGAATCGGATGCACGGTTTGGAAATGGCAAGCAAAACAAATATGGCACCAGTCTGCGATAAACAGCAAGTAGCCATCTAAATGCAACAAGATAAATATACTACAGCACTCAAACATGACAACAAAATACATGGCAGGGATCCACTCAAGAAGCTTGACAAAAGATGAACACTGAGCTATGGCTAATTCATCCATTAACAGGTTCAAACAAGCATGGCAAAAATGCAAATGATAAACAGGTTTCAGACTTAGTGAAATTAACACAAGTCTGGAATTTAACATCAGGTAGCACACTTTAGAGCATGAAAACTATATGCTACAGGAACTTAACATGGCAAATCAAGGCATGACATGAAGCTACTCAAAGCACTTAACAAAAGTCCATTAGTGACCTTGAGCCAAAAGGGATTAGAAATTACAATTGCAAGCATGTGAACATGGCAAAAACATAATCAGATTACAGACTTAGTGAAAACTGGAGCATGCAAATCTGTTAACGAGTAGGCATGTTTACGAGCTCGATGCACTCACTACAGAGTATGACATGACAAACTAAGAATACACTCATCAAGAATACATATCATAGAAGCTAGACATGTCAAGAACAACAACATAGCATGCATGGATCAATAACAACATCCTCGGCAAAATCGCTAACAAGACAACAATCTGCCAGGATTCACGAAATAGCAAAAGTAGAGCTCGATTGACTCAAGCTAGGGTGCTCCATAAATGCAAACAAAGACATGGATGGATAGATCACCACAATGTTAACAAATCATCCTTACTGATCATCCTCAAAAGAGGCACGGATCACTAGTAAACAACATGAACATAAGGCATAATGACAAAAATCAGGGCAAGGACTTAGAGAAATTCTAAGTCCCTGAAATCAGCATTACCGAGTACGCTACTTTGCAAGCTTGTGCTAGTCACCATAAATATCACAAAAATACATGGCAAGCACCACTTTAAAGATGGCATGGCATATAACAAAACACATGTAGAGCTCAGGATCATATCATGCACACAATAATCATGGAAAAAATGACAAAATGCCATCTGCTGAAACAGATCTGACAATTTTATCACATAGCCCTCTTCCAACAGCATTTTGGGCATCAAGATGAGCTCAAATGAAAATGATGCAATGAGATGAAATGATGTACTCGTCGGGACGAACATTTTGATATGCTACATGCTCAAAACGGAGCCACGGATGATGAATTATGATGCGGTGAATATGGGCACATGAATCTGGGAATCTCGGGGACTTGGAGGAATTTTACCCCGCGGGAAAAGTCAACGGGTGGACGAGGTGGTGCGGGATGAGAGGATCCGGGGCGCGGGAAGGCTGTTTGGATCCGGGGATTGGTGGATCGGGTCCAGCCTCACCAGATCTGGCCGGAGTTGACTCCGGTGAGGGGCGGCCGGTGACGGGGATTCCGGGCGGCAGAGCTCTTCCGGCGAACTCGCGCGGAACCGGGGCGGCGAGGTGTGCAGAAGGCGGCGCGGTGCGCTGCGGCGCACGGTGCGGCAACTGCACCGGCGAAGGGCGGCGGTGGTCGGAGCAGGCGACCACGGGCGGCGGGGCGGCGACGACCCGCGGCGGCTCGGGCGGGGCCTGGCGGCGGAGCTGTAACCGGGCGGCGGTGCGAGGAGATGGGCCCCGCGGGCCCGATCCGGGCCGTGCGGGCCGGCGGCGGGGCTGGAGGAGAGAGAGGGCGGCGGGGTGAGGTGGCGAGGCCGGATTGGCTGAGGGTGAAGGCGGACACGTCCGGTCATCGGGCGGACATGTCCAGCGGCGCGAGGAAGAGGGAGGCTAGGGTTTGGGGAAAAGATCCTAAAACGAAAATGAAGGGGTCTATTTATAGAGGTAGAGGGAGCTAGGAAGCTCCAAATGAGGTGCGGTTTTCGGCCACGCGATCGTGATTGAACGACCGAGGTGATGGAGGAGGTTTAGGTGGGTTTTGGGCCACTTTGGAAGGGTGTTGGGCTGCAACACACACAAGGCCTTTTCGGTCCCTCGGTTAACCGTTGGAGTATCAAACGAAGTCCAAATGGTACGAAACTTGACAGGCGGTCTACCGGTAGTAAAACAAGGCCGCATGACAAGTCTCGGTCCAATCCAGAAATGTTTAACACCCCCACACGAAAAAAGGTAGAAAGGGACATCGGATGACCTAGGAGCGCCGGATTGCAAAACGGACAACAGGGAAAATGCTTGGATGCATGAGACGAACATGTATGCAAATGAAATGCACATGATGACATGATATGCAATGCATGACACGCAAGCAATGATAACGCCACAACAGCGAATAACTGGAGGACACCTGGCACATCGGTCTCGGGGCGTTACAACACTCCACCACTATGAGAGGATCTCGTCCCGAGATCTAGAATGGCACCGGAGGGACAACGGAAAAGAAAGAGAAGAGGTAAAACTAAGTTGCTTCTTTGACAAACGAGTGAAACCACGAACCTTGAATAGGTTAAGACATTTCCGAGAAAAGAATACAACGGAGATAAATGAAGTTGAAGGCACTCGGTTAGCAAAGAGGAACAAGGAAGAACAACTTTGGGCGACACTCCGGTTGAGAAGGGATGCAAGGCTTGATAAGGCGAAAAGAACTTGAGCAAAAAGGACAGAACACTCCGGTTAAATGGATAAGCAAAAGAAAGAAGCATGATCTTGACAAAACAAAATTATGGGCTGAAAAGAGCAACGTCATAACGCCTCCGGAGCAAAAGTAAGAATGGAATGGGATGAACGAAGGGAAACAAGATCTCGAGGGAGCACGCTTACAACCAAAGCTAGAACGGAGTTGTTGGAAAACCAACAATGAAAAGAATAAGCTTGATATGGTCTTATGGAGTACATCTCAAATTATGAGGTGACAACCTGCCACTCACGGGAAAAGAATTGGATTGGTATGAACAAGGAGACGAGGAACTTATTTCACCGGGAGGATAAAGAAGAACTTGGGTCCTTTATAAGCACCATAGACAGCAACAAACCTTAGGGAAGGCTTAGGTGGAATATAACCCAAGATAACTCAAATGATGAGATTGATGGATTTAAAATATCTCATCCTTGACAACATGTGAATCATGAAACATGAACTCAAATTATCAAGAATGACATAATACCACCTCTATTGATACGGAAGGAAGAATTGCACTCCGGATTGCAAGATGAAAAATACTTGAGCTCCTTAGAAAAGAATCTCGATGAAAACTTCGAGAAGGGATAAAATCCTTGATGAACCATCATGTAGAACCTTCATGAAGAACTCCGGTAAACAAAAAGAATAACGAAAATAAAGAGAAGTTGGAAACACAAGGTGAAACCTTGTAATGATTTAAATGGATCCTCGTGGTGATATAATTGAAAGAGCTTGGAACTCCGGGAAAGAAAAGATAAAGCATCTCGAACTGAGAATATGATATGATGAACCACTCCGGAAAAAGGAATTGAATTTAGTCGATGAAACAAGAATAAGAATTACATTATGCTTATCCTTCACCAATTTAATTGATGACAAGCAACGGATTTGGCATACTACTTATTCTCGTAGAAAGGATTATGATAGATATAGCGCCAACTTGAGAAAGTCTTCAACAAGTCGCCGGTAGGAGAGAAAACAACGAATACATTGATATGATAAATGAAGGAAGAAGAATCTTGGAAGAACCACCGTAAGGATTGAAAAAAAACGAATAGAAGATAACGAAACACCCGGAAGAATTTGCAAATGCACGAAGATGCTTGAGAGAAACTAGATGCATGAGAACGAAGGGATCACGACTGATTAGAGATCACTTGAACGAAGCACCGGTAAGATTGGAGAACGAGAGCTGAAAGCTGGGAATGAATAATATTTGAAAAGATGTCCTTTGGAGGAAATAAATGGAAACAACTCATGAAATGCTCCGGGTGGGTGAAAAGAATTCTCACAATCAAGCCCAATTATGAGAGGACGGCACGAAGCTAGAGCCATGAATCTCTGAGAGAGCGGATAGATATGGAGGAAAAGTCTTCATCGGTCTTCAAAACCTGAGAATGATGACGAGAAACACCAACAAGAATTATTGAGACACTCCAGAATGAAGAATGGAAAAGTTGAGCCAACGATGAAAAGAAATTGAGAGCTCTTGGAGAAACACATCTGACTGATGAAAAATTCATTCTTACATCACACTTCGAAAAGAATTTGATGGTAGCTCCGGGAAAATAGAAGAGTCAGGTAAGATCCTGGGAAAAGACCTGTGGGTTAGGGCCCTCTCAAAAGAAACACTGTTGAAATGATTTAAAAGAGAGGTTGCACCAGTTGAATTAAATGGCTTGAATGAGATAACATCCTCGCAAAAGCTTGAACGGATTGAGAATGGAAACGAATCTTCTGAGATATCTTGAGCACTCCGGAACAATTGAATAGCGAGAAATGATTGAATATAAGGTGCACCAGCATGAAAAACATTTAAAACAAGGAAAAGAATGTGATCAAACACCAAAAGCTTGAATTGAATCCACCGGAGAAGAAAAGAATGAAGAATGATGAGCTTGAGGCCCGTTAGAATCTTCATGAGAATCACCGGGTAAGAAGATTGAAGGGAAAAGAATGGAGAGGCTTCTCATCAATAAGATGATACTGGATTACGAAATCTTAGTCCTTGAAGAAAAAGGGTGGGTGGGCGGGAAAAACAAAGGCAACTTGAGGACAGATGAAACGAACAACGTTTGAAAACCCAAGAGGTGATCTTGCGGATGTTGAAGTGATCGGATCCACTTGAAGAGAAAACGCGCCGGTTGAAAAGAAATTGAAATGACAAACTCGATGATCGAGAAGGATTAGTATTCACATAGGAATATGAGAACACCATTTAGGAAAGGTATGGAATCCACATTTGACTTCGAAGCAACTCGAATACCACAACTGAAAACAAAATAAGGATTGGCTTGCAGAATAAGCCGGAACAAACATATGATAGAGATTTTGTCCGAAGTTTTCGTGGTGGGGCCTACACGGGCTCGATCGTACAGCACCATCTTGTACAAGGCAGTGCACATGACATACGAAGCGTCCCCGAGTTGGCATAGCCAAGGACTCTTTAAGACACAACGAGACCACTGTAAAACCAACCATGAATAGGCGGACCACTAGACGTCGAACCCCAATTTCATATCATACATCTGTCGGAAAGATATCCTAAGATCTACTTGAATTCCCACTTATAAACTCCCGAAATTTTCCGGTTATGCAATCAAGTGTTGGGCATACAGGGGAAGCATAATATCTCACCCAAAACTAGCAAATCCTACATCCAGTTGTATCCATCCTTCAACACATAACCAAGAAACCTTCGGAAATCATCTACCTCAACCTTCGAAAAGCATCCGTTATACGAGTTATGGCAATACTCCCGAACTCCCGCCCCAGTACTGGGTGGCGTCGAGGTTATCTCACCAACAACTACATAAAAGAGATTTTCGATGTCGGCGAAACTATCTCAGGTATTCCAGACCTGCAATGATAAAATTGTGACGACAACACCTCGGAGCTCAACTCCCCGGGACACTGCCACAACCCCTAAATGACAGGAGGCACCAAGAACAATGTTCTCGTCACAAATCGATCGGAACGATTCCAAGATACCCGCGTGATCCTAATTTTTTTTTAGTGAAATTTGAGAAGAGAAGAGTCAAAACTCTACGTCAGGATGCCTTACCAGAGCGATGAAGGGACTAGGGAGTAAAAAGAATTCCTAAACTCTCTGATATATATAATCCTAAATGACTAAAAACATTTTTCTAGACTCAACAATGCCAGCTATTCGATCAAGCAGGGGGGCTCCTAAAGTCGGGGAAGGCTCTGATTACCAACTTGTAACGCCCTCAATGCGGCTATATCTCCCACGTGTCGAAGCACGACTTAGAGGCATAACCGCATTGAAAGCAATGTTGCAAGTGAGGTAATCTTCACACAACCCATGTAATACATAAGGGAAAGAGATACATAGCTGGCTTATGAGGGAGTCCTGGATTAGGGGGTGTCCGGATGGCCGAACTATACCTTCAGTCGGACTCCTGGACTATGAAGATACAAGATTGAAGACTTCGTCCCATGTCCGGAAGGGACTTTCCTTGGCGTGGAAGGCAAGCTTGGCGATACGGATATGTAGATCTCCTACCATTGTAACCGACTTTGTGTAACCCTAACCCTCTCCGATGTCTATATAAATCGGAGGGCTTTAGTCCGTAGGACAACATACAGAACAACAATCATACCATAGGCTAGCTTCTAGGGTTTAGCCTCTCTGATCTCGTGGTATATCTACTCTTGAACTACCCATATCATCAATATTAATCAAGCAGGACGTAGGGTTTTACCTCCATCAAGAGGGCCCGAACCTGGGTAAAACTTCGTGTCCCTTGCCTCCTGTTACCATTCGGCCTAGACGCACAGTTCGGGACCCCCTACCCGAGATCCGCCGGTTTTGACACCGACATTGGTGCTTTCATTGAGAGTTCCTCTGTGTCGTCGTCGTTAGGCTTGATGGCTCCTACGATCATCAATAGCGATGCAGTCCAAGGTGAGACCTTCCTCCCCGGACAGATCTTCGTCTTCGGCGGCTTCGCACTGCGGGCCAATTCACTTGGCCATCTGGAGCAGATCGAAAGCTATGCCCCTGGCCGTCAGGTCAGATTTGGAAGTTTAAACTACATAGCTGACATCCGCGGGGACTTGATCTTCGACGGATTCGAGCCACTGCCGAGCGCGCCGCACTGTCACGACGAGCATGATCTAGCTCTGCCGCCGAACAGTGCCCTGGAGGCCGCACCCGCATCGACTTCGACCCTTAATTCAGAACCAACTGCGCCGATCGAGGATGGGTGGTTGGACGCCGCCTTGGGGGCTGCGATCCCAACGGCGATCGAGCCGAGCACCAGCCCCGCACTCCGCGAGACTCGTGACTCCAAGGAGCCGGACTCCTCTCCGGACTCCGAACCCTCCGCGCCCCTGCCGATCGAATCCGATTGGGCGCCGATCATGGAGTTTACTGCCGCGGACATCTTTCAGCACTCGCCTTTCGGCGATATTCTGAAGACACTAAAGTCTCTCTCTTTATCAGGAGAGCCCTGGCCGGACTACGGTCAGCAAGGTTGGGATACGGACGATGAAAAAATTCAAAGCCCACCCACCACTCACTTTGTAGCCACTGTCGACGATTTAACCGACATGCTCGACTTCGACTCCGAAGACATCGACGGTATGGACACCGATGCAGGAGATGATGAAGAACCAGAACCTATTGGGCCTTGGAAAGCCACCTCATCGTACAACATATACATGGTGGACACCCCAAAAGAAGCAGATGGCGATGGAACAGCGGAGGATGACCCCTCCAAGAAACAGCCTAAGCGCCGGCGTCAGCGGCGCCGCTCAAAATCCCGCCAAAGCAAATACGGTGATTCCAGCAAGGGAGATAATAATACTCCGGAGAGTGCCGAAGAAAACCCCCTCCAGCAAGATTCAGCACAGGAGGACGGAGAAGCCAGCCTCATGAGAGAGCGGCAGACAGAGAGGTCGAGGACGATAATTATATGCCTCCCTCCGAAGACGAGGCAAGCCTCGACGACGACGAATTCGTCGTGCCAGAGGATCCCGTCGAGCAAGAGCGTTTTCAACGCAGGCTTATGGCCACGGCAAGAAGCCTCAAGAAAAAACAGCAACAGCTTAAAGCTGATCAAGATTTGCTAGTCGACAGATGGACTGAAGTCCTTACGGCCGAAGAGCATAAACTCGAACGCCCCTCCAAGAGCTACCCAAAGCACAGGTTGCTACCCCGATTAGAGGAGGAAGCACTTAAACCTACATCACCAGCACTTGATACGGCCGACCGGCCACCTCGTGGCCGCGACAGAGAGGCCTCTCGGCCCTCCACTCAAGCCGCACCCCGTACCAAGGCATGGGAAAATGCGCCAGACCTGCGAGATATGTTGGAGGACAAGGCAAGGCAAACAAGATCGATCTACGGATCGCGTGGGCGCCCCACGACTCGAGACGGTAACCGTCACGCCGGACACAAATCTGGTAGGGCCGAACACAGTAGACAAAGCTCATTGGAGCTACGTCGTGATATAGCCCAGTACAGAGGCGCCGCACACCCACTATGCTTCACAGACGAAGTAATGGATCATCAAATCCCCGAGGGTTTCAAACCCGTAAACATCGAATCATATTATGGCACAACAGATCCTGCGGTATGGATCGAGGATTATCTCCTTCATATCCACATGGCCCGCGGCGATGATCTCCACGCCATCAAATACCTCCCACTCAAGCTTAAAGGACCAGCTCGGCATTGGCTTAACAGCTTGCCAACAGAATCAATCAGTTGTTGGGAGGACCTGGAAGCCGCATTCCTCGACAATTTCCAGGGCACTTATGTGCGACCACCAGACGCCGATGACCTAAGTCACGTTATTCAGCAGCCAGAGGAATCGGCCAGGCAATTCTGGACACGGTTCCTAACAAAGAAAAACCAAATAGTCGACTGTCCGGACGCAGAGGCCCTAGCAGCCTTCAAGCACAATATCCATGACGAGTGGCTTGCCCGGCACCTTGGACAGGAAAAGCCGAAATCTATGGCAGCACTGACGACACTCATGACCCGCTTTTGCGCGGGAGAAGACAGCTGGCTTGCTCGTAGCAACAATATGACCAAGAACCCTGGTAATTCGGATACCAGGGACAGTAGTGGCAGGTCGCGTCGCAACAAGCAGAAGCGACGCATTAACGGCGACAATGCTGAGGATACGGCAGTTAATGCCGGATTCAGAGGCTATAAATCCGGTCAGCGGAAAAAGGCATTCAAAAGAAATCCTAGGGGCCCATCCAGTTTGGACCGAATACTCGACCGCTTGTGCCAGATACATGGCACCCCCGAAAAGCCGGCCAATCACACCAACAGGGATTGTTGGGTGTTCAAGCAGGCAGGCAAATTAAATGCCGAAAATAAAGACACGGGGCTGCATAGCGATGACGAGGAAGAGCCCCGGCCGCCGAACAACAGTGGACAGAAGGGTTTTCCCCCACAAGTGCGGACAGTGAACATGATATACGCAACCCACATCCCCAAGAGGGAGCGGAAGCGCGCGTTAAGGGACGTATACGCGGTAGAGCCAGTCGCCCCAAAGTTCAACCCATGGTCCTCCTGCCCGATCACCTTTGATCGAAGGGACCATCCCACTAGCACCTATCATGGCGGATTCGCCACATTGGTTCTAGACCCAATTATTGATGGATTTCAGCTCACTAGAGTCCTTATGGACGGCCGCAGCAGCCTGAACCTGCTTTACCAGGATACAGTGCGGAAAATGGGCATAGATCCCTCGAGGATTAAGCCCACTAAAACGACCTTTAAAGGCGTAATACCAGGTGTAGAGGCCAATTGTACAGGCTCAGTCACACTTGAAGTGGTCTTCGGATCTCCGGATAATTTCCGAAGCGAGGAGTTAATCTTCGACATAGTCCCATTCCGCAGTGGCTATCACGCACTGCTCGGGCGAACCGCATTCACCAAGTTCAATGCGGTACCGCACTACACATACCTTAAGCTCAAGATGCCAGGCCCTCGAGGAGTAATTACGGTCAATGGAAACACCGAACGCTCTCTCCGAACAGAGGAGCACACGGCGGCCCTTGCAGCGGAAGTACAAAGCAGCCTCTCCAGGCAGTTCTCCAGTCCGTCCATTAAACGTCCGGACACCGTCAAGCGCGCCCGGAGTAACCTACAACAAGACCGCCTGGCACGTTCCGAGCAGGCGTAGCAATTCGGCCCCAACCCCAGCCCTCGCAAAAAATGCGACACCAGTGCTTCGCGTACATAACTACGCTCTAGAAATACCATGGGTACAGGGGGAGGGGCACCATCACGGCACGCCCAAAACACGGCTTAAACCGCACTAGGGGTTGCCGATTTTTTAATTTTCTCTTACTTTAAGGACTCCATTCTTCGGAAGGCCTGTTCGGCAGTTCAATTGCCGCACAAACGATGCAAGAACCAGGGAAGCAGACAAGCCATGCCGCATTATGGAACTCCCAGGTGGTCTCTATCACGAGCAGTATACCTGTTTTGCATACCATTCCGCAGCCTGCCCCTGGAACGGACATGTTAAATAGTCCAACCTTTTGCTTATCGCATTATTTGTATCGTTCTGCTTTGATCGCAGCCCTTTTTAATAAACAATGCATAGCTTCTGTCTATTTTTGCATTACTTTTTTTACAAATATATGTTCCTTAACGACATGTTGCACCCGTACACTTTGGTACGGCCAAAATACGCCAGGGGCTTTAGTACCCCTCAATATGGTGTGAGAAGTCCGAACACTTTAACAAGTGCGGCACCCCGAACTTATAGCATTATATGCATCGGCTCCGAATCATGTCTTGAGTCAATAGTTGGGTTTGCCCGGCTCCTATGTTTTGGTGCCTTACATTCCGCTGTGTCGGCTAAGGTAGCACTAGGAGAACTACTGCGATTGTGCCCTAGTTGAGCTGGGTCGAGCACCTCGGTAGAGAAAGCTAAAACTGACTGTCATGATGAAGCGAGAGCTGGTCGCTGTTCGAGAGGTTTTTCGAGTCCCTAAAGACTTATGCCGCTTAGAGCGAGGAGTCGGCTCTGTCCGGCCAAGGCGTGGATAGCGCCCCGAACTCGGTCTTCCGAATACCAGGGGCTTCGCCGAAATTTAAAATTATAGAATTCTATGGCTAAGTGAAAGTGTTCACGCATTATAGTCCGATTGCCTTGTTCGTTGTGCTGAGCGCCTCCCTCGAAGGACCCAAACATGGGAAAAAGAGCGCTCAGGTTTATCCCCGAACACCCCAGCACTAGCGGCACGGGGGCAGAAGCCGACGACTCGCCATCTCTCAGAATTGATAAACAGCCGCGCAGAAGGTAATATTTTAAATTCCAACAGCATTGCTTAGCGCATATGAACAAGTTTTCAGCGCACAGGACAAAACGAGCGAGTTTTACTCAAAAATTACATCCCTGGAACATTCATCCGCCATAAGGCAGGCACCCTTCAGAACATCCTTATAATAATTCTTGGGCTTGCGATGCTCTTTCCCTGGCGGTGGCCCGTCCTTCACAAGCTTCTCAGCATCCAGCTTGCCCAGTGCACCTTAGCACGGGCAAGGGCCCTACGGGCACCTTCAATGCAGACGGAGCGCTTGATGACTTCGAGCCTTGGACAGGCCCCCACCAGCCGCCGCACCAGCCCGAAATAGCTCCCAGGCAGAGCCTCTCCAGGCCACAGCCAAACTATATGGCCTGTTCGGCCGCCTTGTGGAGCTCGACCAGTTGCTTCAGCTGGTCGCTCAGGGGCACGGGGTGTCCGCCTCAGCATACTGAGACCAGAACACCTTCTCTGTCGAGCTGCCCTCCTCGGCTCGATAGAATGCGGCGGCATCGGACACGCTACGCGGAAGATCTGCGAATGCCCCTGGAGAGCTCTGGATTCGAGTAAGTAACAAGTAACTCACGTTTATGTGTTTGCTTTGCATAAAGAATGCCTTACCCGCCGCTATCTTTTTCACCGCATCCAACTCCTGGAGGGTCTTCTGGGATTCGACCTTGGCAGACTTGGCATTTTCAATAGCCGTCGCGAGCTCGGACGCTCGCGTCTTTGAGTCAAGCTCCAAACTCTCATGTTTTTTTATGAGAGCCTGGAGCTCTTGCCGCACCTTGCCAACCTGGGCCTCATACTTCTCCCGCTCGATGCGCTCCGTGGCCACCCTCTTCTCGGCCTCGACCAGCTCTTGCTTAAGGGTCGCCACCTCAGACGTGGCCCCTACAATAGCCAACATAATCCTGTCATTTTTTGCAATTGCACTTTATATATATATATATATATATATAAACAAGGTATTTCTTACCTTCCTTGTCCTCGAGCTGCTTCTTGGCATGCCCGAGCTGCCGGAGTAATGGGCCACGGGTAGGCCAACCCGAGTCCCATGACCCTTCAAGACATCGGGGCAGGCTGCGCCCCTCAAGAGCCCAGGGCGAAGAGCCGTCTCCTGAGGAGTCGACGGCAGGGCGGCCGACTGCCCGCTCACGGCCGAGTTCCCGGGACGACTTCCAGAGAAGCCGGCTTTGGGGAGTCGGCCGACGACTCCAACAAACCATGACCTCATTGGAGGGGACGGGGCAAGGGCGTGGCTACAGTGAAGCCCACTCCCCGCCCCTTACCAAGGGCAGGCATGGCCACAGCACGCCGTACCCGAGAAGATCTCCGGGCGGCGTGGCACTGTTGCCCGGCCGGCCCTGACATCAGCACCACAGTACCAAGTCCTGCGCCCACGACGGCTTGTCTGTACGGCCTGGAGGCAGCGGGGCCCACCAGTCAGCGAGACCTCGGGAGACGGCGGGAGGACCGCCAGTCGGACCCGTCGGGAGTCGGCCCGGGGGAGTTGGTCGAGCCCTCCCCCGGGGCCCACGCGCCATTAATCAAGATGAGATGGGGAGTGGCCACAGTGATCGCCCGCCAGGTGGCGGGCCTGTTGCCACGACCCCATGACCAAGCCTGCGTCATCAGAAGCACGACTAAAGTAATCAGCGGCCGGCAAGACCCGCTCGCGGCGGACGCGGCCTGTCGGCTCCGTACCAGACCAGTCGGCAGGGCCCACCAGTCGGCAGGCCCCAGCAGTCAGCGGAGAAGTCGGAGGTCGGACGCACTGACGACTGGGCCCGCGCCTAGTTGAATTACCATTGTACCCCTGGGGGGTAGGCCTATATAAACCCCCAGGGCACCCATGCAAGGGGTTGGATCCCAGTAGTTCTAGACCATACCAGATAGAAGGAGAGAGCTAGCCTTGCCCTCTTCTACCACCAGAAACAGCTCAAGGAGCAACCGTGTAAACACTTGGCCATAGTGATCATGCGGAGACCCCGCAGAGCAGCAGTATGGGTATTATCTCCTCGGAGAGCCCTGAAGCTGGGTAAGATTCGCCGGCGTGCATGTCTTCGCCTCATCCCGTTTCCAGGCACCGGCGACGTTCTACTCGCCCCCACCATGATAAGCCATCCGTTGGCATATGTCGCACCAAACCCCCGACATTTGGTGCCCACCGTGGGGCATGGTGCACCGCCGTCCGGAGATCTGTTCTGGACGGGAACCCTTTTCCTCCCTAGCGAGCGCAGCCAGCTAGGCACGCCAGGCGAAGTTTGCATCGACGCGCTGCGTGGCATTGAGATCGCCTGCGCAGCCAGCTCCTTGGCCTAACTTGTCGGCAAGGTCCGCCTCTCCGACGAACCTGCGTCCGACGCAGGCGCGGGCGGCCCCGAAAACCTCCTCGCGGGCCTCCTCGATCAACTCCACGTTTCCGGCGAGCCTGCCGTAGACTTGGAGTCCGTAGGCTCCACCGACCCGATGCTGGTCGACTCCGACACCGCGTCGATCGACGTGTTCCCCACCAACATGGTGGTCTACGACGAGCCTCTCCCCCATGCAGAGAGCGACGGAAGCACCGTCACTGAGGTGCTAGTCATCAGTCATGACGAGTTCCTTGGCGGAGGAGCGCCCGACTCACTCGGCGCAGCGCTGCAAGACCTGACTGCACCCATTCCGGAAGATGCTGACGTGGAGACGTTAGAAGCGCGCCGCCTTCAGCTCGTTGAAGGCGCGAAGAAGCTGGCCAGCATGAGACGCTTGTCAGAAGCTTACCAGCGGGAGATGGATCGCGCCGTTGGCGGCTTGCCGGCCCCGGCAGGGCCCAGCCGCCTTGGCGCGGTACAGCAGCGCGGCGTAACCATCGCCAGCCTGCTTGGGGCTAGCCGCCCCGTGTACGCTACATCGGCGGAGAACATCCGAGCCGCCCAAGCAGCGGCGGATGAGCTGGACAATTTCGAGGGCGAAGAACGCCGCCTCATGATGGAGCGAGTCCAGTGGCTCCTCGACGCGGCCGCCGCGCAGAACGAGGCCGGCTGCCGCACGGTGGCGCCGCAGCGGCCAAACGACGACCCGCACCGAGATCAAGGCGCGATGTCTCGGACGCCGACTGGCGGCGCCCGAGGAAGAAAGGACAAGGAGCTGGCTGTCAGCCACAGCCGGACTCGCATTACCATAGAGCGCGACCGAGATGGCCCCCCGAGAGCAGTGGAACGACGGGACGACTGTCGGCCTCCCCCTCCCCGCTGCCTGTTGACCATCCGACTCTCGGTGACCGCCTTGGCCGCCGAGAGGGAGTTGGAGAGAATGACACCCGCCACCGGATCGACCGACTTCACCGGTCCCTGGCGCTGGAAGAAGAAGACGAGCTGGGTCCGCCTTGTTTCGGGCCCCGCATTCGGGACGAGCCCTTTCCCAGAAGGTTCACGCTCCCAAGAGACATGCCCAAGTATATCGGCTCCGTTAAGCCGGAAGACTGGCTAGTCGACTATTCCAGGGCTGTCAGCATAGCAAACGGCAACAAGCGTGTCGCCGTAAAGTACATTCCGCTCATGCTCCAGGGCACGGCCTGGACATGGCTGAACAGCCTAAAGCCCCGCAGCATCAATAGCTGGGTCGACTTCACTGAAGCGTTTGTCCGCAACTTCACCAGCACGTACAAGCGCCCTCCCAAGCCTCGTCAGCTCTCCTTGTGCGTGCAAGGTCCTGACGAGTCGACTCGCGACTACCTCACGCGTTGGGCTGAGCTCCGGAACTCCTGCGAGGGCGTGCACGAGGTGCAGGCCACCGAGTACTTCACAGCCGGGTGCCGAGAAGGCACCCTCCTCAAGCACAAGCTCCTCTGCGACGAGCCAGAAACCCTCGACGAGCTGCTGATCATAGCGGACAAGTACGCCACGGCCGACTCCTCCATGAAGGCAGAAATTCAAATCAGCACAACTGGCAAAGTGGCTCCTCAAGCTCCAAGAACTCCGGCGGCAGACGCCGGCCGGCAACAACAGCAGAGTGACAACAAGCGCAAGGCCCCGCGGCCGGCTTCCGGCAGCCGGCAGGTCGCGACCGTTGAAGCCCAGCAGCCAGAAGAGCAGCCTCCGCCCAAGCGACAGAAAGGCGGCAAGCCGAACTGGTTGCCGGCCTTCTCCTATGAGCAGACCTTGGATGGACCTTGCAAGTTCCACAGCGGCGCGAAGCCGTCGAATCATACCACCCAGAAGTGCCACTGGCTCACTAGGATCGCCAAGGGAGACGGCCTCCTGCCACCCCCGCCTGCTGGGCAGCCGCCTCCGCCTCTGCCCTAGCAGCCGGCAGTCAGGCTAGTCGGCGCAGTACAAGACGAATACCTTGAAGAGCATGGAGCCTATGTGGTGTTCACCAGTGTGGCTGATGATCGACGCAGCAGGCGGCTGCAGTGACAAGAGGTGAACGCAGTAGCCTCAGAGACGCCAGAGTTCATGCACTGGTCTGAGAGGCCCATCAGCTGGAGCAGGGCTGACCACCCAGAAGTGATGCCGAGTCCGGGCTCTTACGCCTTGGTCCTGGATGCCACCTTTGCCACGGACAAACGGGCCGCGCGTTTCTCGCGAGTTCTGATAGACGGGGGCAACAGCATCAATATCCTGTACAAGGACACCATGGAGAAGTTAGGAATCAAGCAAAGACAGCTTCAGAACAGCCGGACTGTGTTCCACGGCATTGTTCCTGGGCTTTCCTGCTCACCAATCGGAAGATCCTGATTGACGTCCTCTTTGGGGACAAAGATCACTTCCAAAGAGAGTCTGTTTGGTTTGAGGTGGTGGACCTTGAGAGCCCATACCATGCGCTACTTGGCCGACCCGCCTTGGCCAAGTTCATGGCGGTCCCCCACTACGCCTACCTCAAGATGAAGATGCCCAGTTCCAGGGGAATTCTGACTGTGGCCGGCGACTACCGGAAGTCGTCCGCTTGCGCGGCCGAGAGCAGTCGGCTAGCCGAGTCCCTGGTGATCGCAGCCAAGAAGCGACTCCTTGAACGAGTTGTGGCGATGGCCGGCAAGCAGCCGGAGATATCGCCCGACCCGAAGGAGTCAGAAGCCGGAGGTTTGTTCAAGCCGGCCAAAGAAACAAAGAAGATACCCTTGGATCCGGAGCACCCAGAGAGGTACGCCGTCGTAGGTGCAAACCTCGACAGCAAATAGGAAGGCGAGCTCGTCGATTTCCTCCGTGAGAATCGGGACATCTTCGCATGGTCTCCCAAAGACATGCCAGGTGTACCGACGGATTTCGCCGAGCACAAGTTACATGTCCGATCTGATGCAAAGCCGGTCAGGCAGCCCCTACGCCGCTTATCAGAAGAAAAGAGAAGAGTTGTCGGAGAAGAGATAGCCCGACTCCTAGCAGCCGGCTTCATTATGGAAGTTTTCTTCCCGGAGTAGCTGGCAAATCCGGTCCTAGTGCTAAAGAAGAACAAGCAGTGGTGAATGTGTATTGACTACACGAGCCTCAATAAGGCCTGCCCCAAGGACCTGTTTGCTCTGCCAAGAATTGATCAGGTGATAGACTCCACAGCCGGATGCGAGCTGTTGAGTTTCTTGGATGCATACTCAGGATATCACCAGATCAAGCTGAACCCGGCTGACAGATTGAAGACCGCCTTCATCATGCCGTTTGGAGCATTCTGCTACCTCACCATGATGTTCGGCTTGAGGAATGCCGGCGCCACCTTTCAGCGTTGCATGCAGAAGTGCCTCCTCAAGCAGCTCGGCAGGAACGCCCACGTCTACGTAGATGACGTGGTGGTGAAGACGGAAAAATGTGGAACGCTGTTGGAAGACCTCAAGGAGACCTTTGAGAACCTGCGCCGGTTCCAGATCAAGCTCAACCCCGAGAAGTGTGTCTTCGGAGTACCAGCCGGCCAGCTGCTAGGTTTTCTGGTCTCTGAACGTGGCATAGAATGCAACCCAGTAAAAATCAAGGCCATCGAGAGAATGGAGGTACCCAGCCGACTGCTGGATGTGCAGAAGTTCATCGGCTGCTTAGCATCCATCAGCCGATTCATCAGTCGGCTGGGCGAGAAAGCTCTCCCCTTATACCAACTCATGAAGAAGACCACTTTTTTCGAGTGGAACCATAAGGCGGACGAGGCTTTTCACCAGTTGAAGGAGATGCTGACTACTCCACCCGTCCTAGTGGCTCCGACTCCTAAGGAACCCATGCTCCTGTACATCGCTGCCACCAGCCGGGTAGTCAGCACAGTCATGGTAGTGGAGCGCAAGGAGGAAGGCAAGCCTGAGCGAGGTACTGTCGACCTCCAAGCAGAACTACCCCCACTACCAGAAGATGTGCTATGGCGTACACTTTGCTGCCAAGAAATTGAAGCCTTACTTTCAAGAGCATCCAATCACAGTGGTCTGCACGGCTCCACTTGCCGAGATCATCAGTAGCCGAGATGCCTCTGGTCGAGTGGCCAAGTGGGCCATAGAGCTGGATCCTTACACCATCTACTACCAGCCCCGCGCCGCTGTCAAATCACAAGCGTTGGCCGACTTCCTCGTCGACTGGGCCGAGACCCAGTACCTGCCTCCAGCGCCTGACTCCACTCATTAGCGGATGCACTTTGACGGCTCCAAGATGCGCACCGGCTTGGGAGCTGGCATCGTCCTCACCTCTCCAAAAGGCGACAAGCTCAAATATGCACTGCAAATCCATTTTGCCGCCTCCAACAACGTTGCCGAGTACGAGGCGCTCATTCACGGGCTCCGGCTTGCCAAAGAACTTGGCATCCGCCGGATCTTGTGTTATGGCGACTCGGACTTAGTGGTCCAGCAGTCATGTGGCGACTGGGACGCGAAAGATGCAAACATGGCGAGCTACCATTTCCTCGTGCAGCAACTCAGCGGGTATTTCGAAGGGTGCGAGTTCCTCCATGTGCCAAGAAACGACAACGACCAAGCAGACGCCTTAGCATGAATCGGCTCTACCCGCCAAGCAATACCATCTGGCGTCACCCTTCAATGCCTCCTCAAGCCGTCTATAAAGCCTTCACCAGAATCAGACTCCATTTTTGTGTCGGCTCCTCCCGAAGACGGCGGATCCGACTCTAGAGCTCCGGCAGACGGAACGGGGACTTTGGCGGATGACTCCAAAGCCGCCACAGTCGAGCCCGGCCCAGGGACTGCGGTGGCGGACTCGAAGATTCCAAAACTCGGCCCAAGGACCGCGCCAGTCGCCCTGGGGACTTCATCAACCTAGCAAGCGGCTGTTGACTCCAACCCGCCACCTCCCAGCCCAGCCGCACTCGTCCAAGTCGCAGTTCTGGTAGTCGAAGAAATAGCAGCACCCTCATGGGCCCAGCCCATCCTCAAATTCCTGGTGAACAAAGAGCTACCAACTGATGAGACCTCAGCTCGGCAAGTACAATGCTGGGCGGCAGCCTATACCTTAATCAACAGAGAGCTGGTCAGGCGCAGCGTCACTGGTGTCTACCAGCGCTACGTAGAGCCAGAGCAAGGCCAGGCGATTCTCAAAGACATCCATCAAGGCGAATGCGGCCACCATGCGGCTTCAAGAGCACTCGTCGCCAAAGCCTTTCGGCACGGTTTCTTCTGGCCGACTGCCTTGGAAGAGGCCAAGGAGTTGGTCCAAAAATGCAAAGGGTGCCAGAAGTTCAGCTCCAAGCCGCACCAGCCGGCTTCTGCGCTCAAGACCATCCCCATTGCCTGGCCTTTCGCAGTTTGGGGTCTAGACATGGTGGGACCATTCAAGACAGCATGAGGTGGTTTAACTCACCTACTTGTTGCAGTGGACAAGTTCACCAAGTGGGTGGAAGCGAAGCCAATTAAGAAACTGAACGGTCCGACTGCCGTGACCTTCATCACCGATATCACAATTCGGTACGGCATACCACACAGCATCATCACCGACAACGGCATAAATTTTGCCAAAGGCGCCTTGGCCCGTTTCTGTGCAACACAGGGCATCCGACTGGACCTAGCGTCCGTCGCCCATCCGCAGTCAAATGGCCAAGTGGAGCGAGCAAACGGCCTCATCCTATCCGGCATCAAGCCTCGGTTGATCGAGCCTCTGGAGCGCTCGGCTGGCTGTTCGCTCGACGAGCTGCCAGCCGTCCTCTGGAGTCTGCGCATGACTCCAAACAAGTCAACCGGCTTCACGCCCTTCTTCCTCGTCTACGGTGCCGAAGCCGTCATCCCAACGGACATAGAGTTTGACTCCCCCCGAGTCACCATGTACACCAAGGAGAAAGCAGAAGAAGCACGACAAGACGGCGTCGATCTGCTGGAAGAGGGCCGGCTGTTGGCACTCAGCCGGTCCAGCATCTACCAGCAGAGCCTACGCCGATACCACAACAGGAAGGTCAGGCCAAGATCTTTCCAAGAAGGCGACCTTGTGCTCCGGCTGATCCAGCGAACAGCCGGCCAGCACAAGCTGTCGGCACCTTGGGAAGGCCCTTTCATCATCAGCAAAGTACTGGGCAATGATTCCTACTACCTGATCGGCGCTCAGAAGCCCCGAGCACGCAAGAGGGACGACTCCGGCAAGGAGACAGAGCGGCCATGGAATGCAAATCTCCTCCAAAGATTTTACAGTTGATGCAGTATGTACCACGCTACCTTTTGTATTAAAGTACCAAGACTTTGGGCCCCCCGAGACGAGCTCGGGGACTGCCCTCTTTTGTCTGTATGATAAAAATTATGCCTACAAGTATGTCACTCTTTGTCATGCCGCTTGGCACCGGGTTCGACAAGTCGGCCCGGGGACTTGCCGCCTTGCACTATGAAATGCTTCCTGCAGCCGGACAAGTAGTGTGTAACACCTAAACCGTCTTCTGTCAGAAGCCGCAGCTCGCAGAGCGACTGTACGGTGGGCAGAGATAAGGTAGAATGGGTGTTCGCATGAAAAATGGCTAAGGACTCAAAGCGTAAAACATAGCTCAAGACGGCTTCCAGCCTTTCTCGCAAACCGACTCTCGGACAGTTGGATTGTCGCCTTCTATTCAACTTGCTCAAACAATCTTGAAATCGGCTAAGTACTTGCTTTCCCAAAGTAGCCTAGCACTTGATCCAGCAACAATCCGCAGAGCGGCTGTCCGATTGGCAAGGCAGGCAACTAAGAGAAAGCGGCAAAGGAAAAAAGCCAAAAGAACAATGAGCAAGAAAAGATAGATATATATATATATTTACATAACATAGGCCCTTGGCCGAATTGTCGAGTAGAGGTTAAAAATACACCCCGCGGGTGGAATTGTGCGAATTAACAAGTTCTTCAAAGACTATTGAAGCAGATAAAATAAAAGATATAGCGGCAGCTTAGGAGGCAGCAGACGGAATCGGAGGGTCGGAGGAGGCGCCAGCGTTAGGCGTCGGGGCAGCCGGCTGGCTAGTCTCGGCTTGATCACCTCCGGCGGCAGTCGACTCGGTCGCACGCGGCTCGTTGCTGGAGGCGTGGTCGGGCTGAGGATGGCCGTCTGCTCCGTCTTCTGGTGCCTTCGCCTCGCCTCCATCCTCCGCTTCGTCCTCCTCCTCGACGCTGGAGCCAATCACTTCCACCGAGTCTTCACCGTAGTTTGGGTTCATCCCAAACCACTCCGGCGGTACCTCCTCGCCGTCTTCAGACCGCTCGGGGACGAAGATGCTGGTGTCGGTGTACTCGGCGATCGCCGCAGCACGTTTGACAAGGGCGCCTTCCGCAGCCGCCAGCTCCGGTTGGGCCTCTGACCGAAGCGTGACCAACCGGTCTAGATCCAGCCCCGGGTACCATGCCTTGACGAACTCCAAGGCCCAGCGCGCTCCAGCCCGGGCCGAAGAGCCCTTCCAGGCCTCAAGACGACCAGCCGCGACCTCCAGCCAGTTGGCCGTCAGGCTGGGGGTGCGCGGAGCCTACATATCCGGCCAAAGGGCGGCAATCGCATGGGCACCGAAGCGCTGGAGCCGGCGCAGCATCCGATGAGCCGGCCGGAGGCGAGCTTCGATGCTCAGGATGTGCTCGTTAAGAGTTCGGGGGGCATCGGCGGCGATCTCTGCGCCCTCCGCCCTCCGACTCTCACGGTCGGCCTCGATGGCTTGGATGGCGGCCTGCGACTGCCCAGGGATGAAGTCTGTAAAGACACGAAGAAACAAAGAAGTTAGTCAAAAACCAGGAATCGGCACGATCTAAGTCAGCAACTCGAAGAAAGAAAATAAAGAGACTCACCATCAACGATGTCTTCAATCTCGTGGAAGCCGAAGGACAGCAGCGCCTCCTTGTCAGACCAGGAGGAGCGCTCGCTCGCGAACTCGGCCAAGAGGGCGGTTTCCGTCTCCTCCGCCTCCCTCTGCGACTTCACAAGCAGCTCCTTCTGCTCTGCCAACTGAGTGGCCAGCAGATCCCGCTCTGTGGCGAGCTTGCTGCACTCCTCCCCTTTGGCGCGCAGGGCGGAGTTGGCTTCGGTCAGCTGCTGTCGAAGAGCAGCGTTGGCTCCTGAAGAAAAGGAAGAAAGATAATAGTCGTCAATAAAGTAGGTCGCCAGGGAGATCCGGCCCGACTGCTCAGCAGTCGGCCCGAATCTCGGGGACTACAGCCCGCGGGTGCGCTAGCGCACCCCTGCAGAGAAGAAAAAGGGACTTACTCCGGCTCTCCGCCAAGTCGGCGGTCCGCTTGCCCAGCTCTTCAACGTTACGGTTGAAGGCAGTGACGCGGAGGTTATGGTAATCCTGCGACAAGCATTTCAGACAAAGTTAGTACCCAGAAGCTCATCAATTGGAGTTCCGGGCCGCCTGCTCAGCAGCCGACCCGAAACTCGGGGACTACACCCAATGGGTGCGCTGGCGCGCCCCCACAGAGAGAAGCAAGAAAACAAAGACCAAAGGAAAGAAACATACCCGGACGGCTGCCCGCAACGCTAGGAACGCCTTGGTGCAACTCTAGAGAGCGTCGCCCTCAGCACGGAGCTTCGCGTGGACGTCCAGGAGCGCCCGGTTCAGCGGCCCTGTGCCGCCTCCTCGCACCCACCCAACAGGTGCGGCGCTCGGCGCTTCGGCGTCTGGGGCCGCAGAGTTGGCGGTGCCGGCTTCCAGGGGGCGGGGTGCCGAAGTCGCCTTCTCCAGACGACGGCGCGTTGGCAAGCCGACTTGGAGGAGTAGCCTCTCCACGGCCTCGTCTTCGGTCGGCAGCACTGGAGGGTCCGCTGGCTGCTCACCTTGCGCGCCTTCAGACGGCGGCGGAGGCGGTGGCGAAACGTGCGCGTCCGGAGTAGAGGGGTCGCCGCCTTCCCTCTCCTCGATGAGGTTCTCCCCGCCAACTTCTCTAGTTGGCCCCGTGAACTCCGGAGGCGGCGGCGCAGAGTTCAGTGGGGTGACAAGCAAGGCCGACTAGCGGTGTGCGGCTTCCTCAGCCTGCTGCTTCGCCGCGGCGGCGGTTTCGGCCTCCGCTAGGTTTTTCTTAGCGGAGGCCTCCGCCCTGTCGGCCTCCGCCTTCTCCAGGCGGAGGGCCTCTTCTTCGTTGCGCCTCTCCTGCGCATTCCGCTCCGTCGCCTCCCGGAGGTCAGCAGCGGGGTCAATCCGCCGAGTGATGGCGGACGTCTCTGCTGACCCCATAACGGAGGCGGTGGCGACCCGCTCAAGAGAGAGGGGAGCCCTGAAGAAAGAGGGGCAAGCAGAGACTCAGACAAATCACGAAGAAAGAATAAAACTTTGAAGACAGAATACTTACGCGGAGACCAACGACGGCTTCTTCACTTCCTTACGGAAGCGGATGGCCTTCGCGACTGCCTCATCCCGCCGGGTCGCCGCAGCCGAGCCCTTGGGCTTCTTCGGCCGACTGCCGAACAAGGTCGGCACGGCCCTGCGCTTCTTCCCGCCGCCTGGAGCACCCGGCGCGGCACAAGAGCCCGCGCCAGGCTGGCTGGCTCCTGGCCGATGGCGAGGGGTCACTTCTCCCTCGGCGCTGTCTTCAGGCCAGTCGGCGAAGGTAGCCGAAGGCCTGAAGTCGCCTGTTGCCCCTCCTCCTCCCTCGGCGTCGTCTTCTAGAGCCGCCGCCCCCAGATCGGGGTCGTCGACGTCGCTCTCCGCCCGGTCGGCGACGAACTCACGGGCCGGCCCCGAGGTGCCGGCTGGTGGATGAAGAAGGGGATTCTAACCAAAGCCGACTGGTCAAAACAAAACTCGGCAAGAAGAAGACAATCTAAAGAAAGAAAAGAAAGGCGACTCACCACGGGCAAGGGGTTGGCGCGGGAGTACGGCTCCTTGCCGAATCGCCAGTCCTCCGGGAGCCTGCTGTCCGAGAGGTAGTTCACCATGAGGGCCACCTCTTCGTGAGGCATGTCCTTGGTGCACATCCGACTCGGGTCGCGGCGCCCACTCATCTGGCTTATCATGTGAGGGCGGCCTTGGAGTGGGAGAACTCGGCGCGAGACGAAGGCGGCCAGCAGGTCTGGACCAGTCAGACCCTCCGACTGCGTCAGCACTCGAAGTCGCGTGATGGCGCCGGCTCCCGCAGGCGTCAGCGACCTGGCCCGGTACGACCAGTTGGGCAGTCTCCCAGCCGGTGGGCCGGCTTCGAAAGCCGGCAGGTTGACCCAGTCGCCCCTCGTGGCGACATTCCTGACGTAGAAGTAGGATCTCTGCCACATCTTCACCGACTTTATCAACGAGATGGAGGGGAAGGGGTTGTCGGCTCCTGACCTTCGCACGGCGATGAAGGCGCCGCATTGAGCCGGCACGCTCGCGGCCTGGGTGCCGAGCTTGGAGAAGAAGAACTTCCCCCAAAGCTCGAGGGTGGGGAGGACTCCGAGGAAGCCCTCGCACAAGGCCACGAAGGCGGACAGCAGCACCACTGTGTTGGGGGTGAGGTGGTGCGGCTGGAGACCGTAGAACTCCAAAAAAGACCGAAAGAAGCTGCTCGCCGGCAGCCCCAGCCCGTGCAGGCAGTGCGAGCGAAAGATGACCCGCTCGCCCTCCTGCAGGGCGGGGGAAATCGCCCCCTCCGACGCAAGACGCACCTGCACGCGATCCTCGCCAGGAAGCCAACGGGTCCGGCGGAGGAACTCAATGTGGTCTTCATGAACCTCGGAACCGTCCCAGGTGCCAGAACGCATTGGGGGAGGCACGGCAGCGAAGGAAGAACTCATCACGAGCTGTCGCCGCAAGGTTCGCCGGAGCCTGGGCGTGCGGCGGAGCGGAGAAGAGAAGAGGAAGGAGGAGTGCAAGGTGCGGCAAGGAGAAGGAGAGCGAGGAGTAGTGGGAAGGAGGGGCGCGCGTGCCCCCCTCTTCCCCCTACTTATAGCCCTGTGGGCTGCGAAGCCGAGGGGGCGGACGTGGGGATTTACTGCGCCCACGACCCCACGACCCCCACGATCCACGTAAAGTTACTGCGCGCAGTAACTCCACGGGAATCCCAACCGTCCACCGGGGCCGTAGCGGATCCGCTCGGGCGCCGAGGCGCGGTAGTGGCGGGCCCCGCCTGTGGGCCTGTCCCGTCGCATGTGTGGGCTGGCAGGACGACCTCGCCACGTGCCCTCGCGTGACAGGCCAAGAACGGGCGGCGGCCTGGAGGCTTAGCTAGCACGCCACTTAAAATCCCGCCGCGACGTTCGAAATACCGAGCAAGTCAAAATTGAGTGAAGTCCGAGTTGAGCAAGTCTGACTCCTTCTAGACGGCTCAGCAGAAGTCAATCAAGACCATGTGTTGAGCACCCGGAAAGAGAAACTGTTGAGGCTTCTCGGCCGATCGTCCGTGGCGCCTCACAGCTTCGGGGACTACTGTCGGAATAATGGGCCACGGGTAGGCCAACCCGAGTCCCATGACCCTTCAAGACATCGGGGCAGGCTGCGCCCCTCAAGACCCCAGGGCGAAGAGCTGTCTCCTGAGGAGTCGACGGCAGGGCGGCCGACTGCCCGCTCATGGCCGAGTTCCCGGGACGACTTCCAGAGAAGCCGGCTTTGGGGAGTCGGCCGGCGACTCCAACAAACCATGACCTCATCGGAGTGGACGGGGCAGGGGCGTGGCTACAGTGAAGCCCACTCCCCGCCCCTTACCAAGGGCAGGCATGGCCACAGCACGCCGTACCCGGGAAGATCTCCGGGCGGCGTGGCACTGTTGCCCGGCCGGCCCTGACATCAGCACCACAGTACCAAGTCCTGCGCCCACGACGGCTTGTCTGTACGGCCTGGAGGCAGCGGGGCCCACCAGTCAGGGAGACCTTGGGAGACGGCGAGAGGACCGCCAGTCGGACCCGTCGGGAGTCGGCCCGGGGGAGTCGGCCGAGCCCTCCCCCGGGGCCCACGCGCCATTAATCAAGATGAGATGGTGAGTGGCCACAGTGATCGCCCGCCAGGCGGCGGGGCTGTTGCCACGACCCCATGACCAAGCCTGCGTCATCAGAAGCACGGCTACAGTAATCAGCGGCCGGCAAGACCCGCCCGCGGCGGACGCGGCCTGTCATCTCCGTACTAGACCAGTCGGCGGGGCCCACCAGTCGGCGGGCCCCAGCAGTCGGCGGAGAAGTCGGAGGTCGGTGGCACTAACGGCTGGGCCCGCGCCCAGTCGAATTACCATTGTACCCCTCGGGGGTAGGCCTATATAAACCCCCTAGGGCACCCATGCAAGGGGTTGGATCCCAGTAGTTCTAGACCATACCAGATAGAAGGAGAGAGCTAGCCTTGCCCTCTTCTACCACCAGAAACAGCTGAAGGAGCAACCGTGTAAACACTTGGCCATAGTGATCATGCGGAGACCCCGCAGAGCAGCAGTAGGGGTATTATCTCCCGGGAGAGCCCCGAAGCTGGGTAAGATTCGCCGGCGTGCATGTCTTTGCCTCATCCCGTTTCTAGGCACCGGCGACGTTCTACTCGCCCCCACCATGATAAGCCATCCGTTGGCATATGTCGCACCAAACCCCCGACACGAGCTCTTGCTCGGACTGCTCGAGGTTCTGCTTTAGCGTGTACACATCCGCAGTCAGTGCGGCGGACGCCAGCAGAGAAGACTGCATACACATATTGACTCCTTTTTGTTAGACTCCTGTGAATTTTATTTGATCCTCTATTCGGCTTTTCTTCCCAAACGCCAAACAGAGCATCAGGGGCTACTGTCTATGCGGTAATATTATTTACACATTCTTTACTTACCTCAAAGCCTGTTAAAAGGCTAGCACAAGATTCAGTCAGTCCACTCTTGGCGGACTGAACCTTCTGGACCACCGCACTTATAATGGTGCGGTGCTCCTCGTCGATGGAGGCGCCTTTGAGCACCTCCAACAGATTGTCTGGCGCCTCCGGTTGGACGGGGGTCACCGGCACGGTGGGCTTGCTCCTCTTGGAAGGAGGTCGCCCGCCGGACTCTGGAACCTTTGAAGGTTCTGGAGCGGTGTCCGGCCTAGAGCCGGACTTGGAGCCCTGGGGGGTTTTATCCCCTTTACTCCTGGAGTCCGGGAGGTCGCCTTGCGGCGCCTCCAAGACCACCTCCTCCTGGCTTGGAACCTGTTGGGACAACACTTCGGCGTCGTCCGTAGGGCGGGGGGAGGTAGCCGTCGGAAGCGAATTCACATCCGAGGAGTCCAGTGAACCGCTCGACGACGCGTCGAGCCGGTCTTTGGGTGGGCTGCATAATCATATTCGACATAAGGGAAAGCTGTGCAATAAAGGAATACTATGAATTACTCTGGTATCCGGATACTTACGATTTCGCCAGGGGCTTGGCCCTGAGCGGCCACTCCTCTCCGCCGTCGTCGGCGTCGGTGGAGTAGTCCGGAGGAAGGGTTTTCCCACTAGTAGAAAAAGGGTCAAATATGAAGCACATTAGTGCCGGTTTGAATTTGAGCCGGCACTAATGTGACCATTAGTGCCGGTTCCAAAGGCTAGGCAGGCGGGCATCATTAGTACCGGTTCGTGGGCAACCTTTAGTACCGGTTCATGCCATGAACCGGTACTAATGACGCTGTGTCAGGCTAAGGTCAGGCTGGGGCCCCCACGAAGACCTTTAGTACCGGTTCATGCCATGAACCGGTACTAGAGTTTCTTAGTAAGCTGATTTTTAGTCCCACCTCGCCAAGAGAGAGACAGTATGAGCGGTTCATAAGCCGTGAGTGCACAGACAGTGACGAAGAGGCGCAATGCTCACCTGCATGTTGATTAGCTTCAAGCCTTTCGGAATAGCATAGATTGCACTGAGCTATGTGCAGTGCAGTCTACACTATTCCGAAAATCTTGAAGCAAATTAACCAGCATTGCACCTCTTTTTTATTTTTAATAACTTATTTGAACTCCGGACTTCTTTTGTGTTCAGTATGCAGCATTCAAAGCGACGTCATCAATTTCCAACATGTTCTGACATCATTTGTTGTTTTTCGATCATTTACCTAATTGTTTAGAGAGCTAAATGGCCGTGAAATTAAAAATCACTACAAAATGAATTCTGAAAATGTTGAAACTTGGCATGGTATCATCATTTCACCCGCATAGCATGTGCGAAAGAGTAGAGAGGGTCACGGCAAAAACTGGATGCACTTCGTGTACAAACTGGACAAACTCTTTCGGAGTATCAGGGTTTCGGACGAGAACTCATCTGTTACACGGGCACTTCAATGTTTTTTAAACTTATTTGAACTCCGGACTTCTTTTGTGTTCAGTATGCAGCATTCAAAGCGACGTCATCAATTTCCAACATGTTCTGACATCATTTGTTGTTTTTCGGTCATTTACCTAATTGTTTAGAGAGCTAAATGACCGTGAAATTGAAAATCACTACAAAATGAACTCTGAAAATGTTGAAACTTGGCATGGTATCATCATTTCACCCGCATAGCATGTGCGAAAGAGTAGAGAGGGTCACGGCAAAAACTAGACGCACTTTGTGTACAAACTGGACAAACTCTTTCGGAGTATCAGGGTTTCGGATGAGAACTCATCTGTTACACGGGCACTTCAATGTTTTTTAAACTTATTTGAACTCCGGACTTCTTTTGTGTTCAGTATGCAGCATTCAAAGCAACGTCATCAATTTCCAACATGTTCTGACATCATTTGTTGTTTTTCGGTCATTTACCTAATTGTTTAGAGAGCTAAATGACCGTGAAATTGAAAATCACTACAAAATGAACTCTAAAAGTGTTGAAACTTGGCATGGTATCATGATTTCACCGGCATAGCATGTGCGAAAGAGTAGAGAGGGTCACGGCAAAAACTGGACGCACTTTGTGTACAAACTGGACAAACTCTTTCGGAGTATTAGGGTTTCGGATGAGAACTCATCTGTTACACGGGCACTTCAATGTTTTTTAAACTTATTTGAACTCTGGACTTCTTTTGTGTTCAGTATGCAGCATTCAAAGCGACGTCATCAATTTCCAACATGTTCTGACATCATTTGTTGTTTTTTGGTCATTTACCTAATTGTTTAGAGAGCTAAATGGCCGTGAAATTAAAAATCACTACGAAATGAACTCTGAAAATGTTGAAACTTGGCATGGTATCATCATTTCACCGGCATAGCATGTGCGAAAGAGTACAGAGGGTCACGGCAAAAACTGGACGCACTTCGTGTACAAACTGTACAAACTCTTTCGGAGTATCAGGGTTTCGGACGAGAACTCATCTGTTACACGGGCACTTCAATGTTTTTTAAACTTATTTGAACTCCGGACTTCTTTTGTGTTCAGTATGCAGCATTCAAAGCGACGTCATCAATTTCCAACATGTTCTGACATCATTTGTTGTTTTTCGGTCATTTACCTAATTGTTTAGAGAGCTAAATGACTGTGAAATTGAAAATCACTACAAAATGAATTCTAAAAATGTTGAAACTTGGCATGGTATCATCATTTCACCCGCATAGCATGTGTGAAAGAGTAGAGAGGGTCACGGCAAAAACTGGACGCACTTCGTGTACAAACTGGAAATAGAAGAAAAAATAGAAGAAAAGAAATAATGCAGAAAAGAAAAAAACTATACAAAAAAAATTACTCAAAAATAAATAGAAGAAAATAAATAATGCAGAAAAGAAAAAAACTATATAAAAAATTACTCAAAAATGAATAGAAGAAAATAAATAATGCAGAAAAGAAAAAACTATATAAAAAATTTGTTGGCGCGCTGCCCACTGGGCCTGCCAGACCTAGGGTGTGCAAATGCAGGCCCAGAAGGGCCAGCAGACTAACAGGGCAGCGCGCCCTAGTTAGGCCCAGAAGCCTGCTATATAGAGAAGCTCGAAGGAGCAGCCGCGGCTGGGTTTATAAACCAGTGCGGCTGCCCTTCGCTCGGCGAGGTGGGACTAAACATTGTGCACCGCCGGTGGCAGCGCACAACCATTAGTACCGATTGGTGGCTCCAACCGGTACTAAAGGGGGGGGTCTTTAGTACCAGTTCGGGGCACGACCGGTACTAAAGGGGCCGTTTCCCGCCCCTTGGCCTGGCGAAAATTGGCCTTTAGTACCGGTTGGTGGCTCTAACCGGTACTAAAGACCCTTCCTATATATATGGCACTTACGAAAAAATCAGTTTCATCGACCACCAGTACTTTTTCTCGATCCAACTTCTTCGCCGCGCCCGTCGCCCATCGCGCGCCGCCCTCGCCGCCCCCGCCGCCCGTCGTCGCCATCACCGCCGTCGCCCACGCCACCCGTCGTCGCCGTCACCGCCGTCGCCCACGCCACCCGTCGTCGCCGTCACCACCGTCGCCCCCGCCGCACCCGTCGCCGCCGCCTCTCGCCCGCCGCGCCCGTCCCCGTCGTCGCCCGCCGCCGCCCGTACGCCGCCGCCCCCCGCTCGTACACACACACACATACACACACACACAGACACACACACACACACCCCACACACACACACATTGTTTTTACTTATTTTCTATTTTCTGTTGTTTAGATTAATGTTAGATAAATTACGTAGATAATAATGTTAGAATGTTAATGTTAGATGAATTATATGGAAAAGATGTTAAATATTAATGTCAAATATATTTTACATGAATTAGAACAAGTTGAACTAGTTGAATTAGTATAGCTAGATATTAATTAGGTATATATATGAGATTTCAACTAGTTGAATTAATATAACTAGTTTATTTTTAGTATGAAAATTAATAGAACAAGTTTATTTTTAGTAAGAAAATTTAGGTATATGAGATTTTATGATCTAATCAAAATATTACTATATAGAACTACCTACTTTATTTTAGTAAGAAATTAATAGAACTAGTTTATTTTTAGTAAATGCTTAGTTGAATTAATAGAACTAGTTTATTTAGTTGAATTAATAGAACTAGTAAGTGTTTAATGTTTCACCTATATATGAACATATGTTAGATATTAATGTCAAATGTTAGATGAATTAGATATAAATTATATGTTAGATATATATTTAATTTAGTTATATGAGATTTTATTATATAATTAACATTTTATTATATAGAACTAGCTACCTTATTTTTAGTAAGAAAATTAATAGAACTAGTTTAGTTGAATTAATTAGTTGAACTAGTTAGTTGAATTAGTTCAATTAATTAGGTATATTCTTCGTAAGTGCTTAGTTGAATTAGTTCAATTAATTAGTTGAACTAGTTGAATTAACAGAATTAGTTGAATTAATAGAACTAATAAGTGTTTAATGTTTCACCTATGAACATAGGAATGTCGTCTAACGACGAACACGATTTCATTATGTGCGAATACTGCGAAGACCAGCGCAGCCTGTGCGGCAGAAATTTTCTAGTTGATGATAGACGCTTCAGCATCAAGCTGGATGAGAACTTCGAAGTGGATACAGTAAGTCACAACGACAAGTCTTTTTTCGTAATTAAGCATGACTTATGCTTCATTTGCTTCAACTTTTAATTTTAATTTTTCACTATTCTACTAGCGTATCCCCTGCCATGCAAGAATTTTTGTTTTGGATAAGATAGGTTTCAGTCCTAACGAAACTATGGAGGTAAAAAGAGTTTACTTGAAGACCGAGCATGGTTATACCTTCAACGTCAAATTATACAATGCAGACACATACACCTATTTTGAATGCAAAACTTGGCAAGCACTATGCAAGGCTTATGCATTTGAGCCTGATATGGTTATCACCTTTGATATTCGTCCGGAAGATGATATTGAAGGTAATAGAGACATCTGGGTCGATGTGCAGACGCCTCCAGTTCTACCATTATGTGAGTTTTTCAACCATATTTATGTCTTCGATATGAGATTATTTGAACCAGTTGAATAATTAATAGATCTCAATTTATATTGACAGCTTACTTCCAATCAAGCAAACATGTCCGGCGCTTGGTAGATAGGACCGTCCACTATCCCGGGGCTGAACTAAACTGTGAGGAGACAAGTCATTATGTTTCATGGCTTGAGGATCTTGATGCTGTCAAGACAAATTTCTTTCCTGCACTTAGAAATGTTAGTACTCAAAGCATGCGACCAATAGTGTTCGTACTGAACTACGGTCACATATATTTAGGAAAGATGGTAAGATTTCTACTATTTCTCCTCAGTGCATCTTTTGCATACATTATTTTTTTAAGCTAAACTCCATTGCTAAGTATGTTACTATACGATGTTCTTCAAGAGGGACTCCCGATGAATGTTGTGCCTGATTGGATCGAGACTAAAGGTACCATGAATATTGTTAGCTTACGGCCAAGATATCCTACAATGCACTTTAGTGCATTCAGGATTTCTAATAGCGAGGAATGCTTAATAGTAAAAGACTGGAGCAGAATTGTGAACGATCACAGAGAAGTACTAGGGGGCAGCAATCAGAAGCGCAACCCACGATTAGGAGACAGGTTCATCTGCATACTCCAATATGATGAATCAGCAAAGCTATACATGTTATATGCTATTTTACCTGAGAGAGAGAGCAGCAGGAGTGATTAATTAGCTAGTTCATGCTCTTAGTACTTGTCCTCTTATGTCCGTGTTCTTCGTCCTAAACTTAATCTCAAAGAGTGATTTGCTTTTGTGGTGTTATGAACGCTTATAATATCATTACCATGTTGAACTCGATGATATCTTTGCTATGAAAACCGTTGGTGATGATATATATGATGCAAGAGTTTTTATATTAATTAATATGATGATGATGATGAGTTATTATATCATTTATGAAAGAAATTGCATATTAGTTTCAACTGGATGGATTCTAGCTAAGTGATCAAGTATATGCCATATCCATATTACCTCGATCACTTAAGTAGGTGATCAAGTATATATAATATGGATATGACATATACTTGATGACTTAGCTAGCTAGGATCCACGCATCCAGTCAAACTAATCACCTAATGATTCAACTACTCATTATAATGTAAAACAATCACTAAATTAAATTGAAAACACAAAATTAAAGTAAAAATAAAAAATTAAACCAAAACACACCCAAACATTTAGTACCGGTTGGTGTTACCAACCAGTACTAATGTCCTCCGCGCCCACGGAGCTGGCTCGTGCCACGTGATTGCCCTTTAGCACCGGTTCGTGCTGAACCGGTACTAAAGGGGGGGGCCTTTAGTGCCTACAATTTAGTGCCGGTTACCGAACCGGCACTAAAGGGCCTTACGAACCGGTGCTATTGCCCGGTTCTGTATCCCCTTCTTGGACCCTTCGGCCTCCCCGGTGAGGGCGGCCTTCCTTTTCTTCTCTCCCCCCGCTGGAGGGGGAGAGGTCTCTTCTTCCTCCTCCTCGTCTTCACGGGAGGAATGCGCCTTGGAGCTGTCAGATGATGAACCTGACACCTCCTGGCGCCGGGCACTTTTTCGAGTCCCCGTGGCCTTCTTCGTGGCCTTCTTCTCTGGCACCACATAGGGTGCCGGAACCAGCAGCTTCGCCAAGCGGGCATCGGCTGGGTCTTTGGGCAAAGGAGCCGGACAGTCGATCTGTCCGGACTTCGCCTGCCAATCCTGTCAAAGGTAAGGGAGCTTAGATCCCGCATAGAGTTAAACTATGAAAAACTAATACCCTGTAAAAGCTACAAACAACTTACCGCGCTAGCGTGACGCTGCGCGCTGAATCCGCGATCCTCGGTAGCGGATGCGGGAGCCTCGGCGCCCTTGAAAAGCACCTTCCAGGCATCTTCGTACGTTGTGTCGAAGAGCCTGCTCAGAGTTCGGTGCTGCGCCGAGTTGAACTCCCATAGATTGAAGGCCCGTTGTTGACACGGGAGGATCCGGCGGATGAGCATAACCTGAACTACGTTGACAAGCTTGAGCTGCTTGTTCACCAGGGTTTGGATGCATGTTTGCAGTCCAGTCACCTCTTCTTTGTTGCCCCACGACAGGCCCATCTCTTTCTAGGACGTGAGCCGCGTTGGGGGTCCGGACCGGAACTCGGGGGCTGCGACCCACTCAGGGTCGCGCGGCTCGGTGATGTAAAACCACCCCGATTGCCACCCCTTCAGGGTCTCCACAAAGGATCCCTCGAGCCATAAGACGTTGGGCATCTTGCCCACCATGGCGCCTCCGCACTCCGCCTGGTTGCCGCGCACCACCTTCGACTTGACATTGAAAGTCTTGAGCCATAGGCCGAAATGGGGCGGATGCGGAGGAAAGCCTCGTACACGACAATAAACACCGAGATGTTGAGGATGAAGTTCGGGGCCAGATCATGGAAATCCAGGCTGTAGTAGAACATGAGTCCCCGGATGAATGGGTGGATAGGAAAGCCCAGTCCGCGGAGGAAGTGGGGAAGGAACACTACCCTCTCATGGGTCCTTGGGGTGGGGAGGAGCTGCCCCTCTTCGGGAAGCCGGTACGCGATGTCGTTAGGCAAGTATCCGGCCTTCCTCAGTTTTTTGATGTGTCCCTCCATGACGGAGGAGACCATCCACTTGCCTCCCGCTCCGGACATGGCTGGAGAAGGTTGAGGTGGGGAGTGCGGACTTGGGCGCTGGAGCTCGAGTGCGCGAAAATGGATAGGCAAAGGAGGAAGAAGGCGTAGGTGAAAAGGTGGATCCTTATCCCCTTATATGGGTGGACGCAACTACGTGTCCCCACCAGCCTGGTAAAACTCGCTTATCTCCAAGCGCCGTAATCAATGGCGCGGTTGGGTTACCCACGCCCGTATTGATGAGAATCCCGGAATAAGGGGACACGATCTCTGCTTTAACAAGACGTGCCAAGGAAACCGCCTCGCATGACGCGCTGAGGTGGGATAATAAAATGATTCGAATAAAGGCTTGGCCGTGGTGCGTCACACTACGGAATACGTCAGCAGATTAGATTTGCGTAAATATTATTCTCTCTATGGCAATATGTGGAAACTTATTTTGCAGAGCCGGGCACTATCTTTGTGTTCAAAATCTTCTATGAAGTACTTGGAGGAGGAACCCACCTTGCAATGCCGAAGACAATCTGCACGCCGCACTCGTCGTCATTGAAGCCTGGTTCAGGGGCTACTGAGGGAGTCCTGGATTAGGGGGTGTCCGGATGGCCGGACTATACCTTCAGCCGGACTCCTGGACTATGAAGATGAAAGATTGAAGACTTCGTCCCGTGTCCGGAAGGGACTTTCCTTGGCGTGTAAGGCAAGCTTGGCGATACGGATATGTAGATCTCCTACCATTGTAACCGACTTTGTGTAACCCTAACCCTCTCCGGTGTCTATATAAACCGGAGGGCTTTAGTCCGTAGGACAACATACAGAACAACAATCATACCATAGGCTAGCTTCTAGGGTTTAGCCTCTCCGATCTCGTGGTAGATCTACTCTTGTACTACCCATATCATCAATATTAATCAAGCAGGACGTAGGGTTTTACCTCCATCAAGAGGGCCCGAACCTGGGTAAAACTTCGTGTCCCTTGCCTCCTGTTACCATCCGGCCTAGACGCACAGTTCGGGACCCCCTACCCGAGATCCGCCGGTTTTGACACCGACAGCTTACAATCGCCACTTCACACAATTACATGAATAAAGCATTACATCATCCAGATACAATCAGGGCCCGACTACGGAGCCAAAATAAAAGAAGACTACCCCAAATGCTACACAGATCCCCGATCGACCCCAACTGGGCTCCACTACTGATCAACTAGAACGAAAAAACACAAAGGACAAGATCTTCATCGAGCTCCTCCTGAGCTTGGTTGCGTCACCTGCACGGACTCGTCGGCACCTGCAAACTGGTTTTGGAAGTATCTGTGAGTCACGGGGACTTAGCAATCTCACACCCTCGCGATCAAGACTATTTAAGCTTATGGGTAAGGTAAAGGTATGAGGTGGAGCTGCAGCAAGCGACTAGCATATATGGTGGCTAAACATACGCAAATGAGAGCAAGAAGAGAAGGCAAAGCACGATCGAGAAACTATGATCAAGAAGTGATCCTAGAACAACCTACGTCAAACATAACTCCAACACCGTGTTCACTTCCCGGACTCCGCCGAGAAGAGACCATCACGGTAACACACGCGGTTGGTGCATTTTAATTAAGATCAACTTCAGGTTTTCTACAACCGGACATTAACAAATTCCCATCTGCCCATAACCGCGGGCACGGCTTTCGGAAGTTCAAATCCCTGCAGGGGTGTCCCAACTTAGCCCATCACAAGCTCTCACGGTCAACGAAGGATATTCCTTCTAGCGGGAAGACCCGATCAGGCTCGGAATCCCGGTTACAAGACATCCTCGACAATGGTAAAACAAGTCCAGCAACACCGCCCGAATGTGCCGACAAATCCCAATAGGAGCTGCACATATCTCGTTCTCAGGGCACACTCAGATGAGCAGTCCGTACAACTAAAACCAGCCCTCGAGTTTCCCCGAGGTGGCGCTGCAAGGGGCTCTAGTTTGGACCAACACTCAGAGGAGCACTGGCCCGGGGGGATTAAAATAATGATGACCCTCAGGAGCGCGACTCCCAAGGGAAAAAAGAGGCTAGGTGGCAAATGGTAAAACCAATGTTGGGCATTGCTGGAGGAGTTTTATTCAAAGCGAACTGTCAAGGGGTTCCCATTATAACCCAACCGCGTAAGGAACGCAAAATCCGGGAACATAACACCGATATGACGGAAACTAGGGCGGCAAGAATGGAACAAAACACCAGGCATAAGGCCGAGCCTCCCACCCTTTACCAAGTATATAGATGCATTAATTAAATAAGATATATTGTGATATCCCAACAAGTAAACATGTTTGAACAAGGAACAACATCTCCATGTTCCAACAAGGAACAAACTTCAATCTTCACCTGCAACTAAAAACACTATAAGAGGGGCTGAGCAAAGCGGTAACATAGCCAATCAACGGTTTTCTAGGACAAGGTGGGTTAGAGGCTTGGTTCAACAATATAGGAGGCATGATAAGCAAGTGGTAGGTATCGCAGCATAGGCATAGCAAAAGAGCGAGCAACTAGCAAGCAAAGATAGAAGTGATTTCGAGGGTATGGTCATCTTGCCTGAAATCCCGCAAGGAAGAAGAACGAGTCCATGAAGAAGACAAATGGACGTAGTCGAACAGGTCCTCACAAATGCGACATTACTGGAACCAACCCGAAGAAGCAAACACCGGAAAAAGCACACAACATAGTAAACAACCAACACATGAACATGGTATGTATGCGGGATGCGGTATGTGATGCATATGCATGACTTGCAAAGGAATGATAGAACCTGGCCTCAAGTTGGAAATACAAGAGTGCCACTGGAAAGAGGAGATGATTTCGGTTGAAATCGATATAAAGATCACCGGAATCGGATGCACGGTTTGGAAATGGCAAGCAAAACAAATATGCCACCGGTCTGTGATAAACAACAAGTAGCCATCTAAATGCAACAAGATAAATATACTACAGCACTCAAACATGACAACAAAATACATGGCAGGGATTCACTCAAGAAGCTTGACAAAAGATGAACACTGAGCTACGGCTAATTCATCCATTAACAGGTTCAAACAAGCATGGCAAAAATGCAAATGATAAACAGGTTTGAGACTTAGTGAAATTAACACAAGTCTGGAATTTAACATCAGGTAGCACACTTTAGAGCATGAAAACTATATTCTACAGGAACTTAACATGGCAAATCAAGGCATGACATGAAGCTACTCAAAGCACTTAACAAAAGTCCATTAGTGACCTTGAGCCAAAAGGGATCAGAAAATACAATTGCAAGCATGTGAACATGGCAAAAACATAATCAGATTACAGACTTAGTGAAAAACTGGAGCATGCAAATCTGTTAACAAGTAGGCATGTTTACGAGCTCGATGCACTCACTACAGAGTATGACATGACAAACTAAGAATACACTCATCAAGAATACATATCATAGAAGCTAGACATGTCAAGAACAACAACATAGCATGCACGGATCAATAACAACATCCTCGGCAAAATCGCTAACAAGACAACAATCTGCCAGGATTCACGAAATAGCAAAAGTAGAGCTCGATTGACTCAAGCTAGGGTGCTCCATAAATGCAAACAAAGACATGGATGGATAGAGCACCACAATGTTAACAAATCATCCTTACTGATCATCCTCAAAAGAGGCACGGATCACTAGCAAACAACATGAACATAAGGCATAATGACAAAAATCAGGGCAAGGACTTAGAGAAATTCTAAGTCCCTGAAATCAGCATTACCGAGTACGCTACTTTGCAAGCTTGTGCTAGTCACCATAAATATCACAAAAATACATGGCAAGCACCACTTTAAAGATGGCATGGCATATAACAAAACACATGTAGAGCTCAGGATCATATCATGCACACAATAATCATGGAAAAAATGACAAAATGCCATTTGCTGAAACAGATCTGACAATTTTATCACATAGCCCTCTTCCAACAGCATTTTGGGCATCAATATGAGCTCAAATGAAAATGATGCAATGAGATGAAATGATGTACTCGTCGAGACGAACATTTTGATATGCTACATGCTCAAAACGGAGCCACGGATGATGAATTATGATGCGGTGAATATGGGCACATGAATCTGGAAATCTCGGGGACTTGGAGGAATTTTACCCCGCGGGAGAAGTCAACGGGTGGACGAGGTGGTGCGGGATGAGAGGATCCGGGGCGTGGAAAGGCTGTTTGGATCCGGGGATTGGTGGATCTGGTCCAGCCTCACCAGATCTGGCCGGAGTTGACTCCGGTGAGGGGCGGCCGACGACGGGGATTCCGGGCGGCGGAGCTCTTCCGGCGAACTCGCGCGGAACTGGGGCGGCGAGGTGTGCAGGAGGCAGCGCGGTGCACGGCGGCGCACGGTGCGGCGACTGCACCGGCGAAGGGCGGCGGTGGCCGGAGCAGGCGACCACGGGCGGCGGGGCGGCGGCGACCCGCGGCGGCTCAGGCGGGGCCTGGCGGCGGAGCTATAACCGGGCGGCGGCGCGAGGAGATGGGCCCCGCGGGCCCGATCCGGGCCACGCGGGCCGGCGGCGGGGCTGGAGGAGAGAGAGGGCGGCGGGGTGAGGTAGCGAGGCCGGATTGGCTGAGGGTGAAGGCGGACACGTCCGATCGCCGGGCGGACATGTCCGGCGGCACGAGGAAGAGGGAGGCTAGGGTTTGAGGAAAAGATCCGAAAACGAAAATGAAGGGGTCTATTTATAGAGGTAGAGGGAGCTAGGAAGCTCCAAATGAGGTGCGGTTTTAGGCCACGCGATCGTGATCGAACGACCGAGGTGATGGAGGAGGTTTAGGTGGGTTTTGGACCACTTAGAAAGGGTGTTGGGCTGCAACACACACGAGGCCTTTTCGGTCCCTCGGTTAACTGTTGGAGTATGAAACGAAGTCCAAATGGTACGGAACTTAACAGGCGGTCTACCGGTAGTAAACTAAGGCTGCATGACAAGTCTCGGTCCAATCCGGAAATGTTTAACACCCGCACACGAAAAGAGGTAGAAAGGGACACCGGATGACCTAGGAGCGCCGGATTGCAAAACGGACAACAGGGAAAATGCTCGGATGCATGAGACGAACATGTATGTAAATGAAATGCACATGATGACATGATATGCAATGCATGACATGCGAGCAATGATAATGCCACAACAGCGAATAACTGGAGGACACCTGGCACATCGGTCTCGGGGCGTTACATGGGTCATCCCGGCCCATCCACTGTGTGCTATCATGCTGACCTGCTCCTCGCTGGTTTGCTCCACGGCCTACGCCGCGGCCAGCTCTGCCTCTTTCGCGCCCCCTGCCTCCACCCGGGGCATTCTCTGCACCCGGGCCACGGCCCAGTCCCTTGAACCAATCTGCCCTGAGGTTTTTGAAAACAAGGGCCGATGGGGGATGAATTCCCTCGCCACATTCTTTGAACAGGTGACCCAGCATACCACAGACAGCACACCAGTCGGGCAATCTCTCGTACTTGACCCTAAAAATCTCCCTTTTCTTCTTCACCACCAACGAGACTGCGTTCCTGAGAGGCTTCGTGACATCCACCTTTACACGCACCCTGAAAAAATTACCCTCAAAATCCTGGGATTTGGGTTCGCCATAGATAAAATCACCCACGGTTGCAGCCAGGGACTTGATCAAGGGAAAGAACAGCTCCGGGAGGTCATGAATTTGGATCCACATCTCAATCTTGTTCAAACTAATCGCTGATGGTCTGGTGATTCCATCAGATGGCTCGGTAACGACCGCCTTGCCCTTGAAAGTCCATGGCCCATCCTCCATTACACGCTCCCAATCACCAAGGCAAGAGAATTGTAACGTGTATAGGTTATCCTCCAGTGGTCGGAATTTGACCTCTTGTGCTAGATCCCAGGCGACCCTCATGTTGCGGAAGAACCAGTACTGGCTATATTGCTTCTCGATGTGCACACGAGCGATTGCCATCCAGCGGGCCGCTTCCTCCGGTATGTCGCCGTCTTCCACCACTATGTCCACCAAATCATCCTCTTTCAGACCTAGCTCTTTCATCATTGCTTCCATGTCGTTCATCGCCGATTCAGACGCCGACGTTGAACCCTCCATCAGATCTCTTGCCCGAGAAAAACAGCGGTTTCCGCCGGCGGGATGTTCCCTAGACCCACCTCTTATCAGCCACGATGCCGGCCGCCGGGAGGGCGTCAGTGATCGGTGGTAAAGAGGCGGGGGGGGGGGGGGGGTCGCGATCTCCACAACGTGTGAGCGCCGCCGGGAGGAAGAAAAAACCCTAACGAGAGGGGATCATGTGTCCGCGTGGTCACTTGAGCGTCCTGGGAAACCGCTTGGCCCAACAGCTTCAGCGACGACGTTAGAAGCTAGCTGCAGCCTACAGCAGGAAAAGTGGGCCTGCCGGTCGACGGGCCGAGCCAAGCCAAGAATGTTGGCCCGTTCCTTTCTCGATCCGGCCTGCGGGCGGCCGGTCCAAAGGCACGGAACGGGTTCAGTCCTCGGGGGAGAAAAATCCCGGAATCGTCCGATTACCGGAAACCAGCCGTAGAATTCGGGGCAGAGGAGGCAGCCTCCCTCATAAAGAAGCCCTGAGCCCCAGCAGACGCCGTCCCTGGAGGAAGCCAATCCATTGTGGAATCTGCGCCAGCCAGGTCTTCTACTCTCTCCCACTTTTGCTTTCGCCTTTTACATTGCAGGGTTTCGACTTTCAGGGCTTGGCATGCAGTGCGACTTAGTATTGAGTTGACTTTCCTGGAGATCGTCTGCGAAACAAATCGGGTTTAATTAGGTTCTTATTGTTCATTAGTTTGATGATGACTTACCTACTGAAGCCGCCGTATATATCAACTGTCTTGTACCTCTGCACTGTGGCAATATGAATAGTAGCACAAATTTTTGTATGCCTTTATTTAGTAACTGTTTGATGAAGCTATGAGGTCGGAGTATCTTCTTCTTTGTGCCCTTACCATGGTGCGACGACCAATTTCACTTGCAGGCCAAGAAGAGGAAGGAGCTATGGGCAACTCCGGCAGCACAGGTACGTTTGCCCGCCCAATTCAACTTCAGGCTGTTTATTCTGCTATAAACAAAAAGTCTGACGCAATTCACACCAATCCCTTTTAAGTAGGAGTACATGTCAGGTTAAAAATATGAGACTGTGGCTTTATTTAAACTGAGGAAGCGCTTGCCATCACCATCATGTCGATGAATCGACAAGATGACTGCATACTCGTGTGTTGAATGCAGCACCCTTTTGCAGAAACGCCATCAGTAAATTACAGTGTTGGTCCTAATGCTTGTTGTAGATCACAACCAGCAGTAGAGACTATTTATATACGAGAAAAAGGGGGGCTAAAGGGGGAGGATCCCTTTCCTTAACATTCCGCTGTTAGGTACAAGTGAGATCTCTCCGCGAATAAACTCAGATAGCATCCCAATGGCGACAATTTAAACGGGGGTGGGTGGGTTCAACAACCTTATCACTCTTGCCACTGAACTAGCGCTTAGTTCTCGCTATTTATTTTTATATGTGAGGAAAGTGGCCTCTTCAAAACAAAGAAAATAGAAGAAGAGAAGAGTGCATGTTATGTCGTTTGTACCCCAGATTTGTCACATGATAACTACGATAATATATTAGTGGTCACTTCTCACAAATCACTGTATGCAAGATTTTCAATCATATAACATGAACATAGAGAGCTAGCTATTCTGCACCCTTCAATTTTCCCCATGGTGAATATTGCAACTTGTTTATCTGCTGGAACTGCAACCTGCACATAAATTTGCTCATACCACACTCTTTTTTTCCTCTGTTATATAATGTTGATTTATGCATTGTCAAATTTCAGCTCCCGCACCACTAGGAAAGACCCATGTTCCAGACTTAGAATGGAAGGTTCATGACTTCTCAGCGCTACTTGAGACGAAAGCTACCTCAGCGCTATCTGCTCCTTTTCACTGCTCTGGGTACAATTGGTATGCATCATAACGCGAAAGGAAATTTACAAAATTAATGTATTAGATGTATATAAATACCATCTGGTTTTTTCTAGTGGATATAGTAGCTGTCTGTTAGCTAAGTACATAATAATTTAGGATGTTGATTACTCAGAAATCATGTTTCAGTCAGGTTGAAATATCAACCACAATCTCGCACACCCATGAAAACATCCAGACAATGAAGCTTGATAGGATGCTTGAAGTGAAGAAATCAGGCTTGATTTAGTTATGACTTCTAGACTTACTTTGTTTTTCTTCAATTCCCTTCACAGGTGCCTGCAAGTAACTCCAAAGCACAAACAAGATGCTCAAGTGACTCCAAAGCACAAACAAGATGATAAAGGAAATCCATATGTTGCTCTTTCTCTTATGATGTCCCAGGGATGTTTGGAGCCAGGTCACACGGTGCATGCAGACTTTGAGTTGTCAATATTCAACCATTCAAAAGGAATGTATTATGGATACAAAGGTAGACTCGTGAATGTGTTTTTTCAAGTACATCCATCCTATTTCCCCACACACAAAAAGTAGAGCCATCCTATTAGCTAGGACTCTATATAGTCTTAGTGCATCACAAGTTTGAGCTGTACATTCCATCATTACAAATCAATACCTATAAATGTTGTAACATGGTCAATTCCTTTTCCCATTAACAAGTCACTTCATTTTTTTTTTCGCTGTGAAGCTTATCCGTTGACTGCAATGTGTGTCACACTTGAGACTCTTCTGATTCAAACACCGTTATAGTCTTCCAGAGTACATAGACATGTTCTTTTTACTTTGATAATCTTTTTTTGGATGGATTTCACTACTTTCATCTCTCCTTAAATGCTTAACAGGGGTGAAAGTTGATTATATGTTTTTTCCTTGCGGGAAAAAGTTGATTATATGTTATTTGGAATATTTTCAAGTTTGTATTTCTCTAGTTTACTAACTTTTACCTAAACACAGCTAGCCACAACTACGCTTTCCAGAATGGCTACTCGAACAAGGAATGCTTGATTTCTCTTCAGGAGCTACTGAAATCATCTGCTTTTCTAGTTGATGATAGTTGTGTCTTTGGTGTGGAGATATTAAAAATTGATGTCTCTTCTCCTGAAAAGAAGGCCGTCGTGGTTCAAAAGAAAGCTACCACAGTTCAGAACCTCTTTATCCAGAAGAAGGGATTCATCAAAGGGACATACACTTGGACCATAAACAATTTCCAAGAATTGGATTCTCAGAACTTTGTCCGTTCTCCTAAATTTGAAGTTGGCGGGCACAAATGGTATTCACCTGTTACCAGTTGCATCATTAATTATATATATACGATGCATGTGTTATCCGATATTATTGCTTATACGTATGCTTTAGCTTACACTTAGTGGCCAGAAGCATTTTTTAGTGCTTTGTGTCAACTCAACAGACATTACCGATGGCCAAGTCTTTGTGCAAGGCAAGGTCTGTTGTCCCTTCAGATATTCCAACAGGACATCTTAGTATGATCTCTAAGCATGGAACCAAAGAACTCTACTTCTAGTATATTTACAGTAACATTTTTACTATATTTTACTGTAGTCATGTTTTGCTTAGATTTTTTGTATAATTTTAAGACTCTAATTTTGATGCCGCCAAGTCATGTTCGGAGTTAATGGGTGTACCTGCCTACACCCAAGCTCAGACACGACTTTCTGATTTCATAACTAACCACATTCTTCAAATACATTTTCCCGGGTACGCAATTATATTTGAAGTATCACTTCCCATTCTTGCCAACAGGTACATTGGCATGTATCCGCGTGGTGAGAGGCGCAGAACTGATTGCCTCGCCTTGGGATTGTACCGGGAGTCTGCGGATGAGCTGTCCAGGAAGGTGGTTCAAATTACTCTGTCCATCCTGGACCAAAAGAATGGGAAATACCTCACTAGAACTACAAGTTAAGATCTCCCTAGCAAGAGTGAATTGCAAGAAACCACCACATTTGGGGTTTATCTTGCAGAAAACCACCTGCTCGCTAATCATTTGCAAAAATCACCGCGCATTCAGTAAACATTTTGCAAAAAACACTGAACATGTGATTTAGCCCGTTTAACCATTTTCTGACTAGTGGGGCCGGACTGTAAGGAGCTGATTTGGCAACAAATTGACATATACCTCCCTGGATCTTATAAAAGAAAAGCAATCAAGCACCCCCCCTCCCCGGAGGGCATCTCCTTACTCTCACCGGGAAGAAGCAGGACGGCGGCAGCTGGGCGGAGCTGCAGGCGAGGAACGGCAGCGCGGCGGCGGGATCCGGCCAGGAAGGGCCCGCAGGCAACGGATCCGGCGGAACTGGAGGCGGCGCGACGAACTGAGAGGGGGCGACGGCCTCGGCTCCTGCAGCAAAACGACGGCGAGGCGGAGAAGTTAGCAGCGGCGCGACACGAGGATAAGAAAGGGACCGGAGGCGGCGGAAGGAGCTCACCAGTGGGCGGTGAGGATGACGCAGAGGTCCAAGAGCGGGCGAGGCAGGGACGACGCGGTCCTCTGCTCGCTCGACATGAAGCAGCGGCAGCGCGGGACTGCAGGGACGTGGAGTTTGGCGGCAGGGACGACCGGATCGGGGCGCGGGTGCAGGTGACGAAGCTCCAGGCGGAGAAGGGGGCCGGCAGACAGCGAATCCGGCGAACTAGGTGGCGGCGCGACGAACTGAAGGAGGCGGTGGCGCACATCCTCTGTTCAAAAGACAGAGAGCTTCAGAGACGGGGACGAGAGACAGACAGAAAAAAGGGAGACCGCGAGGGGTCTTCACGGAGCAGGAGGCCATGGCGCTCTGCCGGGGACGCATCGGCCTGCTCACCGTCGCCGTCGGCCACCGCGACGCGCACGCCGCGCTCGCCGGCTCACTCCTATCCATCTCCTCCTCGCTCCACCTCCTTCCGGCAGCGGGGGCATGGTCCAGGGGGCTGATTGATTTTTTTTAAATCTACTAGGGGTCTGTGTGTGATTATTTTGGGCCCCACCTGTCGGAAACACCCTCAACCGTGCCAAATTACATGTTCAGTGCAATCTGCAACACTTTTACTGAATACGCGGTGGCTTTTGCAAATGATTAGCGACCAGGTTGTTTTCTGCTAGATAAGCCCCAAATGTGGTGGTTTCTTGCAATTCACTCCCCTAGCAACTATAGTGTGGTCTGTGAAATACTGTTTGTAACCCCCTGATAATAACCGTTGATCTTACTTTTGAGGTGATGGCAGATCTCTTGGTGTGTACACATCCAGAAGGGTGGGGATGGATAGCCTTCTTGCCACTCAAGAAACTCCAGGATAAGTCCAGAGGGTATCTTATAGAATCGAAGTGCGTCCTCAAGGCAGATTTCACTATCTTCGGGTCATCGAATGATGGCTAGATCTTTGCCTCGTGGCCTGATGTAGAGTCATCCCACTACTAGTTTATATATATGAGATGGTGTTGCTGATTTGTTTGATGTTCTTATGGTATTAAAGATGAACTAGTTCACAATAAGTTGAGAAAGGATTTCTAGGAATATTGCCTCTAATATATTTCTATTTGCAAGTACTTCAATGTGTGTACTGATGATGTTCCGTCGATCATGTTGTCATGGCCTCAAGCATTTTCAAATGCCAGCCAACAAGAGGTTAAGTGTTATTTGTTTATGGACACGCATAAGGAGGGAATGTTCCACAGGAATCTTCGTCATCGTGTATACATATGTATGCTCGCAAGGGCTCAAAGATGGGTTAGCGCAGCCACGTGACGGCGAGGTTGCGTTAGTGGACTTGCTACAAAAGCATTGATGTTCGTCTTCTATGCAGTGGCGGAGCCAGCGCCCGGCCACCCCGGGCACTTGCCCGGGCTCGCCGGCCACGGGACAGTGTACACACCTGATAAACAATGAGGCAAAATCTGTTATACATCGTCGTTTGTCCGGACAGAAGTGTACGATACGTGATAAATAAATGGGCTCATTTTTTCCTTTTTGAGCAGAACACAACAATGGGTTCCTATCAAGCGTTGTCAAGGGCTAATTAACAAGGCCTATCAAGTGCAGTCGGCGTAATGTTCATCAGTCATGGGCTGCGATTCCCTTCTTCCAAAACGAGCAGTCACAACGACGCCACCACTTCGGCTGCTCGTTTCTGCCCCTCGAAAAAAAAGGGAAAAATAAGCTGGACTATAGAGACGAACCGGCGGCGAGCGAATCGGGAGGCCGCCCTAGGCGCACGGCCGGTGGCGGGTGGAGCGGATCCATGTCTAGGAATGGCTTATATCCTCCTCGTCTAGTGCCTTTCTCTTCTTTCTCTTGATTAGGTAAAATTTCTAACTAATTTGAAGATTGATAGATTAGGGCTAAATTTTGAGTTTAGATGGTGCGGCGACTGCCTCGTGATACTGATATATTCAGTACTATGCCCGTCTCTTTTCTTTTACAAGCTCTCTATTTTGAATATGTTCACTAATCGCAACTCTTAATTTATGTGCATTAGAAATTCAATTGTTTTTGTTGTATAGTGCCTTCTAGGATGTTTGGATGCTAATTTTGATAGATATATTTTTACAAGTAACATGACAAGTTTAGTTCTATGCATGGCCTTGTTTTATGACTTATGTTGTCACATGGCAATATCTCGAAGCTCCTAGGACAGTTTGGCGAGAGCCTTCTCCAGGACACTTGGCAATGGGCGACACATGGTGCGACCTGAGCAGCCCTTTTGCCGAAAGTTGTTTGTCGAGTGTGATTGAGGGGGCACTCAGAAAACCTACGAACGCTTGCTAAAGGCAGCACTCGACAAACATCAAGGACACGTTAACTGCAATGGAACCTTCTTCACCTAGTATCATGCTAAAGGCAGCACTCGACAAACCTACGAACGCTTGCTAAAGGCAGCACTCGACAAACCAACGAATGCTTTGCCGAAGACTGCACTTGGCAAACATCAAGGACATGTGTCACCCTTCAGTTGTCCTGTCTTCCGCGAGTAAGGTACGGAAGATAGTCGGCAAACCAACGAACGCTTTGCCGAAGACTGCAATTGGCATGTGTCACCCTTCAATTGTATTGTCTTCGCCGAGTATGGTACGGAAGATACTCGGCAAAGACAACATGCCACGTGGCAAGCGCCATATCTGTCTAACTAGCCGTTAGCCTACTTTATTTTATCGAGTAGCTCATTTTAACCCTCGATAAAGTCTTTATCAAGTATCCGATGGAAGGAAATCGACGAAGCTCTCTTTGCTGAAAGGGGGTATTTCAAGTAGGGTTTGTCGAGTGTTGCACTCGGCAAACTAGTTGCTGAGCTGTGATACCGGCCTTCGCCGAGTACTTTGGTACTTGACAAAGAACCTGATTTTGGTAGTGTATAAAACTGAATATTGATGTATCATATACTAGCTCACATTAAAATTACATTTTGCATGACTGATATGTTCATATTTTCACTTCATTACTATTGGATGTTTGTGTTTTCGAAGTTTGGGACGATTTTATATATTGTTTATCGAAACACTTGATTTTGATTTCCAAATTAGACTTAGGCTCAAGCTTGCCCGGGCTTCAAAAAAGTTCTGGCTCCGCCACTGCTTCTATGTTTTCCTGTCTTTCAGAGCAATCCATTCAAATATGACTAATTTGCTTCCTTTCACTTTTGACCACTGTCATATTTATTTATACATCCATTTAGTATTGATTCCTCTACTTGATTATGTGCATAATTTATCATAATTTGGTTACTGGCAACCTCCTCATGTTCCGCTAGATTCAGTCATGTTGTTCCGTGGTACACCCACCCCCTTGTGATCCTTTTTGGTACACAATAACTACATGTCAATTGCATGACTTCCAAATTTGAGGTCAGTCAATTTTGGTTGAACGGATAAACAGACGGGTGGGAGGAAGAACCTCGCTGGGCAGGCTACCCCATCAGCTATCATAGTGTGGGGGTGGGGGAGGCAGCAGGGCGGTTGGGGGGGGGGGGGGGGGCAGCACGGTGGTGGTGAACGATGGCCCGGCCCTAAAGGGATGGCCGGGGCAGCGGCAACACGGCGGTGGGAGGAGGTTTCGGGGAGGGCGGGGGCGGCGAGGCTGCGCAGTAGCGCCGCCGGCAGCAGGCGATGGTGGCCAACGGTTCGGCCGATGGTTCGTGGGGCGGTTGGAAGAAGATGCATCCGGAGTTGGAAGACGACTTTGCCATCGTTAGATCGGAGATCAAGGATGAAGAACAGCGATTGGCCCAAATTGGGAATTCAGTCGACTGGCACCCAGCCAGTCCCTTTTTGGTATGCAATGGCTCATCACAACAGAGTGGATGATGCATTGGATTTTCAATCGACAACTACAGGTAGCCTGCGATAGTGGTGGATTTTCTCTAGCCTCGGCAGCAGCAGTCCAACAACAGATTCACCAACTGAGTTTCGATTAGCGGTCCTACCATGTATATAAAGATGATAGAGTAACAACCAGATTCAAACTGCGGCTAATAATTGATCAAAGATGATAGAGTAACAACCAGATTCAAACTGCGGCTAATAATTGATCAAAGATGATAGAGTAACTTCTAAATCACTTCAACGGGTGCACATGACTTTCCGATTCAAACTGCGGCTAATAATTGATCAAAGATGATAGAGTAACAACCAGATTGATCCGAATTCAATAACTGTCAGGAAAATTTAACTATATATACAAGAGATTGGAAGGACCTTGCAAGCCCACTCCCCCAACACCTGAATACTCTGTGCACATCAGCAGTGTACCTTGGTGATTTTACAAGTGGACATCCTCTTTGCAATCAGGTTTGCAGGTCACAGCCATGTTCGTGGCCATTAACCGGCCTGATTTAAAGCCGCGCCCTACAGCTACCGCGTCATCGGTTTGAGACACTTCATGGAGTTTTGCTGCACAATTACCACGTGTGCTCATCAAAAGCTTAGTAATAGTCATTGCTAGGAACATTAGAATTTGATAAATTGCATGATAGTTGGCATGAGAAAAAGATAAGCATGTTACATTGTGACTTGTGAGTGAACTGCTTGGCCGCCTTTGTGGTTCAGGGCTGAATGTATGTTGGCATATCCAGGTTTTCCTCGTGTGAAGCGGCTAGCAGATCATTCTACATCCCTCAACTTAGAGGGCTGCTATGCAAGCGATAAACACGACAGACATGCTGCGGCCACCATCAGATGCAGTGAGCGAGCACTTGTACTCCGCTGGATTGCAGCGTCATCTGCATGTAAGATTATTGGGAAGCGTTAAACCCTTTGCTCGGGCCGCATTTGTATTTATATGGGCATTGCCGTGGCGTACAAGAAGAAAACGATCGACAGATTGATCGGTAGAGTTTGGAACAGAAGAAGAGATAGAAAGGAGATACAGGTTTAAACAGGAGAAGTTCTCTCTCTATACAACTCTATCTCTATACAAATATTCCAACACTCCCCCTTAATCTAAACCTATGCTATTCCAAGGTTGAGATTGAACTTAAACTCATCAGGTCTCCTCATAGTGAGAGGTTTTGTAAAACCATCAGCCAGTTGATCACCGGTGGGTATAAACTGTATGTCAAGCAGTTTGCGAGCTACTCTTTCTCTGACGAAGTGAAAATCAACCTCAATATGTTTAGTACGTGCATGAAAAATAGGATTAGCTGAAAGATAGGTTGCACCAATATTATCACACCATAATCTTGCAGCTTGTGGAGTCTTAATTCCGAGCTCATAAAGCAATGTTTGAATCCACATGACTTCAGCTGTGGCATTTGCTAGAGCCTTATACTCTGCCTCAGTACTTGACCTTGAAACTGTAGCCTGTTTCCTTGCACTCCATGATATAAGATTTGTTCCCAGAAAAACAGCAAATCCACCTGTAGACCTTCTATCATCAGGACATCCTGCCCAATCTGCATCTGAATAAGCAGTCACAAGCATAGACGAAGACTTGACAATTCTCAGTCCAAGTCCTTCTGGGAACTTCAGATACCTTACAATTCTTTTAACTGCAGTCCAATGAGTGGTAGTAGGTGCATGCAAATATTGACACACTTTGTTCACAGAGTAAGAAATATCAGGACGTGTAAGAGTTAAATATTGTAATGCACCCACAACACTTCTATAGTTTGTTGCATCCTCAGGTCCAAGTGCTTCTCCACTATCAACTGTGAGTTTTTCTGAGGTTGAGATTGGTGTACTTACAGGTTTGCAGTTTTCCAACCCTACTCTCCTGAGTATGTCATGAGCATATTTCTCTTGTGAAAGAAGTATACCATCTTTTATCTGTTTGACCTCTATGCCAAGGAAATAATGAAGATCTCCTAGATCCTTAAGAGCAAACTCCATCTTTAAATCCTTAAGCAAACAAGTGGTAGCATCTGAACTTGAACTAGCAACAATAATGTCATCAACATATACTAAAACATAGATAATGACATTTCCTTTTTGATAGAAAAACAATGAGGTATCTGCCTTAGATGGTGTAAACCCAAGTTGTTGTAACTGAGTGTTCAACCTTGAGTACCAGGCTCTTGGGGCCTGTTTCAAACCATATAAAGCCTTATCTAACTTGCAAACAAAATTAGGTGAATTTTTGTTCTCATAACCTGGTGGTTGCCGCATAAAAACCTCTTCTTCCAGAACACCATGAAGAAACGCGTTCTGAACATCTAGTTGCCTTAAACTCCAACCCTTGGAAACCGCAACAGATAGCACAAGTCGAATTGTAGCTGCTTTAACAACAGGACTAAAAGTATCATCATAATCAATACCAAATCTCTGCTTGAAACCTTTCGCAACTAACCTTGCCTTATATCTGTCTATGCTTCCATCAGATTTTCTCTTAATCTTGTATACCCACTTGCAATCTATGACATTTATGCCCTTTGTTGGTGGTACTAGACACCAAGTTTTGTTTTTCATAAGTGCTTCATATTCAACATCCATAGCCTTTTTCCATTCTTTACTAGCAAGTGCATCATGCAAATGAGTTGGTTCACCCATACTAGTAAGAAAAGCACGTTTAATTTTATCATACCTTATAGTGCCATCAGTGTATTCTTTCTTCTTAACAATACCAGACCGAGACCTCGTGTGTCGAAGTGGAATACCTGGCGCATCAGAATCACCAGCAGAATTTGCAACCACAGAAGATCCGGTCGGATCCGTTGCGCCAGACCGATCTGGATCAGCCGCGACAGACCGCTCCAGATCCGAGGCGACAGGGATCTCCCTCGCGATCAACGCTCCAGTGGAGCCGCGCCGCGTGTCACCCTCGCTGGCTGTCTCCTCGGATGCGTGGGGCGAGACGTTGGTGCTGGGCCCCGCGCCTGTCTCCTGGTCGGCCACCAGCCCATCAGCCGCACGCGTGGCGCTCGGGAAGCGGCACTGGCCCGCGCCGGTTTGGCTAGGCTGGCCCACGCTGCCTGGGCTGTTGTCGGCTGGCGCATGCGACACGGAGGGAATCGACTGGGATCGCGCGCCAAGCCTGACGCGGGGATTTTCCTCGGATCCTGTTCTGCTGCCGCTCAAATCTTCCTGGGATCCCGTGACAGTTTTGGCTGCATCTCTTTGCATAAAATCACGTCCTGAAGCTGCACTTTTACCATCAAAAACCATATTTTCTTTAGGATTAGTCACATGATCAGCACTATTTAACTCACCCCCGTGATCTGGACTAGATACATATTCCGGAATAAGTGCAATTTCTGCACGAAGAAGAGCTCCGGCATTTGGATGAAGTTTTTCAAAAGGGAATATTGTTTCATCAAATATAACATCACGAGAAATATAGATTCGTCCAGTAGAGATTTCAAGACACTTGTATCCTTTGTGAAGGTTACTATAACCGAGAAACACACATTGAGTCGAACGAAACTCAAGTTTGTGATGATTATATGGACGAAGATTAGGGTAGCAAGCACACCCGAAAATTCTCAAGGAGTTATAGTCTGGTTTTTGATGAAACAATTTTTCCAAAGGAGTGATATGACCAATTACTTCGTTGGGAAGACGATTTATAAGATAAGTGGCAGCAATAAAGGCTTCGTCCCAATATTTTAAGGGCATGGATGCATGAGCTAGAAGGGATAGACCTACTTCGACAATGTGGCGATGTTTACGCTCGGCGGAGCCATTCTGCTGATGAGCATGAGGGCAAGAGACATGATGACTAATACCAATGTCATGAAAGAAAGAGTTGAGTTTCTCATACTCTCCTCCCCAGTCACTTTGGACTGCAATAATCTTTCTGTTGAATTGACGCTCAACAAGTTTCTGAAATTCTTGGAAGATGGAAAGAACTTCAGATTTAAACTTAAGCAAATATATCCAAGTGAACTTGCTAAAGTCATCAATAAAGCTAACATAATATATTTTTTTCTTCCAAAAGAATCTCTTGCATGACCCCATACATCACTAAAAATAAGTTCCAATGGAGCACGAGACACACTATTTGACTTAGGATAAGGGAGTTGATGACTCTTTGCACACTGACAAGCATCACAAACAGACTCAATTTTTTGACTAGATGACAATGGAAGATTGCCTTTATTCACTACTTGCTTGACTATGATCGAAGAAGGATGTCCTAATCTTTGATGCCATCTCGTCAAGGAGGGCTTGATGACGGAGTAAACTTGATGACGACGCTTTCGACTAAGTGCTCCGGATGTGATGGGATACAAGCCTCCAATGCATCTACCGTGATGAATGAGCTCCCTCGTTGCCCGATCCTTGATGAAAAAATATGTTGGATGAGTTTCAAAGAAAACATTATTATCGGCAGATAAACAAGACATGGATGCTAGGTTTTTGTCGGCTTGTGGAACATGAAGGACATCTTTTAGAATAAGATCACGTTTAAGAGTAGGGGGATTAATAGATGCTTGACCAATGTGACAAATATCCATACCTTCACCGCTTGCAGTGTGAATTTGATCGTTGCCGAGGTATCTCTCCCTCATGGAGAGTTTTTCAAGCTCGTTGGTGACATGATCAGTGGCCCCTGAATCGGCGTACCAGACCGTGCCATCTCCTCCTTGCTCTCTGATTGCGGCAGCGACATGACGGGCGTCAGGAACGTAGTCTTCATCATAACGATGCCAAACAGTCCATGACCTCATGGCCCGGTTTCTTGCACAATTGACACCGAACACGGTTGCTTGAGGAAGGTCCAGAGGAGGTGTGATTGTTGTTGAAGCCACCCCCTCCAGAACGGGCAGGAGCATTGGTGCTGGTGTAGCCGCCCCCGCCGGATCGAGCACCTGGTCCGCTGCCGCGGCCGCGCCCGCCACCACCGCTGCTGTTGCTGCGGTTCCTTCCCTGATCGCGCCCACGGCCAGTACCACGGCCACGCGAGGCGGCGTTAGCCGAAGACTGGCGCACGTTCATCCCATGGAGAAGATTGAGGCGTGCGTCAAAACTGAGAAGCTGCGTGCATAGCTCCTGGACGGTCACAGGTTCAACCCGCGCAGCAAGCGCCGACACGACCGGGTTGTAGTCGAGGTCGAGGCCGGCCAGAACTTGGGAGACGATCTCGCCTCTAGACATGGCAGCTCCGGTGCAGGCGATCTCATCCGTGAGTATCTTGATCTTGGCTAAGTACTCTGACATGGACATGTTACCCTTCCTGAGGTTTGTGAGTTCCATCTGAGTATTGATCGCCTGTGCTTCGGTTTGGGCAGCAAACATAGCTTCGATCGCCGCCCACACCTCCGCCGGTGTCTGAAGGGTAACCACCTGTGCAAGAATCTCGCGAGACAGAGAACCCATCAGAAAACTCTGAACCTGTTGCTGCTGTGCATACCAGAGAACTCGGGCGAAATTGGCGATCTGCTCCTCCTTCCCATCCTTGGTGATGGTGAGGGTTTCCGATGGCGCCTGGCTCGCCGGATCAAGGTGGTGGCCCATCTGTGCGCCTTTGATTTGAGGCAGCACGATGGCCTTCCACATGAGGTAGTTGTTCCTCATAAGCTTCTCCTGGGGGGGTGATCCAAGGGACGTGGTAAAGGATGCGGTGGAGGAGGAGGAAGGGGCAAAGGTGGAGGTGGACGCAAGGGACGTGGCGAGAGCACTCATGGTGCTGGAGGTGGTGGAAGCAGTAGTCATGGCGATAGGTTGAAGAACGGCTTGTCTAGATGCGATCTCCTTTTGATCTTAGGAAGAAGTCGCTCTGATTACCATGTAAGATTATTGGGAAGCGTTAAACCCTTTGCTTGGGCCGCACTTGTATTTATATGGGCATTGCCGTGGCGTACAAGAAAACGATCGACAGATTGATCGGTAGAGTTTGGAACAGAAGAAGAGATAGAGGAGATACAGGTTTAAACTGGAGAAGTTCTCTCTCTATACAACTCTATCTCTATACAAATATTCCAACACTGCATACCGGCCGGGAACTGTTGTGTGCCCCGCAGTTTCGATAAACTTAAACTAGCCTTGTGCAGGGTGCGAGGAAACTAAACATGATTGATGAAGAACTGCCTATCAGTGCACATTGCCTAAAGGGTGATTGTCCTTAGCTTCGAGTTCAATAATAAGACCACTAATCAATAGTACCTTGCAAAGGTTATCAACATTTATTATCTCAATATAACAGAGGTTGCAGCATACACTACCAATCATCACACAGGACACAGGCCCTAAAAGTAAGGTAAATTGGCAAATGGACGGCAGAAGGAGAAATGACTGAACCCACACCCAGATGCCAACGGCTGACTACAGATCAGACTTTCACAACAAAGCTTCACCCAACGAGTATATACAGTAACACACTTCCACAGCTACTGCTGCTGAACACCAGCTCAGAACAACCGAATGTCGACTACCTGGACCATCTTCTTCAGAATTACGAGTTTAGGTAACCATTCAATACACGTCATGGGTCTCCATCAAGCGACGCCTGCATTGAAGAAATCAAACATTGTTATATTCTATAACAACTCCTTTTTTTGCGGGAATTCTAGAACAATTCGTAAATGACATGACTTATGCAAGTGGAGAGAGGCAGGCGAGTACTTACAGCAATTAGTCTTCAGCTTCTACTCCCTACCCAGAGGTGTTCCAATCTCCGGTATGGAACACCTCAGATAGCCAGTCATGTTGCCACCAATCAACTAAATCTGGTTAATGAACAAACAAGAAAGCTTCAGTAAGTAGCAAAAGAGGGAAAGCCATAAAGCAGACCAATCAAGAATGAAAACAGGCATGTAGGTTTCAACCATGTTCTCAAAGATCCAACCACTACACTAACTCTCACTCCTGCAGACTTATGGCAACACAAATCATACATGTGTCACTGCGTTAATTACCATGTTACCATATTTTCACTACACTTATTAGTAAGATTATGATATTTGTGTTATTGAACACGAAATATACCAGATTGTTCAAGATGATCTGCAATAGTAGTACTGAAGAAGCAATGTTTGTTGGTTGAAGTGAACCACTGTGAACAAAACTCTACTGCGGGCTAGTAGAACTCAGATACCCCAACTGCTGAGCCAGTTCATCGATATCTTCAGGTCTCCTTCCCTCCAACTCTGACAGCCCAGACCCGTCTTCGTCTCCAAAATCATCAGAAAATAGCTCTGCCCAGAAATCGTTGTTGATGTCCAGCTGCCCATTAGCTTCATCCTTCTTCTCCTCGTCTGTTTTGCCCTGCCCAAGCTCCTGAATGTTCTGCGCTAAATTCTCCATCCCGTTCATTCCAGGTTCACTGAGGACACCAGAATCAAACAGGAACTGTGAATCAAGTTGCTCGCTCTGACTTGTTGTTGCCCCCGAACCATAAAATGGAGCATTGTCTATAGGCCGCCTTCTTTTCTTCGAGATGGCATCTTCAAGCTCCTTCCTCTTATCTTGCTTCTGGACTAATTGCTGGAAGAAGTGTGGGTTACGCATTGCTCTTGCCAAGAACCCCATCATCTGGGCCTGTCTCTGTTCAGCAGCTCGTAGCCTGCCTTCCATGGCTTGCACATTATCCTTAGTAGCTTGCTGCTCCTGCCTTAGCTTCACTACCTCTGTGATCAAGAGGTTCTTGTCGCGCTTGAGCCTGTCAATCTCTTCCTCAAATCCAAACTCACCAACCTCCAGGCAAGATGTGAGGGCCTGCTGCTGTGATGAGGGCGCATTGGATGGCGGCTTCCTTCTCTTGATCGTCTTGAGAAGATGCCTCTGACCCCTAAGGAAACCTTCATTTGCAAACTCCCATCTGTCAGGATCAACCTTTCTGAATCCCTGCAGATTGCAAGAGGTAAGTAACGACCACGGTTAGGCCATGGACAGAACTCACAACAGAGACAGTCACAAGGCAACATGGCTATGCTGTAACTTCTAGATTATAGCTTGATCATCAGTACACTATATCATCAGTAGAGTCTTCTAGAACAAAACAATCTTGTTCCTGTACTTCATCCAGTATCTTGTTCCATCTAGCTACAATAAGAAGTTCAAGGAATGATGTCAGGATGATACAATTTTTTTCTGGAGAGTTCATCTCCATGCCTCACCGTCAGATGAAGCTCATTGCAGGACTTGCTTCAAGAATAAGCACATTCAGAAGATTTCCACACACACACACACACACAATCAGTACAGTACAATGTTAAAAGTTTTAGAACTAGGATGTACTTCCATTAAAGCTGAAAAGCCCTTGTACACTAGTGGCTGGCTTAATTTACACTTATTAATTAAATAATCTCAAGTAGAATACAACACACACAGAAGCTGGATGTTATCAAAATCCTAGTTTATTTTATTTAGACTTTCCTAAATCCTAGTCTATCTACAGTAGTTTGGAATTATCAGTTATGACTAGTTCAGTTATCAGAGCATTACCCTGGACAGCAACAGATCCAGTTCTCATATCGCAATCTGAAGAGCACAGTGGTTATCTGAAATGCTGCTGATTTACCTAGACCAGCTACACACGAATATGCTGCCGTCTTCTTAACACAAAGATGCATATGCTTAATTGCAGTCATGACAGGACAGAAAAGCAGCAAGATCGAGTAATTAACTAGCAGAAAAATTCTTCTACTTCCCCATCCCCTTATTACCAGAACAAATTAGCACCATGACTAAGAAATTAGCAAGATGCATCAGCACCAAGACACGGGAGGGAGACTCTGACTCACATAGGTGTTGAGCTGGCGGACGAAGCTGGAGAAGTTGGAGTGCTTGAAGAGGCGCGGGAGCAGGGCCTCGGCGAAGACGTGCGGGTCCCAGACGACGAAGGTGTTGCCGGCGCGGCCCCAGGACACGACCTGGTCCGTGGCCGGGTCCTCCACCAGGTCGTACGTCTTGGTGAGGAACGGCGGCGGCCCGGCCTCGTGCAGCCCCTCCATCGGCCGCGGCAGCGCCCCGTCCTGCCGCTGCTGCGGCGGCGCCGCCGCCGGGTGCGTGCGCTCCTCGTGCAGCAGCACCTCCTCCTCCTTCACAATGCCCTCCGGCGGCATCGCGTCCATGGCCGACCCCCGCCCCACCTACCGAAGCAAGAAGAGCACGAATCGGATCAGGCCCGAGAAGAAAGAAAGCTCCGCCGGCGGCGCCGAGGAAGAAGAAGCTCGGATCGGGCACCAACCAGCCCTGCTCCCGCTGAAAGCTCGGATTTTTGGGACGGAATCGAAGGCGGCGGGCGAGATCTTTGTGCGGTAATAAGGTAAATGGTGGGTAAAGAAATGAGGGAGACGGTGGGTGAATTCCGTCGGGCGGTCGCGGGGGGTGGAGTGGAGTGGCGGCCGCAGTGCTAAATACCCGTCCGTACAGTGCGCGGGCGTCGGGAGGCGTCGGGAAGGCTGTGGAAGGTTCTAGAGCACGCGTCGGGAGCGTGGCCTCGGAAGGTTCTGGACGGATGGATGGGATGGGTGATTTTTTGCCCAAGTGGCCGGGCTGCGGCTCGGCCAACAGGCCCAACCGCCGTTCGACAGCGCACCGGGGCGTGGCCCAACTGCTGCCTTGTTTTTTGCCTTGGAAAGATTCCTCGGGGCGCGGGCTAGATCTTTCTGTTTTTTGTTAATGCACACTTGTGCGGTGGTCGTGTCGTCTGCCAGTCAGCGACGCACATGCTTGCACAGTTGTCGCACTTGTATCTTTGATGAGTCAAACCCGTATACTTTTTCTTAGAAAACTTCCAGTTTATTCATCTTTAATTATGGTAGTACAACGAACATTAAAAATAATAAAAATTAATACATCCAAATCTGTAGATCACGTAGCGACGACTACAAGTACTGAAGCGAGGCGAAGACGCGCCGCCGTCATTGCCCTTTCCTCGCCGGAGCCGGGCAAGACTTGTTGTATTAGACAGTCGGCAAGTCATCGTGGTAAGGTCCCATAAAACCAGCGCAGCAGAACAGTAACCACCACCGATGAAGAGTAGCGTAGATCGGAAGGATCTAACCTAAAAACACATGAACGTAGACGAACTACGACCAAATCTGAGCAAATCCATCAAGAACAAATCCGTTGGAGACACACCTCCTCACGCCCATCGATGATGATAGACACACCATGGATGGGTGCTGGGAGGGGAGAACCTTATTTCATCTTCAGGGAGGCGCCGCCATCTCGTCTTCCTGAGCAGGACACAAGCCCTAGCAAAATGTGAAGGAACAACTGAAAACAGAGCCCTCCTGCCGGCAAGGGCCGAGATCCACCACGCATACATACATTATCTTGTACAACCTTCGTCCGGGTCTATTGACCCTTAGTTTATTATAATCATCTATATGTTTTTGCAAAAAAAAATCATCTATATGATTAATATAAAATATAATGTATATGGTAAATATATTGTTGGATTTGTATTTGAAAAACCTTTTCAACAATGTAATTTTTGTGACATATACTTCACATATTGTTTGTTAAATTTATAGATCAAAAATTAAGACAAAATAAGAGTGGGCCTAATAAACACGGGTGGAGGAAGGAAGTATAGTACTCCCTCCACATATTAGCTTTGATCAAACTCAAACCTTATAAAGTTTGACTAAGTTTATTAAAAAATAAACTTTTATAATTAAAAATATATGTGATATGAAAATACAATGAATGATGATTCTAATGGTATTGTGGATGTCAATTTTTTTGTATAAACTTGGTTAAAGTTTAGAAAGATGGGCCGAGACAAAGCTAATATGTGAATTAAACAATAATGGAGAGAGTATTAGAAGCTTTTGGACTGGGTTTTTCCTGTGTGTTTCCTATGTTGGTTTTCAACAGTATTTTGGTTTTTTGTGTTCCTTTACTTCTTTTCTTCTACTAGTTTTTTATGTTATGTTATTTATTTATTTAATTTTTAAGTAAATACTACTTTTTTCAATACATGACCTATATTTTTGGTATACATTTGAAATATTTTTTATACACGTTGAATATTTTTCAAATACATGATGAACATGTTTTTAAATACATGTTTCAAATATGTCTTGAACATACACATTGAACATTTTTTTTGAATGATCCAAAACATTCCTTATACAATGTATTACCATTTCATGTGAAGCTACATGAGTTCCATACGAGATGTGAAGCATTTGAACATTGAAAAGATTATTAAAGGTAGTAGATCTCCCGTGGTTGGTTTCTGAAATTCGAAATGTGCAGCATCCCCTCGAAATTCCTTGGATGCCGCCCCCACTGGACTAGTTATCCCTCTTCTTAAACAATTATTTCTCTTCGAATGATGGTTTGGCAGGGCTTGAAATGATTCTCATGAACAATGCAAGAGAGGTTCACTTTGCTTCATGTCATCTTCTGTTTCTTTTACAACAACGCACTAGAAGCGGAGATTCATGCTTCTTATTGTTTTTGATTTGGGGGGGGGGGGGGGGGGCTGACCCTCCAATGGTCTAATCTCCTTGTTCTCGGTCGGACAAATTCAGTGGAAACTTTATCCTCTTTGACTGATGCTACCCTATCTAAATCACCATATGTTTACCTCATCCGCAAAATCAAGTTACTCGTGATGGAGCAAGAGTTTGTTTCGGTTAATATGGTTTCACATTGTCTCGCCAATTATGTTTGTATGGCTATGGCTCACAGTACCGCTTGTTGGTTGCAGCACAATCCTCCTTTTATTCATGTTCTTGCCTTAGCAGACTGTAATCCATGTTGCTATGAAATAAAACTCCCTATTTACCCCACGAAAATCATTTTTAGAAAATGTAACAAGTATAAACTTGCTCAAAGTTCAGAATGTTTGACCCGAGAAAAAGCTAATATGCGAATTAAATAAAAACGGATGGAGCATTAGAAGCTTCCGCACTGGGTTTTTTTCTGTGTGTTTCCTGTGTTGGGTTTCAATAGTTTTTCGGGTTTTCTCGTTCCTTTACTTGTTTTCTTCAGGGTTTTTGGGTTTTATTTTTTATTTTATTTTTACCTTTTTAAGTAAATGACTACTATACACGTTCTACATTTTTGTATACATCTGAAATATTTTTGATACATGTTGAACATTTTTCAAATATATGATGAACATGTTTTAAATATATTTTTCAAATATGTGTTCAACATTTCTTTAAATACACATTGAACATTTTTTGAATGATACAAAACATTCCTTTTAGATTGTATTAACATTTAATATGCAGCTACATAAGTTCCATACGAGATGTGAAGCAAATCTCCCGTGATTGGTTCTGAAGTTCCAATGTCAATGTGCAGCGTCCCCGTGAAACTCATTGGATGACCCTCCAATGGTCTAATCTCCTTGTTCTCGGTCGGACAAATTCAGTGGAAGCTTTATCCTCTTTGACTGATGCTACCCTATCTAAATCACCATATGTTTACCTCATCCGCAAAATCAAGTTACTCGTGATGGAGCAAGAGTTTGTTTCGGTTAATATGGTTTCACATTGTCTCGCCAATTATGTTTGTATGGCTATGGCTCACAGTACCGCTTGTTGGTTGCAGCACAATCCTCCTTTTATTCATGTTCTTGCCTTAGCAGACTGTAATCCATGTTGCTATGAAATAAAACTCCCTATTTACCCCGCAAAAATCATTTTTAGAAAATGTAACAAGTATAAACTTGCTCAAAGTTCAGAATGTTTGACCCGAGAAAAAGCTAATATGCGAATTAAATAAAAACGGATGGAGCATTAGAAGCTTCCGCACTGGGTTTTTTTCTGTGTGTTTCCTGTGTTGGGTTTCAATAGTTTTTCGGGTTTTCTCGTTCCTTTACTTGTTTTCTTCAGGGTTTTTGGGTTTTATTTTTTATTTTATTTTTACCTTTTTAAGTAAATGACTACTATACACGTTCTACATTTTTGTATACATCTGAAATATTTTTGATACATGTTGAACATTTTTCAAATATATGATGAACATGTTTTAAATATATTTTTCAAATATGTGTTCAACATTTCTTTAAATACACATTGAACATTTTTTGAATGATACAAAACATTCCTTTTAGATTGTATTAACATTTAATATGCAGCTACATAAGTTCCATACGAGATGTGAAGCAAATCTCCCGTGATTGGTTCTGAAGTTCCAATGTCAATGTGCAGCGTCCCCGTGAAACTCATTGGATGTCGCCCAACCGGACTAGTTAGCGCTCTTTGTGGACGGCTTTTCTCTTTGGATGATGGTTTGGCGGGGCTTGAAATGATTCTCATGAACAATGTAGGAGAGGTTATCTTTGCTTCGTGCCAGCTTCTATTCTTTTGCAAGAACGCACTAGAAGCGGAGATTATAAATCGCTGATGAAGGAGGACACATGTCAACTACGAATCAAACTTGAGCAAGAACTGGCCACCGGATGGACATAGCATGCATATTCATCATTTTTGTACAGGTTCTTGGTCTTCCATAAAAGGATCTTCCCACACAGGATTTAAAACTGAAGTCACCTTTCCATCAAAAAAAAAACAGAAGTAAAAGTTGCACTTGTATGACTCCTTTCCTCATTCTTGATCTCCCCAGGTGCTCTGTTTTGCAGCTGGTTGTTGCCGAGTATATAGCAAAAAATTACCACATTACAAGCTAGGGTTACAAAAAACTATCACCTTTTTTAATTTTTTCAAAATGCTATCACTATTTGGTTCGTTGTTCCAAAAAATCCAAATGAGACCGTGTGATTTAGAATTAATCCGGTTTATGACAGATCAAGTCTGCTCCTAAAAAACCGTGTGTTGACTGTTTATTTGACCGTTAACTACATGTGGGTCCCACATGTAGGCACACTCTCTCTCTCTCTTACTTATCTTTCTTCTCTCCCTCTTCTTCCCCGATCTCTCTCCCGAGCCATCGTCGTGCACCACCACGGCTGCCGCAGCCAGCACCACGCCTGACAGAGCCACGGCCGCGTCGCTAGGGTTGGCCACCACCACGCCATGGGGAGCGCCGCCACTAGGGTCCGCCAGCACCACGCCCGGCGCAGCTACGGCGGTTGCCGCCACCAGGGTCGCCCACCACACCACGCCATTAACACGAAGAAGATGGAAGGAGGGCGACAGATGGGCAGCTCGGAGTGGCTCGCCGGTGGTCGGAGTCGAGCTCGTACTCAGCCATGGCATCACCCACGGAAGGACAGCCGGGGCAATGGGGATTTGCAGCAGAGAGGAGGAGGAGCTCCGCGGTCGTCGACGCTCGGGCCGGACGCCACACCGCCAACCGTCGCACCTGTCGACCACACCCAGCTTGGCAACGAGCTCGAGCACGGGCGGGGAGTAGCCAGGGAGCATGGGCGGTTCCAGCCCGCCGCCACCGCCGCTGCTGCTTCCCACTGGACACGACTGTCACAACCATGCAGAGCAACGCCGGACGACCAGCAAAGGTCCCTTCATCGGCCACGACTGTCAAACCTAATGATCGACCTGATGAGTGGACCCGAGCTATCATAATAAGGTTTAAAGTTAACCAACATAGTCATCAATGCGACATGGTAGTTTTTTGGACCAACGAACCAAATTTGTGGTAGCATTTAAAATTTTTAAGAAAAGTGATAGTTTTTTGTAGCCCGTATTGTGATAGTTTTTTGCCATTTACTCCATTGGTGCCTCCTTCGTGTCGATCTTTTCCAGACTTCCACCATCGAGCCTCCGCTCGAGGACGGGAGGGAGTTGTTGCGGCGTTGATCTGTGTTGTCGGAAAGATGGAGGAGGACAAGAAGAAAGACCACGAAGGGAGCTGAAAGGAGAGTAACACAGTTCCGACATCACAGTACACAAAAAGGGAGGCAAAAGGGCAGAAACGATCGAACCAGGAGCTCCATCGCGATGGTCCACCGCCTGCCGGCCGCGCTGTGGGGCGACACTTCGGGGGGGGGGGATCAAAGAGTTTTTTTTTTTGAGAAATAAATCAAAAGACACCGAGAACGTAGTTTTTTCGTTTTTTTTTCAGAATCGAGAGAACGTAGTAGTTTGATAGGTCAGTTCTTTTTTTTTTCCTTTTTTTTGAGAATACTTTGAGAGGTCAGTTCGTTACAAAATCGTCCTCTCGTGGCCACACGGCCCACAGCCTCTCGGCCCGGTTAACGAAAAGGCATCCAGGTAGGTTTGCGGAGCGGCGGCCCGTTTAACTGTATCAGGTTATCACAGAGTTGTGTTGTGTCGATGGAAAGAAGCAACTGCGGGAACTGAAGAGGATCTGGGCCATCCAGAAGTGCGCCTCCCTCCCCCCAAGATCATTCCTTCCCGAGCGTTCCTGGCCGCCGCCGGCCCGCCGCCGCGGCGCACCCAGCCTGCCGAAGCCTCCGCCGCCCCGCCGACCAGCAGCGCCTCCCTCCGTCGAGCAGCCGCTCCCACCAGCAGCGTGGAGCAGCCGCTCCCGCCCACCAACGCCGCCGCACGGAACTACGCCGGCGACCAGTCTATAGGCAGGTAGCCACCACTCCCCTCTCCTTCCTCGCCCTTGCCTCCCCCCCCTCCCCCCCCCCCCTTCCCTCCTTCCTCTTTCATCCTCTGTTTGTTCAATTTTATTTTATTTCCTGATTCTTGTATTAGATGACGAGTACTTGCCGTAGATTTGATATTGTGAGACTATAACGTTGATTGTTTCTCGATGAGTACTTGCTGCATGATTTTTCGAGTGCATGTTCAAGTTTACATGTGAAAGAAAGGATTTCGCTTGATAGGTGTTTGCGATAATGCTTGTCCCATGTGATCAGGGCCCTCCAAGCCTGGGAATGGCTGGTGCACATCCCTGTCTTTGGCTGAAGAAACTCATGGGCCACCATGACCAGAATTCTTGCCGCCTTGCGACACAATTTTCTAAACTTTTTGCCTCTGCAAACCAGACCAGTAATTAATATAATGCAATATTGGACACACAATACCAGTAGGATCTGAGGGCATGATGATTCCGTTAAAGCACGCGTTGTTCCTGGTCTTCCAAATTGACCAAACTACAGCAGCTACTCCACAAGCTACAAACCCTCTACTACTAACAGGGAGCTGACTAATCCAGACAGGGATACCATAAAAAACACCAGGCATCTCTTGCAAATTAAACATACATTTGATCACATGCCAAACATATCTAGCAACAGGGCACAAGAAGAACAAGTGATCTATCCCTTCTCTAGTATTACAAAACACACAATTTGCACTTCCTTTCCATCCCCGGTGCAATAAGATATCTTTGGTCAGTATACTTTTTTCAGTAACTAGCTACAAGAAGACTTTAATCTTAAGGACAGTATAACTAAGATTGCCCTCATGTTTACATCATGGCCGATCTTGCCCAAAATATGTTTAGTATCTTGCTCTGATCCGTACTACTAGTCATTAATGACAGTACAAGAAAGATGGCCAATGAAGAATTGCTGAGGGATAAGCTTGATAGTTACTGGCAGGCCTTATAAAAAATTGACCTACTAATTAGTGAACCTTTTAAGAATATATGTACTTTATAATAAGACATTTTCGTTTACGCGATGTTAACTATTATCCAGAAAATTTGATTTTGTAACACTATACTTGGATAGTTTGCAGTATCATTATTTGTATGTATGCTCTCACTTGTGCCTAGTCACATCTCCAAAATCTGATATCTCTATCAAAATAGGGCTTGTCCAGTAGACCAGTACCCCCAAGCCGCTGTGGCAGCAGCAGCGGTGAGGTGAGGAAGGTGAGAAGGGTTATCCTTTTCTTCCGATCCGTCTTCTTCTGTATTTCTGTTGTTTTGTGTGGTTCTAGTAATGCGAGCATATCTCACATGTAAATCCCTTTCTTGTTAGGCGGTTATAAGCATGGAGCCCAAAGAGAAGCCTGAAACGACCAGCGCTGCCAGCCCACCTCCACCGCGGCTGGACTGCATAAAGTGCTTCGATGCGCTATGGTTCTGCTATACCCCTCTCCACCAGCTGCAGACCTACTACCGCCACGGGGATTTTGACACCTGCTTCGGCAAGTGGGGTGATCTCGTTGACTGTCTCTCGCTCAAGACGAAGCGGAGGGCGGAAGTAGAGGAGATCCTCATCGCGCGGGAGAAGGCCAAGCCGCACATCTGGACCTTCCGGACTGCCGAAGAGGCGCAGGCGAACTGGTGGCAGATGTACAAGCACAAGGTGGTGATGTCGTCGCCACCCAAGACTGCAGGTTCTGCTGTGCCTCCTCCTGGATCATCTGGTGTTCTTTCCTGAGAATTGAAGGTCAGGGGAGCCTACAGAAGCGTCGGTTGTGCTTTTGTGCGCTGTGCTTAGACTGCTGGTCTTTGTTCAAACTTGAATGTACCCTGGCAGGGTAAATAATTGGAACCTTGGATGGAAAGATACCTTAATCCTGTTCTGTAGATCATGGCAGGCAACTGAACCAAAATGTTCTGGTGGTTCTTTTGCTATTTTTTGCACCAGCTATGATGTTAGCCTTTTTGCTTACTTCCTTGCCAGGCATAAATGTTTTGGCTTGTGCTGTAGTGTGTTCTCATTAATTTCTGAATGAAGACTAATTAATTTTTGTTCAAATGCGGTCAGGAATGGGTATAGCCTCGGGTTGCCAGATTTTGTTTGCTTTTCTGTTTGTTGGTGTTTGTTTTTCAAGATTTATTATTTGCGAGTGTTTTACGTGCAGATTCTGGATTAGAAATGACGGAGACAAGATGCCATGCTGCCAGTGCCACCGCTGCCCTGGATGGTAACCAAATCCATCTGCAGCAATGCTGCTTTTGTTATCTGAATATCACACTTGGTTCTTCAAGCAATTGTTCTGCAGCCTTGCACACCCCATTTGTCCTTTGCACTGTCAAGAAAATTCTACTCTCTGTCTGTAGTATACTCTCTTGTTGGAAGTTAGAAGAGTTAGATTATCTCAAAGAAAATTGTTCTAGGACACTTGGTAATTTTTAAATTGTTCTATTGCGGAATCAAGGAATTGACATTTCTTAGAGCGAGTTGGTTGGGTTCATATCAGAGTCAATCATAATGAGTAAATCAACAGAAGCAACCATTCTATTTATTTAAGAAAATGGAAATGTGTCTGCACTTCCCACAACCAAAATAGGACCATATCTCACATAATAGATACACATAGAAAATGGAATACTTTGCGAGATGTTGTGTAGTTTGTTCAATATGCATGCAATTGTGGGGAAAAAAACATAGTTGGTGCCCTATTTTACATCATCTGCTATGATTCTGATGCCCTATTTTATATCATCTGGTACTGCAGAAAAAAATATGGTGCGTAAAACCTACTTTTTGGTATAAAAAAGTTTTAATATCAGGGTAGTCTTGCTGAGCATTAGTGTGTGGTGCAATTATATTGTCTAATATCCCCTTAGAAAAAACATTGCCTAATATGAACACGCGTTGCACTACTAGTAGACAGATAAGTTTTTTTTTACCTAGTAGACTTTTTTTGAGTGGTTTTTAACCTAGTAGGCAGATAAGTTTTTTTTTAAGATAAAGTAGACAGATATAAGTTGGACACACAGGTTGACTAGAATGCCGTGTTCTGCAAGCTGGGCCTGAACCGTGAAACGGCCGGAGATGCAAATTTTGGGCATCATAGCCAATAGCTTTGCTTGACGATCAGATCTACGATGGAGGGAGTTGCGGCGACGAATCTCGGCGGACGCCGTCCTCCATGGCAGGACCTCCCGTCGGAGCTGCTGGGCCTCGTGCTCCAGCGCGTGCTGTCCCACGCCGACCGCGTCCGCCTCGGCGCCGTCTGCCGCCAGTGGCGCTCCGGCGCGCGCCTGCAGCCGCCGCTGCTCCCGTGGCTCGCCCTCCGCGACGGCTCCTTCCTCAGCCTCTCCGACGGCGAGGTCCACCGCCGCGGCCTCGCCCTGGACGAAAATCTCGCGCACCGCGTCTCCACCGGCAGCACGCTCTTCCTCGTGCACAACGCCAAAGGGTTCTCGTGCTCGCTGATGAACCCTCTTGCGCGGGGGATGACGACGGCCCCCCAGCGCGTCAACCTCGACCGCCTCCGCACTCGGGTCGGCCATGTCCGCAAGGTGGTGGTGATGTCCGACCACAGCACCGCCGTCTAGACAGGGAGCCGGATCAGCGGCGGGCAGGTGATCACCATCTCCATCCGCAGGCCGCAGCCAACGACCGGGGAATGGCAGTGGCAGTGGAACCCCCATGGAGCCACAGGCGCAGGCTACTACCCCCACCCCTATCATATCCTCGACATGGCACTCTTCCAGCACAAGCTATACGTCCTCACCGCAGCAGTCGTCGGTGCGTACCACTACTACAAGTCTACAACCCTCTCCGGCTGCGTCTTTATGCCATGGACATCGTCGATGGCAACCATGTCAACGTGCAACGCGTGTTCATGAGGCCGCAGGACGACGTCGACCGATGGCACCGCGGCGGCCCTCGCCACTTCCTGGTCGCCTCCGGCGACCGGCTGTTGATGGTGAAGCAGACAAGCCCGTTGCTCATGCGGCTTGGTTCGAGGTCCTGGAGGCGGCAGACATCAGCGGCGGCGGCCTAGGGCGGTGGAGAGACGTCGAGACGCTCATGGGGCGCGCTCTCTTCGTCAGCGAAGGCTGCTCCGAGTCGCTCCCTGCCGGAGACGGCAAGCACGGGGGAGCTCGACAAGACTGCATCTACTTTCTCAAGGAGCATAACAATTATGGTGGAAGGACGAGCGCCCTCTACTCTGGGGTTTACGACATGAGACGAGGGACGGTGTCCCCCTTGCCGGTGGACACGGTGGTGCCACATGACGGATCATTGACCGCGACTTGGTTTTTCCCTCCTGATTCTTGAGTTAAGATGTATGTATGGGTAGTTGGGTACAAAGTTCATGCTCATGCATAACCATACTTAACTTTTGCACTGTCAAGAAAATTTTGCTCTGTGTTGATCTGAAGTACTTTCTCTATTCACTTTTATAAGACTTTGAACACATTTCGGACAATGTGCAAAACAACCTATTTTGAATTGTTTGAAACGACTTACAAAAGTGAACGGAGGGAGTATTACTCATTTATTCGAAGTTAGAAGAATTAGATAATCTCTTTGAACAAAGTTTTTTATATGAAAGTTAGAAGAATCAGATTAACTGGCCGATATTTGTTCAAATTAGAGATAATCTCACATATAGCCTCGGGAACCAGAAAGCATAGGAGCAGATGTTGGCGATATGTCGCTTCATCAGCCAAGTGAGGAAAAGGAGTGGATGAGGAAGATTTGACCAACCTTCTACTTAGTCCTAGGATCATAGATTGATGTGTGGATTGAAGAATTACTGCCCGGTTAATGCAACTACTAATTATAATCTGAATACAAAGATTTATAATCAAAACTGGGTTTAAGCAGTTGAGAATTTGATACAGCAGCAAAAGCAGAGCATCTGAAGGAGGCTGGAGTATGTAATACTGAGTGCTGATTTTGTTCTTCACATGAACGTAAAATGCATGATTGGTTTTGAGAAATAGTTTTATGGATGTTTTTGATATCTGCATCTCTCCTGAGCTGCTTGTAGTAGAAACAAATTAGTTGGTGCGGTTTCCTTATACCCTTCCCACCTCCCCATTTTTCGGTATAGCTAAATGTGGGTGAAAACCGTTTCCATCGTGTTCTGCCTATCAACCATTATCCACCTGAGATGAGGGACAAGTTGCCTTAATCCACAGCCTGAGGCCACACGAATTTTCAGAGAATCGCCGGGATTAGAACAACCTTATGGATAATGAGGGAGCATCCCAAAGTGAAACATGATGATGTCGAACACACGAACACACACACACACACACACACACACACATGCACTCCTGCACACAGGAAGGGAGGGGGTGCACGATATTGTGAAATATACTCCCTCTGTCCCAAAATAAGTGTCGCTGAGTTAATGTAGGGAATAGTTTTTCTCGTGCTTATCAAATAATATTATGCTTTAATCAATGTGTATATAAACAATTTTCTTCTTCATAACTGTCAAATGCCCTGTCCAAATAAAACACATTCAACAAGTTATATCGCCATATGTGCAATTGAGGGCGATGGAAAGCTTGGAAGGGGGCAGAGATAATGTGCAGAAGAAGAAAATGCCACGAGAATTATAAACATATATGTTTGACACGATAAGTGTTGAACCACTGAATATTTATGCTCCTGTTGCAACGCATGGGGAATTACCTAGTCAATAATAACAAGTACGTAGCATGTATGTTGGTTTCAAGATTACAACATGGTTTCATCCAAGTGTATGTATATGTCCATGGGTGGTTATAATACATACATAGCCGAGGAATCACAAACAAACTTCAGTGTGCTGCCAGAGCAAGACCAGCATTGTCGTCTGTGAGCCTCTTCACATACTCTTGCCGCACCGGATGGTCCTCCTGAGGCCGGTTGTGCGCGGTCCAGACTGGCTCTCCCAGGAAGAGCCTCATGAGCTGTGCACGACGAGGCATCAGAATGATAAGGATCCAGTTGATATCTGATGCAAGATAGAGCTTCTAAATATATACATTATGTCTCATTAATTACTTATAGATGTTGTTTAACAACACAGTTCTTTAATTACCGGCTGAAAATGAACCCTGTTTCTGCATCCTACGAGAGCAAACCTTTCTGCTTAACTTGAATGCACTATCCAGATTGGCAAATTTGTGTTGCCAGTTCAATATTTTGTTCTTTTTTCCTTTTTGGTCCTCACCAAGCAGCATTACATTAAGAATTAATTGTCAACCATCTTGTTGATCAAAAGATCTGTTTTGCTACTTGTGATTCTTTTTCGGTGGTTCTACAGATGTCCTCTAGTCTAGTGCCTAAATCATGTTTTCATTGAGCTTGGTTGACAAAACAGATTCATATTTCTATGCAAAATGTGATGCAAAAAGTAATCACTGCAACAGCTCTTTATAGCAGTAATAAACACAAAAAGATTCCCAATCAGTACCTTCACATGGTTGGCGGCGTCGAGGGTGAACCGATGATAAATTCCAGCCGGCAGCACAATCATATCCCCTTCTTTTATCCAGATCCGAACCCATTTGTCATCCTTGTCGCGCACATCAAAGTACCCACCGCCTTCCAAGCAGTAGCGGATCTCTTCGTCGGCATGCATGTGCTCTGTGAAGAAGTTCTTCAGCTTCTCCTCAAAGTTCGCTAACTTTCCAGGACATATATCGAGATAATCCTTCAGCAAGTGATGCATGTGCAATACTGTCAGATTACATACACAAGGTGTGCACGGTTAAAGAGAAGCAAAGAGGGACTGAGAGTTGGTGGGGGTCGCAAACCATGTAGTTGTATCCTCTGTCTTTGCGGATCTTCGCTAGCTCTTCCTCACTTTCAGACTTCTTTGGGTCCAAATGCCAGTATAACACACCAATCTCTGAAAGAAAACAGGGCAAGTGTTGGAAGCTGCTTAGCAAAGTATGTCAGATAGAGGAACCGAGCCCAGCTTCTAGATGCCTTGTTTACGGAAAAGTGGATTCAGATACCGGGCCGCTTTTCAAAATAATTCAAAATGATATTTTCAAAGCTAAATGAGAACTGAACATTCGCTTGTTCTACTCGCCTTATTAGTCAGGTATCCACTCCCAGCAGTTACTTCTTCTTTTTTTCGAAAAGGGGGAATTCCCCGGCCAGCAGTTACTTCTTTGGGTGAGGAACATAAATTGTATAGTTCGAATCGACAGAGGATAATCAAGAACGTTGACAAGTTCATTTTTCTAACCGATCTCTCGAAGTGGCAATTGCCTCAACTGCAGGATGCCAGTCACACATATAACAAGTTTGCAGGTAGCAGCACATGGTTTGCTCAGGAAACACGGGGTAATCAACTTTCCAATTTTAAAGTGACAAGTTCCTGTCATTTCAGATGCAAATCAGCATAGGGAAAGGGATGAAAACTACTCGACGAATACTGAATAGTCACCCTCTGTTTAAGCAGTTACATGAGGGCGTCGTTATCTAAAAGAGCTGGCTAAGGCCACGACATCCAACCAATAAAAGCTTATATATAGCCAAAAGAGACATTTTTAACCCAAACAAATGGGGGGCACATGAACAATCCAAGAAACTGAGCCAGCAACGAGAGAAGTTGCAAGGATCATCATTCGCACCTTGGAGCTTGGAGAGAGGCAGGAGCTCCTTGTGGTTGTCGAGGTCCTCGCCGTCCTCCCCAACCATCCACACCTGATCCAAGAACCAAGAGCAGGCGCAAATCAGATACAGAGAAGATAGAATTCATATCGATTCCAAGAGAAATCATCCTGCCTGCCCGTACCTGAAGAGCCATGTTGAACGGAACGAATGGAGGAAACCAACCCAGCAGCTCGTTTGATTGGCTTGTGCTCTGAGTGCTTCCAGTTCCAGGGGGTTCTTTCTTTTCTACGGAAAAATGGTGAAGCAGGATGATTATTAGCGGTAGGTTCGAGATTCCCCTCTCTGGTTTTTGTCTGCGTGCACTGTGTGGCCGTGTGATTGATTGTGGTAGCGAGAAGAGAGAGCCACAGAGGATCCTGATCTGATCTGGAGAGCTGATGATGTCAGGCGTGAGGCTATCGACTTTGATTTTTCCTTCAAGGAGATCTCAGCCGGCTGTTCACGAGATTGGCAATCCAATGAGCAAGAGCACTTTAGCAGAGTCCTCGTATCAAAAAAGAAAAAGAAAAATAAATTAGATGTCGTTTCTTCCTCCAAATAAATCGGTCTAGCACATTCCCTATTCCGTTCTCCGTCGTAATATTGTTTTTTGGATACAAGGACTCTGCTACAGTGTAGGCTGACGGATCAGGATCACAGATACTCCCTCCGTTCAAAAAAGCTTGTCCCTCAAATGAATGAATCTAGCACCAAGTTAGTGCTAGATACATCCATTTAAGAGATAAGCTTGTGACAAGTTTTTCCGGACGGAGGAAGTAGGTTGTTGGACATATCGCCCAAATAGACAAGCCGGCCATAGTCTGCTCATGCAGGACTATTTGATACAGTACCAAATTCTACGTACCCATGCTAGTCTATTCCGTCGACAGTTTCCGCATGTCACAACGGTTGTTGCATCACATCACCGATGACTTGAGTATTAATGAATTGTTTTTCACGCAACAGAGGAATGCCACCGGTCTGCTGGGTCCTTTTTTGTTTTCACTATTACCCATATGGCGCTCCTACAAATATGATAGGTGCCTATATTCGGATGAGCAAAGATACAATCATAAAGTGCGTGAAAGTGTTCATTGATGTTGTGAGGTTTATGGAGCTTAGTATTTTTGAGGAGCACCTAATGCTAAGGTCACGGCGAGGCTTTCAGCAATCAGTGAAGCAATTGGATGCCTAGGGGTGCTTGGGAGCATTTATTGTATGCATTAGAGGTGAAGAATTTCCTACCCTCAAAAAAAAAAAGAGGTGAAGAATTTCCATGCAACATGACACGGTCTGTTCATCGGGCATTGCCGATCTGACATAAAAAGCTGACCAGAAATGATGACCTACCACCCGCAAAGTGAAGGGGCCAAAGGAGCAACGACATCGTCGTCGCCGCCAAAGTGGATGTCGACGGTGGCCTCAAGATCTAGATCTCATTTTCTTATGCGAGAGCAAATGTACCGGTTCACGTCATTACACCAGTGTTTAATTGAATTTATTATTCCCATCTTGTTAACATGGTTGAACACAAATTAATTATTAGTGTTCTATAGTACATTGTCACTTTTGCTCTTTTTGTGTTCATGTTTGCGCATTTAGCAAATTCAACATCTTTTTTGGATTAGTATTGTGCCACTAATTAAGTTTTTGATCAAGTTTTTCATGATTGGAGGAGACCATATATGTCGTTGTTTCTTTTTGGTTTTGAGAACCAGATCTGGATATCCTAACAGTGTAGCCGAGCCTCGGAATTCTTATCTAGTTCCTCTCGTTCACCATGAAACCTGACGACGCTTCATAGTTGAACTTAAAAAAAATCCCACGATTGACCCGAGGACAATATTTTTTGCAGATTGAGTTAATTAGTACTTCTATAGATTTTGTTGCCTCTCCATCATTGATTTGTTTATTAAATTTTAACACCGTCGTATCATCTAAAAACAATGGGTCCGGCTGTACAACACTCGAGAACCGTGAACCATCACCCAAAGCCTGACAAAACCATCCACCTCTTAAAGCCAAACAAAACGCTAGCATAAACAAAACACACTTTTACTCGTCCATTTCTTCCGAAGGAGAACGCGGTGGTTTAGGGTAGCGACCCGGATAAACCCAATAGGCGTCAGGCACGGGCCAGCTATGCATGGATGAAATAAAAACCCTAAGTTAGAAGGAAGGCCAACAATTTATTTACTACGTTGGAAACACAATGAATGTATCCAGACAGGTCAAAAGGATGCGAAGGACCTACTTGGGAATTTCAGACTCGTCTGTATCCTCGACATCAGCAACAGCAGTCCTACAACAACAGATTGATCAAATTTTACCGAGAAAAAAAAGAACATATTGATCAAATGATAGTTGTAGCGTCCAAAAATAACCGAGTGACAACCAAACTGGTCTAAATTCAGTACATATTGTTGTGCGTCAAATCTCCTCATGACTTCCAATATAATATCCCTTGGCAGGTAAGGAGTATCTTCCATGTCATAGAAGTTCATGCCAACAAACTTTCCGTCAAAATCAACAAGGGGTCCTCCAATCCCAGCCTATATAGCACAACAACCAAGTTGCAACAAAAGGATTAAACAAGGGAAAAACAATAATGTGCAGCAACTGTTACTTCATACTCTGATTAAGAGAAGTCAACACAATGCACCTTGGTGATTTTACATGTGGACATCCGAAGCTCTTTGTAATCAGATCTACTATCTTTGCCTGTCTTGGCTCCATTTGTGGCCATTAACGTGCCTGATTTGAAGTCGCGCCCTAGAGCTACTACCTCATTGGTTCGAGATGCTTCAATGAGTTTTGCTGCACTATAACTGCGGACACCCTCAATGCTGACAACAGCCATATTGTAGTGTAGATTATAATGTTGCAATGACCCGTCCACATGTCGTTTACTCGGGAGGCACACTTCAATCTATAACAATGAAGTGGTGACTTTGCTAGTAGTATCTTTAAATCAGTAAGATAAAACAAGCAAATAATGACTAGCAGCACCAACCATCAATCCAGGTTGAATGTTGTTTTCTTCACCATTAGTTCTAACCAAGCTTGCCGAAGTCAGAACTCTTGTAACGGATCCATTGCACTCTATAAATACACCTGTGCAAGAAAAATGTTTTCTTCTTTTCTCTATACACAATGTAGTTTCAAGCATTAACAAGTGGTCACATAAGAGAATAAATATGGAAACCTAATGAGCTTAGAACAGTACAATCACCCTAGTTGTGTTCTCCATCAGAATCAGATTCTACGATGAATGAAGCAAGTGCCACAACACTTCGAGACATCTTCGAAGCAACTTTCCTGGTTGGTTCACTCCAATTACCGCTGCCGAATTCATCGTCAAATGTCCCTTTCAAGTACATCTGTACATGCCATCTGGTTAAATAAGCATGGCACGTCAGTGGAGACGCCAGAACAAAGTTGTCAAATTTTGAAACGGCTGGGAATAGTCATCACGATGGGGAGCATCTACTTACCATCAGCAAACTTTGGCAAGGGATGACCAGCAGTCCTTAACATCTCATTTGCTCTATCTGTAAAGTCTGGTGCAACAGGTTAAAGCGATCCATGACAATGTATTAGTAGTGATTAGCATAATCAAAATAAATTCTGGTGCAACAAAGGTGAAGCAATTCACCATGTAACTGTTGGCAAAATCGAAAGCACCCACTCACCATCACCGGAAGCAGGCCAGGGAGCAAGTACACATTCAAGTTGGTCGTCAGTGAGTTCTGCTACAGGGTGAAACAATTAGCGATTCGATGATGATTAAAAGCTTAGTAATAGCCATTGTTCGGAAGATTATAATTTGATAACTTGCTATTTATAGTTAGCATAATAAATAGGATAACTATGATACTGTAGATGACATTATGAGTGAACTGCTTGGATCTCCCTTTTGGTTCAGGGCTGAATGTGTGTTAGTATATACATGCACTAGTGTGAATGGCCATTAGGTTCTACATGCAGACCATGTGTTAGTATGATTAAATCCATTAACTTAAACTAGCCTTGTGCAGGGCATGAGTAACCGAAATATAATTATTCGCAACTAATATTAGAAAATGATAAAGAACTACCAGCTAGTGCATATAGTCTCAAGGGTGATTGTTCTTAGCTTACCTTTTGGACTGTCCCTATAAGATTCTTCTGTCTCATCTGTACAGCAATCATCTTCTTCACTCGCAACTCTGAATGTAGTAATTGATGCAAAACTGAAGGGTCATTCTCAGGCAGATATCAAATAACTAAAACAACTGAATGGCCATGATAAAAAAACAGAGTTTGCAAAAAAGGATAAAATAAAATGAGAAACACGGTTCTAAAGGTTCATTCAGGCATGAACGTCAAATAAGTAGAACAACCGAATGTCCATGATCGAAAAAAATTGAGTTCACGACAAAATAAAAATATCGAACATGAGCAACACAGTTTTGTAACAAGAACAACACAGTGTGATATACAAAGAATGGATGCAAGAATAAATAATAACAACATTGCAAGAAAACGAATAGCCAATTTACATGTTGTAACAACGAAGAAGGACTAGAAAAGTTGTTCGGCATAAGTATTGGAACACAATCTTACCAGAACATTTCAAGCCCAAGGCGGTCCAAAATTAGATTACTTGGTAGGAATGGAGTTATTTTCCCACCATAGTAGTTCATGCCAACAAATTCCCATCACAATCAACAAGTGGCCCTCCACTGGCAGCCTAGCACATAAAATAATTTGACTCTCAGATTAGCACAAAAATGAATCAATACCACACAGGGATCCTTTTGTTGCAGCTCTTGGGGCATCAGAAAGTTCATTGCACATAAAAACGATAAATGACATGCCACTAATATCATGAATTCACTGTACAATTGTTGACTTCAACTATGTAGAAAAATCAGAAGGAACATCAACAGTGCACCTCGGTGATTTTGCATGTGGAAAAATTAAGCTCTTTGTCTTGAATTGCACCAGTCAGTGGCAAATTAAGCTCTTCGTTTTGAATTCCACTAGTCAGTGACCCTCTGGTGTACACTAATTTTCCTGAGTCGAAGCACCGCCTTACAGCTAATACCCCGGCCACCGAATCAACTTGCATGTTGTCATCGAGACATGCTACACGGAGATTATGTGAGCGCAGGAAGTGCAACAAGGAATTGGTGCTGACAACAGCGAGATCGCAAAAGGACGAATGATAGTTGAGCCACCCATGGACCACTTTGCCATTTGGAAGGCGCACCTTGATCTGTAACGATACAGCAAAAGCAACACAAATGTTTAATGCATAGCCATTACCAATACCCTAAACAAGCAGGCAAAGCGCAGAAATATCAGCAGCACAAACCGTCAATGCGCTCCAGTGTTTGTAATCTACTGATCCAAACAAACTTCCCGTAGTCAGAAAAGAGGCACAAGGCAGTTTGCTGTGAATAACCATGCATGTGTATTCAGATTGCAATGCCTCTCCTGCACAAGAAAATAATTATTTCAGTCATTAACTACTCACGGTTAAATACATACACAACAAATGTGCATATATGGTGGTATAATCACCATCAAATGAAGCAAGGGAGACAATGCTTGGAGACAACTTTGAAGCGAGTTCTTGACTGAGGTCCCACCATTCGACATCAGCCTCGTGGATAGGAGATGCACGAGTTTCATGGTTCTTATCTTCACTTACCTCACTTGAGTCATTTTGACTTGAGCTACCTATAATGGAATCTGCGTTGGAGCTGAGGTACCTATAAGGGACGAGAGGTTGAACTGAAACACACTGACTTCATATATGTACACTTCAGCGCGAATTGATTAACAGACCTATGTTAGTATAACCATTAGGAAAGAGTGGTTGTGCTTAGCTCACCTTCTGAACTGAAGCTCGATGGTGCGGGCTCCAAACAGTCGCTGCAGCAGAATGTAGTAACTTTTATCTCCACTACTATTAAACAATCAAACAAGAACTTTCTTACGTGCACCCCGCAATTAGTCCCACAACACCGCACGAACCAATCAGCACCGCACGATTAGGTCCACAAATTCCTGCCATAGGGTATTTTGCGACAGATCCACACGATCGATCTACCGCTCGATGCGGATCGCACAACCAGGAGCAGCCCGTCCGGATCGGGTCTAACTGCCGGAACAACTGATGAACCACAAGTATAGGGGATCTATCGTAGTCCTTTCGATAAGTAAGAGTGTCGAACCCAATGAGGAGCAGAAGGAAATGATAAGCGGTTTCCAGCAAGGTATTCTCTGCAAGTACTGAAATAAGTGGTAACAGATAGTTTTGTGATAGCAACAAGTAACAAAAGTAAATAAGGTGCAACAATGTGGCTCAATCCTTTTTGTAGCAAAGGACAAACCTGGACAAACTCTTATATGATGTAAAGCGCTCCCGAGGACACATGGGAATATTGTCAATCTAGTTTTCATCACGTTCATATGATTCGCGTTCGGTACTTTGATAATTTGGTATGTGGGTGGACCGGTGCTTGGGTACTGCCCTTACTTGGACAAGCATCCCACTTATGATTAACCTCTATTGCAAGCATCCACAACTACAACAAAAGTATTAAGGTAAACCTAACCATAGCATGAAACATATGGATCCAAATCAGCCCCTTACGAAGCAAAGCATAAACTAGGGTTTAAGCTTTTGTCACTCTAGCAACCCATCATCTACTTATTACTCCCCAATGCCTTCCTCTAGGCCCAAACAATGGTGAAGTGTCATGTAGTCGACGTTCACATAACACCACTAGAGGAGAGACAACATACATCTTATCAAAATATCGAACGAATACCAAATTCACATGACTACTAATAGCAAGACTTCTCCCATGTCCTCAGGAACAAAAGTAACTACTCACAAAGCATAAACATGTTCATAATCAGAGGGGTATTAATATGCATATAGGATGTGAACATATGATCTTCCACCAATTAAACCAACTAGCATCAACTACAAGGAGTAATTAATACTACTAGCAACCTACTAGCACCAATTCCGGACTTAGAGACAAGAATTGGATACAAGAGATGAACTAGGGTTTTGAGATGAGATGGTGCTGATGAAGATGTTGATGGAGATTGCCCTCTCCCGATGAGAGGAGCGTTGGTGATGACGATGGCGATGATTTCCCCCTTCCGGGAGGGAAGTTTCCCCGGCAGAACAGCTCCGCCGGAGCCCTAGATTGGTTCCGCCAAGGTTCCGCCTCGTGGCGGCGGAGTTTCGTCCGAGAAGATGGCCTATGATTTTTTTTCCATCGAAAGACTCCATATAGCAAAAGATGGGCACCGGAGGGCCACCAGGGGGCCCACGAGGTAGGGGGCGCGCCCTGGGGGGTAGGGCGCGCCCCCACCCTCGTGGGCAGGGTGTGGCCCCCTGGTGAGTTTCTTCCGCTGAGTATTTTTTATATATTTGGAAAACATCTCCCGTGAAGTTTCAGGACTTTGGAGCTGTGCAGAATAGGTCTCTAATATTTGCTCCTTTTCCAGCCCAGAATCCCAGCTGCCGCCATTCTCCCTCTTTATGTAAACCTTGTAAAATAAGAGAGAATAGGCATAAGTATTGTGACATAATGTGTAATAACAACCCATAATGCAACAAATATTCATATAAAAGCATGATGCAAAATGGACGTTGTCGGTGTCAAAACCGGCGGATCTCGGGTAGGGGGTCCCGAACTGTGCGTCTAGGTGGATGGTAACAGGAGACAAGGGACACGATGTTTTTACCCAGGTTTGGGCCCTCTCGATGGAGGTAAAACCCTACTCCTGCTTGATTAATATTGATGGTATGGGTAGTACAAGAGTAGATCTACCACGAGATCAAGAAGGCTAAACCCTAGAAGCTAGCCTATGGTATGTTTGTTGTTCGTCCTACGGACTAAAATCCTCCGGTTTATATAGACACGGAGAGGGCTAGGGTTACACAGAGTCGGTTACAATGGTAGGAGATCTACATATCCGTATCGCCAAGCTTGCCTTTCACGCCAAGGAAAGTCCCTTCTGGACACGGGACGAAGTCTTCAATCTTGTATCTTCATAGTCCAGGAGTCCGGCCGAAGGTATGGTCCGGCTATCCGGACACCCCCTAATCCAGGACTCCCTCAGTAGCCCCTGAACCAGGCTTCAATGACGACGAGTCCGGCGCGCAGATTGTCTTCAGCATTGCAAGGCGGGTTCCTCCTCCAAGTACTTCATAGAAGATTTTGAACACAAAGGTAGTGTCCGGCTCTGCAAAATAAGTTTCCACATATCGCCATAGAGAGAATAATATTTACACAAATCTAATCTGCTGACGTATTCCGTAGCGTGACATCACACCACGGCCAAGTCTTTATTCGAATCGCTTTACTGTCCCACCTCAGCGTGTTTAGCGAGGCGGTTTCCTTGGCATGTCTTGTCAAAGCAGAGATCGTGTCCCCTTATTCCTGGATTCTCATCAATACGGGCGTGGGTAACCCAACCGCGCCATTGATTACGGCGCTTGGGAGATAAGCGAGTTTTATCAGGCTGGTGGGGACGCATAGTCGCGTCCACCCATATAAGGGGATAAGGATCCACCTTTTCATCCACGCCTTCTTCCTCCTTTGCCTATCCATTTCCGCGCACTCGAGCTCCAGCGCCCAAGTCCGCACACCCCACATCAACCTTCTCCAGCCATGTCCGGAGCGGGAGGCAAGTGGATGGTCTCCTCCATCACGGAGGGACACATCAAAAAACTGAGGAGGGTCGGATACTTGTCTAACGACATTGCGCACCGGCTTCCCGAAGAGGGGCAGCTCATCCCCACCCCTAGGCCCCACGAGAGGGTGGTGTTCCTCCCCCATTTCCTCCGCGGACTGGGCTTCCCTCTCCACCCATTTGTCCAGGGGCTCATGTTCTACTATGGCCTGGATTTCCACGATCTGGCCCCGAACTTTGTCCTCAACATCTCGGCGTTTATCGTCGTGTGCGAGGCTTTCTTCTGCATCCGCCCCCATTTCGGCCTATGGCTCAAAACTTTCAATGTCAAGCTGAAGGTGGTGCGCGGCACCCAGGCGGAGTGCGGAGGCGCCATGGTGGGCAAGATGCCCAACGTCCTATGGCTCAAGGGCTCCTTCGTGGAGACCCTAAAGGGGTGGCAATCGGGGTGGTTTTACATCACCGAGCCGCGCGACCCTGAATGGGTCGCAGCCCCCGAGTTCCGATCCGGACCCCCTACGCGGCTCACCGCCTGGAAAGAGACGGGCCTGTCGTGGGGTAAAAAAGGAGAGCTGATCGGACTCCAAACATGCGTCCAAACCCTGGTGGACAAGAAGCTCAAACTTGTCAATGTAGTCTAGGTTATGCTCATCCGCCGGATCCTCCTGTGTCAACAACGGGCTTTCAACCTATGGGAGTTCGACCCGGCGCAGCACCGAACTCTGAGCAGGCTCTTCGACATGACGTACGAAGATGCCTGTAAGGTGCTTTTCAAGGGCGCCAAGGCCCCCGCATCCGCTACCGAGGATCGCGGATTCAGCACGCAGCGTCACGCTAGTGCGGTAAGCTGTTTTTACCCTTTACAGGGTATTAGTTTTTCATAGTTTGACTCCATGCGAGATCTAAGCTCCCTTACCTTTGACAGGATTGGCAGGAGACGTCCGGACAGGTCAACTGTCCGGCTCCTTTGCCCGAAGGCCCAGCGGACGCTCGCTTGGCGAAGCTACTGGTTCCGGCACCCTATGTGGTGCCACAGAAGAAGGCCAAGAAGAAGGCCACGGGGACTCGAAAGAGTGCCCGTCGCCTGGAGGTGTCGGATTCATCATCCGACGACTCTAAGACGCACTCCTCCCGTGAAGACGAGGAGAAGGAAGAAGAGACCTCTCCCCCTCCAGCGGGGGGAGGGAAGAAAAGGAAGGCCGCCCCAACTGGGGAGGCCGAAGGGTCCAAGAAGGGGAAGACCCTTCCTCTGGACTACTCCACCAATGCCGACAACAGCGAAGAGGAGTGGCTGCATAGGGCCAAGCCCCTGGCGAGATCGTAAGTTTTCGGACACCAGAGCAATTCATAGTGTTCCTTTCTTGCACAGCTCCTCCTTACGCCGAATATGACTATGCAGTCCACCCAAGGCCGGGCTGGACGAGTCGTTGAGCGGCTCCCTGGATTCGTCGGACGTGAATTCACTTCCGCCCACTACCTCCCCCCACCCTACGGACGACACTGAGGTGCTGTCCCAACAGGTAATTCCAAGCCAGGAGGAGGTGGTCCTGGAGGCGCCGCAAGGCGACCTCCCGGACTCTAGGCGCAAAGGGGATAAAACCCCCAAGGGCTCCGAGTCCGGCCTTGAGCCGGACACCGCGCCGGAACCTTCGACGGTTCCGGACTCCGGTAGGCAGCCTCCTTCCAAGAGGAGCAAGCCTACCGAGCCGGTGACCTCCGTCCAACCGGAGGCACCGGACAATTTGCTGGAGGTGCTTAACGGCGCCTCCATCGACGAGGAGCACCGCACTATTATGAGTGCGGTGATCCAGAAGGTTCAGTCCGCCAAGAGCGGACCGACTGAAGCCTGTGCCAGCCTTCTAACAGGCTTTGAGGTAAGTAAAGAATATGTAAAAATATTACCGCATAGACAGTAGCCCCTGGTGCTCTGTTCGGTGTTCGAAAAGAAAAGCCGAATAGAGGATCTAATAACATTCGCAGGAGTCTAACATAATCAAGTCAATATGCGTATGCAGGCTTCGCTGCTAGCCTCCGCCGCACTGACTGCGGAGGTGGATATGCTGAAGCAAAACCTCACGTGGTCCGAGAACGATCTCGGCCATGCCAAGAGGCAACTCGAGGAGAAGGTAGGTAAGTAATACCTTGCGCAAGTATATAGAGAAGATGTGGTTGCAAAAAATGACAGGATCAACGTGCTATTATAGGGGCCACGACCAAGGTGGCAACCCTTATGAAAGCGTTGTCCGAGGCCGAGAACAGAGCGGCCACGGAGCGAACAGAGAGAGGGAAGCAGGAGGCGCGGGTGGAGGAGTTGCAGAAAAAGCTCCAGGCTCTCGTGAAAAAACACGAGAGTTTGGAGCTTGACTCAAAGACGCAAGCGTCCGAGCTTGCGGCAGCCCTCAAAAGCGCAAAGTCTGCCAAGGCCGAAGCCTAGAAAGCCCTCCAATAAATTGAAGCGATGAAGAAGATAGCGGCGGGTAAGGCATTCATTATGCAAAGCAAGCACGTGAAAGTGAATTACTTGTTACTTACCCGAGTCCGGAGCTCTCCAGGAGCATTCGCAGATTTGCCCCGCAGTGCGTCTGATGCCGCCGCCTACTACCGATCCGAGAAGGGGAGCTCAATGGAGAAGGTGTTCTGGTCTCAGTATGCTGAGGCCGGACACCTGGTGCCTTTGAGCGACCAGCTGAAGCAAATGGTCAAGCTCCACAAGGTGGCCGAACAGGCCATAAAGGGCCTCATAGTTCGGCTTTGGCCTGGAGAGGCTCTGCCTGGGAGCTACTTCGGGCTGGTGAGGTGGCTGGTGGATGCCTGCCCACGTCTTGAAGTAATCAAGCGCTCCATCTGCATCGAAGGTGCCCGTAGGACGCTTGCCCGTGCTAAAGTGCACTGGGGCAAGATGGATGCGGAGAAGCTGGTGAAGGACAGGCCGCCACCGGGCAAGGAGCATCTCGTCCCGGAAGCGTATTATGAGGGCGTCCTGAAGGGTGCCTGCCTTATAGCGGATGAATGCTCCAAAGATGTAATTTTTGAGTAAACTCGCATTTGTGATCCTGTACGCTGAAAACTTGTTCATATGCGCTAAGCAACGCTTTTGAATTTAAAATATTACCTTCTGTGCGGCCGTTTATCAAATTTGAGAGATGGCGAGTCGTCGGCTTCTGCCCCCATGCCACGAGTGCTGGGGTGTTCGGGATAAACATGAGCGCTCGTTTTCCCGTTCTTGGGTCCTTTGAGGGAGGCGCTCAACACAACGAACAAGGCAATCAGACTATAATGCTTGAACACTCTCACTTAGCCATATAATTCTATAATTTAAATTTCGGCGAAGCCCCTAGTGTTCGGAAGACCGAGTTCGGGGCGCTATCCACGCCTAGGCCGGACAAAGCCGACTCCTCACTCTAAGCGGCATAAGTCTTTAGGGACTAGAAAACCTCTCGAACAGCGACCAGCTCTCGCCTCATCATGATGGTCAGTTTTAGCTTTCTCTACTGAGGTGCTTAGCCCAGCTCAACTGGGGCACAATCGCAGTAGTTCTCCTAGTGCTACCTTAGCCGATATAACGGAACGTAAGGTACCAAAACATAGGAGCCGGGCAAACCCAACTATTGACCCAAGACATGATTCGGAGCCGATGCATATAATGCTATAAGTTCGGGGTGCCGCACTTGTGGAAGTGTTCGGACTTCTCACACCGTATTGTGGGGTACTTAAGCCCCTGGCGTATTGGCCGTACCAAAGTGTACGGGTGCAACATGTCATTAATGAACATATATTCGTAAAAAAGAGTAATGCAATAATAGACGGAAATTATGCATTGTTTATTTAAAAAAGCTGCGATCAAAGCAGAACGATACAAATAGTGCAATAAGCAAAAGATGAGACTATTTAACATGTCCTTTCCAGGGGCGAGCTGCGGAATGGTATGTGAAACAGGTATACTGCTCGTTATAGAGACCACCTTAGAGTTCCATAGTGCGGCGTAGCTTTCTGCTTCCCTGGTTGTATCGTTTGTGCGGCAATTGTACTGCCGGACAAGCCTTCCAAAGAATGGAGTCCTGAAAATAAGAGAAAATTAAGAAATCGGCAGCCCGTAGTGCGGTTTAAGCCGCATTTTGGACGTGCCGTGATGGTGCCCCTCCCCCTGTGCCCATGGTATTTCCAGAGCGTAATTATGTACGCGCAACACTAGTTTCGCAAGTTCGCAAGGGCTGGGGTTGGGGCCGCATTGCTACGCTTGCTCGGAACATGCCAGGCGGTCTTGTTGTAGGTTACTCCGGGCGCGCTTGACGGTGTCCAGACGTTTAATGGCCGGACTAGAGAATTGCCTTGAGAGGCTGTTTTGTACTTCCGCTGCGATAGCCGCCGTATGCTCCTCCGTTCGGAGAGAGCGTTCGGTGTTTTCATTGACCGTGATGACTCCTCGAGGGCCTGGCATTTTGAGCTTGAGGTATGCGTAGTGCGGCACCGCATTGAACTTGGCAAATGCGGTTCGCCCGAGTAGTGCGTGATAGCCACTGCGGAACGAGACTATGTCGAAGATTAACTCCTCGCTTCGGAAATTATCCGGAGATCCGAAGACCACTTCAAGTGTAACTGAGCCTGTACAGTTGGCCTCTACACCTGGTATGACGCCTTTAAAGGTCGTTTTAGTGGGTTTAATCCTCAAGGGATCGATGCCCATTTTCCGCATTGTATCCTGGTAAAGCAGGTTCAGGCTGCTGCCGCCGTCCATAAGGACTCTAGTGAGGTGAAATTCGTCAATAATTGGGTCTAGAACCAATGCGGTGAATCCGCCATGACGGGTGCTAGTGGGGTGGTCCCTTCGATCAAAAGTGATCGGGCAGGAAGACCATGGGTTGAACTTTGGGGCGACTGGCTCCATCGCGTATACGTCCCTTAGTGCATGCTTCCGCTCCCTCTTGGGGACGTGGGTTGCGTATATCATGTTCACCGTCCGCACTTGTGGGGGAAAACCTTTCTATCCACTGTTGTTCGGCGGCCGGGGCTCCTCCTCGTCATCGCTATGCAGCCCCTTGTCTCTGCTTTCGGTATTTAACTTGCCTGCCTGCTTGAACACCCAACAATCCCTGTTGGTGTGATTGGCTGGTTTTTCGGGGGTGCCATGTATCTGGCATGAGCGGTCGAGTATTCGGTCCAAACTGGACGGGCCCGGAGTATTTCTTTTGAATGGCTTTTTCCGCTGACCGGGTTTAGAGCCTCTGAATCCAGCATTAACTGTCGTATCCTCGACATTGTCGCCGTTAATGCGGCGCTTTTGCTTGTTGCGACGCGACCTGCCACTGCTGTCCTTGGTATCAGAATTACCAGGGCTCTTGGTCATGTTATTGTTGCGAGCTAGCCAGCTGTCTTCTCCCGCACAAAAGTGGGTCGTAAGTGTCATGAGGGCTGCCATAGATTTCGGCTTTTCCTGTCCTAGGTGCCGTGCAAGCCACTCGTCGCGGATGTTATGCTTGAAGGCTCCTAGGGCCTCTGCGTACGAATAGTCGACGATTTGATTTTTCTTGGTTAGGAACCGTGTCCAGAATTGTCTGGCCGATTCCTCTGGCTGCTGAATTATGTGGCTAAGGTCATCGGCATCTGGTGGTCGCACATAAGTGCCCTGGAAATTGTCGAGGAATGCGGTTTCTAGGTCCTCCCAACAACCAATTGATTCTGCAGGCAAGCTGTTAAGCCAATGCCGAGCTGGTCCTTTAAGCTTGAGTGGGAGGTATTTGATGGCGTGTAGGTCATCACCGCGGGCCATGTGGATATGAAGGAGATAGTCCTCGATCCATACCGCAGGATCTGTTATGCCATCGTATGATTCGATGTTCATGGGTTTGAAACCCTCGGGGATTTGATGATCCATTACTTCATCTGTGAAGCATAGTGGGTGTGCGGCACCTCTGTATTGGGCTATATCACGACGCAGCTCAAACGAGCTTTGTCTACTGTGTTCGGCCCGGACGGATTGACTGTATCCGGAGTGACGATTACCGTCTCGTGCCGTGGGGCGCCCACGCGATCCGTAGATCGAAATTGTTTGCCTTGCCTTGTCCTCCAATATATCTCGCAGGTCTGGCGCATTTTCCCGTGCATTGGTATTTTTTGAGCGGCGCCGGGGTGCGGCTTGAGTGGAGGGCCGAGAGGCCTCTCTGTCGCGGCCACGGGGTGGCCGGTCGGCCGCATCATGCGCTGGTGATGTAGGTTTAGGTGCTTCCTCCTCTAATCGGGGTAGCAACCTGCGCTTTGGGTAGCTCTTGGAGGGGCGTTTGAGTTCATACTCTTCGGCCGCAAGGACTTCAGTCCATCTGTCGGCTAGCAAATCTTGATCAGCTCTAAGCTGTTGCTGTTTTTTCTTGAGGCTGCTCGCCGTGGTCATAAGCCTGTGTTTGAAACGCTCTTGTTCGACGGGATCCTCCGGCACGACAAATTCATCGTCGTCGAGGCTTGCCTCGTCTTCGGAGGGAGGCATATAATTATCGTCCTCGACCTCTCTGTCTGCCGCTCTCTCATGAGGGCTGGCTTCTCCATCCTCCTGTGTTGAATCTTGCTGGAGGTGGTTGTCTTCGGCACTGTCCGGGGTGTTATTATCTCCCGTGCCGTAATCACCATTTTTGCTTTGGCGGGATTTAGAGCGGCGCCGCTGACGCCGGCACTTAGGCTGCTTCTTGGAGGGGTCATCCTCCGTTGTTCCATCGCCATTGCCTTCTTTTGGGGTGTCCACCATGTATATATCATACGACGAGGTGGCTTTCCAGTGCCCTATAGGCGCTGGTTCTTGATCGTCTCCTGCATCGGCGTCCTTGCTGTCGATGTCTTCGGAGTCGAAGTCGAGCATGTCGGTTAAAATCATCGATAGTGGCTACGAAGTGGGTGGTGGGTGGGCTTTGAATTTCTTCATCATCCGCATCCCAACCTTGCTGACCATAGTCCGGCCAGGGCTCTCTTGATAAAGAGAGAGACTTTAGTGAATTCAGAATATCGCCGAAGGGCGAGTGCTGAAAGATGTCCGCGGCGGTGAACTCCATGATCGGCGCCCAATCGGGTTCGATCGGTAGGGGCGCGGAGGGCTCGGAGTCTGGAGAGGAGTCCGGCTCCTTGGAGTCACGGGCTTCGCAGAGAATTGGGCTGGTGTTCAGCTCGATCGCCGTAGAGATTGTAGCCCCCGAGGCGGTGTCCAACCATCCATCCTCGATTGGCGCAGTTGGCTCCGAATTAAGGGTCGGAGCTGATGCGGGTGCGGTCTCCAGGGCACTGTTCGGCGGCAGAGCTAGATCATGCCCATCGTGACAGTGCGGCGCGCTCGGCTGCGGCTCGAATCCGTCGAAGATCAAGTCTCCGCGGAGGTCGGACGTGTAGCTCAAACTTCCAAATCTGACCTGATGGCCAGGGGCATAGCTTTCGATCTGCTCCAGATGGCCAAGCGAATTGGCCCGCAGTGCAAAGCCGCCAAATACGAAGATCTGTCCGGGGAGAAAAGTATCACCCTGGATCGCATCGTCGTTGATGATCGGAGGAGCCATCGGGCCTAAAAGTGACGACACAGAGGAACTCTCAACAAAAGCACCAATGTCGGTGTCAAAACCGGCGGATCTCGGGTAGGGGGTCCCGAACTGTGCGTCTAGGCGGATGGTAACAGGAGACAAGGGACACGATGTTTTTACCCAGGTTCGGGCCCTCTCGATGGAGGTAAAACCCTACTCCTGCTTGATTAATATTGATGGTATGGGTAGTACAAGAGTAGATCTACCACGAGATCAAGAAGGCTAAACCCTAGAAGCTAGCCTATGGTATGATTGTTGTTCGTCCTACGGACTAAAATCCTCCGGTTTATATAGACATCGGAGAGGGCTAGGGTTACACAAAGTCGGTTACAATGGTAGGAGATCTACATATCCGTATCGCCAAGCTTGCCTTCCACACCAAGGAAAGTCCCTTTCGGACACGGGACGAAGTCTTCAATCTTGTATCTTCATAGTCCAGGAGTCCGACCGAAGGTATGATCCCGCTATCCGGACACCCCCTAATCTAGGACTCCCTCAGACATATCAACTCCCCCAAGCTTATACCTCGCTTGTCCTCAAGCGAAAAGCCGAAATCAAAAAATATGTCCACATGTTTAGAGATAGAGGTGTCGATAAAAATAAAATACGGACATGAGGGCATCATGATCATTCTTAGAACAACAACTTATATAATTCTTGTCATATAATCTCTTATGCTAGAGTAATAATTCAATCACAATATCAAGTATGAATTGTAAACTTCATTGAAAACTAACAAACTACAATCTCAGTCATTAAAGCAATTGCAATTTATCATAACATGGGAAAGAGTCAATGTATAAGAGCTTTTCAGCAAGTCCACATACTCAACTATCATATAATCTTTCAGAATTGCTGACACTCACGCAATACTTATGGGTATGGAGTTTTAATCGGACACATAGAAAGATAGGGGCTTATAGTTTTGCCTCCCAACGTTTTACCTCAAGGGTAATGTCAACAGTAATAGTTCATGAAAACTCACATCCAATTAGCCATATATACCAGGATCTTTCCAACATATTGTGCTTGCCAAAGGATAAAATGTAAAAAGGAAGGGTGAAGGTCACCATGACTCTTATGCAATGTAGGAGATAAAAGTAAAAGATAGGCCCTTCGCAGAGGGAAGCAGAGGTTGTCATGCGCTTTTATGGTTGGATGCACAAAATCTTAATGCGAAAAAAACGTCACTTTATATTGCCACTTGTGATATGGACCTTTATTATGCAGTCTGTCGCTTTTACTTTTTCCATATCACACGATCGTATAAAGCTTATTTTCTCCCACACTAATAAGTCATACATATTTAGAGAGCAATTTTTATTGCTTGCACCGATGAAAACTTACTTAGATGATCTTACTCAATCCATAGGTAGGTATAGTGGACTCTCATGGCAAAACTGGTTTAAGGGTACTTGGAAGCACAAGTAGTATCTCTACTTGGTGCAATGAATTTGGCTAGCATGAGGGGAAAGGCAAGCTCATCATGTTGGAAGATCTAAGACAATATAATTCATCTCAGATGTAAGAAAACATAACCCATTATGTTGTCTTCCTTGTCCAATGTCAACTCTTTAGCATGTCATATTTTAATGAGTGCTCACAATCATAAAAGATGTCTAAGATAGTATATTTATATGTGAAGACCTCTCTTTCTTTATTACTTCCTATTAATTGCAACAATGACCAAAACTGTGTTTGTCAACCCTCACAACTTTTATTCATCATACTCTTTCTATGTGAGCTCATTACTCTCCATAAGACTCACATGATCTCTTTGTTTCTTTTTATTTCTTTCTCTTTTCTTTTATTCACTTAGGATCATGGCAAAATAATCAAGCCCTTGACTCAACACTAATCTTTATTATATAGCTCACGGACTCGATTACATAGAAGGATAATAAAGCAAAACTCACAACTACTCCCTCCGTTCCCAAATATTTGTCTTTCTAGAGATTTCAACAAATGAATACATATGAAGTAAAATGAGTGAATCTGCACTCTAAAATATGACTACATACATCTGTATGTTGTAACCATTTGAAATGTCTAGAAAGACAAGTATTTGGGAATGGAGGGAGTAGATCATACTAAGAACTTTTATTCTACTAGATCAAGATATTACTAAAAGGATCGAATTAAGAAAAACAGTAAAGATAAAAGTGATGGTGATACGATATCGGGGCACTCCCCCAAGCTTGGCAGTTGCCAAGTGGAGTGCCCATACCAGATACTCAATTCTTCTTTGTTGGTGGAGACGGTGGTGATTTTGTTGATAGAGTAGGCTTGTCGTCCTTCTTCCAAGGCATAGGCTCACCATCATAGAAAGATGACCGGGTCTCCGGGATCCTCAAATCTGCAGCCAAACCCATCCTTTTGAATCTATATTCATACTCACAGTTTTGGTTTTGCAGGTCATAGATTTGAGCTTGAAGGTGCTCAATTTTCTCGTGAAGCTTGAAGATGGTCTCCCCGATGTTGTCGGCATCCAGCTTGTGTCTGTTGGTGAATTCTGCGATCATCATGTGGTTGGAGTTGAGTCCACGCTCCACCATCCCCTGACACTTGAAAACTTGTTACTCCATTGCTTCGAGCCTCGTCTCCACGCGTTCGGTCCCCTTTGGTCCCTCAGCATCACGGATGTGCAGCAACCCATCACGCATCTCAATGGTTTGAGGGTGTCGCTGCACCTCCGCGAGGTAAGGGTTGATGACCTTCTCAAAGAACTTGTCCTTGGGAGCACTTGGAGATGCCATGATAATCTAGATCTGTCAGAAAAATAGCTCGAAACAAATACAAAAGATTTTTGCGTGATACGGGAGTCAAAACCCGCAGAAGGTTATATAATGAATTTTTACCGACCAAAATACGTGTCGTGTACGAAAACGGAGTCCGGAGAGCACACGAGGTGCCCACGAGGTAGGGGGCGCCCAGTAGGGTAGGGCGCGCCCTCCACCCTCGTGGAGCCCTCGTGTCCTTCCCGGGCAGCCGCTTATTTTTCTATTTTTCTAAATATTCCAAAACGGAGAAATATTGCCTTAAAAATTGTTTTGGAGTCGGTTTACTTACCGTACCACATACCTATTCCTTTTCGGAGTCTGAAGCGTTCCGGAAAGTGTCCCTTATGTATTCCTCCGGGGTTACGGTTTCAATAACATTGGTTTCAACATTTATGGGATTACCTGAGATATAGTGTTTGATTCTTTGACCGTTCACCACCTTCGGATTTGTGCCTTCGAAGTTGTTGATTTTTATGGCACCGGAACGGTAGACCTCCTCGATAACGTAAGGACCTTCCCATTTAGAGAGAAGTTTTCCTGCAAAAAATCTTAAACGAGAGTTGTATAGCAATACATAATCACCTACATTAAACTCACGCTTTTGTATCCTTTTGTCATGCCATCTTTTAACTTTTTCTTTAAACAACTTGGCATTTTCGTAGGCTTGGGTTCTCCATTCATCAAGTGAGATAATATCAAATAACCTCTTCTCACCGGCAAGTTTAAAATCATAATTAAGTTCTTTAATAGCTCAGTAAGCCTTGTGTTCTAGTTCGAGAGGTAAGTGACATGCTTTTCCATAAACCATTTTATATGGAGACATACCCATAGGATTTTTATATGCAGTTCTATAGGCCCATAATGCATCATCTAGTTTCTTGGACCAATTCTTTCTAGACCTATTAACAGTCTTTTGCAAAATTAATTTGAGTTCTCTATTACTAAATTCTACTTGACCACTAGACTGAGGGTGATAAGGAGATGCAATTCTATGATTAACATCATATTTAGCAAGCACTTTACGGAAAGCACCATGAATAAAATGTGAACCACCATCAGTCATTAAATATCTAGGGACTCCAAATCTTGGAAAAATAACTTCTTTAAGCATTTTAATAGAAGTGTTGTGATCAGCACTACTAGTTGGAATAGCTTCTACCCACTTAGTAACGTAATCAACAACAACTAAAATATGTGTATATCCATTAGAGGAAGGAAAGGGTCCCATATAATCAAAGCCCCAAACATCAAATGGTTCAATAACAAGTGAATAATTCATAGGCATTTCTTGACGTCTACCAGTATTACCAATTCTTTGACATTCATCACAAGATAAGACAAACTTCCGGGCATCCTTGAAGAGAGTAGGCCAATAAAAACCAGATTGCAGTACCTAATTATGTGCGGTTCTATCTCCAGCATGGTGTCCTCCATAAGCCTCAGAGTGACACTTGCGTAGGATATGTTCCTGTTCATGCTCAGGTACACAATGTCTAATAACACCATCTACTCCTTCTTTATAAAGATGTGGGTCATCCCAAAAGTAATGCCTCAAATCATAGAAGAACCTTTTCTTTTGCTGGTATGTGAAACTAGGTGGTATAAACTTAGCAACAATGTAATTAGCATAATCAGCATACCATGGAGCAGTATGAGAAGCATTTATGACATTTAATTGCTCATCGGCAAAGCTATCATCAATAGGTAGTGGGTCATCAAGCACATTTTCTAACCTAGACAAGTTGTCTGCAACGGGGTTCTCAGCTCCTTTTCTATCAACAATATGCAAATCAAATTCTTGTAGCAAGAGAACCCATCTAATAAGTCTAGGTTTGGCATCTTTCTTTTCCATAAGATATTTAATAGCAGCATGATCAGTGTGGATAGTTACTTTAGAATCAACAATATAAGGTCTAAACTTATCACAAGCAAATACAACTGCTAAGAATTCTTTTCAGTAGTAGCATAATTTCTTTGAGCATTGTCTAGAGTTTTACTAGCATATTGAATAACATTTAGTTTCTTATCAACTCTTTGTCCTAGAACAGCACCTACAGCATAATCACTAGCATCACACATAATTTCAAAGGCTAAATTCCAACCGGGTGGCTGAACAATAGGTGCAGAAATCAATGCTTTCTTAAGTATTTCAAATGCTTCTACACAATCATCATAAAAACAAATGGTATATCTTTTTGTAATAAATTAGTCAGAGGCCGAGAGATTTTTGAGAAGTCCTTAGTGAATCTGCTATAAAAACTGGCATGACCAAGGAAACTTCTTATACCTTTGATGTCCTTGGGACATGGCATCTTTTCAATAGCATCAACCTTGGCTTTATCAACTTCCATACCTCTTTCAGAAACTTTATGCCCCAAGACAATACCTTCATTAACCATAAAGTGGCACTTTTCCCAATTCAAGACAACATTAGTTTCTTCACATCTCTGCAAAACTCGATCAAGGTTGCTCAAGCAATCATCAAAAGAAGATCCATAGACGGAAAATTCGTCCATGAAAACCTCACAAATCTTTTCACAAAAGTCAGAGAATATAGCCATCATGCATCTTTGAAAGGTAGCAGGTGCATTACATAAATCAAAAGGCATACGTCTATAAGCAAAAGTACCAAAAGGGCATGTAAAAGTAGTCTTTGATTGATCTTTGGATGACACAGGTATTTGAGAGAAACCAGAATAACCATCTAGAAAGAAAAAATGTGTATGTTTGGATAATCTTTCTAGCATTTGATTGATAAAAGGTAAGGGGGTAATGATCCTTTTTAGTAGCCTTATTTAATTTGCGGAAATCAATTACCATCCTATAACCTGTAATAATTCTTTGAGGAATCAATTCATCTTTATCATTAGGAACAACAGTAATACCTCCCTTCTTAGGGACACAATGGACAGGGCTTACCCACTGACTATCAGCAACGGGATAAATTATACCTGCCTCAAGGAGCTTTAGTATCTCCTTTCTTACTACTTCTTTCATTTTAGGATTCAGCCGGCGTTGATGGTCACGAACTGGTTTAGCGTCTTCTTCCAAATTAATTGTATGTTGACATAGTGTGGGACTAATGCCCTTAAGATCATCAAGAGTATACCCAATAGCGGCACGCTGCTTCTTCAGAGTTTTCAATAATCTCTCTTCTTCATGCTCTGAAAGGTTAGCACTAATAATAACAGGATATATCTATTTCTCATCAAGATAAGCATATTTAAGAGTATCAGGTAACGGTTTAAGCTCAAACACGGGATCACCCTTGGGTGGAGGAGGATCCCCTAGGATTTCAATAGGTAAATTATTTTTCAGAATAGGTTCCTGTTTAAAGAATACTTCATCTAATTCCCTTCTTTTATTCATAAACATGTCATTTTCATGGTCTAGCAAATATTGTTCTAAAGGATCACTAGGAGGTACGGCAATAGAAGCAAGAACAATAATTTCATCCTTACTAGGTAATTCTTCTTCACGGTGTTGTCTACTAAATTTAGAGAAATTAAATTCATGAGTCATATCATCTAAACCGACAGTAACAAAATCTCTTTTGCAATCTATGGTAGCATTAACAGTGTTTAAGAAGGGTCTACAAATATAATGGGACAAAAGCTATCTTGTGGGGAACCAAGAACAAGAAAATCAGCAGGATATTTAGTTTTCCCACACAATACTTCAACATCTCTAACAATTCCCATTGGTGAAATAGTATCTCTATTGGCAAGTTTAATTGTGACATCAATATCTTCCATTTCAGCAGGTGCAATCTCATGCATAATTTCTTCATATAAGGAATAAGGTATTGCACTAGCACTAGCACCCACATCACATAAGCCATGATAACAATGATCTCCTATTTTAACAGAAATAACAGGCATGCCTACCACAGGTCTAGGTTTATCTTTATCACGGGGTTTAGCAATTCTAGCAGTTTCATTACAGAAATAAATAACATGCCCATCAATATTATCAGACAAGAGATCTTTAACAATAGCAATATTAGGTTCAACTTTAACTTGCTCAGGAGGTGTATATGTTTTAATATTTCTTTTATGAACTATATTGAAGCTTTAGCATGATCCTTTATCCTAACAGGGAAAGGTGGTTTCTCAACATCAGAAGTAGGAACAATAGGATCATTATAAGTGATAGTCTTTTCTTCAACTTTAATAGGTGCAGCTACTTTTACTTCTATGGGAGGATGATATTTAAACCACTTCTCCTTGGGGAGATCAACATAAATAGCAAAATATTCACAGAAAGAAGCTACTATCTCAGAGTCAAGTCCATATTTAGTGCTAAATTTACGAAAAATATCGGTATCCATAAAAGATTTAACACAATCAAAACTAGGTGTCATACCTGACTCCTTACCATTGTCGAGGTCCCAATCTTCATAGTTGCGTTTAATTCTTTCCAATAAATTCCATTTGAATTCAATAGTCTTCATCATAAAAGAGCCAGCACAAAAAGTATCAAGCATGGTGCAATTGTTACCAGAAAGCCGAGCATAAAAATTTTGAATAATCATTTCTCTTGAGAGCTCATGATTGGGGCATGAATATACCATTGATTTAAGCCTCCCCCAAGCTTGAGCGATGCTTTCTTCTTCGCGAGGCCAAAAATTATATATATAATTGCGATCACGATGAACAAGATGCATAGGATAAAACTTCTGATGAAATTTCAATTTCAATCATTTGTAATTCCAAGACCTCATATCATCACATAGCCTATACCATGTCGATGCATCTCCCCTCAAAGATAAAGGGAAAACCTTATTCTTAACAACATCTTCGGGTACACCTGCAAGCTTAAATAATCCACAAACTTCATCCACATATATCAGATGTTCATCAGGATGTTTTGTTCCATCTCCTAAAAAAGGATTAGCTAGCAGTTTTTCTATCATACCCGCAGGAACTTCAAAGCAAGCATTTTCATTTTCAGTAGGTTCAGTAGGTTGAGGAGCAACTCTTTGCTCTACTGTCGGGGTGAAGATACCCTGAACAAGCCCCTCAGAGGATTATTTTCCATAGTAACAAGTAACAGTAAATTTCAGCACACTATATAAATTTTTCCTTACCAAATTCCACCTACCAAAGCGCTTCACTCCCCGGCAACGGCGCCAGAAAAGAGTCTTGATGACCCACAAGTATAGGGGATCTATCATAGTCATTTCGATAAGTAAGAGTGTCGAACCCAACGAGGAGCAGAAGGAAATGATAAGCGGTTTCCAACAAGGTATTCTCTGCAAGTACTGAAATAAGTGGTAACAGATAGTTTTGTGATAGGATAATTTGTAATGAGCAACAAGTAACAAAAGTAAATAAGGTGCAACAATGTGGCCCAATCCTTTTTGTAGCAAAGGACAAGCCTGGACAAACTCTTATATGATGTAAAGCGCTCCCGAGGACACATGGGAATATCGTCAAGCTAGTTTTCATCACATTCATATGATTCGCGTTCGGTACTTTGATAATTTGGTATGTGGGTGGACCGGTGCTTGGGTACTGCCCTTACTTGGACAAGCATCCCACTTATGATTAACCTCTATTGCAAGCATCCGCAACTACAACAAAAATATTAAGGTAAACCTAACCATAGCATGAAACATATGGATCCAAATCAGCCCCTTACGTAGCAACGCATGAACTAGGGTTTAAGCTTCTGTCACTCTAGCAACCCATCATCTACTTATTACTCCCCAATGCCTTCCTCTAGGCCCAAACAATGGTGAAGTGTCATGTAGTCGATGTTCACATAACACCACTAGAGGAGAGACAACATACATCTCATCAAAATATCGAACGAATACCAAATTCACATGACTACTAATACCAAGACTTCTCCCATGTCCTCAGGAACAAAAGTAACTACTCACAAAGCATAAACATGTTCATAATCAGAGGGGTATTAATATGCATATAGGATCTGAACATATGATCTTCCACCAATTAAACCAACTAACATCAACTACAAGGAGTAATTAACACTACTAGCAACCTACTAGCACCAATCCCAGACTTGGAGACAAGAATTGGATACAAGAGATGAACTAGGGTTTTGAGATGAGATGGTGCTGATGAAGATGTTGATGGAGATTGCCCTCTCCCGATGAGAGGAGCGTTGGTGATGACGATGGCGATGATTTCCCCCTCCGGAAGGGAAGTTTCCCCGGCAGAACAGCTCCGCTAGAGCCCTAGATTGGTTCCGCCAAGGTTCCGCCTCGTGGCGGCGGAGTTTCGTCCGAGAAGATGGCTTATGATTTTTTCCCATCGAAAGACTCCATATAGCAGAAGATGGCCACCGGAGGGCCACCAGGGGGCTCACGAGGGAGGGGGGCGCCCTGGGGGGTAGAGCGCGCCCCCCACACCCGTGGGTAGGGTGTGGCCCCCCTGGTGAGTTTCTTCCGCTGAGTATTTTTTATATATTTGGAAAACATCTCCCGTGAAGTTTCAGGACTTTTGGAGCTGTGCAGAATAGGTCTCTAATATTTGCTCCTTTTCCAGCCTAGAATCCCAGCTGCCGGCATTCTCCCTCTTTATGTAAACCTTATAAAATAAGAGAGAATAGGCATAAGTATTGTGACATAATGTGTAATAACAGTCCATAATGCAATAAATATTGATATAAAAGCATGATACAAAATGAACGTATCAACAACCCAATTGACCCCGCACAATCACGCTGCTAATCCCGTCTCCCTTTTAACTGCTTCTTTTTCTAATCGCGCCGCACGTCGCTTGATCGCCCGCACGTCCTCCGCATATCTCATTTTTATCCCGATTTTCTCGTGATCTACAGACACATCAGGAAACAAATGTACGGGTGAAGAAAAATAAATTCAGGAGCAAGAGGATTTGAACTCGTGATCCTTCACGCCACACTCAGCATTCACGACCACCGCAACCAACTAAAGTTGTTGTGCGCTTTATATGTCCGTCTTTAGTTGACTTAATAAGTACTGCTACAAAATACAAGAAATCAGCAAATCCACCTGCAGAAAAAACAGTAAATGCCTCTTTGCTCACTTAATTAGCGGAGGACTAGCTAGCTTTTCTCGTTCATTTGTATTTGATTTGTCAACCATATGGATTGATAGGTTAGAGATAGGTTAGGTTGTTTTTATTTTTTTCATGAACGCCTTTGGTTCATTTTTTCTAACTTAGCCCGGATTTGCTCAAGATTTTTAGCGGTTCTTACCATCGACCCCAAGCACCGCAGCGCTAATGCTCAGTGATTTTTATCTGCATTTCCACTAATTTCGTATCCTCTTAACACAAGCATCGTTCCCTTCAATTGTTCAAAACAAACCCCGGTAATTTATGTGTGAACAATATTTTTTTACTGTACTGCACACCTAATAATTTATGTACAAACATCGTGGTAACTTTGATCCAGAATATTTTTTTCTTAAAACATACCCCGGTAACTTATGTGTAAATATCATGGTAACATACCCATCGTAGACCTGATAACTTTGGTTCAAATACCATGGTAACTTTTTTGACCTGTGGAAAAGTTGTTTGAAAACATAACTCCGGTATTTTTTGTGTGTAAATAGTATGGTAATATACGCACACCCGGCATGATAACTTATGTATAAATACAATGGTAATTTTTGAGAGGTGGGGGTGTTGCTGAAAACATCCACGGTAACTTCTACGTAAATAGCATGGTAATATAGGCACCGCTTTACTTGATAAACTAGGTAGAAATACCACAGTTACATTTTTACTTGGGAAAAAAGTTGTTCAAAAACATATCCAGCAAAATATGTCAATAACATGTTAATATATGCATCACATACATGATAACCTATGTATCAATACCATGGTAGCTTTTTGACATGGGGGAGTTATTGTTGGGGAACGTAGTAATTTCAAAAAATTTCCTACGCACACGCAAGATCATGGTGATGCATAGCAACGAGAGGGGAGAGTGTTGTCCACGTACCCTCATAGACCGAAAGCGGAAGCGTTAGCACAACGCGATTGATGTAGTCGTACGTCTTCACGATCCGACCGATCAAGTACCGAACGCACGACACCTCCGGGTTCAACACACGTTCAGCCCGATAACGTCCCTCGAACTCCGATCCAGCCGAGTGTTGAGGGAGAGTTTCGTCAGCACGACGGCGTGGTGACGATGATGATGTTCTACCGACGCAGGGCTTCGCCTAAGCACCGCTACAGTATTATCGAGGTGGACTATGGTGGAGGGGGGCACCGCACACGGCTAAAAGATCAAACGATCAATTGTTGTGTCTCTAGGGTGCCCCTGCCCCCAAATATAAAGGATCAAGGGGGGAGGTGCGGCCGGCCTAGAGGGGGCGCACCAGGAGGAGTCCTACTCCTACCGGGAGTAGGACTCCCTCCCTTTTCCTTGTTGGACTAGGAGTGGAGGGGGAAAGAGGAGGGAGAGAGGAAGGAAAAGGGGGGGGCGCCGCCCCCCTCTCCTTATCCTATTTGGACTAGGGGGAGGGGCGCGCGGCCCTGCCCTGGCCGCCTCTCCTCTTCTCCACAAGGCCCACTATGGCCCATTAAGCTCCCGGGGGGGGGGGGGTTCCGGTAACCTCCCGGTACTCTGGTAAAATCCCGATTTCACCTGGAACACTTCCGATATCCAAACATAGGCTTCCAATATATCAATCTTCATGTCTCGACCATTTCGAGACTCCTCGTCATGTCCGTGATCATATCCGGGACTCCGAACAACCTTTGGTACATCAAAACATATAAACTGATAATATAACTGTCATCGAAACGTTAAGCGTGCGGACCCTACGGGTTCGAGAACTATGTAGACATGGCCGAGACACGTCTCCGGTCAATAACCAATAGAGGAACCTGGATGCTCATATTGGCTCCCACATATTCTATGAAGATCTTTATCGGTTAGACCGCATAACAACATACGTTGTTCCCTTTGTCATCGGTATGTTACTTGCCCGAGATTCGATCGTCGGTATCTCAATACCTAGTTCAATCTCGTTACCGGAAAGTCTCTTTACTTGTTCCGTAGTACATCATTCCGCAACTAAGTCATTAGTTTCAATGCTTGCAAGGCTTAAGTGATGTGCATTACCGAGAGGGCCCAGAGATACCTCTTCGACAATCGGAGTGACAAATCCTAATCTCAAAATACGCCAACCCAACAAGTACCTTCGGAGACACCTGTAGAGCACCTTTATAATCACCCAGTTACGTTGTGACGTTTGGTAGCACACAAAGTGTTCCTCCGGTAAACGGGAGTTGCATAATCTCATAGTCATAGGAACATGTATAAGTCATGAAGAAAGCAATAGCAACAAACTAAATGATCAATTTCTAAGCTAACGGAATGGGTCAAGTCAATCACATCATTCTCCTAATGATGTGACCCCGTTAATCAAATGACAACTCATGTCTATGGTTAGGAAACATAACCATCTTTGATCAACGAGCTAGTCAAGTAGAGGCATACTAGTGACACTCTGTTTGTCTATGTATTCACACATGTATTATGTTTCCGGTTAATACAATTCTAGCATGAATAATAAACATTCATCATGATATAAGGAAATAAATAATAACTTTATTATTGCCTCTAGGGCATATTTCCTTCAGTCTCCCACTTGCACTAGAGTCAATAATCTAGTTCACATCGCCATGTGATTTAATACCAATAGTTCACATCACCATGTGATTAACACCCATAGTTCACATCGACATGTGACCAACACCCAAAGGGTTTACTAGAGTCAATAGTCTAGTTCACATCGCTATGTGATTAACACCCAAAGAGTACTAAGGTGTGATCATGTTTTGCTTGTGAGAGAAGTTTAGTCAACGGGTCTGCCACATTCAGATCCGTAAGTATTTTGCAAATTTCTATGTCAACAATGCTCTACACGGAGCTACTCTAGCTAATTGCTCCCACTTTCAATATGTATTCAGATTGAGATTTAGAGTTATCTAGATCAGTGTCAAAATTTTCATCGACGTAACCCTTTACGACGAACCTTTTTGTCACCTCCATAATCGAGAAACATATCCTTATTCCACTAAGGATAATTTTGACCGTTGTCTAGTGATCTACTCCTAGATCACTATTGTACCCCTTGCCAAAATCAGTGTAGGGTATACAATAGATCTGGTACACAGCATGACATATTTTATAAAACCTATGGCCAAGGCATAGGGAATGACTTTCATTCTCTTTCTATCTTCTGTCGTGGCCGGGCTTTGAGTCTTACTCGGTTTCACACCTTGTAACACAGGCAAGAACTCTTTCTTTGACTGTTTCATTTTGAACTACTTCAAAATCTTGTCAATGTATGTACTCATTGAAAAACTTATCAAGCATCTTGATCTATCTCTATAGATCTTGATGCTCAATATGTAAGCAGCTCCACCGAGGTCTTTCTTTGAAAAACTCCTTTCAAACACTCCTTTATGCTTTGCAGAATAATTCTACATTATCTCCGATCAATAATATGTCATTCACATATACTTATTAGAAATGTTGTAGTGCTCCCACTCACTTTCTTGTAAATACAGGCTTCACCGCAAGTCTGTATAAAACTATATGCTTTGATCAACTTATCAAAGCGTATATTCCAACTCCGAGATGCTTGCACCAATCCATAGATGGATCGCTGGAGCTTGCATATTTTGTTAGCACCTTTAGGATTGACAAAACTTTCTTGTTGCATCATATACAACTCTTCTTTAATAAACCCATTAAGGAATGTAGTTTTGTTTATCCATTTGCCAGATTTCATAAAATGTGGCAATTGCTAACATGATTCGGACAGACTTAAGCATAGATACGAGTGAGAAACTCTCATCGTAGTCAACACCTTGAACTTGTCGAAAACCTTTTGCGACAATTCTAGCTTTGTAGATAGTAACACTACTATCAGCGTCCGTCTTCCTCTTGAAGATCCATTTAATCTCAATGGCTCGCCGATCTTTGGCCAAGTCAATCAAAGTCCATACTTTGTTCTTATACATGGATCTCATCTCAGATTTCATGGCCTCAAGCCATTTCGCGGAATCTGTGCTCATCATCGCTTCCTCACAGTTCGTAGGTTCGTCATGGTCAAGTAATATGACCTCCAGAACATGATTACCGTACCACTCTGGTGCGAATCTCACTCTGGTTTACCTACCAGGTTCGGTAGTAACTTGATCTGAAGTTACATGATCATCATCATTAGCTTCCTCACTAATTGGTGTAGTAGTCACAGGAACAGATTTCTGTGATGAACTACTTTCCAATAAGGGAGAAGGTACAGTTACCTCATCAAGTTCTACTTTCCTCCCACTCACTTCTTTCGAGAGAAACTCCTTCTCTAGAAAGGATCCATTCTCAGCAATGAATATCTTGCCTTCGGATCTATGATAGAAGGTGTACCCAACATTTACTTTTGGGTATCCTATGAAGACGCACTTCTCCGATTTGGGTTTGAGCTTATCAGGTTGACACTTTTTCACATAAGCATTGCAACCTCAAACTTTAAGAAACGATAGCTTAGGTTTCTTGCCAAACCATAGTTCATACGATGTTATCTCAACGGATTTAGATGGTGCCCTATTTAACGTGAATGTAGCTGTCTCTAATGCATAACCCCAAAACGATAGTGGTAAATTGGTAAGAGACATCATAGATCGCACCATATCTAATAAAGTACGGTTACGACGTTCAGACACACCATTACACTATGGTGTTCCAGGTGGCGTGAGTAGTGAAACTATTTCACATTGTTTTAACTGAAGGCCAAACTCGTAACTCAAATATTTTACTTCTGCAATCATATCGTAGAAACTTCTATTTTTGTTACGATGATTCTCCACTTCACTCTGAAATTCTTTTAACTTTTCAAATGTTTCAGACTTGTGTTTCATCAAGTAGATATACTCATATTTTCTCAAATCATCTATGAGATCAGAAAATAATGGTACCTTCCGCGAGCCTCAATATTCATCGGACCACATACATCAGTATGTATGATTTCCAATAAATCTGTTGCTCGCTCCATTGTTCCGGAGAATGGAGTCTTAGTCATCTTGTCCATGGGGCATGGTTCGCAAGCATCAACTGATTCATAATCAAGTGATTCCAAAAGCCCATCAGCATGGATTTTCTTCATGCACTTTACACCAATATAACCTAAACGGCAGTGCCATGCTACCTCTTGAGCTTGCGTTGGATTTCCCCGAAGAGGAAGGGATGATGCAGCAGAGTAGCGTAAGTATTTCCCTCAGTTTTTGAGAACCAAGGTATCAATCCAGTAGGAGGCCACGCTCAAGTCCCTCGTACCTGCACAAAACGATAGCTACTCGCAACCAACACGATTAGGGGTTGTCAATCCCTTCACGGTCACTTACGAGAGTGAGATCTGATAGATATAATATTTTTGGTATTTTTGGTATAGAGATGCAAAGTGAAAAGTAAAAGGCAAAGTAAAAAGCAAAACAAGATTAAAGTGATGGAGATTGATATGATGAGAATAGACCCGGGGGCCATAGCTTTCACTAGTGGCTTCTCTCAAGAGCATAGGTATTCTACGGTGGGTGAACAAATTACTGTTGAGCAATTGACAGAACTGAGCATAGTTATGAGAATATCTGGGCATGATCATGTATATAGGCATCACTTCCGTGACAAGTAGACCAAAACGATTCTGCATCTACTACTATTACTCCACTCATCGACCGCTATCCAGCATGCATCTAGAGTATTAAGTTAAAAACAGAGTAACGCCTTAAGCAAGATGACATGATGTACAGAGATAAATTCATGCAATATGAAATAAACCCCATCTTGTTATCCTCGATGGCAACGATACAATATGTGCCTTGCTGCCCCTTCTGTCACTGGGAAAGGACACTGCAAGATCGAACCCAAAGCTAAGCACTTCTCCCATGGCAAGAACTACCAATCTAGTTGGCAAACCAAACGGATAATTCGAAGAGACTTGCAAAGATAACCAATCATACATAAAAGAATTTAGAGAAGATTCAAATATTATTCATAGATAGACTTGATCATAAACCCACAATTCATCGATCTCAACAAACACACCGCAAAAAGAAGATTACATCGAATAGATCTCCACAAGAGAGGGGGAGAACTTTGTATTGAGATCCAAAAAGAGAGAAGAAGCCATCTAGCTACTAACTATGGACCCGAAGGTCTGAGATAAACTACTCACACTTCATCGGAGAGGCTATGGTGATGTAGAAGCCCTCTGTGATGACGGCCCTCTCCGGCGGAGCTCCGGAACAGGCCCCAAGATGGGATCTCGTGGATATAGAAAGTTGCGGCGGTGGAATTAGGTTTTTGGCTCCTGTTCTGATTGTTTGGGGGTACGTAGGTATATATAGGAGGAAGGAGTACGTCGGTGGAGCATCGAGGGGCCTACGAGGCAGGGGGCACGCCCTAGGGGGGCGCGCGCCCCCACCCTCGTGACTTCCTCTTTGACTCCTTGGAGTAGGGTCCAAGTCTCCTGGATCACGTTCGGTGAGAAAATCACGTTCCCGAAGGTTTTATTCCGTTTGGACTCCGTTTGATATTCTGTTTCTCCGAAATACTGAAATAGGCAAAAAAAACATCAATTCTGGGTTGGGCCTCCGGTTAATAGGTTAGTCCCAAAAATAATATAAAAGTGGAAAATAAAGCCCAATATAGTCCAAAACAGTAGATAATATAGCATGGAGCAATCAAAAATTATAGATATGTTGGAGACGTATCAGGCATCACCAAGCTTAATTCCTGCTCGTCCTCGAGTAGGTAAATGATAAAAAGAGAATTTTTGATGCGGAGTGCTACTTGGCATAATTTCAATGCAAATCTTCTTAATTGTGATATGAATATTCAGATTCGAAAGATTCAAGACAAATGTTTATATTGACATAAAAATAATAATACTTTAAGCATACTAACAAAGCAATTATGTCTTCTCAAAATAACATGGCCAAAGAAAGTTATCCCTACAAAATCATATAGTCTGGCTATGCTCTATCTTCACCACACAAAGTATTTAAATCATGCACAACCCCGATGACAAGCCAAGCAATTGTTTCATACTCTAACTTTTTCAAATCTTTTTCAATCTTCACGCAATACATGAGCATGAGCCATGGATATAGCACTATAGGTGGGATAGAATGGTGGTTGTGGAGAAGACAAAAAGGAGAAGATAGTCTCACATCAACTAGGCGTATCAACGAGCTATGGAGATGCCCATCAATAGATATCAATGTGAGTGAGTAGGGATTGCCATACAACGGATGCACTAGAGCTATAAGTATATGAAAGCTCATCAAAAAGAAACTAAGTGGGTGTGCATCCAACTTGCTTGCTCATGAAGACCTAGGGCAATTTGAGGAAGCCCATCATTGGAATATACAAGCCAAGTTCTATAATGTAAAGTTCCCACTAGTATATGAAAGTGATAACATGAGAGACTCTCTACTATGAAGATCATGGTGCTACTTTGAAGCACAAGTGTGGTAAAAGGATAGTAACATTGTCCCTTCTCTCTTTTTCTCTCATTTTTTAGGCTTCTTTGGCCTCTTTTATTTTTCGTCCGGAGTCTCATCCCGACTTGTGGGGGAATCATAGTCTCCATCATCCTTTCCTCACTGGGACAATGCTCTAATAATGATGATCATCACACTTTTATTTTTCTTACAACTCAACAATTACAACTCGATACTTAGAAAAAAATGTGACTCTATATGAATGCCTCCGGTGGTGTAGCGGGATATGCAATATGACAATGATGTAGTGTGTCATAATAAACGGAATGGTGGAAAGTTGCATGGCAATATATCTCGGAATGGCTATGGAAATGCCATAATAGGTAGGTATGGTGGCTGTTTTGAGGAAGGTATATGGTGGGTGTATGATACCGGTGAAAGGTGCGCGGTATTAGAAGGGCTAGCAAAGGTGGAAGGGTGAGAGTGCTATAATCCATGGACTCAACATTAGTCATAAAGAACTCATATACTTATTGCAAAAATCTAGAAGTTATCAAAGCAAAGTATTACGCACATGCTCCTAGGGGGATAGATTGGTAGGAAAAGACCATCGCTCGTCCCCGACCGCCACTCATAAGGAAGACAATCAATAAATAAATCATGCTCCGACTTCATCACATAACGGTTCACCATACGTGCATGCTACGGGAATCACAAACCTTAACACAAGTATTCTTTAAATTCACAACTACTCAACTAGCATGACTCTAATATTATCACATCCATATCTCAAAACAATTATCACGTTTCAATCTTTTCTTAGTATTCAACACACTCAAAAGAAAGTTTCACAAATCTTGAATACCAAGCATATTATTATTAAGCAAATTACCATGCTATTAAGACTCTCAAAACAATTTAAGTGAAGCATGAGAGATCAATAGTTTCTTTAAAACAAATCCACCACCGTGCTCTAAAAGATCTAAGTGAAGCACATAGAGCAAAATTATAACGCTCAAAAGATATAAGTGAAGCACATAGAGCAAAATTACATAGCGCTCAAAAGATATAAGTGAAGCACATAGAGCAAAACTACTTAGCTCAAAAAGATATAAGTGAAGCACATAGAGCAAAACTACATAGCTCAAAAGATATAAGTGAAGCACATAGAGTATTCTATCAAATTTTAATTCATGTATGGCTCTCTCAAAAGGTGTGTACATCAAGGATGATTGTGGCACACTAAAACACAAAGACACAAAAAATACAAGACGCTCCAAACAAAACACATATCATGTTGGTGAATAAAAATATAGCTCCAAGTAAATTACCGATGGAAGTGGACGAAAGAGGGGATGCCTTCCGGGGCATCCCCAAGCTTTAACTTTTTGGTGTCCTTGGATTATCTTGGGGGTGCCATGTGCATACCCAAGCTTAGGCTCTTGCCACTCCTTGTTCCATAATCCATCACAAGAATTCACCCAAAACTTGAAAACTTCACAACACAAAACTTAAAGTAGAAAACTCGTGAGCTCCGTTAGCGAAAGAAAACAAAAGACCACTTCAAGATACTATAATGAACTCATTCTTTATTTATATTGGTGTTAAACCTACTGTATTACAACTTCTCTATGGATTATAAACTATTTTACTAACCATAGATTCATCAAAATAAGCAAACAACACACGAAAAACAGAATCTGTCAAAAACAGAACAGTCTATAGTAATCTGTAGCTAGCGCAAGATCTGGAACCCCAAAAATTCTAAAATAAATTGATGGACGTGCGGAATTTATCTATTAATCATCTTCAAAAATAATTAACTAAATAGCACTCTTCAAATAAAAATGACAGCAGTTCTCGTGAGCGCTAAAGTTTCTGTTTTTTACAGCAAGTTCAACAAGACTTTCCCCAAGTCTTCCCAACGGTTCTACTTGGCACAAACACTAATTAAACACAAAAAACACAACCAAAACAGAGGCTAAATAATTTATTTATTACTAAACAGGAGCAAAAAGCAAGGAATAAAAATAAAATTGGGTTGCCTCCCAACAAGCGCTATCGTTTAACGCCCCTAGCTAGGCATAAAAGCGAGGATAGATCTAGGTATTGTCATCTTTGGTGGGCAATCCATAAGTGGCTCTCACGATATTTTCATATGGCAATTTTATTTTCTTTCTTGGAAAGTGTTTCATGCCCCTTTTTAATGGAAATTGAAATCTAATATTCCCTTCCTTCATATCAATAATCGCACCAACCGTTCTAAGGAAAGGTCTGCCAAGAATAATAGGGCAGGAAGGATTGCAATCTATATCAAGAACAATGAAATCTACGGGCACATAATTTCTATTTGCAACAATAAGAACATCATTAATCCTTCCCATAGGTTTCTTAATAGTAGAATCCGCGAGATGCAAGTTTAGAGAGCAATCATCAAAATTGCGGAAATCTAGCAAATCACACAAAGTTTTGGGGATAGTGGAGACACTAGCACCCAAATCACACAAAGCATAAAACTCATGATCTTTAATTTTAATTTTAATAGTTGGTTCCCACTCATCATAGAGTTTTCTAGGGATAGAAACTTTCAACTCAAGTTTTTGTTCATAAGATTGCATCAAGGCATCAACAATATGTTCGGTAAAGGCTTTCTTTTGACTATAAGCATGTGGATAATTTAGCACGGATTGCAACAAGGAAATACAATCAATTAAAGATCAACTTTCATAATTAAATTCCTTGAAATCCAATATAGTGGGTTTAGCAACATCTAGATTTTTATTTCTTTCAATCCCACTTTCATCAATTTCATCATAAAGATCTAAATACTCCGAATTTTTAGAACGCCTTCTAGGTAAAGGAAGATCATATTCAGTTTCATCAAGATTCATATTGCAAAACAAAGATTTAATAGGAGACACATCAATAAATTTTAGATCTTCATCTTGATTTTCATAGGAATTGGAAGAACACGCTTTAATAAAGGCATCTTTGGAAGCACGCATCCTAGCGGTTCTTTCCTTGCACTCATCAATGGAAATTCTCATGGCTTTGAGAGACTCATTGATATCGTGCTTAGGAGGAATAGATCTAAGCTTTAAAGAATCAATCTCAAGAGAAATTCTATCAATGTTCCTAGCCAAATCATCAACTTTAAGCAATTTCTCTTCAAGCAAAGCATTAAAATTATTTTGTGAATTCATAAACTCTTTGACACTATTCTCAAATTCAGAGGGCATCTTATTATAATTTCCATAAGAGTTGTTGTACGAATTCCCATAATTATTAGAAGGATTACTAGGATATGGCCTAGGATTAAAATTCCCTCTATAAGCGTTGTTACCAAAATTATTCCTACCAACAAAATTCACATCCATAGATTCATTGTTATTCTCAATCAAAGTAGACAACGGCATATCATTAGGATCAGAAGAAAAACTCTTAGTAGCAAATAATTTCAAAAGTTCATCCATCTTTCCACTCAAAACATTGATTTCTTCTATCGCATGCACTTTTTATTAGAAGATCTTTCAGTATGCCATTGAGAATAATTAACCATAATATTATCTAGGAGTTTAGTAGTATCTCCTAAAGTGATTTCCATAAAAGTGCCTCCCGCGGCCGAATCTAAAAGATTTCTAGAAGCAAAATTCAATCCGGCGTAAAAGTTTTGTATAATCATCCACAAATTCAAACCATGAGTAGGGAAATTACGTATCATTAATTTCATTCTCTCCCAAGCTTGTGCAACATGTTCATGATCAAGTTGCTTAAAGTTCATAATATCGTCTCTAAGAGAGATGATCTTAGCGGGAGGGAAATACTTAGAGATAAAAGCATCTTTGCACTTGTTCCAAGAATCAATACTATTTTTAGGCAAAGACGAAAACCAAGCTTTAGCACGATCTTTAAGCAAAAAAGGAAATAGCTTCAATTTAACGACATCATTATCGACATCTTTTTTCTTTTGCATATCACATAAATCAACGAAGCTATTTAGATGAGTGGCGACATCTTCACTAGGAAGGCCGGCGAATTGATCTTTCATAACAAGATTCAACAAAGTAGTATTGATTTCACAAGATTCAGTATTAGCAAGAGGAGCAATCGGAGTGCTAAGGAAATCATTATTATTGGTATTGGTGAAGTCACACACTTTGGTAGTATCTTGAGCCATCGCGACAAACAAGCAATCCAACACACGAGCAAACAAAAAGGCAAGCGGAAAAGAGAGGAAAATAGAGAGGGAGGAGAGAGAGAGAGAGGGCGAATAAAACAGCAAGGGTGAAGTGGGGGAGAGGAAAACGAGAGGCAAATGGAAAATAATGTAATGCAAGAGATAGGGATTGTGATGGGTACTTGGTATGTTGACTTTTTGCGTAGACTCCCCGGCAACGGCGCCAGAAATTCTTCTTGCTACCTCTTGAGCTTGCGTTGGATTTCCCCGAAGAGGAAGGGATGATGCAGCAGAGTAGCGTAAGTATTTCCCTCAGTTTTTGAGAATCAAGGTATCAATCCAGTAGGAGGCCACGCTCAAGTCCCTCGTACCTGCACAAAACGATAGCTACTCGCAACCAACGCGATTAGGGGTTGTCAATCCCTTCACGGTCACTTACGAGAGTGAGATCTGATAGATATAATATTTTTGGTATTTTTGGTATAGAGATGCAAAGTGAAAAGTAAAAGGCAAAGTAAAAAAGCAAAACAATATTAAAGTGATGGAGATTGATATGATGAGAATAGACCCGGGGGCCATAGGTTTCACTAGTGGCTTCTCTCAAGAGCATAAGTATTCTACGGTGGGTGAACAAATTACTGTTGAGCAATTGAGAGAACTGAGCATAGTTATGAGAATATCTAGGCATGATCATGTATATAGGCATCACATCCGTGACAAGTAGACCGAAACGATTCTGCATCTACTACTATTACTCCACTCATCGACCGCTATCCAGCATGCATCTAGAGTATTAAGTTAAAAACGGAGTAACGCCTTAAGCAAGATGACATGATGTAGAGAGATAAATTCATGCAATATGAAGTAAACCCCATCTTGTTATCCTCGATGGCAACGATACAATACGTGCCTTGCTACCCCTTCTGTCATTGGGAAAGGACACCGCAAGATCGAACCCAAAGCTAAGCACTTCTCCCATGGCAAGAACTACCAATCTAGTTGGCCAAACCAAACGGATAATTCGAAGAGACTTGCAAAGATAACCAATCATACATAAAAGAATTCAGAGAAGATTCAAATATTATTCATAGATAGACTTGATCATAAACCCACAATTCATCGGTCTCAACAAACACACCGCAAAAAGAAGATTACATCGAATAGATCTCCACAAGAGAGGGGGAGAACTTTGTATTGAGATCCAAAAAGAGAGAAGAAGCCATCTAGCTACTAACTATGGACCCAAAGGTATGAGGTAAACTACTCACACTTCATCGGAGAGGCTATGATGATGTAGAAGCCCTCCATGATGATGGCCCTCTCCGGCGGAGCTCCGGAACAGGCCCCAAGATGGGATCTCGCGGATACAGAAAGTTTCGGTGGTGGAATTAGGTTTTTGGCTCATGTTCTGATCTTTTGGGGGTACGTAGGTATATATAGGAGGAAGGAGTACGTCGGTGGAGCACCGAGGGGCCCACGAAGCAGGGGGGCGCGCCCTAGGGGGGGCGCCCCCCACCCTCGTGACCGCCTCTTTGACTCCTTGGAGTAGGGTCCAAGTCTCCTGGATCACGCTCGGTGAGAAAATCACGTTCCCGAAGGTTTTATTCCGTTTGGAGTCCGTTTGATATTCTGTTTCTCCGAAATACTGAAATAGGCAAAAACAAAGCAATTCTGGGTTGGGCTTCCGGTTAATAGGTTAGTCCCAAAAATAATATAAAAGTGGAAAATAAAGCCCAATATAGTCCAAAACAGTAGATAATATAGCATGGAGCAATCAAAAATTATAGATACGTTGGAGACGTATCATGCCACAAATAAGTTGCAGTATCATTATTAACTTTGCATCTTTTGGCTTCAATATTATGAAAATGTGTATCACCACGATCGAGATCCAACAAACCATTTTCATTGGGTGTATAACCATAGAAGGTTTTATTCATGTAAACAGAATAACAATTATTCTCTAACTTAAATGAATAACCGTATTGCAATAAACATGATCAAATCATATTCTTGCTCAACGCAAACACCAAATAACATTTATTTAGGTTCAGCACTAATCCCGAAAGTATAGGGAGTGTGCGATGATGATCATATCAATCTTGGAACCACTTCCAACACACATCGTCACTTCACCCTTAATTAGTCTCTATTTATTCTATAACTCCTGTTTCGAGTTACTATTTTTTAGCAACTGAACAAGTATCAAATACCCAGGGGCTACTATAAATACTAGTAAGGTACACATCAATAACCTGTATATCAAATATACCCTTGTTCACTTTGCCATCCTTCTTATCCACTAAATATTCAGGGCATTTCCGCTTCCAGTGACCAGTCCCTTTGCAGTAGAATCACTTAGTCTCAGGCTTAGGTCCAGACTTGGGCTTCTTCACTTGAGCAGCAACTTGCTTGCCGTTCTTCTTGAAGTTCCCTTTCTTTCCCTTTGCCCTTTTCTTGAAACTAGTGGTCTTGTTAATCATCAACACTTGATGCTCTTTCTTGATTTCTACCTTCATTGATTTCATCATCATGAAAAGCTTGGGAATCGTTTCCGTTATCCCTTGCATATTATAGTTCATCACGAAGTTCTACTAACTTGGTGATGGTGACTAGAGAATTCTGTCAATCACTATTTTATCTGGAAGATTAACTCCCACTTGGTTCAAGCGATTGTAGTACCCGGACAATCTGAGCACATGCTCACTGCTTGAGCTATTCTCCTCCATCTTTTAGCTATAGAACTTGTTGGAGACTTCATATCTCTCAACTCGAGTATTTGCTTGAAATATTAACTTCAACTCATAGAACATCTCATATGGTCCATGACGTTCAAAACGTCTTTGAAGTCCCGATTCTAAGCCGTCTAAGCATGGTGCACCAAACTATCAAGTAGTCATCATATTGAGCTAGCCAAACGTTCATAACATCTGCATATGCTCCTGCTATAGGTTTGTCACCTAGCAGTGCATCAAGGACATAATTCTTCTATGCAGCAATGAGGATAAACCTCAGATCACGGATCCAATCCGCATGATTTCTACTAACATATTTCAACTTAGTTTTCTCTAGGAACATATCAAAAATAAAACAGGGGAGCTAAACGCGAGCTATTGATCTACAACATAGATATGCTAATACTACCAGGACTAAGTTCATGATAAATTTAAGTTCAATTAGTCATATTACTTAAGAACTCCCACTTAGATAGACATCCCTCTAATCCTCTAAGTGATCACGTGATCCATATCAACTAAACCATGTCCGATCATCACGTGAGATGGAGTAGTTTCAATGGTGAACATCACTATGTTGATCATATCTACTATATGATTCACGCTCGACCTTTCGGTCTCAGTGTTCCGAGGCCATATCTGTTATATGCTAGGCTCGTCAAGTTTAACCTGAGTATTCTATGTGTGCAACTGTTTTGCACTCGTTGTATTTGAACGTAGAGCCTATCACACCCGATCATCACGTGGTGTCTCAGCACAAAGAACTTTCGCAACGGTGCATACTCAGGGAGAACACTTGTACCTTGATAATTAGTGAGAGATCATATTATAAAGCTACCGTCGAACTAAGCAAAATAAGATGTATAAAAGATAAACATCACATGCAGTCAAAATATGTGACATGATATGGCCATCATCATCTTGTGCCTTTGATCTCCATCTCCAAAGCATCGTCATGATTTCCATCGTCACCGGCATGACACCATGATCTCCATCATCTTGATCTATATCAATGTGTCGTCACATGGTCGTCTCGCCAACTATTGATCTTGCAACTATTGCTATCGTATAGCGATAAAGTAAATCAATTATTTGGTGCTTGCATCTTATGCAATAAAGAGACAACCATAAGGCTTCTGCCAGTTGCCGATAACTTCAACAAAACATGATCATCTTATACAACAACTTATATCTCATCACGTCTTGACCATATCACATCACAACATGTCCTGCAAATTAAAACAAGTTAGACGTCATCTACTTTATTGTTGCAAGTTTTACATGGCTACTATCGGCTGAGCAAGAACCGTTCTTATCTACGCATCAAAACCACAATGATAGTTTGTCAAGTTAGTGTTGTTTTAACCTTCTCAAGGACCGGGCATAGCCACACTCGGTTCAACTAAAGTTGGAGAAACTGACACCCGCCAGCCACATGTGTGCATAGCACGGCGGTAGAACCAGTCTCACGTAAGCGTACGCGTAATGTCGGTCCGGGCCGCTTCATCCAACAATACCGCCGAACCAAAGTATGACATGCTGGTAAGCAGTATGACTTATATCGCCCACAACTCACTTGTGTTCTACTCGTGCATATGACATCTACCGATAAAACTTGGCTCTGATACCACTGTTGGGGAACGTAGTAATTTCAAAAAAATTCCTACGCACACGCAAGATCATGGTGATGCACAGCAACGAGAGGGGAGAGTGTTGTCCACGTACCCTCGTAGACCGAAAGCGGAAGCGTTAGCATAACGCGATTGATGTAGTCGTACGTCTTCACGATCCGACCGATCAAGTACCGAACACACGGCACCTCCGAGTTCAGCACACGTTCAGCCCGATGACGTCTCTCGAACTCCGATCCAGTCGAGTGTTGAGGGAGAGTTTTGTCAGCACAACGGCGTGGTGATGATGATGATGTTCTACCGGCGCAGGGCTTTGCCTAAGCACCACTACAGTATTATCGAGGTGGACTATGGTGGATGGGGGGCACCGCATACGGCTAAAAGATCAAACGATCAATTGTTGTGTCTCTAGGGTGCCCCCTGCCCCCGTATATAAAGGAGCAAGGGGGGAGGTGCGGCCAGCCTAGAGGGGGCGCGCCAGGAGGAGTCCTACTCCTACCGGGAGTAGGACTCCCTCCCTTTTCCTTGTTGGACTAGGAGTGGAGGGGGAGAGGAGGGAGAGAGGAAGGAAAAAGGGGGGGCGTCTGATGAAGCTATGTACCTAGGGTAGGGGCACGGACCTGTCCAAAAGAGCCCTACCCAAGGACATCCCTAGAAGAAGTCACCTTTCAATCGACTTGAAGGTATCCCACTCGACGGGTTGAAGACACTCGACCAAGAAGCTATCACTCGACCATGAAGCCAACCACTCGACTGCCAGGAGATCTAAAGTCACTCCGCAGGCAAACGGTCGGCTATTAAGTAGTCTTTATGGTCATTATAGCACTTTATTAGGGGCGTTACCAGTAACGCCCAACCTTAAATGTACCTTAAACCCTGCATCACTGAGGGCAGGAGAGGGCCGGCGAACTCTATATAAGCCACCCCCTCCTCAGTATGAAGGGTTCTCACCCCTGTTACTCATACACACATAATCCAATCGACCGCCTCCGGGCACCGAGACGTAGGGCTGTTACTTCCTCCGAGAAGGGCCTGAACTCGTAATCCTCGTGTGTTTACAACTTCCCAATAGCTGAGATCTAGCCTCTCCATACACACCCCCCTACATCACTGTCAGAGCTAGAACCACGACAGTTGGCGCCCACCTTGGGGCAGGAATCTTAGCGCCTGATTGGAGAAGTTGCGATTTTTCCGATCCCTTTGATCATGGTTTCGTGCGGAGTTTTGGTGGAGGGCCGCGAGATCCGCCTCGGCGCGCTCACGTTCATCGCCGACGACTCCGCCTGGCTTCAGGAGGCACCACTCGACATCGACGCGCTCCCCGTCCGCGGTGCGACGCACTTCCGCGCATGCGTTCGTGGCGTCCTCCTGCGGCAGCCGTCGACCCAGTATCGGTCGGCCCCCATGTCGTCTCCCCGCTCTGTCTCCCACCGACGCAAGTGCTCCGGTCGATCGAGACTTCAGAGGTGGGTGAGGCATGATGTGGCTCGCCAGTCGGCCGCCCCACAAGTCGCGGCAATCGAGCCCGACGAATCCCTCTGCGGCCTGTTCGACTGGCTTCGCGGAGACCGCATCCGAGTGTGACAGCAGCGACCCAGCGGTTGAGGTTCTGGCGGTCGATGGAACGCACAGCCCTCCCGGTTTCCCTCGCGCTGATGGAGGCACGGGTGGGGGCGACCCATCGCATCCCCACGATGAGTATCTCCCTGAACCTCTCACGTCATTACAGCGGGAGGAGCTTCGCCGCCGGAACATGGACGCGCTCCACACTCCTATCGTCGGAGAGACCCCCGAGGCCCGGGCCTTGGAGGACGCGCGCTTGGCTAACTTGGCCGAGCGCACTCGACTGAAGAATCTCCAGCGAGCACTCGACGAGCAAGCGCGTCAGCGGGCTCCCGAGTCTAGTCGACGTCAGCTCTTCCCGCCGACGCAGGTATACCGAACCCCAGTTCAGAATTTGGCCGCCGCGGCCCGTATAGCAGAATCGATTCAGCCCTCCCAGTCGGAGGCTGGCAGGGGCTTGTTGCAGATCAGAGCGTTGCTCCGGGCGGCGGGAAACCAGAATTCCGCTGTTTCTCAGTCGCGGAATAGGATCCACAGTCGATCCGTTGCAACAGATACAGTCCAGTCGGCTCACAGCCCGAGATCGCCCCCGAGGCGTGAGGGACGTGGTGACCGGCATGATCAGTACAGAAGGAATGAGCAGTATGATCGCCGATCCGATCGTGATGATCGACGTCGAGTGCCAACCCCTCCCCCGAGTGGGTCATATGCGCCTCGACATCGAGATGACAGGCGCCCTCATAGTGTTGGGCAGAGGATTCCAGTCGACCCCAGGGACCCAGGCTTTGACACGAGGTCTATCCTCGTTCAAGGTTTGGTTGACAGGAACAGAGCTCATCGGGAAGGCCACAACAGAGATGCGCCTGCCAGCAGTAGAGTACATGTTTCGGGGCCAGAGTGTTTCAGTCGAGCCATCAGAGCCGCAGTGATTCCTCCCAACTTCAGGTTGGCGACTGGAGTCAGCAAGTTCACCGATGAGTCTAAGCCTGACACTTGGCTCGAAGATTACCGAGTGGCCCTACAGATTGGCGGCGGCAATGATGAGGTGGCCATGAAGCATTTGCCTCTCATGTTAGAGGGCTCAGCCAGAGCGTGGCTAAATCAGTTGGCACCCAGCAGCATCTACACTTGGGAGGACCTCTCCCGAGTGTTTGTCACAACCTTTGAGGGAACATGCAAGCGACCCGTAGGCCTTACAGAATTGCGTTCTTGCATACAGAAACCAAATGAAACTCTGAGGGATTACATCTAGAGGTGGATCACGTTGCATCACACAGTTGAGAATGTGCCTGACCATCAAGCAGTTTGTGCCTTTAAAGAAGGCGTTAAATACAGAGAATTGAATCTGAAGTTCGGTCGAACTGGAGAGATGTCTCTGAACCAGATGATGGAGATTGCCACCAAATACGCTAATGGTGAAGACGAAGATCGACTCTGGAGTGGCAAGCACAAGGCAGTCGCCCAAGAAACCGGAGGAAACTCCAGTCGGAAACAGAAGCGGAAGGCCGAGCCAGTCGCCCCTGGGGAGGCCCTGGCCGTAACCCAGGGAAATTTCAAGGGAAAACCCAAAGGCCCCTGGAAGCCCAAGAAAGTCAAGGATCAAGATGGAAATGATGTTTTGGATCTGCCATGTCACATCCACACCAAGAAAGATGAAGAGGGTAATTTTATTTACCCAAAGCATACCACTCGACAGTGCCGGCTCCTGATCCAGCAGTTTCAGGGCAAACAGTCCAAAGATAAGGAAAAAGAGTCGGACAGAGTTGAGGACAAGGAAGATAGTGACGATGGATACCCCCAAATCAATTCCACCCTGATGATTTTTGCTGATGTCGAAAGCAAAAGTCGACTGAAAGTCATTAACCGTGAGGTGAATATGGTTGCTCCGGCAACACCCAGTTATCTGAAGTGGTCTCAGACTGCCATCACATTCGACCAGTCTGATCACCCTACGCACATTGCCACCCCTAGGAGGCAAGCTTTGGTGGTCGACCTAGTTGTCGAAGGCACTCGACTGACCAAAGTCCTGATGGATGGTGGCAGTGGCCTGAACATATTGTATGCTGAAACATTGAAAGGAATGGGCATTCCGATGTCCAGGCTCAGTACCAGTAACATGAGCTTCCACGGAGTCATTCCTGGGAAGAAAGCCGAATCACTCGGCCAGATCGCTCTTGATGTGGTTTTCGGTGATTCAAAGAATTACCGCAAGGAAAAGTTGACATTCGAGGTTGTGGGCTTCCAAAGTGCTTATCATGCCATTTTGGGCAGGCCAGCTTACGCACGCTTCATGGCTCGACCATGTTATGTGTATCTCAAATTGAAGATGCCTGGTCCCAAAGGTGTGATCACTGTTACAGGCAATCGGAAGAAGGCAGAAGAGTGTTTTCAGAAAGGCTCAAAGATTGTTGACGCTCAGATGGCAGTTGTTGAGCTGCAAGAGTACCAGAAGACTGCTGATCCGAGTGAATTGCTACGAGCCAAGAAGCCTGCTTCAGAATCTGCTTTTCAGTCGTCTGGTGAAACAAAGCCACCCCACATTCACCCGACCGACCCCGATGCTACCCCGACTCACATCTCAACGACGCTCGACTCCAAATAGGAAGAAGCGCTCATCCAGTTCCTCTGTGAGAACTGGGACATCTTCGCATGGAAGCCTTCTGACATGCCTGGAGTTCCCAGGGGGCTGGCTGAGCACCGTCTACGAGTCGACCCAAAGTTCAAGCCTGTGAAAGAACATCTTCGACGGTCCGCAGTCCAGAAGAGGAAAGCTATTGGCGAGGAGGTGGCTCGGCTCTTAGCAGCGGAGTTCATCCGAGAGATTTACCACTCCGAGTGGCTCGCCAATGTTGTCATGGTCCCCAAGAAGGACAAGTCACTTCGCATGTGCATTGACTTTAAACATATCAATTGGGCCTGCCCGAAAGATCATTTCCCTCTCCCCCGCATCGATCAGGTAGTCGACTCGACCGCGGGGTGTGAGCATTTGTCTTTTCTAGATGCTTATTCAGGGTACCATCAGATCCGTCTGTATGGACCCGACGAGATCAAAACGGCTTTCATCACCCCATTCGGGTGCTTCTGTTACATCACCATGCCCTTCGGCCTCAAGAATGCTGGAGCCACGTTCATGAGGATGATTCAGAAGTGTTTGCTCACTCAGATCAGTCGGAACATAGAAGCATACATGGATGATATTGTGGTTAAGTCACGGAAAGGTTCCGACCTACTGATTGACCTTGCCGAAACCTTTGCTAACCTCAGGAGATATGATATCAAGCTCAATCCATCAAAGTGCACATTCGGAGTTCCAGGTGGAAAGTTACTCGGTTTCCTCATTTCCGAACGAGGAATCGACGCCAATCCTGAGAAAGTTGGCACCATACTCCGGATGAAGCGCCCTGTGCATGTACACGATGTCCAGAAGCTTACAGGTTGCTTGGCCGCTCTAAGTCGATTCATTTCTCGTCTCGGTGAAAAGGCGTTGCCTCTTTACCGACTGATGAAGAAGTCTGACAAGTTCGAGTGGACTCCAGAAGTTGATGCAGTGCTCGCAGAACTCAAAGCTCTGCTCTCCACCCAGCCGGTGCTTGCTGCCCCAATCAGTAAAGAGCCTCTGCTGCTTTACATTGCGGCCATGGGACAAGTTGTCAGTACAGTACTTACGGTCGAGCGGGAAGAATAAGGAAAGGCCTTCAGAGTTCAGCGCCCAGTATATTACGTGTCTGAAGTTTTGACTCCTTCGAAGCAAAGATATCCCCATTACCAGAAGCTTGTATATGGGATTTACATGACCACGAAGAAGGTTGCACACTACTTCTCTGACCATTCCATTACAGTCGTCAGCGACGCTCCGCTGTCAGAGATTTTGCACAACAGAGATGCAATTGGTCGAGGAGCGAAGTGGGCGATTGAACTCCTTCCCCTAGATATCAAGTTGAAGCAAAGAAGGCTATCAAGTCTCAAGCAATTGCAGATTTCGTCGCCGAGTGGATTGAACAGCAACTTCCGAATCAAGTTCACTCGGAGCACTGGACCATGTTCCTCGATGGATCTAAGATGATGAATGGTTCCAGTGCTGGGGTAGTATTGGTCTCCCCCCGAGGAGATAAGCTCAGATACGTTCTCCAGATTCACTTCGATTCCTCCAATAATGAAGCAGAATATGAAGCACTCTTGTATGGGTTGCGCATGGCCATTTCACTCGGCGTCCGGCGCCTCATGGTCTATGGCGACTCAGATTTGGTGGTCAACCAGGTGATGAAGGAGTGGGACATCAGAAGCCCAGCTATGACTGGCTACTGCAACACGGTAAGAAAGTTAGAAAAGAAATTCGAGGGGTTGGAGCTTCATCACATCCCTCGACTAAAAAATCAAGCAGCTGATGATCTGGCAAAGATAGGCTCCAAGAGAGAAGCCATTCCCAACAATGTGTTTTTGGAGCACATCCGCTTGCCGTCGGTCCAGGAGGATCCTTTTACAGAAGAAGCCCCGCAACCGAAAAGTGCCACAGATCCGACTGAAGTCGAAATTCTTGCTGTGGTCGACCTAGTCATGGAGGTCTTGGCTATCACTCCTGACTGGACGATACCATACATCACATATATCTTGAGGAAAGAACTTCCAGAGGACGAAGAAGAGGCTCGACAGATCGTCCGTCGATCTAAAGCTTTCACAGTCATAAAAGGACAGTTGTATAGAGAAAGCGCAACTGGAATTGGTCAGAAGTGCATAACGCCAGAAGAAGGTCAGATGATCCTTGATGATATCCACTCGGGGACCTGTGGTCACCATGCGTCCTCTCGGACCATTGTGGCCAAAGCATACCGAGCGGGTTTATTCTGGCCCAGGGCAAACGAAATGGCGAAAGAGATAGTCGACAAGTGTGAAGGCTGCCAGTTCTACTCCAACATGTCGCACAAGCCAGCATCAGCTCTGAGGACCATTCCACTCGTCTGGCCCTTCGCTGTTTGGGGACTGGACATGGTTGGTCCACTGAGAACAGGCAGGAGCAGATTCACACATGTGCTTGTGGCAGTCGACAAGTTTACCAAATGGATTGAAGCCAAGCCTATCAAAAATCTTGATGCTAGCACTGCTATCAGTTTCGTCAGAGAGTTGATATTCAGATACGGGGTCCCGCGTAGCATCATCACTGACAATGGGTCAAACTTCGATTCAGACAAGTTCAGAGCTTTTTGCGCCTCTCAAGGCACACGAGTCGACTACGCGTCGGTCGCGCATCCCTAGTCGAATGGACAAGCTGAAAGAGCGAATGGCCTAATTCTCAAAGGACTGAAGCCTCGACTGATGCGTGATCTCAAGCACGCAGCAGGCGCTTGGGTCGACGAGCTTCTGTCAGTTTTGTGGGGACTGAGGACCACCCCGAACCGGTCGACTGGAAGAACGCCATTCTTTCTGGTTTACAGAGCCGAAGCCGTCCTACCGAGCGATCTACTTCACAATGCCCCCAGAGTCGAGCTTTATAATGAAGACGAAGCAGAGCAAGCCCGGCAAGACGCAGTCGACCTCCTAGAGGAGGAGAGGGAAATGGCTATGATCAGATCGACCATCTATCAGCAAGACTTGCGTCGATTCCATGCCAGAAATGTGAAGAGCTGAGCCTTCCAAGAAGGAGATTTGGTCCTCCGAGTGGATCAGCAGAAACCACACAAGCTTGCTCCTACTTGGGAAGGCCCCTTCATCGTCACCAGAGTCCTCCACAACGGAGCATATCACCTCTACAATGTTTATCGCCAGATCGACGAGCCACGAGCTTGGAATGCGGAACTGCTCCGCCCCTTTTACACTTGAGTTCTCCCTTGGACGAGATGTAAGAAGAAAAATTTCTGCAGTTTATTTTTACCAAAGACAAGAGTGTTCCAATAATTGCTGTCACTTTTATTTGCATACGAAATCCCCCAGTGGGTGACTTAGCTGCGAATCCGTTCCGCCTAAGTTTGAAAAATCCTACCGAGTGGAGAGCCAGACTCCCACTCGGGGGCTTAGCTGCAGCCCAGTGCTTGCCTAAGTGTTCAAAAATCCTACCGAGTGGAGAGCCAGACTCCCACTCGGGGGCTTAGCTGCAGCCCAGCGCTCACCTAAGTGTTTAAAAATCCTACCGAGTGGCGAGCCAGACTCCCACTCGGGGGCTTAGCTGCAGTCCAGTACTCGCCTAAGTTCTCCCACCTAGAGACTTAGCTGCAGTCAGGCACTCGCCTAAGTTTGAAAAAATCCTACCGAGTGGAGAGCAAACCTCCCACTCGGGGGCTTAGCTGCAGCCCAGTGCTCGCCTAAGTTTGAAAAAATCCTACCGAGTGGAGAGCAATCCTCCCACTCGGGGGCTTAGCTGCAGTCCAGTACTCGCCTAAGTTCTCCCACCTAGAGACTTAGCTGCAGTCAGGCACTCGCCTAAGTTCTCCCACTTAGAGACTTAGCTGCAGTCAGGCACTCACCTAAGTTTGAAAAAATCCTACCGAGTGGAGAGCAATCCTCCCACTCGAGGGCTTAGCTGCAGTCCGGTACTCGCCTAAGTTCTCCCACCTAGAGACTTAGCTGCAGTCAGGCACTCGCCTAAGTTTGAAAAAATCCTACCGAGTGGAGAGCAATCCTCCCACTCGGGGGCTTAGCTGCAGTCCAGCACTCGCCTAAGTTCTCCCACCTAGAGACTTAGCTGCAGTCAGGCACTCGCCTAAGTTTGAAAAAATCCTACCGAGTGGAGAGCAATCCTCCCACTCAGGGGCTTAGCTGCAGTCCAGTACTCGCCTAAGTTCTCCCACCTAGAGACTTAGCTGCAGTCAGGCACTCGCCTAAGTTTAAAAAAATCCTACCGAGTGGAGAGCAATCCTCCCACTCGGGGGCTTAGCTGCAGCCCAGTGCTCGCCTAAGTATTTAAAAATCCTACCGAGTGAGAGCAAACCTCCCACTCGGGGGCTTAGCTGTAGCCCAGTGCTCGCCTAAGTGTTTAAAAATCCTACCGAGTGGAGAGCAAACCTCCCACTCGGGGGCTTAGCTGCAGCCCAGCGCTCGCCTAAGTGTTTGAAAATCCTACCGAGTGGAGAGCAAACCTCCCACTCGGAGGCTTAGCTGCAGCCCAGTGCTCGCCTAAGTACAGGACACAACCCAATCCGCAAGGACGACGAGGCGCAAGTCGACTGCTACCTTCTCCTTCGGAGTTGCGCCGCAAAGACAAGGTTATTCCGAGTGAAGATCAAGTTCCACTCGACGAATCAAATTATCAAGATATTCAACGAGAAATCAAGATCAGATAAAGCCTAAAAGGTCCCAGACCTCAGATCAAAGTACTCGAGCCCTCGGCTCGGCGGAGTTTAACGGTTACAAATCCACTCGGCATTCCGAGGCAAATTTAAAGTGAAGCATAAAAGTTTTTCATTCCTCAGGAGGAGGACTGGAAGGGGCGACGAACTCGTCCAAGTCGATCACGTCTGCAATACGAGTGGCAGCAGCAATGAAAGTCTCCATGAAGTCTTGAAAGTTGTGCTTCCTGGTATTGGCAACTTGGATGGCGGCTAGCTTTTCTTCTCGCGCCTCCTTGCAATGGACGCGGACCAGAGACAGAGCGACATCAGCACCACATCTAGCAGAAGATTTCTTCCATTCCGCCACTCGACCTGGGACTTCATTAAGTCGAGCCATCAGGGACTCAAGGTCGTTCTGAAGCGTCGTCCCAGGCCAGAGTGATGTGTCGATCCGCGACATCGCAACCTTCAGTCGAGCAAGATAGTCAACCACGCTGGCAATACGAGACTCCAGACGGAGCACGTTCATTGCAGCCTCGTCCTTCACAAGGGAGTTAGCAGGGTCCAAGCCTGGCTCCACTCGACTGGTCTCCTCTTCAAAGTTCTGACAGAATTCTGCAAACACGATTCAAGAATAAGACAGTGACCCTACACAGACTTGGTAACTGCAAGACAGTCGGGGCAGAGCAATTACCTTCGAGCACGACGAACAGCTTCTTGGTGAGTCGACCGAGATAAGCCTCCAGATCGTTCCTCTTCCCCGCCAGCTCACCTGCCTTATCGTGCAGAGCCACGTTGTCGTTCTTCAGTCGGCTGACCTCTTGATTGGCTACCTCGAGAGCAGCTTTCAGTCTGGAGTTCTCCTGCTCAAGAGCTCCGACCGAGGCCATTTTCTCTTCAGCAAGCCTCGTTTTGTCCAAGACCTCCTTCTGTGCCTCTGCAAGATCTTGACCCTTCTTCTTCAGAGCTTCCTCCAGTTTATCTGCGGCGCGTCGAGTGAAATCAACATCAAGAATGGACAAGAAAGAAAAGCCACTCGTCAAGAATGGAGAACCTCACCAGCCAGACCTTTTGCTTCTTCTTGCGCCTTCTTCAAATTCTCCCGAGCAAGCTTCAAAGTTAAGGTTGAGCTGGATCTGCTGATTCTCCAACTCAGTATAGCGAGCTACAAGTTCGCAGGATTTCTGTAAAAAGAAAAATCAGTCGACAGACATCCAAGACAAGTTACTTCCGAACAACTAAGAGACAATGATGACGTTTCTAAGACTACAGCCGAATCAAGAACATTCGACAGTAGTCTCGGGGACTACACCCAGTGGGTGCACTCAGCGTGCCCCCACTGTAAAAAAAAGTCGACTGCCCGCAGTCGACCGGATACAGTCCCATTCGACATGGCCTGACCAGACCGAGTGAAGAAATACAGCTACAGCAACACAATATAAAGACTACAGTCGACTGCCAGCAGTCCACCGTAGTCTCGGGGACTACACCCAGTGGGTGCACTTAGCGTGCCCCCACTCGTCCAAGAATTGGCAGACACACCCAGTGGGTGTACAGATACAAAGATCTTCGGAGAAGAGATTCTTCAAATAGCATATCGTGAACAGACCAAGTGTTGAGTCGACTGACCTGGACGTTACTCTGAAGAGCCGAACTTGCGTCGTAAGCTGCTTGGCTGGCCTCCCGAGCCACCTTCACTTGCTCCATCATGATCCCCGCCTAGCGTATAGCCTCTTTTGCAGCAGCCGCTTGGTCCTCAGGGACGGGGTATGCGGCAAAAAGCGAAGACGGATCCGCGGTCGACGTCGAGGGCCGCACACTCGTCAGAGGAATGGCGAAAGTCACAGAAGCCCGAGTGGTGTCACCACCATCCCGAGCTACAGCCTCAGACGCCGGAGCGGATTGGGGGGTCTTGTCAGACGACGCCCTCTTGTTCCTTCTCACTCTCAGCGGTTCGTTGTCGTCGTCATCCGGGAGGTCGATAACATGAGGAGGAGCTACAAGGAAAACGTTCAATCGACCAGAGTTGCAACGAATGTTCATTCGACTCAAAGCGGAACGTCAGTAATCGTACCAGGGTTGGAGGTAACAGCATCCTCCATCTCTTGGTCATCGTCCTTGGCGGAGATCTTAGAAGTAGCATCGCTGCAAATCTTGAAAGTCAGTCAGTTGGCTCAATGAATCGACCAAGGGTCTGTCCACGGTCGACAAAGGAAAGCAAGTTTTGTTATTACCCGGAAATGGTAGGGACAGCCATCTTCATCTTGGGCAGAGCCTTGGGCGGCTTGGACGGCGTCGCGCGTGGGTGCTTGGGAGCCTTCCCAGTCGGCGTAGGAGAAGAGGCCCGAGGGCGTTTCGACGACTACCCAACGGGAGCGGTCGCCTTGCCACGTTCCCGCGCTGGATCGTGTGTGAGCTTGGATCGCCCCTCCAGACGGGGGGGTTCAACCTCCTCCTCCTCCTCTTCGCTGGAGTCGACGTTGTCGTCTCCCTCTCCTTCACCGTCGGACTCCCACTCGCCTTGGTTATCTCCACTCTCACCTCCGCTCGCCTCCCCTTCCTCGGTCGGCTCCTGTGCCCCGTTGGGCGTCGAGTACACCTCGGTAGTCGCCTGGAGAACAACAGACAAGAACGAAAGTCAATCGACCTACTCAAAGAAGACCAATGAAGGAAACAAGATCTCAGTCAAGAGCATAAAGACATACCTGGTCCACGTCATACGAGTTGTCGAGTGGAATTACCCTCCTGGCTCCTCGGGGGTTGTCTTTGTTCCCCGTGATGCTCGACAGCCACCCCTCCAGCATCTCGTCAGTAACCTCCTCCGGGTGGACCCGAGTGGTGTCGTCGAGACCCGAGTACAGCCACATCGGGTGGTCACGAGCCTGGAGCGGTTGGATGCGCCTCCGGAGGAAGACCTCCAGCAAGTCCATACCAGTCACGCCCTCACGGACAAGCTCAACCACTCGACCAGCCAACACTTTGACTTGGGCCTTTTCCTCCGGCGTCACTTTCAGAGAAGCAGGTTTTTCAGCTCGGTCGAGAGAGAAAGGGGGAAGACCGGTCGACTGCCCTGGGGTCGCCTGATCTTGACAGTAAAACCAGGTCGCCTGCCAACCGCGGACCGACTCCGGGAAAGTAATAGATGGAAAACAACTCTTTCCCCTCGTCTGGATCGCCAGGCCCCCGCACAGCTGAATCACCTGCGTCCTTTCGTCACTCGACTTGGCCTTCTTGACCGATTGAGAACGGCAGGTAAAGATGTGCTTGAAGAGTCCCCAATGGGGGCGGCAACCCAAGAAACCCTCACACATGGAAATGAAAGCAGCAAGGTATACGATGGAGTTGGGAGTGAAGTGGTGGAGCTGCGCTCCGAAGAAGTTCAGGAAGCTCCGGAAAAAAGGGTGGGGCGGCAGAGAAAACCCGCGGTCGACATGGGTGGCTAGGAGCACGCACTCACCGTCGCGGGGTTGAGGTTCGATCTCTCTCCCCGGGAGACGCGCAGCTTCGTGGGGAATGACTCCCCCCTCGACCATGTCGTCGAGATCTTCTTGCCGAATCACCGACGGCATCCAATCACCCTGGATCCAGCCTCGGGGCAGAGCAGACCTTGAGGAGGATCCGCCCCGAGCAGACCTCTTCCCCTTTCCCTGCGCCGCCGCCTTCTTCGCGCGCTCTAGAGCGGATGTCTTGTCCTTTGCCATCGTCGCCGGCAAATCTTGCACGGGCCTACGGCGCTAAGGTGAGGGCGGAGGTGGCGGAGGAACTTGCGAAGGGAGAGAGGAAGAAGAAAGCACACTGTTTGGAAACCCCGAGCCAGCGACTTATAAGAGGCCGCTCCCGAGTGGCTGACTGGTAGGCCCGGGCTATCCAGTCAAATCCCGCAGCAAACACGCGCGCAGTATGTGGCGAAAAGGTGGCGCGGCAATCAAGGAGCTTCCGCTTTATCGCTTCCGATTACTGCGGCCGCTCCCGTCCCGCGCGCTTCCCGAAATCCGAATCCCGCGACATCCACGGGCTGCAGAGCAACTTGTCAAAACGAAAGACCCCGCTCGCGCCGACACTCGGTATGTCACAAATAAAGAAATTCACTCGACGAAAGGCCTGGAATGGATCAAGGCGACTGAAAGAGGTTGGTGACGTCATCCGTGACGATTGGCCCAAAACAAGACACTCATGTAGCCCGAAGAACCAGTCGGAAAGATCCCCAACTCTTTCCCCACTCTAACCTCGATCCATTCAGGGGCTAATGATGAAGCTATGTACCTAGGGTAGGGGCACGGACCTGTCCAAAAGAGCCCTACCCAAGGACATCCCTAGAAGAAGTCACCTTTCAATCGACTTGAAGGTATCCCACTCGACGGGTTGAAGACACTCGACCAAGAAGCTATCACTCGACCATGAAGCCAACCACTCGACTGCCAGGAGATCTAAAGTCACTCCGCAGGCAAACGGTCGGCTATTAAGTAGTCTTTATGGTCATTATAGCACTTTATTAGGGGCGTTACCAGTAACGCCCAACCTTAAATGTACCTTAAACCCTGCATCACTGAGGGCAGGAGAGGGCCGACGAACTCTATATAAGCCACCCCCCTCCTCAGTATGAAGGGTTCGCACCCCTGTTACTCATACACACATAATCCAATCGACCGCCTCCGGGCACCGAGACGTAGGGTTGTTACTTCCTCCGAGAAGGGCCTGAACTCGTAATCCTCGTGTGTTTACAACTTCCCAATAGCTGAGATCTAGCCTCTCCATACACACCCCCCTACATCACTGTCAGAGCTAGAACCACGACAGCGTCGCCCCCCTCTCCTTGTCCTATTCGGACTAGGGGGGAGGGGCGCGCGGCCCTGCGCTGGCCGCCTCTCCTCTTCTCCACAAGGCCCACTATGGCCCATTAAGCTCCCGGGGGGGTTCCGGTAACCTCCCGGTACTCCGGTAAAATCCCGATTTCACCCGGAACACTTCTGATATCCAAATATAGGCTTCCAATATATCAATCTTCATGTCTCGACCATTTCGATACTCCTCGTCATGTCTGTGATCATATCCGGGACTCTGAACAACCTTCGGTACATCAAAACATATAAACTCATAATATAACTATCATCGAAACGTTAAGCGTGCGGACCCTACGGGTTCGAGAACTATGTAGACATGACCGAGACACGTCTCCGGTCAATAACCAATAGCGGAACCTGGATGCTCATATTGGCTCCCACATATTCTACGAAGATCTTTACCGGTCAGACCGCATAACAACATACGTTGTTCCCTTTGTCATTGGTATGTTACTTGCCCGAGATTCGATCGTCAGTATCTCAATACCTAGTTCAATATCGTTACCGGCAAGTCTCTTTACTCGTTCCGTAATACATCATTCCACAACTAACTCATTAGTTGCAATGCTTGCAAGGCTTAAGTGATGTGCATTACCGAGAGGGCCCAGAGATACCTCCCCGACAATCGGAGTGACAAATCCTAATCTCGAAATACGCCAACCCAACAAGTACCTTCGGAGACACCTGTAGAGCACCTTTATAATCACCCAGTTACGTTGTGACGTTTGGTAGCACACAAAGTGTTCCTCCGGTAAACGGGAGTTGCATAATCTCATAGTCATAGGAACATGTATAAGTCATGAAGAAAGCAATAGCAACAAACTAAACGATCAAGTGCTAAGCTAACGGAATGGGTCAAGTCAATCACATCATTCTCCTAATGATGTGATTCCTTTAATCAAATGACAACTCATGTCTATGGTTAGGAAACATAACCATCTTTGATCAATGAGCTAGTCAAGTAGAGGCATACTAGTGACACTCTGTTTGTCTATGAATTCGCACATGTATTATGTTTCCGGTTAATACAATTCTAGCATGAATAATAAACATTTATCGTGATATAAGGAAATAAATAATAACTTTATTATTGTCTCTAGGGCATATTTCCTTCAGTTATTGGAAAAATATACCCCCTATAACTTCCGTGCAAATAGCATGTTAATATACGCTTCATATATCTGATACTTGCATACGGACACCATTATAACTTTGACCCGAGTAGGGGGAGTTGTTAACTTTGTTTATGTGATAACCCCGGTAACTTTTGTATAAGTAGTGTGGTAATATACATACCACAAACCTGATAACGTAGGTACAAACACAACGGTAAGTTCTACCTGGGAAAAATTTGTTGAATACACCCCCCACCACCACCACCCTCTACGATAACTTCTGTATAAATAGCATGGTAATCTAAGCAATGCAAACCTGATAACTTAGTTTCAAACACGATGAAAAAGTTGACAAAACTATAAATGTGGTAGCTTCTTTGTAAACAGTGTGGTAATATATGTACAACAGAGCTGTTAACTCATGTACAAACACCATGGTAATTTTAATTTAGAAGATTTTTTTTGGAAAGCATAATCTCGATAACTTTTGTGTAATAATATTCGACAGCAGACCTACCAACTTATGTACAAACTTCGCAGTAACTTTGACAAGAGGAAAATAATTTATTGAAAAACATATCCCGGTAATTTCTGTGAGAATAACATTGTATTTTTACGTACCACGGGCCTGATCATAGAGGGCCAACGGGCCAGAGGCCGGGGCATGGCACGACTCGGCTCATGGACCTCATCTCGCAGCCCACTCACGACACCGATGGCAGACAATGGTCTTGCAGACTTGATAATCTAGTTAAAAAATACCGCCGTACTGTAGGCGTGATAATTTGAGTGTAAACATCATGATAAGTTATGTATTGTAGGCGTGATAGTTTATGTACTGATGGTGTGTTAACTTTTGATCCCGTGGATAAAAGTTGCTGAAAAACATAGCCCCTGATAACCCTGTGAAAATAGTGTGGTAAATATATGCCTAATAGAGATGATAACTCTCGTACAAACACTGCGATAACTTTTGACCCTAGATTAATATTTTTGACAAACACACCCCTTGTAGCCTATGTGTACATGGCATGGTAATATACACCCAACAGAGATGATAACTTACTAAGCCCATGTGTGGTAAGTTGTTAACTCGAGAAAAGATGTTGTTGAAAAACACCTCCAAATGACTCATGTGTAAAAGCATGACAATACACGCATAACAGAGCCGATAACTCACATACCCATGCCAATGCCAAGTTCAATGACATGTCACCGGCATCGTCTATTTGTGATTTTCGCTGCTGGACGCGATTAGTGGAGGAAGGTAATGTGATTTTCAAGATTCCGTCAACCTCCTTTTCTTTTTATACAGACTTGTATAATTGTTCAGTTCATAAAGTTTTTAATTATTGTAAATCTCTCTCACACACACTCCAATTTCCTGTATTGCTTGGGAACAGAAAAGGAAAACTGTGATTTCTGTTCATGACTCATAAGCAGCAACAAAAGCTTGCAATTTTCTATTTTCTAGCGATCAAGGTACCTTGTTCCATGCCTCTTTCTTGTATATTTAATTAGCAGTGTTCTTAATTTCTTGTATCATATGTGTGTGCTATTTAGCAATAATGTTATTAATTTAGTTGGAAACTATCCATCCGACAAAGAGAAAAAAAAGAACATGCATATGAGTTGATTGAGTCCTAGAAAAAAGTATTCTAGTGCTTCCTCAGAAATAAAGTAAGTACTTCTACTAGGGATTTCGAGTAATTAGCTTTAGTTACTGTTGAAGAACAACATAGCAAAATATTATTGGATGATAAAACTTTGAGTTGCAGAGAAGTGTAACTAATTCACCTAATAAAAAAATAAGTATCGATTGAAACGAGTAAAGAAATGTATCGATTGAAAAGAGCGAGCAACTTTTATGTGCCATTTTTTTTGAATAGTTGAGATGACAAGGCAACATAAATTATAAATTATAGTGTAAAATGAATAGTAATTTGCAATTAATATAGAAAAAACATATATATTTATACGGCTTTAGGGCCCCTTTTTGTTATCTTGCCCCGGGCCCCTGAAATCTCAGGACCGGGCCTGTCTATGGCGTGTGTGGCACCTACGACAACAACGTCGGCGCCCTCAATGGCGTTCGCCACGACATGCTCTCCCATGGCACGGCTCGCCCATGCTCTTCATCGACGAGACGATCACGGCGTGGAGCTTCTTCAAGTCGTGGCAGCCAGCGGTCGTTGCAGGCACCGAGGTGCCGCGCGCCATCCTGGTGGTGCCGGCCCTGGCCGTTGACGTCATCCACGACAACAATGACACCATCTACGACTCAACAACTTCCCCAATTCCATGTACCAAGTTATTGAGGAGGTCCATCCGTGTGCCCCTCTCGCTTCCATGTACCAAGAACTTTGTGTGTATTCATTGTTGATTCCAATAGCCAAGATTGCATCGTTTTTTGGGTTTGGTTTTGAGTTCGCGCTGGGGATTGGATTGGATGGCATAGTACTACAAAGAGGCCCAAATTGGATGGCAGTTGTATTTCTTCATTTTGTTGTCAAAAACTTTTTTTTGGTCGATTACTTGTGTCGTGAGAAAAAAAATTGTTCTGTTGTTCGTGCAAAATGGCTTGTCTGATTTTTATTGCCCATGGCACTTAGGCCATCTACAACAGAGGCGCCCTCAATGGCGTTCGCCGTGACTTGCTGGACGTCGTGCGCTTCACTACCATGCAGGACGTTGTCTCGGGAGTGTGCGACGGCACCCTCGATGACATGTGTGGCGGGGCATGACGGTTCCTGATTCCTTCAGCTATTTCTGTTTCCTTCATGGGTGTCTCGCGCGTGCACGATGGCATCATCTAATTCCTTCTCGCAGAGAGTTGTCAACACTAATGTTGAGTTTTATCAAGTCATTTCTTTCATATGCAGTGGTTTGAGAGAAGTAAGCACGAGATTGACCTTTTGGTCTTTGCGATATACAGTTTTAGAATAGAGTCTCATTGTTGATGTTTTTACAAAATGAAAGAACTATGTAGAAATTCCCCCTGATGCTTAATTGGTTACTTATTTCTCTCATTTTCCATTGTATTCTGATCGAGAAGATACTCTTGGGCCTATGAGAAGAACATCAACTCTTTAATTGCTGCTATAAGAATAGTGGCAACAGCTTTATACGCAACATGCGCGTCCTAGAGGGCCCTGAAATTTTAAACAGTCAAGCATGGTTCTTCGGTGCAATATGTAGAAACTGGAATTGTACATGGTAAGCACATGACTTGGATATTCACGTGCAGTTGTATGTCGAGATGAATGCTATTGTCTGATGGGGAATAAGGCACATTACATTGAGGTGGAAGTTATATTTGACCAGTTGATCAAGTTATGTCCACAACCTCATGTGTGGTATACACACATTCATAAGATTTCACTTTGAGGACCAATGGCTTGGACCAAGAAAAGCTGGCATTACCCGGTTGTCATGATGAATAGTCTACATTCTATATTCATATGTATTGTAGGCATGCGATTTCCATGATAGTTATATAAATGTATGTGCATGACTATTACAACCTTCGAAACCTTTGTGCGGGGTTTGGTCAAGAGCGTCGTTTGACTCATGGTACTCCCTTCATTTTTGTATACAAGGCCACAAACCCATATTACAGGTACCAAGGTAGAAACTAATGGCCATTTAAGCCAATGTTGCAAACTAGTTTTTTCTCCTCGCTTGACGTGTTAATTAATGTGTATTTTTCTCTCCAACGCACAACAAGACAACTCTCTCATTCCTCATTGGTTGATTAATATGGTGCATTAAAACCAACCTTCTCACCCCCGCATGCATGCATGCATGCGGTATTAATGTCCTCGGTTGCTAGTACAAGGCAAACCTCATAAATTTTATCTCGATTGGTGTTAGTGACCTTGTATAGCTGCAAATTGTAATTTTGATAGTGGCCTTGTATACAAAAATGGAGGGAGTAATAATATGTTAATTTGGATTTTGGGTACAAGTCACTGGATATTTTTATATTAGGCCATTGTATTAGGTTTATTATTTTAATACTCTGAATTGCTTGTAAGCGAAAATTCGTGATGTATTAGTCCAATATTTATTATTATTTTGAACAAAACATGTTTTCTTTATTCGTGTGTGAAAATAGAGAAAACTATGAAAATTTTGCAAAATTCCCATGTTCTTAAAATTAGCCGAGGTTAGGCTAGGATGCATGTGAGTGTTCGAAGTCCGAGACTGCGGGCGAATGCAACTCAAATCTCTTTTGCTTCAATGTTAGATAGTTGATTGATATGTGATCTCTTTGCTCATTTGCAACTCTATGCCTATCATAGACCATTGAAAACCCTTATTACAACATGTCTGCAAGGCTGAATTTGTGTCTAAATCTTTAGACCTTGTCACTTTGACTTCGTATTTGCATGTGATGCTTATTATTTTGTTCCATCAAAGACAGAGTTTGTATTGTTTTTTTTTGTAGTAAAACTTGCTAAGGAGATGATAAGTAATCATACAATTAGTTTTCCATGTTACTCCAAGTTGAGAAGAGAAGTACATGTCATTCCTGATTATTTTGTTGATTATTTTTGTTAGGGTATGGTGTGGTAATAATTGTTCTAGGCTGTTGCTATTCATATAAGAGGATACGATTGGTTTTGTCTTGTAATATCTTTCAAATTCAGTAAAATTTCACAATGAAAAATACAATTTTGAATTCGGAGCAATCTTGAGGGAGACAAGAAACAGAAAAAATGTGTGATCATGTAGTGATAATGTAGATTTGAAAAACTTGTGGAGAACTTTTTTAAGGAAGATGTGCGTTGCACGTGCATACTAACTAGTCAAATGCAAATAGCCATTTTTTTGCGGGATGTATTTGGTTTCAGTCCTAACTAACTAGCACAACCAAATTTTTTGGCATGAAGACCAAAGCAGAGGCATGGCCAATTTTTTGGTAAGTTGATGTTGTTTGGATTATATTTTGGCCAAATTGCTAGGTTTCTAATTGGTTTGCAGCCAGTCCAAAGAACAATCAAATCAGGCTGGGTAACCATTTTTTTGTACAGCCAGCTTTGGTTGTGAACCAAACACATTCATAGACTTCATTATGCATTCTGTACTTTTCACCGGTGCGATTAAAGGATCGAAGTATAGATGACATACCGTATCCCAACATTGGACAAACATTTATAAATTTGATTGATTGGTACGAATGGGGTTATCCCTTCTTCCATACAGAGGTTCATCCCAACAATATTCCCATCAACTCCAACAAGAGGTCCACCGTTTCCAACCTTGGTAGCACAAAAAATGGCCTGTGATGCTTGCCTCAAAAGAGAGGGTTAGAAAAATCAAGGCAGAGAAATCGACAGCGCACCGCAGTGATTTGGCACGTAGATCGTTCGCCGTCGAGTCCACTTGGACCGCCAGCCAGCATGCCACGCCTGACCGATAATTTGCCTGTCCTGTAGCGGCAACTAATAGCAAACAAGTCACCGGAAGACTCATCAACTTGAGTTCTGTCACGGATACGTGCTGCGCAAAGATGAGGGTAGGGTCCAATGGTCACAACAAGCATGTCAGGATTCACGCTGTAATATTGCAAATGTGCCTTTGCCACTTTCCTGTTTGGTAGACGCACTTTGATCTGCAGTGATACGACAAGAGACAATGTGCATGCTGCTGAAAAACAAGATATGCAAGCGATGTAATGCAGAAAAAAGTAAAATTGGCAGCACCAACCTGGCATCCAGGGAGAAAAACTGAGTCTCTCGTAACCAGATCTATAGATGTGAGGAAAGATGTAGCGTATTGATCGCTTTCGACAACTATGCCCATGCATCGACAACGGATCTCTTTACCTACACAAGGGTACGGTGATCACAAATTCGGTCATGATGAGTAAACATGCCACAAAGATGGAGAAGCAATGTGCACATATATCAGTAGTACTACTACGATCACCGTAATACGAGATGAGCGAGACGATGCTCAATGCCAGCTTCGAAGCGGATTCCTCGCTGAGCCCTCCTTTGATCAGATCTTTTAACGCTTTGTTCCGATGCGAGTTTCCTAGTTGACAGAAGCATTATATATTTATATATATGTGAAGGCTCTGAACAAAAATCTGTAGAAATAAGCGTGGCAGAGAAGGATTGGCAAGAGGTGGCTCACTGGTCCTTTGGCCCAGCTTGCGTGTTTCCTGCCTTAGACTTGAGCTTGCTCTGTTTCTCTTGACTTTCAGCATGTTTCCGGCCCTTAAGAAAAAGGGAAATTCAATATTTAAGCCATCGAGATACTCGGTACATTATGATTTTCTTTTTGAAACAGTTACACAATCATCTCGATGTCACAAGAGCCATGCTGCTAACTCCAAATTAACTAGGATAGTATATACAAATTAATAATCTGGAAGGGCATGCAGATGACAAAGCCGGTCCAAATCATTTTGGGGCCCGGGACGATGTAAAATGACTATCTTTTGTATTGAACTTTTATACATATTCTAAACTAAGTGACCATATTACAATTTTAATTAATACAATTTTATTGCTCAGTGACATAAGAATGTTTTCAAATAATATATTCATTATTACAAAATTGTAATTTATATGAATGAATGTTTTGGTTCTACAAAATTTAAATTGCATAATTTCCAAATCTATTTCTTGTTAAAAATTCCTTCAAATTAATTTTCTCATATTGCATAAACTATATAGTGTATACAAATATATTTGATATATCTCTCTCGGTGTGTGTGTGTGTGTGTTTCTTCATATATCTTTTAATATTATTGAATAACATGGTAGATATTTCTAAATCATAGATACAAACAAATATTTTAATAGTGAATTCTAGTATATATTAGGCAACCATATTTATAAAACTTTTAGGGTATAACAAATGGGACTTACAAGTTGGGTTCACTAATAGAATCATCGAAGAACCAAACATGTTGATTGCACAATTGCACAAGATTTGATTATCTGACATGCTCATCTAAATTCACTTGGCTTGATTTGGTGCAAATGCGATTTTCTACCAGTTTCTCAAATGAAAAATTATGCACTGGTTTAAACATTCAGATCTTGGTATCATAAATTCCATTATGATACTAAGACATTCACCATAAAAGGAAACTAATATAATTAAACTCAACTTCATCAATCAGATTGGTTTGCCTCTGAATGGTATAAACTATTAGTATGTGTTGTGTATTTGTGCTCCTTCAAATTAAGGCTCTATTTCATGCATTTAATAATCTTTCAAATGTGATGTATGACCGTATAGAGCACTAGTTTAATTAGTAGCCGGGCCCTTCCCTCTTCGGGCCGGGGCGGTTGCCCCTTTTGGCCAGCCTATGGGCCACCCCTGGCAGATGGAGGAGGATCGGCCGGAGTTGAGACTTGGGATGGGCATTATCGTTCTGGGGTATAGGAGGAGAAGAGAAGGGAAGAGTGATGGGCTTACATCATGCCGTCCGCCGTGCTCCTCTGAGCCAGGTCGTCGGCTGCCGGAGGGCGCGCTCTGGTGCGTATGGGGGTGGAGTTATGTTTTTTTAAAGAAAAAATAGGGCAGAGTTTCATGAGGGCCAACCTGGGCCGCGGCCCGCCAAAGCAAGCCTTCTTGGAGCAGAAGAATAATAACTTTTCCTAGGCCCAAGCCCACACCTGTCACAGCGTTCCACGAGATAGCAGCCCAGCGCCCAACGCCCAGGAGCTCACAAGTCACAACCCTCGCAGCGCTCAGCACACCGCAGCCGCCGGCCGGCCGCCGCCCCACGGGTGACCGTCACGCCGCCGCCGCCGCCCACCGTCCACCGGCGCACACCAGCCGCAGCCCACGACCACCCCTATCGATTCGGAGACCCGCTCGCCTCCCCGTCACCATCCACGCCTTCCCCCTCCCACCTCCCCCGCCAAGCCAAAGCCGCCGCCACCCTTCCCTTCCCCGGCTTCCCTCCAAAACCCTAGCGAAAAATTCCCCATTCCCTCCACGAAAGATTCAAACCCTGCCCCCAATTTTCAATCCTCCTCCCGCCGGACCCGATCCCACTCCCACCTACCCTCCCGAGAAAACTACCCATTAAAATCCCTCCCGGATGCGCTCCATTTCTTCCGCCATGAGGTCGCTCCTCCTCTCCGCCTCCGCCCCCTCCTCCTCCCCCGCTTTCTTGCCCCGCTCCACCGCCCTCCGCCCGCTGCTCTCGCTCCCTTTCCGGCCGGATCTTTCCCGCCCCAGGCCCTTCGCCCCCCCGGCCAGGTCGCTCTCTAAGACGGCACCGCCGGCGGCGGCGGCCAGGGCTCGGATAGACGAACGTGTTTCGGGGATGGAGGTCCAGGCGGCGAATTCCGGCGAGATTCACATCATCGTCGGCCCCATGTTCGCTGGCAAGACCACCGCGCTTCTCCGCCGGGTCCAGGCCGAGGCCGGCACCGGCAGGTACTGACCCCCGTCCAGTCTCCTCTCTCTCTTGTTTACTGCCAGTGAACCCCGGTTCCTGTCAGTCAGTCAGGGTTTCTGATAAGACCAAAGAAAAATCAATGCTCAGAAGAGTAGGAGCCAAGTAGTATATAATACTGATGTCCTTCTTATAACTCTAATTGTCAATAGCTTGCATAGAAAACTGGTGGCCTGTCAGAGGTTCGCTGGTCGGTGATGGAGTAATTCATGATATTGTCTAAGTATATAATAACTAATCTTCTTCTTATATAACTCTAATTGTCAATACCTTGCATAGAAAACTGGTGGCCTGTCAGAGTTTCACTGGTCAGTGATGGCATAATCAATGATCTTAGCACACTCAAACTGATATTTACTTTCTTTCTTAAAAAGGCTGCTATGTTACGAGTGATTTTCTTAGTCAGCAAGAAGATTGCTATTGCAGAGATTTTGATGAAAAACAATGTGTCTTGCTCTTTCTGTCTCCTGAATTCCATGCTTTTTGACTTCGCCATTTACTTCCATATGTGGGACAAATCGTCGTGGTAGAATTTTGACATCTTTGCTCCTTGCAATACAGGACTGTGGCACTCATAAAGTCTGACAAAGACAATCGATATGGATTGGATTCTGTTGTGACCCATGATGGCACAAAGATGGCATGCTGGGCTCTACCAGAGCTTTCAACTTTCCAAGATAAATTAGGGAGAGATGCTTATGATAAGGTGTGACAAGCACTTTCAGCTTTCTATTTAGTTAATCATGCTGTGCACTGTGAATTACTACTGCCTTTCAAATATTCTAGTGGTTTCAATGGATGCTTCAAACATCACTCTGCTTTTGTTTGGTAGTCTTATTTCTCGTTGCAATATATCGTTTCTCCATTTTATGCTGTATTGCTTTAGATTCTTTTTGCAAAAATGTACACAAAAATTATACCTTTACAGTGCTTTCTCACAACAAGGTAGAAAAGAGAGCAATCTAGACTGTTGCTATATGTGCTTGTGCTAGCAGTGAATTCATAAAAGTAAATGTGCCATCAAGCATTATTTGAAAAGGAGATCTGTATGTATATGCAAAATGCTATCATTTGGGCCTGCATAGATGGAAAAGTTTAATACTGGAGTGGTAGTTGTATGATCTTGGGCGCGTTTGGTTGGATGCCACAATATTGCACAGTTAAGTTAGCCAGCTATGTTAATGTCTAGTTCTTCTCTGAACTTATCATGTTTCACCTCGTTTGACCTATAACCCATATTTCAAGGTCACATTATTTTGTCACATTGAGGAAGCTGAATTCACCCAGTCTGTGGCTACAAAAAATTGCTTTTGGTCTTGGCCTGAAATAGTAGTACTGCTCCTGTTTTCCATTTAGCTGAGGTTTGTGAATAAAGAAGTGAAAATTGAATAATTGTGGCAAGGTAGCTGACTGGAAAACTTACTGAGTCCAATCAAAACATGTTATGGTTGACTTTTTGTAGCCATTTGTTTTTCAATAATATATTTGCAAGCCTGTAGAAATTGCCAAATGTACTTGTGTTAATTTGAACAGTGTATGCCTAAGAAGCCATTATTTATCTAACAACAAAAAGTTTGATCTACAAGCATCCTGTGTTGAAAATTGACGAGCTTGTAATTAGAGGACCTAGTTTTGTCACATGATAGCAGGAGGCAGTTGTCATGCTTAGTGTTCATCTACTTGCCTGATTTAGTAAGTAGATTGTCAATGATATGGGTTGACTAGCTAATCTGTTCTTCAGCCATTCTTAAAAAATACATGTTTGTGTGCGAACTTCCTTTTATCTGGTTATCATCACAACTTATCGTACAGTTGCTATGTGAGATGGTACCACCTCCTATCTGTACCGTTGCTGTGGGAAATGGCCTGGAAGCTTTAGCCAGCCAACAATGGTTGAGATAAGAGCTGTTGGTTTTTTCATGTCATGGTGTGGCATGGTGGTATTGAAGCTGTTGGTTTTGGTTGTCTGTAAGAATCTCATCAAAATTTGCTGCTACAGGTAGATGTCATAGGTATCGATGAAGCCCAGTTCTTCGATGATCTTCATGATTTTTGCAGCAAAGCCGCTGATCATGATGGAAAAATCGTTGTGGTTGCAGGGCTAGATGGTGATTACAAAAGGTACTTGCTGACTGATTTATCTCATAACTTGTTTAGTTTCCCTATGATGTGGCCATTTGCTGAATCTCTGTACATCTCCTAAAAGACTTAAATAAATAAAATCATCCAAATGGTCCAAGTTTCATTCAGAAGGTATTGCAATTCTTTTTTTTTATCATGCCTACTGTTTGATGGTTGAGTTGTTTCACAGGAACAAGTTTGGCTCAGTACTGGACATCATTCCCCTGGCCAACTCGGTCACCAAGCTGACAGCACGGTGTGAGTTGTGCGATCGCCGGGCGTCCTTCACATTGAGGAAGACACAGGAAACCAGGACCGAACTCATTGGTGGAGCCAATGTGTATATGCCTGTGTGCAGGCAGCACTACTTGGACGGGCAGATTGTCATCGAGGCCACAAGGATTGTTATGGATATCGAAAGATCCACGGAAGTAGCTCGCTGCTAGTTAGGGGTGTGTGCCTTATCCAGAATATCCCTCTCTTCAGTACTCCAACAGCGTGTTGAGATGTGCTACCAGTGTGTACCTGTTATTGATCATCTGTGGCAGCATGCCAGCCTGAATTTCAAGTTATGAGGCAATGCCATATTACCATAGGAGAACTTAATTAAGTTGCAATTTGAGCAGATTGTAAATATTTACCAGTTGGGGATGTTGGTGCAAACAGCTCTTCTTTTTAGAATACCCACCTTTTAATTCGAAAATGATGACCTCTTGTGCCAAAATTGCGCACGCATGAGACAGATTCTGGAAGGGAGGTGAATGCGTAGTAATATGTGGTTGTTTGTAAGAAACATTGGTTAGCACGAAATTGTTAGTCCCTGTATTAGGTAGAATGAGAAACTGAAGAGGTAACAAATGGTTATCTATTTATTTCTGGACATGTCTTATACACTGTAATTTGGATGCTCCAGTTCGGAAATATTGTGTGTGCAAAAAAAAATATTTTGGTCACTCATGCAGACCAGAGGCTGCGCAACGCCCGCTGCTGCTCCTTTCTCTGTGCAGGTCTGTCACCCGCTATTGTTTGTGGTTGGATTAAGAATTCCTTGAGTGTATTTCTTTTTGTCAATTTGTTTCGGGCTGATGATATAAAGGTCGAAGACGGAACAATGTAAAGTTTTTACCAAATCAATAAATTTGGACGCCGATAACGCCCACACGTGTGGGCGTTAAGAGATCTGGCCACACGTTTTATGTGGTGTCTAAGAGAATCAGCCCACACGCCTATGTGTGGGCAAAACAAGTAATGCTTATATGTTTTTTTTCTCGCGGTTCCTCCCACATGTCTACGTGTGGGCAAAATAGATAACGCCCAACCGCCTGTACGTTAGGCGTCCTACCTCATGGTGACGCATGCCCCCGCGTGACAGTCACCACGCGTCCTCGCAGTTGCCATGGGCTGGACCCTCTTCCATGTTTGTTAAACTACAGTTGCCATGTTGCTGAAATACAGTTGCCATATCGGACAACTACAGTTGCCATGGTTGCTCAACGGCAGTTGTCATCTCAGGTCAAGTGCCAGATGCCATTTTTGGACAACTTCAGCTGTTGCCATGTGTGGTCTGGTCTATTACAGTTGCCATGATTTAAAAACTTTAGGAGTTGTCACCTACTAACACTAGGCAGTTACCATATAGCACTACACAAAGACATGGAAAAATAATATGTTCAGGTAAAGAGAGAGTTGCCATCTGCTTACAAGCACACCAGGGGCAGTTGCCATGTACCCTGCAAAATATATGGCAACTAACAGCTTTGGATGTGGGAGAGGAGACGGGCGTGTGGGCGCGGTGGTATCTTTAGGAGTTGCCATCTACTAAACACTAGGCAGTTGCCACATAGCACTACAAAAAGACATGGCAAAATAACATGTTCAGGTAAAAAGAGAGTTGCCATCTGCTTACAAGTATACTAAGGCAGTTGTCATATACCCTGCAAAACACATGACAATTGATAGGTTTGGGTGTGGGAGAGGAGATGAGCGTGTGGGTGAACTGACAAACACCCACACACCAGCCCCTGTACGTGCGTTGAAAACTGGCGTGTGGACGAACTGCTAAACGTCCACGCACCATCACCTCCGTGTGTGGAAAGGGATGTGTGGGTGACCGGATGAATGCCCACACACCAGTCCAATCCTACGTGGCATAAAAAATCTGGCAAAACATGTCAAGATTCATGTAAACTCAAACGCTCGATGCAAACGCCCACACGTATGGGCGTTAGTATTTCTGACAAATTTTGTAGTATTTGCACTTGTCACTGAATCAATAATACGGGTATCTATATGTACAAATTGGAAAAATGATGTGTCGCCCAATGTATCAGCTACCTAAGAGAAAATCATCAGCAGTATTTGATTTTTTTAAGGAGTATCAGCAGCGACTTGTCCAGACTATTATATTATCAAACCGTAAAATAAAAAGAAAAACGATTATATTGGTAGCAAACGCTGGGCCGACCGTGTCAGCCTGTGAGTGGGCTTCGAATTCATTTTCCTGTGACCCGCCACGCTCTCACGCATTTCCCCCCCAAAACCGCCGCCGCCCACCTCTCTGATCTCAAAAAATGCCCTCTCTGATCGCGTCGGCTTCGGCGGCGGCGGCCTAGCGCTGGGCGTCGACGCCAGCCTCCTCCTCCTCGCGTGCTCCCGCCGCACAAACCGCCAGCCATGGGGGTGGAGGCAGGCGCTCCTGGTTCTAGGTCGAGGAAGAGGAAAGCAACGGCACGCGAGGCGGCCGCCCCGGCGCCGGCGCCGACGCCTGCGGAGGCGCCCGCCGCGGAACCTACATCGGAGGACCGTGGACAGCAGATTCCCGGATCCGATGCGGACGGAGGAGGCGCCGGCGTGGATCGCATCAGCGACCTCCCCGACGAGGTCCTCGGGGAGATCGTCTCGCTCCTCCCCACCAAGGAAGGCGGCCGCACCCAGGTCCTCGCCTCCCGGTGGCGCCGCCTCTGGCGCACCGCCCCGCTCAACCTCGACCACCGTTCCTTCTTACGCGACGAGGAGGGCCTCGATGCCGCCATATCGCGCGTCCTCGCCGCCCACCAGGGCCCCGGCCGCCGCTTCTCCGCCCCCGTCTACCACCTCGCCGGCGACCGAGCGGATGCCTGGCTCCGGTCCCCCGCCCTCAACAACCTCCAGGAGCTCGAGCTGTGCAGCTTCAATCATAAGTTACCGCGTCCACCGGCAACGGTGCAGATGCCGCCCTCGGCCGCCTTCCGCTTCTCCGACACCCTCTGTGTTGCCATCATTGGAGATTGCCACCTTCCCGACGACATCATTCAAGCGCTTCACTTCCCTAAGCTTCAGAAGCTCGCGCTTCAGAGCGTCAGCATATCCGAATCCTCGCTGCACACCATGATTGCCGCTTGCCCCGCTCTGGAGTGCTTGCTTATTAAGAACAGTGGGGGCTTCCGTTGTGTCAGAATCAACTCCATTACCCTTAGAAGCATTGGTGTGAGCGGTTATAGCAATCGGCTAGAGACCAAATTTAAGGAACTCATCATCGAGAATGCCCCTTGTCTTGAAAGCTTGCTCACACTTGGTTCATGCGAGTGCCGTCTTATATCGGTAATCTCCGCGCCTAAACTCGAGGTCATGGGCTGCCTTTCTACTCATTATGGTATTAGAATCTCGTTTGACTCGGCACCGTTCGACTCGACGGTTATTCAGGTAGTGTGCCCTCCCTACTTGCTTTCAATGTGCTGCTGAATTACATGTTATCTGCACTTATAGATGGTCTAATATCGTCTTTCATGCTCCATGAAGCGAATGGGTGTTGACCGCCTGACGGCAGCGGTGCGCACTGTCAAGATTTTAGCTATCCTTATGCATTCTCTTAGTCTTGATGTTGTTCTTGACTTGATGAGATGCTTCCCGTGCTTGGAAAAGTTGTACATTGAGGTGATACTTCTTCTGTGATGATGGTTCATCTAGTATTGACTGCTCCTTTGATTCATTTACTGTTCTGAAATTATTGGTTTTTATTTTGTTTTCTTTGTTCGTTTTCAGTCAAGTGGACCAGGGATTAGCAACCTATGGCGTCGTAAACACCGGGCTCTTATAAGATCACTTGACATCCGTCTGAAGACTATTGTATGGAATTATTATCGGGGAATTAAGTCACATGTTGACTTGGCCACATTTTTTGTACTAAATGCTCGCGTGCTAGAATTAATGACTCTTGAGGTTAATGTTGAAGATTTCAACGAGGATTTTTTTGCACAACATCATAAGAAGCTTCAGGTGGATAGTAGGGCCTCAAGAGGTGCTCGGATTCGTTTTACTACCGATTGGTGCTATAATTACCATATGAAGTTTAGTGTCCATGATTTGGGTCGAGCTGACCCCTTTGAAAGGACACACCCTTTGCAAGGAGATACCATATTTGAGCTTTGCTAACTGTTAGTTTGTATCATCTCCTTATTATCGCAGTTAAGAATGCTGTTCATAATAATGTTAGTTCTGTTGAAACCAATTTCTATTCAGCTCGTTTAAGTTTGTATTATCTTGGAACCTTACGGCAGTTAAGCATGCTATATATTCATGATGTTGGTCCTGCTGAAACCAGCTTGATGAGAAAGCACATACATTGTTTTGTGCCCTTGAGTGTCAAGTGTATCCATTAAACCGTTCTATCATTTATGAATGAAGTCGCACGAATTGATATGCTTCTGAGTGTTGGTATCACTCACCTTGTGGTGCTAAAAGTCATGTCAGTCAATAGTTTTTTGCCCCCTTGCCCAATGGCATGATTTGTGGTTACTTGAACATTCTGAATGTTGCATGATGTCTCTAGTTTGCATCAACTATTTGCAGTTCCACCTGGGCTTTGTCTTGGAAGCAAGAAATGCATTTTGTTTCTTGATGCTGAAAGTAACCGTGGTGCTAAAAGTCATTGTTTTTTGCCCCTTGCCCAATAGCATGGTTCGCGTGGGATGTGGTTCCTTGCACATTCGGAATGTCGCATGATGTCTCCGGTTTGCATCAACTATTTGCAGTAGGGCTGGGACTTCATCTTGGAAGCAAGAAATGCACTTTGTTTCCTGACGCTGAACTGCTTTGTTTGGCAAAGTCTGCTCCAGCGTTGGCTGCTGCTCCTCTCCTTGTGCGGGTTTCTTGCCCTCTTTCATTTGCTGTCACAGTTCAGAATTCCTGGACAGTATTAATTTGTTTGTCGATTCGCTTCGTGCCGACGATAAATGCTGAAGATGGAACATTGTAAACTTGCTGGTGAATCAGTTATTCCACTTCTTTCCAGCACATAAAAAAAAATAAGAACAGAGGGAAAGAAGCCCCCTGTCTTATTCTTATAGGAGAATGAGGAGACTCGAACCTAGTCTTTCCAGCACATAAATAGCCCTGATGTTGAGCTGCTCTGATCAAGCTCCAACCATGGCTGCTGCTCATTTCTCTGTGCAGGGTTCTTGCCTCTTCCGCTTGCTGTCGGAATCCATGAGCTGCACAATTTATTTCTCGATTTTTGTTGTGTGACGACGTAAATGCCAGTGAATCAATTATTCGGTAATTGCACGCGTCCTGCGCTTGTTAGCGAATCGACGGTGCATGGCGTATCAGAGGCAGAGCACAGCCGATCGATGGGTTGTAGAACCGGTCAGGAGGTTTTGCTGATTCAGTACTGGAAACTCATGGATGCTATCCAAAGCATGCAACCAGTACTTTACTGCATACGTGGATATAATGAAGTAGCACATGTGTATGTTAGCCATGGTGCACAAATGGAACTGGGCCATATCAGTATGGCCAGTGATCCATTGAAATATGATGTGCTCAGCCGACTAGACTAGCAGACGTCCAAAGCCCAATACCGGACACTATTTTTCTTTTCAAGATTGTACGTAACACTAATTCAGAACGAACCTGACACTTGATTGCTCTCTTCTCTACCATCAGGCAAGCAAGCAAGCAGCATGTATTTTTTTTTTCTTGACAGTTGAAGCAAGAAATCAAAGTAAGAAGAACAGGGGAACCGCTGAGAGCACCCTATCGAAGACGTCAGCCGCTGCCGCTCCACCCAATCCCCGCCGGCAAGGCCACGGTTCCCTCCTCCTCAGCGTGCCGCTCCGGTGGCGGAAGGGGGTGGGAACCTAGGATCTGCATTGCGGCGTTGTAGTTAGGTTAGGTCTCTTAGGTTTAGAGTTTGGTTTCTCGGCGGCGGTGCTATGCTGGCGATTGTGGCATTGTACGGTTCAAAAATAAGGTTTTCCTGACTCTTGGCCCACCAAATCGGCTGCACTGTAGAGGACGAGAATTGTCTGCTTACGGTTCTATTAGTAACTCCGGTATCATTCTTTCCATAGTTTATCATTTTTCAGTTAATATTTGCTCCTGTTTTGCTCTCTTTTTTGTTTGCTCATAAATAGTTTGGATTGCTTACCACATTTATCACGTGGTCGCTCCTGTTTTGCTCTTACTAACAAGGTGGCCTCCTAACTCATTCTTTGGACGTGCCGGCTTCGTTGGCATGCAGGGCGTGGCCAATGCGGAGTTGGCCACGTTGTCGTCGGTGCCCCGGTCATATTCCTCCTCTGCCGCATCAGCCTTCACGAACATGACTTCTTTCTCAAGCCTACTAGCAACGTTGCGCCATCGCTCGCGGCGGATTTGGTGGGAGACGGCGTTGGCCATCTAGTGGCGCCAGCTCCGGAGAGCTTGTCGGCAAGCCAGCCTGTATCCGGCTGGCTTGCCGAGCTACCCAGCCAGCTCCAATGCCGGAGAGTACCTTTCTTCTCCTCACCGGAGAGGTCGCCCCACAGAGTGTTGGAGCCAGAGGCCTTAGTGAGTGTGGTGCAAGGAGGAATGGAGAGCGGAGGTGTTTGTGATTCTTGCCCAGCGCCTGGCACGTTTAGATAGCAGGTGGATGCGAGACGCCAACCAACGAGGTGTTTAATGCCGGTCAGCACAGGGATATATGTGTTGCGCTTGAGGCGCTAGAGTAGATTCCCCGGCAGACGCTTGTTTGATGGAGGTAGGCACGCAGACGAATGTCGTTTCAAAGCAGAGAGAAAGCGTGCGCAGTGGGCGTTGCTCTCGGCCGGCGCGCCGCTTCAATGTCGGCTCTAGTGAAAGGTCAGGTCTGCTCTGGAGTCTGGACCGACATGAAAGTGGCGCTGACGCTTTTGTGGGAAAGGGCGCAGGTGTGGGAGAGGGTTTTCGGGAGGGCCATGGTTGTCGGCGCGTGCGTGGCGATGGTTCGAACTCCCGCGAACCCCTTCCCTCTTGTTTGCTTCCGGTTTGCGGAAAAAAGGACGCTCGGAATTGTCCATGGACGGATACATACCCATATTAGGTGGCAAAACATGTCTGAAGCGCGCGGCTCGGACGGATGCAGACGATTTGAAGGTCCACGCGTTGAAGATGCCTTAAGAGTGGCCATCGTCATTACACAAGTATATCAAGAACTTATTTTTTCTCAAGAGTGATTTCAAGTCACGGTTGGATGTTTGCAGTCACAGTCCAACATTTTGCAGGGAAGCGACGGGCGTCCCTAGTCCTCCATCTGCTCTGAGAATGTCAATCTTTAAGCAAGGCATGAGGGCATCTCCAAACCCGACCTCCAAAATGCTCAAATCTGTTAGGACCCAACTGTCCGGACCCTTCAAGCCTTCCAATAGCAAACTTCATTAGTCTGCGGAGCGGTCCGGATTATATTTTTCACGAAAACTAGAACCAAACAAAGGGGGTTTGCGGGAGTCCGGACACAAGCCACATAGAATCTGACACCCACTAACCCACCCAAAACTAAGGCGGAGCCTGTGCTTGTAGCTATTTACACCGTTTCCGCGATAAAATCCCCTACTCTCCGTTTTCATCCCGCCACTCTTCACCCAATTCCCGCCTTTTTTCGCTGCCACTGATGCATGGACCCGTAGGAGAAGCTGCCGGAGGTGGCGGTGGTGGAGGATCTGGCGATCACACTCGTCCGGAAGATCAACTCGTAGATAGGCAAAATCGCTGCCTCAAAACGAAGGCAAAGACGACACCGCTCAAGAAACAAAAGGCCGACAGAGGCGGAGGTGGAGTGGTGGTGGACGTGGTGGAGGGTGGAGCCTAGGATGTGCGGCCCCGCTGCTGTCACCGAGCGTGCAGACACCACCATGGTCGGAGCATTACAAAGCTTCGTACTACTATGCCTCCAAACAAGCCATGATCGAAGCTTCAGAAGACGCGAAGGTTTTGACCTTGAATTGAGGGTTTAGATGACGACGCAAGTATGATGGTGCAAGCAGTCCGTTTCACGATGTTTAGATAGCAGAAGGAAGAGTTGGAGGCGGCAAAGAAGGCAGCGACAAAGAAGGAGGCGGCTGAGACGGCGGAGAAGGAGGCAGAGACGGAGACGATAAATTGAGCGTGGAGGCTCGGATTGCATGCCCGGCAGGCCAGTAAATCCAATTTTTTGTATGGACTGCCAGATTGATATTCTTTTGTGACCGGACATGTAAAAACTATGCATACTTGCCCCTTTTTGTTGTGATCCAAGGAGTGCTATTTGATCGGATGGATTTGAATTTTAAAATTGATGAACATTTAAAAGATAGCGTTAGATGGTCGGCTTCCGCATTTGCGTCTCCGCGCCGGTTCCCTGTCCGTGGTGTCCGGTATGGGGGTTGGAGATGCCCGAGTCATGTCGTAGTTTTTATTATCTCTTGATCAGATTATTCATTCATAGACTCGTCTTTTGTCTAGAAAAACCGAGCTCTTGTTACGGACTCTAGAGATCTAACTAGGGTTTAGTCATTCACAGAAAAAAAAAACTAGGGTTTAGTCTCGACGTGGCAGATCAGGACGTCCGATAAATAGCGTCCCTCTCTATCCTCGGAGAAAACCCCGCGAGGAAGAGAAGAGATCAAGCCCGCCGCCTTCAGCCCCGAAGAAGATCCACCCTCTGCTCCGTCTCGCCGGTATGGCATCATCCCCACCTCCTTCAATTCGCTGCGATTTGCTGCTTGTATTCTTTCTCCTGCTCTTGTCTTCTCCTTTTTCTTCGTCCCCGTGTGTTGTGTTTTTGTTACCCGTTTCGCTCGGTAAAGATCGCCGGACTCGCCTCGGCCTGCCCGCGGTGAAGATCTCCCCGGACGCCATCGGCTCCTTCGCTCTCCCTCGTAATCAAGGAGGTCCTCGCGTTCTTTCATCGATTCCTTTTCTTGATGCCAACGATCGGATCCGCCTTACTCAAGATCGATCTTGCTCTGTTGATTTGATTGCAGGATCACATTCACATCATGATGAGTAACGCCGAGAACGCAAAGGTCGATGCCATGCCGGCGCCGGACAGCAAGCGTATGAAGGCGGCCGTCGTCGTGCCCGGCCTCAGGGCGACGGTGGCGGAGGACAGCATGGCGGAGGTGCTGCTGCGGCTCACCGTCAAGTCCGTGGCCAGGTGCCGCGCCGTCTGCCGCTCCTGGGCCGCGCTGCTCTCCTCGGACGAGTTCTGCGCCCTCTACCGTGCGGTCGCCAGGGCGGCGTCGCCGGTGCCCAAGCTGCTGCACTTCTCCCCCACCGCGGGGTTCGACGCCACGGCGGCGTACGCGCGCCCGCTGTCGCCGTCGCCGGGCCCCGGGCAGGACGAGAGGCTGTTCACCCTCGACTACGCCCGCGGCAACCGCGTGGAGGTGCTCACGCCCGCGCCGTGCCACGGCCTCACCCTGCTGTACGACGCCATCGCGAGGGCCTACTACGTCTGCAACCCGGCCACGCGGGCCTTCGCGCGTCTGCCGCCGTCGGACGAGGCGGCGCCGGCGCACTGGCGCAGCTGCAGCACCGGGCTGGGGTTCGACGCCCGGTCGCGGGAGCACAAGGTGGTGAGGCTGGTCAGACGGGCGTACCCGCCCCGCGGGCAGCAGCAGGACACGGTCAGCTGCGAGGTGTACACGCCTGCAGCAGGCGGTCATCGCTGCTGGAGGCCGCCCGCCTCCGGAGGGGTGCCCTTCGGGCTGCGCAGGGCCACGGCCTCCGCCGTGGCCAACGCCGACGAGCAGAGGCTGACGCCCGTGTTCGCCAGCGGGTTCCTGCACTGGTTGGTCGAGCCTCACAACGTCTTCAGCAGGCCGAGGTGCGCCATCGTGCTCTTCTCCGTCGCCGACGAGACCTTCGGATGCGTCCGGGAGCCTTGCTTCCCGCCACCAGATGTTCGGCCGGATCACCACCTCACGTTTCACGGGGGTATAGTCGGCATGCCCCGTCCCGAGGCGCCGGCGGGGCACCTGGCGGCGATGGACGACCAGCTGTGCCTGGTCCGGGACCTCCGGGGCGACCCTTACACCAGCGCTCTCGAGATCTGGCGGCTGCTGGACTACACCTCCGGCGAGTGGTCGCTGGACCATTGGATCGACCTATCATCGCATCCCGCCCGGAGAGAGCTACGCGATCCGCAGACCGTGAGAGTCATCGAGAAGTTCGAGAAGAAGGTGCTCACCTACGACCTCCGGTCCCAAGCTCTGGAGACCATCCTCATAGCCACAGCCATCGAGACGAACACGTCGTGGAACGGATATGGCAAGCCACCTCCTTCGAGGTTCAGCCTATACGAAGAGCGCATGATTGCACCGGTGCACAAGACGGAGGAGGAGATGGCGTTGTCGTCTGCTCCGGCGAAGGCGGCGAAAGAGATCCTGCTCCGCCTCCCGGCGAAATCGGTGGTGCGGTACAAGGCGGTCTGCAAGCAGTGGCTCGGGTTGATCGAGAGCGAGAGCTTCTTCCAGGCGTACTCTCAATACAGGAACATGGGCAGAAGGCCCAAGCTCATGCTTGTCGGCAAGGGCGCCGGCGGGGAGGCGGCCTTCAGCTTCGCCCCCTTGGATCCATGGCTCGGAGCCGAAGAAGCTCCGGCGACTGGCCATGGCGGCGCGACGAGAAGGTGGTCTGCTCCAAGCCCTGCCACGGGATGAACCTGGTGAGCACGGCGACGCGCGACTATCTCTACAACCCGGCCACCGGCTTCCACGGATCCTACCCCAACACTAGAATCCCGAGGATGCACGAAGAAGAAGTCGCCGGCAGGAGCGTCGGCCTGACCTTCGACCCGCTGTCGCGCCAGCACGCGCTGGTGGAGATCGTGTACCGCAGCAAGGACTTCCACTCCCGGCATTACTTCGCGGTGAGCGCGATGCTGCAGTGCGGCAACTACGGGCACCACTGCCGTGACTACGTGCTGGCGCCGCCGCCCCTGCCCGTGGCAGACGACGCGCCGCCGGTCCACGTCGGCGGGGCGCTGTACTGGATGAGCGACCCGCGGCTGGGCCGGAGCCGCGAGCGGGCCGTCCTCTCGTTCGACGTGGCCACAAGGACGTTCGACGTCGTGCCCTGCCCTGCGTGCATCGCGGCGTGGAGCGGCACCAGCCCTTGCCGCGCGTCAGTGGCGGAGCTCGGGGGAGCGCTGCACGCCGTCCTCGCGGACCCGGCGGCGAACAGCTTGGACGTGTGGAGGCTGGAGCGCGGCGGCAGCGGGTGGGGCAGGGCGTGCGTGATACGGCTGGACGGAGCGCCGCCGGGGTACGACCTCGGGACGAACGACGTGGTGCCGCTGGCCGTGCACCCGGACGACGGGAGGGTCCTGCTGAGCGCCGGGAGGAGGATCGGGCTGTATGATCCGGCCGAGCAGACGGTTCAGGACCTGCGCTCGCTGGAGAGGATGGAGGATGGAGCTGCGGCGCTGGCTCCGATGGTGTACGAGGAGAGCTTGGCCTGCTATCCTTGCCGCCTGGCCAGAGCAAAACGGCTGTCGCAGAGCTGATACACACGTCGTCAAAGTTGTAGCAATTCCAGCATCATCATTTACCTCGGTTATCTCTGTTAATCATTTTTTATATCAGTTTGACTAAAACACATTTAGATGTTTTTTAGTTATGTCACATCTAAGTTATCCATCACACACTAAAGCTTCAAGATTCGTGAAAAAAATATTTTTCTTCCCGCGTGCGTTCCATTGGTGTCCCCCTGTCACGCTTTTTTCTCGTGTCGTGGCTGTGGCCGTTTCCTGCATGTGCCCGGTGTGGGCTTGTGTTTACCTGGGCTGACTTTGTTTTCTTTAGATGATTGTGTCCTCTTGCTTCCTCGGGCCGTTGTCATGCTAGCAAAATTGTAGGCTGATGTGTCCTTTTTTTTTTGTTTTGAAAAACTACACACTCAAAAAGTAAAAGCATGATTTAGTTGTGAAAATAGTCAAGCCTTTTAATGTCTCGACTTGATTAAGTTTTTTTGTCACGACCAAGTTGCATGTATTTCTATGTTTTCTTTTTTTTATTTCCCTATTTGTTTAAATTATGAACTATTTTAAATTATGATTTTTTGTTTCTATTTATCTTCTCTATTTCCTCCTTTCCATTTCTTATTTTTCCTTCCTTTTTTCATGTTTATTTATTTGTTTAAATCCTTATACTGTTTTCACTCTGTCATCTGTTTGCTTTAAATGTCGTGAAAATCTTGATCGGATTGTTTTGTCGCGAGTGTCCCGTGTCGCGTCATATGTCTGGTGTCTACTGGTCAGCCTGCTTGCGCATGCATCTTTTGTTTTGCCATTTTCGCGACACGAACTCAGGCGGCGTGAACTAATTTTCATCTAGATAAGAGTTAACCATGTCTCGTCCAACTCTCATACTTTTAGATATAGGTGCTTTTTGAGTTGTGCTCGTTGTCGTTGTGTTATGTTTTTTGTTCATCCTTCGTGAAGCAGCGAGGCCTGATATGACTATTTTTTAGTTGGCCGTTTTTATATTTTGTGCATTGAGTTTATTTTGTGGGTTGTAGTTTTTTCGAAGCTCCGATCGATCGTGCCCTTTGGTCAAGTGGTGGACAACGGCAGACAATTGACTTGCAACTAGGACATGTCGTACTTTTTGTAGTGGCCCCAGTTGCATGTCAATCATCGACTCACAGCTAGGGGGGACATATGTTTGTAGGGGCTCAGTTGCAAAGTCAACCATTGACTTGCAACAAGGAGGGACGAATATTTGTAAGGACCCAGTTGCAAGTCAACCATCGGCTTGTAACTGGGACGCGTAATACTTTTTTATACTTGCCTCAGTTGCAAGTCAACCTTCCACTCGAAACTAGGGGGCGTTATGTTTGTACCGGCCCCGGTTACAAGTCAGTCATGGACTCACAACTTGGATGCATCGTACTTTTTGGTAGTTACTCCAGTTGCAAGTCAACCATCGACTCACAATTAGGGGGAAGTATGTTTGTCGGGGCCCAGTTGAAAGTCAACCATCGACTCGCAACTAGGGGGGAGGTATGATAGGGGCCTAATTGCAAGTCGACCATCAACTCGCAACTATGACGCGATGTACTTTTCTGTAGTGGTCCCAGTCGCATGTCAACCATCAACTTGCAACTAGGGGGCGTATGTTTGTAGGGGGCAGTTGCAAGTCAACAATTGACTCGCAACCAGGGGACATATGTTTATAGGGGCCCAGTTGCAAGTCAACCATCAACCCGCAACTAGGACGCGTCGTACTTTTCTGTAGTGGCCCTAGTTGCATGTCAACCATCGACTTGCAACTAGGGGCCGTATGTTTGTAGGGGCCAGTTGCAAGTCAACCATCGACTTGCAACTAGGGGCGTATGTTTGTAGGGGCCCAATTGCAAGTCAACCATCGACTCGCAACTATGATTCGTCGTACATTTTTGTAGTTGCCCCAGTTTCAAGTCAACCATCGACTCGCAACTAGGGGGACGTATGTTTGTAGAGCCCCAGTTGCAAGTCAGCCATCGGCTCGCAACTGGGACACGTCATACTTTTTTGTAGTAATCCCGATTGCATGTCAACCATCGACTTGCAACTAGAAGGAAGTATGTTTGTAGGGGCCCAGTTGCAAGTCAACCAGCAACTAGGAACTAGGGGGCATATGTTTGTAGGGGCCGAGTTGCAAGTCAACTATCGACTCGCAACTGGGACGCATCATACGTTTTTGTAGTTTCTCCAGTTGCAAGCCAACGATCGACTCGCAACTAGGGGGCGTATGTTTGTAGGGGAAATTGCAAGTGAACCATCGACTCGCAACTAGGGGTCACGTATGTTTGTAGGGGCCTAGTTGCAAGTTAATCATCGACTCACAATTAGGACGTGTCATACATTTTTTGTAGTAGCCCCAAATGTATGTCAACCATCAACTCGCAACTAGGGGAACTTATGTTTGTAGGGGGGAGGGACAAGTTGCAAGTCAACCATCAATTGGCAACTAGGGGGGCATATTTTTTGTACGGCCCCCAGTTGCAAGTCAACCATCGACTCGCAACTCGGGGGAAGTATGTATGTAGGGGCCCAGTTGCAAATCAATCATCAACTTGCAACTAGCATGCGTCGTACTTTTTGTAGTAGCCCCAGTTGCATGCCAAAGGTCGACTTGCAATTAGGGAGGAAGTATGTTTGTAGGGGCCTAGTTGCAAGTCAGCCATCGACTCGCAACTAGGACGAGTCTACTTTTTTGTAGTGGCTCTAGTTGCATGTCAACCATCGACTCGTAACTAGGGGGACATATGTTTGTAGGAGCCCAGTTGCAAGTCAACCATCGACTCGCAACTAGGGGGCATATGTTTGTGGGGCCCAGTAGCAGATCAACCATCGACTCGCAACTAGGGCGCGGCATAATTTTTTGTAGTGGCCCCAGTTGTATGTCAACCATCGACTCGCAAATAGGGGGGTGAATGTTTGTTGGGGGCCAGTGGCAAGTCAATCATTGACTCGCAACTAGGGTGATGTATGTTTGTAGGGGCCCAATTGCAAGTCAATCATCGACTCGCAACTGGGACGCATCGTATTTTTTTGTAGTGGCTCCGGTTGCATGTCAACCTTCGACTCGCAACTAGGGGAGACGTATGTTTGTAAGAGCCCAGTTGCAAGTCAACTATCGACTCGCAACTAAAAATCATATAGTTTCCTTGAGCATCTATCACACAAGAAGATGTATAGGACTTTATTTGTATCTTTTGGGTCTACTTTGAATAGTACAATCTTGAATCAATAGCCTGCCTCCCCCTAAAGTAGTGCAGGGCTGCATCAGTGTCATTTTTACCATTTTCTTCCTCATCCACGCCCTCACGTTATTAAGATACTTCTTTGTGGAAGGGAATGTCCTCTCAAAATTAGTAAATTTTTTGGCCGGGTTATTTTGTAGTTTTTTCCGGAACGGGTTTGGTATGTTTTCTCCCCTTTCTTTTTCTTTCTTTTTTTGCTTATTCTTTTTAATTTTTTACAATTGCATGAACTTTTTCCAAATTCATATACTTTTTTCAAAATTTCATGAATCTTTTTTCTATTTTACATACTTTTTTTAGAAAATATTTGTGAATGTTTTTAAAATTCATGATCTTTTTTCATTTTCACGATTTCCTGAAATTACAAGCTTTGCCAAGTAGTGAACTTTTTCCAAATTTGTTGTATTTGAAATTGACAAAAGATGTGATTTTTTTTCATTTTCATGAACTTTTTTTAAATACCGAACCTTTTCAAGTCCCAAATTTTTAAATTTATGAACTTTTTGTAATTCATGTTATTTTAACTTTTATGAACTCTTTTCAAATCCGTGTTTTTTAAGTCAACAATCAACGATCATGATTTTAAAATTCCTAAACTTTTTTTAGGCGCACGCGAGGAAACAAAAGCTAGCAAGCAACCTGTACCTAATGCATCACTAGCGGTCTCACGGTCAACGACGAGCAAAAAGCAGCTAGTCGTCAAATGGCCACGGCATCCAGCCGCTAGGCCAGCTTCCATGTAACTCTAATCGTGCGAGCTGCCAATGCGCCACGGCCTGCTAAATGAGTCTTCCGACGTTTAGCCCGCTAAACAGGAGCTCTGGACAAACAACAATCAACATATTTAGATAAGACATAACTATGTCATATTTAAATGTGTCCTAGACACATCTTTTTTATATTGTGCTCAATCGAATGTTAGCCGACTACAAGACTGATTTTTGATGTGATCTTTCTTAGGGTCCTTCAAATCGTTGTGCTGTTTTGAGTTTTGCTTCCCTTAAAAGCTCACATGATCTTTAAGTTGCTTATAAAAAAGGCAATTGACTTGTTTGCATCTAGATCAAACGTATTAAATATATTGATTTGGATAGTACAAAATACTCCATCCGTTTTTTTAGTATGTATATAAGATTTGGTCAAAGTTAAACTTTGTAAACTTTGACTAACTTTGTTTGAAAAAATATCAACATCTACGATACTAAAACTATATGGTATGAAAATTAATTTTATGATGCATCTAACAATATTTATTTCATATTGTGAATCTTGATATTTTTTTGTATAAACTTAGTCAAAGTTGACAAAGTTTGACTTTGACCAAATTTTATATACAGACTAAAAGAAAACAGAGGGAGTATTATATTATCCTTTTTGATTGAAGGGGTAACTTCAATCCCGATAAAAACTCAAATATACCCGAATGATAACGTCTACATGTGGCATATCTGCATTTCGCCCACATGTTTTGATCCCCGTCTGTTATGTTTTGCACAAATCTTGAAGGAATCTGTTGGATTTTCAGTGCCATGTAGGCATAACGTGTTGTGGGCGTTGAAGCGATCGCCTACACGACCCGCGCGCGCGGTTGCCAGCTGCCCCGTGTGGGCGAACCAGTCCACGCGTGTGTGGGTGAACTGCTCTTCGCTCACAGGACGCTCGTACGGTGATAGATGGCAACTGCAGTTGCATGTATGTGACAACTAGGTAAACACATGTGGCAACTATGATTTAATTACACGCGGGAACTATCATAAATTAGACATGGCAACTATAGTTAACCAAAACAAAAAGAGTTGTCATGCTTTTACAACTACATTTGCCATCTCAAATAACTAAAGTTACCATCCTGAGGTAACTAAAGCGTCATCCCGGGGGTAACTAACGTAGCTGTGCTAAGACATGTGGGCATATCTGCTTGGTGCCACACACGCAGAGTAGGGATGAGTAGTACTTGTTGGACGTATGGCACGAAGTAGCTGTGCCCACACGTGTGGGCAGTTCTAATGTTCGCCCATACATGGCCTGCCACACAGGGCGTGTGAGCAGATCTTTAATATGCCACACGTATGACAGTTATCAGGATCCAAAATATAAGAAAAAATCAGCACCGAAGCCTATAAATCGTCCATAACTCATCCAAATTCGATCATGCATCACCTTGCTCCAATCTGCTAGGCAGCCAAATTGTACGGCCAACAAGGTGTTACCACTGATTCTTCTGCACTTTATCATGAGAGGAGGGTCCCATGCAGATAGCACGTATGCAGATAGCACGTGTGTGAATGGCGTCGCCGGACTGATGCTTTTCGACATATGCACCCTAGCCAGGGGCCCACTTCGTTGGTGCAGTTTGATCTATCACCTCTTTCGGCAAAATTTTGTGTTTTAACCCTTTTCTGAAACCTATTTAAGATCTGAGCCTAAGTTGAAATTTTTTCAAGATCTAACCCTTTTGCTATCGCTAGAGTCTATGACGGTAGGGTCTAACAGCCTACCGTCAGAGACTTTGGCAGTAGGCACGAGCATACACTGTGTTCAATACTTAGACGGATTTTGGCGGTAGGACATATGCAACCCTACCGTCAGGGTCCTTGGCGGTAGGCTGTTATACCCTACCGCCATGGTCCCTAGCGGTAGCAAAAGGGTCTGATCTCGAAATTTTTCCAAACTAGGGTTAGATCTCGAATAGATTTGAAAAAAGGGTCAAAACATGAAATTTAGCCACCTCTTCCTCCCATACAAACTCATCATCCTCACCCCCTGCCGCAATTTGTGGCTACCAATCAGATCCTCTATGATCTTCTCCTTCCTCCTCTAACTCTTCTGCGATCCGCTCCATTCGGTCCCCATAGGCCTAGAAAAAATTTGACCAAGGCAAAGAAGGTGCACACAACACACCCCTGGAACAGCCAAGTTGTCGAAGTGGATGCAAGGCAGATACGGAGAGGAAGACTCAAAACGACGACCGTTTGAGGAGGAGCAAAACCCTCAACATTTTTCAAAATTCTCTTTTTTTGAAAATTGATTTTTTTGAAATCCCGAATTATTTTACAGACTAGAAAAGGCAAAAAGAGAAATGAAAAAAACAGGGCGCAGCCTGCCCCGCGCATGGGCCAACCTAAAAGGGGGCGCTGGGGAAGGAGTGGGTGCGCGCTGGCTCAATGGCCAGCGAAAGAGCCCTCTAAATAATACCCTCGAAATTCCACTTAAGAAAAGAAAAAGAAAAACAAGTAGTCTGGAGATGCTAGGCTACGTCTTCCACTAGGAAAACTCATAATAATACGCCTAAAACACTAAAAAAAAAACTCAGAAAACATTTACTGGTTGTGTTGTTTCTTTGTAACATCTCATGATCATGTTTAGTAGGACCTGCCATTACCAAACGCCGCAGCACATGAAGCAGAACCACAATCATATTCATCAAAAAAGAAACCACGAGTACTCATTCAAAGCTCAACTCGCATTGTGGTAATGGAATGATCCAGCATGGCAGATGTTTCAGGCAAGACAGTTCAACAATTCAATTCCAGCGGGTTTTCTAGAACGATTATTGACGCTCGAAGCATAGGTAACGTTGGGTACTGCCTGACTTCAGACCTCGTGATGTTGTAGTGCGCTTTGTGTACTTACATTACAAAACCCCGCGATACAGCTGAGAATACAAGCTGATTCTGTGCAAGTGCATGAATCCCAGGAACTCTTGAGTGTTGTGTGCAGAATGAGATGGAATCGCTGGGGCCGGGGAACGATCCCCTCTTCTAATCTCAGGACCTTTTTGCCTTCAGATTCCAAGCTCGGTCATGGCCTATTATTGATCCGAGAAAATGTGCCCGTCTCAGAGAAATAGGTGCTCTGGGTTCCACTTCCAAGATGGTTGCCGTGGGCATGTGGGTTTGACAGCTCTATTCCCTGCAGGTGAAAGCAATGGTATATTAGAAACAAGGAGTGATTGATGACAAGGATCTTAGGTTGACCTGTTTAAAAATAACGAAAGCTGACTGAAAAGATAATATATAATGACGTCGAAGATGCTACAACCTACTGATTACCATCTATCTATCTATACACAAGGTGCTAAATGTATAAAAGGCTAACAACAGGAAACCATCCAGTGCCTGGTTTACAAGAAAGCAAATATGCAATGATCTCCGGTAGCATAGGTAAAACTAACAACATGGCAAACTATATTGTCCATGATGACTTCACAGAAGCAAAATCTAGGAACTTTCTACTGGCACAGCAAAAAAAAGGGTAAAATAAACCATGGTTGAACTGCCTGTTCCGATCCCTCAAACATGAGCAAGGCAAGCAACAGCTAAGCAAATACTACAAGATAAAAATTACATAGCGACCTAGAGTAGGCAGCACTGTAGCAGCCATAGTCCCATGTTCCACAGCTGGATCAGCCAAATATCATGCATAACAAACCAGGGAAAAATAAACTCACCTGAACTGGTGTAAAGGCCAAACTAGATGTCAGTCCAGATGTTGCACCGCCGCTACCATAACTCCTCTCCTTGAATCTGATATTAGAAAGTATATGGAATCAGAGAGAGATTTGCAGGTGCATGATATCACAAAAGAGGTCACAAATCGAAATATAAACAACAATGTGAAGATACTGCAGCATAACGATTGCCTGCCAGGCTACTGCAACTGGTACAGGGTGCAAATAATCCGTAACATAAAAAAATGCTCCCAAACACCTGAATGTGCAGGAAACATAGATATAAGGATGGTATAAAGCATAAAGCACTACTCCCTCCGTCCGGAAATACTTGTCCTAGAAATGGATAAAATGGATGTATCTATAACTAAAATAAGTCTAGATACATTCATTTCTAGGACAAGTATTTCTGGATGGAGGGAGTACATATTAAGCTCTGGGAAGTGGGAATCAAGGTGGTTATAAACACAGTGCAGAGAAAGCAGCGCGAACCAGTTCTTGTTGATGTATGCCTTGATAGCTTAAAATTGAGGATCTAAGTTCCAATGTTTGCACATTTTCCTCTAATAGTTTGAACCAGCTTGTATTGAATTTAGAAAGTCAGAAAGAACACAGTACAGTACAAGTTATACCATGTTTTGGGGAGTAAAACGGCATAAAACCTCCATTGCGGAGCCAAGTAGTAATCATGTGCTTTATGCTAACATCAAATGGCAAGGAACAGAAAGGAAGAAAATAAAATACTGTGGGAATTAAGAAGGCATACTTCTTTGCCACTTTAGCAGCAAGTTTGTTTTGCGCAGCTGAGACACGTAGTTTCCCACTTCCGGCCTGCCCAAGCATGCCATAACCTTCCCCCAAACCATCACCTGGTGATAACAAGATGTGATCGTGTCAATATTAAGGTCAAGTGAAATTAAACTAACTAACAAAACGTCATTCCAGCAGCCCTGTCAAAAACAACTGACCTAATGAGCTCTCCTCTGGTATGCCAAACTGCATTCGGTTTGCAAGCTTCATCATATCAGTCACCGCATATCTGCAGAACCAAGTTACCAAAATTATGACAAGATACCATACTGTTTATGTGATGAATCAAGTTTCAGCATGGAATGCAAATTAGCAACTAGTTCAAGGGAAAAATAAGCATGAGGTTGTTCAATATGTTTATTTGCAAAAAAAAAAGGTCGAGAAAAGTTTACCTTTCTTTCATTTTTCGAAGGCGGCGACCACCTCTCTTCTTTTTAGGCTCGGAATCTGGAACAGGAAGTGGTTTTGGAAGCTTTGCAGGAGGTGGTTCTTGCCACTTCTCGATCTTCTTGCGAATTTCTTCTAACAAGTTGCGGCCAGCTTTTCCAGTTGGATCACCTCTAGTTGAATCAATTCTTGCTGCTAGAGTTGCCTTTGCAGCTATAACCCTGCAAGCACGGGTCCTCAGAGCTGGAGGAGTGCTCTGAAATACTTCGGCTTGTTCAAGATAGCCAACACGAAACTGAGATGTGGCACTAGAAAATCCAGCAAGATTTTTCTTCTTTGCTCCAAGTAGCTGAACATTGCAAGCAGGCATTTTTGCAAGTGCTCCCAAACCACCAGCAATTCCCATCAATTTTGCAGCAACAGCACTGCCAACAATTGCAGATAGGTTTGGTGCGATGTAACCCATTTTACCCTCTACAAAATCAAGCACCTTCTTCTTTGCAGCATCAAGATTAAGGGCTCTGTCACATGCTTCAATTGTTTTTACCAAATTCTCTTGAGAAAGAGGCTTCCCACTAGTTGTCGATGCTGTCACAGAGACAACCATTATAACTGCAGAAGGCAAGAGCCCTTCCAGATCTACTAGTGTTATATCCACCTCATTTGCAATCTTCTTAACAACACGGGCATAATCAATCGGATGATGAACAAGGGATTCCAGTTCAGGAAACTTCAGCCTATACTTGTCACGGATGAAATTATGTATTATAATGAGCTCATTCTCAATATCTACTGATAAGGCATTGCAATCTACAATAAGCTGGTACTCTGGATCCTCCTCCAGGATGAACCCTTGATTAGACAAATATGTGTCTTTCTCAAGTGCTCCTTCAACTTTCTGCACACACAAAAATGGAACTGTCTATTAATCTATTGTCATGCATGGGGGTTGCAGATTAAGGCTAAAATACAGATGAACAGCGCCACATGCCCTATATGGACTCAAAATGAATGGACCATATTTTCCACATGGACCATTTGTGACATTGAGCATGAACTGAGGATTGCTCGGTTTGCTAGCAGCACGAGTGTGCACGCTGTGTCACAGCTGACCTGCATTTGAGGCCTACCTCTGCAGGTGAATCAGGTCGTCTTACTACACTAAGAAAGGTCCCGAGGGACTAGTCTCTGGTTGGTCTTTTTGTTTATTATTGTACACTAAACAAACTAAATATCTCCATTTGCTCCCTAAGAACATATAAAGTAATATTCAGGAATCAGACATGAAAGAACAATCAACTGAGTGTGTCCCCAAAATCCATATAATATGTGTTATTTAAGTTTTCTTTTCAAACTAGTAAACACTGTTCTGGTGGAAAACACTGTGCAGCATCTTATAACTGAGTTATTACCCTAACCACACAAAAAAGGTTTTACTTTTTGCCAGATAAACATAGATCTGTGCAAGAGAGAAAGGTATAAGGTTAGTGGAGATTCACGAGTTTGATCACATACTTGCATTATGTCAGAATAACGTTGTGTCTTCTGCAGTTTTGAGACGCTGTCAAGATCATCATAATTAAGAGACTCAAGGTCAGGCATATCATCGTCACCATCCTCATCCATACCCACTGCCTCAGCATTGTCTTCTTCCTGAAAAGTTTGACAATAGATTAAGGAATTGCCTACAAATATATCCTTATAAAACATGGTTACGCAGTAGGCACAGAAATCAACTCACAGGGTAGGCTTCATTGTCTGAAAGTTCGTCAAGATCAGCCAAGAACGAATCAGCAAGGCTTGCCTGTGAAGTGGCACCATTTAGGAAAAGGCATGAGACCAATGCCAAAATAAATTGCAAATTTATAAGATTGCCTAGCTGCTTAACAGGAGGAGCAATGAACTCACCATTATCTCGTCCCAAGCCTTCCCCTCGACAGGCTAGACCTATAAAAGAAGTTGAAGAAGACGGTTAGCTCAATCACAATAAATATGTAGTGCCCGGATAAGTCTCCCAAAAAGGCAAAAACTACAGATAGGATGTGGATACTGCTAATAAAATACTAATGCACAGACAAACATGGATTAATCTAAAGCTTGTGAGCAAAATTCTGTTGGTAGTTACTAATATACAGCAAGCCTGTCCAAACTCCAAACTGCTGGTATGTTTTTGTTTGTGGTGGTGAAATTTAAGATAACTAGACACTTTGCTTTGGTCATCAATTGATCGGGTCAGTGGCACAAACGTTGAGCCCTTAACGGACAACCCTCGAAACTGTGGGCGGATCTTACAGAATAACCCTAAACTAATGAAACCCTAAAATTATCAAGCCGAAATCCACCAATTATTCGCCGCAGCAGTGGTGAGACCAACATCGACAACGAAACCCTAGGGGGGAAGGAGGGAGGGGGAGGGGGAGGAGATCCTTACCGGAGAGAATGCCGGAATACCGGTTGCGCCGGAGAAGGGGGGCCGTGGGGGAAGCTCGTCGGCGGCGGTAGGGACTGCGGCGGCGCCGACGGCGTGAGAAAGCTGAGGCGGCGATAGGGACTGCGGCGGCGCCGACGGCGTGAGAAGGCTGAGGCGGCGGTAGGGACTGAGGCCCGTGGGAGAAGCTATGGAGGAAGGGGCCGCCGGGGGCGAGGTCGGGGTCGGCGCTCGCGAGGTCGGGGGCGAGGTCGGGAGATATACGCGAGGGGAGGGGGCGTGTCGTTTTTTTTCCTTTTGACAGACAAGAAGGAGGGGTGTTGTTGTTTTTTTTAGAAGGAATACATCATTCCACTTTTTTTTGAAAAACAGCTTGAATTTTATTAATTAAAAATAATAGTTACATCGTCTATCAGAAGAGTTACAAGATTTTTCATGGGCTTCTCTATCCAATCCTTAGTCATGCAACATTTTGCTAATCTAGCAAGCTCATGAGCTACTTTGTTCGCTTCTCTATTACAATGTTCAAAACTGATTTGTGGAAAATCACAGCCCATAAAAAAACAATCCTCAAAAATTGCCGCCGCTGCTCCCGCAGACTCTCCACCGTTCTTTATTGTGTCAATGACATCCATATTATCAGAATTGGTAATGAGACGATTGCAGCCCGTTTTTTGTGCTAACAGTAAACCAAATCTGAGTGCTAACACCTCCGCTGTCAGAGTATCCGCACAGTATTGAATCTTCTAGTTACCACCTATTATGAAATTTTCTTTGTCATCTCTGATAACAGCACCCGCTGTGCCCCGTAGCTGATCATGATCAAAAGAAGCATCCACATTCAATTTAACAAACCTCATGGGAGGTCTGCGCCATCCTTCATTCTTTCTCTTTGCTTTAGGTGAGTGGGCATTTATATAATTTGTTGTTATAGCCCTAATCCCCATGGAGGTTTGAGACGCCTCTTGAGACTTACCCTCATGGACTAGTTTCCGTCTATTCCACCATAAATACCAAGCAGCTATAGCGATTAGTTCCCCTGCATTCCGGGAGCCCAAGATAGGTAATTCATCATCAGGCATAAGGAGTAAGAATTCAAGGACTTCCTCTCCTGCACGGGCAATGATGCAGGCTTTTTTGCCACTTCATACATCCCCAAATATTCTCACACTTCTTTTGCCTTTTGGCAGAGAAATAATACATGCTTCGTGTCCTCTTGCCCATCCAAGCATGTTGGGCATATTGGCTGAGTTTTTATATGTTTGTTGGCAGTGTAACGCGACACGGTAGAGTCTCGTGGAGCGTCCGCCAAATAAAATTTTTAACCTTCGCCGGACAAGCTAATTTTCAGATCTTACCCGAAATAGGATTGACCTTACTTCTACCCATGCCATCTGAGTATTCCAATTTCCTTCCGTGCTGCTTTTTCCATTCCTCCACATACGCTGATCGTACAGTGTATACACCATTTTTATATAGCTTCATGCAATAAAGTCCGACATATTGTGCATAGGGATCGGGATCGCTAGGACTCTACGGGCATCAATTGGCCACAAAGTTTGTCTCACCAAATCTTCATCCCAACAATTTGTGATTGGGTCAATAAGATCAGAAACTTCCTTCAGGAGATTCCCCCTTCTCGGTGTAATAATTTTCATATCTGCACAATTTGGGATCCATGCATCTCTCCATATGTCAATCTTTTCTCCTGTTCCGACTCTCCATATATAGCCATTCCTGAGTGAAACCACTCCTGCCATAATACTTTGCCACGTAAAAAAGGAGCCATTTTTTAATACCGTGCTCATCAAATCGCCCTTCGGGAAATATTTTGCTCTTACGATTGTTGCACATAACGATTCAGGATTTTCCAAGAGGCGCCATGCTTGTTTCGCTAACAAAGCCAGGTTAAAACAGTGTATATAACGGAAACCCATTCCATCTTGGTCTTTTGGAACACACATCTTCCACCACGCCATCCAGTGCATCCTTTTCTGATTGTCCTCGTCACCCCACCAGAATTGCGACATCGCATTTATGATTCCTTTGCAAATCTTTTTAGGAATTTTGAATACAGACATTGCATATGTTGGGATAGCTTGAACAACAGACTTAAGCAAAATTTCCTTTCCACCAGCCGATAACAACTTTTATTTCCATCCACTAATCTTCATAATAATACGATCAATCAAGAACTGGAAACAATCGCTTTTATCCATGCCCACATTGGCAGGTAGTCCCAAATATTTATCGTTAAGTGCCTCAGTCATAATATTTAAAATTGTACAGATTTGCACTTTGTCCTCCACTTTTGTATTGGGACTAAAAAATATACTGGATTTTTCGACACTCACCATTTGCCCCGAGGCGGCACAGTAAGAGTCCAGAACTGCTCTAAGGGCCTCCGTGTTTGCAGCATTTGCTCGCATGATGATCAAAGAATCATCCGCAAATAATAGATTGGAAACTGAAGGGGCTTCCCTGCTAACCTTAACACCGGAACTATTTCCCCTCTCCTCCGCATTTGCTAAAGGGCAGTCAGGCCCTCCGTACATAACAAGAATAAGTAGGGGGGAGGGGGTCCCCCTGCCTTACCCCTCTGGTGGGTTTGAAGTTATCAGTCTCATCTGCATTAAACCGAACCCTGTACTCCACAGAGGACACACATTGCATAATCAAGTTCACCCAGTTTTCTTTGAAACCCAGCTTCCCCAAAATTGCTTTTAAGAAAGACCATTCCACTCGGTCGTAAGCTTTGTGCATGTCCAACTTGATAGCACACAGCCCTCCCTCCATGTTCTTTTCTTAATTGCATGGAAACACTCATATGCTACTAAAATATTATCTGTGATCAGTCTCCCAGGAACAAAAGCACTCTGAGTTGGGCTGATAATATCTGACAGAATTAATTTCAAACGCGATGCAATCATTTTTTAAATAACCTTATACACCACATTGCGTAAGCTAACATGTCCAAATTGAGTAACCTTTTCCGGGGAGTTAACTGGGATCATGACAATTGCAGTATCATTCCATCCTGCCGGTATTGAACATGTATTCACCGCCTGGAGGACCTCTTTTGTTAGGTCCTCTCCCAACATAGACCAAAATCTCTTATAAAAAATAGCATGTAGACCATCTGGACCCGGCGCTTTTAAATCACCAATGTCAAATAAGGCTTTTCTAACTTCCTCTGCCGTATATGGGGCCATGAGGGCCCTATTCATTTCATCTGTCACTTTTCTTTTGACAAGAGAGAGAACTTTCGGGTCTGGTTGAGAGACTTCTGATGTGAAGAGAGTTGAAAAATACCTTTTGATATAATCCTTCATTTCCGTACCTTGCACCCAGGCTCCGTCATCCCCAAGCAATTTTTAATCTGATTCCTTTTCTTTTTTGTTGTTGCCGCATTATGAAAAAAAAGAAGTGTTGCGATCCCCATGCAATAACCAATTTGCATGACCACGTTGTACCCAGTAAATCTCCTCTTGCTCTGGCAAATTTTCAATGAGGACCAAAATCTCCTTTTGCCGTGCTTGGGAATCCACATTCACAGGACCCCTTCGTATCTTTTCCAACTCTTTTTTGAGCTTTTTTATTCTTTGTTTTGGGCCTCTTAAAACCTCACGGTCCCAAATATGCAAATCTGACTGAACCACATGAGTACGATCAGCGAGCTTTGGCCCAATACCCATCATTTTTGCCTTTTCCCATGTTGTACGAACAATTTCACCGACTGTCTCTTCCTTGAGCCATCGATCTTCAAACTGTTTTACTCGTCCCCTTAGGGCATTAAAAATATTTCCGTCAAAATATTCTGTATCCAATACGAGTGGATGATGATCAGAATGAACATGTTCCTCATTAATAATCGCGGCCTGAGGGAATTTGTTCGCCCATTCCACATTGCACACGGCACGGTCAAGTCTCTCTCTAGTATCGCCTCTCCTCCAAGTGAAAGGGTCACCGATACGGCACATATCCTCGAGGCCACACTCTCCTAAACAATTTCGAAAATCTCTCATCATAGCATTTGGTGTCGCATTTCCACCCTCTTTTTCTGGCGATAGTAATATTTCATTAAAATCCCCTAAGATCACCCAGGGGTGATGACCCAGATTATGTAAATTTCGAATATTATCCCATGATAACTTGCGTTCAGTCCAAACCGGATGACCATAAAAATCTGTGAACCGCCAATGTACATCTTCATCATTCATAAAAAGAATATCAATAAAATGAGACGACACATAGTTCGAAACAACTTTATTCAACTTATTATAATACAAGACTAGGTCACCGGCCCGACCATCACTCTCCACTACAATCATCGAATCAAAAGATAAAAAACAACGCACCTCATCGGCTTTACATTTATTCAAGTGCGACTCAGAGAGAAAAATCAAATCAACCTTGGTGCGGTGTTGGAGCTCCAAGAGCTCACGAACTGCCGTGGGGGAGAGCATACCACGACAGTTCCATCCTAGGTTCCTCATTTGGCCCGGCGGTCCTCCTCCTCAGAGGCCACCAATGCGCCATCATCTCCAACTGATTCCCTCCTCTGTTGCACGTAGGCCTCCTCCTCCTCTAATTTCCTTTGCTACATGTGTGGCTATCCCATCACCACCCCTCATAGTTTCAACTCTACCCATACAAACTCTTTTAGAAGAAACACTCATCTCACCATACAACACATGTTCATAGCTATCCATTTCCCTCTCAAAAGAAAAATTTTGGCCACTCTCTGTTGGTGGTACCCCAAATGGATTACCCCTCTTTTTCCCTATGGTCTCTTTTCGAGCACTCTCAGCTTTCTCATCCCCTCCTTTATTTTTACCTTTCTTCTCCTTTCTCTTTGTGTGGCCCTGCATAGGATTCTTTTTTGCAGCAAAAGTAAACATTGCAGATTCCTTTGCCGCAGCCGGGATAGCTAGCCTCGCGGCCACAGCTCCTGTAAGTGCCTCCAGCACACCAGGCGCGAACACAACCTGATTTTGCATGTTAAGAGAACCAGCCGCATCAGGTACAACACTAGCTGCACCCCTCGAATGGATCCCCTGGCCCTCCTAACAAGCAGGACATTCTACATGGACAACATTAGTAGCTATGACTTGTGTGGTTTGGGGCGTTCCCAAAAGCAGCCGCACATGGCCCTCTTGGCCTTGGTGCCAAAGGAGTGTAGTAGTGCCCAGGCATGCAGCCTGGTTCTCCTGACCAGGGTCTCCACTTCCCAGGGATAGCAGCGACGCCACAGAGGCTCGGCCCTCCTGGACGAGCTGTAGTGCTCCCGTGGTGGAAGCCCCCCTTGCCGCTAGGTCCTGGCCCTCCTGGCCAAGACCGGCGCATACGAGCGGCCCTCGAGCCAGGTCCACCTGACGTGTAGCCGAGGACGCTGGCAGAGGAGGCACATGACCCCGACCCTCCTGGCCGAGTGAGTGCCCCCCGTGGCCTGGTCCCCCAGTCGGCAAGATCGTCATCTTCGTAGACGACACAGCAGCTTTCTCCTTCATAGTGATATCACCTACAGCTTTGGTCACTTTGACCACCATTCCTTAGGTGGCCTTGGATGTGTTGTTGTTCCTGTAGCCTGTGTACAAAAGGGCTCTTCTACTAGATGTTTGACCCTTCCAGTAGGCCTCTACACCTAGATTTTTTTGCAAAATTTGCTACTCTGCTCTCCTTAGGAATCCTACAAAACCGCTTAGACACATGTCCTACAAGCCCACAACACTCACAATATGACGGTAGTTTTTCATAGCAAACATCATACTAAAGTTCTTCTTTGCTACCTAAGGGAGTAAATTCTACCCTACTCTTGATTGGCTCATGTAGCGCGATTCTCACACGCACACGCAAATACTTCTCTACAACATTCCAGTTAACTCTGATGCTCAGCACATTCGCTGGCAGCCAGTACAGATACATAGACTGGAGCGTTTTCAGTCCAAATAGACAAAGGCACCAAAGCCCTGTAGGCATGTTGTGTGAGCACATGTGCGACCTTGTTACATTCCCGACGGCAGAAGGTGAATCCAGCATATTCAAAAGAAGCGTGGCATAAACTGTGAGCTTCACGAATTAAAACACCGACCTCCGCAGCATCATACTCCTTGCTTTTCAGTGCATTGACCAGAACTTGGTAATCTGATTCAAAAACAACTCTCTGCACACCCAGATCCGCCGCTGCTTCAATTGCCTTGAGGCTAGCCTCAGCTTCCGCATGCAGGGGATCACGGATGTGAGCAAGCTTCCCTGCTGCGGCGGCAGCAATGAAGTCTCTGGCACCATATCTCACGATGAAGCCCCATGCACCCGTGTTTGACTGGCTATCAAAAGTTGTGTCGACGTTCACTTTCACTCAGCCTAGTCTAGGATGTCTCCATTTGTGGTTAACATTTTCCTGTATATCAGGCTGGTTCTTCACATTCGGACTAAACTCCAGAACATGTTTGCTAATGAAGGAGCTCACCTCGGTCGGAGTTTTTGGTTTGTCACTCGCATTGACCTTGTTTCTCGATGTCCACCAGTCCCAAAGGAGTACTGCCACCCGGAGTTGCTTCTCTGCCGGCAAAGAGCAAATCGCTTGAACCACTCCACGTGCACTTGAGCATTCACATAGTGCCAGTCTCACATCTTCAAGGCACTGCTCTCTCCAAACGGCCTTCACCATCTTACATTTGAGAAATATGTGACCCCCATCCTCGTCAAGGCGGTGGAACATAGGGCAGCGCGTGTCCATGTCAATTTGTTTCCTCTTGATATTCAGTCTAGTGGGAAGACTATTGTGTGCAAGGCGCCAAAGAACCATCTGAACTTTGCCAGGAGCGGGGATTTTCCAAAGGTCATTCTAGCTGGGCTCCATGTGCTTCGCTCCATTTGACGAACTCGTGACCCTGTGTAGTTCACCATCTCTGATTGTAATGCCAACCTGATAGGCAAAATTGACTGAAAATTCACCCTTTTTATCAAAGTGCCAGGCAAAAAAATCCTCCATGTCGGGCCTAATTGGGATGGCAAGAATTACCTCCTGATCTTCTACATAGAAAAGCTCGCGCACCAGCTCCTCGTCCCAGGTTTCAGAGATGGGATCGATCAACTCGCTCACCTTAGTAACGATGGACTGGCCCTGGAGAGTACACGGTCTCCTCGTTGGGCCTCTCGGGAGCCAAGGGTCCTTCCACACATTAATGCCAGCGCCGTCTCCAACCCGCCAAACAATACCCTCCTTGAGAAGGTCACGGCCTCTCAAAATGCTATGCCACACTATTCAAGAATTCACCTGATTAATCAGTTAACGGGCCAGTTAATTGCTACTCATAGCATGGCCGAATCGAATAACACCTATTCGTCGCATTAACTTGTTAGGTCGATTAATTGGCCAGTTAGACCAATTAATCAGTTGTCATGCCGATTAATCCCTGCTAGCCCATTAACGGGTGGGCAAACAAAGCCCAAAATTTTGGCTCATACCCCCTTCCGTCCCCATGCCGCTCCTTAATAGATAGGATTAATAATTTTACCTCCTCTCTATGCTTTTCATATGTGTATGGCAGCATATTTTGGTATACTACATAGCTGGGAGCATGAGAGTATGGTGTAATACATTAAAAAATCTAGATATATGTTGTCAAGTTTCTATTCAATCTACCGATAAATGGTTGACCGATTAATCCAGTTAATAGGCCGATTCACCGATTAATCGCTACTCCTAAACTGACCGAGCAGCTACTAGTTAACGATTTCTTGAACATTGCTACGCCATGAGTATGGCATTCCCGGTTGAGCTACTGCATCAAGAATGGAGCAATTTGGGAAATACTTGGCTTTGAGAACAGTCGCACATAAGGAGTCTGGATTTTGTAGAAGCCTCCAACTCTAGCATGCGAGCATTGCCATGTTGAAAATATGGAGGTCCCTGAATCCAAGTCCACCAGTTGACTTGGTTCTAGTCATTCTTGCCTAGCTAATCCAATGTCACTTATCCTTGCCCTCTTGCTGACTCCACCAATATCTCGCAATCATGGCACTAATCTCCTCACATAAAGACTTGGTCAGGTCGAAGCATGACATGGCATATGTGGGAATGGCTTGGGCCACTGCTTTCACCAAGATTTCTTTCCCCACTTTTGAAAGCAGCTTCTCCATCCATCCCTGGATTCTTTTCCATATCATCTCCTTCAGGTATTCAAACTCCTTGCTTTTTTCCAAGCCCAAGTGAACCGGCAGTCCTAGGTATCTGTCATTTTTTGACTCATCTACAATCCCGAGTGCCTGGAGTACACTTTTCTTCTATGTGTGGCCCACCCCCTTGCTGAAGAACGTGGAAGATTTTTCCTTGTTAATCATTTGCCCCGAGTGAGTTTCATAAAAGGCTAGAATTTTCTGCTACTTCTGAGCACTTTCTACTGTAGCTTTCATCACAATGAGAGAGTCATCAGCAAAAAAATATATGGTTGATACTGAGTGCCTCTACACAGACCTTAACTCCCTGAATACTTCCATCCAACTCTGCTCGGTGTAGAAACACAGAGAAGGCCTCGGCGCATAGGATAAACAAGTATGGTGACAGGGGATCACCCTGTCTGAGACCACTCTGCGGGGTAAAGGCATCAATCAGTTTACCATTAACCTTCACATGATATGAGACTGAACAGACACAATTCATGGTCACACTCACCCACTGCCTTGCGAAGCCCATCCTAATAATCATTTGCTCCAGGAACTGCCACTCTACCCTGTCATAGGCTTTGCTCATATCGAGTTTCACAGCCACATATCCATCTCGGCCACCCTTCTTCCTATGCATCATATGTGTAATCTCATATGCCAGCAACACATTATCCATGATCATACGCCCCGACACAAAGGCAGACTGGGTGGGTGAGATGATGTCTGGGAGTACCACCTTCAAACGATTTGCCAAAACCTTGGATATAAGCTTATATAGGACATTGCACGAGCTGATAGGGTGGTACTGAGTGAGACTATCCGGATTTTTTACCTTTGGGATCAGGACAATAGTTGTTTCGTTCCAGCCGTCCAGCATCATTCCCCCGTTCAAAGCTGCAAGGACCTCATCTTGGATCTTCGAACCCACCACGTTCCAAAACTTTTTATAGAAAAGCGCCGACATGCCATCCGGACCCGGCGCCTTTAGGTCACCAATCGCCTCAAGGGCTAGCTTCACTTCCTCCCCCGAGAATGGCTTTGTCAGATATTCATTCATCATCGAGGTGACACTTTCTGGGACAAATTGGAGGATATCCTCAAGCTGAGGACCTGTAGTAGACATGAACAAACTTTTGTAGGAATTAGTGATAAAGGGTCCTAACTCTTCCTCCTTCTCCACTACTCCCCCATTCTCCTTTTTTAACTTCGTAATAACATTGGTCCTCCCCCGTTCCGAAGCATGGGCATGAAAGAAGCCAGTATTTCGATCCCCATTCTTTAGCCAATTAGCATGTGCTCTTTGCTGCCAATATAGGTTGTGCTGATCTTCAAGGCGGTGCAACTTATATTTTAACAAGTGTTCCTAAGAGACTTGATATTGATCGACTTTACTCCTTCTACAACGCTCCAATTCTTTCTTAGCCCTTTTGATTCTTCATTTCAGTTCTCCCAAAACCTCCCTGTCCCACCTCCTTAAGTTCTCTCCTATCCTCCTGATCGCCACCCCCACCGAGCCCATTCCTTGATCAAAGGCTTCATTACAGCCTCCTCTACCACTTGTGTGCAACCCTCTTCCAGCAGCCACCGTGCCTCAAAACGAAAGCACTTTTGCCCTTCCATATTGCCCCCCTCGGGCCAACCCCATTTAGCTCTACTACTAGAGGTCGATGGTCTGAGTGTCAAGGGTCCCTGTTAATGATTTTGTGAAGAGGGAACATGTAGCGCCAACTCACATTTGCCACCGCCCAGTCCAGCATTTCTCTAGTATATCCGCTAGCCACCCTCCAGTTATTTCTCCACGTAAACGGGTCACCCACATATCCTAGGTCAGCCAACTCAGAATGTTCCAAAGTCTGCCTGAACGCCTCCATACAACCTTGGGCCTGAGCCGGCCCCCCTTCCTTTTCGCCCGCAAACAATACTTCGTTAAAATCCCCTATGCAAAGCCAGGGAAGGTTTGATTGTCCATGCAAAGTCCTCAGTAGCTTCCATGTGTTCTCCTTCTCCCCTGCCCTCGACTCCCCGTAGATTCCAGTGAGCCTCCACTTGTTTCCATCCTCCCCCTGGACATCGGCATCGATGTGATACCGCCCCTTCCACCGAAGTGCAACATATATTCCCTTTCGCCAAAAAAGAGCCAGACCACCACTCCCCCCCTCACAATCTTTCACCACCATGTTCACCATGTTCAAACGCCACCGTAGGAACTCAATCTCCTTCTCCCTGAGCTTCGTTTCAGAGAGAAGGAGAATATCAGGATCTTCCGCCCTCTGTATCTCAAGAAGGCTCCGAATTGCCAGTGGGTTCGCAAGCCCCCAACAATTCCATGCGATCACCTTCATTGATTCTCGCAGGGCTAGCTGTTCCGACAGCCCCGCTTCATCGGTGTTAACTGTGTTTGCCTCCAACTTGTTCCTCTTCCCCTTTCCACCTTCCTCTGCTTCACATTCCATTTCATCACCCCCCATGCTTGGCCCCAATTTTGACTCCCAAAGCGGTGCTATTTCTGTATCCTCCCTTCCTTTCCCGCCTATGAAATTTTGCCCCATTCCCCTTAGCAACCTTCAGTTTCTCATCATGCGACTCCTTTACCTCTCCACCCGGCACTGCATCATCTCTAGCAATGGGTGGGAGTACAGTAGACGGAGCAGCAGCCGTGATAACAGGTGGATTACTGGGCAGCTCATCCCCCACCAACTCCCCTCCATCATTCATGGCCCCATAGGTTAGTTGCTTCCTGCTCCCATTATTCACCTCTCCTTCAGCACTCTTTTGATCCTTCTCTTCGATCTCCATGTCCCTACTCTGATTTTTTATTGGGCTAGTTACCTCCTGGTCTTGTGATTCCATCTCTGTAGGTTTATGCCATGCACCTGGTTTGCCCTTCCTCCAATTGTCACTGTCACTTCCCGAACGACACCCCTGGTTCCCCAAATTAAGACTCCTTCCACCCCTACTACCTCTACCATCAAATTTGTTCCTTCCCTCGGACCAGCTTCCTCTACTATTCTCACATGGCATGTGTGGCATGTGAGCTTTGAGCCACGCATCAAACTGCTTAGCCTCACCCTTCTTCAGCCTAGTTGAGCATTCCTTCTCAGTATGATCGAGCAGGCCACATATGTAGCAGAAATCTAGCAGATATTCATATTCGAATCTGCACCACTTCTCCTCTTCCTTCTTCATCCTCTCTTCCTCTTTAAGGGTTCTTTTCTCTTGCTCATTCTCGTCTTCATTTTTGAGAACGAAACCTGCTACCTCTTGAGCACTGCGTTGGTTTTCCCTTGAAGAGGAAAGGGTGATGCAGTAAAGTAGCGTAAGTATTTCCCTTAGTTTTTGAGAACCAAGGTATCAATCCAGTGGGAGATCACGCTCGAGTCCCACGCACCTACACAAACAAATAAGAACCTCGCAACCAACGCGATAAAGGGGTTGTCAATCCCTTCACGGTCACTTACGAGAGTGAGATCTGATAGATATGATAAGATAATATTTTTGGTATTTTTATGATAAAGAGAAATAAAGATGCAAAGTAAAATAAACGGCAATATAAATAGCTAAGGGTTGGAAGACTAATATGATGGAAGATAGACCCGGGGGCCATAGGTTTCACTAGTGGCTTCTCTCAAGAGCATAAGTATTACGGTGGGTAAACGAATTACTGTCGAGCAATTGATAGAATTGAGCATAATTATGAGAATATCTAGCTATGATAATGTATATAGGCATCACGTCCGCAACAAGTAGACCGAAACGATTCTGCATATACTACTATTACTCCACACATCGACCGCTATCCAGCATGCATCTAGAGTATTAAGTTCATAAGAACAGAGTAATGCTTTAAGTAAGATGACATGATGTAGAGGGATAAACTCATGCAATATGATATAAACCCCATCTTTTTATCCTCGATGGCAACAATACAATACGTGTCGTTTCCCTTTCTGTCACTGGGATCGAGCACTGCAAGATTGAACCCAAAGCTAAGCACTTCTCCCATTGCAAGAAAGATCAATCTAGTAGGCCAAACCAAACTGATAATTCTAAGAGACTTGCAAAGATAATCCAATCGTACATAAAAGAATTCATAGGAGAATCAAATATTGTTCATAGATAAACTTGATCATAAACCCACAATTCATCGGATCTCGACAAACACACCGCAAAAGAAGATTACATCGAATAGATCTCCAAGAAGATCGAGGAGAACTTTGTATTGAGATCCAACAAGAGAGAAGAAGCCATCTAGCTAATAATTATGGACACGTAGGTTGGAAGTAAACTACTCACACATCACCGGAGAGGCCATGGAGTTAATGTAGAGGCCCTCCGTGATCAATGCCCCCTCCGGCGGAGCTCCGAAAAAGGCCCCAAGATGGGATCTCTCGAGAACAGAAGGTTGCGGCGGTGGAATTAGGTTTTCGTGGTGCTCCTGGATATTGGGGGGTATGTGGATATATATAGGAGGAAGAAGTAGGCCGGTGGAGCAACGAGGGGCCCACAAGGGTGGAGGGCACGCCTAGGGGGGTAGGCACGCCCCCTGCCTCGTGGCCTCCTCGATTGTTTCTTGACGCCCAGTCCAAGTCTCCTGGATCACGTTCGTTGAGAAAATCATGTTCCCGAAGGTTTCATTCCGTTTGGACTCCGTTTGATATTCCTTTTCAGTGAAACCCTAAAATAGGCAAAAAAACAGCAATTTGGGTTGGGCCTCCGGTTAATAGGTTAGTCCCAAAAATGATATAAAAGTGTAAAGCCCATTAACATCCAAAACAGAAAATATAATAGCATGAAGCAATCAAAAATTACAGATACGTTGGAGATGTATCAAGCATCCCCAAGCTTAATTCCTGCTCATCCTCGAGTAGGTAAATGATAAAAGAAGAATTTTTGATGTGGAATGCTTTCTAACATATTTCTCAATGTAATTTTTTCTTTATTGTGGCATGAATGTTCAGATCTGAAAGATTCAAGATAAAAGTTTAATATTGACATAAAAATAATAATACTTCAAGCATACTAACTAAGCAATTATGTCTTCTCAAAATAACATGGCCAAAGAAAGTTATCCCTACAAAATCATATAGTCTGGCTATGCTCTATCTTCACCACACAAAATATCTAAATCATGCACAACCCCGATGACAAGCCAAGCAATTGTTTCATACTTTTGATGTTCTCAAACTTTTTCAATCTTCACGCAATATATGAGCGTGAGCCATGGATATAGCACTATATGTGGAATAGAATGGTGGTTGTGGAGAAGACAAAAAAGGAGAAGATAGTCTCACATCAACTAGGCATATCAACGGGCTATGGAGATGCCCATCAATAGATATCAATGTGAGTGAGTAGGGATTGCCATGCAACGGATGCACTGGAGCTATAAGTGTATGAAAGCTCAACAAAAGAAACTAAGTGGGTGTGCATCCAACTTGCTTGCTCATGAAGACCTAGGGCATTTTGAGGAAGCACATCATTGGAATATACAAGCCAAGTTCTATAATGAAAAATTCCCACTAGTATATGAAAGCGATATCATAGGAGACTCTCTATCATGAAGATCATGGTGCTACTTTGAAGCACAAGTGTGGAAAAATGATAGTAGCATTGTCCCTTCTCTCTTTTTCTCTCTTTTTTTATTTGGGCCTTTTTTGGCCTCTTTTCTCCTTTTTTTCGTCCGGAGTCTCATCCCGACTTGTGGCGGAATCATAGTCTCCATCATCCTTTCCTCACTTGGGACAATGCTCTAATAATGATGATCATCACACTTTATTTACTTACAACTCAAGAATTACAACTCAATACTTAGAACAAAATATGACTCTATGTGAATGCCTCCGACGGTGTACCGGGATGTGCAATGATGCATGAGTGACATGTATGAAGAATTATGAACGGTGGCTTTGCCACAAATACGATGTCAACTACATGATCATGCAAGCAATATGACAATGATGAAGTGTGTCATAATAACGGAACGGTGGACAGTTGCATGGCAATATATCTCGGAATGGCTATGGAAATGCCATAATAGGTAGTTATGGTGGCTGTTTTGAGGAAGGTATATGGTGGGTTTATGGTTACGGCGAAAGTTGCACGATACTAGAGAGGCTAGCAATGGTGGAAGGCTGAGAGTGCGTATAATCCATGGACACAACATTAGTCATAAAGAACTCACATACTTATTGCAAAAATATATTAGTTATCGAAACAAAGTATTACGCGCATGCTCCTAGGGGGATAGATTGGTAGGAAAAGACCATCACTCGTCCCCGACTGCCACTCATAAGGAAGACAATCAATAAATAAATCATGCTCTGACTTCATCACATAACGGTTCACCATACGTGCATGCTACGGGAATCACAAACTTCAACACAAGTATTTCTCAAATTCACAACTACTCAACTAGCATGACTCTAATATCACCATCTCCATATCTCAAAACAATTATCAAGTATCAAATTTCTCATAGTATTCAATGCACTTCTATGAAAGTTTTTATATTAAAGAAAATTTCCATGTTGTTCTAAAGGACTCTCAAAATAATATTAGTGAAGCATGAGAGATCAATTATTTCTATAAAATAAAACCACCGCCGTGCTCTAAAAGATATAAGTGAAGCACTAGAGCAAAAACTATATAGCTCAAAAGGTATAAGTGAAGCACATAGAGTATTCTAATAAATTTCAAATCATGTGAGTCTCTCTCAAAAGGTGTGTACATCAAGGATGATTATGGTAAACTAACAAGCAAAGACTCAAATCATACAAGACGCTCCAAGTAGAACACATATCATGTGGTGAATAAAAATATAGCTCCAAGTAAAGTTACCGATAGACGAAGACGAAAGAGGGGATGCCTTCCGGGGCATCCCCAAGATTAGGCTTTTTGGTGTCCTTGAATTTTACCTTGGGGTGCCATGGGCATCCCCAAGCTTAGGCTCCTGCTACTCTTTGTTCCATAATCCATCAAATCTTTACCCAAAACTTAAAACTTCACAACACAAAACTCAAAATAGAAAATCTCGTAAGCTCCGTTAGCGAAAGAAAACAAAACACCACTTCAAGGTACTATAATGAACTCATTCTTTATTTATATTGGTGTTAAACCCCTACTATATTCCAACTTCTCTATGGTTTATAAACTCTTTTACTAGCCATAGATTCATCAAAATAAGCAAACGACACACCAAAAACAGAATGTGTCAAAAACAGAACAGTCTGTAGTAATCTATAGCTAACGCAAACTTATGGAACCCCAAAAATTCTAAAATAAATTGATGGACGTGAGGAATTTATCTATTAATCATCTGCAAAAATAATTAACTAAATATCATTGTTGAGGAAATCGTTAACTGATAGCTCCTCGGTTGGCTAGCGAGTAGGGGATTAATCGGCTAATCGGCAAGTTAATCGGCCATTTAATCAATTAATCGGACGATTTTTCGGTTTATCGGCTACTCGGTGACCCTATGAGTAGGGATTAATCGGCAAGTTAACTAGTTAATCGGATGAATTCTTGAACAGGGCTAAATATCACCTTCCAAATAAAAATGGCAGCGATTCTCGTGAGCGCTAAAGTTTCTGTTTTTTACAGCAAGATCAAAAAGACTTTCCCCAAGTCTTCCCAACGGTTCTACTTGGCACAAACACTAATTAAACACAAAAAACACAACCAAAACAGAGGATAGATAAATTATTTATTACTAAACAGGAGCAAAAAGCAAGGAATAAAAATAAAATTGGGTTGCCTCCCAACAAGCGCTATCGTTTAACGCCCCTAGCTAGGCATAAAAGCAATGATAGATCTAGGTATTGCCATCTTTGGTATGCAATCCATAAGTGGCTCTCATAATAGATTCATATGGTAATTTAATTTTCTTTCTAGGGAAGTGTTCCATGCCTTTCCTTAACGGAAATTGGAATCTAATATGCCCTTCCTTTATATCAATAATTGCACCAATCGTTCTAAGGAAAGGTCTACCGAGAATAATAGGACATGAAGGATTGCAACCTATATAAAGAACAATGAAATCTATGGGCACATAGTTCCTATTTGCAACAATAAGAACATCATTAATTCTTCCCATAGGTTTCTTAATAGTGGAATCCGCAAGGTGCAAGTTTAAAGAACAATCATCAAAATCACGGAAACCTAGCAAATCACACAAAGTTTTTGGAATCGTGGAAACACTAGCACCAAAATCACACAAAGCATAGCACTCATGATCTTTAATTTTAATTTTTATTGTAGGTTCCCACTCATCATAAAGTTTTCTAGGGATAGAAACTTCCAACTCAAGTTTTTCTTCATAAGATTGCATCAAAGCATCAACGATATGTTTAGTAAAAGCTTTATTTTGACTATAAGCATGAGGAGAATTTAGCACGGATTGCAACAAGGAAATACAATCTATCAAAGAGCAATTATCAAAATTAAATTCCTTGAAATCCAAAATAGTGGGTTCATTGCTATTTAAAGTTTTGACCTCTTCAATCCCACTTTTACCAACTTTTGCATCAAGATCTAAAAACTCCGAATTTTTGGAACGCCTTCTAGGTAAAGGTGGCTCATCTTCAGTACCATCATTATCAAGATTCATATTGCAAAACAAAGATTTAATAGGAGACACATCAATCACTTTTAGATCTTCATCTTTATTATCATGAAAACTAGAAGAACACGCTTTCACAAAGCAATATTTCTTAGCACGCATCCTAGCGGTTCTTTCTTTGCACTCATCAATGGAAATTCTCATGGCTTTGAGAGACTCATTGATATCATGCTTAGGTGGAATAGATCTAAGTTTCAAAGAATCAACATCAAGAGAAATTCTATCAACGTTCCTATACAATTCATCAATCTTAAGCAATTTTTCTTCAAGCAAAGCATTGAAATTCTTTTGCAAATTCATAAACTCCTTAACACTAGTCTCAAATTCAAAGGGAATTTTATTAAAATTTCCATACGAATTGTTGTAGGAATTACCATAATTATTAGAGGAATTACTAGGAAACGGCCTAGAATTAAAATTTCCTCTATACGCATTGTTACCAAAATTGTTCCTACCAACAAAATTCACATCCATAGATTCATTATTATTATTTTGCAAATTCATAAACTCCTTAACACTAGTCTCAAATTCAAAGGGCATTTTATTAAAATTTCCATACGAATTGTTGTAGGAATTACCATAATTATTAGAGGAATTACTAGGAAACGGCCTAGAATTAAAATTTCCTCTATACGCATTGTTACCAAAATTGTTCCTACCAACAAAATTCACATCCATAGATTCATTATTATTCTCAATCAAGGTAGAAAAAGGCACATCATTAGGATAAGAGGAAGCACCCTTAGTAGCAAACAATTTCATAAGTTCATCCATCTTTCCACTCAAAACATTAATCTCTTCAATTGCATGCACTTTTTTACTAGTAGATCTTTCGGTGTGCCATTGAGAATAATTAACCATAATATTATCTAGGAGTTTAGTAGCTCCTCCTAAAGTGATTTCCATAAAAGTGCCTCCCGCGGCCAAATCTAAAAGATTTCTAGAAGCAAAATTCAACCCGGCATAAAAAAGTTGTATAATCATCCAATGATTCAAACCATGTGTAGGGAAATTACATATCATTAATTTCATCCTCTCCCAAACTTGTGCAACACGTTCATGATCAAGTTGCTTAAAATTCATAATATCGTTTCTAAGAGAGATGATTTTAGCGGGAGGAAAATACTTAGAGATAAAAGCATCTTTGCACTTATTCCATGAATCAATACTATTTTTAGGCAAAGACGAAAACCAAGCTTTAGCACGATCTCTAAGCGAAATGGAAATGGCTTCAATTTAACAATATCATTGTCCACATCTTTCTTCTTTTGCATATCACACAAATCAACAAAGTTGTTTAGATGGGTAGCGGCATCTTCACTAGGAAGGCCGGCGAATTGGTCTTTCATGACAAGATTCAACAAAGCAGCATTAATTTCACAAGATTCAACATCGGTAAGAGGAGCAACCGGAGTGCTAAGAAAATCATTGTTGTTGGTATTGGTAAATTCACACAATTTAGTATAATCTTGAGCCATCGTGACAAGCAAGCAATCCAACACACGAGCAAACAAGAATCAAGCAAAAAAGAGGCAGACAGAAAAAGAGAGGGCGAATGAAACGACAAGGGTGAGGTGGGGGAGAGGAAAACAAGAGACAAATGGAAAATAATGTAATGCGAGGGATAAGAGTTTGTGATGGGTACTTGGTATGTCTTGACTTGGCAACGACGCCAGAAATGGCTCGTTGCGGGAGTCAAATCTTGACTTGACTTGGCGCGAATCTCCCCGGCAACGGCGCCAGAAATCCTTCTTGCTACCTGCTACCTCTTGAGCACTGTGTTGGTTTTCCCCGAAGAGGAAGGGATGATGCAGCAAAGTAGCGTAAGTATTTCCCTTAGTTTTTGAGAACCAAGGTATCAATCCAGTAGGAGGCTACGCGCGAGTCCCTCGTACCTGCACAAAACAAATAAATCCTCACCACCAACGCAAATAGGGGTTGTCAATCCCTATAAGGCCACTTACGAGAGTGAGATCTGATAGATATGATAAGATAATATTTTTGGTATTTTTATGATAAAGATGCAAAGTAAAATAAAGGCAAAGGAAATAGCAAAGGAAATAACTAAGTAGTAGGAGATTAATATGATGAAGATAGACCCGGGGGCCATAGGTTTCACTAGTGGCTTCTCTCGAGAGCATAAGTATTTCACGGTGGGTGAACCAATTACTGTTGAGCAATTGATAGAATTGAGCATAGTTATGAGAATATCTAGGTATGATCATGTATATAGCATCACGTCCGAGACAAGTAGACCGACTCCTGCCTGCATCTACTACTATTACTCCACTCATCGACCGCTATCCAGCATGCATCTAGAGTATTAAGTTAAAAATAGAGTAACACATTAAGCAAGATGACATGATGTAGAGGGATAAACTCATGCAATATGATGAAAACCCCATCTTGTTATCCTCGATGGCAACAATACAATACGTGCCTTGCTTCCCCTACTGTCACTAGGAAAGGACACCGCAAGATTGAACCCAAAGCTAAGCACTTCTCCCATTGCAAGAAAGATCAATCTAGTATGCCAAACCAAACTGATAATTCGAAGAGACTTACAAAGATAACCAATCATACATAAAATAATTTAGAGAAGATTCAAATATTGTTCATAGATAGACTTGATCATAAACCCACAATTCATCGGTCTCAACAAACACACCGCAAAAAGAAGATTACATCGAATAGTTCTCCACAAGAGAGGGGGAGAACATTGTATTGAGATCCAAAAAGAGAGAAGAAGCCATCTAGCTAATAACTATGGACCCGTAGGTCTGAGGTAAACTACTCACACTTTATCAGAGGGGCTATGGTGTTGATGTAGAAGCCCTCTGTGATCAATGCCCCCTCCGGCGGAGCTCCGGAACAGGCCGCAAGATGGGATCTCGTGGATACAGAAAGTTGCGGTGGTGGAATTAGGTTTTTGGCTCCGTATCTGATCGTTTGGGGGTACGTAGGTATATATAGGAGGAAGGAGTACGTCGTTGGAGCAACAGGGGGCCCACGAGGGTGGAGGGCGCGCCTGGGGGGGGGGGGGGACAGGCGCGCCCCCCTACCTCGTGGCCTCCTCTTTTCTTTCTTGACGTAGGGTCCAAGTCTCCCGGGTCTTGTTCATTGAGAAAATCACGTTCCCGAAGGTTCCATTCCGTTTGGACTCCGTTTGATATTCCTTTTCTTCGAAACCCTAAAACAGGCAAAAAACAACAATTCTGGGCTGGGCCTCCGGTTAATAGGTTAGTCCCAAAAATAACATAAAAGTGGGTAATAACGCCCAATAATGTCCAAAACAGTAGATAATATAGCATGGAGCAATCAAAAATTATAGATACGTTGGAGATGTATCAAGCATCCGCAAGCTTAATTCTTGCTCGTCCTCGAGTAGGTAAATGATAAAAACAGAATTTTTGATGTGGAGTGCTACTTGGCATAATTTTAATGTAATTCTTCTTAATTTTGGTATGAATATTCAGATCCGAAAGATTCAAGACAAAAGTTCATATTGACATGAAAATAATAATACTTCAAGCATACTTAACAAAGCAATTATGTCTTCTCAAAATAACATGGCTAAAGAAAGTTATCCCTACAAAATCATACAGTCTGGCTATGCTCTATCTTCACCACACAAAATATTTAAATCATGCACAACCCCGATGACAAGCCAAGCAATTGTTTCATACTTTTGACATTCTCAAAACTTTTTCAATCTTCACGCAATACATGAGCGTGAGCCATGGATAGAGCACTATAGGTGGAATAGAGTGGTGGTGGTGAAGAAGACAAAAAGGGGGAAGATAGTCTCACATCAACTAGGCGTATCAACAAGACTTTCCCCAAGTCTTCCCAACGGTTCTACTTGGCACAAACACTAATTAAACACAACCAAAATAGTGGCTATATAAATTATTTATTACTAAACAGGAGAAAAAAGCAAGGAATAAAAATAAAATTGGGTTGCCTACCAACAAGCGCTATCGTTTAACGCCCCTAGCTAGGCATAACAAGCAAGAATAGATCTAGGTATTGCCATCTTTGGTAGGCAATCCATAAGTGGCTCTCATAATAGATTCATAAGGTAATTTAGTTTTCTTTCTAGGAAAGTGTTCCATGCCTTTCCTTAATGGAAATTGGAATCTAATATTTCCTTCCTTCATATCAATAATTGCACCAATCATTCTAAGGAAAGGTCTACAAAGAATAATAGGACATGAAGGATTGCAATCTATGTCAAGAACAGTAAAATCTATGGGCACATAATTCCTATTTTCAACAATAAGAACATCATTAATTATTCCCATAGGTTTCTTAATAGTGGAACACACAAGGTGCAAGTTTAGAGAGCAATCATCAAAATTACGAAAACCTAACAAATCACACAAAGTCTTTGGAATCGTGGAAACACTAGCACCCAAATCACATAAAGCATATTATTCATGATCTTTAATTTTAATTTTAATAGTTGGTTCCCACTCATCATAAAGTTTTCTAGGGATAGAAACTTCCAATTCAAGTTTTTTTTCATAAGATTGCATCAAGGCAATCAACGATATGTTTAGTAAACACTTTATTTTGACTATAAGCGTGAGGAGAATTTAGCACGGATTGCAACAAGGAAATACAATCAATCAAAGAGCAATTTTCATAGTTAAATTCCTTGAAATCTATAATAGTGGGTTTAGCAACATCTAGGGTTTTAATTTCTTCAATCCCACTTTTACCAAATTTAGCATCAAGATCAACAAATTCCGAATTCTTGGAACGCCTTCTAGGTAAAGGTGGATCATATTCAGTCCCATTATTATCAAGATTCATATTGCAAAACAAAGATTTAATAGGGGACACATCAATAACTTTTAGATCTTCATCTTTATTTTCATAGGAACTAGAAGAACACGCTCTTATAAAGGCATCTTTCTTAGCACACATCCTAGCGGTTCTTTCTTTGCACTCATCAATGGAAATTCTCATGGCTTTGAGAGACTCATTGATATCATGCTTAGGTGGAATAGATCTAAGTTTAAAAGAATCAACATCAAGAGAAATTCTATCAACGTTCCTAGCCAAATCATCAATCTTAAGCAATTTTTCTACAATCATAGCATTAAAATTCTTTTGCAAAGTAATAAATTCTTTAATATTAGATTCAAAATCAGAGGGCATCTTATTATAATTTCCATAAGAATTGTTGCGGCGGTGGAATTAGGTTTTTGGCTCTGTATCTGATCGTTTGGGGGTACGTAGGTATATATAGGAGGAAGGAGTACGTCGGTGGAGCAACAGGGGGACCACGAGGGTGGAGGGCGCGCCTGGGGGGGGCAGGCGCACCCCCTACCTCGTGGCCTCCTCTTTTCTTTCTTGACGTAGGGTCCAAGTCTCCCGGGTCTTGTTCGTTGAGAAAATCACGTTCTCTAAGGTTCCATTCCGTTTGGACTCCGTTTGATATTCCTTTTCTTTGAAACCCTAAAACAGGCAAAAAACAACAATTCTGGGTTGGGCCTCCGGTTAATAGGTTAGTCCCAAAAATAACATAAAAGTGGGTAATAATGCCCAATAATGTCCAAAACAGTAGATAATATAGCATGGAGCAATCAAAAATTATAGATACGTTGGAGACGTATCAAGCATCCCCAAGCTTAATTCTTGCTCGTCCTCGAGTAGGTAAATGATAAAAACAGAATTTTTGATGTGGAGTGCTACTTGGCATAATTTTAATGTAATTCTTCTTAATTGTGGTATGAATATTCAGATCCGAAAGATTCAAGACAAAAGTTCATATTGACATGAAAATAATAATACTTCAAGCATACTTAACAAAGCAATTATGTCTTCTCAAAATAACATGGCTAAAGAAAGTTATCCCTACAAAATTATACAGTCTGGCTATGCTCTATCTTCACCACACAAAATATTCCTTTTCTTCAAAACCCTAAAACAGGCAAAAAACAGCAATTCTGGGCTGGGCCTCCGGTTAATAGGTTAGTCCCAAAAATAATATAAAAGTGGACAATAAAGCGCAATAATGTCCAAAACAGTAGATAATATAGCATGGAGCAATCAAAAATTATAGATACGTTGGAGACGTATCACTACCTCTTGAGCACTGCGTTGGTTTTCCCTTGAAGAGGAAAGGGTGATGCAGTAAAGTAGCATAAGTATTTCCCTCAGTTTTTGAGAACCAAGGTATCAATCCAGTAGGAGATCACGCTGGAGTCCCACGCACCTACACAAAAAAAATAAGAACCTCGCAACCAACGCGATAAAGGGGTTGTCAATCCCTTCACGGTCACTTACGAGAGTGAGATCTGACAGATATGATAAGATACTATTTTTGGTCTTCTATGATAAAGAGAAATAAAGATGCAAAGTAAAATAAATGGCAATAGAAATAGCTAAGGGTTGGAAAATTAATATGATGGAAGATAGACCCGGGGGCCATAGGTTTCACTAGTGGCTTCTCTCAAGAGCATAAGTATTACGGTGGGTAAACGAATTACTGTCGAGCAATTGATAGAATTGAGCATAGTTATGAGAATATCTAGGTATGATCATGTATATAGGCATCACGTCCGCGACAAGTAGACCGAAACAATTCTGCATCTAGTACTATTACTCCACACATCGACCGCTATCCAGCATGCATCTAGAGTATTAAGTTCATAAGAACAGAGTAATGCTTTAAGTAAGATGACATGATGTAGAGGGATAAACTCATGCAATATGATATAAACCCCATCTTTTTATCCTTGATGGCAAAAATACAATACGTGTCATTTCCCTTTCTGTCACTGGGATCGAGCACCGCAAGATTGAACCCAAAGCTAAGCACTTCTCCCATTGCAAGAAAAATCAATCTTGTAGGCCAAACCAAACTGATAATTTGAAGAGACTTGCAAAGATAAACCAATCATACATAAAAGAATTCAGAGGAGAATCAAATATTGTTCATAGATAAACTTGATCATAAACCCACAATTCATCGGATCTCGACAAACACACCGCAAAAGAAGATTACATCGGATAGATCTCCAAGAAGATCGAGTAGAACTTTGTATTGAGATCCAAAGAGAGATAAGAAGCCATCTAGCTAATAACTATGGACCTGTAGGTTGGAAGTAAACTACTCACACATCACCGGAGAGGCCATGGAGTTGATGTAGAGGCCCTCCGTGATCAATGCCCCCTCCGGCGGAGCTCCGGAAATGCCCCAAGATGGGATCTCTCGGGTACAGAAGGTTGCGGCGGTGGAATTAGGTTTTCGTGGTGCTCCTGGATGTTTGGGGGGTACGTGGATATATATAGGAGGAAGAAGTAGGTCGGTGGAGCAACGAGGGGCCTACGAGGGTGGAGGGCGCGCCCAGGGGGGTAGGCGCGCCCCCTGCCTCGTGGCTTCCTCGTTTGTTTCTTGATGCCCACTCCAAGTCTCCTGGATCATGTTTGTTGACAAAATCACGTCCCCGAAGGTTTCATTCCGTTTGGACTCCGTTTGATATTCCTTTTCGGCGAAACCCTAAAATAGGAAAAAAAACAGCAATTTGGGCTGGGCCTCCGGTTAGTAGGTTAGTCCCAAAAATGATATAAAAGTGTAGAATAAAGCCCATTAACATCCAAAACAGATAATATAATAGCATGGAGCAATAAAAAATTATTGATACGTTGGAGACGTATCAGGAGGCAGTTTTTGCAGGGACGTGTAAAACAAAAAAATGGTTGACGGGACAGAAATTTCAGCGCCAACCGCTCTCGTTGCAATCGAGACTGCCACCTTACAAGCTCGATTCCTGCCAAATAAAAAAATGCGATGGCTGAGGTTGAGATGGAGATGGCTCGTAGCCTCCGGTGACCTTACCGAGCGTAGAGGAGGAAAAATGGAGATGCATCATCGTCTCTAGAGCTCGAAGCGGCCAGCGCGGCAGACCATGAGGACGACGCGGGGCAGGCACTCGGGCGCTGGTAGGCCATGAGGCCGATGCGCCCGCGAGCAGCATCTCGGGCACGAGCAGATGCTCGGTCGCGAGCAGGTGATACGTCTCCAACGTATCTATAATTTATGAAGTATTCATGCTATTATATTATCAACCTTGGATGTTTTATATGCATTTATATGCTATTTTATATGATTTTTGGGACTAACCTATTAACCTAGTGCCTAGTTCCAGTTTCTGGTTTTTCCTTGTTTTTGAGTTTTATAGAAAAGGAATATCAAACGGAGTCCAATTGACGTGCCAATTTTGACGATTTTTTATGGACCAAAAGAAGACCCCGGAGTAAAAAAGTTGGGCCAGGAGAGTCCCGGGGCATCCACGAGGGTGGGGGCGCCCCCCCAGGCGCGTGGGCCTATCTCGTGGACGCCTCGAGCACCTCCTTGACATGAGAACGACGCCAAAAATTCCTATAAATACAGAAACCTCGGAAAATTAACCTAGATCAGGAGTTCCGCTGCCAGAAGCCTCCGTAGCCACCGAAAACCAATCTAGGCCCTCTCCGGCCCCCTGCCGGAGGGGGCCATCATCACCGGAGGGCATGGAGGAGGATCCCGGAGGGGCCATTATCGTCATGAAGGCCAAGGACCAAAGGGAGGCCATGGAGGAGGAAGCACAAGGGGGAGAACCTCTCCTCCTCTCTCTTGGTGGCACCAGAGTGCCATCGGGAGGGGAATCATCGCCGCGGTGATCGTCTTCATCAACATCACCATCCTCATCACCATCCTCATCTCTTTTACGCGGTCCACTCTCCCGCACCCTGCTGTAATCCCTACTTGAATATGGTGCTTTATGCCACATATTATGATCCAATGATGTGTTGCCATCCTATGATGTTTTGAGTAGATATCTTTTGTCTTTGGGTTGATTGATGATCTAGATTGGTATGAGTTGTATGTTTTACTTTGATGCTGTCCTATGGTGCCCTCCGTGTCGTGCAAGCATGAGGGGTTCCCGCTGTAGGGTGTTGCAATACGTTCATGATTCGCTTATAGTGGGTTGGTGAGTGACTGAAACACAAACCCGAGTAAGGGGATTGTTGTGTATGGGATAAAGGGGACTTGATGCTTTAATGCTATGGTTGGGTTTTACCTTAATGATCTTTAGTAGTTGCGGATGCTTGCTAGAGTTCCAATCATAAGTGCATATGATACAAGTAGAGAAAGTATGTTAGCTTATGCCTCTCCCTCATATGAAATTGTAATAGTGATTACCAGTCTTGTTAACGATTGCCTAGGACAATTCCGCACACTGATCCACCATTATTCCACACTCGCTATTTATAATATTTAGTAATATATTCTAACTTTATGCTAACAGCACCTACTTTTATATTTTAGCTCTCCGATATCATACAAAGTTATCCTCTTCATACCCACAACATAGTTTTATTTCTCATTGCTAGTTGGAAGCAAACGTTCGGTGTACGTAGAGTCGTATCGGTGGCAGATAGGGCTTGAGAGAATATTGATTTTACCTTTCTCTCCTTGTGGGTTCGACACTCCATACTTATCATTTCCACCTTTGGAAATTGCTACGGTGATTCCTCCCACTTGGGGATTATCAAGCTCTTTTCTGGCGCCGTTGCCGGGGAGCAATAGCGTAGGGTTGATATTCTCGTGTATGCTTGTTTGCTTTCTTCACTAAGTAGATTTCCTTTTTCCTTTTTGTTTCTGTTTAGTTGTGGGTGAAACATACAACTTTTTTTAAATGAATGAAAATACCCAAAAAAATACTTGCCTCTCATGCCTAAAAAGTTTTTCAAAAAGAGAAGTGATTGGAAAGTTATGCATTGAAGAAGTGAGGGTCGACCTTAAGCACTTGTGTTCATGCTCATGGAAACAATGTAGAATTTTTCATGGAAGTTTCTCTGTAAATAATTATCCCCTTATATATATCCATTGTATTACAAAAATAATGTGCCAAGCTTTGGTTTTAGGATGATTAGATTGCTTGTTTACTATGTGCAGAACAAAAACAGAATCTTTGGCTGTAGCGCGTGATTTTACATTTTTTTTACTGGAAAGTGAAATGGTTCTGAAACTTTTTGCACATTACTTCTATACAAATTGTTCAAATTGTTCAAATTTATTTCATAATTTTTTGGAGTTACACAAGTTTACTAAACCTCCAGATTACTACAGACTGTCCTGTTTTAGAAAGATTCTGTTATTCGTGTGTTGTTTGCTTATTTTGATGCATCTATGGCTAGTATCGGAGGGTATGAACCATAGAGAAGTTGGAATACAGTAGATATAGTTCTAATATGAAATTGGAATGAGTTTGCAACAGTACCTAAAGGTAGTGATTTGCTTTATTATACCAACGGATCTCACAAAGTTTTTCTTAAAGTTTTATGTGGACGAAGTGTTCGAAGAACGAGGAGTTACCGATGTGAGAAGAATAAAGAGAGGCAAGAGCTCAAGCTTGGGGATGCCCAAGGCACCCCAAGTAAATATTATAAGGATACTCAAGCATCTAAGCTTGGGGATGCCCCGGTTGGCATCCCATCTTTCTTCTTCAACAATTATCGGTATACCTCGATTTTTGTTTCGTTCACATGATTTGTGTCCTTTGTGTTTTTTGTTCTTCCTTTATGAACCATGCTAGTATGAGATAGCCCTTCATTGATTTATAGAATGCTTCATGTGCTTCACTTATATCTTTTAAGTATGATCTTATAGAATGGCTCTTTGTGCTTCACTTAAATCTTTTGAGTATGGTTTTATAGAATGCTTCGTGTGCTTCACTCATACATTTTGAGCTTGGACATTGGTTAGTTTATATTAATTGTAGAATGCTCCATGAACTTCACTTATATCTTTTGGAGTATGAATAATACTATCATCTAAAGCGGGTTTGGAAGAGTGTCAACTTTAGGAACTAGTGATCCCGCGATTCCAAATGAGGAGAATTTTGCTTATGTGGAGAGTAGTAAAATTTCTATGCTCATAGATCATGAAAAGAATGCTTTATGTGATGGTAATATTGTTGAAATCATTCATTATGCTACTGAAAATTATTATGAGGGAGGAATACATGCTTGTAGGAGTGCAATAATATCAAGTTTTCCTCTCTATGTGCTTAAAGTTTTGAAGTTATACTTGTTTTGCCTTCCTATGCTAGTTGATTCTTGTTCCCATAAATTGTGTGCTCAAAAAATACCTAGGCATAGGAAGTGGGTTATGTTTAAATGTGCTAGTTATATTCTTCATGATGCTCTCTTTATGTTCAAGTCTTATCTTTCATGTGAGCATCATTGAAATCATCATGCCTAGCTAAAAGCCAGTAAAGAAAAGCGCTTGTTGGGAGACAACCCAATATTTACCATTACTGTTTTTGTGTGTTTACATGATTAAGCTACTGTAGCAATCATGTTTAATAGCTTTTGTTTCAATAAAGTGCCAAGTAAGACCTTTGGGAAGACTTGGGTGAAAGTTAATGTGATCTTGCTGTAAAAAACAGAAACTTTGCCCTCGCGAGATTAGCTGCCATTTTTTACAGAAGAGTTATTTGGTGCTGATTCTTTTTGAATAATATTAATAGACAAATTCCTCACGTCCACCAATTTATTTCATATTTTTTTGAGTAGCAGAAGTATGGTTAGTGTTCAGATCATTACAGACTGTTCTGTTTCTGACAGATTCTATTTTCATTGCATAGTTTGCTTGTTTTCTAGTTTCTATGACTTATATTCCTCAATATAAATTGTAGAAATGATATGGTACAGTAGGCATTGTGTGATAACAATTATGATCTTTGTCTTTGACAGTACCAAGGTGAATGGTTTACTCTTTATCATACTAACCTATATCACGAAGTTCCGTTAAGTTTTGTGTGATTGAAGTTTTCAAGCTTTGGGTGAGATATCGATATGAGGAGAATAAGGAGTGGAAAGACCCTAAGCTTGGGGATGCCCAAGGCACCCCAAGGTAATATTCAAGGAAGACTCAAGCGCCTAAGCTTGGGGATGCCCCGGAAGTCATCCCCTCTTTCGTCTTCAAAACTACCGGTATACCTTACTCGGAGCTATATTTTTATTCGTCACATGATATGTGTTTTGCTTGGAGCGTATTTTCAGTTTTACTTGCTGTTTGAATAAAATCATTGGATCTAAAATATTAAATGAAAAAGAATCCTCCCATGGCTAGTTAATTATTTGACTACTCAGTGTCCTTCACTATTATCTTTTGGAGTAGTTTGCCATTTACTCACGTGCTTCACGTATATCCTATGAGTAAATGGTTGCATAATTGAATATAATAAATCTGAATTTATATATGTTTCATATGCTTATACCATGGGGAGTAATGACTTCACATAGAATAAGTATAGGTAGTAAACTTATTGAAAGTTAGTAAACGTAGAATTGGTCACTTGAACAATTCATGAAAGAATATTGAAGGAAGAGAGATTTCACATATAAATATACTATCTTGGACATCTTTTGTAATTGTGAGCACTCATTAAAATATGACATGCTAAAAGGTTGATATCGGACAAGGAAGACAACATAATGGGTTATGTTTTCTTATATCCGAAATAAAGTATATTGTCTTGGATCATCCAACATGTTGAGCTTGCTTTCCCCCCTCATGCTAGCCAAATTCTTTGCACCAAGTAGAGATACTACTTGTTCTTCTAAACATTCCTTAAACCAGTTTTGCCATGAGAGTCCACCATACCTACCTATAGATTGAGTAAGATCCTTCAAGTAAGTTGTCATTGGTGCATGCAATAAAAAATTACCCTCTAAATATGTATGATCTATTAATGTGGAGAAAATAAGCTTTATACGATCTTGTGATGTGGAAGAAATAAAAGCGACGGACTGCATAATAAAGGTCCATATCACAAGTGGCAATATAAAGTGATGTTCTTTTGCATTAAGATTTTGTGCATCCAACCATAAAAACGCATGACAACATCTGCTTCCCTCTGCGAAGGGTCTATCTTTTACTTTTATCTTCTACCCTTATGCAAGAGTCATAACTTTCCTTTTTACATTTTATCCTTTGGCAAGCACATTGTGTTCACTACAAAAAAAAGACACATCCGTGACATTTTGGGCCGAATGAAAAAAAATTCTGTCATACATATGACACTTCTATGACGATAATTGTGACAAAACCCGGTATCATCATAGATGTGGTGGGCTCCTACTTCTATGAAAAAAAATCATGACAGAAAATAGGCTTTTCATCCTGGGCGGGTCGGAGAAGCAGCTGCATGACATTCTTTGGGCCGTCCATGACGGAAAAACCATGGTAGAAGCGAGGGGGAGGAAAATTTCGGGGAGTTCCCGGTTACGGTGGGAGGTCGGGGGCCGAGCGATGCGCGTTTCTCTCGTACACGTACGCGCGTGTGTGCGAGGCATTGGCTCTAACTGAACCCGAGCGAGGCGTTGGGCTCTAACTGAACCCAAGCGATTGCACTGCAGGCTACGCGTTACTGAACCCGAGCGATCGATCGATGGCTGTTAACTGAACCCGATCGAGCGATTCCTTCGCTACTGCTACTAACTGAAGCCGATCGATTGGATGAACAATGAGCGTTGCGGGGGGGTTGGATGAACAGTGACCGGTGGCGTTGCCTCTAGATGAATAGGACCCCGTGGTGTGGAGGGCTGGATGAACATTAGACGATGGAGGGGTGCTCGTGGAGGGGTGGTTGAACAGGACCCCGTGGTGTGGAGGGCTGGATGAACAGTAGACGATGGAGGGGTGACCGTGGAGGGGTGGTTGAACAGTAGCCGGTGGAGTAGCGCGCGGTGGAGGCTGGATGAACAGGAGCCCGTGGAGGCTAGAGGAGGTCGACGGTAGCCCGTGGAGGCTGGAGGAGGTCGACGGTGGAGATGAACAGTATCCTGTGGAGTCCCGTTTTGCGGTACGCCACACCCCTCCCGATCAACAGGACCCCCGTTTCGACCGTAGCGCTCCAACACAAGTCCGTTTCCTCCGTTTTGCGGTACGCCACACCCCTCCCGATCAACAGGACCCCGTTTCGACCGTAGGAGGTACGTTTCCTCCGTTTTGCGGTACGCCAGACCCCTCCCAATGAACAGGATCACGTTTCGAATGTGGCCGGTCGAACACAAGGTCGTTTCCTCCGTTTTGCGGTATGCCAGGCCTCGTTTCCATCGCCTGTTCCGTCCAAGCCCTCCCGATGAACACGACCACGCATTCCGTTCCGACCCAGCCGGTTGGCACCCACGCGTTCCATTGCCCCCCGATGAACACGACGCTTTCCGTTGCCTCCCCATGAACACGACGCATTCTGTTGCCTCCCCATGAACACGACGCATTCCGTTGCCTCCCCATGAACACGACGACGACGCTGTTTCTCCGTTCCGACCCAGCCATGTACACGAGCCCTAGCCGTACGTATGCGCGAGTAGGCGTTCGAGACCCTACCCGTATGTACGTATGTGGCCGTATTTTCTTTCTTGCACCCTGGCCGCTGTACGTACGTGTACATGCTACGTGCGCGTCTCTACTACGACACGTACGCGCCTCTACTACGACACGTGTGCGCCTCTACATCGACCAGTATATATGTACGTACACGTTCGCGACCAAAATGACAACGCTACGTACGCTTCGACCGGTGGGTCCCGACTGTCAGGCACTTCCTTGCCTGCGAAGATGTAGCTGCTGGGTCCCAGCAGTCAGGGGGCGAATCGTTTTTTTTGTTTTTTTGTCCGGACGCACTTCCTTGCGTGCGAAGGTGTAGCTGCTGGGTCCCAGCAGTCAGGGGGGGAATCGTTTTTTTGCCCGGACGCACTTCCTTGCGTGCGAAGATGTAGCTGGTGGGTCCTAGCAGTCAAGGGGGCGAATCGTTTTTTTTTTCAGACGCACTTCCTTGCGTGCGAAGATGTAGCTGGTGGGTCCCAGCAGTCAGGGGGCGAATCGTTTTTTTCCGGATGCACTTCCTTGCATGCAAAGATGTAGCTGGTGGGTCCCAGCAGTCAGGGGGAAACGTTTTTTTCGCGAAATACGGTGGCCCATCCGGTGGGTCCTCGCTGTCAGCTGGAGGAATAATTATTTTGCGCGTAATAAGGAGGCACTTCCTTGCTGCGGCCGTGGACCCAGCTGTCAGCCTCTCCACGTATAGTCCACGTCCGATGGAAGCCATTCCTTAACCACGTTGAGCACGCCGCACCGAGAGCACCAGGGCGGTGGACGATGGCGAGGCCTAGGAAGGGGATGACGCGGAGCCGGGGAAGACGCGGCAGTGGATGCCCACGCGTAGAGGAGTATGAGGGTTCACTCGTTCGGCTGCGGTGTGAGGCTGTCGTCGCCGCAGAATAACAGGGGGTGTGGGTGCGTAGAGGGATGGCCTGGCCAGCGATGGGAGTAGTAGGGGCGGTGAGGCCTCCGCGGCATCACAGCCGGCCACGGGCGGCAGGAGCAGGCGGCACGACCGGCGCTGCTTTGGGCGGCTGGAGCAAGAAGACCAGAGGTTGAAGAAGCACTACGGCCGTTGGATGGACATCGTACGGTCACTGGAGCTAGAATCGTTCATATATTGACTAAAGTTGACAAAGGCCTCCGTCCCACTCAACTTAGTAGGCCCACAAGTCAGCCTCCCACCAAGGTGGGTCCCAGCTAGCAGGGGGTATTCATTTTTTGTGCGTAATAAGGAGGCACTTCCGGTGGGTCCGAGCTGACAGTGGGGGGAACATTTTTTCGCAAAATACGGTGGCCCGTCCTGTGGGTCCCAGCAGTTAGGGGGAAATGTTTTTTTTGTGAAATACTGGTGGCCTGTCCGGTGGGTCCCTGCTGTCAGGTGGAAGAATAATTATTTTTCGCGTAATAAGGAGGCACTTCCTTGCGGCTGCCGTGGACCCAGCTGTCAGCCTCTCCACGTACAGTACTCTTCCGATGGAAGTCGGTCGTTGACCACATTGACCACACCGCGCCGAGAGCACCACGACGGTGGACGACGGCGAGGCCTAGGAAGGGGACTACGCGGAGCCGGGGAAGACGCGGCAGTGGAAGCCCGCGCGGAGAGGAGTACAAGGGTTCACCGGTTCGGCTGCGGTGTGAGGCTGCCGTCGCTGCAGAATAACAGGGGGTGTGGGTGAGTACAGGGATGCCCTGGCCAGCGGTGGGAGTAGTAGAGGGCGCTGAGGCCTGCGTGGCAGCACAGCCGGCCACGGGAGGCGGGAGTAGGCGGTCCCGCCGGCGCTGCTTTGGCGGCTGGAGCAAGAAGATCAGAGATTGAAGAAACACGACGGCCGTTGGATTGACATCCAATGGTTACATCTGCTAGAATCGTTTGTTGACGTATATAATAACTAAAAAAAATCTTGCATACGCGTCAACTAAACAGGCCCACAAGTTAGACCACTCCCTCTTTTTTTAATAATTTATATATAGCTCATGGCAACTTCTTATGCAATTTATTGCAGTCGTTTTTTTGGTTGGCCAGGGCCAATTTCGCATATTTCTATGGGTTCCAAACTATTTTTAATACCGAAATGTCAAGCCAGATTTAAATTACTTTGAAGATATATTTAAATTAGGTTAATGCCCAGTGAAATAGAAATTTGAAAATGTGAAAAAATTCAGAAATTATATAGTAATTGCCAATTTGTCAACTGTTTTTATATTTACAACCCATTTCATATTACTTTCAAGATTTGCAGGCGTCTTGAAAGAGTTGCAGCCCATCAGGGCGTAGAAAAATAAGTAGGCCTGGATTGGGTATTCTTCAGAAAAAATAAACTGGGCTCATTTTCACAAATAAAAAATAGCTGGGCTGGTCACATGGTGAACATAAAATATAAGCCTGGGCTAGACGGGCCACAACCCAGTTCAAACCCTGCTCCGTCTAAACAATACCAAACAAAAAAATACTACTCGAGTAGCTACATCCCAGGTGTCAGCCGATCTTGTGCTGTTCTCTTGTCTATTGACTATATGCGCTCACAATGTCGTGGCTCCCAGATGTCAGGAAAACGCTAGGAGGAAGCATTTTATTTTTCCATACGCTAACGTGGTGGGCCCCTACTGTCATCCTCTCCACGTACTTCTGCCGATTCCTGTTGTTTGTTGACCATGTTGACAACGCGAGAGGGCGGCGCCGCAACGAGCGCACCAAAGCGCGCGGAGGACGTCGGCGTTAACGATTTAGGAGACGGTGGGGCGGCGATGCGTGCGCTGAGGCGCAGCCAGCCGTGGGAGGCGGAAGCAGGCGGCCCCGCCGGCACTGGTTTGGTTTTGGCGGCTGGAGGAAGAGAGGACTGAAGAAACACGACAGACTATAAAATCAGCATGAGTACTTAACAACCTTAACTGAAACCAGCAGGGGCACTTAACAACCAAAGCTGGAAGCAGTATGAGTACTTATACAGGTTCAACCGTACAAAGCACGCCTCGAACAGTGCTACTTTGCCTACAGTTAACCAAGGGTGAGGCCGCCAAGCCCCAGGACAAGGCCCAGGCGCCACCCCGCGCATCCACAACCTTCTGAAAGCGGCTTCATCTCGCAACGTGGTCAATAAACAGGATATTCGCTTTAGAGCCATGGAAAAGCATGAACATAATCTTCTGTCCTATTCTCCAAGATGGACGGGCCTTCATTATTTGAGACCACCCATGAATAAGTATCTTTTCACCTCCAAGGGGAATTGAGTAGGTCGACATAAACATCATGTTGTGACCAAGCGCAAGTCTGACCCGACCATGGTCAGGCATCTGTATAGGAACAACAGAACTCGGCAGTTCCTGTTTCAAGAAGACCACAGCTGTAAAACTGTGTATAAGCAATAGTTTATGAACAACATATATAACAGAAAACAGCTCGTACCATAAGTTTCTCGACACAGTTGGACCTGTTCAACGAGTGCAGCAGTGGCACACATATCCCACGTGGCCTTCCACCATTGAAACGCCCCACAAGGACCTCAAGATGATCAATAAAGTGTAGGAACTTGTGGGTGTCGATCCAGTCAACTTCAGTGCCATTAGTAACAGCCGAGTTATTACAGAGTAACAAACGAGCAGACTGCTTAACTCTGAAAAACCTACATGTGCCACCAATTATAAGAAAATATTAGTTAGAAGTAGCATCTTCGTGAGAGATTCGTTGCTACTTCTAAAGTTAAATTGTGATTAGTTAGACATAATAGGTGGATTAAGAAGTAATCGAGGCAACACGCAAGAACCAGATACAAAACTAACATGGATGAACAATTGGAACGACGTCGGGGTGGAAGATCACAATGAAGATGAGACCAGGTTCTGCTATTTCCATCAACATTCGTGCGCCAACTTTCAGTCTGTAAGACTTGAGAAAGTTTATCCAAGTTCGGCCATAAAAAAGCAGCGATCTTCTTGGTTCATGAACCCAACTCGGAACTTATATCCATGGCTTGTCTTCACTGTGACCATTAAACTAGTGTATTCAGTTATGGCAAGGCCGAGCATCTTGAGTACATGTGTTCTGGCAGAGCAAATAATACACTGCAGGAAAAATAATATGAGAACCCAGCATGTTCAAAAAAATCCCACCCTCCCGGATAGAAAAGAGGATTCTAGGAACATACTGTGCGTGTTTCAAAATGCTGTGTTAGGATGAGAAGGAACAAGTGTGGCGTCTCGCCAAGGGCGCAGAAACCTGTAGGGTACTCGCACTTTGGACACTACAAATGAAACACATTAGATTCAGTAGGAAGAAAAATGCATCAATGGCGGCGGCTGCCATCCTAGCATTACCTGCAACCAAGGGACTTGGATTTATCGGGGATGGATGAAGAATTCGTACCTGGTTCTCCATGAGAAAACCCTATGCAATCGCCGAGAGGGGGTTTTCTCTGAACAAGCAGATGAGGGAGAAGGGGATTCAGGCCCAGTGAAATATTGCCGCTTTGTCCGTCCAGCTTACTGCTAAAGCTGGAAAGGGGGGTTGTGATTTGACGGCTCATTGGGCATTACTGCGGCGCTATGACTGGGGTGTGTCTACCGTGAAGTTGTTCACTCTAATTTGTGCATATGGCACGTGGACCCCATTGCCGATTGCTTCACATATCAGCGAAAGGAAGTAGAAAGACAGGAGTAACTAGTTAGACATAAATATTTTTTTGACAGAGAGATACTCCCTCTGTAAAGAAATATACAAATCTTTTATATCACAGGCTCACCTTGCCGAGAAATATACTCCCTCTACAATGCACGGGCATTATGGGGGGTCAGCTTTTTTTACAGGGGTTCAACTAACAATATAATACTCAGATAGGCTCACGGTTCTGGACTTTGGGCCGCAGGCCGACCCTGCATGTTTGGGGGCCCATGTGTTCTACCTCAGTGCTTTTCATATTGCAAGCGATCGGTACGGCGCTGGTTTTAGATGCTGTCGCAAGGCGAATATACAAAATTGAATAAAGCACGGCAGCTGTTGGAATGAAATCGAACGACAGTTCCTAACCAGCAATCAGAGTTGCAATTCTATCAACGATATACCATGTGATAAATAATACTGTCATACTACTTATACACACATGACACTTGTTTCACCATGCCAGATTATTACATCAAAATCTCTCGGAGGATAGATCAGTTCGTCAGTTGCGTGCTGCTACTGAAGAATTTCAAAGTTGATTTGGACCAGCTCTCCTTGCTGAGAAAGTTCAATTTTGACATCATCCCCTACCGCAAGATATGATTTAGATTTGAACCTTGACCATCCTTTAGCATCAATCATCATGCGACCATCCTTTGTACTTACGGTATATTGAGCAGGTTCATTCACACCAAGGCTGCGCATGGTAAGAGAAACTTGGTCGCGGTCGCCCGGATTGTTGAACGACTCCCTCGTTGCTCTAGGAATTCTCTGTTTGCAAACAAGAAGACATACCCAAACAGTTAGATCAACACAGTGAATCATGTGAAACAACATGGAAAGAAAAAAGAACGAAGCACTTGGGCGGCCAATGCTTACCAAGAAGGTGGACATGTCGGTTTTTGTAAGGACTTTGGTATATGAAGTGCGAACTGCAGCCCAGCCTGTTGTCGGTGCAACTGCACGGGCCGAAGCAGATGCAAGTGCAAGTGTTGGTGCAGGTGTCGAAGCCGCCGCCGCGGCCGGAGATGGTGCTCCTTGTAGAGCTGGTGCCGGTGTCGGAGCAGGTGCCGGTGTCGATGCCCGATCCTCCGGTAGATCAGACTGATCCGCTGACGCGGTCGATGCCTAATCCTCAGCTGGATCAGACTGAGCTGCCGCCGCTGTCAGTGCTAGAGCAATTGCCGGTGCTCGATCTGTGCGAGATAGTGGCGATCGTGTCTGGTCTGCTATGATCAGCTTTCTAACTTGACTAGGATCCGTGGCCGTGATCCAGTTTTTTTCTTCATTTCTTTTAAACGCGAGAAGGACTAATTGTGGCGTTTTTGTTAAACCAAACTGTAGTTCATCATAGGGATTCAGCTTGTACTGAGACAACAGATTGATCCAATTTTTTCCCGTAATATAAGTGATGGACAATGCCTTCATTACTAACACGACATAAGAAGTGAAACCTACAAAAATAGCCATCGTAGAGCAAACCAAACGGTTTATTCGGTGATGAATGTCACATGGCAAAACCTGCATCGTAAAATTGCAGGAAAAGAAAGAAAACATGACATTAAATCAATAAGATTTAGACAGTAAATCAATAAGATTTACTTGATGTGACATGAGTGAATCCTTACCAGGAAATCACTATGTTGAAGTACTAAACAGAAGATTGATCGTCCAACTACGCGTGGCATGCAGGGGCCTACTCCCACAAGTAGGATAGTCCAAAGGTCGTGACAGATCGTATGGACCGAACATCCATGGGACTGGAAATCCTGGTGGGTGCGATAAACCCTGCAATGCATATAGATATTGGAGTGTAACCATAATTGATAAACGTCCTCACAAAAAATATGATCTGAATACTTCAAAATATACAGACTGAATTGAGTGGACAGACATTAACATAGACCGTTCTCAGGACTGACCACACACCAAAAGCGGCAGTACTAATAAACAATACAGGGTTCACAAACACAAATCAAGTACTGAACAATAGTACTTACTACAGACAAGCAAAGTTGCACTAACTAAACTCTGCAGACTATTTCTTGTCACCGACCTACGGGATGAACCCCGCATAACTGACTAGGCCATGGACTTCGTGTGAGATGTCTACATGCACCATCACCATCTTGTCAACCTTGGAGAACCTAACAGAGTGGTCTTTCCACTCATAAACATGATGATGAAGACAGGCCGCATCAGATTTGTTGGTAAGCTTTACAAGAACCACACCCTTTGTAATCGAAGGCACAACCAGGAAATTGTTGTGGTCAAGTACAGCCTCGAGAACACGCCTGACAACAATGCTACAGGAAAACACTAGTTCAGGACATGTGGCGACAAGGACACAACAGCTGGATAGTTCAGCAGTAGAACTCATCATCAGGTCTTCCAGTTCACACGGCATGACTTTGAGAACTTTATCTCCACTGCGGACCTGGTTCTAATTCAAACAGAAACCATATTTTATTACTACCTCCGTTCAGAAATATAAGATGATTTTCGATATTATACTCCATATATGACTACATATACGCACAGAAATGAGTGAACAAAGACACTAGAACATGTCTTCAAAGGCATGAGAGCAGAGGGATTACATGCAATATCCATAACACAAGTTACCATGAGGGATTACATGCAATATCCATAACACAAGTTACTAAGGCAAATATACCCTCTTAAAAGGTAGCATTGATGTTCATAAAGTACTCCCTCCGTCCCAAAATTCTTGTCTTAGATTTGTCTAGATACGGATGTATCAAGTCACATTTTAGTATTAGATACATCCATATCTAGACAAATCTAAGATAAGAAATTTGGGACAGAGGGAGTAGTTGAAAGTAATCTATAAGAAATCAGTGTCAACCTCTCGCATGTTTTGGTCAAAAGAGGAATTTAGAACCGTCATTTGGCACACTAAAATCGCATGCAAGATCACCCAGAAAGTTGTACTACCAGTACTAGTACTGCGTGTTAGATGAAAAAACACGATCAAGATCGAGAAAAAGATCGTCAACAAGAGACATTACCTGGACTTGCTTAATGAGGGATCCCGGAGAGGGGGGCTTGGACAGGGCGATGGCTTTGAGCTTGTCTACGGTAGTCTTGGTGGGGTGCTTGCGCTTCTTCGTACCATGAGCCTCGATGGTTTTGGCCAGAGCCATAGACATCACGTCGGCTGGTGCTCCGGTGTCCATCCAAGAGAGGAAGCTGAGAGAGAAGAGTGAAAGGAGGAACGAGATGAGGGAGAAGCGAAGTGAGTGGGGGTTTTCTTCAAGAGAGGAAGCTGAGAGAGAAGAGTGAAATGATGGTTGCTTCGTCCGTCCAACTTACTGCTGGAAAGGAGGGGGTTTTGTGATTTGACGGCTCATTGGGCATTACTGTGGCGGTTCGATTGGGGTAGTCTACCATCACTCTACTATGGAGTAATTTAGTGCATGGCTGGTGGACCCAGGTGCTGGTTGTCCCTCACGTCAGCGAAAGTGAGTAATTTAGTGCATGGCTGGAGGAGGATGCGCACGGTAGAGCGTGTCCACTGTTTTTCTGAAGAAAAAAAATGATTACAGCAAGCGTTTCCACTCTTACGACGGAGGAGTGCGAAACACGGCAGCCCCTTGAACATACACAGTGCTCCTACTACTAGGCATGTGCAGTGGTTCATACGTCAGTACTACACAATCTTGTTGCTAGTGTAGTAAGATATAACGATAACAAATGATGTTGTGCGCATGTCAACTACTCCTATATGTAACATAGTACCGCTTTTTTGACTGTCCGGTCGAGAATGAACGGTGAGATCAATGTTAACAGAACTAGGTCCACAACGCACAGAGAGTACGGTGCTACAGTACTCCACGAAACATGAACCATATGAAGCACGAATAGTGTTAGGCAGGGTGTATGAAGGGTGCACGGGATGGGAGCAAAAGTTCCCTTCTCGATCCACTTTTGGGTTGTTGGCAGAGTGCATGAAGGGTGCATGAGTCCATACTAGTAGGTTGACAAAAATACACGAAGAGGAAACAACTATATTGAGATGAGAATGCAACCAAACACACCCACACGCTTTGTGCTACAGTGACTGACCTGCACCGTCTGAGTTTGATCCAATGGTCAAGTTGCGCCGAGATATGGACATGCCCATGCAGAGGGCGCCTAAACACCACCGAAATCCCTCTGCTTCTCGAGGCGCACAACGTTGGTGATGCAGGGTGCAACCGCCCGCAGAGCCAGAGCCAGTGTTAGGCGCCTCACCTTGTACTCCGTGATCTGCTGTGCCGCCATGGCACCAGGTAGAAGCAATGGGGAGAGGAAGCAAAGGGGGCGAAATGGCTGAAAGGCAATGCAATCTATGGGAAGGCGGAGGGAGCGAGGAATCTTTTGGTTTTCACCACGGTAAAACACCAGTCGACGACTTCTCACATCAGGGAGCAGTGGGTTTTTACAGGTGGAGTCATCGTGACTAATTGCTGTCGGGCCTGCTCGCGTCAATCAAAAAATTAAAAATCCCGCCACGCCTGCTCCCGTCAATCAAAAAATTAAAAATCCCGCCGCACCCAAACACCAGAGCAACGCTGCGGTGGATATTTAAATTTACCTATCGGCAAGTAGATAAAAAAGGGGTGAAAACAAATGTGGCGGCGGCCTAGCTAATCGGTCGAACTAGCCCAACTAGCTAGCCACCATGCTTCACTGATGTACTCGGCAGGAAAGGTGGTCTTTCTTGATTTAACGACTCATTTACTTGCTTCGACGCTACGACCGAGGAGGACCCATAAAACGCGCGGTAGGGCGTCTCACGTCAGGAAGAATATATGCGTGCACCACCCGGGAGGACCCCGAAACCGCGCGGTAGGGTGTGCCACGTCTCGGCATGCAGGAAAAATGTGCGTGTAAAAATATACTGTATCAGACGTAGTACCTATCGTTCGACCTCGGGACCCAGCCAGTCGGTCGAAAATACCCCACTAGCCACACAACTTCATCATGCAAACGTGGCACGAAGGATAGATGTGGTTAGCTCCGTCTCGACCAGCCACAACGTCTCTTGTTCTAGGCGATTCTTCTATTTTCCAAGCTTTTTTAGTTGTAATAACACCACGGCAAGCTAGCGCCGCTCTTCATGTGTGCTCGTGCAAAGGTTAGACGATGGAGAGAAGAGAGATTGAGATCGCAGACCTGGGCCCCACCAGTAAGTGAGACAACGGTCATGCACGTATTGACGAGGCACTCCCTCTACTCTACTCAACGCAAGTACTGTATAAAATCAAGTTATGGGACAAAGCCAACAACCGTTTGTTTTTTCAGGCTATCGACTTACGCTTTGTAGTCCAGGTTGCCAGTTCGAATCTCGTCTTTCAGATTTGTTAGTTTTAGGTCCAAATTTGATTAATGACAAGTGGGACCCCCGTGTGTTGTTCTGATATTTCAGTGTAGGATGGTTTTTTTGAACAAACACTTTGCGCGGTTAGACAAGTAACGGCATGAGTTACACGTATTTTGCAAGTTTACGAACAAAAATGACAGCGGCATAGAATATCACATCCACCCCGTAGCTTAGATACTATGGTGATACGAGTTTTTACACCGTTGGAAGTGAGATCCAATGGCTTGGGAGTAGTCTTTGTAATTATGCGCAATTTCCAAACTCTCCAAAGGTTTTTTTTGCAAATAAAACATTCAGGCCTCGTGTGTGCCGCTGCATCTTCGATCCAATGGCTCCTCGGTGCTCATATTAGGTGCTCCCCGTAGCTTAATTACCCGCTACGGTGATGTGAGCATCTAGGTCGTATAATCAGTGATTAGATGGCACATGCGTAGTACTTGTACTTTCTGCGCATTTCCCAAACTCTATCAGTCGTATATTGCAAAAACATTCAAACCTCCTACCGTGGGCCGTTAGATCTCAGTGAACTCGTATCACCATAGAATCTACGGTGCAGGAGCACCTCATACTCTCCCGTGCGAGAAAACATAAGGTGTTATTGCAGCTTGGATGCTACGGTGATACGAGCTTGGAGGTCGTTTGATCTGAGATCCAATGGCATCAGAGCAATCTTTGTGCTTGTAAGCAGTGGCCGAACTCTTTTGGGGCTTTTCTACAAAAAAACCATTCGAACCATCGAGGAGGTGTTGGGTCACAAATCCAATGCCTCTGAAGAGCTTGTATCACCAAAGCATCTAAGGTGTGGTAGCACATGATATTCTTACATACAGGGGAATATGATGTCCTCCTTCATCTTAGATGCTACGGTGATACGAGCTTCGAGGTCGTTGGATATAGGATCAAAGGGCATCTAAGTAGTTTTTGTACAAATTGTGTGCAATTCTCAAACTCATCAAGGTTTCCTGCAAAAATATTAAGACACATCATGTGAGCTGCTATATCTCAGATCTACAAGCTCCAAGCAACTCGTATCGGCATATAGCATCTAAGTTATGGGGGCACATGATATTCTCCCGGGGAGGAGGGGTGGGGGGTGCACAACCAATCGGTGGTTGGGAGGGTGGGGACAAATATAATCTAAACAACCCTAAACAGAGCTCCACAATTTTATCTAAGGTCGAGGGGTTGACCCCCGACAATCATAGCTCCGCCTAAACACAACATTTGCATGTACGGTAGTACTAGACTTAATATTCATGTTTCAGTTTCATGTTCATTTTAAATATTGAACTGAGGACCATGGATGTCTTACATTTTACTCCCTTTATTCCTAAATATTAGTCTTTTTAGAGGCTTCAAATGGACTGGCACATACGGATGTATATAGACATATTTTAGAGTCTAGATTCACTCATTTTGCTCCGTATGTAGTCACTTGTTGAACTCTATAAAAGACTAATGTTTAGGAATAGAAGGAGTATTTTTGAATTCGTTTCATACATGTATGGTTTGGAAAAATAGATGCACTATACTTATCGGATCGTTGTTGTGTTCGTGCGTGTGTCTCTCTCTCTCTCTCTCTGTGTGTGTGGTCATATGCTTGATACATACAAAGTTTTCTCACCTCCATATTGTTCATCTTTTAAATTTGAATTTGCATTGGAAAATTTACTAGGGATACCATGAAATGTGAAATCCACGTTGAGATCACTATATCACAAACTCACTCTAATTCAACAACTTGTCATAAAACAATTACCTTGTTGAGATTAGTATTTGCAAGGAAAATACGGGTATTGTAATACACATAGATTCGTTCAGCAATTTAAAAGGTTCCTTTCGTATTCTCGAATGGTAGGACCCAACGGCGTACCAGCCAGACCTTGGCTCGTGTTGATCCTAAAAAAACCAGGCTCGTGTCCTTCGATGGCATGCGTGGTACGCACATTAGGCAACCCCAACCAGTCGAGACTCAGGTCGAAATATCTGGCAGCCAGAATTCCATCCCTAGGAAATTCCCCTCATGTCCCCGGTTCATAATGACTATGGATGAACAACGGAGGGATGCTTTGGTAACTAGACAACGTTACCTACTGTGCCGAGCACGGTTCAATTCCCTCGGTCGCCGCTCGTCAAGGTCACCCGTCAACTGCATTGCCTAGTACTACTACTACTACACCAAGATGAGCACATAATTGAGCCCGTTTGTTCGTGCCTAGTACTTGAGTTAATATATCAGGCAATGCACTGGTACGGAGGGATTATCCTTTTACTCTGCATATATAACTTGTCTGAAGTCTAACTAAGCAAAATGTTTGACCAAATCCTTTCTTAAGAAATACAACATGACATATGTACGGCTTGAAAATTTATTGCATGATGCAGGTTATGATATTGTTTCGAATCCTGGATCTTAAATTTCAGAAAATACAAAAGTGAGCATAAATTCTTGAAACTAAGCATGGTCACGTGATATGGCACAAATATTACTTCGTAAGTTTTTTCTTCAATTTGAGACAAGCTGCTTATGACAAGTTGCACAAATAAAGACCAAGGTATTTTGGAACAAAGACCTGTCACGTTAAGGCGAGCGCTTTCACTATTGAAACCGTGGGCGTTTACGTGCCACCAGGAGTCCCCGCTTCTCATCGGCAGGTGCCGTCCGAGCAAGTGTGTGAGTCGACGGGAGGCGTGCGAGCAGACCGCTGCGCCGGCTGTCAGGGAGGCGTGCGAGCAGACCGCTGTGCAGGCTCACCGGGAGGCGAGCCCTTTGACCAGGCTCTGCCGCCCAACATCGTCCCAACTGCTCCCACTTTTAATGTCGCCAGCGCCGCAGTTTAAAATCAACCCCGCACTACCCAGTATCGCTACAATCCTCTCTCTTCCTCTCCGATTCTCCTGTCGTCTACCTCCAACTAGCCTGACCTAAACGTATGCCATGCCGCATCATGATGGTCTACCCTTAGTGTTCTAGTTTCCTGAGGAAGACACCCAACCGGAGTCTCAAGAACCTAAGGCGCTTTGGGACGAGCTTGAACTGGCCTTGCGGGAAGACGCCACGCCTGTCCCCTCTCCCGTTTCGGCTCCCGTCGCCCCGACTGCGCCAGCGCCCATTCCCGTGGCATTGATGGGACGGGAGCCGCACATTGTCACCGAGCTTGATCCCACGGGGTTCCACAAGGTCCCCACCGACTTTCACACGCCCGTGCACCTGCCAGCGCATGCGCCTACGCATCCACCAACGCGCATGCCCGTGCCGGTGCCCGTGCACCTGCCAGCGCATGCGCCTGCGCGTGCACTGACGTGCGCGCCCGTGCCGGTGCCCGTGCACACGAATGTCTCCGCCGCGCCATTGACAGCGCCTGTTGACACGTCCATTTTGCATCATGCTTTTATATCGATATTTATTGCATTATGGACTGTTATTGCACTTTATGTCACAATACTTATGGCTATTCTCTCTTATTTTACAAGGTTTACATAAGGAGGGAGAATGCCGACAGCTGGAATTCTGGGCTGGAAAAGGAGCAAATATTAGAGACCTATTCTGCGCAACTCCAAAAGTCCTGAAAGTCCACGGAACATCTTAAAATAAATAAATAAAAATCCTCGCCAAAGATGAAGGCCAGGGGCCCCACACCCTGCTCACGAGGGTGGGGGGCGCCCCCCCTAGGGCGCGCCCCCTACCTCGTGGGCCCCCTGGTGGCTCTCCGACGTCCATCTTCTTCTATATGAAGTCTTTCGATGAGAAAAAAATCTGGAGGAATTTTTCGGGACGAGACTCCGCCGCCATGAGGCGGAACCTTGGCGGAACCAATCTAGAGCTCCGGCAGAGCTGTTCTGCCGGGGATACTTCCCTCCGGGAGGGGGAAATCATCACCATCGTCATCACCAACGCTCCTCTCATCGGGAGAGGGCAATCTCCATCAACATCTTCACCAGCACCATCTCATCTCCAAACCCTAGTTCGTCTCTTGTATCCAATTCTTGTCTCAAAGTCCGGGATTGGTGCTAGTAGGTTGCTAGTAGTGTTGATTACTCCTTGTAGTTGATGCTAGTTGGTTTATTTGGTGGAAGATCATATGTTCAGATCCTATATGCATATTATTACCCCTTTGATTATGAACATGAATATGCTTTGTGAGTAATTATGTTTGTTCCTGAGGACAAGGGAGAAGTCTTGCTATTAGTAGTCATGTGAATTTGGTATTCGTTTGATATTTTGATAAGATGTATGTTGTCTAGCCTCTAGTGGTGTTATGTGAACGTCGACTACATAACACTTCACCATTACTTGGGCCTAGAGGAAGGCATTGGGAAGTAATAAGTAGATGATGGGTTGCTAGAGTGAGAGAAGCTTAAACCCTAGTTTATGTGTTGCTTCGTAAGGGGCTGATTTGGATCCATATGTTTCATGCTATGGTTAGGTTTACCTTAATACTTTTGTTGTAGTTGCGGATGCTTGCAATAGAGGTTAATCATAAGTGGGACACTTGTTCAAGTAAGAACAGCACCCAAGCACCGGTCCACCCACATATCAAATTATCAAAGTATCGAACGCAAATCATATGAACGTGATGAAAACTAGCTTGACAATATTCCCATGTGTCCTCGAGAGCGCTTTTCCTATTATAAGAGTTTGTTCCGGCTTGTCCTTTGCTACAAAAGGATTGGGCCATCTTGCTGCACTTTATTTACTTTTGTTACTTGTTGCTCGTTACAATTTATCTCATCACAAAACTATCTGTTACCACTTATTTCAGTACTTGCAGAGAATACCTTGCTGGAAACTGCTTATCATTTCCTTCTGCTCCTCGTTGGGTTCAAGACTCTTACTTATCGAAAGGACTAGATAGATCCCCTATACTTGTGGGTCATCAAGACTCTTTTCTGGCGCTGTTGCCGGGGAGTGTAGCGCCTTTGGTAGGTGGAATTTGGTAAGGAAAATTTTATATAGTGTGCTGAAATTTACTGTCACTTGTTACCATGGAAAGTAATTCCCTGAGGGGCGTGTTCGGGGTATCTTCACCCCGTCCAGTAGAGCAAAGAGTTGCTCCTCAACCTACTGAACCTATTGAAAATGAAACTCCTTTTGAATTTCCTTCGGGTATGATGGAAAAACTGCTAGCTAACCCTTTTACAGGAGATGGAACAAAGCATCCTGATGAGAACTTAATATATGTGGATGAAGTTTGTGGATTATTTAAGCTTGCAGGTATACCCGATGATGTTGCTAAGAAGAAGGTCTTCCCTTTATCTTTGAAGGGAGACGCATTGATATGGTATAGGCTATGTGATGATATGAAATCATGGGACTATAAAAGATTGAAGTTGGAATTTCATCAAAAGTATTACCCTATGCATCTTGTTCATCGTGATCGCAATTATATATATAATTTCTGGCCTCGCGAAGGAGAAAGCATCGCTCAAGCTTGGGGGAGGCTTAAATCAATGTTATATTCATGCCCCAATCATGAGCTCTCGAGAGAAATAATTATGCAAAGTTTTTATGCTCGGCTTTCTCATAATAATCAAACCATGCTTGATACTTCTTGTGCTGGCTCTTTTATGATGAAGACTATTGAATTCAGATGGAATTTATTGGATAGAATTAAATGCAACTCTGAAGATTGGGACCTCGACGAAGGTAAGGAGTCAGGTATGACACCTAAGTTTGATTGTGTTAAATCTTTTATGGACACCGATATTTTCCGTAAGTTTAGCACTAAATATGGACTTGACTCTGAGATAGTAGCTTCTTTCTGTGAATCTTTTGCTACTTATGTTGATCTCCCTAAGGAGAAGTGGTTTAAATATCATCCTCCCATAGAAGTAAAAGTAGCTGCACCTATTAAAGTTGAAGAAAAGACTGTCACTTATAATGATCCTATTGTTCCTACTTCTTATGTTGAGAAACCACTTTTCCCTGTTAGAGTAAAGGATCATGCTAAAGCTTCAACTGTTGTTCATAAAAGAAATATTAGAACTTATACACCTCCTAAGCAAGTTAAAGTAGAACCTAATATTGCTATTGTTAAAGATCTCTTGTCTGATAATATTGATGGGCATGTTATTCAGTTCGAAGGTGAAACTGCTAGAATTGCTAAATCTTGTGCTAAAGATAAACATAGACCTGTGGTAGGCGTGCCTCTTATTTCTGTTAAAATAGGAGATCATTGTTATCATGGCTTATGTGATACGGGTGCTAGTGCTAGTGCAATACCTATTGACTTATGCAAAGAAATTATGCATGACATTGCACCTGTTGAGTTAGAAGAGATTGATGTTACCATTAAACTTTCTAATAGAGATACTATTTCACCAATGGGAATTGTTAGAGATGTTGAAGTCTTGTGTGGCAAAACTAAATATCCTACTGATTTTCTTGTTCTTGGTTCCCCACAAGATAGCTTTTGTCCCATTATATTTGGTAGACCCTTCTTGAACAATGTTAATGCTAGGGTAGATTGCAAAAAGAATGTTGTTACTATTGGCTTGGATGATATGGTTCATGAGTTTAATTTCTCTAAATTTAGTAAACAACATCGTGAGGAAGAATTACCTAGTAAGGATGAAATTATTGGTCTTGCTTCTATTGCCGTGCCTCCTAGTGATCCTTTAGAACACTATTTGCTAGACCATGAAAATGATATGTTCATGAATGAAAGAAGGGAAATAGATGAAGTATTCTTTAAATAGGAACCTATTCTGCAACACAATTTGCCTGTTGAAATCTTAGGGGATCCTCCTCCACCCAAGGGTGATCCCGTGTTTGAGCTTAAACCATTGCATGATAATCTTAAATATGCTTATCTTGATGAAAAGAAGATATATCCTGTTATTATTAGTGCTAACCTTTCAGAGCATGAAGAAGAAAGATTATTGAAAACTCTGAAGAAGCATCATGCTGCTATTGGATATACTCTTGATGATCTTAAGGGCATTAGTCCCACTCTATGTCAACATAAAATAAATTTGGAAGCAGATGCCAAACCAGTTCGTGATCCTCAACAACGTTTGAATCCTAAAATGAAAGAAGTGGTAAAAAAGAAATACTCAAGCTTCTGGAGGCAGGTATAATCTATCCCGTTGCTGATAGTGAGTGGGTAAGTCCTGTCCATTGTGTCCCTAAGAAGGTAGGTATTACTGTTGTTCCTAATGATAAAGATGAATTGATTCCACAAAGAATTATCACGGGTTATAGGATGGTAACTGATTTCCGCAAATTAAATAAAGCTGCTAAGAAAGATCATTACCCCTTACCTTTTATTGATCAAATGCTAGAAAGATTATGCAAACATACACACTATTGCTTTCTAGATGGTTATTCTGGTTTCTCTCAAATACCTGTGTCGGCTAGAGATCAATCAAAGACTACTTTTACATGCCCTTTTAGTACTTTTGCTTATAGACGTATGCCTTTTGGTTCATGTAATGCACCTGCTACCTTTCAAAGATGCATGATGGCTATATTCTCTGACTTTGTGAAAAGATTTGTGAGGTTTTCATGGACGACTTTTCCGTCTATGGTTCCTCTTTTGATGATTGCTTGAGCAATCTTGATTGAGTTTTGCAGAGATGTGAAGAAACTAATCTCGTCTTGAATTGGGAAAAGTGCCACTTTATGGTTAATGAAGGTATTGTCTTGGGGCACAAAATTTCTGAAAGAGGTATTAAAGTTGATAAAGCCAAGGTTGATGCTATTGAAAAGATGCCATGTCCAAGGACATCAAAGGTATAAGAAGTTTCCTTGGTCACGCTGGATTTTATAGGAGGTTCATTAAGGACTTCTCAAAAATTTCTCGGCCTCTGACTAATTTATTGCAAAAAGATATACCATTTGTCTTTGATGATGATTGTGTAGAAGCATTTGAAATACTTAAGAAAGCATTAGTCTCTGCACCTGTTGTTCAGCCACCTGATTGGAATTTACCCTTTGAAATTATGTGTGATGCTAGTGATTATGCTGTATGTGCTGTTCTAGGGCAAAGAGTTGATAAGAAATTAAATGTTATTTATTATGCTAGTAAGACTCTAGATAATGCTCAAAGAAATTATGCTACTACTGAAAAAGAGCTTTTAGAAGTTGTATTTGCTTGTGATAAGTTCAGACCTTATATTGTTGATTCTAAAGTAACTATTCATACTGATCATGCTGCTATTAAATACCTTATGGAAAAGAAAGATGCTAAACATAGACTTATTAGATGGGTTCTCTTGCTACAAGAATTTGATTTGCATATTGTTGATAGAAAGAGAGTTGAGAACCCCGTTGCAGACAACTTGTCTAGGTTAGAGAATATTCTTGATGACCCACTACCTATTAATGATAGCTTTCCTGATGAACAATTAAATGTTATAAGTACTTCTCGTAGTACTCCATGGTATGCTGATTATGCTAATTATATTGTTGCTAAGTTTATACCACCTAGCTTCACATACCAGCAAAAGAAAAAGTTTTTCTATGATTTAAGACATTACTTTTGGGATGATCCACATCTTTATAAAGAAGGAGTAGATGGTGTTATTAGACGTTGTGTACCTGAGCATGAACAGGAACAGATCCTACGCAAGTGTCACTCCGAAGCTTATGGAGGACACCACGCTGGAGACAGAACTGCACATAAGGTATTGCAATCTGGTTTTTATTGGCCTACTCTCTTCAAGGATGCCCGTAAGTTTGTCTTGTCTTGTGATGAATGCCAAAGAATTGGTAATATTAGTAGACGTCAAGAAATGCCTATGAATTATTCTCTTGTTATTGAACCATTTGATGTTTGGGGCTTTGATTATATGGGACCTTTTCCTGCCTCTAATGGATACACACATATTCTAGTGGCTGTTGATTACGTTACTAAGTGGGTAGAAGCTATTCCAACTAGTAGTGCTGATCATAACACTTCTATTAAAATGCTTAAAGAAGTTATTTTTCCGAGGTTTGGAGTCCCTAGATATTTTATGACTGATGGTGATTCACACTTTATTCATGGTGGTTTCCGTAAAATGCTTGCTAAATATGATGTTAATCATAGAATTGCATCTCCTTATCACCCTCAGTCTAGTGGTCAAGTAGAGTTGAGCAATAGAGAGCTCAAATTAATTTTGCAAAAGACTGTTAATAGGTCTAGGAAGAATTGGTCCAAGAAACTTGATGATGCATTATGGGCTTATAGAACTGCATATAAAAATCCTATGGGTATGTCTCCGTATAAAATGGTTTATGGAAAAGCATGTCACTTACCTCTCGAACTAGAACATAAGGCGTATTGGGCTATTAAAGAGCTCAACTATGATTTTAAACTTGCCGGTGAGAAGAGGTTATTTGATATTAGCTCACTTGATGAATGGAGAACCCAAGCTTATGAAAATGCCAAGTTGTTTAAAGAAAAAGTTAAAAGATGGCATGACAAAAGGATACAAAAGTGTGAGTTTAATGTAGGTGATTATGTATTGCTATACAACTCTCGTTTAAGATATTTTTGCAGGCAAACTTCTCTCTAAATGGGAAGGCCCCTATGTTATCGAAGAGGTCTATCGTTCCGGTGCCATAAAGATCAACAACTTCGAAGGCACAAATCCGAAGGTGGTAAACGGTCAAAGAATCAAACATTATATCTCAGGTAATCCCATAAATGTTGAAACCAATATTATTGAAACCGTAACCCCGGAGGAATACATAAGGGACACTTTCCGGAATGTTTCAGACTCCGAAAAGGAATAGGTATGTGGTATGGTAAGTAAACCGACTCCAAAACAATTTTTAAGGCAATATTTCTCCGTTTTGGAATATTTAGAAAAATAAAAAAATAAGTAGCAGTCCGGGAAGGGCACGATGGTCCCACAAGGGTGGTGGGCGCGCCCCCTACCTCGTGAGTACCTCGTGTGCCTTCCGGACTCTGTTTTCTTGCACGATACGTATTTTGGTCGGTAGAAATTCATTATATATTCTTCCGAAGGTTTTGACTCCCGTATCACGCAAATCTCCTCTGTTTTTGTTTTCGAGTTATTGCTGCTGCAGATTAGAGCAAGATGTCTTCTCAAGAGTCAATCGGGGAGAGCCGGGTATCTAATCCGGCACCGGAACCAAGGGCAAACAGCGACGCTGACCATTTTGGGCCAGCAACGGAGGAAGAGATGGAGGCTGACTTGATGAGAGTAGATGCCATGGAGGAACAAGAAGTCACCTCTCGCCTCCAAGCTGGGTTCACGATGGGGGAACTACAGAGCTCAGCTATTACAAACTCGGTTTTCCCTTCTAATGTTAGATTTCTTTCTTATGAAAATATGAAGAGGAGTGTCACTTGTTCTCCCGCAGCTATGCAACACCCTTGGGTGCAAGGAGCTTTAGCTGTCACAGGAAAGCTTCGTAAGGAAATAATGGACCTCAAACAGCAAGTCAATAAGCTTGAGGAGGAGAATACATCTTGAGGGGAATCATCGCCAAGAATATTACACCGACAACAAAGAAGGAGATATAATCACATGGGTATGGGCACTCCCCTTGGCAACTGCCAAGCTTGGGGGAGGTGCCCCGGTATTGTATCACAATCACAACTCCTATCTTTACCATTTTTCTTAGTTCGATCCTATTAGTAGTATCTTGATCTAGTAGAATAAAGTTTATGGCATGATCTAGTTTTGAGTTTGCTTTATGATCTCTCTATGTGATCGAGTCCGTGAGCTATATATAATAAAGATTAGTGTTGAGTCAAGGGCTTGATTATTTTGCCATGATCTTGGGTGAATAAAAGAAAAGAGAAAAAGAATAAAAAGAAACAAAAAGTTCATATTGATCTTATTGAGAGTAATGACTTCACATAGAAAGAGTATGATGATTAAAAGTTGTTGGGAGTTGGCAGACATAGCTTTGGTCATTGTTGAAATTAATAGGAAGTAATAAGGAAAGAGAGGTTTTCACATATAGATATATTATTATTGACATATTTTATGATTGGGAACACTCATTAAAATATGACATGCTAAAGAGTTGATGTTGGACAAGGAAGACAATGTAATGAGTTATGTCTTTCTTATATCTGAGATAAAGTATGTTGTCATGGATCCTCTAACTTGTTGAGCTTGCCTTTCCCCCTCATGCTAGCCAAATTCTCAGCACCAAGTAGGAATACTACTTGTGCTTCCAAAATCCCTAAACCAGTTTTGCCATGAGAGTCCACCATATCTACCTATGGATTGAGTAAGATCTTTCAAGTAAGTTGACATCGGTGCAAAACAATAAAAATTGCTCTAAATATGTATGATTGATTGGTGTGGGAGAAATAAGCTTTATACGATCTTGTGATGTGGAAGTAATAAAAGCGACGGACTGCATAATAAAGGTTCATATCACAAGGGGCAATATAAAGTGACGTTCTTTTGCATTGAGATTTTGTGCATCCAACCATAAAAGCACATGGCAACCTCTTCTCCCCTCTGCGAAGGGCCTATCCTTTATTATTATCTTCTACCTTATGCAAGAGTCATGGTGATCTTCACCTTTTCTTTTTCATTTTATCCTTTGGCAAGCTCAGCATGTTGGAAAGAACGTGATATATATATATCTAATTGGATGTAGGGGAGCATGAACCATTATTGTTGACATTACCCTTGAGGTAAAAGGTTGTGGGGCAAAACTATAAGCCCCTATCTTTCTCTGTGTCCGATTAAAACTCTGTAACCATAAGTATTGCGTGAGTGTTAGCAATTATGGAGGACTAAATGATAGTTGAGTACGTGGACTTGCTTTTTAGCTCTGACATAGACTCTTTCCGATGCTATGATAAATTGCAATTGCTTCAATGACTGAGATTATAGTTTGTCAGAGCCCAATAAGGTTTATGATTTATACTTTTGCATTGTGAATAGATCATCACTTGAACATAAGTAATCATATGACAAAATCTATATATGTTGCTGTTATGAGAATGATCATGATGCCTTCATGTCCGTATTTTATTTTTATCGACGCCTCTACCTCTAAACATGAGGACATATTTATTGTTATCGGCTTTTCGCTTGAGGACAAGCGAGGTCTAAGCTTGGGGGAGTTGATACGTCCATTTTGCATCATGCTTTTATATCGATATTTATTGCATTATGGACTGTTATTTCACTTTATGTCACAATACTTATGGCTATTCTCTCTTATTTTACAAGGTTTACATAAGGAGGGACAATGCCGGCAGCTGGAATTCTGGGCTGGAAAAGGAGCAAATATTAGATACCTATTCTGCGCAACTCCAAAAGTCCTGAAACTCCATGGAACTGTTGGGGAACGTTGCAGAAAACAAAATTTTTCCTACTCGTTTCACCAAGATCCATCTAGGTGTTCATTTATCAACGAGTGATTAGATGCATCTACGTACCTTGTAGATCGCGAGCGGAAGCGTTCAAAGAACGGGGACGATGTAGTCGAACACGACGTGATTCAAATCACCGATGATCAAGCACCGAACGGACGGTGCCTCCGCGTTCAACACACGTACGGAACGGATGACGTCTCCTCCTTTCTTGATCCAGCAAGGGGGGAAGAGAGGTTGATGAAGATCCAGCAGCACGACGGCGTGGTGGTGGATGTAGGGCGTCACAGTAGCAGGGCTTCGCCTATACTACGAGAGAGAGACGTAACGGGGAGAGAGGAAGCACCAAAGGCTGAGGTATGAAATCCCTCCTCTCCCCCACTATATATAGGAGGGCCAAGGGGGGGTGGTGCGCAGCCTAGGAGATCTAATCTCCTAGGTGCGGCTGCCAAGGGGAGGTTTCCCTCCCCCCCAAGGCACCTCGGGGTGCCTTCCACCACTTGGACTCCTCCGTGGTGGAAACCTTAGGCGCATGGGCCTAGTAGGGCTGGTGCCCTTGGCCCATGAAGGCCAAGGCGCACCCCCTACAGCCCATGTGGCCCCCCCGGGACAGGTGGCCCCACCCGGTGGGCCCCCGGGACCCCTCCGGTGGTCCCGGTACAATACCGATAAACCCGAAACTTGTCCCGATGGCCGAAACAGCACTTCCTATATATAATTCTTTACCTCCGGACCATTCCGGAACTCCTCGTGACGTCCGGGATCTCATCCGGGACTCCGAACAACATTCGGGTTACTGCATATTCATATCTTCATAACCCTAGCGTCACCGAACCTTAAGTGTGTAGACCCTACGGGTTCGGGAGACAAGCAGACATGATCGAGACGACTCTCCGGTCAATAACCAACAGCGGGATCTGGATACCCATGATGGCTCCCACATGCTCCACGATGATCTCATCGGATGAACCACGATGTCGAGGATTAATCAACCCCGTATACAATTCCCTTTGTCAATCGGTATGTTACTTGCCCGAGACTCGATCGTCGGTATCCCAATACCTTGTTCAGTCTCGTTACCGGCAAGTCACTTTACTCGTACCGTAATGCATGATCCCATGATCAACCACTTGGTCACCTTGAGCTCATAATGATGATGCATTACCGAGTGGGCCCAGTGATACCTCTCCGTTATCCAGAGTGACAAATCCCAGTCTCGATCCGTGTCAACCCAACAGACACTTTCGGAGATACCTGTAATGCACCTTTATAGTCACCCAGTTACGTTGTGACGTTTGATACACCCAAAGCACTCCTACGGTATCCGGGAGTTACACGATCTCATGGTCAAAGGAAAAGATACTTGACATTGGAAAAGCTCTAGCAAACGAACTACACGATCTTTGTACTATGCTTAGGATTGGGTCTTGTCCATCACATCATTCTCCTAATGATGTGATCCCGTTATCAATGACATCCAATGTCCATAGCCAGGAAATCATGACTATCTGTTGATCAACGAGCTAGTCAACTAGAGGCTTACTAGGGACATATTATGGTCTATGTATTCACACGTGTATTACGATTTCCGGATAATACAGTTATAGCATGAATAAAGACAATTATCATGAACAAAGAAATATAATAATAATGCTTTTATTATTGCCTCTAGGGCATATTTCCAACAGTCTCCCACTTGCACTAGAGTCAATAATCTAGTTACATTGTGATGAATCGAACACCCATGGAATTCTGGTGTTGATCATGTTTTGCCCTAGGGAGAGGTTTAGTCAACGGATCTGCTATATTCAGGTCCGTATGTACTTTACAAATCTCTATGTCTCCATCTTGAACATTTTCACGAATGGAGTTGAAGCGACGCTTGATGTGCCTTGTCTTCTTGTGAAACCTGGGCTCCTTGGCAAGTGCAATAGCTCCAGTGTTGTCACAAAAGAGTTTGATTGGCCCCGACGCATTGGGTATGACTCCTAGGTCGGTGATGAACTCCTTCACCCATATAGCTTCATGTGCTGCCTCCGAGGCTGCCATGTACTCCGCTTCACATGCAGATCCCGCCACCACGCTTTGTTTGCAGCTGCACCAGCTCACTGCTCCACCATTCAACATATACACGTATCCGGTTTGTGACTTAGAGTCATCCAGATCTGTGTCGAAGCTAGCGTCGACATAACCCTTTACGACGAGCTCTTCGTCACCTCCATAAACAAGAAACATTTCCTTAGTCCTTTTCAGGTACTTTAGGATATTCTTGACCGCTGTCCAGTGTTCCTTGCCGGGATTACTTTGCTACCTTCCTACCAAACTTACGGCAAGGTTTACATCAGGTCTGGTACACAGCATGGCATACATAATAGAACCTATGGCTGAGGCATAGGGGATGACACTCATCTCTTCTATCTCTTCTGCCGTGGTCGGACATTGAGCTGAGCTCAACTTCATACCTTGCAAAACAGGCAGGAACCCTTTCTTGGACTGATCCATTTTGAACTTCTTCAAAATCTTATCAAGGTATGTGCTTTGTGAAAGACCTATGAGGCGTCTTGATCTATCTCTGTAGATCTTGATGCCTAATATATAAGCAGCTTCTCCAAGGTCCTTCATTGAAAAACTTTTATTGAAGTAGGCCTTGATGCTGTCCAAGAGTTCTATATCATTTCCCATCAAAAGTATGTCATCTACATATAGTATGAGAAATGCTACAGAGCTCCCACTCACTTTCTTGTAAACGCAGGCTTCTCCATAAGTCTGCGTAAACCCAAACGCTTTGATCATCTCATCAAAGCGAATGTTCCAACTCCGAGATGCTTGCACCAGCCCATAAATCGAGCGTTGGAGCTTGCACACCTTGTTAGCATTCTTAGGATCGACAAAACCTTCCGGCTGCATTATATACAATTCTTCCTTAAGGAAACCATTAAGGAATGCCGTTTTGACGTCCATTTGCCATATTTCATAATCATAGAATGCGGCAATCGCTAACATGATTCGGACGGACTTCAGCTTCGCTACCGGTGAGAAAGTCTCATCGTAGTCAACCCCTTGAACTTGTCGATAACCCTTAGCGACAAGCCGAGCTTTATAGATGGTCACATTACCATCCACGTCTGTCTTCTTCTTAAAGATCCATTTATTTTCTATGGCTCGCCATTCAACGGGCAAGTCAGTCAAAGTCCATGCTTCGTTTTCATACATGGATCCTATCTCGGATTTCATGGCTTCTAGCCATTTGTCGGAATCCGGGCCCGCCATCGCTTCTTCATAGTTCGAAGGTTCACTGTTGTCTAACAACATGATTTCCAAGACAGGGTTGCCGTACCACTCTGGTGCGGAACGTGTCCTTGTGGACCTTCGAAATTCAGTAGGAGCTTGATCAGAAGTATCTTGATCATCATCATTAACTTCCTCTCTAGTCAGTGCAGGCACCTCAGGAACATTTTCTTGAGTTGCGCCATTTACCGGTTCAAGAGGTAATACTTCATCAAGCTCTACTTTCCTCCCACTTACTTCTTTCGAGAGAAACTCTTTCTCTAGAAAGAATCCATTCCTGGCAACAAAAATCTTGCCTTCGGATCTGAGGTAGAAGGTATACCCATAAGTTTCTTTAGGGTATCCTATGAAGACGCATTTTTCCGACTTGGGTTCGAGCTTTTCAGGTTGAAGTTTCTTGACATAACCATCGCATCCCCAAACTTTTAGAAACGACAGCTTAGGTTTCTTCCCAAACCATAATTCATACGGTGTCGTCTCAACGGATTTCGACGGAGCCCTATTTAAAGTGAATGCGGCAGTCTCTAAAGCATAGCCCCAAAAAGATAACGGTAAATCGGTAAGAGACATCATAGATCGCACCATATCTAATAGAGTGCGATTACGACGTTCGGACACACCATTACGCTGAGGTGTTCCAGGCGGCGTTAGTTGTGAAACTATTCCACATTTTCTTAAGTGTGTGCCAAATTCATGACTCAAGTATTCTCCTCCACGATCTGATCGTAGAAACTTGATTTTCCTGTCACGTTGATTCTCAACTTCACTCTGAAATTCCTTGAACTTTTCAAAGGTTTCAGACTTGTGTTTCATTAAGTAGACATACCCATATCTACTTAAGTCATCAGTGAGGGTGAGAACATAACGATAGCCACCGCGAGCCTCAACACTCATTGGACCGCACACATCAGTATGTATGATTTCCAATAAGTTGGTTGCTCGCTCCATTGTTCCTGAGAACGGAGTCTTGGTCATTTTACCCATGAGGCATGGTTCGCACGTGTCAAATGATTCATAATCAAGAGACTCTAAAAGTCCATCTGCATGGAGCTTCTTCATGCGTTTGACACCTATGTGACCAAGGCGGCAGTGCCACAAGTATGTGGGACTATCATTATCAACTTTACATCTTTTGGTATTCACACTATGAATATGTGTAGTAATACGCTCGAGATTCATTAAGAATAAACCATTGACTATCGGAGCATGACCATAAAACATATCTCTCATATAAATAGAACAACCATTATTCTCGGATTTAAATGAGTAGCCATCTCGTATTAAACGAGATCCTGATACAATGTTCATGCTCAGACATGGCACTAAATAACAATTATTGAGGTTTATAACTAATCCCGTAGGTAAATGTAGAGGTAGCGTGCCGACGGCGATCACATCGACCTTGGAACCATTCCCGACGCGCATCGTCACCTCGTCCTTCTCCAGTTTTCGTTTATTCCGCAGCTCCTGTGGTGAGTTACAAATATGAGTAACGGCACCGGTATCAAATACCCAGGAGTTACTACGAGTACTGGTAAGGTACACATCAATCACATGTATATCAAATATACCTTTGGTGTTGCCGGCCTTCTTATCCGCTAAGTATTTGGGGCAGTTCCGCTTCCAGTGACCCTTCCCTTTGCAATAAAAGCACTCTGTCTCAGGCTTGGGTCCATTCTTTGACTTCTTCCCGACAGCTTGCTTGCCGGGCGCAGCAACTTCCTTGCCGTCCTTCTTGAAGTTCTTTTTACCCTTGCCCTTCTTGAACTTAGTGGTTTTATTCATCATCAACACTTGATGTTCCTTCTTGACTTCTACCTCTGCTGATTTCAGCATAGCAAATACTTCAGGAATGGTCTTTACCATCCCCTGCATATTGAAGTTCATCACAAGGCTCTTGTAGCTTGGTGGAAGCGACTGGAGGATTCTATCAATGACCGCGTCATCCGGGAGATTAACTCCCAGCTGAGTCAAGCGGTTATGTAACCCAGACATAGTGAGTATGTGCTCACTGACAGAACTATTTTCCTCCATCTTACAGCTGAAGAACTTATCGGAGACTTCGTATCTCTCGATCCGGGCATGAGCTTGAAAAACCATTTTTAGCTCTTCGAACATCTCATATGCTCCATGTCTCTCAAAACGCTTTTGGAGCCCCGACTCTAAGCTATAAAGCATGCCGCACTGAACGAGGGAGTAGTCATCAGTACGTGTCTGCCAAGCGTTCATAGCGTCTTGGTTCTGTGGGACGGGTGGATCACCTAGCGGTGCTTGTAGGACATAATCTTTCTTGGCAGCTATGAGGATGATCCTCAGGTTCCGGACCCAGTCCGTATAGTTGCTGCCATCGTCTTTCAGCTTGGTTTTCTCTAGGAACGCGTTGAAATTGAATACAACGTTGGCCATTTGATCTACAGGACATATTGTAAAGATTTTAGACTAAGTTCATGATAATCAAGTTCATCTAATCAAATTATTAATGAACTCCCACTCAGATTAGACATCCCTCTAGTCATCTAAGTGTTACACGATCCAAGTCAACTAATCCGTGTCCGATTAACACGTGAGACGGACTAGTCATCGTCGGTGAACATCTCCATGTTGATCGTATCTTCCATACGACTCGTGTTTGACCTTTCGGTCTCTGTGTTCCGAGGCCATGTCTTCACATGCTTAGGCTCGTCAAGTTAACCCTAAGTGTTTTTGCATGTGTAAAACTTCTTACACCCGTTGTATGTGAACGAAAGGATCTATCACACCCGATTAACACGTGGTGCTTCAAAGCGACGAACTGTAGCAACGGTGCACAGTTAGGGGAGAACACTTCTTGAAATTGTTGTAAGGGATCATCTTATTTACTACCGTCGTTTTAAGTAAACAAGATGCAAAACATGATAAACATCACATGTAATCAAATAATAGTAGTGACATGATATGGCCAATATCACATAGCTCCTTTGATCTCCATCTTGGGGCTCCATGATCATCCTTGTAGATCGTCATACTCATCGACATGTAAGTCGTGATTCCTTGTACAAGAACATGATCAATCTCATACATCACATATATCATTCATCACATCCTTTTGGCCATATCACATCACATAGCATACCCTGCAAAAACAAGTTAGACGTTCTCTAATTGTTGTTTGCATGTTTTACGTGGCTGCTATGGGTTTCTAGCAAGAACGTTTCTTACCTACGCAAAGACCACAACGTGATATGCCAATTGCTATTTACCCTTCATAAGGACCCTTTTCATCAAATCCGATCCGACTAAAGTAGGAGAGACAGACACCCGCTAGCCACCTTATGCAACTAGTGCATGTCAGTCGGTGGAACCTGTCTCACGTAAGAGTACGTGTAAGGTCGGTCCGAGCCGCTTCATCCCACGATGCCGCCGAATCAAGATAAGACTAGTAACGCAAGCATATTGAACAAAATCAACGCCCACAACTACTTTGTGTTCTACTCGTGCAAGAGAACTACGCATAGACCTAGCTCATGATGCCACTGTTGGGGAACATTGCAGAAAACAAAATTTTTCCTACTCGTTTCACCAAGATCCATCTAGGTGTTCATCTAGCAACGAGTGATTAGATGCATCTACGTACCTTGTAGATCGCGAGCGGAAGCGTTCAAAGAACGGGGACGATGTAGTCGAACACGACGTGATTCAAATCACCGATGATCAAGCACCGAACGGACGGTGCCTCCGCGTTCAACACACGTACGGAACGGATGACGTCTCCTCCTTTCTTGATCCATCAAGGGGGGAAGAGAGGTTGATGAAGATCCAGCAGCACGACGGCGTGGTGGTGGATGCAGGGCGTCACAGTAGCAGGGCTTCGCCTATACTACGAGAGAGAGACGTAACGGGGAGAGAGGAAGCACCAAAGGCTGAGGTATGAAATCCCTCCTCTCCCCCACTATATATAGGAGGGCCAAGGGGGGGTGGTGCGCAGCCTAGGAGATCTAATCTCCTAGGTGCGGCTGCCAAGGGGAGGTTTCCCTCCCCCCCAAGGCACCTCGGGGTGCCTTCCACCACTTGGACTCCTCCGTGGTGGAAACCTTAGGCGCATGGGCCTAGTAGGGCTGGTGCCCTTGGCCCATGAAGGCCAAGGCGCACCCCCTACAGCCCATGTGGCCCCCCCGGGACAGGTGGCCCCACCCGGTGGGCCCCCGGGACCCCTCCGGTGGTCCCGGTACAATACCGATAAACCCGAAACTTATCCCGATGGCCGAAACAGCACTTCCTATATATAATTCTTTACCTCCGGACCATTCCGGAACTCCTCGTGACGTCCGGGATCTCATCCGGGACTCCGAACAACATTCGGGTTACTGCATATTCATATCTTCATAACCCTAGCGTCACCGAACCTTAAGTGTGTAGACCCTACGGGTTCGGGAGACAAGCAGACATGACCGAGACGACTCTCCGGTCAATAACCAACAGCGGGATCTGGATACCCATGATGGCTCCCACATGCTCCACGATGATCTCATCGGATGAACCACGATGTCGAGGATTAATCAACCCCGTATACAATTCCCTTTGTCAATCGGTATGTTACTTGCCCGAGACTCGATCGTCGGTATCCCAATACCTTGTTCAGTCTCGTTACCGGCAAGTCACTTTACTCGTACCGTAATGCATGATCCCGTGATCAACCACTTGGTCACCTTGAGCTCATAATGATGATGCATTACCGAGTGGGCCCAGTGATACCTCTCCGTTATCCAGAGTGACAAATCCCAGTCTCGATCCGTGTCAACCCAACAGACACTTTCGGAGATACCTGTAATGCACCTTTATAGTCACCCAGTTACGTTGTGACGTTTGATACACCCAAAGCACTCCTACGGTATCCGGGAGTTACACGATCTCATGGTCAAAGGAAAAGATACTTGACATTGGAAAAGCTCTAGCAAACGAACTACACGATCTTTGTACTATGCTTAGGATTGGGTCTTGTCCATCACATCATTCTCCTAATGATGTGATCCCGTTATCAATGACATCCAATGTCCATAGCCAGGAAATCATGACTATCTGTTGATCAACGAGCTAGTCAACTAGAGGCTTACTAGGGACATATTATGGTCTATGTATTCACACGTGTATTACGATTTCCGGATAATACAGTTATAGCATGAATAAAGACAATTATCATGAACAAAGAAATATAATAATAATGCTTTTATTATTGCCTCTAGGGCATATTTCCAACAGGAACATCTTAAAATAAATAAAGAAAAATCCTCGCCAAAGATGAAGGCCAGGGGGCCCACACCCTGCTCACGAGGGTGGGGGGCGCCCCCTACCTCGTGGGCCCCCTGGTGGCTCTCCGACGTCCATCTTCTGCTATATGAAGTCTTTCAATGAGAAAAAATTCAGGAGGAATTTTTCGGGACGAGACTCCGCCGCCACGAGGCGGAACCTTGGCGGAACCAATCTAGAGCTCCGGCAGAGCTGTTCTGCCGGGGATACTTCCCTCCGGGAGGGGGAAATCATCACCATCGTCATCACCAACGCTCCTCTCATCGGGAGAGGGCAATCTCCATCAACATCTTCACCAGCACCATCTCATCTCCAAACCCTAGTTCATCTCTTGTATCCAATTCTTGTCTCAAAGTCCGGGATTGGTGCTAGTAGGTTGCTAGTAGTGTTGATTACTCCTTGTAGTTGATGCTAGTTGGTTTATTTGGTGGAAGATCATATGTTCAGATCCTATATGCATATTATTACCCCTCTGATTATGAACATGAATATGCTTTGTGAGTAATTACGTTTGTTCCTGAGGACAAGGGAGAAATCTTGCTATTAGTAGTCATGTGAATTTGGTATTCGTTTGATATTTTGATAAGATGTATGTTGTCTAGCCTCTAGTGGTGTTATGTGAATGTCGACTACATAACACTTCACCATTACCTGGGCCTAGAGGAAGGCATTGGGAAGTAATAAGTAGATGATGGGTTGCTAGAGTGACAGAAGCTTAAACCCTAGTTTATGCGTTGCTTCGTAAGGGGCTGATTTGGATCCATATGTTTCATGCTATGGTTAGGTTTACCTTAATACTTTTGTTGTAGTTGCGGATGCTTGCAATAGAGGTTAATCATAAGTTGGATGCTTGTTCAAGTAAGAAAAGCACCCAAGCACCAGTCCACCCACATATCAAATTATCAAAGTATCGAACGCGAATCATATGAACGTGATGAAAACTAGCTTGACGATATTCCCATGTGTCCTCGGGAGCGCTTTTCCTATTATAAGAATTTGTTCCGACTTGTCCTTTGCTACAAAAGGATTGGGCCATCTTGCTGCACTTTATTTACTTTTGTTACTTGTTGCTCGTTACAATTTATCTCATCACAAAACTATCTGTTACCACTTATTTCAGTACTTGCAGAGAATACCTTGCTGAAAACCGCTTATCATTTCCTTCTGCTCCTTGTTGGGTTCGACACTCTTACTTATCGAAAGGACTACGATAGATCCCCTATACTTGTGGGTCATCACCTGTCCCTGCGTGGGTGCCAATGCCCCCCTCAGCGGCATGGATGGCCGCCGTCGACCGCTTCCTTGCACCAACGCCAGTCGCCTCCTCCCGCCAGTTGACTCGCTCCGAAGTCCAGAACATTTTGGCCTTCCTTGAAGCTAGGCCAACGTCCAGGAGTACGCCAACAACGGCGCAAGACGCCGCTGTCATCATCGGTCAGTGGTCCGACGACACACAGAGCACGGCAGAGGAGCCGCTTCCCACCGCGAGACACCCCCGCCGCCGCCACGTAATCTAAATTTGCCATGAAAAACGTTCGGATTGCCATGCTTAAAATCCAAATGTTTATCATTTCCGTTTATTTTATATCGATCGTCGTATAATTTAAAGTCGGAGTCAGACTGAACGAAATGTATGGTTTGATTGATTGAATGTTCTGCTAGAGCCGTATCAAATTAAATATAAAACATCATCAAGCCACATGTAAGCCTTGTCATCCAACGACCTAGACTGCTTCAATGTCGAGCGCTCAACACGTTTAGCGTGCAGTTAATTTCATGCCAAAATTAGTGCTAATCACATGACAACACGCAAATAATATCCTAGTAGTTAATATCCGCATGCACTTAATATACTTCCATATTAAAGTGCATTGCACGTACACACTGACTAGTGCTGCTAGTACGTGAAACTGGTGCCGTGACTTGTGAACGCGTCCAGATATGGTCAACGGCAACATTGCCCACGAGTTCTTCCTATTTGTCTGTGCGTCTAAACGCAAAAGGGGAGGAGAGAGAGAGCACACATGGAACTCACCAGTAAGTGAAGGCGAATAGTACTAAAAATAATATTACATGTTATCCATTAATTAGGTTGTGGTAATATAAAAACATTGTGTGAACAAAGGGGGTACAACAAACATTGCTATTCTACATATGTTGCCTATTGACGCGCAGCTTGAAGGCCCGGTCGCATGTTCGATCCTCGTCCTTTATTTTTTAATTTGTTTATGGGTCCAAATTTGTTTCATGACATGTGGGTCCCTCGTTGTGTAGTTTGTAGCACTTTAATTTGTGGGTCGAAATTTGTTCCATTCCAAGTGGACTATCGGTGTGTAGTTTTGTAGCTTATTTATAATAATTAAAGAGAACAATATAGTTTTTTCAATAATACCATGGTGCGATGTTGAAGGCGAGAAAGGACGTGCGAGAGAGCGATGACCGAGCCAGAGGGAAATCAACTAGGGGAGTTGCATGGGTTGCAACGGTGTTTGGTGTAGTTGTGGGCCGAATGCTACGAAAATATAATCTAAACCGACCGGAATAAATGCCTACACAAATTAATCCAAGGTTGGAGTGCCCCTCGCAATGTAAATAGCTCCGGCTTTGCAAGGGATGGAGAGGTAGTAGCTTCAAGGCGTGGAAGATACGGTGTGAGAAAGCGAGGTCAATCGAGAGACATATAGATAGAGAGACAAAGTGAGTGTGGTCCGACATTCATTGAACAAATATATATATGCTCTGGAGAGATATTGTCCGATTGAGCTTTTTGGCAAGGGTGAGGGCTGTAAGATAGAGCTTGAGAGATGATCCAGTCACAGACGTGTAGATATATTTTGTGCGTGGGAGGAAGCAAGGTCAACCGATCACATAGGGTCGCCGTGCGATCGAAAGAGTGAGACGGGTTGGAGAGAGTGACCTAGATAGACGATGTGTGTGAGAGAGTATACAATGTGAATAGGTCGAATTGGGTTCAAACATGGTGATATATCGTTTTTGTCCGAGAAAGTGCAAGGTCAATTGAGACATACAGAGAGAGAGAGAGACAGATTGAGTGAGCGTGGCCCACCATGAGGTCGAAAGAGTGGCGGCGGCTTGGATGGACTGACCTAGATAGACAATCTGCGTGAGAGAGTATAGAGTGTGTCGATCGAGGCCCGAACAGGGAGATATATCATTTGTGTGTGAAAGAAAACGAGGTTAAACGAGACTCAGATAAAGAGAGCGAGATTGAGCGAGTGTGGCCCGCCGTGCGGAAGAAAGAGTGAGACAGTATCGAGGGAGTGACCTAGATATACAACGTGCGTGCGTGCGCATGAGAGGTGGGGGGCTAGATAGGCAATGCATGTATTTAGCGCGAGAGGGTGAGAGGGAGAGGGGGGAGAGAGAGAGCTCGGCATGGGGTGCAATGGCGGGTGTGTGAGGTAAATACATTTAGTAACAGAGTGGAAAAAGGGGTTGTGTAGTTGAGAGACTTAGAGATCGAAACATGGAGAGAAAGAATGAACGTGTGTTGGAAACCGATAGCTTCCTAAGGTGGTTAGGAGAGGAAGATTGACCGATACAGGAACTATGTAGCGTTTGTGCGGGGGGGGGGGCTAAAAACAACATTTGAATGTACATAGTACGAGACTTAATATCGATGTTTCAATTCGGTGTACATTGTAAGGTTTGAACCGAGGACCAGGCATACGGGTAATTATTTTGAATTCGTGTCATACTAAGTTTCGAAAAGTTGACATTGACTCGGTTTGTTATGCTATTTTGTAGGTCATATGTTTGAATCCATCCAAAAGTTTTATCACTACCATGGTGTTCATCATATACATATGAATTTGTATTAAAAAAGTAGCGTGGATACAATGAAATGTGAAATCCACGTTAGAATTGGAGATTGCTACGTGACACACACTATAATTCAAATAACTAACTACGTGACACACACTCTAATTCAAATAACTAATTATGTGACACACACTCTAATCCATGTTAGCGTGGGTACCATTTCGATTCTTTTTCAAATAACTCCTCATTAATTAATTTATAGTACTCCCTCTGTTCACTTTTATAAGACCTTGAAGACATTTCAGACAATGTGCAAAACAGTTCATTTTAAGTTGTCTGAAACAACTTACAAAAGTGAACGGATGGAGTATCTCGTTTCGAATGACTAATTATTGCAAGGAAAACACGGGCATGGTAATACATACAGATTCGTTTTTAAATGAAAGAAGATTCGTTTGCATTCTCAAATGTAGGCGCACCAGGCAGACCAGGGTCGTGTCGGGGTGGACGCTGCTTCGGTGCCTTAAAGGTAACTGTCTTTGGGTCACTGACATGTGGGCCAGCCACCTGTTGGGCCCACATGTCATGGACAGAAAGGGAAGTGCCTTAAGGCACCAAAGCATAGTCCTGTCGGGGTGGTCGCATGTGTCGAACGGACGCGTAGCACCCAGCCACCCACCCCCTCCCCCCCAAAAAGGACGACGACAATATAAGTTCGCGCTTCCACGTTTCGGATTGAAATATCTGGCGGCCCCAATTCCAGCCCGGCAAAATCTCTCTTCTCCACCGTCCCCTTCCGCGCCCAGATTGCTCAAATCCCTAATTCACCGCCAACCCTCAAATCTCCCCTCGTCTCGTCTCTTTCCCCACCGTTCCCCACCTCTGTGCCGGATGACGACGACGACGACGACGATTGCGCTTCACCACCGCACTGGAGCTACCTCATCTACGCCCTCGTCCACCGCACCGGGTGGTCCACCGACAACGTCGGCCGCCGCAACCGACGTGCCTCACAGACACCGAGTTCCACCGCATCAGGTGCGCTTCACCGATTCCGTCTCCCAACTCACCGGGGCTACTTCACCGAGCACATCATCGCACCTCCGCCCCTCCCCCCCCCCCCCCCGAGGCCGTTGGGGCTTCACCAACGGTCTCGTCCACCGCATCGTAGCGCTCCGCTGCCACTCAAGATCTGCATCCGTGGGCGGCCAGCCAACGTCAGCGCATCACCCTCAACGGCTCTGAAGTGACCCGCACTCTAGCTAGGCGAGCATGCCCAAACGCCGGCCTGAACAAGGTATCCACACATCACTCCCTTGTGCACTGTTCCGACAATGTTTGGATATCCTTTCACTGCTCTCTTAGCTTACACACCTATGCAACTCTGACTTTAACTCTTATTTCTTCTGGAGATATCATCTGAAACAAGCAAATCCATTTTTTAGCGAAGCATGACGGCGCTACGGGATCTGGTACACATCCTGCACACCCGTATAACCTTGTAAGTATCTGTCCTCCGATACAACATCAAGGTCGATTCCTCTTATTTGATCAACCATTCGCCGTGTCAAAAATGCAGAGGGGGATGCAAGGAGCACAAGGCCTGCACATCCAAGCAAGTGGTAACATGGACTTGTACATGGAACATCCCAAGCGCAAGCAGAGCTGCAGTGAGCCTATACAATGAGCTAGCGTAAGTCCCTGCATTTCATTTAATTTGTACTGGCATTCGTGTATGATTTGTGTGCAGTGGATGATCCACGAATTCAAGTTACCAGGGGCGAACATTTAACTTAAAAAATACGAAGGCACTTGCACTCCGGAAATCAACATAACTTGAGAAATGTGAAGCTACATGCACTTTGAAAACCAGCTAATGATCCAAAGTAGTTCAGATTATAAACACTAAATGATGCAAGCACCAAAAACACAAAATGAAACATGGTGTACAAGGACTACAAACATGGTCTGTACCTGCTTGAATTATTCATTCTCTGGCTGAAAATATCGAAGTGTAATTGCACGGATAACCAGTGCGCAAACTGCATATCAATATATCTATCCTGGACAAGTATGCTAATAGTTTCAAACAACAGATTAGAAAAGTATTTATGCTATGTTGTCATGATACGGGGACTTTTCTGGTAGATGGCCTCGACGTTTCCTCAAGCTATGAAAATGTACTATAATTTGCTTGTCATCAATGCCTGCAAATCTCTATCTCTCTCAACATAGTAGATCATCATTAGACACTAAATCCTTCAATGAGATTGCAAAATTCTTGCATTAGATCCCTCATTAGACACTATATGTTCATCACCAGGAGCATGTAAAATGTTTGAATCAAATCCTTCATTAGCAGTCTGTTCATTAGACACTTCAGGCTCAAGAACAACATGAGCTTGTATGTTTGCACCGGAAACTTGATTAGATACATCAGATTCAGTCAGTTCAGTATTGATTGGGGAAGTTATAAAATAAGTAGAAATTGGTTTCATTTTCTCATAGATTCCCTACATACAAGCAGTTTTACAACACCGTCAGGTTTAACTATTGGCCAGAAATTGAAGAGTTGAATTAGATATAATCAGGGATGTGATGTACCTGCTCGTTGCGCATGTTACTCTTGCAAGCCGCGACTGTCCTTTTGCGCAAGCTCGATGCCATGCCCGTGCTGCCGCCGCTGCCTCCCACGCAGGCTACACCCAGGGTTTGATCTTCATCTTCTTGTCCTTCCGTTCGCTTGAAGCCCGGCAACTGCCCTCCAACGAGGGCGCGAGGAAGTGTTGTGTCGGTCTGTCCAGCGGTGGCTAGGTTAGGAGCGAACCAGACTGGAGGCTAGAGCGAATGAATTGGGATTTTTCCTGCTGTCGATCGATATGGGAGGCGCTCGTTTGGGTCGCGAGCCTGCTATAGGGCCTGCCTTGCACTTATGTTATTGGCCCATCCAAATTGAAACATTTTTCTTCATTTTTTACATTGCCTGCGCGTGCATTGGGACGAACAAAACTAGCGTGGGCCAACATGGACGACTCAAACTAGGTGCACACTTTCCAGCCAACTGAGGCGGCCGCCCATACGAGCCCCTATGGTGGCGTCGCCCCTTTTTGCGTGTATGATTGGATAGTGAAAAATATTCTAGTGGCGCTTTTGATTTACCCATAGAATGGTTGAATTGCTTGTTTCTATGAACTGAGTTCGCCAATAATGTGAAGGATGCCAGTCTTTTCATCCTATTGTAGATTGCTTAGATCTAGATATGCCAAAAGTAATCGCATGAAATATACAGTAAAAGCCATTGTGATGTGTTTGGCTACAACTAGTCTGACTACACGTCCTCGTATAACATATCAAGGACGCACCATCTTACCAGATTAACCATTCGACTTACCCATGCAGTGTGTGAAGAAAGAAGTATTGGGACTGCGTATCCAAGCAATTGATGCCATGGACTCCTTCGTACAACCTTGTAAGCGAAAAAGAAGTTGCAGTGTGCCTGTACAAAGAACTAGTGTAAGTCCAATTACCTGCTTCTCGGAATTTTAGTTAGCTACTTATTGCAAAATTGTTCAATTACGTTGCTTGGATTAATTTAGTTTGCTACTGATTACATAATGGCACAGCCTTTTAATCATATTGTAGACTGCGCCTATCTATGTGTTTGATACTTACTGTTAAGAATTACCTGTTTGCCTTAACTTAAATATCTACTTGTTTGTTTAACTGCTTTGCTGCTGCAACAGCGGGTTACAATGATGTTAATAACTACTTTTCAGCATCCAATTGAAACTCTTTAATTCCTTGTTTGTTTAACTGGTTTGCTGTTATAACTCCCAGTTGAGATGTTTTGCTAACTTCAACTTTTCTGAATCCAATCGGAACTTTAATGGCAAAACAGGTTAGCCCAAGATCAAAGAGCAAGGTCCCCATGGACGTTCCATCATCCCACAGCAGTTGCACCGGCCCAATCGTGCATTATGAATTGCCAACTGCTGATGCTCTAGAGGCTAAACTAGTGGTAGAAAGAGATTCTGCTTTTGCACTTAGAGATGAAGTTGACAGTTGAGGAAGCAAACAACACAATCACAAGCAGTACTCAAGACAACCATTAAATATTTGGTGGATTTCAAAACGAAGCAAGCTGAGACTGACCAGATTGTTAAGGTCCTGAAGGAAAAAAGGAAATTAAATTCCTACTTGGTAAATCATAGGTGAAATGTTCTTTCCATAGTTGAATAACCTTTGTGTTGTCTGTTCATGTAATCAATCAAACCATTTGTTTTAGATATCATGTAATAATTTTTTTTTGTTTTTTTGTTTGTAATTTTATTTGAGCACAAGTCTCTATTAATTGATAAGACTCAGAGACATTTCATTTGGATTGCTGTGCCAGACCTACAAATATGCCAATCGGGCTGAATGTGCATTCAGCAATAGTAGTAGTATAGATGGACCATAAGTGGCACACATCGGAACGGGCCAAGATGCTGGCTAAAAAAAGGATGATGTTGTAGCCAAAAAAAGTACATCGGCCTGGCTTATGTATGTTAGTTGATATTATTGATCCATATACTCTATAAGTGTTTATATGTCTGCTAGTTCTGTACATTCTTGGTTGATTGACTCGGTATTTGAATCTTGATACATCGCTTGTGTACATATCTAAATGGGAGTACACATTATGTTGCGTGTGACATTTGAGTTGGACATGAAGTGTTCCAAATATTCGAATTCACCTTAAACTGGATTCTAATTTCTGAATTTGAGTATCGGTATTTGTAAAACATATTCATATATGATAGTGGAATACATCTTTGTCGTCCTTTTGAAGATATATAAAAACACATAGAATGATTTATAAAGATTCATATAGGAATACAAAATGGATTCGAATTTAGTTGCCAGGGTAAACGTGGATGCTTATTGTCCCAAAATTCGAAAGAAGCAGCAGAATGTCCACTCCCACGTCGGCTGCCCAAAGCCAAGTGTTTGGGAGATGGGAATTACTGTCTACCCATTACACAGACAATCCATCGGCCCGATTTCCACTGCTCTAAATAGGGGTAGGTCAGTAACTTCAATTAGACGTGACACGACCGCCTCTGAGCCCATTCCGACATGGTGGGCGTCAAACATGGGCGGCAAAACTCATTTGATTCAAGCTCGTCCGAAAGGCCTCTGTTTCTCCCTCCATTCCCCATTCATACACGGTGGGCGGCAAACAAACTCGACTCGACCGAAATCGATGTAGGCAAATATTTTCAATAGGGGCAGGTTTGTAACTTCACTCAGACGTGACACAACCGCCCTACCTGTCAGCCCCGTTCATACACCATGGGCGCCAACCTTGGGCGCCAACCACCCTCTCCTCGCCCGAAATCGCTCTGGGCAAATATTGGCGAGATGGGAGATTACCGTCCTATCCCTAACCGATGAGACGTCCAAATTTTAAACAGGGGCTAAGTTCGTAACTTTCCCATATTTCAGACAGGCGCGTCCCAAAAACATGGTTCCCCGTACCTCTCCCTCCATTTTCCCATTCATACACCGTCCGCGCTAGAACACCCCATCCCCACACCAGCCTCCGTCCGCCACCCCATCCATCGCCGCCGTCCTCCACCACATCCATCACCACCGTCCTCCACCATGCCGGAGCGCCTACCAAGACCACGTCGTCCACTGCTAGAGATGGACGTTTCTCATCCACGGTGACGGACCAATAGCCTTGCATCGCGTCCTCTTGCTTCATCGGCACCGTCGTCCTCTTTGCCGGGGCCGCTCACACGACCTTCTCTTCCACCACAACGGGACTTATCCCCCGATGCACCCGTCTACCGTCACAGATCTGCTTCAACACCATCGACAGCCATCACACCCCCGATGCCTACACTGTGCCGCAAGAGAGGTGGTACTTCATATCTCCTCAACTTTTTGATCTCAACCAGAAAATAGATCTTAACTTGGTTACTCTACTTTCTTTTCATCTCTTAGAATTTAGTTCTTACTTCAAAGCAAACAATGGATGCTAAATATCATTTCTCCGGTTTGCAGCTTCAAATCTGCCATGGCACAGCCATAATACGGTTTAATTGATCATGCTTAGGGTTTAATTGATCATGTTGGTTCCATGGTGGTTTCTTTAATAGAAATCGAAGGGGAAACCCTCTTTTTGCTAAAAAAATATGCTTAGAGTTTCCCCCTTTTATGATCACTATACGATCAGAATATGTGCTTCGTGTTATAATAACACTGCTCCACCCATCAAGCTAAACAAGCTTAGTTGTTCAAATATGAATCTGGTATTATTTAAACAGAGTTGTTTAATTGGTCAGCTAAATGTTCCTAAATTAGTTTCGAAAATGCATGTTCGCCGCTCGGGTGTGTATCTCTACAGGGTGCCCACGGTGGGCCGGCCCACCCTGGGATTTTGGGTCGTCCCAGGCCCCGATTCCCCTCTGTTCTGCTGCGCGCTTCCGATCTCTACTCGCCCCCAGCCGCGTGCCTCGTCGGCGACTTGCCGTCCCCGGACGGCATGACTCTAGGAGGAGACGCCGGACTAATAGGAGGCCAGGAGCCGCTCGCCCAACAGCGTCACCGCTGCCCGGGCGCGCCGTCGTGCCTACCTTCCCAGTCTGTTCATGGCTCAGGCGTGCAGCACCCACCAAGCCAACCCGATTTATCCTGAGATACGTCCTCAACACTCAGCAGCCACTCCTCATCACCCATTTTCTAATTGATTCATTACTCATTAGGCAGGACTGTCATTAGGGTTTGTTGTGTGCTCAGTGCTACCTACACTTAATGGTTCAGATGTATTTCGGTAATCTTTAGTACCTCTAAAGTTCACAGGGTTTTCAAAATTCCGGCCCTCGGAACAGAAACTAGTCATTTTGGATCGTTGGTCGTAGTGACATTGACCCAGATTACTACTGCAAGCCAGGTTTGTTGACAATTTTATTTGTCTTTCTTACTCATTCGATATAATATCCAATTATTCACGTCGATTAGTTGCAAACAATAAGTGCTAGACAAACTTCTTCATTCAGATTTTGGACGGTCTCTTACTGCAGTTACAATTCTGCATACTTGTCCTAGTAAGCTCACAAGTAAATGATTGATTCACTACATCTATGCTTGCCTTGTCATATTTGTTGTCAATATTCTTTTAGGGTGGACCATCCTGTTTCTAAATACTGGAACCGTAGACATGAGTGAATAGTATTTCTCTATGTGATCTCTTCCATCATGTGTGGGTAATGAACACTGCATTGTATAGAAAGAAAGTGTCATTTCCAGCTTTTACATAGGTTTCGATCTTTTACATTGAATACAATCTGCCTACTTGCTTTGTGTTGCACTACCAACACTCCACCCTTGAAGCTAAACATTACGCCACTCATAATTGCTTAGTTTATTTGTTCAAATACGAATTTCATATGATTCTAATGTTCCTACTTCAGTTTTGAAATGTGTGCCTGCCTGTTATAGAGACATAAGGGGTTTGTATTTCTGTGTGTGGTCTGGTCAGCACGGTTGGGGAGGTGAACTTTGCATATGCAGGGGTTTATAGGGAGACACTCTCCGAGTTGAATCCGCAATGCATTCCATAGATAATCTGACTACTTTTTATGTTTTCATGAATCTCAGATTCTGGACAACATCATAATGATTATGAGCTTGCGCGCATGAAAAGAATAAAGCAGAACAATGCCATGGCTGTCAAACTTGGCATTAAGGGACTGAAATCAAGTCTGGATGCAATGCAATGCAAACGCTCACCACCTACAGATTCATGCTCAGAATATGAACCTAACTGTGATTCTGAGCTAGAGGGAGACCTAAGTAAATGTAGCTCCCTAGTGGAGGAGTCAAAGGAAGATACCCTATCTTATTCACCCATCAAGGTACTTGCTCTAACTTTCCAAGCTTACATTGCTCGCACATATCTTGCAACTGATGCTTTGCATTGCTTCTACTTTGTTTAACTGCCATTAGCTTAGTTTACACATTGTGTATGTGAATACGCCCTGCCTATCCATTTTCAGTACATATTCCATCTGTCATCATACCATATTTATCCATTCAAATGATGTTCTTGTGTATCAGACGTTCAAAAGGAAGAGGGCGATTGCTGATCGTGGAGGAGCACAAGCAAAGTATTTGGAAAAGGTAGTGGCACCTGATAAATCAAATAGCCCATTAGGTGTAGTTGCAATATCACCTGACCCACAAAATACCCCAACTCTAGCAGACTCTAGCCCTACTACACTGGTCATTTCTGATGCCCCAACTCAGCAGACCCCGACTACAGCAAACAGTATGATTATGTCAGTTGACATAGCACCGGTTGTACGACGCAAAACCCCCATTCCAGCAAAGAGTACACCAAATCCAGTTGCCAAATCCCTTTTCAAACCAGAGAGAGCCCCAATTGCAGCAAATAGAGACCCATGTTCCATTTCTTCCCAGTTTAGAAGACAAAGCTTATGTTGTTGTCAGGAACTTTGTGCGCATCTTTCCTTCATGGAAAGATTATACTGCAGACATAGAGCAATTTCCAGTCTTCCTCCGCAACTTACGCGTAAGTAATGTACTAATGTTATTCATGGTCATTACTGCATATGTTTCTAATGACAGAAGACACAAGATTTCATTCTTTTAAATAGGCAAGGAGCAAGCTGGATTGTGATGACGAACAAGGGTTGGTTGCGCTTTTCAAGCACTCGTTGATGAAGTATCGTTCCTATCTGAGGCAAGCGCACTTCGATGGCAAGCCTCTGAACGAAATTTCTGTAAAGTTTGATTATGTAGCATCACTGCACATGTTAGCCTCGTAATCGTCCATTTGATGGACATTATAAGATCCGTATGGACTCTTACATAAATTTAGAATCAACCCAATGCTTTTGAAGAGGTTTAGCTCTGGAGTCCTCTTGTAAGGACTGAATGTGGTCTATCACTGTACTTACATTAATAGCTACTCCCTCCGTCCCATAATATAAGAACGTTTTGTACAGTACACCAGTGTTCAAAACACTCTTGTATTATGGGAAGAGGGATTGGTTCATTTTGTAGCATTCTGCATCTTATCTCCCTCGCCCACCATTTACTAAAAAAGATCATATCTATATTTAATCTTACCAACAAGTAGAATACACAGACAATACCAGTGCAGAAGTGTAGCCCATTGCTCTTGTCAGTACATTTTGTCCTGTAACGCTTGTACTTCTAGGGATTGGTAGTTGATTATGTAGCATCAATCTGTATCTTATCTTCATTATCATCTATCCCTTCCAGTATTATCATATCTATAATTACTCTCTACAAAATGTAGAGTACAGGCAATGCTTATGAAGAAGATTTTGTGCTGAAATTCTTGAGTTATCCTTCCCTTGACATGGAGAAGGGCATTATAAAGCCGGTGTTAACTATTAATGTAAGTCAGTCCTTCTAAAGCCTTTACCCTCAACTGCTGTTTAATTTTCTCATACTCCCTATCGTTTACTGTTGTTTAGTTTGTTGTTTCTACCAAAATGCATGTTCGTAAGAACCATAAGTTCTAAGTTTTACTTGTAAAACCAAATTCCTTATTCATACCATGCACATTACTTAATACTCCTTATATGTATGCTTGTTTTGTGGATCTATAATCCAGTGTGTGGTGAAGCAGCCCACGTTTGCACCTTGTCATCTCCTATTTTATCTTACTGATGTGGCTGATGATATGAACAACATGCCATGCACATTATCCAAAATAGATACAATGATTTTCTTTGCCCTTCATCTATGCTTGTTATGTTGACATGGTAATCCAGTAGTGTGGTGAAGCTCCCCGCATTATGAAAAATGCCAAATTATGCTATTGATATTTTGAACTTACTCTTTATTTTCTAATTTGAAATTGGATAGAATTGATAGAACAGTTATCATCTTTGTTTATACACGTGCAAAACCTGTCACATCTCTGCTTTGTTTCAGGGTGATATGCCTGATGGCATGCACAAGTCTGTTGAAGGCTGTGAGACAAACTCAACATATATTGTAGCAAAGAAGGCAAAACATCTTGAAGATAGCGAGACAACCCCAAAGTCTTGTCTTGATGCAGTGTTCAAGTTACTTGAGACTAACAGTCAGACAAGCTCACAGAATTCGTTGTCTGAATCAGTTCGACTTCTTCAGTCCCAAGTTCTAGCAGAAAGGCATTCTGCAACTCAACTTCAACTTAAAGTCCTATCTCTAAGAAAGATTGCGGAGAACACCAATGAGAACCTCACCGCTAAACAGCTACACCTGGAAGCTATGACCGACATGCTAGGCCGGTCTCATAGCCTTGCTCAGCAGCTTGCGCAGCAGTTCTGTTGGGGATATTACTACCAGTATCACCCGCCCAGGAGGGGCCGGGTCAGCCCTAATGGCGGGTTACATAAGAAGCCCGATAAACATTCAAGATGATAGTTTACTAAACGTATAGAAGGCCCAAAGGCCTGATACTGTAAACCGCCGTATGTAAGGAAAATTTGTAAAGAAAGGCATGTAAAGGAAGTCACCGAGCCAGACACGATTATGAGCCGGCCGGGACTCTGTAAGCCACCAGACGTCAACCCGTGTATATAAGGGGGCGACCCGGTGGCGGTTTAGGACAAGAAACAACCAAGTCGATAACCAAGCTGGCGAGTTGAGCCACTTGAAGATCGAAACCTCAGCAATACCAATCCCAACTAGACATAGGCTTTTACCTTCATCGTAAGGGGCCGAACTAGTATAAAAACTCTCCCGTGTGTCCTTTGTCCCGATTAACCCCTTTAAGCTTCCTAGTGCGATGGCCCTACGACTAAGTCCTTGCTCTAGGACATCTGTCGTGTCAACTCCACGACAGTTGGCGCCCACTGTGGGGCCAGTGCACGGTGGATTTGAATTCTCGAAGGGCAACTTCGAAGGGCTCAAGGGATACGCTGTGGGCCGGATGACCAAGAGTCGTCGCGGCAAACTCTACATCAACGACGAAGGCTGGGGCACCGAGGCGGGCTCGATCGAGTATGGGTACCGGGTCCCCTTCGGTGGAATTCACGTCTTCATCGGCCGGATCGGCGAGCCAGGCCCTGAGCCGGACGTCCACACCAACCTCATCGAAACGACTCAGCGTGCCGGGTCCACCCGTGTTCAATCTGTCGTGAAACATGCCTTCGTGGGTTGCGTCCATGGCGGTGAATACTCCGAAGGATCGATGGAAGGCGGGGAGACGGCCATCTGCTCTGATACTGCATCATCAACAGGTGAGACGGACTTGTTGTACCAGCTGCAAGACGGCATGCTCGGGAGTTGTTCCGATGGCAGCAGTATTCCGGACCCCCTTGAGCCGCCGAATTGGGCCGGAGTCTTCATGGCGGGGACGCAACCCGGGCAGAACTCCACCACAGCGGCAGCGGCAGCTACCGGGTCGGCAGCAGCCGGGTCAGGAGACCCCGCGCGCCCCCTGGCTCAGGTTCTATGGACCTCATGGATAGGCTGACGACTCCGTTAACCGCTGTGGTAGAATCGGCGGATAAAGCCCAGCTTGACGCAGAAGTGGCACGCGTGCGGGAGGAGATGGTGCACGCTAAGGAAAACCTAGCCGCGGAGGAAACCCGGATGGCAGCGGAACGAGCAGCTTTGGATGCTCGTGCTCAGCAGCTTCAAGCAGAAACTTTCTGGCTCTCGGTGGATCTTAATGCATCGAACGAGGTCATGAGGGGGAGGCATCAGAAAACTCAATCGCGACTGCCTCTAATGCTGGATCTGAGGAACCTGTTCCGTACACCCGGGGCTGGGGGGAGCAACCCACCGGAGGTGAAACCGGGTCACGACACCCGATGCACCAGATCAGCCACGCACCATGGAGCCACCCCGCCTGAATACAGCTCCTCGTTATGTATCAACACCTCCGGGTCATTTCTCTAACCCTATGGAAAATCTCATCGTAGCGTTGGCTCGTTTGGCAGCTCTCCCAATGGAAGGCGACTCGCCAGCAGCAATTGAAACCGGAAGGGTAAGAGAACTACTTTAGACAGCTTTGGCCCAGCAGGATGCATACTCCTACAGTCGAGACAGGATTCATTCAACTCCTCGCCCAAGCTGGAGCCTGAGTTACAGTAGGCACATGGAGTCCGCAAAGATGTCAACTAATGCTCAACGCCACAACCGGCCATATAGGCATGAGCCGGTGCGGGCTGGAGCCCTTAACTTAGCGGATCAGGAGAGGATTCATCCAGAGGCAGAACGGGCGGCTCAGATAGCAGCAGAGCAGGCGGCTCACCAAACCTTTCCGGCGTATCCAGCAACCTCGGTTGAGGCAGGAGTGGCCACAAGAACCGGAGGCGTACCTTGCCTGGTCCCAGCCATACGCAATGAGCGGTTGCCCAAGGATTTCAAGGGGCCTCATAAGGTGCCTAATTACACGGCTGACCTACAGCCAGGGGCTTGGATTGAGAGTTATGAGATGGATATGGAGCTGTTGGAGGTTAGCGATGCTGCAATGGCCAAGTATTTTACCATGATGTTGGATGGAACGGCTCGGACCTGGTGAAGGGATTGCCACCCAATTCTATCGGCTCATGGGCAAAGTTGAAAGCACGGTTCATCCAGAAATTTAAGGACACGTGTAAGCAGCTAATGTTGATTGTGGACCTGACCAATTGCAAGCACGAGGATGGTGAATCTACAACCCATTGGGTGCGCCGAGTCAAGGAGATAATACATTCATCTGATAAGATGGATGCCGGCTCAGCAGTTTTGATGTTGGAGAAAAATTGCTGCTTTGAACCTCTGAAGCAGAAGTTGGGGCGGCTTAAACGTGACTATAATGACATGGGGGCGTTGATGGCAGCTCTTGTCAAGTATGCTGATTCTGATACCACCAAGGACCCGGTGTCTGATGAAGAAAAGGCAACGAAGGGAAAGAAGAACGGCAATGGCAAGGGTCACCAGCATAACCCGGCGAATTAGGGAGGTAATAAACGTAAGGCTGATGATTTTGTTGCTAATACTAATGCGCAAGGTGGTAATCAGCGGCGCAAGGGCAGACAACCCCCTCGATCGGGCGGGTCAGGCCCCACCCTTGAGCAGTTGTTGAATGAACCTTGCCCAAAACACGGCACCCGGGAGAAACCAGCCACCCACTTGTGGAAGGATTGCATGATCATGAAGGCATTTAAAAATTCAAACGCATTTGATGGGGGTCACGGCCCAGGTGGCGGTTCATGTGGAGGCGGCTTTCAGGGCCCGGCCGCCGGTTCAAGCGGAGGAGGTTTTCACGGTCAGGGTTATCCTGGTCACCAGGGAGGATATAATCAGCAACACGGCCAAGGGAATCAACAGCAGCAACAATCCGTCTATCAGAGCAACCCGAAGCAGTTGAGTAGCGGACAGTATCATGTCGTTACTACCAGTTTATGTAAGAGGGACCAGAAACTCCATAAGAGGGCCGTCAATGCCGTTGAACCGGCAATTCCACGTTATCTACGTTGGTTGGAGCAACCTATAGTGTGGAGCAGAGAGGATCACCCGCCCCGGATTGATAATCCGGGTCACTTGGCTTTGGTGGTGGCGCCTCAAGTTGGTGGGTACAAGTTTACTAAGGTGCTCATGGATGGAGGCAACAGCATCAACATCCTCTACTATGAGACGTTCCGCCGGATGGGATTGAAGGATAAAAATCTTAAACAATCCAACACTATTTTTCATGGTGTGGTACCTGGTAAATCGGCATACCCAGTTGGTAAGATTGAGCTGGAAGTAGCCTTTGGGGATGAGTATGACTCCAGAGCAGAAAAATTAACCTTTGAAGTGGTTAAGATCAAAAGCCCATATCATGCTCTATTTGGGCGGCAGGCTTATGCCAAGTTCATGGCTCGGCCGTGTTACATATATTTGCAGCTCAAGATGCCGGGTCACAAGGGCACCATTACAATACATGGGAGCCAGAAGATAGCCTTGGAATGTGAAGAAGGTGATGCTGCCTATGCTGAATCTGTTTGTGCAACAGAGGAGTTGAAATTCTACAAGGATCATGTTGACCCGGCGGACATGACATCATTAAAGAAACCAACAACAGAGCATGAGCCGGAGTTGAAATTCAAATCAGCTGATGACACTAAGATGGTTGACTTTGTGCCTGGCGACTCATCCAAACAGTTCATCATCAGCGCAAACTTAGATCCGTAATAGGAAAGCGCGCTCATCGAGTTCATCCGTGAGAACCAGGACATCTTTGCATGGAAACCTTCAGACATGCCAGGTGTCCCGAGGGAACTCGCTGAGCACACTCTTAATATCGATCCAAAGTTCAAACCTGTTAGACAGTTTCTCCGACGGTTCAATGAAGAAAGGCGTAAGGCCATTGGAGAAGAGGTGGCCCGGCTCTTGGCAGACGGGTTCATTGTGGAGGTCTTTCACCCCGAATGGTTAGCTAACCCGGTGTTGGTACTCAAGAAGAATGGCACTTGGCGTATGTGTGTGGATTACACAGATTTGAATAAGGCTTGTCCGGCTGATCCTTTTGCTCTCCCCTGTATTGATCAGATCATTGATGCTACGGCGGGTTGCGCACGATTGAGTTTCTTAGATGCTTATTCCGGTTATCATCAGATTAAGATGGCAGTCAAGGATCAAGAAAAGACAGCTTTTATAACTCCTTTTGGAGCTTTCTGCTATGTGTCTATGCCTTTTGGGCTTAAGAGTGCCCAGTCGACTTACCAGCGGTGTGTGCAGAATTGTCTTCACGATCAAATTGGGCGCAATGTTCATGCTTATGTGGATGATATAGTGGTGAAATCCAGGGAAGAAGAAACCTTGGTCACAGACCTGAAAGAGACTTTTGGTAATCTTTGGGTTTACAAGATGATGCTTAACCCGACCAAGTGTGTTTTTGGAGTGCCAGCCGGCAAGCTCTTGGGTTTTCTGGTGTCTAACTGAGGTACTGAAGCTAACCCGGAGAAAATCAAGGCAATTACATCTCTAGCCAAACCAACCCGCGTCAATGATGTTCAGCGATTGGCGGGTCGTGTGGCTGCTTTGAGCCGGTTCATAAGCTGGTTAGGGGAAAAGGCTATTCCTCTGTATCAGTTGATGAAGAAAACGGATGTTTTGTTTGGAGCGATGCTGCGAACGCTGCTTTTGAGGATCTGAAGGCACAACTGGCTGAGCCGCCGGTCTTAGCTGCTCCAATTGAGAAAGAGCCGCTGCTATTATATGTGGCCGCCAACTCACGGGCTGTTAGTGTGGCTATTGTGGTGGAGCGCAAGGAGGCTGACAAGGAGCATCCGGTTCAACGGTCGGTTTACTACGTCAGTGAGGTGCTAATTGAATCCAAGCAACGATATCCACATTGGCAGAAGCTCGTATATGGGGTGTTCATGGCAAGCCGGAAGCTTAAGCATTATTTCCAGGAAAATCCAATCACCGTGGTTAGCTCTGCTCCTTTGGGAGACATCATTCAAAGCAGAGAAGCCACTGGGCGAGTCGCCAAGTGGGCAATTGAGCTTGGGTCTCATGGGTTGAAGTATGTGCCACGTACCGCGATCAAATCTCAAGCACTGGTTGACTTCATTAATGACTGGACAGAGATGCGGACGCCAAAAGAGAAACCAGACAACACATATTGGACTATTCATTTTGATGGGTCCAGGCAGTTGGAAGGCTCGGGGGCTGGAGTTGTGTTAACCTCTCCGCGAGGTGACAAATTTTGTTATGTGTTACGGTTGATGTTTCCATGCACTAACAACGTAGCGGAGTATGAAGCCTTGCTCCATGGTCTTCGAGTGGCAAAGGAGATGAGCTTGAGCCGGGTCAGATGTCTTGGTGACTCAGATCTAGTGGCTCAACAGGTATCTGGCAAGTGGGATTCCAAAGACCCTCTCATGGCGGTTTATCGCCTAGAGGTCGATGTTGTTGCAAGATATTTTAAAGGTTATCAGGTGGAACACATTGACCGTTGAAAGAACGAAGCAGCTGATTCTTTAAACCGGCTGGGGTCTCAGTGAAAGCTGGTGCCACCCAACACCTTTTTGTATGTTTTGCATAACCCCTCTGTCAAGTTGCCTACAGAAGAAGATTTAGCTGTTCCTGACCCGGAGGCGCAGTTGGTAGTGGCTCTTCATGTCATCCCAAATTGGACGGTGCCGTTCTTGGCTTACATGACTCAGGGAGAGTTGCCAACAGATGAGACCCTGGCTCGGCAGATAACCCGGCGATCTAAGTCCATGATGATTTCGGATGGAGAGTTGTTTCATCGCATTGTTTCTGGAGCGTTTCAACGGTGTGTTTCCCGCAAAGAAGGTCAAGAAATCCTTCGTGAGATCCATGAAGGCGATTGCGGTTGTCACGCCGGGTCAAAATCTTTAGTGGCCAAAGCGTTTCGTCATGGTTTTTACTGGTTGACGGCTCACGCTGATGCAGAAGATCTGGTCAGTAGATGTGATGGATGTCAAAAATTTGCACGACGGGCGCATGTGCCGGCTCAAGAGCTCCGGATGATTCCAATCACTTGGCCGTTTGCGGTCTGGGGGCTTGACATGGTGGGACCTTTCAAAAGGTCTAAGGATAAAAAGACACATCTCTTGGTGGCAGTTGATAAGTTCACCAAATGGGTTGAGGCGGAGCCTGTGAGTAAGTGTGATGCAGCCATGGCGGTTCAGTTCATGAAAAAAGTAATCTTCCGTTTCGGTTTTCCACATAGTATTATCACAGATAATGGCACTAATCTGTCCCAAGGGGCTATGGAAGAGTTTTGTCAGCGAGAGCACATCCGGCTTGATGTTTCTTCTGTAGCTCATCCTCAATCCAATGGTCAAGCTGAGAGAGCCAATCAGGAAATTCTGAAAGGGCTAAAACCCCGGCTTATGGTTCCTTTACAGTGAACGCCGGGTTGTTGGGTAGAGGAATTACCCTCAGTGTTATGGAGCATCAATACTACGCCCAACAGGTCTACGGGTTACACACCCTTCTTCATGGTTTACGGAGCAGAAGTCGTGTTGCCTAGTGACATCCGTCATGACTCGCCCCGTGTGGCAGCTTATGTTGAAGCTAACAATGAAAAAGCCAGATAGGATGCGCTTGACTTGCTGGATGAAGAAAGAGACTTAGCAGCGGCACGGTCGGCAATCTATCAACAGGACCTGCGTCGTTATCATAGCCGCCGGGTTAAGTCCAGGACTTTACAGGAAGGCGACTTGGTGCTCTGGCTCATCCAGGATCTTTCAGATGCACACAAGTTATCCCCACCTTGGGAGGGACCCTTTGTGGTCAGTAAAAATTTAAACAATGGGTCATACTACCTTATTGACGTTCGAGAGCATGCAGACTCACGTAAGTCGGAAGAGGAGACCCGTCGGCCATGGAACATTGCTCAACTTCGGCCATATTACACCTGAGCCACCGGCTCTCAACATGTACATGCGTTCACGTTGTATATACTATTGTAAGCAATAAAGTAAGACCATCGATCTCTTTTCTTTTCATAGACTATACATCTTTATTATTTCTTACTTACAAATGACTATTAAGGAGCTGATCATATCTGAATCAAGTTTAACCTTTTTGGTCCGGCTTATGATCGTATCCGAATCTAGCTGCAAATCTCAAGGTCACTTGGGGGCTTCCTGCTCAAACATAGGTCGTATTCGAACCAAAGAGAACATAGCTGTTGTAACCCTCTTGATCGGCTCAAGGCCAAACTCACTTGGGGGCTTCTTGATCGTATCCGAATCACAGCTTAACCCCTTTTGAGTCCAACTTGGATCGTATTTGAATCAGGGTCATTAAAAACCTCTCAAGGTCATTTGGGGGCTTCCTGTTCAAACATAGGTCGTATTCGAACCAAAGAGAACATAGCTGTCGGTACCCTCTTGATCGACGCAACGCCAAAGCCACTGGGGGCTATATGGTCGTATTCGAACCTTAGCTTAACCCCTTTGGTCCGGTTTACTGATCGTATTCGAATCAGAAACCCCCATCCTTTTGAATACAGAGTTAAAATTATGTTTATTATCTGTTGCTTGCCTTTTAGCTTTTGTTGTTTCAATATTACAAATAAGATAGCCTGGTTTTCTTCACCGGCTCAATTATTGAACAACACAGCCGCCCGGGTTATTCAAGCCGGTGGCTCAAGGATCCAAAGGTACGAGCTACTAAGATATGATGATCATTGAGTATTCAAGACGTATTAACGTTTCATACATATTGAATTATCATGTTCACCACCCGGATTATTAAACCCGGCGATCTAAGGATCAACAAGGACAAGGAACAGAGTTCAAATATCGCAGAGACAAACATTAAATGATGCATACATTGACATCTGGAAGCAGATTCACATAGAAGTATTTTATGCACAACGGCATAAGCAAACATGCGGTGTTTTAGCAACTAAAGTTATTACAAGGCTTTATAAGCCTATGAAGATGATCATCATCCATCCCTCGCCGGTTCACCACCTTCTGTTTGCTGAAAGTTGGATGTTGACCAATCAAAGTCGTTCATGGCGACAAATTCGGCTTCATCATCAATCAGGCCGATCGGGTCAATTTCCGGGGCAAAGGTATCTTCTCTCACAGGTGGGATCAGATCTGCTACTTTGTATGAAGGAGTGGCCATCTTCTTATTTTCACTATCAAAACCCGGCTGGTACTTGTCAACATTGGTGTCATCTCCAAGACTAGTCGCCTAAGGCCGGACTTCACGTACACACACTATGAAATCATCCTGATCAAATGGAGACCCATCCTCCTTCACAGTAGGGTAACCTCTTGCTATGTCCGCCGGTTCTAGGTCTGGCACCCAAGCCTTGGAACGGCTTAGGGCAGTCAAAGCTCTGGCTCGCGCGCAGGAGTGTTTTACTTCTTGGAATCTAGCAGGAAGGATGGACAGCTTCTTTAGGACATCGCTAAGCCGATGGGGTCCTTGATTTGCAGGAGAGATAGCGGCCAGAGCCCGTTGTGCACCAATATACAATTGTTCAACCAAGGTGTATACTGCCTTCAGTTTAATCAACGGGTCTTGGCTCAGATTTTTACTTCGCGGACCTGCATATATTTTTAACAGAGTAAGTTGGCGGATCATATTCCGGTTTGGCAAAAATTATAAGAAAGGTCAAATCAGGCAGCTTACCAAAGATAGCAGCAACCATCTGAGACACCCGGCCCTTCAAACTGTTCAGCTCTGTTGAAATTTCTTTCAGAGCTGTTTCGGCTGTCTCAGCTCGTCGGGTCAGGAGTGTTTTCTCATTTTCCCAAGCCTTCTCCTTGGTGACAAAGCCAGTCTTCAAATTTTATGTTGCGGAAAGGCTCATTTGCAGTTTGGAAGTGGGAGATTTGATTTTGGACTCTTGACTTGCTAGCCGGGTCTTTGTGTCCGATAATTGAGAATTCAATTCAGACAAGGCATTCTGTGAAACGTCCAGATAAGTCAAGACTTGGTTTCAATATTCAAATTCAAGATTCAAGTCTCAAAGTACTTTACGAGTAAACCACTTGACACTTGGGGGCTAATGTATGCCAAATGAAATTTTTACGACTCTACAAACATATTTAAAGTCCCAAATCCCTTACAAAGTAACAACACTTGGCACTTGGGGGCTAATGTACGCAGTTCAGCAAATTTATCAAGGTTAAACCGGAGGATTAAGTATTTTGAAGATGGTTTTAAATTCTAAAGTACCGATTCATTGATGGTCAAAATAAACCGGTCCTTGGGGACTATAGGTGAAGTTTTTGTTTCTATCAATATCAGGCAAAGATTCAGAGGTAAAAGTCTCGGACTGTACTTTAAGCCTACAGGTTATTCTGTTTCTCTCATAATCTGAAGACTTGAGGGCTGAAGGAATATTAGTAAACCGGAAACAACGTACCTCATACTTCAACTGAAGCTGCTTGACCATCTCGATCTCAGACTCACGACTGGAGTGTGCATGACTGAGATAGCTGGATAAGATATCACTGGCATTGAGACGGTCATAATTGGCAACATCAAAGTGAACCTTCTGCCTTTCCAATGCTTCTTGCTTTGTTGTGCATCGAGCCAACACCGTTGGGTTCCCCGGCTCAACAAAGCGGCTCCCAGTAATTTGAACATCTTGAACACGTGGAGACGGCGGGTCGGTTGAGTTTGACGTTCCATCTGTAGAAGGATTCTTAGTGGTTTTGTCAAAGGACGGCTCCGGAGGATTTGCTTCATTGACAATAGGCGGGTCTTCTGGGGCGTCAGTTAATGGAGAAGGCGGCCTAGCCGGGTCAGATGCTAGTACTTGCGGGTCTTCCGCCGGTTTTGCTGCTTTAACCTTCTTGGACTTAGCCTAGCCGCTAAGGAAAAAGTATTGCAGGGTAGTCAGCATCAAGATACAATTGATCAACCCAGAAGAAAAGAGGATCTCTGATTACCCAGGAGCAGTCTTGAAAGCCGGAAATTGTGTTTGTGATGAGTCTCCTGAGGAACGAGACACCTCCTGAAAAGGTAAAAGAAAGGAGTTAAAAGAAATATAAGGAGCAGGATTCATTAAAACAAGTTAATGACAGTAATAAGTAAACCTCGTTCGGGCATTTCCGAGGGGTCTGTTGAAGGACGACAGCCGGTTCATCTTCAATCTCAACTTCACGGCGGCTTTCATGTTGCTGCTTTTTCAAATGAAAGTTGGGATCCAAGTGAGCTAAGGGGTTAGAAAACCTTACTTTACGGATCACTCGTCGAACTTTGTGTCTTGGTAAGGGCTTTGAGTCGGAGGAAATGATAGTTAGCTCTGCTTCCCTAGCCTGACTGGCCCCAGTGTCATCCTGGTAAGGATCAGTGTCAATAAGATTGTTTAAAAGTTGGCCAAGGGAATCAAGGGCTACCTCCGAGTCAGACGTGTCATCAAGTTTCATTAAATCTTCAACAGTGGCTTTCTTCTTCTTCTTCGTTCTCCGAGTCGATTTCTTGGCGTTCATGGCGGCAAGTTTCGCCTTCTTGGCAGCTTCGTGATCATATTTTACTTTCCAAAAGTCAGAGTTGGCCTACAAAGACAAGAGGAAGGATCAATGATAAACAATACAGCTGGACAAAATACAAAGGAAAAAAGATCAGAATATCCTTACTTCTGGTACCGGGTTAAATTTACAGAAGGGATTTAACCCAACAACACTGCAATCTTCGTACTTCGCATTCACCAGAACATTTGACATTGCGACAACATCCTCCTCGGTTAGTTGAACCGGGGTATGACGGAGAGAGTCGTCCGGATCTCCACCATATTCATACATCAACTTTGAACGACGGCTTAATGGAATAATCCGCCATGATATCCAGCAGCAAGTTAGATCGACTCTGGTTAAACTGTTCCCCAACAAACCGTTGATTCTTCTGATAGATGGAAGCAGCTTCTTGCATTCAGCAACGGTAAGTTTATCTAGCAGGGCAAACTTGGTGTCAAGACGATCGGGGCGGTAACCCGGCAGTGGCTTCTCGTTGGCGGGTGATATGTCCTGACAGTAAAACCAAGTTTGGTTCCAGTCCTTTGGGTGACTTGGTAAAACTATGAGAGGGAAAACCGCACCCTGCCGGCGCTGAATTTAGATGCCTCCCAGCTCTAAGCTAAGGCCATTGGTGCACTCGTTCTGCCGGTTCAGATAGAAGTACTCTCTAAATAGTTCCACAGTCGGCTCTTGCTGAAGATGTACCTCACAGAGCACTTGGAAGTTACAAATATTGGATATGTAATTGGGCCCAATATCCTGAGGATGGAGTTTGAAAAAGTGAAGAACTTCTCTGAAAATTTTTGAGCCGGGCGGTGAGAAGCCCCGGTTCATGTGATCAGTAAAGACGATCACTTCGCCGTCTTTTGGATTGGGTCGTTCTTCTTCCGGGTCAGGAGCACGATAAGACATGATGTTTCTTGAGGGCAGAAATCCAATGAGGAAGAACTCTTTCAGACGCTCCTCAGTTATGGTTGAGGGGACCCAATTGCAGATGGTGGGTGTCTTTGACGGCATGATGTGCAAGGGACTGGAAAAGAAAAAACAACATGCCGGTTCAATTTACGGCAAAAGGTTGAAGTTATAAAACAAAGTAACGGCGACTTAAACTAAGGGCTAATGACATATAAGGGAAATAAAGCCGGAGTGGTAAGCCGCCATTACTATAGACTTTCTCAGAAAGCAGATTCAGCTAAGTGTTGGCATAAACAAGTTTCACCAAGCTATCATCATTATTTTGGATCATATGGTTGTCCCAAAAAGAAAATATTCTAGACCTAAAACTCCAGTACGTATGAGTTTATCAGCTAACAAAGCATCTATACATGAGAAAGAGATCTACCGCTATTAAAAATGAATGCCAAACAGCTACCGCAGGAGTTCTACACTATCGGACGATCAAGAAAGAGCAACGGAGGTGAAGTCTACCAAGAGTCTATGATGAACACCAACGAACTCGAGAAACCATAATGCAGATCTAAGGCAGAGAAGGAAAGGGACTTACAGATGCAGGGCTACTGCGGAGGTTCGACGCGTTTCTCTGGTCAAATCCGGTCGATGCAGCGGCCTGAGGTGAAGAAGACGAGGAGATCTGCGGCGGCGGAGGCGGCAGAACTCGAGCGGCAGTGAAACAGCGAGAGGAGGAAGACGACCGAAGGAGGAGAATGAAAAATACCTAAGTTGTACCTATTTATAAGGGAGTACGCGAACAGGCGGGCGCGAAAATCAAGGAGACCCGAATAATGATTATCCAACTAAACGGACACCTCGATTCTCGGAAGGCATTAAAAATGAAAGATCCGTTGGAAGATGACGTCATGAAAGTTTTTTGTGTTTTCAGATGATGACGTCACGGCGGGTTACAGAAGTTTTCAGACAGAGGATGGATTCCACCTAAGTATTGAAGATTGACAAAGAACAAAGTTCAAAGTCAACCTGGGGCCTAATGTTGGGGATATTACTACCAGTATGACCCGCCCAGGAGGGGCCAGGTCAGCCCTAATGGCGGGTTACATAAGAAGCCCGATAAACATTCAAGATGATAGTTTACTAAACGTATAGAAGGCCCAAAGGCCTGGGGCCGGCTTAAGCCCTGATACTGTAAACCGTTGTATGTAAGGAAAGATTTGTAAAGAAAGGCATGTAAAGGAAGTCACCGAGCCGGACACGATTATGAGCCGGCCGGGACTCTGTAAGCCACCAGGCGTCAACCCGTGTATATAAGGGGGCGACCCGGTGGCGGTTTAGGACAAGAAACAACCAAGTCGATAACCAAGCCGGCGAGTTGAGCCTCTTGGAGATCGAAACCTCAGCAATACCAATCCCAACTAGACGTAGGCTTTTACCTTCATCGTAAGGGGCCGAACTAGTATAAAAACTCTCCCATGTGTCCTTTGTCCCGATTAACCCCTTTAAGCTTCCTAGTGCGATGGCCCTATGACTAAGTCCTTGCTCTAGGACATCTTCCGTGTCAACTCCACGACAAATTCCCCCGCAAGGCTAACCTTTCTTGAACTATCTTGGAAGTGGTCTCGGTTCAGTATTATTTTGTTACGCTGCAATGGTGCCCAGTTTTTGTAATCTGCTTCTTCGTTGCGCTTTATGATCACTGGTGGCGAACTTCGATGCCCAGTGGATGTAATATACCTTAAATCCTTTATTGTATAGTGTAGGTTTATTCTTAGTTACTATGCCATAATTTTTTTATTGTATAGAGTAGGTTTGTTCTTAATTCATACTAGTTACTACCATCATTCGCTATCTGAAAAAATCAGATGTAGTCGACCGGACCGAAACATTCGACTCTAACGGGCCGGTTTTTTAGCGAGCCACAATTGGGCTGGCCTGCGTCTTTCTTGGGCCCGAATGATTGGGGCCTTCACACATTGCTCCAGGCCCAAACTTACACCGGCCTATATTTTAGTTGGGCCTTTTGTCGACCTAGCGCTTAGTTTGGCCCAAGTAGCGTTGGGCCATTAACAGGCTGAATATTGTACTGGCCTGTTGTTGGGGAATGTTGCAGAAAACAAAAATTTTCCTACTCATTTCACCAAGATCATCTAGGAGTTCATCTAGCAACGAGTCATTGGATGCATCTACATACCTTTGTAGATCGCGCACGGAAGCGTTCAAAAGAACGGTGATGATGTAGTCGTACTCGACGTGATCCAAATCACCGATGACCAAGCGCCGAACGGACGGCACCTCTGCGTTAAACACACGTACGGGACGGGAGACGTCTCCTCCTTCTTGATCCAGCAAGGGGGAAGGAGAGGTTGATGAAGATCCAGCAGCACGACGGCGTGGTGGTGGATGCAGGGCGTCACAGAAGCAGGGCTTCGCCAAGACTACGAGGGAGAGACGTAACGGGGAGAGAGGGAGGCGCCAGGGGCTGGTGTATCAAGTCCCTCCTCTCCCCCACTATATATAGGAGGGCCAAGGGGGGGTGCGCAGCCTAGGAGATCCAATCTCCTATGGCCGGCGGCCAAGGGGAGGTTTCCCTCCCCCCCAAGGCACCTAGGGGTGCCTTCCACCACTTGGACTCTTCCTTGGAGGAAACCCTAGGCGCATGGGCCTAGTAGGGCTAGTGCCCTTGGCCCATGTAGGCCAAGGCGCACCCCCTACAGCCCATGTGGCCCCCCGGGACAGGTGGCCCCACCCGGTGGGCCCACGGGACCCCTCCGGTGGTCCCGGTACAATACCGATGACCCCGAAACTTGTCTCGATGCCCGAAACAGCACTTCCTATACATAATTCTTTACCTCCGGACCATTCCGGAACTCCTCGTGACGTCCGGGATCTCATCCGGGACCCCGAACAATATTCGGGTTACTGCATATACATATCTTCACAACCCTAGCGTCACCGAACCTTAAGTGTGTAGACCCTACGGGTTCGGGAGACAAGCAGACATGACTGAGACGACTCTCAGGTCAATAACCAACAGCGGGATCTGGATACCATGTTGGCTCCCACATGCTCCACGATGATCTCATCGGATGAACCACGATGTCGAGGATTCAATCAACCCCGTATGCAATTCCCTTTATCAATCGATATGTTACTTGCCCGAGATTCGATCGTTCAATCTCGTTACCGGCAAGTCACTTTACTCGTACCGTAATGCATGATCCCGTGACCAGACACTTGGTCACTATGAGCTCATTATGATGATGCATTACCGAGTGGGCCCAGTGATACCTCTCCGTCATACGGAGTGACAAATCCCAGCCTTGATCCATGTCAACCCAACAGACACTTTCGGAGATACCCGTAGTCTACCTTTATAGTCACCCAGTTACGTTGTGACGTTTGGTATACCCAAAGCACTCCTATGGTATCCGGGAGTTACACGATCTCATGGTCTAAGGAAAAGATACTTTGACATTGGAAAACTCTAGCAAACGAACTATACGATCTTGTGCTATGTTTAGGATTGGGTCTTGTCCATCACATCATTCTCCTAATGATGTGATCTCGTTATCAATGACATCCAATGTCCATAGTCAGGAAACCATGACTATCTGTTGATCAACGAGCTAGTCAACTAGAGGCTTACTAGGGACATGTTGGTGTCTGTTATTCACACATGTATTACGATTTCCGGATAACACAATTATAGCATGAATAAAGACAATTATCATGAACAAGGAAATATAATAATAATGCTTTTATTATTGCCTCTAGGGCATATTTCCAACAGTCTCCCACTTGCACTAGAGTCAATAATCTAGTTACATTGTGATGAATCGAACACCCATGGAATTCTGGTGTTGATCATGTTTTGCTCTAGGGAGAGATTTAGTCAACGGATCTGCTACATTCAGGTCCGTGTGCACTTTACAAATCTCTATGTCTCCATCTTGAACATTTTCACGAATGGAGTTGAAGCGACGCTTGATGTGCCTTGTCTTCTTGTGAAACCTGGGCTCCTTGGCAAGAGCGATGGCTCCAGTGTTGTCACAGAAGAGCTTGATCGGCCCCGACGCATTGGGTATGACTCCTAGGTCGGTGATGAACTCCTTCACCCATATTGCTTCATGTGCTGCCTCAGAGGCTGCCATGTACTCCGCTTCACATGTAGATCCCGCCACGACGCTTTGCTTGCAACTGCACCAGCTTACTGCCCCACCATTCAAAATATACACGTATCCGGCTTGTGACTTAGAGTCATCCAGATTTGTGTCGAAGCTAGCGTCGATGTAACCCTTTACGACGAGCTCTTCGTCACCTCCATAAACGAGAAACATTTCCTTAGTCCTTTTCAGGTACTTCAGGATATTCTTGACCGCTGTCCAGTGTTCCTTGCCGGGATTACTTTGGTACCTTCCTACCAAACTTACGGCAAGGTTTACATCAGGTCTGGTACACAGCATGGCATACATAATAGAACCTATGGCTGAGGCATAGAGGATGACACTCATCTCTTCTATATCTTCTGCCGTGGTCGGACATTGAGCTGAGCTCAATTTCATACCTTGCAACACAGGCAAGAACCCCTTCTTAGACTGATCCATATTGAACTTCTTCAATATCTTATCAAGGTATGTGCTTTGTGAAAGACCTATGAGGCGTCTTGATCTATCTCTATAGATTTTGATGCCTAATATATAAGCAGCTTCTCCAAGGTCCTTCATTGAAAAACTCTTATTCAAGTAGGCCTTGATGCTGTCCAAGAGTTCTATATCATTTCCCATCAAAAGTATGTCATCTACATATAATATGAGAAATGCTACAGAGCTCCCACTCACTTTCTTGTAAACGCAGGCTTCTCCATAAGTCTGTGTAAACCCAAACGCTTTGATCATCTCATCAAAGCGAATGTTCCAACTCCGAGATGCTTGCACCAGCCCATAAATCGAGCGTTGGAGCTTGCATACCTTGTCAGCATTCTTAGGATCCACAAAACCTTCCGGCTGCATCATATACAATTCTTCCTTAAGGAAACCATTAAGGAATGCCGTTTTGACGTCCATTTGCCATATCTCATAATCGTAGAATGCGGCAATTGCTAACATGATTCGGACGGACTTTAGCTTCGCTACCGGTGAGAAAGTCTCATCGTAGTCAACCCCTTGAACTTGTCGATAACCCTTAGCGACAAGTCGAGCTTTATAGATGGTCACATTACCATCCGCGTCTGTCTTCTTCTTAAAGATCCATTTATTTTCTATGGCTCGCCGTTCAACGGGCAAGTCAGTCAAAGTCCATACTTCGTTTTCATACATGGATCCTATCTCGGATTTCATGGCTTCTAGCCATTTGTCGGAATCCGGGCCCGCCATCGCTTCTTCATAGTTCGAAGGTTCGCCGTTGTCTAACAACATGATTTCCAAGACAGGGTTGCCGTACCACTCTGGTGCGGAACGTGTCCTTGTGGACCTTCGAATTTCAGTAGGAGCTTGATCAGAAGTATCTTGATCATTATCATTAACTTCCTCTCTAGTCGGTGCAGGCACCTCAGGAACATTTTCTTGAGTTGCGCCAGTTTCCGGTTCAAGAGGTAATACTTCATCAAGCTCTACTTTCCTCCCACTTACTTCTTTCGAGAGAAACTCTTTCTCTAGAAAGGACCCATTCTTGGCAACAAAGATCTTTCCTTCGGATCTTAGGTAGAAGGTATACCCAATCGTTTCTTTAGGGTATCCTATGAAGACGCATTTTTCCGACTTGGGTTCGAGCTTCTCAGGTTGAAGTTTCTTGACATAAGCATCGCATCCCCAAACTTTTAGAAACGACAGCTTAGGTTTCTTCCCAAACCATAATTCATACGGTGTCGTCTCAACGGATTTCGACGGAGCCCTATTTAAAGTGAATGCGGCAGTATCTAAAGCATAGCCCCAAAAAGATAGCGGTAAATCAGTAAGAGACATCATAGATCGCACCATATCTAATAGAGTGCGATTACGACGTTCGGACACACCGTTACACTGAGGTGTTCCAGGCGGCGTGAGTTGTGAAACTATTCCACATTTTCTTAAGTGTGTGCCAAACTCGTGACTCAAGTATTCTCCTCCACGATCTGATCGCAGGAACTTGATTTTCCTGCCACGTTGATTCTCAACCTCACTCTGAAATTCCTTGAACTTTTCAAAGGTCTCAGACTTGTGTTTCATTAAGTAGACATACCCATATCTACTCAAGTCATCAGTGAGGGTGAGAACATAACGATAGCCACCGCGAGCCTCAACACTCATTGGACCGCACACATCAGTATGTATGATTTCCAATAAGTCAGTTGCTCGCTCCATTGTTCCTGAGAACGGAGTCTTGGTCATTTTACCCATAAGGCATGGTTCGCACGTGTCAAATGATTCATAATCAAGAGACTCTAAAAGTCCATCTGCATGGAGCTTCTTCATGCGTTTGACACCTATGTGACCAAGGCGGCAGTGCCACAAGTATGTGGGACTATCATTATCAACCTTACTTCTTTTGGTACTCACATTATGAACATGTGTAGCATCACGTTCGAGATTCATAAAGAATAAACCATTCACCATAGGAGCATGACCATAAAACATGTCTCTCATAAAAATGGAACAACCATTATTCTCGGATTTAAATGAGTAGCCATCTCGAATTAAACGAGATCCCGATACAATGTTCATGCTCAAAGCTGGCACTAAATAACAATTATTAAGGTTTAAAACTAATCCCGAATGGAGATGCAGAGGCAGCGTGCCGACGGCGATCACATTGACCTTGGAACCATTCCCGACGCGCATCGTCACCTCGTCCTTTGCCAGTTTCCGCTTATTCCGCAGCCCCTGCTTTGAGTTACAAATGTGAGCAACTGCACCGGTATCAAATACCTAGGAGCTACTACGGGCACTAGTAAGGTACACATCAATTACATGTATATCACATATACCTTTTGTTTTGCCGGCCTTCTTATCCGCTAAGTACTTAGGGCAGTTCCGCTTCCAGTGACCGCTTCCCTTGCAATAAAAGCACTCAGTCTCGGGCTTGGGTCCATTCTTTGGCTTCTTCCCGGCAGCTTGCTTGCCAGGCGCGGCAACCTCCTTGCCGTCCTTCTTGAAGTTCTTTTTACCCTTGCCTTTCTTGAACTTAGTGGTTTTATTGACCATCAACACTTGATGTTGCTTCTTGACTTCTACCTCCGCTGATTTCAGCATTGAGAACAACTCAGGGATGGTCTTTTGCATCCCCTGCATGTTGAAGTTCATCACGAAGCTCTTGTAGCTTGGTGGAAGCGACTGGAGGATTCTGTCAATGACCGCATCATCCGGGAGATTAACTCCCAGCTGAGACAAGCGGTTATGCAACCCAGACATAGTGAGTATGTGCTCACTGACAGAACTATTTTCCTCCATCTTACAGCTGAAGAACTTATCGGAGACTTCATATCTCTCGATCCGGGCATGAGCTTGAAAAACCATTTTCAGCTCTTCGAACATCTCGTATGCTCCATGTCTCTCAAAACGTTTTTGGAGCCCCGGCTCTAAGCTGTAAAGCATGCCGCACTGAACGAGGGAGTAGTCGTCAACACGTGTCTGCCAAGCGTTCATAACGTCTTGGTTCTGTGGGACGGGAGGATCACCTAGCGGTGCTTGTAGGACATAATCTTTCTTGGCAGCTATGAGGATGATCCTCAGGTTCCGGACCCAGTCCGTAAAGTTGCTGTCATCGTCTTTCAGCTTGGTTTTCTCTAGGAACGCGTTGAAGTTGAGGACTACGTTGGCCATTTGATCTACAAGACATATTGCAAAGATTTTAGACTAAGTTCATGATAATTAAGTCCATCTAATCAAATTATTAATGAACTCCCACTTAGATTAGACATCCCTCCAGTCATCTAAGTATTACATGATCCGAGTTAACTAGACCGTGTCCGATCATCACGTGAGACGGACTAGTCAACGTCGGTGAACATCTTCATGTTGATCGTATCTTCTATACGACTCATGCTCGACCTTTCGGTCTTCTGTGTTCCGAGGCCATGTCTGTACATGCTAGGCTCGTCAAGTCAACCTAAGTGTTTGCATGTGTAAATCTGTCTTACACCCGTTGTATGTGAACGTCTGAATAAAACACCCGATCATCACGTGGTGTTTTGAAACAGCGAACTGTCGCAATGGTGCACAGTTAGGGGGAACACTTCTTGAAATTATTATGAGGGATCATCTTATTTACTACCGTCGTTCTAAGTAAACAAGATGCAAAACATGATAAACATCACATGCAATCAAATAATAAACGTGACATGATATGGCCAATATCACATAGCTCCTTTGATCTCCATCTTGGGGCTCCATGATCATCTTGTCACCGGCTTGACACCATGATCTCCATCATCATGATCTCCATCATCGTGTCTCCATGAAGTTGCTCGCCAACTATTACTTCTACTACTATGGCTAACGCGTTTAGCAATAAAGTAAAGTAATTTACATGGCGTTTCTTAATGACACGCAGGTCATATAAAAGAATAAAGACAACTCCTATGGCTCCTGCCGGTTGTCATACTCATCGACATGCAAGTCGTGATTCCTATTACAATAGCATGAACATCTCATACATCACATATAGATCATTCATCATTCATCACAACTTTGGCCATATCATATCACAAACCACTTGCTGCAAAAACAAGTTAGACGTCCTCTAATTGTTGTTGCAAGTTTTACGTGGCTGAATTAGGGTTCTAGCAAGAACGTCTTCTTACCTACGTTAAAGCCACAACGTGATTTGTCAACTTCTATTTACCCTTCATAAGGACCCTGTTCATAGAATCCGCTCCAACTAAAGTGGGAGAGACAGACACCCGCCAGCCACCTTGTGCAACTAGTGCATGTTAGTCGGTGGAACCGGTCTCACGTAAGCGTACGTGTAAGGTTGGTCCGGGCCGCTTCATCCCACAATACCACTGAAGCAAGAAAAGACTAGTAACGGCAAGAAAGTTGACAAATCTACGCCCACAACAAATTGTGTTCTACTCGCGCAAGAAGAACTACGCATAGACCTAGCTCTGATACCATTGTTGGGGAACGTTGCAGAAAACAAAAATTTTCCTACTCGTTTCACCAAGATCATCTAGGAGTTCATCTAGCAACGAGTCATTGGATGCATCTACATACCTTTGTAGATCGTGCACGGAAGCGTTCAAAAGAACGGTGATGATGTAGTCGTACTCGACGTGATCCAAATCACCGATGACCAAGCGCCGAACGGACGGCACCTCCGCGTTCAACACACGTACGGGACGGGAGACGTCTCCTCCTTCTTGATCCAGCAAGGGGGAAGGAGAGGTTGATGAAGATCCAGCAGCACGACGGCGTGGTGGTGGATGCAGGGCGTCACAGAAGCAGGGCTTCGCCAAGACTACGAGGGAGAGACGTAACGGGGAGAGAGGGAGGCGCCAGGGGCTGGTGTATCAAGTCCCTCCTCTCCTCCACTATATATAGGAGGGCCAAGGGGGGGTGCACAGCCTAGGAGATCCAATCTCCTATGGCCGGAGGCCAAGGGGAGGTTTCCCTCCCCCCCAAGGCACCTAGGGGTGCCTTCCACCACTTGGACTCTTCCTTGGTGGAAACCCTAGGCGCATGGGCCTAGTAGGGCTGGTGCCCTTGGCCCATGTAGGCCAAGGCGCACCCCCTACAGCCCATGTGGCCCCACGGGACAGGTGGCCCCACCCGGTGGGCCCACGGGACCCCTCCGGTGGTCTCGGTACAATACCGATGACCCCGAAACTTGTCCCGATGCCCGAAACAGCACTTCCTATACATAATTCTTTACCTCCGGACCATTCCGGAACTCCTCGTGACGTCCGGGATCTCATCCGGGACCCCGAACAATATTCGGGTTACTGCATATACATATCTTCACAACCCTAGCGTCACCGAACCTTAAGTGTGTAGACCCTACGGGTTCGGGAGACAAGCAGACATGACTGAGACAACTCTCAGGTCAATAACCAACAGCGGGATCTGGATACCCATGTTGGCTCCCACATGCTCCACGATGATCTCATCGGATGAACCACGATGTCGAGGATTCAATCAACCCCGTATGCAATTCCCTTTATCAATCGATATGTTACTTGCCCGAGATTCGATCGTCGGTATCCCAATACCTCGTTCAATCTCGTTACCGGCAAGTCACTTTACTCGTACCGTAATGCATGATCCCGTGACCAGACACTTGGTCACTATGAGCTCATTATGATGATGCATTACCGAGTGGGCCCAGTGATACCTCTCCGTCATACGGAGTGACAAATCCCAGTCTTGATCCATGTCAACCCAACAGACACTTTCGGAGATACCCGTAGTCTACCTTTATAGTCACCCAGTTACGTTGTGACGTTTGGTATACCCAAAGCACTCCTACGGTATCCGGGAGTTACACGATCTCATGGTCTAAGGAAAAGATACTTTGACATTGGAAAACTCTAGCAAACGAACTATACGATCTTGTGCTATGTTTAGGATTGGGTCTTGTCCATCACATCATTCTCCTAATGATGTGATCTCGTTATCAATGACATCCAATGTCCATAGTCAGGAAACCATGACTATCTGTTGATCAACGAGCTAGTCAACTAGAGGCTTACTAGGGACATGTTGGTGTCTGTTATTCACACATGTATTACGATTTCCGGATAACACAATTATAGCATGAATAAAGACAATTATCATGAACAAGGAAATATAATAATAATGCTTTTATTATTGCCTCTAGGGCATATTTCCAACACCTGTTACGGCCGAGATGAAACCACGGGCCTTTAGCAGGCCAAAATGCATGTTGGGCCTCAATTTTCAGTAGTCGTCGACGGGCCTTCAGCAGGCCGAAATGTAGACCGGGCCGTTACCAGGCCGAAACATAACTCAGGCCTCAGTTGGCCCACTGAAATCATGGGCCTTTAAGAGGCCGAAAGCTTAGCACATGCATCAACAGGCCGAATTACACGACAGGCCTTTAACAGGCCTAAAGTCACGTTGGGCTTAACTGTTGCCACCTTTAGCATGGGCCGTTAGTGGGCCCGATGTCCCGTCGGACCATATATGGCCCATGGGAAGCACAGGCCATTCCCAGGCCGAAAGTCACACCGGGCTGAAATGGGCCCATGTCTACATCAGGCCTCTAACAGGCCGAAAGTCATTGGGCTGTAGTTGGGCCCAAATATTCGGCGAACAATTAACGGGCCAGATCTGGCTTCAGGCCACAGATGGGCCCAAATATTGGGCGAACAATTAACGGGCCAGATCTGGCTTCGGGCCGTAAATGAGCCCAAATATTGGGCAAACAATTAACGGGCCAGATCTGGCTTCGGGCCGTAAATGGGCCTTTATTAAGCAGGTTGTTATTGGGTTGGCCCACTAGTACCTGATTAAGTTCTACGGGCCTTTGACTGGGCCGGCCTTTTTAACCTATATGGGCCTCTGTCGGGTCCAGCCACGTGTTGACGTATCATAGGCATGTCTCCTCCAATGGACGGGCGACATCTGGCCAACTGACGAGCTGACAGGTGTTCCCTTCGGCCAATCAGAATTTTACACGTGGAAATTTCCCATTGGTCAGGGCTGTTAACGGGTTATCGGATCCAAAATCCGACCCGATAGCTTAACGACATTCCGTTACGGTGGATGCCACGTGTCGGTCACCCTTGATGAAAGCACTTCTGTGACGCGCGATTTATCGTCATGGAAGTGGACACTTCCATGATGATAATTTTGGTAATGTCATGGAACACTTCTACGATAGCACAGGTATGACTATCTTGATTCTGTCATAAAATCGTCATGGACGTACATGCATGACAAAAAACGCGACCTACTATGACAAACACGTATCATCACGGAAGTGTATTTTTTTGTAGTGGTTGGAAAGATCCTGATATATATATATATATATATATATATATTAATTGGATGTAAGTTTCATGAACTATTATTGTTGACATTACCCTTGAGGTAAAAGGTTGGGAGGCGAATCTATAAGCCCCTATCTTTCTCTGTGTCCGATTAAAACTTTGAACCCATAAATATCACGTGAGTGTTAGCAATTGTGAAAGACTAAATGATAGTTGAGTTCGTGGAGTTTGCTAAATCAAAGCTCTGACATAGACCCTTCCTGGAAATAAGATGAATTGCAATTTTTTGATGACTGAGAATATATTTTGTTAGTTTCAAGAAAGTTTATGATATATACTTTAACATGTGAATAGCTTGTTACTTGATCATGAAAAGTTTTATGAAGATGAGCTACTGCTATGATATATAATGATGCTATAAAAAGTGATTGAAACTATCATTGATGAAACTTATGCACTTCCTAGCATTCACACTTCATAAATTATTTCTTTTATCATTTACCTACTCGAGGACGAGCAGGAATTAAGCTTGGGGATGCTGATACGTCTCCAACGTATCTATAATTTATGAAGTATTCATGCTATTGTATTATCAACCTTGGATGTTTTATATGCATTTATATGCTATTTTATATGATTTTTGGGACTAACCTATTAACCTAGTGCCCAGTGCCAGTTTCTGTTTTCCCCTTGTTTTTGAGTTTTACAGAAAAGGAATATCAAACGGAGTCCAATTGACGTGCCATTTTTTGCCGATTTTTTATGGACCAAAAGAAGACCCTGGAGTAAAAGAGTTGGACCAGGAGAGTCCCGGGGCGTCCACGAGGGTGGGGGGCGTGCCCACCCCCCAAGGCGTGTGGGCCTGCCTCGTGGATGCCTCGGGCACCTCCTTGATGTGAGACCGACGCCAAAAATTCCTATAAATACAGAAACCTCAGAAAATTAACCTAGATCGGGAGTTCCGCCGCCAGAAGTCTCCGTAGCCACCGAAAACCAATCTAGGCCCTCTCCGACACCCTGCCAGAGGGGGCCATCATCACCGCAGGGCATGGAGGAGGATCCCGGAGGGGCCATTATCATCATGAAGGCCAAGGACCAGAGGGAGGCCATGGAGGAGGAAGCACAAGGGGGAGAACCTCTCCTCCTCTCTCTCTTGGTGGCACTGAAGTGCCATCGGGAGGGGAATCATCGCCGCGGTGATCGTCTTCATCAACATCACCATCCTCATCTCTTTTACGCGGTCCACTCTCTCGCACCCCGCTGTAATCCCTACTTGAACATGGTGCTTTATGCCACATATTATGATCCAATGATGTGTTGCCATCCTATGATGTTTTGAGTAGATATCTTTTGTCTTTGGGTTGATTGATGATCTAGATTGGTATGACTTGTATGTTTTACTTTGATGTTGTCATATGGTGCCCTCCGTGTCGCGCAAGCGTGAGGGGTTCCCTCTGTAGGGTGTTGCAATACGTTCATGATTCGCTTATAGTGGGTTGGTGAGTGACTGAAACACAAACCCGAGTAAGGGGATTGTTGCGTATGGGATAAAGGGGACTTGATGCTTCAATGTTATGGTTGGTTTTTACCTTAATGATATTTAGTAGTTGCGCATGCTTGCTAGAGTTCCAATCATAAGTGCATATGATCCAAGTAGAGAAAGTATGTTAGCTTATGCCTCTCCATCATATGAAATTGCAATAGTGATTACCGGTCTTGTTAACGATTGCCTAGGACAATTCCGCACACCGATCCACCATTATTCCACATTCTCTATTTATAATATTTAGTAATATATTCTAACTTTATGCTAACAACACCTACTTTTATATTTTAGCTCTCCGATATCATACAAAGTTATCCTCTTCATACCCACAACATAGTTTTATTTCTCGTTGCTAGTTGGAAGCAAACGTTCAGTGTACGTAGAGTCGTATCAGTGGCAGATAGGGCTTGAGAGAATATTGATCTTACCTTTAGCTCCTTGTGGGTTCGACACTCCATACTTATCACTTCCAACTTTGGAAATTGCTACGATGATTCCTTGCACTTGGGGATTATCAGCAGGTCATGAGGTCGATGCGACCCGGGCTTGAGAAGCAGCTAGGGCGCGAGCAGGACCCAAATACAATCTATATTTTGTTTGTAGGGGGTTTATGCTATTTTGCAGATATTGCTGACGATTTTTATAGGATATGTTATGCCCAATGTCTCGTGGTACTACAAATCCGGTTTAATGGAAACCATATAATGTTTTTACGGGACGATTTTTGCAGGATCGTATAGAGATGCTCTTAGTTGCTAACTATTAGATCATCTCTAGCAGATCCTGGCTTGTCAGTCCTTATAATTCCGGTCGATTTACAGAAAACGGTAAAATTTTGGCCCGAGCAGATCCGGTAAATAAAGCCAGGTCTGTAAAGAAATTACGGGTGACCCGTATATCCCTAGCTCCACCTCTATATTTACCGGATCTTGGCCGATTTATGGTTCCTATCCGGCATAGTCCGCACCCACCTCCACCGCAATTCCCCTCTCTCCGCCGCCAAATCCACCAACTCCGGCAGCGGTTTCTTGCGCGCACAACCCCTTTTCGAACAGATCATTGTCAAACGAAGGTCACAGGCGTGGTGTCCGAAGGGGGCGCGGCGGCTCACGGCCGCACAAGCAAGCCCACCACGACGACAACGCCGGCAACTCCATCCCCCCCCTCGGGCGAGGAATGGTGTCGCGTGCACGTGAGGGAGCGTGGCGCCCTCTCCCGTAGTAGCGCCCGGAGGATGTGGAGGGAGTTCGACAGGATAGGGGACATCCTTTGTCCGACCACCAAGCGTTTCCGCAAGGTGGAGGCAAAGGAGGCAGTCGCTACCGAAGAAGAAGGTGCCGCCGCACGGCTCGAGGCGGCCAAGGAGGAGTAACAACTCGTCTTCACTGTCTACTCCACGGCCGAGTATTATCTCCCCGTCAAAAAGCCCGACGAGTAGTTTAGATTTAGTTTTATCTACTATGTTTAATTTTGTGGGTTCAAATGTGTCATGAACTTTTGTCAAACTATGGTGGTGTGAGCTCTAAGTTTAAATTATGCAGTATCGTATGAAGGATCTATTTTGTCATGCGCTCCGCGGCGCCACGGATTCGTTTTACAGTATCCCTTAAACGAAATTTGTGGTACTGCGGTTTACATGATCTATTAGAGATGCTCTTACCTTTGTATCAAGATACAAGGGAGAATTTATTTTAACCCCCAGTTCGCTCGCCTTGGATCATAAACCCCTTTCTTCGCTTGTCTCCCTCTGAACGCTCCCCCCCTCTTTTGCCTAGCTCTTGTTGATTGCCCCCTTCGGCATGTCTAACAAATTTGTTAGTATATAACCATCAAATAGCAATAAGAATATATAGCCCTTAAACTCTTTATCCTTTTCAGATCTATCACACCCCTTTGTCGATCCATCCCATCCCTTTACTGATCCAACCCCTCCAACTCCAATCCCCATGGGGACATTACCTTACAAGAGGAACCAACAAGCTTGCCTTACCCTTAGGGCAGCAATGGAGGGCGGCGGATGGGGGGGATGCGGCGGAGCAGTAGGGGTGACGGATGAGGCATCAACATGGGAGAACAAAAATATGGCTTATGGAACTGAATGATTATGCTAAAAAAACTGTGTTCATTCCATTCCATTACTTTTGAACTTTGTAATCAACTTGGGCATCTTAACTTCAAATGCAAGGTACTATCATGACAGAATCATTGCCCCACGTAGTGATGACATGATCACCCTTGAACTTTATAATGAGATTAGTCTATTTTTGGGGTGTGAAGGATTGATATATAAAATTTCTTGGTTCCAAGAATGCAATAGCATAGACTGGATTAATATCGTCTAAGTGATATCTATATATTTTGTCTGGTGAATTACAATGAGAATGCTTACATAGCCAAACATAGAAAGAAAGGAACCTTATTAGAATATAAAAATAATATTGTTTCTCATGTTGCTACCAATAACAGGGAAAAACTTTACCAAGTTTCTACTATTGTTTCTAAGAATGAATTAGGTGATGTGGAGAAGCTTCCTTTTCAACCATTCTCTCCAAAATGCAACTCGTAAAAAGTATTTTTTTCCCCACTCCTAAGGTGGTGAAAAAGAAGAGAAAGAAAGTGGAAGAGGTATCATTCTCAAAGAGTGTTGCTCCTATTATGGTTGTGCCTTATGAACATGAATCATAAACTATTATGAAAGATGATTTTGGTGAAATTATTTATGATATTGAAAATCTTTTTCCGTACCAACTTAGAAGAAGATGATAATAATGCTTGCTATATAATTGGTGATATCCATCCTACTACTAATGAGGGTGATCAATTACAAGAATTTGCTAATGATATGGAAAGTTATAATCTTGGAGATGACCAATGTGACGCCCCGAGACAGATGCTCCAGTGCCTTCCGTTTATTTTCATTGTCGTTGTGTGATTCATTTGTTTGTTGCATTCATCATCACATCATTCGCATTACATCGGCACTCGTGTCATCATTCTTTTCAAAACTTGCATCTGTTCGTTGTTGCCGGACCTCCCAATTCTCTTCGTTGTCCGTTTTGAGCCCCTCCACACTTACACGCGCCCGCGGCACCTTTGAGCTATTATTTTATATGTGGGAATAAAATGTTCTCGGAATGGGTTGAAAGTTGGCGTGCGGTCTTATTATACTGTAGGTAGACTGTCTGCCGAATTTCGTCGCATTCAAAATCCGTTTGATGCCCCAACGGATAACTATAGCTGCACTATAGCCGGTCAAACGTCGGACGTTTTCGGTATCCGAAAACTGTTGTCGGGCTGCACTCCTTCCGTCTCTTAAGAAAAAAACACGATTTTAAAATAAAATTAGTGAATTTTAAAAAAAAGGAAAAAGTGAAAAAGGAAGAGAAAGAGAAATAAAAACAAAAGAAAAAGAAAAAACAAACCAAAACTAAAACTTAAAAAAAAACAAGAAAGCCGCTATGTGATTTTTAGGGCGTCTCCTATTTGCCGCGTAGATCGCACGTTAGCTACCTAGCGCGTACCCTACAGCGACCTTTTTCCTTTGTTTTCTTCAGGTTTTTTCTTTATTTTTACTTTTTATTTTATCTTCTTTTTTCTTTATCTTTGTTGTTCATTTTATTTATCTTTTTTCTTAATTTTCTCTTTATTTCTTTCCTTTTTCTTTGTTTTTTCATTTCCATTTCTTTTTTGCGACCATCTTAAAAATTTGTGAACATATTTGCGACCATCTTTAAAATCATGAATTCTTTTGAACTCGTAAAATTTTTAGAAAATGTGTATATTTTCATGTTTTCAAAAAAAAATTTAAAATCGTGTACGTTTTTGTGAATTGAGTAAAATTATGGAAAAAATCACAAACATTTGGAATTTGTGAACATTTTTTACTACCGTCAACATTGTTTCTGAATCACTGTTCATTTTGTGAAGCGACAAACTCACAAACATGTTTCTGAAATTGGGGGAAAAATTTTGGTAATTCATGAACAATTTTATATTTTTCACGAACATTTTTTTAATCAGAAAAAAATTTGTAATCAAGAACAATTTGGAAATTTTTTGAACTTTTTTTATAATTTTTAAACAATTTTTCAAGTTGCTAACATTTTTTTAATACGCCGACATTTTTTGAATATGCGAATTTTTTTAATCCGTGAACATTTTAAGAGTTTTTTAACATTTTTTAAAATGCACATCTTTTTGAAATTTTGGAACTTTTTGAAATAGCAAATTATTGAAGAAACAAACAAAAATAGGAAAAATTAAAATGAAAAAAATATTAAGAAAACCGAGCGGGCTGTACATGGGCTGGCCCAAAAGGGCGCGCTCTATAGGAGGTCCCTCTTTTAAGTGTTTATTTGAATGAAGAACAAAAAAGAACTAAAGTAGGCATGTCTGGTTAGTTGTCCCACTTGGTTAATACAGTTGCACTTAAGCGGGAGGTTAGGAGTTTGAATCATGTTGTTGCACGTATGTTTATAAAAGACCATTATATCCTTTATTATGTAGGTGTATGGAGAGATCTTGTTCGTTAATGTTTTTAGGGAGGTTGTACTCAAGCGAAAGTGTCACGCAACACCTACATAGGCTATTCAAAAATTGGACTGGGCCATCTTTATCAGACATGACGACCAATTCAGGAGCACATGGGAGTGGTGGCTACAGGCTAGGGCTGATGTTCCTAAGCATATGGGTCGCAATTTCGACACAATTGCAATTCTGCTGCACTGGAGGATCTGGAAAGAGCGCAACTCCAGGATCTTTGATCAGCTTGCCTATAGCGCCCACAGGGTTCTGGATCTAGTGCGGAAGGACATAGGAGTGTGGCGGGCTGTCAGCTGCATCTCCGACTTGGGTGCTTAATTTCCCTCACTGGTAGCTGGGTGTTGATGTTCGTCAGTTATTTATGTCTGTACTTGGAGCGATCGCTCTTTGGTTTTCAGTCTAGTACGCCTAAACTGCTAACCTCACTGTACTTTTCCCTTCTCTCTAATAAAGTTTGGCCAATAGCCCTTCAAACAAAATAACATTCTAAATACAGATCTATGAAACCGGATGCGAGGCCAAGTGGATGGTTCATGTTTATCTCTGTTTCACTTCTGGTTTAGTTGTTGGTCGTGACCTCTTGGACAGTGAACACATGGGTCAAATCCATCTTGCCACCAGACTTTGCCTCTGCCTGTGTTGCTGTTGCCTTGAGGCCGGTCCCTAAACATTGTCGGTACACCCAAAACGAGTCACAATATCCTCAACCACCGCCGAGCATAAAAACCGATGAGCCAAACATCAGACCAAAGTCAAAACCAGGAAACCCAAATTTTGACTTTTTTTTTACTTCTAGAGACCAAACTAAGTTTGACTGGCTTAATTTTTGGCAGAAGGAAAACCAAACTATACATGACAATATGCACATGTTGAGAGAAGAGTCGTCATATGTGCAGGCTCCATAATGTCCATAGAGTGTGCTCCATATGCATTTGGAGGTTGCGGAGCCTAAGCGTAAACTCAGTTTCGCTAAAAGGCAGCCTCCATATCTTTCTTACAAGTAGGCCCCGCTTGTCGCTGACTGCAACTGTTGATCCTCAAAACTTCAAAACAAAACACATTTAACATATCGATTTCACTAATAGTCCCATTTAAAAAAATGTATCATTAAAAAATGTTCACGTGTTTTCAAAAGATGTTGTAACATTTGAAAAAAAGTTTATACAATGCAGAAAATAATCGCAACATTTAAAAAATGTTCACGCATTTCAAAAATATGTTTGCGACATTTAAAATGTATTAAAAAATTATGGAAAATGTGTTGTATCATTCAAAAAAATGTTGAACATGTATTTGTAAAATGTTTAACTTGTACTAGAAAAATGTTCAATACATCCATTTGAAACTTTTACAACATGTATAAAAACATGTTCAAGATGTATATGAAAAAATTATAACGTGTACTCAAAGGTAAAAAGGGAAAAGGAAAAAAAACGAAACATAAAAACACAGAAAACCAAAAACCGATGAAAACCAGCATGGAAAAAAAATTAAAAGAAAACCGTGTGGAAGCTAATTGGAACTGGTCACAGAAACTTCTTAAAACTGCTCCCCAGAAACATCACAAGCAGGCTGACAGTTGGTTTTTGATACTTTAGCCGAAAAATCACAAGCAGGCTGTGGCCCACGCCTCTGCTGACACAATACTGTAGCATTGCATGAAATAGCTCCGCACCGTACCGTAGCAGTGCGCGACACTGCACCATAGTACACCCGCGTACAGCACATAGAGACGACACAACACAATCACTCTGTCGCTCGTACAGTACTACTACGACGGAGCTGACACAGTCACAGTCGTGTGGTACAAATACTTGAGCCGTCTCGCCTGCACTGCACTGCACGCCACGTGTGCTCCGCCGTGTAACGGTAGGAAAAGAAGAAGAAATCGATAGGGGCCTAAATTTTGTGTTTTGACTTTTTTCAAACTTGTTTTGACTCTTTTTGAGACTCGATCTAGATCTGATCTCAGTTTGTAAAAATTTCAGGATCTGATCATTTTCTTTCATCAAGGTCCCTGGCGGTAGGGTTGCACGCCCTATCGAAGAATTTTTCTAAGTATGAAACACAGTGCATGCTCGCACCTACCGCCGGTCCCTTTGGCAGTAGGGTTGTACAAATTATCACCAGTCTGTTTAACGCTAGGAATGTTTCTACCGCCAAAGTCCCTATCGGTAGGGTTGTACAGACTACCGCCGGCCTGTTTGATGGCAGGGATGTTTCCTACCATCAAAGTGGGGGAAATGATTTAAAAAAAACACAGAAAGAAACCGATGAAACCCAATAGGGATTTAAAAAAAATCATGTGGAAGCTAATAAAAGCAGTTCTAACACCACCCCCCCTCCCCGAAAGCCTATATTGGGCCGGTTCATCTGGCCCGATCGCCTCACACAGTAAAGTAGGCGAGGTACTATGGTCTAGCCCTCACAGTTTAGGCAAAAAAAGACAAGCACGTTGTGGCCCACGCCTGTCCTGAGGCCAACTCCACCGCGCGACTTCATCCTGTTCGGGTGCGTCCGTTTGGGGTCAAACGGACGAACCAGACGGCACAGCGCGCGGGAGCAAACGGACTTTTGTCATTTTTCTGTCCGCTTTCGACCCATCCCCGGTTCAAGTTTGCGTCGCTTTTGGGGTGAAATGGACAGCGCGCGGATGGGCGGGTGAAAGCACAAGTGCTCCCTGGGTGATTTTGGTAATTAAAGTCAATATATCTCTTGTTGGACTAATGCTTCTACCTAGTATGTTTCAGATAAGTTCAACAATGGAGTGGCATGGACTAGAGGATGTGGAACCCCTTCAAGATGCTGAGGATAAAGGATTGGCTCAAGCTCAAACCACAAGACTCTACATTTTTCCTTTTAGTGATCGAAGATCACATTGAGTCAATAGGAAAGCCAATACTATTAAGAGGGGGTGAGGTGTTGCTTAATGGCTTGCTTGCTCAAAGTGCTTAGTGATATGCTCCACAACCCTCAACTACTTTCTCACATCCAAATATGTCCCAAACCAAAAATCAAACTCGGCCCCACCGATTTGATCTATCCGGTGCCACCGAGTTCATTTGACATAAGCCACTGCCAAAAACCCTAATCAATTCGGTCTCACCGAGATGGGCTTGCAAACTCTATGTTGCCTATTATATTAATTTTGGTCTCACCGAAATATGAAATCGGCCCCACCGAGTTTGCCTGGCCAACTCTCTATTTGGCTTATTACTAAAATTGGTTTCACCGAGTTTGTGTAATCGGTCCAACCGAGATGAGGCTTTACCCTAACCCTAGCACATCGGTCCCACCGAGTTGATCAAGTCGGTCCCACCGAAAATCCTAACGGTCACATTATGAACTAAATCGGCCTGACCGAGTTTCACGATTCGGTCCCACCGAGTTTGGTAAATTGTGTGTAACGGTTAGATTTTGTGTTGAGGCTGTATATAACCCTCCACCCACTCTTCATTCGTGGAGAGAGCCATCAGGACATGCCTACACTTCCAACATACATTTTCCGAGAGAGAACCACCTACACTTGTGTTGAGGTCAAGATATTCCATTCCAACCACATAAATCTTGATCTCTAGCCTTCCCCAAGTTGCTTTCCACTCAAATCATCTTTTCACCAAATCCTATCCTATGAGAGAGAGTCGAGTGTTGGGGAGACTATCATTTGAAGCACAAGAGCAAGAAGTTCATCATTAACACACCATTTGTTACCTCTTGGAGAGTGGTGTCTCCTAGTTAGATTGGTTAGGTGTCACTTGGGAGCCTCCGTTAAGATTGTGGAGTTGAACCAAGGAGTTTGTAAGGGCAAGGAGATCGCCTACTTCGTGAAGATCTACCCTAGTGAGGCAAGTCCTTCGCGGGCGACGGCCATGGTGGCATAGACAAGGTTGCTTCTTCGTGGACCCTTCATGGGTGGAACCCTCCGTGAACTCGCGCAACCGTTACCCTTCGTGGGTTGAAGTCTCCATCAACGTGGATATACGATAGCACCACCTATCGGAACCACGCCAAAAATCTCCGTGTCTACATTTCGTTTGCTCCCTCCAAATCCCATCCCTTTACATTCTTGCAAGTTGCATGCTTTACTTTCTGCTGCTCATATACTCTTGTCATGCTTGCTTGATATGTATTATAAATGTGTGAACTTGTGCTAAAACTCCACTTCAACATAAAGAAATTAAAAACTGCAACTTTTATTGCGAAGAGTCTATTCACCCCCCTCTAGATACTTCTTCTCGATCCTTTCAATTGGTATCAGAGTATTGGTCTCCATTGCTTTGGTTTAAACACCTTTGGAGGAAGATGGATGAGTCTATGTTGGGGAGTCTTAGACATAGAGTGCCTATTCTTGATGAAGAGTTCTTCCATGAGTGGAAAAATGAGATGCTTGAGATTTTCAATGAATATCATTTGAACAAGTACATTACTAGCCCTTGTGCACCTCATATTGACCCTCTGCATCCCATACCCGATGAGGATCTTGACATGATTCGCAATCTTAGAACTATCAATCTTATCATTAGAGGATTGCCCAAAAATTTAATTGCTAGCTTACCTACTCTTAAGTGTGCCTACACTATATGGGGATTTCTTGAGGAACGATTCCCAAATTATTCCTTGAAAAATCTAGATGAAATTCTCCATAAGTCTATTGCCTTGAGTAAGATGAGCACTAGTGATCTTAAGTTTGATGATTGTCTGTTTGAGCTTCATGATCTCATGCGTGCCAAAGGAGATTTTGGAATTATTAGCAATATCATTTCCGGAGTCATTAGAATTCATAGAGATGAACATTGTTACGGTCATACTTCTAATGAATCACTCTCTCTAGGAATTGATCCACCACATGATGATGTTGAACATGGATAGTATGATGAGGATGATGATAGTGACTATGATCTTGATGATGCAATGAGACACTTCGGTCTTATGGCTAATCTTCACGGCTTCATGGCCGGAGGAAAGGAATGGGTCCTTGATAGTGGATGTACTGATCATATGACCGAAGACAAAGATATATTTCGTGAGCTTGCTGAAAACGACGGCCCTCGAAAGTATGTCACTTTCGGTGATAACTCAAAGGGTAAGGTGGTTGGCCTTGGTAATGTGGCCATCTCACATGATAGCTCCATACAAAATGTTATGCTCGTTGAATTGCTTGGCTACAATTTACTTTCCATATCTAGACTTGCTAACTTTGGTTTCAGCGTCCTATTTACTGAAGTAGATTGCCAAGTGTTCCGTAGAGATAATCATAAAATGGTCTTTACCAGTATATGTAGAGGTGATCTTTACATTGTTGATTTCACTAGAAAATCTCAACCTAGAACTTGATTAATTGCTAAATCTTCTAAAGGCTGGTTGTGGCATAGAAGGCCAGGTCATGTGGGCATGTGAAATCTTGATAAGCTTATTAAAGGTGATCATATCCTTGGAGTAAAAGATGTTATATTTTATAATGATAGACTTTGTAGTGCTTGTCAAGCAGGAAAACAAGTTGGAAGAAGTCACCCCGTGAAGAACATCATGACCACGAGAAGACTGCTCGAGCTACTTCACATGGATCTCTTTCGTCCCAATGCCTACAAGAGTCTCGGTGGTAACTCATTTGGTCTAGTCATAGTCGATGATTTTTCAAGATTTACGTGGGTGTTCTTTCATGATGATAAATCGCAGGTCCAAAAGATCTTCAAAAACTTCACTAGGAAGGCCCAAAATCAATTTGAAGTGAAGATCAAGAAGGTTCGGAGCGACAACGGAACAGAGTTCAAGAACGCAAATGTGGATACCTTCCTTGACGAAGAAGGGATTTCACATGAGTTCTTGGCTACGTACACGCCTCAACAAAATGGAGTTGTTGAGAGGAAGAACCGGACTCTTATTGAGATGGCAAGAACGATGCTTTATGAGTACATGACTCCAAAACACTTTTGGGCAGAAGCGGTTGAGACAGCTTGCCATGCAACAAATCTCTTGTATCTTCACAAGCTACTCGGCAAGACGGCATACGAGCTCCTCACCGGTAACAAACCCCAAGTTGGATACTTTCGAGTATTCGTCTCAAAGTGCTACATTCTTGATAAGCATCGTCGTTCTAAATTTTCTCCTAAATCTCATGAAGGTTTCCTACTTGGTTATGGCTCAAACTCTCACACTTATTGTGTCTACAACAATTTCACCCGAAAGGTTGAAGAGATGGTAGACGTGAAGGTTGATGAATCTAACGGCTCGCAAGTAGAGCAATTGCCAATTGATGTAGGAGACAAAGACCCTTCGGAAGCAATCCAAGACTTGTCTATCGGCAAGATTCGTCCAACAGAGGTAAAGGAGAGTACCTCGTCCGTCCAAGTGGAGGCTTCCACCTCACAACAAGGTGAACCAAGAGTTGACATGGAAGCATCCACGAGTGGGACGCACCAAGATGAAGAGAACGAGGAAGTACATCAAGATGAACCTCATCAACCTCCTTCTCCACCAAGACAAGAAAACGACAACGCCAATAATGAAGAAGGCCAAGAAGAAGGACAAGATGATGAAGAAGATGTTCCACCCTGACCCAAGCATAAGCTCTCACGAGTTCGAGCAAGAGTCTCAAGAGATCATCCCGTCGAACAAATCTTCAACGATATTCAAACCGGGAGAATCACTCGCTCTAAAACTCGTTTGGCTAACTTTTGTGAACATTATTCATTCATCTCTAGCATTGAACCTATGAAGGTTGAAGAAGCATTGGAAGATCCGGATTGGATAAATGCCATGCATGAAGAGCTACATAACTTTGAGAGAAATCAAGTATGGACATTGGTCGAGAAGCCCGACAACAACCACAACATCATCAGTACCAAATGGGTGTTTCGCAACAAGCAAGACGAATACGGTCAAGCCGTCCGCAACAAAGCTTGTCTAGTCGCCCAAGGCTACACTCAAGTCGAAGGTATGAACTATGGTGAGACATATGCCCCCGTTGCTAGACTTGAGTCCATTCACATTTTACTTGCTTATACTAATCACCATGATATCACCTTGTACCAAATGGACATTAAAAGTGCTTTTCTAAATGGTGAAATTGAGGAGGAAGTTTATGTTAAGCAACCTCCCGGCTTTGTCAATCCTAAGAAACCTAATCATGTTTACAAACTTCACAAAGCTCTTTATGGTCTTAAACAAGCCCTACAGCGTGGTATAAATGCTTGACCAAGTTCCTTATTGAAAAAGGCTTTAAAATTGGAAAAATAGATTCTACTCTTTTCACTAAAAGGGTTAATGGAGAACTATTTGTGTGCCAAATTTATGTTGATGATATTATATTTGGTTCGACTAACCCTCATTTTAGTGAGAAGTTTGGAAAGCTTATGTTGGAGAAATTTGAGATATCTATGATGAGTGAACTCAAATTCTTTCTTGGTTTGAAAATCAAGCAAACTAAGGAAGGTACCTTTGTTTCTCAAACAAAGTACACCAAGGACTTATTCAAGAAGTTCAATGTGCAAGAATACAAAGGTATGAATACACCCATGCCTACTAGTGGACATCTTGACTTGACTAAGGATGGTGAACCGGTTGATCAAAAGGTTTACCGCTCTATGATCGGTTCATTGTTATATCCATGTGCCTCTCGTCTAGATATTATGCTAAGTATGTGTGCACGATATCAAGCGGCCCCCAAAGAATGTAATCTTAAGGATGTGAAAAGGATAGTGAGATACTTAATACATACACCAAATTTTGGCATTTGGTATCCTAAGAGGTCCTCTTTTGATCTTGTTGGCTATTCTGACTCGGACTATGCCGGAGACAAGGTTGATAGAAAGCCCACTTCGGGTACTTGTCAATTTCTTGGTAGATCTCTTGTGTCTTGGTCTTCCAAGAAACAAAACTCGGTATCCTTATATCCACCGCCGAAGCGGAATACATTGCCGCCGGTTCATGTTGCGCTCAATTACTTTGGATGACCCAAACTCTTAAAGATTATGGGATCAATGTGAAACATGTTCCATTGCTTTGTGACAATGAAAGTGCTATTAAGATTGCTCACAATCCCGTGCAACATTCTCAAACTAAGCATATTGAAGTTCATCATCATTTCATTCGAGATCATGTTGCTAAAGGGGACATTAATCTTAAGCATGTTCGTACCGATAACGAATTGGCGGATATATTCACCAAACTGCTTGATGAGAAAGTCTTTTGTCATTTGAGAGGTGAGTTGAACATCATTGATGCTTCAAAATTGGAGTAGGAACTCCATTTGGATACATGCAACGCATGAATCTATGACTAATCCTTGATATTTCTTTCATAATGCTATTCATATGTCTTGGATATATTTGCACCCTTGCATGTTATCTAACCCTTGTAGGTACTTGGATGAATCTAAATCTATGAGATTGCAAATCTCTCACATCTTGAGCAATCTCTACATCACCAAGTCTCTACAATACGGTGGTCGATGACAAGGAAGCACGAAACCCTTCAACATATTCTTTGACAAATTATATGTATAGAATTTCATAATTGTCATTTTGGATACACAAGTGCTCTTCCTTGCAAAACTAACCCATGTAGGTAGATGAACTCAAATTACAAGTGGTGCTCTCAACTCTTGATGAACTAAATTAACCTCGAGCAACTCACACAAGTTCGACTACATGACTAGGATCAACACCACCACCCAAGGAATGTCATTCCATCTTAGAGAAGCTTAACCTCAAGTGATAGGTTGAAGCAACTCAACAAGATGTGAATACATCAAATGCGTAGCGAAAAATGGTAACCCCATTTTGATCTTAAACGATGAGTATGACCTACGATCAAGTGTTTTCACTTGACTCCTCAATCAAAATACTCTAACATAGGTGACTCAGTCACCGCCCAATTCTAGATGAAGTTCTCTAGTGTTTCTCTGAGTTTTTGCATTTGTTCTTTGCATTTGACCCTTGCATGTTTATTCCCCTTCCATTTGTGACTTCATCTAGATTTTTCTTTTCTTTGTTTTGTTCTGCATTCCCTGCATCCAATTCATTGCAAATCTTTCAGCAAATTCCTTGTAAATCCTTGTGAGATTTTACCTGCCTAGTGAGCTGAGGTGACAAGTGTTTTCACTGTGATGAACTCGGTCACACCGGTTTGTTTCCTTCGGTCCAACCGAATCCTTTCAGCGCCACCAAAGCACACAACTCGGTGCTACCGATTTCACTATAGGAAAGACAACTTGCCACATGTTCCTGCATTCTTTTTGCTCCAGCTCCACTCAATGATTCTTGTCCTCTACCAGCATCACATTTGACTTGCTGCTTTGCTTTGTGACTCAAGGACCAAACCCATTTGTAACAAAAATCCAGAAGAACCCTTTTTGGAAATTGATGTCAAAGGGGGGGAGAGAGATCACATCAAAGCTTAATCATTTCTATAGGGGGGAGAATACTCAGGGGAGAGTGTAAGAAACCCCAGATGCTTGGTGTTAAAGAGGAGAGAAGTTACATGTCTTTAATAGAGGAAAGACATGTTCATAGTTGATTGTTTGCATTAGCTCCGTTTCTTTTCTTTGCTCTGTTTTTCTGTTCCCTATCTTCTCCCAGTATCCCATGCTAGATTCAGGGGGAGCAAGATATCTAAGGGAAGGAAATCCTTGAATTCATTGCACATCTTTACCTTTGGGGACACGTATATATCCAATAGATTACTCAATACTCACTCTCTACATGTCATCCCAGTCTTGGTATTCTTGTGCTTTCTTTGTTTGCTCTGGCTAGTAGATGTATCTGTGTTATCTAACCTTGTTTACTCAGGTTCATTCCTTCCTAAGCCAACTCAAGACCACAAGGTAAGTATATGCATCACACTCATGTGCATGAGGATTTCTTGCTGATGTACATACTGTTTGCAAGAAGGACTCATGAGCATGAAGGTACATTCCCTATACTCACATCATTTGCTCTGATGCATATAGCCAAGATACATGTAACACATTGCTTACTCTGTCATGCTTATGCATTCACATGCTCCCATATTCCATATTTACATGATTGCATACATGTAGGGGGAGCCTATGCATGTTACATGTCTTTCCAAAGCTTTACTTGTTATTCTCTATATCTTTATCTAAAACTTTGATGTATGTTGTCATCAATTATCAAAAAAGGGGAGATTGAAAGCACAAGTGCTCCCTGGGTGATTTTGGTAATTAAAGTCAATATATCTCTTGTTGGACTAATGCTTCTACCTAGTATGTTTCAGATAAGTTCAACAATGGAGTGGCATGGACTAGAGGATGTGGAACCCCTTCAAGATGCTGAGGATAAAGGATTGGCTCAAGCTCAAAGCACAAGACTCTGCATTTTTCCTTTTAGTGATCCAAGATCACATTGAGTCCATAGGAAAGCCAATACTATTAAGAGGGGGTGAGGTGTTGCTTAATGGCTTGCTTGCTCAAAGTGCTTAGTGATATGCTCCACAACCCTCAACTACTTTCTCACATCCAAATATGTCCCAAACCAAAAATCAAACTCGGCCCCACCGATTTGATCTATCCGGTGCCACCGAGTTCACTTGACATAAGCCACTGCCAGAAACCCTAATCAATTCGGTCTCACCGAGATGGGCTTGCAAACACTCTGTTGCCTATTATATTAATTTCGGTCTCACCGAAATATGAAATCGGCCCCACCGAGTTTGCCTGGCCAACTCTCTATTTGGCTTATTACTAAAATTGGTTCCACCAAGTTTGTGTAATCGGTCCAACCGAGATGAGGCTTTACCCTAACCCTAGCACATCGGTCCCACCGAAAATCCTAACGGTCACATTATGAACTAAATCGGTCTGACCGAGTTTCATGATTCGGTCCCATCGAGTTTGGTAAATTGTGTGTAACGGTTAGATTTTGTGTGGAGGCTATATATACCCCTCCACCCACTCTTCATTCGTGGAGAGAGCCATCAGGACATGCCTACACTTCCAACATACATTTTCCGAGAGAGAACCACCTACACTTGTGTTGAGGTCAAGATATTCCATTCCAACCACATAAAATCTTGATCTCTAGCCTTTCCCAAGTTGCTTTCCACTCAAATCATGTTTCCACCAAATCCTATCATATGAGAGAGAGTCGAGTGTTGGGGAGACTATCATTTGAAGCACAAGAGCAAGGAGTTTATCATCAACACACCATTTGTTACCTCTTGGAGAGTGGTGTCTCCTAGATTGGTTAGGTGTCACTTGGGAGCCTCCGTCAAGATTGTGGAGTTGAACCAAGGAGTTTGTAAGGGCAAGGATATGGCCTAATTCGTGAAGATCTACCCTAGTGTGGCAAGTCCTTCGTGGGCGGCGGCCATGGTGGGATAGACAAGGTTGCTTCTTCGTGGACCCTTCATGGGTGGAGCCCTTCGTGGACTCGCGCAACTGTTACCCTTCGTGAGTTGAAGTCTCCATCAACGTGGATGTACAATAGCACCACCTATCGGAACCACGCCAAAAATCTCCATGTCTACATTGCATTTGCTCCCTCCAAACACTACTAGGGAAAAGCCTAGCAGCGGCGCGGGATTTGGTTGTATCAGTAGCGCGGGTGCCCGCGCTACTGATACGGCGCCACAGTTAACTTGTAGCAGTAGCGCGTGCTGACACACGCTACTGCTATACATGGTTAGCTGTAGCGTGCGTTGCAAACAGCGCTACTGCTAATTAGCTGTAGTGGGTCTTATACCCCGCGCTACTGCTATTACTTTCAAAAACAAAAAAAATCTCGATCCCGTGCGTGCTGTCAATGGCAGCAATGGTAAGGTCTAGCGATGATTGGCATCGCCGGAGGCATGAACGGACAGCGGAAGACCAGATCCAGCAGTGGTTGTTGGAGAGGGCCCGTTTCTATGGCAGAGCCAGGCCGCGGCGTGGGGCTCCTCTTCCCGACCATGCCAGATAGCTCCGGGTCATCCATGGCGACGACCTGCACGGGCATGGACATGGGAGGGTGAGTCAAAGCAGAGGGAGGGAGAGAAAAGGAAACCCGAGGGAGAGAGGAAGGTGATGTAGGGAGCAGCGGAGCTAGTCACCGGTGGCGAGGTGCTCCGGTGTGGTGGCGCGGGGCGGCGGCCTCCTAGATGTCGGTGGAAGACCGGCGAGCTCCTAGACGCCGGTGGCGCGAGGCGGCGGCCTCTTTCGGCGCCATGGAGGAGGATGGGTGCATGGGCAAGAGGTCCATGTGAGAGCATATGGAAAGTGAGAGGAAAGAGTGGTGGAAGAGAGGAGGGATTTGGGGGAGGATATGGGGATCCGGCCGAGGATATGGCGACTTCACCTACCTCGTACTTAGTACTAGCGAGGGGGTATAAAACTGCGCTACTACTATCAACTTAGTAGTAGCGCGGGTTTATACCCCTCGCTACTACTATGGCATGTGTCGGGGGGGGGGCACGGTAGAGACCGCTTAGTAGTAGCGAGGGTTAAAAACCAGCGCTACTACTATCAACTTAGTAGTAGCGAGGGTTAAGAACCCGCGCTACTGCTAATTAGCAGTAGCGCTTCTTTTTGTATCGCGCTGCTGCTAAGATTCTGTGTATAAGGTTTTCCCTAGTAGTGAAATCCCATCCCTTTACATTCTTGCAACTTGCATGCTTTACTTTCCGCTGATCATATACTCTTGTCATGCTTTCTTGATATGTATTATAAATGTGTGAACTTGTGCTAAAACTCCACTTCAACCTAAAGAAATTAAAAATTGTAACTTTTATTGCTAAGAGTCTATTCACCCCCCCTTCTAGACACTTCTTCTCGATCCTTTTAGCGGGACACGCGCGCTTGTCCTCCCCTGGCCCGCCTGCCGGTGGCACAAAGCAACCCCCCCCCCCCCCCGCGCGCCCCATTTGGCGCCATCCCCCAAACCATCCCACATCCAGCCGCCCCTTCCCTTACCCGTCCATGGCCGACGACCAACCGAATTTCAACGGCCTGGCCATCGACCTGCCCGGAAAGGTCAAGAAGAAGGCAGCCAAGGCGCCAAGGAAGCCACGGTCAAAGTGCACGCTGGAGGAGCTCGCCAAGTTGGACGCGGAATCGGCGAAGAGGAGGAACCGGAGGGCGGTCGTCAAGGGCAATGCCGCCGTGGGCAAGTTCGTCGCCGAGCGCGATGCGATGGAGGCCGCGCGGCGCAAGGCCGAGGTCGAGGAGAAGGAGGCCATCGTCAACAAAGCGCACGCCGTCCTCATGCTTGGCATTTGTCGTCCAACGGGTTTCTCTCCAGCGGCCGTCGGCCCGACGAGCACAGGCTCGTCGGTCGCCAGGCCTCCGCACCTTCCAGTTGCCGACGTCGCGGACCACGCCTATGTCGCCCGGCTTTCCCCCGCCAAGGCACGACGGCCAGACCCGTTTCTCGGGGTCGCCAGACATTGGCATGATCGCGCCTTCCACCCCGTGCCCCTCGGCCGTCATCGACCTCAACGTCACACCGGGGTCCAGCAGCGGCGACCGACCAGCCGTCGAGATGAAAAGAAAGCAAGCACGACCATCGTTTACTGGCACCATGTCGTCCCCCGGCGTCCTGTTCGACGAAATGCCAACACCAACACCAACGGTCGACGACCCCTTCTACAACCAGTTCATGGAGGATGTGATCTACGAGGGTGGGCATGGCCGTGCCTACGATCCCGACGAGACCCAAAGTCAGGATGGCCGCGCCCAGTATGTTGCCGATGAAGAGGCCGACGACCGTGCTGACTACGACCATTGTAACTCGTGGCATGAAGACGATGACATCTATTGCGAAGGTGATGGTGATGAGGAAGAAGGCAATGACATTGATATTGGTGGCGAGCCATTGTTCATTGACGAGCTCACCCAAAGAGCGGAAGCACAAAAGAGGAGGAAGAGCATTCGCACGGGTTCAAATTCACAAGAGGAGGACAAGTTGATTTGCCAATGTTGGATGGAGATTAGCCAAGATCCGAGGACCGACGCGCAACAAAAGGGCCTTGTTTTTTGGACGAGAGTCCACAAAACATTCCACGGAAGGAAGATGTTTTAGCCCTACCAAATTATGAGCAACCGTGGCATCACCTTGATTCAAAAGAGGTGGTTGTTCATCCAACAAGAGTGCAAGAAGTATTGCACCACACTTGAGAGCGTTGAAGCACGGCCCGTGAGTGGTCTCGGCGTTGAGGACATGGTACGCTCTCCTCATCCTAGTTTTTTCGTTGCTACGGTCATGAGACTTCGGCCTTGTATATGTTTGCATGTTCAATTGTTGTTGATCATGTGGTGTAGGCATTTCAATCTTTGGAAGCATTCAAGGACCGGCACAATGACAAGCCATTCACTCTTATGCATTGATGGGCGATCATCAACAATTGCCCTAAGTTCAAGGATCAATACCGTGAACTTCAAAGGAAGAGAGGCGAGAAGACGGCCAAGTTGGTCGGAGGTGGAGATGGCGAGGCGTTGAAGAGGCCAAGGGGCAAGACCAACTTTAAGGTGGACGACATACGTGATGGCTCATCCATGGCCTTGCATGATACTTTGCATGGCATGATGTCTCAAAAGGATGTGAGGGATGAGAAGAAGCGGCAAAGCAAGGACGAGCAAACGAAGCAATACCTAGAGCTTCAAAGGAAGAAGCTTGAGATGGAGGAGGCGGCCAAGAAGAGAAAGATCGACATGGAGGACGCGTCCTGACAAAGGCAGCTCGACATCGAGGCCGCCAATGCCGCCACCAAAGCAAAGGAGGTGGCCCTTACGATCATGAGCGTGGACTTGACCAAGATGAGCGAGAAGACGAGGAGCTGGTTCGAGGCCAGGCAGAAGGAGATGTTCGACGCCGATGACCTGAACTAGGTCGTCCGATCAGCCATGGCCGTTCTTTTTTGCAGGCTGGCATGGGTGCCGCCCGCTGGGCCACTGGCTGTGGGCCGGCGAGAAACACATTCATTTTGGAGGTTCACTGTGTTGCCGACCACTGGCTATGTTGTCGGCGAACAAAACTATTCATTTTGAAGGCTGGCTATGTTGCCGGCGAGGACGTGTAGGCCCCTGGCTCTGTGGCCGGCGTGAACTAGGGACGCTGGCCTGAACTAGGGCTTGGTATTTCGAACGTTGATGTTTTGAAATGAAGGCGGACAAGATGGTGCCAAAGGATGCGTCCGCGCACTGGGCGCATGGCCACCGCATCCCAGGACAAGCCCGGACACGACCCCATCGCCCTACCCAAACGGACAGAATCTAGGCAAAGCGGACGCCCGTCTGGGGCCGCGTGGTGGAGTTGGCCCGACAACACTGTAGCATCTACTACCACTATAAAAGAAAGAGAGGGCAGAGAACCAGATCATCCTATCCATCGAAACCTGCAATCTGATGGTCTACATCCCTCCAGCATGCTAAACACGTTTTAAGCTTTAATTACCCACCATGCCATTGCTTTAATCTGAGATCTAACGATTTAAAATCACCGTTAATGAAATCCCCCCTGGCTAACCCCTGCCCGCATGCCCGTCGCTAACCGGTTCGCCTCTCCCCACGATCCTTTCCTTTTTCACCGCTCGCCCTCACCGCCGCCCACACGACCTCCTCATCGGCGCACTCTTCGTTGGAGCGCCGTCTGCTGGAAGTCGGAGTCGTGAAGGAGAACATCCACCAGCGGGGGAGACGACAAGGGGAGGCGCAGTTGTGCTCTCTCTGGTCGCCGGCACGGCCACCGGCGGGGAGAGGGCCAGGGCAAGCGGCGGCCTACGCCTCTGTACTATGATGCAACGTCTGTCGGGAGGGTGCGCGCAACAGGAAGGCAACGGCCGGATCCGTGTGCGCGGGTGAGGCCTGGTTTGCACGCGGGGCCGTGGCGGTTAGATCAGATCCGGGCCACGCATGGGGTCGGTGGCATGCATGGCGTCGAGGTGGGCACTGCCGTCGAGGTCTGTGCCGGAACCACCTCCATTGAGGACTCCGGATATCGCCACCGATGACGACCATCGAGCACCGAGCTTGAGACGCCACCATCGAGGATGACAGGCCGCCACCGAGGCCGATTATTGTGGCCGCGCCTGCCCACTTCCTGTCTTCCATCTCTGTTGTGTTCCGAGCAGCCAGAGAACTCCTTCAGGTGCACGCCTCCTATGACATGGTATTTGAAAGACATGTCGTCCCAGGTTGTGGTCACGTATGGTATGCATGAATCTCTGAGAATAATGTGGAATCACCTCATCTTCATGCAACTTCCAGCCAAGCAAGCTTTTACTTATTTTTTTGATCTGTAGTTCATTTTTATTACAGGAGGCGATATGAATTAAAGCAAGAATTCTATGGTGTCTGCTTGAACAATTGTTCATCTCTACATTAACGAATAGGTATGGAGTTGCTTACTGTTACTTCGAATTAGCAAGACTTTCTGATACTTGCTACATAGTGACTAACATACCACTAAATATAATATCTCATGGTATGGAGAAATGCAGAATAATTTGTTCAGACTTCAGAAATGTGTGGTTCTGGAGACAGCAACACCCAGCAGTCTGCACTACACACTTGACATATGTGCAAAGGTGAAAATTGCCCTTTTCTTGGTGCTTGTAATTATTAATGTCTCGTGGTTAGGATAATAAATATGTACTCTATGATGCTTTTGTTTTGATACAGTTTGTCATGATATATTATAGTTATATTTTGTCAGATGACATTTGTTTTGTTATTTCTGATTAGAGCTTGCTCTGTGTCCATGTATAAAAGAAAAATATTTTTGGGAGCGTACTATGACATTTCTGTGCCATGACACATTTGATTTCAGGTTTTTAGAGCAGACAGATGTATATATCATGATAATCTTTCTCTAAGCATGTTCATGGAAATTACATTTATGTTGCATCATTCTGAATTTTACTAAGCTTGCCGGCCCGCAGCGGTGCGCCCCCGACGCCTCGGCCTAGGGCATCATCCCGATCTCGCCGGAGTCCGCCGCCGCAGAAGCTCCTCCACCGGACAAATTCGACGCCATCGGGGTTCCTAGCATCTCCCTTCTCCTCTCTGCTCTTCTCCTAGGTTCCCTCTACCTCCCTCATCTTCTAATTCTTGCAGGGACGCAACAGAACAACCCCTCGGCCCCTTAGAAAGTTCATCGTCGCTGCCCTGTTTATTTTGATGGCTAGATGTCAAATGGACATGTGCTTTGGGAAGCAAGATGATCTGAATTTGAATGTTAGATGTCAAATGGAGATGTTTAAACATTAAATCAATGGCAGTCAAATGTTGAAGGCAACGACATCTTGTCCATTTCTATGTTCGTCATTATTTATTCATCTATCATAGATATTTGTCGTGGAATTGTCACGGCAGATGTCCTCATGAAAGGACTTAGTCGTGGAGCCATCGCTACGGGTTAGCTTGAAGGGGTTAAACCGGACAAGGGGACACGGGAATTTTATACTAGTTCGGCCCCTTCAATGAAGGTAAAAGCCTACGTCTAGTTGTGATTGGTATTGCTGGGGTTTCGAAGGCCAGGGAGCGAATCCGCTTTGTCTGGCTCTCGAGTTGTTGTTTTCTGTCCCTGAACCGCCACCGAGTCACCCCTTTATATACTCAGGAGGACCCCGGCCGGTCTACAGAGTTCCGAGGCTGGCTCATACAAGTGTCCGCCTCGGTCTCTTCTTTCTTATCTTACAATGCAAGCTTATACAACCATGGCGGTTTACTATCATGGGCCCTAAATCGCCTGCGGGCTCCGGGCCTCTAAGCCTCATCCGTAAAGCGCCATCTTCTGGGTTTCCTTGGGCTTCAGTATAGGTGAAGGTGAACCGGCCCCTCCTGGGCGGTTTACCCTTAGTAGTTATATCCTCAACATTAGGCCCCAGATTGATTTGAACCTGTTCATGTCAATCTTCAATCCTTGAATTTCTGGCAATTCTCGTAAACCGCCATATTGTCTTCTCCCTGTGAATTTTGGTGAATCACCATGATGTCATCTTTTGTTACTGCAATAAATCATTGTGACGCCATCACTGTATAAAAAGATCTACAAAGATTCCCTTCTCTTTAATTAATTTCCGAAGATCGAGGCAACAGCTGCATCCACTTTTGTCGCTTCCGACTCCTCGATTTTCGCGCCTGCTGTTTTATCCTTCTTCCCTTATAAATAAAACCGGGGCGCCTTCCATTTCCCCCCTTTCCAAACCACATCGTCTTCCTTCTCGCGACCCGAAGACCTCAAGCATCGCCGCCGCCGCCGCCGTTGATCTTCCAGTCCACACAAACCAGGCCGCTGCATCACCCTATTCGTACCAGATCTCTGAAGATATTCCGCCGCTGCGTGTCCCTGGTACATACTCCTTCCCGTTATTTGTTGAATCTGCATTAGGGTTTCGAAGCTTCTTCGGTGTTCGTTAGTGTTCATTGGCCCTTCCTCTGATTTTCCTTTAGCATCGTACTAGATCTAGCTAAGCCTGATAATTTCCCCTTGCGGCCGGATCTGTAGCTTTAATCTGCCGTACTACAGCATCTTACTGTTCCTGTATAAATCCTTATCTGAATCTTCTTGGTTCTGTTTAACACCATTGTACAACTCAGAAAATTTTGTCTTTTGAACAACGGTAGATCCAAAATTATATCACCATCTTATAAAACTTGTTTCCGCAACACTTAACAAATTTTCCGTTTGGATTCTGCCTCCAAAGGGCGGTTTATCCTTTAGTGTTGATAATCCGTCGTATATCATTAGCCCTCTCTTAAACCGCCATCTAGACTTTGAACAGCCGTGCCCGGTTCACTTCATACGTATACCTTGAATTGCCGGTTTAATATTTGACAAACACATATGAACCGCCAATCATAAACCATCCATTTTCCTTTTACAGACTTTGTAAGATGACGAAGCAATTTGCTGCTTGCAACTGGGTAAACCGTCCATCATAAACCGTCTTTCAAGATCTCTTTCACTTAAACCGCCGGACGGAATTTTCTGATGGACCCAATACTGAACTTGGCGGTGTGTCGATTCAAAAGAGGAAAGAGGTTGATTTTCCTCACGCCAAACTTCACAGCCATCCAAAAGACTGGAACCAAACCTGGTTCTACTGTCAGAATACTGCCCCTGCTGAAGAGAATCCCTTGCCGGGCTACCGTCCGCACAGGCTCAGCAATAATCACCCTTTACCTCAGAGATTGCCTGCCAAAGATCGACAAGCCTATGCACCTCAACTCGCCAAACTCCGGGCTCTCCTTGCCAACGGTTTAACTAGTGTTGATCTCGTCCGTTGCTGGATTTCATGGTGCATTCTTCCTTTAAGCCGTCGGCCCGAATTGATGTTTGAATATACCGGCCACACCAATGATCCACAACGGTTTAATGAAATAGAACTGACTGACGATGAAGTCAGTGAAAGTGTAAAGAAAATACTTGATGAACCGCTCACCGTATGTACTCAAATTGGTCTGCGTCCTTTTTACGCCTTCAACAAACCGCCAGCGGTAAAGATTTTAACCTTGTACTTTTCCTGATCCTTCTCCGCTTTGACACTACTATAATAATCCTATTGTGCAATCCCATAGGCCAGTAGCTCCTTTTGGAAAAGGAAATCTCAAGAGAAAGTAGCTAAGGCTCCTCGTGGTAAGACCAAGGTCATCAAGAAAGCTGCCAAAAAGAAAAGTGCAGAGTCTTCGAAACCGCCAGAAGATGTCGATGACTCGGCTGAAGAGGTAAAGTTTGACTCCCTTGACTTCTGTCCATATATTTTACTGATAATGATTACTCCCAGGATGACGCAGAGGCCAGCCATGCAGATCATGTTGAGGTAATTTGTCTTTCTGACTCAGAACTTGTGCCGGTTCAACGATTTCACCATGCAGTTCGGAAAGTGAAATGCTCTCACCCTGTTGCTCATTTGGATCAAAAACTTTCTTTGAAGACATAGCAAACCAAAGGGCGTCGCACAACCCGGCACAGTGGTCAACAGGTCACTTCTTCCGGTTTACCTCATACCCCAAACTGGAAACGTCGTCCAGAGGTTGCTTATTCTCCTGAAAAACGTTTATCTTTTGCAAGGTTTCTCCTAATGCCCTCTCAATTCATATGATTCAATTTATCAGGCATCTTCTAATTCGTCTGGCGGTTCATCAACCACTCAGCTGCCTCAACTGAAAACCGTCCCTGGGTAAGCGTGCAGCCTTCCCTTCTCTTTCATAACTCAGTTAATCATGCTAATCCTTGTTTTAATATTAGTGCTAAAGCTCGTTTGAGTAAGAAGGCCAAGACCAGTGCCCCTACCGGTGAAGTTGAACCGAAGAAAACTCCTGAGAATCCTGATAAAAATCTTGATAATCTCATGGATGATTTTGTCCCGCCAGAGCCAACCATCAATGCTGATCCACCAGAAGCTGATCCGGCCATACATGAAGATACCTTAAGTCCACATGCTATACCTGCCAGTCCGGTTCCTGATCCACTGAAGTCAAGTGCTAATCCGCCAAGCCCAGTCAAAGACGATGACGTTATTATTACTGGCACTGCTTATACCGCTCCGGGCGATCCAGTTATCTTGGCAAAACATACCGCCAAGGATGAGTTTATTTCAATGGGCAAGAGGAAGACGGAAACTGATATGTCAAAATATGCTAATCTTTCTGCCCAGGATCTTCATTCCGGATTCTTGAACCGTCTTTATACAAGCCGAGACAATGAGGCTGACTTGGTAAATCTGATGAAGGAACGTTATGAGGTAAACATTTTCCTCCTTATCTTTGTATTTTCACTGCCTTGTATCATGTAGCCCCCAAGGGTCGGTTTAGCTTGTAAAAACAAACCGGGACTTTGAATTTCCAAGCTGCACATTGTTGACTTTTAAGTTTTTTGAACAAATACACATTAGCCCCCAAGTGTCAGGGTTGAAACTTGTATGGATCCTTGGGACTTGGAATAAGCAGAAATAATCCGCATTAGCCCCCAAGTGCCAGGATTGAAACTTGTATGAATCCTTGGGACTTTGAATAAGCAGTAAGAAAGAAGTAATCCGCATTAGCCCCCAAGTGCCAAGTGTAGAACCAGTTGTATGCTTGGGACTTTTGATAAAATATTGAAATGCTCCTCTTCATTTTGGCAGGCTGACATAAACCATCAACGGACGCAGATTGCTGATCTTCAAGAGAGTATCAAATCTCATCAAGAAGAATCTTCTAAAGCCAAAGATGAACTTCGAGCCGCTTTAACTTCCATAGAACGATTGAAGGAAGAATTCAAGACGGAACGTGCCAACTAGGACACTAAGAAGGGTACATTGCTGAAACGGGCTGAAGATGCCGAATCTGCTCTTAAACCGGTGGCAGAAGAGCTTTCTGGGTTAAAGCGTCAAGTGAATGCCATGACCTCTGCAGTATTTGGTAAGTACTCCTAGCAAGGTATCTGAAATATCCATCTTGTAAGGTGCCGGTTGAAATATGAAATTCTTAAACCGTTGCAGGTAGCCGCATTACTCATCTGGGCTCAGATGTACGGATGAAGCTGAAAGCAGCATATACTCTTCTTGAACAACTATACACCGGTGCTCAACGGGTTGTCTGCGCAGCATCCTATGAAAATCCGGCCCCAACACTGATCAAGGACACTCTGACAAGGCTATCCATGGTACCAGCACAGCTAGAAGAGGTGAAGCGATCTGCTGCTAGGGCCGGCGCTTTGTTGGCACTTACCCGAGCCAAAGCGTGGATAGCTGACTTGGATCCGGTTGACCTTGCCAAAGGCTTTCCAAGCACACAAGAAAACGGGGCAGATTTTGATGATGCAGCCCTTAAAAGAGTTACAAGGGAAATGCGTCCTCTGGCGAGTCAGCTCGCAGAAGATGCTAACTTGACTGTTCACCGGTCATATTATGATGCCAACAACAAACGGGTTAACCCTGTCATTCCGGAGGCGCAAAATCTTATTCCAGGAATCCGTAAGCACACTTATGCCCCTGACATTGATCCGTCAGAACTTATCAGTGAAGAAGCTATCTTTCAGGCCTTAACCCGGATTGACTGGACCACTACAAACTTCCAGCCGCTAGGTGGGGAGGAGGAGGCTGAGCCGACGCCAGATGACCCATCAACTTCGCATCAACATGGTAATGAAACTTGTTCCGGCAATCAGAGTGATGCTCCATAAACATTGTTCTGCTGGAAACACGATATTTTGGGCCTTCAAGCGCCTTGTAATAGGCTAGTGAAAGTACTTTGATCCGTTGCCATCATGCACTGGGATGCACTTTGCGTTGATTTGTCATGAGAATTTCAGTACTGCTTATGTATTTTTACAATATTATGCAATCCCTGTGTCTGCATAAGGAAAATCTATCCAGGCGGTTTACCACCGGACGGGTCAAAATACTCAACACAACTTGGTAAGCAACTATGGTTGCAGCAATAATAAATCATACCTGTGATACAAAACATTGCTGTCGGTTTACCAATTGTGATTTGAAGAAGGGTGAAAACCCAACTTCCACCATGCCATGTTGGTATATATACATGATATAGAACCGGGTTGTGATGAACACCGGCCGATTGCTAGAGACAAAGTGTCAAAGCCAGACCGGTTTTGAAGGATGTCGGATTACCTTTAATTGTATACTTTAACAGAAGATCCGTAAGCCATGCCAGGTTAAAAAACTCCGGTTTAACGTAGACCTTACGAAAAACAAAAACTTGGCAAAAAAGCAAACAAAAAAAACCGTAGTCGAGGCTTTTCAAGGGCTGCCAGGCCCAAATCGAGGCTTTTCATGGGCTGCCAGGCCACTGAGTTAAACCATTTTGACAAAGCCTTTTAAGATGGCCCTCCAACTAACCAATCATCGTTTTAACTTTGACAAGTTCAGGGTCTCAATGAGAGTAACTGTCAAACGTTCAACGGGTCGTGCCAGGATTACCTGGATAGGAGTGGCTTACTTGATGAAGGCAGGTTAACCCGGGGTTTTAGGTGAATACACCAGGCTTCCAAGCCGTGGGTCGATACCCAGCCACAAGGGTCCTTTCAAACTCTTTGGTATTTGACACAAAGAGCCCCCAAGTAACTTTGTGAGCTGTGCTCAATGGGTGCCTATGTTTGAGTCGTGCTTTGCGCAATCAATCCCTCTTTGGCCCCTTGGGTGTGAAGCTCCCCAGCTAGATGGTGGCATGGTAGCCGGGCTAACAGGTAGTACTTCGTGTTATTAGCTGAAGCCCCCAAGTTAACAGATATTTGAAGGAAAAACGGCGGAGACCCTGCTTGATAGCAAGGATGCCGGTTTATTATATTGATCATAATATATACATTGTTGAAATATGTACATATGAAAAGCCTGTGGCTTCAAGTGTAATAAGGCCGTAGGAGAGCTATGTTCCATGGCTGCCGGGTCTCCTCCTCAGAGCTACGTGAGTCTTCTCGAACGTCAATGAGATAGTATGATCCGTTGTGCAGATTTTTGCTGACCACAAAAGGTCCTTCCCAAGGTGGGGATAACTTGTGCATATCAGTCTGGTCTTGAATGAGCCGAAGTACCAAATCGCCTTCTTGAAAGGTTCTTGTCTTAACCCGGCGGCTGTGATAATGCCGCATGTCTTGTTGATAAACCATCGACCGAGCCAAAGCCATGTCTCGCTTCTCATCTAACAGGTCCAGCGCCTCTTGGCGTGCTTGCTCGTTGTCCGCTTCAACATAATTCGCGACCCGGGGTGAGTCGTGACGAATATCACTTGGGAGGACAGCCTCAGCCCCATAGACCAGGAAAAAGGGTGTATATCCCGTAGATCGGTTTGGGGTGGTATTTATGCTCCATAACACAGATGGTAATTCTTCCACCCAACAACCCGGCGTCCGCTTCAAAGGGACCATGAGCCGAGGCTTGATACCCTTCAGGATTTCTTGATTCGCCCTCTCAGCTTGACCATTAGATTGGGGGTGAGCCACGGACGCTACATCAAGCCGGATGTGCTCTCGTTGGCAGAACTCCTCCATTTCACCTTTAGAAAGGTTCGTACCATTATCTGTGATGATGCTATGTGGAAAGCCGAAACGGAAAATAATCTTTTTGAGAAATTGAACCGCCGTGGCTGCATCACATTTACTGACGGGCTCCGCTTCAACCCATTTGGTGAACTTGTCAACCGCCACCAACAGGTGGGTCTTCTTGTCCTTAGAACGCTTAAAGGGTCCAACCATATCAAGCCCCCAAGTAGCAAACGGCCAAGTGATGGGGATCATGCGTAACTCTTGAGCAGGAACATGAGCTTGGCGTGAAAATTTCTGACAAGCGTCACACCGCTTTACCAAGTCTTCCGCATCAGAATGAGCTGTCAACCAGTAGAACCCGTGTCAGAAAGCCTTAGAAACCAAGGACTTTGAGCCGGCATGGTGACCGCAATCCCCTTCATGGATTTCCCGTAGAATCTCTTGTCCTTCTTCAGGAGAAACACAACGTTGGAATACGCCTGAAACGCTAGAACGGTGCAACTCACCATTGTGAACAACCATAGACTTGGACCGCCAGACTATCTGCCTGACGAAAAGTTCGTCTTCTGGTAATTCGCCCTGGTTCAGATACGCCAAATATGGAACCATCCAATCCGGAGTGGCATGCAAAACGGCTACCAATTGGCCCTCTGGATCAGGAACAGCTAAATCCTCCTCTGTAGGCAACTTTACAGATGGGTTATGCAAGATATCTAGAAAGGTATTAGGTGGTACTGGCTTACGCTGAGATCCCAGCCGGCTTAGAGCATCTGCTGCTTCATTCTTGCGCCGGTCGATGTGCTCCACCTGATAACCCTTAAAGTGACCTGCCACAATATCAACCTCGCGCCTATAAGCCGCCATGAGCGGGTCCTTAGAATCCCAAGTACCAGAAACTTGCTGAGCCACCCGATCAGAATCTCCAAAGCATCGAACCAGACTTAAGTTCATTTCCTTAGCTACACGAAGGCCGTGGAGCAAGGCCTCGTACTCCGCTGCATTGTTAGTACAAGGAAACATTAAGCGGAGAACATAACAAATCTTATCTCCTCGAGGGGAAGTGAGGACAACTCCAGCCCCCGAGCCTTCCAGCTGCCTGGATCCATCAAAGTGAATGGTCCAGTATGTATTGTTCGGTTTGTCTTCTGGTGCCTGTAACTCGGTCCAATCATTGATGAAGTCCACAAGTGCCTGAGATTTGATGGCTGTTCGGGGTGTATACTTCAAACCATGGGGACCAAGCTCGATCGCCCACTTCGCAACCCAGCCAGTTACCTCTCTATTCTGGATTATATCGCCCAAGGGAGCAGAACTAACCACTGTAATAGGATGGCCTTGAAAATATTGCTTGAGTTTCCTACTTGCCATAAAAACTCCATACACTAGCTTCTGCCAATGCGGATATCTTTGCTTTGATTCGATCAGTACTTCACTGATATAATAAACTGGTCGTTGAACCGGATATTCTTTTCCAGCCTCCTTACGATCAACCACAATCGCCACACTGACCGCTCGGGCATTGGCAGCCACGTACAACAATAGAGGTTCATTATCCACTGGAGTAGCGAGGACTGACGGTTCAGCTAGCTGCCGCTTCAATTCCTCGAATGCCGCATCGGCGGCGTCACTCCAGACGAATTTATCTGTTTTCTTCAACATCTGATACAGGGGAATCGCCTTCTCTCCCAAACAGCTAATAAATCGGCTGAGGGCTGCAATCCGGCCCGCCAGACGCTGAACATCATTGATACATGCCAGTTTAGCGAAGGATGTGATTGCTTTGATTTTTTCCGGATTTGCCTCAATACCTCTGTTAGACACAAGAAAACCCAAGAATTTGCCTGCTGGAACACCAAAAACGCATTTGTCCGGGTTGAGCATCATTTTGTAAACCCGAAGATTGTCAAACGTCTCCTTGAGATTATTTATCAGGGTTTCCTGCTTCCTGGATTTCACCACAATGTCATCCACATAGGCATGAACATTACGCCTGATCTGCTTATGAAGACAATTTTGCACACAACGCTGGTAGGTTGCTTGGGCACTCTTGAGCCCAAAGGGCATAGAAACATAGCAGAAGGCTCCAAAGGGAGTGATGAAGGCTGTCTTCTCCTGGTCCTTAACTGCCATCTTAATCTGATGATAACCTGAATAAGCATCCAGGAAACTCAGGCGCTCACAACCCGCCGTTGCATCAATGATCTGATCAATACGCGGGAGAGCAAAAGGATCTGTCGGGCAAGCTTTATTCAAATCAGTGTAGTCCACACACATACGCCAAGTGTCATTTTTCTTAAGAACAAGCACCAGATTAGCCAACCATTCGGGATGAAACACTTCGACAATAAACCCAGCTGCCAGTAGCCGGGCTACCTCTTCGCCGATGGCCTTGCGTCTTTCTTCGTTAAAGGGGCGAAGGTACTGCTTGACCGGTTTAAACTTAGGATCAATATTTAGAGTGTGCTCAGCGAGTTCCCTCGGTACACCTGGCATGTCAGAAGGTTTCCATGCAAAGATGTCCCAATTCTCACGGATGAACTCGATGAGCGCGCTTTCCTATTTCGGATCCAGATTTGTACCGATACTAAACTGCTTGGATGAATCACCAGGGACGAAGTCAATGAGCTTAGTCTCATTAGCCGGTTTGAATGTCAGGGCCGGGTCATGTTCAGTCGTAGGTTTCTTCAGAGGGGTCATATCCGCCGGATCAACATTGTCCTTATAGAATTCCAGCTCCTCTGTGGCACAAACCGATTCCGCATAGGCCGCTTCACCTTCCTCGCAATCCAAGGCAATCTTTCGGCTCCCATGTACTATGATCGCCCCCTTATAACCCGGCATTTTGAGTTGTAGATAGACATAACAGTGTCTCGCCATGAATTTCGCGTAAGCCGGCCGTCCAAATAGCGCGTGATATGGACTCTGGATTTTCACCACCTCAAAGGTCAAAGTCTCAGACCTGGAATCAAGCTCATCTCCAAACACAACTTCCAAAGCAATCTTTCCCACAGGGTAGGCCGATTTACCTGGTACCACACCATGAAAAATAGTGTTTGATGGTTTAAGATTCTTATCTGTCAAACCCATGCGACGGAAAGTCTCATAGTACAGGATGTTGATACTGCTCCCTCCATCCATCAGAACCTTGGTAAACTTATAGCCCCCCACCTGAGGCGCTACCACCAAGGCTAGTTGGCCCGGATTGTCAACCCGGGGCGGGTGATCCTCTCTGCTCCACACAATAGGCTGCTCCGACCATCGTAGATAATGTGGTACGGCCGGTTCAACAGTATTGACTGCCCTCTTGTGAAGTTTCTGATCCCGCTTGCACAGGCTGGTAGTGAACACATGATATTGTCCGTTGTTCAATTGCTTGGGGTGACTCTGGTAACCTGACTGTTGCTGATTCCCCTGGCTATTCTGCTAGTTATTACCATGGTTGTTCTGATGGCCTTGGTTGTTCTGAAATCCAGAGCTTGAACCGCCGCCCCCATGGAAACCTGGGCCTGAACCGCCCGGTGGATCCTGATCATACCGGTATAAATCAGAATTTTTGAACTCCCTCATTATGTGACAATCCTTCCAAAGATGTGTTGAAGGGGCCTCCTTGGTTCCATGCTTCGGGCAGGGCTGGTTTAACAAACGCTCCAGATTCATCCCTCCACTGCGCTGGGGCGGTTTACCTTTGCGATGCTGCATAATTGTGTTAGCCACCAAATCTGAATTATCCGCTTTACGCTTACTGTTATTCCCATGGCCCCCTTGGTTGTGGTGCTGCCCTTTTGCACTGCCGTTCTTCTTTCCCTCCTCCGGTTTGTCCTCCTCTGAATCCGGATCCTTGGTATTATCTGAATCGGCATACTTAACTAAAGTGGCCATGAGTGTTGACATGTCGTTGCAATGACGTTTGAGCCTTCCCAACTTCTGTTTCAACGGCTTGAAACGGCAATTGCCCTCTAACGTTGCGGTGTCTGCATTAATACGATCTAATGAATGCAAAATCGTCGAGACCCGTTTAACCCAATGGTTCGTGGACTCCCCTTCCTCTTGGACACAAGCGGCCAGATCTACAATCGACATCGGCTGCTTGCACGTATCCTTGAAGTTCTGGATAAACCGGCGCTTTAATTCGGCCCATGAATCGATAGAGTTGGTTGGCAAGCTGTTCAACCAAGTGCGAGTTGTTCCTTCCAGCATCATGGTGAAATATTTAGCACATACCGCCTCATCCACATCTAACATCTCCATTGCCATCTCATAGCTCTCCACCCACGCCTCTGGCTGCAAATCGGCGGTGTAATTTGGTACCTTACGAGGTCCCTTGAAATCCTTGGGCAATCGCACATTACGCAATGCGGGAGTTAAACATGGTACCCCTAGGGAACTGAACATTACCCCTGGCTCCACAGAGGCAGTGGGGTGAACCGTAGTATGTTGTCGTGCTTCGTGTCGAGCTGTCAACTCGGCCTCCCGTCGTGCGTGGCCGTGGTCCACAACATCTTGCGCATTAGCACCTCCCCCGGCCGGGTTGTTCCCCCGTGGCGAATCTCGGTGGCGCACACTACTAGACATGGCTGGTTCGTCTTCCACGTGTCTGCTGTAACTCCGGCTTGGACGGGGAGTGGAATGAATCCTCTCACGGCTGTGTGAATACGCTTGCTGTTGATTCAGTCCTGTGTGAAGGAGATCCCTGGCCCGACGCGCTTCCACTTCCACTGGTGATTCGCCGTCGGTTGGGAGAGCCGCCAGGCGCGAAGCGGCGGCCACAATATTATCCAACGGGTTGGAATAATGCCCGGGCGGCGTTATACAATGTTGTTCTGGCGAGGCAGGTCTGTTGCGTGTGGCTGAACCGGTGCTCCTGCTTCCGGTGCCCCCGCCCGGTTTGGCGCGGGTTGGTTACCAGCTCCTGCACCTGGCGTGTTGAAAAGATTCTGCGGCTCATAAATCGACGGGAGACGTGATCGGTACCTTCTTCTCATGACCTCTTCTGAAGCATTCTGATCCAGTCTAATCCGATAAGCCTGTGCTTCCAACTCGGCCCGCTCTGTGGCCATACTAGCATTCTCTGCTGCCAGGTCCGCTTTAGCCTGGGCTATCTGATCTTTCACCTTTAGAATCTATGCATCATGCTGATCCCTGGCTGCTTCGTCTACCTCCATGGACATCAGTGCCGCTAGAGTGTCAAAAAAATCATACAAGACTTGGGCCGGAGGCGGCGTCGAGCTTCCTGCCCCTGCCGGCGTGGCCATCGTTGAAACGGAGAGCATTGCTGCTGCGGTAGATGAATAAGGCGCTGGTCGTGTGCCGACCATGAAGATGGCGGCCCGGTTTGGCAGACCAGGGGAATCCAGAATACTGTTGCCCTCGGATCCTCCCTCAATCCGGCCGTCCTGCAACTGGTAAAGCGATTCGGTTTCTCCAGAAGACTCGTCACCGCTGCGGACTATGGTTTCTCCGTCGGAGACCGGTTCCTCCTCGTACCCCGAACCATGGACGACACCTACGAAAACATGCCTTGCCTCGGGCTGAACCGGTGAAGAACTTGCACGCCGAGCCGTTTCGATGATGTCGGTGCAGGTGCCCGGCTCGGGGGCCGGTTCACCGATCTTGCCGATGAAGACGTGAATCCCACCAAAGGGGACCCGGTACCCGTATTTGATTGAATCGGCCTCGGGACCCCATCCTGCGTTGTCGATGTAGAGCTTTCCATGGCAACTTTTCGTCATCCGGCCCACGGCGTATCCCTTGAGTCCATCGAAGCCGCCCTTCAAGAACTCCAAACCACCGTGCGATAGCCCCACGGTGGGCGCCAACTGTCGTGGAATTGTCACGGCAGATGTCCTCATGAAAGGACTTAGTCGTGGAGCCATCGCTATGGGTTAGCTTGAAGGGGTTAAACCGAACAAGGGGACACGGGAATTTTATACTAGTTCGGCCCCTTCAATGAAGGTAAAAGCCTACGTCTAGTTGTGATTGGTATTGCTGGGGTTTCGAAGGCCGGGGAGCGAATCCGCTTTGTCTGGCTCTCGAGTTGTTGTTTTCTGTCCCTGAACCGCCGCCGGGTCACCCCTTTATATACTCAGGAGGACCCCAGCCGGTCTACAGAGTCCCGAGGCTGGCTCATACAAGTGTCCGCCTCGGTCTCTTCTTTCTTATCTTACAATGCAAGCTTATACAATCATGGCGGTTTACTATCATGGGCCCTAAATCGCCTGCGGGCTCCGGGCCTCTAAGCCTCATCCATAAAGCGCCATCTTCTGGGTTTCCTTGGGCTTCAGTATAGGTGAAGGTGAACCGGCCCCTCCTGGGCGGTTTACCCTTAGTAGTTATATCCTCAACAATATTCCTTGCTTATCTTTATGACATGCGATTTAAAAAAACAATGCACAAGAACAATAGAAAAGGATTAAAAACAAGGCCTAAAGTACACTACGATAAAAGGATATGTAGGCCAAGTGTTAAAATATGGATTACCAACATTTTACTATGCACCTAACTCATTGAATATATAAGTTTGTTGCTGGTTGATTTCTTCCTGTTAATGATGTGTTCCAGTTTTATGAATCTGCTTTCCAATTCTGAAATGCTTTTGTGCTGAGTAGAGTCACGGACACATGATCTGTATATGTACTTCCTCTTATCTCTTAACTGTGTTTGTTTCACCATCTAACATGTATTTGTTCTATGTCTCTATTGTGAAAGAATGAAGGGGAAGTAAAGGTGTGCTTCTCTTTCGAGAAGATCCGTAAATGAAAATATTTAGTTCTGATAGAATATGTTGGTTCAACGAGATGGTATGTATTGTATTCTGTAAACACGAAACCAGAATAATGGCATCGACCAACACAGTTACCATGGCTTGAATGTCATTGTGATGACGGTGGTGTGTGTGATTGCATGAGGACTGCAGGTCTGCAACAATGATGATGGCAATGCCAATTCAGTTGTGGTTGCAAAGTATTGATCTAATACTCATCTGAGTATTTTTCTTAAATCTAATAAGTGAATAGATGATCATGAAGGGATGTTTAACTATAAATACGTTAACTCATTTTTTGGTATACTGAAGTGTTCTTCCGACAGGTGACTATGTGGAGCTTTTGAAGGAAAAGGATAAACCAAGAAGCCTAGGCGATCGTCTATTGGTGGCAACCTGGTATACATTGTTGGGGAACGTAGTAATTTCAAAAAAATTCCTACGCACACGCAAGATCATGGTGATGCATAGCAACGAGAGGGGAGAGTGTGATCTACGTACCCTCATAGACTGACAGCGGAAGCGTTATGACAACGCGGTTGATGTAGTCGTACGTCTTCACGGCCCGACCGATCAAGCACCGAAACTACGACACCTCCGAGTTTTAGCACACGTTCAGCTCGATGACGATCCCCGGACTCCGATCCAGCAAAGTGTCGGGGAAGAGTTCTGTCAGCACGATGGCGTGGTGACGATCTTGATGTTCTACCGTCGCAGGGCTTCGCCTAAGCACCGTTACAATATTATCGAGGAGTATGGTGGAAGGGGGCACCGCACACGGCTAAGAAAACGATCACGTGGATCAACTTGTGTGTCTAGGGGTGCCCCCTGCCCCCGTATATAAAGGAGAAAGGGGAGGAGGCCGGCCGGCCCTAGGGCGCGCCAAGGAGGAGGAGTCCTCCTCCTAGTAGGAGTAGGACTCCCCTCTTTCCTACTCCTACTAGGAGGGGGAAAGGAAGGGGGAGAGGGAGAAGGAAAGGGGGGCGCCGCCCCCCCCCTCTCCTAGTCCAATTCGGACCAGAGGGGGAGGGGGGGCGCGGCCCACCCTGGCCGCCCCTCTCTCTCCACTAGGGCCCATAAGGCCCATTACTTCTCCCGGGGGGGTTCCGGTAACCCTCCGGCACTCCGGTTTTCTCCGAAATCACCCGGAACACTTCTGGTGTCCGAATATAGCCGTCCAATATATCAATCTTTATGTCTCGACCATTTTGAGACTCCTCGTCATGTCCCCGATCTCATCCGGGACTCCGAACTCCTTCGGTACATCAAAACTCATAAACTCATAATATAACTGTCATCGAAACCTTAAGTGTGCGGACCCTACGGGTTCGAGAACAATGTAGACATGACCGAGACACGTCTCCGGTCAATAACCAATAGCGGAACCTGGATGCTCATATTGGCTCCTACATATTCTACGAAGATCTTTATCGGTCAGACCGCATAACAACATACGTTGTTCCCTTTGTCATCGGTATGTTACTTGCCCGAGATTCGATCGTCGGTATCTCAATACCTAGTTCAATCTCGTTACCGGCAAGTCTCTTTACTCGTTCCGTAATACATCATCTCGCAACTAACTCATTAGTTGCAATGCTTGCAAGGCTTATGTGATGTGCATTACCGAGAGGGCCCAGAGATACCTCTCCGACAATCGGAGTGACAAATCCTAATCTCGAAATACGCCAACCCAACATGTACCTTTGGAGACACCTGTAGAGCTCCTTTATAATCACCCAGTTACGTTGTGACGTTTGGTAGCACACAAAGTGTTCCTCCGGTAAACGGGAGTTGCATAATCTCATAGTCATAGGAACATGTATAAGTCATGAAGAAAGCAATAGCAACATACTAAACGATCGAGTGCTAAGCTAACGGAATGGGTCAAGTCAATCACATCATTCTCCTAATGATGTGATCCTGTTAATCAAATAACAACTCTTTGTCTATGGTTAGGAAACATAATCATCTTTGATTAACGAGCTAGTCAAGTAAAGGCATACTAGTGACACTCTGTTTGTCTATGTATTCACACATGTATTATGTTTCCGGTTAATACAATTCTAGCATGAATAATAAACATTGATCATGAAATAAGAAAATAAATAATAACTTTATTATTGCCTCTAGGGCATATTTCCTTCATACATGACCTCATTGACCTGCCTGAATCTTTTGATGATAGATCATTAATATGTCATATAGGTAAAAAAAATTTGCACTCGGTACAACCGAGCATTTTATTATGAAAGTGATGGACAATCTCTTGCATTATCCTGTGGCTGGCCATGTACGTATTTCACCTATAAGCATGACACATAGGCTGGCATAATTCTAGAGAGGTTATTTTTAGTCTAAACGCATATGTATTTTTTACACTCCTAACACTTACAATTTATATTTTTTGTATTTATAGTAGTCAAGATGTGCATTTTGCGTGCTTAACTACTGTATAAAGAGCGCTAGCTTGCTCCTACATTTTATTCAATTTGGTTAGAACATCTAGATGGTAATAAAAAGAAGAGATTAATTTTTTCCGTGAATACACAGGTTGCGTATTATTCCATTGATAGAGGGAATTAACGGTTGTGTTCCTCGAGCTGAGCTGCGTAAACTGCATGGCACAGACAAGGATACGGTTAAGCAGAAGGCATGGGGATGCTCAGCCCCGAGAGTCATAGAATCAGATGACAGGCAAGATCAGGTTCAATCCTCGACCACCTGCCTTAGCCCCTGACCTTATTCGTCCCTTGATGCCATACAAACACTCATCGGCGAGTATTCTAGGTTCCCAATTATGAGTTAGAGATCTGCACCATTTATTAATTCTACTTACAAAGCACTTTTAGCACATACAATAAATTTCTCACTTTTCCTTGTGGTTACCACTATCCCTTGGAGACATATAAGATTTTCATGTATGAAATGTTTTGCTTTTAGGAATGGGGACTCTAAAATGGACGGAGGAGGGGCTAAAGTTCAGGAGCCAAATACAGCAGGCATGTTATGTATAGAGTTTGCTAGGTATTGTTGTTCATTTCAACATCCTGTTTCCGATGCATTGAAGTGGCATTTCTCTAGAGCTGATCTCCTACATGCTGGTAAATATGGCCTTAAAGTGCAGGTTAGTTCGGAAACATACATGAGAATACTATATAGGTATTTATGCTATCTCGATTAAATGTGTGATAATGCTGGTATTTTTTTAAACAGAAGTGAACATATATTGTCTGCTATCTAATAGCATCTTATATGTGCATATTAAATATTCACATCATGATATGATCATTTAGGCCCTTCCCGTACTTGGGATGCAACAATCACCATACTCTAATGGCAAAGAAAGAAAAGAAGAAAAAGTAGAGGATGCTCAAACAGGCTGACCCTATAAACACTACATGATTTAGTAATAGAGAGTAATAAAAGCATGGCTTTTTCATTGATGAGATCTGTGTCAAGAAAATAAAATATTATATTTTTTCCTTTTATTATGCAATAAACTGTATGTTGATAGGACAGGTTTCATTCATGGTTAATCTGGCCAGAACTAAGATTAACTTAGAGAAAGTATGGCTTGCCGCTTGCATGCCATCCATGTCATACAAAAAAAAATCTTAATTTTCCTTCATTTCTTGTTCATGAATGTTGCACTCCAGGAGATGAGAGAAACTCAGAATGGGGGCAAAAATGGTCCTAAAAACCGACACACTGATCAAGCTTGCGACTCTTCAAGCATTGATGGGCTTTGTATTAAATTTCTTTACTATATGACCTTTAAACAGCCAGGGATCATCAGACATTATAGTCATTGTGTTTTATTAAATTTCTAGAATATGGATTCAGAATTCAATATGCATATGAGTTTCATGTGTGCCAGCTTACTAGTTGCATGAAATAGCTCCGCGCCGTACCGCAGCAGTGCGCGACACTGGACCAGAGTAGACCCGCGTACAGCGCATAGAAACGACACAACACAATCACTCTGTCGCTCGTACAGTAGCACAGTACAAATACTACTTTGATAAGACGCGTGGTGCAAAATACTTGAGCCGTGTTGGTCGCCGGCACTGCACTGCACGGTACGTGTGCCGTGCATGAGAACCATCTCCCGTGTCCTCGGACGCCGTCCATCGGGTCCTCCGGCTGGCTGCATGCTTTTGGGGTTCCTGACCGGACCCGGGCTTCCGGAGGCAGCCAGCCAGCCAGCCAGTCAGTCACCAGTGACGCGCGCGCGCGAGAGAGAAGACCGGGTTTGGCCTGCGTGTTTTCCTAGCTGGCAACAGCAAGAACACCGGGCGCGTGCGTATGCACCTACCAATACACACGGCCAACGCATTCCCTCCTCCCCCCTAATCAGCAGTGGGTCACACAGTAAGCATGGCCAGCCAATCATCCCAACTGCCAGAATTGGACGGGACACGTCAAGAGTCCACCATGGCATGCAATGCCACCCGGCCACGCCACGCTCTTTCCCTCCTCCTCCTCCTCCTCAAAGCGCATCGCCACATCATACGCACAGCATTTCGTCACCGGTTCACAAATGATGGAGCAGGTGGTGGATGGATGGTTCCGGTGCGGTTTAGCTGCGCCTTTGGGAGGTTCCAGACTCTACCCGTGTGTGGTGTGGCTAGGGTCCCATATATGTTTCAAAATTTGAACGGAGCGGAGTGGATTAGTGATGAGTGGTGGCAGTACATGACGACTGCCTACATACATCACATACATGCATACGTACAGTGGTGCGGTTGAGAAGCAGACGAAACAAATACTCCAACTCTCCCAATCAAGAAGAAGAAAAGAATTCACTCACTCACTCACCCTTCGGTTCAGTTCAGTAATCAGTACTGTAAGTAATTAACTTACACACAAGCCCTCCTCCTGCTGTCACTTTTTACACTAGCCTATCTCTCTCTCTCTTCTCCTCTCTCTCTCTGCTGTCGATCTCGGATTCTCGGTGCGCGTGGCCCCACCGGGCGGTGTCGGAGGGCGGGCGCCGCCGGGACCCTCTGCAAAAATCGGCGGTCAAAACCCTCCTCCCCCAAAGCCCCCCTTCCGTCCGTCTCTCTCGCCCAGAAACGCACCAGCGGCAGCGGCTCACACCACCATGTCGCAGCATTGCATCCGCGGCAGCCGCATCAGCAGCGGCGCCGGCTCGTCCACGCCCTTGGCGATGGCGATGGCGGTGGCGTCATCGCCGTGCGAGCAGGTTTGGTCGGCGAGGAAGGCGCGGATGGCGGCGAGGCCGGGGCCGCGGACGTCGCGCTCCCAGGACGCCGACTCGGCGGCCGGGCCGGCCCCGGCGAGCCGCGCGCGGATGGTGGCGGAGGCGTCGAGGCGGCGCACGGGCCAGCCCCAGCCGTCGGCCATGCGCCGGATCTTGCACACCTGCGCGGCGGCGAGGCGCCGGGTGTTGGCCTTGATGTCGTCCACGGCCGCGCGGAAGCTCCTGCGCCCGGCGAGGTACTCGCCCAGCTCCGGCACCCCGATGGCCTTGCCCAGCCCGGGGGCGTGCGCGGCGCGCTCCGCGGCGGTGGTGGCGGCGAAGTACTCCCGCAGCTCCTCCACCATGCCGGCGCCCACCATGTCGTCCACGCGCCGGTCCAGGTACTCGGCGAGGAGCGCCTCCTCCACGTCCACCCAGAGGAGGCAGCACGGGTACCGGAGCGCGGGGCGGTAGCGGCGGTCGAGGGAGAAGGGGTCCTCGGGGAGCGCGGCGCCGTCGTCGTCGGGGAGGTCGGCGAGGAGGGCGTGGATGAGGGAGTTGGACCCGCCGGCTACGACGGGCAGCAGCCCCCTGGCCGCGATCGAGGCGACCTTGGCGGCGCCGAGGGAGCGGAAGGAGGACGGCGGGAGCGCGCCGGCCTCGGGGGGGACGGCGCCGAGCAGGTGGTGCTCGACGCCGCGGCGGTCGGCGAGCGGCACCTTGTTGGTGGTGACGTCGAGGCCTTCGTAGAGCTGGATCTTGTCGGCGTTGACGACCTCGCCGCGCAGCTCCCGCGCCGCGTCGATGGACAGCTTGGTCTTCCCGGTGCCCGTGGCGCCGACGATCACCACCAGCCGCGTCCTCGCCCTCTCCCCCTCCTCCCCCCACCCCGATCCGCCGCCGCTGGAGGAGGAGGACGAACAAGAGGAGGAAGAGCTCATTGCCGCGGCGCGCCAGATCCGCAATGGGCGGCGGCGGGAAGTGGCAGGCGGTCGTCCTCCGCCTCCGCGCGCGACGGTGGTGACGGTGGTGGTAATAACCCGATTAGCGAGGGTGTTCATGTGGCTAATGCGGCAGCCAGGGGCCTCGACGGATCCTGATTAGCCGGGAATCACCCTGTTTTGTCCTTTGCTAAATACGCCGCCCCCTCACAGCCCTGGACGCGCAGATCGAAACTCGCTCGCCTAATCTCCGCTTCCGGGTTTGATTTAGCGCGCACCTGGCGTTTGATTTTTTGCTTTTGCCGCGCGCGCACCCGCCCGATCTTGCTGCTTTCCCGGCGATTTTCCCTCCAGCCCAGCCAGGGGCGTTGCGTTTGGTTTTGGGGGTTTTGCAGGGGAGATGGATGGGATGGGATGGGATGGGGCTGTTGTGGATTGGATGCCACGGCTGCTGGGTCGTGTTCGTGCGTCCGTGTATATATACACCGAAAGACTGGACAGCGAGCTTCAGAAAAAGAAAAGAAAAAAGACTGGACAGCGGCCGGCGGCGGTGTCAGACAAAGGGATGGATGGATGGAGGGGACAGTGTTAGGGAGAGTTTTGCTTCGGGGACAGCGTCGTGACAAGCCAGCAGTACGCATCGGGGATCTTAACCTAGAAAACAAAACAAAAACACATCGCTCTGTCATGTTTTGGTTATTATTGCGGCCGGGCCATGCGGGCAGCTTCTGTGCTCGTGACCCGGGCGGGGAGGGAGAAGATACCAACAAAACGTACTGCCACCAGTTAAAATAAGCGGGAACATTCCATCCAGGGCGTGCGGTGGCCGGTGTCGCATGTCCCGCCGGGCGGCCGGCCGGAGTTGTTTAACCGGCCTCGCCTGTTCCCGGCGAGAGCGCGCACGGACGCACGGCACGGCACGGATGTCCCCGCCCGGCGTGCCTGCGGTGCGGCGTTGGATTCGGCGAACCTACGGCGCGCGTGCCTGCGTGACTTGGGTGGCGCCCCACTGGCGTCGTGTCGGGTCCGCGTGCCTGCGCCACGGGCGGTCCCGACGGAATTTCGTTCGGTTCGAGCCCAAGTTGGCATGGAGGTCGCCGCTTTCCCCGGCCGGGTCGGCCTCGCATTCGGTCTCCCGCGTTTGCACCGCAACACGCCGCCCGTTTTCCCGCCATCCCGAGCGCGACAGCCAACGCTCGCCTTGCTTGGCTTTGTTTGCGGTGCAAGCAAAGGCAACGCACCGTCGAGCGGTGCGGCCTCCTCGGCTGGTTGGCTCCTGGCTGGGTTCTCGCCGTCGGTCGGTCGGTCGGTCGGTGACGGTGATGGATACCGTTTGTGTTGTGTTGCCTTTGACCTGGCTACAATGGTCCACCGGCGGATCGTATCACATCCTCCACCGCCGAGGTCCAAATTCTCCGACGACCCTCGCTTGCCACTGGTGGGTGGATTCGCATAAGTCTGTCTGGGCAACCTTTCCGTTCTGCCTACGTTCCCCTGGCGGTGCTCTTAATTCTGGCCCCTACATGTCTTGGAAAAAATACTTATCTCTTCATCTAGTAGTAGTAGAAATGTAAGGACCGAAAATACTTATCCCACGTTTCTTAAGGGAAGATTGTACACGTAGTACAAGTCTTCAGAAATACTTATCCCTGCATCTATGGTCTGTCCAGTCTTTCTACTCCATCTAGTCTTCTAGTAGAAATACAAGGCACGTTTCTTCGTTCGTGTTTGCTCAAGGATTGATTTTTTTTAATGTAGGTCAAGCATTGATTATGCAACAAATACGTGTATTTTGTATGTTGAGAGAAAAAAGAGCCGAAAAACTATTCTCCCGCGTAAAAGAAAAAAAATACGGAGTAGACTTTGCATGCATTTACCCGTAAAAGTCTTGGAAATGCTACTTATCCCTCAATCTAGAAATACAAGGAAAAAAATACTAACCCGCACATCTAGAAATACAGAGACCCGCACGTTTCTTCAGACTGTACATGCACAAGACTTGAAAATACTAAACCTTGCACCTAAAAGTATAAGACACACAAATTTCTTGTATTAATCTTTGATCAATCGTTTGTCATGCAATGCAATATGTACTTTTTTTAAAGACACTTAAAAACTCTTCTCCCCCACGGGAAGAAAAATAGTGTCGGTTTGGTATCAAACATTTCATAAATAATCAGGTTAACCGTTAGTCAAAGTTAAATCTTGACATAATGTCTTCCTGGTTGCCCCCGCACGGTCCTCGCCAACTCTAGTTTGGAGGGCTCTGTGTTTTGACCCAAATGAAAGTTCTTCTCTTGCCTTTCTTGCACAACAGGATCCTTATGATATCTATGCTGGTTACGAGTGGATGACCCTCTATATGATCAATCTTACCCTAGGGCTTCGAGACCGCCTCCTATTTTGTGTAGAGATTGCCCATTTACTAGGGAGGTTTAGCGGGCCGTTCTCACATGGGCGCACTATCAACTCCTTTTGTGTTGCATCATTGGCACCTTCCATTGATTGATGTTTGGTTGGAGGTGGCTCTAAATCACGCTAACAATAACCTTATGCACATGCGCAGTGCTTGTCTAATTCATAAGTCGTGTGAAATGCACATAATGAGAGGAATCGACGTGTTTTCAGAGAGGAAAAGGCTAACTTAGGTTGAAAGTTGCCCACCTGGCTCTCGAGGACATATCCTGGGGACCTTGCATTTGATTTGTTCGTCATTAGGCGTTGTGAACAGGTATGAGTATCAACTTTTGACATTTTCCTTTAAACAACAGTTGATTTGATATAAAAACATACCATTTGTTTACGATCATCGGGTAAGTATTTTATTTCAGTGTTTCTATCGCTTGGTCGAAGAAAACTATCACTGACCCCTGCTCGATTTTTTTTCTTAACATAGTACAAACGCATACGCTCACATACACACGCATACACTCAAACCATATGAACACGAGCACACACACCCTACCCCTATGATCACCTCTGATACTAAAGCCGGCACACCATCTTTGGATTGACGAACTTGCAACAAACGCCTTCATGGTCGTCGGAAAACTTTACTCTCACTGAGCGCGCATCGCTGGAAGGCCTAAATTAAATCCAGAAAAATGCAACCACCAAAGCCAGGTCTAGCATTTGAACCGTGGTAGGTTGGTTCCACCACAAGGAACCTAACCATCCGAGCTACACTCAGTGACTCAGTTCGCCTGCTTGCTTAACTTTTTTTGTTTGTGGTTCTTTTTATGAAAGAGAATACCTCCCCGCTCGACTTTATGTCCGTGGATACAATTGTTTTTTTCTTTTTGGCAAAAGTCCGTGGATACAATGTTGAGTAACAAAAAAATTTAAACCATCTACTGGACAAAATTCGGTGAGGAGCCCAGATGAAGAGCACGAATTGACACAAAAAGAGACTATAACATCAACACGGCAGTCCCCACAAAAAAAGGCACATCAACACGGCAGTAACAAAAGTTACTACTCCACGATGAGTAGTCGCTTTTCCGACGGCGGGCGATCCAAAGAAGGGAATCGTGAGGGCGTGCAGGAGGCTTCGGATTCCGTGCGTTCAACAGAGCAGGCCGGCTGGCCATTGACCGGCGTGCAGAAGCCCGTAGATGCCTATCCTTCTGAGGCTCGCTGCACGCGGCAGGCCGGCCGGCGCACGGCGGAGGGAAAAGTTGCCCAAGAAAGCAAGCGTGGAAGAATCTGGGCTCCTCCGACGAGCCCCCGGAACGATGCTACGCTACGCACGGACCCATCACTTCGTGTTTTCCCAGGACACCACGCTACGCTACACTACACAGTCATTCATTCATTCACGTGGATGCCCAGCCCCTATTCATTGTTGCACCCGTTTAGTTGAAAAAGATGAAAGTAAATCTTGCACCCGTAGGCCGCAGCCGCAGCAAGGCAGGCACTCAGTCAGGGAGGGGGGAAGTTTTACTGGTGGATCGGCGACGATCTACTCTACCCCTACTCCCATCCGAGTATGGCCAAGCCTTTTCCCGATCGGAAGCCATTGCCAGCTAGTAGTACTGCTACAACACTCCCTAGGCTCTCCTAGCTACTCCCTCCGTTTTAAAATAGATGACCCAACTTTATACTAAATTTAGTACAAAGTTGGGTCATCTATTTAGGAAGGGAGGGAGTAGCACTGACCCCTTTCAACCTTTCTTGGCTCCGGCTCTGGCTCTGGCAGTGGTATGTGGTCAGCTTTCTCAGCTTTCATCAAGGAGATGCCTCCGACGGAACAGGTGTTTCGAAGGGTATCGTGCTGCTTCTCGTCCTCGTCCTCTGGGTGGTACGCTCACCGGGGGTCCGGGCCACGCGGGCTCTCGGCCATGCCCATGCCTATGCCCATGTGTTCTGCACTTGTGCTACGCAAGACAAGTCCCAGAGCCTCTGATTCTACTGGTGGTCCGACCCTAGCTTGTACCGGAGTGTTTCTTTCACATTAGCACGTCGTTTTCACTTTCAATGAGATTTCCATGAATTTCAATAATTTTAGTAGGCTCTGGCATATTTACGTTTCGGCCAAAATATATCAGTCATTTCAGTTGTACACAAGAATTCAAATATTGTCAATTTTTTTTGAATTTCAAGTGAGTCTTTCAGTCCTTTGGCTGAAATGCAAACCGAAAACACTGAAATTCAGTAATTTCGGTGGGTGCTGAAATATTTCTCGAACTGAAATTTAAAACCATGGGACTGCACGAGTGCCGTGGTTATTGTTTTAATTTAGAGTATACTAGTATACTGCTTTACTTGCACGACGGTGACAAAATAAACCCTCCTATAAAGTGGAATATTAGGTAGTAATTCATTCTACTGCATCATACAAGATGATGATGCAAGTAGCAAGACGAGATATGCGAGGACTTGTGCCTGTTGACCTTTCGAGGGCCGACAAACACATGGTACGTACTACCGCACTTGCAAGAAGCAGCGTCCGTCACGCGGAGAACATTTGAAAATTTTACGTAAACTTGGCTGGAAACCAAATTGGGCATATCTAGCACGGTATCGATATCTGGCAGGAAAAGGAGAGAAGAGGTAGCATCTATACATGCGAGCGAATAACACCAAAGCCAGGGTCAAAAAGCCCTCCAAGTTGGAACCTGGAGGCAATCTAGTACCGCTACTATGAATTAGGTAGGGTACACAGTCAAAATGCGCGTAGTACATAATTAGTCGTGAAGAGAGAATGCAAGTGTTCATACGCCACAAATTTAGGCCTCTTTTGGTTCATAGGATAGGATTATCATAGGAATAGAAATCTTGTAGGAAATGAGATGACATGTATCTCAAATCCTATGAGTAGGAATAGGAAACAAAATGTCATTTGGTTAACACCAAAGGAATTTTTCCATTGAGTTTAGGCTCTTTTTTATTTTCCTATAAAATGTGGAGGATAGGAACCAATCCTATGTAGGAATAGGAATCCATTCCTATGAACCAAAGGGCTCTAAAGAAAAAAATTCTATAAGAATCTTATTCTTTAGAATTCCTATGAAATTCCTCTAAACCAAAGGAGGCGTAAGTAGTTAAGCACTGCTAAAAATCTCCAGAGTGGGACATCTACGCGTGCATGCGGGGAATATTTTGTGGTGTTCGGCAAACAAATTATGCTAGTACCAAAATTCATGTGGAAAGACCGTGCCCGTACACGGATCCGATCATACGAAAAGCGAGAGATATGATGCGATCACCGATGTAGCTAGGCCTTGCTTTCATGTTCATCAGTAATAGAGAATATGGTGCATGGTATTTATGCATGTGCTGCTTTTTAGCCATGGATCCAAGTGCTAAAGCACGCATCGCCAAAAAGGGAGTACAATGGCTATGATTCCTTGCGGCCCAATTTGTTTTGTGCGGCCAATCCAATATGGAATGGAATCGAGATGTGAATGTCAATTTCTTCTCGTTGCAGGATCGTCGCTCACGTGACTATCACTGAGACACGTTTTAGAAAAATAATTTCTCTGCCTTGACTCAACTATATATGGATGTCTTATCAGGATTTCACCTTTGTTGTTGGTGGTGGTGTTGTTGGAGCATGATTTCCGTCGACTAAACAGAACATCGTCCCGGCCGTGAAAGCGGCCAAGATCCGGGTGTTAAGTTAGGAAGCGTTCCTACTCCTCGATGAGGAGCCGCGTTTGGTTTATATTGATGTGTGGCAAATGGCCATGCCTTGGCGTACAAGACGAGAGACCCATCGTATGAGATCAGGTCGGTACAGAGGATAACTACGAGAGAGAGAAAGAGAGGATATGTTGGTTGAGATTACAAAGTGGAGATAAGGAAAACTTAAACATAATTTTCTAACACCCTCCTTAATCTCAACTATCCTAGGTTCAAATTCCTCTTGAACTCTTCAAACGGTTTTGTTGGTAGCGCCTTGGTGAATCCATCAGCTACTTGATCTTTGGACGGAATGAATCGTATCTCAAGTTTCTTATCTGCAACCCTTTCACGCACAAAATGAAAATCAATTTCAATATGTTTTGTTCTGGCATGAAATACAGGATTTGCAGATAAGTATGTTGCACCCAAGTTGTCACACCAAAGACATGAGACACAATTCAGCTTAACTCCCAGTTCCTCAAGTAGTGATTCCAGCCAAATGATTTCTGCAGTGGCATTAGCCAAAGATTTATACTCAGCCTCTGTACTTGACCTTGATACTGTTGCCTGTTTTCTTGCACACCAAGATATGAGATTGCATCCAAAGAATACTGCAAAGCCTCCAGTTGATTTTCTGTCATCACTACAGCCTGCCCAATCAGCATCAGAGAATGCACTGACAAGTGTAGAATTGGAACGTCTGAAGTTAAGGCCTAAGCTTACAGTATGCTTTACATATCTCACAATTCTCTTGACAGCTAACCAATGTGCAGTGGTAGGAGCATGTAAATACTGACAAACTTTGTTAACAGCAAATGAAATATCTGGACGTGTAAGTGTCAAGTATTGTAATGCTCCAACAGTGCTTCTGTACCTTGTGCTTTCCACCTCTTGAAGGGGCTCTCCTTCATAAGCTGAAAGTTTTTCTGAAGAGGACAATGGAGTAAGTGCAGGCTTACAGTTCTTCATTCCCATACGAGCCAGAAGCTCATTGGCATATTTCTCTTGATTCAACACTATACCATCTTGAGTTTTATTAACCTCAATACCTAGAAAGAAGTGCAAATCTCCTAAATCCTTTAAGGAAAATTCTGAGCTTAGATCATGCAGAAAGGCATTAGTAGCATCTTGTGATGAACTTGCAACAATAATATCATCAACATAGATGAGCAGAAAAATGACTACTCTTGCCTTGCTGTAAATAAACAATGATGTATCAGCCCTTGATGCAAAGAAACCAAGACATCTTAATTGAGTGCTCAACCTAGAGTACCATGCTCTAGGTGCCTATTTTAATCCATAAAGTGACTTGTCAAGTTTGCATACATAATGTGGTGTTTTCTTACTCACATACCCAGGTGGCTGTCTCATGTAGACTTCCTCTTCCAGAACACCATGCAAAAACGCATTCTTTACATCCAGCTGACGCAAACTCCATCCCCTGGATACAGCAATAGCTAGAACAAGTCTTATTGTAGCAGCTTTTACAACAGGGCTAAAGGTATCTTCATAATCTATACCATAGCGCTGTTTAAATCCTTTTGCAACCAGACGTGCCTTATACCTGTGAATGGTTCCATCTGCCTTCTTTTTAACTCTGTACACCCATTTACAATCAATAATATTTTACCTCTCTGATCTGGTACGAGATGCCAAGTTTTATTTTTCATGAGTGCTGAGTATTCTTCATCCATGGCTTTCTTCCACCTTGGATCATCAAGTGCCTCATTCAACGTTGTTGGTTCACCTGAGATACACAACATGCCATACGGTATTGTGCCATCAGTACGTATTTTTGGATTTTTAATACCTTTCTGTAGACGCGTCATGACACGTGTAGACACCACCGGCTGTTCATGTTACACCAGAGAATCGGCTACAGAAGATCCCAACGGCGTTGATGCAGATGATTCTGTAGAGTCCGGTGTGGCCCCGTCTCCATGAATCACTCGAGTATCCACAGGATCTACGGATGCAGAAGATCCCGCTCCACCTGGTGCATGCATGCAGGGGAATCGCGGCGCGGAGCACCAGGGCGATGCGGCCCCGCCTGCTGATGACGTGGCGATGCGAGGCTGGCTGGGCGAGGCGCGGGACCGTGGCGTGGAGCACGAGGGCGATACGGCCCCGCCTGCCTGTGACGTGGCGGCGCGAGGCTGGCTGGATGAGGAAGTGCGCCCGCGCCCGCCAGGACCACGATCCGAGGACGACTGCGTCCCGCGATCCGAGGCTGACAGGCGCACAGGAGTTGCTGGCGTCGCTAGATCAGCTCCGTTTTCAGCGCCAATTTCGTCTTCTTGCGGCACATGAAATAACCCCTCGTTTTGATCATCCTGTACATCATTTTGTGCACCGTTTTCACTGCCAACCTGCACAGGAACAAGAGCAGAACTAGTGCTAGCAATATTATCATCATATTGATTAGTGCAATTGTCTCCCCCTTGATCAAAACTCCGGAGATTTTCAGGAAGGAGGAGAATTTCCTTTCGAAGCAGGGCACCGGTGTTGGGATGTAAAGATGCAAAAGGAAAGATGGACTCATCAAATACAACATCTCGCGGGATATAGACTCGTCCTGTAGGGACATCCAAGCACTTGACTCCTTTGTGCATGGGACTATACCCTAAGAAAACACACCTCTTTGAACGAAAGGCGAGTTTGCGTGTATTGTAAGGTCGAAGGTTCGGCCAATATGCACAACCAAAGATGCGAAGTGATGCGTAATCTGGTGTTATGCCAAGGATTCGTGTGATGGGTGTTTCAAGCTTGATGACTTTGCTAGGGAGCAAGTCGATGAGATATGTAGCAGTTAAGAAAGCTTCATCCCAGAACTTAAGTGGCATGGATGCATTAGCTAGTAACGCAAGCCCTACGTCAACAATGTGACGGTGCTTTCTTTCAGCAGACCCGTTTTGTTGGTGAGCGTGAGGGCAAGAAACATGATGAGAGATGCCAAGTTTTTGGAAGAATGAATTGAGTTTCTCATACTCACCTCCCCAGTCTGTTTGCATAGCAATAATTTTGGAGCTCAGTTTGCGTTCAACAAGGTTTTGAAAATTGATGAAAACTTGGAATACATCAGATCTTTTCTTTAACAGGTAAATCCAAGTAAATTTACTATAGTCATCAATAAAACTTACATAATAGGAAAATCTACCAACAGAAGTGGGGGCTGGCCCCCATACATCTGAAAATATGAGTTGCAAAGGTGCAGTGGACACACTGGTAGACACAGGGTAAGGCAATTGATGACTTTTTGCTTGTTGACACGGATCGCAAACTGACTCGACACTAGGCTCATAGGGGAGCTTATTTTTGCTAAGGACATGTCTAACAACTACTGAGGACGGATGACCCAAGCGACTGTGCCACTTTGCTGAAGATGGCTTGACGACGAGATACGCTTGTTTATTTGACGCGGATGATGATGATGATGATATGAGTGGGTAGAGACCTCCCACACACCGTCCTCTAAGAATGATTCTCCGGGTGGCCAGATCCTTAACCAAGAAAAAATAGGGATGAAACTCTATGAGAACATGATTATCACGAGTGAATCGATGAACAGAAAGAAGACTTTTTGCTGCTTCAGGAACATGTAGAATATTTTTCAGATGCAAGTTTTTAATGGGGTTTTTAACAATTGAACTACCAATATGTGTTATTTCCATACCAGAACCGCTTGCCGTGTGGATTTGATCGCCTCCGTTGTACTTCTCCCGCATCGTCAGCTGATCAAGTTCTCCTGTGATATGGTTTGTGGCTCCCGTGTCGGCGTACCAGTTGGTATCTACGCCGTAGGTGGCTGCATGCGTCGCCTTCTCTTCTGGCTCTCCATCTTCATAGCGCCACCAACAGAGCCGTGCCCCCTGGATGATATTTGAGGCATATCTGGCACTCGGGGTTGTCGCGCTGCTGCTGATCACACGCCTGTTGAGGTTGGTTCTGTCGCTGGCGTCCTCTGTAGCTGTTCCCACCGCGAGCAGGAGACGGCTGCCGATCTCCACGGCCGCGCCCCCTTGTGCCTCGCCCACGGTAGGGTTTCCCTCGGGCTTGGCCGCGGCCTCTGTAGGCAGCGTTTGCAGAAGTGTGAAAGCCACCAGAGGAAGTATCGCCCAACATCTCCAATCTCCGATCAAACGCAGAGATTTGGGCAAAGAGGTCATCGGGGGTGATTGTGTTCTTGATGGCACCGATCGCCGCAACTACAGGATCATAGTCACGGTCTAGCCCTGCCAGGATATAGTCCACCATCTCCGGATCAGAGACGGGACGTCCGGCGGCTACTAGCTCGTCGCCGAGACTCTTCATCTTGGCCATGAAGGCAGAGCTTGACATGGTGCCTTTCTTGGTGTTGGTGATCGCAATTCTCAGATTTGTGATCCGAGACTGCGATTGGGAGGCGAAGATGGCTGTCACCGCAGTCCACAACTCGAAGGTGGAGTCCTTCCCGATGACCTGTGCAGGTATTTCTGGAGTCATGGAGTTCAATAGATACGAGAGCACCTGTTGATCTTTGGCAATCCAGGTCGCATACTGGGGGTTCGGCGCCATGGCCGTAGTCTTGTCTGCCTGCGCGGCTTCCACCATCTTGGGCGGAGCTGCGTCGCTGTTGTCCAGTAGACCCGTCACCTGCGCGCCTCGCAGGGCTGGGAGGACTTGTGCCTTCCAGAGGATGAAGTTTCCTCTCGCAAGCTTCTCCGTCGGTGGCGACCCGAGGTTGAGGGAGGCGGACGACGAGGAAGACATGGCGACGGCGGCGGCGGTTGTGGTTTGTGATTTTGTTGTGGCTAGATGTATTTGAAAGAGGTGGCTCTGATACCATATTAAATTAGGAAGCGTTCCTACTCCTCGATGAGGAGCCGCATTTGATTTATATTGATGTGTGGCAAATAGCCATGCCTTGGCGTACAAGACGAGAGACTCATCGTATGAGATCAGGTCGGTACAGAGGATAACTACGAGAGAGAGAGAAATAGAGGATATGTTGGTTGAGATTACAAAGTGGAGGTAAGGAAAACTTAAACATAACTTTCTAACACCGGGTACGTACAGCTCCAGTCCAACCACACACAAATTATTTTCGGGAAATGTTTGGTACACCATATATTATTGTGATCACCAGCTCAAAGTTTACACGGGTCGATACGCACATATCCAGAATAGATAGATAGATAGATAGATTGATAGATATATGAATCTATTCGACGTACGTAGCAATGTAGCATTTGCCCTAGCTTCCACTTGCTGAAAGCAGCTCTTCGTTCTTCATTTTTATTATTTGATGGGATGGTGAAAGCTCTTGTTAACGACAAGCACACGGAACAAACTAAAATTACATGTCGGATTGAATAATAATTTCCGGTACGTATCTAAGTCTCACGTCTGCATCACGCATGCGTAATTCAGTTAAGATGACAAAAGTTGCAGATATTTTCTTCCTTTTGAAGTTTTGAGTAGTTATATATTTAGCTAACCGATCGATGGATCGATGTCACGTACGCATGCGTGCGTGCGGGCTGCAGTTGAAGCCATTACTTTGTAATTTTGCATGCACCGTCATGTCTCGTAAATAGCAATATTTATCTGACAAGTGTCCGGTGTTATGCTAGTAGTATAGTATATGTGCATCGATGCAAGCAGCTAGGCCAAGCCAAGCGTGCCCGGATTAGAATATGGAAGTTGCTATTTGCTAATGGCTTGTGACGGCAATAGATCGCTTTGCCTAGTTAACTGTGGCCATCATTCCCTCAAGTGTCGAGCGTACACTGGCACTCATCTATTAGAAAAGAAGATGCACAAGCTTTTGAACCAAGTTGGAGCTAGCGTGACCGATTTAGCTGATTGGTAAAGTATATAGTCTAGATTATCCTTCTGAGGGCATTATTTAGAAGAAGAAGAAAACTGGCTAAAGGTTTGCGATATTTCACTATCAAGGGCAAGCGGTTTAAGTACAGACAAGCGTTGCTTCTTTCTTAATGTGGGAGAAGATAGTGGTAGGCATAGTGAGCCTGTTCCGGAAGACCCTAGCATTACGCTTGTTTCAAATTTTTTGAATATACCAGCACAAGGATTGAAGCGGTGGATTTAGAAAGGTAGCATTGCGGTCAGAGAGACTGCCTCCCACCATCAAAGATAGAGTCGAAGCGCTGCCAGGAAGTGGGGTTGAGGCCATGCCAACCGAGCCAAAGTTTGATCATATTCCAAATCCGCACAGAGAAACAGCATTTGAACCACTCAAAGACAGAATCGACGCACTACCAAGAAGCGTGGTTAAGGTCATGCCAACCAGGCCAAAGTTTGATCATGTTCCAAATCCGCACAGAGAAGCTGACACTTGAAAATAAGGCGAGATGCGGTCTTGGGATCACGCTTGAAAAGATGATAGGCCCCATAGTTTGGCCATCCTTGTCTCTTTCTAGTTGTGCTGATCCCCTATAGTACTGGTAGTTGTTTACTTTACCAGTAATTAGAGCATCTATAATTGGACTTGACAAATTCGATCCTTCAAACGCCTGCGGACGCGACCGGGTGCGTCCGCGGACAGTGACCGGTCACGTCTCAAACTAGCTACTCTGCATCTGAGTCTCTCATATTTCAACCCTTAAATCCATGCAAAGCATGCAAAAGAAATCCTACGCACTACCCTAGCTAAGCTTCACCGTCGGAGCTGACCACGTCGTAGGTGCCGAGCACCGGGTGGATGGGCGTGTAGGAGGGCTCCGGCCCTTCTCTTGCTCGGCCATATCCATGTAGGCGAGCATCTCCTCCTCCTCCGCGGCATGCTGCGCCTTCATCTTCTGTCGGCGACAGCGTCTGGCCTTCGCATCCGACTATGAGCGGAGGAAATCGAGGATGGTCTGCTGCTCCGCTTGCAGATCCACGTCCCCAGCGTCCCCCACATGCTCCTCAACCTCCTTCTCCTCCGGATCTACTGCATCCGAAGGTAGCCCCGCGGAGTTCCGGGCTTCGCGCCTTGCCCGGATCTGCTTAAGGAGTTGTTGCGGCCGCTCCAACGTTAGAAATGGATAGCCCCTTATCCAGCGACGTGTGGGCATGAGTACTAGTGGTGGCGGACGGGGGAGGTGCCGATGGTCGGCTTAAATAGCCGGGCTAGGCACTACGTGGCCCGCCGGAGTGACGACACACGGCGACATCGGTCCGACGGAGGAAACAAACTTCGGACCGCCGAGTTTCTAGGTGATTCCACGTGGGACCCCGACATTAGTCCGACGTGGCGGACGTGTCTGGGCGCTCTCATATCCACCTTATGTTTGGGATGGATATAAGGGGTGTCAGTTAGCCTACGCGTTTGGGGCCTGTTTGAAGCGCCCGTCTGGATCGAATTTTCATGACCGGTCAGTGACCGGGCGGCCCGTCCAAATATATGATACGGGTTTAGGGCGCCTGGTTGTAGATGCTCTTACAAGTATATAAAATGAGAGGCTAAGACTCCGGTCGGAAATGATTGGCCACTTAGTTAAGCATACCAAAAACGCCTATCAACGACAGCTCGTACCTACATGTTTGTTTATTTTGGAAGACGAATTATCCAGTCAAGAACACCATTGACTCTCCACAGAAGAAGAAAAGACATGGAAAGAGAAGCGCGCATTATAAAACAGAGGAGTGCCAACTGGAAGAAGAAGATTGATGGAACTGGTCAACCATATATGATCCGGATGAGGCCGGCCGGTCTTAGTATAAGTGGTTGAGTCGGGCCAGTGGGGGCAGCCGTCATCTGGATGCGTTGGCATGTCCCTGGGGAAGGCTGGCTCCATCTCGGAACATCACACAATGCGCACAAAGTTAAGCCGGCGATCAGTGGGTAGGAGGAGCACTCAGCACTGCCGTCTACTAGTAGTGGACAGTAGACACTCATGCGCTGTGCTGCCTCTTGTGCTTGGACCCGTGTTCTCTCCAGGCAATTGATTTTGTGATCCGTAGCCACCCGCTTTATCATCGGCTCCCTTTGTCGTCTCTGTTCCAGAAAGAAAAGGTACTATATATCTCTAGGGGGGCTTGATCGGAGCAGATAACTCTCGAGTCTCTGTAGGGGTGCTCGCTTGATGACCTGCACTGCAGCAACTCTGGTGGTAAGCAGAATTCAGTAACCTTTATCGTGGCGATAGAGCCAGGAATGCATCGCTACGAGCTTCTCTGTCTCCAATCTACATTCAGAACGTTCAGTTTTCTTGCTCGCCTTCGTTTTCATTGAGACAAATCCATAGATTATCTTGCCCACGTCCTTCTCTTAAAATTCCGTAATTACCTAACCGGACATAGCAAATATGAGTTACAAATAGGAGCTCAAAACTCACAGCCTCGTAAAACTTGGGATTGCTTTTTAAAGAATTCTTCAAAACTCACAGCCTCGTAAAACTCCGTAATCACCTAACCATGTTTACTCAATTACTCTTACCAAGATCCCTACAGGTTCCTAAATGGCATTTCTTCCCTGTCAACCATTCACAATAAAACAACATTCAGTATTTTACTGGACTAGGAGCTCAACCCTAGTCCTGGCCATGGGCAGCCCAGCCCGGCCCGGCCCGACCTTGTCCATGGGCCGGGCTCGGGCCTAGGTTTTGAGCCCGAAGCCCGGGCCGGTCGATTTTGCCATTTAAGGAAGAGGCCCGGCCCGTGGCCCGAGGCCCGACGGGCTTTTAGTGTGATGGGCCGGGCTCGGGCCTGGGTTTTTTGCGTCGGGCTTTGGTTGGCCCGGCCCGAGGAATGGCCAGGTATAACTCAACCCTCACTCACCTTCAAGATTCTGGTCAAGGTAATACGCGTCTAATTTTTTTAGTACTTGTAGTAATAAATACGATAAAGGAAGCTGTTGTGGTTTTTTCACGGAAGATGTCCTCGTCAAAGGACTAAGTCTTGAGGCCATCACAATTATGTGATAGCTTGAACGGGATTGATCGAAAAAGGAAGGACGCGAGTTTACCCAGGTTCAACTCCTCACGGTGGATGATGATGATCCCGATTACAAGAATTCGCTTTCGCTACCTGGCTTTCGAGAGGTTGTAATTTAGTCTTTGGGTCCTAGGAACTCCCCTTTATATAACATGTTGAGTCCCTAGTTTTACAGAAACATCCGGGTCGTACTCCTAACGCGTATCCTACTTTATCTCATATTGATCGTGCTCTTCAAGTTTAGGAAAGCCTCTCATGGGCCTCTTCGTGAGTTGTCCCATAGGGCCCATGTGAGAGCGGGCACCTTCGGGGCCGGGTCTCGATCTGGGCCTTCTGTCTTTCTTCTTTTTGGCTTCACCATGACCCGAAAGTGACGTGACTACCAGAGCCTACAGGATTGGTTCTTTAAGAACCCCTATGTCCACACATAATTGGTTCTTTAAGAACAAATGGGCTATACCAAATGTTTGTGCAGATCCGACGAGGACTAATCATGAGAATCCATAACTGTGTCGAGTCGTTCTTGACTGGCTAGCAAGCACCAATGGAATTTAACCGCCTTGTGGTCGGGACACAACCTTAGTCCACCTGTCGACTTGCAGCAGCCTATTGATGTGAGCAGTTCTCTGGATGTAAGCTTCACACCAAACATACACATGCTTCAGATCAGGCATCCTGACTGTTGGGACTATGCATGAACTCTGAGAAATCATGAATATTCAAGCCTAATAATTAAGAGTACTTGAGAGTGGGTGGGTGGCTAGGGTTCCAGCCAGCATGTGTCTGACCAAGTGCTTGGAGATAGCTAGGGTTTGTTTTAACAAAATTCTTTGCAAGTGTAGATGTTCTCTTCTTCACTGCTGGATCTAAAGTTCTAGGCCCATCTTCAACAGAATTGAATCGTGAGGATTCTGTGATACATTGATTTTGGTGTTTACATGAAACTTCATCTCCTTTATACGGGTATGTTATCACAAGTCTCCTCACTTGTGTTGGGTCGCCACAGATAAGCGAAGAACGGTTAATAAGGCAAAAAAATAAATAAAGCCAAGAGCTGACAACAAGCATGGCATATGATGGCATACATCTTAATTTTGAACTAAGGATAAAACTTCCATCAACAACATGAACAAGTAATGATCCAACTGAAAAAAGTGAAAGAAAAAAGAAGCAAATCTGACTCTTAGGACACAACGTGTTGTCACCAAAATGCATAAACTGCTAGTGTAGAGATATCTTGCCAATCGTCAATGAGCTTCCCACTATGAAACAATGGTAGAATACAGTACGATGCTGAGATAATAAAAATTAATCTCAGCAATCAAGAGATCGGGCCTACTATGAAGAGCCGAAAAAATGTCATTGAATAGCTAACAATGTCACAAATTATCCCTCATTGACGTTTTATGGGCGTCACAAGCATCGTCACGGAATCCCCATCACAAATTACTCCTAACGACGGCGCACACAAAAAATGTCACTATATAATGGGACATTCGGTGACATATTCCCTCAAAAAGTTTGACCTCTCGAGATAGAGGAAGAGTTTTAGACTTTTAGGATAAGGAATCTGCTAGAGGCGCCCTAAGTATATAAAATGCGCGGCTAAGACTCCTATTGGAAATGATTGGCCAGTTAGTTAAGCATAACGAAATCGCCTATCGACGACAGCTCGTACACATATGTTTGTTTATTTCAGAAGACGGATTATCCGTTTAAGAACACCGTTGACTCTCCATAGAAGAAGAAAGCAGATGGAAATAGAGGCCCGCATTATAAAATAGAGCGCCAACAAGATGAAGAAAAGGTTTGATGGAACAGGTCAACTCCGGATGAGGCCGGTCTTGGTATATATATATATAGTGGCTCGCCGTTGAGACTGATGAGGGGAGGCAGCCGTCATGTGGATGCGTTGGCATGTTCCTGGCTCCCTCTCGGCGCACAAATTAAGCTAAGCCGATGGGTAGGAGGAGCCAGCACTGGTTGTAGTCTAGTGTAGTGCCGTGTATTAGTAGACACTGATGCGCTGTGCTGCCCCTCTTGTGCTTGGACCCGTCTTCTCTTCTCCCTCCCATGCAATTGATTTTGTGATCCGTACCGTACTCACACGCTTATCGGCTCCCTTTGCCTAATTGTCTGTTTTTCATCACAACGGAAAATATATCATAACATGTCGGTTTTGATCGGAGCAGATAACCCTTGAGTCTCTGTAGCCTGTAGGGGTGCTTTTTATCGTGAATTGCAGCAACTCTAGTTGTACTACTAGTAAGTAGAATTGCGTAACTTTTTATCGTGACGATTGAGCGAGGAAAGTATCTCGCCACCAGCTTCTTCACCTAGGCATCCAATTTCGTCGAATCTGAAACATTCAGAACGTTCAGTCATCTTGCTCACATTCCTTTCTATTGATTGACTGAAACAAATCCGCAGATTACCTTGCCCATGTTCTTCTCTTCAAACAAATCCAAGGCTATGGAGCCGCTCTAGATTTGATCAACTCACCGCGCAAAACTGGTTGGCTATTCATACCATGATCTAGGCAGCAACACAAACGATGCAAATCGGGGTAAAGGTATGAATTTTGCAGTCGAACCAGGTTTACCCTTACCAAAATCTCTACTGGTTTCTGCATGACATTTGTTCCCTGTCTGTCAACAATTCACAAGAAAACATCATTCAGTATATATTTTTTTGACCTGTAATAACACCATTCAGCATCTTACTGGGCTAGGAGCTCAACCCTCACCTTTCAGGTTCTGGACTTGCAGGTTCTCTTCCTGATTCTGATACATGTAAGGTGAATGTAATCCGCGACTAAAAACATGTTTATAGTATAGTACAATTAAAAAAACACATGTCCACAAATAACTGGTTCTGTAATAACGAGCTATACCAAATGTTTGTACAGATCCTACAAAGGCTAATCGTGAGGGTCCACAAGTGAGAAGCGATCCGTCTGATGACTAGCACCCACCTATGGAGGCTAGCACTTCCCTCTTCCCTGAATGTTGCTTCAAATTAAACCTACACAGGCTTCAGATCAGGCCTCCTGATATAGTGATCCAGAGAAGGACATGACTACACGACCGGTAGTTATAGTTGATCCGTTTGTGTATTGCTGAGGCTGATATGTGAAGATGAAACCACACACCATTTACTCTATATTGCTCTATTGTTGGGGACCATGCAGTCCATATTGTGAACAGAAAAAGACTATCTGAACATCTCAAAAAATCGCCGGCGTGGCGAAGCGTGCGATTCCACCTAGTTGTCTTCATCTTCTGAATCCGATTCATCCTCTTCCTCTTTATCATAGTCCTCCATACCCTAATTTGTTCCGCATAAATATCAGGACATCATTAATCAATGAACAAGATGTGCTAGGAAGGCATGATAGGGTACACAGGCACATAATAATTACCTCATCATAGCCCGCTGTATCGTCTTCACTTTCTGAATCTGACGCATCCTCGGCCTCTTCATCGTAGTCCTCCATGCCCTATTTTGTTTTGCATCACATCAGGGAGTCATTAATCGATGAATGAGATGTACTAGGAAGACAGATAGGACACATAATACTAGTGTAAGTATAGTCATCTGCCTCACTGACTCTAGTTTTATGCAATTTATGTTGCCCCAAAACCTTATGCAGTGCACAAGTGAATATGAACCTGGCATGGAAGCCAGTGTGCAAATCCCATCTATATAACAATGATGTGTCTTTTCTACAACTCAAACAACAAATTACTACATTTTGATGAGACAGTTAGCCAATTATGGGCAGGGGGGGGGGGGGGGGGGTATGGCCTAACATAAACATACTGTCTTAACGGACATAGAATAACTTTGTTGTATAGAAACATTACATACCAAATCACGCTTCATTTGCTTCATATTGAATTCCAGTTGATCTATATGCTGGCTGAGGGCCTGCATGAGTGCATGACAAGTCATGAGTTTAAAGAAAATCATAAGGAAGTCCACTCTTTTATGGCAACCTAATATACATGAACTTACTTCATGGCGTTGCATTGCAACTGCCCGTTTCAATGCCTTAGCCTTTGTTAAGAGATTTCTAGGCCTTATGTTAATAGGCCTCCTGTAATTCTTTCCACGGTAAAAAATAAGTGCGTGACCCTTGGGGACTCTTTCGATTGCAACTAGTATACCGCCACTCTCATACTCTAGAAGTCGTGCTGTCTCCTCAACAAACGCCAAGGTCTTTTGCTTTGTAATCAATTTGACAACTTCCCTGTGCTTCCAGTGCAAGTGCATATTTTCAATGACGCCATCAAAGACACCACGGATTCCTAATATAAACAAATAGGATAAATCAATTACTCAATAGAAATGGTTAATCATGTTATGAGGTGATTGTTCAAGAAACTTACCAACAGGCAAATATGCTTTCATTTTCAGACCAATTCTACGGAAAACAGATCTCTCCTCGGCTGTGATCATTTCTCGGTCATCGGATGGGTTTGCAAGGACCATAGAAGCTTCAATCTTTGATAATAACTTCCCTGCTCTATGTATTTTTGCTTGAGCCTGTATATTTAAAGAAGAAATCAAGGAAGAACAAATAACTGAGGTTACAAGATTATGTCACATTAGCATACCTATAAAAGATAAGCAAACTCAACTTCATAATTACAAGAGCAATACAAATAAACATTTCAATACAATGATATGTACACTGAAAATGAAATATTCCAATTTAAGTGGAAGCCCATTTTGCTTTCTTAAGCTACAGTTGTTATTTAAGAACAACATATATAAATTGCTTACAATGGAAAGCTTGTGTTCGAGTCTTCTGAAAAGCTTTTCCTTTTCTGATCTAAAAGACGCTTCTTTCATCTCTTGTTGCTCCTTAGAAGTTACATTTCTTCCCCAACGGGCTTGCGCCTCCTGAAATTCAGCAAGAGTTCCTACGAGAGCATGCCCATCAAAACCATCCTCCGGAGAGTGTTCAATGGAAATGGATCTTCTCTGCTCCTCTAGATTCTGGATATCTTTTGTCAACTCCTCTCTTTCAGCCAAGGCAGCAGCAACAGACGTTGGGAGGAAGTCTTTTCCACGATATATTACAATGTAATATTTATTTCGAAGAAGCAGGGTACCCCCTGTTAGATTCTGGATGTACAAAATTGGGAAACATTAGCAAATGCACCAGAGCTTGTAGAGGTTACAAAAATTATAGAAGGACGAAAATGATCTCCTGAAACATGCTTTTGAACTCAATGTAAACACTAACATGGGAATATAATTCTAAATTGTGCAAGTTCCTAAAGAAAAGATGCTCTTATTGATGCATGACGCTCTATCAGAACACTTCATCAGCAAGCCTATTTTATTGGTACAGGATCCAGGAAGCAAGTTCTATTATGTGTAACACACTTTTGCTGCTAATATTTTATGATTCAGTAAGTGCTGGACATGGTTTAATCCTTTCTACATGTTTACTTGAGCTGAATTCTGGTGGTGATTTTTAGGAACTCTTGATATTGCTAATTGCTTTGGTAGTAAAAAGATAAATTTCATAAGAGATTGAACCAGAAACTTGTCTTGGGACAGTCTTTTAGTTGCACTTATTCATGCATTAAAAGTCTTTAGATGATATTCAGTTGGGACTCAGCTTAGCTACCAAGGACAAAATACAGTCTGATAAGAACAAGAGTTTCCAAGGTCCATTGATGCAACTTTTACAAAGTAGCCATGCCTATCAATGAGAGGGAACAACAATAAGATGGTATCCAAACCTTTATTTCGTCTGACATCAGCTTATTATTTGTGTTCTGGATTCCACGTTTGACAGCTATTTTCACCACCAAACTCTTCTCCCAAAGCTTAACAATAGCCGCGGCCAAGCCTTGATGATTCCGGTTTCTCCCTTCAATGAAGGTTAGGAAGCAATAAGCAGCTGTTTAATGCCAGCAGTAAAAGCTGTGATGAGGGAATGATATTCGCACTATCGAAAAGCAATACCTAGAGCAAAATGACAAGGGAGGTTCCTTGCTAACTTTCGCAAATTAGTGAGCTCTGAGTTGGTAAGGCTTGTACGCATTCCAGTTGGAAGAACTCTAAATGGCGCTTTATAACCTGGAATTGTTTGAGGCAGCAAGTCGGCATCCACAGGTAAAATTCCTGTTCCCCACCAATCCACAAAACGAGGGCCCAGCTCATCAAGCATTTGATTGAACTCCAGCTCTTCTTCCGTCATGTCCTCTGTATTGTGCAGATCCAATATGGGTGCATTATCATGTTGAGCAGTTAGATCCTTCCCCTGATTATCACTCTCAGCAGTGCTCGAGCCATCGGGGATGAACAATGTACTATCTTCACCCTTCCTCAGTGACGAGGTACCGTCCAAAGGTTGAGATTTCAGAGGCCTCGTGTAATTGCTCCCGCGATAGACAACCATGACACTCCCTGCCCTCCATATGATCAATCCTCCTGTTCGTCTCTGACCAATAAAGACTGGACATCAAATTCACTGGAACAAACAGAAGATTGCAGGTCCAATTGCGACAACCAATAATGAGACTGAACATTCCTAGTGCTGCATTATTTGATAATGCAGGGGCAGAGTACCTCGACAAGCTCATGGGCAGTCTTCATGTCGTTGGCGAGGTCCTCGTGGAACTTGAGGCGGACCAGCTCCGACTTCCTCCAGGCGTCGTGGATCTTCTCCGTGATGGCCTGCGTGACCCCGGCCTTGGGCACGGTGATGCGGTCCTTGAGGGTCATGCCCATGCCCCGCAGGCGGCGCAGCTCCACGTCGTCCATGGTGAGCTCCGCAAGGGAGGGCGCCCTGACCCGCTTCCTCTTGACCCCGTCCGCCTCCTCGCCGTCGCTCTCCCGGTCCCTCTCCCACGGGAGGACGGCCTCGTCGAGGCCGGAGGCGGCGAACTGGCGGTCGGGGCGCGCCCAGCTGCGGTCGAGCAGGTCGCCGAGGCGCTCCCTGCCGTCGAGCGGGGCGTCGGCGGGGGAGGAGGAGGGCTCGTCGTCGTCGGTGCCGAGGCCGAGGTTGCGGAGGCGGTGGACGATGCGGTCGATGGAGGTGGAGGGCGCGTGGCCCGGGGAGGGGGCGGGCGCGGGCGCGGAGGGGTCGGCGGGGGCCCACTTCTGCATCCATGGCGCGCCGCCGCGGCTGGGGGCGGGAGGGGCGCGGTTGCGGCCGGAGGAGGAGGGCGCGGCGGCGGCCGCGGTGGGGGAGGCGGAGGAGGAGGCGGGGCGGGAGAGGGAGAGGAGGCGGAGCGGGAGGAGCGGGCGGGAGGAGAGGCGGAAGGAGTGGTGGAGGGGCAGCTCGGAGAGCGCCATGGCGGCGGAGGTGGTGGCGGTGGTTGGTTGACCCGTGCGGGTGGGGGTTTGGCCTAGCGCGGTGGCGCCATGGATGGGGGTGGGAGGTTTTGGGCCGGCTTGGCTCGGCGGCGGATAAGGTGGAGGTGGAAAGGGAAACAGGGCGGGGATATTTTTTTAGCGGGTTTGGGCTTTTGTTGTGGATTTAAACGGATTTGAGCACCTAAAGGAGTGGACGGCTCTTTGATTTGAATTTGAATTACACTTTCAGGATATAAACTCTTGGGAATTGTTTCATGTAAAGATCGTTTGATTTGTAAGATTATATATAAAACTTCATGTTTTTTTTGTGAATCGCTTTTACGCTCGAGGGATTAGGCTTCAGGCATGATGCTCGCATTGAAGACTTACAACACGACGCACGCCAAAGGATATCAAAGGGATGAGTAAATGCGCGACTACTAATTTTAAATTTCTCGGTTGGTTTTTAGGGAGTTATTAAATAATAGTGTCTCTAAAAGTGCAATTAAGTGGAACACTCTAAAATGGTGAGCTCACTAGCTAGATATACAAAGTAAACAGGCAAATAAGTAAAAGTAAAATACACCACAAGTGCTGAAATTATTAGAGGGGTGTCAACTTAGTCCTAATACTATAAAAAATGCATATATATAAGTCATAAAAGATTGCCAAGTGTGTCATCCACACACATATCCACGTTGCATGAGCTTTAACTTGCATAGGGATACGTTGACTGGTGTGAGTGACAACCTCCCCCCCCCCCACTCCTCAAAGCTCATATCTTCTCATTTTGTGGCCCTCCTCCTTGCACACAGTTTCTCTCTTGCCTTCCTCTCCACCTCCAACGGCTACAGTCCACCTCAGCGCCCGAAAATCATGAGCGTGATGAACTCCTTTGGCACAACACTAGAACCGCTCTAATGTATCTACCTTCGCCGCTCAGGAAGGATCGTCTGGTCTGGGAGGTAAATAGGGATGGAGCCATCCAGATTTACGTGCCAGGATGGAAGGAGGAGGACTGAGCCTGAAGCCTGCCTCCTACCATTGCCGCCCTCCCGCGTGCACTGCTGCCGCCCTCTTCGGGGAAGGTAAGCGCCGTTGTGTGGGGAGGGTGTCCCGGCCCTCATGTGGGAGAGAGGGACCACGACAAACACAGATGGGATGGCGATGAATGGGTCATGGGAGAGAATCGAGGTATTAGGATGGATGGCTTGGTCAAAATGATGGCCAGGCCCTATCCGCGTAGGTTTTGTGCAAAGAAGAGGGCCACAAAATTAGATGAGAGGACCTTTGGGGGTGGTTTTGTGCAAAAAGTTGCCACATGGCAATGGTCAACCTGCCACCCATGCAAATCAAAGCTGAAGCAGAGCGAATAGGACTACGGGTGACATACTTAGCACCCTTCTAGGACCCATGTGTGCATTTTCATAGTATTAGGACTAACTTGACACCTCTCGAATGGCTTTAGGATTAGTGTATTTTGTTCAACAAGTAATAAGGACCACAGTATAAGACTCTGGAAAGGAAATAATTAAAGTAAAGGACATGCGAGATGTATACCGAAGTCCACGCCCGTTGTGATGCTAATCTCTGTTGGAGAGGTGGTAATCAACTGAAGCACCACGCGACATCAAGTCTCGCCTTTCTCTTCGAGAGTCTCAGCCCACAAAACATGAGCTCCATTCACTTCTGGGCCAACTCAATGGCAAACCAGCATATCCCATGTGGGTCTACCAACTGGATTTTTCCCTTGGATCTATGTGTGTGCCAAGGTTTCATATAGGTTGTAGGTTTATTGATTCCCACACATCATCCTTTGGGTATCCCTTCCTAATAGAGCGCTGCTATACACACGACAGGTGCAGCCGAACTTTGGACGATCCTATCGATCCAACCGTGCATGCATGGCACAAGATGGAGCGCATCCGCCAGGTCAAGCATCGTCCACTCATCATGCAATGAGCATCGGCTGCACAGTAGTTCCATGACTCGAACACAAGAACAACAAAACATCTCTACTCTTAAAGGGGAGTCTCTGGTCATGATGGTAAGTTTGGTTTTGTTTCGTACGTTTGTTGTTTTCACCTTTTTTTGATAAACACCTCCTTTATTAATTGGCTACAATAGTAGCATCTGATACAATTAAGGGGATGATAGCCGACGGGGGATCATCCAACCATACATCAGGAGGATTGAATCTAGCTAGACTAGCTAATTCATGTGCTACCTTATTATTCTCTCTAAAACAATGCTCATAAACAATATGACTGAATTCTAAAGACATGAAATAACAGTCATCAAAAATCGCACTGGCTACCGAAGCTGAGTAGCCTTCTCTCAGCGCTTCAACCACGTCCGAATTATCTGAATTCACCTCAACTTTGCTACATCCAGTTGTGCGAGCAAGATTTAGGCCGAATCTGATTGCAATTGCCTCAGCAGTAAAAGCATCATAACAGACTCCAAGTTTTTCATTTGCTACAGCTATAAACTTGCCCTTGTGGTCTCTAATGACAGCACCTACTGAACCTTCAAGTAAGTCCTGATCAAAACTCGCGTCCACATTTAGCTTGACATACCCGGTCCTTGGTCTCATCCAACCTCCCAAATGAACTCTTGGCCGTGGTGAATTCGCTGCTATAAAGTTCTCTGCCAAGGAGCGTACAGCAAGATTGATCTGTGGCGCCGTTTGTGGGTCACCTCCATGTGTAATTTTTCTCCTTTCCCACCACAAGTACCAACAGCATGTAGCAACCGTTTCTCGCAATTTTGGCAATCCTAGCACATGGATATGATCGTCCGGTAGGCTAAGAAGATAATCCAACATAACCTCCCCGCAAGTATTCATCGCCAATCCCCTCTGTATTACATCCCACACTCCAAGCAGTTTCCAAACCTGAATCGCAACTGGACATACAAAAAGCAGGTGACGGATACTCTCCGGTCCTTTGTTACATACGGGACAATTTGGTTTGATCTTGATATGTCTATCCGCCAATATTGCACGGCATGGAACAGCACTAAGAAGTGCTCTCCAAACAAATTTTTTTACCTTTGCTGGGCAGCTCAAGCTCCACACCGAATCCCATGTAGGTGTTGGCGAGGAAGAACTCGCTGCACCTTGCAGATTGTGCCCAAACTTTGACTCCCAGATAGCGTGGTATGCTGATCTTACGGTGAACCCGCCTGTTTTAGTGAAACTCCAAGCTAAAAAGTCTGTCATTTCATATATTGGTAGTGGAATTGCAAGAATTCTCTGAGCATCAACACTGCAAAATGTTTGGTTTATCAGCCCCGAATCCCAGTCACTTGACACTGGATCTATAAGCTCTGACACCCGAGAAAGGAGATGATTCCCTCTAACAGAGATTACTTTCCTGGTGGGAGATTGTGGGATCCAACTATCTTCCCAAATTTTTATTTGTTGTTTCGCCTTAATTATGTACTAGCATTCTTTGGACAGAAGGATCACGTTAATTATGTAGAATATCATTCTTTTGAAGGGAGATTTTGTTAATTATGAAAAATATCATCAAGCATTGGACGAAAGGATCACATTGTAGAGTATCATTCTTTGAATGGGAGAGTATCCTTATTTTGATGAAAGGATCACAGTAATTATGGAAAATACCATTCAGCGTTTCACGGGAGGATCACCAAAATAAGTATCCACTGTTGCAATACATGGGTAGTTAAAAAAAGCTAGTAATTTATACGGTTTGTCTTCTTTCAACATTATTTTTTGCTTTTTTTTGGGGGGGGGGGTCCGACCTTGTTTGCTTCATATCTTTGAGACTGGATCTCTGTGTATCTATATCAATATAAAAAACCCAAAAGTGCATATCAAACTAATCTCGTCTATCGAACCATGTCAATCCAGTGACCTAGATTGATCCCGTGTTGAGCACTCAAACATATTTAGCGCATAACCAGCATCATACCAAATATCAACATTAGTACTAGAAGTGCATTGCTTCCCCAATGATATTTTGGTGTTGGTGACAATAGGGTCAGTGAGGTTTAATATCGGTTATCAGGTTTATGTCAGGATATTGGCCTCTTGGCGATCGTCCACGGACGTGGGTGACCCCTAATTGAAAAAGAAAAAGGCGTGAGTTTTCTGAAGACTCGAAAGTTTTTTTGTTTTATTTGAGTCATAGAACAACCACAGTAAGAAGAGGGGTCGAGGTGTTTGACAACTTGGGAAACATGATACCTACTCATATACTTTTTCCCCAAACCTTTCAAATCTTCAAAGAAGGGATTTGACCTGGTAAAGGTGTGCTAGTGTTGGGACCCCAAGTCCCCAGAGCCTAGAGACCTCGCACCTGGAGTGGTCAGAATGGTTCTGGTCACCCGGGCACCTGGACTCGCAATCGCAGACCTCTGGCACAAGTGGTCGGTTCTCTTGATGAGACCGGATCCCCGGGGAACTGGAGTGGGTTTTATCCCACTTGACACCCCGGGCACCCAGAGTCCACCACAAGACCCATTGAGCTCACCTCCGACGAAGAGGAGTAGACTAGGATTTTTAGTTGTTTTTAGGATCCTTTTTGCTATGTAAAAATTAATTCAAAAAATGAATGAAAAATCACTGTCCCTTTTTTGGTGACTTCAGTTGGATGGCAGACTTCCCACCCGCCTATCCATGGACACACCCGGATGTGCCTGCTAACATTTGATGATGTCCATATCATGATTAACGTTAGATTTGCCCTGAGTTGTTACTCCTATTTTTCCACTACAAGGCCACCTCGTATTTTGAGTCTAACTTCGACTATCTATTTGACCAGCAAAATATGAGTTATATGCACTAAAATGTCTATGATTCACATTTTATTTAAATGTGAGTCCACAATTATACTCTTTGTAGCATATACCTTATATTTTATTGATCAATTCGTTGATCAAAGATAAACACAAAATACGAGCTGATCTTGAATAAAGAAATGGAGGGAGCACTACCCAATTTGCCTTCTACTAACTGATCTCCCTTCAGAAAATAACAACAAGTGGTCATATGACGAGCTATAGCTGACATTACACATACATATATACACTTTATTTATACAATCTTTAGAACAAACCACATGACATGTAGCGGCAAATATTACACCAGTACACCACACAAAACAGAAGAAGTAAAAAGCTAGCCAGCCACTCAGGCTCCTTCCTCTGCCTTCCACATAACACAAGGTCCCTTCCTTTCATAATCAAATGGCCGGACCTTGCTCATCATCCGCCCGATCATCGCCATCGCCTTGATGCTCGGGAAATGGCCTCCAAGTTCCCTGGCCGCGACGTCAGGCTCCGCTGCTGCTCTTGTTCCCTGCCCTGGTCCTCCGTGCGAAACAGGGGCGACGCCACCCCGGCACAATCTTCCTATCCAGCAGCGAACACGCCTTGCTTCAACATGGTCGGCAATGTAGGTGCCGGACATTCCACCTGCTCCTCCAACCGGACGATAGTCTCCGGTTCTGGGCCTCTTGGAACGGTGGACATGAGGGTCTGTGGTGTTATGGAGCAGGCGCTTGAGCCATTTGTCGCTTGGATCGGCACCCGCCGACAATCGATCCGTGTCGTTGGGGACTTGATTTCTTGTGCTGCTTTGGAACAGCGGGGGGTCCAAGTCCATGATTTCTGTTTCCGGCGTCGAGTGATTGGCATTGACTTTGCGAAATATGTTTTCTTTGTTGTATCTTGGTGATCCTTCAATGGACAGAGTTGCCAGCTGCTCATTTGCTCTTTCTGCGCACCCATTGTCCTGTAGTACATTTGTTCATAATGCGAATATCAGTATCAATAAAAGGTAACCCTTCCAATGTGAATTAATTGATAGAGGTCCAAAACTACAGAGAAGTACACCGCCTTTGAGGAATTGACATATTGAACCATATGAGGTAATACGTAAGCAAGCATACAAGGTGCAAGATGATACAGTCCAAGCAAGTAGAATTATACTCCAGGCAGAAAGTTGTGATATATACTCGACCAAAGTGCTAATTCTAAGAAGCAAAGTTGAGGATGCAGAAAAATTGCATGCAAGATAAAAGTCTTATGAGTTTTCATCATATAATAAATAACAGTATAACAACAGGTCCAAGCAAAAACAATTCAGCGTGATTCATTTTTATGCCCAAGACAGGCCATGAGTGTGATATGTGTTAGATGCATATAGTCTTTTTTCGGTATATCCCCATTGTATAAGGGGTTTACTGCACTTCATCACACATGTATATGTATTGGCCTTTGGCCCTCAGTAATGTTAGTTGCCATTCATCCAACATGGTATCAGATGTTAGGTTCCCTTCTCTCCCGCACGCTGTAACTCCGTGCTAGCTCCTTCCCCGATTCGCCCATTGCCAGGTCCGGCTCTTCCTCCCGCGGATCCGGCCGTCCCGGCTCTCCTCTCCGCGAATCCGGCCGCCCCGGACCTTCTCGCTGGGCTCCGGCCGTCCTGGCTCTCCTCTCGGCAAATCTGGTCGCCCCGGACCTACTCGCCGCGGCTCTGCCCGTCCCGGCCTTCCCCGCTGCCCGGGGCCGCTGCTGCTCCACTGCTCTGCTTCGGCTTTGCTCGAGGCCGGCCGCCGCTTGAGCTCTCCGCCCGGGTGCTGTTCCATCGGGCTGGCTCAGCTGCTGCTCTGCTTCCAGCGGGGGGGGGGGGGGGGGTCCCCAACCCGTCGGCTCTGCTCGAGCTCGAGTCGCTGGCCCGAGGCGTGAGCGAGCGCTCGTGTTTCCCTCGATCCAGATTGGGTTGTCCTGTACCTGTTGACTTCCAAAAAAAGGATACCTCAGTATGTCATCTTCGGGCTATGTGGCTGTTCCTCGCTGCTCGGTGATCTTTGATGGCACCAACTATGCTGAGTTCGCCGGTTTCATGAGTATTCATATGCGCGGCCTCCTGCTGTGGGGTGTTCTCTCTGGCGAGGTACCCTATCCGCCGTGCCCTGTTGCTCCGGTGGCGCCTGTTCCGCCAGTACCGCCGGTGATTGCTGCTGATGCTTCTCAGGCTGATCGGGATGCAGCCAAGACTCTTGATGATGCTGCAGTTGATACTTATGATCAGCAGGTATCTGCCTATTCTGATGCTCTTTCTGTCTACTGGGATGATCTGTCTGCTTACACTCAGTGGTGCAATGATGATGCTCGAGCGGCTGCTGTTCTCACTGCGAGTGTTCTCCCTCAGTTTGCTTCAGAGTTCATGGGACTTGACACGGTTGCAGCGATGTGGTCTTATCTGTGTCAGCGCTATCAGTCCTCTGGTGATGCTCTCTACCTATCTGTGGTGCGTCAGGAGCATGCACTTCAGCAAGGTGATTCCTCTGTTGATGAGTTCTATTCACAGTGCTCTGCCATCTGGTGCCAACTTGATTCTCTTCGGACAGTTGTTTGTGGAATCTGTCATTGCTGTCAGACTACTCGGTCTGATCTGGAGTTTCAGCGTGTTCATGAGTTCTTATCTCGTCTCCGATCTGAGTTTGAACCTTGACGTGCTCACTTGCTTGCTCGTGGTCGTGTTCCTATCTCGGAGGTACTTGCCGAGCTTCGTATTGAGGAGTCTCGCCTTCGCTCTGCTGGGTTGCTTCTAGTTCTGTCAGTGCTGGCCGCCCGAGCTCCTGTGTCGTCTGCTCGCCTCACTGCTCCACCGCTCCTGCCTACTCCTCCAGGGGGGGTCAGCCATCCTCCTTATGCTGAGAAGGGCCCGTCGCGCCGTGACACCTTCTGTGGTTACTGCTCCCGGTCAGGTCACCCAGAGTCTGATTGTCGCCAGAAGAAGCGAGACCAGAGGCGCTCCCCTTCCGGCGGGACTCCTGTGTCTTCCTCGACTCCGTCCCTCACTGATCAGGACATTGTACGACTCAAGCGTCTACTTGCTTCATCCGGCTCCTCGTCGACTGGTTCTGCTGCTGCAGTGACTGCATCCCCTTCATCACCATCGCAGCCACCTACACAGTCAGGTACATCTTCGTGGGTTCTTGATTCTGGAGCTTCTTTTCATATGTCTTCTGATTCTTCCACTTTATCTTCTCTTTGATCTCTTGATTCGCCTGTTAATGTTCTTACCGCCGATGGCACACCTCTTCCTGTTGCTAGTCGTGGCATTCTTTCCACTCCTTCCTTTTCGGTTCCAAGTGTTTCACATGTTCCTCGTCTTACCATGAATCTTTTTTCTGCTGCCCAACTTACTGATTCTGGTTGTCGTGTCATTCTTGATACCGACTCTTGCTCTATTCAGGATCGTCGCACCAAGGCTTTGGTTGGTGCTGGCCCTCGGCGCCGTGAGTCAGAGGGTCTTTGGGAGGTCGACTGGCTTTGTGTTCCTTCCGCTGCCAGCTCCCATGCTTTTGCTGCCTCTTCGTCTGCGTCCTTCCAACAGTGGCATCATCGCCTTGGTCACCTCTGTGGCTCTCGCTTGTCTTCCTTAGTCCGTCAGGGCCTCTTAGGGTCTGTATCTGGAGATGTTTCTTTACATTGTAATGGTTGCAGACTGGGCAAACAGACACAGTTACCTTATCCCACCAGTGAGTCGGTATCTCAGTGTCCTTTTGACTTAGTTTATTCTGACGTTTGGGGTCCTGCTCCCTTTAATTCGAAAGGTGGTCATCGCTACTATGTACTGTTTATTGATGATTTCTCTCGCTACACTTGGCTCTACTTCATGAAATCTCGTGGTGAGGTTCTCTCTATATACAAACGATTTGCTGCCATGGTTCACACCCAGTTTTCCATGTCCATTCGTACTTTTCGTGTTGACTCCGCTGGAGAGATTTATCTCCCAGCTGTTGCGTGGATTTCTCACGGAACATGGTACTCTTGCCCAGTTCTCTTGTCCTGGAGCCCATGCTCAGAATGGTGTTGCTGAACGTAAGCATCGTCATTTTCTTGAGACCGCTCGTGCGATGATGATTGCTGCTTCTCTTCCACCCCATTTTTGGGCTGAGGCTGTTTCTGCATCCACCTATCTCATCAACATTTAGCCATCGACTGCCTTGCAGGGTGGTATTCCTCTGGACTGTCTCACCGGTCGCTCTCCTGACTACTCCGCTCTCCGTATGTTTGGCTGCGTGTGCTATGTTCTTCTTGCCCCCCGAGAACGCACCAAACTGACTGCTCAGTCGGTTGAGTGTGTTTTTCTTGGTTACAGTGATGAGCACAAGGGCTATCGCTGTTGGGATCCTGTGGGTCGTCGCTTGCGCATCTCGCGTGATGTGACTTTTGACGAGTCTCGTTCCTACTACCCACGTCCTTCATCCTCGATCTTCTCTGTGGATGATCTCTCTTTCCTTCTCCTTCCCGATACAGCTTGCTATGTGCCTTCTATGTCATCTCTTCCTCCGCCATCTCTCATTCCTTCTCCTTCACCACCGAACCCACCTTCTCCATCCTTCTCATCCACCTCTTCACCATCATCACCAGTTCGTCGCCCTCTCTCACCGTTTCCTCTCCACTATACTCGTCGCCCTCGTCCTGAGGATGTCTCATCTGACGTGCCTTCCACCTCTGGTGCAACTCTTCTCATGCCTCCCCCGGTTCACAACCTCCGGGCTCGGCCTCGCCCCCCGCCTGATCGCTACTCTCCTGATCGGTATGGTCTCTCTGTCATTTCTGAGCCCACTTCCTATCAGACTGCCATGACTCAACCTGAATGGCAGCTTGCAATGGCCGAAGAACTTGCTGCCCTTGAGCGCTCTGGCACATGGGAGCTGGTTTCCCTCCTTTTCCGTCCCTTCCGGTGTTCGTCCCATCACCTGCAAGTGGGTCTACAAGATTAAGACTCGCTCCGATGGTTCTCTTGAGCGCTACAAATCTCGTCTTGTGGCCCGTGGTTTTTAGCAGGAGCAGGGACGCGACTATGATGAGACATTCGCTCCTGTGGCTCAAATGACCACTGTCCGCACTCTTTGTGGCTTCTGTTCGTCAGTGGTCTATCTCTCAACTTGATGTCCAGAACGCCTTTCTCAATGGCGAGCTGTGTGAGAAGGTTTACATGCAGCCACCACCGGGGTATTATGCTCCTGATGGTATGGTCTGTCGACTTCGCCGCTCCCTCTATGGTCTTAAACAGGCCCCTCGCGCTTGGTTTGAGCGTTTCGCCTCTGTGGTGACTGCCGCTGGTTTCTTGCCCAGTGATCATGATCCCACGTTGTTTGTTCACACGTCTCCTCGTGGTCGGACTCTTCTCCTTCTTTATGTTGATGACATGATCATCACTGGTGACGACTCCGACTACATTGCCTTTGTTAAGGCTCGCCTTCATGACCAGTTCCTCATGACTGATCTTGGTCCTCTTCGCTATTTTCTTGGGATTGAGATCTCCTCGACCTCCGATGGCTTCTACATCTCTCAAGAGAAATATATTCAGGATCTTCTTGCTCGAGCTGCTCTCAGTGATGACCACACTGTTGTGACTCCTATGGAGCTCAACGTTCAGCTTCGTGCCTCTGATGGTGATCCCCTTCCTAATCCCACTCGCTATCATCACCTTGTTGGTAGCCTTGTCTATCTTGCTGTTATGCGTCCTGACATCTCCTATCCCGTTCACATCCTGAGTCAGTTTGTTTCAGCCCCCGCCTCTGTCCACTATAGTCACTTCCTCCGTGTTCTATGATATCTTCGTGGCACGCTCTCTCAGCGCCTTTTCTTTCCCCGCTCTAGTTCTCTTGAGCTCCAGGCTTACTCTGATGCTACCTGGGCTAGTGATCCCTCTGATCGACGCTCACTGTCTGCTTACTGTGTCTTTCTTGGTGGCTCTCTTATTGCCTGGAAGACCAAGAAACAGACTGCAGTTTCTCGCTCGAGCACAGAGGCTGAGCTGCGTGCCATGGCTATGTTGACAGCTGAGGTGATCTGGTTACGATGGTTACTTGAGGATTTTGGTGTGTCTGCTACTACCTCGACTCCCTTACTGTCAGACAGTACTGGTGCTATCAGTATTGCACGTGACCCGGTGAAGCACGAGCTCACCAAGCACATCGGTGTGGATGCCCACTTTGTGCGTGCTGCTGTGCAGGATCACACTCTCGCTCTTCACTACGTGCCCTCTGAGTTACAGTTGGCTGACTTCTTCACGAAGGCACAGACTCGAGCGCAGCATAACTTTTTCCTCTCCAAACTCAGTGTTGTTGATCCACCATGAGTTTGAGGGGGGGGGGGGGGTGTTAGATGTGTATAGTCTCTTTTCGGTATATCCCCATTGTATAAGGGGTTTACTGCACTTCACCACACATGTATATGTATTGGCCTTTGGCCCTCAGTAATGTTAGTTGCCATTCATCCAACAATATGCAAGTGCAGCACTGATACCTTTTGCATCAACGATGAATCGGTGCCTGCAAAATTCCAGAACAAGAAACTGAGCGATACTATTTGACTGATACTTCAATTTTCAATATTACCAACAAACACATTATGACAGCAAAAATGACCTGACACGAGTTTGAGCTATCACTGTGTACCAAAGAAATACTCTTAGTTAATACTATTATATTACATTATTTGAGGATAATCCCTCACCTGCTGAGGACTTTGACACATGTTGTGAATCTCCATGCATTGTTTTAGCTTTAGGTGAGAATTGGTTCTGGGCTCCAAATAAAGGACTGCAAGAAGACAGCAAATCTATCGGGTACGTACTTTGTGATTTGGAAGGGATTGTCAGCATTTCAAATAAACAGGGACCGTTTTGTTCAACAGAATCTGTAAATCTGTCCACTGGTTGTCTTTCACGGGTCACTGCGCCACCCTTACTATTTGTTGCCAGTATGCTTGCAGCTGGATCAGGGAACATGCAGGAGTCCGTTACATTCGCTGCATATTCCATTCTGTGGGTATTCAGATCATGGTGCTTATCAGATATCAAATGACTTGCAACATAAAAATCCTCATCATCCTGCTTGCTGTTCATAAAGTAATTGATTGGTATGGTCTCGTATTCTTTACCAAGTACTGGCGTCGAAAGCATGACTCCTGCAGCAACTTCATGTTTTCTGAGTCTAGTAGGTGTTCTTGACTTGTGATTCTGAGGGGCACCTCCAACTGTTTGGCCCTTGTCACTGTTTTCTGAAAGATTGAACTGCTTTTCACCACATCTGCTGGGTGGCTCCTGATTTGGGTTTGCAAAATAGTGAACTGTATCCTGCTCATCTATTCGACAATCTGACGATGAGTTATTGTCAACTTTTAATTTCTTCCCTGAATGATCAGAAACGAGGCAGGTAGGGTCTTCTAGGGGATGTTTGATGCTCCCCGAAGGTTTGCAACGATCCATGACCATGTCAGTCATTCGAGATGGAGCAACGTTTAGCTTCGGAATTTGTTGTGGCACAAAGAGATCATCGAACACAGTACCGGTCGCATACTTCCGCTTTGGGCTGACTATACTTTCCACTTTCTGATTGAATGACAACATAGGAATCTGGTTACAATGTGAATCATCAGGGTTCTCTTCTGAGCTCACAAGTTTCTGAAAATTCAATGGTAGGTCTGAAAGCCTGCAAACGGAAAGTGTTTCTGATACTACCCTCTTGGCATAGAAATTTTCATCTTTCTGCATCTGGATCTTACAGCTTTGAAAATGCCCATCTCGCCATTCAATTTTGGTCTGTTCAGCTTCTTGCCAAGCATCATTCGCCACGCCCCACATGTTAGGGTCTAATCGCGGCACATTCTTCATTGAAATTCCTTCATGGTTTCTTCCCAACATTAGCCTTTCAGCCACGGTGGATTTCCTAAGCTCAAAAGGTGAAGTCTCAGAATTTTTTGTGCAATTGCTATTGTTGGCATCCTCCAAAGGACTACAGCTCTTGCCATATGGACTGCTGCTTGCTCTGGTCCAGTGTGCCATCCACTTGGTATGTTGCTGGCAAGATGACTCTCCAGGATTTCCTTTGCCCAAAACAACTTGGAAGTCTTCTTCCTCATTGAATCTATTCCTGGCGCAGTCTGACATGATTGAGTTACTGGGTATACAACTCAAGTAGCATTTCTTCACAACTTTACAGAATTACAGTACTAGTTGCAAAAGTCTGAAAGCAAAGATAAATATGAGTTTACAGAATGAAATACTCAATCTGTAAACAAATATAAGAGCATTTAGATCACTACTTTAGTAATCTAAATGCTCTTATATTTCTTTACGGAGGGAGTACTAATTAATTCCTGGCAAAAGAATGCGAATCATTAAAAAAGAAACATAAAGAAGGGATCATAGTACAATTGCAACTATGTTAGTTTCCATATTTGAAAAATAGGGTGTTAGAAACATTCTGACCAGAGTAAGTGTGACAGGAACATCAACACTTTCGTTGAATACATGCAATGAACCCTTATAAAAAGGGAAATATATCTGAAAAGTTAACAAAAATGAGTTTCTTCCACAGACGAGGATGATTTGAAGGAGTCTTTTTTTTGGATGCTCCATCAAAACTTAAAAATCTCATAGAAAAAATAAATATACTAGAACTTTTTGCAAATGAACAAAAACATCTAGTAATCAATTTAGTTAAACCTAACTAGGACTAACCCATGATAGCTGGGTGTTATATGTGGCATGACTGAACTCAGCTAAGAAAGGGTCCCCAAGATATCATAGCAAGTCATGAGAGATATATATGAGTTTACACATTTAAATCCTAAATCCTTGCAAAAGAATGATACACACATCGGTAACAAATACACATAAAGAAGGGGTGAAAGTACAATTGCTATTATGTTAGTTTGGATATCTGAAAAAGAGGGTGTAAAAAACATTCTGACCAGAGAAAGTGTGACAAGAACAGCAACAGTCTGGTTGAATACACATAACGAACCCTTCTAAACGGGAAAGATATATGAAAATTTAACGGAAATTAATTTCTTTAGCGGACAGGATGATTTGAAGGAACCTATTATTGTTTCCTGATGCTGTATTAAAAGTTTAAAACTTAAAATCTCTTTGCTGTCATAAATAAAAAAAACTAAAAATCTCTTGGAAGAAAGGGGAAGCACACTAGAAACAGTTCCAAAGCAAGAAATAGAATTTAGCAGTCAAACCATGGTGAACCCGTAACTAGGATCAAACCATGACCATCGGATATTATAATTGACATGACTGAACCCAAAGAATAAAGGAAGGGTCCCAAAATATTATATCATGTCATGTTAACATATACTTTAAGCAGTTACCAGTAAAGAAGAGCAATTCAACCAGAACCCCATACTACAAGCTCAAAAGGGTGATTTAAATTGGCAAAAGTAGTGTTAGCTTACCAAGTAATAAATGAAGTTCCTATATTAAAACACCCCGGGGCAAGATGATCTTGAGAAAACCAGAGAAGGCGTCCATAGAATGTTCCTTGTGATGTGAAGGAGGAATGCTTTCTCTCGTACGTACCAGCCTGCTAGATATGATCGTCGTCGTCGACGAGCACTTGTATACTACTTCCTTGCCAAAGCCCAAAAGGCGGCATGGTTTGGGGAATTGGGTCCAAAAAGGCACGAAAGGAAAGTTTGTCCGGACACTGAACTGATAAAT